>NC_044550.1:113092392-115577892 GCF_007565055.1 Rhinopithecus roxellana | reverse complement strand
AATTACAAATGCTGGTGAGATCCTGGAGAAAAAGGAACATTTATATACTTGTGGTGAGAGCATAAATTAGTTCAACCATTGTGGAAGACAGTGTGGCAATTCCTCAAAGACCTAAAAACAGAAATACTATTTGACCCAGCAATCCCATTGCTGGGCACATCCTCAAAGGGATAGAAATTATTGTATTAAAAAGACAGTCACGCGTGTATTCACTGCAACACAATTCACAGTAGTAGTCATGGAATCAACCTAAATGCCCATCAATGATATGCCGGATAAAGAAAATGTACATATATACACACATGCATACACACACACACACACACACGGACTACTATGCAGCCATAAAACACGAATGTGATCATGTCCTTTGCAGGGACATGTATGGAGCTGGAGGCCATTATCCTTAGCAAACTAATGCTACTGGATGTTTGGGGTGTGACTTTTCTGGCTGAAAATCTCTGTGGCCTGTGGCACCTTTGCTCAAGTTTTGCTTGGGCTTTCTGGGCTTGTTCCACCCACTCCGCCTGGCAGGCTAGGCTCAGCTCACATTACTGGCCCGGAACCTACACCTCCAAGGGAGAGAGCGAGTCAGGTATTGAGTGGTGAGGAGTGTGTGAGCAAGCAAGGAGTCCAGCCACTGTGCACAGTCAGACACACTGGCTGCTGACACAGGGCAAGCAGCTCCAGGTGCCAGCATAGGCTCCTGCTCTCCGGGCTAGCACCACAGAACGTGGTAGCACTTGGAAGCTTGAAGACACCAGAAACTGCAGAGCCCCAAAGAGAGAGTAACAGCCCTGGCTCAGGGAGCTCCCAGGTCTGGGGTCCCCAAAGGGTCATAGTTCTTCTCTCCTCTTCACCCGCAATATGGTGAGCAAGGGGCATGTTTCAGCCCTGTTTATGTTACAGCTCTTTTAGCTTCACCGTTCAGTGGGTCACAAGTTCTTGTCTTGTGTCCAGGCAGAATGAGGTACACAGACAAGTGGAGGGTGAGAAAAACAAAGAGGCATGTTATTGACCAATAGAACAGCTCAGAGGAGACCCATAGTGGGCAGCTTCTCTCCATAGCCAGGGTGTTTCAATGAGTGTTCAGCTCTCAGCACGGAGTGTAGCTCCTCTCTGCTAGACAGGTCATCCCAACAAGTGTTCAGCTCTCAGAGAGCACAGAGGGTAGCTCCTCTTTGCAGGCTGGTCAACCTGTCATCTTTTTCAGTTCTCAGTGGACAAGGTAGCTCCTCTCTGCAACTGCTCATTTGCAGCCTCCTCACTTTCTCTCTGCAGCTGGTCATCCTGTTGTCTCCCCATCCACTCCCCATGCTCTCTTTGAGTCTGGCTGAGTCTGAGATTTTTATGGGCCTCAGAGGAGAGGAAGTGGGTGCTGACTGGTCCATGGATGGCCATGGGCAGACCCAGGGAAAAGTATCACTGCATTCCCACTCCAGTCTGTGGGACCAGCAGCACAGCCCCCAGGCTTCAGGCTTTCCCCAGCTTGAAGATGGGGCTTCACCAGAGACCTGCCCTCTTCCACCCAGGAGCTTGTCTGTATCCTGTTACCCTTTGTGGTACCCAAGCTGTTTGTGCCAAGGGGTGCCTGCAGGCCAGTGCCAAGCTGCCCTCAGCCCCTCCTTGGCCTCCCTTCCATGCTCCTTGGTGCCCAAAGTCTGGAGGTGGCCAAGGTGGCAGGGAGCTGACATGTCAGGAGTGCCCCAAGCATACACACAACTGGCCAGGTTGCAATGACACACAGACTTGGCCCCATCCTTGCTCCAGGATCCAAGCCTGTACCAGAAGTGGGGAGCAACCAGGAACCAGAAACAGACACTTCTGAGCCTGAAGGTGAAAGGGGGCCTTTCCAGGCCCCTGAGAGTGCAGAGATGCCTGGGTCCACAGCTGAGGCTTGGGTGGCTGCAGCTGTGCCTGGGAGGGTGGGGCTCCTGCCTGCTCCTGGCTGACGAGAGTGCAGGGATGCCCGGGTGGCAATTGCAGCTTGGGAGGCTGCAGTTCTGTCTGGGGAGCTCCTACTCCACCAACTGGGGAGAGGTGGGGTTCCTTGCTTGTTCTCAGCTCCCATTGGCTCTGTGGAGCACAGTGCCACCCTGGGTAGAGCTCCGCCTCTTCCTCCCCTGCCCTGTGCCTGACTGCTCTGCTTCTCTGTCAGCGAGTGACTTGGCCTGGCCTCATGGCAGTGGCCCCCATCATGGCAGTTTCTGGGGGGCTCCCAGGGGTAGGCTCCAGGGACTGTCCACCTCCTCCCTGCCCCCTCCCCCAGCAGCCGCAGGTGACAGCAGTGATGTGGGGCAAGGATTCGGGGTAGTGGAGGCTCCGGGTCTGGGGGTAGGGCCTGCCCAACTGGGCAAGGGTAGGAGCAGTGCAGTAGGCTACCTCGGGGATGCGGAACACAGGGGATGTGGGGTGCAGGTTTCCCACCACCGCCACTGCTACTCACGCAGCTGCTCCTGCCACCACCACTTGGCCCTCCCTGCTGTAACCAGCATGATGGCAGCAGTCAATGTGGATGGCCTGTGGCTGTCATCACTAATGCAGGACAGAAAAGTGTAAGTGGAAACTAAATCATGAGAATGCATGGACACATAGAAGGGAACAGTACACAGTGGGACCTTTTGGAATGTGGAGAGTGGAAGGAGGGAGAGGATAGGAAAAATAACTAATGGGTGCTAGACTTAATACATGGGTGATTAAATAATCTATACAACAAAATCTCCATGACACAAGTTTATCTACGTAACAAATCTGCACTTGTACCCCTGAATTTAAAGTCAAAATAAGTACTTATTTTTAAATATTTTTAGAAAAATTTATTACTTATTAATAGCTTTAAATTCTTTAACATATTGCATACTTCAGATTTCATATTTTGTATGTTTGTCAATATTGGTAAGTTGTATATGTTTTTAAGAAATTTTTTCTATTGCACAAAAAAGATAAACTTTTTTATTTAAAGTTGTTCTTTATATTATCTTATATATGTCCACACAGTATGTTGCAATTCATTCTTTTCTTGCAGTTTGTCTCATTTCACTTTCTCATATTTTTGTTATTGATATGTATTTGCACATTTTTCATTGTGAGTCTTTTTGTGTGTTTATCAATCTTACTAATCTTGCGAAAAAATCAACAGTTGTTTTTGTTCATTTGTTCTATTGTATTTTATTTTGTATTTCATTTGTTTCTAATTATTCTTTATTATTTTCTTCCTTCTACTTCCTGCATGTTGATTTTCTGTTTTCCCAGATTCTTGTGGTGGGAAGTCAGGTCTCAGGTTTTGTCTTTATTTATCTCCGATATATGTATTTAAAATAAAGAATGTTCTTACGAATAACATTAGCTGTCTGTTGTTTCCTTGTTTGTGTCCATGTGTACTCAATGTTTAGCTCCCACTTAAAAATGAGAATATGTGGTGTTTGGTTTTCTGTTCCTGCATTAGTTCACTTAGAATAATGACCTCTGGCTCTATCCATGTTGCTGCAGAGGACATTACCTCATTCTTTTTTATGGTTGCATAGTATTCCATGGTGTATATGTACCACATTTTCTTTATTCAGTCTAAGATTGATGGGCATTTCAGTTGATTCAAATGTCTTTGCTATTGCGAATAATGTGAACACACATGGGAATGTGTCTTTATGGTAGAACGATTGATACGCCTTTGGATATACACCCAATAACTGGATTTCTGGGTCCAATGGTAGTTCTAAGTTCTTTGAGAAAGCATCAAACTGCTTTCCACAATGACTGAACTAATTTAAATTCCTACCAGCAGTATGTAAGTGTTCCCTTAACACCACAATGTCCCCTGCATCTGTTATTTTTTTTACTTTTTAGTAACAGCCATTCTGACTGGTGTGAGATGGTATCTCATTGTAGTTTTAATTTGCATTTATTTAATGATTAGTGCTGTGGAGCATTTGTTTATATGCTTGTTGGCTATGTGTATGTCTTCTTTAGAAAAGTGTCGGTTTATGACCTTTGCCTTCTTTTTTTATGGGGCTGTTTGGGTTTTGCTTGTTAGTTTGCTTAAGTTTCTTACCTATTCTGGATAGTAGATCTTTGTCAGATGCATAGTTTGCAAATATTTTCTCCCAATCTGTAGGTTATCTGTTTACTCTATTGGTAATTTCTCTTGCTGTGCAGAGGTTCCTTAGTTTAGTTAGGTCCCACTTGTCAATTTGTGTTTTTGTTGGAATTGCTTTTGGTGTCTTTGTCATGAAATCTTTGCCAGAGACTATGTCCAGAATGTTATTTTCTAGGTTATCTTCCTGGTTTTTATACTTGGGGTTTTACGTTTAAATCTCTAGTCCATCTTGAGTTGATTTCTGTATGCAGTGTCAGGAAACGGTCTAATTCCTGTCTTTTGCATACAGGTAGCCAGTTATTCCAGTATCATTAATTGAATATTGATTCCCTTCCCCATTGCTTGTTCTTGGTTCTTGTCACAATTGTTGAAGATCAGATGACTATGGGTATGTGTGGCTTTATTTGGGGCTATTTGGTTCCATTGGTCTATGTGTCTGTTTTTGTACCAGTACCATTATGTTTTGGATTCTGTAGCCTTATACTATAGTTTGAAGTCAAATAATGTCATTCCTCCAGCTTTTATCTTTTTTCTCAATATTACTTTGGCTATTCAGGCCCTGTTTTGGTACCATATGCATTTTAAAATAGTTTTTTTTTTTTTTTTCTAATTCTGTGAGGAATATCCTTGGTAGTTTGATTGGAATAGCATTGAGTCTGCAAATTGCTTTGGGTAGTATGTTCATTTTAACAGTATTGATTTTTCCTATCCACGAGCTTTTTGATGTGCTGCTGGATTTGATTTGCTAGTATTATGTTGATAATTTTTGCATCCACTTTCATCGAGGATATTGGCTTGAAGTCTTCTTTTATTGTTGTGTCTCTGTCTGTTTTTATTATTAGAATAATGCTTTCATTGTAGAATGAGTTATAGAGGAGTCCTTCCTCCTTAACTGTTTGGGACAATATCCGCAGGAATAGTACCAGCTCTTCTTTATACACTTGGTAGAATTTGTCTGTGAATCTATCTGGTCCAGAACTCATTATTGGTCTGTTCAGGGATTCAGTTTCTTCCTGGTTTAATATTGGGAGATGGTATGTTTCCAGGAATTTATTTCCTCTAGGTTTTCCAGTTTGTATTAAAGATACTATGTTTTGTTAATTTTTCATATTAATTCTAATGTGTTTAAAGACCACACCCTGGAAGATTTTAATTCTTGTAAAACTTTTGGAGTTTATATTATAGCCTAGGTCTAATATATATGCATTTCCTTGCATTGGGCTTTGCCTTTCTCTGGTGCTTCCCTGATTAGCTTAATAACTAACATCTTGAATTCTTTTTCAGGTGAATCAGGGATTTCTACTTGGTTTGGATCCATTGCTGGTGAACTAATGTGATTTTTGGGGGTTATGAAAGAGCATTGTTTTGTCATATTACCAGGGTTGGTTTTCTGGTCCCTTCTCATTTGGGTAGGCTCTAAGACGGAAGGTCTAAGGCTCAAGGCTGTTGTTCTGATTCTTTTGTCCCATGGGGTGTTTCCTTGATGTAGTACTCTCCCCCTTTTCCTATGGATGTGGCTTCCTGTGAGCTAGCTGCAGTGATTGTTATTTCTCTTCTGAGTCTAGCCAACCAGCAAGTCTACCCAGCTCTGAGCTGGTACTAGGGATTGTCTGCACAGAGTTCTGTGATGTGAACCGTCTATGGATCTCTTAGCTGTGGATACCAGTGCCTGTTCCAGTGGAGGTGATGGCGGGGTGCAATGGTCTCTGGCCTCACCCAGCTCCCACACAGACTGAAGGGCCGGTTTCATTCCCACCATGCCTTCTCTAACAGCCTGGAGTTGAGTCTATTTCCAGGTGGTGGGTAAGCCTAGTTTGAGAACTTGCCCCAGGCTACCCACTTCCCCACTGTGAAAGCAAAGGGCTTGGTTCTTGCCTTTGCCTATGGAGTCTGCACACCAGATTTGCATCCTCCCCTGAGTTCTGGCCAGGAAGCTTCTCGCAGGGTTCTAATTAATACTTAGTTCAGCTGGAAACTTCCTTCACCCTGTGGCGTTTGTCCCTGCTCCTCTGGCTGCCCTCCAGGAGGATCCCTGTGGTGCCAGGCAGGAATGGTCTGCTTGGGGACCCAGCAAGCTCCCAGGACCTTTCCCACTGCTTCTTCTACCACAGTATTTTGCTCAGCTCCAGGTAAGTTTGGAAACTTCTCCAGCAAACAGACTTTCAGTTTCCCCAGTGGGGGTGTGTGTTCCGGAGAGGAGAATTTCCCTTTCTCGCTTACACAGTTGGAGAACTCACAGTATTGTGTCTCCCGGGTCCTGGAGGAGCAATCCCTATTCAACTATTTTTAAACCATGCATATTATATGATTCTATTTGTATGAAATAGCCATAATAGTTAAATCCGTAGAGACAGAATGCACATTGGTGGTTACCAGGGTCTGAGGTAAGGAGTAATGTGAAGAAACTGATTAAGGTATAGCTTTTTACTCTGGAGAAACCAAAATGTTTTGTAGTTAGATAGAAGTGGTGATTCTACACATTGTGAATGTACTAATTGTCACTCAATTACTCAGTTTGAAATGACTGGTTTGGTATTTTGTAAATTTCACTTCAATAAATTATTTAAAAAATAAATATGTAAATACACTAATCAAATAATAATAGTAAAGAAGCAGGTCTTTGATTTAGACAGATCTGGGTTTGAGTCTCAACTGCACCCCTCAACCGCTGTGTGGCCTTCCTTTTTGTAAAACATGAAATGACAATAAGAGTATCTACCTCATAGGGCTGTTACGAGGCCTAAATAAAAGAATAATGTACGTAACATCATGTCAAACACACAATGAGTATCTAACAAGTGGTGGTTAGTATTCTGATTAATAGAAATCATCCCAATTCCAAAGAATGCCAAAGCAAAAAGGAACTTCTGAGATTTCTTAATTCAGTCAGTTGATTGTATAGATGAAGAAGGCTCAGAGACTAATAACAGGGTCCAGGTTTTCTGAAGTCTATTCTAAAAATCTTTCCCACACACAGCACATACTTACAGTCAGACTGTGGCTCTTCTTTGCAGAATAGCGATGAGGGTTAGTGTGGTTCTTTGAGTCCTTCTAGCCTTCCTTTCCCCATTCTAGTGACTTCTATAATGTTCTAGGTGACTCCTACTTGAGGTAGATGCCAATCCCTAGAAGCTGACCTACCCTTAAGGATGATCAAGGCATAGAAGAATGCCAAGAGCAATCTCCTTAGCAGTCAGAGCTATCTTCTTCACTGCACACTTCCTGCACACCCACGTTACTAGGAATTGGACTAGATGCTTTGCTCTGTACTTGGGGAACCTGCAACAAGTACCCAGGCTCCTAGCTTGGTGCTATCCTTAGAAGTAAAAGAATTTTGTTGTTGTTGTTTCTTATTAAGTTCAAATGACACTTTTATCAAAGAAAATGAATTAGTATATTCATTATATGCATTTATTAGGTCCTAACTGTATACATTAGAAAGGAAAAAAATGAAGAAGGTGTAATTTGGAGCTTACAGAAATTACTTTCTAGTATGGAAAAATATATTTTAGGAAAAAATACTAGCAATAATAACATGATAGCCGGTATAATATATTGTTTGTCATATTGCTTTTGTCTATGACTACAGTTCATGCAAAATCATTAATACATCTCTTACATTCATCTTTCCCATCCAATTCTTCATTATTACATGAGCCGCTTCTTGAATAACCAAAATAGTTTTACAAAGTACAGCTCATGTTTTCCTCCATTAGAGATAGTTGATATAAGGTGGTTTTTAAATCCATGCATGATGTGAGCACTTGAAAATTTACTTAAAACCACAACCATCCGTTTACATATCATTAAGATAGTTATATTCATACATGACAGTCTTGAGACTCCTAAAAGTCTTATAAATATATTTATGTATATATTTGTGTGAATTTGCATGAGCATACATATATATACACACACACATACATTCCCCACAATATACCAATCAAAGTAGCTAATCATTGCTTTTTAAAACAAAATTTTAAAAGGTTTGTACATAACAACATAGAAACCTTAGTAATTACTAAATATGGATTACGTTTTTTACTTTTTTGTATAAATACATTTCATCAAGAGACATTTACAAGCATTCAAAACTAGCATTGGATAGAAGGTTTCTTTGCTGTTGCTTTTCTAAGTCTGGTGGGTGACCCTGACCAGCGACTGGACTTCCCCTCCCACCTTTGGGAAATAATACTTTGGGACAAAGGTAGCAGAACTCATTACCACTTGGTGGGGATAAAAAGTTTGCTTGTCACTCTGTCTCTTTGGACACCACCTCCATAGGCTGAGGGGTCAATTGGAGCATTTATTAAAGCAGGACATGCATGGACATGGATGATGTATGCTAGCCAGGCCTTTGCAGGCAAAGGGAGGAAATGGTGGTTGCAGGTGTTTCTGTGGTGTGGGGCATGAAGAGAATGGTCATTGTATGAATAGTTTTTTGCCCTTCCAGCTTGGTGTTTTAGGAAAAGAAAATGCGTTTCTCTTGCTTTTAGTTTGTTTCTTTGTTTTTGTCTTCACACATTGGTGTTTACTGGTTGAATGACTTCTTCAGCATATATTAAGTCTGTGATATATGAGATAAAATAAACCAAGGGGAACTGCCTGTCCTATCATTCCATAGGTCCCAAGGTCTCTAAGCAGTCTGCCTTCTTTTCTTCCCCTCTCAGGGTATGTTTTGTTTGATTTATATGTAAGGTCCAGGAATTTTAGCTGTACTCTGTGGAAGGAATAGGTAAAAGTATAGCTACTCTATCTTTTCTACATGAGGGACTTTTGAACAAATCAAATATAAGGAGATTCCTTGTATTTCAAATGTCATATTCCTTGTATTTTAAATTTGGTCAAGCTTATGAAATATCTTCTCTGGACTATAGTTTTCTCTACTGTAAAACGTGCATGTGAATAGTACCAATCTTGTAAGATTGAGGAATATAAAAAACAGTTTCTGCAAGGTGCTTAATGGCCTGGTATGTAGTAAATGCTCAAGACATCCCAAATGCTATTTTTTTCATCAAATTTGTTTTTATAGTTAAAGCTTATCACACACACATTGGTATGAGGATCATTTGTATTTATATGACTTGTTTATTTATAAGTTTTGCTATTTCTTCTACAAAACTTTGGGAAGTTTTTACACTATTTTTAGAACTTTGATATTTTAAGGATACTACCAAAATGGCCTCAATGTAATGTGTTATTTGCCCTTTGAATTCTTCCTTTTTGTTGTTTTTGTATAAACTCTTCTTAAATTTTGTGTAACAAAGTTTATATTTTTTTCTGTCCTTTATTGCTTCTGGGGTTTGAGTCACTGTTATTTTTCAGTTTCCTTATGATATTTGGCCAAAATAAGTCTTACTTATATGTAATAAATGTTTTATATTGTTCATAAAATGTATGCATATACAAAATGTTAATTTATCCAGACAGCCTAGGTAAAAAGATATAACAGTGAGTTTTTTCTTCCACTTTTTTCTGACATGCCCTGAATTATTTCTACCAGTAATTTTCTTCCTCCATTCTTCTCTTCTTCCCTCTTTGTCCCTTTATGTCTTTTTTCTTTTTTGTTGCCTATAATTCTAATATATTAGTACAATTTCCTGTGGGGTTGCAGAATTGTCTTATAATTACTGTATAAGATGATTATAATCCCAAACCAAAAATGTTATGGATTTCACAAAGTAAAAGAAAAATAAGTCTAAACAGTTTCATTTTGTCTCATGTTTAATATGAATCAGTAGATTGTCTTCACCATGTTCATTAATGATGAACTCATAAGAAAATGCATTGGTCCTATTTTTATGTGGATCAATGTATCTGATACAGGCTCAAAATAAACGCAATTCAGGAAATGTTCATAACAGCTTTGTGGTTAATCTAATCACTTATTCTGTGAATATAATATTTCACTATAGAGAGATTTCAGTTTTTTGCCACTTATAAATAAAATTTAGAAATATTGTAAAGAAAAACTTGACATAATGTAGATCCTCTGATTTACAAGTCCAGCAAATGGTTTGTTGAAACATTCTTAGAGACTTCCACAGAAGAAATTAATCATGACGCTAAAGTTGGATGCTCAATAAATACTTACAGCTTTAATTTGAGGACAGGGAAGCATTTTTGCTGCTCTTCCTTAATTACAGGGCTGACACCTTGATAGCCTGAAAAATAAGTTAACATTGCCTTACAAACGTATCTCCTAGACTGATGCTCTAATTATGGTTTTGAGCTTTTTCTTTCATTCATTTAAGCTGTGATTACTGTATGAGTCTTGTTTTTATTGATGCATTGTAACTGCACATAATTTAGAGATACAATTTGATGTTTTGATATGTATGTTGTATAAGGCATTTATCATTCCTCTATGTGAGAACATTCAAAAGCCTATCCTCAAGCTATTTTGTAAAATACAATACCTCACTGTTGATAATAACCATCATCACCCTACTGGGCAATACAACACCAGAACTTATTTCTATCTAATTGTAACTTTGTACCTGTTGACTAATCTTTCCCCATCCTCCAAGAGACGTAATTTAAACACTGAATAAAATAAAAAATGCAATAAAACAAACAAAACAAAACTCAAATTTCCTATGCTTTGAGATGAACTCTAACACATGAGATCACAAAGAATGTCTAGATATTATCAAGGGAGGACAGTGGGAGTAGATCTGTATGTCTGATTGTGCAACATAGCTTTTGAATATAGAAAGCAAATCAAAACTATAAAAACTTTATTCTAAATATACATTCTGTCACACAGAAATTTTTCATTTCCAAATCACTTGCCTGTATAAATGTTAGTAAGTATTTTTCTGGTGTTTAGAGAATGTTTACAGTCAAGAAATTTTGTCCTTTGAAAGCATATGCTACTTGTGGACAGCAGATGAATTTATTTATAAGTGTAACTAAATTGGAAGAAACTGAACAATTTAGAAGAACAGATTATTTGGGATGATTTTGTTTCATGCGAGTATTAGAAACAGCTCTTCTATGGTGATAAATATAGCAAGTTTACAGGGAAAAATGTTCAGTAATTAGAAAAACATGAATAATTGATTCATCAAATTTTTAACAGGTATTATCTAGGATCTGTATTTCAAAGGATAATAAAGATTAAAGGATACTGTATCAATCATATTTGGACTTACAGCCTTTGTATATTCCTATTCTGAGTTACAGTATTTTTAACATAAATTTGACTCATTTTTCCTAGTTTTTTCTTGATAGGCCCCTCTCAAACAAGTTACGTCAACACAGTGAAAAATAAACTTTCTTTACAACCTGAAATATTTCAGAATGTATTAGCTGTTTTATTATTAGGATGAATAGGATAAACAGAAAATAGGATGTTATGCTACTTTTAAATATTCACCTTACTTTATTCTACCATCTAAATAACATAAAATCATAAAAACTCAAAAACTTCTTAGAGGCTTTGCAGCCCAGAAACACTGTAAAGATGATATTTTTGCCCCTTTGATTATAAAGATGGTATAGTGTGGCATATATATCATGTAGATTGATAGAATTATATATCTTGTGTTTAAAGCAACAGAGAATTCAGAGTACTCCTACTCAATACTCTTTTTTTAACATGTATTTTTATTAGATAGTGCATTTAAGTATTTGGACATTTGTGAAGTCCCTCTGAACAAATATAAAATGCAGGTTATAAAAATGCTTTCAGCTTAGGGATAAGAATCCTACATTCTGTTTTTATTTTTTTTATAAGTACATAGACTAGAATATAGTGAGGGTTTTTTTTTTTTTTTTTTTTTTTGTATAACAGAGAAATGTTCAAAGAAGATTGATCTCCATCCTTTTATGATTCTATATCTCTCCATGTCTATATGCACCCTTACAGTTAATTTATTTTTTCTTTTTTGTCTTTTTGAGACAAAGTCTCACTCTGTCGCCCAGGCTGGAGTGCAGTGGTGTGATCTCGGCTCATTGCAACCTCTGCCTACCAGGTTCAAGCAATTCTCCTGCTTCAGCCTCCCAAGTAGCTGGGACTACAGGCATGCACCACCATGCCTGGCTAATTTTTGTAGTTTTTTTAGTAGATATGGGGTTTCACCATATTTGCCAGGTTGGTCTCGAACTCCTGACCTTGTGATTCGCCCACTTCGGCCTCCCAAAGTGTTGGGATTACAGGCATGAGCCACTGCACCCAGCCATTTATTTTTTCAAATCCAAATTATACCTTTAGAAAAAATCTTAATGAAATAAAATTAGACTATTATTCAATTGCATCTTTATTAAAAATTTTCTCCCATTAGAATATCTTTCAAAATAGTTGAGTGAAAAATATCTGTTTTCCATTATACTATTTATAATTGCTAACATGGATTACATTTATATATTATGTTCATTTATCTCTATCAATAATTGTTAGTTAACAATAATATTTTAATGATCAATGTATTTAAAAGTGCTACAAAATACATGTACTTTCTAAAGTATGAAGAGTACCTCATACTACAAATATTTTAAATAATTTGTATCATTTAAAAACAAAGCCACAAGCATGATTTTTAAGAAAATATCATCCTGTGGGATTGATGCATCTCTTATTTATTTATTTATTTATTTATTACTTATTTATATTTTTGAGATGGAGTTTTGCTCTTGTCACCCAGACTGGAGTGCAATGGCACAATCTCGGCTCACAGCAAGCTCTACCTCCTGGGTTCAAGCTATTCTCCGACCTCAGCCCCTTGAGTAGCTGGGATTACAGGGGCCCACCGCCATACCTGGCTAATTTTTGTATTTTTAGTAGAGACAGGATTTTGCCACATTGGCCAGGCTGGTCTCGAACTCCCGATCTCAGGTGATCTGCCTGCCTCGGCCTCCCAAAGTGCTAGGATCACAGGTGTGAGCCACTGCGCCCAGCCGAAAGAAGGATTTTTCTTTATGAGACTTTCATAAATGTGGAGCTAGAATATCTTCATAATTTTGCTGAGTACTTTTTAGAACAATGCAATCTATGTAGAAAGAGTGATAGAGATGATTTTGTAAGTTTCCCTGATACCAACTTAGCTTCAATTGTGTCAATTTTTAGAGAGATGCACCTCACAATTTGCTTGAACATACTGAGGTGGATCACTTCTAAAGAATGGAATTATTAAGCACCCAAATCTGAGAACAATGTCTAGAAGTATAGATTTCCAGATTGGCCCCAGAATGGCTGACTTAAAATATCTAAAGGTGGGGCCCAGGACAAGACATTTTTAAAAGCTCCTCGAGTAATTTTATTGTGCACCTAGGTTTGCAAACATAGATTTAGAGAAAAACTACCTTATTCATGAGAAATGTTAAAGTATTCTAGAATAAAGAAGATTAATTTTATTTTTAAAAAACATGCCTTGAAAAACAAGAATGTGTAGTTTCATAGTTTTAATACTATGAATAATTCATAAATATAAATTAATAGAAATACTTGCAAGCAGCAATAATATAAATGTGTTATCCTTCTCTTTTCTAATGAGTCCTTCACTTAAAATTGTATTCATAAAGTCTTAAGACTATAAATGAGTCTTTGAGAGGGAAAGGCAAAGAAAGGATGGAGTATAAAAATGAAAGATGAAAGAGAATTTGGAAGTCAGTTTTCTTTCTATATATAAACTTAATAATTTTTAAACTTAATAATTTTTTCTTAATTGCAAAGACATTATGGGCTTATATTCAAACATATAGACATGTACAACAAAGTAAACAGTATGACCATTGTTAATATTTGTATAAATTTTTTTATCTTTCAATTAAGCCTATCTGTAAATATCTTTTTTCATATTATATTCCTAGTGCCTGATACTTATAAGTGTTCAATAAATATCTTTTTTTTCCTTTTTTGAGATAGAGTCTCGCTTTTGTCACCCAAGCTAGAGTGCAGTGGTGCAATCTCGGCTCACTGCAACCTCTGCCTCCCAGGTTTAAGCAATTGTCCTGCCTCAGCCTCCCAAAGTGCTGGGATTACAGGCGTGAGACACAGGGCCCGGCTGATGCAACTCTTATGTGTGATAAAAGGCATAATTCAAAGAAGAAGCCTAGGAAACAACTACGGATAATTTGCAGTTTTATTAGGTGCTTCTAGCAATCCCAAGTATTCAGATATTATGCTCTAATTTACACATAAAGAGCCATGTAACCAAAGAAAAAAATATAATACACTTGAAAATTATATATAAAATTAAAAATGCACAGTGCATCTGCACGTTAACTAAGACACTAATGTGGAGATATAGGTGACCAACTGGCAAGTATCCTATGTAGCATTAGCTTAGCAAATTTTCTCCTCATCCCTGTATCTTCCTAATGTTGATTTTTCTTCAGTACACTCAGAAATATAGATACATATAGAATATAAAAAGGAGAAATACAAACATAATGCTGACTACGTATTTTGCAAGAGTAGTATATTATAACTTAAGTTCCTAAAAAAAGTGCTCATCCTGCCATTCATGGATGACTACGGAGACTGGAAGATTATTTGAAAAGATGTGAGTCATCTATGTCATATAGTACTGAAGCAGCTCATTAAGTGAAAACAAACAAACAAAAAATAGGTGTTTGGCATAATGTAAACTTATGATATAATTAAAAGGCACATTGCATTTAATAGTTTATATTGTTATCACTGAAGACATGTGAATTTGAAAATCTTCCTGATTGCCTAAGAGTAGGTAGTGCAATATTGTGAAAAAAAAAATATGGGTAGTGAAATAGAAAATAAGTGCATCTCTGTTTTAACCCCAACTCTATACAGACTTTTTGGACTTTTTGAATTACCATTTGGACTTTTTGAATTACCATTTCTAGGCTTTGATTTACTCATATATAAAATGGATATTAGGCTAAAAAAGCCCCATGGATTTTTTTTTTCAGCAACTATTATGTATAATGTTCTGTGTATATCACTTGCATTTTTAGGAATATATCTATGATTCTAAATATAGCATGACTTCATGTGCATCCTAGGTGTGTATCTGCAAGGACCTTAGAGATGGTCTAAAGATGGAGAAAAACACTGTTCATAAACACTATTAATGAGATCTTTTGAGAACTGTAAATAGAGAACACATTAAATTACATTCCCATTTTGCATAATTATAACTAATTATAGTTATTAGACTAATGATCTTAGTCATCAAGAACAATGTAATTGTTGTAAAGGTTAAAAAACATAACAAATTGACATCATTCTCTTATGGTTCTTTCATAACTCCCCCGATATCAATTTTCAATTTTCTTCATGGGCTTTTCTTTTTCAAATAACCCTTTAAATGAGAGAGTTTGTTTTAACCCCAATTCCTCCCTAAGGTAATATTCTTGGCCTTTTCACTTTTAATACTTCAGATTTCATTTACATCATCCCATGAACAACGAAAGTTTACCAGATATACACTAACCATTCTTAAATTCACATCTCAACCCTAAACCTCTGGATATGTCCTTTTAAACTTTCTGCCCACTCTCGGCAACCTCTATTCCACTATGTTCAACACAGTAACTCACTCTTTCACCAGATCTTTCCTTTACCGGTTAACTTTTAGAAAAGTTAGCAACTTCTCAAGCTGTAATGTGGATTCGTAGATTTTCCTCACATTTATGTTGCCAATCACTATGCAAGTAATCATGAAAACTTGGTGATTCTACTCCAAACTCTGTTACATTTTATCCCTCTCTTGCATGTTTCTTTTCATGCATCTTTCTTTCTATGATCTTTTACACTAATTTCATAATCTGATTCCTGTTCTCATTTGCCCCTCACCCAACTTTGAACAGATCTAGTAATACCACCTCTCTGATCTTTGTGAGATGACATTCTGACAAGGTCATCTCCAACTCAACAAATTGTTTTCCTCCTGATGTCAGGATGAATGTAATTGCCTGGGTATGACATAACATGCTTCTTGAGATCGTTAATGCCCGTCCACCTAGCTTCGTATCTAACCTTTTTCTCTCCATTCCAGAAACACTGAAATTTGCTCTTCCTCAATGTGACATATTACATCATGTTTTTACTCTTCTACATTTGTCTCTTTGAGTAACTAGAATACTGCTTCCTATTTCTTTTCATGTCATGTCTCCACACATTGCCTAACCTCTCCACAAGTGCTATTGACTCTTCTGCAGATGCGTTTAAATGATCCTTCTTCCAGGCTTCCACTCTATTCTATGGAAGTTTCCCTTTCTATTTCTCTAACTGTAAAACACTGTAATTTTTTATTGTTTATATGTTACATGGTAATAAACAAAACATTATCAAGTATATATTACATATTTCATTGGCTAGAATGCTAAAGTAATGAGTGAGTAGATATTGATGTGGATGATTTCAACTGTTATGACATAAAATTGCAGTAAATGAATATGCATGAAATAATATGGCCATAGTAGGAATTAAAGTTCATCATTTATAAAAGTTATGAGTTCAGAAAGAGACAAATTGGAAGATAGTAAACTAAAAATTAAATATGTTTTAAAATTATATGGTGGTCTCTTAAAGAACTTTAACAGGAATTTCACATTGAGAGTTATATTTGAGAAGATAATGCATACATTGTCATCAAAAATAAATCACAATATTTTCATGGCTATATACAGCTACTACAAAACAGATACTCATATTTTCAATATTAACATTGGTAACTGGATTTAAATGTAAAGAACAGAACATTTAAAAAATAATGCAAGATAATGTTACAATTTCTTGGTTTTAGCTTCTAAAACTATCCACCTGGTTTTAGTCCATGTAAACTAAGTGGGAAATCTGCTATCATATTTTTGTGTAGAATTTTCAATGCTCTTAATTTCATTCTGCTATAAAGAAATATTTTTAAAATTATAACTTTTTTCTTTTTATAAATTTCAATAACTTTAGGGGTACAACTGGTTTTTTGCTATATGGGTAAATTGTAACATGGTGAGTCTGGGTTTTTGGTGTACCCATCATGTGAATAGTGTACATTGCACCCAATAGGTGATTTTTAATCTCTCACCCTTCTCCCACCCTTCCTCCTTCTGAGTCTCCAGTGTTCGTCATACAACTCTGTATGCTTTTGCATACCCAGAACTTAGCTCCCATTTATAAGTAAAAACATGTAGTATTTGGTTTTCTGTGCCTGCATTACTTCACTTAGGATAATAGCTTCCAATTACATCCAACTTGCTGCAAAAGACATTCTTTTTATTTTTTTTGTGGCTAAGTCGTATTCCATGGTATAAGTATACCACATTTTCTTTATCCACTAATTGGTGGTTTGGTATTTAAGTTGATTCCGTATTTTTACGTGTAAATTGTGCTACAATAAACATACAAATGCAGGTGTCTTTTTTATTTAATGACTTCTCTGTCTTTGGGTAGATACCTCGTAGTTGGGATTGTTGGGTTGAATGGTAGATAAGAAAAACTAAAAAAAATTCAAAGTAATGGAGTACTCAGTTGTAGGAACTATAGTGAAACCAGAGTCCATGTGTAACTTTAGAAGGCAATTAATGTTTGAATAACTACATATGTTAAAAAAGTATGCAAAAACCTTCTAGGAAAGGATGACATACAATCTAGATGTTTAACAGAAGGTGGTTAAATAAGAAACATGGCACTGACGAAACAACAAGATCTATGTGAGGAGGTTGCAACCTAGGCATTCCAGCCATTACTTACTTAACTCATTTACATGTCATTTCTCAGGAATTTTTGGCACTCTCTCCCTTGTTACTCAGCAGATTTTGAGACTTTCTTCATTTAGCTCAGAGATTGAAGAGCAACTTTAACGATTCATTTTGGTTTTAATCCTTGAACAGTTACCAGGTTCTTTAAAGCTGACACATTATTTTACACAATTTCCTTTCACTTTTTACATTTATAATACAAATTTAATTCAAAAATGTCTATCATTATTGAATTGTCAGTGAATGCTTGGTCTTGTGCTTGTGAAGAATTTAATTTTGCCTCTCTACTTATTCTGAAAAATTCTCAGGAAAACATAATTATGTATTACACAAGACCTTTCTCAAAATGTTATTTAAAAACTAAACAAAAAAGCAATTGACAAATCACCCAGTGAATGGCTATAAGCAGGTTCTGAAATATCTTTGCATAAGAAATTTGACTACGTAAGATGACTTTTAATTAATTTCAGTAAAAACATTATTGAAATATACATTCCACCCTGTAACTACGCTGGGTAAAGGTTTTCCTTTGATTGTTAATTCTAGGGGGCTAATAACTTTCCAAATAAAAGTAGAGATTTAGAAAATCTAAATGTCAAAATTTAACTTGAAATAAAAATAGTTTCAGCTCCTAACAAATAGATTTTGGAGATATAGTTAGCAGGTAATTAATGTATATTAGTGCCCTTTTTCAGCCTGCATCTATATTGCCTAAACTTTCCATCTCATTATCTCTCCCTTCTATTCCGAGGTGTTATTTTAATCTTGCTATTATATGTGGGCAAATTGATGGCCACAAAGGTTAAATCTTTGCCTATAGTCTTAAAAATCATATGGCACAGAAAACCTTAAATACAGGTGTGTATGATACTAAAGTCCATAGATCTTTCACAATGCTACAGATTACAATGTTGACTATTAAGTCATTAATATGCATTTTTATTCATCAAAATGATCATTCTTTCAGTTCTGTAGATGCAAAATAAATTCAAATTATTTAAACAGAGTAAAATGCTTAGGTTCACAGCAAAATTGAATAGAAGGTATGGAGAATTCTCAAATACTCCTTGCCCATCCACCTACAAACATGGATGACTTCCACCATCATCACTGCAATCCATCAGAGTAGTACATTTGTTACAAGAGATGAACCTACATTGACACATCATTATCACCCAAAGTTCATAGTTATGTAAGGGTTCAGCTTGGTGATGCATACCTACAGGTTTGAGCAAATGAATAACAATTGTAGCCATGATTATAGTATTTTACAGACTACTATATTCGACGCCCTTAGAATCCTCTGTAATCTGTTTATTCATTTCTCCCTCTCCTAATCCCTGGAAACCACGGATATTTTTATTTTCTCCACAGTTTGTATTTTCTAGAATATCATATAGTTGGAATCATACAATATGTAGCCTTTTCAGAGTAGTTTTGAAAAGTTAGTAATATGCATTTAGGTTCCCTCATGTCTTTTCATGTCTTGATAACTCATTGCCTGGATATACTGTAGTTTATCCATCCACCTCCTGAAGGACATCTTGGTTGTTGTCTTAGTACATTTATGTTGCTATAACAGAATACCTAAGGCTGGGTAATTTATTTAAATAAGAGATTTATTTGACTCATGATTCCAGTGGCTGCAAAGTTCAAGATTAGCAGCTACCTCTGGCGAGTGCCTCATGAGGCTTCAACTCATAGAGAAAACAGATTGGCTCATATAAAGAGATCACACATGGCAAGAGAGGAAGCATGAAAAATTGAAGAAGCCAGACTCTTTAACAAGCTGTGTTTTAGGGGACTAAATTATTACCACACGAGTGAGAACTCATTCACCTCTGAGGGCAGAGATTAATCTATTTTTGTGGGATCTGCTCCTATGACTTAAATAACTTCCAATAACCCCACTTCCCAATGCTGCCTCTTCCCAACATTGCCACAGCAGATCAAATTCCAATGAGTCTCAGTGGCCACAAACCACATCCAAACCATAGCAGTTGCTTAAAAGTTTCAGCAATTATGAATAAAGTTGCTATAAACATTCACTTTCAGGGTTTTCTGTAGACATGTTTTCCTCCTGTTGATATACCAAGGAGCATAAATACTGGATCATATGGTAAAAGTGTGTTTATTCTTAAAAGAAACTGCTAAATTGTCATTCAAAGTGGCTGTAGAATTTTGCATTCCATCATGAATGAATGAGTCATTGTTGCTTCACATCCTTGCCAGCATTTGGTGTTGTCAATGTTCCAGATTCTGAATATTTGAATACATATGTAGTGATATCTCATTGCAGTTCTAATTTTCCTTTCTCTAATAACATATGATATCTAGCATATATTCATATGCTTATGTCGCCTTTTTAGATGGATTTTTTTTTTATTTAGTATTATGCTGTTATAGTTTGAATGTTCCCTCCAAAATTCATGTTGAAATGTGGTAGCATTGAAAAATTGGGGACTTTAAGAAGACACTGAGTCATGAGGGCTCTGCTTGCATGAATAGATTAATCCATTCATAGATTAATACATTAGTGGGTTAGCGGAATAGTGAGTTATCATGGGATTAGTTTTAGCGGTTTTATGAGAAGAGGAAGAGAGACATTAGTTAGCATGCTTAGCCCCCTCACCACGTGATGCTCTGTGCCACCTCAAGACTCTGCTGCAGGTCCCTAGCAGCAGTGAGGCCCTCACCAGAGGTTGTCCTTTGATCGTGGGCCCCTCAGTTTCCATGACTGTAAGAAACAAAGTCATTTTTCTTATAAATTACCTAATTTCAATAATTATGTAATCAGCAACAGAAAATGGACTAAGACAAAATATTAAGTTTCCTCCATGTCTTTTCATAGCTCATTTATTTTTATCACTGAATAATAGTTCATTGTCTGAGTCTGCCGGTTTCTTTCTCCATTCACTAACTGAAGGACATCTTGCTTGCCTCTAAGCTTTGAAAATTATGAATAAAGCTTATGTAAACATTTGTGTGGACATAAATTTTCAACTTTTGGGGGTAAATAACGAACAGTGCAATGGCTACATTGTAAGGTAAGATTATGTTTAGTTTTGAAAGAAGTCACCAAATGTCCTCCAATAGGACAGTACAATTCTGAATTTCCACTAGCAATGAATAGGAGTTTTCATTGGTAACATTTTCATCAGCATTTGGCATTGTCAGTCTTCTCAGTTTTGGCCATTCTAATAGAGGTTTGATGATATCTCACGGTTGTTTTAATTGGTTTTTACCTGATGACGTATGTTCTGGAGCATTTTTTCACATGCTTATTTGCCAGTACTGTATATTTTGATGAGGTATTTGATAAGGTTTCTAACCAATTTTTACATTAGATTATTTATTGTTTAATTTTAAGACTTATTTTATTTTATTTTTGAGACAGAGTCTAGCTTTGTCACCCAAGCTGTAGTGTACTGGCACAATCTTGGCTCACTGCAGCCTCAACTTTCTGGGCTTAAACGATCCTCCCACTTCAGCCCCAGGAAGCAGCTGGGACTACAGGTATGTGCCACCACACCAAGCTAATTCTTATGTATTTTCTGTAGAGACGGGGTTTTGCCATGTTGCCCAGGCTGATCTTGAACTCCTGAGCTCAAGCAATCAACCTACCTCGGTCGGCCTCCCTAAGTGCTGGGATTACAGGTGTGAGCCACCACTCTTGGCCAAGTGTTACTTTTATATTTTGGATAATAGTCCTTCATTAGATGTATCTTTGGCAAACCTTGTTTTCTGTTCTGTGGCTTGTCTTTTCATTCTCTTGACATTGTCATGCACAGAGCAGAAGTTTTTCATTTTAATTTAGTTCACCTCATCAATTATTTCTTTCATGGCTCATGTCTTTGTTGTCATAATCTAAAAAGTCATCACCATTCCAGGAAGTCATCACAGCCATTTTCTCCTGCATTATCTTTTAGGAGTTTTATAGTTTTGCATTTTACATTTGGGTCTATGATCCATTTTGAATTAATTTTATGAGGTGTGTAAGATCTGCATCTGGATTTATTTATTTTTATTTTTTCCTGTGAATGTTTGGTTGTTCCACCATTTGTTGAAAACACTATCTTTTCTCTATTATATTGTCTTTGCTCCTTTGTGAAGGATAAATTCATTGTATTTACGTAAGTTTATTTCTGGGCAGCTCTTTTTCCTGTTTCATTGATCTCTTTGTCAGTTATTTCTCTAATACTACATTGTCTTGTTTACTGTAGCTTTATAGTAAGTCTGGAGGTTGGGAAGTGTGTCATTCCTCAGTCTCTTTTCCCTTTCAGTATTTTGCTGGCTATTTTGAATCATTTGCGTCTTCAGTGTGAGGTGAAAAAGCAGAGGTCATAAGGAATGTCTTTGACTTTTTCCTGATCTTGTTGGAAAAGCTTCTGTTTTCTCACCATTAATTTTGGTGTGTGGTTTTGGTTTTTTTTGTAGATATTTATTAAGCTGAGAAAGTTTTTCTCTTTTTCTGATTTGCTGAGAGTCAGTAACACATGATCTTTTGGCAAATACGTTTGCTGAATCTATTGATATAAACAGGCTTTTTTTTTTTTTCCTGAATCAGGCTTGAATATGTGAAATAAATCTTGGTCATAGTGTATTATTTTTAAATCTACATTGTTAGGTTCTATTTGTTAATATTTCATCAAAGATTTCTGCATCTATGTTCAGGAGTCACAGTCATCTATACTTTTTTTTCATGTAATGTCTTACTCTGGCTTGGGTATTAAGGTGATGTCTCCTAGAAGGAATTCATAATCTCTCAGAAATAATTTATCTTCTGGAAGAAACTGTACGTAATTCATAAGATTTCTTCTTGTATTAAATAACATGTTGCCAAATTCATCAGTGGATCGATTTGGGTCTTGTGCTTTCTGTTTTGGAATGTTATTAATTCTTGTTTCAGTTTATACAATATATGTAATGTTTATTTCTTCTCTTGTGAGCTTTGTTCGTTTGTGTCCTCACAGAAATTGTTTTATTTTCTTGTAGTTATAAAATTTGTGGGCATAGAATAGCACACAGTATTGTATTCCTTTATTTTGCTTTTAATGTCCATGGGACCTGTAGTAACGTTTCTTTTTTATTTCTTTTTAAATTGACAAAAAGGTGTATATTTATGGTATAAAACCTGTTGTTTTGATATATGTATGCATTATAAAATGGCTAAGTCAAGCTTATTAACCTGTGTATTACCTCACATACTTGTTTATTTTGTGTGTGGTAACAGCATTTGCAATCTATACTCTCATAAATTTTCAAGTATACAGTATATTACTATTATCTGTAGTCACCATGCTATACAATAGATACTTTGAAATTATTCTTCCTATTTAACTAAAATTTGGTGTCCTATGACAAATGTTTCCCACAAAACCATGCTCCTCCTCCTCTGAACCCCTACTTATTAATAACTCTCTGTTTCTATGACTTTAACTTTTTACATTCCACATTTAAATGATATGTGGTATTTGTCTTTCTGTGCCTGACTTATTTAACTTAGTATAATACTGTTCTCCAGACTTAACTAATGTCGTTACAAATGACAGAATTTTCTTCTTTTTTAAGGCTGAATAGCACTCCATTTTGTGTGTGTGTGCTATATATATAGTACTATATATACTATATATATATATATATATAGTAGTGGGTAGTGGGATTGTTAGAGAATTTCATAGTTCTATTTCTAATTTTAAATTTTTGAAGACTCTCCATACTGCTTTCCATAGTTGTTGTACTAATTTATGTTCCTACATTTCAAGTATTCATCTGTTCCTTTTTCATTTTCTTCTTCTTCTGGTGTTACACCATACATACATATATTATATCTTCTGTAGTTGCCCTACAGTTCTTGGATGTACTGCTATGGGATTTTTTTTTTTTTTTCATTCTTTTTTCTTTGCTTTCCAGTTTTGGAGTTTTCCGTTGAGATATCTTCAAGTTCAGAAATTTCAGTCTGCAAATAAGTCCATCAAAGTCATTCTTCATTTCTGTTGCAGTGTTTCTGATGTCTAGCATTTTGTAAATTCTTTCTTAGAATTTCCATCTCTCTGCTTACATTGTGCGTCTGTTCTTGCATGCAGCCTGTTTTGTCTACTGGAGTCCTCTGGCTTGTTTGTAGCAGTTTTGTTTTACAAGTTTGATAATTCCAACATCCCTGCCCTATCAGGGTCTGCTTCTTTCACTTGTTCTGTTTCCTTAAACTATGTGTTTTTGCCTTTTAGTATCCCTTCTTAATTTTTCTTGAGAGTCAGTCATGATATACTTAGTAAAATAAACTATTATAAAAAGAGCTGTTATAATGTGATGATAAGATATGCTGGCGGGGGGCGTGTGGTGGCAGGAAAAGTATTGTGCAGTTCCATGATTAGGTCTCAGTCTTTCAGCAATTCTCTGTCTCTAGACTGTGAACTTCGTAATTGCTTCTCAGTCACCTTCTCCTCATTAGTGGCACAGGCTGGAGGGAGCTGGAGTTGTATATTATTTCTCCTACATAGAAGGCAAGAGAGGGCTTGAATTAAGTATTTCCCTCCCTGCAGATGAAAGGCTAGAAGCAGCTGAATTTGGGTAGTTTCCTTTTCTCAGGTCAGTTAGGTTTGGAAAACCCCAGCAGGTTAGGCTCTAATTCAATAGTTTTTCCTCCTGAGGCCAGACTTTGTTAAGAAGAGCAGAATGCTCTGGAATATTTCAAAATAGTTTCTTTTCCCTTTCTCCTGCTGGAAGCATGAAGGACATTGTCTCTGATATTCACTGTGAGAATGGGGTAAATCTCCAAAAGGTAAAACTCCTAAAACTCTCAGGGCCCCTGATGACTGGGTTCCCCCAGAGATTTTCTCTCTCAGACTTGTCCACACTGAACTGACAGCGATTCGTCAGTCACAGTTTACCTTCCCCTACCAAGCCACTGGCTCCCACAGAGGTTTCTATTTGTAGGTTTCTGCTCTGGGAAGTTGTGATTGTCTGTATTTCCCTGTCTGTCTGTGCAATTTAAGGGCAGTGATTTGTCCTGTGAACTCACTTCTCTTACAGATCTAAGAAGAGCTGATTTTTTTTCAGTTTTTTAATTAATTAATTTATTTATTTATTTCTTATGTGTTAGGATGGAATGGTAACTCCTAACTTCCTCATATGCTGAACCAGAAACAAGAAGTCTGTGATATAGTTTTCATGGTATAACTAATTAACTATTGCCGGTGTATGTTCTTTTACTCATCTCTTAACACCAGATTTCCTAGTTGATTTAATTAAAATGAGACATTCATGCTTATATAGTTTGTGTATATAGTCTAACACCAGAAGAAGAAGAAAATGAAAAAGGAACAGATGAATACTTGAAATGTAGGAACGTAAATTAATACAACAACTACGGAAAGCAGTATGGAGCGTCTTCAATATTTTGAAATATTCCAGAGCATTCTGCTCTTCTTAACAAAGTCTGGCCTCAGGAGGAAAAACGACTGAATGAGAGCCTAACCTGCTGGGGTTTTCCAAATCTAACTGACCTGAGAAAAGGAAAATACCCAAATCCAGCTGCTTCTAGCCTTTCATCTGCAAGGAGGGAAATAATTCCATTTTCTCTGTTAAGAAAAAAATGAGTTAAGTATGTGCAACATACCATTGAAAGGTTAATTAGATAGGCAAATAAAAATTACTAAGCATTTATAGTGGAATTGGATTTAAAACCAAGTCATTCTCTATCATTTATTTGCATTATAAGTAAAGTTAACATAAAATAGTAGAGTATCAACTTCACAACTTTTCTACTCTATCTAAATATATTCTTCTGAAAACACAGAAAAGCTATTTTTTAATTTCATGAATGCCTGAGACTGACACATAATAATAACAAGAATAACAGATACCTTATTTTAGTATTTGCTCAATATGAGACAATGTTTTAAGCATTTTAAAGGTATTGTATATTTTAATTTCAATAACCACACTACCATTACCATGCCTATTTTGTAGAGGAGAGCACTGAAGCCGACTTTCACAAACCTTTACCGGTTGACAACTTGTTGACTTAGATTCCAGACATTCTATTACGCACTCTAAATCAATCATACCCAAATTGTAGTCTCTGGGGTAGCAAAAGCGTCACCTGCGACCCTGAGAGAAGTGTAGACTTTCGACTGGGCAAGGTGGCTGAGGCCTGTAATCCCAGCACTTTGGGAGGCCCAGGTGAGCGGATCACGAGGTCAGGGGTTTGAGACCAGCCTGACCAACATGGTGAAACCCTGTCTCTACTAAAAATACAAAAATTAGCTGGGCGTGGTGGCCGGTGCCTGCAATCCTAGCTACTCAGGAGGCTGAGGCAGAAGAATTACTTGAACGCGAAAAAAAAATGCCGGGTGCGGCGCGGTGACTCACGCCTGTAATTAGAACACGTTGGGAGGCCAAGGTGGGCAGATCACGAGGTCAGGAGATCGAGACCATCCTGGCTAACACGGTGAAACCCCACCTCTACTAAAAACACAAAAAATTAGCCGGGCGAGGTGGTGGGCGCCTGTAGTCCCAGCTACTCGGGAGGCTGAGGCAGGAGAATGGCGGGAACCCGGGAGGCGGAGCTTGCAGTGAGGAGATCCGGCCACTGCACTCCAGCCTGGGCGACAGAGCGAGACTCCGTCTCAAAAACAAAAACAAAAAACAAACAAACAAAAAGTGTAGACTTTCAGCTCCCCTCCAGAACTGCAAAATCAGAATATGCATTTTAATAAGTGCTTCTCTATATTATAAACTACTCCACTGCATTTAGTAATGGTAGCAGTTTTTTCTATTTTTTTTTTTTTTTTTTTTTGAGACGGAGTCTCGCTCTGCCGCCCAGGCTGGAGTGCTGTGGCCAGATCTCAGCTCACTGCAAGCTCCGCCTCCCGGGTTCACGCCATTCTCCTGCCTCAGCCTCCCGAGTAGCTGGGACTACAGGCGCCCGCCACCTCGCCCGGCTAATTTTTTGTATTTTTTTTTTAGTAGAGACGGGGTTTCACCGTGTTAGCCAGGATGGTCTCGATCTCCTGACCTCGTGATCCGCCCGTCTCGGCCTCCCAAAGTGCTGGGATTACAGGCAGTTTTTTCTATTTTTATAGACTGATGCACAGGTTGTGATAGTATTCCTTCATTTATGATAGAAGGGGCTTCCTCATTGACCCAATATAGCATGTATTAGGTTGGTGTAAAAGTAATCACAGTTTTTGCCATTGAAAGTAATGGCAAAACCACGACTACTTTTGTACCAACCTAATACATAATAAACTCTTTCTCCCATCTAATCTTAGAACTAGCATCTTGACAGTTAATGACATATAAGTATGTGGTCCTCCTTTTTTTACTTACCTGAGTCCCTGCCTTTCTCACTACAGCTAATTTTCCTGTTTGGTTAAAGGTGAATGTGTTAAAATAATAATGGAGTGTAATTCATGAATATAAGAAATTAACTCTAGAGTTAAATTTTATCGACTCTTCCCTTTTCTCAATACATCAAATATTGTGTTTGTTTTAACACATTCTAGTATTTCATTCTACATCAATAGGGTCTTGATTAAAAGAGTTAGCAAATTATTTTACACAATATTGAATAAATAATTTAACATTTAAAAAATTGAACTACATCTAAGAAGAAAAAAGATGAAGATGTAGAAACAGAGAGTAAATAAAAATATATGTTATTTCAATATGCATTAACTGGACAGAAAGAGTAGTTGCCTTGCTATCAATTTGAAAGTTTTTGTCATCTAGGGTTTAGGTATAATATGAGTGATTGCTTCCATGTTCCAAGGGTGTTCATCCTGTTAGCTAAGCATGGTACCAATCAGAACAATGTCAGGGATTACTTCCTGTAATCCCTGTTTGCAAACCAGTAGAATTCCACTGTTAGCAAACGAGTAGAATTCTCCAAAATTAGGTTTTCTAATTTGTGGTGAGATATTGCATTCATGAAACATAATTTTCCAAGAGGAAACATCCTTTAATAATGGAAAACAACTAAATGTTATCTATAACAACACAATAATCTACACTGGGGCATGCCTACTAGTTGCGAGTCTTGAACAGAGCACTTATAGAAATCTCAGTGTCATGATTTCATATTCTCTATTGTTTTGATTCTTTCTACTTTAGCATTTAAAAGAGTTAAGATTACAACTAGATGAAATGAAAAAAATCATAGGAATTAAGCAAAAATAAGTCCAAAATTGTTGCGAATTAAAGGAATTCAAATGGTGCATACATCTAATATTAAGCCACCTCAATATTTTGCTTTTACCTGAAATATATGGATTAGTAGATTCAGATAATTTCCTTAATTTTTTATTGCACTTTTCATATACCATAATACGAAGTAACTAATAAAGTTAAATAGTATTAACATTTTAAAACATTCACAATATTTAATGAAAGCCACTAGAAATAAATGAAGTCACCACATATGGTAGGAATAATTGTTAGTGTAGGAGTAGAAGCAGCAGCCATTGCAGGCTCCCATCAAAAAAAAAAGAAAACCATAAGCGTGTGAAGCCTTTACTGGCAACCAAGGTATCCAGGTTCTCTCATCAAAAATGACTAGAAGGCCAGCGTGACCTACAGTAGAAGGAAGAGCAGTGTAGTGTCATGGCCCACCTGAGAACCACAGGGGGAAGGGGAACCCCCTTCCCTCAGCCAACGGAGGTGGTTAAGGAGCATGCTATCCAGCCAGGGAAACTGCTTTTTTTAATGGAACTGTGCAACCCACGGATTGGAAGATTCCACTCGCGAACCCACACCACTGGGTCCTAGTGTCCAACCCCAAGGCATGCAAATTGTTACAGCCTCTCAGTTGGAATCTGTTTAAGCCTACCAAACTCCCAGGGGAGGGATGGACGACCAGCACCAGCTGCAGCTGCCTGTTGTCTAAGGCTTTTGAGTTCCTTGTGGAAGGGGCAGCAGCCATCAGTGGGACTTGCAACTGCATAACACACTAAGCTTCTTGGGCAGGGGAAGGGCAGCACCCATTTCTATAGCTCCAGGCTGCACTTTTCCCCTGCTGGAGCCAGGGAGGCTGGACGGCTTCGTCCCAAGACTTGTCCCCACAGCCCAACACACAAGTTGTGGCTGTCTGTAACCAAAGTGCCTCTTCAGGTCTAACCCTAGCTCATCCTTCTTCAGTAGCTGGGGCTTCCCTGCAGGATCTCCAATAACTCCAGCCAGAGGCTCAAGGACAGAATCCAGATATCCCTAGGCCCAAGCCCCCCTACAGGGGCAGGACTGGCAGCAATCTCTGCAGACCAGCAGACTTAGCTTCTCCTCCTAGTTCTGAGGAATCTGGGCAGCCCAGACAGGTGGGTTTTCCCCCAGTGAAACACATCCTGTCCACCAAGGGGACAGTCAAAGTGCTTCATTAAACAGGTCCTGCTCCCCATGCCACCCAACTGGGTGAGATCCTCCAACAGGGATTGTCAGACACCCTATACAGGAGCGATCCTACTAGAATAAAGTTGGTGCCCCTTGAGGTCAGAGGTTCCAAAAGAAAGGGCAGGCACCCATCTTTGATACTCTCCAGCCTCCGTGAGTGACATCTCCAGGCACGGGAGCTAAGCAGCAGCCCTACAGAATAAGGACCTGACTATTGAAAGAAAAAAAAAACAAACAGAAAGCTATAACAATAGCATCAACAACAACAACAGCAATAAAAGGCCCCCCAAAAACCCAATCCAAGGATCAGCAGTCTCAAAGACTGAAACTAGACAAACTCACAAAGATGAGAAAGAATCAATGATAAAATGTTGAAAACCCAAAAGGCCAGAGTGCCTCTTCTCCTCCAAATGATTGCAACATCTCTCCATCAAGGGTGCAGAACTGGGTGGAGGATCAGATGGATGAATTGACAGAAGTAGGCTTCAGAAAACGGGTAATAAAAAACTACGATGAGCTAAAGTAGCATGTTCTAACCCAATGCAAAGAAGCTAAGAACCTTGATAAAAGGTTAGAGGAATTGCTAACTGGAATATCCAATATAGAGATAACATAAACCACCAAATGGAGCAGAAAAACACAGCAGAGGACTTCGTGAAGCATACACAAGTATCAACAGTCAAATCCACCAAGCAGAAGAACGGATGTCCGAGTTTGAAGACCACTTTACTGAAGTAAGACGTGCAGACAAGAATAGCGAAAAAAGAATCAAAAGGAATGAACAAAGCCTCCAAGAAATATGGGACTTCATAAAAAGTCCAAACCTACCATTGATTGGAGTACCTGAAGGAGACAGAGAGGATGGAAACAAGTTGGAAAACACACTCCAGGATATTATCCAGAAGAACTTCCCAACCTAACAAGACAGGCCAACATGCAAATTCAGGGAATATAGAGAACACCATTAAGATACTCCACAAGAAGATCAACCCCAAGATACCTAATCATCAGATTCTCCAAGGTTGAAATGAAGGAAAAACTGTTAAGGGCAGCCAGAGAGAAAGGCCAGGTCACCTACAAAGAAAAGTCCATGAGACTTATAGTGGACCTCTCAGCAGAAACTTTACAAGCCAGAAGAGACTGGGGGGCCAATATACAACTTTCTTAAGGAAAAGAATTTCCAATCCAGAATTCCATATCCCCAGCCAAACTAAGCTTCATAAACGAAGGAGAAATAAAATCCTTCCAGACAAGCAAATGATGAAGGATTTCTTACCCAGGTCTGCCCTGCAAGAGCTCTTGAAAGAAGCACTAAATATGGAAAAGAAAAGCCAGTAGCAGCCACTGCAAAAACACACCAAAATATAAAGACCAATGAAACTACAGAGAAACTGCATCAACTGGTTTGCAAAACAATCAAATAGCAACATGAGGACAGGATCAAATTCACACATAACAATACTACCTTTAGATGTAAATGGGCTAAATGCCCCAATTAAAAGACACAGACTGGCAAATTGGATAAGGAGTTAATACCCATTGGTGTACTGTATTCAGAAGACCCATCTTATGGGCAAAAGACACACACAGGCTTAAAATAAAGGGATGGAGGAAAATTTAGCAAGAAAATGGAAAGCAAAAAAAAAAAAAAAAAAGCAGAGTTTGCAATCCTAGTCTCTGAAAAAAACAGGCTTTAAACCAACAAACAGCTGGGTGCAGTGGCTCACACCTGTAATCCCAGTATTTTTGGGGGCCGAAGTGGGTGGATCACAAGGTCAAGAGTTTGGACCAGTCTGGCCAACATGGTGAAACCCTGTCTCTTCTAAAAATACAAAAAAAAAAATTAGCCGGGCATGGTGGCACAAGCCTGCAATCCCAGCTACTTGGGAGGCTGAGGCAGAAGAATCACTTGAACCCGGTAGGCAGAGGTTGCAGTGAGCCGAGATGGCATCAGCATACTCTAGCATGGGTGACAGAGTAAGACTCTGTCTCAAAAAACACCACCACCACCACCACTAACAACAACAACAAAACCAACAAAGATCAAACAAAGAAGGGCATTATGTAATGGTAAAGGGAACAATTCAACAAGAATAGCTAACTATTCTAAATATACATGCATACAACACAGTAGACACCATATTCATAAAACAAGTTCTTAGAGACCTAAAAAGAGACTTGGACTCCCACACAATAATAGTGGGAGACTTTGACACCCCACTGTCAGTATTAGACAGATCAATGAGACAGAAAGTTAACAAGGGTATTCAGGACTTGAACTCAGCTGTGGATCAAGTGGACCTTGTAGGCGTCTACAGAACTCTCTACCCCAGATCAACATAATATACATTCTTCTCAGTGGCACATGACACTTATTCTAAAGTCGACCACATAATTGGAAGTAAAACACTCCTCATCAAATGCAAAAGAATTGAAATCATAACAAATAGTCTCTCAGACCACAGTGTAATCAAATTAGAACTTAGGACTAAGAAACTTATTCAATATCACACAATTTATTGGAAATTGAACAAACTACTCCTGAATTACTCCTGGGAAAATAATGAAATAAAGGCAGAAATCAAGAAGTTCTTTGAAACCAATGAGAACAAAGAAACAATGTACCAGAATCTCTGGGACATAGCTAAAATAGTGCTAAGAGGGAAATTTATAGCACTAAATGCTCACATCAGAAAGCTAGAAAGATCTCAATCGACACCCTAACATCACAATTAAAAGAACTAGAGAAGCAAGAACAACTAATCTAAAAGGTAGCAGAAGACAAGAAATAACTAAGACCAAAAATGAGTTGAAAGAGATAGAGACGCGAAAAACCCTCCCAAATGTCAACAAATACAGGAGCTAGTTTTTTGAAAAAAATTAACCAAATAGATAGACCACTAGCTAGACTAATAAGAAGAGAGATCAGAATCAAATAGACACAATAAAAAAATTCTAAAGGGGATATCACCACTGACCCCACAGAAATACAAACTAACATCAGAGGATACTATAATAAACACCTCTACACAAATAAACTAGAAAATCTAGAAAAAAATGGGTAAATTCCTGGGCACATACACCCTCCCAAGACTAAACCAGGAAGAAGTTGAATCCCTGAATAGACCAATAACAAGCTCTGAAATTGAGGGAGTAATTAATGGCCTACCAAACAAACAACAAAAAAACCCAGGAGCAGACGGATTCACAGCTGAATTCTACCAGAAATACAAAGAGGAACTGATACCATTCCTTCTGAAACTATTCCAAATAATTGAAAAGAAGGAACTCCTCCCTAACTCATTTTTTGAAGCCAGCATTATCCTGATTCAAAAACTGGGAAGAGACACTACAAAAAAAGAAAACTTCAGGTCAATATTCCTCATGACTGAGAAAATCCTCAATAAAATACTGGCAAACCAAATCCAGCAGCACATCAAAAAACGTATTCACCATGATCAAATTAGCTGAATCCCTGAAATGCAAGGTTAGTTCAACATATGCAAATCAGTAAACATAAATAAGTAATCCATCACATAAGCAGAACCAAAGACAAAAAGTGCATGATTATCTCAATAGATGCAGTAAAGGCCTTTGATAATTTTCAACATTCCTTTATGTTAAAAACTCTCAATAAACTAGGTATTGAGGGAACATTTCTCAAAATGATGAGAGCTATTTATGACAAACCCACAATCAGTATCATAGTGAATGGGCAAAAGCTGGAAGCATTCCCTTTGCAAACTGGTACAAGACAAGGATGCCCTCTCTCACCACTCCTATTCAACATAGTATTAGAATGTCTAGCCAGGGCAATCAGACAAGGGAAAGAAATAACGGGTATTCAGATAGGAAGAGAGGAAGTCAAAGTGTCTCTGTTTGCAGACTACATAATTTTATATGTAGAAAAACCCATCATCTCAGCCCAAAAGCTTCTTGAACTGATAAGCAACTTCAGCAAAGTCTCAGGATACAAAATCAAAGTCCGAAAATTACAAGCATTCCTTTACATCAACAATAGGCAAGCAGAGAACCAAATCATGAATGAACTCCCATTCACAATCACTACAAAGAGAATAAAATACTTAGGAATGCAGCCAATAAGGGATGTGAAGGACCTCTTCAAGGAAAACTACAAACCACTGCTCAAGGAAATAAGAGAGGACACCAACAAATGGTAAAACATTCCATGCTCATGGATAGGAAGACTCAATATGAAAATGGCCATACTGCCCAAAGTAATTTATATGTTCAATAGTATTTGCATCAAACTACCATTGACACTCCTCACAGCATTAGAAAAAATGACTTTAAATTTTATATGGAATCAAAGAAGACCGCATATAGTGTATAGCCAAGACAATGCTAAACAAAAAGAAACAAAGCTGGAGGCATCATGCTACCTGACTTCAAACTATAGTAGACAGCTACAATAACCAAAACAGCATGGTACTGGAACCAAAACAGACATATAGACCAATGGAGCAGAAGAGAAACCTCAGAAATAACACCACACATCTACAACCATCGGATCTTTGACAACATTTGACAAAAACAAGCACTGGGGAGAGAATCTCCTATTTAGTAAATGGTGCTGGGAAAACTGGCTAGCCATAGGCAGAAAACTGACACTGGACCCCTTCCTTACCCCTTATACAAAAAAAGAACTCAAGATAAATAAAAAACTTAAATGTAAAACCCAAAACCATAAAAACCCTAGAAGAATACCTAGGCAATACCATTCAGGACAAGGGCATGAACAAAGACTTCATGACAAAAACGCCAAAAGCAATGGCAACAAAAGCCAAAATTGAAAAATGAGGTCTAATTAAACTAAAAACTAAAGAGCTTCTGCATAGCAAAATAAACTATCATCAGAGTGAATAGGAAACCTACAGAATGGGAGAAAGGCTTTGCGATATACCCATCTGACAAAGGGTTAGTGTCCAGAATTTACAAGGAACTTGAATGTATTTCCAAGAAAAAAAACAACCCTATCAAAAAGTGGGCAAGGAAATGAACAAACTCTTCTCAAAATAAAACATTTACATGGCCAATGCACATATGAAAAAAAGCTCAACATCACTGATCATCAGAGAAATGCAAATCAAAACCACAATGAGATACCATCTCATGCCAGTCAGTATGGAGATTATTGAAAAGTCAGTAAACAATAGATGCTGGAGAGGATGTGGAGAAATGGGAACACTTTTACATTGTTGGTGGGAGTGGAAATTAGTTCAACCATTGTGGAAGACAGTATGGTGATTCCTCAAGGATCTAGAACCAGATACACTATTTGACTCAGCATTCCCATTACTGAATATATACCCAAAGGATTATAAATCATTCTACTATAAAGACACATGCAAAAGAATGTTTATTGTGGCATTATTTATTTATAGCCAAGACTTTGAACTAACCCAAATGCCCATCAATGATAGACCAGATAAAGAAAATGTTGTACATATACACCATTGAATACTATACAGTCATAAAAAGGAAGGAGATCATGTCCTTTGCAGGCACACAGATGAAACTGGAAGCCATCTTTCTCAGCAAACTAACACAGGAACAGAAAACCAAACACTGCATGTTCTCACTTATAAGTGGGAGTTGAACATTGAGAACACATGGACACAGGGAGGGGAACAATACACACAAGGGCCTGTTGCGGGGTGGGCGTAAGGGGAGGGAACTTAGAGGACAGGTCAATAGGTGCAGCAAACCACCATGGCACACTCTGCACATATATCCCTTTTTTTCTTAAGAAAAAAATATTTTTGTGTGAAATAAAATATACATAACATAAAATGTGCCACCATAACCATTTTTAAATGTGTATTTCCCTGGCAGTAAATATATTTACATTGTTGTACAAACATCACCACCATCCAGTATTAATATTCATACCCATATATCAGAAGTACTGTGATAAGAATTTTGGTAGTATCATGAAGTTGGGCCCAATGTCAGATAATCTTTCCCTCTTAATAAATAACTCACTATTTATTTCCTATTATGGGCCTATTTAAGAATATTAGTTGTCATTGTTATGTTCATGAAAAGAACATTAGTCCTAGCATCAGAAAATTTAGCATACAGCCATAACTCTACCATGTATGAGGAGGTGTTTAAGCTTGGCTAACGTAATTATTTATCAAGAAAAATGAATAATCCAAATCTGCCTGGTTACTGGCCGCTATGCAATTCAAAATCACAAGTGCAGCTGACCCACACTGTCATCTCTCTCACATGCCAATATACTCTTTTTCACTTAGTGTTTAGATTTAGACAAAAATGTAAAGCAAGCTGAACAAATACACGAAAACAAAAACAAAACAAAAAATAGAAACGAAATAATTGTGTCTGTTCTGCTGTCATAGTTGTCCACTATGATTTATTTTGTGATACCTAAGTCAAAGCGTATGTTAGGCAAAATAAATAGTTTATTAATACTAAATTCTATGCTGCAAAATTGTATTGCAGAATGAATGCTCTGACCTCATTATATAATATTTGCTTTAAATCAAGCAAACACGTAAATCCTAGGAGTCATCTAGAGAACAAGCTAATTTAACTACAAATTGGCTCAACATTAAGCAGAAGTATTTAACAAACTCCTCAAATACTATAAAATTAAAATGCAGTTAGGTGATTTTTTAGTTTAACATGTGAATATTGTTTCATATATTTACTTTAATAATTTGTGAAAAATACAGTATCTTTGAGCAGCTTTGAAAGTAATTTAAGGTAATATACAAGAGAATGATATTTTATTTTATAAATACTTTTTTCTTTGTTAATCAAGCTTTATTCTTTGATCAGTAGTAGCATTTGTCACTTTCCTGAAGCTTTCGAAGTAACTTAGAATTATGATAGACTGGATAAAGAAAATGTGGTACACATACACCATGAAATACTACGCAGCCATAAAAAGGAATGAGATCATGTCCTTTGGAGGGACATGGATGGAGGTGGAAGTTGTTATCGTCAGCAAACTAACACAAGATCAGAAAACTAAACACTGCATGCTCTCACTTATAAGTGGGAACCAAACAATGAGAACACATGGTCACAAGGAGGGGAACAACACACACTGGAGTTATATTTACTGAATGCCCCTTTTTAATCACAAAGCCATGGGTTCAGGTCTAGGTTTAGTAATATGAATAAGAGTAAGAGTGTTAGAATTCTGAACATGAAATCTCATAATCATGTACTTATGTGGAAATGTTATAAAAAGAGTATTAAAATGTGTCTTTTGTAAAATTAAAATTTATATCGAATAATATGATTTTGAATTTTACAATTAGAAAGAGGATAAGTGTATTGTACTGCCTGTATCTCATAGCTACCAATTTTATTTATTGACAAAATAGTATGTATAAGCATTTATTTTGTTATATAAACTATGTAGTTTCTTTCTCACAAATGTCTTTGGGGATAAATACTATTACCTTCTCCATTTTACAGATGAGGAAATTTAAACATATAGAATTTAAATAATTGGGCTTAAATCTCAATATAATGAATGGCGGAGATTTAACTTACATCTTTCCTGATGATGATAAACCCATCATATGACGAGCTGGCCAGCATCTGTTCAGGAAACATCTGTTCTCAATGCAATGAGTTTGTAATTTTATTGAAGATTTAAAGAATGTACAAGAATCAGCAAAATAAGATATATGCATATTATGTAGCAGTCAAGTCAACTCTTGACCATTGTTAAAACTGTTGACCTCACTACCTGGAGAAGGAGCCGTGGAATCCTGGAAACTTAGCCTGTCCTTGACTGTCGAGTATGGTTTGGACAGACAGAAAGGAGTAATCAAAGCATTTTCAAAAGAAGGAGCATTTCCAAAAATATGCATTAAAAATCTGAATGGACATTCATTAGAAGACTCTGAAGATACAGACCTGACAGCATTTACACACTGAGAACTAGATGGAAAATAAAGCTCCCCATGAAATATTACGATTTTGCAAGTCACTTGGTTCCATTTTTAAAATGTTGATAGGATTGAAGTCATATGTCAGTTAGCAAAGTGCTAAGAATGAATTATATTTCAAATTTAGGGTTAATAAATTCTCTGAGAAGGGCGATTGATAACAGAGTGCATAATGAGCAGTATTTCCGAAGTAGTATCAGATCAAAGGAAGATTTATGCTCCACTTTTCATGCGGATCCATTACATCATATACCAGACGGCTTTAAAAAAGTGTGCTTTTTTTTGAAGTTATCTGATCCAATATCCTGGATGACCCCAATCATGAGATCATTGCCTGAGTTCTGAGTATTCATATATGACAGAACAGTATCCCAGATGTCACCACTGACTCGGAATAAAATTCCTTAATATTTAGCGGATATTAGTAATAGAACATTTTGTGAACCCAAAATAGCACTGAGGGACCAATAAGTGAATAAGTCATGTATGTATATCATTATTAGTCACACTCTTTCCTGGTCAAGTGATATGGATTAAATGAACATAACTGCAGGTGTTTGGGGTCAGTGTCATTAACCCTTCCCCTAATAAGCTTCCCCTTGGAGACATAAATGGAAATGCAATTAATGATAAAATAAGAGTAAAAGTGTGTAGTTTCTCTGTAATTCTTCACCAGAAAGAACTCAAGCATTCTTGCTAGTGATTGCTCTGTAATTATTTCTTTTATAGAAATACAAGGAGACTATATTTTTAAAGAATCCTGCCTTTTTATAGATGGAGTTTAAAAGTACTGTACTATGCATTAGGATGAATACAATGCGGGAAAGTGGTCATGATGTCCTCGTTTTACATGACAGAGTTTAATATTAGGCTATCATGTCCTAAATTTGTGAGAAATCAGTTGATTCTAACAAAGAAAAAGCTAAAATCAATGACTTATCCCAAGGCACGGTCCCTGAAAACACACCTTATATTTATAGGAAGATTCACAATATAGGAGAAAACATTCTTTTCTTGTTTCTGTGACATCACCCACTCCTTGTTCAATTCCTCAGGTGGGACTTAATCTGGTTCTATATTCTCTGCAAATTCATTCTCTTCCAATTGGCCCTTCAATATGGATTTTCTTGTGTCTCCATACAAGATTCTCATCTTATTGTATGTTCTCTGCCTATGCAATTTCATCCATAAAGTTATCATCACATATATACCAATGATTTCTAAATTCATAGAGCTCTGGCTTATATTTGTGCAATCAAATTTGTCTCCTTGATGTTGTTATTGAATGTCTTAACAGGAAATCAATGACAAAATATTAAGACACAAATCTTATGAGCTTTCTCTAAAAACGTTGTCCTTTTGTGATTATCTTTATTTAGAAAATGGTTTCAACATTTTTCCTGTTCTAAAGGGCAGTAAACTGGTATCATCATTGACTCTTCCAAATTCAGTAAATCACCAGGTCCTATTGTCTTTGTTTTGTTTCCTAGGACGGGTATCCCTAAATGAAGGAACTGGATGTAAATTTATTTTATTTGGGAAAATATCCCAGGAAGTGATGATGAAGGGAGGAAGGAAGGATGCCAGAGAAGGAAGAAAAGCCAAAAATAGATGTATTATCAGGGAGGTTACTGCTGCACGCAATTGGCACTGAATTCCTCTGAGGAACTTCTGAAAGACTACAGAATATACATCTCCAAACTGTTTTTTCTCTGTGAAGGACGAAGACTCTGGGTATTTATCCACCGGCCTCCTTTCATCTGTCATTGGCCGAAGATTGCTCCTGGGACATTAACTCTAGCTCTTCTCACCTAACTCTGCACAGGGACAGAGCATACTCCAACGGTGAGAGAACATTCTGAAGCATAGGTATATAGGGGGCCCTCAGAACATTTGGGACTCAGTACAGGTCTCCTGAAGGGTAGGATGAATGGATTCAAGCAGGGCACTGAAAGCATCTGCTACATCGGTCAGTTTTATAGGGAACTTCTCTCTGTTTCTATGTCTCCACTCTCATCCAAGCTTTTATTCCCTCTTACTTGAACACTCAACTAATTTACCTGTATTCCCACATTTATTGCAACCAGGGAGTCTTTCTCAAGACACATCTATGATTACATCATTCCCCATGTCTTAAAGCGCTTTGGTGGATTTACCTTGTTCCTAGAACAAAGAGCAAGAATTAAACTGTTCACATGTAATAGAAGGCTCTGCCCAGTCTGGTTTCTGTGATTCCAATCTCTGTCTCTCTCTCTCTCTCTCTCTCTTTCTCTCTCTCTGTCTCTCTGTATTTTACACCATTCCCCATGGTTTTAATGTTCTAGTCATATCGGTCTTTATTTGAAAAAAAATCTTGCCCCAACTACAATATACACCTTTTCATTCCAGGAAATAAATTTTCATTCATTGTACTGCTGCCAATTTCTTTTCACAATGCATACTGTTTACTTAGTTCTTTCCTCTTCAGTATTTGAAATACAGCATCTCAAAATATTTTCTCCATAGTGCTGGTGTTCCTAATTATCTGATAGACACTAAAATGGTGCTTAAACAGTCTAGGGACTAGGCATTGCTGGTCATTCCTTAGATAGCACCTTAATTGCCCTTTGTCAGGGGTTCTTCTCTAAACTTAGTGTTCATCTTCTTAATTACACAATTACTTGTGGGAATGTTGTATTGATTAAGTGTGATTGTTGATTCTGCTATTTACTAATAACAAAATGAACTTGGCTAACTTTTATGTCTCTCTGAACTTTAGTGTACATCTGACAATTGGGAATTACAATTGTGCATACATCATAGGTTTGTTATGAGAGTTAAATGATGTTATTTTATATAACTTACTTAGCACAGTGTCTGGCATACAGACAGATGTCAATAAAGGTTAGCTATTATAATCATCATCTTCCTCCTCTTCATCATGTCAGTATCCCACACATCTCTCTCCTCCTAACCAAATCAAATAGTTTCTTACTCCTTTCTTCATCTAATATATTCAGTTATCAAGTAGAAAGAGAACAAAATCCCTTCTTACACAGCAAAAATTTAAAACAGAGTACAACTAATCACGTGTATGGAAGTAAATTTCCAAAACTGTTTGATTCTTTAACAACTGCAAAATGAAAATCTTTGGTAATCACATACTGGCATGGTATCACCTAGAGTAAAAGCATTAGCTGCAAGGGAAACAAAAGATAAACAATAGATTTAATTGCACTCTGTTAAGTAGCACATTAGAACCCAGAAATATCTCAGTAGTACAAACAAAAATACTATAAAAAGTATGAATTTAATTAAGACTTGAAAACAAACTGAAAATTGACGCTGTGTCAAAAAGCAACTTGTACTGAATTCAGCTTAAAGTTATTCATCCAATTAAAGAAATAATCACTGGTGCATTACACATAACAATATCTAAGACTGTTTTCCATTCTATTCTCCTTTTCTTTTTACAGAATATGTGAACCCAGCATTAATTCCTTTTTATTATTTGTATTTTTTGCTTACGTATGTCAAGACTCTGTTAAGCTCAAATAAGCGTAAAGTCAGTGAGGATTACAGAGAAACTTTGCTTTTAGCCCATTTTAAAATGTCAAATGCATTTTCTCCAATACCATTTTATTGGCATAAATGTTTCTGCTCTTTTTGTTTTCCCTGATGTTTTGTTGTGTTTTAGTCTTTAATATAGAGTTCACAAATTATAATAATTGGAAAAAACAACATTCATGCATATTACTTAGGAAGAAACACTCAGCCTGAAGAGATCTCTTAAATATTTTCTGTTTCACCTGTTAATTTATATTGCATCATGGAAAGTATACTCTCCCCAACAACTGTTAAGAATTGCTACATATTTTAAATATTTTCCTTTTTTTTAGTTTATACCATCTTTTGCTAACACATTATTGTTCATTGAATAAACATATTTACAAACATTTAATTACTTTAGAAAGAAAATCGATTAAGATGGTATCAAATTCAAAACAAAATATTAGCATTTTTTGCCATTTAAAATATTATTTTTCTAAAATTTTATAAACTTACACTGACCTAAAATATTTTCTTCCAACTTTTTAAAATTATGAATTATGATATTATATAAATAAAGATTATTATTGAAAAATGATTCAATGAGATGTACTGGACTTATAATGATTAAAGTCATGCAAAAATTACAACTGCTTTTACTTTAAAGAATATAACAATAGTAGATGAAGTTGTTAAATTTTGTTACCTTGAACAAACGGGAAAATAATAAATTATAATAATAATAATAACATGCTAAGCATAAGGTATCATTTCTTAAAACACGATATTTATGTTTTTAAATTAAACCCGAGTTCCAGAAGTTGTACCTCTAGAAGTTTCTGTTTTAAAATTTTGTACTTTTTTAGATTAGCTATGAATTCCCCATAGAGAAGAGTATCATATTTTATTTCAGTGAACTGCATAACCTACTCTTAGGCTCTCAAATGAAAACTTACATGTAATTATGCATTTATGATATTGCACCAACTTGTGGAACTGTCTCTCATTACATTTCTAGACAATATTTCTTCTGACGTAGTTAATTCTCATATGGCACTTACAATTTGAACCATGCATTTAATTCTTAGATAACTGCCATCAATATTTATATGGTTGAACTTTTATCCTATTATATATTTTATAATTGCTACCATTAATTGACTTCCCAAAGGTTTACTTTTCAGACTCATAGAGTGTTTCAGTGTCATATTATTTTGCAAAGCTCAATTTTATGATGTAATATTCAACTCGAGGCTTTAACCCAGGCTAGTGATTAATGGCAACCCATTAACATGATTTATAAAGAAAAACCTTTACATTTTTTAATACCCCTAACTATTGTGTTGCCAATATTCTATTTCATTAATACTTACTTATGAGTAAGTAAGTATTATTTATTTTGCTTGGAGAGTAAGAAATTATATTACTACCTTTATATCTTTGTACTTTTCATCTTAAATGTAATCATAATCACAACTTATAAATAATTTTTCATAAAGCCAAATATTTTAAAATATAAATGACTTCATTATAACCAAATCTTTTGCTTTCTAGTACTGCTGGATAATTATATTAACCAAAAAACTCTATAATTTTGTATCAAATTTTAATTTTCTACCTATTTTTACAGTGAATTACTCAAATATGATCTTAATGTTACACAACCTGACAAAAAGCATTTATAATTATATTTGCTGTTAGTGTACCACTATTCTATAAAAATTCAAATCCCTTTCCTTATTAAAGTGTGAGTTTATAGATCCAATAATGACAGATTCTAATTCCCTTTCAAAATATTTCATAATGTATATTGCATATTTTTACTAGGACAGATTACTGCTTTGCATTAGTATAAATGCTTTGGAAGGTAGCTTTTTTTTGACAAGGTGCAATATTGAATACATAAGTAGTTAATAGTGCACAATGTGCTATACCAATTGATTGAACCGGAAGAAATGAATATACATGAAGTGCAACTTGATTCATCCATTACCTTTCAAAGTAATGCAAGACTAAATCATATTTATGGCATCATTCTGCATCTAAGAATCATAAAGGAAAACATAAGTACGTTAAAAATTTTAACGAAACATAATTATTGAATGGCAACAAAAAATAGTACAGTGCAATAATGAGGTATAACCTCTCCTCAAAGGGTTTTAAATCTATAAAGATGTGCTTATGGTTTATTTTATTTTATTTTTAAATATTTTTCCTTTTTTTAGCTATCTCTTTTTTTAATTTTCCTTTATTATATTTTCAGTTCTGGTGTACACGTGCAGAACATGCAGATTTGTTACACAGGTATACACGTGCAATAGTGGTTTGCTGCCCCCATCAACCCATCACCTACATTAGGTATTTCTCCTAATGTTATCCCTCCCCTATCCCCCAAACCCCCAACAGGCCCCCGTGTGTGATACTTCTCTCCCTGTGTCCATGTGTTCTCATTGTTCAACTCCCACTTAGGAGTGAGAACATGCAGTGTTTGGTTTTCTGTTCCTGTGTTAGTTTGCTGAGAATGATGGTTTCCAGCGTCATCCATGTCCCTGCATAGGACACGAACTCACCATTTTTTAGGGCTGCATAGGATTCCATGGTGTATATGGGCCGCATTTTCTTTATCTGCTCTATCATTGCTGGGCATTTGGGTTGGTTTCAAGTTTTTACTATTGTGAATAGTGCTAGTGCTGCAATAAACATACGTGTGCATGTGTCTTTATAGTAGAATAATTTATAATCCTTTGGGTGTATACCCAGTAATGAGATGGCTGGGTCAAATGGTATTTCTAGTTTTAGATCCTTGAGGAATCACCACACTCTCTTCCACAATGGTTGAACTAATTTACACTTCCACCAACAATGTGAAATGTTCCTATCTTTCCACATCCTCTCCAGCATCCATTGTTTCCTGACTTTTTAATGATCGCCATTCTAACTGGCGTGAGATGGTATCTCATTGTGGTTTTGATTTGTGTTTCTCTAACGACTAGTGATGATGAGCTTTTTTTCATGTTTGTTGGCTGCATAAATGTCTTCTTTTGAGAAGTGTCTGTTCATATCCTTCACCCACTTTGGATGGAGTTGTCTTTTTCTTGTAAATTTGTTTAAGTTCTTTGTAGATTCTGGATATTAGCCCTTCGTCATATAGATAGGTTGCAAAAATTTTCTCCCATTCTGTAGGTTGTCTGTTCACTCTGATGATAGTCTTTTTTTTTTTTTTTTTTTTTTTTTTTTTGCTGTGCAGAAACTGGTTAGTTTAATTAGATCCCATTTGTCAATTTTGGCTTTTGTTGCCATTGTTTTTGGTGTTTTAATCATGAAGTCTTTACCCATGCCTATGTCCTGAATCGTATTGCCTAGGTTTTCTTGCAGGGTTTTTTTTTTATGGTTTTAGGTCTTATGTTTAAGCCTTTAATCCATCTTGGGTTAATTTTTGTATAAGGTATAAGGAAGGGGTCCAGTTTCAGTTTTCTGCGTATGGCTAGGCAGTTTTGCCAACATCATTTATTAAATAGGGAATGCTTTCCCCATTGCTTGTTTTTGTCAGATTTGTCAAAGATCAGATGGTTGTAGATGTGTATCATTATTTCTGAGGCCTCTGTTCTGTTCCATTGGTGTATATATCTGTTTTGGTACCAGTACCATGCTGTTTTGGCTACTGTAGCCTTGTAGTATACTTTGAAGTCAGGTAGTGTGATGCCTCCAGCTTTATTCTTTTGCTTAGCATTGTCATGGCTATGCAGGCTCTTTTTTGGTTCCATATGAAATTTAAAGCAGTTTTTTTCCAATTCTGTGAAGAAAGTCAATGGTAGCTTGATGTGGATAGCACTGAAACTATAAATTACTTAGGGCAGTATGGCCATTTTCATGATATTGATTCTTCCTATCCATGAGCATGAAATGATTTTCCATTTGTTTTTGTCCTCTCTTATTTCCTTGAGCAGTGGTTTGTAGTTCTTCTTGAAGAGGTTTATTTTTAAAGTTTACATTTTTAGTGAAGTAGTGAATTATACTATCCATAATTTTCTACAAACATTATTAAAAAATGACAGACAATTTGTGAATTTAAAAATCTACTTGATAATCATATCCTCTTGTCTATTCAATTTTCATTGGAAAACCAGTCTTTGTAATAGCATGTTTTATTTCTTAATTAAACGTATGTGTTTAAATGCACATACATGATACATATGTGTGTAATATATATATACTATATACATATTACATTTTTTAACGAAGATAGCCAATACTTCTCTAATGAAACTTGTTTTGCTCAGGGAATTTTTTTTTTCAGTGCACTGTGAAGTCCATATACTAACTCTGAGTCGAAGAAATGGGGAGTGAAAAGGGATTCTTAATAATTACTTAAAGTTTTGAAACGTTGGACATTTCTGATTTCTATTTGACCCTGTCATAAGCAAAAAGACCTAGAACAAGTTAATTGAAAAGCAAATCTGTCTATATTGCTAGGTCAGTCTATTATTAACATGTTATTGGGAAATTTTATTTTAGAGTGCGTGGCAGCTAGATTTCTAAGATGATTCATCACCTTGCTGCATAATCCTTTGTCAAATGTAAGCAGGACCTGGGAATGTAATAGATATCAGTCTTATGATTAGATTACATTACATGTAAAAAGGTATTTTGTAGATGTAATAGAGTTCTCTAGTTGGTTGGCTTTGTATTATTAATCAAAAGAGAGATTTTCCTGAGAAGAACTGACCTAATCTGGTGGTGAGTCTTTAAAAGGGACTCAAGGTAGGAGACAAACTCAAAGTAAAAGACATACTCCTCCTACCCTCCAACAAACAAACAAGTATGTTGTGACCTGCCTCTGGAGGAGGCCATGTAACAAGAAGCTAAGGGTGCCCCCTAGGTGCTGGTAACAGTCCCTGGACAACACCCAGCAAGAAAATGGTACTTCTTTTCTACAGAGGCACAAAACTGAATTCTGATAACCATTAAGTTTGGGAGAAGACTCTGAACCTCAGATGAGATGACAGCTGTCACTGACATCTTGATATCAGCCTAGTGAGAACCTAAGCAGGTGACTCAGTTAACATGTACCCAGATTCTAGATCCACAGAATTGGTGAGATAATAAATTTATGTTGTTTAAATTTGTAGTAATTTGTTATATAGCAATAGAAAATTAATATAGGATATAAAGAGAAGGAATATAGGGATTTAGAGAAATATTAGGGAGACTGGTAAAACAAAAAAAAGCAAGGAAAAAACAGAAAAAAGTTGAAGCATAAGGTATCTGTATTCATTTATCTACCATTTGTACTTTGTTTCCAAGCCATAAGTCCTATGTTTAGTCATTGTCCACTAACTACATGTATTACGAAGTTTTTAAGTCAAAGATTAATATTGTATATTTATATTGGTATCATATCTATTTGGGTTGTAAGATTATTTTTATATGCACTAACACATCTTTGTTGTTTTCCATCTATATCTTTATTTTATGTATATGCCTAATACAGAAAGAATGAGCTAAATTTGGAATATTATTCATGATATAAATGGATTTGAATTTTTTGTTATTATATGGCCATAAGTGCAATTATATAATAATATCTATATATTGGTCAAAATATGACAGATTAAAATTTTAAGCATCTAACAGCTTCAAGATCTTAAAATTTGTAAGTACTACTGAAATATGCCTGTCAAATAGAAACCATGAATATATAAAGTAAACTGTTTAAGATTTCAGGGTACACCCAGTGTTGAGTTCATTGACAGTTGAGTTATGCATTTATATTTTCATCATTCAAGTATTGAGGGAATCATAACTTTATAGAAACAGGAAATAACCTGTAAAGGTCAGTTTTACTTGTCAACTTGTTATTGTATACTTCCCCTGTTATTCAATGGAACACTAAGGTAGGCACAGCTGTTAAGGTATTTTGTAGATGTGATTAAAGTTCATAATTAGTTGACTTTTAGTAAAGGAGCTTATCCTCAATGATCTGAGTGGCCTGATCAGGTTATAAAGCTTTATTAAGGGGAGAACTGCAAGAGCAATTCTTGTGTACTGCAGCTTCAGTTCTTGCCTAAGGGTTCCAGGCTACCCTTTCTGATGGTCTGCCCTATAAATTTCAGATTTGCTTAGCTGGGCCTCACAATTTTATAAACCACAACCTTATGATAAATCTTTTGATGTGTGTGTGTGTGTGGGTGTGTGTGTGTATATTACTGATACATATATATCACTCAGTTTTTCTGGTGGAACTCTGATACCTCTTTTCTTTGCAAATTTATAGTAATCGCAAAGGAAACTTTCACGGATATAAAATCATTAGGTAAATACTTTTTATGTTGTAAACATCATCAAAGTCACGACATTTAAAAAAACCAACCAAACAAAAAATCCTAGCAGACAAACACATCTACCATAGAGCAATGGAAAATTAGCAACCCCAGCATTTTAATCTGGATTTTCTGAAGAAATAAATTAAGATGATAGCCGCATGTTTTCATAAAAAAACTTTCAAAGTAAGTTGTACTTACTACTCTATGTGTATATGATTATTGTTGAATTGATATTCAGTTTGGAGTATGCATATATCTAATGCACATGTATGGCATTATGCAAAAGAATGTTAAATGCTAAGAGGAATACGAGGGGTTTCTGAGATAGCAGGTACTTTCTTATGAGGGCAAGCTTTAAATGGCATTGAGGTCATTATCACTAGGGATTCAATCATTTCCAACAGTCTGTTCAATAGGGAGGATTATGGGCTGACATCTCATTACTGAAGTAGTGAAACATGAATAATTTGTCCTACATTGATAGTCAGGAGATACTGAAACCCATATAGTTATGAGGTCATAGCTGTAAAGAATAAACTAAAATTATTACAAAATAATAATAATGGGAAGAAATACTAATGAAAACTCTGATTGTATATACGGCCCATGTAATTTACATATATTCATTGTCATTTGTTAAATGAATATGGTTATCAGACGTTTATCTTGTTTAAATAAAAGTGTGTTTTTAAAAAATTCTACTGCTGAAATTTTCAAAGTTCTGATGAAATTAAGTGGCAGAGAAGTAATATAAATGAGAGAAAAAAGCTCAAGATTTACGAGTTAGTGGAGTAATCATTCTTGGGACTGAAAACAGGTACATTCTTCTCTCTTTGACTTTTTAAAATATAATATAATATGAAATAATAAAAATGCAGAGTAATTGTATGTTCGGTGAACAGAGTAAATTTGAACACAGTATCAGAAGTGTGGCAAAGTGAGAATGTTCTGCTTATTTTGTAAATAATATTTATAAAGGAAATCTGGCTTTCCAGGCATATATGAAATTATTCATATTTAAAACAAAAACAACATAAAATCAGCTTAATAATGATTTTAGAGCAGTTGTTACAAAGAACCAGTGTTAAAATTTTATAACAAGTTTACTAGTAGACTATGTAAATATCTCTGTCCACATTTTTAAAGAGAGCAGAATAAACATGAAGTAAGATTAGTGTAAGCAACTGAAGGTATTCAGTGTTGCAGTGAAAATTAGCCTGCCACATAGAGCTGATTTTGGTATTTCAACCAAACTCTATCACTGCCAGCAATATTGAAAAATCTCATTTGTCCAAGAATTAAGGATAAATACTCTCTAATTCCATTAATAAACTTTGAGTTATTTGAAAATATGTTTTATTATTAAAAGAAAGCATTGGAAAATTACAGGCTATTCCTTTAATCTATCTTTTAAGAAAAAATACAATAATAAAGACTAACATGAAACAGAGAGACACTCACATGTTATGTGAAACCTCTAGGCCCATTTAGCCAGCATTTGTAAATCTCTTACTGACAGTGAAGGGCAACAACTATATTTAGTTGGTTGCCTTATAGATGGATGTTGACTTAGAGCAAAAATAGAACTTTAAAAAAATAGATCTTAAAAGGCGTTACGTGTTTTTTACTGATAAAATAGAAGTACAGAAATATCACGTTTCTCTCAATGCTTTTGTAAGAAGTTTATATAATATTTTGCAGTATTCTCTTAGAATTAAAATGATAATAGCAAATGGGTAACATAAAAATTGAGATGATAGAGCTAAAGTTAAGAATTTTTGGTATAGAAATTGTGAGAAATTTACATGCTATAAATATATATGTATTTATATGCTATAAATGCAAATATTTATATGCTATAACTCTACATATGTATTTATACACACATAAAATTAAGAGTATTATAATTTCAAAAAGTGCTGATGAATTACCCCAGTTTTCACTTCCTCCAAAGAATTTTAGTTTTCTACTTTATAAGTCCTTTCATAGAGTGTTTTATCTTGAAAACTTACCTGAAAATGAATAATTTCTCAAAAGATCACAATAAAGTCATATGGTTATTGAGTTCATGATTTTAAAATGCATTTATTTATTTTTATAGAAACCAAGGTTGTCGTCTTCCATGGTCTTTGGTGAACTTTCCATGCTCCATCAGCCTGGGTATACAGCATAAGCAAGAACAAAACTATTGTTTTAAGACCTGAGGTGGTTGGTGAAGGGCAAGGTCGTGTTTAAAGATGCATCAGAATTCAGACAAAGGAATAGCCCCTAATGTCATACTCAGATACCTTTTCAGTCACCTGAAGTACATGTGTCCTCATCCTTCTCAAAGCTGTACTGTTCTTGGCATCTTTCACAGTCGCTGCTCTGCTCACACTGGTGTATACACTTCCTGTGGTGGCTCCATCAGAAGCCAGTGAAGAGGTGATTCTATTGTATTTCTTAGAGTATTACGTGAAGCCCTACGCCAATTTGGGCCATTCCTTGTGGGCCTCTTTCTGAGCACTGTCATGCACCAAAAGCACCAAGAAAACATTCTCAGAATCAAGGTGCAGGCCCTGTTGGGTGGAGATGCTCCCTGGTCAGCCTATTTGCTGTGACCACTCTGGCATATGCGGTGGACGACGCCTCTGCTTCCTCTCTAGTGGCCGCAGCTCTCTACCAAGCCCTCCACCAGATCTGCAGCTCTCTACCAAGTCCTCCGCTGGACCCCCTCAATTTCCAGCAATGAGGCCGAGGGTTGAGGATAGACTTGAGACACTGGGATCCAAGTTCTCAGGTGTGTGTTTTTTTCTAGGTGTATAACTTCATATTGACCATCTACAACTTGTGAATGTCTCCCATCACTTATAATAAAGCTCTTTGTTTGCTTAAAAAAAAAAAAAAGGTCCTTTTTGTGTGCCACGGAGGCCATGGAGGTCTGGTGAACTTCGTGATTTCTTGGGACATCTGAAGTTTTCTGGTCAGCATCAGTTATGCTTGCTACTTGGTGCATCTGACTCTGATCATCCTCTACAACAAGCTTTGGGAAACACTTGCTCACTGCACTGATAAGATATTCTATCTTTTCTCTGGACACGGTCTGCTGACCTTCATTATTTGGCTGCCCCTGATGCTGTTCACCCTGAGAATGGAAGCAGTTCCTGGTGAGCCATGAATGTTCTGGTTAAAAGCCAGAAGAATGGATGGGTCGTTGTTGGTGGCGACAAGCGAAGACCACGTGGCCTTGTTTAGGTAATGAATGCTTGTGTTCCTGAAAAAGGATGTAAATCTGATTTTGTGAAAGTCTGATATATACAAGTTCTTTGTATGTGATATTTAAAAGAGTTCTGAGTGCCTATGATACAAAAGAATTCTATGATAATTTTTTAGCAGCACATGAATCAGCTTCTGTTGGAACTTTTTAGCAAAATTTAAAAAAAACCTAGATTTCTTTTTGGCTTGATCTGTATTTGATTTTTATATCAATGATCATAGGAAATGATCAAATGTAGTGAATTTAATGTGATTTGGGTTCTGAAGCTCACTTGGGTTATGACATTTGCATTTCTCTGTAAAATCACAGTAGGCAGTGTGCACTTTCCTACAACATAATTGTTCGTATGTTATTATGGTATCTTTGTTGACTAACAACTTTATCTTAGAACCTCAGGGTGATAGGACCCACTAGCACACACCATTCATGGGCTTGTCCCTATAGGCCTTTCAAATATCACCTTTTCTTCAAGATGGTCCTTGTTTTGGACTAAGTTGTATTTCTGCCCCCAAAAAACCTATGTTGAAGTCCTAACCCCCAGTGCATCAGAATGTGGCTTATTTGGAGATGGGGTCTTTAGAAAGGTAATTCAGTCAAATGATGTCACTGGGGATGGAGACTGTAATCTAGTATGGCTGGTGTCCTTATAAAAAGAGGAAATTTGGACACAGAGACAGGCAAGCACACAAGGAAGATGATGTGAAGACACACGGGGAAAAGACGGCTGTCTGCAAACCAAGGAATACCAAGGATTGCTGGCAAGACCAGAAACTGAGGGAAACAAGGAAGGAGTCTCCCCTACAGCCATCCAAGAGAGCATGGCTCTTTAGGACATCTCGATTTTGGACTTCTGGCCTCCAGAACTGTGAGACAATACATTTCTGTTATTTCAGGCCACCCAATTTGTGGTGCTTTGTAACAGTGTCCCTAAAATGACAAAGAAGGAAGAAACCTCAGTGAGGGACTTTTAGCCCAATTCCTCAGTTTCCAGCGATGTGGCCTAGGGGTGAGGATAGGCTTGCAAGGCCAAATAGAGACGCTGGGATTCATGTTCAGAGGTGTCTGTTTTTTTCTAGATGTATAACTTCACATTAACCGTCTACACTTAAGGATGTCTCCCATCACTGAAAATAAAACTTCTTGTTGGAGAAAGTAAGAAAGAAAGAAAGAGAGAGAGAGAGAGAGAGAGAGAGAGAGAGAGAGAGAGAGAGAGAGAGAGAGAGAGAAAGGAAGGAAAGAAGGAAGGAAGGAAGGAAGGAAGGAAGGAAGGAAGGAAGGAAGGAAGGAAGGAAGGAAGGAAGGAAGGAAGGAAAAGAAAGAGAGAGACAGAGAGAGAGAAAGAAAGAAAGAAAGAAAGAAAGAAAGAAAGAAAGAAGAGAGAGAGAGAGAGAGAGAGAGAGAGAGAGAGAGAGAGGGAGGGAGGGAGGGAGGGAGGGAGGAAGGAAGGAAGGAAGGAAGAAAAGAAAGAAAAGAAAGAAAAGAAACCGAAAGAAAATCTCCACTCATGCCTAAAAATACAAATGATTTATTGATTTACTTGCCCTTATTTCTTCCCACTTGATATTAAATCACAAATAAAAGCATGGTAATGTTGTTGCAGACCTATGTAAGGACATAATGTTTTAAATACTGACTGGAATGAATATATATTTTGACATCGATACTAGAGAAATGTTAGTATTTTGATTTTCAATAATTCAGATGTTAGGCTTTTAGAACTTTTAGATATACATTTCTTGGGTATATTCAAAATTAATAAGGTCATATGGTTGCCATAAGAAAATCATAGCAAAAGTGATTTAAAATGTAGGAGCTACAATTGATTTAATTACACACCAAGAAATGAAGAACAAAAATGATATTCTCAATGTCTTAAACAAAAGTATAAATGCTTCTGATAGGAAAAGAAACCTAGGCTGGGCGCGGTGGCTCAAGCCTGTAATCCCAGCACTTTGGGAGGCCGAGACGGGCGGATCACGAGGTCAGGAGATCGAGACCATCCTGGCTAACACGGTGAAACCCCGTCTCTACTAAAAAATACAAAAAACTAGCTGGGCGAGGTGGCTGGCGCCTGTAGTCCCAGCTACTCGGGAGGCTGAGGCAGGAGAATGGCGTGAACCCGGGAGGCGGAGCTTGCAGTGAGCTGAGATCCGGGCACTGCACTCCAGCCTAGGCGACAGAGCGAGACTCCATCTCAAAAAAAAAAAAAAAAAGAAAACTGTTTTTATAGAGTTAAACCATCAACGAATTAAACAAGCGCATAACCTACCTTGGTTTGGACCTTTGGAGACCGGACTGATGCCCTGAAGTGTGATCTGAATTGATGGGGCAGAGACATTCTAAACACATAGATAATTGGCCTCTCGTCTTCCAAAGTTCTCCAGTGCAGTCAGAGCTAGTGACCTTACAGAGTAGGGTGACTTCTCATTGCGATGGGTCATTTTAAAGCTGACATCAATCTTTAACCCATATGCAATTCTGTATTTAAAAAAAAACAGCCCTGGTTATAGCACATTTAATAGTGATAATTCCACAGTACATTAATTATTATCTGGTGTCTCTAAAATAAATCACTGTAAGGGGCTCTAGCTTTGTTCTTACGATATTAAATGAATCAGAGAAGAAGATGTTATCATGATGGTTCAGAGACACTCCAAGTCCAGACAGAGAAGTACTGAAGGGTTTTGAGGATTTAACAAATTGGTTGCTCAAAATCTTTGGAGGTAGAAAGGTTGTGCAGGAATCTAAGGGCAGAGGGAGACTGAAACTAATGAAAGAAGTGAACCATAAAAGTAAGTTTTTTCCTCCTAGGGTACTTCTCCAAAATGCAATTTTCTTAGCCCCATAGCTTAGGGTAATTTTGAGACTGATGGTCTGAAACCACATTTTGAGATACGTTCCTTTAAGAACTCTTTTTATTGTCTTTCAATCCAGCTTCCTCAAGATATGGTGGTCATGTATTTAAATTGGTGCTTAAGAATATATTCAGTTTTAGATTCATAGCTCCCCCAGCTGATTTTAAGATTTGATTTTTCCTTTTCATCTGGAAGGGCTTTTTAGTTTCACTGTAGTATACTTACTGCAGATGTCTTTTGATTTTTTTCAGTACTCAATTGCAGTATAATTGATGTGCAATAAATGGAACTTGGAAACATATGCTTATACCCGTGAAACTACTAAACACAGTATGACACTTGAATAGAGACATCACCATCCAAAGATTCTCTGGCCCCTTTGTAGTCCCTACCACCTGCCCCACATGTGCCCAGACAGTTTCCGATCTTGTTATTGTTAGTTTTTATTTTCTAGAATTTCATATTAATGAAATCATACAAAATATACTCTTTTTATCTAACTTCTTTGGCTCAGTTTATTCTTTTATATTGCTGAGTAATAGTGATTGTCGCTTCACTTATTGATGGACATTTGAATTGTTCCCAGTTTGGTATATTATAAATAAACCTTCAATGAATATGTGTGTACAGGTCTTTGGACAGACATGATTTCATATCAATTAGTCAAACATCTCAGGCAGAAAAAAATGGATCATTTGGCAGATGTATGTTTAACTTAGAAAAACAAAAACAAAAAGTCCTGCCCAATGATTTTACATTTCTAGCAGCAATGCATGAGAGTTCCAATTCCTCTAGATCCTCACCAACACATGGTCAGGTTTTAAATTTAACACATTCTAATAGGTGAATAGAACTACTACTATTAGAACTACTAGTAGTTCATTATTGCTTGCCTTTGTACTCATCAAATGAATAATGATATTGAGCATCTTTTTATGTACCTAATTGCCATCTGTATGTACTTTTTGGTAAAGTTTCTCTTTAAATTGTTTTGTGGAAAAAGTTAACAGTTATTTTTATTTTTAAAATAGACTCCATGGTTCATTCCTTTTCGCTGTTCATTTTTCTCATTTTATTCTGCAGGGTTATGGACACATCTCCTGGATATGGAGCAGGAACCTTACATTAGAGGATTAAATCTGATTGCATGGAAAGCAAGTCAGGAACTAAATGGAAATTTTGTTTGTTTGTTTGTTTGTTTGTTTTGAGACAGAGTTTCACTTTTGTTGCCTAGGCTGGAGTGCAATGGCAGGTTCTCAGCTCACTGCAACCTCCGCCTCTCAGATTCAAGCGATTTTCCTGCCTCAACCTCGCGAGTAGCTGGGATTACAGGGGCATCCCAAAGTGCTGGGATTACAGGCATGAGCCACCATGCCCAGCTGGAAGCTAGGTCTTTAATGGTATTATTGAGTTACCTAACTTTCCTGTGTAACTTCTAGGAGGGGAAAAATACTTATAAACCACTATTGTAGATTTGTATGTTACCTAGAGAGGAATGGGTGAGAAAAAAAAAAAAAAAAGCCAAATGAAAAATATTCTTTATATGCCTGTGCTATAATTATACATGGAGGGGGGCTCTTGTTTTCTAGAGTTCAGTGGCGCAATCACAGCTCACTGCAGCCTCGAACTCCTGGGCTCAAGACATCCTTCTGCTCCAGCCACTCTGGTAGCTGGGACTACAGGAGCATGATACTATGACTAATTTTTTAATTTTTTGTAGAGGCGGAGTCTCGCTCTCTGTTTCCCAGGCTGGTCTTGAACTCCTGGGCTCAGGCGATCCTCTTGCCTCGGCCTCCCAAAATGCTGAGATTACAGTCATAAGCCCCTGTGCCTGGCCATGTGCTATAATTACTGTTTGATTTTAATGAAACATCTAATTCTCTTTTTTTTTGTTACCGAGCTATTTTCACTAATTTCCTGGAGTAGGAAGTTCCTCAGCCGAAAAAAAATTGCTCAGCTCTAGAGAATTATTGCTTCTCTGAGATCTACGTGAAAATGATAAGGATGGTCCTTTAATAGCCGTATCTGTACCACATGTCATTAAGAGCCCAATTATAGTTGATTGACATAAGGTACAAACTTCCCCAGAGTTAGAAAATCTGTACTTCATGGTCTTTCTAACCCCTACGAAACAATTATCTATTTATCACATTTCAATGACCCCCAAACTTTGTTTCACCATTCAATGTCCCAAAGTCTTGAGATAGAATACAATTATTTCTCTATGAAGATTGATGTAATCATCTAAATTGAAGTCTAGACGGTTAAAAAAAAAAAAAAAGGAGAATGTCACAGTTTTGAAAATTTTTGCTACTCAGTGTGTGGACTATGACTTGCAGGAAGTAAATATTATCTGGGAGCTTTTGGGAAACATGGATTCCCAGGTTCCAGAAAGACCCACAGATGTAGAAGGTGGTATTTAACCAGAATTCCCTGTGAATTGTATATACATTTAAATAAAATTAATTAAATAAAATCGACATTTAAAAGCAGCACTCTAAAGCACTTCAGTCCTTGATTTTAGTCTATATCTGAGTTTTAGACCTATACCTGCCATTGCATTCCATGAACCAACTCTATAATTTTATACTAGACATTCCTTACAAAATTAACAAATAGCTTATACATGCCTCCCCACCCTGACTTTTCTTTTTTTTCTTTTCTTTTTTTTTTTTTTTTTTTTTTTGCTTGTTAGCTACTATGGATTTTTATTACTTACAAATCAAGGGCCCTTAATAATTCAGCTTCTCAGACAAAATTTCCTTTAGCACTGTAGCACAAATCTTGAAGTCTGGAAGCAATTATTGCACGTATCAGTGATAATGACAGATGTTGTACATTGGAGTTGGCTTACAATCGTCTGTAGGTTAATTTTATTATTTTGATTCATACTTGGGAAATTCATATGAATGAAGATTATCTCAAAAGAGCTTAGTTTCATTTTCCTCAAGAATTCAGATAAAATTGATGTAAATTTTTTTTGAAATGGCATTTTAGAAGACCAGGTAGCCATAATTACATACCTTCTTATGCTTATAATCAGTAGGTTTAAAGGCTACTGTTAGAAGAGAAAAGTAACTACTAAATATTGAAATAAAAGCGTAACTTGCAATATATGATTCTGGTAGCTACTTGAATAGGATTAGGACACATCGGTGCACTCAAATAAAATGAAATAAAATATTTTTAAGTGAATTAAATTACCTTTCAATAATTCAAGTAGGAAAAATCTAACACGCAAGGCAAAATCTGCAGAAATGTAAGCATAATACTTTTGCATAGCAAATTCTTAAAGCTTTTAATGTGATATTAGCAAAAAGGCAGATATGCTATTTAAGGTACTTTATGAATAAAAAATGAAATTAACCAAATTACATAATTCCATATAATAAACCTAAAAATTTATGAGAATATTTTAATATGATTTGCACCATTTTATTTATTAGTTTAATCTTTTTAAAGGCGGTAACAAAGAGACATTGACCACATTCTTTCCATTATGATAGTGATTTTTAGTCTAAAGCAAGTTTTATACTTTATCCTAGAAAAACATCACAAGGATGAAGAAAAATCAATTTGCTTTCTGTTGTTGCTCTTCTAAAATTGAAGGATACTAGCAAAATTAGAAAAGAAAGAATTAGTCAATTTATGAACAATCACTGTTACATATACATATGTTTGTATACATATGTGTGTGATGTGCATCAGCCAAGAATAACATAGGACTACTTGATTGATGTCTAGAAATATTTCAAAGTTACATTCTATAAATCATTGATTTTTAATGTTTGAACAATTAGTTAGTGTTCGGTAACATAATTCTAGAAAGAATGATATTGAAATGCTGCTTCTCAAAACTCAACTTGTGAAATGAGAAAAAAAAATCAATATAATAGAACAGTCTACAATGATATTATCCTGCACATGTCTGATCTTGTCTGATCTCAGAAGCTAAGCGGGATTGGGCCTGGTTAGTACTTCTATGAGACAGTGTCTAAAAATAGCACTTGAAGTCTTGAAGCAATTACTGTAAATATCAGTGAATGAAAGAATGAAAAGACAAGCCACTGACTGAGGGGAAATATTTGCAAAGATATCTGACAAATAACTGTTATCCAAACTTTACAAAAACTATTTAAATTGAACATTAAAAAACATGCAGCCAATAAGTATAGGAAAAAAATGCTCAACATCACTAATCATTACAGAAATGCAAATCAAAACCACAATGAGGTATTACCTCATACCAGTCAGAATGACTATTATGAAAAAGTCAAAAAATAACAGATGCTGGTGAGTTGCAGAGTAAAGGGAACACTTTTATACATTGCTGATGGAAACGTAAGTTAGTTCAACTTTTGTGAAAAGCAGTGTGGCAATTTCTCAAAGAACATAAAACACAAGTACCATTCGATCCAGCAATCCCATTATTGGGTATATAACCAAAGGACTATACATTGTTCTACCATGAAGGCATATTCATGTGTATGTTCATGGCAGCACTAGTCACAATAGCAAAGACATGGAATCAACATAAATGCTCATCCACAGTGGACTGGATTTTAAAAATGTGGTATGTCTACAGCATAGTGTACTACATAGCCATGAAAAAGAATGAGATCATGTCCTTTGTGGCAACATGGATGCAGCTGGAGGCCATTATCTTAAGTGAACTAACACAGTAAGAGAAAAGCAACTACTACATGTTCTCACTTACAAGTGGGAGCTAGTATTGAGTACACACAAAGAAGTGAACAACAAAAACCTCAAGCAGGGTAGGAAGAGGGAGAGGATTGGAAAACCACCTACTGGGTACTATGTTTATTATCTGGGTGATAAAATAATCTGTACACCAAAACCCCATGACATGCAATTTACCTCTGTAACAAACTTGCACATATATCCCTAAACCTAATATAAAAGTAAGGAAAAAAACCTTCAATGTTTATGTGTCCCCAAAATTAATATGCTAAAGCCTCCAATGTAATGATATTTAGAGGTGCAGTCTTCAGGAGTTAATCAGGTCATAATTTGGAGCCCTCTTTACTGGGTTTAGTGCTTTTTTAAAAGAGGTCTGACTGAGGCAGGAGAATCACTTGAACCAGGGAGGTGGAGCTTGCAGTGAGCCAAGATCGCTCCGGCTGGTGACAGAGTGAGACTCCATCTCAGAAAAAAACAAACAAAAAAAGGCCTGAGGGAGCTTGTTTGCTCCTTCTTCCACGTGCGGACGCAATAAGATGGAACCATCTATAAATCGGACAGCAAGCCCCCATCAAACACCCAGTCTGCTGGTTCTAGGATCTTGGATGTTCCAGTCTCCAGAGCTGAGAGAAATAAATGTTGTTTAAGACACTCAATCTATGGCATTTGTGTTATAGCAGCCCAAACTGACCGACACAAAAATTAATATTAAAATGTATAAACACTTGCTCTTCTATCTTCTCTTACCTTCTTTAAAAAAGTCTTTTAAAATGCTTATTTAAAAGACATAACTTTTATAAAGTTGTAAAAATTATAATGTATTGTTTAGTTTGTAATATGTAGGCTTAATACGCATAACAATCATACTTCAAGAAATGGAGGAAAGGAATAGAACTATATAGAGGAAAATATTTATAAAACTGGAATTAAGTTATAAATGAGGTTAATTTTGATAAGTTAAGATGTGTATAGTAAAGAATAAGGCAAAAACTGACAAAATTCAAAGAATATAACTTGAAAAACTCTTAAAGGAATTAAAATATTACAGTAGAAACACCCACTTAATAAAAAATAATCCACTACAGGAAGAACAGAAAAAGAAAGATATAGCACATAATAAAAGAGCACGCTAAGCAATGTTGTTCTGACCATATTAATAATAATATTAAAAGTGAATGGATTGAGTAACCTAAAAAAGATAGAGAGAGATTATCTGTTAGAAAATTTGCAGCCAAATCTATGCTATTTATAGGTGAAACAAATTGAAAGAAAAAGAATGGAAAAAGCATACCATGCACATTGCAACCATAAAAGAAATGCAATTGCTGTATTAACATCACACAAGATAGACTTTAAAGCAAACAACATATTATTAAAGATAAAAAGGACATCTTATAATAAATGGGTCACTCTACCATCAAAATTTAACAATTATAAAGATATATGCACTTTAAAGTAGAGCACCAAATTACATAAAGCAAAAATGTTACAAGTGTTGTAACAAATACGTGGCCAAATTAGCACCCTTGTGAATTACTGCTAAGAATACCAAATAATGCAGCCACTGTGGAAAACTACGTGGCAATTCCTCAAAAAATTAAACATAAAATCACCATATAATCTAGTAATTCCACTTCTAGGAGATACCCAAAAGATTTGAAAACAGGAACTGGAACAGATATTTGTACACTAATGTTCACAGTGGCATTATTCACATTAGCCCAGAGTTGGAACAACCCAAATGTCCATTGCCAAGTCCATTAAAAAAACCTGTGTTATATATTTACAATGGAAATATTACTCAGCCTTAAAAAGGAATTGGAACCTCTGATCTTTACTACAACATAGATGAACCATGAAAATACAGTTCACCCTTGAACAACACTGGTTTGAACTGCACAGATCTACTTACATGTGGCTTTTCTTCCACCTCTGCCACCCACAAGACAGCAAGACCAATTCCTCCTTTTTTTTTTTTTTTTTTTTTTTTTTTTTTTTTTTTTTTTTGAGTGGGAGTCTCGCTCTGTCGCCCAGGCTGGAGTGCAGTGGCCGGATCTCAGCTCCCTGCAAGCTCCGTCTCCCGGGTTTACGCCATTCTCCTGCCTCAGTCTCCCGAGTAGCTGGGACTACAGGCGTCCGCCACCTCGCCCGGATAGTTTTTTGTATTTTTTAATAGAGACGGGGTTTCACCGTGTTAGCCAGGATGGTCTCGATCTCCTGACCTCGTGATCCACCCGTCTCGGCCTCCCAAAGTGCTGGGATTACAGGCTTGAGCCACCGCGCCCGGCCCAATTCCTCCTTTTTTATCCTCCTAAGCCTACTTGACATGCAGACAGCAAAGATAAAGATCTTTATGATGATCCATTTCCACTTAATGAACAGTAAATATATTTTCTCTTTCTTACAATTTTCTTTTCTCTAGCTTACTTTAAGAATACAGTATATAAAACATATATAACACAAAATCTGTGTTAATTGACTGTTGATGTTATTGGCAAGGCTTCCAATCCAAAGTAGGCTATTTGTAGTTAAGTTTTTGGGAAGTCAAAAGTGAGACATCAGTTTTGGACTGTGCAGGGAGTCAGTGTCCCTAACACCCATGTTGTTCACAAGGGTCAGTTGTATTTATGGTAAGCGAAAGCCAAACACAAAACAGCAAGTATTGCATAATTCCATTTCATAGAAACAGAAAGTATATTAGCGGCTGTCAAAGGACCCGAGGTGGAGAGAATGGGGGATCATTTCTTAATGGGTACAGGATTTCAGTTTGGGACGATAAGAAAGTTCTGGAGATGGATAGTAGTAAAAGCTGCAAAACATTATGACAGGCCTTACTGCACTTAATGCCATTGAACTACACACTTAAAATATATGCATACCCCCATTTAATTCTTTACTTTATTGTGCTTCATGTACATTGTGTTTTTCACAAATTGAAGGTTTGTGACTACCCGGTTTTCAGCAAGTCTACCAAGTGCCAATTTTTTTCAACAACATGTGTTCACCTCACGTTTCTGTGTCACATCTGAGAATACTCACAATATTTAAAACGTTTTCATTATGATTATTTCTGTTGTGGAGAAATCAGTGATTTTGACATTGCTATTATGATTGTTTTGGATTGCCCTGAATAGCACACATATAAGACAGTCTCAGATGATCATTATCATATGTAATCAATAAAGTATTTTTAAATTACGATATGCACATTATTTTCTTTAAACGTAATACTATTGCACTCTTAATAGACTACAGTAAACATAACTTTTACATAACCAAAAAAGAATCTAGTTACTTTCCTTATTGTGATATTTGCTTCTACAGTGGTCTGGAATGGAATCCACAATACTGATGGCAGCAGTGGCCTGTCTGAGGAGCCCCGCCCACTTCCGATTTTGTGGGGCAGGAGCCCTGTGCTCTCTGGAATAGCTACAACTGTCCAACCACGAACCTGGGTATACCTGTGCTCTGGGGGCGGTGGGGGCGGTGGGGGCGACGGGGGGCAGTGTTGAGCACAGGAGGAATCTTCCTGGTAAATGCCTGTTCCCGTTATCTGGCCTTCCCAGCTCCCAGCACCCACTCTGATTTTGGAACAAAGTGTGGCCGAGCCTGGGGGCTGGGTGCAGCTCTGAAATTCCAGCTCACTACTGCCTCAACTCCTTCCGGACTTTGGGTACTGACCAGCATGGGAGAGAGGACAAGGGGGTGCTGAAGGTGGCTGGCCTGCAGGCGCCCCTCTGCATGAACAGCCTGAGCACCATGAAAAGCGGCAGGAGGCAGACACATTCCTGGGTGGAAAGGGTGGGTCCTCCGTGAAAATCCACTTTCAAGCCAGGGGCAGCTTGAAGCCTGGCGGCCGGGCTCCCAATTTCGAGGACTGCAGTGAGAACTTACGGTACTTTTCCCGGCCTGCTCATGGCCACCCATGGACCAATCATCATCCACTTCCTCCCCGCTGAAGCCCGTATAAACCCCGGACTCCCAAAGTCAGGCGGACACTGGGACGACCTGCCAGCAGGTAGAAGCTGCGCACTCCACTCCAGGTCTCCTCACCGCTAAGGGCAGAGAGCAGCACAGACCCCTGGATGACCTGCCTGTGGAAAGGAGTTCCCCACATTGGGTCTCCTGAGAGCGTACTGCCACTCAATAAAGCACCTCTTTGCCCTGCTCATTCTCTACTTGTCCACTTAAGTCATCCTTCCTGGACATGGGACAAGAACTAGGGACCAGCCATTTGCGGGACTGAAAGAGCTGCAACACAAACAGGGCCGAAACACGCTCCGCCCTCCATCCCTGCTGCTCCCCATGTTGCGAGCACGAGAAAGAGAGGAGTTATGGAGAGAATAGCTGCACCCCTTCAAGGAGCCCATACCTGGGAGTTCCCTGAGCCAGGGCTGTAAGTCACCACCTCTTCTCCCAGTGCCTGCAGTGGAAACCACTTGCTGTATGCCTGGTCCAGCCACAAACTTGCAGGGAGCCAGAGCCCGTGTCAGCACCTGGAGCTACCCACCCCGCAGGAGTCAGCCTGCCTGGCTGTGCGTAGTGACCAGAGGCTGTGCTCGCCCGCTCATGCACCTCTCTCCGATTTCGCCTGGCTCACCCTTGGCAGGTGTGGGATCTGAGCCAGTAGGAAGAGCCCAGTGCGGCCTGCCAGGCTAAGTTGGTGAAACCAGCCCAGTGGGCCCAAGCAAAATTTGGGCAAAGGCACCACCAGCCACACAGGTTTCCAGCTGGTGAAGTGACACCCCAAGGATCCTGTGACAATATCTTCGAGGTATCCTTAAAGTTTAAATAGTAAATTTTGACCAAGCATGGTGGCTCATACCTGTAATCCCAGCACTTTGGGAGACCAATGCAGGTAGATCGCTTGAGCCCATGAGTTCGAGACCAGCCTGGGCAATATGGCGAAACCCCGTCTCTACTAAAAATACAAAAATTAGCTGTGCGTGGTGGTACGTGCCTGTAATCTCAGCTACTCCGGAGGCTGAGACACAATAATTGCTTGAACGTGGGAGGCAGGAGTTGCAGTGAACTGAGATTGTGCCACTGCAAACCAATTTAGGAGACAGAGCAAGACTTAGTCTCAAAAAAAAAAAAAAAGGCAAATTTTAAGTTATGTATATTTCATTGGAAAAAAAAATGTTAATTATAGGCATATAGACAACTCTAATCTGAAACAAAGTAAAACAAACAAAAACCCTTTAATAGCCCTATGAAAATCCCTATGTTTTTAATTGTTGGATTATAGTACAGACTAATTTCCCAGAGTTATTGCTTCTTTTTCATGAAGGCCTAAATACAAGTTTTGTTTGTTTGTTTGTTTGTATATATAAGAATCAGGGAAAACTTTTTTCTTTTGATTTACTATGGTATTCTTTAATTTTAACGATAAAATCTATAACTGATCATGTTAGCTATTTTGCTTTGAGGATCAGGAACAGGTCAATCATGCATGAGTTTTAAAACATTTCTATGATGTGTTACATGTATTTCTTGATACTAAAATTTCTTTTGTTTTTATTTTCCTATTCAGCTATGACTTTTTGTCATGTAGTCTTTCTGTAACATATTTTCTTTCCTATTTACAGTTTATGAAAAGTATACATGTTCTGTTTGGTCAACTCCCACTCCCTGGCTCAATTCATTTCAAAATAGAGTGCAGAATAAATTGCACATTATTTTTTCCATTTATTCTTAGACTCCCTAAAGTGTTTTGCACATAGGATGTAGAAAGCACTCAAATATATATTGAATTCATTATTTGTGAAGATTACAATGAAGAGGCGGATTGGTCCAAGACACACAATAAAACCCAAGGGCTATATTTTCCTGACATCAATGTTTACTATACCAAATAGAGATATAAAAATGATCACAGTGGCCTTTCAACTATTATTTTTTGGGCCCTAAGCACTTCAAAGTTTCACACTTTTAAAGAAAAAATGTTTGATTGTTTTTTAAATAGTAAGGTTAATATTAATGTTTTGATTATTGTTTATATTGTTCACACATTTCTTGTGCAGAGATATCTCTATAATACATCTGCAATAATAAGAATTCAAACAATTTAAAACATAAGATGACTGACGTTTCAGACAAAATCAAAATAGAGTGAAACCTAGTGAGGCCTCTTGTGTGACTTCTTTGTTTAAAAAATTTAAAATATATAAGGAATATAATCACTTCTCAGTTCTTTAGAACTTACTATAAGATTTTCTTAATGCCAAGAGAGTTAATGGATTTTTGGACAGAGAGATTAAAGAAATAGCATGACCCACCAAAATTGCCCTTTTAATGATAAATTCCTTCAGCTTTGAATTATACGTTATGTTCCATAATTCTGATGATCTTAAGGAGACATTCATTTTAAACTTATTTGATAAGATTAGAAATAAAATATTAATATGCATCTCAAAGATACTTATTTTTTATTATCTATTAAAAATGTTCTCTGTTACTATATACTTACAGGGGAAAATATTGAAAGTGGTCTTTAGAACACAGTCCGTTAAAGCTCAGTAACTTAAAACTGGTGTGGCTTTTTGCATTTCCCAATTAGTATTTAATATTTTTCCAGAATTAGAAATGTCTTTATTAAAGGTTCTTTGCCTAGGAAAACACATACTTTATCTTTCTCTATTCCCTCTGATAGTATCCTCCTAAATCATATTTCCTCAAATCTTAGACATATTTTAACTAATGATATTGTGAAAAGTGTGAAAATACCTGTCACTAGTCATTAGAATCATTAATTTTCAGATGATCTCACAGTAGCATCATCATCATCATTTTTTGGAGGGTGGGAGAGAGAGAGTCTCACTCTATCACCCAGGCTGGAATTCAGTAGCATGATCTTGGTTCACTGCAACCTCCACCTCCTGGACTCAAGTGATTGTCCCACCTCAGCCTACTCTGGAGGATCACGGATTAGGTGACAGGTGTGCACCAGCATGCCAGGTTAATTTTTGTATTTTTTTAGAGACGGGTCTTGCCCTGTTTCCCAGTCTGGTCTCATCATTATTTTTATATAATAATGTCATTGCAATTTTAGTTTTTAATCATAAACTTTGAAAATGCAATAGACATTCTCCAGGGAGTGGGGGGTAACTATGTATGAGGAATCTTTCACCAACAGTTTTGTTTTTCTCTAGGTGTTATTAACCAATAACCTCTTTGGCTGTAAGGGCCAGCACCTTCTCTCTAGCACTCAAGAGGAGTTTGAGGAAAACTAGGTGTTACTGTTCACTCCAGACTGAAGTTACAGGTCTGAGTAAAGAACAAGGTGCATAAAAAATGGAATCTGTCTTGGAGGACATCAGAAGATACAAGGGCTTGGTTTTACTACCAAGGCTGAGCTCAAGGCCCTGGCTTTAAGCGATCCTCCCACCACAGATTTCCAAAGTGCTCGGATTGTAGGTGTGATTCATGGCACCCAGACTTTGCTGCCTTTCTTAAATGATCCAGGCTCAGAACCAAAACTCAGGCACTGCATAGATGGCCAGTTTGGCAAACTACTGACCTAGCTTGTTGCCAATTGTTGATTGAGCTTCCCATAACTCCATTTCTGTTCCTCTGTATACAGCCACCTTCTGTTCCCATCATGAGCCTTTAGGTCTCTATTTGCATGTTGCAAATACTATGTGCCATGTAGGTAGCTCATTCAGGGCCTTGCTCTAAACTACAAAAAAGGTTCCTTTGAGGAGTGGCTGTCAATTTGTGTTGCTGTATTGGTTGTTGATGAAAATAATAAAATGATTGGTTACATAAAAAAAAAAAAGAAAATGCAATAGACAAATGATATAAATTTATGTTTTTATGTGATAAAATCCTATAACACAATCTTAATAATAAATCCAAATTTAAATCCTCATTTAAGTTGTGGAGAAAGAGCTTAATTTACACAGTGGGCATATTTAATGATTTGTAATTCTTATCTTTTAAACTCTGAATCAACGTATCTATCCTATTTGTGATCTCACTTCAAATAGAACATCTAAATTAAAATTAGGAGTGAAAACAACCAGAACAGAGATAAATGCATAGTTGAAATACTGGGATAATAGCCAACATTGTAGCTTTTTTAGGAAGAGGGTAAACTACTAGAATGTTGTTAAAATACACATCTGCCTTTCCAAAAGGAGAAATTTAAAATATTAGAAATATTTCATTTGTTGTTACTGTCTAGCCAAGGTATTACATGGCCAATGGAAGAAATTTCAACGTGAGTAACAAGCTCTTGCCTTAAGTAGCTTATGATGTATTAAGAAAAATTGCTGTTGTTGTTGCTATTACATAGGAAAATATAAATCACGCATGTGGTGACCATGTGGCATGGGGAAAACCTTTTGAGCTTTGAAGCAACGTAGAGCTGATTTTAAGACCTGGTGCCATACTTTATCAGTTGGACAGACCGTGACTCATCATGTATACTCTCTGTGTCTCAAATTCCATCCTGGTGGATGGAGGTGATTATACCTTCAGAGGGTTTCTGTGAAGATTAGAAATGGTTTGATATTCCTGGGACTCACACAAGTTAGCTTGTGGAAATCTTAATAAGTTCACCATGGCAGGTGGTAGGTTTGGGAGAAATCAAGAAAACTTTTGTGGAGGGATGTGTTTTTTAGAAGAGGCTTGACAGACAGTTTTTGTTAGAGAAGCAGATGAACATTTATTGTGCAGAGCACACTAAAGAAGTGATGATGCGTGGTAGTGGAGGCGGGTGCAGTTTGGAGCGTAAATGAGGAAGATGGAAAACGATCTGAGAGTGTGGATGGCACCAGAGAATGGGGAAGTTAAAATGATTTATCATAAAAGGCAAGCCAGGGGTGATTTAAAAAGATGTAGATTTCATAATACGATATATTTTTGCCAAAACATGGCACTGAATTTTAGTTTTAGAACATTGTTGACAAACATCCAGGGTAATGAGGAAGGAGAAATTGGCCTAGAGAGTCCTCCATGGGGGATGCTTGAAAGGAGTATAAACAGAGCAAGTGCTAACATCTGGGGGATCCCGTCCTTTCTATCTACCTTTTCTGCTTCCACCCATCTCACATGCAATTTTGTACAGACATTTCTCTGTTCTTGTTTCCACCTGTCTGCCTCCTGAAGATGAATTTTCATCCCAGAAGAGAGAATGATTCTATTAAATCTACATCAGATCAGCCCACTTTGCTGTCCACAATGCTCTAGCAGCTTCTCATAATATTCAGAGTAAAAGCCAAAATCCTGACAATTAACTAAAGCTTCAAAATATGTGGCACCTTGTTATTTATCTGACATTATTTCTACTTTCTCCATTGCCCCAGCCTCTCACTGGTCTCATCAATTTTTCTTAAACTTGTGAAGCAAGCTTCCTTCACAGGGACTCTGCTGTGGTCATTCCGTCTGCCTGGAATGTTCTCTCAGTAGACACATGGCTCACTCCCTTGCTTTAAGTTGTAGTTTAAACGACAATGAAGGTTTTTATTATTTTCTCTCAGAACTATTTAAGATTCTCTCTTCAACACTTATTTTTTCAAAATTTATTTTTGCTTTTAGTATTTATCTCAGTCTAACCGCCTCTTCATTTTTATATTATTAATATTTCTCTCATTTATTGTCTGTCTTTCCTACAAAATAGGTTTATAAATGCAGGGAACTTTGTCTGTTTTGTTCACTGTTACATTTAAAATGTCTGGCATATTTTGGCACTCAAAGAATAAATACTCTTCAAGTGACTACATGAATGAACCAGGGAATGGAAGATTCAAGAGGAAGAGGAAGTAAGTTTTAAAACATGGCAAAGCCAAGCATGGTAGCTCAGGCTTGAATCTCAGTACTTTGGGAAGCTGAGGCAGGTGGATCGTTTGAGATTAGGAGTTTGAGGCCAGCCTGGCCAACATGGTGAGACCCCATCTCTACTAAAAATACAAAAATTAACTGAGCATGGTGGCGCGTGTCTGTAATCCCAGCTACTCAAGAGGCTGTGACTGGAGAATGACTTGAACCTAGGAGACGGAGGCTGCAGTGAGTCAAGAACATGCTACTATACTTCAGCCTGGGTGACAAAGTAAGACTCCATCTCAAAATAAATAAATAAATAAAATGTGACAAATCTGCATATTCTCTGTAAAAATAAATGATCACATGAATGAATTTGCAACCCCACATAAATAAATCAATTCTTATAAAAATATTTAAATTTATTTAAAAGTTATTATTTGATTACTAAATGCGTGATACTGTTACACATCAGAAAATCAAAGTCCTTCCCTTTCCATCAGTTAATTTATTTAAAAAAGATAAATGTAGTTGTTTAGGTAAATTTTAAATCTAGAGATACAGAACTTTAAGCAAAATATAATTATTGGCTGAATAATATTTTGAATTACTTTATGACAGTGAGATAATGAGTGTTAAAATAATGTGACCTAATTTGCCAAATAAGAATAAACTTTTATCTATTATCTGTCTATCTATCATCTGTTTATTCATGGCATTTGAAAATATGAAGGAATCTTTCATATAAAAATAAAATTACATCTGTTTTAATGAACAAGATCCCTAGTTATTGAACAACTAATGTAATCTAAAATCCGTGTAAATATTTTAAGTTATTTGGAATGAAATTCTTTTTAAAAAATCCTTTAATTAAAAAAGATGAACAGGATTGGAACCGAATGGTATTCTAATTTACATCAAAAATGCAGAGAGGTATTTATTATAATCATACTCAGATTCATACATACAAATTTAAGTTATACATAGTACATGGCAAATTAGGTAAACACATTTACTTATGTTTAAAATAGCGTAATGCCACCACCAAGCACGCCAGTACAAAAGTATCCCAGGAATATACTAAAGGAAATGAAGGGCCTCTTTTCCACTTAAACTTAAGTGCTGACAATGGAGTAGGGAGAAGAATCAGTAGAAGAGATGGGCAAGCATCACTATAGAGCTGGCTCAGTGACGTGTGCTTTGTCATACTAGAAACATTGATTTTATTTTTTACTTCACAAATTAGGAAAATAGTTTTTTTTTCACATTAAAGAAACAGATACATAAAGGAATAGATATGAAAATCTACTTACGTTTTTGAAATAGACTCAGAGTGTTGATCAGATTTTTTCCAAATGGAATAGGGCTAAATAGGGTGCAAGGAATATTGGTTTAACCTCTCTTTCTGTTAAAGGATCTTCACTGGAAATATTTGAGAGGCACTTGTTTAAGAGACCAAAATACTAGTGTTTTACATTTTAAAATATATATACTTAAAATTAATTAGTGATATGGTTTGACTCTGTGTCCCTACCCAAATCTCATATCAAATTGTAATTCCCAATGTTAGAAGAGGGACCGTGTGCGAGGTTATTGGATCATGGGATTGGATTTCTCCTCTTGCTGTTCCCATGATAGTGAGTGAGCTCTCACAAGTTCTCGTTGTTTAAAGGTGTGTAGCACTTCTCCTTTCGCTCACTCTCCTGCTGCCATGTGAAGACATGCTGGCTTCCCTTTCCCCTTATGCCAATGATTGTAAATTTCCTGAGGCCTCCCAGCCATACCTTCTGTACAGCCTGTAGAATCGTGAGCCAATTAAACTCTTTTCTTTACAAGTTACACAGTATCAGTTAGGTCTTTATAGCAGTGTGAGAATGAACTAATACAATTAGTAATTAAACAATGATTGATCAACTAATTTATGTCACTAATATTGTAGGCAGTCACTGTACAAGAAAAAGAGAAATGAATAAAATTTATACAGTTTCACCCATATGGAGTTTGTGCTCATATTGCTGTGCTTCTGAGAGTTTTTATTAAGAAACAAAGATATTCTAACACAATTATAATACAGCACAGTATTTACAAAGAGTTTAAAATTTTTCAAATTCAGTAATTCATTAGTAACCTATTTTACCAAAAATATTTTAAAAAATGTTTAAAGATAAGTAGGCATCTCAAGGTATTCACAGATTTTAGTGGGTTATGATTTTTTAAAAGATTGGGAGTTATATCTGATGTAAATGACTGTTTGATGGGTGCTGACGAGTTGATGGGTGCAGCACACCAACATAGCACAAGTATACATATGTAACAAACCTGCACGTTATGCACATGTACCCTAGAACTTAAATTATAATAATAAAGAAAGAAAAAAATAGAAAATAAAATTTAACATACACTTAGTATAGACTTAGCACTCACAATACTAGGCATTTATCACAGAGAAATGGGAACTGTCCACAAGAAAGCATGCCCATAGATATTCATAACAGACATTTTTTGTAATAATCAAAAGTTAAAAACAATCCAAATGTCTTTTACTGGCTGAATGGTTAAATAAACTGTGTTATATCCATACTACTCAGCAATGAAATGAAAAAAACTAGAACTATCAATACATGTTACACACCACCTTGGATGGATATCAAAGGCACTGCACTGAGTGAAAAAGCCAACTTCAAAAGGTTATATTCTATATGATTTCACTTATATAGTATTCTCTAAATGAAAAAATTATGAAGATGAAGAACAGATTAGTGGTTGCCAAGGGCCCACAAAAATGGAGAGGAAATGGAGAAAAGGGAGCCAAGAGGGATGCGTAAGAATATAAACGGCTAGCATGAGGAATCTTTGGGATAATAGGAAAGTTCTGCATCTTGATTATGGTGGTGCTTGCATGAATCTGCAAATGTGACAAATTCCACAGGACTATATATACATGTACACTGAAATGAATCCATATAAAACTGGTGAAATCTGAATAAGGTCTGTGGATTGTACCAACATCACATCCTTGCTTTTGATACAGTTCTAAAATTACACAAGATGTTACCACTGGGGAAGACTGGGTAATGGAAACACAGGACCTCTGGGCATTATTTTTGCAACTATGACTCTATTACAAAATAAAAAGCTTAAAAATAAAAGACAGACAATATTCCAAGTGTTGTCAAGAATGTGAAGGAACTCAAACTCTTATTTGTTATTGGTGAGACTGTCACACGATCACTTTGTACAACATTTTGGCAGTTTTAAAAATAAAGTTATTATATACTTAAAAAAAAGAAAACATTTTAAATACATAAAAAGAGTAAAAAAAAAAAGTAAAAGAAAAAACAGTGTGATTAAGACAATGTTTATAGAAGACAATATAAATAAGAAACACGGGGGAAAAAGGAAGAATTAAGAACAAAGTCTTGGAGAAAAAGTCCTGGCATCATCACTCACTGCATCCTGACTATTAGTTACTATTTTATTCTGCGTATAATTATATCTGCAAGATAAGAGTAGGTAAGAGAATGACAAATTCTCCTAGAAAAAAGGAACATTGAAACAAAATACATTTTAGAAAAATTATGAGACCTCAAAAACCTAGAGAAATTGAAACAAAAAGTCCTAGGGAAATGCAGTTTTTCAAAACTGATTGCGTTGGAGATAGAAAGCAAGATGGCATCATAGAGGAATACATCAAACCTCAAATGCCAGACAGTCTCAATGCACCATAAATTGTGTTTTAGGATAGGCCTGATTCCCAAACCTGATAAAGACAGTACAAAGAAAAACTAATTTAGGCCAATAAGATTTACAAACACTGTGGCAAAAATTTCCTCTGTAATGTCAAATAATAAAATCTGATACTACATTAAGACAACGACATAAATGGATCAAGTAAAAATTACTCCATGAATTCAAGGTTGCTTCAGTATGATGATATCTATTTATATTAAACACTGTCTATTAATAGTACACACTACAGCCTTGCAAGATTGGAGTCACAGCCCTGTGGCTCCAGCTGGACCTGTCCTTTGAAACATATGGAGAAAGTCATGCACTCCAGGCCTGTGCACTCAGCCTGTGATGGCAGTGACAGCCCTGAAAATCTCTCAATTGCCTTTAGTGTCATTCTTCTATTGTTCTGAAAAATAGCTCCTAGCTTCTATACTATTCTCTTTGTCAAACAGTCACCTGGTTATAACCTTCGTGTTCTAGTTTTCTACAATGCGAATAGGCTGAGACGTTTCCAACTCTTTATGTTCCTCTTTCTTTTTGCTTATCGATTCTGTCTTTAAATCATTTCTCTCATCTCACATTTTAACATAAGCAGTCAGAAGGAGCCAAATCAGGCCTTCCACATTTTGCTTAGAAATCTTTTCAGCTAAATATTGCATCATTCAATCACTCACAAATTTCACCTTCCATAAAACACTAGAACATGAACACAATTCAGCCAAGTTCATTGTCACTTTATTACAAGGATGGTCTTTTCTCCATTGTTCAATAATGTCCTTTTTATTGAGACCTCAACCAAATAGCTTCTACCATTCAAATTTCTGCAAACATTCTGTTCGTGGTTATTTAAGTATTCTTAAGAAAATGACAGCTTTCTCTACAGCTTTCCGATTTCTTTCTGTGCCCTAACCAGAATCACCTTTAAAGGTGTATTCACAGCAATGTAAGTTTTTTAGGCTGTACCTCAATATTCCTTCAACCTCTTCCTATTACCCAGTTAAAAAGTTGAATACACAATTTTAGGTATCCGTTACAGCAGCATACCACTCCTGTTATCAACTTTCTCCCTTAATCCATTCCGGCTGCTATAACAATAATATCACAAACTGGATAGCTTAAAAAACAAATATTTATATTTTACAGTTGTGGAGGCTGGGAAGTCCAAGATGAAGACACAAGTCAATTTCATGTCAGATGGGAGCCTGCTTCCTAGTTTATAGATAGCTTTCTTCTCACTGTGTTCTCACATAGTAAAAGGTGTGAAATAATACCTCATAGTCTCTTATTAGGATGCTAATCCCATTCATAAGGGTTCTGCTCTCTTACCTAGCTTCCTCCCAAAGGTTGCAACTCCTAATACCATCACATTGGGTTAGAATTGCAACATATGAATTTTAGAGACAAAGATTTACTCTATAACAGGAGTGTTCAAAAAATATTGGCAACATGTCAAAAGAACACACAAGTTGATTAAATGTGTTTTTATTGATCAGATATTACACAATTAAACATGAGCCCATACTACTATAAATACATATATTATAGATACATGAATGAAAAGGGTAGAAGGAAAAGGTTGTTCTTATAGTGGAAAGCCATCTAATATATGTAGAAAATATAATAGAAAATAACCGTGTACCAGTCATCACAATAATAGATTAACAAGAAACACCAATAAATTATAAACTAGTGAGTAGACATTTAAAGAGTAGCAAGGTATTTACTCAGCATATCTTCTCACAATAATAATTGACTAGAAAAGGGTAAAATGGTACATAACTGAAGAAATCTGCTAGGCATTATCTTAAACAAGTGATCAAAGGTATTAGGATAACCAATAATGTGACTGATCAGTAGCATACTCTGCAGTAATAGAACACTGAGAAGGATTCAGCATCAATTTTGCGATATTTCTGTCAAAAGTCCATAACCTGAATTAATCATGAAGCAGTACTATAAAAATTGAGAGATGTTCTATAAAACAACTGGCCAGTCCTCTTAAAAATTTTTCAAGTAATAAACAACAAAAGTTACTCAGCAATTTTTTTTAGATTAAAGAATATCTTAGTTCATTTGTGTTACTATGAAAGAATAACAGAGGCTGGATAATGTATACAAGAAAGAGTTTCATTTAGCTCATGGTTTTGCCGTATGTATAAAAAGCATGGTATTGGCTTCTGTTCCACTTCTGTGAGGGCTTTTGTGCTGTGCCAAAATGTGGCAGAGAAGGGTAAAGGGTAAGCATGTGCAAAAAGAAGAAAGCCTGAGGGATGTCCTGAGTTTATAATCAGCCACTATCATAGGAACAAATCCAGTATTATAGGTACTCACTGACAAATGTGAGAATACCTCCACATCGTTCATGAGGGATTTTTCCCCCATAACCTAAACACCTTCCAACTGACCTCACCTTCCAATACTCCGACATTGAGGATCACATTTGACATAAGATTTCACAGGGACAAATGAACTATATCCAAAGCATAGCAAAGAGACATATGAGACATCATAAATAAATGTAATCCATGATGTGAAATTTTCTTTTGCTATAAAAATATTGTTCCATTAGTTGATGAAGTTGAAATAAAATCAGTAGATTACACAATAGTAGTATATCAATATATATTTCCTGATTTTGATAACTTTACTATGGAACTGTTAGAAAATTTCTTTTTTAAGAAAATATCCATTGTACCCACTGATATATTTACAAATAAAAAGGTCTTACCAACTGGTAATTAAGAACCATGTGTCTATGTATATATATATAAACACAGACACATAGGAGAAACAGAATAAAATAACTGTGGTAATATACTGAAATTTGTGGAATCTGTGTGAAGGGCATCTAGAAGTTATTTGTGATGCTCTTATAATTTGCTGGTAAGTTTGAAACAGTGACAAAATTAACACTTAAAAAACAAACAAACTTTATAATACAGATGTTACCCATTGTTTAAAAAATAATAAATCTAAGATCAGATAGTACAAATGCCCAATAATGCAAAGGCAGTACTGATCTATTATGCAGTAAATGAAAGCATCCACTGTACCTAAAAGTAGTTTTAATAATATTAACCCTAACAACCTTATGTTGCCCAGCACATCTCCTCAACCAACAGTCCTAACTCTACAATGAGTAGGAAATGCAAGGAAATAAAGTAGTATACTCCACTCCTTTTAGAATCTTCAACCTAGAAAATTAATTTAAAAAATTAATGTGGCGGTAACACCAGGCTAGCATGTGTATATGCATGGCTGGAGAAGAGAGGGCATAATACTGGGTTTGGTTTAGCATATTGATGGTTAGAAATTGAAAGAGAGAAAATAGGTTTCCTTTTCTCTCTTAGGTTCTCAAGTTGAGCCTGAAAAGTAAAATTACAAATACAGAATAACAGGAAGAAAGCAAACGTTTATTTGATGTTAATATTTTTACATGTTCAATGAGCTTCATATAAAATAGGTGAAGTCCCCCAAAAGCAGGTAGGCTTTAAAGATTATATACCAGTTTAACAGAGGGGACTTGAAGTGGAGCGAGATGGCAGAATAGAAGGGAAGATTCCAACAATTGTCTCCTGAGCAAGGACACCAATTTATCCACTGTCTACACACAAAAAACACCTTAATGAAAACCAAAGGTGAAGTGAAGACTCGTAGTACCTGGTTTAGCTTTATATTGCTGAAAGATCCACTGAATAGGTAGAAAGAACAATCTTGAATTTTCAATGCCACCCAACCCCTACCCTGGCAGTGGTGGCATGGTGTGGATAGCGTTGCTGTGTGTGGATGAAAGGAGAGCACAGTAATTGTGAGGCACTGAACTCAGTGCTGTCCTGTTACAGCAGAAAAGAAAACCAGACCAATCTCAGCTGAAGAGTAAACCAGGAAGAAATCCAAAACTTGAAGAGACCAATGACAAGTAACAGGACTGAAGCTGTAATAAAAAGTCTCCCAGTGAAGAAAAGCCTGGGAGGCCTTTTTTCAGGCTTGATGGCTTTACTGTTAAATTCTACCAAACATTTAAGAAGAACTAATACCAATCCTACTCAAGCTTCCGAAAAGTAAAGAAGGAGAGAATACTCCCAAACTCATTCTACAAGACCAGTGTTACACTGATACTAAAACCAGATGAAGAGACACAAAAAAGGAAAAATACAGGCAAATATCTCCAAAGAATATGAATGCAAAAATTCTCAGCAAAATACTAGCAAACGAAGTTCAACAATACATTAGAACGATCACTCTTTATGACCAAGTAGGATTTATCCCTTGGATGCAAGGATGGTTAAACATATGAAAATAAATCATTGTTACGTCATATGAACAGAATGAAAGATAAAAATGATGTGATTGTTTCAACTGATCCTACAAAAGCATTTGATATAATTCAACATCCCTTCGTGATAAAAATCCTCAAAAACTTGGAGAGAAGGAACATACCTCAACATAATAAAAGCCATATTCAACAGACCCACTGCTAGTATCATAGTGAATGGGAAAAAACTGAAAGCCTTTCCTCTAAAATCTGGAACATGATCAGGATGTCTGCTGTCATCACTGTTATTTCACATAGTACTGGAAGTCCTAGCTAGAACAACCAGACAAGAGGATAAATAAAGGGCAATTAAATTGGAAAGGAAGAAGTCAAACTATGCTTGTTTGCAAATAATATTATCTTACATTTGGAAAAACTGAAAGTCCACCAAAAAACTATTAGAACTGACAAACCAAATCTGCAAAGTTGCAGAACCAAAATTAACATACAAATATTAGTAGCATTTCTATATGCCAACAGTAAACAATCTGAAAAACATTTTGAAATAAATCCCACTTATAATAGATACACATAAACACGTAGGAATTAAATTATCCAAAGAAGTGAAAGTTCCCTATCATGAAAGCTATGAAACACTGATGAAAGAAATTGAGATGAAAGAAATTGAAGAGGACATCAAAAAATTGAACGATATTCCATGTTCATGATTGGAAGAATCAATGTTGTTAAAATGTCCATGCTGCCCAAAGCAATCTACAGATTTAATGCAATTCCTATCTAAATACCAATGGCATTCTTCACAGAAATTGAAAAAAGTCCTAAAATTTATATGGAACTACAAAAGACCCAGAATAGCCAAAGCAATCCTAAGCAAAAGGAACAAAACTGATGAATTTTATTACCTGAATTCAAATTATACTACGGAGGTATAGTAAGCAAAACAACACGGTATTGACATAAAACAGACACATAGAGGAGAATCCATAAACCAATTCACACACCCACAGTGAACTCATTTTTGACCAAGTTGTAAGGAACATACATTGGGGAAAAGACTGTTTCTTCAATAAATGGTGCTAGGAAAACTGGATATCTACATGCAGAAGAAGGAAAAGAGACCTCTATTTCTTGCCATATAGAAAAATCACATCAAAATGGATTAACGACTTTAAAAATCTAAAATCTCAAACTATGAAACTATTATAAGAAAACATTACAGAAAATCTCCAGGACATTGGTCTGGGTAAAAATTTCTTGAGCAATGCCCCATAAGCATAGTCAACCAAAGTAAAAATGGACAAATGAGATCACATCAAGTTAAAAAGCTTCTGCACAGCAAAATGGGGGGAAATGCTTGCAAACTTTCCATTCAACAAGGGATTGATAGTCAGAATATATAAGGAGTTTAAATCACTCTAGAGGAAAAATGAATCAAATAATCTGATCAAAACATGGGTCAAAGATTTCAATAGTCATTTCTCAGAAAAGACATACACATGGCAAACAGGCATAGGAAAAGGTGCTGGACATTACTGATCATCAGAGAAAGGCAAATCAAAACTACAATGAGACATCATCTCATGCCAGTCAATATGGCTTAGATCCAAAAGACAGGCAATCACAAATGCTGGCAAGGATGTGGAGAAAAGAGAACACTTGTACACTGTTGATGGGACTGTAAATTAGCAGGACCACGACAGAAAACAGTTTTTAGGTTTCACAAAAAACTAAAAATAGAGTTACCATATGATCCAGCAATTCCACTGCTGGGTATATATCCAAAAGAAAGGAAATCGGTGTATCAAAGAGATGCCTGCACTCCCGTGTTTGTTGGAGCACTCTTCACAATAGCCAAGATTTGGAAGCAACTTAAGTGTCCACACTATTGAGTCAGAGAAAAGAATGGGATCCAGTCATTTGTACCAACATGGACGGAATTGGAAGTCATTAGGTTAAGTGAAATAAGCCAGGCACAGAAAGACAAAACTTGTATGTTCTCACTTGTTTGTGGAACCTAAAAGTCAAAACAATTGAACTCCTGAAAGTAGTAGAAGGATGGTTACCAGAAGCTGGGAAGTGTAGTTGAGGTCAGGGGAAGGTGGGGATGGTTAATGGGTACAAAAAAAATTATTAGAAAGAATAAATAAGGCCTACTATTTGATAGTACCATAGGTTACAATAGTCTAAAATAATTGTACATTTTAAAATAACTAAAACAGTGTAATTGAATTGTTTATAACACAAAGGATAAATGTTTGAGGAAATGGCTACTCCATCTTTATGATGTGATTATTCACCTGTGAGTTGCATGCCTGTGTATACACCTACTATTTACTCACATAATTTAGAAATTAAAAAAAATTAAAAAGCAAAGTTTGATGAATTGTGAAGATGTGACAAGACAAAAAATGGGAGTGGGACTTGGGGTGGGTAAATGTGAGAAAGTGACTAATGGAAGATAGGGTTGTTTTAGTAGGCCTGTTTTTGTAAATTCATCTTGGTGTCTCCTCTCTGACTCCAGTAATAAGAATGTTTTCTGCTTGGTGATGGGGGAAGGGAGACCTTTTTCATGGGAAATGTTGTGCCCTTCTTTTAGGTGGAAAGGAAGAGTTCAGAGAGACCTTCCTACATCTGCGTTTTCTCAACTGCTTTCAGCTCTAAGATATCAATATGCCAAGGTGGCATATTTTGAGCTTGCGTGTTTTCAACTCCTTCAAAACACAGAAGCAAATATGCCAACCACCTCCAGTTAGTATAGAAACTTTTTCCTCTAATTTGGACTTGTTCCATCTTTTGCTTTTTTGTTTGCTTATTCCAATCTTAGTGTTGCTCTCTGTATTTATTCCTTATGTTATTTTTAATGTATTTTATTTTCACTCTATATTCCCATCATTTGCGAAGAAAAATTAATACAAAATCTACACAATTCAGACAATAGTCATGTCTGCAGTTGTTCTCAGTTCAGGCAGAAAGTTTTTGGTAACCAACTATTTATTTATGCTAAAAGTCAGCTGTATCTGCCCAAATAACGATGGAATCATTTGGAAAATTTAAAGAACAAACATTACATATTCAGGTTTTTGGTTTGTAAATTAAGGAGTATTGTAAACCTTCCCAGTAGTTAATAAAAGGAGAAGTAAATACATTTGCTTAATTTTATTTTCAAATGATTAAACAAGTAAAGCTTATTTTCCTTAAGATATTTATGTATATTTAAGAATATATATAATCCACACATATATAAAACCATATAAAACATATATAAAATATATAGTTTGTGTGATCAAGACAGTTACATTTTATTCCTGTAACTATTCACCATAGAATGCCAGGGGGCATAGTACCATAATTAAGTTAAAATGTAATGCTATGTGTAAACATAATGGACACATAATGGCACAACTAAGCAAATCAATATCATGGATATTTCTCTGAGAACAAGAAAAATCTATTTAGAATTAAGAATAGTTGTTACAAAGACATGTACCACAATTCAAAATAATCACATTAATTAAAAGTGTCGACTGGGTGCAGTGGCACATGCCTGTAATGTCAGACGTTTGGGAGGCTAAGGAAGGAGGATTGCTGGAGCCCAGGAGTTTGAGACTAACCTAGGCAATGTTGTGATACCTTCTCTCTACAAAAGCCAAGCACAGTGGTGAGTGCCTGTAGTGTCAGCTACTTGGAGGACTGAGGTAGGAGGATGGCTTGAGCCCAGGAGTTCAAGGCGGCAATGAGCTATGATCACATCACTGTATTCCAGCTTGGGTGACAGAGCAAGATCCTGTCTTTAAATAAATAAATAAATAAATAAATAAATAAATAAATAAATAAAATGTTTAAAGTGCAACTAAAATTTACGGTAGAAAAATATTTAATAGCTGAGTAATTATGCTCATACATGCAAAAATCATGAATGCATACCTCTGCATTATATACTTTTTGTCAATCAAGCAGCAGGAATGGTTATTACTGATATGTCACATCACTGAATGGTCATCAGCAGGAGACAAAGTCTGGATTTTTTTCCCAGAAACAATTTATCAATGATGTTTATGCCAGTTACCTTTTTGTATTATCCCCCTAAACACATACAAATGATACTTTCTCTTCAATGTTGTATATGAAATGTCTCACATGTATATTCTTCAGTTTATCTTTTCACATGGAAAACATATTCAAAAGTTTACGTTTGAAGGCGGGTATGGTGGTGCACACTTGTAGTCCCAGCTTCTTGGGAGGCTGAGGCAGGAGGATCTCTTGAGTCCAGGAGTTTGAGGCTGCAGTGAGCTATGACTGTGACACTACACTCTAGCCTGGGTGCCAGACTCAGACCCTGTCTCTAAAGTTATTAAATAAAGAAAAAAGATTTTCTAAAAAAGAAAAACGTGAAGGTTTACCTGTGAAGCTAAACATTTTAGTTACAAATGAACAGATTTTCTTTGCTTGAAGATCTTTACAGTTTGAGTAATTGCAAAAGTATACTGTGCTATGGTCCTCACTCTTCTCAAACAAATCTAATAACCTCTACCTCCTGTCACCCATCTTATAGTAAGATGAGCATATAACTTCTCATCTACACCTGGACACTTTTAATAACATCAACATTAATTAAACCATGGCAGCATAAGCCAGGAATCTCACAGGCAAATCCAGAAAATGGCCAAATCTACATATTCCAACAAATATATACAATTTAACTAAGGATGAAAAAAAAGTGATAGTGCAGAAGTATTGAGCAGGCACTAAGGAAGTGGCAGAGAGGGTAATACGGCCTTGGAATATAGACAGTTTATACTTTTTCACGGGCACTCTGTATATAAGCATCAAATTGTAAATGTTATTATTCAACCAACTGAAAATAAAAGTAGACATAATCTGGGGTAAATGAATAAAGAGCAACTTTACAAAAACTTCAGAGTAAGCTTGAGAGAAATATGCAGCAATTTTGCAGAAAGATAGGATTACACCTTTCTCATCAATTATTAGTACCAGCTGGCATTATTAAACTTAATTGCAAACCCATGCCACACCAATTTTTGCCTATTTAATTTTACTAGGTTCTCTCTCATGGGCCTCTTTTAGTAGCCTGCATTTACCACATCTAAGCAATTCTAGCAGGTTCTCTGTGACTTATAGTTGCATCATTTCAGGCTGAGTAAAATGCAATATTGAAGGCATTGATTTCTTAACTATCTATGAAATGAAAGTCTATGGGAAGGAAAAATAGATTTGAGTTTATTAGAGTCAGGATGGCCCTTTTCTCTACCTTGACAAGTGCATCACATAATTTGGTTAAAACAATAGAAGCTCCAAAAAAAAAAAAGCATTCACTTGAAGGATTCCAATTAGATTGCAGTATTTATGAAATAGAAAACACAAGATCAAATCTGAGATAGAGTTAAGGCAAATTTAGGTATCTTAACAAGATGAAAAATCAAAACCTTCTTACTAAAATTTGTCTTAAGTTGACTCAAGTCAAAGTAACTTTTTAGATTTATATATTCCTGGAATCTAGAATTTTATTGACCTAGTATGGATCATGTGTCCACTGATTTGAACTTCTATCGCATAACATTATAACTGTTGTCCCCATGACAATCATATTCATTGTAGGACTATTAATTTCCAAAGTATGGGCCTATAAATGAAGGACAAAAGCACTCTGGGAAGATAAGGTATAATATAGTTATTCTATACTATGAAACTTAATTCTGTACATTGATAACCTGAAAATTGATGAATTTTCAGCAATGCAACTATGAATCAAGCAATCATAGTTGGCTACCAAATGGATACCTAACATAAGAAAATCTCTTACACTATTATTCATGGATTCTTTTCTATAACTCAAATCCATTATCTCACCAATAATACGTACAATTAAAATAACACACCCAATGCCACAGATGCTAAAGGAATGTCTGCTCATAAAATTATCTTTGTATAGAGTCCATACCTGATTTTATATTTTTGCTGAAGTAAATATATTTTTGGTAAAGTCAGGTTTACGAATCACTTGTGAAAATTATCAAAGGTCAAATTGATGATTTCATATTTAAAAAGAAAATATTTTGAATTTTGTGTTATTTTGTGCTAATATAGAATAGATTCTTGACATTTATTTTCAACTTTAATAAAAATCTCTCTTTTTCTGATGCTTTAAATATACATTTATTTAAACAAATTTTAAAATATTCTAAAAATAAATTAAATAATGTATGACCAGCTTTCCAGACAACAGTAACTCTTTTGCATTCTAGTCGGGTGTCTTCACGATGTAGATCAGACATCTTTGTGGTTTATTTTTCTGGGAATTTTTTTTATGTAACCACCTAATTATATGAAAACATGGAATAATTGTAGCTCTTTCATTTTTAACATTATTTGTAAAGTGCTTTATGCTCCCTTCTGTCATTCTTGGTTATATTTGGAAAGAAGATAAGAATTTTTTGGTAAGAATAAATAAGTAAAATAAATGAATTCTATGTTGTTTACCTGAATGAGACCTTCTGAAATATCTCTTGATCATATGAGCTTGAAAACACATATTGGAAAAAAATTTCTATAATACATCAGATGAGTTTTGCTGCTACTGTTCCCATTGCTGATAAAACAGAGTTAATTAGTCAATCATATTCCTCCCTGTTTTCTCTGTATGCATTATTTCTTCAAATGATGAAATATATAAAACATTAAAGCAACAAAAATAACATATTAGTGACCCTGGGAAACAATTAGAGTTCAGGTCAAATAAAAGATAAGGATTTCCTTCTATAGGCAGCTTTATAAATAAAAATTTATGAATATTAATATTTTTATTTTTTAGATAAGTGACTTGGTATGAAGATTGAAAAAGCTCAGATTTATTTTGTTTGTAGTAACTTTTTAGAGTGTTGACCATTTCGGAGGCAAAACACATAGGCGAATGTCAAATTTATTTTTGTCTTCAGAAAATAATATCTTGACTGTTCTTTTAACAATATGAGAAATAAATGACAAATTCTATACATAGATGTCACATTTAAAATCTGACAAAATATCTATCATTTAATTTCCCATGTTACTAAGATATTAGAAAAGAATATAAACTATGGATTATTAGATAATTCTGTGAAATGAACTATCATAGCTAAATGGAGCATATTGATTATCTTTAAGTTTAATAATATCATAGAACAATTCATTATGCAGAAATATTAGATGACTGTATCCAAGGTAAATCAGGTTTGTTTAATCATGTTCTATTAAAGAAATACTATTGATATGATTAAAAGTATCCACTAAGCAGCACAAAGAAATTACTTACGCAATTAACTTTTGGCGAGAAGAAGGTGAGATATAATAGTATGATAGCAGTTTTCAATAAAAAGAATAATATTGATAAACGTGATGTGAAAATACATTTGTGTATCAATCTGTTATTTACATTTCAAATATTTGACTTTGCTCTTTACATAGGGTTTTGTTAATTTAAAATCAAAATAAATTCTAATAATGCTGATTTCCTGAAAGTAATATTTTTAATAAAACAGATTCTCAAATGTAAGTTTATAGATATCTTAAATCATTTTAGTGAGGCATGATATGTATCATCATCACATAAAATAATTTTAAAGGTAGCACAGACACAAAAGTGGTTAATAGTGAATTGATCAACAAAATACATCTTGATTAATTTCTAACTCTACCGTTTGCCAAATCTGTTATTTTAAGCAGGTTATGTGACTCAGATTTTTGGTCTGCAGTTTTTTTTTTTTTTTTTTTTGCTATAAAATGATAAAATGGAATTATAATCCACAATGAATGTGGTTGTTCTGAGAATTAAGTGTAACACTACACATGGACCCCTATGCTGAGAGCCTTGCCTGAAGTAATTCCTTAGTATGTGAGAGCTGTTGTTATTATTATTAACATGAAGGTATTTAAATTGCATTCTAAAAACCAAGGAAATCTATGTATAAAATGGCAAAAGCAGCAGTTTTTTTTTTAATGAGCCAATTTGCTTCTCTTGCTATATTATATCATTTTCCTATATAAGAGTTTTGCTCTTTTATTTAGATGTGTAATTAAAGCCATCAATTATTCCTAAAACGTTTCCTATGGATAGAACACCTTTATTTTTAATCATCCTGGTGATGTCTCTTTTGTATGAAATGAAATTCCCAGCATTGCATATGGAAATGTGAGAATCTCAGATTTATATACTCAATATCAAGATAAAATTACCTCCCCAAACTGCGTTTACTTCGTAGCATTATTACCAGGATTCGATGAAGCAATGTCAGCACATGGACTGGCCCTCAGTTTCAAGGATTATAAAACAGAGAACCTATTAGGAAGAATACACACATAGCAACTTACATGCCTTACCACATAACAATTAGTTTTTTAAAACCCACATATTCAATCTGTGGCCCAGTCTCCGATTAAGAATGTGATAGAAGAGCCAAGACTGACCAAAGAACAGTGCCTTCTCTGGTTATGAGAAGAACGATATGTTGTTTCTGTATTACAGGGTGGTACTTTTCAGAAAAGGACTGAAGTAATTTGAAGGGGAAAAGTTTGAGAAAGTCCTACTTTTATCTTCCTGGGAGGGGTTATTTTATTATTGAGTATTTTGACAGATCATACTAGAACTCAGATAGGAAAGAAAGAGAGAGAATGAGCTAAGAGTGAATCTTCAGTTTTCATGATAAGTTATTTTTATCTCTCCTCTGTAAGTACAGAGATGGGAAGGAATTCACATCAGAAACCTTTACTGGGAATTAAGTGAATGGGATTGACTGCAGTAACCCATGCTTTTAATATCTTCAGAAACTGTTGGGTGACTGTGACAAGGACACGAGGACCCTATGCAGTTGAGTAACAGACAAATAGTGTCTGCAGGTAAATTATTCAAGGTGAATATACTGTAAATAAATGAAATGCATATGATTAAACTTTAAGTAATTTGCTTATTAATCAATGGCAGGACACTGAATTCAGTCACAGTCAAATAATTGGATAATAGGAATGGTTGGAATGACCAAAACGACTATGCCCTATTGTTTACTAGTTCTGTGAATATAGCCATGGTTTAAGCTCTGAGAAAGACTCGAACAAAGTCTCTTGGCAAATATGTTAAGGTTAATTGTTTTTCTAGCTGTACAATCTTGGGTAGATTGTTTTGGTACTGTTTGCTTCACTTTGGAGTAAAATAAAGAACAACTTCCACACAATGTTGATGTGAATGTGGAATAAGAAAAATATTTACAGAGACATATTGGGTTTTCAATATGTGATTTTATTTTCCCTGTTTATTTTTCTTTCTTCTCTAAGCAGAAATGGAATATCTCATAAGGCAGAATTTTTTTTGATGTGGCTATAAATATTTATATTTTTCTTCATTACCATTTCATTAGAAAAATATTATTGAGCAACTTTCAGACAAACACTTGGGGATGCAGCAGTGAAGAAAACCTGCAAGTGTCTGTCATCAGGGAGACTACATAGAAAACACTCTGCAAACATTTTGTTTTATGCTTTTATCTTTATAATTGATCTTATTTGGATTTTTTTTTTTTTTTTTTTTTTTTTTTGCCTTTGAATACAAACTCACTATTATTCCCAGGCAGGCCATACATCATACAACTAAACTCAGATGTGGGTTTGCACATTTTGACCTTGTAAGCTATTTGTGAATTAATATTCTTCATTTTTATTAGTAATATCAAATACAGACATAGAATGTATAAATATTATAGGCCTAAAAGCTAAATTTTGATCTCTAATTTAAAGTGACAGATATATTAAACATAAAGGAGTGAAGTAAAATGTTTTGGAATATAGTCTCTTACAGATTAGAAAGCTTTGTTAATGCCTCTGAGGTTAATTGCATATTGAACCCAGTAAATTATCTTAATATCTCATTTTCATATAGAACCCTTGATAAATCTGATTACCTAAAGATGTTTGATGCTGGTTAAATACTTCGAGGCAAATAAATAACTAAAACAATACTGTTTTTCTTTGTAATTCCATTCGAAAGGTAAAATCGAGTGTAATTAAACCTGATACGGTCTACTTGTTTTATATTTATTCACATAGGTGGGGATTTTCATGCTTACGCTTGTTAGCCTTGGAATGCCTAGCATGGAACATAACTTGCAGAGTTACACGCCAGCAGTCAACAAACAATGGACCTCCTAAAATTGTTCTTGCGTCTACAGTAGCATTTCTTAATTATATATTTGGCATGGAGAACAAATGAATTGCCCTTAGAAACTAAGTGGATTATAAATCGTTAAATCTACATTTCAGGCAGCAATGTCCGTAACATGATGTGAAAATTATCAATGCTAAAGTCCTTTGATAATGATAAAGAAATCAATCTAAGTTTTAAGTATCATCGTGCATATTTTATTGTCATGAATTCCAGTGATTTGTGAAGCAGAGACTGTGGTTGCGTACAGACTCCACTCCTGTCTGTGGCTGCTGGGGATTCTAAACTGTCTGGCTAGTCCACTCTCAGCTTTTAGCAATAAGCGGAAAACTTGCATGACATTCTTTGTACCGTCTGATATACCTCCCAGGCTCTCTTCCTTGTGCGAGCTGCCAGGAATAAGTCGCTGTTCTTATCCCATCACTTTGAAGTGACTTACCTTGTAAATGTTATGGTATTTCATTGTCTTGTGTAAGAGTTCCACTTTCTGATGTATTCAAGAAAAGATTTCTGGTTTTTGTTTTAGTTTATTCAGCTTTAGCTTCTTGTTAGGTTGGATCTTTACAAGTTTTCTACATCTTACGTATAAGCAAAACATTCTCTGCTACTTTAAGTTGTCTTTTTTGCAGGTCAACTTTATATTTAACTACCTGAGATTTAATTCATAAACGTATCATGACTAAACTAAAAGAGAAGCAAACATCCCCTCCGGAAGAAGTTTCAAATATCCCCTTGAAAACGAGGAGTAAAATATTGTACTTAAGTGAAAATTTTTCCTTATTTTGTTGTGAACACATTATTTTTTGTCATGAACACATTATTTTTTGTCATGATGAGTAGAAGGATGCGTTTGGGCACTGAATAACCCAAAGAGCTGTCTACGGTATATCAGGTTCCTTGGCAACCCATCTCCATCTTCACTCTTTGTTGTGTCCATGTGTGAATGGCAGAGATTGCACAGGTACAAATGAACATGTTGAGAGTCGTTTACAACTGAGATTCTGCAAGTGAATTATTTCCATTGGAAATACTTAATGTAATAGCAGAAGCATTTTCTAACTTTCGGAGAGATGGAAGCTTAGAAGATGGCCAGTCTCATTATTACGTGCTGAACCATCAGCTTTTTAGACAAGAAGTGGTTGCAATAATAGCGGGGTAAGAAAATATTTATCATTTCTTTATATGAAGATGTCTTTTAGAACCAAGTAATCTAGCTGTGGCTGCCTGACTCTAAATCATTCAGAAAGGTGATTACAAAATTCAGCAATTTGTAATCACCTAATTTTCTGGATTAAATGCCTCTCTGATTGAATACATAGAATGAGTTCTGTTTTCTTTTTTATTTTGATACAGAGTCTCACTCTATAGCCCAGACTGGAGTGCAGTGGCATGATCTCAGCTCACTGCTACCTCTGCCTCCCGGGTTCAAGTGGTTCTCCTGCTTCAACCTCCTGAGTAATCGGGATTACAGGTGCACACCACCACGACTGGTTAATTTTTGTATTTTTAGTTGAGACGGAGTTTCACCATATTGGCCAGGCTGATCTTGTACTCCTGACCTTGTGATCTGCCCAACTCGGTCTCCCAAAGTGCTGGGATTACAGGTGTGAGTCACCGCTCCCGTCTGAATTTATTTTCTTTAAAACATCGTAACTTAAAGGAAATAGAAGCCAGGTCTGAGAAAAGCTGAGTTATCTGTGGAGAATAGTTTTTCTAAATGTAAGAATGAAAGATTATTTGAATGTGAAACCTAAAGAGCACAGGAAAACTAAGATGTCACTTGACTAGCTTGAATACATTAATGTCCTACAAAGGGCATATTGGATATAAGACTACAGAGAAATTTTGCAGATAAAGGAATATTTTTGTGATTCTTCTCTAATCATGAAAGAGATCTGCTGCTTGCTATAGTAAAACATAGAAGACTATTTTTCTTTTAATTCCTACCAATTTTTCAGTGAATATGTTTCCTCATAATTGTTTCAAATTTTGTTTGAATTTAACCAATACTTTGTCTTACTTTTAAATAGTATGCTTTTAATTTTAGATATTGCTTTTAGATGTCTTGTGTTTTTTTTTTTTTTTTTTTAAATATTTCATTTCACTGTCGGTAAACAATTGAGAGCTTTAAGACTGACACAAGTAAAGAAGAAACAACATTTTATTTCTTAAATTTTTTAAATAAATAGATTAGGTTAGAAATCTGTTACTCAGGGTTAAATGCTTTGCTTAAAGTCCCTCAACTAGTAAACTATGGGGTTAGGATTTATTTGCCTTTACTGCCCATGGTCTTTTCACGTATATGGCCATGGCAACAGTATTTATTGTTAAAGAAGTGATCATCTTTTTAAGCCAAATTATCTTGGAACTCAGCACATTTTGATTTTTTTCACTGTTTTCTTTTCCAAACAAATGAGAATTATATTTTTATTGCTGTATCGTCTGCCCTTCATGTACAGATTATTTCCCCCTCCTTCCTTCCTTCCTTCCTTCCTTCCTTCCTTCCTTCCTTCCTTCCTTCCTTCCTTCCTCTCTCTCTCTCTTTCTTTCTTTCTTTCTTTGTTTCTTTCCCTAAACAGATTTTCAGAGCACTATTACAGGGAGTTATTCCAAGGCTAGTCTAATGGAAAGTAAACAATCTGTATCAAGCTGGGATATACACTGCAGAAATGGAATTTAACAGTAATTCAGTGAAATAATAAGCTATCTAAGAGAAAATAAGGGATTTTGGTAATGGAATATTGTCATTGAGACTATTATTGGTAGATTTGATCAGGTCTATCTCTGCAGTTAAAAGGAAAGAAAAAAAAAGGTGGATGTGACCATATAACTATGAACTACAAACTGAAAGATCCACGTGTCGCCTTACCCTTCCAATTCTTTTGCGATGATCACTGAGTGTCGGTTTTATCCCCTTAAGAACAAGGATTTCACAAAACGATTCAACAGCTATTCAAGCCACAAGTAAAACAATAAAGATAAATCATGCTTTATTCAATTTGACTTGAGCGCCCAGTAAGCAAATATTCACGTAGGCTTTTCGTATGTTTTCAAAAATCAACTTTATTAAGATATAATTGACATACAATCCACTGCACATATTTAAACTTACAACCCTATATGTTTTGACATATCGATGCACTAAAACATGATCACCACAATCAGGAGAATGGTCATATTCATTATCCTCAGTTCTCATTATCTCTTTGGTAATTCCACTCTATATGCAATAACTGATCCACTTTCTGTTACTAAAGATGAATTTGAAAATTATAAAGTTATCTATATATGGAATTATATGGCAAATACTCTTTTGTACAGCTTCTGTCACAGAGCATAATTATTTTGACATATGATATTAGTACATAATCTATTAGAAAATAATAAATTAGCATCACAATTAAAATATTCTGTTCTGCAAAAGTCATGGTTAGGAAAAAGAAAAGACTAGTCACAGACTGAGAGAAAGTATTTATAAATGATGTATGTTACAAAAGATTTGTATCCAAATATATATTTTAAAACTTCCCAAATTCCATAATAATAAAACAAACAAACTGATTTTTAAAATGGGCAAAATACTTGAACAGAACAAAAGCAAAAAAAAAAAAAAAAAAGAATGAATGCTCAACATCATGAATTACTGGCAAAATACAAATTACAACCTCAATGATACATCACTGTAAATGTATTAGAATGACTAATGTTAAAGATGGAATCTACCAAATATTAGTAAGAATGTGGAAAACCTGGAACTCTCATACAGTCCTGATTAGAGTATATGATGTATTCCCATTTTGCAAATCAATTTTGCAGTTTGTTTTTAAAAGTTAAACATTTCCCTACCATGTATATCCAGCTCTTTCATTCCTCAGTACTTACCCAGGAGAAATACAAGCATGTGCTTATATAAAAATTTGTGCACATATGTTCATATAAGCTTTATTTATAACTGGAAATGACTCAAATTTTCCTTAACTGGTGAATAAATAAATAATACGGTGTAGCCATACAGTGGAATACTATTCAGCAATAAGTATAATGAACCATTGCAAGGCAACAACATAGAGAGGTGTTTTTATAGTAAACAATACTATTATTTGATAAAAACACAAAGCACATGTAAGTCCAAATGAGGTGTTTTTATAGTAAACAATACTATTATTTGGTAAAAACACAAAGCACATGTAAGTCCAAATGAAGCACATGTAAGTCAAGTCACATTTCATTAAAATGTTCATGTTTGGCACTTCAAAAATGTCAATCCTAATACAGTTTCAATGTGTATGTGAATGTAAACATGTTTCTGTATTAAAAAAATCACAGAAACTAAAGCTGAAATTTTCTACTTAGTGAGTCATTATTGGCTCTGAACTAATGTATGAACGTGTTACAGTCCAAACTCCAAATAGCCATTTAAACTGATGTTTTATATTTGTCCTTGTCTCTCCTATAATGTTCTGTTTAATCGTTAAAAAAAAAAAAAAAAAAACAATTGTACCTTATTTCGTTGCTCTTTAGTAAGAGATGTAGTGACTAGGCAATGTCACTTAGACTCCATACATAACCATTTATACTGAAACCAGCACATAAAACGTAAGTGAATAATTAGGATTATTTAATTTTGTAGTGATGTTTTGCGATTGGAAATGGTGTTGATATTTAGTTGATTACAGTAAGGATAAGGATAATATTAGCCAGAGACTCAACTTAGCTGAAATAAATAAAAAGAGAATACATTGGCATACATACTTGGTAAAGGTATATGTAGAGCTGATTTGAGACATGACTGGAATCAAGTGTTCCAGCAGGAAATGCCTCTCTGTTGTGCTTTCTTTGTATTACAGACACTCCACAGTGTATTAAAAGAAGAAGAAGAAGAAGAAGAAGAAGAAGAGGAAGAAGAAGAAGAGGAAGAAGAAGAGGAGGAGGAGGAAGAAGAAGAAGAAGAAGAAGAAGAAGAAGAAGAAGAAGAAGAAGAAGAAGAAGAAGAAGAAGAAGAAGAAGAAGAAGAAGAAGAAGAAGAAGTAGTAGTGGAGGAGGAGGAGGAGGAGGAGGAGGAAGAGGAAGAGGAAGAAGGAGAAGCAGCAGCAGTAGCAGCAGCAGCAGCAGTGGAAAAAGACTGCCAGCAACCTCAGTTTCACAATTGCAGAGGAAAAAAAAAATACTCCTGGTCAAAAAAGTCAGGAGATGTTTAGTGGCTCTGATTGGTCTGGTGTGACCCCACACCTAAATTAATCATTTTGATCACAGTGGTATAGTAAGTAGCTCATTGAAGAGACCTGGTTAACCTGACATACATGTTCATGAAACGGACACATTCCATATTGAATCAAAGGAAAATCAAGACCCTGTTATAAAGAGAAAAGGTCATGGATGATGGGCAATGAAAACAATTTCCCACTAACAAAGTGATTAGATTCTCTAAAGGGAAATGGCCATGCCCTCTTTTGTAATTCTATTAGGAATCGTGAAACAGTGGTGTGAGCAGGAGGGTTACTAGTCACTTGACAGGTAAAACTATAGTAGATTTCTGTTATTGGAATATTGATTGGAGGAGTATAGATTAATGATTAATCCTCAGAGGTCTTTAGATTTTACTTGAAAGTTTGATTTATTTTTATCTAATTGACTGTGTGTGTGTGTATATTTGAGGTGAGAGTTGATCGAAAAAAAATAAGTATAACTATCTGAGGGAAAATTTCCATGTAATATTGGTTTTACTTGTCTTATTTGCTTTAAAAAATTTTTTTCTTCTACTGCCTATCTGTAGGTCTTAATCTTAATCTAAACCAACATGGTGAAACCCTGTCTCTACAAAAATACAAATATTAGCCAGACATGATGGCAGGCCCCTATACTCCTAGCTACTGGGGAGGCTGAGGCAGGAGAATCGCTTGAACCTGGCAGGTAGAGATTGCAGTGAGTGGAGATCGCACCATTGCACTCCAGCCTGGGCAATAGAGTGAGACTCCGTCTCAAAATAAATGAATGAATGAATAAATAAACAAATAAATAAACCATAGGTATATTTTCTTTAAAATATCAAATGAATTGCACTGGTCACAGAAACCCAGCTGGAAAGTAGTTTTGATTTATTTGACTCATTTTCTTAAATACGCATGTAATAATTAGTTCCCCATTTTGCAGAGTAGAAATTAGGAAGACGTAAAAGGAGAAAGAGCTAAGTTGCAACTTCTGATGTATGTCACACTGGAGGAAAAGAAATAGGAAAGGGAGTTGCTTCCAGAATGTACAATGAAAGATGGGTAACTAAGGTAAATAGATCTGTTTTCGGCTTTTCATTTCATGGTCACTTTTTTTTTTTTTTTTTTTTTTTTGACTGCTCCTTGTGGAGTAGGGCTAACCCCATGGGCCGGAGTGTGCTCAGAGCAGCCTGCAGACGATTCTTAATAAAACTGTTGGTTCTGCAGTTTGTTAAAGCTGGTACTCTAGTTGATTATAGCAAAAAAAAAAAAAAAAAAAAAAAAAAAAAAAAAAAAAAAAGGACAATTTTTATGTGAAAATAAAACAGAGGTTGATATACATTTGTGATATGAAAAACTGTATTTTTAAAAAGCAGATTAACTTCACTAGGCAGCTATAAAACTCCTAAAATGCCTACTGGTCACCGTCCATTTTGAGAAAAATGGCTGCTTTGCCTCCACGCATAATTCTGTATTCTCCAAACTGCGTGGTCCATTCCCTTATGATTTGGTTGGTAAACGCATGGTGATTGTGTGTATGAAACCACTCCAGCCACTTTTCTCAGGAAAGGGTAGTCATGGCAGATACTTTAAATCATCCTGGTCCATTGAGCTAAACCGGAACACAAAGAGCAATAAGGATTTACAGATTAGCACGAATTTCACTGCAACATGATTCTAGGTTGTTTTTCCCTTTCGTTAATCTGTAACAAAGAAAGACAGCAAAGGCTCCATTAGATAAGGGTATTAATGGGAGTAGCTGTAGTTCCTCCATATCTTAGTCTCTTACAGAGGTGCACTGGGGTTGAGAGCATCGGTAAGTAGAATACTTGAGCCATGACCTGTATCCTTTTATGACTATGGGATTTTGGTGGCCTGCATCAGCACTCAGACTTGAAATATCCTCTGAGCTGATTCTTTGCTGAGCCACAAAGCACCTCTGTATTCCATTTCTTTGCTCTAGCTTATATCAAATCCTTCATTGCAACTACAGAGGGACCACAGGAGGCTGTGCCCTACTGTAACAATCTAGTAGGATCAGGAACTCCTGTGACCAGTGGATTTTTGTTGCATGCTGAATAGTGATTAGGTTTCGTGGGATCTGAAATTGTGGAAGCTGAAATGATTTTATTGTGTCTCTCTCTCTCTCAATTGTTACCTGCTATAATCTTGCCTGTATTCTAACCTGTATTCCTTGTTAAATAACGTTTGCCTTTTCGCCCACAAATAAATGACTGGAAAATAGAGATACTATGGAACTTGTTTTTACTGAATGAGATATAGTAAATCAGTTTTCTGTAGGCATTTTGCATCCATCTCTCCATAAAACTGAAACATCACGGAGTTTCTTTATGAAGCCATTAATCTGGAGATTCACTTTTCATATAACCCTTGTGCTTTCTGTAACAGAACACTACCAATAAAAATTTCTGTATAATAGAACATGGGAAGCCTGATCTTAGAAAAGACTAAAAGAAAATCAAATACAATGGTAAAATTGACATTTATTAGGAGTTTTACACAGTTTCTGGCCAAGCCAAACAAGACAAATTTGTACATTTAGTCATTTCAAAACACTATATGAATTTCTAGCCCTCTATTTTTTATTCTTAGACATAGACCTCACTTCCTTGGAAGAACATAAAATGCAACATGTATGTGTCCGGTCGTAAATTTCTGTCGCTATACGCACCCAGTCACTTTCTTCTAAATGGTCATTGTGGATTACCAAATGTGGCATGTTCTCATTTATAAGTGAGAGCTAAACACTGGGTACTCATGGACTTAAAGATAGCAACAATAGACACTGGAAACTACTAGAAGTGGGAGGGAAGGAGGGAGGGAGGAGAGCAAGGGTTGAAAAACCAGCTATTAGATACTATGCTCACTACCTGGGGGACAAGATCAGTTATGTCCCAAATCTCACCATCAGGCAATAAACCCAGGTAACAAACCTTCACATGCACTTCCTGAATGTAAAATAAATGTTGAAAGAGAAATCCAGACATTAAAGAGATTTGTAATAAAAAATATAAATATATATAATTATATTGGCTTAAATCTTCCTACTACAGGAGTTTCACAAAATTTCTTTCTCAAGTTTAAAATCTATTTTCTTTAGAAAGTAAACCATTTGATGGTTGCTCAACTTTTTGAAGATAGAAAGTCAAAATAGGCAGAAGAAACAGGTAGGAATAAGTGGAAGCATGAGGTCCTGCCACTGGATCTATGCTAGTTTCTCAAGTAGAATGACGTTTTACATCCTGAATGGGCACAATGTTGGAGTCCAAAAAGATGGACTTTGAATTCTAGAAAGATTTTCTTTTTGAATACTTCGTCACAATCACACTTGCTAAAATATTAATTCTGTCTAATACAGGTCTGCCCACAGCAAGGTTATAGTTCAGTTATTTTTGTTTTTATTGTAAACAGTCAGTTTCCTGAATGAATTAAATTTGTTCATTTATTTATTCTCAACATAGTAGTAATTTTTCCACATTTCTTGTTTTATATGAATGATATTTTAAGTTTGAAAATTATACACAAAAGATTTTTAATTGATTGAACACAAAAATAAAAAAGAAAGACATACATACATGCACATAAATATTTCAATAATGTAATTATTCAGCTTGAAGGAAAATACGAAAGAGCAGATTGGCAAATTGGCTATTACCACACTTTCACTAAAGCATGAGAACATTTCCCACAAGAAATTGATGTATTTACTTAAAATGATTCTAAACATTCCATATCAAATATTTTAGGCATTATTGAAAATCGTTGTCCCCGGAAATATAAAAGGCCTGTTCATGATTCTGTGTTGCCTTATTGTCTGAATATGTGACTCTCCACATTGACACCAACTTGCTCTCCTGTCCACATGTAAAAGGATGGATCATTTTATCTGCTGAGTGATGAAGTTTCAAATCCACAAAGCACAGGCCGTCAGTCCTTTGAGGTGATTATGATGCCTCAAACCTGACAGCTTGCCCTGACAGCTTTCACATATTCCTGAAATCAAATTGTTCCTGCTTCTATTAGAAGAAGGCAGGTGAAAACTAGAGGAAGAAGAAGGTAAATAGAAAAGAAAATGAACTTCATGTTCAGAGTAATTATAAAAAGTTGTTTCCAGGGAAAAGCATAGATACTGATTTTACCTCTCTTCCTGATGTACACAGATGAGACACAAAAATCCCATATGGGTTCAAGGTTTGCCAGGAAAGAAATATCAGGATAAGCAGATGGCAGTGCCATTGCCATATGGCTGCCTCGGAATGGACCTATGTGATGGCATTCTGCCATAAGACAAAGCTAGCAATATTTTCCTGCTACTATTTTAAACAGCACATAAAAAAAGAATATGTGTCTGTTGACATGAAAAATCATTAGAAAATTATGACAGAAATACTCTATTATATTCAATTCCACAAACTGGCTCTCAGACTTAAAAACAAAAATGGATGAGTATTTTTTATAATTTGAATACAGAATTATATGGATAATAAGAGCTTCTTACACTGTGATTAGTCAGAATATTTTTGAAGGCATATATATATATATATATATATGACTTAGAGCCAATGTTGCAATATTTACAAAACAAAATAATAAGATAAATATCACTGTGGAAGCTATCAGTTCTCATGTTATGCTGATGTGAATGAAAATTCCAAGTGAAGAAAGGGGTGTAGTTAGATTTAGAAGCTGAAGAGAAAGACCCATGGCCCAAGCCAGGTATAAGTCATGACAACATCAGGAATCGGCGAATCCCTCTAAACTGCAATTTCTTTTAATGCAAAATACGGTGTTTTTGAGAAAAGCCATGCTATGAAGAACAAAGAGTACATCTGAAGTTCACATAGAACTCAATCCAAATTCATCTCCTCTTGTTACCAGCTTTACCTTTAAAAAAAAAAAAAAAAAAAAAAAAAACTAATAAAACTTTAAACTCTATGTCCCTATCTGAAGGAGGAGGATAATAATATCTAAAACATAGGGCTGTTGTGAGAAGAGAGGTAATTCCAGATATTCTGAGTAATTAGACTAAAGAAACCAACAAGGAGAATTTGAGGACAGCTAGTTTATCTTAGGCATATGTATTAGGAGTGATTGAAAAGCAGAGAGTGGGTCAACTACTCCAATCCTGGAAGCATCTCATCTGACTGAAAATGCGTAGTCTGTTCTAGGTGTATTGCCTTTTAAGTGACTTTCCTGTGTAGGGGTCAAGAGAAAACTTTCCCTTCACTCACTGAAAATTCGCTGAAAAATCAACTGACAAAAGACAGATTAAGGCCGGGCGCGGTGGCTCACGCCTGTAATCCCAGCACTTAGGAGGCCGAGATGGGCGGATCACGAGGTCAGGAGATCGAGACCATCCTCACTAACACGGTGAAACCCCGTCTCTACTAAAAATACAAAAAGACTAGCCGGGCGAGGTGGTGGGCCACTATAGTCCCAGCTACTTGGGAGGCTGAGGCAGGAGAATGGCGTAAACCCGGGAGGCGGAGCTTGCAGTGAGCCGAAATCGCGCCACTGCACTCCAGCCTGGGCGACAGCAAGACTCCGTCTCAAAAAAAAAAAAAAAAAAAAAAAAAGACAGATTAATAGAAGAAATGGCAAACAAATTTATTAATGTATATGGGGGAGAACCACGGAGTAATAACTTCAGTGGGGTACAGAAGCTTATAGAGCCTTTTTGCAGATGGGTGGGGGTCGATGGGAAATACAGGTAGTCCTGTGGAGACGCAATCAGTGATTACTGGGGACAGAGTTCGACTTGTAAATGGTTCTCTTTGGAAACTGAATAAGCCTAGGGTCTGTTCACGTGTGGTTGCATTCTTTCATTCTTTTATTACATTTTTTTTTTTTTTTTGTAATAATGTGGTAATAGCGAGGGAAGGAAAAACAACTTGCTATCTATGGTCTTTCCATAGATAGCAGAAACGTCTCTTCCAGCATCTGTTGATCTTTAAGGGTCTTCAATTCAAAATACCCATTATACCATGTAGCAATATTTTGGAGGGAAAGAGTTTGGTTACCTTTACATGGCACAGAGCGATATCCCTGGCTACAAGTGTATACTTTGGAGCCATTTATCTCACACTGACAAACAGTTTTCCAGCTGTGACTTACCTGGAGAGTTTGGTGTAACCTATCTTTTGTAGATCCTCACAAGGTTCCTAATGTTCCATTAAAAAAAGCAGGTCAGATCCCATTTGCCCTAGCGTGTAAGTCATGGCCAGTTCAGGCAAGCATTCACAGCCACAAACTGAGCAAACAAAGCTTTTGAGGTCGGAAGCACAGGATTCTACCCATCCATTCTCCTCCAATATGACTTCCCTAATCCAGTCTCCCAGGTATATCATTATTTTTATTGTTTCTCCTCCCTTTTAATGATTCTGAAAATTTAAGTGAAAACCTTTCTTTGCATATCTGAAAACTATTCAACAATAATAATACATTTGATCATTGTGTTCTTTATAAAATCCCTTTCCCATATGTTTCTCCTTCAATCTTTTGATCGGGCCTGTGAGGTTGGTGGTATTATACTATCTCCCCCTAAACATATTCACCAAGACACATGATACAGATAAATATTTTAAGTACTTGTAAGACAAGATCAGTAACAAATAGTCAGTAGGCAATAAAACTGGGAAGAATAACAAGCCATATGATCAAAATATACATGTCTTTTCACAGTACTGATAGGGCTGGTATTAACTTGCTTAGTTTTATAGATGTTTTTATTAAATAAGGAGGTATAGCTGGGCGTGGTGGCTCACACCCATAATCCAGCACTTTGGGAGGCCAGGGCGGGTGGATCACTTGAGGTCAGGAGTTCCAGACCAGCCTGGTCAACATGGTAAAACCCAGTTTCCACTAAAAATACAAAAAGTAGCCAGGTGCAGTGGCTCACGCCTGTAATCCCTCGGGAACTACTCGGGAAGCTGAGGCAGAAGAATAGTTTAAACCTGGGAGGCGGAGGTTGCAGTGAGCTGAGATTGTGCCACTGCACTCCAACCTGGGCAACAGAGTAAGACTCCATCTCAATAAAATTTTAAAAAGTAGATATAGAATTTTTTTTTACTTTATTCATTCAGATTTCCTTCAAAGATTACTGATACACAATTACACAAATCATATTGAAGTTTAACCTTCTCTCCTTTCATATTTTTTCCAAGTACCTGATCATACAGACACCATATTTTATTTAATAAGCATTGTATGTGGAAATGAACATACTTCAAACAGGAAAGACAGCTTTGAATGGTGTTAACAAAAGAAGACCATGAGAGCTACAGAGGAAAAAAAACAAAGTTTTATTTTCTGAAAAGAAACAATTTATGGGTTGGGGAGCCACAGCCTTCTGAGTATAACGAAAATGTGCTCCAAGGAAGGGTTGGAGAGTTATAGATGATACAATGAAAAACAGATGATACACAGAAGAGGGGAGGCATGGTCAGGGGAGTGAGGAAAAGAGTCATGACTGGATGGTCCCAAAGTACCAGTCTCTCGTAAATTAGCTGGTTCCAAGTATTGGTCAGTTGATGCCAGGTGGTCTCTTGGTGGTCAGTTGGGAAATTTCCAGCTGCAGTTGTTTCTGACATTGTTTTCGGGAACTGTCCTTCAACTTATTTGCAGAGTGACTGCAAGCTCCGACTCCCAGCTTCACACCATTCTCCTGTCTCAGCCTCCCGAATAGCTAGAGCTACAGGCGCCCGCCACCATGCCCGGCTAATTTTTTGTATTTTCAGTAGAGATGGGGTTTCTTCTTGCTAGCCAGGATGGTCTCGATCTCCTGACCTCGTGATCCGCTCGCCTCGGCCACCCAAAGTGTTGGAATTACAGGCGCGAGTCACCACGCCTGGCTTCTGGTTCTACTTTTTAAACTTTTGAGCCACAGAGAGTGCACCTTGTTTGTCAACTGGGGGCATAATTTGACAGGGGTCTGAAAACCAAGAAAAACTCCTCACAGAAAAATGAGTGAACAGATTGAATGAATGAATGAATGAGATGGAACCTGGAAGCAATTAACCAATCAACATTTTTTAAAATTGGGGCCTACAATGTATGAGAAAATATGATAGGTGCTAAAGAATGCACGAGATTATAGTATACTTTCCCAGACCTCAAGAATAAAATTAAGAAAGGAAAACAATGCCAGGGCAGGAGGATTCCCTGAGCCAAGGATTTTGAGGTTGCAGTAAGCACTGATCGCACCACTGCACTCCAGCCTGGGGAACAGGGCGAGACCCCAGCTGTAAAACAAAACAAAAAAGAAGAAGAATAATAAAATAAGAGCAACAACTCCACAGCAGAGATTTGTGATTTGTTGCACTAAATTAAAAATCGATAGCACGTTGGTGAGTTGAAAAGTGCTCTAAAGTAGGAATCTGAAGACCAGAGTCAGCCACACATCAGATGGATGACCTAAGAGTCAACAACTCCCAGGCTTTTATTTATTAGTGAACTGGGAATAATAGTAACTACCCTGCCTCCAACACAGGTCTTTATATGCATATCAAATAAAATATTGTACACCAATTTTTTCTTCAAAATTTCAATGTAGAAATGTTGAAATTTATTTAGACATACTGTTTGTAGCCATCTCCTCAGTGACTCATGGGGAATATAAGAAACTGACATGAGTTAATTGGGGTTATCATTTTCAAAGCAGGGAAAAATAGAACTTCTTTGGGACCAAAAACACAGTTTACAGGAGTGTTGCTCTAGGATAAATACATTGATGTAGGCAGCTAGAAGAATCGGCTGGTAGAAGTTTGATCCCAGGTCAGACTAGCAAGAAAGACAGTGGTATTTTGTAGTTTGAGAAATGTATATGCATTTTAAGTATACAGGGAACTGAAATGCATACAAGTAAAATCTTTGTTAGAAGGACACTGCCTGGCATTTGGGAATTATGTATTTTTATTAAGTTGTTCTATAAAAGTAACACATTCAATTTGGGATTTAATTGAAGGTTACTGTTAGTTAAAATGATACTACAATGGTTGCTGTAATAAGGAAATCCTTAGATCTTAGTGAATTACCATAGGAAAGGTCTCTTTATTGCTCAGGTAAAATCCAATCCAGAGTGTGTTGGCGTGTCCGAAGTTTGTTGCCTCCGGTGGGTGTATGGTCTCGCTGACTTCGGGAATGAAGCCATGGACCTTCCCGGTGAGTGTCACAGCTCTTAAAGGTGGTGCGGACCCAAAGAGTGAGTAGCAGCAAGATTTATTACAGAGAGCAAAAGAACAAAGCGCCCACAGAGTGCAAGGGGACCCCAGCGGATTGCCGCTGCTGGCTGGGGTTGCTAGCTTTTATTCCCTTATTTGTCTCCACTCATGCTGATTGGTCCATTTTACAGAGTGCTGATTGGTGCATTTTACAAACCTGTAGCTAACTACAGAGTGCTCATTGGTGCATTTTTACAGAGCACTGATTGGTACATTTTACAAACCTCTAGCTAGCTACAGAAAAGGTCTCCAAGTCCGCACTCCACCCAGGAAGTCCAGTTGGCTTCACCTCTCATTGGGGCAGGAGGTTAGTTGGGAATTTTGGAGGAGGCAGCTTCTATCAAATGTCCGCTCAGAACGAGAGATGACGGAACCGCCATCTTCTGCACTTGGTTTCCAAGGTGATTCTGGGTGTCAGCACCCATCAAGTGACCACGAACAAAATAATGGATGAAAGACTGAGGAAGATTTTGTTTTATTTTATTTAAAAATTAAGTTACATTTTGTTCTCTCTGTGGGTGTAGATGTTTGAAATAAAAGTGATTAACACCATTTATACCGATAATCCATTGCCTAAAATTTAGTGACATAGACACATGAAAAAGAGGATGAACAATAGTGTTGTGTACCCCAAAAGTAAGGAAATATAAACAACCCAGCATTCTCTGTCATACTATTGAGAGGTGAAGCTGGCTGGGCTTTAAGGAAATATGAGCAACCCACCATTCTCTGTCACATTCTGTCCTTCTGTTCCTCAAGCAACTTTCATCTTTTTCTCTAGCACAGACCGCACTCATGGGAGATAGTCCAAAATCCCATCCCATCACAGCTGGTTCTCATCTACATGGGACTCTGAGCTCTGGAGATCCGTAAATTAAAAATACAGTTTATCTTAAACCTGCCCTGAGAAGCAAGTATACAATGGAGAAGGGGCAATGTAACGACAATAAAAATCCCAGTTCATGAAAGAGATGAGAGGGAACACACCACCATCATTGGTCCATAGGAAATCTTGCTGGGCAGGCAGATGGCGGGCAGGGGGCAGCCCCCGTCCCAACCAAGCATAATGGAAATGCCTTGGCTAGACCACATATCTGCTATCTGTATGGAGCTTCTTTGATGGCCGATCTCCTTTGTCCTGGCTCCACCAGCTAAAGGATGTTACGTATGTATCGATGTTAACAGAGACATGACAGAAGGGGGTACTGAAGAGGATGCTTTTCCTGGAGGTTGTAACTTTTGCAGCCAGTTTCATATTAGCAAAATTTTAGGAACAAAATAGTCAAATCATAAAAGACTCTTTTTTGGTTTGAGATTACAGGATTTTTGACAATAAAATTCAAAATGACAATTCCTCAAAACTGGAATCGTCTTCGAATATTTGTTTTCAGTAGGTTCCAGGTGACTTCTAGAGTTGTGTCTTCCTTACTTAGCTGCTTCCTTGCTCCATATTTTCTTGCTCAATTTAATAGAGGTGACCTTGAGACTGCTGCAGGCCTTCGTCTAATTATTGCAAAACTGGGCCAAAAAGAATTCTGATGTTCAAATTATTTTAATATTCTATTTATATTGTTTGGAATCTAGAAGCTAATCTACAGTGGTCTCAAATATATGCATTTTCTCTATTCCCTTTCATTTTTGCTTGCAAATAAGGCAATTGTCACATGATGCCTTCACATTCTTATAATATATTGCTAAATGCAGATAATGGCCCCCAACATACATTACTAGCTTCTGTTTTCCAGTCTCTTCCCCCAGAGCTGGAAGCTTAGTGGACATGTCGTCTGCCTGATGAGTTATCACAGATGACATTTTGAACATTTGTTTTCCCACTGCTTAACAGCTATCTCCATTTTTTTTTCAATCTTTTTTTATTAGTATCCTGGTAGCTCATTGCCTCACCAACAGTGACATAATTTAAGATTTTTTTAAGTTAGTATCTTATTTCTGATAACAACTCTTGTAATAATTAAGTTAATGCTCGTTGCTGTAATGAGAAAAGTTTGTATCTTGCTCAGGTGAAACTTGACTGGAGAGGAAAGAAGACTAGCTAAACACATTCTAGAATAAGCTGTTGGATTAAAAAAAAAACACACACACACATGAATTTCAAAGTTATCCTGGGATTTTAGATCTAGCTAGTGGATGAAGAAATAAAGAGAATTACAGAAAAAATATTTAGTTGGCTATGACTAGAAGTGTTATGACTTCCAGTCACATAACTGATTGAGATAAATCACATAGCCTCATCTAGTAGTTTTGGCAAAAAATATAGTCTAAGATTAAGATCAAGAGAAAAGAAAAAATGAGTTTTCTGAAAACCTATACTGTCTGCCAATAACTAAGGTATTGCATTATCAACAAATTCTATTAACTTCAGTATATTCATGGATTCACCCACTTGTTTGTTTAACATTTTGAGTAATCATTACTTTCTAGGTAACTTCATTATTTGAATTTACAGATTGAAGAATATATAATGTAAGATAAATAAAGCTATAAAAATATTATGTGACATTAACCAGTGAGCCCACTTATTTGCTGTTAGAGGCAGCAGAGTAAGAGGCAATCTGGGGGTGAATTTGGGCTACATTTTTAATGAGAGAAAGAACCAGGCAACAGAAGATTACAGGCAAAGGAAATATAATATGCAAAGACCCAAAGCAGCAGATATCAAGAAAAAACCAAAAACTGTAATCCAACAGCCTGGAACACAAGGTGCATGAGGAAATGTATTCAATGATGATACCAGACAGGAACTAGGATCAGAAAACCAAAAAGGGCTGAAATAGTGTGACCATTTAAATACATACTATATTGATTGATTTAAATATATTTGTATCCACATAACATAAATAAATATGATTACATATATATGTAAATATATTTACAGATGCATTCATTGATTTGCTTTTGTGTCTGTTTCAATCAAGATGCCTCTTTCAGAAAAAATTATCTACTTGGCTTTATTAGAGTCACACTCTAAAACGAAGGCCACCAGGCTGATGAAAAACTTAAGGGTGTATCTTATGGGTGCATTTTTATCTCTAGAAGTTCTCAGTTCTAAGGAAGAAGATTTTGTGACATTTTAAGACTATCTCAGAGACTTATGGCTTTACTGGCATTTATAATGACTCATCCTTCTGTGTGTTGAATAATTAGGCAGTTCCTGCTGACTTAGGGTTCCTCCATTACCATTAATATCCAGCAACCTGAAATTTTCAACAAATGCAATCTCTGGTGATACAGAAAGAGAGAGTTTAAAAATGTGACATTTGCCCATAATGTAGAAGAATTTTTCTTTTTCGGAGACCTCATAATATCTTCTTTTAACTATTCATATGCTCTGCCCTGCAGCACATCGCTTTGTGAAAACATCAAGTAGAATATGAAACTCAGAGATTTGGGTGACAAATACTACTCAGAACTCCAAATATAAATTTGGCATAAAAAATGAAATAAAAACAAAACATTACTTATTTACAAACAAATGTAGGACAATTAGTATATTATTATCATTCAAAGTAAACCCAAGTTTTGATAGGAAAATTTAAAATCCTGTAAGACTAAAGGTAACATGGGATGACAATGCTTTCCTTCATACAGATTCTTTAAATCCATGTGTTATACCTGTTTTCTTTTTTTTCCCCAAAATCAAAGACATAATCTTCAGCCCATAACTGATTTCCTCAACAAGTACAAGCACACCATTTTCTTCCTGTGATCCAGAAACAGTTGAAGATCTGAACATCATTGGTGGGAGATATACTGAAATTTATTTAGGCTTCTATTCAACGATGTGGTGCTCAATTATCTCTCTGTTCAAATATTGTCTCACTTACTTCCTCCAGGTTTTTTAATACGCAGCCTACGTTCTTTGTTGATTATGCGGAACATTTTCTATCTTCTCAGCTCTTGCTCTCAAACTTGTGCTCACAAACTCATCAAATTCTCCAGAACCGTATGAGAACCTCTGGTTAAGCAGAGCCAGAGTGGTGAAATGACAACTGGTTTATAATCAATGAAATTTTTCATCTTCATATCATTCATATCATATCACTCAGGAAGATATATATATATACATATCACACACACTTATACATATCAGCAGGCAGCAGAAAACTGAGAGATAATTGTAAAGAATCTCCAGAGGCTCTTTGCAATTGGTTTACCATCAGGTGAATCTTCCTGACAATGTAAAATACTCTAAAGATTTTGTTTCAACTGCTTTAAATGCTCTGGATCAAATGGATTCCTTTATATTTTCCCAAGCCATCACTAAATTGTTGCTTAAAACAGTGATTCTTCCCTGGAAAGGCAGGAAAGAGAAAAAGATCAATATTTTAATCTTCACCCATGTATATGGGCATGACTTTAAAAGATCAAACTATTTAAGATACTGAGTAATTATTTTCATATTTACTGTAATAGTATTGTGGTTATGTTTTTTAAAAGATTTCATTAGTAATAGATACCGACATCATTAAGGATAAAATGATATGATATCTGGTATTGTCCTCAAAATAACCCTGGGAAAGGAGAAAATTGGGTAGAGACATGGATGAAGCGAAGTTGGCCATTTGCTGATCACTGTTAAAGCTCGTTCATGTGGTCGATGTGTGCATGGGAATTCATTGTTTTAACATCTTTTGTTATATGTATTAATATTTCCATAATAAAAATTAAAAATAAGGTTTACTCAGAGTCAAGATACAAAACCACATGAACATTCTAAATATTAGTTTTTCTCTTACTCCTCTGAGGACTACATACTACCATGTGCTAAATAAAATAACAGTCAATTCACACTCCCATCTACGTCAATGTCATCAACAACTGTGTGTTTCCTTGCTGGTTACAATAATAACAGTAACAATGAAAGTAGAACCAAGAAGCGATGTTGTCTTAGTTCTCACTGGACAACTGTCCAGTATCTCCAGTAGGAATATCAAGGTCTGAAACAACCTTGCACTAGTAATTTCTACTTTATTCATACTTGGCCACATTGTCCACTGAATGGAATCAACAGGAATTGCTACACAGCAGAACTCAATGACCTATCAAATTCCTCGCCTTTCTTTGTCATTCATGGCCCAAAGCCCAGCTTTTACACTAGTGTAACTGTCCTTAAATTGCAGGCAAGCAAGAGAGGTATCACCAGGAAACTTGTAAGTATAAATTCTCAGGCCTTGCTTCAGACATACTGAACAAGAAACTCTGGGAGTAAGGCCGAGTGTATTAGATTGCTATTGCTGTGTAACAAATTGCCAAAAATGTAATAAAACAACATTCATTTATCAGCTCATAGATGATGGGCCAAAACCCATCATGGCATGATTAGGTTTTCTGCTCAGCTTATAACAAGGTTATAATAAAGGTGTAGGCTGAGCTGAGTTCTTGTCAGAAAGCTCAAGAGAAAAACCGCCTTCCCAGCTCACTCTGGATATTGGATACATCCATTTTCCGCCAAATAGGGCTGAGGTCCCGTGTCTTGCTGGCTGTCAGCCAAGGGCTGGCCTCAGCTCCAAGAGGCTGCCCTTGTTCTTTACTGTGTTGCCCCATCCTTTGTTAAGTCAGAATGGTGCACCACATCCTTCTAATGTTTCTGATTTCTCACTTCCTCCATTACTGAAACTCTAACTCAGAGTTAAAGGGCTCATGGATTAGATCAGGCATGATGATCTCCCTCTCATAAAGTCAACTGACTTGGGACCTTAATTACCTCTTCGATAATCTCTTCATAGCAGCAACTAAATTCATGTTCGATTGAATACGTGTGAGAAGGTGTACATACAACTGGGGCCAGAAATCTTGAGGGTCGTCTTAGAATTCTGCCTACTACAAGTTAGCAATCTGTGTTTTGACGAGTTCTCCAGATAATTCTGAAGCATACTAAATGTTCGGAACCAAAACTCTCACATTTAGTCCTCCATTTAATATGAGCTATGCTTCCTGGTTTCCTAGGGCTTTCTCAGTTTCAGCACGGAAAGTCTGTTGTCCAGGAAAACCCACTAGCATGAGGCAAACCCATATGGGTTACTGACTCTAGGTCTATGCTTTCCGTCCCTTGTCCATCCTAATAGAAGCCCTCATCTCATCATTATTATCATTTTTTTTACAATATGATAAAGGACTTTTTATCAGTGGCTGAAAAATGTACCTGTATATATTTTCTACCCTGGAGATATTTCATATAATTTGTTATGGAATTCTCTTAAGTTAGCATATGAATGCAAATAATGTGAGATAGAGTTGAAACTGAAACATACTATCCTTGAAATACAAATTTAACTTCCATTGTTTCTTAATTTTAGAACCTTCCTCAAAATGTAACTAATATGTTATTTCTAAAATAAATGAGTAAGTGAATGAGTGAAGTATATGTGCAACTGCAATTGCTTAATTGCTGAAGAAATCATTATAACCTACTAAATGTCAGTCTCTTCTGTCTACCCTAAAATATTGCAGAAATTATGATACTCGCTTTGTCAGAGAGTCAAACTGGGAAAAGCACTACCATTTGAAATTTTGAGAGAAAAGGAAAAGCACTACCAATTAATGTTTTTAGTTAGAGGTGACTACGTTATTTTGTTCACTTGTTATTGATCAAAGGAAAGTACATAGCAGTGCCTAACTTCAAGTGGCAAGAGAGGTATCATTCCAGATGCCTAGGGAGTATCACTTCCATTGTGTGTGTCTGTGCATTTGTGTGTCTGTGTGAGAGAGAAAGAGAGGGAGAGAGAGAGAGAAAGAGAGAGAGAGAGAAAAGAGTAGTAATAAAGTCTGTATGATGCCTGTATGTGTGAGAGAGGACATCTCTCTTTTCTGTGTCAGAAAAACTAAAATTCTCATGACAGCCTATTATATTAGAATGTCAGAAGAATTATAAAAGAAAGTTTGTGATTCTAGCAACTAACTGGGGGATGGATCATAATCAATAACTTAAACTCAGAAATTTAGATAGTTTAGTGATGGCTGTCAAATGTAGAAACAAGCCATCAAAAGGAATATTGTTATATTATTTTTTGTTAAGTAGTAACTAAAATTGTAGTACTAATATGATTAAATTTTAATTAAAATACCAAAAATTGTTTTAATCTAGATGAAATATGGAAGCCTATTTATGCTTATAACTTGGGGGCAAAGTGTACAGATATGGAAACTCTTGGAAACGATTGAGCCTGTTTTCATCTCCCTTACATAATCCAAGTTCATGATTCCATTGGCTGAGAAATTACAAGCTCTGTCAGATACTCAGGCCAAATCTTAACACCATTCTTGGTTTTTTCCCAACTGTAGGTCAGAATCTACTGCAAGACTCTGAAAATGGTTAAACAAAGGAGGAAGTGGAATTTGAAATCAACAGAAGTGCCCAGGGTAGATTAGAGCTATCATAGGTCTATAATCCTTTCGTTATAGAAAAAAAAAGAAAAACGAAAAAAAAAAAAAAAAGGAGACTAGTGTGGGTCATATTGAAGAGAATGTTTTTCATGGTAAAAGGGAGAGATGAAGTCTAGATACTTCTATTAAATAGGGATAAAGCCTGGAAAAATCAATTTAATCAAACCCTGCAAATATTGGAGGAGGTATCTGGTTTGATTTAGGAAAGAGTTTAAAACCAAGTCATTCTTTTAGTGAGAATAAAATTTCCTATTTCTATGGAATTCTTGGAAAACCTTTAAGTTTATTATTATCATATAATATCTACATCACCTATAAGTAGTACACCGTGTTATTTTCAACAGGGCCATTGAAGCAGAAGCACTTCGCAGAATGAGAAATAGGTGCGCCTTGCCTTTATTATAGATGATGATGATTTTCTTTATAAGTACACACTAAAACTGAGATGGAAGGAAAACACTAATTCCTAAATTTTAAGCATGCTCTAAAATTTTACATCCTGCAGGAGAGTATTTGAGAGTACAAACATGTTGGGGTCAATGTGTATATGCAAAACTATTTACCTTTTCATTTATACTTACCTGTCTATCTATCTGTCTCTCTATTATCTATTATCTATCTATCTATCTATCTATCTATCTATCTATCTATCTATCTATCTATCATCTGTCTATTCAAATCTTTCCAAATCATAGGATTTTTGTTGTTGATGTTGTTTGCTGGTTTCCTTAAGGACAAGTCTTGGGCTGATAGGCATTTTAAATATTTTGGTATGTTGACTGAACTGCACATCGAGCCTGTGGCTTACAAAAAAACTCGACCTATTTTTGTGTCTGTTGGACACATGTCACCGAGTATCATAGGAACCCTCATCCACTTTGAAAAAATAGCATGGTTGATTGTGGAATTAGGAACATCCATGGCATCAAGAAAGTTACCTGAATTTTCAGTCATCCCCCATATTACAGAACTATCTTTGAAATCCGTTGCTCTTTGATGGGATTTGTGAAACAAAGAGAAGAGAAATTTTAAAAGATCCATTTGGAAGAAGTAAGAATGGAGTTTGAAAGGATTTTCTGTGAGGAAGGTAAAGATAAAAAATGAGGCTTTCCCAAGAGCAGCATCTACAGGGGGAAGGTATACATCAATGACTGCCAAGAGCCTCCCTGGAGGCCGTTGAGGAACAGATCAAACGCAAACAAGCCAGACGGGAATGTGGAAAAGAAGTTACTGTATCATTCACCTCTTCTTTCAAAGCAAGTAAAGGGAAGTAAGCCAGGTAAGCTATGTGAGTCCGCTTATGTGAGATTTTAATGACTTGGAGCTTATAAGTAGATTTAGAGTCATTCATTCCTCTTTACCTTGGCCGGGTTCTGGATTTTGCTTGGGTTGCCAGGTAGCAGCATTTTCTTTCCCAATCTGGGCGTAATAACAGAAGAATTATACATGCTGTGGGTGCTGTATTAAAAGGAATTTAATGTGAGCAACAAAAGGGTAAGGCCGTTTTCTTCTCAAAGTCATTTTTTTCCTTTTCTCTGCCCTTAAAAAATACTGCAGCAGAAATTCATCACATTTGAATTGATACAACATTGTCAGAATTAGGCACTACATACTAAAACCTTTTTATAATTCTCTCAGCAGTTCTAGAACTTCATAATTTCTTTTAAATGAAGAGACTAGATTTCCAAAATGATGACCACTCCTGAATTATATTAAATGTTAAATCATTTAAATATGATTTTCAAATGGTTTGAAAGTGGCTGTGTATATGTCACATCTACGCTTACACAAACTCTTTATTATTTATAATTAATTTTATGGTAAAGTTTTATTCTCATGATTATTCATAAAGTATTCTCAACAGAAGATCCTGAGGGTAAAGACTCTTTTTTTTTTGAAACGGAGTCTCCCTCTGTCACCCAGGCTGGAGTGCAGTGGCCGGATCTCAGCTCACTGCAAGCTCCGCCTCCCGGGTTTACGCCATTCTCCTGTCTCAGCCTCCCAAGTAGCTGGGACTACAGGCGCCCGCCACCTCGCCCCGCTAGTTTTTTGTATTTTTTCAGTAGAGACGAGGTTTCACCGTGTTAGCCAGGATGGTCTCGATCTCCTGACCTCGTGATCCGCCCGTCTCGGCCTCCCAAAGTGCTGGGATTACAGGCTTGAGCCACTGAGCCCGGCCAAGATCTTTAAAATGAAAATATTCCATAAGTAAACACCAAAATTCTTATTTTATAATATATTAACAAAACACATTTGTATTATTTTGTAATTCGGATGTCTTTTTCCTTTTTTAGATATATCTATAGCGTTTTACAGATATAACCTGTTTAACTTCTATATAGATATATTATTTTGAGAAAGACACTAATTATCATACCAGTAAGATACTGGTTTACTATTAAAAATCATATTACTAAATTTTAATAATGTTTATGTTTCTTCCAGCTTGATGCAATGTAAGCATCATTTCTTGAATGCCTTTAGATACAGTCAGTGTATAAATCATGCATGCCTAGTGAAATGCATTATAGGTGTCGAGTGTCTTGTCTTCTCAAGTCCATTACTGTACTTAGGGCACATGATTATCACTGACAGTCAGAGAAAAAAAATGAAGGTCTAAAAATATTTATATTTTATCCATTTTCCCTTCTTAATAGATGAAAAGTACTTGTGAAACACTGGCCTTTAGCTTTCCCTAACAATCTCAGAACCTAGGATGTTTATACACGGAGAGAGGTGAACAAGTGAGGTGAAGGGGTGAAAAATAGCATGACATGTTCAGCAATTTATTTCCTCAGAAGAGGGGTGGAAAGCCAAGTAGGATGGCTATATATTGTTTTAATTTATTTTGCTAAATGGCTGTCAGTGCCCATGTGGTCATTGTATGATTATTATTGAAATTTACGGAAACAGATAAGAAATTATTAGGACAACCTGAATTCTTGTTCACATTTTATTCGTATGCAGATTATCCCAACATAAATCTAGTCTCCTGTCATTATCCTTGCTTTTTCATATTTTTTTAATTAACAAAAAATCATTTTCTCCTTTAGTTGACCATCGGGCTTGCTTATATACACACCTTTCTAAAACCAGAAGTTACATATTATTTTGTTACAATTCTATAATTTTAATTAATAATAAATTAATAAATTCTAATTAATAAATGTGCATAAAAATTAACAAATGTATATAAATCTTGTATAAAGCTTAATGTTGGTTTCATGATGTCTTATATTTTAAATTATTTAGCTGATACTTAGAAGTTGCCTAAAAATTAATTGAATGCAGGAGGAATAAAAGAACAAGCTATAGCTTTTGGGGGTCTGTGTCAGACAGAGTTTGCCAGAGAAACAGAATCCATAGCATATGTGTGTGTGTGTGTGTGTGTGTGTGTCTGTGTGTATGCATAAACACAGACACACACACACACACACACATATGGAGAAAAAGAGAGAGATTTATTTTAAGATATTGGCTCATGCAATTGTGGAGGCTTGATGAGCTACAAAATCTGATGGCAAAGGCTGTTAAGACTCAGGAAAGTTGTACTTCCAATCCAAAGGTAGTCTGCTGTGGAACCAGGAAGATCCAGTGGTGCAGATGAAGTCTGAAGGTAATTCGCTGGAGAATTTTCTCTTGCTAGAGGTGTGGGGTGGTCATGAGGGAAGAACAGGACTACTTTTCCTTTTGTTCAGCCTTTCAATTGATTGGGTGAGTCCCACACACATTGTGGATGGCAAGCTGCTTTCCTGAAAATCTACCTGTTTGAATGTCAATCTCAACCAAAAACGCCCTCCCGGAAACATCCAAATAATGCTTTATCAAATACCTGGGCACTGTGGCTTAGACAAGTTGACACATAAAATTAATCATCACAGGACCAAAGATTCCATTCTGATATTTCAAGTGTAGCCAATAATCCCAACACTTTGGGAGGCCGAGGCAGGTGGATTACCTGTGGTCAGGAGTTCGAGAACAACCTGGCCAACATGGTGAAACTCATCTCTACTAAAAATACAAAAATTAGCCTGGTGTGGTGATGGGTCCATGTAATCCTAGCTACTTGGGAGGCTGAAGCAGGAGAATCATTTGAACCCAAGAGACAGAGGTTGCAGTGAGCTGACATCGCACTATTGCACTCCAGCCTGGGTGACAGAGCGAGACTCCATCTCAAAAAAAAAAAAAAAAAGACATTATGATATTACAATCTCTGAATTATAAAGATTATCTAAGAAAATAGGAGAATTTTGAGTGAAAAACTGTACTGGAAAATTTCCATCTCACTCTTTAATGAAAAAAGCTAAGTAAGATATGACTCATCTAGATACAAAAAGTGGTCCCTGATAATCCCTTTCTTTATAATTTTCATGTTTCAGACCATGAAAAAAAAAAATTATTCTTGTTGAACTAAGAAGCTAGTAAGAAAGTCAGTTTTATCATCCTATGATTCAAGGAGTCACACGTCAGAAAAATGCAACATGATGCCACCAGCTCAGAGAACATAAAACATATACCCAAATACAGTGGGGTAATCAGAGTCTGAGCCCAGTAAATTTGAATGAATCGCAATATGGGCCAATATGAGACATTTTGAAGAAACTCGGTGTCTGATGCCAGCCCAGAACCATCTTATTCAAATATGTGATGCATCTCTGTTTCACCTAATTCCTACCACTGGCATGTGTCCAATTCCGTAAATAGATTCTTACAGGGGCTCCCTTGGTTGGGCAATGCTTCTTTCCAGGACAATAATGACAAGAACAGCAAGGGATACATAAGACAAAATTTCTGAAATGACTTATCATTAATTTGTATATCCTGAGCAGATCATTTAATCGAAAGTCTGAACATGTCTAGATTAAATTCTCTGCCATGAATCAGATTCAAAGTCAAAAATTAAATTGATTTCCAGAAATACAGTTTCAAGAAGGCATATCTGAATCATGTTGACTGTAGAATGCTTGGAATATAATCATTACACTAAGAAAAATATCCCAGTTTTAGCTCCAGTCATAATTTTTTATTTTTTATTTGGTAAGTAAAATACTAGCGTCATTTAAAAAACAGAAATTAAGTACAGCCAGATCACATCGAGATTTAATCTGAAAGACATGGATCAAGTTTATGTTATCTCCATCAGAGCCACAGCTTTTCACAAGAGCATTTTGTTAAGTTTTTGATTTATTTTCCTGTCTCAGTAACAAAAAGGCATTCTATTTGGCTTCTGTTGGATAACTGACTAAATCTTCAGTGTGCTCCTCCAAATACTTTGCCCCAGCTTGGGTCAGTTGTCTACCATGTTCTCAACAGTTGTGATTATATAAATAAAAACATAATGCACAAATATGTATGACCCCCAGTCCCATATCTTCTGAGGGGCTGTGGATGAAGGCAAATTATCTTGGAAAGTGTCAGAAAGTAGTCAGTAAGTATTATCTCAAAACAAAGTGCTTAAAAATACTCATTTTATTTTTCTAAAAAACATACAAGCAATTTTCAATAGTTCTTAAATTTTCATGAGAAATTAATATATTTTTTATTTCAAAATTATCTTCACGCTAAATTTATATATATATATTTTTTAAGACGGAGTCTTGCTCTGTCACCCAGACTGGAGTGTAGTGGCATGTTCTTGGCTCACCACAACCTCTGACTCCTGGGTTCAAGTGATTCTCCTGCCTCAGCCTCCCAAGTAGCTGGGATTACAGGCACCCACCACCACGCTCAGCTAATGTTTGTATTTTTAGTAGAGACAGGGTTTCACCATGTTGACCAAGATGGTCTCGATCTCCTGACCTCATGACCCACCTGCCTCAACCTCCCCAAGTGCTGGGATTACAGGTGTGAGCCACTGCACCGAGCCTAATTTGTCTTCTTTTTAAACAGACCCCACCCCACCACCAAAAAAAAAAAAAAAAAAAAAAAAAACACCCACATTTGCTTAACTTTTATAAAGTCCATGGTTAAGAATTCATGTTTAATGAATGCACAGAATTTGTTTTCACTACAAAATTTTTAAACATAGTTATTGGTTTACAGAATTTGAGGATTAGTCTTTTTCCTAACTCACTAAAAACCACCCACAAATCTTTACTTTCATACATATTGGAAGATTTTCACTAAGTAATTGCATACCAGAATTTGGAAATTGGTATTCATATCACATAGGGACAGTGTTGAACCTTAAATCACATTCTTTCTTTAGGTGACATCTTATAACATTGAATGATGGCATAATTTTCCTATCAGGGTTTCTTCAGTCTTAGGACTCTGACTTTTTTCCTCTTGGTTTAAATGACACAATTACAGCAAGGACAAATTTAGTGATTTGCTCTTTTGGTAACATCTTCTCTAAATAAGAACATCTGTTTTACAGTCACTTCCTGTTTATAGGGTAAGCTATTGTAGTTAAATTTCAAAATGTCAAACTCAATCAAAAATACTGATCTGTTTCAGTGTGCAAGGGAAATGGCTAATGTGTATAACAACTCAATATAATCTAGTGGCAAGAATACTCTGCTGGGAATAGGGAGGGCTGCTTTCTATCCCCTGTTCTCTCATGAATTATTGGTCTTGTCTACAAAAGGATAAAAAGTTATTCCAAGGACAAACAGGCTAATGAACCTAGGGAAGAACCTAGTATATAAATGGGAGATTCTGATTGTTCCAACAAAGTATTTATGTTCTCAATTAAGGTTACACTATTCTCTTATTTTGAACATAACTCTATTTCCCACTATGTCTTTAAGTATTTAAGACATACATGACGTTAACCTAAACATAAACAGGGATTGGCTAAGCAGAATAGAGCAGAAGAAGTGGTGTCTTTGTGGATTTTGGCTGATGGGAGTAGGGGTCAGCTGGAAGGTGGGCTAAGGAATGTGTTGGAGGCAAACAAAATGCAAGAGAATACTGCAAAAACATTCCAGTACCTAGAAATTTGCTCTGACACTGCAGAATGCCTCTTAAAATTTTTAGCAGTGGAAACTAAAACACGGAGTCTATGCACTTTTCTCTTTATGTTCGTTCATAATGGGTGATTCTAGAACTTCTGTGATAGTTGTGGTAGTGCAGTTTAGTCATCTGTGCCTTATCTATTTGATAGCATAATTCCAACTGACCAGAAATGTCAGTTGGCCCAAACTGAACAAATTTTACTGCCAGATGTGCGGTCCTAATCACAATGTGTGCATTCTATTCAGCAAGCAGTGATGTTTCTTGCTTGAGCAACAGCTGTGAACTGCCAAAGCGTATCAATTTTGAGTGAAATTTGACTCAAATAATTACTTGCAAGTGTGACTAAAACCACTGTATTTCTAAGGGTTTTAAGTAGGAAAGATTTAGAGTAGTACAGTGAAAAAAAAGAACAGAAATAAAAACAAAACAGCAACAAACTAGCAAACAAAAATAGAAACAATGGAAAGCTTTTCTCAGATGCATTTAGGAAACGGCAAATGAATAAATAATCTTTTGACGTCTATTATCTTCCCCTCATTCCCATCCAGTTGTTATTGAGGATAAGCAAGAGATTTAAAGTTGACATCCAAGTTGACAAAAAAAGACATTAAACCTAAAATTATGGGAAGCACAGCTGAGAGTTAGGAATCATTGTTTCTAGTCTAGTCCCTGATATGTCAATAACTTCAAACCGCAGAAAGACATCATCCATTCCCTTTTCCTCTACTTTCTGTATTTAACTCTTTAGCCGTTTGCCCCAGCTGAAGATCACTTTACCCTATCGTCTGCATAAGGGCTACACCAGCAAAATTACCTTAAATTTACTATGATGACAGCCACGTACACATACCTCCCCTCTTATAATCAAGTGCTCAGGAAATTTCAGTGATTCTAAGATGACTGAAATTAGTGCTTTTTTTGTTTAGTTTAAGTGAACATATATATAAGGTGAGGTTTTTCATTTCTAGTGTGATGAGACATTTCTATATTCTAGGTATTAAGAATGATTGGCTTACTTTGAAGGGCAAGCACAGGATGAAGGAGGGATTGCTAGTTTAATCAAAGCTCCTTTGTTATTAGGGGCTGCTGCAATTCAGTCTACTTAGAATAATGATACAAGGTTAGAGAGGGAATAGGAAAGGGAAAATGGGAGAAGAATGGATTTATTCAAATCTGCTATTTCAAATTATTCAGTAAAAAAGAACAAAAACAAAAACAAAAAACCTGTTTAATTGTGGAAGAAAATCTGCAACAGAGAAAGGAAACATGATTCTGGGCTTGGTGTAACTTCTGTGTCCTGCTGTTGCTTGGAGAAGGGATATTAATGAGCAGGCCAGGGCTGCTGGTAGAGGCAAGGATCCCTTTGGAAAGGAAGGAGTATATTGTCCAGTCACCATAACTGGGCTTTGATGCAACATTTCTGGTGAGAGCCCTCCTGCAGCCTCCATCATTGTCCTTTCTCTTTCCCTACTTCCTTCCCAAGAAATAACGACCTCTAACATGCCCAAGACAAGAGACAATAACCCGTGTTATAGAACTTCCCTCACCTTCAGAAAACAATGGGCTACAACGACAAGCCAAGATGCAGAAGTTTCCCAACCATGAGCTCCATTAGCTTTGCAGATTCTGTGGTACTAATAGAGGGGGCCATGCTTGCTTCTGTTACCTGTAGAGTGAGAAGGGACTTGAGGGTCAATATTCAGGGGATCGGGTAGAATGGTGTTTCTCAAACTTTATATTGCATTCAAACTATCTGCAGATCTTGATAAAATGTAGATTATGACACAGTAAATCAGGGTGAAGCCTGAGAGTCTGCATTTATTTAAAAGGTCCCGAGTAAGAGAGATGCTGCTGGTCCTTTGGGTAGGAGAGGCTATGGCACAATATGTACATCCTAGTTGGTGGAGGTGCTTAGAGTGGTACTCTGGTTACATGGTCATTATATGGGAATCTAGTTATTCTTCATTACGTGATTTAAAACCACAATCAGTGGGCTTATTGCATTTTAGATCTATTCTCTAAAGAATTAAAAAGACAGAACAACAGAAATCTGCATTAGATTGCATATTTCACCCTGTTAAACTCAATACCTCAACCTCACATTTTATGAAAATAATCTTAAATACCCCATTTCCTATGCAGAAATAAATCTCATACCACATAGTTTTTAAAATATCAATATTATAGCATGATTGTAACACAAAGAAAATAAATGGAAACTAATGAATTATAAAATAATGAGAATTTTGACCAGGTGCAGTAGCTCACGCCTATAATCCCAGCACTTTGGGAGGCTGAGGCGGGTGGATCATGAGGTCAGGAGTTTGAGACTAGCCTGATCAACATGGTGAAACCCCGTCTCTACTAAAAATACAAAAATTAGCTGGGCATGGTGACATGTGCCTGTAATCCCAGCTACTCAGGAGGCTGAGGCAGGAGAATTGCTTGAACCCAGGAGGAGGAGGTTGCAGTGAGCCAAGATCCCGCCACAGCAGTACAGCCTGGATGACAGAGCAAAACTCCATCTCAAAAGATAATAATAATAATAATGAGAATTTTAATATGTAAATTTCTAGGCACAATTACAGAACCAGACATAATGAAGAAGTCAAATGCTTGCTCTTATGTGAGGAATCATATCTTGGCAGCTACCATCCAGACCTACACAATGAGTTTCATTAAAAACATAAGCAACAGCATTGCTGTTGGTGATGTAATTTTTCCAAAAGGATACAATCTTCCTCCCATTTGCCAGGCATTTGTATTCCTGGAAAATTCAGAGTGTGTAAGAACAATGTAAAAATTGTTTGCATTTACATAAAAACAGAGTGAGTCTCTTGGCTTAGATATTTGTAAGTAGGTTTTCACATATAGTTAATGAATGCTAGGACTTGCAACTCAGAACTAAGTGTTCTGAGAACCAGCAACATGGTTCTCACTGGAGAGCTGATCAGAACTCACAATTTGACAAGATCTTTGGGTGATGTATAAACACAGTAATGTCTGAGCAGCACTGCCTTACAATATTGAGGACATTCACTCAAAAGCCTAGTCAGACAAAAGATGATTCTTGGTTACAAGGATATTGTTATGGCATTGCAAGAAATCTGGCTTCTCTGGTTGCTCACTAGAGGGCCATATCCCATTATCCTAACTACCGAAAACACCCTCAGAACACCTCACCAGAGGCCAGATATCCCATTGTCCTTACAACCGAAAACACCCTCAGAACACCTCACCAGAGGCCAGATAGCCCATTGTCCTTACAACCGAAAACACCCTCAGAACACCTCACCAGAGGCCAGATAGCCCATCGTCCTTATAAACAAAAACACGCCTCTAGGGTGTTACACTTCCTTTTTGAGAACCATATTGAGTCTGTGTGTAGAGAGAATTCTCACAATACTAATTTCTGTTCATGTGTTACTTAAGATTTTGTTTTTCTTTATGGGATACTATAATATTACATATCCTTTAATGTCATTTAGAACAGAGCATTGGTTATAAAATATGAATGAAATGAAATACAAATCTCAAAAATATATTTGGGCCAGGCGTAGTGGCTCACGCCTATAATCCCAGCATGTTGGGAGGCTGGGGCAGGTGGATCACCTGAGGTCAGGAGTTTGAGACCAGCCTGGCCAACATGGCGAAACCCCATCTCTACTGAAACTACAAAAATTAGCCGGGCATGGTGGCAGGTGCCTGTAATCTCAGCTACTCAGGAGGCTGAGGCGGGAGAATCTCTTGAACCTGGGAGGTGAAGTTTACAGTGAACAGAGATTGCACCACTGCACTCCAGCCTGGGAGATAAAGCAAGACTCAATCTCAATAAATAAATAAATAAATAAATATTGGATGACTAGAAATAAAATTATTTACTTAAATAAAATATAGCTATAAAATTATGAAAATAAATAAAATATAGAATACGTTGTAGCTATTTTTCTCACTGTCCTATTTGGGGTTTTTGAAAGATGATTACATGATATTGAAATTCCAGAAATTACTAATTAATGTGTCCAATAATTTGTCTTAGCAATTCAAAAAGTCTATAAAATCTCTAAAAAGAAAGCAATGATTGGCTGGATGTGATGGCTCATACCTGTAATACCAGCTGTTTGGGGGCCAAAGTAGGAGGGTTGCTTAAGGTCAAGAGTTCAAGACCAGAAGAGGTAGCATGGCGAGACCTGCATTTCCATAAAAAGCAAATAGGAAATTAGCCAGAAGTGGTGGCTCACACCCGTAATCCTTGCACTTTGGGAGGCAGAAGTGGGAGGATCACTTGAGCCTAGGTGTTCCAGGTTGCAGTGATCTGTCATCACACCACTGCCCTCCAGCCAGAATGAGACACTGCCTTAAAAAAAAAAAAATAGTGGTGACAACCATTTGGTTGTTGGCATGCAATGTCTACAAGAAGTAGGCAGAATTTAAGAGCAAGGGTTTTAGGCCATTGTTATACAGAAGCACACTGTGTTAGTGTCAGGGTACAATTTTAAAATTTCAATCTAAGAGAGCAGCATTCCTCAGCTCCTTGTATTTTCCATGCTATAACATGGGCCTAGGAATCCCAGATCCATTGAAGTTTTAATGAAAGTGAAAAATCTAAATGTTTATTCAAAAATTTCTGATTGTTATAACATTAGCAACAAATTTATTTTTTTAACCAACTGATATAGTACTTTACCCAAACAAATCAAGCAGGGAGATTCTAAAACCTTTTTATTGGTATTGCGTTCTGTACCATTATAGATTTGACAATTAGGTCAACTTAACATAGTGTGCTATTTTCTATACCTTTAATTTGAGAAGTATGCCGTAAAAACAAAACAAAACAAAAACATATATTTTTGGTTTGTTTGTTTTAGAGAGATGGTCTTTCTCTGTTGCCCAGACTGGAGTACAGTGACCTGATCATAGTTCACTGTAACACTGTTATTAACAACTGGGCTCAAAAAATCCTCCTTTCCCAGCCTCCCAAGTAGCTGGGACTACTACTAGTGCACTCCACCATGCCTGGCTAATTGTTTTTGTTTTTTGTAGAGATAAGTTATCCCTATGTTGCCCAGGCTGTTTTTGAATGCCTGGCCTCAAGCATTCCTCCTGTCTTGGCCTCCCAAAATGCTGGGATTACAGGTGTAAGTCATTCTGCCCAGCCAGAGCCTGTATTAATTTGGTGGCTACATATCTATGTTCTTAAGAATATGTAAATATTTTAAAAATAGACTAATAGATTTCTCACTACTGAGAAAGACCCTATTATATAACCACATATAGGAGAATCATATAATAATTCCAGTACTGTTTTAAACAAATCATGCTTTCATATTGAGTAAAATTTTAATCAGTGGATGTTGAGAAACCTCCTCCGTCAAGATTCCAGCTTTTTCAGCAGGAAAAAAGTTAATAAAAACTTTATATATTCTCTTTTCTGTTAGTAATTATGAAAAATTTGCAAGAACAAAATGTGTTTTCTTTATGTCTCCATTATGTAAGGCTACATTGAAGTAAATTATTGCTTGACATATTCAATGATTCAGAAGTAAAATAAATGCAGTTCTAGAAGACAGATTGGATTGCATTAAGAAGGGCAGCATGACTTTACTGAAGGCAAAGGATGAAGTACACTAGGAAGATCCACTCATGTATGTTTTCCAAAACCGTATCTTACATGGTTCTGCCCACTGTGCTGATGCTTCAAAAGCTGTGCATTGTCCTTAAGGTCCTTAACCTGATGACCATATCTTTCAAATACCAAATTCTAAGGACTTGAAAAATATCTTGGCCTACGTTACTCAGTAAATAATCCTTTAACAAACAAGCACTTTATTTTTTTGACTTTATTATTGCTAACATAGGTTATAGTCAAATAATTCCCAAACTATCTTATTACATTTTAAATTTTCCTCCTAGGTTTTAAGGTATTTTCAACATATTGCTTTATTAACAAGTGGAATTTAGAAAAAGACAAGGTTTATTTTATTTACTAATATAATCCAAATTTTATATATATAGAGAGAATATTTTTAAGAAAAACAGATATTTTAATACAAATAAAAATAACACATTTTCAAGTATGTACTAACAAAATGCTTAATTCTTGTGATTATAATTATAAATGAAATGTATAATTGTAATGAAAATCATAATTGTAATCAAAATTATAAATAAAATTTAAAATTGTAAATGTCCATATGGAAATCAAAAAGTATGAAAATACTTTAAAATGACTATGAATAACATGCAGAATACTTTTCATAATATCTTTTTTTTTTTTGAGATGTCTCGCTCTGTCACCCAGGCTGGAGTACAGTGGCGTGATCTCTGCTCACTGCAAGCTCCACCTCCCGGGTTCACGTCATTCTACTGCCTCAGTCTCCCTAGAAGACTCAGTCTCCCTAGAATTTTTTTGTATTTTTAGTAGAGATGGGGTTTCACTATGTTAGCCAGGATGGTCTCGATCTCCTGACCTCGTGATCCACCCCCCTCGACCTCCCAAAGTGCTGGGATTACAGGCGTGAGCCACCGCACCCGGCCTCATAATATCTTTTTAGAAATTATCATCACTACTAAGTTTTATAAAAAAAGAACAAGTATTAGGGAAATATAAATGCACTAAGATTAAAGATACAGATGAAGAAATCTAAGATACTTTAAAAATCCCAAGTTTCAAGAAAATCCATAAAATAAATGTTAAGGTTGATGTTTTCGAGTTTTACAAATTATTTCAACAATTATTTAGTAAGCATCTTCTATGGGTCAGGTACTCTTCCAGTTACTAAAAAGACAGAAATAACATTCAGGGCTTCCACTTAGTGGAGTACAGGGATTTTCCTGAAATCCGTGAAGTAATTCTCTGAAGGTGTGGGGACTGAAGAATGCTGTCTCTTTATTGAAGTGTAGCTTTCATAGGAATGAGGAAGGAGAAAGAAAAGGCAAGGCCGTCTGGAAGATGTCCACTGCAGCCTTATTCACAATAGCCAAGAAATGGAAACAACCTACGTTTCTGTTGTTGATGAATAGATAAGGAAATTAAATATACAGTTCATCCTTGAACAACCAGGGTTTCAACTATGCCAGTCCACTTATATGTGGATTTTTTTTTCAAACAGATGCAGATGAAAAATGCAGTATTCCCAGAATGGGAAACTCACAAGAGCTGACTTTTCATAGAGATGGGATCTGCAGGGCTGACTGTGGGACTTGAGCATCAAGATTTTGGTACATGCAGGGGTTTAAACCATTCCATTGCAGATACCAAGAAACAATTGTATACAGTGAAATATTATTCATCTTTAGGAGAAGATATCTTGCCATTTGTGACAACATAGATTATGCTAAGTGAAATTCGAGGAAAACATTGCATGTCCTCACTTATGTGAGGAATCTTAAAAAGTCAAATACATAGTAGCAGAGAGTAGAAAGGTAGTTACCAAGGGTGGAGAGGTAAGGAAAATAGGAATATAGTTAAAGGATGCAAAGTTACAGTTATCTATAATGAATAAGTCTAGAGGTTCCTGTACAGCATTATGACCGTATCTGATAATACTGTTGGTACATTGGAAATTTGCTAGGAGAGTAGATTTTAGGTGCTGTCATCACACACACAAAAAGGTAACTGTGTGAAGAGATGTTAATTTGTTTGACTATAGTAATGATTGCATTTGTACATGTATATTGAAACATGTTGTATACCTTAAACATATGCAATTCTTATTAAAAAAAAAAAAAAAAAAAAAGCTAGACAAGGTGTAAAAATGAAGTATGCCAAAGTGTGAGACCCTGAGTTGAAGAAGTGGAACTCATCTCTGACTCTTAGACTCAGAGACTGGGACATCAAGGATTGGGCAGAATAGGTATGACCGTAAGTATTTTTTACAGATTCTGCAAGTGGTATACCTAGTACATATGCAGCAGACACACAGCTATGCCTGGAAAGACGTTTTGGATACCATTAGTTTAGTAATAGTCCTAATATTTGTAAATTAGAAACTCAGTGTGGAAACTTTCTTGATTGTGTCTATGTTTTCTATAAAGAAAAAAAAATCTGGCTGTAAAAATAATAGTTTCACAGAATTAGTGTTCTAAAGAGCCGATGTTGTTAGATGTATTGACTTATTTATATTTTTACGTATAACAGCTTACTTTGGGTCTAGCACATAATAGGTGTTTCATGAATTTCTGGTAAATGAATAAATAAAAAAATAAGTGAATAAGGGCACACATAAAAATTTAGACATTACTTATTCCTTACAATAACTGATATTCATTGTGTATGGTTTATTTAAAACAGCAGTTTTATTGAATCTCTTGTATGTCAAAATTTCAAATTCAACATAACAGATTGTATCACAGGTTAATACAAAATTTGATTGCTTGTTGATATGAGAAAGTGGACAAGAATGGGTCATGTTTAGAAACGTCACATTTTAGAACTAGGAGAACAGAAAATTAGAAAGTTAATTCAGTTGAAAACAATAATGCGATTGCTCTTATAACAGGTATATGGTGACTGGGAAAGCCCCAAACTTGATAAACTCCTACTTAAAAGATGCCATAGGACAATCACAAGATAACTTTAAATGCAAATTACTCAAGGTTTTACAAAACTATTTGGATCCATTAAAAACAAAACAGGCTTTTTGTTTCTACCTACCAAGAAAAATAGCCTGAACATTTGGAATGTTCATGTTTCAGTATACATATACAAATGAAATGATTACTATAGCCAAACAAATTAATATCTCTTCACACACATATTTGGAATGAAGCGTCATGTGGGGATGACAGCACAATAGGGTTATTTGTGTAGCGTACATTTTTGAAATTTCCAATTTGTGAGAAGCCTGAGAGATAAAATATTCTTACTCTCTCATGAAACAGGAAAGGAAACTGAAGTTGAAGTAACTTGCAGAAGATCTAATACAAAGTTTTGAAACAAATCCACTGCTAGAAACTAGGTTTCCTGACTTCCAATCTTGTTATTTCCAATGCATTATTATTTTGTAGTTATATACATGTATTAAGACCAAAGAACTGAAGACATTTTCCTGACTCTTTCACCTAGAAACATTCTCGTAATATTTCCTCAAATTAGAAACAGATTATACAACTTATAAGTATTTAGACCTCCTGTCAGGGTACCTGTATAATGCAAAGATGTTAAATTCTCAAAACTAATGTACTCCCCTTTTGAGCAAAGCTGTAAGGAGATGAGGATACTGATATGCCTGTTATGAAAAAGTAGTCATATGGAAATTGAGACACGGATTCAGCTCTGATTGAAGCAGTAAGTTGTGCAGAACTATAATTTGTCTCACTTTCTCATGAATGACCTTTCCTATTTATAAAAGACCTTGAAATCATTTTGAAATTAAAATCATCAAAAGACATGCAGTTACAATTGACCACTTCTGATATATCCACTTTTAGGGCAAAATAGAACATCAACTATATCAGTTTTTTCATGAAATCTCTGCATAAAATATGAGTCATGAAGCATTTCATGCCACTTGTGTGGTATTTATAAAATAAAAGATCAAATTGGAAGTGATAAATGTCTAATATACTTAGAGAAATTGTATCTGGATGAAAACATGATATGGGCTATAGAGAAAATATTCCATCTGCGGAATGAAGCAGAACATACTCCAAATTTAAACTAGAATAGGTTACAATTGTATGAATATTATATGCATATGTGCTTTAAAGAATTAAGGCATCTGTTACATTTATTTTCTATTTCTTTGTTTTTAGACAGGGGTAGACTTTAGATTAGTATCTTTGCGTGTAGATGAATGATAAAGAAGTCTTGGCCTCTTCATAGGCACAATTATTGTTACCTGTGTTTAAGCTTGGTACCTAGCAACAGAATCGGAAAACTTCAAGATACACACAAGTGGGCTGCTTGTAAGAGCATTTGCAGACTTCATCTCATGTATTTATTCTGCAGTGGTCAAAGGAGCTACTTAAGGGCTTGCGTATTTACTTAGTCATCAGTGTCAGCAACATTTAGAATGGGTAGTAATACCTGCTTTCAGAAAACCTCTTTCTATAACCCAAAGCCAGAATGCAATTAAGATTATTTCTGTCAGTTAATATATTAGGGTTTTCCAAAGGAAAACAAAACAAAGCAAAACAGTAGGATTTATCCAACCAATAGGATGACTGATATCAGGAAATCTTGGTACTAGGAATGTAAAAGAAATTATTCAAAGTTGCACAGCCAACAACTGATACAAGTAAGATGTAAATCTCAATAATCTGGCTCCAGAATTTGTACTGTGTATCTCTGAACCATGAATTGACATGGATATTTCAGGGAATAGACACATGGGTACGTGTTCCCACTAAACACTAAAATCACCATCAAAAGCAGACAATGACAGCACCACAGAAGCAGGATTTCTAGGCCTGGATCAGGCCAGAAATAGATTAGTTTGAGAAACATACTGCTATATTGATCCAAGACTCCAGGAAGAAGAATTGATTGCTCATTTGGAGAGCGGGGCAGCTCACAGATAAAACCAATGAAGAAAAGCCGACTGTGTTCATTTTGCTTGAGATGTTGATTCAGATTATTTTAAATCTAATGTTCTTTCTCACAACCACATAGTGACATGCCTTTTTCTTCCTTCATACTCTAACTTTAAACTTCAAGTTGACAGACTCTAACTCTGAAACTAAAAGACGTATCCTCTGTGTTAAAAGTCCTGTGGTGACTCTGTTTCAGTGGCAGCTATTTCAGTGTTTTTATATTGAGAGTTTTTATTTTCCTCTTTGGCCAGTTTTACTCATATCGGTGCAAAAGAGGCATTAATGAGCAAAGATAAACCTCTTTTTTAGGGTGGTCAATGGATCTAGCCTCATTAGAAATGTTTGGAATGTACAAAAGATGGCCAATTAACTTCTTTCTAGAAATTTCATCAAAAGTCCATGGCAGCATTTTATATGGCTTCTACTACTATCCTTATTTCTGAGCCTTGCTTTTGAGAAGTCACTGTAACAACATATTTTATGACATCAACACAAACTATCTCAGATTAAATCTCCAAATAGTGTAAGGCCTCTATGGGGAAAATTTTAAAAGTTTATGGAAGGACATTAAACCTAAGTAAGTAGACATACTATGTACATGAAGAGTAAGATTTAATATTTAAAGTTGCTAATTCTCCCCAAATAGATCTGTAAATTACATATGTCTCCATTTAACCCCCAGTAATTCCCCATCATGGAAATGGATTGCTTCATTAAAATGCCTGTTTATATCTACATATCTTTAAAATACCAATACCTATATATTTTTCTATCTACATAACAGAAAAGGACCAATAAGAGCCAAAGCCCTTCTAGAGAGGAGAAAAGGTGAGTGTGTGTGTCTCTGTGTGTAGGGGCTGTTGCAGTGGATACTTGCCTCTCAGTGTAACAAGTTTAAAAAGTGAACAAAGACATCATGGTATTGGGGCAAGAATAAATGGATAGATTAATGGAATGAAAAAGAACCCTGAAACACACGTATACATATATGGAAATCCAATATGTGACAGATACGGCATTGGAGATTGATGGGGGAAATGGTGGATTTTTCAATAAATGGTGATGGAATAATAGACAATAAGCATGGCACAAGTGAAAATAAATTAATACTTGGCATCCGTGGCAGATTGTATTTTCCAAAAATGACTACTGTAACATTTCTCATTACAAATGCACTCCCAGAACCTTTCACTTTATTAAATTCTAAATGTATTCTAAAAAGTAAGGACACTCACATAATTATATAATAGTAAAATTATCAGAATCAAGAAATTAACATTGATATAACAGCACGGTTTTATTGGTCTTTTTCAATTTTTTACAACTGACCTAGTAATTTGCTTTACATCATTTTTTCACAATTATTTACTTACAGTATTATTAACTCATGTATAGTTATTTTTAAATGCGTTATAATCCCATTTGTCGTAGATTTGGCCAGAGAAACTCTTTCCAGCTGGTTTCTATAACCTTTGACATGTTCCCTCATCATTCTTTGAGAAATTTCTTGTATTTTGGCACAATCATCAGAGCAATACTTGATTCGTGGTCCCCAATCTAGTCATGTTTAATATAATTGCCATGCTTTGTTAGTGTTCTTTCATCTGCCATATTTCCAAAGTCTTGCTTTGTCTTTTATGACACTGGTATTGTTTAAGAGTACAGACCTGTTACTTTATAAAATGCTCCTAAATGTATGTTTGTCTGATGTTTCCTGATGATTAAATTCATATTTGACGGTTTTGGGGGAATGCCACAGAAGTGGCATAGTAACCTGTTCAATGTATACAAAGGTCCTTTGATGTTGATATGTTTCATTGCGGGTTAACTTTGATCACTTTGATGTTAACTTTGATCATTTAGTTAATGTGGAACCCGCCATTATTTTTTTCATCTACTGAGCAGTTACTAATATTCCCTTTGCAATCAATAAGTACTCTGTGGGAGACTGTGAGATGAGATAAACACCATGCTCTCCTCTGACACTGACCCATGAAGTATCCCAGAAAATTATGATCCTTGCTTGAATCAAACATTGCTATAATGATTGCCAAATGGTGACTGTCTAATTCCATTATTTCTTCTGCATCTGTTAGTTGGCATTCTACTATAATGATAAAAATTTCTCTTTTTTCTATTTGTTTATTTATTCAAGTATGCACTTGGATTTTATAAGCTTATGGATAGTTATTTTTAAATATGTTATAATCCCAGTTGTCATAGGTTTGGCCAGTGAGAGCTCCTTCCAGCTGTTTTCTATAACCTTTGACAAGCACTCTCATCATTCTTTAATAAATTTCTTGTATTTTGGCACAATTTTTTAAGCTTATTTATGCCTAGCCCCAGTCCTAGAAACAGTGATTTCTCCAAGGAACCTGAGTTATGGTAAGTGAAGAATGATGTTTGGAAATAAAGATCTGAGTACTCTAGGTATTTTAGCAGTTTTCAAACAATTGATTACAAAAGCTCTGGTGTGTCCTCGCTGTCTTTCAGTTAATAATTAGACTTCTTTTTCTTGCAAGAATTGTTTTTCCTTTTCTGTTGTATATATCTAAATGAGATGTGTTTTCTTGTATGCGGAGGTGGAGGTTTCTGTGTACACAGTGAGGTGAAAACAGGGTAGCTTCCCTAGCTCCCTGGATTAAAGACAACGTTTGCCCTTGTAATAATGAATATTGGAAATTACGGCCTCTCTGTGTAGCCAACTGCACAATTTTGGGATCTTTGTTCTCTGGATGTCTTTTACCACTGTCAAAGCTGCTTTTGTCTTTACTCCTAGTGCTCTCTTTTTATTCTGCCGATTAAAGATTACCAACAGTTATCTGCCCTCATTCCCACCCCCAGTGGTTTCCTCTCTCCTCCTGGATGATTCCTTTGGCTGATATTTCTGAAGTCCTTGAAAACTTAAAGGATGACAGAATATGCTGACCTTTTACAAAACTCTTTGAGGACCCCAGGTTGTGTATGTTTGTTTATACTAAGTCACAAATTGAAGACAGTGGAGCCTTTTCCATTCTCATCAGTTTTTCCTCAGATCTGCTACTGAAAATGCAATGCATATTGGGATCCTCTCCTTTTGAGAAAAAATATATGTTAATTACTTGGAAACTTTCAAACACCCCTTTCTCTTTTCTGCATTACTTCTACCCAGCACTCAAACTATGTGGGGGTTGTCTAGGACACAGCCCTCATTGGTTCTGATTCAGCCCATCTTGTCTTTAGGAGTTATCCTTTGCCTATTCTGTCTTTTATGCTTGTTTTTGTCTTTTTTTGTTTGTTTGTTTTTTAATATGTGAGGACAGTCAAAAACTATAATACCATCTTGATAGTCTTCTTATTATTTATTTATTTATTTATTTTGGGACAGGGTCTTGCTCTATCGCCCAGGTGGGAGTGCAGTGGCACAATCTCAGCTCACTGCAATCTTCACCTCCCGGGTTCAAGTGAGTCTCCTGCCTCAGCCTCCCAAGTAGCAGGGATTACAGGCAAGTGCCAGCACGCCTGGCTAATTTTCATATTTTTAGTAGGGATGGGGTTTCGTAATGTTGGTCAGGCTGGTCTTGGACTCCGGACATCAGGTGATTTGCCTGCCTTGGCCTCCCAAAGTGCTGGGATTACCGGCGTGAGCCACCACGCCCTGCTCATCTTGATAGTCTTACATCACAATTTGTGATTGAAATATTTAAACTGCGCTTGCTGCACTTCTTGTAATTTATGTTTATATTTATATTTATAACTGCAAGATGTGCAGTAAGTTTAAATAATTTAACATTTAAATTTAAATATTGCATATTTGGTGTAGTGGCTTATATATTTCTTTTCCTAGTTTCCTTTGAGAATTTTGTGATATACAACTATTGCTACAATTTTAGAATATTGTTAATTATATTAAGTGAAAAATAGTACTGATAACCTAAAAATAGGATAAACGATGCTTCCCATTTCACTTCTATAACATTATATCTTTATTAAAATAGGCCACGTTCTAATATGTATAGGTGCAAAACTTGTTTCTTCGGAATACTAGAATAGAAGGCTTATTCATTCAGACTAAGCAAATATCTGGGCAAGAGATTATAATAAATCAGTAGAATATCTAGGCCATCCTGAGAATTCACCATAGCTCCATAATAAATAAAATGTATTTCCCTTTCATTTTTCAATCATTTATTTTCTTTGTACATGTAGAATATCAAAGACATTTGTAAAACTGCTGATGCTTTGGATTTATGAATGAAGCATGAGCAAGGTAAGGCATTTTCTTCCATTATGTATTTGCTATTTATGCGGAAGTAATAGGACCAGGAAATCAACTGGAACCTATGTTCGATCTGATAGAAGAGACACATTATAAGGTAATATTTTCTCCCGTGTCATTTTCTATAAAATTCAATTTTGACAATAAAAATGAAAGAACCATAAAAATTATTCTATTTATAAAATATAGATGGTATAAATACATGTGATTAAGTCTAAGTGATTACTGATAGCAAAGATAGAAAATATTGATTTGGTATTCTGTAACTTCTTTCCGTTTTTTAAATAAGCAGAATTGGTGGAAGTTTTCAGAAATGATAATCGTATGTATGGTGTAGTGCAGCAATTTCATTTAAGCTGAATGGCAGCCATAATGCAGTGAAGATTTTTTAAAACGCCACAGCAACATTATATTTCTATGTAACTTCTCTCATTATATTTTCCTTCTCTTTTCTTTATGCTTTGGGGGAGGGGAGGGAGGGGAGGGAGGGAGGGGAGGGAGGGAGGGAGGGAGGGAGGGAAGAAGGAAGGAGAAGGAAGGAAGGAAAGGAAGGAAGGAGGGAAGGAGGGAAGGGAGGGAAAGGGAGGAAAGGAAGAAGAAGGAAGGAAGGAAAGGAAGGAAAGAAAGGAAAGGAAAAAGGGGAAAGGAAAGGAAGGAAAGGAAAGGAAAGGAAAGGAAAGGAAGGAAAGGGAAAGAAAGGAAAGGAAAGGGAAAGGAAGGAAAGGAAAGGAAAGGAAGGAAAGGAAAGGAAAGGAAAGGAAAGGAAAGGACAGGAAAGGAAAGGAAAGGAAAGGGAAAGGAAAGGAAAGGAAAGGAAGGAAGGAAAGGGAAAGGAAAGGAAAGGCAAGGAAAGGAAAAGGAAAGAAGGAAGGAAAGGAAAGGAAGGAAGAAAGGAAAAGAAAGGAAAGGAAAGGAAAGGAAAGGAAAGGAAAAGGAAAGGAAGAACACTTCCCTTCCAGTCCCTTCCATTCCCTTCCCTTCCCTTCCCTTCCCTTCCCTTCCCTTCCCTTCCCTTCCCTTCCCTTCCCTTCCCTTCCCTTCCCTTCCCTTCCCTTCCCTTCCTTCCTTCCTTCCTTCCTTTCTTCTTTCTTTCTTTCTTTCTTTCTTCTCTTGAGAGGGAGTTTTGCTCTTGTTGCCCAGGCTGCAGTGCAATGACACAATCTCAGCTCACTGCAACCTCTGCCTCCCAGGTTCAAGCTATTCTCCTGCCTCAGTCTCCCAAGTAGCTGGGATTACATGCATATGCCAACAGGCCCAGCTAATTTTTTTTTTTTTTTTTTTTTTTTTTTTTTTTTTTTTGGTGGAAATAGGGTTTTATCATGTTGGCCAGGCTGGTCTGGAACTCCTGACCTCAGCTGATCCATCTGCCTCGGCCTCCTTAATTGTTGGGATTACAGCCATGAGCCACCACGCCTAGCTTCTCATTATATTTTCTATTGTTAAATTCTAGTAATATACTGCATAAGAAAATATTTAATGCAAGTTGCTTCATAAATATTATCCACATTATTCAATTAGATTAAATGTTATTTATTCTATGTACATTAAGATGAAGGACAATTATATAAAACTGCCTTTTGAAAGACTGAGAAAAGGAATCATATGAAAATATACTACTTTTGTCAGCCTTAAAGATGTGGCCACAACATGGTTTTATGCCTTCAAAGACTTGAAGAAAAACTGGGGGAATGAGGTTGGCAGGGATTGCAGAGAACAGAAAAAAAAAATAGAAATGCAGGAAAAGATATGATGCACCTTCCTCAGGTACATTGTCAGAGGCTCATAAATAGGCACAGAATGAATATGGAAGTAAGTGAGGGTATCCTGTTTGGTTGGTTTCTTTTTTTTTTCTTTTCTTTTTTTAAAATACAACTACTTTAAATTTTTCTCACTAGTCTGTTTGTAGGTAGTTCACCATCTGTAAAATGACTTAAAAGGAGCATGAATATGGAATGTGTGCAGGATGTGAGTGCCCTATTTACAAAACAAATTGGCAGATTGCATTTGGCTTTTTCTGAGAAACCCAAATAAATATGTTCTTTTAGAATTTCATTTATTCTGTTAATAAACGAAAACAAAAAAAAACATAAAAGATGAAGTTAAACACAAATATCAAATCTGAAAACACAAGGTGATAAGTTTTTTAAGTGAATTTAATTACATGGGTTATAAATATTTTTGTCTTCAAAATTAGGTCACCCTTGGAAACAATTCAGATTAGAAGGACTTGTTCTGTACGTATATTTTTCCAGAAAACTTCATTAATGCCAGTAATTGTTGCTGCTTTTGTTTCAAAATTTACATGTTTTCACTAGAATAATTGGACCAGAAAATTCAATGCTTGGAAGCCAACAAAGGTTTGAATAAATTGTGAAAATGATGATTGTTTTGTTAAAAATAAAGACTTCAAGAATGCATTAAATCTTCATTGTATTTTTCATCTCCACTTAATTTTCCTATGTAGTCAATCACCTTCGCATTTTATTTGTCTATATGTTCATATTCAGTTCATCTAAAATTACATATATAGAAGATATGAAGTTGAAATAACATTTAGACTAATGCCATTTATTAAATAAGATGTTCTTTTTAATGGTTGAAAAGTCATTTGTCACCTATTAAATTTATGAATTTAATTATTTTCAGGATTCCCAATTCTTTTCTAATGATTATTTTGTGTACTTTTATTTATTTTGTAATAAATATATTGCACTGTAGTGAGGGACTGTGTGTTAAGTCAGGGAATGTTGAGGCAAACATAACATATAAAGAGCCCTTAACTCTAACTAGCACATAATAAAATCTTAGCAACTTTTAGCTATCATTATTTTTATGATTATAATTTTTAATAGAATGTAAGATTTCCAAGGAAGGACAGGCAGTTGACACACAAAGAAAGACATCATTTTCCGAGGAACTTGTATATGTTTTGAACTTGATGATATTTCCTATAACTTTATTGGGGTATAATTGATATTCAACAAATTGATGAAACATCAGTTCAAGAAATTGATGTTCAACAAATTCTTATATAATTTATATAATAATGCTATATAAATTATATAATGTCACTATCATGGCAACTGAGATCACAAGTATATCCTAAGAGTAAAATGCTTTCTGTCATTTTAGAAAAGCACTTAATTTGCATTTTCTAGAAATCCATATACATGAAATCATGTAGTATATAAGTACATACTTTCTGTGATTGCTCTTCCAGTTTCTTTTACTCAGTGTAATTATTTTCAGATTCATCTAGGTTGTTGGTATATTAATAGCTTATTTTTTATTGCTAACTAGCATTCCATTGTGTGCAATATCCATTTACCTGATGGATTCCATTTTTTCTTCCAGTATTTGGTTGTTACAATATAGCTGCTATTAACAGTCACACACAAGTCTTTCCTGTGAACATATGTTTTCATTTCTTTGGTTTCTTTTCTGTCTTTCATGGGTCATTGCCATGCCCTGTCCAATGTCTGAAAATAACAGTTTCATGTATTTTTGTTCAGCTTTTAATTGTTTGAAGTGGAAGGGCAAATTCAATTTCAGTTATTTTACCTTGGCTCAAAGTGGGTCCTTATCCCATATTATTTTCGTGACAGACCCTTCATCGATTTTTAGTTGTAGTTTTTCTTCCTATAACAGGTTAAATTCCATGAAGGCAGCAATATTTTTCTCTACTTTTTAAACCATTATTTCAGTTCCATATAAAATGTTTCTACCACTAGTTGAAACTCCATCAATATTGGTTGAATTAAGCAAAATTAAATGAACTCAACTAACAGGGGCTAATCTTTCTGCACACGTCATGAGGTAAAAATGTGATTTGTACACTCAGCAATGCTATAGAAGACCCTGGCATTACATCTATTTCACTAGATTTAATACATTGAACTTTTATTATGACACTTAACATTTCATAAGCACAATATGGTGGCTGTAATTCTATACCTCAAGTGCCTATGCTAGTTATCTCATCAAAAGGGAGAACAAAGTAGGAAATAAGAGGCAGCTTGGTTATGGTGTAAACCTTCAATCTAAGAGGAAATATTTTTCCCAAACCTCCAATCTTACTTCTCCTTACATCTCACTGGACAGATCTAGTTCACATGGCCACTCCTAACAGTGTGGTGGCTAAGACATTCGTCACTTTTGTCATCTGGAGAGAAGAAGTTAATCAATGGGAAAAGTGTGGGACCATCTATTGTGTAGGCATCTAAAAGTGAAAATTTAAAGGAAGATGCTGAATATAATTGACCTGAATATAATTTAATTGTTACTTTTCAGTATTTAGAAAAACATATGGGCAATGAGGAACTTCATAAAAGTCATTTTATCCAAATTTCAGAAATGATAAATGCAGAAAGGAATAATAATAATAATAAATGCAGAAAGGAATCACTTAGTAATATAAATATAAATAATAATAAATGCAGAAAGGACTCCCTTAGTAACACAGAAAAATGAAGAATTAGCCTCAGCTTATAAACTTTTGAGTAAGCTGTAAGAATTACCTGGCATAGCAATGGACTAAAAATAGAAACATTAAGAAAGGTTTTCTGATGAACACAATAATCTAATTCAATAAATGTCTTAAAAAAGATTTATGATGTAACAGATGAAATGGCAGGTATGGAATAGTATTGAAAAGGAAGTGATTAAATTCATTATTAAATGACGTTATCAATGCAGTTTTTTTTGGAGCAAGTAATACCTAAATATATTTTGAGGATGACAAAGGCACTAGATAGAGAGTGGTATTCCTTTAGCCATGTGTATAGAAATGTAAACAAATATTGTAAGCGTATATTTATGTTTCTTGATTAACACTTAGGTCCTTACTGTAACATAAAAGAACATTTATGAAATAAACTTTGCAAATCTCTCTAGAAGCTTCTATTGCTTGAAAATACAGTATATATGTGTTGGTAGACAGGACATGTATTTGAGGGGATTAGGTTTGAAAAGTAACCATTGATTGGTTTACGAAGGGTCTTATATACCCTACTAAATGTCTAGGATGTTAATCAGATTAAAGTAAATTAAAAGATTAGTGGAAAAGGTTTGCATTTTTGAGAGATAACATTAGCAATAATGTAAAATATTTGGGGAATAAGTAAAGGGAAGAAAAGGAAGCTATTGTGAGAAATGACGAGGTTCTGAACCAAAGCTCTCAGACAAGTAGTGTCACTGGGAATAGGAAAGAAGATAATACTGAAAATATTTAATAATGTATTAGATGCAATGGTGAACATTTTAGTTTGGTCATCTACAAATAGCCTGAAACAAATGCTTAGTAAGCGTATTTGGTGAGGTTATAGTGGGGCTGTAGGGGGTGTCATCCTGGGAAAAAGGAATAAGGACGAGAAGAGAAAAATGGGGAGAGAGGGTTTACACTCTGAGTCGGCCTTTCCTGTGGGCAACTGGATGCTTGATTCTTTGCAATCCTTTAAAAAAGCTGCCGGGCGCGGTGGCTCAAGCCTGTAATCCCAGTACTTTGGGAGGCCGAGGTGGCAGATGACTAGGTCAGGAGATCGAGACCATCGTGGCCAACACAGTGAAACCCCATCTCTACTAAAAATACAAAAATTAGCCAGGTGTGTGGCGTGCACCTGTAGTTCCAGCTCCTCGGGAAGCTGAGGCTGGAGAATCATTTGAACCCAGGAGGCAGAGATTGTAGTGAGCCAAAATTGCTCCACTGCACTCCAGCCTGGCGACAGAGCAAGACTCTGTCAAAAAAGAAAAAACATGTAATATATCTTAAAATTGTCTTTTGTAGAGGGTAGAGAAAGAGGCAATCATTTCTCTATTAGGTCACATTCCCCACTGCTCAATGTTTATTTAGCCAATCCATGGTTAACTCGCCTCTTTCTGTGGGTTGTGCATGCATGGGCAAAGAGTGGGTTTCTACAACTTCCCACATCAGCTGGATGGCTCAGCAGGGCTGCAGCACTGAAACAAGAAAAGGTGCTAAGGCGGTTTGAACATTCACAATGCCTGAAATCAGAGACAGATGAGAGAGATCAAGAGGATGTGCGTTGATACATCAGAGGCGTCTAATTCAGTAAAGGAGAAAAGTACACACAGAATGAATATGGAATGGGGAAGCCTCAAAGACTATTAAATTAGCATGACAAACTGATGTGTTAAGATGTTTGTTGTTATACTCTTAGAAATCATTATTTAGAAAATTATGTGCTTGTGATATTAGGTGGGGTGACTGCTACTCTGGCAGCTGAGTTGTAGATGGGAGACAGACAATGTGAGATAGTTTTCCTACTTTCCAAAGTTGGTGAGCTCTTTTTCTCTTTCACTAAAGTTAGTTAGTTAGGCTTCTAAATAGCCTTTCTAAGAAAAAGGAAAAAAAATGACTTTCAAATCATAAAATGTGCCCATGGAAACCTGTTTTCAGACACTATTTGGAATTCTTTTTACCAAAGAAAGTGTTCTTCATAGTAGAACTCCAAGCTTAAAAGTTATTTTGCTTTGAGATTCATCTCTGAATGTTGCTATGCTAAAAGAAACTTTCACAAAACAAGAATAAAGCTTTTAAACTTCACACATAGCCACAGGGATACCTTCCTCATGCATAGCCATGGGGATATCCAGGGCTTTAATGCTAAGGAAAAAAGGCAGCAAATCCCTCTACCCACCATACCATCTGGAGGACATTTACTAGACTGTCACACATGCACACACACCTGGATAAGAGCCTGTGAACAGTGTCAGCTGAGTAACAATATGGACATATTTTTTTTTCTTGACAGTATAATTCAAATTATAATTATAATATGCTTTTAAAAACATTGGATTTTTTCTCATATTTTTTAAAATTTTAGGTATTTATTCACTTAATATATTTTTGAAATAAGGAATCACAGAAAAAATGAAACTTATAGGAAGTCTTCAGGCTTAATTTTCTAACTGTTTAATCACTAAACATCAAGGAACTTTAGGCAGTTACCAAGTGAAGTCACATATGTATTTAAATCACCTACTTATTTATCTATCTATAAATTAAAATTAGAATATTTACCAGCTTTTCTGTAAATTTGCATCTAGGCAAATAACTGAGTAAAAATATTTTGAGCAGATAAGACAATGTGCCCCAACAAAAGAGGAATTTAAATTCAATGTAGCAGCATTATAGTTTGAGGAATTATAGAAAAATTAGACTAGAAAAATAAGCAGAATCCAAATTATGAAAGATCTTTAAGTCATATCATGTTGTTGGCAGTGTCTAAAGTCACTGGAAACCACTAAAATGTTTAATCATGACAATTAATCTGATTGCTTCTAAGCAAGCATGACGTGGGAAAACCAGTTGAAGGCATTATGCACCATGGACAGGTGTTGGAACAGAAACCTCACTGGAGAATCTCAGGGAAGGAGTGATATGTGAGCATGTACAACACTCTCTAAACCAAAATTATATGAAAGGGATCACAGAATTAGGCAAAGGCCCTAAAGGATCTAAGACAGAAGTATTGAAAATGATATTCTTCTTATCTTACATATGTGCAACTGATTTTAAAAAATTAAATTACCACCCCCATTACTGTTATATTACACACAGTTTTGTAGCTCATATTGACCACATGTTGTGGCCTTTTAGATTTTGAGACTATTGCACAATTATTAGGGCTCACTATTTTAAAACCTAACTTAGGGTTACTGCAATTCAATTCTGCTACTAACAACTTGAAGTTAATGCAGACTCCACAAGTTAATGAACATAGTCCCTAAGACGACCCTTACTCAGACTCCAATTGCCCTATGGGTGTTCCCAAATTCAGGGTTCTCCCAGGCTTGGTAATTCTTTAGAATCACTCATAGAATTGCAGTTTATTTTAAAGAAAAAACACAGGGCAAAAAATAATTGACAATATCAACTACCAGCAGAAATATAGACAAATCTGGACTTTCACCTGATAATAGGAATACATGTTAGAACAATGACATTAGAAAAAAGTATGGCATTTCTACAGAGTTTAAGATTTCTCTCCCTTATGACTGAGCAATTCCATTCTTAGAAATACACTCAAGAGTGAGAGTGGGCTGAGTGATGTAGTGGAGTATGTCCTTCTAGAAGTTATTCTCCCAGAGAAACAGCAATTTGAACACCTATCTGTGCGAGAAAAACCCTTCACAAGAGCTCAGAAAAAAAGGTAAGAGATCACAGTATCTGGTTATAGCATAATAATAAGAAAAGATGTATTGAAGAGGGTAGGAATGACAGTTTTACATTACTCTCAGTACTCTTTCCTGAACCTCAGGCAGCACAGCATAAATAGAAATGTGGCATAATTGGGAAAAGGAGAGGAAATTAGCATGGAATTTTGCCTTGGAACATAGGATCAGGGCCATCACAGTAAAATCAAACACTGGGCATAACCCCTTGGCCTCTGACACCAGACTGGTACCTCCAGATGGAGCTTCTAGACCTGCCCCAGAACCAGACATGATTCAGGCTGCATCACCATTTACAAACTACAGCAGACTTGGCCCTGAATAAACCTTAGTGCCAGGCAGGCTATGGCACCAAGGGCCTTAGGAATCCTCCAGTGCTGTACTGGTCTCAGAGTAAGTGGGCTTCTGCTGTGGCCCAGTATTGCATTAGCCTCAGCAACCACAGGATCGCCAATGCCATCTTTAGCTCATCCCCAGGCAGCACAACTGGAGAGAAACACTGTTTTCTTGGGGAAAGAAGATCGAAGTAAGCATAAGACTTTACCTCGCTACCCAGTACCAGGCCTGCCTCAGTAAAATCTAACATAAGGCAGAAATTCTCCAACCCTGACACTAAGCCGGTACCCACAGATGGAACCTCTAGACCACCCCAGCACCAGATAGGATTCTGCAATCCCAATGAGACAAATTTCACGCTCCAGTTCATATTATGGCCAGCTAACTACACTGACATTTTCCTTAAATAAACTTCAAGGTATATAATCTTCAGGCCTTGGACACAGCCAGCACTGTGCTTATTTTGGTGACCATGGGCCTTGGGTGTGATCCAGTGTTGTGTCAGCTTTGGCAGCAAAAATATTTAGGCCCCAATAGTGTATGGTTAAGTGTCTTCCAGCATTGCAATTCCTGAAGCAGTCACGAGCTTAGGGTTCTCACTAGTCAACCTTCCCTGAATCTGCGAATAAGCTCAAAACTGAAGAAAACTCGCAAACAAAACCACACTACAAATATTGTATCAAGTGACTACGCCAATGGGTAGAAATTGATGTACAGCCACAAGAATCAAGAGCATTCAAGAAAATATAACATCAATAAATGGTCAAAATAAGGTGCCAGTGACTCACCCTAAAGTGACAAGGGACAGTAAAACTACCCAACAAAACATTCAAAGAAGTTGTTTTAGTGTTCAACAAACTATAAAAAATTACAGAGAAACAATTGAGAGATTTATCAGAGAAATTTAACAAAAAGATTGAAATAATGAAAAATTAGAAACTCTAAAGCTTAAAAATAGAATTAATAAAGTAAAAAATACAATAGAGAGTATCAACAGCAGGATTGATCCAGTCAGAATAAGAATCTCTCTTATACACTCAGAGGAGAAAACTAAAAAGAATAAGAAGAAATAAAAAATAATTGCAAAATTTTCAACTTCAACATCCCACTTTCAACAATAGACAGGTTACCTTGACGGAATATCAATGTAGAAACATGGTATTTAAACTACACTCTCTATACTGAATAAACCTAACATTTACAGACCATTCTTTCAAATGGTTATAGAATGCACATTCTTCTCAAACTCAGATGAAACATTTTACAAGATAGATAACATGTTAGGTCACAAAACAAGCCTTAACAAATTTAAGATTAAAATGAGTAAAACTTACCGGATTCAATAAAATAACATCAAAAAGCAAATTTACAGGTCATTATTCTTCTAGAGAGAGTAGAGAAAGATGGATAGAGAGCTTATTTAAATAATCAATTACATAAAACTTTCCAAACCAGTAATTACCCTGGAATGGGAAGGTCAGAGGTCTCTCTGAAATACAAATACCCCAAGACATGTTTTAATCAAACTGTCAAAAATCAAAGACAAAGGGATAATCCTGAAAGCAGCAAAAGAATAAAAACAAATAAGATATGAGAGAGTTCCCACATGTCTAACAGCAGTCTTCTCAGTAGAAACCTTATAGGTTTGGAGAGATGAGATCATATATTCAAAGCAATGAAAGAAAAAATAAAACCCTACCAATCAAGAATACAGTATCGACAATGCTGTCTTTCAGACAGGAGAGATAAAGGTTTTTTGCACAAACACAAGCTAAGAAAATTCTTCAGCACTAAACCTTTTTTGCAAGAAATGCTAAACGATATTCTGTAAAAGAAAAGGGTACTAATTAATAACATGAAAACTTCTGAAAGTATATAATTCAAGTGTAAAAGTAAGTAGACAACAAAATTCTAAATAGTCTGATAATGTATTGGTGCTGAGTAAACATTAATATGAAGTTAAAAGACAAAACTATTACAAATAATAACTACATTAATTTGGAAGGTACATGAAATATAAAAAGATACAAATTATGACATTAAAAAATCAAAATGTTGGAGGAAGAGGAAGTAAGGAGTGGAGTTTTTTTCTTTTTTATTTCTTTTGCAAAGTTGTTACTATCTCTTTAAAATAACCTACTGAAACTATGAGATGGTTTCTGTAACCTTCATAGCAATTGCAAAGCAACAACATAGAAGAGATACACTAAAAAAAGCAATCAAAACTTACTACTTAAAAAGAATTCTTAAGCACAAAGGAAGACAGTAAGAGAGAAGTAAAGTAAGAAAGAATCTACAAAACAACAACAAAATTAACAAAATGGAGACAGTAAGTCATTACCTATTGAATGTAATTGAATTAAATTATCCAAATAAAGGACATAGAGTGACAAAATGCAGAAAAAGTGAAAACTCAGCTTTGTGCTGCCTACAATTCCCCTTAAGGATACACAAGGATTGAAAGTGAAAAGATGGAAAAAGATATTCCATGAAGAGCGGGAGTAGCTATATTTACATCAGATAAGATATACCTTAAGCAAAAACTAGGTAAAAATGAGAGAAATGATATTATATAATGATAAAGGTATCACCTCAGCAAGAGAATATAACAATTATAAATATGTATGCACTCAACATTGGAGCACCTAAATATATTGAGCAAATATTAATAGATCTAAAGAAAGAGGTGGACTGTAATGCAAAAAAACAAGGGACTTCAACATCCTGCTTTCAATAATAGACAGATCACCTTGATAGAATATCAATACAGAAACATGGTATTTAAATTACACTCTATATTGAATAGACCTAAACAATATTTACAGACCATTCTTTCAAACAGTTATAGAATGTACATTCTTCTCAAGTCCACATGATAGATTTTCCAGGATAGATCATATGTTAGGCCACAAAACAAGTCTTAAAAAATTTAAGATCAAAATCATATCAAGTATCTTCTCAGACCACAATGTTATAAAACTAGAAATAAATAACTGGACAAAACATGAAACTTTACAAATACATGTAAATCAAACACATGCTCCTTAGCAATCCATGGGTCAATGAATAAATTAACAGGGAAATTAAAAAATTCCTTGAGGCAAACGAAAATGGAGATATAACATACCAAAACCTATGAGACAAAGCAAAAGCAGTTCTAAGAGGGAAGTTTATAGCAATAAACATTTATCTAAAAAAAGTCTGTAATAAACAACCTAACATTGCACCTCAAAGAAGTAGAAAAACAAGAACAAACTTAAACCTAAAACTGACAGAAGGTAATAAATCATAATGATCAGAGAAGAAAAAATAAAACAGAGACTTAAAAAATACAAAAGACCAATCAAGAGCTAGTTTTTGTTTCTTTTTTTTTTTATTATTGGCAAGATAAACAAAATTCACAAGTTTTTATTTACACTAACTCAGGGGGAAAAGTATATAGTTCGCTCTTAGAACTTAGAACCCAAACAAATAAAATCAGGGATGAAAAAGAGATATCACTGGGTGTGGTGGCTCACGCCTGTAATCCCAGCACTTTGGGAGGTCGAGGCGGTCAGATCCCGAGGTCAGGAGATCGAGACCATCCTGGCTAACACGATAAAACCCTGTCTCTACTAAAAATACAAGAAATTAGCCAGGCGTGGTGGCGGGAGCCTGTGGTCCCAGCTACTCGGGAGGCTGAGGCAGGAGAATGGCATGAACCCGGGGTGTGGCGCTTGCAGCGAGCTGAGATCACACCACTGTACTCCAGCCTGGGCCACAGAGCGAGACTTCGTCTCAAAAAAAAAAAAAAGACAAGAAAAAGAGATATCACAGAAATGCAAAGGATCATAAAAGACTATTGTGAACAACTATATACCAACAGATTAGAAAACCTACAATAAATGGAAAAATACCTGGACATACGAAACTTACCAAAACTGAATGATGAAATAATTTAAAACTTGAAATTTTGACCAATAATGAATAATAAAATTGAATCAGTTATTAAAAAATTTCTGATCAAAGAGAAGCCCAGGACCTTATGTCTTCAATGCTGAATTCTACCAGACATTTAAATGAAAACTAGTACCAATTATTCTCAATTTATTCTAAAAAAATTGTAGAAGAGAAAATTATTCTAAACGCATTCTTAGAGGGCAGTTTTAACCTGATACCAAAACCAGATGAAAACGCAAAGAAAAATGGAAATCACAGGCCAATCTTCCAGATGAATGTGGATGAAAAAACTATCCACAAAGTACTGGCAAACTGAATTCAACAGTGAATTAAAAAGATCATTTATCATGATCAAGTGGGTTCATCCCAGAGATGCAAGGCAAGACTCAACATATGCAAATCAATAAACATGATACATCATATTAACAGAATCAAGGACAAAAGCCATATAATCACTTCAATAGACACAGAAAAGCCATTTAAGAAAATTCAACATCCTTTCATGACAAAAACTGTCAACAAAGTAGGTATAGAAGGAATATACCTCAGTACAATAAAGGTTGTATATTACAAACACATAGCTAACTCCCAGATAACATCATACTGAACAGGGAAAAGTTGAAACTTTTCTGCACAGATAGGAACAAGACAAGAATGCTCACTTCCTTCACTTTTATTTAACATAGTACTAGAAGCCCTAGCTGAGAAAATAGGTGAGAAGAAACAAGCGAAAGTCATCCAAATTGGAAAGAAGAAAATAAAGTGTCTCTGTAGACAACATAATTATATATATAAAAAACCCTGTATATGCCATCAAAAACTGTTAGAACTAGTAAATTAACTAAAGTTGCAGGATACAAAGTCAATATACAAAAACCAGTAGTGTTTCTACACACCCATAGTGAACTATCTGAAAAAGAAATTACAAAAGCAATACCCTTTATAATAGTGACAAAAAATAAAGATCTCTAAGGACAAATTTAACCAACGAAGTGAAAGATCTGTATACTGAGAACTATAAAACATTGATAAAATAAATTGAACATGACATAAATAAATAAAAAGATATGCCATGATAATTAATTGGAAAAATCATTATTGTTAAAATGGCCTCACTAACAAAAGTGACTTACAAATTCGATGTAATTTCTAACAAAATACCAATGACATTTTTTACTACAATAGAGAAAGCAATCCTAAAATTTGTATGGAACCACAAAAGACCCTAAATGGCAAAATAAATTTTGATCAAAAGAACAAAACAAAACAACAAAGCCTGTGGCATCACACTATCTGAATTCAAAAAACACTACAAAGCAATAGCAATCAAAAATGATACTTGTATAAAAATAGACACATAGACCAATGGAACAGAGTAGTGAACACAGACTTGCAGCCAACGGATCATCAACAAAGGTGTCAAGAACACGTATTGGGGGAAAATACAGCCACTTGAATAATGATGCTAAGGATATTGAATATACAGGAGAATAAATCCAGAGCTCATCTCTCACCATATACAAAAATCAAGTCAAAATTCATCAAAGACTTAAAGCTACAACCTGAAACTACTAGAAGAAAACATGGAAGAAACAGAACATTGTTCTAGGCAAAAATTTGTGTGTGTGTGTGTAAGACCTCAAAAGCACAGGCAACAAAAGTGAAATTGGACAAATGGGATTTTATCAAACTACAAGTTTCTGCACAGCAAAAGAAACAATTAACAAAGTGAACAGACATTATACACAATGGGAGAAAAGATTTGCACACTATCCATCTAAAAATAGATTAATAACCAGAATATACAAGAAACTCAAAGAACTCAATAGCAAACATAATAATAATCCAATTAAAAAGGGACAAAAAACCTAAACAGATGTTTCTCAAAAGAAAACATACAAATAGCCAACAGGTATATAAAAAATACTCAACATTACTAATAATCAGGGAAATTCAAGTTAAAACCACAAAGAGATATCATGTCACCCCAATTAAGATGGCTATTTAAAAAAATGCTGGTGACGATGCAGAAAAAGGGTAACATTTGTACACTGTGTGGGAATGTAGAATAGTACAGCCATTATGGAGAACAATACGGAGGTTCATCAAAAAACTATAGGGAGATCTACCATACAATCCAACAATCCAACTGGGTGTATATGCAGAAGAAATCAGCGTACAAAAATCAGTGCTGCATGTTTATTGCAGGACTATTCACAATAGCCAAGATATGAAATTAACCTAAGTGCCCATTAACAGATGAATAAATAAAGGAAATGTGGTGTATATACACAATGGAATACTATTTAATTATGAAAAGAATAAAATCTTATCATTTGCAGCAGCATGGATGAACCTGGCAAACATTATGTTAAGTGAGATAGGCCAGGCACAGAAAGATGGTATTTATCTCACTCATATGTGCAATCTAAAGGAGAGCTCATTGAAGAGTAGAATAGTAGCTACCAGAGGCTGGGGAGAGGAGGTGCAGTGGGGATTAGGAGAAAGTTTGTCAACAGGTTCAAAGTTACAGTAGACAGCAGAAATAAGTTCTGGTGTTCTATTGCACATTAGAGTGACTATGGCTAAAAATATTGTTCTGTATATTTCAAAATGGCCAGAAGAGAGAATTTTGAATGTTCTCATTACAAAGAAATAATAATTGTATGAGATGATAAATATGCTAAATACACTGATTTGGTTTTTATACAATGTATACATATATGGAAACATCACACTGTATTCTGTAAGTATACATGACTATTATGTGTCAATAAAAACAAAATTTTAAAAAGTAATGCCTGATACTTAACATCAGAATAGATATTTTACGAGAAAAAAATTATCACCATAGTTCATATTAGCCATGAACTAGAAATAGCTCAATAACTCAATGCCTATTCTATTCCATTCCATTCACTCTTCTATTCTATTCTATTCTATTCTATTCTATTCTATTCTATTCTATTCTATTCTATTCTATTCTATTCTTTCTAATTAATTCTGTTCTTCATTTGTATATAATTGGTATTACACAGCATGGAAATTTTCTATTGCTCCCTACAATAATATGAATAGTGTAACACCACATAATACTGCCAAAAAAAAAAAAAAAAAACAACGAAAAAACTATATTCAATGATTTCATTTATACATTGGAAGTCAACACCAAATCTACATTCTATTGTACAACGTTTTATGTATACTTAGGTGGTAACACACAAATATAGGGTGTGATTTTATAAACATCATGAAAATTGTTACCTATAGGCTAAAGGCATATAGGTTATTGAAAAGGATTGTTCTAAGGGCTCCTGGGATACTGGCAATATTCTGTTTCTTGGACAGAATGATGATTTCATGGCTGTTTAATTTTTAATAATTTGTACACTATTAATCAACAATAAGAAGATTATACCATATGTTACATTTTATAAAGTAAAAGTCAAATCATCATGTGTATACTTTAAAACACAATTTTAAGTAACATATTATCTATTTTTAGACAGCAAATTACATAAATATTTTACCCAAGAAAATATTTAAGAATGTTAAAGTCTATCCTTTATTAAAAGCATCACACATGTAATAAGCATTTATTTTTCCTAAATATGTAGCAAACTCCAACAGTGTGAAGATAAATTCAATTTTTTTTGTCAATTTTCTTTCATGGACATATGTACTATGATCATCAGCAGCAGCTATATTTAGAATTACCATTTTCTAAGCATTGCTGTATTTAGAATGTCTAATCCGCTGTGTTTAAAATAAAATAAACTAGTTTTAACAAAATTTGAAGCTTTACCAATGAGCACTTATTCCAATCTTGTATGTTTCTAGGAATTATTTAAGAAGTAAAATTATTTTGATTAAAATATAAGTTTTTCCTGGCAGAGCAGATGCTCATCATTTTCATTCCAGTATGTTTTCATTATCGGCAGATTTTGTGTGTTATATACACTTCAGTAAACTACATCAAATGGCTCAGAAACGTGTTAAGACATATTTGCTTTAATTTTTACTAGTTACAGAAGCAAAACAATTAGAATTAATTTAGATTAGATTCAAAATAATGTGGAAAGGGTTACTTGTTCGCTGGTGTTATTTCTGAAATAAGTTTATGCTAGAGGGGGCTTTTTTTTTTTTTTTTTTTTCAGACGGAGTCTCACTCTGTCGCCCAGGCTGGAGTGCAGTGGCATGTTCTCGGCTCACTGCAGACTCCGCCACCCTGGTACAAGCAATTCTCATGCGTCAGCCTCCCGAGTAGCTGCGTTTACCGGCATGAGCCACCATGCCGGGTTAATTTTTGTATTTTTAGTAGAGATGAGGTTTTGCCATGTTGGCCAGTTTGGTCTCGAACTCCTGACCTGAGGTGATCTGCCCACCTGGGTTTCTCAAAGTGCTGGGATTAAAGGCATGAGCCACCGCGCCTGGCCTAGAGGGGACTTTTCTTTTCCTCAGGCTCGTGCTTCTTTTGGAGAAGACTCCATTAGAAAAGCATCCTGGCCCCATGACCCAACCCTTCTCATGTGCCAAAGGGTATGGTGGCCAATCTAAAGGAGCGCCAAATGTCCAAAGCTGGATAATGTGAGCACTGAAATAAATAATGCTATATTGTAATATAAGCCAAAGAATAAAATAAATGTCCATGCCTTGGAATTAATATAAATAAAAAATAAAAGCATGGACAAATCATAATAATTTATATGGATACTTTCCTTCTCCACCACTAACAACACCAGGAGGTAAAGCGTAATACACCTTTTCCTTGAGTGTGTGTTCCAGGAGTGTCCTGTATATTCCCGGTTTCAGTTCTAGAATTAGCCATTTCTCCAAGAAATCCTGGGTTCCTTTTACTGGAGAATGGCATTTAGAAATCAAGATTTGGGCACTGGGTATGTTGTGGCTGCTAGATGTTCACTGCTCCAGTAGCTTCTCACCAGACAGACTGAAGAAATGTAGATAAGTATCCTCATCTATATGTATAGACATAGCTATAATTAGTTCTGTTAAATGTGAGTTTCCACTGATGTCTCTGACTAATCTATCACTGTGTGGTTCATTCCAGTATTCTTCTCTTGTTTATTTGTAACTTCTTTCTGTGACATTGAGAAAGCTGTCTTCCATTTTCCATAGCATATTTACTTTTTAAAATCATCCCTAGATACATATAAAGTAGTTTCAGAATTGCTAACTTGTACCCCTGTGAGAAACAAATTTACCCACTGGTGATTTTACTCACTTATTCCAGTTTTTGACTTTTAAAATCCAATCGAACTTGATTTCACAAAGTTACTTTAAGCCAGTTTCTTTTCTCTTACTCTCCAACTGAGGTTATATCCTGTGTTTGTAATGCAGTTAAATTTGTTTGTTGCAGTCTGCATTCCACCCTGGGATCACTATAACTTCTAACAATTAGAAAAAAAATGCATACTTGAAGGTTCACTTTCTATATATCTTCGGAAGATACATGGCTATGCTTATAATATATAATTTAAAAGTAAATTTGAATCAAATGGATTTTAAAAAAGCAAAACATACAACTGACTACAAAAAAGTACAAAATTAACCTAACTATAGATGAAATAAAAACGACGTTATACAAGCACCCGCAAGCAAAAATGAATTAATTCACGAAAATCTGGAGCACATAATTCAGATGTGTAATTTTACTAAGACAAATAACCTGCCAGATAGTTGTAATTTTTACTTAGTTTTTTTTGGTGGTATTATTAATATAATGATTCTAGAACTATTTTGTGTACATCGTAAGATAGAAGAAACAAGTAAATTTAGTGATACTGTCAGGAGCCAGCATTTTCACTATGGCAGTAGGAAAGTAAACATATGTAATGTCAGAAGGAAAGGAAGAATCCTGTGATATTAAACTGGAGTTGGAGAAATCAGTCCAAAGCCATAATCCTTTACCAAATGTCTTCAGATTGCTGTCTACTGAAGGATCCTAGAAGAATAACACGGAAGTAGCAGTGAGCATACATATTGCCCAGATCTTGGTGTGCAAATACCATCTCCAAGTAAAAGGAACTAGGGCTCTTATTTAAAAAAAAAAAAGTATTTAGTTCAAATCTAGGGCTGTATAAAATAAAATGAGGCTGGAACATCTTATGGGGACTGAAATTAAAAAAACTTAATTGCATCAAAAAGATACTATAGTCAGCTTGAATGGCTTCCTTTTTGGGAAAATTGGACTACCAAAAAGAATAATATCTGTCTAAAATGAGAACAAAAAAATTGAGGAAAATAGATAAAATAAGACAATAGAACATTGGCAATTGTTAGAGCAGTTTAATGTGTAATTGTAGTTTAATGCATCATTCTCTTTACTTTTATTTGTATTTGAAATTTTCTATAATGAAAAGTATACTATATGTATATATTATGTTATATATGCTAATATAATATAATGTACATAATATTCTATACATATATAAAACTAAAACATAAGTAAAATGTGGTAGCTACAAGAATATAAAGTTTGAAAAAATAAAGTATAAATGTAACAAATTCAAATCAGTGTCATATAAAGAAGTTAAATAAAAAACCAGAAGCTCACAGAAAAATTAAAATGAGTAATTTACCTCCAAGCCTAAACCAAACTAATTACCAAACATGTTAAAAATTCAATTTAAATAATATAATCATAAAACAATTAGAATAAAAACAGGCAATTAATGACTTTTTATCAAATTGGGAGAAATATTCCAAGCAGAAGACTGTAAAAATAGAAAAAGAAAAGAAATAAACACTTCTAAAACTCTTGTATATGAGAAGCAAAGGACTGTATATCTGAGAGGATAATGACTGACTTGCAAAAATATTAAGCTAAAATTCAATTATCCTAGCTCAGAAAAGCACCTGCAAATAAATAACATAATAAATATTAATAATAATCTAATAAAGTAATGAACAAAAGATAATTGCAGATTATTCACCAAATATGAAAGCTACTAGTTAGTAGATTTAAGAATAAATTTAACTTATCAGAAATAGGATATTCAAATTAAAGAAGAAATGAGATTCTGTATGTGTTCCTACTGAGTTAGAAAATAATTTATTATTATAATACCAAATATTGTTCAGGGTGGACTGAGATAACTACTCTAATAAACTGAATATGAACATTGGACACCCCTTTATTGGGGCAATTGGGATATAACTAACCAGTTATTTTAAATGTTCATATATTTAAGCTCTCAAAATATATCTTAAGAAAATTACCATCTGTGAGGTTATAATTAAAAATAACTTGTAGCTTAAAACACAGAACATTATTGCCCCAAAATAAGTGAATGTTGCATAAATGTTAATCTATCTATTAAATATGGTAGCATAGAAGTCTAAAGTCATATTTTATAAGCATTTCAAGATATGCAAAATATATGATATTAGAATTAATGAGAAAAGAACATATTCATAAGTAATATAATTATAATTTTGTAAAGAAATATAAAGGAAAAAAATTGGAAGGCAAAACACAGCAGTCTTATGAGTAGCTATCTATTGGTGGCCATTTTAAGAATAATTTGGATTATCCATGTATAATTATTTTTCAATGAAAAATGAAGTTTGCATGTAATTTTTCAAAGCAACACCATTTTGAACACAACCAGAAATAAGAATATATTCTGTGAATAACTGAATGAAATAAATTTTTTATCAGTATTAAGTCAATACACAGGGCAATATCTTGAAATGTAATGTTAAATGATGCCATAAGTATGACATATTACATATTCTGAAGCTGAAATTAGCCCTGTGCAAGCATCATTCAGTAAGGCTTTCTTTGCGACCTATTCTAGATATTAAAATTTCAAGGTTACTGTCAGTTAAGATCACTCAGTTTGGACTTCTTTATTAGTAATAGGAAAGATTATTTTAATGCCCTACAACAAGAGCAGCATTAGCAGCTCACCAGTTGTTTAATGAGAATTGAACCCAAGAATATACAGGTGAAAATGGTTTAACATCTAGTGCATTCACATCAAACTACAAACTACAGTATATTTTGTATGTTCATTATCAATTTTTCTGCTGAAAGAAATTACTAAGACATTTACCCAGGTGCAAGAAACTGGTTTTTTGTTTGTTTGTTTGTTTTTTCTTCACCTTTTCTAGTCTTTTTATGCAACATTTTACTGTACTACTTCCTGATCTTTTTTTTATTATTATTATACTTTAAGTTCTAGGGTACATGTGCGCAACGTGCAAGTTTGTTACATATGTATACATGTGCCATGTTGGTGTACTGCACCCATCAACTCGTCAGCACCCATCAACTCGTCATTTACATCAGGTATAACTCCCGATGTCATCCCTTCCCCTTCCCCCCTCCCAACAATAGGCCCCGGTGTGTGATGTTCCCCTTCCCGTGTCCAGGTGATCTCATTGTTCAATTCCCACCTATGAGTGAGAACACGTGGTGTTTGGTTTTCTGTTCTTGCGATAGTTTGCTGAGAATGATGGTTTCCAGCTGCATCCATGTCCCTACAAATGACACGAACTCATCCTTTTTTATGGCCGCATAGTATTCCATGGTGTACATGTGCCACATTTTCTTAATCCAGTCTGTCACTGATGGACATTTGGGTTGATTCCAAGTCTTTGCTATTGTGAATAGTGCCGCAATGAACATATGTGTGCATGTGTCTTTATAGCAGCATGACTTATAATCCTTTGTGTATATATCCAGTAATGGGATGTTTGGGTCATATGGTATTTCTAGTTCTAGATCCTTGAGGAATCACCACACTGTTTTCCACAATGGTTGAACTAGTTTACCGTCCCACCAACAGTGTAAAAGTGTTCTTATTTCTCCACATCCTCTCCAGCACCTGTTGTTTCCTGACTTTTTAATGATTGCCATTCTGACTGGTGTGAGATAGTATCTCATTGTGGTTTTGATTTGCATTTCTCTAATGGCCAGTGATGATGAGCATGTTTTCATGTGTCTGTTGGCTGTATGAATGTCTTCTTTTGAGAAATGTCTGTTCATATCCTTTGCTGACTTTTTGATCTTTTACAGTGTCCCACCTCAGCAAAAGGCCCTGCTGATCGATCTAAACCACTTTCACATTGAATGGGTCATTTTCTGTGTCAGGACTGACTGATACTAATTGTAGGGAAACATCTGTCTCAGTCTGCTCTTTTTTAAAGTTAAGACTTTAAAGAAACAAGTACATCAATTGAATTGCTCTAGTTTTAGTTATTTTTGTTTTTAATTATTGGTGTATAGATCCCTGTGTATGTAGGACCCTGAAGATACGAAGTTCTTTAATAGGCAAAACAATGACTTTCAAAGTCTCAAAGTCTTTTTTCTCCATCTGAATTGCTGAATCGGGAGGAATTTTATCAATTTTTCTGACATTTAAAGAAAAATAAAAACTTCTGATCAGAGTTCTCCAGACAGTGTCTCTTCAAATCCTGCAGTGCCCTTTAGACTACAATTACTTCTTTGTGATTCTTTCAAATGTCTCCTAATAGCAGCAGGTCTGGTTGAAACTGTCCACTTTTGGCTCACTGGGTTTTTAACTGCAAATGTGTGATAAAATCAGAGGAAAAGTGAATGTTCATTGATTGCAGTTATATAAAAATGTTTTGTTTAGGCCTTTTGTGCCATGCAGCCAGCAATACCTGATATGGCTTCCTCCAACTTCCAGCTATGATATCTATATAACGAAAATAAATAAAATGCTATGAAAAAATTACAAAACTCTAGCACCTTTGGGGAAACAAATTATATGGCCTCATGGGAATCTTTGCTAACTTCCTATGTAGTAAAATTAGATTAAGAGTAACCTATTTCGGCTTTCTGATGTGAAATCCCAGGCTTCTTCTCATGAAAGGGGATTGCTAAAGCAGAAAATCAAAATGGGTAAGACAGTGATTCTTGCATTCCTCAGAATATGTCTCCTGACTCTAAATGGTTGTGTACCTTTTGGAAATAGCTGCCTTTCACTTCTGTACTGAAGTACTTTCTCCCTTTCTCTCCTCTCCCCTTCTTTCTCTCTCTCTATCTGTCTTCCTTCTTTTTGGTCTTAACAGTGTAGAGTGACATGAGGCACAGTACTTCACCAAAAAGTATTCACCTGTTAATTCTGTTATTTTTCTCCATCCAAATCTAAGTGTAAATAAACTACTACCAGGAAAGAGTGGTCTAAAACTGACGATGGTAGTGAAAGGCTGTATCTAAAAAAAAAAGTTAGATTAATAAAGTTACATTAATAGAGCAATGTATAGAAACATGGAAACATAAAGAAGAAGAAACTGTAGCAGACAATTATTCCATTCATTTAATACTTATCAATTGAGATTTACTATGTGCAGGTAGTACTCTAGGCCCTTGGAATATATCAAGTTAAAAAAAAAAAAGATCTCTACCTCCTTGGGGCATATTTGGAAGACAGGCAATAAATAATTCACCTTTACAAAAAGTAAATTATATAGTGCATTAGAAAAGGCACTAATGGAAATGAATAAGTAAATCAGCAAAGAGAATCAGTTGAGCTATTACAATCGTAGAAGTCAGAGTAGACGATATTGAATAAATGAAATGTGTCACAGTTGGGAAATACAGCCATGGGAATTAATGGTACAAGAGTATTATTCTAGACAGAAGGAATAATTACAACAAAGACTCTATGTTATGTGTGTTCCTACTGTGTTTCAGTAGCAACAAGGAGGCAAATGTGGCAGAGCAGAGTAAATAGGGAAAAATGTTAGAAAAGGATATCAGAAGAGTAAGGTCGGACCAAATAAGGATGTCTTGCAGGCTATTTATAGACATTGATTCTTTCTTTGGTTAAAAAGAAAAAAAGAAAGGCAAGGCATTTGTAGTAGTCGGTGTTATCCAGAGAAACAGAACCAATAGAGTATATATTGCCACATAAGAGGAGATTTCTTATGAGAATTGGCTCACACGGTTATGGAGGTTGGAAGTCCCATAATATACTGTTTGCAAGTTGAGGAACAAGGAAAGCTTGTGGTGCAACCAGGCTGAATACAAAAGGCCTGAGAATTGGAGGTGGTGTGTGGTTAGTATAAGTTCCAGGGTCCAAATGCCCCCAAAGCCAGGAGCTCCAACATCCAAGGGCAGGAAAAGATGTCTAGCTCAAGAAAAGAGAGAAAGTTTTCTTTTCTTCTACCTTTTTTGTTCTATTTGGGCCCTGAATGGATTCGATAGTGGCCACCTACACTGATGAGAGTAGATATTATTTATTTAGCCTACTGGTTCAAATGCTAACCTCTTCTGGAAACAAACACTCTCACAGGCACACACAGAATAATGTTTCACCAGTTGCCTAGATAGCCCTTAGACCACCCAAACTGACACATAAAATTAACCATCACAGCATTATAAAGTTTTGAGTGGAATACTAACAATGTTTGATTTACATTTATCATGATCTCTGTAAATGCACTGTTGAGGATAGACTGTTAAGACTACAGAGGGTCAGGGTAGAGGCAATGATAGTAATGAGAAATGGACTAATAATGACCTAGAAATATTAGCTGGAGTGAACACACAAATATCAGATAAAATAGACATTAAAAAAAACAGCAGAGAGAGAGAGAGAGAGAGAGAGAGAGAGCAAACAAAACAATTTATAATTTAAGCACACATGTACCAAATATAGAGAGAGCAAAAACAGCCATCAAATATAGAGACAGCAAACACTTATAGTAATACAAGGAGAAATAAACAATTAGTTAGTGATAAGTAGAAACTTTTGTATTAGTTTCTTAGAACTGTCATAAAATTACCTCAAACTCTGATGGTTTAAAACAAAAGGCTTTGAGGGTAGAAGTGCAAAATTAAGATATTGGCAGATCATTCTCCCTGTAAAGGTGCTAAGAAGGACTTCTTCCTTACCTCCTCTAGTTTCTGGTGATTTGGAGAAATTCCTGGCATCCCTTGGCTTGTGCAGCGTAAATCCCATCTCTTTCTCTATCTTCACAAGGCCTTTCCTCCCTTGTGTCTGCCTATTTGTCTACATATGGTCTTCTTATAGGTCACTAGTCATTGGAGTTAGGTTTCATTCTACTTCAGTAAGATAAGACCTCATCTTAAATTACAACTGCAAGGATGCTGTTTATAAGTTAGGTCAAATTAGGAGGTTGTGGGCATTCATGAATTTTGAAGGGACACTATTCAACTGAATAGAGTTTATTCTCTTCCCACCCTCTACCAAATTTATATCTATTCTATGTGTAGAATGCTTTCACGCAATCCCAACATTCTTTAAAGTCTTAACTCACGGCATCATTAATTCTAAGTCCCATATTTTATCTGGATTCAGACTGAAAAACTTCCAAATCTTGTCATCCAAATTATCTAAATCAAATAGGGGCAAGACTTTGGGTACAATCTATCCTGAGAACAATTTCTTTTCATCTGTGGATAAGCTGAACTAAAAACCAAATTATATGATTCCAAAATATAATGGTGAGACAGGTGCAGAATAGACATTCCCATTCCACAAAGCAGAAATTGGAAGGAAAAAAGGAGGTTACAGATCAAGAAAGTCCAAAATCAATAAGGTAAAAATTCCATTAGATTTTAATGCCTTCAAATAATACTCATTGGTTGGAGGTGGCACGCTCTGGTCCTACACAGGCCACATGAGCCCCAGCTTCTCAGCCCATGAAGGTCTCATTGCCTTGACCTATGGCTGTAGTGCCCCTGCTCTCAGTTTCCTGCATATAGAATCCTAGATGTCTGATAGTTTTTCTTAATTTTATTCTGTCTGCCCTCTTCAATCTAAGATGGCAGTGTTTTTGCTGATACAATATTCTCAAAATTCTTGTCAGTCTTCTGTGGAAATCAAGGAGATTCATGACATGACAAAAGAAGGTTTTCCACAAATCCTTCTTGCATAACCCATCGCTATGTTGGCTTCTACTGAGATAATTCATTGGACTTATAAATTACACGATCTCCTCAGCATTAGTATTTTCCAATCATACTTGTGGCCCTGTTTATAAGCACACCTCTGGGATAGGCTGATAATTTTCTATATCAGCTTAGTGCTGCTTCCTTTGTGCTTAGCAGTTCCTTCACCAATTTATCTTTTTTTTCTTTTTTCTTTTACATTTTACCATAAGCGGCAGGGAAAACCAGATCACACCTTTTGCATTTTGCTTAGAAATCTTCTCGCTAAATATTTAAGTTTATTACTTACAACTTCTACTTTCCATCTAATAACAGAATGTAATCCAGCCTGGTGTTTCGCCTTTATAAAAAGGATTGCCTTTCCTTCAGTGTTCAGTAACATGTTCCTCACTTCCATCTAAGACCTCCACAGAAGCACCTTAAATGTTCATGTTGTAGCAGCATTCTCTTCATGTTGATATATGAATCATCTTAGAAGATAGAAGCCTCCTCTATGCTCTCCTCACTTCTTTCGGAACCCACAACAGAATTGCCTTTAACATTTATAGTTCTACCAACAATCTCTTCAAGAAAATCTAGATTTTTTTTCTTCTGTGTACCTTGGAAAAATTTTAGCCTCTATTTATCATCCAATTCCAAAGCCTATTTTAATGTGTAGTTATTTATTAAAAGAGCACCCCATTTTCCAGCACCAAATAGTTTTCTAGTACTACTGTAACAAATTAACCCAAAGTTGGATGACTTAAAAAAACAGACATTTATTTTCTCACATTTCTGGAAGATAGAGGTATGAACTCAAGGTGTTGGCAGAGCCCTGCCTCCTTTAAAGACGTGAGGGAAGGACCCTTCTTTGCTTCTCTTATTTTCTGGTGGTAGTTAGCTATCATTGGCCTTATTTGACCCATGGCAGCGTGACTCCAGTCTCTGCCATTGTCTTCAAATAGGCCTTTTCCTTGTGTGTCTGTGTGTCTTCACACAACCTTCTTATAAAAGTGTACATGGGGAGTGATCCCACACAAATAAAGCTTTGTATAAGCATATTATGAATAGTTGTACATCATAAAGTTAGATAACTTAGATAAAATGAAAAAATTCCTATGAATATGTAAACTAGTGAAATGAACTCAGGAAGAAGTTGACAATTCGAATAGACAAAAGCAAGTGAAGAGATGGAAATAGAAGTAAAAATACTATCCACAAAAAACAAAACAAAAAATGCTCAGACCCAGATGGCTTCACTGCTGAATTCTACCAAACATTTGTAGAAATATTGGTACCAATTCTTCACAAAATATTCCTTTTTTTTTTTTTTTTTTTTTTTTTTTTTTTTTTTTTTTTTTTTTTTTATTATACTTTAAGTTCTAGGGTACATGTGCATAACGTGCAGGTTTGTTACATATGTAAACTTATGCCATGTTGGTGTGCTGCACCCATCAACTCGTCAGCACCCATCAATTCATCATTTATATCATGTATAACTCCCCAATGCAATCCCTCCCTCCTCCCCCCTCCCCCGTCCCCATGATAGACCCCAGTGTGTGATGTTCCCCTTCCCGAGTCCAAGTGATCTCATTGTTCAGTTCCCACCTATGAGTGAGAACATGCGGTGTTTGGTTTTCTCTTCTTGTGATAGTTTGCTAAGAATGATGGTTTCCAGCTGCATCCATGTCCCTACAAAGGACGCAAACTCATCCTTTTTTATGGCTGCATAGTATTCCATGGTGTATATGTGCCACATTTTCTTAATCCAGTCTGTCACAGATGGACATTTGGGTTGATTCCAAGTCTTTGCTATTGTGAATAGTGCCGCAATAAACATACGTGTGCATGTGTCTTTGTAGTAGACTAATTTATAATCCTTTGGGTATATACCCAGTAGTGGGATGGCTGGGTCATATGGTACATCTAGTTCTAGATCCTTGAGGAATTGCCATACTGTTTTCCATAATGGTTGAACTAGTTTACAATCCCACCAACAGTGTAAAAGTGTTCCTATTTCTCCACATCCTCTCCAACACCTGTTGTTTCCTGACTTCTTAATGATTGCCATTCTAACTGGTGTGAGATGGTATCTCATTGTGGTTTTGATTTGCATTTCTCTGATGGCAAGTGATGATGAGCATTTTTTCATGTGTCTGTTGGCTGTATGAATATCTTCTTTTGAGAAATGTCTGTTCATATCCTTTCCCCACTTTTTGATGGGGTTGTTTGTTTTTTTCTCGTATATTTGTTTGAGTTCTTTGTAGATTCTGGATATTAGCCCTTTGTCAGATGAGTAGGTTGCAAAAATTTTCTCCCATTCTGTAGGTTGCCTGTTCACTCTGATGGTAGTTTCTTTTGCTGTGCAAAAGCTCTTTAGTTTAATTAGATCCCATTTGTCAATTTTGGCTTTTGCTGCCGTTGCTTTTGGTGTTTTAGACATGAAGTCCTTGCCCATGCCTATGTCCTGAATGGTACTACCTAGATTTTCTTCTAGGGTTTTTATGGTATTAGGTCTAACATTTAAGTCTCTAATCCATCTTGAATTAATCTTCGTATAAGGGGTAAGGAAAGGATCCAGTTTCAGCTTTCTACTTATGGCTAGCCAATTTTCCCAGCACCATTTATTAAATAGGGAATCCTTTCCCCATTTCTTGTTTCTCTCAGGTTTGTCAAAGATCAGATGGCTGTAGATGTACGGTATTATTTCTGAGGACTCTGTTCTGTTCCATTGGTCTATATCTCTGTTTTGGTACCAGTACCATGCTGTTTTGGTTACTGTAGCCTTGTAGTATAGTTTGAAGTCAGGTAGCGTGACGCCTCCAGCTTTGTCCTTTTGACTTAGGATTGTCTTGGCAATGCGGGCTCTTTTTTGGTTCCATATGAACTTTAAAGCAGTTTTTTCCAATTCTGTGAAGAAAGTCATTGGTAGCTTGATGGGGATGGCATTGAATCTATAAATAACCTTGGGGAGTATGGCCATTTTCACGATATTGATTCTTCCTATCCATGAGCATGGTATGTTCTTCCATTTGTTTGTGTCCTCTTTGATTTCACTGAGCAGTGGTTTGTAGTTCTCCTTGAAGAGGTCCTTTACATCCCTTGTAAGCTGGATTCCTAGGTATTTTATTCTCTTTGAAGCAATTGTGAATGGAAGTTCATTCCTGATTTGGCTCTCTGCTTGTCTGTTGCTGGTGTATAAGAATGCTTGTGATTTTTGCACATTAATTTTGTATCCTGAGACTTTGCTGAAGTTGCTTATCAGCTTAAGGAGATTTTGGGCTGAGACGATGGGGTTTTCTAAATATACAATCATGTCATCTGCAAACAGGGACAATTTGACTTCTTCTTTTCCTAACTGGACACCCTTGATTTCTTTCTCTTGCCTGATTGCCCTAGCCAGAACTTCCAACACTATGTTGAATAGGAGTGGTGAGAGAGGGCATCCCTGTCTTGTGCCAGTTTTCAAAGGGAATTTTTCCAGTTTTTGCCCATTCAGTATGATATTAGCTGTGGGTTTGTCATAAATAGCTCTTATTATTTTGAGGTACGTTCCATCAATACCGAATTTATTGAGCGTTTTTAGCATGAAGGGCTGTTGAATTTTGTCAAAAGCCTTTTCTGCATCTATTGAGACAATCATGTGGTTCTTGTCTTTGGTTCTGTTTATATGCTGGATTACGTTTATTGATTTGCGAATGTTGAACCAGCCTTGCATCCCAGGGATGAAGCCCACTTGATCATGGTGGATAAGCTTTTTGATGTGCTGCTGAATCCGGTTTGCCAGTATTTTATTGAGGATTTTTGCATCAATGTTCATCAGGGATATTGGTCTAAAATTCTCTTTTTTTGTTGTGTCTCTGCCAGGCTTTGGTATCAGGATGATGTTGGCCTCATGAAATGAGTTAGGGAGGATTCCCTCTTTTTCTATTGATTGGAATAGTTTCAGAAGGAATGGTACCAGCTCCTCCTTGTACCTCTGGTAGAATTCAGCTGTGAATCCATCTGGTCCTGGACTTTTTTTGGTGGGTAGGCTATTAATTGTTGCCTCAATTTCAGAGCCTGCTATTGGTCTATTCAGGGATTCAACTTCTTCCTGGTTTAGCCTTGGGAGAGTGTAAGTGTCCAGGAAATTATCCATTTCTTCTAGATTTTCTAGTTGATTTGCGTAGAGGCGTTTATAGTATTCTCTGATGGTAGTTTGTATTTCTGTGGGGTCAGTGGTGATATCCCCTTTATCATTTTTTATTGCATCTATTTGATTCCTCTCTCTTTTTTTCTTTATTAGCCTTGCTAGCGGTCTGTCAATTTTGTTGATCTTTTCAAAAAACCAACTCCTGGATTCATTGATTTTTTGGAGGGTTTTTTGTGTCTCTATCTCCTTCAGTTCTGCTCTGATCTTAGTTATTTCTTGCCTTCTGCTAGCTTTTGAATGTGATTGCTCTTGCCTCTCTAGTTCTTTTAATTGTGATGTTAGAGTGTCAATTTTAGATCTTACCTGCTTTCTCTTGTGGGCATTTAGTGCTATAAATTTCCCTCTACACACTGCTTTAAATGTGTCCCAGAGATTCTGGTATGTTGTATCTTTGTTCTCATTGGTTTCAAAGAACATCTTTATTTCCGCTTTCATTTCGTTATGTACCCAGTAGTCATTCAGGAGCAGGTTGTTCAGTTTCCATGTAGTTGAGCGGTTTTGATTGAGTTTCTTAGTCCTGAGTTCTAGTTTGATTGCACTGTGGTCTGAGAGACAGTTTGTTATAATTTCTGTTCTTTTACATTTGCTGAGGAGTGCTTTACTTCCAATGATGTGGTCAATTTTGGAATAAGTACGATGTGGTGCTGAGAAGAATGTATATTCTGTTGATTTGGGGTGGAGAGTTCTATAGATGTCTATTAGGTCCGCTTGGTGCAGAGATGAGTTCAATTCCTGGATATCCTTGTTAACTTTCTGTCTCGTTGATCTGTCTAATGTTGACAACGGAGTGTTGAAGTCTCCCATTATTATTGTATGGGAGTCTAAGTCTCTTTGTAAGTCTCTAAGGACTTGCTTTATGAATCTGGGTGCTCCTGTATTGGGTGCATATATATTTAGGAGAGTTAGCTCTTCCTGTTGAATTGATCCCTTTACCATTATGTAATGGCCTTCTTTGTCTCTTTTGATCTTTGATGGTTTAAAGTCTGTTTTATCAGAGACTAGGATTGCAACCCCTGCTTTTTTTTGTTCTCCATTTGCTTGGTAGATCTTCCTCCATCCCTTTATTTTGAGCCTATGTATGTCTCTGCATGTGAGATGGGTCTCCTGAATACAGCAGACTGATGGGTCTTGACTCTTTATCCAGTTTGCCAGTCTGTGTCTTTTAATTGGAGCATTTAGTCCATTAACATTTAAGGTTAATATTGTTATGTGTGAACTTGATCCTGCCATTATGATATTAACTGGTTATTTTGCTCGTTAGTTGATGCAGTTTCTTCCTAGCCTCGATGGTCTTTACATTTTGCCAAGTTTTTGCGATGGCTGGTACCGGTTGTTCCTTTCCATGTTTAGGGCTTCCTTCAGGGTCTCTTGTAAGGCAGGCCTGGTGGTGACAAAATCTCTAAGCATTTGCTTATCTGTAAAGGATTTTATTTCTCCTTCACTTATGAAACTTAGTTTGGCTGGATATGAAATTCTGGGTTGAAAATTCTTTTCTTTAAGAACGTTGAATATTGGCCCCCACTCTCTTCTGGCTTGTAGAGTTTCTGCCGAGAGATCTGCTGTTAGTCTGATGGGCTTCCCTTTGTGGGTGACCCGACCTTTCTCTCTGGCTGCCCTTAAGATTTTTTCCTTCATTTCAACTTTGGTGAATCTGGCAATTATGTGTCTTGGAGTTGCTCTTCTGGAGGAGTATCTTTGTGGCGTTCTCTGTATTTCCTGAATTTGAATGTTGGCCTGCCCTACTAGGTTGGGGAAGTTCTCCTGGATGATATCCTGAAGAGTGTTTTCCAACTTGGTTCCATTTTCCCCCTCACTTTCAGGCACCCCAATCAGACGTAGATTTGGTCTTTTTACGTAATCCCATACTTCTTGCAGGCTTTGCTCATTTCTTTTTCTTCTTTTTTCTTTTGGTTTCTCTTCTCGCTTCATTTCATTCATTTGATCTTCAATCGCTGATACTCTTTCTTCCAGTTGATCGAGTCGGTTACTGAAGCTTGTGCATTTGTCACGTATTTCTCGTGTCATGGTTTTCATCTCTGTCATTTCGTTTATGATCTTCTCTGCATTAATGAGTCTAGCTGTCAATTCTTCCACTCTTTTTTCAAGATTTTTAGTTTCTTTGCGCTGGGTACGTAATTCCTCCTTTAGCTCTGATAAGTTTGATGGACTGAAGCCTTCTTCTCTCCTCTCGTCCAAGTCATTCTCTGACCAGCTTTGATCCGTTGCTGGTGATGGGCTGCGCTCCTTTGCAGGGGGAGATGCGCTCTTATTTTTTGAATTTCCAGCTTTTCTGCCCTGCTTCTTCCCCATCTTTGTGGTTTTATCTGTCTCTGGTCTTTGATGGTGGTGACGAACTGATGGGGTTTTGGTATAGGTGTCCTTCCTGTTTGATAGTTTTCCTTCTGACAGTCAGAAGGACTCTCTGTTGGTCTGTTGGAGATTGCTTGAGGTCCACTCCAGACCCTGTTTGCCTGGGTATCAGCAGCAGAGGTTGCCGAAGATAGAATATTGCTGAACAGCGAGTGTACCTGTCTGATTCTTCCTTTGGAAGTGTCCTCTCAGGGGTGTACTCCACCCTGTGAGGTGTGGGGTGTCAGACTGCCCCTAGTGGGGGAATTCTCCCAGCTAGGCTACTCAGGGGTCAGGGACACACCTGAGCAGGCAGTCTGTCCGTTCTCAGATCTCAACCTCCGCGTTGGGAGATCCGCGGCTCTCCCCAAAGCTGTCAGACAGAGTCGTTCGCGTCTGCACCGGCTCCAGCTACTTCCCCTGTTGGTCTTCAGCTGTGCGCTGTCCCCAGAGGTGGAGACTACAGAGACAGGCAGGCTTCCTTGAGCTGCTGTGAGCTCCACCCAGTTCGAGCTTCCCAGCGGCTTTGTTTACCTACTTAAGCCTCAGCAATGGCGGGCGCCCCTCCCCCAGCCTCGCTGCTGCCTTGCGGATAGATCGCGGCAGACTGCTGTGTTAGCAGTGAGGGAGGCTTCGTGGGCGTGGGACCCTCCCGGCCAGGTGTGGGATATATTCTCCTGGAATGCCTGTATGCTTACAGCGCAGTATTGGGGTGGGAGTTACCCGATTTTCCAGGTGTTGTGTGTCTCAGTTCCCCTGGCTAGGAAAACGGATTCCCTTCCCCCTTGCGCTTCCAGGTGAGGCGATGCCTCGCCCTGCTTCAGCTCTCGCTGGTCAGGCTGCAGCAGCTGACCAGCACCGATTGTCCGGCACTCCCTAGTGAGATGACCCCAGTACCTCAGTTGAAAATGCAGAAATCACCGGTCTTCTGTGTCGCTCGCGCTGGGAGTTGGAGACTGGAGTTGTTCCTATTCGGCCATCTTGCCAATATTCCAAAATATAAAGGAAAGAACTCTTCTCAATTCATTCTATGATGTCAGTATTACTCTATCAATAGAATAAAACAAATGACATGATTATCTTTCTATACATATTTAAAACATTTGAAAAATTCAACACAATTATATGATAAAAACACACAACAAATTAGGATGGAAGATAAATTCATCAATCTGATAAAGAACATCTATGGAAAACCCACAGCTAGCATCATACTTACAGGTAAAATACTGAATGCTTTTCACCCCAAGATTAGGAACAAGACAACATGTCCATTCACACCAATTCTATTTAAAACTTCACTGTGAGTTCCAGCAAGGAAAAGTAAGAAAATAAAATAGAAAAGAAAAAAAAAAGAAAAGAATATAAATGTAAGAGTTGAAAGTATTATATAGTAAACAATTCAACCCTGCTCAAAAAGCGGTCCAGTTGTTGATACTAGGAGGTAATTTTCACATTCTTGGAATGTCAAGATAGGAGCACTTTTGCTTACCTGAAGTCCTTGAGGTAGACACATAGTAACAACGTGACTCTGGATGGGGCTTTAGGTGAGTTATATGATATTAGCTCAACCTCCTAAACGGATGGAGCTAAGATTGGTCATGGAGGCAGACAACTGTGCTCGAGGTGTAGAGGTATAGAGGCCCAAGTCCTCTGAACATCAGAGATTGGGTGAGCTTCCCTGTTTGGAAGTATTCTGTATATATTGTTCCATGTTGATAACAGGACAGTGATGTTGTCCTAACTCCACTGTGATAGAACAATTTGAAATTCTACATTTCAAGCTTTCCTGGACTTTGTCCTAATTCCAACTCCTCTTGGTTGATTTTAATCTGTATCACGCAGTTATAATGAACCATAACTATGATTATAACAGCTTTCAGTGCATCCTGCGAGGTCTTCCTGCAAATTATCATACTTGAGCATAATTTTTGGAACCACCCAAACTTAAAATTGGTTTCAGAACTAAAGGCAATCTGTAGACTTTTCCTTAACTTTGCCATTGGCTAACCTTCACAACTATAAAGCTATTCAAAGGAAATATAGAAGTAAATATTGATAACCTTGGATTTTGGTAATGGATTCTTAGAAATGACACCAAAAGTATGAGCAGCAACAAAAACAAATTACACAAATTTGATATCAGCATGATTAAAATAATAAAGAATGACCTCTGTGTTTCAAAGGACACTGTCAATAAAAAAAAGACAACCCATAAAATGAATGAAAACATTTGTGAATCGTATATCTGATGAAGGATTCTATAAAGAATATATAAAGAACTGTTAAAATTCAAAAGTAAAAAGACAAAAATTGCAAATGAAAATTTAGCAAAGGACCTGAGTGTACATTTTTTCAGACAATACACAAATATTTGTTAAGCATATACAATTATACAGCCACTTTAGAAAACAGTCTGGCAGGCCAGGCATGGTGGCTCACGCCTGTAATCCCAGCACTTTGGGAGGCCCAGGCGGGCAGATCACGAAGTCAGGAGATCGAGACCATCCTGGCTCACACGGTGAAACCCCGTCTCTACTAAAAACTACAAAAAACTAGCTGGGCGAGGTGGCGGGCGCCTGTAGTCCCAGCTACTCAGGAGGCTGAGGCAGGAGAATGGCGGAAACCCGGGAGGTGGACCTTGCAGTGAGCCGAGATCCGGCCACTGCACTCCAGCCTGGGCGACAGAGTGAGACTCTGTCTTAAAACAAAACAGAAAATTAACCAGGTGTGGTGCAGGCACCCATAATCCCAGCTACTTGAGGGACTGAGGCAGGAGAATCGCTTAAACCCGGGAGGCAGAGGGTGCCGTGAGCTGAGATCGCACCACTGCACTCCAGCCTGGGTGACAGAGCGAGACTCCGTCTCAAAAAAAGAAAACAGTCTGGCAGTTCCTCAAATGGTTACCGATACAGTTACCATATGACTCAGCAATCTATTCTTTGTTATATACCCAAGAGTAATAGAATAATCATGCATATATCTTCATGCAAAACTTGTGTATGAACGCTCATAGCAGCATTATTTATAACGACCAACAGTTAGAAACAACGCAAATGTCTATCAACTGAATAATGGATGAACAAAATGAGGGATATATATACAATAAAATATCATTTAGCCTTATAAAAGAATGAAGTACCAGTATATGCTATAAGTATGAATGAACTTTAAAAATATTATGCTAAGGGAAAGAAGCCAGTCAGGAAAGACTTTACAACGTTTTTCCATTTTTATTAAATGTTCTGACTGGCAAATCCATAGAGACAGGAATTAGATTAGTGGTTGCTTAGGGTTGACTGGGAAATTAGGGGGGTAATATCTAGAAGATATGAGGCTTCTTCTTGAGGTAATGAAAATGTTCTAAAATTAAATGTGATGGTGGTTGTATACATCTGTCAATATGATAAAAACTGTTGAGTCCTACACTTTACATGTGTGAATTGCATGGTATTTGAGCTATAGCTCAATGAAATTGAGATTGGAAATTGAGACTGGAAAGGAGGAGTAGAATCATTTTTCTTTTCATTTTCTTATAAATTTGAATTTGCTAAAACAAGTGAATATTACTTTTGTCATCTAAACATATATTTAAATAAAGTTTTAAAAAATATTTAAAAAGGACAATGAAGTTGAGTTTTGAAGGCATAATGATATTTTACAGTAATACTATTTCCATCCAAGTTATTTTTCACATCTAAAGTAGACATAAATACATGTTCAGGTACCCAAGGCTTCCAGAATTATATACCAACATATTATCTTGAAATATTTTCCTAGAAAGTATAATCCAAGTAACCTAAAATAAAATTCAAGAGTTTACATTTATGAGTTTAAGAACAGAAAAACTTTTATGAGAAGACAATGGTCAGCATTGAAAACCATGAAATATTAATTGAAATAATTTCTATACCCCTAGTCTCACTTGAATATTTCATAGCTGTCACAAGCTTTTCAAGCCATTTTTATCTTACACACACACACACACACACACACACACACACACACACAACACAATACAGTATATTATTCTGTTAACCTAAGCCTCACAATTGCTCAACCAGTGCTCTAGGAGTCATTGCTTTTATGTTTTCCTTTTCCTCACTTCCATATCCATATGTAAGCAAATCATACTGGTTTTATTTTTACAAAAGAGCCAGCATCCTCTGTCTTCATTCATTTTGTGCTGCTATCACAGAATAACTGCAACTGGGTAATTTATAAAGAATATAAATGTCTTTCTTTCAGTTCTGGAGGCTGGGAAGTCCAAGATCAAGCCACCTGCATCTGGAGAGGACCTTCTTGCTGCATCATAATGTGGCAGAAGGTACCACATGGTGACAGTGAGGCCAAAGGAGGTTGAACTTATCCCACTTTGGCAATAAAGAGCCCACTCCTGTGATAACAGCATTAACACTTTCATGAGGGCTCTGCCAAGTCACCTCTCCTTAGACCCACCTCCCAATACTACTATTGCAGTGGGGATTAAGTTTCTGCTACACACGTTTTGGAGCACATATTCAAATCATAGCAGCCTCCAATCTGGAATGTCTGCTTTTTGTTTTCTCTGCTCTATCAATTATTGAAAACAGACATAGACATCTTTTTTAAAAGGTAATTTATTTTTGTTACTTGCTTAACCTCTCTCAGTGTTTTTCTTTTTTGGAATGTATTCATGGACTTTTAACTCTCTGTTCTCCCCTGGCCTATGTAGAAGTATTGGCCTTTGCTTTTCTGGGCTTTTAGTGTACTCAGCTGTTTCCGATGTCAGCGTATTGAACTTAAATTTCCTCTCTTTTTAAAATTCTTTTTCACTCTTCCGTTTACAACTAAACTCAAAAACTATATTTTTTGACACTTTCTTCATTTCCTGTCTCTGCTATTTCCTTGTCATTGAATGCATAATGGTTGAGGCCCTATTCTGTGCCAGGTATCACTTTAAGCACAGATACTACAATTTTGTTTGATTTTGTCATGATTTCTAATTATGCTGCCTATTTTCTATCCTGACTATTGACTCTCTCCTTGCCAAGATCCTTGTATCATGTTCTGAGAAGTATCCTTGCATATAGTTAGCCCAGCCTCATAATAGACTCAACAATCACTCTTTTAATGAATGTGCCATGTCCTGGTTTATAAACACAGCTTTTCTACAAGTCACACTATAAGCATTGTACAAAAGCCAATCTGGAGTAACAATGCAAACTAGAGTTCTTCATCCAGAACTCTCCCTAATCTAAATACTCCATTTATGCTTCATGGTTTTATCTCCTTGGGTTTTTGTTTCTTTGCACTGTAATTCAGCTTTTAATATTTGCTAAAAGTCTTGTTCTTTAGGCATTTATTTATTTATTTGTTCAACAAATATTCACTGAACATCTATTATTTGTTAATCACTTTGTTAAGGACAGGAGATTTAGTTGTAAATAAGATAAAGATCATGCTGCTTCAAATGAAGTTCATAATCTATCATACAAATAATTACAACAAATCGTATAAAGGGAGTCTCGTATTATAGGAAAAGTCAATGTTACATTACAGCATATAGAAGAGAAACTGATCCTGGCATAGGTACTCAAAATAGTTCTCTTGGTAGACAGATACACATTTAAGCAGAATCTTAATAAAAATGTTCACTTTCTCAAAGAGCTGATTGGACCCAGAGAGTGACCAGGTTGTATCTCATTCTCTAGTTTACAAACTCAATCACCTTCCTGAATTCCTGGTTCTATAAAATCCTTTGAGTGTAGGGGAACTTTCAGTTTTATCTCTGAGAGATTCTCTCAAGTCTTCCTCCTAAACTCTACAACAATGCCAGTAACGAATCTCACCCTCCATAACACTCAGCAACTGAAAGTAGATTTAAGAAAAAGTGTGAAAGATGGAACTCACCAAGTGAGGTCGTAGAGGAGGGGAAAGTCTGGAAGTAGAAGGTGAGAGAGTTACAGGACATGGTCACAGAATATTTTGACAAACTTTTCATTGGATTCAGAAATGGACACGGGAAGAAAGGAAAGATGTTGAGTATGTGTCTGACACTGTTGTAAAGATTTCAGATTTCAATTGAATATTATAGCTTATAATGTGGAGTAGCTGAATGAGAAAGAATGACCGTGTTGGAAAAATATATTATTATGATATCAATAAAGATCTTGAAAGTTTTACACATTATGAGAGAGGGAAGGTAAAGTATACAACATTTTGCTTAACTTTTGATATTAAATCTATCAGGATAAAGGACAGAGCACAAAAGACAGGCTGGCCTGTGTTATATCCAATGCTAAGATGAACTAAAGTACTCAAATGTGTCTTAACCTCTACGTTACTCTGGCTTCCCAGGGAGATGACAGTATTTAGAGGCACCTGCTAGCATCAACATTAAAGTTATGTAGTTATGTTTTTCACTTCCATTTTAATAATTATCTTGAAATTATGTTTTATGCTAGTGTGTATTCATATGTATATACGGTTACATAAACATGCACACATATATGTACACACATGAACTGTGGATATATACAATTTGGGGTATAATTTTGAAAATTACATTGAAATAATAAAAATGCTGACATTAAAATAAAAGCTAAGAAAAGTAGATTAATAGAGAAAACTTGCAAATATAAAATGTAAATATATATGTATATCTGCCACATATACAATATATGGCAACATTACAATAGATATTCATAAATTAAACTTTTTTTATTAAATCTGTTATTTGGGAAACATATTGTTTGCTTTTCAAGAACTATTTAAGCACTCTTCTGGAAATATAAATTATACTATCATTAATTTAAACTCTGGTATAAGTTGAAATCCTCTTACACTTATCTAAGAGTATAGATAACTAATGTATTGAAAACTCATTATATAAGATACTGTTACCTATGATTTTACTTTATACACAGGATAGTAAATCTCAAAATTGTATAGTAAAATTTAATGATACAAATGTTATAAAGGTACATATAAATATTTAATGCATTTACTATGCATAATAGGAATAAATTAATGTTCAGCAGTAATGTTAATCTATATTTAACATCAACTTACAAGTAAACTGGATATACTCCTCAAGTCTTTAGAGCATTAATTTAAAATTTTCCAAAATACATGTTAAGTTTTAGTTTCTCAGATTGAGACAGTACAGAATATTTCCTAGGATAATTTTATGCAATGAATCTAATGATTGTTATCTAGAGGAAGTTACTTGAAATGTACATATTAATATTGATAGATATTTTCATCAGCAGATATCACATAAAATGAGTTTTGTGGAAAATAGCCAAGAATGATCAATGTTATATTCTTACACATGTGTAAAATGTGAAATAGTAAAACTCTCCATTTTAAACCGTTGTTCACAGAACATGTAGAAAATCACATGTGTTTCTCAGATAAAGTCCCACACCATTAAAATACTCTTCCTGAATAAAGATTACTTAAGTACATCTTCGAGTAGGGCAAACGTGTCCTTTTACAGATCTGGTTTCTTTCTTTTTTTTTTTTATTTTCCATTTTAACCCCCATTCACTTTTTTTTTTTTACTGTACTTTAAGTTCTAGGGTGCATGTGCATAACGTGCAGGTTTGTTACATATGTATACTTGTGCCATGTTGGTGTGCTGCACCCATCAACTCGTCAGCACCCATCAATTCATCATTTATATCAGGTATAACTCCCAGTGCAATCCCTCCCCCCCCCCTCCCCATGATAGGCCCCGGTGTGTGATGTTCCCCTTCCCAAGTCCAAGTGATCTCATTGTTCAGTTCCCACCTATGAGTGAGAACATGCGGTGTTTGGTTTTCTGTTCTTGTGATAGTTTGCTAAGAATGATGGTTTCCAGCTGCATCCATGTCCCTACAAAGGACACAAACTCATCTTTTAATGGCTGCATAGTATTCCATGGTGTATATGAGCCACATTTTCTTAATCCAGTCTGTCACAGATGGACATTTGGGTTGATTCCAAGTCTTTGCTATTGTGAATAGTGCTGCAATAAACATACGTGTGCATGTGTCTTTATAGCAACATGATTTATAATCCTTTGGGTATATACCCAGTAGTGGGATGGCTGGGTCATATGGTACATCTAGTTCTAGATCCTTGAGGAATTGCCATACTGTTTTCCATAATGGTTGAACTAGTTTACAGTCCCACCAACAGTGTAAAAGTGTTCCTATTTCTCCACATCCTCTCCAACACCTGTTGTTTCCTGACTTTTTAATGATTGCCATTCTAACTGGTGTGAGATGGTATCTCATTGTGGTTTTGATTTGCATTTCTCTGATGGCGAGTGATGATGAGCACTTTTTCATGTGTCTGTTGGCTGTATGAATATCTTCTTTTGAGAAATGTCTGTTCATATCCTTTGCCCACTTTTTCATGGGGTTGTTTGTTTTTTTCTTGTATATTTGTTTGAGTTCTTTGTAGATTCTGGATATTAGCCCTTTGTTGGATGAGTAGATTGCAAAAATTTTCTCCCATTCTGTAGGTTGCCTGTTCACTCTGATGGTAGTTTCTTTTGCTGTGCAGAAGCTCTTTAGTTTAATTAGATCCCATTTGTCAATTTTGGCTTTTGCTGCCGTTGCTTTTGGTGTTTTAGACATGAAGTCCTTGCCCATGCCTATGTCCTGAATGGTATTACCTAGGTTTTCTTCTAGGGTTTTTATGGTATTAGGTCTAACATTTAAGTCTCTAATCCTTCTTGAATTAATCTTCATATAAGGAGTAAGGAAAGGATCCAGTTTCAGCTTTCTACTTATAGCTAGCCAATTTTCCCAGCACCATTTATTAAATAGGAAATCCTTTCCCCATTTCTTGTTTCTCTCAGGTTTGTCAAAGATCAGATGGCTGTAGATGTGTGGTATTATTTCCGAGGACTCTGTTCTGTTCCATTGGTCTACATCTCTGTTTTGGTACCAGTACCATGCTGTTTTGGTTACTGTAGCCTTGTAGTATAGTTTGAAGTCAGGTAGCATGACGCCTCCAGCTTTGTCCTTTTGACTTAGGATTGTCGTGGCAATGCGGGCTCTTTTTTGGTTCCATATGAAGTTTAAAGCAGTTTTTTCCAATTCTGTGAACAAACTCATTGGTAGCTTGATGGGGATGGCATTGAATCTATAAATAACCTTGGAGTGTATGGCCATTTTCATGATATTGATTCTTCCTATCCATGAGCATGGTATGTTCTTCCATTTGTTTGTGTCCTCTTTTATTTCACTTAGCAGTGGTTTGTAGTTCTCCTTGAAGAGGTCCTTGACATCCCTTGTAAGTTGGATTCCTAGGTATTTTATTCTCTTTGAAGCAATTGTGAATGGAATATCATTCCTGATTTGGCTCTCTGTTTGTCTGTTACTGGTGTATAAGAATACTTGTGATTTTTGCACATTAATTTTGTATCCTGAGACTTTGCTGAAGTTGTTTATCAGCTTAAGGAGATTTTCGGCTGAGACGATGGGGTTTTCTAAATATACAATCATGTCATCTGCAAACAGGGACAATTTGACTTCTTCTTTTCCTAACTGAATACCCTTGATTTCTTTCTCTTGCCTGATTGCCCTAGCCAGAACTTCCAACACTATGTGGAATAGGAGTGGTGAGAGAGGGCATCCCTGTCTTGTGCCAGTTTTCAAAGGGAATTTTTCCAGTTTTTGCCCATTCAGTGTGATATTAGCTGTGGGTCTGTCATAAATAGCTCTTATTATTTTGAGGTACATTCCCTCAATACTGAATTTATTGAGCGTTTTTAGTATGAAGGGCTGTTAAATTTTGTCAAAAGCCTTTTCTGCATCTATTGAGATAATCATGTGGTTCTTGTCTTTGGTTCTGTTTATATGCTGGATTACGTTTATTGATTTGCGAATGTTGAACCAGCCTTGCATCCCAGGGATGAAGCCCACTTGATCATGGTGGATAAGCTTTCTGATGTGCTGCTGAATCCGGTTTGCCAGTATTTTATTGAGGATTTTTGCATCGATGTTCATCAGGGATATTGGTCTAAAATTCTCTTTTTTTGTTGTGTCTCTGCCAGGCTTTGGTATCAGGATGATGTTGGCCTCATAAAATGAGTTAGGGAGGATTCCCTCTTTTTCTATTGATTGGAATAGTTTCAGAAGGAATGGTACCAGCTCCTCCTTGTACCACTGGTAGAATTCAGCTGTGAATCCATCTGGTCCTGGACTTTTTTTGGTTGGTAGGCTATTAATTATTGCCTCAATTTCAGAGCCTGCTATTGGTCTATTCAGGGATTTAACTTCTTCCTGGCTTAGTCTTGGGAGAGTGTAAGTGTCCAGGAAATTATCCATTTCTTCTAGATTTTCTGGTTGATTTGCGAGAGGTGTTTATAGTATTCTCTGATGGTAGTTTGTATTTCTGTGGGGTCGGTGGTGATATCCCCTTTATCATTTTTTATTGCGTCTATTTGATTCCTCTCTCTTTTCTTCTTTATTAGTCTTGCTAGCAGTCTGTCAATTTTGTTGATCTTTTCAAAAAACCAACTCCTGGATTCATTGATTTTTTGGAGAGTTTTTTGTGTCTCTATCTCCTTCAGTTCTGCTCTAATCTTAGCTATTTCTTGCCTTCTGCTAGCTTTTGAATGTGTTTGCTCTTGCCTCTCTAGTTCTTTTAATTGTGATGTTAGAGTGTCAATTTTAGATCTTTCCTGCTTTCTCTTATGGGCATTTAGTGCTATAAATTTCCCTCTACACACTGCTTTAAATGTGTCCCAGAGATTCTGGTATGTTGTGTCTTTGTTCTCATTGGTTTCAAAGAACATCTTTATTTCTGCCTTCATTTCGTTATGTACCCAGTAGTCATTCAGGAGCAGGTTGTTCAGTTTCCATGTAGTTGAGCGGTTTTGATTGAGTTTCTTAGTCCTGAGTTCTAGTTTGATTGCACTGTGGTCTGAGAGACAGTTTGTTATAATTTCTCTTCTTTTACATTTGCTGAGGAGTGCTTTACTTCCAATTATGTGGTCAATTTTGGAATAAGTGCAATGTGGTGCTGAGAAGAATGTATATTCTGTTGATTTGGGGTGGAGAGTTCTATAGATGTCTATTAGGTCTGCTTGGTGCAGAGATGAGTTCAATTCCTGGATATCCTTGTTAACTTTCTGTCTCGTTGCTCTGTTTAATGTTGACAGTGGAGTGTTGAAGTCTCCCATTATTATTGTATTGGAGTCTAAGTCCCTTTGTAAGTCTCTAAGGACTTGCTTGATGAATCTGGGTGCTCCTGTATTGGGTGCATATATATTTAGGAGAGTTAGCTCTTCCTGTTGAATTGATCCCTTTACCATTATGTAATGGCCTTCTTTGTCTCTTTTGATCTTTGAGGGTTTAAAGTCTGCTTTATCAGAGACTAGGATTGCAACCCCTGCTTTTTTTTGTTCTCCATTTGCTTGGTAGATCTTCCTCCATCCCTTTATTTTGAGCCTATGTATGTCTCTGCATGTGAGATGGGTCTCCTGAATACAGCAGACTGATGGGTCTTGACTCTTTATCCAGTTTGCCAGTCTGTGTCTTTTAATTGGAGCATTTAGTCCATTTACATTTAAGGTTAATATTGTTATGTGTGACTTTGATCCAGCCATTATGATATTAACTGGTTATTTTGCTCGTTAGTTGATGCAGTTTCTTCCTAGCCTCGATGGTCTTTACATTTTGGCATGTTTTTGCAATGGCTGGTACTGGTTGTTCCTTTCCATGTTTAGGGCTTCCTTCAGGGTCTCTTGTAAGGCAGGCCTGGTGGTGACAAAATCTCTAAGCATTTGCTTATCTGTAAAGGATTTTATTTCTCCTTCACTTATGAAACTTAGTTTGGCTGGATATGAAATTCTGGGTTGAAAATTCTTTTCTTTAAGAATGTTGAATATTGGCCCCCACTCTCTTCTGGCTTGTAGAGTTTCTGCCGAGAGATCTGCTGTTAGTCTGATGGGCTTCCCTTTGTGGGTAACCCGACCTTTCTCTCTGGCTGCCCTTAAGATTTTTTCCTTCATTTCAACTTTGGTGAATCTGGCAATTATGTGTCTTGGAGTTGCTCTTCTCGAGGAGTATCTTTGTGGCATTCTCTGTATTTCCTGAATTTGAATGTTGGCCTGCCCTACTAGGTTGGGGAAGTTCTCCTGGATGATATCCTGAAAAGTGTTTTCCAACTTGGTTCCATTTTCCCCCTCACTTTCAGGCACCCCAATCAAACGTAGATTTGGTCTTTTTACATAATCCCATACTTCTTGCAGGCTTTGTTCATTTCTTTTTCTTCTTTTTTCTTTTGGTTTCTCTTCTCGCTTCATTTCATTCATTTGATCCTCAATCGCTGATACTCTTTCTTCCAGTTGATCAAGTCGGTTACTGAAGCTTGTGCATTTGTCACGTATTTCTCGTGTCATGGTTTTCATCTCTGTCATTTTGTTTATGACCTTCTCTGCATTAATTAGTCTAGCTGTCAATTCTTGCACTCTTTTTTCAAGATTTTTAGTTTCTTCGCACTGGGTACGTAATTCCTCCTTTAGCTCTGAGAAGTTTGATGGACTGAAGCCTTCTTCTCTCATCTCGTCAAAGTCATTCTCTGACCAGCTTTGATCCGTTGCTGGTGATGGGCTGCGCTCCTTTGCAGGGGGAGATGCGCTCTTATTTTTTGAATTTCCAGCTTTTCTGCCCTGCTTTTTCCCCATCTTTGTGGTTTTATCTGTCTCTGGTCTTTGATGATGGTGACGTACTGATGGGGTTTTGGTATAGGTGTCCTTCCTGTTTGATAGTTTTCCTTCTAACAGTCAGGACCCTCAGCTATAGGTCTGTTGGAGATTGCTTGAGGTCCACTCCAGACCCTGTTTGCCTGGGTATCAGCAGCAGAGGTTGCAGAAAATAGAATATTGCTGAACAGCAAGTGTACCTGTCTGATTCTTATTTTGGAAGCTTCCTCTCAGGGGTGTACTCCACCCTGTGAGGTGTGGGGTGTCAGACTGCCCCTAGTGGGGGATGTCTCCCAGTTAGGCTACTCAGGGTTCAGGGATCCACTTGAGCAGGCAGTCTGTCCGTTCTCAGATCTCAACCTCCGTGTTGGGAGATCCACTGCTCTCTCCAAAGCTGTCAGACAGAGTCGTTTGCATCTGCAAAGGTTTCTGCTGCTTTTGTTGTTGTTGTTGTTAACTGTGCCCTGTCCCCAGAGGTGGAGTCTACAGAGACAGGCAGGTTTCCTTGAGCTGCTGTGAGCTCCACCCAGTTCGAGCTTCCCAGCGGCTTTGTTTACCTACTTAAGCCTCAGCAATGGCTGGCGCCCCTCCCCCAGCCTCGCTACTGCCGTTTCAGTTAGATCGCAGACTGCTGTGTTAGCAATGAGGGAGGCTGCATGGGTGTGGGACCCTCCCAGCCAGGTGTGGGATATATTCTCCTGGTGTGCCCGTTTGCTTAAAGCGCAGTATTGGGGTGGGAGTTACCCAATTTTCCAGATGTTGTGTGTCTCAGTTCCCCTGGCTAGGAAAAGGGATTCCCTTCCCCCTTGCACTTCCCAGGTGAGGCGATGCCTCGCCCTGCTTCAGCTCTCACTGGACGGGCTGCAGCAATTTACCAGCACTGATTGTCCGGCACTCCCTAGTGAGATGACCCCAGTACCTCAGTTGAAAATGCAGAAATCACCGGTCTTCTGTGTCGCTAGTGCTGGGAGTTAGAGACTGGAGCTGTTCCTATTCGCCCATCTTGCTCCGCCCCAACCCTCATTCACTTTTAAAAAATGTTTATTTTATTTTAAGTTCAGGGGTATATGTGCAGATTTCTCACATAAATAAACCGTGTGTCAAGTTCCACATGGCTGGGGAGGCCTCACAACCACGGCCAGAAGCAAGTCACATCTTACCAGCACGGCAGCAGGCAAAAGGACTCTGGTTTCTTTCAATCAGTCCTAGAATTAAAATGCGTTAAATTCTCTTCCTAAGAATCTATATATTAGTTGTCCACTATTACTTTAGTGTTCTTCTACTGAAAATTAGAATACATAGGACAATGTCCTCAAACTCTCTGAAATGTACTATTTGCTCTACGCATCCTCCATTGAAGACAGAGTTACATGCTTAACACCTAGTATTGTGGTTTCCTAGGGCCCTTCTAGTCACTAGTGTGAAACAGTAACTGTACTTATTTTCAAATATTTCATTATACACTTTATCCATTATTAAATTGATATAGATGTACATAATCATAGAACTGTAGTTTAGAGGTGACTTTATAAATTATTCTAATTTATTTTCTGTACCGGGAATTGTTTCTGTTGCAGACGAAGAAAGTAAAAACTGCATTTCATTTATAAATGCCTCTGCTGGAAAATTCTTTCTTAAAGCAGATTAAATTATAACTTTCTAGTATTTTATAACTGCATATTCTAGTTATGCTTTCTGGTACACATAATAAACATGTTCTCTTTGGCAAAACACAGCTCTTAGATATTTAAAGAGAACTATCACAAATGCCTGTCTTTTCTTGCCATGTTAAATACTGTGGGCTTCTTCTGGTACTCCTTAAGCTACTACTTTATTATCCAGCTTTTTGGCTTTTGGTGATCCTTTCCTGACCCTACTTCAGCCTGTCAACTTCCTTTCCATCATAGGTAAAGAGTACAGAGTGCAATTCAATTATTTCCTTTATTTGAAAATGGAACTGCATCTTGAATAACAATCAGGCAATATCCTTCGGCTACAATTGATTTGTAATCAATTAAAAACTTCACGTAAAAACATTAATTTTAACACTTAATTTTCTTTTCAATATATATGTAAGCATTTAGGATTTCACAAATAAATTCAGAATTCTAAATTTGTAAAAATGAGTTGCAAGTTTCAATACACTAAAAGGTGGAGAAGTAAAATTTATAAGGAAACCTTAAGATATCACATTATATTTGGCATTATAGTGACTTTAATTTTAGTGAACAATAGAGAATAAAAGAGTGGATATAAGTTTATATTTTTAGTTTGAATTAGAGGAGTTTGTCATTAGTTTGTTTATGAAGCAAAGTGTAGGGAACAGGTTTGTGGAAGAGTGGAATTTAATTCTGAACACACTGATTTTCAGTTCCCTGCAAGGTTTCCAGGCAAAGAGGTCAGATACACAGTTGAAGAAAAGATCAGACAGAAAATGGAGAAAAGATCAGACAGGGCTCAAAAGTAGACACAAGAGAATGGCGGGATTTCTACTTTGAGAGAAATCATGCTCGTCAATGCATATGAATTTTAAGTTATCTGCACAAGATTTTGTGAACTGATTAATTTTGTCCTGTTAAAATAAGCAAACTATACTACTTTCTATTCTTCCAGGTATGTTCAAAATTATCCAGTGTAAATTTTAAACATATCTACATTATCTGTATAGATGTGCTATTTGAAGACAGAGGTAGGAATGAGCTTTATAAGAAAGATTGTAAAAAGAGAAGAGAAGTCTGCGGACATGAATTCAGAAAAAATTTTATCGTGTAGTTAATAAAAAGAGAAGGATCCATAGGAGAGGCTGAAGAGTATCCCAGGAATTAGCTGGATGCTCAGAAAGCTTATTTCTATTCTTCCCAAACACTCCACCAGCATCCCAGGAATTAGCTGAATGCTCAGAAAGTTTATTTCTATTCTTCCCAAACACTCCACCGGCAGACATTTTCCAGCTTCCTGGTAGTTATACTTGGTCGTGTTACTGATTTCTGGATAACCGAGAATTTTATGGAAATGAGAAAAGTGAGTATCTGACTTCCACACATGATCTTCACTGCTTCATTTTTCTAGTTTCTGGTAAAGGTGCTAAAGAAAAATGAAAGGACCTTGGATCTCTGGATATCGTCCTAGAAGGGAGTTTCCCAGTGGAGCTGTCTAACCTGGAGCATCCACAAAAGTGAGAACTATATTTTTCTGTTGCCTTACTATTTTATTATATCAGTGCATATGGAGAAAATTCTTTTCTGTTAAACTACCATCCAGATCATTTGCTTTAATTCCACTAGCTACATGTTTTTAGACTTTGTGTTCCATTTTTCCACTTCTTTGTATGCCCCAGGATTTGTTTATTTAATACTAGAGATTAAGAATATTACACTGTAGGCCGGGCGCGGTGGCTCAAGCCTGTAATCCCAGCACTTTAGGAGGCCGAGACGGGCGGATCACGAGGTCAGGAGATCGAGACCATCCTGGCTAATACGGTGAAACCCTGTCTCTACTTTAAAATACAAAAAACTAGCCGGGAGACGAGGCGGGCGCCTGTAGTCCCAGCTACTCGGTAGGCTGAGGCAGGAGAATGGCGTAAACCCGGGAGGCGGAGCTTGCAGTGAGCGGAGATCCGGCCACTGCACTCCAGCCTGGGCGACAGAGCGAGACTCCGTCTCAAAAAAAAAAAAAAAAAAAAAAAAAAAAAAAAAAAAAGAATATTACACTGTAGAGATACTGGTTGGAGGCACACTGAAAGGAGTTGAAGAGCTATAAATACCTTTTAAAAGCCAATAAAGGAAGCCTATATTCTTCAGAGACCTTTGGAACCTAAAGGAAGAAGAGATATAGAAAGTAACCTATGGATAATATAATTTTTTAAATCCAGTTAACTTATTTACTTTAAACAAGGCTCAACCACAGGGAAGAATATAGGGAAATTAGAGACTGAACATGGAAGAAAAGGTAGAATAACTACATATTTCTGGGAAAAGCAGAAAATATATACAATAAGAGTACAAGTAATTAAGATGCATTTTGGTAATGCAGCTTCAAAGGTAAAATTCTGTGGTCTTTTTCTAATTGACACATTAATAATCATCATATTTTGAGTATGATTGACGAAAGGTATAAATATTCGTAGCTAGAACATATATATGGCATAATTTTTCAGTATTAGCTATAATGGTATTATAAGGCACTTTAAAAATTTGGCTTAAGTTGACCTACACTATTATAGTAATCATAGCAATTGAATGTTAAGTCAGTTTGTCATGACTTGTTTAGTGAACACATATTTATTTCTGTCAATCTTTCTGAATTTAATTTTCTGGCCTTTCAAAATTAATCAAGTATATTCGTTTTAAGAAATTGTGCCACCGGGATCAGAGTATCTATCCACTTATCAGCGTGTGTATGTGTGTGTATATGTGTATTTGAATTTCCTGAAACCTTCACATTTAAAATCTGTCAAATATCTGTCTAGGGTCAACACCCCTTTTATTTGATGCTTCTAAATCTAACATGGTATTAAAAAATAGGCAGAAAAATAAGGGAGGTGAAATTCCCAGTCAGGTGTCATACAGAATTTTGAAATTTGTGAGATAGGATGATCACAGTATGTTATGTGTGGAATACACTTGGGTTGAATAATTGAGATAATTAATGGAAATCATGGAAAAGAGGAGATAACCAAATACACATTTCACCTGTTTAATTAAGTGTTGCAGTGTCAATTCTGGTTGTTGTTATGAGGACTATCATTATTCAAATTTCTACCAGTGTTTTCCAAGCCTCAAGATAGATGATGATATATGTGAAATCATTATAATAACCTGTGTATAATAGCCTGTGTTAAAGAAAGGTATTTCAGGGTGCCACAAACATAGCTTTAAAATATACCACTTTCTTTGTATCTCTTTCAGTTGGACTTATATTTTTACCTATTTCCTATACAGAAGTGTAGGAAAACCCAAAGGAAATAAACATATTTTTTAAATTCGTGATTTTTCAGCTCTGATTCAACATTTTTTACAAGACCAAGCCTATTTTTTGAAATACACAAAAAATTACAAAGCATTACAGCACTTTGCCGCTTGCATGCAGACGATTGAAAGTTATATCTTTTAATATGTAATCCAGAAGATTGTTTTCCTAGATGTCCTAGAAGCTTGACCAATCGGAGAAGATCCTAAACAGCATTTTATATCAATTATGTGCAAAACCCTGCCAATTATCTTCTCATATAATCTACATCAATAACCGAGAAGCACAAAAGATATAAACTCAAACCATCTGCTCTCACTACAGTAGGCAACTGAGAGCTTAGACAATAACTCACACAGTAAAATACTCCAATACATTTATCTGGGATCATGCTGTTTAAGTGGGATTTGTGATTAAAAATATCACCACTTTAGCCTATCCACTATTAGAAAATATGTTTTCCCTTTTTAGGAAAAGCATTGTCATTTTTGTCTTATTACAATAGTAAATTAAGAGAACTACTGCCAGCTATCTATAAAGAACAAAAACTGCACTTCCAGTTTATGCTTCACTGTAATTCTTTTCCCTGTTGATGTTAACAATACCCAGGCTCTTAACAAAAAGAAAAGGAAAAAAATAGCCTCCAGAAATTCATTGCTTTGACACCTGTGTAATTTTTGAACCATGCTAAATGCCAAAATAAAGCTGTATCAAAATATAAAATGTTAACCGAAAGTACCTATATGACCTAAGAAAAAGGGAAGTATTTAAAGATAATGGTCACCTAAGATGGCTGATATTTAAAGATAATATAATGCGACTTTTTCTAAGCATTTGAGACACAGAACTGGCAGTTGGCAAAAATAGATATGATTTTAAATGTTGTTGCAATAAGAGTACAGAAGACAGACAATTCCCTCCTGTTTTCCATCAGTGTCCTTATCTTACATTATACCATATTCGACCTGTCAAGATATTTCAATATTTCCCACATTAACAACAAAGATATGTAAATGACAATATTGCACTGTCAAATCCCCTAAACATCTCTGTGTTTCATTTACAAATTATCGAGTCAGTTTGCTGATGAATTAACATTTACAATTATAATTCCCATGCATCTTACAGAAACTATATTTTACTTGTTCTCAGACTTCAATAATGTAATTTTGCAATCATGGTTTGAAAATTATACTGCTTGACATATTTTGCCAATTGATGAGGCATTACTTTAGAGTGGATTTTCTTCACTCTGTTACCAATTAAATTTACATTTTAATTAGAACAAAAAATTATACACTCGATGATAGATTGGGGGGATGAAGAAATACAGTAGCTTAAATATTCAGAGAAGTTATGTATTGTGCCATTTCACAATAAGATATTCACAAGTGTTTGAAAAGCAAGGCAAGATTCTTATGGTTTGTGCATGAGCACTATCCTATTTGGCTACCAGTATGTATATATAATTATGATATCATACAGTTTAGTATTCTCATTTATACATGAGGAAGCTGGCAAAAATGTAAGTAAGGAGGTGAGCTTGGATCAGATGCACACATTTAAAACAGAAATGTAATTACGAAAACATTTTAAGTTATAAGGTACTATGAACAGTGTAGAAAATTCTGTCAAGCAATATTTCAACATCCTCAAATTGAGATTTTTAAAAATTGAGGTTGGAAATAAATGAAGAAATTTTATTTTCCAACTATTGTTCCTAAAACAGTCTCTTTTTTGCTGAAGTCAGAAATACAATTTCTCTTTTAATTATTTTAAATTTTTATTTTCATTTTTCCATAGGTTATTGGGGTGCAGTTGGTATTTGGTTACACGAGTAAGTTGTTTAGTGGTGATTGGTGAGATTTTGGTGCACCTATCACCTAAGCAGTATACACTGCACCCCATTTAGAGTCTTTTATCACTCGTCCCCCTCCCGGTCTTCCCCCCAAGTCCCCAAAGGCCATTGTACATTTTTTCTGCCTTTGCATCCTCATAGCTTAGATTCCGCATATCCGTGAGAACATATGATGCTTCGTTTTTCCATTCCTGAGTTACTTCACTTAGAATAATAGTCTCGAATCTCATCCAAGATGGATCACTAAATTTCCTACACTGTTTGGAAAAAAGTGATCACGCAAAAAATATCTTTAACAGCAATGGATGATAATAATTACCAAAATTATAAACGCTATTTAAGATGTTTGAAATGTATTAAGCTACCAGCAACAGGAAGATTTAAAGATATCCCCCAAGATTCCCACGCTCTGGTGTATATGCTCTGTATAATTGACTCTCCTTGCCTGTGGGTTTGAACTGTAAGTATGAGGGGTAGCCGCTCCCACCACATAACTAAGTTCTGTTGCACAGCACAGTAAACTTTAAGAAATGGAGATTACCCCGGTGTGTTGATCTGATCAAGTTAGGCCTTTAAAATAAGAAGTGCTGTGTACGGTGGCTCACGCCTGTAATCCCAGCACTTTGGGAGGCTGAGGTCGGAGGATCACGAGGTCAGGAGATCGAGACCATCCTGGCGAACAGGGTGAAACCCCGTCTCTACTAAAAATACAACAAATTAGCCAGGTGCGGTGGCGGCGCCTGTAGTCCCAGCTACTCTGGAGGCTGAGGCAGGAGAATGGCGGGAACCCGGGAGGCTGAGCTTGCAGTGAGCTGAGATCCGGCCACTGCACTCCAGCCTGGGCGACAGAGCGAGACTCCGTCTCAAAACAACAAACAAACAAACAAAAAAACAAACAATCAAAAAAAACAAAGAAGCATATTGGTTCTTGCTGGTGAAAGAGATACAAAGCCTGAGAAGACTTGAAGCCCCAGAGAGTTTCCAAGGCTGGTTTGAGGATGTAGGAGGCCATGTGAGGCCATGAGAGTGACCTGCAGCCAGTAGCCAGAGAGGAACTGGATTCTTTCACCAATCTGAATCTGCTCGGAAGAGGGCCTTGTGCTGCAGCTGAGAATGCAACATGTCAAAACCCGATTTCAGCCTTGTGAGTACCTGAGCAGAAAACACATCAACTTTCCAAATTTCCGACCTCCCAAACTATGAGCCAATAAGCAGCTGTTGTTTTAAACAGCTATATTTGTGGTAGTTTGTTTTATATATAGCAATAGTAAACTAATAAACCACTTAAAACTGTGTAAAACCCAAATTACAGTCTACGGTGGAATATGTTGTTATGATTCCATCATAAAAAAATCCTAAATTAGTTTTGAACAATCTAAAGTGACATTGATATAGATTTCTTAAAATACAATACCAGTGTCCAGAAATTTTCTCCATTCAACAAATATTTGTTGAGCAGCTTCAACAACTTTTTCTCAGTGTGTGGGTTCTAGCAGCGAAGAGTACAGACACAGTCTCACCTCTCATTGTCTCTCCAAAGAGGCCCAGAGACATATTCTGTCTTCTGGAAACTGAGGGAGAAGTATGCTTCTCATGATCATATTTATTAAAGTGTGAGCATGATTAGAACATGTCTTCTTTAGAATGATTTGTTTCTCTATACAAGAATAGGGAGGCAAATTGTTATTATTTATTCCCTAAGCTATTTTATGGCCAAAAAAGACAAGGCAAGCTAAGCAATTGCCAAACTCCTTAATTATAGTATAAAGCAAATTTTCTTTTTAACAGAAGTATGAGTTTACCAATTCTGTTTAACTATGAAGTTGTCTACCTAAAAATAATAATAATGCCCCCTGTATCAATTTTGATGATGCTAGGAATAAAGAATAAATTAGATGCTGCTAAGAGAGTTTTACTAAGCATGAATCTACAAAAAGAAGTAAAACGAACTTTAGTTTGATAAGGACATTTGGAATAGAGAAAAGATAAGAAATAAAATAATAGATTGTCTATAATGAAAAACCATTTATTGCTTAAAGCACACTCATCCAAGTCATCTGATTCTCAAATTTTATTGGCTTTGTGCTATTTTAAGTGCTGTAAATTGTAACTAAGAGCAATGCACATAATTACTGTTTATAGATAGGCAAATGTACTCTTTCTAGTGAATGTTCAATTGACTTCCTTCTATTTAGTTTACAAAACTAGTTCCACACTCATTTGTAATTTATTTAATGTTCTTTTACTTCATATAAATTTGTGGTTCTTTTGAGTTCTCAATTGAGTGGGACAACAATCCTCCAGTTTCCTCATTAATAATGAGTTAATTCAAATCTTTAGCACATATTCATTTTATAATCACATGAGAATCATTATTTTATCTTTTTTCTTTTGAAAATAATCATTTAGTTCTATGAGGAGAGAGCCAAAATCACGAGACTTCCAAAAACATTAATTCTGTGTTTTAATGATATTCACAGTAAGTCATAATTTCTTCTCAGTTAATCCTCTTAGATTTACATGGTTTTGCCAAGATTGAGGAACTTCTTCAATGTACCCAATTTCTAATTCTGTAATTCAGAATTTTCAATTTAGAAGTAAGAATACCATAAATAAAATGAAGAATTCCACCAAATAGACACCCAGCATTAATCCATCTCCTCTGCCCTTCTTTTTGGGCTTTATTTTTGGACATCATTTTCTATCTGTGGTAGGCTGAATTAACAGTTCCCCAAAAATATCCACATCCTAATTCCCAGAATATGTGAAAACATTACCTAATATAATCCCCGGGTCCTGTGAATACTGCTATTTTGCTTTGCCAGTATATTAAGGATTATGAGAAGGGAAGATTATTCTAGATTATCTGGGTGAGTTCTGTGTAATCACAAGGGTCCTTCTGAGAGGGAGGCAAGAGAGTGAGAGTTAAAAAAGGCAATGCGATGACGGAAGCAGATGGAGAGAAGGAGGCTGGAAGATGGGAACAGGTCATAGAAAGAAACAGTCAGATATGATGATGCCACAACTGCCAGCCTTTAGGATGGAAGAAGGGACCCCCAGCCAGGGAATGCAGGAAACCTCTAGAAGCTGGAAAAGGAAAGGAAGAAGATAGTCCTATAGAACTTTCAGAAGGAACTCAGCCCTGACAACCTATTAGAGATTTCTGACTATTTTTTGAATTATAATACCTTTTCATTGTTTTAAATCACTAAATGTGTGGTGACTTATTACAACAGCATCAGTAAACTAATACTCCATCTAAAATGACTGTGAGCCTAGTTGCCATAGAAGCCTCTTTTACACTGTTTTCATGGTGGCATTAAAACTTAATATCTAAGAAGTTCAGTGGTATAGAGGATTATAGTTAAAGATCCTTACCAAGTTTTGAACATTTTAAAGGGCATCTTTTTACATATCAATCCAATATTACAACAGTACTTCATTATCTTTATAGAAAATATTGTCACATAGCAGGATTTACTAAGTACACATGGGGTACTTGGCTTTTCAGTAACTTACGACATACTGACACTGCACCAGTGCTTCACAGATACTGGGATATTTACGGTTCTAAATTTTTTTGATGAAGAAAGAGCCAGTCTGGTTTTTGCTAATTTAAATTTCAATCAGTAATTTATACAATTTAATTTCCAAATAAAATGTCGTCTAAAGACTGGATTGCTTCTTTTGCATTTCTGCCCTCACTCAGAGTCATGAGTAATGTGCAGAGACAGCAACAGTATTTAATAAATGCTCATTCGTGTGTGTACGGATATACAGACAAATGTATATACACACAAATGTATTTTTAGAAACACAGTCTCACTCTATCATCCTGACTGGAGGGCAGTGTCTCTATCATAGCTCACAGCAGCTTAGAATCAGGGTCTCAGTATGTCAGGCTGGCTGGAGTGCAGTATCTCTATCACAGCTCACAGCAGCCTTGAATCAAGGTTTCACTCTGTCACCCTGGCTGGAGTGCAGTGGCTCTATCATAGCTCACAACAGCCTTGAATTCACGGTCTGAAGCGATCCTCTTGCCGCAGACTTCAAAAGTGTTGACATTACAGATGTGAGCCAACACACCTGGCAGCTCTTGCATATTTGAATATTTCCAAAAAATGCAACTGAGACCTATAAAAAGAGCATCCTATTTTTTGGCCTTCTCCAATCATATGGTATACATTGTATTTTTAAAAGTGAATACATATAACCTTTTACACCCTGATCATTCATTATAGAGAAGGGAAACAAGGAGCACAAAACAGTAGGCATATTTATGTTGGCTATAACTGAAGTGGGCCAGAAAATAAAATAGCCAAGAGTTTCAATCCTAATCCCATAAAAATTGTGACTTTTATTGTCTCCAATACCATGCACCTCATTGAGCACTCAACACATCTTCAGAACCTAAAAATGAGAACACTTCTAATTCAAAGCTTTCCAAAAATAAACATTTCTCTACAAATTTAATTTAGTTTACATATGCAGATTTATGTGAGTGAGACTATAAATATACTGCCTATATGTTAGAAATGATATCATAAATTCATTCTGATACCATCAGATTTGGAAAAATCCCCTATTGAAATATTAATGGTATAGTATATATATGTATATGTTTATATACCCACTTGCATATAAGGTTGCTTATCAAAAGGTTTTTTGTAACAAACACTTTTATAAATCAAAAACTAGATGCATCTATGTCAGTGTGTCCTGAAGTTGAATAACCCCGACTGGTCTGTGTGACATGGAATCTGGTTCTCAGCTGGAAACTTAGGTCTCCTAAAATGAGGAGTCTGTCTAGTATTACGTATGTGGCATAATTCTTAAACAATGGCACTATGAGGATTCCACCTCATTATTATTTAAATAAGTTCATAAATGTTTTACTCAGAATTCAAGAAGGGAAGCTTTGCATCTTGATACACTAGTGGCATGGCTTCCCATCTAATTTGTTGTTGTTGTTTTAACAGATGTAGAGTTACCACAGTATCATAAAATAGTAGAGCAATATCCTAGAAAAAATGCTGAGGCTAACATTATAATGCATAAAACCTATCATCTCAACACATTTCCAATCCTTTGTACTCAGTTTTACAGTGGTGAATCCATGAACACATAGGAAGGGGGAAAAGAATTGGGTGACTATAACCGTAGATCGGAACCTTCTAATAGTACAATGTTATTAATTTAAGGCTTGCATATACAAAACTTGGTAAACTAAGGCTCTCCTAGGAATGTTAACTTATCCTCATTTAATATATATAACATGTGGTATTTTAAATTACCAGTTAGGTTTCTAAATACATATTTTATTGTGCAGGCCATATAATGCTGATGATATAATGTTACCATGAGAACTGTAACTTTTCTGTTCTGACTTGTATGTTTAGATTTGTAACCTTGTTGTTACATTAGCCTTGAATTGCTTTTCAGATGTATTTCTTGTGGTTCTGAAAGAGAAAGTGAAGAAAAAAATCATTTTAAAAAACACATTGAATTGTGGAAATATACATACTGCACAACAATGCTGAATTTAACAAATCTATAATCAATAGCACTTCAAAAGATGACAACCATATTGAAAATTAAATAATATGACATATTGAGATAAAATTTCACTGTTCCTGCCTTTTATTTTAATTTATTACCATAGAAATAAGTATTTTAAAATGTACATCCTTTCTTCCTATTTACATTTTAATTCTTTAACTTTCAATGTCTCTTGACATATGCACAAACTGGTATTTATCATTTGTGATACTTTGAAATTAATATATTTAAGTGTTAGATTCTATTAGTGCATTTTAATACTAACTGTTTTTGCCTCAACAAATATCATTTAAACAAAATATAATGCAGAAACCTTGATTAAAACATTTCTTAGATAATTCTATTAATTTACACACATTTTAAATATACAGCAGAAAAATAGGAGGTAGGTTTTACCATATGCTCTGATTTCATTTAAAAGACAGTTAGGATTGGGTAATTTTTAATATTAAGTACACTGATGACATATATTTCTTTTGAGAGTTGATAATGAAAGTAAATTTGGATTTTTGATCCTTTGTGAAGCTGAAAAGTCTCAAGTGTGCACTGCTGTATAAAATAATATTTTATAAACATTTGCAAACTAAGACAAGTTGAAAATTATTTACATATTTTAAAATTATAATACTTCAGTTCAAAGGCTTCTAAGGAAAGTCATCTTTCCTCTGGTTGTATTCAATCTCAAAACAAACAAATATAAAATCAATATATACTGAACAAGAGAATTAAAGCTCAGAGCAATTTTACTTCCTGAATTATAAAAAAAGTCACCGAGTTTAAATGTAACACTGCATGCGGAAGAATGGAAGGGGCAAAAGTTATCATACTCAACTCCCAAATACTCGATTTTTGCTTAGAAAAACAATACATGTTGTCATTATCATGAAAATTATCGGTACCTTTTGTGAGTACAGCTCTATATATATACCAAGTTAAAATAAATGACAGAAGAGACTGTGCGACTCTGTTTTTTGCTAGGGTAACCTGCTATATAACCGTAGTGACCATAAGGAATAGATGTCAAGTCACTTAAGAGAGTGCCTCTATGAGCATTTCTTTAAAATTCAACATGGAAGCTATTACCTCTCAAGAGACAATAGACAGGCATCTTGGGGATGAGTACATTTCACATGTGAGCTCTCCAAACTATCGCAAGGACAGAAAACCAAACACCGCATGTTCTCACTCACAGGTGGGAATTGAACAATGAGATCACTTGGACACAGGAAGGGGAACATCACACACCGGGGCCTATTGTGGGGAGGGGGGAGGGGGGAGGGATAGCATTAAGAGAGATACCTAATGTGAATGATGGGTTAACGGGTGCAGCACAACAACATGGCACATGGATACATATGTAAGAAACCTGCACGCTGTGCACAGGTACCCTAGAACTTAAAGTGTAATAATAATAAATTATAATAATAATAAATAAATAGTAAATTTAGAAACCACATGTGAGCTCTCAACTTGGGGAGGGGATATTACAGTGAAATGTTTAGGTAGAACACTAGAATGTGGTATATTGACTAAAACTAGGATGGTTAGTTCTTAACCCAGGAAACCATGTCAAGTTAATATTGGATGAGCTAATAATTGCAGAAGAAAATAAAATGTAATATCTGTTGTCATGCCATAGATAATGCCAATTTGGCTATTGGTAAATTTATTTATTTTTTTATTCCTCTTGTTTTCAAAAAATCAAGTGTGGGAGATTAACATGTCAACAGATCTATTGCAATATAATGTGACAGGGACTTAATAATGTCAACAGATCTATTGCAATATAATGTGACAGGGACTTAATAATGTGAAGAGATGCCACCAGGATTGGGTTCTTTCAACTACAAAGCTGTTCTACGTAGTACAAGGACAACTGGCATGATTCACTGAATTGAGTTTTGTGTGTGTGTGTGTACAGGTGTGTGTCTCCATGTATATTTGAAGTACAGTAAAAAATAAAAATAAAGAAAAAGAAAATAACAGTGTAGAATAAAAAGTTACATTTTGGGCTCCTGATTGAAAAGAAGGCAGCTATTGAGGAAGCTAATTTATTTCTGCTTAAAAAAAAAGTCATACTACAGGAATATAATGGACATTATTTATTGAGAATGTTACTCCTCTAATGTATATTTTATTTAGAATAATGTATTCTGTGTTTTTAAAAAGCAGATGCTATAGGAATTATAAACAGTATAACTACTACTCCAGATATTTACTTTTGCAAATATTTTACAAATACTCAACAAATCCTTAACTTACATGTTAAAAGAGAAACATTAAATCTGGATCATTTCATATGCTCATAGAGTCTATGAAATTCCCATTTACATTCTTTGTCTTATTTCTCCACAGTTTTACTTTTCTTTCATTTTTATCTCCCCATTAAAAGCATCAATAATATTGCACCAAACCCTAACTCTAACTGAAACACTGTACCAACGTACCAGTAAATCAAGCTCACTGCTTCTACATGGAAAGGGGCAGTATAGCACAAGCATTATGAGATCTGTGGAGCTAGACTTTCTCTGTGACTGGACATTCTTTCTAGAGAATTGAAATTATATTTTAGCCAATAATATTTGATAATATTAAATAAACCAATGGAAACAGCATACCTGAAACAAATTCAGCAATACAAACAAATTAAATAAATTTTATTATGATTATTGTTCCTGTTATTTCATTTCAATTTCTAGTACATGTCATTACAGCCTATTATGATAGTTTTGAAATAATGGAGGAGGATTACTGAGGAATCCAGATTTCACTTAGAAATTAAACTCTTTTGTCTTGATTAGATTAAATACCTGAAGTAAACATTTGGTTGTGAAATGTATCGTGCCATAGAACATGGGCTAGAATCAGAGGAGGACAGGAAAAGACAATTAACTAGTTCTCAATATGAAAGTCGATACAGCTGAGATTATCTGCAGGAATTAAAGAGTATAGAAAAGATTAGGAGACACTATAATGATAAATAAGGAGAGTCACTCAAAGAATATGACGAGAGCATAGAAACTATGAACAATATTTTCTGGATAATAACATCCATACAATTACATTCACTGTTGTAGGATATAAGAAAAATTTGAAATGGAATAAATGTTCTCCATATAAACAACCTCACTAAACGGTTGTATTTATGTACCATATTATTATAAATGTAACTCCAAGTGTTATTCTTTAATAATTTATTGTATCTGTACAATATTATCCTATCCAAATATTTTGGGCTATGTCTTTATTTTTCATCTAAAGCAAGCACATTTTACTTCAAGGAAATTTGAATTTTTAAGGCAAACAGCAATCTGTCTTTAAGCTTTGCCAAATCCTTGGCCTTGTAATTGTTACAATTCAGAAAAAATGGAATTGCATGTATATGGAGGCTAGATTTACAGGAAACTTGTGCAGTAAGTGAAATTCACTTAGATTAAAAAAAAAAGAAAAGCTTTAAAAATCGCTTGAATCACCCATTAAGTTTACCCTGTGTAACGTTGCATATGTAAAGAAATATGTATAAATATATACTTCAGGATAAGCAATGAGGTCATAAAAATAAATGCTACATACTATATTTATTAGTCTCTTACTTAGCCTGACAAGATTGTGTTTAATTTTTCAGAGTACATAATTTGCATTAGCAAAATTTATTAAAGAGAATATAATGCAATTTCAAAGAATAATGTTTAATTTCAATATTAGCTTCTATGCTTCTAATATCTTTAACTTACATGAGTATTGTTGATAAATAATAATTAAGGAAATTATTATTTCAAAATATCAAGTTTAAGAGCAAAATAAACTACACATTGTTCTAAAATAATTATGTATGTGTAATATACTAAGCCATAATTAAAATAGTAGCGTATGGTTTTAAGTATAACTAAAATATAAATGTAGAATAGTATCAAAATCTTAATACATACAGTACAGTGGAAATGACAACTGGTTCATTTATTCATTTATTTAATTATATATATAATTGAATAAATAATACATAGCCTACTGTTTGCCAAACCCTGGGGATGGAATGGGAAATGAGAGAAAAATCTCTGTCTTCAGAGAGCTTGCATTGAAGTAACCAGAGGCAGCCCTGAATAAACAAATAATTGTATGACATATTTTCAACCAATAAAGAATATTGTAAGTAAAGTTTCAAGGGATAATTGTACTCAGTAGTGACAATGACTGACTCTAATAATTACTACCTTACTTTAAATAAAGTAGAGAGGGAATACTTCGTAAATCGATAAAGATTTTGAGATGGTTAGAGAAAATTGTTTTGGCCAATGGAGGACTCAAGTGAATCAACTGTTTATTAAGATGGTCTCACTAGAGCAGCGCACCAAGGCTCATACCTGTAGCCCTTGCTATTTGGGAAGCTAAGATGGGAAAATCACTTGAGCCCGAGAGGCAGAGGTTGTGGTGAGCGGTGATGGTGCCACTGCACCTCCAGCTGCCTAGGTGACAGTGAGACTCTGTCCCTCTGTCCAAACAAACAAACAAACAAACAAAATCCAGAGATGGTCTCACTAGATAAAGTAAATAAACTGGAAAAATATGCAGAGTAGTCTATTTAAAATTGAAAGGTTAAGGACGGTGAAATGAATGGTGTCAGAATCTAGGATCTGATTCTATATGTTAAGAGATATGGGGGTGATAAAGTCAAAGATTACTAAGGTGAACATTTCAAATTTCAAATAACAGGCGAGAGTTTCAGGTGAATTGCTTTCATCCATCCGTCATTAAGCATGAATGCTAGTAGCAGTGCAGGGGAACCTATTTGGCTTGTTTCTGAAAACTTGCAATAGAGTACAATTAGCCTGAAGATACTTAAGTGATCACAACAAAAGGTGTTTGAAGGAAAAGTGCTAAAATTTGGAAGCAGCAGCAGTCGGGGTGTAAGGTAATACCTAGCCCACCAGCAAACCTGTGCTTTTTAAGGTACCTTGGGAGGAAAAAGAAAACCAAACCAAATGACTAAAAAACATTTCTTTCAAGGGGCAACAAAATCAGGACTGAACGCTGTGGAAAACAAGGCTCAGTTAAATGAAAAACATAAGGGACCCTTCCAAGCTAAACACGACGGTGATTTGCTGACATCAGAGCATGACTTCAGAAAGTAGGAAAGTCTGGGAAGTTGGAAAGGGTGAAATGTTGGATGGGATGAGATCCTATGGGTTAAGATCCCGGTGAGGATACATAAACTTGGAGCTTAAACATTTGTCGGAACAGAGGAAAACAAGGCTGAGACCTTGCTGTATTCATTTGCAAGGTTATCTAGAGGAGTGTGGAAATTCAGTTCAAATTATAACATTCTTTCCTAGGAGAGGTATGGGGAGCTAGATTCTAGTACTTTCTCTCCCAGTAATTAACTGTACAAGATATATGCAACTTTTCTAAGCATCACTGTTTTTTTGTAAAATCAGAAGACGTGGTGTGTGTGTGTGTGTGTGTGTGTGTGTGTGTGTGTGTGTAGGGGTGGAGGGAAGGAGAGAGGAGAATGAGTCTTCCCCCCGTTTTGTTTTTGTTTTTTTTTTTTTTTTTTTTTTTTTGAGACGGAGTCTCGCTCTGTCGCCCAGGCTATAATACAGTGGTACGATCTCGGCTCACTGCAACCTCCGACTCCCAGGTTCAAGTGATTCTCCTGCCTCAGTCTCCTGAGTAGCTGGGATGACGGGCACATGCCACCACACCAGGCTAATTTTTGTATTTTTAGTAGAGACAGGGTTTCACCATGTTTGTCAGGCTGGTCTCAATCTCCTGACCTCCTGATCTGCCCACCTAGACCTCTCAAAGTGCTGGGATTACAGGCGTGAGCCACCGCGCCTGGCCCCATCCATCTTTTAAATGTAAATTAACATTACAAATAGGGATGAACTTATTTGATTACCACATATTAACTACCATGGTGTTCTTTATTTTCCTCCTATAAAATGAACTTAAATGGTACAAGAACACATTTTTCTTTTCACCATAAAATTTTAAAAAATATCAAGTGCCTCTTTTGGAAATAAGTATGGCATATAATTATCAATGAAAGTCAAAATCATATAATTTTGTAATTTTCACTTATTTTATTCTACATGCATTTATTGGATATTTGATCTGTAAATTTACAAATTGCTTTCGAGTAAGATTTTTAACATACTATATTATCCTAACTTATTGAAAGCAGTAGGAGGTAGTTTCCAAAAATGCCTAATCAGACATAAATTGTTATGTATTAGATTGCTATATGAAATAATCTGTGCTAAGTGTTACTTTTACTAGGCTTAAAAACATAGATTATTTTCTGGGTATACAGAAATGTGAGTTGTTTTACTTAAGTTTCCTCATGACAGTAAGATTTATATCTATTCCCTGAAGCTAACATGAATAAGATCTATAGATTTCTGTTTACTTTCAACTTCACATATTCTAGAAAAAAATTGACATTTAAAATATTTGTGTGGATATATTTTATCAGTTTCACATTAACATAAATACATAAACAAGAAACTTTGCCACCATAATTAAAGCTCTCTTTAATCCTAATATCTAAACGTATTGAACATTATATGTTTTCCGACATCTCAATATAATCCTAGGGATAAAACTTTTTAAAAAGCACTGGGAGGTGAGTAGAGTAAACAGGAAAGCCAGTAACGCCAGGATAGACACTCAGTGCCTATTATGGTGGGTACAGGTACTTTTACTATATTGTATTACAATATTTTTCATGAATAAATACTTTTAAACCTACATAGAAGAGCCATTACTGAAAGATTTTTATAAGGTTCTTAATGGAGAATTTAATGTCAAATTCAAGTGTGGGTCATCTATGAAAATGCTGAAAATACTAGCTACATTCTTTTTTCCATTATGACTAACTTTTTAAACATCTCCTGTTTTTAAAGCAGCACTCAAATTACTGATAACATTATAAGAGGCTGAGGGAAAGAAATTGAGGTTTAGCTCTCATTTAACATGAGGTAGAATAGTGACTGCACTACCATAACTGATGAAGTGCGATTCAGGTTCTTTTTGAATACAAAAGAGAAGGCTGGTCACCCAGTGATTTATTTCTTTTCACAAATTATTATGTAGCACTTCTGTTTTAAGACATAAAGCATCCCTTTTTCAAAGTACTTTATGGATTGATGGGTATGAGGTAAACATTTCCAAGTAATACTTAAGTGTTGGGCCAAAAATGTTTTTCTACTTCTAAATTACTGCCATGCAGAGAAAGAAAAGTAACCAAATGCAGAGGAAAGTCAGTCTTGCTGGTAACTGAGAGGGCTTTTTGTTGTTGTTCTATAAAACTTTCTATAGAACTTGAAAGAAAAGGAAAGAATAGTTCTAAAAGCTTTCTTGCTTGTGTTACAGGAGAAAACAAAAACTGCATTATGAGCTGTGAACTTTGTTATGAAAATGTACCATGTAAATGATAAAAATTAGCACTGAGTACTTTAAGAAAAATATTTTAAAAATATTGACCCATGAAGCTGTATTTCACCTATGTAATATCTTGCATATTTTTATATAACATAATATATAATTTTCTATGTAAAAATGCCTTTAAAAATTCAAAGTATAATTATCAGTTTTCTCCACGGGTTGCTTTTCAGTTGTTTTATTCCTAATTATTCTGACATTTATTTACTTGTTCCTATTCCTTTGCTGCTCTATAGTCATCTTTTTGCTCACCACATTGTAAGAATATCAAGAAAAAAAAAGGATGTGTTATTTCTTATTTTCCTCTGATTTGAAAATTCATCAGTGGTTGCTGCAGAAGCTGCCTAAGGCCTTTGGGAACATAAAAAAGTTTCAAAGTTGTTTGTGGAATGATCTAGATAAGAGGAAGTGATAACACTTAAATTGATTTCCTATTCTGTAAAATGAGTATTCTGTTAGAAAGATATTCCATATAAGACTGGATGAATTTTGTCCTCTAATAGTTTGACAAATACAGATTCAACGTGTCAACTAGTTACATGTCAAAGTCAGAAATCCATCCTCTTCTCCCCAGAGTACCTCCTGTTCTCATTATTTTCAACATATATGTCTTCCACCTCTGTGACCCATTGATGCCTCGAAGTGTAACCAAAAGTGATTGGTCAATGATGAGAAACAATTTGCATTAAATGGGTATCACTAATTTGTTAACACTTCAGAAATGTAACTTGGCCTACTGAGGCCAAAAATGTATTTTATTCAGCTTTCTGGATAAGATCTGTAAAAAGAAAGAAGTTAGAATCACAAATTATCTCACAGACAAGTGATGTTTGTCTATGAAAATGGTTGAGTGTGGTTTTAGGGAGTTTGGTGAATGTCACCATCAGAAATGCAAGTGAATTACTGAAATTTCTGTTATTTTCTATTTATTATTTTGATAGGAAAGTCAAAGTTGCAGACAAGTGTCATATAACTCTATAATCTTTTTAAGTTACCTTCGTTTATAACTCACTCGTGAATTGTCCAATTAACCCCCAAATCACTACCGACAGTAAACTTCATTTGCTTGTCATGAGGCCTGCAAAGAGTAGGGAGAATTGGTGTAGACTACTGTTTAACAGTCTCAGGGACAGTAAAGTACCAATAATAAATTCAATGGTGGTGTCTTGAGGAGAACAGAAAACAAAACAGATTGACACATTGGTACTGATTCAGAGAAAGAGTAGAAAACAAGCAGCAGTTCACTCACCACCACTGAAGAAAACACACATGCTTCTTGACCTACAATGGGGTCGCTTCCTGATAATCCCATTTTAAGTTGAAAATATTATTAAGTCAAAAATACATTTAATACATCTAGCTTACTGAGCATCATTGCTTAGCCTAGACTACCTTACACATGTTCAGAACACTTACATTTGCCAAGAGTTGGGCAAAATCATTTAACACAAAGCCTGTTTTATTAGAAAATGTTGAATATGCTTTGTAAAGGTATCCTATCACATGTTGCTAGCCCAGGAAAAGACCAAAATTCCAAGTACAATTTCTACTGAATGCATATCATATTCACACTATCATAAAGTCAAAAACTTGTTAGTTGAGATATCATTAAGTCAGGGACCATCTGCAGTTCTGCATTAAAGCACTAGCACTTACCATTACCATTATTCTTCATTTTTCTTCCACAGAAGGAGGGTATTCTTACGTCAGGATTTACTGATGCTAAAGGGTATGCAAATGGTAATGATGATACTGATAAAAATTGCTATTGTTTACTTAATATGAACTATGTGGCCATCTAATTTTCTAAACTTTTTGATAAGTTAATAGATGTCATCCTTTAAACAAACTAGCTAAGTAGGTGTAACTTTCATCACATTTTGTAATGAGGAATATTAATAATAAAAAGGGTTAGCAAAATATCCAGGGTCACAAGCTAGAAAAGTTCTGACCTGGCCTGAGATGTGTCTATTGTGATTGGGTTTCAAACTTTATTTAATCATTAACTTAGAAGCAGCTCTTTCAAAACATCTCTAAATTCTGAAGTTACAAAGAAACAGAAACAAACAAATCCCAATTGATTTTGTATTTTTGACAACCATAAAATATCTCATGAGAGAATCCTTTGTACTGGACATCTTGCTAAATACTGAATATATAGTAATAAACAACAGAGAGAGAGCCCTGTGCTTTGGTAACATGAAACCTACCCGGTGAGTATTAGTGTTTCTTAGGGCCCAACCATATGGGTTATCGATTTGTTCTGCTCTATCCCCATTTCCTGGGTGAGCTCATGTACTCAATTATTCAAAGTGGGTGACTCACACTAATTAATTGCGAAAATTATTATTAGTCTACCATAATCAAAACAATACGGAATTAGCACGATGTGACAGATAAGTCAATTGAACAAAATACTGAATCTAGAAACAGATATGATCAACTGAATTTCAACAAAGGGATGAAGGCAATGAAATGGAGAAATAATGACCTTAGGAAGAAAATGAGACTTCAATCTTTGAATATTCATGCAAAAACAATTTGAGACTTAAATGTAAAACATAAAACTATAGAGAGTATCAAATAATATATTCATGATCTTGGGTTAGGCAGAAAAATTTCCAGTCAAAAAAGCACACATAATAAAACAAATTTAATCTGTAAGTTTTACTTTTATCAAAATTAAAAATATCTGCTGTTCAAATTAAAAATATCTGCTGTTCAAAGGACATTTTAAATAAATCAAAATGATGTGCCATGAATTAGATGAAAATATGGACAAAAATATGGGCAAAATATGTATCTGATAAGTCTGTTATTAAGAATATATATGTATTAGTCTGTTCTCACACTGCATAAATTACCCAGTCTGTGGTATCTCACAGAAATATACCCGAGACTGGGTAATTTATAAAGAAAAAGAGGTTTAATGGACTCATAGCTCCACATGGCTGGGGAGGCCTCACCATCATAGTGGAAAGTGAATGAGGGGCAAAGTCACATCCTACGTGGTGGCAGGCAAGAGAGTTTGTTTAGAGGAACTCCCCTTTATAAAACTGTCAGATCTCGTGAGACTCATTCACCATCATGAGAATAGCACAGGAAAGACTCTCCCCATTATTTAATGACCTCTCACCGCATCCCTCCCACAACATGTGGGAATTATGGGAGCTACAATTCAAGGCGAAATTTGGATGGGGACACAGTCAAACCAAATCAATGTAAATAGCCTTCAAACGCAATAATAATGAGACAGACAACTTACTTGGAAAATTAGAAAAAGTCCTTAAAAGATACATTACCAAATATATATAAATGGCAAACAGGCATATGAAAAGATGTTTAACATCATTACTTTTTAGTGAAATGCAAATAAAAACCATAATGAGATCCTGCTATGACCTACTGGAATGGCAATAAAAGAAAAAGAGGAGGATGAGGAGGATACATCATAAAATTGTGATGACACTGTCTAGTCATAGAATTCTCATGAATTGCTGGTGAGAATACAAAATTGCCCAGTGACTACGTAGAACATTATGACAGTTTATCACAATGCTAACTACTTACTCATTACATGACTCAGCCTGAATGGGCTTTTAGGTAATTATCTAATAGGAATGAAATATAAGTCCTTGCAAAGATCTGTACACAGATGTTTACAACAGCTTTATTCAAAATTGTCCAAAAGTGGAAACGACCCCCAGTCTTCTTAAGTAGTGAACAGACAATTCGTGTCCACTCATCCAATGGAACACTCACTACCAAACAATAGGAAGCATGAAGTTCTGATAGAAGCACAGGATGTGTCTAAACCTCAAAATCGTCACACTAAGTGACAGAAGAAAGACACAAATGTTGTAACATGTACAATCCAATTTATCTGGCATCCTGGAAAATTAAAAACAAAACACCTATGTGGATAGAAATCTAATCCGTGGTCACCAAGGGTCAGGATGATGGGAGGAGAGAACATAGAGGAGCAGAAGGGAATTTACGAGGATGATGTAAAAAAATCTCTATCTTGATGGTGTTGGTAATCAAAGGGCTGTATGCATCTCTAAAATCTGAACAAACTGCAAACTTCAGTATAACTTTTATTGTAGAAAGTAAGTTTGAATTTAAAAAATAGATTGGAACAAAAGTTAAATGTGTTTGGAAGGCATGAGGGAGTGATTCATATCTTGTAAGAAAAAAACTGAGTCATTGTCACTTATTCATATTTTTGAGTGTGTGTGTGTGTGTGTCTGTGTGTGTGTGTGAGAGAGAGAGAGACAATGACAGAGCTAGAGCTTGAGATTGTGAGACAACATGAGATGGAAATGGAAATAAGCATGGCATGGTATGAATATGAGGCCAGAGTAACAAATTGATACAAAACAGGGAGGATACAACAAGAAAGGGACTTGAAGTCCAGGAGCGATGGCTCATGCCTATAATCCCAGCATTTTGGGAGGGCAAGGCGGGTGGATCACCTAAGGTCAGGAGCTTGAGACCAGCCTGGACAACATGGCGAAACCCCATCTCTATTAAAAATACAAAAATTAGCTGGGTGTGGTGGCTGGTATCTGTAATCCCAGCTACTTGGGAGGTTGAGGCAGCAGAATGGCTGGAACCCAGGAAGCAGAGGTTGCAGTGAGCCACGATCGTGCCACTGCCCTCCAGCCTGGGTGACAAAGTGAGACTCCATCTCAAAAAGAAAAAAAGAAATGGATTTGAACCAAAGTAATGGCATTGAAAATATGGCAGGTCATATCAACAGTGACTCAGAAGATAGACAAAGTAGAGTTTGCCAATTCAATATGTGTCATTTTATAAGTGAAAAACTCAACATTTCTTCCAGCATATCCAATTGTGGAGTATAATCCTGAAGATCAGAACCATAGAGGACACCTTGGGAGAAAAATAAAATCAATTTGGACGTGGTAACAACTTACATAGCCTTTTTCTTTTTTCACTGTAGATTAAACAATTCAGAGTTTTTCTGTACTTTCTATTATTTTGGTCACATGAGCAAGATATAGTTTTCTCTTGTTAGCAGATACTGGGAATTGATAAATGTTACATGGTTTTGTTACTGTGGTGGGTAAAATTCTGAAAAATAACCAGCACACTTTTAGTATTCATTCCCATACTATCCCAGCCTAAAATCAAATACCAGAAGCCATGCAATCCCTCTCCATAGCAGGCTACTTGTACTCCTATGTAAACTCTCCAAATCATAATTCTTCACTTTCTCCCTTCGGCTGGCTGTGTACTCCATATTGTGTTTCAGCCTCTTGAAATACAGTGCCATTTTTTTCTTTCTGACAATGTAGCATTTGGAAACACTAACATATTAACATTCCGGTCAAGACAAACATCTGCACAGTTTCTGATACTCTTTCATTTTCCCTTTGCTCCCTCGGCATGCACTGGATAAAGGCAACTTTGCATCTATAAAGATGATCATTTTATTATTGAATGAATAATGAAAACAGAAACCTGATGAATATTGAACAAATATTTTCTCACTACAATTAAAATTAAAAGTATTTGAAATTATAGAAACAAAGTGACTCTACTAGGGTGTATGATATCATGAAGTTACATTTAGATTAAAATACACAAACTATGAGCATATACACTGACTACAATAGCAAGCTTATAAAAGAATCTTGCTTGAGTAGGTTATTTGCAATCTGTTTGATTGTGGACTTCTCTCTAACTGTGGTCTTACTTGCTTTCATCAGTGGTGGCTGAAACAAATCTCACGTTTGATATTTTGGTGTATCAACAGAAGTGAAATTCAGTTTATGTGGAATAAATTGCTTTTTCATTGGCTTCCTAGTAAATTTCTAATTGCAAAGATTTTCCCTGCAAGGTGGCCCAAGGGTATATCTGCACATCTCTCATTTGCTAGACAATGGGAACTGCTACATAGACATTTCCAATAAACCTCCTCTGCCCCAATATTTGTCTCACCCAACTATCTTAACCATCTCTTTCCTTTCCTAGAAGTTCACTCTTCAAATACCTCCTTAGAGTTTATAGAAAACCTGAGAGAGACTATCTTGGCGTAGACTCCATTTGCTACTAAAAATTAAAAAAAAAAGCTTGAAATTACAAGATTCTGATAAAATGAAATATAAAACCTTCTTTTTAAGAATGAAGATAAAATAATAAAAGTACAGAAAACATAGAACGCAGGAATCCAGCATAGCTAGTATGAGGGTGGGCACGACTAAAGTGAAATGAATTAGTAGAGGCTGGTGTTCTGGGAATCACAAGAAAAACATGAATCTATTGGGTTGACTAAGTCAGGTTCAGACGAAAGGCGTCTGGATACAGTTCCAAAGAAAATATTTCAAATGGAAAGGCATTAGGAAAAACACATTAAAACTCATTAATGGATAGGACTGGGTTTGAGTGAAAAGAGGAGAAGGCGGAGAAGAAAGAGTAACTTATCTGGCTTCACTTTGCCACATGGGAGGTGTCGAGGGGTATTTATATATTTTAGTTGCATAGGCTATTGGCATTAATATTGATTATATAAAATTTTGTTATTCAAACAAAATTGTCATCCCCTATCTACTTCTCTCATTCTCTGCTAAGAATCTACATCTCCTCAAAACAGAGCGCTCTTGAATGGAAATACTTTTGCCTACAGATTTTTCTACCGTTCTTCATATGTGGTTGTGTGTGTTTGTTTTAACAAAATTCACCAATTTAGAAAACCTTCTTATTTTCAGATTTCTCTTATGGGAATTCTGAATCCTCACTAACAGATACAATGTCAGATTGGATATTTGGATAATTAATGCTGAGCATACTGAGAGTGTTGTAAATCTTAGGATATTAAACAGTGATAACAGGCCAGGTGCAGTGGCTCATGCCTGTAATCTTAGCACTTTGGGAGGCCAAGGTGGGTGGATCACTTGAGGTCAGGAGTTTGAGACTAGCCTGGCCAACATGGTGAAATACCATCTCTACTAAAAATACAAAAATTAGCCGGGCATCATGGCACATGCTTGTAATCCCAGCTACTCGAGAGGCTGAGGCAGGAGAATCGCTCGAACCTGGAAGGTGGAGGTTTGTAGTGAGCCAAGATTGAGCCACTGCACTCCAGCCTGGGCAACAGAGGGAAACTCTGTTTCAAAAAAAAAAAAAAAAAATGAATAACGAATCATGTGGATTAAAAACAAGAAACAAAACAGCAGAAATCTCCTATCTCACTTGGCTACTCTGTTGTTATTGTAGAGCAAATGGAAAGTACTGTAGAATTGGAGACTACATATTTTTAATGCAGTTCTGTTTCTTAGATGCAGGAGATAAATTGAGCATAGGATGAAGAATACTGAATTATTGGTGATTTATTAAATGTTATAGGATCCTTCCAGTCATGAGGTTTCTCTCATGTTCCCAAAAAGCCATGACTGCTATGAAAAAGCAGTCATGGGCCAGGCGCAGTGGCTCATGGCTGCAATTTCAGCACTTTGGGAGGCTGAGATGGGCAGACAACGAGGTCAGGAGTTCGAGACCAGCCTGGCCAAAATGGTGAAACCCCATCTCTACTAAAGATACAAAAAAGTAGTCAGGCGTGGTGGTACACACCTGTAATCCCAGTTACTCGGGAGGCTGAGGCAGGAGAATCACTTGAACCCAGGGGGTGAAGGTTGCAGTGAGCTGAGATTGTGCTGTTGCACTTCAGCCTGGGTGACAGAGTGAGGCTCCACCTCAAAAAAACAAAAAGAAAGAAAAGCTGTCGGTAAAGTTGTCAGTGTATGGTAGCCACAGCACAGAACCAAGTGAAATTTAGTGCAATGTACTATTGATATCAGGGGGCAACTTCCTTCAGTGTGAATCAGGGGATACAATTAAAAAGAGGTGACACAATTTCCAGTTGTCAAGCACCAGTTCTGTTATTTGAATGCATAAAACAGAATGTTTGAAAACAGAACAAGACTCACTTCCTTCTTAATCGTTAAAGCCACACACTAGTCATGCACTAAAGTAAGTTTCCAGAGACATTTATCTGAGGGGGGACTACTCATTTATTTACACATTGCTATTTTTGATGTAATCATTTAGAGATTATTTTTCTACCAGAATTATGTAGATAACTTCTGATGGTTAATACTGAGTGTCAACTTTAGTGGATTGCAGGATGTAAAGTATTGTTCCTGGGTGTGTCTGTGAGGGTGTTGCCAAAGGAGATTAACATTTGAGTCAGTGGACTAGGAGAGGCAGACCCAGCCTCAATCTGGATGTTCACCATCTAATCAACTGCCAGTGTGGCTAGCATAAATCAGGCAGAAGAAAGTGGAATGAGACTTGTTTGGGAGAGTCTTCCAGGCTTCATCTTTCTCCTGTGCTGGATGCTTCCTGCCCTCAAACATCAGACTCCAAGTCCTTCAGCTTCTGGATTCTTGGGCTTAGACCAGTGGTTTGCCAGAGGTTCTTGGGCCTTTAGCCACAGACTGAAGTCTGCACTGTTGGCTTCCTTGCTTTTGAGGTTCTGGGACTTGGAAATGGCTTCCTTGCCCCTCAGCTTGCAGATGGCCTATAGTGGGACTGTGTTTTGTGATCACGTGAGTGAATACTCCTTAATAAACCCCCTTTCCTATGTACATCTGTCCTATTAGTCCTGTCCCTTTAGAGAACCCTGACTAATACATAATTCTATTACATTGAGAATAAATATGAACTTCTTATCAACTTATATTTTCTTAGAATTTTTATGCATATGATATATGCATGTGACATAATTCTTAGATAATGAATTTTTCCTAGAATGTACAACACAGACGTCACCTTACTTTCTCCTTTAGAGCAGGCAGTTAGGTTTTGGAGGAAGAAAAAAGAAAGATTAAGTTTGGTTTAAATCCTTGAGAGTCTTTATAATAATTTTTAGACACACTGAAATTAATATAAAATACATTTTCGTAAAGAAAAGTCTCCAAATTATTTTTGCAATTAGCTACCTTGGGCTTTTGGATTAAAAAATAAAACAAGGTTAAGATGTTTATTAGAACTATTTCTTGTAGATAATTTTTTTCTATTTGAAAAAGAGAATAATCTATGGCCCAAATAACATTCAGAATTTAATTAATGAGTACATTTTAACTGAAAACACATTCTGAATCAAATATAACATTGGCGGAGGGGGCAGCATGACCCAATCATATGATAAGATTTGTTAAAATTGTGTCTCTAATTAAGATATTTGTCCTGTAATAGACTCGACTCTCCTTCGTTTTGATTTTTCACAATCTGTAATTAATCAATTCTTCTCTACAAGAGCTTACTCAAATGCCACTTTGGTTTTAGAACAATGGCTTAGAAACTGAATTTTTCCCGACTATGCTAAAATGGACTTACATGTGTGCATGTATTGGGGAGAACACTATAAACTAAGTAATTCTTGGTCACAGAATGGAGTTTTATTCATTGGAATACTTTCTACCCTGTTAGGATCCAATACTCTCTTCTACCTCTCTCTGGGATTGGAAATGCAGGGAACAACTCATGCTTCTGAAGCAAGATTCAGTAAAGCTACTAATGTTCTATCTGCCCAAAGCACTTCTCTCTTAATAAGAAGTGTGAGTAGATTGGGAAAATTCTTTTGTCCTGGAGGATGAACAGCAAACTGGAGAGATGTATGTTTGGTTTCATGTTTATCTTTTCAAAGTGATCATGTACTCATCAACTACCATCTTTCCCGCATTTAGTCTCTGTGATAAAAAGTACAAAAGTTATTTGAATCATGAAGATGGTCTAGCAATAACTGTAGTGACTATCTATTAGTAAGAGTAACTCCAAGAAGTCATCTTACAATACAATGGAATTTTATACAAGTTAAATTTATATAAATGGTCACCGCAACCATTTGACCATTACTTTCCTGGTTTTACTGAAAACTTTGTGAGACACCGAATTACTCTCAAGGAGATAGTGATAAATTTATTTGTTTGTTTCATATACAAGGCAATCTTTTATGTGTCTAATACTCCTTCAAATGATTATTAATGCCTTTGTTTATTTAAATTACTTGGCTGGAAGCTACTGAGCATTTCCTTCTGAATTCTGCTTTCAGTTATGGTCTCAAAGATGCTGAGTAATTTTGGTGATGATAAAAACAGTGTTGTTTTCCCTTAATCAGACCAAATACCCATAGAGACCAAATACCCATAGTTAAAGTACTATTCTACTTGTGAGGACATATAGCCAGAACTTTTCATTTTACATATATTTTTAATCAGTACCTAATCAGACATGTCATCTCAATATGGGGCTGTGTGCTGTGTTGACCATTAACTTTAGATTTTTCCTAAAATTTTATCGCAATATCTTTAATTTTCTTACTGCATACTTTTTTTCTATAATTACTGACCAATTTCTTCTTTTTCTAATTACTCTCTGGTGAGGAAAATCAGCCCTTTCCAAACCAACTCAAGTTTTTATCACATATGCAAAAATGTAAAACAATTGTTCTCTAGGCCACTTTTCCATTTGTTCTTCTTAACAAATATTTAGACTCACTTATCTTCCAAATACATCTGAATTACTTTTCAGATATATTCTACTTCACATTGTTTATGGTGATTTTCCCTATGGTGAAAATCTATATTTAAATCTTTTCAAATGCATATGTTTCAAATATGTTGCTTCCATTATGAAGTATGTATATAAATCCTTTTGCAAACATAATCATGATATTTTTTCTAACAAATGCTTCTTTTTCCTTTATATCCCAAAATAGATTCTGAAAATGGGCTAGTGGGGTATGTGTGTGAAGAGGAGAATCTTGGATTAAATTCAGGCACTTATACAAATTCTGTGAAATCTGTGTGTACTGAATTGTGACTGATGACAAATCTCACCCATTTTTTCCTGCATGCATATCTTGAGGAAAATATAAGAGCTACATTAAAAAAAAAAAAAAAAAAAAAAAAAAAAGCAAAATACGCACCCATTGGATTATCTTACAATTTACATACCTAAAATTCTGTTTCTTGTAAAGTACACACAAGTAAATTTTTATATGCTATAATTTTTCACAAAGGAATACATCTTTGAGTGGTAGTTTTCTGTTATGACTTCTTTAATTACAAGGGAAAATCATGTTTTTATTTGTAGTAAAATATTATCAAGGATAGGTACATGAGTTAGCTGTCACTGCAGTAATAAATAAGCTAGAAATGAAAAGTTCAAACTCAAATGGCTTTTCTCTTTGAAAACTATACACTCATGCACAAACGTGTCACAAACACAATCTTTGTCATATTATGTTATTATAAGCAATATAATAAAGTTTGGTATAGGCTAGCCAAATCATATATTTATGCAGTAATTCTTGGCAAGATAGGAAAGAAAAATTCCAAACAAAAAAGTATTATGATATTTTCCTTTTGTGTCTTATCTATTACATTACATCTATATGTTAATTAGAAAATGTTTGGATGTCTGTTAATATATATTTATCAAAAAGTTAAAGACATTTCTCTTGTAAAAATATAAAATACATATATATCAGCAATTTCATTTGACCTACTGGTTAGTGAAGTAACTGGAAAGATGGTAAGGCTTGTTCAAAAAGCATGTGATGAGCTGAGTATTTATGGGCAGTTAATAAAGCAATGTTAGAATGAGGTTGCTATGTGAGATATAAAATTGCTTAATATTCTGCAGGACAAAAACTATAATCTTTAGAGTTATCTTTTCTACTGGGAATCATTCTGTAACTTCATTAGACCTAGATCATTAGTCAATAGGGAACAATGGGTCAAACACATTATATTCCCTAAAATACCACTTGGGAAAACTATTCAAACAATGTCTTCATATGGTATGAAGCAATATGTTTCCAAACACTTGTTTTATTTTTAAGTTTACAATAAAAGTTAATCTGACAGATTATATGTATTGGCCTTTACTATTTAAAATTATTATATAATATTTAATAAATTCACAATATATGGATTTAGATATAGATAGGTATGAAACATGGATAAATTATGAATTATGTTATAAAGATTAAACAGACCATCCAATGTATACATATTCATGCTATAAATATCCTTGAGTCATCTCTGGTTTCTTTAAATCCTAAGGCTTGATAATTTAAATTTTCCTGAATTTCCGTATTATTAGTCAGGATTCTCCAGGAAAACATATATATGTGTGTGTGTGTGTGTGTGTGTGTGTGTGTGTGTGTGTGTGTGTGTGTGTATAAAAAACCGATTTCTGTATAAGACCAGAGGTAGAACCATGGCTAGTCAGAGCCTTATGCAGCTGATAATAACCTCCACAAGAGAAAGGTAGGAGGAGAGCAAAGGAATTCAAAAAATTAATAACACCCTTAAAGACAAAATATAGATTAGATATTGCATATGAGAGTAACAGCAAGAGGGAGGTCAGAAATAAAATTGAATGTGCATGTGTGAGTGTATGTGTGTTTATGAAGAAGCTTATTTTAAAGACTGAGCCCATGTGATTATGGAGGCTAAGAAATTCTCAGTCTTTCAAGGGCAAGTTGGAGACCCAGGAAAGAAAGTTCTGTAATTTCAGTTTAAGCCTGAAGGCCTGAGATCTGGGGAAGCTGATTGTGTAAATTCCAACCCAAGGGCAGGAGAAAACTGATATCTCAGCTCAAGCATGCAGTTAGTAAGCAAAAAGGACAAGTTCATCCTTCCACCGCCTTTGTTTCTATTTGGACCTTCAGTGGATTGGATGATGCCCATCCACATTGGGGAAGGCAAACTATTTTACTGAGTCCACAGATTCAAATGCCAACATTATCTGGAAATACCTTCCCTGACATATCTAGAAATAGCCTTTAATCTGGGCACCCCTTGGTCCAGTAAAGTTGACACATAAAATTATCCATCACCGTTCCTATTAGATTGCCAAGGAATTTCTATTTAATGAATTTAACTTCTCCACTATTATTCTTCCTTTACGTGAACATCATCGAGCTTGTTCCCTCATCACAGCTGTGCATTTGCAATGTATTCTGCCTGTGACTGTCTTTCTCTAGGTCTTCTAATGACTTTCTTCTTCTCTTCATTTGAGTCTCAGTTAAAAATATCTGCTTAGAGAGGACTTTTCTTACCAGTCCCTACCTCTAGAGCTCTATTGTATTTCCTTCATATCTTCTAAAATTGCTTCTTGTATTTATTAATGTTAAGTTTCTCTTTCACCCCACGAAAATGTAAATTCTGTGAGGACTGGGATTTGCCTTGGCTGTTTTACTTCTGTGTTTTCAGCATGTAGAACAGATACTTGGATTTGGTGGAAATTCAGTGAGATCTGTTGATTAAGTAAAAGCTTTGTTTGTTTTGTTATATTCTACTCTGAAAAATCTGAAGGACCAGAGGTAGATCCATGGATAGTCAGAGCCTTATGTAGCTGATATAACCTCTATAAGAGAAAGGTAGGATAAATTTGACCTTTCTCTGCTTTTAAGCAGAAAAATTCAAAAATTGGTGATACCCTTAAAGACAAAATGTAGGAATTGTATGTGAGAGTAAAAGCAAGAGAAAGATCAGAAATGAAATTGAATATATGTATATATGTTTCTATGTTATCTTATTTTATATTCAGCAGGTACAGATGCACGTTTGTTACATGGGCATAGTGCATAATACTGAGGTTTCCGCTTCTAATGATCCTGTTGCTCAAGAAGTGAACACGGTATCAATTAGGTAGTTTTTCAACCCTTACTCTGTCTGCCTCTCCTTCCCTTTAGAGTTCTCAGAGTCTGTTGTTCCCGTCTTTATGTTCATGTGTACTGAGTATTTGGCTCCCACTTATAAGAACACATGGTATTTGGTTTTCTATCTCTGCATTAATTTGCCAAGATATACAACTAACAAGGAAAGATGGATGGCATGACGGGAGTAATGGGATAATTCAATTTAGTAACAATTTTTCTAATTTATTATGTATAACTGATTGGTTAATACTGAGATATTTTGGGGGGTGATGTTTCCAATCTATATGCCTTTACAATCATTCTCAGTCTAACTGTATGTTTTTTTCCATTGGATTCTTCTTTGTTTGCTCTTCCTGTAGCAACACTGAAATACTTGAAACAATTGCATTAAGAAAGTGAAACAGATAATTTTATGATTTTTTAATATCATGAATCTTGAAAATGAGTCCATATTTATAATTCAAGCTAGTTATGTGGCTAGTAAAATATGCTGATTGGTAAATATCAAACTTCTTCCCAAGGTATGTGTTCATTTTTCAGATCTCTAGTTTAGAGTAACATTAAATAGTTACTCTATTGTTGAAATTATAATATTTTATTGTGTGCTTTTGTTTGCTTTAAATTTGCAAATCTCCATTTACCTCTAAGATGATTAAGGGAAGGACTACATTACCAATTCCTTACTATTCAATAACTACTGCTATGCAATAACTACTAACCAAGATTTACATAGAAGAGATTAACCTGTGTCAAAGACTTGGAATATATTTCTATGTAGGAAAAACAGTCAGTCATTCAGTGACTATTTTGTAGTCTTGAATTGAATGCGTGCTGAATCTTATTTTAGGATAAAAGCTAAAGTCACCTTTGAAAATAGTAATTTCCTCACTCACATGGAATTCTTATTCTAAATAAGTTTTATTTTGTTAGTGAAGAAAATTATATGATATTTTTGCTAAAAAAGACAAAAATAATAAAAAATATACTTTATATTTAATAGTAATTTATTCTAACACTTAGATATTGTTGAGTTTTAAAATTATTTTGTGTATATATATGATGTTTAAAATTTTTATAAATATATTAGAATGCTGTAATCAGTTACTCTGTGGATTTTAGCTGAAAAAAATTGGAAGTTTATGTATTTTTCAAATTTTAACTTAATTGTTAATATAAAAATCTTCCTTATAATAATGATCATATCTTTCCTAATATAATTTCTAGTAGATAATGATCACACAGTTGATAACAAAGCTGAAAATTTCCCAAAACTGCTGGATATTCTCAGAGGGAATGGCAGTCATGCAACATATAGACACATTCTATCAATCTTTCTGTGTGATTAACAGAGTTTCTTTTTCTCCATAATGATATGTTCAAATGATAGTCAAAAGAATAAATTATATGTTCCATATAATTAATAATGTTTATAAGTAACATTTTCGTAATAACAATTATTTTATTCTTGTAAGGAATATAATGAATTAGCAACTTACGTGTATTTATGTATACTCAGTGGAGGGGATCAGGGGATCACAGGAGTTTACTGGATTTAATAGAAATTATACTATAAAATGTGTGGTTTTCTTTGGCTTAAGTTATACACTCCTTGAGACATTCATTTGTAAGTGGCTCCATGATTCCTATTATGCATTTAAGCAAGAAGCAATGACCTACGAGAGACCAAGGATAAGTTACAGAAAGAATAACTGACTTTAAGAAATTAATTCAGTGACACAGCAGGGAAAGAGGAAAAAACAACAACAAAAACAAACCCTGCCTCATCAGGGTTCATCGATAATTTCTCAGTAAGCTCAGTTTGTTGTTAAATAATAACAGATCTTCCCAAGGAAACATGGACCATATTAGAGCAATCACTGTAGCAGTTTTCTCCCGGGAAAAGAACACTGTTCTCGTTGATTCTTGATTCTTAAAATTTTCCAGTTAACCGATCTTAGGCTTTATATTGTCTATATTCCTCACATTTTTCTTTTGTATGTAATACTCAGTGTACCTTATTTCAAAATGTCCAGAGTGTTTTGTCTTTATGTTTGAAGTCTTAAATGGTACATACTCACACATACACATGACTTCTTACATAAATGTCATTCAAAACAAGGCAGAGAGAAGCCCAGGCATGGTGGCTCACACCTGTAATCCCAGCACTTTGGGAGGCTGAGGTGGGCAGATCACTTGAGGTCAGGTGTTTGAGACCAGCCTGGCCAACATGGTGAAACCCTGTCTCTATGAAAAATACTAAAATTAGCCAGGTGTGGTGGCATGTGCCGGTAATCGCAGCTACTCGGGAGGCTGAGGCAAGGGAATCACTTGAACCCAAGAGGCGGAGGTTGCAGTGAGCCGAGATTGCACTAGCCTGGGTGACAGAGCGAGATGCAGTTTAAAAATGAAATTAAATAAAGAATAAAAATAAATAAATAAATAAATAAATAAATAAATAAATAAATAAATAAAACAAGGCAGAGAGAGAGAAAAAAAATGTGGTATAGCAAAAAGACTACCAGGCCGTAGATCATGAATATTACTTCACATGTATATTCTGGGAGCAAAACTGATGATCTCTAAAACCACATCACTTAAAGATTTTATTCTCTATGTCCTGTCTATTTTCAAGGGTTAAATTTTACAAGTTATATCTAGCGCCAGGTAGCATAGCCCCAGGATTTGATATCTGTTCTACTTAAATGATTAAGCAGAAGTATATTTTTTGTTTTATGACTAAAATGTCTGGGTAATTTTTTAAAACGTGAGCTTGTGGGCTCACATCTATAATCCAAGCACATTGTGAGGCCAAGGTTTGCAGACCTCTTGAGGTCAGGAGTTCGAGAACAGCCTGGCTAACATAGTGAAACCCTGTCTCTACTGAAAACACAAAAATTAGCCAGGTGTGGTGGCGGGCACTTGTAATCCCAGCCACTCGAGAGGCTGAGGAGCAGGGGGAATCACTTCAACCTGTGTGGCGGAGGTTGCAGTGAGCCAAGATGGCGCCACTGTACTCCAGCCTGGGCAACAAGAGCGAAATTCTGTCTCAATTAATAAATAAATAACCATGTTATTCTATGTATCGATCATTCTCTATATATTATCCATATGGCAGCTCTGCTTGTGCACTGTCCAAAGTGTAACAGAAAGTATGGCACACTCTGGTTGCCATTTCAAACTGAGAATTTTCCTATAATTAATTAGCAGTTGAGTGTAACTATAATTTTATCTTATGTCTGTGTTTCTAGATATATATAAATACACTAGAGGATAAAATAACTATTAAGTAAATACAGATATACTTTATTATCTCAAAAATTACATATTCTTTATTTTCAAATTTGATGAGGAAACTACTTAGAAAACACGTTTAGTCTTTTCAACTGACAGTACCAATTTGATAAGATTTTTGTCTCTTTTGCTGCTACTGAGAAGAGTACTCCCTATGTCAAGATACATAGGATCAAATACGATCAAATTTTCAGAGACGTCCCCACTCATGGAAATACTTGAATTTATTTATTAATAAGTTCAGCACTAAATTATTTTTATTCTCAATGTATGCATAGAGAAAGTGATGTATTCTTGCCAGCATGAAGTTATTAGTTCATGGCTTCCCTTCTAATAAACAAAGTGATACTGGAACGAAGTTTACCTATCAGTGATATGTAAACTACACTAAAGGTTCTAATTTGACCAACTAATAATAATGTGCTATATTTTATGACAGGTTTTATGAATGTGGTGGTGCGCACCTGTAGTCCCAACTACTTGCGAGGCTAAAGCAGGAGGATCCCCTGAGCCCAAGAATTTCAGGTTACAGTAAACTATGAAAAAAAAAAAAGCTTTTTGGGTATGTATTTTGATTCGGCATTGACATTATCAAGTAAAGGGTGGAGCAAGAAAGCTTTGCCAGTATTATTAGTATTATTTTTTGCTTGTTTGCTTTTAATTATAATAAAATAAAATTAAAGAAATAAGAGTATCACACAATAGTTAATGGATTCAAGAACAATTTCCAGAATTCTACTTTGTTTTTATGACATGACTGTAATTTATTTTGTAAATATTTGGAAGTAAAAAATACCTATAATTTTATTAGCAAAAAATTCCAGTTATTAATTGTTATAACATTGATTTTCTCTGATACTTATTTTTATTGTCATATTATTCATATCATAAGCATTATATATTTCTAACTATCCTCTATAATCTTATCTTTTAAAATTGTGCAATATTCTGTTACATAAATGTTTATACTTTTTAAGTCATTTTCTTTTGATGGATCTTTATGTAGCTACCAATTTTCATATTACATACAGTGATGCAATAAACATCTTTTATAGAAATACTTTTTTATCCTATAGTAGTTGCTGAATAATAAATCCTGTGAAGTTGTACTCCTGTGTCAATAATTATTAATATTTTAGATTGTAAAAGGAGCTTTCCACTGCTACAAAGAAAATTTCACAGTTCTCTTTCCTTAGCCTTCTCTGAAAGTTTCACTCATAAAACATTATACGTGGTCAAATTTCACAGTGAACCTATACAGAGTCAACAAGTGTGTCTGTGTGTGTATGCACGTGTGTGTACACCTTGAGCTTTGTGTGTTAAGCTATGATTGTTTGAAAAGCTTGAAATATCTATAGAACACACAGACACATGCACATTAATTGAGTACATTATTTTTCAATCTCAATTGTCTCCAAAATGTGATTGGTTTTGGAAAATAAATTTAGATGTATATTGTAAGAAACAATATTGACAATTCCAACACCTTTAATTTGACTAAATTTTTAAAAAATCATTCCAGTAATATAAAAAAGAAAAAAATTAAAACTTGTAATATATCTTGCCTTTACAGAATAGAATTTGAGGTTTATTTAAAAAAAAGGAGAGAAAGAAAAACTCAGTTTGTTTGTCAGCACTCTTTAGCCATATTCGCATAACCCGTATAAGAAGTACAGTTTCCTCTGCAGAGGCCAACTATAAGATCAACAAAAAGAGGTCCAAATAAGAGATATATAATATGATCCTTAAAAGAGAAATGGTAATTAACAGATAAAATACTTGAATTGATTTATTAATAAGTTCACTAAATTATTTTTATTCTCAATGTATGCATAGAGAAAGCGACGTATTCTTGCCAACATGATGTTATTAGTTCACGGCTTCCCTTCTAATAAACAAAGTGATACTGGAATGGAGTTTACCTATCAGTGATATGTAAACTATACTAAAGGTTCTAATTTGGCCAACTAATAATAATGTGCTATATTTTATAAAAGGTTTTATGAATGTGGTGGTGCACACCTGTAGTCCCAGCTACTTGAGAGGCTGATGCAGGAGGATCCCTTAAGCCCAAGAATTTCAGATTTATGATCTAGCAATACCAAATGGTTTGTTGTTGCAGGAAAATAGCACAAGTTACTTGGCTGTAACTTGATTGAATGTATTGACATATACAAACTGAAATGTGAATCAGATGATGTGAATAACTAAAGTAGTTACATAAGAAGTATTTCTAGAGATAATCACTGGTAGTGCCTATCTAAAACACTGTCCAGGGATGAATGTGTCCTAACACATAATAATGTCTCCAGCTTCCAGCTCTGTTAAATTCATAGTATATCTACCTACATAACATGAATACCCATCGGAACTTGAATTTGGACCAACACAGAATTTACTATAATTTCCATGTTTTAATCCCAATCTGCTGCACACTTATATTTTCTGTTCTTTGGTTTTAATCCTAATCAATGTTGTCAACATGTTTCTTTTTGCTCAGTCCAGAGCTTATAATCATTTTAGTCACATTATTAATTTTTTAACACCTGGAGAAGCCAACATATGTTTTGAAATTACCTTCAAAACATCTCTGACTTTTTCTTGCCTACACTATTTCTATAATTAGTTAGTTGATAGCTCATATCCTCGACCTATCTTCCCTAAAAATGTTGAAAAAACATCATCATTTGAGTTAACATATGGTCATGTTGTCTCCTAGTTTAAATCATGCCAGTGTTTACTGCTTTTCCCTTAGCTATGTCCAAGATGGCTATCAAAGCACCCAAAGTCATTCATGATGTAATTGGTCTGACTGGTAAACTTCTCCTCAGCCTCTCAGCCCTTAGGGTTTATGATCTAGCAATACCAAATGGTTTATTGTTGCAGGAAAATAGCACAATGTGTTACATAGCCAGAAGCCTTGCTGGATCCCTCTTCTTGTCATCCTAGGATTTGCCTAGCTGGCTGCACGTCTCTATTCTGTAGATATGTGTGCCCGATATGCCAATAAACACTGTTTTATAATCTCATACTTTTTTTTTGCTGTCGCATTATTGAACTGTGTATTAATTTATGTCTTTATCTCTTTCCCTTAATATACAGTGATATTTCAGAGAGTAGCAACTTCATGTAATTTTCTGCTAAATCCCCAGTATTTACTCTGGTGTCTGTCATGTAACCCACACTGAATATATGTATGTTGACTTAAAGATAAAAAGTATTATTGTCATAATTAACCAAAACCTCTTTGAAAGTATTGTGGCATTAATTTTTTTTTTTTTTTTTTGGAGACAGAGTCTCCCTCTTTTGCCCAGGCTGGGCTGCAGTGGCATGACCTTGCTCACTGAAACCTCTGCCTCCCAAGTTCAAGTGATTCTTTCACCCCAGTCTCTGGAGGAGCTGGGATTACAGGTGTGCACCACCAGGTCAGGTTAATTTTTGTATTTTTAGTAGAAATGGGGTTTTGCTATGTTGGCAGGATTGGACTCAAACTTCTGGCCTCAAACCATCCTCCCACCTCGGCCTCCCAAAGTGTTGAGTTTACAGGCATGAGGCACCACACCTAGCCTGCAATATTTAACTCTTTAAAAATTCCACTCTACTAAATTTAAGCAAGGTAATGCACAATAAAATGAAGGTCCAGGAAATCATGTAAGGTTTTATCAGGATATTTAATCTGGGTAGAAATTACAGTTCACATGAAGAGAATAAAAATAACTTTATATACTTCAAGCAGAAACTGATTATAGAGATTTAGGAGCTTACAAAATTGTTGAGAAGGCTATAGAGGCAGCCTCTGGTTTTGGCCTGGTCAAATGCCTTTCTGTTCGCCACTACAGAACTTGTCCACCAAGAAAATTACTACTAGGTACATGCTCTAATTGTCAGATACATGACCTCACCATTTTATCCACATTCTATAGATAAAATCAGCTTTCATAAATTTTGTCTTCAGAAACACACTGGCCTTAGTCTGGGAATTAGGAAGTGGATTCCAGATCACTTGGCTCCAGAACATGCTGTTTGGAATCCTAGCTGCCAGTGAAATAAGCCAATCACAGAATGACAAACATTGCATAATCCCATTTATAGCAGCTATCTAAGCCATTCAAACTCTAGTAGCAAAGAATACGATGGTTTCCAGGGAGCCTAGAGACTTGTTGTTCAGTGGGCATAAGTTTCAGCTGTGCTAGATGAACAGATTCCAAAGCTCTACTGTGCAGTGTAGAGCCTACAGTTAACAATAGGGTATAATGCACTTTATTTGTGAAGAGTTTGGATCTTGTATTAAGTGTTCTCACAAAACAAAAGCAAAAAGAACCCCCAAAGGTATACAAGGAAATCTTGGGAGGTGTTGCATATGTCGATTACCTTGGTTGCAGTGAGGCATCACGGGTGCATGCATATTCCAAGCTTACCGAATTGTACACATTTACATACGTGCAGCTCTTTGTATATCAGTTATACTTCAATAAAGGTGTTTTTTAAAAATAAACCCTAGTGCAAGGTGGTTTAGGAAATGTACTGTATATCTTTTCTGCAGTTGCAGATGACAGGCCGAGACAAAATTGGAACAGATGGTTTATCTAACATTTCTGCCATAGTCTCTCTTTGCAACAAGAGCAAAAGCAACCACATCATAATGATACTGCTAGAAAATATGTTAATATTATTAAAAGTCTCATAAATTATTAGTTTTATGTATGTCAAAAATATGAATTTATTTATCTATTTTACAGTTAAAATCAAAGGAATATTGAATAGCTTTTCTGCATAACACACTGCACCAAATGTAATTAAAATATCTATACCTCCAAAACTGGCAGTCAAAAAGTAAACTTCACCAGGCGCGGTGGCTCATGCCTGTAATCCCAGCACTTTGGGAGGCTGAGGCGGGTGGATCACCTGAGGTTAGGAGTTCAAGACCAGCCTGACCAACATGGAGAAACCCCATCTCTACTAAAAATACAAAATTAGCAGGGCGTGGTGGCGCATGTGCCTGTAATCCCAGCTACTCAGGAGGCTGAGGCAGGAGAATCGCTTCAACCCGGGAGGCGGATGTTGCAGTGAGCCGAGATCACGTCATTGCACTCCAGCCTGGGCAATAAGAGTGAAACTGTCTCAAAAAAAAAAAAAAAAAAGTAACCTTCAGGCCAGTCATGCCTATAATCCCATGCCTATAATCCCATCAGTTTGGGAGGTCAAGGAAGGAGGATCACTTGAGGCCAGGAGTTCCAGACCTGCTTGGGCAACATAGTGAGATCTGGTCTCTACCAAAATTTTCTTTATACCAAGTGTGGTGGCACTTGTCTGTAGTCTTGGCTACAAAGGACTCCGATATGACAGAATCACTTGAGCCCAGAAGTTTGAGATGGCAGTGACCTAAAATTGCACCACTGCACTCCAGGTTGGGTGACAGAGTGAACCCTTCTCTTTAACAATAAATAAATATATAATAAATAAATCAAATAAATTTAAATTTTACTGAATTCTTCCAATAATATATGCCATACATTCTTAATTTCACATACAAAATTCACATTTACCAATACTCTTTTTCCCATTATAAATATTTCGGATTTCTGACTATACATGTATATCTTTTGAATCTCCTTTTTCATTTGTCATTTGGAAATATAGGCACATACACACATGCACACTTATTTATTATATAAAATCTATAAATTTGTATTCCTATAAAATGTATTAAATTACAAAATTATTATATGACATGTAATTACGATTTCTCTAGCTTAATTTGTACTCTGTCCTGAAATTCTCCACCTTCAATTTCAAACTCTTTACCCAAGATTTAAATGGCCACTTAGTTTAACTCTCGTGCAGGACTTGAATACAGAGTCAGGCAATTCTTGCCATACAAAAGCATGATTAATTTCATGTAGCTTCACCTAAGAATGTCTTTACAAGCCTGTGTAATCATTTAGCACAGATGGTGAAAATTTGTAACATGGACCAGTTACCATAAGCACAGTTGACCTAATCAAAATTAACACTCACATTAGAAAATGTTATCATCCATTCATAAAATTCAGTGGCATAACATAAGTGTCATGGCATCTTAGGTCTTGCGTCAGTAATTGATTTGTTTATGATACAAACTAATTCTCAGTATTTTGTCTCTTTCCTGACAATAACAAGTAGAATCATGAACACGGAAGGTTATTATTTACTAGCCTCAGCTCAGTGCACCATGTAATCAAATCCTTTGTCAAAGCATCCTGCCACATAATCAGATCGTGTGAATTGTCAAAGGCAATTTTATAAATATATATTCATTTAAAGCCTCGGTAAGCTTGTTATAGTGTAGGATAAGTGCATTTTTCTTTTCTTTTTTTTTTCTTCTCTCTGTTGTATTCTGAATTCTTGTGTATGGAGGAATTACATTTCTTAAAAATATAACTCAACTGTGGAAAAATAATAAATTCTCTATTTAAATATTCCCCTTCAAAGTCCAATGCATTAAATTATTATGATTTGATTTGCTTATAATTTTCTCCCAGGATCACTTCTTTACAAGATATTTTAAATGTATTTTTCCGAAATTACAATAAGTATTTTTGCTGAGCCACGTTAGAGATTAATAACAATGCACTACACAGTCAAAAGCTTATCAAAATGTGTTTGGGGATATTCGCGCAGACACTCACACCCACACAAAATTACACTAGTTTACAAAGAGCAAGTTTCTGTGTGATTTGTGACTCTGCCTTAGTTTGAGTTGTACCTGACAGGCAGTTGAACATTCTTCAGGCTTTGTTTACTGTCGGTAACAATGAGAGCCTGTCTTCATAAGGTTCATGGTATTGATTAAAATGACTAAGTGAAAAATCAATCTATACTTCTTTTCAGAGGCCAGGTGACTAACCACTAATAATGAAAAAGGTATTTCATAGTTATTCTTCCAGGGCAGAAATTATGTAATCTCAGAAATAGGAGTGAAGAGATAAGCCTTTAGTCTCTTAAAAATTACTTACATGCCCCAGAAAATTATCCAGGAGACATTTCTTCATTCAACACTAACTTCACAAAATATTAAATATCTATTATTGCACTCTGGGCATTTAAGAGGAAATAGGACGTGGGGGATTTAATCTATATTCTTAGCGAGTGTAGGTTAATGAAATCCTCACAAAACAAGGAACAAGGAAGAAGAACCAAGTGAAAGCAGAGAGTGAGAAGGAACAGTTGTTAGTGGTTATGAAGCAGCCACAATGGCATTTTGGTGAAATCAAAGTGTTCGAAGAAGGAACTAATTGATAACAGTTTGGAAGAGAAAATGTAAGTTAGATTTTCTAGGTAAAAGCTCTTGGATGTGGCCTTATGTGTTATAGGATTTAGTGAAGGAGAGAATGGATAGAATGTTTTCGGTTGGGAGAATCTCTACCTACTTTCATGTCGTCTTATGTCCAATTTTAGTATCAAATAATTATAATAATTATTCAATATAACAATTATGTGTTAATTACAATAAAAATGTAATAACAGTAACAGGGACTTCCTCATGTGCAATAGTCTTGATCCCTTGCCTCAGTCTCTTAATCACTCCCTGTGCTGAAGGCAGTCACATATATGATGGTGACTTGGGCACGAGCAACTGGCTTGTTTGAAGAAGCCGTGTTGTGTCACTTTATGAATATCCTCTGCCTGACGGCAGCATGCTCCTCTCTGCTGTATATGTGGGCAGGCCCATGCAGGTCGGCTACAGTTGTTCCCTACCTTCAGTACAGCCTGTGACCAGAAAGCATGTATAAGTTAAGTTCAAAGTACTGTGATAAAGTAATTGGACAGGGGTCTCCTTTTTCGGTTTTGGAGCCCCCCTCCCTCTGTCTGTACAGGGGAGCTTCTACTTTCTGCCTTCATTCTTCTTTCTGGCTTATTAAACTCTCCACTCCATAAAACAAACAAACAAAACAAACAACAATAAACAAATAAGTAAATTGGACAGTAATTTCATTGCCAAACAATAAAATTAGTAATCATTGGCCAGGTGCAGTTGGCTCATGCCTGTAATCCCAGAGCTTTGGGAGGCCAAGGCAGGATCATCTGAGGTCAGGAGTTCAAGACCAGCCCAGCCAATATGGTGAAACCCCATCTCTACTAAAAATACAAAATTAGCCGGGCATGGTAGCATGTGCCTATAATTCCAGCTACTTGGGAGGCTGAGGCAGAAGATTTGCTTGAACCCAGGAGGCGAAAGTTGCAGTGAGCTGAGATTGCACCACTAGACCCCAGCCTGGGCAATAAGTGAAATTTTGTCTCCAAAAAAAAGGCGAGTAATAATCTCCATTTACTTGAATCCCATGTGTGTATTTTTAATCCAGCTTATCCATGATCAGGGAAAACACAGTGTAATTATCCCCTGGGCTTCCCAAATGCCAACTGACTTGTAATTTAATAATGAGAAAATCTAGAACACAATACTTCTAAGATCTTTTCCATATTTTGATGTTTGTGATTTCACCACATTTAAACACAAATGCCAATTTCAATCTGACAAATTATGTACATATAGCATGAAATAGGCTCATACGTCTGTTTTTACTAACATACAACAAATCTGTAAAGTAATCCTTCTTACTCAAAAAAGATGTCTCCAGTCTAAAATTCTTGCTTGAAATAATGATACATACTACAGAGTTCTGCAATCCAGCAAGATCTTCATCTCATCATAAGAAATCGTGACATTTTAATTTTGTTCTGTGGTTAGATGAATGCTACAAATGTACCTGCTTTAAACCATTTTTGATTTCCTTTTAAATAAAAATGATACATTTCTAAATAGGAAAATTTTTTCTCATTCTCTAAAATAATTTTGTGCACTTTTTTCTTTTAAAAATTCAAATTTCTTATAAACTATTAATTAGTGATTAGCCTTTGCTTTTTGGTGAAAGCATGAGTGCAGTTTAAAAGCATATGAATTTGGAAACAAATTTATTTTCTTCCATTTTAAAGAGAATTTTCCTAATCTGAACAGTGCCAGACAGGAACATATAATCTGCATTCTTTCTTTTTGAACTACAAAGTGACCTTTTACCTATGGAAGGAGTCAAGGGTAATTCACCCTAATTCACCCTATCAGGTTTGCGAATTTAGGTTCTTTTTTTTTTTTTTTTTTTTCCTGCCTCAGGTTTATTTGTACAAATAGCAAGGAGGACCCCAGCTCCATGCAGATGGCAGCCTGGAGGTGGGGGTGAGGAGTCACACCAGTCCTTGTGTACTCATGTTGGCAGACAGAGATATCTACTCTGAAGCCTTTGTAGGGGCCTGGGCACCTTTGGGAGCCTGAGCTGGAATTGAAGCTGGAGCTGTAGCCTGGGCCTTGGTTTGATTCTTGGCCTTGGCCTTTGGCTGGCACAGTGGGAGCCCCTTGGCAATGCAAGCATGAGCACGCTTCCCAAGCTTGGGGTGGGCAACGTAGGCAAGTCCATCAAGCTTGCGGTTGACACCCTTTGGGATCTTGGGCTTAACCTCCTTGGGCTTTACGAGGGCCTCGATAGCCTTGGCACGTGCACTCATGGCCTTGGCGTTGTTGGCCTGCATCTTCTTTAGGCCCTTCTTGTTGTGCTTCTTGGCAAAGTGCATGTTCCTCAGGAACTTGGGGTTCACCCCCTTAAGAGATTCGTATCTTTGTGATCGGGGTTTCTTGATACCATTTCTGTGCCATTTTCGGGACTGGTTGTGTGTGGTATGGTTCTTGGACTTGGCCATGTCTGCACCTGAAGCCACAGCTCCCCTAGGTTCTCTTAATAACGCCACCCACAATAAGCATGAGGAAGACACTAACGGTGTGAATCCTGGAAAAGTTACTTCAGCAAATAAGTCGAGAGAGAAAAGTCCATTTCTGAAACCTCTATTAGCTGAACTAAATAACCCAGACTTAATCCCTTATTAAAAACAAGCAGTAGGCAAAGCATGGTGGCTCAGGCCTATAATCCCATCGCTTTGGGAGACCAATGTGAGAGGATCAATGGAGGCCAAGGTGGGAGGATTGCTTGAGCCTGGCAGTTGAAGACCAGCTAGAGAAATATATTGAGATCCCATCTATAGAAAAAATTTAAAAAATTAGTCAGACATGGTGCCTGAGGTCCTAGCTAATCAAGATGAGGCTGTAAGATCCCTTGAGCCCAGGATTTTTAGGTTACAGTGAACTATGATCACAGCACTACACTATAGCCTGGGTGACAGCAAGAACCTGTCTCAAAAAAAAAAAAAGCAGAAATTCTGGACAAATACAAAGGTCATCTGCATCTGCATTAAAGAGCTAGCAAAATCGGCCGGGCGCGGTGGCTCAAGCCTGTAATCCCAGCACTTTGGGAGGCCGAGACGGGCGGATCACGAGGTCAGGAGATCGAGACCATCCTGGCTAACACAGTGAAACCCCGTCTCTACTAAAAATACAAAAAACTAGCCGGGCGAGGTGGCGGGCGCCTGTAGTCCCAGCTACTCGGGAGGCTGAGGCGGGAGAATGGCGCAAACCCGGGAGGCGGAGCTTGCAGTGAGCTGAGATCCGGCCACTGCACTCCAGTCCGGGCGACAGAGCGAGACTCCGCCTCAAAAAAAAAAAAAAAAAAAAAAAAAAAAAAAAAAAAAAAAAAGAGCTAGCAAAATAGTCAGAAATTACTAAGATAAAGAAGGACAATGCCTACTTTGGGGACCTGCTTTTTTGCTCAGAGTGGTTTCTGGATTCTGGGGCAGTGGCTGAGGCACTGGGCAGCATGTTTTTCAGGCCTTGGAGAGTAGTGCACTAGGATTAAGGGGCATGGGAGGAAGCTAGCTCTGTTCAGTTTTTTAGGCTCTCAACCAAAACTTTGGTTAATTTTTGCAATAAGGAAAGTAGAGAATTTGGACAAAACAATGAGCTTACTTATCTGAATTTCTTTTTTCTTCTGATCTCAGCCCAGCATATCCTTGTTGTTTCAGTAACTTTCCTGTACCTTTAAAAAAAATAATTTTAGACGTTCGTCCAGATAGTCTATTGAGTATGTCAGCTTAGTTTACAGTGCTTGAAGAACTCTCTCCAAAATGAATAGATGAGAAATAGAAGATAAAGGTGTAGACACTTGCTAGCTATAACCAGAACAATAGACATAGGTATAGATACATATAAATGAACAAAAAAAGGCTGGGTACGGTGGCTCACACCTGTAATCCCAGCACTTTGGGAGGCCAAGGCTGGTGGATCACCTGAGGTGGATACAAAGCCTGAAAAATGTTCAACTGCCTGTCAAGTACAAATAAAACTAGAGACCAGCCTGGTCAGCATGGCAAAACCCTGCCTCTACTAAAAATACAAAAAAAAAAAAAAATAAAACAATTAGCCAGGCATAGTGGCATGTGACTGCAATCCCAGCTACTCAGGAGGCTGAGGCACGAGAATCACTTGAACCCAGGCAGCAGAGTTTGCAGTGAGCCACGATCGAGCCACTACACTCCAGCCTTGGTGAAAGAGCGAGACTCTGTCTCAATAAAAATTATGTAAATAACTAACTAAATAAATAATATAGTGATGCCAAAAAAAAAAAAAAAAAAAATCATGGTACTATTCCATTAGGGCAATGTTAAAAACAATTAGAAAAATTAACAGATTTATCCATCTTCTCTTTATCTTATTTCTGAGGCTATCAAGTAGTCTGTCTTTTCCCAAAGATGTGTTTCATGTTCATCTTTTACTAAGAAGAAAGCTCTGAGATGACTTTTCTTCTTTAGTGGTCTTTTTGTTGCAGGATGAAAAGGAAAACGGGAGAGACAGAGGAATAGTCACTACTTTTGAAATCACGCAGGCGATGTGGGAGTTAGGGAAAAGGAAGCAATGAATGAAAAAGATTTATAAAGTTTTGGTTTAATAAAGTTAAAAAAAAATGCCCCCTTTCCTTGCCCCTTCCAACTCAACGAGCCCTTTTAATTAAACGTACAATGAAAAAAAAAAGCAGAGTAGATGTATTCAACTTCTTTGATTTCTATTCCATACAGGTAATGAATCGTGTGGGTCTGAATTTCAAACCTACATGATTCACTACCTGTTTATTGAAAAGAATACACAAAGGTTTAAATGAAAAGAATAAAGACCAGAAAAGACAAAAGTCTTTTTAAATTTTATTTATTTATTTATTTATTTATTTATTTATTTATTTATTTATTGAGATGGAGTCTCACTCTCTCACCCAGGCTGGAGTGCAGTGGCTCGATCTCGGCTCACTGCAAGCTCCGCCTCCCGGGTTCAAGCGCTTCTCCTGCCTCAGCCTCCCGAGAAGCGGGGAATACAGGCACCCACCGCCACACTCAGCTAATTTTCTTGTTTTTAGTAGAGATGGAGTTTCACCACGTTGGTCAGACCAATCTTGAACTCCTGACCTTAGGTGATCCACTCGCCTCGGGCTCTCAAAGTGCTGGGATTTCAGACGTGAGCCACTTCACCCTGCCAACGAAAGTCTTTAAGACTGAGAATTAAAAGCTTTAAGGTTAATGGCAAAATTGTACCTTTCAGCTTCCCTGTGTAATCCAATACTTAACTTCTGTAACTGAAGTGTGTAATTTCATTTTATACACTAGATTCAATGAGGGTACTCTGTGCTTCCCACCACCTGATAATAATTGTGTAAGCTGGTATTCTCTTGGCCAGATCTGACAAATGTGAGAAAATCAACAATTTACAATTTTGACACATATTTTCACATGCTAATTTTCTCAATCTAGAAACAAAAAAAGAAAAGAAAATAGTAAAGTGGAGAGGAAAACAGGCTCTTCTTCATATATGATGCCTCTATGTCTCCTACTGAAAGAGAACAATGACAAGAAAGAAAACACAGTTTCCAAATTGGCTGAGAAACATTTTTTGTCATAGTGATATTCTTTGTCTTAATTGTAAAACTTCTTGTTTGAAGAAAAAACATATGAAGGAATGTAGTATGACAAAACCCATTTGGCAATTAATAAACTTAAAATGTCAATGATATAAACCCAAAATAAACTTTTGCCAAAAGTTTAGATGTGTCAAAGGCCCAGGAGTAAAATTAAACCCTGCTGTGCATGCCAATAATTCATTTTCTGAGATTTAAGACAAATAGGAGTGAATAAGAAGAAATTGAATAATAGAATTTGTTAAATATTACATTTTGTTAAAGAAAATATAGATTACTTTCTTAAATAAACTGATTTGCAAACACTTTTATTTCTTTACTCCTAGAAAAAGTTTGGTCACGATTTGTATTATTGATTCTGCCCAATCATGGCTGAGGCACCTCCTCACCGGGCAGCAGAAGAATGAGTGCCAAGCAAAGGCGAAAGAGTCCCTTATAAAACCATCAGCTCTAGTGAGAACTCACTCACTACCATGGGAACAGCATGGGGAGACTCACCCCCATGATTCCCAGTTATGTCCACCTTGCCTCTCCCTTGACATGTGGGGATTCTGGGGATTACAATTCAAGATGAGATTTGAGTGGGGACCCAAAGCCAAACCATATCACTACTGTTTTACTCCTACTGCAATTAATTTACAAAATGTTAGTATACATGTACACACATACACACATAACAGAGATCATACACACGGAGAGGAGAGCGAGGGACAGGGGAGAAAGAAGAAAGCAGAGGTGCATGGCTATAAGGCACTCTGAGTCACGTGATATCAGCTCCAGGAAGCCAACAGACACTCTTTTTCTTATTTCAGTGATGAGGAAACCGTCTAATAAGAACAATTAAGTAAACTATTTTATTAAAGTTTCATGTTCATTAAGCTAAACCAATCCTTTCTAGTGATCTGGGTTTTCCTAACATTGTACTTTTCCATTAAGTATTAATTACTATCATACGCGTCCGTGTGAAGAGACCACCAAACAGGCTTTGTGTGAGCAATAAAGCTTTTTAATCACCTGGGTGCAGGCGGGCTCAGTCCGAAGAAAGTCAGGGAAAGGAGATAGGGGTGGGGCCGTTTCATAGGATTTGGGAAGATAAAGGAAAATTACAGTCAAAGGGGAGTTGTTCTCTGGTAGGCAGGAGTGGGGGTCACAGGGTGCTCAGTGGGGGCCCTTTTTGAGCCAGGATGAGCCAGGAAAAGGAATTTCACAAGGTAATGTCATCACTAAAGGCAAGGACCTGCCATTGTCACTTCTTTCCGTTGTTATCAGTTAAGGCAGGGGCAGGGCATTGTCACTTCTTTCCGTTGTCATCAGTTAAGGCAGGGGCAGGGCATTGTCACTTCTTTCCGTTGTCATCAGTTAAGGCAGGGGCAGGGCATTGTCACTTCTTTTGTGATACTTCAGTTTCTTCAGGCCATCTGGGAGTATACGTGCAGGTCACAGGGGATGTGATGGCTTGGCTTGGGCTCAGAGGCCTGACAATTACAATTACTGTATGCAATTTCAACTTGAGTGTTATGTAAGCAATAGAAATGTCTAAGCTTCTGTTTCTTGCTCTGCTAAGTAAAAGAATACCAATGTATACCAATTTGCCTCTCTAGTTCTGTAGGAACTGAAATAGCTAGTGTTCTTTCTCTACATTAGATAGAAAGTATCAGAATATTTCCATTGAAAGTAAATTGATATGTGATCGCACTGGTTCTTGAGTTTTACCTCGGATTTTGCTAAAAATATGCTTGAGGTCCATACCCAGAGCTAAAGATCTAGATACATATAAATAGACTATTGCTGATCAAGATATTTTTATTGTGAAAGATTATGGCCAAGATAATAAAAAAATTGCATATAGAGAACAATTTAACTTAATTTGAGTAGCTATACCTGCCGTGTCTGCAAGTATGATTTAATTAAAAGTGGAAAACATGATATTCAGGTAATACGGTTTGGAACCTTGTATCTAATTACCAACTGTAAGTGCACTGACCTCATGCTGCTACTAAACAACTACAATAACACAAAATATATTTCCCTAATGTTTCTTACAAAAGAAGTGCAGATAGCCAATTATAAGTAAGTGTTTACTTTCACATTTCCATTTAAGCTAGTGTATACGTGTTAAAATTTAGAATCTTAGAAAAATTTAAATTATTAGACTTCTGTATTAACAGAAAAAGTTTATCAAAGCATTATTTCAGAAAAGCTTTCCTGTCTTTGATAAACTTGTTTGAAGCAAATGAAGATTTGGAATAAACTCTGTGAAAATAAACTACAAATGTAAAAAATGCATTTTCACAAAAGTTTTAAAATTTTCATTGTTTTGTGTTTGTTTTCACAAAGATAATAACTGATACTTTGGTACTCAAATGCAACCTGCTTGGACATGGTCAATCTAGTTATTAAATTTGGCTTCATATATACTCTTAATTGAGTGTATTAGATTTTATATAATAAATTTATGTTAAGTTGTCTTCTGATCTCCCACTCTCAGGTTATGAGCATTAGAAAATTAGAAGTTTTATTTCTAATGAGTAAGAAATGACTTATCTGTATGCCAACTTTATTTGAACTAAAATGTGAAGATGTTTCAATGATATTATGGTTTTTATGATAAGAGATGATAACCAAGGAATTGACAAGTACAGCTACTCAGAAGGTCTCCAAATCCAGGCCACTGGTGTTTTTATGGAGACCTCATTATGTAGCATGAGTGGTTAAACCTTTGGCCATTGGTGATCAACTTACCTTCAGCCCCTCTATCCTCTCAAGAAGTTTAGCAGGTGGGGCTGCAAGCCTTTGTCTTTCCAATGACTAGCCCCATCCTGAAGCTATCAACAACATCAGCATACAAAAAGACAGCAATTCAGAGACTCTAAGAATTTTAGGAGTTGTATGACAGGAAAGGAGTCCAGGACTAAACATACATTTTGCCCTTTCTTCCTTTCTTAATCTTCTGTATTTTTCTCTTTATTTATATCTTGTTTCTTATCTCTCTTTACAGTTTAAAAAATAAAATACTTTTGTATCTTTTTATGAGTTGCTCTACGTGTCAGGTCTCTGAGCCCAAGCTAAGCCATGGTATCTCCTGTGTCCTGCACCTATACGTCCAGATGGCCCAAAGCAAGTGAAGACCGGGCGCGGTGGCTCAAGCCTGTAATCCCAGGACTTTGGGAGGCCGAGACGGGCGGATCACGAGGTCAGGAGATCGAGACCATCCTGGCTAACACGGTGAAACCCCGTCTCTACTAAAAAGACAAAAAACTAGCCGGGCGAGGTGGCGGCGCCTGTAGTCCCAGCTACTCGGGAGGCTGAGGCAGGAGAATGGCGTGAACCCGGGAGGCGGAGCTTGCAGTGAGCTGAGATCTGGCCACTGCACTCCAGTCTGGGTGACAGAGCGAGACTCCGTCTCAAAAAAAAAAAAAAAAAAAAAAAAAAGAATCACAGAAGAAGTGAAAATGGCCAGTTCCTGCCTTAACTGATGACATTCCACCACAAAAGAAGTGAAAATGGCTGGTGCCTGACTTGACTGATGACATTACCTTGTGAAATTCCTTCTCCTGGCTCATCCTGGCTCCAAAGCTCCCCAACTGAGCACCTTGTGACCCCCACCCCTGCCAGTCAGAAAACAACCCCCTTTGACTGTAATTTTCCGCTACTTACCCAAATCTTATAAAACGGCCCTACCTTATCTCCCTTCACTGACTCTGTTTTCGGACTCAGCCCACCAGCACCCAGGTGATTAAAAAGCTTTATTGCTCACACAAAGCCTGTTTGGTGGTCTCTTCACATGGATTCACGTGAAACTACCAGATATCAAGCATAGGTTAGGTGCAAATTTTGCGTTCTTTAACTTACTAAAAAAGAGACAGTGTTTCTTCTTCAATATTAATATCTATGGATGTATCAATATATGTATTAGATTCCAATGTTTAATCATTTATGAGATGCATATATATTTTATAATATATATAAATAACATACGATCTTCTAGGAACTAATCTCATGACAGAAATGCAAGTATATGAAAAGATAGGTTATTTGTCATCAAAATCAAATAGCCTAGAAAACATAAAAACACACCTAAAACTATCATTAAAAAAACCTACAGATTACACTGGAGAAGTGTACCAAATTTTCTGAGAGCACAAGAGAAGGAAGAGGCTCTACATCTTCCTGGAGGAGTGGGGTTACAGGTAGGGAGCATAAAAGAATGAAATATTTGAATGGAAAGCCAGACAGTACTGTGGTTTTCTTGGTAGGCATGGGGAGACGGAGTCTCGCTGTTGTCACCCAGACTGCAGGCTGGAGTGCAGTGTGGCATGATCTCGGCTAGCTATAACCTCCGCCTCCCAGGTTCAAGTGTTTCTCTGCCTCAGTCTTCTGAGTAGCTGGGATTACAGGCGTGCACCACCATGCTTGGCTAATTTTTGTATGTTTAGCAGAGACGGGGTTTCACCATGTTGGCCAGGCTGGTCTTGAACTCCTGACCTCAATTGATCCACCTGCCTCAGCCTGCCAAAGTGCTGGGATTATGGGCATGAGCCACCACGCCTGGCCGGGATAGTAGTATTCTGGCAGGAAGACTCACAGTGCAAAGTGCTCAGCTGAGGAGATGAAGGTGAATCCTGCCTAACACTGAAAGGTGAAGGTGAGGTTGGAGGCCCTGAGCACATGGGTGTATCTAGAGCTTCAAGTATAAAAGGGGTAGATGGTCAAAAAATATGATGGAAACTTAAGCAAGCCTGCAAGCAGTAATATGTCTGGACTTCATTTTCAGAATAAATGAGGAGTCCCAGGGAAAATGAGGAAGGCAATATAAGATTTGTTAAAAATAGCTCTTTTGCATTTATGGGAAGCATTAATTAGATTGAGGGAGTGGAGCCAATTAGAGGCTGCGGCAGCAGGGATCCTAAGCTGGTAGGTTACATTGGAGTCATTTCCACACAAGAATTTGAGTCTAAATTTATAACCTCAGGTATAAAAAACCTATAGTCAATATTTCCCATGAAAATTATTTAGAAATACGAGATTTTAGAAGCCAAAATAACATCTCTCCATAACTACAAAATTAAAGCTTCTGCTAGTTAGGATTTTACCTTTGTTATTCACTACTTCATTCCTAGGGCCTATGATGGTGATGCCTGGCACACACCTCATGCCTAATAAACATTGGTTGAAGAATTAGTTAACAATAGACAAGTTGTCTTCTTGTGTTGGTAGAGAAAGATCTTACCTGTTTGCTTGTTTTTCTGCTTCGTAGTAGCTGCAGTAACTAGCTTACTATCAAGGTCCATACTGTATATAGAATACGTTTTTTCATAGTTCAGGAAGATGTTCAATAACAAAATACTTACATAGTGAGAGACATTTGGGATCTAACTCTGAAAACCAAAAACAAAAAATCAAGTCCTGGTCTTATGCTGAAAGAAGGGTATCAACCTACCAAGTGAAATGGAGAGATAAATGTAATATGTGACGCTTTCCTTTCTCTTTTCCTCCCTTTCACAATTTCTCCTTCTTTTTCCACATAATGAGTTTAATTTTAATACACAGCATTCATCGTATGTGAATCCATTGTTTTGCAACCATTTTATATAAAGGATTTATGATGACTTCAACATGGCTGTAACAATAGAGATACAGAAAATGGGACAATGATGAGGAACATTTTAGCGATTGAATAGATAAGATAGTGAAGCAATTGATTTGTATGAAAGATAAGAGAGGCACTAGTCAGAGATGTTTGTGGCATGGGCTAATCGTTCATCAAAGCTGCCATTCATGAGTATGGAAACATATGAAGAGGAGCACCTTTATTGCTGGAAAGAACTGCAATGATCTACTGATCTTAACGTAAATATGTTATTTTTAAATAAAACTTCTATGCAGATTGATTTTTTTAAACTCGAGAGGTCTGAACTGAAGATCAAAGTGAGAAAGTCATTAGTGTATTTGGTGGTATTTGATTTCATCTATTTGGATACAGTACATCAGGGATAATATAGCATGAGCAGATAACTCTAGAGACAGAGTCATGGGGAGCATCAAAGATAAACCTTGGATGTCACTTTCCAGGGCCTTGTTTTTATCAGAGGCCCTTCTCCCCTTCATGTACTAGGTCAGGGGCCACCCATGATCCCATTTTGGCCAGTGCATCTTCAACTTACTTGTCAAATTTGTCTCTTCTAGAATTCAGCAGTTTAACCTTCAAATGATGCTGTGAATAGATTATTAGTCTCTCCTCAATGATGCCTGCTACCTTTATGAATTTCCCCTGAATTCAGCTGGATACCAGTTTCACCTTGACATCCCCCACCCACCCAGCATTGAGTCCTTTCCTCCAGCAAGATCCAAAATCCTAAGTTCCACAATTCAGGACGATGACCCACAGGGTCTCCTGAGAGACCAACAACCATAGGTAGGGTCAACTCTATGCTTCAGGCCAGAAGGAAGCCGTTGGAGATGAGAACTTTGCCCAGTGCCAAAGATTCATCATTTTTGTTCTGTTGTTGGATGAGGAGAAATGTGGAGTCTTGATAAGACAAGGTAGCAAGAATGAGGAGGAGGCCCCAGGGTGGAGGAGAATAATTGTTCTGCTAGATGGCTAAGTACAAACAACCTGTTTGCACAACATCCTGTTCTCAAATACCTCACTCTGCCAAGTAACCCTAGCAGCATAACCCCATCTGCATGTAGCACCGCCAGCACGACCCCATAAAACTTCCCTCCAGCCCCTGCCTCCTTGCAGACAGCCGCCTCTCTGCTGTATGACCCATTGCACTCTTGCAGTACATCATCTTACTTCTTTTCTAATACACTTGCTTTCTTTAACTCACTTATGTTTTGGTAAATTCTTTTACTGTCCACAATGCTAGCCCCAGCCAGTCACAACCCACAACCATTAGTCAAGAAGAAAAATGTTAAGAAGTGGCTTCTACTTCTTTAAAAGGATAAGCCATCATGAGCTACTCTTCTTTTACTTCAAAATCAACATGAAGAAATTACAAAGGAAGAAGGAAACTTGAATTGCAATAATGAGCAAAATTAGCCATTATCTATGGCTTGGAACAGAACACCTGAAACTGGGTAATTTATAAAGAAGAATAATGTATTTCTTATAGTTATGGAGTCTGTGAAGCCCAGGGTCAAGAGAGTGCATCTGGTGAAGTCTTCTTCATGGCAGGGTCTCTCTGAGGCATCTCCAGGCAGCCAAGGGCATCACATAGAGGGGGCTGAGGATAACCTGTGCTAGCTCACGTCTCTCTTCTCATAAAACCTTACCAGTTTGCCTCCCATGGAAACACATTACTTCATTGATCCATGAGTGACTGTGTCCTCACAATCCAGTAGCCTTTTACCAGCTGCACCTATCAACACCTCCACGTTGGAGACGAAATTTCAATATGAGTTTTGGAGGGGGCATTCCAACCATAACAACCTCCCATAAACTTGAAAGCGGTATTGCATTGTATTGGATTGGGGTGAGTGTGGGATGGATGGCTGCCACACAGGGCAGTGTGAGCTGGAGGACGCAGTGAGAAAATGCAAGACAAAGCTTTTCAGGTTCTGCCACTGCCTCTTCTCAGTGCTGCAGAAATGGATGGCAACAGCTCAGGCCATGAAGATAACATTCCACAGACAGAGGTGTACACAATCTATGTTGGGGCCAGGAATGGATGAAAACAAGAGAGGGACAGAGGGTCCATCATCTCTTTATGCTTCCTCTCACGGTTGTTCTTCCTGAGAGTTTTTAAGGTAAAACCTGGGACCAGAGGAAATACACTGGTGAGGAGGCTGCAGAAGGGAGAGATGAGCTGTCTTCTCCAGTGTCTGGGAAATTCTTCAGTGAGAATCCTTCCTACTTTTCCCCATAAACATACCCTCGTTTTTTAACTCAACATAAATGGTAGCTCTGGCTTCACATTTTCTGAAATATAATACCTTCTCAGAAACCAGAGCCACCATGTCTAGGAGAGTAGGAGCTCATGGGCTGTAAAGAGATCCCTGCCTGAGAAGTAGAACTCCTCAAAAAATAGAACACAAACTAAAACGATTGGTACCATCTGACATAAAATTACTGAAACACGTGAACTAAGAATTTAAAATAGCAGAATAAATATACCTAGAGGAATAAGGGAAGATATGAGCAGTATAATCAAGAACAAGAAGGCTTATGAAAATATTGGAAAGGAAATTTATTTGTTGAAGTGAAGGACAAAATAGATGAGAAAATCGTAGAATAGCTTTTGCTTCAAAATTGACTGTTAAACTGGAAAAAGGAACACTTTCAAAGGCAGCAAAAGAGAATAAAGAATATTAATACAAACAGGTTAAATAAATGCAACCAGAAAATAAGAATTTTGAAGAAAAATGTGATACGTGTAGATAAGGAGGTACTTCAAGAAATACGGTAATAAATTATCCATAATTTAAGAAAAATTAAGTTTCCATTTAAAAGACTCGTAGAATGCCAAAGAGAAGAGAAGAAAAATCACAAAAGCAAACACATTTTAGTTAAATTTAAGAACATTAACACATTTGTAAAGCTTTCAGAGAAACGGACAAACCACCCAAAAATTGACATGATTCGAATAAGCATCGGGCTACCCAATAGCAACACTCGATAGAAGAAGTCAGCAACAAACAAAACAAAGCTTCCTAACGTCAATATCTCTTTTTCAGAATCAAGAAAAAAATGTAGCAAATGAGGAAAGAAGATGAACAGACGTTTCATATAAATAGCCTGTAGCATAATTTCACACATTATAAGAAAAGTGCAAAATAAAACTACATTAATATGAAAGATTTTACCTACTCGATTGCAAAAATGTTTACAGCTTCACAAGAAATTGAGGAGTTGTGGAGATGGCTATGGAAATGAGGTTCTCTCATTGCTATGCAAGACTTAGAGGAATGCTAAGTGGAATACTTTCACGAAAGAAAATGTGGCCCCATCCGGCACATAGATATATGCAAGTGACTTTTGACACAGATACTTCACACGTAGGTAAAATTCCAAGCGTCTATTTTGTAATATTGGGGGGAAACACCCCCAAGTACCTATTTATGGTTGCAGAATTTGTAACATCAATATATTGGAAAACACCTGGACACCATGCAGAGAAGACCCTAGGTTCAGATACACACAATGGAGTACTGTGCAGCAGTAAAAATAAATACATAAATACATAAAAATAAAATTAAAATAGAAAGATCTAATCAGTATAATCAGCTAATGTGGAGTGAGAAACAGCAAGGTGCAGAACACTACAAAGCAATCAAATATAGTTAAATGCATTTGTTTGCTTTTGCAAAGCAAAAAAAAAAAAAGAGAGAGAGAGAGAGAGAGAGAGAGAGAGAGAGAGAGAGAAGTAGCAGAGAAAGAGAAAGCCTAAATGTGAAACCAACAAAAATGCTTATTAAGAACGTACATGAAAATTGAGCAGAAGGTAGTTCTGACTCAGCATCTGCTAATGATGCCCATGTTCAAAAATTAATTATTTAAAATGTAAACTAAAGTTAAAAGGAGATTAAATACTTTAAAAACAGAAAAACACCTAACTCTATGTCAAACTGATAAACTAACTACACATCCAGGGAATTAATATAGGTAACTTAAAAACACAGCACTGCAATTATTTACCCTTAGCAGGATGTGTAAAAATATTGCAAAAAAAAATTTCAGTTAAATTTTTAGTTAAATGTATTTAGTATAGTTGTTGTGAATGGTGGTATGGGTATAGCAATTTAACAATGCTCATTTTTGTTGTGGGATAGATCAAAGAGTAAACACATTAATATTTCACCGGAGGAATTTGGTAAGTAGAGCAGAAATAAAATATGACTCCATAAATAAAGCTATGTATCAATATTTTGTGAATAATAAATTCAGTTAGTACTTCAAATTAGTGAAAAAGAGATGAAATATTCAATTAATCATTAAGGTACATGTTAAAAGCTCTTTGAATAGTGTTGGATCACTAATTCAATCTTTACAACAGAATGAATTTCATATGGATCAGCTTATACACACACACACATATACGAGCTTATAAATATGTATATGCATGTGTGTGTGTATATATGTATACAATAAAATGGTTGAATTTATTTTTAATCATGGAGTTGAGAAAACCCCCTACAGAAAGCCAAGAAGCAGTACGGAATATATTTAAAACATGACTAAGTAAAATAAAAGGAAAAAGTTTGAAAATCTTCTTTGGCAAGAACACATTATAAAAAATTTAAAAGTAAATCTTCATATGAAAAACATATTAACATGTATGAAGGACATTAGTCTGAGTTCCTTAATTTCCCAGGAGTTCATAAATTAATGTTTAAAATACAAATATATACAAAAGAAAAAAAAATGGACAAATGAGGCACATATTGGAGAATTAGAAATAAATACCAAGCGAAATTCTAAAATATGCCCACTTATTCCCACTTAAAGACATGCAAAGCCAATAACAATGATAACATTTTCCCTCTGTTATAATGCCAATAAATCAAAATGTTAGATAATATCCCGTATTGACAGTTGAGTGGAAGAAATTGTCGTTTTTGTGTAGTGTTGGTACAAGGCTGATATTTGGATAGAATGTATCAGTTTGGCCACATTTTCCAATTGATAACAGCATCTGTTCTGATTGGGCAGTGCCTATATCCTAGTAACTGTAAAATATTTTAAGTGTCTCCCTTTTGTGAAGAGTATGAATTGGCACAACCTTTTTGTAATACACTTAGCACTATGTATTCTCATTAAAAATATGCATCCACTTCTGTCCAACAATTCCACTGACAAAAACGTTATTACTTCTCTAATATGTAGAAAGTACTTATATATTGAATCTCACAGCAATTTTTGTAATAGGGAAATTTTATTAAACAGGTGTGAACACCTCTTTCTGGAGGATCTCATTCCCGATGTTATAGACCGTGTATAGGGAGCTTCCTTGGAATACAGTCTTGAATTCTATCAGTCTGCTCACACACTTCTCTCCCTGGGCAACACAGAGTGATGTATCTGATTGGTGGCTTTGGGATAAAGAAGCTGGCAAGATTTATCAGTCTTATTGATCAACCATTCTCCTTTGGGATCATCTCTAAGAAAAGCAAAACACTTTCAACTACCCTCAAACGTGCTATCATGTTAGTGACGAGAGCTCTGCATCTATGGGACTTGCACTCAGTGAAATCTAATTCGGACACAAAGTACTTAAAATACAAAAGTGTTATATACTTAAGCCAAGTTCTCAAGTATCACCTTCTATCCACATTATAGTCTTTTTCTTCATCTGCTTATTCTTTTATTCTTATCAGCGAATAGATTTTGAAATTGCATAAAAGGAAGTGTAAGATTTATGGTGCTTCCAACAAATTCCATAATCTATAATACAATGCTGGAATTAATTTTCTTATTTACAAAAGTGGATATTAATAGTACCTACTTCACATTGTGTGCTAAACTTATTTATACACTTAAAAATTTAGTTGACTCCATTTGCCTCTTAGTTCTAGCTATGTCATTAATAAGATACCTGGCTACACAGCTAGTCGCCTTGTTTTCTTTTTCTCTTTTCCGGGGCAGGAAGCGCAGGCACGGACTGGAAGGGGACAGGAAGAGGACGGGCCGTCCTGCTTCCGGCCTTCCTTTTTTCTTTCTCGTATGTTCGGGATTTCTTTCTTTCGTTTTCTTGCTTTCTTGGCTTCTTTCTTTCTTTGCGGAGGGAGTTTTCCTTCCCGGCTCGTCCTTCTTCCTCCTTCCTTCCTTCCTTCACTTCCTTCCTTCTCCTTCTTCTTCCTTCCTTCCTTCCTTTATTTCTTTCTTTCTTTCTTTATTTCTTTCTTTATTTATTTCTTCTTTCTTTCTTTTTCTTTCTTCTTTCTCCTTCCTTCCTTTTTCCTTCCTTCTTTCTTTTCTTTCTTTCTTTTTTTTTGTTTGATGGAATCTTGCTCTGTCACCAGGCTGGAGTGCAGTGGCACAATCTTGGCTCACTGCAACCTCCGCCTCCTGGGTTCAAGTGATCTTCCTGCCTCAGCTTCCCAAGTAGCTGGGATTACAGGTGCGCAACACCATGCCCAGCTCATTTTTTGTATTTTTAGTAGAGATGGGGTTTCACCATGTTGGCCAGGATGGTCTCGATCTCTTGACCTCGTGATCTGCCCTCCTCGGCCTCCCAAAGTTCTGGGATCACAGGCGTGAACCACCACACCAGCCAGTTGCCTCATTTTCTAAGTATTATCATGTGTCCCAATTTAACCAGAACAGTCACGGTTTATTCCTGCATCCTTAGTGTAACTATTATACTTATTATAATTAACAGTAACCTTTTTTAATCTCAGAAGCACCCACATTTGAAGGGTTGATTACATGGTATTCTCTTTAACATTGCTGGTTGTTTTAGGTTCCCCCATGGAGTAAGGGCTGGGCTTTGGCACAACTTCTTTTGTGCCCACATTGGCAGGAGCCCTGGTATTTCCAGCCCTCAGTTCCAATAATATCAAACCATAGAACCGCTTGTTTCTGCTACTACTGCCCAGAGCAGCGTTATCACTCAATATAGATGAGAGGGAAAGTTGATGCAGGATGGAATGAACTTTGTCAGTTAAGTGAAGGGGAACAGGGAGAATGCAGAGTGCCATGTGTACGTTTCTTCCCCCTGACAGCTAACGATGAGGCGCCCTAGTCCTCTGCATGTGTTCAAACAACTAGCCATATTTTAAGAGGCTGGGTGCTTTTTAGTAAGGCACTTGTTTGAATTTGCCTTTTTTTTTTTTTTTTTTTTTTCCTTCCCTGGCGCACTCTCCTTTTCCCCTCCTTGGTTGACCTGGGATTGTATTCAAAGACATAAAGTGTGGATTTTTATCTTGCTCTTTTCTTTTAGGGAACCCGTAGTAAAACAGTACCAGGAATGGTCCTGAAAGCAAAGCACTCATAATGGGCTTTAGGACTGGATAGTTTACCTATCAAGATGTAACAAGAATCCCTTTACCTTTTATAAATGAGGCATAAAATTATGGCATGCTCTAACATAACCCATTATTAAAGCTTTCAACTTTTTAAATTGTTAGGAGGTATAAGTAAAAAGCAAGTTAGTAGACGATCACGTGGATGTTGCATTTGTGGATTTAAAGGTTATGAAACGTAGATGAATTTTGGTGTGGGTGATTGTTTTTTATGACGTTACAGATCTTGAAAAATCAGAAAATAATATACTCAGGGAACTTAATCTTCAATTTAAGACATGTCCTAAAAGTTACAGAGTTTTAAAGGAGTTTCAAAGAGATTCTTGTATCCCCCAGCTATAGGCAATTCTGTGTTGAAATCAAGCCCAGGATGTAGCAGAACAACTCAGGTAAAGTGTAATATTTTCTGCAAAATTTAAGACTGTAGTACAAAGAGTAGGAGCCTGTAAGCTGGGATTTGAGTGGATAAGTTTGGAAATATTGAACTCTCCCAATCCTCTGAAATTTCCTGGCTTGCAGGAGCATCCCAATCGCCCTGTCAAAAGGAGAACAGCTTTCCTTGTCTATAAGACTCTGTGACCATCACAACCAGAGCATTTACCTCACAGGACAATACTAATTCACCTCAATATCCACACTACTACCCTTTTCTGCCTTCAGGAAAATAACAGGTTCAATTCTCTGCACAGCCAGAGCTTGGCAGTACAAAGTCTGCTTTGGAAAGAAATAGTTTAAGGACCAAATAATTGAAGACAGCAAGAAAACATTTTGGGGAATAGTTATCGAAAGTATTAGATGATAGGGACAGAAAATAAGGCAGATAGCGGAGAATTCCTAGATAAGTGGGCACTAACTTAAGACATGGTATCAATGTTCTGGTAGAAAACTCTGGAATTGAGCAGCTGGTCATATTTTACTGCTTTTTGAGACCAGGGGCAAAGAATTAACCTTCACTTAATGTTGTGGAGATTCTAAAACTTTTATGAGCACAATATATCAGGTTGAGAAGAGGGATCCCCATAGTCAGAGAAATGGCAACCCCAGAATCGAATGCTGAATATTCACCACTTGAATATGTTTTCTAGGAGAATACAACAAGCAGTCTCTTCACTAAAGCACTATGATCTGCACTGTAGGCAAAGATGCTATTATCTGTGAAAAGTGTTTTGGTGCCTTCTCTCTGCAAGTTAAACTTGAAGTTGGTGATGCTTTGTAGGATTGGGCTCCTAATATTGCTTGTACAGTGACAGAAGCCAGGTGGCAGCACTTGATTGGCACTGACATAGTGAATGCAATTATCTTAATGTGAAGTGAAGTCAAAGTATACTCAGAGTTCATTAGTCTATTGAAATATATGGCAATGGCTAATAAATAGATCTTGAGTGTAGTGTTCTGAAGGACAAGAAAGATAACTGACTAGAATTTTGCTTTATTTGCATACTGTAAAAAAATGATTACTTCAAACAGAAGATTGAGTTTAGTCTCCACTAAGAGTGGTCACAGATCCTCACACATTTTTCTATGCCTAGGACAATCACAGTCAAAGAGCTCACTGATTGAAAGGAGACTGAAATAATTATGAAAGGATTATAAAATGTCATCTCCACATATATGGTGAACATTGGTCCATTCCTTATCCAAAAGACCTGTGTCCATATGCCAGGTTAACAGTTCTCTGGAGAAAGAGGAGTAACCAGATCTTTTTGAGCAATGTGAGATACAGGGCTGACACTTGCTAATGATACCAGGAATCTCCCGTTGTGAACTGGGTTTCCCTGTACTTTTAGGTTAATTGACCTTACATACACTAAGGAGCTAGGGCTGATACTGCACGATGGAGGAAGGGTAGAAAAACCATCTAAGACCTTAGAGGATTCTAAGAGGAATGTGAAGTTGAAGCAACCATGGCCCAGCAAATAAGTGCTCTGACATGACCAGGATTTCTGAAAATTTCCCAGGTAAGACAAAGGAAAATGTTGGCCCAGGTGAAGAAAATCTATAGTAGTTGGTGATGGTGGGAGATGAACCATATTAATTACTCTTTCACTGAGTACAGAAACAGAAACCACAGCCTGGTTAGGCAATCTTGTTGGGGGACTGCAAGCGGCTATTTTTGAAAGGTTACACATGGGTATTTCCTGCACTGGAAATAGGTAAGAACATCTGGATATTATTAGAGGATACAAGTGTATCAGAGAGGCATAAGTCATAGAGTGTATCTCACAGTGTTTGTACTTTCCTCACTCAAATGCTTGATCTTGGCTACCTGTGGGGTTATAACACATGCTACTTGGAGAACCTTGACCACCGTGGATGTAGCCTCACCTCTTAACACATAACTCCTAGGGCAGTAGCTGAGGTTATCGTGGCTCTATTGCACCTGCTCCAGTGGAAAGTGCAGCAGCTCCAGTGCTCAGGACCAATCACACCGAAGCCATAGAGAAATGTGTCCCACAGTGCATGTCTGGAGGGGTTGAGTTGCTCAGTTAGGAACTGCAGGGAGGTAACAGCTTTTGTTTGAACTTTAACCAATAGCTGACACTACTGAGAAAGGAGCCGGGTGATTAATGCCTTAGCTAATTTTCCCCCAACAGACTTCTCTGAGCCAAACTTGTTCCATAGGTATCCTCTGGAAACATTATATATGACCAAGCAAATTGCTTTACTTCCTCGTGTGAAGCACAAGACCACAGTCCTAGGCTATACACAAAAGTGTCTGCATTCTTCTTCCCTGGACTATTAACCCATACATGTTATAATGTAACTAGAGTTAAGAAATAAGAATGTTTTAGTTTTAAGTGACTTAACGTATGCAAAGCTTTAAGAACAATGCCCAGTCCCTATAAATAATATGCAGGTAACCATACTAAAGAGATAAAAAATGAGCTTAATCAGCATCTACCAAATTCAAGTTATTTTATTAAATGTAAAAAAAGGTAAGCCCCTAGGTAATGGATGCATAATAAAGTGCACTTACGTATTATTGAAAATTCAATTCATATGTGTTCTAGTGTATAGATTATAACTAAAATACCCACAAAACAATGAAAGGTTGGATAAGACCTGATCTTCAGAGAGAGAATACAATACTCATTCTTTCTTTGACACTTGTTCATTTATCTACTATAATAGTAAGCAGACAAAAACTAATAATAAGCCTTAAATATACAGTATAAAATATATCAAATTACTAAAGTAATCATAGATTACATGGAAGGTAAAATTTTGGCTCAATTTGTATTCATTGTTATAACATTGGCCTAAAACTGCATAGTAAATATTATTCAAGTGATTCTAAAAGTATTCTAACCTGTATACATTATGTTAGTCATAACAGTAAATGTTATAATGTATAATTATATTTGAAATTAGCAAATATGTTTAAAGAATGCATAAAAGAGAAGCAGACATAGATTAGGCTTCTTCAGAATAAAAAAAATAGTAATTCTACAGTTGAAATAGAGAAGTCAAGCTGAATGTTTGAATGGAAATTCTTGCATTGATGAATGCTGTCACGGTTGTAAGAGTTTCAGTGAAATAAACCTTTGAAATTGAGAATGGGTCTGTTTTTGCAACCTTAGATGTGTTTCCTAGAAATAGATGTTTGGACAAATGTAGGCGCTGATAGTAAATGAAAGATATAAAAGTAGCCAAAGGAAAAGTTAAACAGTTTAGAAAACTGTACATATGACATTTATACTAGGAAAGAAATATCCTTATACCAAATTGGTCATCCTCATACCAAAATGGTCTGCATCAATGAAATGGAGATTTGAAGTAAATTTTTAAAGTATAAAATATCATTGATTTGCTTTTTACTCTTTCAGTCTAATGCATTTTCAATACGCTTATTTGCAAATATAAAATAATTAAAAGAAAAATTTAAAAAATCTTTTCTCTCTTTTTTTCTTTTTTTTTGAGACAGAGTTTTTCTCTTATCACCCAGGCTGGAGTGCAGTGTCACCATCTCGACTCACTGCAACCTCTGCTTCCCAGGTTCAAGTGATTCTCCTGCCTCAGCCTCCCAAGTAGCTGGGATTACAGGCATCTGCCACCACACCTGACTGATTTTTGTGTTTTTAGTAGAGATGGGGTTTCACCATGTTAGTCAGGGTGGTCTTGAACTCCTGACCTCAGGTGATCCTCCTGCCTCAGCCTCCCAAAGTGTTTGGATTACAGGTGTGAGCCACCACACCCTGCCCCATTCTATCATATCTTAATAAATGCTTTTACCATGCGAGTATTTTCATCTTCTACTCAACTAAATTCTTTTCATTGCATTGCATCTTTAATTATATAATTTTTTTCACTAGTGAATGTATGGGAAATATTTTCCTATTAAAAATAACCTTTGAATACAATTTAAACAGTTGTACATTACTCTATCATATGTTTAAGACATAATATACTTAATGGTTTACTGCTTATAAAAGTGATTACTCTATGTTGGTTTTGATCTGTGTTACCCCAAGTAAATTCTTACTACGTTTCCCACCATTCTTTTCCTGCAGCGTTCTGGGGTTGGATTAGCCACAAGAAAAATGTATGTGAGATCGTTCAACAGAAGTTAAGTTCTGAAGGTTGGAGAAGAGGTCAGGTGCTGCTGTAGTTTGCACATATCTTCAATAATCTGCTTCTTACCTTCTTAGGGTATGAGTCAGGGTGGGGAGTGGGTCCTCCAGGCCCACAGCTACTTCTTCTCTCACTAAATGTTCTCCTGTAATCTCTACACATCTTGAACCAGGTACACGTGTTGCCCCATGGTGAAATGGTCAAGCAGGTGACTGTAGATTCGAGTTGGATGAGATGATATCACTGCCAAGGTTGTCCTCAAGGGTTCCAGTATGTACTGAGCTGCCCATCATTTCATATCCAGTTTTTCTTCTTAATCGCACATCCTGATGACACACACCACTGGATGCAGAGACAACAGCCGTGCATGGTGTGGTTGCCAGGTCCTGCATGGCGCAAGGTCAAATCCTCATAATGAAGCCCTGATGCCATGTGACTTGGGTCTTGTGCCCTGATAAAACTGATATACTTTTTGTCTTCAGAAAAAAAAATATTTGTTTCTATCAACAATGATGTCACAACAATAATGATGTCTATAGGATTCATTTCTTATAATAAAATAAGAGTGCCAAAGTTAGGAAATCTTAATAATTTTGAACAGATCATAATTTGTCAAACAATATCAAATACGGCTATCAGTGTTTGAAATATTATAATTCCCAGAGTCACTGAATCTCTCTCAGAGTCTCACTGACTATTATAGTTTTATTTTGCTTAAAAATAATTTTTTTTTTTTTAAGATGGAGTCTCGCTCTGTCACCCAGACTGGAGTGCAGCAGTGGCCTGATCTCCACTCACTGCAAGCCCCGCCTCCTAGGTTCACGCCATTCTCCTGCCTCAGCCTCTCGAGAAGCTGGGACTACAGGCGCCCGCCACCACGCCCGGCTAATTTTGTTTTTGTTTTTTGTATTTTTAGTGGAGATGGGGTTTCACCATGTTAGCCAGGATGGTCTCGATCTCCTGACCTCGTGATCTGCCCGCCTCAGTCTCCCAAAATGCTGGGATTTCAGGCATGAGCCACAGCGCCTGGCCAAAAATAATTTTTTTAAATTTAAACCAAAATATCATTTTAATTAATTTAATTTGAAACATAAAGATAAATTTTTAAAAAAGTTTCTACTACAAATTGCTTTTAAAATTTCTTTATTCTCTAAAATTTTAAATCTTCTACAACAATGTTGTAAACAGGCGTAACTGACATGGATAAATAGAAGATTTTTTTAAAAATATTGAGCATACTTTATATAATATGTATAATGAATTAGACAAGGCAAATCAACTAGCAAGTGATGGATTATTTTAAAGTATTAAGCATCTATAATAATAACAATGACTTATTAACTTACCAATCATGTACTACAATTGACTTCAGATGAACTAGGAAGTTGAAGAAAATAAATAAACTCTTTCAAATAGTATATTAAGATTCTGCTTTCAACTAGCAAACTCTTTTAATGTTTCCCATTGAAAGTGTTTTTCATCAGTGGCCTTTTATAGATAGCATGTTTAGAGCAATTATTTTCTTCTTTACGGCTACTTTTATAGGCCCCATTTTGTTGCATAGCTGCTTTTTACAATCAACCTTGAAATATTTGAGAATTCCCCCAGTTTACAGTTTCTAGGCTGTGTATCTATTTTGGTCTCTTCGGTGTCATTTACCATTCCAAAAATTTTCAGCCAGAGTGATGATTAATATCTAAACACTTTTAGACAAATATTTGGTTAGCATGCAAACATTCATCACATTTCATGGTTCTCAAATGAAAGTTCATGAATGTATTTTTGCTATTCATGAAGTGTGTTTGAGAATATTTGTTTTTATTTCATCCTTGCTATTCTAAAATAATAATCACATTTGAAATAATCTAGATGACTACATTAAAACAGTGTATTACTACATGATTTCAGAACCTACATTTTCATCTATCACTATATTCCATAAAAATTTATTTTTTAATTGATGTTTCTTATTCGCAGTAGTAATTGCAGTTGAAAAGGATTTCTGTAGATTCAGGCTGTGATTACTTAAGGAATTTAATACACTGACATTTCTATTTGTTATCAGGAAAATAACAATCTGGCAATTTATCATTTTAATTTTAATGGATTTATGGGAAAATAGAGTAGGCTTAATTTGTAAATAATATTTTAATTAAATGTAGCAATCTAATATCATCAAACACTGCATAAGAAAGGTTTTATAAGTTTTACCATCATAGAAATAATTTTCAATATTATAGTTATTTCTTGAGTATATTTTATGTTCTCCCTATCATTAGCAATGCTTTATTAATTTAGAGAAGTTTTTAAATAAGCAGTATTTTGTTTTTACGTTTGCATTTGGAGACATTCCACTAAGTTAATTGTTTAATCAAATTAATAGTCTAGTGCTTCAAAATAAATTTCTCATATAAAAGAAAAAGTGCTTATAATGATTATAATTATTAAATTGATGATTCTTTATGCTCAAATCAAAAGTTCAATTTGACAAATAAAACAAAACATAGAAAGAATATACAATTTTAGTATTAAACACAACATTGGTAATGTTTTTTCAAAAATTAAACGATGTAACTTACATTGCCATAATAATCATAATAGTAGTACTTATTTTTACTCATTTTGTATTTTTAAAATAGTTTGCAGGTTTTTTAAAAAATTTAAAATGTACAATAGCAAAAAGCATAAAAGAATCTAACGTAGAAAAAACATTGGAATGCTATCCACTAATTATAAATGTCTGTTCAGATTTTTGAAAATGTTTTTTCTAAATTATTCAAATATGAAAATCTAATTATATGCTGCAGAACTAAGCTGCACCCTTCTCTTATAGTATAAGAGTCTCATATTTCTGACCCTAGGTCCTCTCAAAGTGAAAAGTATATATCTCCCTAGACATCATTTTAAAATTTCCAGCATTTTTTGTAGCAATTTATAAAATATTACAATACTTATAGTATATCAGTTCCAATTCTATTCCTCGCCCTTATTTGCTACTGAATTCATATTTAGGAATTTAAGGATATTTATTTACATGTCAATATACATACTATTAGTCACCTTTTTAAATATCTTGATTATACAGTCACTGACAGACGTTTACTTTTCATTGAAGAAATCTTAAAATATTGAATTAGTTTTGTTCACTAGAGATAAAAACATTTCTTTATATAACATTAAAAAGGTTTTATACATTCAAAATTAATAGTGACAGTAAAGTAGTTTAAGTTTTCCAAAAGTAGTTCCAATGAAACAGGCAGTTTTGGAAGTGAATAATAATGCTGATAATAGACGCCTTTTATGACTCAGCTGAGTTATATGCAGTGAGAGATGTTATGAAATTTAGTAGAACAGGGCACTTAGTAGGACATTGTCTTGTCATCTAGTCATATGGAGCATAGAGGGAATTTCCATTGGACTATAAGAAATGCTAAATTTATGCGCATTTGCCTGATAGCATCCTCGCAAGAATTAAGCACACATGCCCCTTCTGCCCTATTAAAAATATTTTCTATGTTAACTTTTTCCTTTCCTATTTATTTTTATAAACCATAAGTGATTTCTGGTTGGCTTAGTTTTTGTTTTGTTATGCAAAGGAGAAGCAGTTCCTCAGAGCTGTCAAAATTTTTCCTTGCCAGGTTTATTTTGAAAAGTGATGTCATATAGGTACAACAATTGTATTTGAAAAGTATATGTCAATTAACATCACTATTTCTCTCCAAAATTAATAACAGTCTGTATTTACAGCATTGACTAGCGGAATGTTAAGTGGTGTGTAGTTCAAAATAACAGCACACAAACTGAAGTCAGACAATTATCATTCTTTAGGAATGTCTCACACTGAAGCAGATGTATTGTAGAAGCCTGAGTTTTCAAAAGCCTATGTTATGTATTTATTTACTTTCCTATTCTGGCCAATCTTTTTTTTCTTTGAGGCGGAGTCTCACTCTGTCGCCCAGGCTGGAGTGCAGTGGCCGGGATCTCCACTCACTGCAAGCTCCGCCTCTCAGGTTCTCGCCTTTCTCCTGCCTCAGCCTCCCGAGTAGCTGGGACTACAGGTGCCCGCCACCACGCCCAGCTAATTTTTTGTATTTTTAGTAGAGACGGGGTTTCACCGTGTTAGCCAGGATGGTCTCGATCTCCAGACCTCGTGATCCGCCCGCCTCGGCCTCCCAAAGTGCTGGGATTGCAAGCGTGAGCCACCGCACTGGGCCTATCCTGGCCAATCTTTTAAAGAAAATTGTACATCTACTGCATTAGCCTGAAACAACTAAAAAAGAAGCTCAATACTGGATGCTATAAGGGTGAACATAGACATCATAGTCATTTCATCCTCAGTATTCCACAATACATGTTCTAGTAAAATTCTTTATCAAAATATATATTCTTATTATCCACTGATCATAAAATTTTTACATTATATTAACTTCGGAAAAATTCATTGTAGTAATTGTATTTAATAGCATCCTAATGTTCTATTATTTCCTACTTCGAATTTTCCCAATACATCTTTATGTAGAAATGAGAACACATTATATATATATATATATATATATATATATATATTTTATGTCTACCACATTCAGCAGCAGGGAATGTGGGGCTCAGACTTGTTCCATTGAAAGCTTGACTAGACCTGACAATTAAGAGAGAAATAATCCAGGGACTAACTAAATTACATACCGAGAAAACGCAATGTAATAAATTAGACAGTGTAAGTCTGATTTTATTTTTCCCCAGTTTAAAATTGAGAAAAGGAGAGGGAGTCCAATTCTGTCCCCATTTAAGGTAAAATCTCTAACTGCGTTTTATTTGAAGGGTACACAGATGGTTTGTTAGTGATAAAGGTAAAAGCGAAATTACTCAAGTCCAATCATCATTTTTATTTAAACTTTGAGCATAGAAACTTACGTTTGTATCCTGTTTCATGGGAAAATAGACTTGCTTTACTTGTAAAGAGTATATTGAAATTTAATCTTACCATCCATATGTGTAACAAACCATAAAAATCAAATGAAGGATTATTTTAATTAAACTTTGCCAAATTATTCAAATTTTCTGAATTCTAATAACATTTGCATGATAGAACCTATGAATACTAATAATCCTGTTGAAAGTCTAAGTGTTTGTTAATATTGATTTTGTTTTTATGTTCAAAACTGGTTACTCTATATTAAATTTCTACTTTGGAGTACTATGTAAAATTCGCATTCTAGAAAGATTGTTTTCGTGACATTTTTGTTTATGTTGATTGATTAGCCCCTAGATTCTTCTAAGCAAATAGACAAACATTTTATTTAAAAAAAGAGGTCTTTACCCAATGATTGCTCATTGTAGTTTCTTCTTAATTAGTATGAAATAAAAAAGTATGATAACTCTTAGAAGCAAATTTGGGAGTAAGTCTTTGTGACTTTAAGTAATTATGCTAAGTAATTAAGTAATGATATTTTCTTGTGATTTTGAGCTTAGGAAATGATTTATTAGCTATTAAGTGAAATGTTAATAATAACATTATTTATCGTGGTCAAAAAGTGGAAACAATATAAATGTCAATCAATTATGATATATCTATACAATGGAATATTATTTAGCAGTAAAAACAAGGAAGAACTGATGCAGAGAAGAATCTCGAAAAACAGTAAGCTAAGTGAAAGATAACAATCACAAAATACCATATATTGTATGATTCCATTTGATTGAAATGTCCAGGATGGTCAAATCTGTAGATAAAGTAGATTCCCGGCTTACTGTATTTGGTGAGAAGGAATGGGGAGTAACTGCTAAAGGATTTAAGGTTTCTTTTGCGGGGGATGACGTTCTAAAATTAGATTGTGATGATGATTACACAAGGAATGAATATGTTAAAACTGTTGGATTGTTCACTTTAATTTGGTGAGTTTTGTGGTATGTGAATTATATTTCAATAAAGCTGTTCTTAAAACGGTACAGAAAAACCAGGCTGTAAAATCTGGGTGAAAGAAAAATTAAGCAAAATAGTTCAACATAAAGAGAAATACAGTGTTCTTGACAGATAGCTGAAAGCTGCAACGCACAATCAAGGTGGTGCTTCAAGAACACCTGTGTGTCTTTTGGGTGGGGCCGCACCATTTGGAGCACTGAGGGGCAAGGTGGGAACATACGACGCATTGTTGCATAGAGGCTAAGTTAGAAGGGAGGCCTTCCTATAAAATGGAGGCATTTAGAAGACAGCAGCTTCCGCAGATCAAGGCAAGGTGGAGAGACTGTCTCACTTTAGGAAATGGTGGCATATCTCCTTCTTCCTGCTGTAGTTCTGAATAGGGCAGGAAAAAATCTTCCCTGCAAGTAATTAAGCATAAAATTGAGCTCATATTGACTTGGAGTTCAAATTCACTGTTTTTACTAAAATACCTTTTCTCACACTCTGCACATTCTCTCCTCCTATGCCTGGAAAATAATCATTAGTAATCAGTTTTTAAAACTAATGTTTAAAAATGTGTTTAAAATTTTGCCCTTTGGGTCCTGTCCTCTTTGCACCTATCAAAATGCGAATTATTTATGAAAAAATAGACTTAAGGTAATACCACAGATAGAATTACAATACAAACAGGACTTAGTAAAAATACTAACAAATGGGAAAAACAGAGCTCAATTAGGACGAGTGGCTGGGCACAGTGGCTCACGCCTATAATCCCAGCAGTTTAGGAGACTGGAGATGGGAGGACTGCTTGAGCTAGGAGTTTGAGGCCATCCTGGACAAGACGGTGAGAACCTTCCTCTACAGAAAATGTAAAAATTAGCTGGGGGCCGGGCTTGGTGGCTCATTCCTGTAATGCCAGCACTTTGGGAGGCCGAGGTGGGTGGATCACTTGAGATCAGGAGTTCGAAACTAGCCTGGCCAATCATGGTGCAACCCTGTCTCTACTAAAACTCCAAAAATTAGCTGGATGTGGTGGTGGGCACCTGTACTCTCAGCTACTGGGGAGGCTGAGGCAGGAGAATCACTTGAACCTGGGAGGCAGAGGTTGCAGTAAGCTGAGATTACACCACTGCACTGCAACCTGGGTGACAGAAATGGACTCGGTCTCAAAAAAATTAAAAATAAAAAAATAAAATTAGCTGGGTGTGGTGGCTCATACCTCTAGTTCCAGCTACTCAGGAGGCTGAAATGGGAGGATTGCTTCAACTCAGAGATCAAGGTGGCAGTGAGTACCGTGATCACGTCATGGCTCTTCAACCTGGGGAACAAAGTGAGACCTCCTTCTCTAAAAAAAAAAAAGAAGAAGAAAGAGCCAGTGGAAAGAAAATAAAGAAAAGCACAAACTTCAGAATGAAGTCTGTAGAAGATAAAGATATTGAACTTATCAGGAAAGTAAATATAACATTAGTTTCAAAAATATTAATGTAGATGAAAAATATGATGATCAAAGATGAGACAAATATTTACCAAATTGAAATAAAGATAAAATAATTAAAATAAAAAATTCAATGGAGAGCTTTTATATTGCATTGGTACCTATCAATCATATAAATAGTTGGACTCAATTTATGCCAGATATTATGCCAGGTGTTTTATGTGCTTTTTGTCATTTCCTACTTTGAAATAACTCTACAAGGTTTGTACTATTTATATCCCCATTTCACAGATAAGGAAGCTGAGAGGAAAAAAGGGGGATGATGCAAACTAACTTATCTACAATCACATAGCTAATAAGCCAGGATTTGAACAAATGAATTGTGACTCCTGAGTTTGCACCTTTATTTATCTTACTTTACTGTTTGGCAAAAGATAATACAAATGAACAAATAAGTGTATGTTATAAAGTATGAAATTTTAACTTGTTGACATAGGAGGCAACAGAAAGAGATAAAAACTTTAGAAAAATAGTTATATTTAGACATGTAAGACATGCCAATTTAGAAATTGTAGGGTGATCAAAATTTATAATGATGTATAATTATATAATTATAGATATAATATAGTTGTAATGTAAGTATTATAAGTGTTATATTTCATGTATAAAAAGTCATTCGTATCCTTATTCTATATTTTCTGCATGATTCTAAAGCCCTTGAGATTGTATATACTTTTTGTCTATTTGTTTATTATCTCTCTAGTTTCACTAGTAAATTCCTAAAAAACAGATTTCCCAAAGTGTGTAACATGGAATATTAGCCCCACAAGATTTTGTATAAAACAAAAAAAATTTTTCATTAAATAAGAAGTTTGGAAAATACTGCATCACAGCCACAAAATAATTATCTTGCTCTCAAACAAAAGAAAGCAAAATTGGGCCCTGAACCAATTGGTATCAGAAGGAACTAGTATTCATCAGAATCTACCTTCTGAAAGTTGTTTTTCAAACAGATCAGCAAGTATGTAATGATTTGAATAACCAAATAGGGAATAGGAACATCCACCAAAAAAGCCAAAGCTTTGGATAGATAAGAACGACTGTTACTCAATAAGTTATTAACAAGAGGATGTAAGGGATACATATTTGTGGAATCCCTATAAACAGACTCAGGTAGCAGAGGCACATAATCTTACATAGTTCAGTTATCTTGTTTTACATGCCAATAATAGTTTTTCACCTTTCCTTTTAAAGTAGCTCTGCTACCAAAAATATGCAGTTTAATAAAAATATTATGAAAATTGTTTTACAAAAAAAAGTGATGGAGAGGTCATAGAACAAAAAGAAAGATAATATCAGGGGAACCAGCCCCCAATATTTCAACATAGGTTCTTTTCTATTTTCCCTAAGTGTCGGCTGATCTGAGAAATAAAGGAAAAGAGCACAAAAGAGAGAATTTTTAAAGCTGGGTGTCCGGGGGAGACATCACATGTCAGCAGGTTCTGTGATGCCCCTTGAGCCATAAAGCTAGCAAGTTTTTATTAGTGATTTTCAAAGGGGAGGGAGTATACGAATAGGGCATGGATCACATAGATCACGTGCTTCAAAGGCAATAAAATATCAAAAGGCAAACGGGCAGGGCAAGGTCACAAGGCCAGGGTGAAACTAGAATTACTAATGAGGTTCCCTGTTCCGTTGCACACACATTGTCATTGATAAACATCAAGAAACAGGGTTTGAGAACAGAGAACCGGTCTGACTAAAATTTACTATGCAGGAATTTCCTAGTCCTAGCAAGCCTGGGGGCGCTGCAGGAGACTAGGGCATGTTTCATCCCTATCTACAACTGCATAAGGTAGACACTCCCAGAGCAGCCATTTTAGAAGCCTGCCCCTGGGAATACATTCTGTTCCCAGGGCTGTTAATTATTAATATTCCTTACTGGGGAAAGAATTCAGTGATATTTCTTTTGCCCATTTTCAGCAATAAGAGAAATATGGCTCTGTTCTGCACAGCTCCCAGGCAGTCAGACTTAATGTTTATCTCCCTTATTCCCTTAATGTCGCTGTTATCCTGTTCTTTTTTCAAGGTGCCCAGATTTCGTATTGTTCAAACACACATGCTTTATGAACAATTTGTGCAGTTAACACAGTTATCACAGGGTCCTGAGGCAACATACATCCTCAGTTTACGAAGATGACGGGATTAAGAGATTAAAGTAAAGAAGGCATAGGAAATTATAAGAGTATTGATTGGGGAGGTGATAAATGTCCATGAAATCTTCACAGTTTATGGTCAGAGACTGCAGTAAAGACTGGCATAAGAAATTATAAAAGTATTAATTTGGGGAACTAATAAATGTCCATGAAATCTCCACAATTTATTTTCTTCTGCTGTGGCTTCAGCAGGTCCCTCCATTCAGGATCCCTGACTTCCTGCAACAATCACCAGAAAATAAAGTTAGTTACCTTTAAGATAGCTCTGGGAAAAAAAAAAAAAAAAAAAAAAAAACCTGCACCAAATACCAGAGACATCTATGAGATGCACCAAATACCAGAGACATCTATGTATAACCAGTGGGGAGGGGAGGTAGATGGGGGTGGGGGCAGGCAGGGCATGGGGTGGAAAGAAACATGAGAACAGAATGAGAAGGCATGTCACCATATATCTATTCATATTGCTAGAATATTGAGAATCTGGACAGATAATATTCAAGAATATAATGCCAGAATGTTTTTCACATTTTGTAAAAGACATGAAACATAAGGTGTGAGAATACAATTTGTAAATAAACACAAATAAAGCTAATTAAATTGATATGAGGTAAAAATACATTTGTTGTCATAAAAATTTAGAATGCCACTGTAAAAGAAAATATATTAAAGCAACCAGTGAATATAAAAAAGAAAGAAATGACAGTTAAATTGAAAGATACATTCTCAATAGCAGTTCCAGAAGCTGAAGAGAGCATATTTTCAAAAATGTAACTGAAAAGTGGAATGGTTTTATAGGAAATGAAATAACTCCAAATCCAAAATTCTATAGTCTAAAATAGTTTTCAAGAATTAGGATAAAATACATTTTCAGATAAACAGAGAATTGAAGAGGAAGAAAAATTATCACAGGAGAGCTTGAGATGCAAAAATAAATGTTTCCCCCAACAATGGTAAAATTTAACAGCAAAACTAAACAAATGTTGATGACATAAAATGAGGAATAAAGTCAATACAATTCTACATCTATATACATCGATGGCATTTGGTTGGAAGAAGCTGTTTCTAAATTACCTTTGCTTAATTTTTCTTAATTATTTTGTTTTTATACAAAAGACTGTATTAGTCAAATTTTGATATTGTTAAAATATACATAAGCTTAAATTCCTTAGGTTAACGCCAAAAGACTATTAATGTAAATTATAACTTCAAGCTAGGAGAAACGGAAACTGTTTAAATAGATCAATGAATACAATAATTAAGGATAAAAAAGAAAATAATCAATATGACAAATGGAAATAATTATTAAGATAGTAAAAGTTTTTTAAAGCATATCAGTGATTAAAATCAATATAAATGGTTTTACATATCCAGTTAGCAAAAAAAAAAAAAAAAAAAAATTGTATGTATCTAGAATTATTTTAAACTTTTAAGTTTAGGGTACAAGTGCAGGTTTGTTACATAGGTAAACTTGTGTCATGGGGGTTTGTTGTACAGATTATTTCATCACCCAGGTATTAAGCCTAGTACCTATTGGTCGTTTTACCTTATCCCATTCCTCCTTCCAGCCTCCACCCTCTGAAAGGCCCTAGTGTATATTGTTCCCCTCTGTGTCCACATGTTCTCATCATTTAACTCCCACTTATAAGTGAGAACATTCAATATTGGGTTTTCTGCTCCTGTGTTAGTTTGCTAAAGATAATGGCCTCCAGCTCCATCTGTGTCTCTGCAAATGACATGACCTCATTTTTTATGACTGCATAGTGTCCAATGGTGTGTACGTACCACATTTACTTTATCCCATCTATCACTGGTGGACATTTATGTTGATTCGATGTCTTTGCTATCGTGAATAGTGCAGCAATGAACATACACATGCATATTCTTTTTACAAACCTCAAATTCCAGAAACACAAGATTAAAAATATTTGAAAGTAAAAGTGTGCTGTTTTTTTTAAAAAAAAGTAGAGGTCAGAAGAAATCTACTCCAATGGGCAATTCTTCCCAGTATTCCTAGGAATGAAATAGATGGCAACTAAATATATTTATTAATTACCACAATTAGAAAAAACATAGATCTATAGTCCAAAAACCTGACTAACATTTTCATGATGGCAAATCAGTTTTTCATCTTGTTTTCAGGCCTAATCTAATTGACATTCTGGAAAACTTCTCACTGAAAGAATATTGGGTCTCTTTTAAAAAGGAAATTGCCACACATGTATATGTAAATCCTCCTCCACAAACAGCCAATGTGCTCTGCATTGATTTACCAAGATGCGTGTGCATGGGAGTAGGAAAATTTGCAAACATTTTAGTAATTATGAGACATGATCTTAGTTCTGATCCATTGTCAACTAGATAGACAAGAGGATTATGGAGTTTAGGTGACATAATGGAATTTTGTCTCAAACAAATCTCACAATTTTCAATGTGTCTTATCCCAAGAGTCTGGCTATTTTTTCAGTTTCTGAATGCATTTTAAGAATAGCCAGTCTTCGGGGGCGGAGCAAGATGGCCGAATAGGAACAGCTCCAGTCTCCAACTCCCAGCGCCAGGGACACAGAAGACAGGTGATTTCTGCATTTTCAACTGAGGTACTGGGGTCACCTCACTAGGGAGTGCCAGACAATCGGTGCTGGTCAGCTGCTGTAGGCCGACCAGCGAGAGCTGAAGCAGGGCCAGGCATTGCCTCACCTGGGAAGCGCAAGGGGGAAGGGAATCCCTTTTCTTAGCCAGGGGAACTGAGACACACAACACCTGGAAAATCGGGTGACTCCCACCCCAATACTGCGCTTTAAGCAAACGGGCACACCAGGAGAATATATCCCACACCTGGCTGGGAGGGTCCCATGCCCACGGAGCCTCCCTCATTGCTAACACAGCAGTCTGCGATCTAACCAAAACGGCAGCAGCGAGGCTGGGGGAGGGGCGCCAGCCATTGCTGAGGCTTAAGTAGGTAAACAAAGCCGCTGGGAAGCTGGAACTGGGTGGAGCTCACAGCAGCTCAAGGAAACCTGCCTGTCTCTGTAGACTCCACCTCTGGGGACAGGGCACAGTTAACAACAACAACAACAAAAGCAGCAGGAACCTCTGCAGATGCAAACGACTCTGTCTGACAGCTTTGGAGAGAGCAGTGGATCTCCCAACACGGAGGTTGAGATCTGAGAAGGGACAGACTGCCTGCTCAAGTGGGTCCCTGACCCCTGAGTAGCCCAAATGGGAGACATCCCCCACTAGGGGCAGTCTGACACCCCACACCTCACAGGGTGGAGTACACCCCTGAGAGGAAGCTTCCAAAATAAGAATCAGACATGTACACTTGCTGTTCAGCAATATTCTGTCTTCTGCAACCTCTGCTGCTGATACCCAGGCAAACAGGGTCTGGAGTGGACCTCAAGCAATCTCCAACAGACCTACAGCTGAGGGTCCTGACTGTTAGAAGGAAAACTATCAAACAGGAAGGACACCTATACCAAAACCCCATCAGTACGTCACCATCATCAAAGACCAGAGGCAGATAAAACCACAAAGATGGGGAAAAAGCAGGGCAGAAAAGCTGGAAATTCAAAAAATAAGAGCGCATCTCCCCCTGCAAAGGAGCGCAGCCCATTGCCAGCAATGGATCGAAGCTGGTCAGAGAATGACTTTGACGAGATGAGAGAAGAAGGCTTCAGTCCATCAAACTTCTCAGAGCTAAAGGAGGAATTACATACCCAGGGCAAAGAAACTAAAAATCTTGAAAAAAGAGTGGAAGAATTGACAGCTAGACTAATTAATGCAGAGAAGGTCATAAACGAAATGACAGAGATGAAAACCATGACATGAGAAATACGTGACAAATGCACAAGCTTCAGTAACTGACTCGATCAACTAGAAGAAAGAGTATCAGCGATTGAGGATCAAATGAATGAAATGAAGCGAGAAGAGAAACCAAAAGAAAAAAGAAGAAAAAGAAATGAAGAAAGCCTGCAAGAAGTATGGGATTATGTAAAAAGACCAAATCTACGTCTGATTGGGGTGCCTGAAAGTGAGGGGGAAAATGGAACCAAGTTGGAAAACACTCTTCAGGATATCATACAGGAGAACTTCCCCAACCTAGTAGGGCAGGCCAACATTCAAATTCAGGAAATACAGAGAATGCCACAAAGATACTCCTCGAGAAGAGCAACTCCAAGACACACAATTGCCAGATTCACCAAAGTTGAAATGAAGGAAAGAATCTTAAGGGCAGCCAGAGAGAAAGGTCGGGTTACCCACAAACGGAAGCCCATCAGACTAACAGCCGATCTCTCGGCAGAAACTCTACAAGCCAGAAGAGAGTGGGGGCCAATATTCAACATTCTTAAAGAAAAGAATTTTAAACCCAGAAATTCATATCCAGCCAAACTAAGTTTCATAAGTGAAGGAGAAATAAAATCCTTTACAGATAAGCAAATGCTTAGAGATTTTGTCACCACCAGGCCTGCCTTACAAGAGACCCTGAAGGAAGCCCTAAACATGGAAAGGAACAACCGGTACCAGCCATTGCAAAAACTTGCCAAAATGTAAAGACCATCGAGGCTAGGAAGAAACTGCATCAAATAACAAGCAAAATAACCAGTTAATATCATAATGGCAGGATCAAGTTCACACATAACAATATTAACCTTAAATGTAAATGGACTAAATGCTCCAATTAAAAGACACAGACTGGCAAACTGGGTAAAGAGTCAAGACCCATCAGTCTGCTGTATTCAGGAGACCCATCTCACATGCAGAGACATACATAGGCTCAAAATAAAGGGATGGAGGAAGATCTACCAAGCAAATGGAGAACAAAAAAAGCAGGGGTTGCAATCCTAGTCTCTGATAAAACAGACTTTAAACCCTCAAAGATCAAAAGAGACAAAGAAGGCCATTACATAATGGTAAAGGCATCAATTCAACAGGAAGAGCTAACTATCCTAAATATATATGCACCCAATACAGGAGCACCCAGATTCATCAAGCAAGTCCTTAGAGACTTACAAAGAGACTTAGACTCCCATACAATAATAATGGGAGACTTCAACACTCCACTGTCAACATTAGACAGCTCAACGAGACAGAAAGTTAACAAGGATATCCAGGAATTGAACTCATCTCTGCACCAAGCGGACCTAATAGACATCTATAGAACTCTCCACCCCAAATCAACAGAATATACATTCTTCTCAGCACCACATCGCACTTATTCCAAAATTGACCACATAATTGGAAGTAAAGCACTCCTCAGCAAATGTAAAAGAACAGAAATTATAACAAACTGTCTCTCAGACCACAGTGCAATCAAACTAGAACTCAGGACTAAGAAACTCAATCAAAACCACTCACCTACATGGAAGCTGAACTACCTGCTCCTGAATGACTACTGGGTACATAATGAAATGAAGGCAGAAATAAAGATGTTCTTTGAAACCAATGAGAACAAAGACACAACATACCAGAATCTCTGGGACACATTTAAAGCAGTGTGTAGAGGAAAATTTATAGCACTAAATGCCCACAAGAGAAAGCTGGAAAGATCTAAAATTGACACCCTAACATCACAATTAAAAGAACTAGAGAGACAAGAGCAAACACATTCAAAAGCTAGCAGAAGGCAAGAAATAACTAAGACCAGAACAGAACTGAAGGAGATAGAGACACAAAAAACCCTCCAAAAAATCAATGAATCCAGGAGTTGGTTTTTTGAAAAGATCAACAAAATTGACAGACTGCTAGCAAGACTAATATAGAAGAAAAGAGAGAGGAATCAAATAGACGCAATAAAAAATGATAAAGGGGATATCACCACCGACCCCACAGAAATACAAACTACAATCAGAGAATACTATAAACACCTCTACACAAATCAACCAGAAAATCTAGAAGAAATGGATAATTTCCTGGACACTTACACTCTCCCAAGACTAAACCAGGAAGAAGTTGAATCCCTGAATAGACCAATAGCAGGCTCCGAAATTAAGGCAATAATTAATAGCCTACCAACCAAAAAAAGTCCAGGACCAGATGGATTCACAGCTGAATTCTACCAGAGGTACAAGGAGGAGCTGGTACCATTCCTTCTGAAACTATTCCAATCAATAGAAAAAGAGGGAATCCTCCCTAACTCATTTTATGAGGCCAACATCATCCTGATACCAAAGCCTGGCAGAGACACAACAAAAAAAGAGAATTTTAGACCAATATCCCTGATGAATATCGATGCAAAAATCCTCAGTCAAATACTGGCAAACCGGATTCAGCAGCACATCAAAAAGCTTATCCACCATGATCAAGTGGGCTTCATCCCTGGGATGCAAGGCTGGTTCAACATTCGCAAATCAATAAACATAATCCAGCATATAAACAGAACCAAAGACAAGAACCACATGATTATCTCAATAGATGCAGAAAAGGCTTTTGACAAAATTCAACAGCCCTTCATGCTAAAAACGCTCAATAAATTCAGTATTGACGGAATGTACCTCAAAATAATAAGAGCTATTTATGACAGACCCACAGCTAATATCATACTGAGTGGGCAAAAACTGGAAAAATTCCCTTTGAAAACTGGCACAAGACAGGGATGCCCTCTCTCACCACTCCTATTCCACATAGTGTTGGAAGTTCTGGCTAGGGCAATCAGGCAAGAGAAAGAAATCAAGGGTATTCAGTTAGGAAAAGAAGAAGTCAAATTGTCCCTGTTTGCAGATGACATGATTGTATATTTAGAAAACCCCATTGTCTCAGCCCAAAATCTCCTTAAGCTGATAAACAACTTCAGCAAAGTCTCAGGATACAAAATTAATGTGCAAAAATCACAAGTATTCTTATACACCAGTAACAGACAAACAGAGAGCCAAATCAGGAATGAACTTCCATTCACAATTGCTTCAAAGAGAATAAAATACCTAGGAATCCAACTTACAAGGGATGTCAAGGACCTCCTGAAGGAGAACTACAAGCCACTGCTCAGTGAAATCAAAGAGGACACAAACAAATGGAAGAAGATACCATGCTCATGGATAGGAAGAAACAATATCGTGAAAATGGCCATACTGCCCAAGGTTATTTATAGATTCAATGCCATCCCCATCAAGCTACCAATGAGTTGCTTCACAGAATTGGAAAAAACTGCTTTAAAGTTCATATGGAACCAAAAAAGAGCCCGCATTGCCCAGACAATCCTAAGTCAAAAGGACAAAGCTGGAGGCGTCATGCTATCTGACTTCAAACTATACTACAAGGCTACAGTAACCAAAACAGCATGGTACTGGTACCAAAACAGAGCTATAGACCAATGGAACAGAACAGAGTCCTCAGAAATAATACCACACATCTACAGCCATCTGATCTTTGACAAACCTGAGAGAAACAAGAAATGGGGAAAGGATTCCCTATTTAATAAATGGTGCTGGGAAAATTGGCTAGCCATAAGTAGAAAGCTAAAACTGGATCCTTTCCTCACTCCTTATACGAAGATTAATTCAAGATGGATTAGAGACTTAAATACTAGACCTAATACCATAAAAATCCTAGAAGAAAACCTAGGTAATACCATTCAGGACATAGGCATGGGTAAGGACTTCATGTCTAAAACACCAAAAGCAATGGCAGCAAAAGCCAAAATTGACAAATGGGATCTAATTAAACTAAAGAGCTTCTGCACAGCAAAAGAAACTACCATCAGAGTGAACAGGCAACCTACAGAATGGAGAAAATTTTTGCAATCTACTCATTTGACAAAGGGCTAATATCCAGAATCTACAAAGAACTCAAACAAATATACAAGAAAAAAAAAAAAAAAAACCATCAAAAAGTGGGCGAAGGATATGAACAGACATTTCTCAAAAGAAGACATTCATACAGCCAACAGACAGATGAAAAAGTACTCATCATCACTCGCCATCAGAGAAATGCAAATCAAAACCACAATGAGATACCATCTCACACCAGTTAGAATGGCAATCATTAAAAAGTCAGGAAACAACAGGTGTTGGAGAGGATGTGGAGAAATAGGAACACTTTTACACTGTTGGTGGGATTGTAAACTAGTTAAACCAATAGGAAAACAGTATGGCAATTCCTCAAGGATCTAGAACTAGATGTACCATATGACCCAGCCATCCCACTACTGGGTATATACCCAAAGGATTATAAATCATGTTGCTATAAAGACACATGCACACGTATGTTTATTGCAGCACTATTCACAATAGCAAAGACTTGGAATCAACCCAAATGTCCATCTGTGACAGACTGGATTAAGAAAATGTGGCACATATACACCATGGAATACTATGCAGCCATTAAAAGATGAGTTTGTGTCCTTTGTAGGGACATGGATGCAGCTGGAAACCATCATTCTTAGCAAACTATCACAAGAACAGATAACCAAACATCGCATGTTCTCACTCATAGGTGGGAACTGAACAATGAGATCACTTGGACTTGGGAAGGGGAACATCACACACTGGGGCCTATCATGGTGAGGGGGGAGGGGGGAGGGATTGCATTGGGAGTTATACCTGATATAAATGATGAATTGATGGGTGCTGACGAGTTGATGGGTGCAGCACACCAACATGGCACAAGTATACATATGTAACAAACCTGCACGTTATGCACATGTACCCTAGAACTTAAAGTATAAAAAAAAAAAAAAAAAGTATAGCCAGTCTTTTTCAGATTCTCCATATTGGCTCAGTAACCTATGGACTATGGTTATTATTGTAGGAAAAGCTAAATAGAAGCCTTGGTAACTTCATCTACAAACCAAAATATTAAACTAAATGTAACATTGAGTTCATGAGGGAGTTCTAGAACAGTGAATTCACCAAATGCTTATATAGGTGGAGCTGGTTGTTTCTATTACATCATAATTAACTCTCCTGTCTGGTCTGTACAAAAGCCAAATAAATTGAGAATACTGACTGGGGTCTACTACAACTAAATCATGTGGGATTCAGATTGAAGCTGTTCTAGGTGTGACATCCTTGCTAGATAATATCAGCACAGCTCAGCACCTGACAAGCAGCTGTTGATCTTCCGTATACCTTCTTAAAAAGCACACAAGTTACTAAAGGAAATCCAAAAAATATATATGCATTTACCTGACAGTAACAGGGGTACCCCTTATCTATCTTACCTCATATCTAAGTAAATTATACTGTTCTCTGTCATAATAAAATATACCATATGATTCTGTTTGGACCTATGGAGTATGTAGCATAGAGAACTCAAGATATCATAGGCATTTACTTACTAGATTACATTTAAAAAAACATAAAATTTTAAGAAACTGACATAGAAATATGTCTAAGTTTTGGCTTGTGGCATGTCAGGAAGTCCCATGTAATGTTAAAAACAGGTTATTGGGCGGGACGTGGTGGCTCAAGCCTGTAATTCCAGCACTTTGGGAGGCCGAGACAGGCGGATCACGAGGTCAAGTGATCGAGACCATCCTGGCTAACACGGTGAAACCCCGTCTCTACTAAAAATACACAAAAATCAGCCGGGCGTGGTGGTGGGCGCCTGTAGTCCCAGCTACTCGGGAGGTTGAGGCAGGAGAATGGCATGAACCCAGGAGGCGGAGCTTGCAGTGAGCTGAGATCCGGCCACTGCACTCCAGCCTGGATGACACAGCGAGACTCCGTCTCAAAAAAAAAACAAAAAGCAAAAAAACAACAACAACAACAAAAAAAACAGGTTATTCTACCTCGCCTTGGACACCACAACAAGAGAAGGCACGAAGTTCTGTAGGGTCCCTTAGGTTATACTTTGTATGTTACTCTGCTGCATATCCACAGGAACACATGAGGCTGCTTGTTTTTCGGGGGACTTGGAAAAAACAATGCTGCAGGAGTTTAGGCTGTGGCTGAAGTCGTTTCATCAATTAGTCTTTATGATGCAGCAAAAACAATTTTGCTTGAAATATCTATGGATATTAAGTACATTGTATGGCAAACCTGGGAACTTCTAATAGGAAACTCTGAGTGCAGACATCTATGCTATTGGAGCAGTTACAACCAACCTCACTGCTCAATGTTATCCTTTAAAAAAGATCAGTGTTTTATATATCATAGTTGCAGATAAATGCGTAAATCATAAGAAAATTACACAATACATTTTCACAAAAAAAGCCTCTTTTGCTGAAAATTGTTTATGAAGTTTACCGTTTTTAATGAATGTGTTTTTAGTCTGCTCATACTCCCTGTTGCCCATGATCACCCTGTATGGATATACTACAATGATTGCATCCGTCATGTTTTGAGAAGATTTCATTTCTTACAAACCATGCTGGTGTGAATATCCTCATAGATGTTTTCGGTTAACATATGCTTTCATTTCTTTTGGGTATTTCTTTGGATATAATCAAATAAGAAAAAACTGTATGTCATTTAGACAGTGATATTACGGCTTGTGATAACATGGACTTTTCAGTAGCAGATTTTAAGGAATAGGAATAAGCTAAGGAGATAGGCCATTAAAACATGGTAGTTACCATGACATAATGTCACCCTTGAAGAGAAATTATGTGCCACATACAGTCACATGCCTTCAAACACCCAGGAGTGTTGTCACCTGAAAATTATACCTGCTGCTTTTTTAACATGGATAGTGTAAATTTCTTATATTTAAGTGCAGTCATATTCATTTTAGGTGTATTTCCCTGATCATAAAAATATACTGATTAATAATAAGATATATACACAATTCAAGGTATAATAATATTGCATAGCTCATTATAATGTGAGGGAGAAATTATTTTACTCTAATAAAAAACAAGAAACAAACCCTCATTTCTTCTCAATTAAAAAACATATTGCCAGGCGCAGTGGCTCACTCCTGTAATCCCAGCACTTTGGGAGGCCAAGGGGGGCAAATCACGAGGTCAGGAGATCGAGACCATCTGGCTAACAGGGTGAAACCCTGTCTCTACTAAAAATACAAAAAAAAAAAAAAATTTAGGTGGGCTTGGTGGCAGGTGACTGTAGTCCCAGCTACTCGGGAGGCTGAGGCAGGAGAATGGTGTGAACTCAGAAGGCAGAGCTTGGAGTGAGCCGAGATCACACCACTGCACTCCAGCCTGGGTGACAGAGCAAGATTCCATCTCAAAAAATAAATAAATAAATAAATAAATAAATAAATAAATAAATAAATAAATAACATGTCAATGACAATATGTGAACTGACCTTGAGTTACATATTTCTAACAATCATAAAAATGTAACTGTTTATGAAAATGAATTCACCATTATAATCACTGATCATCTTTCTAAAATTTTGTGTCATTAACAAAGGGTAATCACCTCCTTAAATAATTATAATGTTTTTATTTCATCTATACTCTTTATAAAGACAGGTATAAGCAAACATAATTAAAGAAAAGTGAACTGTGGTGTTTTACATCATAAACTTGCAGCTAATATTTCATTGATTGGTTAATAATTTAAAGATAGAAAATGTTTATTTGTTATCATAATAGGATAATATAGAAAATATATTATTTTTGTAAAGTAAATCTTTGAAGACCCTTTCATGATTCTTCTGCACAATTTTAAGATAAAATAATTATCTATAAATTTAATATTAGGGTGATGGGTATTCTTTCACACAAGCTACTGGATTCTAAGAAGAAAAAACTTTTTCTTTCTTCCTCTCAAACCTTTCAATACTCTATATGCATTTGAGTATTTTATCTTACAATACATTCTATTTGTTTTTACATTTTCAAGTAGAAATACTACAATTTAAATAGCCAAAATGGTTAGAACCTTTAAACACAGCCAGTCAGTTGTAGAGCTGATATAGAATATGGTCCACTCTATTATTTGTCTAAAGGGCTTTCCACTGGAATTCACTGCCTCCATTAAGAGAAACACAGGAGATGTGAAAGAAAAATGTTGACACTCTAATCAAATGCCTTACCCAGGTAAGAATTTCCTATTAGTTTCCAATCTTATCTCAACCAACCATTAAACACTTTCAATTTCAACAACACCCCCACTGTTACAGCTTGTATTGTTGAATGGAAAATTGTTCTGTTTATTTTGAAAATGGCTCTAAGTTTTTACTGAATGTTCAACTTCAGCTTACAGCAAAACTAATGATATAAGTTTACCAATAACTCAAAATACAATGGGAACAAAGTTTTCAATTTTATTTCTTTATAAGAAATCCCAAGCCATCAGTTCACTATATGGAAAGCAAACATAAGCAAGAATTACAACAGACATCATCAGAGCCAACAAAAATCTGAATAGATATTTTAAATTATTATCTCTTTCTAATATTAAAGGAGTATTTAAATGATCGTTTCTTTTCTTTCATTTTTCAGAAAGAGATGAGTTTATTAAGCAACCTAATTAATGTTTCTTTTCAACATTTACCTCAGTATATGACGTTGGGCATATTGTTCTTGGTAGTGAGTGTGTGTGTATGTGTGTGTGTGTACGTATACGTTTTAAGAAAACTTAATAACATGTGGCCCGCAATGCCTTGCAAGTATCCATATAGGGTCCACAGGCAAGGCTTAATTACAGTTGACCTAAGTCACTGCAGAAAGTCCTGTGATCAGTCTGGAGTGAGTCAGCATGAAAGGCTTATGTGAGTAGGTCAGTTTCTCATTTATCTCCATATTTATTATGGAGGCTGTCAAAAGAGTTTCTCATCAGTTTCTGCCTTCTGAGGAGGTCTGAGGCCTTGTGCTTTTCCCTCTTAAGGTACATCTATAGACTTTCAAACTGCATAGCTGCAGCATGAAATCAACTGTTCAGCGACAGTCTGGCCCCTATTGTCTATCATATGAAGCTTTTTGTTCTAGTGTCATGGTGTAGGATAAGGGCATTGGGAGATGACATTTTTGCTATTTTTGCTTTCACTGTCTATGTAAGTAATAAATTATCTGCATTTGAAAGTAATTCGTTGTTTCTTCACCAGCCCAATGTGTCAGCATTAGTTGACACTGCCTTTCCAAGAAATAGCACATGGAGAGTGAATTTACAATACTACTTCATAAAGTGGCCTTTAAAAAAACAAAACAGAAACAAAACAAACAAACAGAAAAAGAGTGTTGGTTATCAGGACATGTAGTGACAACATTTTAAATCAATATAAGAAGAAAAAAAAAATCCAATATGAGAACTTAAGCATATGGAATTTGAAAGTGTGTGGTTTCTTCAATATTGCCATGATTTTTCCAAGATTCATTAGGGAAACTCTTTCACTGTAGATTAGTTAAATCAAAATAAATCATCCTGTCTTCAAAGAGTTTAGAATGTTTATGAAAGAAGTGATACATTTTGTAGCTTTTACATCAAATAGAAAAAAACACTGTATTTACACATTCTGTATGACACTTCAAGAATGCTGAGCAAACTGAATACCAAATTATGATTGTCAGACCATTTCAAGATTATTTTAATTAAAATTAGGATTGTAGGCCCAACACAATGGCTCACACCTATAATCCCAGCACTTTGGAAGGACAAGGCAGCAGATTTGCTTGAGACCAGGAGGTCAAGATCAGTCTGGGCAACAAAGTGAGACCCCATCTCTAGAAAACGTAAAAAATTAGCTAGGCGTGGTGGTGCATGCCTCAGGAGACTGAGGCAGAAGCATCCCTTGTGCTCCAGAGGCTGACGCTGCAGTGAGTCTTGATGGTACCACTGCACTCCAGCCTGGGTGACAGAGCAAGACCCTGTCTCTAAAAATAATGACAGAATTTTAAAACATTAGTATTGTAGCAAAAAAAAAAAAAAAAAAAAAAAAAAAAAAATCATTGCTATTCATCTTCCTTTCCATGTGTTAATGATACAACTATTAAAATAAATTAGGGAAAATGAAGCAAGGCAAAAACAACTTCAAAACTCTTTACGGTGCAGAATATCATGCAAGAGTTTATTGCATAATCATTAGCTAAAGGTTCACTAGTGGAATCCAAACTATATACACAAAATATTAAGTGAATGCCACTTCATTTTAAATTTTTGACAAAACACAATTTTCCGAGTTATGTCTAAAGATTTGCCTCATTTAAATTTGAACTAAATAACTGTAAGTTAAATTTTACATGAGTATTCAACATTACTTTCAAAACCCATTGTTACAGTTCCTTATTTTGTAGATGCCTAAATGAATTCCAGCTAAGCTATGTGTGTGCAAGTCATTAGGTAAACACTTTCTTTAAGACAGAGTCTGAAATAATCAATGCTGTAACTAGAACAAGTAACATGGAGTTTTGCCATCCATACTTGCATAAACATTTGAGTTATGTCACTAGATATAATTATACAAATTATAATGCTACTAAGTTTTGCATTAATTGCTGTTCAATATGTTTGTATGAGCATGTTGTATAGTTTTATGGGTTAACCCAAATGCTTTAAAAGTGATAGTAAATACTTCCCAAGAAAAAACATGCTCACTTGAAGGAAGGAAATGGTTCTTCAAAAAGCCTCAATGACATACAGATCATGTAAAAATTATTTTATATAAAAACATTTTATTCCAAAATTGGCCCAACATATGACAGGAAGTCTTTTAATAGTATATTTACATAACAAATATAACAACTAATTAAAATTCTCTGGCAAGGAATAAGTTTCATTATCCCTGTACCTGATACTACATCAGTACCTTTTAAACTGAACGTTTTTAGGATTACATCATAATAAACATGCACAATAGTACTGCCATTTTTTCATGCATAACTTAACTTATTTGCATATCTCAGCACTATACCAGTAATTTTATAAAATAAAAAAACTTACTGTTCAAAAATAGTGCTAAATGTTTGAATTTATTTTTTAAGATGTTCCTCCAAATGTGTGTGTGTGTTATTGTAATAAGAGAAAAAGTAATTATATTCTATATCATTTCTGCAATTTGCTTATTTCACTTAATTGAATACTCCTGGAAAATTGCCTTGAATCCTTAAAAAAAAAGTATATGAGAACTACATAAAAAAGAACTACATAAAACTTGTAAGAAATACAAAAAGTATAAGAAGTACATAATTCATAAATAAGTAAAATATCAGTTTAGAAGAAGATATATCTTAAAATTTTTTTCAAGATTCGAGTAAACTTCACACTTTTCACCTAATGATAGTCTAATAATTATAATTCAGCTATTGTGTGAATTTCAAAAAATTATGAAATATATTTTGTACAATACAAGAATGAAATTATCACTTCTTTTGCTTTTTAAAATAATTTCTTTAAAAATCACTGTAGTCAAACATTAGTCATAAAATAATGCAAAAATGATAAAGAATTAGAGAATCATATAGCAGTATATTAAAACAGAATTCATCAAGAGAAGGAGGGTACCGTTATGGGAAGACAAGAAAGACGTATTTGATAGATTTGTCTTTGGGGGCTCATACTAGAGTTACGGGTGGATTTATATACCACAAATACAGTAATAGAGTATTCTGAATTCTTCCATGTACTTAATTTTACTAATGGGTTTTAAACCTCAAAAAGTTTTCTTTTGCACATTAGTGTTTTTTTCCTTCAGATTGGATAACTCTTTAGTATTTCTTGAGAGATGGATCCAGTGGTGGTGAATTCTCTAACCTTAAATTTGGGAAAGATTTTATTTATCCTTCAAATTTGAATGACAATTTTGTTGGGTACAATATTCCTGGGTTGCAGTATTTTTCTTTGAGCACTTTGACAATTTTATTCCACTCCCTCCTGTTACGTATAGTTTCCATTGCGAAGTCTGTTGTCCAATGAATAAGAGTTCCTTTGTATGTTATTTTTTCCTACCTTTCACTGCTTTGCTGCTTTTAGGATCTTTTCTTTGTCCTTGGCCTTTGAGAGTTTGATAATTAAGTACTTGGGCATAGTCATATTTGACTTGAGTCTGTTTGGTATTCCAAAACCTTCCAGTATCAGAATATTTGTGTCTTTCTCAAGTTTTGGAAAGTCTTCTGTTACGATTTCCTTGAATGGGCTTTCTACTCTTTGCTCTTGCTCAACTCCCTCTTGAATACCCATAATTCTTAGATTTAGTCTTTTGAAATAATTTTCCATATCCCATGGGTGGTCTTCATTCTTTTCTGTCCTTTTTATTTTTCTCCTCTGACTGTGTATTTTCAAGCATCTGGCCTTCAAGCCCACTGATTCTTTCCTCTGCTTGAGTCATTCTGCTCTTAAGAGCATCTAAAGAGTCTTTCAGTTCAGCAAATGTATTTCTCAGTTCTCTGATTTCTGTTTAATTGCTTTTTATTATTTCAGTCTTTTTGTTGAATTTATCTGATATGTTTCTGAATTGCTTTTCTGTGTTAACTTAGAAGTCACTGAGTTTCCTTAAAACTGCTATTTTGCATTGCTGGTCAGAGCTCACAAATCACCATCTCATTAGAGTCAGTCACTGAATTTTTGCTTTGTTCTTTGGAGAGGTTATGGTTCCCTTTTTTCTGTTGTTTACTGTGGGTATATGTCTGTGTCTTTGCATTGAAAAATTAGTTATTTATTGGTTTTCTCTGTCTGGCTTATTTTGGTTGTTGTTGAATATATTTATTTAGGGCATTTTCAGTGCTAAGCCTGCTTTATGGCTCTAGGTGGCACCTTAAGCCTAGGCTTATTACTGGCAGCAAATTCATATGGGTCTGCAGCAACCTCAGTTCTTGCCTCCTCAGAAGAAATAATTCAACTGAGGGGCATAAGGCAGAAGAAGAGACTGAGGCAAGTTTTAGAGCAGGAGTAAAAGGAAGGAAAGTACAGTTAGAGGAGGGCCAAGCTGGTGACTTGAGAGATCAAATACCCTGTTTGACCTTGGACTTGGGATTTTATATGTTGGCATACTTCCAGGGTCTTGTGTCCCTTCTCCCTGATTCTTTCTTTGGGGTTGGCTGTCCACATGTGCAGTGGCCTGCTAGCACTTGGGAGGGGAGCATGCAGAGTGTGTATACTGGAGTTGTACACGTGCTCACTTGAGGTATTCTTCCCTTACCAGTTAAATGTCCCTAGAAGGACATATACCAGTTAAACTCCACCACTTCACCTCTTAATGCACACAACTTGAGACTGCTTGCCCAACTCCTGAGATATTATTGGGAAGCTGTGCATCACCAGTTTCAGGTTTTTTCTACCTATCAGGAGACTGCCTTTACCCGGTGCTGTGACCAGTTACTATTTTAGAGAAACAGTTAACAACTACCTGACCATCACCTGATGGTTGCCTGACATTCTTGGAGAGGGGCAGGGAACCCTCCCTAGGACTGTTCTTGCCTAACTAGGTACCTACTGTAACAGGTTCACTTCAGCTCTATTAAATGGTCAGAGTCCCCCTGTTCCAAATGGGGTTGGCTCTGTAACCACCCAGTTGCTTCATTTTCCTTACTGCCCAGACATGCTGATTTATCAAGACAGGGGTATTGCAATAGGAAAATAGTTTAATATACATAGAGCTGGCTAAACTCTATGTATATTAAGGAGACTGGAGTTTTATTATTACTCAAACCTCCCTGAATATTCAGAGGTTAGGATTTTTCAAGGATAGTTTGGGGGACTAGGAGCTAGGGGAATGAGTGCTGCTGCTTGGTAAGGAATGCAATCATAGGTGTTTAATAAATGGTCCTACTTTGCTGAGTTTGCTTCGGGGTTGGGACCACTGGACCAATTGAGCTAAGAGTCATGAGTCTGGGTGGGGCCACCCAGTCATCATCAGGTCATTAGAAATGCAAATGCCTGAAAGGGCATTTCAAAAAGTCAATCATAGTTTCTATAATTGTTGAGTAATTGCAAATCTTGTGACCTCTGAGATAATGGCTGGCAATTATTTAACTATACCTACATCTTAGCAGAATTCAAGCCACTTTCATCCACCTAACCTGGTGGCCTTGCATTAGTTTTACAAAGGCAGGTGAGTTTTTAGGAAGGGCAGATAGTTTATCATTATACTTTTATATAGTTTATCATTTTGAACTATTGACTAAATTTCTCCCAAAGTTAGATTGACCCATGCCCAGGAATGACCAAGGGCAGTTTGGAAGTTAAAGGCAGGATGGGGCTAGTTAAATCGTTTCTCTTTCACTGCTGTAACTCTCTCACTTTTATAATTTTTGCAAAGACGGCTTCAGTCCCAAAAAGATTATCTCCCAGTGTAGGAAGGCTGGCTACGAGCTTGTGCCCAGGGGACAGGGTGAACATACCTCCTGCTGCCGCTCTGATTTGATGTCTCCTTTGACTGAGTTACAGAATAGAGTTTCTAGGCTGAGTATGGTAGTTCCACTTCCTGCATTTGTCTCTTCCTGTCCTCAGGAACATTTCTCCCTGCAGGCAGTCTCGAGTCTACCTATGAGTTCAGGCTTGGACAGGTCTTCTGACAGGGAACCCAAGGAGGTGGAGAAACACATGGTTGCTGCTTGGGCAGAATGTAGGGGGAAGGGCATTATAGAAGTGGAAGTCTGGTTCCCCTACCATCTGCTTCCACTTCTTTGTGGCCCCAGGAATTGTTTCATCTTCATACTTGAGCTCTGGATTGTTGCTGGTGAAGATCTCCGAGACATATATTTCTTTTTATTTCTTGTGTGAGTCAGCAGAAAGAGAAACCAGCTTGCCTCTATGCTGCCATTATGCTGCCAGCTACCTCAGGAAGATATATTTTATATGCACACAGATTCTGGTTAAAGCAAAGTCCGTAGAATGAAAATTGATGGGTGCATCTTTATTTGGAATAGACATACCACACCACACACACACATACACACATACACACACACATACACATTTACCTTTAGTATGTATTGGTGTTGGTTGTCGGCCAGGACCCTTACCTATGTTCAATTGAAACTAACTCTAACATACTTAAAAAGGGAATTTTTCAAAAAGATATTTTATAGGTCAAAGATTAACAATGAACCTGAAATACAGCTTTGAAAAGCTGACTTGAACCAAAGAAAGCTTGGAAATTGTATCCTGCAAAAAAAACAACTTGGTCAGGATACTGCCTCTGATAAAAATAATACAACTGGGCTAACTCTAGTGGCTCATGACTGTAATTCTAGCACTTTGAGAGGCCTAGGTGAGAGAATTGCATGAGCCCAGGAGTTCAAGACAAGCCTGGGCAACGTAGTGAGGCTCTGTCTCTCCAAAAAAATAAATAAATAAATAAATAAATAACCTGGGCATAGTGTGCATGCCTGCAGTCTCAACTATGCAGGAAGCTGAGGTGGGGGATAGCTTGAGCACAGGAGGTCGAGGCTACAGTGAGTCGTCTTTATGCCATTGCACTCCAGCCTGGACAACAGAGCAAGACTCTGTCTCAAAATGACAACAACAATAACAACAACAACAATAAAAACATAGCTGCCCCTAGATTTCTCAGTGTTCCATTGTAATTTCTGAACTTTGTGTGTTGATAATAAAATCCCAGAAAAAAATCAGTCCAATTCACTCAAATTATGAAATTACATCATGTAACTTTTCCCTGGCTAGATGGATGCTGGATGGAGAATAGTATATATACTTATAGAGAGAGAGTGTGTGTGTGTGTTTACACTTAGCTTCTGCAATAAAGTTGGAGACCAAGTCTCTCTAAGAATGCATTACACATGAATGAGATTTTCACTCAATTATAATTTCTAACTTGTTATAATTATTTAAGATATCATTCATTTACTATTTATTTTATAATAAGCACCTTGCTGAGTTAGTTGATCCAGTTTGTTCAGTTAGTTTCTGGTTGACTCCTGAATCTTTTCAGGCATTCATTATATTGCCTGAATGTAATGATAACTTTTTCTCCTCTTTTAAATTATATTTGCATATTGGTATTCTTTAGGATTTTCTCTTTACATGAATTAATTCATCTGGAATAAAATTGCACAATTGGTGTGTGTTATTTCATCACCTTGTAGAGGATTCGTCAACTTTCTCATGGCCTGTGTGAAGTGAGATTGTTAGTTGAGTTTGTAGAATATCTTTTATATTTCAATCAAAAGCCTACTCTGTTCTGTCAGAGATAGGAATTACAAGTGAAATAGTGATGCCATCTTTATTCTGACTCCTTATAACTTAGATCTTTTCTTGGCACAATGCATCTTTATTATTGTAACCAAACACAAGTCCAACTGCTTGTCACACAGAAGCCAAACACAAGAATTGAGATGAGGTGAAAAGAAATCAGTTTTATTAATCAAATTCTAGCAATTGGGAAATGGTCCCACTCATGCCTCCCAAAGGCTCACGCTTCCAATTGCTTATTTGAGGCTGAGTAAGAGTTTTAAGAAGGGAAACTTGCTACGAGAAACATGTGGGAGTAAGGCAGGGTAGAAAGCCTATGTATCTTGTTCCAATGGCTGTCTTGTGCTATTATCTACCTCAAGCATGGGCTAAAGCCATTTCAACAATGGCCAGGTTGTAGTTTAACTACCTTTTGGGGTAATCTCTAGATGGGGAGAATTCCACGGTTGGTCTCTGCACCTGTGTCATTTTAAGTTTAGCCCCTGAAGTTTCTAAGCAAGAACATAATTAGATAAACTAGTACAGGTCAAGGAGTGTGTCCAGTTGGGAAGGAGGGAAACAATGAGATTCAAAGTGTATTTCAAGGCTAAGACTAGAAAGAACAAAAAAAAGTTTTTAAAGTGCACTTTGAAACATTTTAAAGCATTACGTGATCTGAGGTATTATAGAAAAAAATTAAAATTGAATGAAAGAATGAATGTTAAATCTCATACAGGAAACATTGTATCACTAGACTGAAGCAATGGAAAACATTTTATTAATTACTAACTTAACATGGGGCATCAGTTATGTATTCCCAATGTCACACATTTAATATAGAGATTAAGAAGCTCACATCACCATTGCAAGTCTAGGACAATGAAGTTCAGGGAGCTGTCTACAGGGATCTCTAGTGCAAGCAATCCTCGCCATCTCACACCAAAGGAATTGAACCTCATCTTCTTCCAACTACCTCAGTTTGCAAGAAAAAGTGGATGGTTCTCAAAGGTTTTCTTGGAAAATACCTCTTACCTCACATCCAGTCGTCATCCTGCAAATATGTCTGGAAAAAAATAGTCATGACTGGTTTCTTACATTCCAATTTTGAAAGTGCCTTTGGAATCTAGGAAATGAAGCTGTTAGTGTCTTCTCTGTAAGGCAAAAGAAACTTTAGAAGAAATTTTTCTGAGTATTTAAAATAATATTCATTCAGTATAACAGTCCTACGAATAAGAAACTGATTACTTCAAGATAACTGAGGCATGGAGCAATTCCAAACAAGGCAATTTGGCTCCAAACTCTATGCCCTTCCAGTGCTAAGTATTTACATAGCTAAACATTTACATCCCATATATATGTATTTATTGTCAACATTCCAGTCAAAATACACCTGACCAACTAAACATACCTAATTCGCTGCATTTTCCAGGTATAAATTTATTTCATTTTATTGGACAAGCCTGACCATATGAGAAACAGAGGTAAAATTGGTAGCATTGAAATCCTCTTCCTCAGTCTTTGACCTACTATACTAAAGCTAAGTTTAAAAGACTCCATAGTGTTATATGGTTAGCTCACGCAAGCTCATTGGCTATGAAGGTAAATGTTGGTGTTAATCAATTGGTAAGATTTATTCAAAAGTACTCTAATGTATGCATTACCTAATACCTTTAAATATTAGCCTAATTGATCAATGCATAGTCAAGTAAAAAGATAGATAGCAGTTTGACATAAAGGCAGGTTCTATGGGCAGCAGAAGAAATGAATGTCTATGCCTACGGGACTAGAATAATAAAAGAAGAGATATTTGAACGGCACATTGAGGAACAAGATTTTAAGATAAATTCCTCCTGAATAGAGAGAAAATTCTGACATACTTCTATAGACATTGGTATTAAGACAAACCAAACCAAGAATTTAGTGTAAATAATTAGGACATTTGAGTGATGGGGCAATATTTAATTCATTTTACCATTTCGTAGTCTGTTCAGAGATTTAAGTAGTATAACAATTTCATTTACCTAAAAGTACACTGTTGCCAAAATGTCTTTCTAACCTCATGGGGTTTGACCAGCCAGCTTCTAAGAGCAATTTGAAAATCATGCCACTGATTAACTAAGCTTCCTGGAAATTTCAAAATATGTTAAGAGTCAGCTGATTTGTCAGTTCCATATGGTTGCTCTCAGAATGAGATCACAGGGTTATTTTATTGTGAAGATGGAGATCAGTAAGGAGTTCACAGTGTATTTAACTCACATCAGTTATTCCGGTTACACTTCTCATTTACATTGATAAAATGTAAGTTTTGAAAACATTTATTACATATTTATCTTTCATTGGTTTGTGTCTCAGATATATTGTAAAGACCAATATTGTATATTTTAATACATGCCAATGTACTAAGTTGCAGAAATATTTAAAACTGATTTTGGATGAAGTCAGTCTGTCTACTTTGCATAGATAAAAATTGTGTCTACAATTACATTACTTCGTAGCTCTGGGTTTCACAAAAAATTAAGTATGATCAATCCTTTCATTGTGATACTTTTACAAAATCTATTTTTATATGTTCTATCCTAAATGCTAGGGAACCACAGATATGGGGACACCTAAGAAGCACCCTTTCTATTTTTCTCTCTCCCAATCCTGTTCAGATCCTATTATAAGGCAGAAAAATCACAAGAAAAATATTTGAAAATAATGGTTCCAGAGCAAAACGGCCTAGGCTGTATTCCATGGGACACTCCTGTGCAGAGTGATACTAACAAATATTTCAGGAAAAACAAGCCTGAGGTAAAAAATGTGAGTAATTTTGCATATTACTCTTTCTTGGAAATTCATAATTCATATTTGCCTAGTAAATGTTCTGAGAACTCTTGATCGGGAACAATTGTTTAAAGTTTATTTAATTTTCATAACACAAACTTGATTAGCAAGACCTCTTGTTTATTGCACTATATATATATACATCTCTATTTTATCCAAGGGTAATATTTCCTCGAATATGTATTTCTTGAAGTCTTAATAAGACTTGTGTAGACAAATAGCTACTGACTAGATAAACAGATTGGGTTGGTTAGAACATAGGAAAATCATTTTATCATTAAATGCCTAGGCACAGTGGCTTCTATGGTCTGCATGAGCAAATTACTGAGTTGGGTGTATGTATTTAATGATTATTTAGATAATTAGCTAATTAATTAATTGTTAATAGAGTCGATAGTGCATTTTGATGCCTTCACTGGTGTTGACAAGTTTTAAGCATAAGTTTTCTGGAAACTGTTTTGCCACTATAAGGAGAGAGTGTCACTGAAAGTAGTCAACAATTAAAAGCAAAACCAGGAGTCAGAAAGGAATATCCCAAAACTCAAATAGGTTTTAGTTGAAATCAAAGGTGCCTGAATTTCAGGTATACGTGAAGCTAGGTCTTACCTAGACTTTTCTAAATCTGTCAGTCCCCTCTGTTGGTTTTGTTTTTGTGTTTCGCTTTAGTTAGCTTGAGTTGAGGTTTTGTTACCTAGGTAATCAAAATAACTTTGAAAAACACAACAGAGAAATGTTATTAAGCAATCTCTATTTTAAATTCCGTGACTTCCCATTACTCAAAAAATTTTTATTTTTGAGAATATGTTTGAATATTTATATACACATACACAAACATATATAGTAATACACACACACACACACACACACATACCACACAGATATATTTTTTCTGGAAGATTGTCTTGGTGGTATGTTTTCTAGGCCTTTTTTGTCTCTTCAATTTGAAATTTATCAAGTTTACTTATTGCTACATGGATAAATCGCTAGATACACCACCTTATCTCATTATTCACCACATTTAGCTTTTCAGTTATGCACATGGTAAGACACAGGAAAAATATTATTGAGTAGATCGACTTCAGAGCGTAAGGAGCACATTAAATCTTGCTTAAATAATTTTCTAAAAGTTTGATAATTGTAAGTAGTCAATAATATTGGATTTTGATTCGATGTAAGTGCAAGTCCAGTTATGAGTATCCAGAAAATGGCATAAACTTTGTTATAATAAAGAGCACTTAACCACATTTCTTTGTGTTTTTTTTTTTTTTTTTTTTTTAATGTTTACTTTTTTCTGAAATACTATGAAGCTGGTGGATTCTTAAAATTTCTGGTCAGCATTATTTGCGATTTTTCTAAGAACATGGAATAATGTACACAGTAAATCAGAGCCTACTTAATCTAAAAAAAAAGTTGTGCCTAATGGATGCCACAGCCTGGGCCAGGCTCTCTGTATATAAAATAAGCATAGTTTCTGCTTGTCTCATAGATCTTACAGTTTGGTAAGGATTAAAAATGCTTTATAAGGAAATAAATTTATAATTAAAAATGTGAAAAGATGCATAAAGAAATATACAGGATGCTGTAGATTTGCTCTACAGCGTCAAAAATCTAATTAAAGAAATATACGGGATGCTGTAGAAAACAATAACAGAGTCAACAGTCTAATTACATAGTAAGTCAAAGTTTCTTCGAAAAAGTGACATTTCAGCCCGTAGGAAGATAAGGAGCAAGGCATGTGAAGAAAGGGCACCTGAGCAAAAAGGGTAACTTTTGCTTAGGACTGGGGCAAGGAAGAACTTAGTGTAAGTCAAGTACAGAAAAGATCAACAGAATGTCTGCAGCTCAGTTTTCAAGGTGCAGAAAGTCTGATGACAAGGCGGCAGAGCTCGCCAGGAAACACAATTTTCAGGCATTTGTAGAATGTACAAATTATCCATGTACATAAATGGTAGAATCTGACATATGGATCAAAATGCTGACATTTTATTTGTGGGTTGCAAGTCCTCTGAGTTGTAAGGCTGAAGAATAAACAGAAGTGAACAAAAGGGGAAAATTAAATGCAATAATTCATAGTGTTGGCCCCTGTTTCTCAGAGAACTCAGAGGAGCACAGTGTGTTTTCCTCAGAAACGGTAACTCAGAAGGGTTTTTTTTTTTTTTTTTTTCTTAGAGTCTCGCTCTGTCGCCCAGGCTGGAGTGCAGTGGTGGGATCCCAGCTCACTGCAAGCTCCGCCTCCCGGGTTTACGCCATTCTCCTGCCTCAGCCTCCCGAGTAGCTGGGACTACAGGCGCCGCCACCTCGCCCGGCTAGTTTGTTTGTTTGTTTGTTTGTTTGTTTGTTTGTTTGTTTGTTTGTTTTTAGTACAGACTGGGTTTCACCATGTTAGCCAGGATGGTCTGGATCTCCTGCCTCGGCCTCCCAAAGTGCTGGAATCAGGAGGGTTTTAAGAAAGAAACAAAACATAGCATAGTTTTGGGGAAAGAAAAAAGTGGGGTGGAGGGGGTCATCTGTACGAATCCTTTCCATTTTCTGTTTTTCATTAGTCAAAGTATCACTGTGAAGAAAGGACATCCCTCTACTTTCAGGTTGTGTCGCTGTGCTCTGAAATTCTCATGGTTTACTGTTTCATCTAAGTTCAGAAGTGGAAGGATGGTGATAAAATGGCAGAAAAATGCATAATAGCAAAGAGAGAGAGAGAGAGATGTAATTGAAGGACTCAGAAGAGGCACACAGGTTTGTACCTAACATACTATGATGAAAGCTTTGGAATTTATGCTCAATGCAATGGGAATATGTTGAATAACACTGAAAAATTGTTGTGATGTGATCAGATTTACATTTCTAAATGATACTCTGGATACTATGGGGGGGATGCAGAGAAGCAGGGAAGCATCTAGTAGGCAGACTGATTAAAAGCTTTTAAAATTGTCCAATTGAACACTAATGATAGTTGAGATTAATCCGTTGGCAGTGGAGGTTAGAAAAAGTGGATGGTTCTAAGAAGTACTTTGAAGGCTGAGTTAGTGCTATTCACTGATGGATTGAATGTGAAAAACGCAGGATGAAGAAAAATTAAGATGGGTGTTATTTCTTGATGAAGTGAAGACTAAGCTAGAAAAAGAGATTCGAGAGTTGGATTTGAATAGAGATTCTTAGTATAACTTTCCCAAATTTACTTTCTTCTCATTTTTTTCATAAAATATGATTGACTTGAAATGGCCTGAAATCTCAAATCTGATTTCTAATAACGAGGTATATTGCCAACCTTCTAAAAATGTTGACTTTTTTTCCCTTCTTCCCGCCTTTCTCTAGAAAATGAATTTTAGTTGTTGAAAGTAACACACATTGAATCTGCATGGTTTCAATGAATAAGACTTAAAATTTTAACAGGTATTGAATATAAAATGATAGTTGACCATGAGCTAAGCAGTCTACATATATTATCTCATTTAATCTTCACAATATTTGAGATGTGCATTATTGTTCATATTTTCTAGAAACTGACACACAAGAATATTAAGTAACTTTCCCAAGAGAGTTTTAATTATGTAGCGATGCCAGGGTATAAATTAAAGTATTCTGAGCCCAGAATTAAAATTATTTCTTACTATGTTGTATTGTCCGGTGTGTCATTTCATAGTTCTAGCTACATTTTTCTATGTATTCTATCCAGTTGGTCTAGGTCTAACTCATCTAGACTGTGGTACAGAGCTTCTCATTATAATGGAATAATTTATGGAAAGGAGCACAGCTGTGTGAAGATAAAGGGCTCAGTAATGAATAAACCAGGTGCAGAGACAGACTGGAGAGGCAGAAGGTTAATATGAAATATTGGGATATTACCATAAAGAATTCCTGAGAAAAAATGCTTTGAGGGAAAACACGTCAATGAAAGTACTCTCAGACTAAGCAGCAGCAGGGTACACAGAACTGAATTTGAATGCATGAACAGAGTGTTTTAGTGAAAATTGAGTGGTGGTCAGATTAGGTGGTAAAGTAGTATAAAGTGAAAGATACTACAGGCATGAAAGTGTACCTGAAAGCTGATGAATTTACTTTGAAATATCTCTGGAGTCACAGAAAAAAAAAAAAAAAAAAAAAAAAAAAAAAACTTACTAACAGCCAAAAAAAATCTTTCTAAAACCTATTTAGAAAGATAGGCAAAATATTTCAGGAGACTCTTCTGAATTGTTTTCTTTTATTCAAAATATTAATATCATTGAACGTGGAGTCTAGCATAATCAGGGAGAATTAAATGTCTTTAATTATTTAAGATACATAGGATTCTGATTGAGAAGAGGGTTGCTATGTATTTATATTTAATTTTGGCTCTAATTATATTGCCTTTAATGTTTTTTAAAAGGTGACCTGTAATCTAAATTACCAGTTTCAATCAAGAGTTGTCAAAACTCTCTGATAATACGGCATAAGATACCTTTATTATATTCATTTTAAAGCATCCACCTGTGAGGAAGTCAATTTTGCTCCCTTAAGTAAGTATCCCGTGATCAATTAAGAATGAGCTTATTAAAAAGAAACAAACTCATAAAACGAAATGGGAGGTTTTACAACATAATGAAGATTAAAATGCTAAAATTAATTAAGTGGTTATACATGAATTAAAAAGGTTATAAAAAGCAGTAGCAAATGGCCTTCTAAGGTCTCAGGTTTGTGTAAGTGAAAAGCTTGGACTTTGGAGTGTAACAGAATTATGAGATTTTGGTCCCATCACTCAACAGATGTAGAATCTTAAATGAGTGCCTTAGTCACTCTGTTATTCAATTTTACCGTTTCATTTATTATTAATAGTACTACTACTGATAATAATAACAGTAATTACACCTTCCTCATGAACTTTTTTGAGATTTAGATGAGAAAGTATATGATCAAATAAAGTATTCATTAAGTAAATATTCTTTTCCCTTTATCTGGCATCCAGACTGAATTTCTCAGTGCTAATTCGTTTTGATATTTTGAAGAGGTTTTTGTTGTGATGAACTCAACAGGCAGACTGGAATAGTTAAAGAAAATGTCAATCTCCTATGAAAAAATGTTATACATGTAATATTTTAAGTTATTTGATTTAAAAAGCAAAACAGAGAATATTTGTCATATTTATAGTTTAGATATGGAGTGAGTTTGAGGATAAAGCACTTTATGAAGCCTAGGTAATTTTACACTGATTATCATAACTTAGTGAGAAGAACTTTTGATTTATTATACCTGTCTCCCTAAGTAAGATAAAATGTTTGAACAAAAAGTAATTTTCATCTTCAAGCCTAGAACTGGGTTTAGGGGAAAACAGCCAGTTAGAGATAAGCCTCTTGTGGTGTAAGGAGCTGCAGGGAAAAGGATCAGTTAACAGAACTCTTCATATTTTGCTAGAGGAGTGCTGGTGAATTTATAGAAGTGGGACAAGGGCAAGTTCTGTAAAAGGTCTTCACTCTTGCCATAGACGGTATTGAATAACAAATCTATTTATTTAAATTGAGATTACACCCTATTACTTTGGATCTTCTTGGGGGAAAAATAAAAACAATTTATGTCTATGACATAATAAAGCGTAACTATTACAGCATCCACAGAAGTCAAATCCATCCTGAAAGAAAGGATAGATGGCTAGTCTATAAAATATATTTTTATGAAATAATGGGTGAAGGAGAAACAGGTACAGATAATTAATGCCATTGACTTATCTGATCACCTTAAGATAAATAAAATTCCAATTTATGTTTACATGTCTGCCATGAAGACTTAACTGATACATCTTATTGGATAGAGAATATTTTTATATGATGTAAGCTAGTCTGCAAAGATAGTCTGGGAGAGACAGTTTTCAAATAAAGCAATCAAATTTATGTCTGCTAGTTTTGGCTATGTCACCGACCAAATCTCATCTTGAATTGTAATTCCCGCAATCCCCACGTGTCATGGAAGGGACTCAGTAGAAGATCATTGAATCATGGGGGTGGTTACCCTCATGCTGTTCTTGTGATAGTGAGTGAATTCTCACCAGAGAAGATGGTTTTATAAGGGACTTTTCCCCTTGCTGCTCAGCACGTCTTCTTGCTGCTGCCGTGTGAAGAAGGATGTGTTTGCTTCCCCTTCTGCCATGATTGTAAGTTTCCTGAGGCCTCTCAGCTCTGCTGAACTGAGTCCATTAAACCCCTTTCCTTTATAAATTACCCAGTTTCAGGTATGTCTTTATTAGGGGCATGAGAATGGACTAATACAGGGTCTTTAATATTTAACGAACATATGATAGATAATAGATATGAATGTTTACTATGTGCTGACTAATATGCTAGGTGCTCAAGGGACAGTAACAAAAAAGTCAAATCATGGTTCTGGTCCACATACCCGTATTGTAGAAGAACTTAATGCTACCAGAATTTACCAAAAGGCAAGGTACCAGAATAGGTACCCTAAGCTGTTATGTGACTTCCATGAACAAGTAGCTTGTGGAAATGTGGAGTAAGTTTCTCAGTGTTATCTCCACTATTTTTCCAGGAATTGATAAATATATCCTGAGGAGAGGACAAACCATAGTCACACATTGTTTAAGGATGAAGATAGGTTGTGAGAAATGCGTACTTAGGCCATTTCCTCATTGTGTGAAAATCAGAGTGTGCTTACATGAACCTAGACGATACAGCCTACTACTACACACCTAGGTTATATGGTACAACGTATTGCTCCCAGGCTACAGACTTGTGTGGCAGGTTAGTGTACTGAATACTGTAGCCATCTGGAATGCAAGGATAAGTATGTATGTATTCAGACATAGAAAAGGTACAGCAAAAATATGGTATTATAATCTTATGGAACCACCATCATATGTGTAGTTCACCGTCCAGTGAAATGTCATTATAAGGCATATGTCTATAATTAAGTAGTTCATATACTGAATTAACTAAATCTCTGAACTACTAGATGCAGATGCAGAACTTGTTGAGAGGGAGACTCTTAACATTAACAAACAGATATTACACATTTTCCCCTTCTGATATGATTTGGATCTGTGCCCCATCCAAATCTCATGTCAAATTGTAATCCTTAGTGTTGAAGGAGGGACCTGGTGGGAGGTGATTAGATCATGTGGACAGACTTCCCCCTTGTTGTTCTCCTGATACTGAGTGAGCCCTCACAAGATCCGGTTGCTTGAAAGTGTATAGTACCTCCCCCTTCTCTCTCTTCCTCTGACTGCAGCCACTGAAGACATGCTTGCTTTCCCCTTCGCCTTCAGCTAAATCCCAGTAGAACGTCAGCTGAATGGGGACGTGGGAGATTCAGTGTACGTTGGGCAGCCACCTTGAGCACAAAAAAGGGCAGATGGGTGCACAGAATGGACGCAGAGGGCACCAGCATTTAGAGCAAGACATAGCTACACAGTAGACACTGAATAATATGTGTTGCATGAATAAATTAATGAACCAATATATAATATAAAATTAGCCATGTGGTTGAAAAACTCAGGAGTAAGGAAGAAGAATGAGGTACTTATTATAGAATCATTGATGTATATGAGTGTGTGCTGTCCCAGAAGACAGGGGAAGACAGTGGTCACAGACAAAGTTATTGGCCAATTTCAAGACAATGCGAAGTTGAGAAATATTACATTTTTCCCTGTGTCTGAGAATCACATGAGATCCATTTGCAGAAATCAGAAAAGTTGTATCATCAGTCAAACCACTCAGCTGCTCTCCATTCAAGGCAGTGAAATACTTCATGGTTTAATAGCACAGATTTAACAGCCAGTAACCTTTGCTCTACTCTTCGTTAGTAGGATGACCCTCAAAAATGGGCAGAGCAGAAATACTATTTACTTTGCAAATTAGTGAATTTAACAAGGGTTTATACTTTTAAACCAAAAAGGTGGAGAGATGGTGCAAAGTGGGTTCACTGCACCAGTTACAAGTCCCAAGGGAGGACGCTAAACACCTTTGCCCTCTGTATCATGAGCTGTGGCAATTTCTGTCACTTGCACAAGTCCAGTGAGGCGGAACACTGACACACAACAAGTTCCACAAAGCACATTTATTACTTACAGATAGTAACAAGGGACAATAGAAGTCTCAGATTCATGGGCAAGCCAGTCCCCCAAGGCTCAGGGCAGCTGTCCAGGGCACATGCAGTCTTGCACTGCAGCACCCATTTGCACTGCAGTGAGGGACCTCAAAAAGCAGCCCTTCCTGTGTTTTGTACTCTGGAGAAACGCAAGTCACTGGTAGGACATCCCATTCTAGGAGGGACGGGAATAAAGTCCAGGCTATTCTGGCCAGTTACTTGTTATATCAGAAAGTTGCATTCAAGGTGCAGAGACAAGCCAGTACCTCCTTATTCACCCAGCTGTCAAGGTTAGATTTGAACCATGCCTGATATATTGATGTAACAGGAAAGTCTTGTTGTTCTGATACTGTGGAGGACTTAAAGCCTCTCTGAAACATGGTTATTGAGATAGGCTGAATAAATCTTCCAAAGACACAAAGACATTCACACTCTGATCTCCAGAACCTGTGAATATGTTATGTAGCAAAAGGGACATTGAAGATGTAATTAAGAAGACCAATCTTAAAATGAGGGGATTATCCTAGTTTAAGTGCGTAAATCCTATGTACTCTCTTAAGCCCTTAAAAACACAAACTTTCTCCAGCTAGAGTTAGAGACCTGAAGCAGAAGTCATAGAAATTCCAGTCACGAGACAAACTTTATACACCACCCACAGGCAAAAACTGGAGCTAATGGAAAGCATGAGGCTGAACACTGGTAGCCTATGGGAGCTGCCTTTAAATCGTATTAGTGATTTAAACAATGGAGGTGTCATTATTTATATTTTCTCTGGGTATCTGGGTCACCTGTTTACGATCCTGAAATTCCTTCCCAAATGTAAAACCTAAAGAGAGAAATTATTGCGGTGATACGCAAATCAGTATTTTCACTTGCATTCTTGTCATTATACATAGTATCTGTGTTATATTCCTGACATATCATGAATAGAGAAATTACTAAAGTTGTTCTGATAGGGCATTGTGTGACTTGTCTGAAACATTTCCTGGGATTACTGTCCACTCTATAGTTATCACAAAAGAGCTACAACTCCTTCAGTTACATGAGCAAATGAATGTGTGGAGTGAAGGTATATAGAAAAACACTTTATTGAATACTGGTCTAAATACTTTAAAATGTTTCATTCTTAACCTTGAAAATAACCATAAGAGGTGTGCACCATTATCAACACTTAACAATTGAATTACCTGTGGCTAGTATCAGTCACATAGCATGTCCAGGTTAATATCTCTGTTGCATCTAGCTTGCAATGCTTACTTTCTTTATGTTTCGTATGTGTGTGTGTGTGTGTGTGTGTGTGTATGCCGTCACACAATGTCTATAATCTCATATCTAAGATTTCTCCTAATGGAAGCCTCAGCTGTTGGTAATTATTTTTAACAACAAGAAGAGATTAAGAGTTAAATCCTTGGGTTGGTTGAAGCTTTTTCCCTAGGTATAATACTGCAAACCTAAATAATGCCATTTCAATTTAAGAAAACATAACATCACCAAAAATTTGTAAAATGCAAAAGAAGAAAGAATTCAGTAGGGTGATTTTCTTAATATAGCGTGCAAGTAAGTGATTTAGTAATTAACTGTTCTTGCAGATTCTAGCTCATGCAGATATAACTTATCGAGTCACTACTTCATTAGCTGGCATAGATTAGATGTCTTCTAAGGACACCTACATTTTGTGCTTCACTGGTGTTATAGGACTCATCACTATGGGATGGATAGGAAAACTCTTTCATTTTGTGTTCCAATGATAGAAGAAAATTACATACTAAATGTTGAACAGAAGAACTCTCTTTGAGTTCAACGTCAAAACTATACCAGTGGTTACTGAAGTGTGAGGTTGAAGCTGTTATTCACTGAATCCATCTTCATGCCAGGAAAAGGAAAAAAGCCAAGAAAACAAGCCTGCATGGATTTTCCAGTAATATAAATCAATTAAAATTCAGGAAGAGAGAAAACAAAAGTCCAGAGCAATTTATTAATTTGTTTACAGTGTTTGAATATGTAATATGAAACAGTAGTTTGGGGAATAGCTGCGGGTTGGGGGATGTATTGATTTTGATGATATTGCTCACAGAAATAGACAAGTGCTTTTGATGTATAAACTGCTACAGTGTAACTTGTTTAGTCTATTGATTCATGTGCTTTGATGGAGTTGCATATGCCTGTTCTGGGACTCGCAGAAAAATGAGATGCCATTTCAGTGTGTGGAATAAAGAGTATATTTAAATGTGAAAAACCAATGGATTCTTCTGTTATTTTACTGGAGCTTTTGTTCAGTTGGTCAAAGTTTTGTGCAGTGGCAACCACAATATCCGCTTTTTAAAGGGAATAAAAACCATGCATCTAAAATAATAAAAATTTGAATCTGCTAAATTAAAATGAAAGATACAATATTTATTGACTTCATAAAAATATAGGAACTTTTTTGCAGGGAATGATAAAATTCTGAGACAAAGCAATAGCTTAATTATCATAGAGACAGAATAACTGAGATATTGAGAGTAAATCCAATATGACAAGGCTCCATTTTTGACAATATAAAAGTAAACATAAGACACCACTTCACAATGGGTTGAAAAGATTTTCATTCTGGGTTGCAAATATTAGAAATTACTTATTTTTGATTTCACATCTTAGGAGAGATGAGACGCTATCTAAAAATAGGCATGGATATTTTTAAAAAATTTTTACATAATTTTTGGTATACATGTATTTGAAAATACACTTTTTTTTTATTTTTTATTTTTATTTTTTTTATTATACTTTAAGTTCTAGGGTACATGTGCATAACGTGCAGGTTTGTTACATATGTATACTTATGCCATGTTGGTGTGCTGCACCCATCAAGTCAGCACCCATCAATTCATCATTTATATCATGGAAAATACACTTTTTTAAGTAAGTATTTTCTACTTGGTGCTTCATAACTGAATCACCAAAATGGAATTCCCTTATATATTATTAAGTAATTTTCCAGAAAAGTAAACTAAAGATTAGAAAATTTAATAATTATTCAGGTAAAAAATGTTCCTGAAAAATTTAAATGTTCTGAGCTTTGATTGAAGTCATTGTTAACTTACACCACTCTTCTTTCTTTTCACTGCCACATAGTGAAAACTACAAAATGTGATTCATTCTTAATTTTACTACACAGAATGTATCTAGAGAAAATCTGATACATACTGTTTAACATACATATTCAATTACTAATTATGATGGTCAAAGAAGACAGTTGTCCATCTTTAAACATATATTTTTATTAGAGATAAAGCACTTCCTCCACTTAATGTTTTACTTATATTTGAAGATTCTTAATAATTAGACTTTGACTCACAAGGAGAATTACTAAAATGAGCATATCAATGTTGGGAGACAAATCCTCTGCAGAGTCTGGTGCTCTTGCATGATCTGGGCCTTCTGAGCAAAGGACATGATTAAACACCAGATATGCTTAAAACTAGAATTGGTGTATCCTATTGGAGAAATCTAGAAACAGACTTCCCAGAGGTTTGCCATGGTGTTAAAGATCAAGTCTTATGTTTCCACTCTCTGGAGACACTTGCCTTCATAGCATAGTAATAAACACAGGACCCCAATGTCTTCTACCCCAGAGGCGATTTACCCATATTTAAGGGTATTGAGTCATCTGCCTGGTTGAAGGGAAGGATGAAAAGATCTGCCAGCAGCCCCATAAAGCCCAGCCTCTCCTAGGAAGGGTCCAAATTTGATCCCCTAATTTTAGGATCTGCACCTGTGGTATGCTCCAATGCAGGCACAGGTGACATCCAACCATCATCACAGCAAGGCGCTGCTCAGGGTACAGTTTGTGCTGTAAGGAATAAAACATCTATTTCATTTTCTGAACAACTTTTTGACCTTCTATAATTACACACACACACCATATCTATATGTATATCATCTATATGTATTTGTGTATGGAATATATATGTGTGTGTATATATATGTACATATGTGTGTGTATATGTGTGTGTATATATACACATACATATATCATACATACACACATACATGAAGTACTGTTGGAATACTCGTGTCAGCAAGTAGAGTAAGATCTTCAGTTTCTGGTTTCACTCAAACCTTAAATTTACATTTATAAAGTTAATAAAAACAATATTGATTTAAAAAGCATAGATTTTTCAGTTTATAACAACATTCAATGTGTGGTACATTGCATAATGACCTTCTCCCCAAATGTCTGAACTCTGATTTCAAAACCTTGTCAATATGTTACATTACCAAGCAAAGGAGACTTTAATATGTGATTAAAGTAGATGTTATGAGACGGGGGAAATTTCCTAGTTTATCATATGAACTCTCAAAAGCAGAGTATCTTTCCCGGCTAACGTTAGAGAGAAGGAAAAGAGAAGAAAATGCAGTAGAAACCCAAACTGTGAGACAGACTTCACTCTCTGTTGTTCGCTTTGAAGATGGAGAAAAGGGTCCATAAGCCAAGGAATGAAGGAAGCCTCTAAAAGTTGGGATCTGCCCATAGCTGAAAGCCAGCTAGGAAATGGGGACCTCTGTCCCACAGCAGTAAGGAAATTAATTCTGCCAACACCTGAATGAGCAATGAAACAGAGCCCCATGTTTCTAAGGCCTTCAAAAACGAATGCAGCTCTATCAACAACTTGATTTTAGGTCAGTGAGAACCATACCAGACTTCTGACCTATAGAACTGTGGGATAATAAACTGTATTATCTTAAGTCATGAAGTTGTGGCTATTTTTTTATTTTTTTTATTTTTTTGAGATGGAGTCTCACTCTGTTGGCCAGGCTGGAGTGCAGTGGTGTAATCTCTACTCACTGCAAGCTCTGCCTCCTGGGTTCACGCCATTCTCCTGCCTCAGCCTCCCGAGTAGCTGGGCCTACAGGTGCATGCCACAGTTGTGGTCATTTTTAATGGCATCAATCAAAACTAAGTACACCAAGTTTATTTTTGACACTCCATCAAGTTGACTTTGTTCAAGACAACCATTTCCCCCTTCTTCCAAGGACAGCCTTCTCATTTCATTTGTGAAATCACATCTCTCTCATTCCAATCTGTGTGGTTTGGGAAGACTGACAACATTTTTAGCTCTGATTGTCAAATCAAGGTATATATTTTTCTTCTAGAAAATGTTTTAAGTTCAGGGATGAGCACTTTCCTTCATGAAAACCAAGGAAACACCAAAGTGTCCAAACACTTTGGTTGAAGTTACTTCTATGCTACATTTCTCTCCGTTTCACAGATGTTGGTAGGGTAGTATTAGAAATCCTGAGACTGTAGCCATCTGGTAGCCATGAGTGAAGAGGCCGAAGCAGTGGAAACCACGAAGAGCTTGAGAAGATATAGATCCTTCTGAGGTGATTTTATCTTCTTGCCTCAAGTCTACACATTATTTTTGTTGTTTTTGCTTATTGGAATTTGAGTTTCTTTTCTTTCTCTTGCAGTGAAAACAATCTAACACATATACCATATGTTACTCTACCCAAATTTTTCATTTAAAATTCTAAATTTGGAGATGAAAGTTAAGGAAAAAAAAAAAAAAATCCCTGCAAAACTCTAACCTGGTATGTTAAAGGGATTGACTGAGTGGAAGACTGGCCTGTGGTTCTTATTAAAAATGAGTAAATGAACAATCACTATATACTTGGTGAAGAAGAATCTTTGGGTGTAGACACCAAAAATCTGTGTTTTTATAAAATTCCATAATGATTTATGAAACTCACTAAAATTTGAGAACTACTAACTAATGATAAGTAATTAAAATAAAATCTACTTGCAGATTGAAATTACCAACATATAAGTTTTTTTCTTACTCTTCATGTATAGCGATATGTTAGAATGAATTCATTCATTTAGAGGATTACACAAATCTAATCTTCAAGATTATATATCTGATATTGGTTAACTACTAATAGCGTGGTAGACATCTTTTCCTTTTCCTTTTTAATCTTCAGTTACACTAGTCATGCTCCTTTCATAAACTTGGCATGTTAATGTAGTAAACTTACGTGTGTTACCCAAGCAGAACCAATGGGGCATAAGCAGTTAGTGTTATAGCCAATGGAAAAAGAAACTAACTGTTCTTATTCCCTTTTATTCTATAGTGTAAGAATGAAGAACTGTGGCTTCCACAACTCTTGGACCACTTCAGGAGTACTAGGAGTTATCAATGTTGGTTGCAGGTGGGAAAGGCACTTATCACAACCCAGGGATAGACTCTGCAGAGCAAAAATGTAAAACAAGAAAGACCATGACCTCAATGACATCATTAGAGTCATTTGATTTAGTCTCAACTGGATCCAGAACTATCCTTAGTTTTTTCATTATATAAATAAATAAAACCAGTTTTTGTCAAGGCTAGTATGAATTGGGTTTTATATTACTTATCACGTCTTGACCAAATCTCAAGTTTTCAGGAACACTGTGTGGTCTTTTATAAGATTTATCACTAAATAATTTGTGCATATTTCCTCATAACCATGAGGCTCATAGGTTGAAATAAGATTAATGAATGGAGATTTTTCTTTATATATGTATATGATTCATAGATTGCCGGGATGATTTAATGTAGTAGTTCTTTTGGTGAGACCTTCAGATCAGCATCTTCTTGTACCCTTGGTAACTTGTTAGAAACAATTTTGAAAACCACTGATTTAAAGAAACAAAAGAATCACTATCATCTAACTAGTTGGTCAGTAGTTTATATGTGGTATGTCATAATAGAAAATTAATATCACATAGCACTCAATACTGGTGATCCTTTAGGGAAAATACACATTTATTTTTTATAGTAACTGTATTAGTCCGTTTTCATGCTACCGATGAAGACAAACCCAAGACTGAGCAATTCACAAATGAAAAAGATTTAATGGAGTCACAATTCCATGTGGCTGAGGAGGCCTCACAATCATGGTGATAGGTGAAAGGCATGTCTCACATGGTGGCAGACAAGAGAAGAAAACTTGTGCAAGGAAATTCCCCTTTGTAAAATCATTAGATTTCATGAGACATATTCACTATCATGAGAACAGCATGGGAAAGACCCACCTCTGTGATTCAATTACCTGCCACCAGGTCCCTCCCATAACACATGGGCATTGTGGGAGCTGCAATTCAAGATGAGATTTGGGTAGGACACAGCTAAACCATAGTCACCCCTGGCCCCTCCTAAATCTCATGTCCTCATATTTAAGAACCAATCATGCTGTCACCAAAAGTCTTAACTCATTTCAGCATTAACTTAAAAGTTCACAGTCCAAAGTCCCATCTGAGACACAGCAAGTCCCTTTTGCCTATGAGCCTGTAAAATCAAAAACATTTAGCTACTACCTAGATACAATGGGGGTACATTGGTTAAATGCAGCCTTTCCAAATGGAATAAAGTGGTCCAAACAAAAGGGCTACAAGCCCCATGCAAGTCTGAAATACAGAAGGACAGTCAAATCTTAAAGTTCCATAATGACCTCTTTTGACTTTATATCTCACATCTAAGTCACACTGATGCAGAAGTGGGTTCTCATGGTTTGTGACAGCTCTGCCTCTGTGGATTTGCAGGGTATAGTCTCCCTCCTGGCTACTTTCACAGGCTGGCATTGAGTGTCTGCGGCTTTTCCAGGCTCAAGGTGCAAGTTGTCAGTCCATCTACCATTCTAGGGTTTGGACAACAGTGGCCCTCTTCTCACAGTTCCACTAGACAGTGACCCAATGGGGACTCTGTGTGAGGGTGCCCACCCCACATTTTCCTTCCGCACTGCCCTAGCACAGGTTCTCTATGAGTGCCCTGCCCCTGCAGCAAACTTCTGCTGGACATCTAGTTGTTTACATATATCATCTGAAATCTAGGTGGAGGTTCCTAAACCTCAATTCTTCTGAGCACCCACAGGCTCAACACCACATGGAAGTTGCTAAGACTTGGGGCTTGCACCCTCTGAAGCAATGGCCAGAGCAGTACCTTGGCCCCCTTTAGTCATGGCTGGAACAGCTAGGATACAGGGCACCAAGTCCCAAGACTGCACACAACAGAGGAACCCTGGGCCCAGCCCATGAAACCATGTTTTCCTCCTAGGCCTCTGGGTCTGTGATGGGAGGGGCTGCTGCAAAGATCTCTGACATGCCCTGGAGACATTTTCTCCATTGTCTTGGTGATTAACACTTGGCTCCTTGGTACTTATGCAGATTTCTGCAGCTGACTTGAATTTCTCCTCAGAAAATGAGTTTTTCTTTTTTTATCACATTGTCAAGCTGCAAAATTTCTGAATTTTTATGCTCTGTTTCTCTTTCAAAACTGAATGCCCTTAACACCACCCAAGTCACATCTTCAATACTTTGCTGCATAGATATTTCTTCTACCAGCTACCCTAAATTATGTCTCTCAAGTTCAAAGTTCCACAAATATCTAGGGCAGGGGCAAAATGCTGCCAGTATCTTGCCAAAACATAGCAAGAATCACCTTTACTCCAGTTCCCAACAAGTTCTTATCTCTATCTGAGACCACCTCATCCTAGATTTCATTGTCCATATCATTATCAAAATTTTGGTCAAAGCCATTCAACAAGTCTCTAGGGAGTTCCAAACTTTCCCACATTTTTCTGTCTTCTTCTGAGCCCTCCAAACGGTTCCACCCTCTGCCTGTTACCCAGTTCCAAAGTCGCTTCTACATTTTTGGGTATCTTCAGCAGTGCCCCACTGTACTGATAACAGTTTACCATATTAGTCCTTTTTTATACTGCTGATAAAGACATATTGCAAACTGGGCAATTTACAAAAGAAAGAGGCTTAATGGACTCACAATTCTACATGACTGAGGAGGTCTTACAATCATGGCAGCAGGTGAAAGGCACATCTCCTATCAGGGCAGACAAGAGAAGAGAGCTTGTGTGGGGAAACTCTCCTTTATAAAACCATTAGATCTCATGAGACTTATTCACTCTCATGAGAACAGCACAAGAAAGACCCATCCCATAATTCAATTACCTCCCACCAGGTCCCTCCTACTGTGGGTGGGAATTTTGAAAGCTACAATTCAAGATGAGATTTGGGTGGGGACACAGGCAAACCATATCAGTAACATAATTTGAAAAGGAAGAAATAGACATCGTTTTTTCGAGATAGGTTATTGATAAAATGGAGAAATATTTCTCTTGATACATATATTATTTTCTCAATCATAGTTGAGTGAATTGTGGTAGCTTATTTTTAGCTCTGCACATAAATTTTCCCATCTTCTTTATTCTAGTTAAAGAAAACTGATACTACACACTGAGATAGACTTGTCTCAGGTCTAGCTATGTCCCATACATCTTTTATTGGCAATATTAGCTGGTCTAAGGGATAAGCAAATTACAAAGTATCCACAGTTTTTTTTTTTTTTTTCTTTTCCTTTTTTAGAACTACTGTGTAAACATTGCAAGGCTGAATTATTGTTTTTTCCATTGATCTAAAACTATACTTTGAACCATTTAGGGAAAGAACTTGGCAGAATAAAGCCAAGTAAGGGCAAGCAAAAGTGAAATACAGATATGCAAAACAAAAACAAACAAAAACTAGAAACAAAAGCACTAGTAGAAATCTGAGCTATTTCTTTGATCTTGTGAACTATTTTTGTACTTAGTATTTAAGAACAATTTTTTTGCTAATAATTTGACTTTGGTGTCTGTTGTTTGCCAATAAAATGATCTTTAATTATATGCATAAACAAAGACTACAAAATATGCATACATTTAATGAGGTAGAACTTAGTCTATTAGTGTTCACCATTTTGCCCCGTGAATTTTATTAATCTATTTTTTTCATAATTGGTAACTTTATCCAAGTTTGCTGATTCTTGACCTGCTTACCAATATCAAAATGATTTGGATGTTCTCAAAGACCCCACTTATTTTCTTAATAACCATTATAAAAATAATATTTAAATAATCTGATCTTTAAAAGTAACTGTATGAAAACAAAGATATACTGGTTATTCTTTCATTTACATTTATTTTAATTCTAAGATATTATTTCTAATAAGTAGAATATTATGTTAAAATATGAGCAGTATATTTAAGTTACCAATTTTTGTTAGTTTTCTTTATGTATAATAAAGTTACCAATTTTTAAAAATTTTCCTTCATGTATGATAAAGCATTCTTAAATCTGATTTTGAATCATTTGAAAAAGTTTTCACTTTCTTGATGACATTATTTGCTGCCCACACAAAAAATATTAATTTGGATGTAGTCCAACTTATTTATAATTTTCTTTTTTGCTTGTGCTTTGATATTATATCTAAGAATACCTTAGCTAACTCAAGTTAATAAAGATTTACTTCCTCATTTTTTTCAAGGAGTTTTGTAGGTTCAACTCTCACATTGAGTCCATAATCTATTTTGTTAGTTTTGAGTGTGATGAGAGGTCAGTCTCCTTCTTCGTTCTTTTTCATGTTGATAGCCTATTATCCCAGCACAATTTATTATAAAGACATCTTTTACTTTATTAAATTGTCTTGTCACTCTTGACTATCAATGAACCATAAATTCTTAATATGATTTCATTGATCTGCAGTTCTATCCTTATGCCAGTACCACTGTTTCATGATTACTGTGTCTGGTAGAAATTAAAAAGCTCTGCAATTTGTTCATTGGTTTCAAGGTTGTTTTGGCTACTCAGTTTTTCTTGTATCTTTATATAAGTGATGTTTGTAATACAATACAGCTGAAATTTTGATAACTATTCTGTTTAACTTATAGACCAAAGTAAGAGCATTGTTACTTGAATAATATCATCTTCTTATTCATGAATATAGGATTTATTTATTTAGACATTTAAAAATATCTCAAATAGTATATTGTACTTTTAATTTAGAAGTGACTTATTTTGTTAAATTTGTATTATTTATTCTTTTTGATTGTATTATAAATGGAATTATTTACTTAATTTCATTTGGAAATGTTTATCACTACTGTATAGAAATAATATAGATTATTATTTAGTGATTTTGTATTACACTAATTTACTGAATTTGTTTATTAATTATTTAAGATTTTCTATATGAAAGTCATTGACAAGTGGAAATAATTTTATTTATTTATTTCCAATTTCAGCTTTTTATTTTTTTTTTCTTATCTAATTGCACTGGCTAGAATTTCTAGTTCAATATTAAATCAAAGTACTGAAAACAGATATCTTTGTCTTGCTCCTGAACTCAGGGGAAGCATTCCACCTTTCGATGTTAAGTACAATGTTTGTTGTGTGTTTTTGTTGATGCCTTTTGTTAAGTTGTGAATGTTTCTTATATTTACAATTTGTCAGTATTTTGAAAGGATCTTGTCAACTGTTTTTACTCTAATATTGATACAATATTTAAATATGTATTTTTAACTAACCTAAGTCAACATTGAAATACTGTTATTACATTTTGTGTATAGATACTTCATACCTGAGTATTTTCAATTCTTCTCCTCACCCTTTGTGAAATTACTGTTATTAATTTTACTTATCTTCATGCTATATTTACTCACATGTTGTTATTTCATTTTATCTTTAGATTAAATATGATTATGAATAAAACAAGATTACATTTTACCTTCATTTTTTTCTTCCCTGATACTTCTCTCTTCTTTGTATAGATCCAAGTCTCATATATATATTTTTCTTATACCTGAATAACTTTTCATATTTTTTTCAAGAAAAGTTTGCTATCAATGAATTTTCTCAGTTTTTGTTTAACAGAGAAAGACTTTATTTCTCTTTCACTGTTGGTAGATAATTTTGCTAGATATAGAATTCTAGGTTGGGGTATTTTTCTTGTATAAATCTTTTAAATATTCCACTCTACTCATTTGCTTGCATGGTTTCTGATGAGTTGTCCACAGTTCTTATTTCTGTTCCACTATAGGTTTTCTCTGTCTTCTTTAAAATATTTTCCTTGGTATTTGGTTTTCTGAATTTTGAATATTATATACTTTTGTGCTTTGTTTTATTCATTTTTGTTTCTTTTTCTGTTTTGCTTTCTGTTTATCCTGATTAATGATTTCTGAACTTTCCAGATTTGTGATTTACTGTCTGTCATTAATTTTGAAATGTGTTGGCCATTATTGCTTCACATATTTCTTCTGTTCCATACTCTTTTTCTTCTTCTCTAAATTATATGTATGTTGCTAATTTTGAAATTGTGCCACAGTGCTTGCATGTTCTGTTGGTTTTTTTTCTTTCATTTTTGTTGTTGTTGTTGTTGTTCTGTTTGAATTGCAGTTTGGAATGTTTCTATTGACCTAGGTTACTGTTCATGAATTCTTTCCTCAGCTATGTCCAGTCTACTGATGATCTCATTATAGGCATTCTCCATTTCTATTACAGTGTTTTTTATTTCTAGCATTCCATTAATTCTTTATTACTTTCAATCTTTCTGTTTACAGCACTAAAATGTTCTTGCATGTTACCTAATTTTTTTTTCATTAGTTCTCTTAACATATTAATCATAGTTATTTAAAATCCCTGTCAGATAATTCCAAAGTCGTCATCATATCTGAATCTGACTCTAACACACAATTTGGCTCTTCAGACTACATTTCTTTTTTGTCACTTGGCATGGCTTGTACTTTTGTTGTTGTTGTTGTTGGAAGTCATACAGTATGTATTAGATAAAAGGATGAAAGTAAGTAGGTCTTCAGTGTAAGGTTTTATGTTACTCTGGCTAGGAGTTGGACTGTGTTTAATGTTTGCTGGATGCCAGACACTTCAGATGTTTCCAGTGTCTTTCTTTTGATCCTCTGTGTTGTCTTTGAACTTTCCCAAGATCACCTCTTTAGACAGAGGCTGCATCACACAGCTCTTCAGACATACTTTATTTTTAATGTACTGGATCCCTGTTGGGATGGTGATAAGGTACATTGGAAGAGGGACATTGTATAATGTTATGATTAAATCTCAGTCTTTTCATGAGGCTGTGTCTCTTGGCTGTGTTTGTCACAAGTGCTTCTTCAGTGGTATCACTTCTGCCTGCTACTGCCTTTCTTGGCTGTAGCATTCCCAACCTATGTCCTTGAAGTTCTGACCCCTATTGTCTATGCTTTTATCACACTTCAGGAGAAAAAGACTAGAAAGAGATTGAGTGGGAAGAATCCCCTTCCTCCATCTGCAATAAGGCTTTGGAAAATTTTTCTCTGGAGAGTAGCCTTCTTATTATGGAGAAAGTTCTGGATGTATTTCACAATAATTGCTTTTCCCTTTTTCTTGACAAATATGCAAGGGATCTTTCCTGAATCTTCACTGTGAAAACCTGGTGGGGCCACTTGAGGTAATGCCAATAACAAATGGGTGTCACTCCTTTAAGAATGGATTCCCCAAGAGTTCATCACTCATACTAGCTCATATTCAGCCTTCAACAATTCATCAATACTGCCATTTGAGTGCTCCCATAATTGTGACAGCATAAGCTGATCAGAATTTGGATTCAAAAAGGGGAATACAGGAAAACAAGTCTTTTTTTTTTTGTTTTAAAATTAGTATTATGGGCTGGGTGCTGTGGCTCATGCCTGTAAACCCAGCACTTTGGGAGGCCAAGGTGAGTGGATCATCTGAGGTCAGGAGTGCAAGAGCAGTGTGGCCAACATGGTGAAACCCCGTTTCTACTAAAAATGCAAAAATCAGCCGGGTGTGGTGGTGTGCACCTGTAGTCCCAGCTATTCAAGAAGCTGAGGCAGGAGAATTGCTTGAACCTGGGAGGCAGATGGTGCAGTGAGCCAAGATTGCGGCACTGCACTCCAGCCTGAGCGACACAGTGAGATTCCATCTCAAAAAAAAAAAAAAAAAAAAAAAAATAGCATTATAAAAGACTGATAAATGTTTTTATATTATTTTGAATTAAATGAATATTTTTAAAAGAGTACTTATGAACTTTCTTTTTAATTATGACAATGTCTAAATTTATATCTTCATCTTCATCTGAGTCTTCTCTATAGTGTCCCAAAATATTATTATTTTACAATTTCGATGTCCTAGAATTAAAAAACAACAAAAACATCAAAATTTCTATCAGTAACTCCATCAAAATTGCTCCTACTTCTATGTTCTAAATGTCAATTTTTAAAACAAATAAAAACGTAGTCAGCTAGCAAACAACCTGGGATTTAGACTAGTCTCCTCCTGTTGTTTCTCTCTTGGGAAACATTTGATCACCGGTCTTCTAAATTTCATACTCCCCCTCCTCTCCCATAATATTCTTCATGTAGCACCCGAGGTCTACTTGAAAAATGTAAACCATATTATGTCATTATGGTCTTCAAATTCTTTAATATTTCCTCATCAATAAAATAGTTCACCATCGTCTTTGATGTTTGTGTAAATAATTGACATTCACAGAAACTCTAAGGCTTTGCTACGTTCAGGGTACCACTCTGGCAAAATACAGATAAAGTTTCCTATGTGTGTTTGGAAAGTCTGATGCAGCATGGCTCTACCATCATGACCACAGTGTATTGTCCTATGGATCAATGACTGAGCCAAAAGCAAGAATCTGTAGGCTGGGTATTAATGAGGACCCACACACATCGGTGTGGTTTGAGACCTCTCGTATGAATGCAAAACTCTAAATGGTGTTTCTGCCTTTATTAAACATGGATGAGACACTCCCAATGGCTATTTCTCTTTTGTGAAGTGTGATATTGATATGTAAGGAGGAGAAAATCAAAACACAGACATTTAAAAGAATCAGAATGGATACAACTTTACCAAGTAAACTGGGCAACTGCCTCTTGTGTTGTGTATTGGAATATGAGGAGTCACTGATGGCGTTCTCCATGAGTTCTGCTGTTCCCTGCAACTTTGGAAATCTGAATTTCATAAGAATCTTTACTTTTATTGAAATGCTTTTGTTTATAATTTCTTACATATCTGATACGCACTTAAAGTACATTCACATCACACACAAGCAAAATTAAGAGTCTAATAATTATTTATTTTTATATTAGCTTTCAGACTTATTGTACTTTTAGTCAGAATTTAAAATAAGGCATCATAACTCAATAAAATGTAAGTATTGTTTCAGTTCATGTCAGGAAGCCAATGTGACCCTTAAAAATATTAGGTTAGTAAATAACATATCACATTAACTTAAAACTAACACTGACTTCAGACAAGTATTTGAGATAAATAGTTATCTTGATATGTTTATAACATTTCAAAGTAAACAGATTTAGCAAAAAAGTATTTTATAAATTTATAAAAAAAATTTAAAAACCAATAATCATTCTTTAATTACATGGTAACTAAAAATTGCAAGATTTTGATTACTAAATGATTGTACTTACAATTATATGGATTCTGGTTCAAAATTCAATTTTTGAACTCTGATTAAAAGGAAAAAACAGTAATAATACAATGATGTGCTAATTTGTAAACATATATGTCAATTAGATACAAAAATTTTTAATGTTATTTAGACTTTTTGCCCTACCTAAAAATCTGGAAAAGATTTCCATCAAAATATTATGAAGAAAAATCAAATGGACTATGTATACATGCTTCATATAAAATAGCAAGTAATTATAAGCTTTAATAAATAAATAATTTTACTTTAATAGTTAAAAAGAGTGTTTAATTTTGCAAATGATACAGATTTAGTGTTTTATCACTCTGTAACTTAAATGCCTCTGTGGAAAACTATTTCATCATGAAAAATATACATAACAAAAAATATTTAAAATGTTTTAACATCTGTTTGTGAATCTTGTTTCATATGCTTGTATTGTAATTCAAATAATAAAACATTATACATACACATATATGCATAAATATTTTTATATGTATCTGTTACATCCAAGTTATTTTATAACTAAAAATGCTATGTGGAAAATAGAAGGCAACAAACATGAGCTTTCATTGACAATAGTTGGAAATTTTCAAGTACAATCAGAGAAAAATATGAAAAACAACATCTATGTTAGTTAAGAAAACTGGGATGTATGAATCAGGGAAGATGTCTGTGAATTCTAAAGACATACTCACTATAAACTAACTGACCCCATTACCGAGTATTAGACTAGACATTTTTAACAAGAGAACACTCAATTTTAGAAGGTAGGAAAAATCTTAAGAGATGAAAAGGCATAATTCAGTCATCTGGCATATAGATTCATATACTACCATATTTATATTACTTTCCTTTATTTTCCTTCCTTGTAACAAAACATCAGGAAATAAATTCAAGCAATATATTAATATTTATTTCCAATTACCAACACTTAAACATACTGCAGTAATAGAAAAATAATACCTTATTCTTATGATTCTTTAAATCCATTAATAGTATTTTGTATTTTCTCAAAACATTGCATGTTGAATGTCAAATATACTTTTTTCACATTAGCTACTATGATTAATAAATAATAATTTTTTGAAAAACTGGAATGAAAGAGTTAAAATAACATGCTGTTTGATTTTTAAAGAAGAATCAGAAGGAGATTCTGATGCAAAGATGAAATATATTCCTTGGGATTCCAACCATTAAGCCAATGTGACTGCCTAAGAGGAATTTTACATTCTTCTAACATAAACAGCCATATTCATTTGCAGAAAATGACACACACATATAGCATATTACCTGGTCCAGCAACATGGTGCAATAGCTATCTTGATATTGTGAAAGGGTCTAAAAATTAAATGCTGCAAATATACGAAATGAAAGAAGACCAAGAAGTGAAAGAAAAAAATGAATTACTTTGTAATGTTTCTCTTTTGAGATTAAAGTATAAAGTGCTAAAAAGATTTATGAGGAGAAGTAGTATTACTCTTAATTCAATGGGAAATAAAAGACTGAGTAAAAGAAAGGTGATAATGGGGAGAAAACAATAAACATCTATGGCTTTTATTTGTAATATCTGAAGGTATTCAAGGGCTTCAAAACTATTACAAATCTAACGTTATAAAGCAAGAAAAAATATACTTAATTTTCTCTTTTGTTAAATAATATTTTTAGATTTATTAAAATTATTTTGAGGCATAGTTTTGATATCATAATTTACTTGATTAATTTCCTTTGATAGAAAATGAGTTGTTGATAGTTTTTCATTAATGTAACAATGCTGAAATGAATAAAAACTAACCATTGAAAACATGACTGATGCTCCAGAAAGCTAAAGTTTGAAATATATGAAGTTATTGTTTTCTGATCATTTGGATGTGCAAAATGGAAGTTTCAGATTGTTCATCTTAACATGACTAGTTCTTTGTTTTCTTTTTTTTTTTTTTTTTTGAGACAGAGTCTCGCTCTGTCGCCCAGGCTGGAGTGCAGTGGCCGGCTCTCAGCTCACTGCAAGCTCCGCCTGCCGGGTTCACGCCATTCTCCTGCCTCAGCCTCCCGAGTAGCTGGGACTACAGGCGCCCGCCAACTCGCCCGGCTAGTTTTTTGTATTTTTTAGTAGAGACGGGGTTTCACCGTATTAGCCAGGATGGTCTTGATCTCCTGACCTCGTGATCCGCCCGTCTCGGCCTCCCAAAGTGCTGGGATTACAGGCTTGAGCCACCGCGCCCGGCTAGTTCTTTGTTTTCATAGACAAGGAAATTCCTCTAGTTTAGAGAAGATAAACAGCTTGGGAAATTTCAGTTAGTTAACCAGTATGAAAATACAGAATTTGAACTCAGTTTGAGGAACTAAAAACCTGTTTTGATTTATCTTACAAAGCCACATGTGTTCAGTTCTTCAGCCTGGTCAGTACTTCATTAAGCTAGTTTTGATTATCAACAGATATCTGCATTAAGTCCTGCTATGGTAAAGTATTAGGCTAAAATATGTAAAGTTATGCCAACAGCTATAAGCAATGATTTTATAATTTGTACAGCACAATATTGCCTGGGAATAGTGTCATAATTTAAACTTTTTTAACTTTATATATATATATACACATATATATATCTCACATATTAGAGTTCTTTAAACGTCTTAATGCAAATGGATCATACAGCTACCTTACAATAGGTAATAGCTACATGTTCCAATTTTATCAAAATAGTCTCTCACTGTATATTCTATATTTAAACAGAAGCCACTATGTACTATGTTAAATTATGCAATGTTTTCCACATAACCTGGGAGAACTGCCCCCTAATCACCAATCTTTCTTTCTCTCTTTGTTCTCTTGTTTGGTCAGCCATCTGTTTAATCTACTTTGTGAAGAAAAATACAAGATAGTTTGTTGTGTATTTATACTAATTATTTGGGTTCCTCAAGCAATCATACAGCATAGTATGTCCCTTATGTATTGGTTAGCACCTCTTCTCAATTTTGTATCATTGTGTGTTTTTCTGATTACATATAGCTGATTCATAATCAGTCATTTGTGAAAAATTGCCCATTCTCCCTTCAGTTAAAGGAATTCTAGTTTGGAAAACAAACCAACAAACAAAATTAGATGCATTGGATTAGAGTATACAGTGATAACTGAAATTCTGCATGTAATATCCCATCAACTGCTTGGTTTCCTTCCAATTACTTGGCTTTAGGTTTATAATCGGCTTATCCTACTCATGTATTTAACATGGCACAAAGAGATTGTACGTTTCCACATCTATTTTCATACTTTGCTTTGGTTGCTCTGTGGAAGGTATGCAAATCTAAAGTCAAAGGTACAAGAGCTTATCTAAGTGTGAGGTCAGATATGAGTATTTTGGTTACTCACGTCTGAGACTACAATCAGGTTGCATCTAATTATCTCATGAATGATGACAGTGTATGTCTATAATTGTCTTCTCCCTAAGAGTGCTACTGGTTCACTGACTCATTAAATATGACCATTTGCTGTATTTTGTATTGTGGAAGGGCAATCTGGCAACAGACCACTGATGCCGAAGGGCAAGAAGCTAACCCTAACCACTGTATATGAGTGACAGAGAGGTTTGTAGAACCTAAATAAAATTAACATCATTTAAATGAAGAGGACTTGAGAAAATTCATCAGTTTACTTTGAAATGAAGCAAATATGAACCAAAATGTCAGGGTATCATTTACATATTTTATTAATTATAATTTATAACAAAATATTATTCAGATAATTGCAATAAATACTTAAGGATCTTAAAGATACTACCCAGTAATTGACTATCTTCATACAGGAAGTAAACTTTTAGCATTGACACCATGAAAACATTAACACAAATGCCTCTATCAAATAATAATAGTTAACGTTTACTGAGTACTTATCCTTTTTCCAGAAGTGGCATAAGTTCTTGTATATATTAGCTTGCTAATCATCACAACAAATCTAAAAGGTAGCATTACTCTCGTTATTTCTGATAAGGGAACTAAATCACAGAGCAGGGAAGTAACACCCAAAACACAATAAAGTTGCAAGTCAAAGCCAAGCAATTTGGCTATGATCATTGCTCTCTACTGCTATGCTAGACATTATCTCAATTATGTTGTTGTTTTAATTATTTTATATACCATGTACCCATTTCTGAGCTCTCTGCAATGAGGTCTTGAAAATAAGTTGACACAAAATCTCGGTTGTGAAAAGAAGGATAACACATGATATGTTTGGGTAATAGTCATTATATGATAACATACTAATTGTAACTTTTAATAAAAGAATGATTTGGAGAGGATCAGTTAGGCTCCCTAAGGGAAATACTGACACTTTAATTAGCCTTGAAGAAGATAAAACTTTTGTATAATCAGAGACGGAAGGCAATTCAAACAGGTAGAGTTCACAAAATATAAAACAGTATGAATAACAATAAGAATAGGATATATTAGAGGTGTATTGACTTTTTATCCCTCAAACCCTCGTCATTTTTATTACCTTTTTAAGAAAATTCTCATGGTTCACATCTTACCCATAAATTCTTCCTAGATTATGTCTTACCAAAACTTTTGAGATGTGCCTATAGATTATAAACCTCACCTAACTTATACTCATCACTTGGTGCTTTCAGTTTTATGTCTGTACATGGGCATAGAAAACTTGGCACTCGCAGTTTCTTTTAAAGAAAGAAAATTAATATGATAAATAAGCTGAATGAAAATATACATGGTCAGAAATTAGATGAAACCATAAATTAATGAGGCTGGCTTTATTACAGGGCTTCACAATGACCTTGAAATTATATCTTCAAGAAAAGCTTCAGAAATATTGTGGACATGAGATTTCTTTAACAAGAAATTATTAGTTTCTTCATTATTTGAAGCTGCAGCAAAATTCTAAAGCCTGTGAAGATAACATTATACAATAAAAACTAGAAGATCAAGGGGCTATACTTGAGTATTTATAGTAACTCAATGATTTTTAAGAAGGTATCTATGCTTGAATATCTGAATGAACTAAGGCAATTATACTTGCACTAAAACTGTAGCTCTGACCTTTGTGCCAACCAAAGAAAATAAAAAAAACAATAGATTACAAAGCTCTTTCTAAAATTAATGGCTAGTTTTCCAAAGTGAACTTTTTGAGTATCTGTATTTAAAACTTTAATACTGTGTACCTACATTTCATATATTTACCACCTTGATGGGATGTCATGAGTAGAATTACTAGAGGTAAAAGATTAGTAAACATTTGCTGCCTGGTTGATATTGAATGTAGCTAGTACAATAGTGATGCAAATTAAACTTTATAAGCTCATAAGCCACCTGACCATTAATGCCATAGATTTTTGGGTGGGGTGGTAATTTCATTTTCTTCTTAGAAGTCAAATATGAATGCTGAAATAACCTAAAGAAAGGCTAATTTCGAAAATTTATGTTGATACAAAATGATCTAAAGTTCCTTTTTAAATAAATGTCAAGCATTTAAGATATATCAGAACGCATGTATATCTATGTGTTTTAAACTTCAAAGTATACAAGACACACTAAGAAAAAGATTATTACTGAAACAATCAAACTGTGTCACTTTAATAATTTTCTGACAGACACATGGGAGTAGGCAAAACTGTGAATCCTTGATTCAAGTTGAGTGGAACTAATTGAAAAGCAAAATAAAAGGAAAAATGATGGTAATAAAATTAAATATAAATAAATATTTATTTAGTTTTTACACATAGTGTGCACTTCATCCTAGCTTGTGTTTTACTTGTTTTATATTATTTTAAAGGATTTTTGCTTAAGTCATGTAACAAAAAGATCTGTTCAGTTGAAATTACCTAGGCCCTTGTTACTCAAACTGTGTCACTTTGGCTGGCTTACCAAAACTGGAAAGTCTCAGGCCCCGTGCCAAACCTAATAAATCAGAATCAGTGCTTACTAACCTTCACACTAAAGTTTGAGAGGCACTGTTTCAGGACATTTTATTCTAAGTAAAAATAGCCTGAGATATCAAGTTTCTGCAGTTGTGCAAATCCTTATCTTCTTTTTCATTCTTAATGTAAAAGCACCTTGAAACCAGTGCTCACATTCATATTCTCAACAATGTGTACTACTTTTATTAAAAGAATTACTTTTAAAATGAATAAATGCATGAATTACTAGTACATATTTTCCCTTTGGTTAAAGTAGGAAAACGTTTTACAAAAAGATAAAGAAATTGAAGTTAAATCTGCCAATGAGTTTCAGAGGAATAGAAGAACTGATGGTGACAGGGAGAAAGATCTGTTTCTTAGGAGTATAAGGACTCACAAGACCGATCCAATTCCATTAACTTTCATGTGCCAGTCCCTGAAGCTCTGTAATCTGATGAAGCATTCCTAGCAAGTAAAGCAGAAAAGTAACTTATATTTCTTTTCTTTTTTGATTTTAGCTAAGGAGTCAAAATGAACAAAGATAAACAAAATGGAAGAACTACAGTTAGATTAAGAAAAAAGAGGGAGAAAAGTCAAGATGGCTGAATAGGAACGGCTCTGGTCTGCAGCTCCCAACAAGACCTACACAGAAGACGAGTGATTTCTGCATTTCCAACTGAGGTACCCAGCTCATATCACTGGGATTCGTTAGACAGTGCGTGCAGCCCACGGAGGTGAGCAGAATCAGAGTTGGGGGTTGCCTTACCCAGAAAGTGCAAGGGGTTGGGGAACTCCCTCCCGCAGCCAAGGGAAGCCATGAGGGACTGTGCTGTGAGGGACAGTGCTACCTGGCCCAGATACTATGCTTTTCCCACTGTCTTTGGAACCTGCAGACCAGGAAATTCCCTCGGGCACCTACAACAGGGGGGGCATGGGTTTCAAGCCCAAAACTGGGCGGCCATTTGGGCAGACACCAAGCTAGATGCAGGATTTTTCTTTTGTACCCCAGTGGCTCCTGGAACACCAATGAGACAGAACAGTTCACTCCCTGGGAAAGGGGGCTGAAGCCAGGGAGCCACGTGGTCTTGCTCAGCCTATCCCACCCCCACTAAGCCCAGCAAGCTAAGATCCACTGGCTTGAAATTCTGGCAGGCAGCACAGAATTCTGAGGTCAACATAGGAAGCTCAAGCTTAGTGTGGGGAGGGGTGTCCGCCATTACTGAGGCTTGAATAGGTAGTTTTCCCCTCACAGTGTAAACAAAGCCCTGGGAAGTCTAGACTTGGCGGAGCCCACCACAGTGCCACAGAGCGACTGTGGCAAAATTGCCTCTCTAGATTCCTCCTCTCCGGGCAGGATAACTCTGAAAGAAAGCCAGCAGCCCCAGTCAGGGGTTTATAGATAAAACTCCCATCTCCCTGGGACAGAGCACCTGGGGGAAGGGGTTGTTGTGAGCATAGCTTCAGCAAACTTAAACTTACCTACCTGCCCACTCTGAAGAGAGCAGAAGATCTCCCAGCACAGCACTCGAGCTCTGCTAAGGGACAGACTGCCTCCTCAAGTATGTTCCTGACCCCTGTGCCTCCTGACAAGGAGACACCTCCCAGCAGGGCTTGACAGACACCTCATACAAGAGAGCTCTGGCTGGCATATGGTAGGTGCCCCTTTGGGATGAAGCTTCCAGAAGAAGGAGAAGGCAGTGATCTTTGCTAGTTCTGCAGCCTTTGCTGCTGATACCCAGGAAAACAGGGTCTGCAGTGGACCTCCAGCAAACTCCAGCAGACCTGCAGCAGAGGAACCTGAATGTTAGAAGGAAAACCAACAAACAGAAAGCAATAGCATCAACATCAACATCAACAAAAAGGACAACCACTGCAAAAACCGCATCTTAAGGTCACCAACATCAAAGACCAAAGGTACATAAATCCACAAAGATGATTAAAAACCAGTGCAAAAAGGCTAAAATTTCCAAAAACCAAAACGCCTCTTCTCCTCCAAAGAATCACAACTCCTCGCTAGCCAGGGAACAAAACTGGACTGAGAATGCATTTGACAAATTGACATAAGTAGGCTTCAGAAGGTCGGTAATAACAAACACCTCTGAGCTAAAGGTACATGTTCTATTCCAATACAAGGAAGCTAAGAACCTTGACAAAAGGTTATAGGAACTGCTAACTAGAATAACCAGTTTAGAGAAAAATATAAATGAACTGATAGAACTGAAAAACACAGCACAAGAACTTTATGAAACATACATAAGTATCAATAGCCAAATTGATTAAGCAGAAGAAAGGATATCAGAGATTGAAGATCAACTTAATGAAATAAAGTGTGAAGACAAGATTAGAGAAAAAAGATAGAAAAGGAATGAGCAAAGCCTCCAAGAAATATGGGACTATGTGAAAAGACCAAACCTACATTTGATTGGTTTACCTGAAATTGATAGGGAGAATGGAACCAAGTTGGAAAACACACTTCAGGATATTATCCAGGAGAACTTCCCCAACCTAGTGGAACAGGCCAACATTCAAATTAAGGAAATACAGAGAACACCACAAAGATATACCTCAAGAAGAGCAACCACAAGACACATAATCATCAGATTTGCCATTGTTGAAATGAAGCAAAAAATGTTAAGGGCATCCAAAGAGAAAGGTAATGTTACCCACAAAGGGAAACTCATCAGATTAGCAGTGGATCTTTCTGCAGAAACCCTACAAACCAGAAGAGAATGGGTGCCAACATTCAACATTCTTAAAGAAAAGGATTTTCAACCCAAAGTTTCATATCCAGCCAAAATAAGCTTTATAAGTTAAGCACAAATAAAATCCTTTATAAACAAGCAAATGCTGAGGGATTTTGTCACCACCAGGCTGCCTTACAAGAGCTCCTGGAAGAAGCACTAAATATGAAAAGGAAAAAGCAGTACCAGCCTCTGCAAAAACATACCAAAACGTAAAGACCATTGTCACTATGAAGAAACTGCATCAACTAATGGGCAAAATTACCAGCTAGCATCATAATGACAGGATCAGATTCACACATAACAATATTAACCTTAAATGTAAATGGGCTAAAAAGCCCCAATTAAAAGACACCGAATGGCAAATTAAATATAGTGAAGACCCATTGATGTGCTGTATTCATGAGCTCCATTTCATGTGCAAAGACACACAATGTCTCAAAATAGTGGGACAGAGGAATATTTACCAAGCAAACTGAAATCAAAAAACAAACAAACAAACAAAAAAGCAAAAACAAAAACAAGAAAACAGCAGAGGTTGCAATCTAGTCTCTGATAGAACAGATTTTTAAACCAACAAAGATAAAAAAGACATAATTGCATAATGGTAAAGGGATCAATGCAACAAGAAGAGCTAATGATCTTAAATATATATGCACCCAATACAGGAGCACCCAGATTAATAAAGAAAGTTCTTAAAGACCTACAAAGAGACTTAGATGCCCACACAATCATACTGGGAGACTTTAACACCCCACTGTCAATATTAGACAAATCAACAAGACAGAAAATTAACAAGGATATTCAGGACTTGAACTCAGCTCTGGACTAAGTGGACCTAATAGACATCTACAGAACTCTCCACCCCAAATCAACAGAATATACATTCTTCTCAGCATACATAGCACTTATTCTAAAACTGACCACATAATTGGAAGTAAAATACTCCTCAGCAAATGCAAAAGAATGGAAATCATAACAAAAAGTCTCTCAGAGGACAGTGCAATCAAATTAGAACTCAGGATTAAGAAACCCACTCAAATCCACACAACTACATGGAAACTGAACAACCTGCTCCTGAGGGATTACTGGGTAAACAACAAAATTAAGGAAGAAAGTTAAGTTGTTTAAAACCAATGAGAATGAAGACACAATGTACCAGAATCTGTGGGACACAGATAAAGCAGTGTTTAGAGGGAAGTTTATAGCACTAAATCCCACAGGAGAAAGCAGGAAAGATCTAAAACCAACATCCTAACATCACAATTAAAACAACTAGAGAACCAAGAGCAGACAGATTCAAAAGCTAACAGAATACAAGAAATAAGTAAGATCAGAGCGGAACTGAAGGAAATAAAGACATAAAAAACCCTTCTAAAAATCAATGACTCCAGCAGCTGATTTTTTGAGAAGATTGACAAAATTGATAGATTGCTAACCAGACTAATAAAGAAGAAAAGGGAGAAGAATCAAATAGACACAGCAGAAAATGATAAATGAGATATCACTATTGATCCCACAGAAATACAAACTACCATCAGAGAATACTATATATACCTCTATGCAAGTAAACTAGAAAATCAAGAAGAAATGGATAAATTCCTGGACACACACACCCTCCCAATTCTAAACAAGGAAGACGTCAAATCCCTGAATAGACCAATAACAAGTTCTGAAAATGAGGCAATAATTAATAGTCTGCCAACCAAAAAAAAAAAAAAAAAAAAAAAAGCCCAGGACCACATGAATTCACAGCCTAATTCTACCAGAGGTACAAAGAGGATCTGGTACCATTTCTTCTGTAAATATTCAAAACAATAGAAAAAGAGGGGCTCCTCCCTAACTCATTTTATGACATCAGCATCACACTGATACCAACACCTGGCAGGGAAACAATAAAAAAAAGAAAATTGCAGGCCAATATCCCTGATGCACATTGATGCAAAAATCCTCAATAAAATACTGGCAAAGTGAATCCCGCAACACTTTAAAAAGTTTATCCACCACGATCAAGTCAGCTTCATCCCTGGAATGCAAGGCTGCTTCCACATATGCAAATCAATAAACTTAATCCATCACATAAACAGAACCAGTGACAAAAACCACATGGTTATCTCAATAGATGGAGAAAAGGCCTGCAATGAAATTTAACAGCCCTTCATGATAAAAATTCTCAATAAACTATGTATTGATGAAATGCATCTCAAAATAGTAAGAGCTATTTGTGACAAATCCACAGCCAATATCATACTGAATGGGCAAAACTTGGAAGCATTCCCTTTGAAAACCGGCACAAGAAAAGAATGCTATCTTTCACCACTCCTATTCAACATAGTATTCGAATTTCTGGCCAGGGCAATCAGGCAAGAGAAAGAAATACAGTGTATTCAAATAGGAAGAAAGGAAGCCAAATTATCTGTTTGCAGAGGACATCATTGTATATTTAGAAATCCCATTATCTCAGCCCAAAACTCCTTAAGCGAATAAACAACTTCAGCAAAGTCTCAGGATACAAAATCAATGTGAAAAAATCACAAGTATTTCTATACACCAATAACAGACAAACAGAGAGGCAAATCATGAGTGAACTTCCATTCATAATTGCTACAAAGAGAATAAAATGCCTAGGAATACAACTTACAAGGGATGTGAAGGAACTCTTTAAGGGGAACTACAAACCACTGCTAAAGGAAATAAGAGAGGACTCAAACGAATGGAAAAACATACCATGCTGATGGATAGGAAGAATCAATATTGTGAAAATGGCCATACTGCCCTAAGTAATTTATAGATTCAATGCTAGTCTCAACAAGCTACCATTGACTTTCTTCACAGAATTAGAAAAAACTACTCTAAATTTCATATGGAACCAAAAAAGAGCCTATATAGACAAGACAATCCTAAGCAAAAATAACGAAGCTGGAGGCATCACACTACTTGACTTCGACTTCAAACTATATTACAAGGCTACAGTAACAAAAACAGCAATGGTACTGGTACCAAAACAGATATATAGATGAATGGAACAAAACAGAGGCCTCAGAAATAATACCACATATCTACAACCATTTGATCTTTGACAAATCTAACAAAAACAAGCAATGAGGAAAGAATCCCCTTTTTAATAAATGATGTTGGGAGAACTGGCTAGCCTTGTGCAGAAAATTGAAACTGGACCCCTTCCTTATACCTTATACAAAAATTAACTCAAGATTGGTTAAAGATTTAAATGTAAGACCAAAAACCATAAAAACCCTAGAAGAAAACCTAGGCAATGCCATTCAGCACATAGGCATGGGCAAAGACTTCAGACTAAAACACCAAAAGCAATTGCAACAAAAGCCAAAATTGACAAATGGGATCTAACTAAACTAAAGAGCTTCTGCACAGCAAAAGAAACTATCATCAGAGTGAACAGGCAACCTAGAGAATGGGAGAAAGTTTTTGCCATCTATCCATCTGACAAAGAGCTAATATCCAGAATCTACAAGGATTAAACAAATTTACAAGAAAGAAAAAAATACCCCATCAAAAAGTGGGCAAAGGATATGAACAGACACTTTTCAAAAGAAGACATTTATGTAGACAACAAACATGAAAAATAGCTCATCATCATTGGTCATTAGAGAAATGCAAATCAAAACGACAATGAGATACCATCTCACACCAGTTAGAATGGCAATCATTAAAAAATCAGGAAACAACAGATGCTGGAGAGGATGTGGAGAAATAGGAAAACTTTTACACTGTTGGTGGGAGTGCAAATTAGTTCAACCATTGTGGAAGACAGTGTGGCGATTCTTCAAGGATCTAAAACTAGAAATACATTTGACCCAGCAATCCCATTACTGGGTTTATACCCAAAGGATTATAAATCATTCTGCTATAAAGACACATGCACATGTATGTTTACGGTGACATTATTCACTATAGCAAAGACTTAGAACCAACACAAATGTCCATCAATGGTAGAATGGATAAAGAAAATGTGACCCATATACACCATGGAATACTATGCCACCATAAAAAAAAGAATGAGTTCACATCTTTGCAGGGACATGGGTAAAGCTGGAAAACATCATTCTCAGCAAACTAACACAGGAATAGAAAACTAAACACCATATGTTCTTGCTCATAAGTGGAAGTCAAACAATGAGAACATATGGACACAGGGAGGGGAACATCACACACCCGGGGCCTGTTGGGAGGTAGGGAGCAAGGAGAGGTATAACATTAGGAGAAATACCTAATGTAGATTACAAGTTGATGGGTGCAGCAAACCACCATGGCAAGTGTATACCTATGTACCAAACCTGCACATTCTGCACATGTATCCCAGAACTTAAAGTATAATAAAAAAAGAAAAAAGAGAGAAGTCTCAAATAAATAAAATTATACATGAAAGCAGAAACATTACCAATGATACCACAGAAATAGAAAAAATTATGAGACTATTATGAACAATTGCATACCAGCAAATTGCATAAACTAGAAGAAATTAATAAATTCCTGGACATATATAACCTATGAAGACTGAATCATGAAGAAATAGAAAATATGAACAGACCAATAACCAGTAAGGAAATTGAATATGTAATAAAAACTCTTCCGTCAATGAAAAGCTCAGGACCAGTTGGCTTCATGGATTCAATTTTATAAAACCATTGAAGAAAAGCTAAAGTTAATCCCTAAACTCTTCCCAAAAACATTGACAGGAGGGAACTCATTTTCCAAAATCATTTTAGAAGGTAAGTATTATCCTGATACCAAAGCCAGACAAAGACACTCTAAGAAAAAAAAGTACAATTCAGTATCTCTAATGAACATAAATGCAAACAATTTCAACAAAATGCTAGCAAATTAAGTTTAATAGCACGTTCAAAAGATTATACACCTTGGTCAAGTCAGATTTACCCCTCGGACGCAAGATTACTTCAATATACACAAATCTGTAAATGTGATACACCATATTAATAGAATTAAGAATAAATAAAGTATATAATCATCTCAATTTATTTAAAAGACGTATTTGACAAAATCCAGCACAATTTCATGTAAAAAAATCTCAATAAACAATAAAAAGAAGGAAATTGCCTTAACATAGTAAAGATTATATATGACATGCCCACAACTAACATCATAATCAATAGTGAAAAGTTGTATGTATTTGCTCTGAAATCAAGACAAGGATGCCCACTGTCACCAGTTCTATTCAATATAGTAGTGGAAGTCTTACTCAGAGCAATTAGGCAAGAAAAAGCAATTACAGTCATCCAAATAAGAAAAGAAATAAAATTGACTTTGTTTGTTTGTGCCATAATTGTATATGGATAAAGACTCCATTAAAAAAAAAAAAAAAAAAAAAAAACTGTTAAAAGTAAAAAAAGGAATTCAGTAAAGTTGCAGGATACACATACAAACATCCATTTTGTTTTTATACACTAACAATTAATTATCAAAAAAGAAACCACGAAATTATTTCCATTTCCAGTGGCATTAAAAAGCCCTTAGAAATAAATTTAACAAAGTAGGTAAAACATATATACCCTGAAAACTATAAATCACTGATGAAAGAAAAAAATAAATAGAAAGATATTCTGTGTTCACAGATTGGAAAATATTAATATTGTTAAAATGTTCATAGTACCCAAAGTGATCTGCAGATTCAATGCAATCTCTATCAAATCTCCAATCACATTTTTCACAGAAATAGAAAAAAAAAAAATCTAAAATTCACTTGGCACTAAAAAAATCCCAAGTAAGCAAAGCAATCTTGAGCAAAAAGAATAGAATCAGATGCTTTATATTGCTGACTTCAAAATATACTACAAAGCTACAGTAATCAAAACAACATAGTACTGGCATAAAAACAGACATTCACCATGATTAAGTAGAATTTATCCTCGGAATGCAAGGCTGGTTCAACATATGCAAATCAATAAATGTGATACATCACTTTAATAGAGAACAGAGAGCCCAGAAATCAATCCAAGCACTTACAGTCAATTGATCATTGCCAAGATTGTGAAGAGCACACAATGGGGAAAAGATAGTATTTTCAATATATGGTACTGGGAAAATTAGATATTCACATGCAGGAGAATGAAATGGGACCCTTGTCTTATATACTGCAAAAAGCTCAAATTAAAATGGATTGAAGACTGAAATGTAAGACTAGAAACTCTAAGACTGACTAGAAGTAAACATAGGGGAAAACCTTCATGACTTGGTCTGGACAATAATTTTTTGAATGTGACCCCAAAAGCACAGGCAAAAAATACAAAAGAAACAAATGGGACTGCATCAAACCAATAGGACTTTTGCAAAGCAAAGGAAACAATGAACATAAGGAAGTTAAAATATGGGAGAAAATATTTGCCAACCATACGTCTGATAAGGAGTTAATATATAAAATATTCAAGGTAGTCAAACAAAAATAGCCAAAAAAAAAAAAATTAAAATGGGCAAAATACCTGAATAGATATTTATCAAAAGAAAACATAAAAATGTCCAATAGGTGTATGAAAAATTCTCAACATCACTAATCATCAAGTAAATGCAAATTTACTTCATACTTGTTAGCATGGCTATTATGAAGAAGAGGAAAGAATATAAATGTTGGAGAGAATATAGAGAAAAGGACTATTGCACTGTTGATGAGAATGTAAATTGGTACAGGCATTGAAGGGAAAAATGTATGGTTGTTTCTCAAAAAATTAAAAATAGAATTACCATATGACTTATCAATCCCACTTTTATGCATATATATAAAGGAAATAAAATCAGTATGTCAAAGAAATATTTACACTCTCATGTTCATTTCAGCATTATTCATAAAAGCCAATTTATGGAATCAACCTGCATCTATCTACAGATGAATGATAAAGAAAACGTAGAATATATATATTATGTATCTGTGTGGATCTATATATATACACTATACATATGAACAAAATAGAATACTATTTGGCCTTAACAAAGGAAATCTTGTCCTATTATCTGTGACAATTTGGATGAACTTGGAGGACATTAGGCTAAGTGAAATATGCTGGGCACAGAAAGACAAATACCACACGATCTCTTTATAAGTGGAATGTGAAAACATTGAATTCGTAGAAACAGACAGTAAAATGGTGGGTGCCATTGGCTGCTGTGGGGGGAAGGAAAAGGGGAGATGCTGGTCTAAGTGTACAAAGTTCCAATTCAACAGGATGAATCAGTTCAAGAATTCTATTTACTGCATGGTGACTATAGTTAATAATAATGTATTGTTTACTTGTAAATTGTTAAGAGTGTATGTTACATAGATCTTCTTACCATTAGGATAAAAAACTACATGAGGTGATGTATGTGTAAATTAGCTTAATTGTCAAAATCTTAACACTATATACATACATCAAAACATTTAATTGTATAATGTAAATATATAGGATTTTTGTGAATTCTACCTCAATAAAACTGCAAATAGAATGATATACTTGGGTGTCTCATGAAATATGTATAAAACTTGTATACTTAAAACAGTAAAACAATAATGAAAAAACTATCTAAAACAAGTTGACAATCATAGTGTTCTTATTGATTGGGGCTTCAAGAAGTGGAGATGTTAAATATTCCAAAATTCACCCAGCTTTAATGTAACTCTTTTTAAAACTCCAGCAAGATTTTGTGTAGATTCTGACAGTATTATTAAAAAATTAATAAAGAAATGCAAAGCAACTAGATTTGCTAACACAATTTTGCAAACTAATAGAGAAGAATGGCTTTTGATTGATACTTTATTACAAACAATTTAATAAGAGTGGTGAAATATTAGTCTCTTCAGCAAATGGTGCTGGAGCCATTAGATATCCATAATCAAAATAAAATAAAAGGAAAAAAATTAAAAGCGAATCTGACCTAAACCTAAGATCTTTTTCTTTGAGATGGAATATAAAACTATAAATATTTTCAGTGATAGCATAGGAGAAAATCCTCAGAACCTATGGCTGAGCAAAGAGTTCTTAGACTTGACTCCTAATACATAATCCGTAAAGGGAAAAAAATCGCTAAGTATGACTAAATTCAAATTTTAAAATATTGACTTTGTAAAATACCCTAAGATGATGAAAAAACAAACTTCAGACTGAGGAAAAATATTTACAAACCCTGTATCTAATAAAGGACTGGCATATAGAATATATAACGAACTCTCAACATTCAACTATAAAAAAACACTCAGTTAAAAGATGAATAAAAGACATGAAGATATATTTCACCTAAAAAGATACAGATGGCAAATAAACACATGAAAAGATGTTAAACATCATTGGCATTAGTGAAATGCAAATTGAAACTACTATGAAATATCACTACACACCTAAAAACCAACTAAAATTTGTGACATTATGAAATACTCTCAAGGATTTTCAAGTGAAAATAGATCACTTGGACTTTGCTGATGGGGTATATAAAATGATACAGTCACTCTGGAAAAAAGAAGTTTGTAAAATAAACAAAATATACATTTAAACTATATAACCCTGCAATTGCATCTCTGGCCATTTGCCTCAAAGAAATGAAAACTGTCCAAACAAAAATGTGTACACATTTATCCATAGCAGCTTTATTTGTAATTGCTCAGGGCGGAAAATAACCAAAATGCCCCTCAATACACAAATGGCTAAAAACAAAGCAAAACAAAACAGCCTGTAGTACATCCATGCCATGAATCTCCAGTGAAGTATTCTGAGTAAAGAAATCCAATTTCAAAAGATGATGTAGTGAATGAATTCATTTATATTACATTTTTTAAGTGACCAAATACAGAGATGAATAACAGAGTAGGATTGTTGGGAGTTAGGGATGGTGGAGGAGTGAGTGGAAAGGGATAACAGAAGGAAGATATTTGTGATCATAAAAGAATTCTGTCACATGGTTGCAGTGGTCATTACATAAATCTGAATACATAATAGAATAACACATACTCATACTCACACATTGTGCCAATGTCAAATTCCTGGTTTTGATATTTTACCAAAATTATATCAGTTAAATCATTGGAAGGGTACATGGGTCCCCTCTGTGATACTTTGGCAGTCTGCTGTGTATTTATTTATCTCATAACAAAGTTAAAAATCATTAATTATCTACAAACAAAATGCGCTATGTATGTATGTATGGATGGATGGATGTATGTATTTTATTTATTTTTTGAGACAGAGTCTTGCTCTGTCCCCTAGGCTGGAGTGCAGTGGCTCGATCTTGGCTTACTGCAACCTCCGCCTCCCGGGTCCAAGCGATTCTCCCGCCTCAGCCTCCCGAGTAGCTGGGATTACAGGTACCTGCCATCACGCCCGGCTAAGTTTTGTATTTTTAGTAGAAACGGGGTTTCATCACGTTGGCCAGGCTGGTCTTGAACTGCTGAGCTCAGGTGATCGACCCGCCTCGGCCTCCCAAAGTGCTGGGATTACAGGCGTGAGCCACTGCGTCTGGCCTAAAATTGTAGCAACATTTTAAAGTAAGCTCTAGACCCACGCAGTAAGCCCTGTATGGCATGCAATATTTGTATCTATCTTGCTTTTTTTAAAGCCTTTCAATACGAGTGTGGTCTACAGACTCACACAGCCTCAGTGTCAGCGTCGCCCAGAAGCTTGTTAGAAGCGCAGCACCTGCAATCCCATCTGACATCTACTGTATAAGAATCTACATCTTGACAAGATCCCGAAAGATTTGAATGCACATTAAAGTCTGAGTAGCACTGGTCTAAAAGGAGGATGTTGTATTATTTTAAAGCTTACTCAAAATCTCAGTGAGTTTTGAAAACCTCTAGTCTAATCAACTCAGTCTGTTCACTATTGCTATTTCAAGAATCCTGGATAACCCAGGAGACCAAGCTGGGTAAATCTGAATGATTCAAACTTTGCAACCTGTAAGAAGGCACTGATGGAATTTATGATTTACCTAACTGTGCTTTCCTCTCCACGAAGGAAAAAGCCTCCCTGGTCTTTATTGCTAATTTAAGTATATTCCGCAGTTCTTTCTACTGAGTGTGGGGAGGGAGATGGTCCATGATATGTAAGGGAACTGAAGGATCTTTTGAATAGGATTATGTTTAACTCAGATTCATCCACAAAATCCAACATTTTCCTTTTATAATATACCTGTAAGACATAACAAAATGCCAAATGATTGTAATATTGCTATTGCAACCTGTTCCTTCAGAGGAATTCCTTAATAGAGTACCTTTATTAAAAAAAAAAAAAAAACTATGACAAAATTTTAAGTCAATAGAATATATTCACACTTTAAATCTGATGACTCTATTGTAGTTTGAGTTATGGCTTACCTGGTATTGTAATTCTATATTTTAACATTATGTACATGTAATTTTCTAATGAAATGATATATATAATTAAGTTTTATAGTTATAGTAATTTCATTTCTAATTCCTTGAAAGAAACTTTTCCAGTACATTACAGAATAATGTTAAACAGATATGCAATGTGTAATAATCATGTCTAGGACATTACAGAATAATGTTAAACAGGTACAAAATATGTAATAATCATATCAAGGGAAAAGAGATATCCACAACCTCAGGCATTTATCCTTTTGTGATACAAACAATGCAATTATGCTCTTTTAGTTATTTTTAAATGTGCAATTAAATTATTTGTGACTATAGTCACCCTGTTGTGCTATCAAATACTAGGCCTTATTTATTCGTCCTAATTAGTTTTTGAACCCATTAACCACTCTCACTTTCCCCCAGCACCCACTATCCTTTCCAGTGTGCAGTAACCATCCTTCTACTCTCTATCTCCATGAGATCAATTGTTTTAATTTTTAGCTCCCCAAAAAAGTGAGAGCATGTGATTCATATTTTTCTGTGCCTGGTTTATTTCACTTAACATGATGACCTCCAGTTCCATCCATGTTATTGCAAATGACAGGATCTCATTCTTTCTATGGTCAAATAGTACCCCATTGTGTATATATATCACATTTTCTTTATTCATTCATCTCTTGATGGATACTTAGATTACTTTCAAATCTTGACTATTGTTAATAGTGCTCCATTAAGTGTGAGAGTTCATATATCTCTTCCATATACAAGTTTCCTTCCCTTTGGGTATATACCAAAAGGGCAGTTCCTGGATCATATGGTAGCTCTATTTCTGGATTTTTGAGAAAGCTTCAGATGCTTCTACATAGTAGTTGTACTAACATACATTCCCATCAACAGAAATACAAGGGTTCCCTTTTCTCCACAGCCTCACCAGCATTTGTTATCACCTGTTTTTTGAATACAAGCTATTTTGACTGTGATGAAATTATCTATCATTGTAGTTGTGATTTGCGTTTCTCTAATGATCACTGATGTTGAGCATCTTTTCATATACTTGTTTGCCATTTGTATGTCTTTTGAGAAATATTTCTTCAGTTCTTTTGCCCATTTTCTAATTAGAATATCAGACTTTTTTCCTGTAGAATTGTTTGAGCTCCTTACATAGACTAGTTATTAATCATACTTTGCAAATATTTTCTCTCCTTCTGTGGGTTTTCTCTTCACTTTGTTGTTTCTTTTGCAGTGCAGAAGCTTTTCCACTTGATATGATCTCATTGGTTAATTGTTGCTTTGGTTGCCTGTGTTGTGGGATATTACTCAGAAAATTTTTGCCCATTCCAATGTCCTGGAGAGTTTCTGGAATGTTTTCTTTTAGTAGTTTCATAATTTGAGATCTTAGATTTAAGTCTTTAATCCATTTTGATTTGATTTTTGTACATGACAAGAGATATGGGTTTAATGTCATTCTTTTGCATATGGATATCCACTTTTCCCAGTCCCATTTATCAAAGAGATTGTCTTTTTTTATAATATATATTCTTTCACATCTTTGTGAAAAACAAGTTCACCGTAGATGTGTGGATTTATGTCTGTGTTCTCTATTCTGTTCCACAGAGCTATGTGTCTGTTTTATGCCAATCTCAGGCTGTTTTGTTTACTATTGCTCTGTAATATAATTTAAAGTCAGGTAATATGATTCCTCCAGTTTTGTTCTTTATGCATAGCATAGCCATGGCTATTCTGAGCATTTGTGGTTCTGTATACGTTCTGCCGGTGATTGTATAGTTTCCAAAATTCCTCTTGTCATTGATTTCTAGTTTTGTTCCATTGTAGTCAGAGAAGATGTTTGATACTATTTAATTGTTTTGAATGTTTAAGACTTGGGACCTAACGTACGGTGTCTCCTTGACAATGATCCATGTCTGAGGAGAAAAATGTGTATTCTACAACTGTTGAATAAAATGTTCTGTAAATAACTATTAGGTTCATTTTGTCTATAGTACAGATCGAATCCAATGTATCTTTGTTGATATTCTGTCTGTAATAACTGTCCAGTGCTGAAAATGAGGTATTAAATTATCCAGCTATTATTTATATGGAGGTCTAGCTCTCTCTTTAGCTCTGATAACAATTGCTTTACATATCTCGGTGCTCCTGTGTGGGGTATATATATACTAACAATTGTTATGTTCTCTTGATGACTTGACCCCTTTATCATTATATGGTGACTTTTTTTTTCTTACAGTTTTTGTCTTGAAATCTATTTTGTCTTATTTAAGCATAGCTACTCCTATGCTTTTTCAGCTTCCGTTGGCATGAAATATCTTCTTTCGTCTCTTTATTCTCCATGTATATGTGTCTTTATAGTTGAAGTATGTTTCTTGTAGTCAACAGATTATTGGCTCTTTTTTTTTTTTTTTAATGCATTCAGTCACTCCATGTTTTTTCATTGAGGAATTTCATTTATTTACATTCGATGTTATTATTGATAAGTAATGACTTACTCCTGCCATTTTGCTGTTTGTTTTCTGATTGTTTTGCAGTCTTCTCTCCTTTCTAACCTTCCTTCCTATCTTCCTATAGTGAAGGTAATTTTCTCTGATTATAGAATTTAATTTCTTGCTTTTAAGTTTTTGTATATGTACTGTGTGTTTTTGATTTGAAGTTACAATGTAGCTTGCAAATACTGTCTCTGCCTAGTCCTTAAGACCAATAACACTTAAGTTTTCCCTTTTGAGCTTATTTTCTAGATCCTATAAGCATATTTCATTCTTTTTTATTTCTTTTTTATTTCTTTTCTATTTTCAAGTAGCCTGTGTTCAAGCTCACTAATTCTTTATTCTGCTTGGTCAGTCTGCTATTAAGAGATGCTAATACACTCTTCAGTATGTCAATTGCATTTGTCAACTCCAGAATTTCTGCTTGATTCTTTTTAATTATTTCCATGTATTTGTTAAATTTATCTGACAGAATTCGGGATTCCTTCTCTGTGATATCTTCAATTTCTTTGAGTTTCCTCAACCACTATTTTGAGTTCTCTTTATGAAAGGTCACGTATCTCCCAGCACTTTGGGAGGCCGAGGCGGGTGGATCACAAGATCAGGAGGTTGAGATCAGTCTGACCAACATGGTGAAACCCCATCTCTACTAAAAAGTTAGTCAGGCATGGTGGCATGCACCTGCATCCCAGCTACTCAGGAGGCTGAGACAGAGGCGGAGGTTGCAGTGAGCCGAGATGGTGCCACTGCACTCCAGCCTGGGGGACAGGGCAAGATTCCATCTCAAAAAAAAAAAAAGAAAAAAGAGAAAGAAAGAAAAGAAAGAGAAAGAAAGAAAGAAAGAAAGAAAGAAAGAAAGAAAGAAAGAAAGAAAGAAAGAAAGAAAGAAAGAAAGAAGAAGGAAGGAAGAAGGAAGGAAGGAAGGAAGGAAGGAAGGAAGGAAGGAAGGAAGGAAGGAAGGAAGGAAGGAAGGAAGGAGGATAAGAAGGAAAGAAAGAAGGAAAGAAAAGAAGGAAAGAAGAAGGAAGAAAGAAGAAAGAAAGAAAGAAAGAAAGAAAGAAAGAAGAAAGAAAGAAAAGAAAGAAAAGAAAAGAAAAGGAAAGAAAAGTAGGTAACATATCTCTATTTCTCCAGGATTGGTTCCTAGTACCTTATTTGCTTTGTGTGGTGATGTCCCGTTTGTCCTGAATGCTCTTTTGGATGTTTTCTGTGTCTCGGCATAAGCGTTAGTTATTTACTGCAGTCTTTGCAGTCTAAGCTTGGTTTTCACTTGTCCTTCTTGTGAAGGCTTTCCAGGTATTAGAAAGGAATCAGGTGTTGTGGTCTAAGCTATATCTGCATCGAGGACACCCCAAACCCAATAGCACTGTGGTTCTTGCAGAATCATAGAGGTGCCACCTTTATAGTCTTGGATATGATTTGGAAGAATTCGCTGTATTACCAGGGAAAGACTCTTGTTCTCTTCCCTTACTTTCTCCCAAACAAGCAGAGTCACTCTCTCTGTGCTGAGCTGCCTGGAACTTATGGTGAGGTGGCACTGTCCAGTGAAGCTATGAGAAGAAAGTCACTGTGCTCCAGACCCTAGAATGGTAGTTCCACCAAAATTTTGCACCATGTGCCTGGAAATGCTGCAGGCACTCAATGCCAGCCCATGAAAGCAACCACAGGGACTGACATGGTTTGGCCCTGTGACCCACCCAGAATTCATCTTGAGTTGTACTCCCATAATTCCCATGTGTTGTGGGAGGGACCCGGTGATAGATAATTTGGATCATGGGGGTGGTTTTCCCCACCCTGTTCTTGTGATAGTGAATAAGTCTCATGAGATCTGATGGTTTCATCAGGGGTTTCCACTTTTGCATCTTCCTCATTTTCTCTTGCCGCCACTATGTAAGAAGAGCCTTTTGCCTTCTGCCATGATTCAGAGGCCTCCCCAAACATGTGGAAATGTAAGTCCAATTAAAACCTTTTTTCTTCCCAGTCTTAGGTATGCCTTTATCAGCAGCATGAAAATGGACTAATACAGTAAATTGCTACCAGTAGACTGGGGCATTGGTGAAAAGATAATAAAAAATGTGGAGGCAACTTTGGAACTGGGTAACAGGCAGAGAGTGGAACAATTTGGAGGGCTCAGAAGAACGCAGGAAAACGTGAGAAAGTTTGGAACTTTCTGGAGACTTGTTGAACGACTTTTACCAAAAGCCTGATAGCATATTGACAATAAGGTCCAGGCTGAGGTGGTCTCAGATGGAGATGCGGAACTTGCTGTGAACTGGAGCAAAGATGACTCTTGTTATATTTTAGCAAAGAGACTAGCAACATTTTCCCCGCCCTAGATATTTGTGGAATTGAACTTGAGAGAGACGATTTGGGGTGTCTGGCAGAAGAAATTTCTAAGCAGCAAAGCATTCATGATGTGACTTGGGTGCTGTTAAGGGCATTCAGTTTTATAAGAGAAGCAGAGCATAAAAGTTCAGAAAATTTGCAGCCTGACAATGCAATAGAAAAGTAAAACCCATTTTCTGAGGATAATTTAAGCTGGCTGCAGAAATTTGCAAAATTAACAAGGAACCAAATGTTAATCCCCAAGTCAATGGGAAAAATGTCTCCATGACATGTCAGAGGTTTTCATGGAAACTCCTCCCTCCCATCACAGGCCCAGAGACCTAGGAGAGAAAATGATTTTATGGGCCACGCCCAGAGTTTCCGAGCTGTGGGCAGCCTGGGACTTGGTGCCCTGTATCCCAGTTGCTCCAGAGGTAACTGAAAGGGGCCAAGTTAGAGCTCGGGCCATGGCTTCAGAGGGTGCAAGCCCCAAGCCTTGGTAGCTTCTACATGCTGTTGAATACACAAGTGCATAGAAGTCAAGATTTGGGTTTTGGGAACCTCTGCCTAGATTTCAGAAGATGTGTGGATATGCTTGGATGCCCAGGCAGAAGTTTGCTGCAGGGATGGGGTGCTCATGAATAACCTCTGCTAGGACAGTGCAGAAGAGAAATGTGGGGTCAGAGCCCTAATACTGAATCCTTACTGGGGCATTGCCTAGTGATGCTATGAGAAGAGGTCCACCATCCTCCAGACCCCAGAATGGTAGATCCACCTACAGCTTGCACCATGCACATGGAAAAGCCACAGACTCACACCACCAGCCCATGAAAGCAGCTAGGAGGGAGACTGTACCCTCCTAAGCTCCCTACCACAGGTGGGGAGTTGCCCAAGACCATGGAAACACATCTGGAAACACATCTCTTGCATCACTGTGACCTGGATGTGAGATCTGGAGTCAAAGGAGATCATTTTGGAGCTTTAAAATTTGACTGCCCTGCTGGATTTCGAACTTGCATGGGCCCTGTAATCACTTTGTTTTGGCCAATTTACATTTGGAATGGCTGTGTTTACCCTATAGCTGTATCTCCATTGTGTCTAGGAAGTAACTAGCTTGCTTTTGATTTTACAGGCTCACAGGTGGAAGGGACGTGACTTGTCTCTGATGATACTTTGGACTGTGGACTTTTAGGTTAATGTTGAAATGAGTTAAGACTTTGGTGGACTGTTGGGAAGGCATGATTGGTTTCTAAATGTGAGAATGTGAGATTTGGAGGGGCCAGAGGCAGAATTATATGGTTTGGCTTTGTGTTGTCCCCACCCAAATCTCATCTTGAATTGTACTCCCATGATTTCCATGTGTTGTGAGAGGGATCCATTGGGTGATAATTTGAATCATGGAGGCGGTTTCTCCCACAGTGTTCTTGTGGTAGTGAATACGTCTCATGAGATGTGATGGTTTCATCAGGGGTTTCTGCTTTTGCATCTTCCCCAGTTTTTCTTGCCACCACTATGTATTTTTTTCCTTTCACCATGATTCTGAGGCCTCCCCAGATATGTGGAACTGTAAGTCCAATTAAATGTCCTTTTCTTCCCAGTCTTGGGTATGTCCTTATCAGCTGTGTGAAAACAGACTAATACAAAGGCTATACCCTACACAGACTCAGGGACAGAGCTGCCTAAGACCTGGGGATCCCACCCCTTGCATTGGTGTGGCCCGGATTTGAGAAATGGAGTCAGAAGAGATAATTTTGGGGCTTTAAATTTAATTACTGCCCTTCTGGATTTTGGACTTGTATGGGGCCTGTAGTTCCTTTCTTTTGGTTGATTTCTCCCTTTTGAAATGGAAGTATTTGCCCAATACCTGTACCCCTATTGTATCTTGGAAGTAACTAACTTGTTTTTGATTTTACAGGCTCATAGATGGAAGGGACTTGTGTTGTCTCAGATGACACTTTGGATTATACACTTTTGAGTGAATGCTGAAATGAGTTAAGACTTTGGGAGACTATTGAGAAGGAATTGTTGTATTTTGCCATGTGAGAAAGAAATGAGATTTGAGGAGTGCTCAAGGGTGAAATAATACAGTTTGGATTTGTGTCCCCACCTAAATCTCACTTCAAATTATAATCCCCAATGCTGGAGGCAGGGCTTGGTGGAAGGTGATTGAATTATGGGGGTACAATTCTCCCTTTGGCCCTGTTCTTGTGATATAGTTCTCTCAGATGATATAGTTTAAAAGTGTGTAGCACCTCCCGCCTCTCCCTCTTCCTCCTGCTCTGGCCATGTAAGACATGCATGCTTCCCCTTTACCTTCTATTATAATTGTAAGTTTCCTTAGGCCTCCCTGGCTATGCTTCCTGTACAGCATGTGGAACTGTGAGCCAGTTAAACCCCTTCTTTAAATAAATGATTGATATGATTTGGCTATGTCCCTACTCAAATCGCGTCTCTAACCATAATCTGAATTGTAATCCCCACAGGTTGAGAAAGGGTTCTTGTGGGGGGTGATTGAATCATGGGGGCAGTTTTCCCCATGCTGTTTTCCTAATGGTGAGTGAGTTCTCATGAGCTCTGATTGTTTGATAAGTGTCTGGCAGTTTCTCCTGAGCTCCCTCTCTCGTCTGCTGCCATGTAAGGTGTGCCTTGCTTCCCCTTTGCAGTCTACCATGATTATAAGTTTTCTGAGACCTCCACAGACATGCAGAACTGTGAGTCAATTAAACATCTTTTCTTTATAAATTACCCAGTCTCTGGAGAACAAACTAATACAAAGGTTTAGACTGAAGGTAAGGGCTATGGGCCTAGTCAAAAAAAGAAAATTAAAAAAATAAGAGATTTAAACTACTCCTAATAGGAAATTTTGGGAAATTTCAATGAGCTATAAAGCAAAGAAGAATATAAAAAAGGACAAAGGACAAAGGATGGTGGTGGGGAGGGAGGATAGATACATGGCCAGGAAGCTTGTGGGTTGAAAGGCTAAAAGGAAACTGCCCTATGACAAAATGGCCACATGATTTTGTAAGAACAATTAAGCTAATTTAGTTTTCCTTTCTTTCTTTCTCTTTCTGTCTCTCTCTCTCCCTTTCATGCTTGTTCTCTCTCTCTCTGATTAAACCACTTTCCTTTCTTATTGATCAGGTGCAACTTCATCAGAGCCAGAATGCTCCTCAAAATTGCTTCACCAGTCTACCCTTCCACCAAAAATTCCTGAATCTCCACATTCTTAGCAACTCCTGGCATTTTTTAGCTATCTGTGACATGCTATCCTAACATAACGTGGCCTAACGCTTACATGACAATATGTACATAACCACAGTATGAGGAAATTAATGGAGAAGTTCAATTATGGACCATACCACAATACATAAAACAGAGTATCCATAGAAGAAAACCTGACACAAAAGTAAGAGAAAAAATATTTCAGCATATTTTGGAAAATCTTGAGGATGGATGTGGATCTCCCCATGATACAGAATTTGAAGCTTTGAGTCAGTTTTATACAAGGAGGAGAATGATATTACTGGATTATATCTGGTTGGCATAGTTAAAAAAAAAAAAAGACATACAGCATCTGTTTCCTGATGAAAACAAGGTGCAAGTTGCAATTACTTTTTATAAATAAAATGGAATTAGTACCTGCATATTGAAGAATGGAAATGAAATGAAAAGGTTCAAGATAAATGAATGCAATTTTAAATTTTAATTATAACATTTCTTACCAGTGTGTTATTGTTTAATCTCATATGGGCAGCTATTTTCATAACAAATATACCTGTATGATTTAATATATTTTAAGGCAATGTGTATATGTGAAAAATTAAGGGCAACTAAAAATGCTGGTGACTGAAATTTCTATTTCAATCGGCCTATTCATGGCAATGTATTTCCATTGATTTTGGACTATTAAGGTTAATACCCAATATTCTTCTTATAAAAAAGAAAAATCAAGGAATATTATGAAAAATTTGGAAGTTATTTTGTATTATTTTTTAAAATTTGTCGTTATATTGATTCTTCTCTGATGCCTAAATTCTGGCAATTTCTTTGAGATACCATTGTTATTATAAAGTCTACACTACATCTGTTAATAAGTTCCCAGTAGAAAAATACAGAATCTCATTTAAAAGTATCTAGTCATTAATCCATGCTATTTCTGAAAGTTAACTTTTTAACAGAAGTATCAATATCAAACTTCTTTTCTTTAGCCTGTGTGTTATAAAGAAAAGAAAACACACTTCCTCTGACAATATAAACAATTCCTGGTAAATAACTTGAAGACATATACCATATAACTTTAGACTGCATATTTAAAATACACATTAACAAAGCACAATAGAAATTCTTGTTAAGGCCTTCATTAATCGATAGAGGATGACAACGCATCCATCACGCAAGAAAACTGGGAATATAGGAAAAACAAAACAAAACTCCTCTTCTGCTTTTTAGTTCCTTAGCATATGAAGACTGAAACATAATCAATATTATGTATCAATGTTTGGGAGAAATGTGTCACTGTATTGTTCTACATTTTAACTTTAATTGTTTTGTTATTTAGTATGACAACAGGAAACAGAAAAGACAGATAATGATGGGGACAATAATAGAAATTGATATGAATTGAAACTTTACTAAATAATATAGCCTGAATCTACATAAAATATATTTCTTTTCGAAATATTTATTTAGTAATTGTCCTTAAACTTTATAAAGGTTTTAAGCTAAAAATATCATATGAAAACTTGGGTCTCAGTTCTGTTATTGTCACACATAAAATTGATACCATTCAGAAAATTTCTTAAAATTTCTGAGCTGGGCGCGGTGGCTCATGCCTGTAATCCCAGCACTTTGGGAGGCCGAGGCATGCAGATCACGAGGTCAGGAGATCGAGACCATCCTGGCTAGCATGGTGAAACCCCATCTCTACTAAAAATACAAAAAATTAGCCGGGCGTGGTGGCGGGCGCCTGTAGTCCCAGCTACTTGGGAGGCTGAGGCAGGAGAATGGTGTGAACCTGAGAGGCGGAGCTTGCGGTGAGCTGAGATCCGGCCACTGCACTTCAGCCTGGGTGACAGTGCGAGACTCCGTCTCAAAAAAAAAAAAAAAAAAAAAAAAAAAAAAAAAAAAAAAAATCTCTGGACATCTTTGGCTTCATTATTACACTGAGAAGTTAGGACTTATAAAGAGAATACTTAGTAATATGTTAGGATGTAAAATTCTACAAATGAAAATAAAATTCTTCTTAGGACAACTTAATGTTTATTAGGACATTTATCATGTAAATAATTGGAGCTTATTTTGTGCCAACTTGTGTTGCTGAGGCTTCATTCCTTTATTTGCTCCTTCAATTATTCTTGTATTTTTTATGCATTTATTCAGTGCCTGGAAGGTATGATGCTCTATGCTACACTTTAGAAACACAGGAGTGAACAAAAAAATTATAGTTATGTAGAGTCTGGTGAAACATGTGCTAACCTTTGGCTTGTGAATTCTTTAGGGTTTCATTATTAATATATTGCAAGAAATTATTTTGTTAAAGGTACAACTATCCCAGGATAAAAATTTCTTTTGTTGGCGATACAGTAATTTACAAATATTCTTTATAACGAAACTCTTTAAGAACCTCTCATCATGTATCATGTAAGCTGATGTAAATATAAGTTAAGAACAGATCAGCTTGTTCATGATTTCATAATTTGATATATTTAGTTCTTATGAAGAAGTATTTATTTCTGTATAAGAGAATCATTGATTTTCTGTGTTTTTTTTTTTTTTTTTATTGCAGCAGCAAGAGATAACATGGGATCTACTCTGTTAACACATTTTTAAGTATAGAGTACCTTATTGCTTACTACAAGCACAGTGTTGTATATTGAATCTCCAGAAATAATTCATCTTGCATAACTGAAATTTTATACATGTTTATTAGCAACTCCTTATTTTCCTGTCTCCTCAGGGCCTAACATTCTGTTCTTTGTTTCTATGAATTTGGCTATTTTACATACATCATATCAATAAAGTCATGCAGTATTTGTCCCTCTGTGACTGGCTTATTTTATTTAGTGTATTTGTTCATTTTTGCACAACTATGTAGAAATACCCTAGGCTGGGTAATTTATAAAGGAAAGAATTTTAATTGACTCATAGTTCTGTATGGCTGGGGAGGCCTCAGGAAACTTACAATACATAGCAGAAGGAGAAACAAACACATCCTTCTTCACATGGTAGCAGGAGTGAGAATGGGAGCTGAGAGAAGGAAGAAGCCCTTATGAAACCATCAGATCTCGTGAGAACTCACTCACTGTCATGAGAACAGAATGCGTAGCATGACCATAACCACCCTCATAATTAAATTACCTCCCACTGAGTACCTCCCACAACATGTGGGGATTATGGGAACTACAATTCAAGATGAAATTTCGGTGGGGACACAGCCAAACCATATCACTTAGTGTAAAATCCTCAAGTTCATCCATGTTGTTGCATATTGGAGGATTTCATTTTTTTAGATTCAATCATATTCCATTGTATGTATCTGCCATATTTTCTTTATCCATTCTTCTGTTCATGATCATTTATGTTGTCTCCACATCTTGGCCATTGTAAATAATTCTACAATATACATGGAAGTTCATATATATTTTCAAGACTCTTATTTTAACTATTTTGGATGAATTACCAGTAATGTGATTGCTGGATTAAATGGTAATTCTATTTTTGATTTTTTGAGGAACTTTCATACTGTTTTCCAAATTAGTTACACCATTTTACATTCCCAACAATAATATACAAGGAATCCAGTTATCCAAATTCTCACCAACACTTATTAGTGCTTTTTAAAATAATGGCTAACCTAAGTGAGATAATATATCATTATGGATTTGATTTGCATTTTCTTGATGATTAGTGATGTTGAACATCCTTTTTATATACAGTTGGCCATTTGTATGTCTTTTGCGGAGAAATGTCTATACATAGACAATCTTTTTTCCTTTGGGTTATTTGGATTTTTAATTTATTTTTACTATCAAGTTGTTGGCATTCTTTATCAGATATTTGAATTGCAAATATTTTCTCCTTTCCCATAGATTATCTTTCATTTTTTTGGTTGTAGTTGTAGTACTGTTTTTCTATTTTTTATTTTGCTGCTTGTGTTTTTGATCTTATATCCAAGAAATCATTGCCAAGTCTGATGCCTGAAGCTTTTCAACATTTTTTTGTCTACACGTTTTACAGTTGCAGGTCTTCCAATTACATCTGTAATCTATTTTGAGTGCATTTTTGCATATGTTGCAAGAAAGGGTCCAATTTTATGCATTAGCATGTAGTTATCCAGTTCTCCAAACATAATTTATTGAACAGACTATCCTTTCTCTATTGTGTATTTTTGGCACCTTGTTGAAGATGTTGACTACATATTCAAGAGTTTGTTTCTAGGCTCTCTATTCTGTTTTGTTGGTTGATGGGTCTGTTCGTACCAATGCCATACTATTTTAAATATTGTATCTTGGTAATATATATTGAAGTCAGGAGCATGAAGCCTCCAGTTCTGTTATACCTTCTAAGAATGCAATGCTTATTTACAGTCCTTTGTGGTTCAATATATATTTGAAGATTATTTTTTCTATTTCTGTAAAAAAATGCCATTTAAGTTTTGTATTAAATCAAACCAAATTTGATTTGGGTAGTATAGACATTATAACAATATTAACTATTCTAATCCAAGAACATGGGACATCTTTCAATTTATTCATGCCTTCTTTAATTTCTTTCATCAATGTTTTATAGTGGTCAGTGTATAAAGCTTTAACCTCCTTGGTTAAGTTAGTTACTAAGTAATGTATTCTTTTTGATGTTATTATAAATGAAATAACTTTCCTTTCTTTCTGAATTGTTTAGTATTAGTGTGTATGAATGTGTGAATGATATTTTATGTTGATTTTGTGTCCTTGAACTTTACTGGATGTGTTTTATTAGTTCAAAGAGTATTTATTTATTTATTTATTTTAGAGACACACTCTCTCTGTTGCCAAGGCTGGAGTGCAGTGGTGCAATCATGATTCATTGCCTCCTCAACCTCCCAGGCACCAGTGATCCTCCTACTTCAGCCTGCCAAGTAGCTGGGACCACAGGCACATACCACTATGCCCAGTTAATTTTATTTTCTTCTGTAGAGACAGGGTTTTATTATGCTGCCCCAGCTGGTCTTGGACTCCTGGGCTCAAGTAATCCTCCTGCCTCAGCCTCCCAAAGTGTTGAAATTACAGACATGAGCCACCATGACTGGCCTAGTTCTAATTGTGTGTGTGTGTGTGTGTTTGTGTGTGTGTGTGTGTGTGTGTGTGTGTGTGTGATGTTTCCGTGGTTTCCTACATATAAAATCATGTCATATGCAAAAACATAATTTTGACAAAACTTAGCTAGACTAAGAAAAAAGAGAAGATTCAAGTAAAATCAGAAATAAAAGAGGAAACATTACAACTGATACCATGGAAATACAAAGGGTGATAAGAAACTGCAATATATATATATATAAACAAATTGCAAAACCTAGAATAAATAAGTAAATCCCTAGAAACATACAACCCACCAAGACTAAATCATTAAGAAATAGAAAATCAAAACACATATTTAACTAGCAAGAAAATTGAATCAATAATCAAAAAATATTTGCAATCAATAAAAATCCTGATATCTTCACTGCTGAATTTTACCAGTCTTTTAAAAATTGTCAATCCTTCCCAAACTCTTCCAAAAATGTGAAGAGGAAGAAGCTCTCCAAATTTACTCTTTGAAATTAGTATTACTCTGTTAGCAAAGCCAAATAAAGACAGTCTGGGAAAAGAAAGGGTTAATATCTCTGGTAATAACAGATGCAAAAATCTTCAATAAAGTAATAGAAAATATAATTCGCTAGTACATTAAAAAGATCATACATCAGGATCAAATGGGATTTATCCCTGGGATGTAAAGATAGTTCAACTTAGAAAAATCAATTAAGGTGATACATCACATTAACAAAATGAAAAATAAAAACCACAGGATCATCTCAGTAGATACAGAAAAAGCATTAGAGAAAATTTAACACCTTTTCATGATAAAATATCTCAATAAACTAGAAACATGAGGAATGTACTTCAAAATAATAAAGGCCATATATGACAAGCCTAGAGTTAATAGCATACTCAATGATACTCAATGGTGAAAAACTGAAACATTTTTCTGTAAGATGAGGAACAAGTCTAAGTTGCTTACTTTTGACACTTCTATATAAAAGACATACAAGTCAGAAAGACTTGTTTGCAGATGAGATGATCACTGATTTATATGTAACTTTTTCTCAGCCACATTATTTTTTATTATTTTTTGTAGATTGTTTGTGTACAAAATTGATGTATAGATAAGCCAGAAATGAATCACATATGACAGTAATGTTGAACTACAACGTAATGTAAAAAAAAATTGTAACTATTAAATATATTGTCTTAACATTTGAAGGTATATAACCTCCATTTGCCTAATCAATATATTTACATAGTAAATTAATGTTTTAAAAACTTTGAAAATCATTGAGAAAATATAATTTACATATTCAATAAGACTTATTTATTACAAATAGGTATTTCTATATTATAAAATTTTATTTCTTAAGAAAACCTTGCAAACAGAAGTCATACATTTGTTTTTCGACTTCAACATTTACAAATAAAATGGAAATTCTGTGAACAATAAGGTTGATCGATTTATACAGTAGAAAATGAAAAAATATCCAAAAATTAGTTCATAAAAGAAGTTTGCTCAATTTCAAGGGCTGCAATATGGTGTACAGTTCCATGCAGACTTTAAAATATTTCTCATTTCCAAAGAATTATAATGTATTATATTACCTTAATGTGTTCTTTAAACTTATATAAATTATAAGCAGCAAATATTTTTTCAAAGAAAGAAGTTAAGAACTATCTCTATTAAAAATCAAATTCTCCCCATACGATATTTCAATTTTCTCTTCATAAATTACAAAGTAATCAATCTTTCCTTTACACTGGCTTTAAGTATATCATTATGAATATATGTTATATCAGAATTTTGGGTATTTGTAGAATTTTGACTTTGTTCTTTAAATCTATGCATTGTTATCTTATACTTTAATATCTAGTGGGCATAATCTCTTCTACCTCCCCATTATTACTCTGTGTTTTAGAAATTTCTTAGCAGATCATGTTGATTCACTCTTTCATATAACCTTTCATCTGTTGCATCTTCTTCGCGCCAAATGCTATTTTTATTTTTGAGATTTTTCATTATATTTATGGATTAACATAAGGAGAAGTAGCATGTTGTTATTTTGAATCTTTCTATACAGAACATGATATTTGTTATATTGGTTTATGCCATATTTAGTTATTTTACATTATTTTTCTATCTAGAAATTTTGTCAGCATTAAATTTTATAAATGAGTTTTTAAAAAATATATATTTTCTTTCTGTTTTTGGATTTGATATGAGAAGTCTAAAAATTTCTGTGGACTGATTTAGAACTTTTGTGTGTTATTACAAATAAAATTGTCCCCTTAATTTCCTTGTTGGAAAAGATTGCTTGATTATAATTTTACAGATCTATTTCTGGGTTCTCTATTCAGTTCCATTGATCTATGTGTCTCTTCTTTTACCAATGCCACATCATCTCAATTACTACAGCCTTAGAGTAAAGCTTGAGCTCAGGTAGTGTGAGTCCTTTAGTATTTTTCTTCTGCTTCAATACCGTGTTAGATGTTTTTCCAAGAAATTTTGTAGTAAACAAACTATTGTTCAAGAAAAATGGTAGCAGAAACTTTGTTATAACTTGTAACAACTAGTTCCCATAAGCCCTTCCTTTAAAAAGTGCTAAATGCTGATGTTGAATCAAGCAGAAAATTACTCATGTGTTTTTGCCAAAAAGCCTGATGGTGACTATTGAATCTATCCCTGTAGGAAAACTACCAAAATAAATATTGTTACAAGCAAGAGTATCAATGATATACAATGTGCCTATATATGTAGAAATGACATAAAAATGTATCAATAAAGGAACTGTATGCAGGAAACTATAAAACAATGATGCAAAAAATCAGAGAAGATGTAAACAAAGGAAGAAATATTCCATGTACATGGATTGGGAACCTCCATATTGTTGAGATATTTGTTCCACACAAATTTATCAATAGATTCAATATTATCCAAATCAAAATCCTAGAAATCTGTATTAGAATAGTAATAAACTAATTCTGATGTATGTATGGAAAGTAAAACAATACCTAGATTATCGAAACACATTTCTTCCTTTGTTTACATCTTCTCTGATTTTTTGCATCATTGTTTTATAGTTTCCTGCATACAGTTCCTTTATTGATACATTTTTATGTCATTTCTAAATATATAGGCACATTGTATATCATTGATACTCTTGCTTGTAACAATATTTATTTTGGTAGTTTTCCTACAGGGATAGATTCAATAGTCACCTTCAGGCTTTTTGGCAAAACCACATGAGTAATTTTCTGCTTGATTCAACATCAGTATTTAGTACTTTTTAAAAGAAGGGCTTATGGGAACTGTTGTCATAAGTTACAACAAAGTTTCTGCTATCATTTTTCTTGAACAATAGTTTGTTTATTACAAAATGTCTTGGAAAAACATCTAATTGTGTCACCATTTCTTGTCATTTAATATTATATTGGAGAAGTGGGATGTGAACCTCACATTTTCTGTTATAGCTGATTATAATAATTTGCCTCTCTCCATCAATAATCACTCACTTATATTAGGTTTTCATTACCCTGAACAAAATATAACTCCATGTTGATTACTCTATGCCAAAATCTTCTTTCTCTCCTTGGAAAAGATATGTCCATTTAATCTGCGTGCATAAATATAAATTTTTACTTTCTGGATTTTTTTCTCCTAAACATCATATTTTTTCATTTATTGTTTTAATGTTTCTTCCCGCAGGGACAACAACCAAGTACAAGAAGTTGGATCTCCTTTCCTGTCTTCCACTTCAACTATTTCACTAAGAATTTATCCAACACTTTATTACCTTTCACTTCCTTTTTCTACTCTTCATCATACAATTTTGTGTTTCTTATTATATTAAGAGCATTATTTTGTACAGCTTTCATATTTACCTAAATTCTATCATCGCTTTTTACCTTTTTTACACTTGGAGTTCTACCAGTTTACTTTTGATCTTTTATTTTGTTATAGGAAAGGTCAAGTGATACAAAGTAGCTACCCATTCTCACTGTCAGTACTTTCTTTGCCCCTTTAACTACTTTCTTGTATAATGCAAAGAACTTAGATGTGTGAAGCTTATGTGCTCTTTATTTAAGCAGAGCATTTGAAATAATCGTCTTTCCCCCACAGTCCTTGAAATCATTGTTCCCTAAATTTTCTACTGTAAATTTATCATTCACTCACTATCCATTGTATTTGCTTATCTATTCAGTGCAAACTAATTGTTGAGCATCCATTCTATTTCTGACACTGTTCTAGGCTAAAGGAACATGATAACAAACAAAAGAGATTATATCTGTCTCTTATGGAGTCAACATTTTAATGAAATGAGATAAGCAATAAATAAGTTGAGTGAATATATGACATGTCCAGTGATGGTGGGTAGTTTTAATATCACTTAAATTCATTATCTTTCTAGACTTCCTGTTTAAACATTTGGGAATTGATAGAAAAAACAGTGGGAGGGGGTGAAATATGAAGGTTTAGATTTATTTGTTCATTTAGTGAGCCTTAATTGAGTGTTTATTATGTGCTACACCCTATTCTAGATGCAGAAGAAAACATAGCCCCTACTTTCATGAAATGTATCTTATAATAAAGAGTCTTCCCTGCTTGCAGAATTATTCCTTCCTCTCCTTTTTGAAGATCCTTTAACAACCTTTTCTAACAAAATAAACTTGCAATAGGAAAACAATGTTACTGAAGCCACATCTTCGCTGTCTGTTAAACCAGATTAGACAGCATGCTTTGTGGATCAATTACAATGTTAAACCTGGGAACCGAAGAGGTGCACATAGGAGTATAGAATTGTAAAATTTATAATTTAGAAAAAAAGATGAGGAGAAATATATCTGTGAATGTCTTGTGAAAACAGTAGAAAATTAGGGTTGAACATGATTGTAGTTTGGTTGAATTTGAGTATGAGTGCGTTGCCAGATAATCTGCATTTGGTGTGCTGAGTCAAGCAGACGGGAGTGTTCATCATCACTCTTCTTGATTAGCTGACACATTTGGGATGAGTAGTGGGCCATGAAAACTACATTTAATATGCCAGTAATTCCTAATTATAATGTATTTTAAAAACATAAAAATGTAGAGAAATAAAAATTTTGAGTAGAATTATCAGGTTTAAGACACTCAATTACTATCAACTATGTCCTCTGAAGGACCCAGAGGTCAATTTATTCACCAAATCTTTAAGAAACCTACCAAAGAGGATCCTTGTGGTCTTTAAAAATTTTTTTAAAGACATATTTTTTTAGAGTAACTATGTACTAGACAACCAGAATACTCAGACGCTAACATGACAGAAAATACTAGAAACCGGCTCTGAGGTAATCATAAACTCCTAGCAAACTGAAAACTTCTATGGTTCACTGCTCAGAGTGGAGCTCACTTTGTCAGGTGACACATATTATTCCCTGAGATTCTTTTAATCCCACCTAAAATTATTTTCTTGGTCTTTAAGTATATATTTATAACAGCACCTGACAGAATTCTCATATCAATTTTAATCCCTGTGTGATCATTAGAGTAAGAGAGGCCAGATTAAGCATCTTTCTTTCAAAATAATAAATCAAAGTCAATATGCTCACATGAAGAATCATAGAGATTAGTGTTACCATTTAAGACATAAAATATGACTCCCTGTTTTTACTCTGAAGAGGTAAGTTGGCTTTGAGGGAAAGATAATAGGGTAAGATAAGACATATGAATCAGCACTTCTAAATTTAATGATGTTTTTTCCTGACATGTCTTCTTTGCTAAAGTAAATCAACACAGCCCTAGAATTTGATAAACAACCATCAAGCTGTCAAATGTGTGGTATTTTCCCCCTTACTCCAATGATTAGAGAACACTGAAAGCAGAAGGCCGAGAGAACCATATGTGTATTTCCATCACATTGAGGTTTAGCCAACCCTTGGCCCCATGACACAAACTAAAATAAAAGGGCTTTAATCGTCTAGCATTCCACAGGCTATTATGGCATACATTTTTAAAAATACATCCTCCTGCCTCTAGGACTAAAAGTATCTATTGGAGGAACAAGGTAGGAGATTAATTCTATAAAAATTAGATTTCTGTTATTTCAGTAAAATTTCTGTTGGTCTAGTGTTCTGAGACATGTCAAAACATCGTTTCCAAAATGAATGAAGTAACACGATTCTTTAAATCCACATTTGGTGTACTGATCTAATCATTCTGCATTAAATGAAAACAAGTTAAAGAAGGATTTCTGTTGTGCAAGTAACAGTTCTTAAGGCAATCCAGAGGCAATTATATTACCAATGCTGCCCTTGGTGAAATACATTGTGTTATCTGGCAAACAAGAATTCATCAAGTGGAAGTAACATATGTAATATTGGCCTTAAACAGATCCCAAAGGTACAAATATTTTCATGAGTGGTTTGCTGATTCTTTCAGCACTCTGACATTGGTTGTGCTACCACACTCTTCTCAATCTATGCCAGTAATCTCTGAGGAATTTCCCCATCACAAGTTGACTGAAAAGAAAAATCCAAGCCAGATAATAGGTAGCTCTAAAATTATAGGATGGAACTAACCCAAAGTGACAGCTATGGCATCATAACCCTCTCAGGAATAGTCCAAAAGAAGAATGAAACAGGAAAGTCATCCCAGAACTACCTTTACAATAGTTCATATTGTTTACTTTCCCAGAAATTATTTTAGATCTAAAGTAAATATCTACTTTTATTCAGAGTAATGACTAAAGTTATAGTTCACTGTTAAGATACTCAGTGAAATAGCATTCAGAAGATTGGTAGTAACAAATTTTGGGGTATATAGATGAATTGCTTAGAGTTTTTCCAAAATCAGACAATACTTGTGTATCATTAAGAGACCTTTATGGTTCTGGAGTCATTCAGTACAAAAGATACAGATAATGATCCACCCTGGGATTGTCACCATCTTTTACCCTTCCTCTCCTCTCCCACTTCTTACTATATCAGTTCATTAACAGATAGACAATGCTTTCAGGATGGAACAAAGAATGAATTCACAGATATGGATTTACCCTCACCAACTGTGATAAGGCTATGCTGCTGTTGGCTGAAAACTTTGCCAGAATGCTAAGCACTTCAGGTTCAAGAATAGTATCTTACAATATCCTCTCACAGCAGAGAATATTGAAAACATGTCACATCAGGTTGATAATGCTTGGAGTAGTTGTCATTTGAAACACGGTTATTTGGGATTTGAGTTTCTTTCTACTTACTGTCAGTCCCAGCATGCTTTGGCTTGTTCAATGCCTTACACAATATCATGAGGAACTATAATGGCAATGTTTTCATGCAAATAATTCATTGTACAAACATATATTTACGTCATGGTTTGAGATCCACGGCATTTATTGGTGGATAACTTTAAATTCAGGTTTGTCTGAGACATTTCTGGATTAGACAAAATTGTGTTATATATTTATTGTCTTCATTTTTTTCTCAGAATCTTTAAAAGTGTTTCTATCTGTATGATAAATAACATTTTTAAAAACTCATCTTTTTCACTGGGCTTATTTTTTTCTTTCTTTCTTTATTTTTTTTGAGACAGAGTCTCCCTCTGTCACCAGACTGGAGTGCAGTGGCACAATCTCAGCTCAATGCAACCTCCGCCTCCTGGGTTCAAGCAATTCTCCTGCCTCAGCCTCCTGAGTAACTGGGATTACAGGCATACGCCACCACGCCCAGCCAACTTTTGTATTTTTAGTAGAGACAGGGTTTCACCATGTTGGCCAGGCTGCTCTCAATCTCCTGACCTCATGATCTGCCCATCTTGGCCTCCCAAAGTGCTGGGATCACAGGCGTGAGTCACCGTGCCCGGCCCTCACTGGGGTTATTATACTCCCCATCATATTGTGACAATAGTTCCTGTAATATAGAACGACATCTTGAACATTTAATAATGAAGTCTGCTGGGTGAAAATATGTTTAGGGTTGAGGGCCTCTAGATATGGATTAGCAAAGGATGTTGCTGATTCTTCAGCTTAGTCAGAAGGTAGAATAAAAAACAAAAGCAAAACAATAAATGGAAAAAGGAATTAGCTCTTTCACTATTGTATTTGAAGATTCCCTAATATATATATTTTTTAAACTGGTCTACTGGGTTAATTTGGCTTAGAATTTCTGTTGTGCAAGTGAGAAAGTCTTTATTGATGTATGTATATTGATTCCTTTTATAGAAAAACAAGATGTTTACTGAACTGGCAAGCAGAAGAGTTCTCTGAATGGGTGTAATGGAATAATCTTAACTATCAAAGTTAACAGTGATACTGACAACTTTAGTTTCAAAAAGAAAGGGTACTAGAATTTAGAGAATTCTCCAGGGCACATTCTTATGATTCCTCTAGGAAGAGTCAAAACATCAAGGGCTCAGATCACTCGGGAATCAAATATTGAACTATTTTCAGTAGGGTGACCACCTACTGAATTTGAATATGTTCCAGAGTGGGTTTTTTTTTTAATTCCTGAAGCAAAGTAGCTAACTATAATTCACTTTTGCTCATCAAATTATCCTTCTACTAATGATAATGAGGATGATGATGATTGTCCAGTAACATTCATCTACCTCTTTAAAATACACCAGACACTGTCCCAAGTGCATTTCAATAACTAATTTAATCCTACATTTTAAAAGTATATACAATTATTAAGAAATATGTCGTTAGTATGCATAAATCTTAAAGATGGTTTTTATAACCTCCCCAAATGTGTCTTTTTCCTGCTATGCGACAGAACAAGCCTTTTTATCAAAGTGAAATAGAGGTAAATTTAAATACTAGAAAGGAATAAAGGTAGAGTTAGGAGAAGCTGAAAGCTAACTATTCATCATTCTTGTCCATTTTGTCCAAAGACAACCACATTGAAATCTTCAAAATGCTCTTCTCGCTCTCAGTCTTTTAACTTTATTTTCTGTTAACTTTTCAGTTCTACAATTTTTATACTGGTCAGAACTTTTCTGAGTGATGACTGGGAATAGAACGCCGGCTTCCCATCAACAAACACTTACCAACTTCCAGCAGATGTTGCAAAAAGATTCACTGATTTGTGCTACAATCAGCAGGGCAATTGTTTCATTTTGACTCTCTGTGAAATCCAATGTATCCATTTTAGTTTGACTGACAGACATGGATTTCTCTTCTAGTGAATTTTTCTGTGCCATTGGAAATGCAAGCCTGATGGACAATGCTTTCACAAAAGATGATAAATCTTTTTTTTTTTAATCTTTCTCTCTCTAAAAATTGAAAGCAGCAATGGCTCGCGAATATTTATGTAAAACTCAAGGGTTATGCATTCTTCCCTAAACTTGGATCCATAGGAAAAATATATAGTCTATGCATATAAATCTGTTTTCGTCATTTTAGTTTACAAAGCCTTGTCCATGTAATCATCATACTTAGTAATATCCAGTGGAAAAAAAGTAGTGATTTCTTTGAAAATGTCAAATCTGCTAAATATCAGAAATGCTTTCTGTACATAAATATGAAACTGCCTATATAAAGCAATACAAGGACCCTCAACAGTTGAAATTTATTAACAATTTATTCTGGTTTTATTTTTTCTTTTGAAATATTATATAAACAACGTTTTTGACCCATGCTTTGTCAGTACTTAGTAAAGTATGCTTTCTGAAAGTAAATATATCATAGAGTAAATACGTTTTGATTATACTACAAAAATTATAGAAATTAGCTGTGGACATGCGCATTTAAATAAGTCGTATTTTGAAAGCAGTCATTAGGCTATACAAACGCTTCATCCAACATCATTTTTATGAATATAGTCAGTTTTGGCACGCTTCCTTTTAGACATCGCTGGAAGAGTTTTTACAGTATTCTGTGTTGACTATCTTCATCACTGTTGGAACTTAGTAAGACTTATTTTTTAATAGAGTAATCTAGATGAATAACACCCATGTTATCAAATTAAGAAGTCATATAAACTAACAGGATTGATAATCTTATGTGTGCCATGAAATGATTCCAAATGAGCTTCAAAATGAAGATGATGCATTAAAAAAAAAAAAAAAAAAAAAAAAAAAAAGGTTGTCTTACTCTTTCAAGAAACATAATTTGAAGAGGTCAGCTACGTAAATATATACATTTTGGTATGCTTATAAATTAGTCTCATTAATATACGTTCAAGTTTTTGGAAGATGATGAGCTATACTGAGAATGATCAGTAGTGGAATACTTACTTCCAAACTCCAGCAATTACTCATTGAAAACATTTATTTATATATTTTTTAAATTTTTATTTCAGTAGTGTTTGGTGAACAGGTGGCTTTTGGTCACATGAATAAGTTCTTTTGGAGTGATTTCTGAGATTTTGTTGCACCCATCACCTGACGGTACATTGTAACCAATAGTCTTTTATCTGTCATTCCCCTCCCACACCTCTCCTGACCACCCTCTGAGTCCCCAAAGTTCCTTATATCATTCGTATGCTTTTGCATCCTCAGAGCTTAGCTCCTGCTTACAAGTGAGAACATACGACATTTGGTTTCCCATTCCTGAGTTACTTCACTTGATACAGAAAACTGACAGATGTTTTTGTTAGAATATCAAGAGAAAATGATTGTTACTTCATTCATTTGTCAGAGCAATACAACCAATAGGGTTTTGACAGAAAACAAATAATGTAGTAAACATAAGTAATTTAAATAGTTCATATATTTTTTCAGGAATCAGGGAAACCAACAAGGAATGGTTAAGCATCTCAGTGCTAGCAAGTAAGAAGACATTATGACTGAAAGAAAAAGATGTGGAAGTATTAGTTTCCTAGCAATGCCGTGACAAATTACCACAGATTCAGTGGCTGAAACAACAGAATTATTTTCTCATGATTCTGGAGGCTGGAAGTCCACAATCAAGGTGCCAGCAGGGTTGGTTTCATTTGAAGATTCTCTCCTTGGCTTATAGACGCTGTCTTCCCCAAGTGTCTTCACATGGTATTTTCCTCTGTGTGTGTGTCTGTCTTAATCTCCTCTTCTTATAAGGACACCAGTCATGTTGGATTAGAACCCACCTCGATAACCTCATTTAACTTGAATTACCTCTTTAAAGATGCTGTCTCCAAATACTGTCACCTTCTGTGGTATTGGGAGTTAGGACTTCAACATAGGATAGGGAAGAGATGTGTACAGTTCAGTTCATCACAGGGAGTAATCACTGGAAGCTACAGACAGCTAGAACTATAGGAAAAAATTGCCTCCCAGGAGCCTTGTGTAGAGGATACAGCCACTGCCAATGTGTTTTACTCTCTCTTTCTCTTATTTTTTTAACAGAAGTGATAAGAGAATTTAGTCAACACAATTCAGGAATGTCATACTCCCAGGGAACAGAACAAGGTGGAAAGGAGAGAGGAGTAGCTATGGAGAGACAACCCATTTACTACAGTCCACGTCTTTACCCTTTGTCCTTTGAATGAAAAACTCTTTCTTTCCATCATAGAAAAATCATGAGTTTCCATCAGCCATGGTATTTTTAAGAGTGATTTAAATGCAGTTATATTCTCATTTGAAAATAGACATACACTCCAAATAATGTATATGAGCACACAGGGATTATAAAAAGAAATTTTAATTCACGTAAAACACAGCTACTTACATAGCACTTCTTAAATTGTCATGAGACTTAAGTTGCTAATCATAGCTTCCTTTTTACAGCATTCTTGTCATTTTCCTTCCACTACATCTGCCAGCATGTTGGTTAGATGGAGTTCTTCCGGTGCAGTCAAGGAAATCATCCTTTTCTCAACTTTGAAATCTTTGATGGCCTGAGATTATTGAATTTTTAATGGGAATAATTTTAGCTTTACAGAAAAGATTTACAGGTAGGACTAGAGAAATACAATATATACCTCACCTATTTTTCTCTAATGTTATCATCTTACATACCATGGCACATGTGTCAAAACTAAAACTTAATGAATAGTATTAACTGGACTTGAGGTTTTATTTGGATCTCACTAGTTGTTTTTTACTAATGTCTCTTTTCTGTTCCAGAATCTGATCAGAAATGGTACATTGTATTTGCATGTAGTTTCCATGTGTTCTAAATTTCTACTGTTCAATGAAAAATTTTAAGCATTTCCTTGTTTTATAAATGATTTGGGCAGTTTTTAGAAGCTGTGGAAATACCCTCAATTTGGGTATATGTATGTATGTGTGTATTTTTTCTCATTACTGCACTGGGTTATAGATTTTGAGAAAGACTATCATAAGAACGAAGTGCCCTTCTTACTATATTTTGTCAAGGACTGGAATACGTCAAAATACTTTATCACTGATTATGTCAACCTTGATATTTTGCAGTATTTGCTTGGTTTACCCATTGTGAGTTACTATTTTTCTCATTTCCGTATTCTATTTTCTGAAGCAAGTCACTAATTCCAGCTCATTCTTAGGGAGGGGAAGATAAACTAATTCTTGAGAGGGGGAGAAACACATCAATATATCATTTGAAAATATTTTGTAAATGAGTTTCCCTGATCTTCTTCATGTATTTATATATTAAATCATTTATTTGTGTTCATATAAAGTGATCAATAATTTTTTTTACTTTGGATTACAATTCCAACACTACATTTTCTAATGTGTTGTTCAAATTATTTCAGCTTTGATCTCTGTGTGTTCTTTCAGATTGACCCCTCTGTTCCTTTGATGTATTTTCTTTACCTTATTTTGTGAACATGTCCTTATTTTATAGCACTACATGATGCTCTAGGCTCGTCTTGCATTTTTTCTGTGCTGGATCAAGAATCTGGTATTTTTTTGAAAGTACTTCGTGGATAATGATAGATAGAAACCAAAACCTTGGCTCTGTGTACGGTTTTACGATCACTGTAGTCTCACTGCTTCTAGGACTCTTAGTATGCAAAGCTACCTTTACAGACGCACGCAAACACACACACACACACACACACACACACACACACACACACAACATACATTTGTATAGATAATATAAGACTTGTGTATACATCTATCTCTTCTCTCTCTGTGGGCATGTGTATGTGTGGGAGGGAGTAAACATGAGTTCATACTGATGTCTCCAACTCTAATCCAGTACTGCAAGTTTCATTTTTTGTCTTTCATATGGCTGCTTGTGACTTCTTTCTCTGAGACTCAGAAACATGCATCTCCTTTTCTACCATCTGTTTATCTTTTTTTTTCCATCTGACTCTACAGGTAAATTAGTTTCACAATTGTGAATCCACTTGATTGTGAGAAACAAAATGTCAAACAGCTGTAGAATGTTTAGTATATTTTTATTTTTATTTTTGTTTTAAATCCTTAGACTTGAAATTTCCAGTCACAACATTGTTTTCTAAAGGTACTTAGGTCAGCTTGCTTTTTTGCTTCATAATTTCAGTGAGGTTTGTCATACTTTTGTAATAATACTAGATTTACTTGTTATGGTTTCTATTTAATCAAAAAATCGTCTAATTTTCTGGTTGATTTTTTAAAAATTTACATGCATTAAATTTCACCAGTTGTCTTTTACAGTTCTGTAGGTGTTAGCAAAATCAGACTAATGTGTCTACATAGTAGTGCCACACAGAAGAGTTTTATCACTCTAAAAAGTCCCCTGTTCCCCTTCTCTTAGTCAATACATCTATGTTCTCTTAAGCCACAAAAATAATGTTCTCTTTTCTATTTCTTTAGTTTTAAATTTCTAGGATTCCACATGAGTTATATTATAAAATATGTGGCTTTTAATTCTTCCTTCTTTCACCTAGTAAAATGCATTTAAGGTCCATTCATGTGGTGGGTGCATGTGCACGACTCAACAGCTCATCTCTTTGGTCAGTGAATAATGTTTCATGGAAAGGGATGTGTATTTATCCCTCTGCTGCAGGTCATAGTTTCTCAAAGATGGGCAACTGAAGGAACAGAAACTTGTTCTTCACTTTTGAGAAAGACATACTCCTGACATGACTTACCAGGATGGAGCGTTTGGGTCCCCCAAAGATAGCATTCAGTAGACAATTCTAAAGTATTGTAACTTAGTGGTAAAAATAAATACATTATAACACAATGGCTAATCTAAACCATCTTTACAAAGATGTTCTTTACAAACATGTTCATCAATATAAACAAACACAGAAATGACACAGATAATGAATTATCACTAAAGGAATTTAAGACAGCTATGGCAAATATGTTCAATATGTTCAAATATTCAACATGTTCTTCAGAATGCAAGATAATTATATTATAAATAGAGAACCAAATGAGATGAGATTCTTTAGTGATAAAATTGACTATATCTGAAATGAAAATATGGGATTGATAGCAATTAGGGACTAAAGCCTAATAAATTAGGGAACTCATAGAACATGCAATAGAAAGGGTTAAAACTTAAACCTAGAGAAAACAGTTTTATTTAAAGTAGTAACTCAGTTACTTGTAGGATTATATCAAGCAATACACCCTACATATAATTGATATCCCCAAAAATTGGCACAGAATAGGGACAGAAAACAGTATTTTAGTATAATGACCAAGCTCTTTCCAAATGTAATTAAAAGTAAGAACTAACAGTTGAAATTTTTTGTAAATAAAAAAGGAAGGAAAACACAAAACAAAACAAAAAGAAATAAAATTATCCAAGTAAGATAAACATAAAAGAAATGCAATTCTATGGTGGTACAACATAATCATATTGCTGAAAAGAGTGATAAAGAGATAAGCTTAAAAGCATCCAGAGATACCTAAACGTTTGCAAAGGAATGAGTATTATGGAAAACTGTTGACTAGGCAAATATTAAAGATTTTTTTCTAAGTTTTTTCAATTATGGACTTTTTTCTTTAAAAATAATATTAACAACAAAGAAATTCTTAAATGTAAGAAAAAATTAATGATTTTATCTTTTCTGAAATAAAATGGTGATGGGCTGTTGCTTCCCTTTCAGATTTATCACAGGTTGCTGTATAGACTTTGGGGGTGAGGGGACTTGTTTTTGTTTTCAATTAACTTTTTTATTTCTTTAGTATTTAATGTTGAGATGAATGGCCATTGATGTAAATTATACTCCTGGAAGGAATAAATCATTGTCTCAATAAACTAGAGAACGCCCCCCCCCCCAAAAAAAAACAAAAGAAAAAGATTTTTTTCTGACAACAAATAATTGAAAATTTAAAGAAAAAATTTTAGTTTGCAAAGGCCAGGCTTATTGAGCTCATTAGGACTGGCCTTAGCTGTGTGTGTGTGTGTGTGTGTATATGTGTGTGTGTATATGTGTGTGTGTGTATGTAAAACACATGATAACAATAATGCAAAGGCTGGGAGGAGGAAATGCAAGCATACCTTAATGAGATTCCTCTATTATAGATGACATAATGTAGCATCACTTTGAATACAGAACAGAATTCCTTAATCTCAGCACTATTGATATTTTGGACCAAATAACTCTTTCTTGCAGTGGGAGGTTGGTGTGCCCTGTGTATTGAAAGAAATTTAGCTACAGACCTAGTTTCTACCAACTACATGCCAACCTCTAGGTTGTGACACCCAAAAATATCTCCAGATATTCCCAAACATCTTATTGTGAAGAAATACTGGCCTCCAGGTAGTATTATACACAATGGTGAATACTGAATGTTTTTCCCTAATTTCAAGAACAGCAGAAGGATATCTGTTTTCATCAATATTTTACTAAAGGCTCTAGCTATGGCAATGAGGCAAGAATTTTTTTAAAAGGCATTTTGTTTGGAAATGAAGAAGTAATAATGTCTTATGTGCAGGTGGTATGATTACATAGAAAATACAATTGAATCTATGAAAAAGCTACTGGAAAAAATAGATTAGTTTATAAAGTTTTCAAATAACAAGATTAATATAAACAAACGATTGTATTTTCATATACTACCAGATTGAAATACAATAACAATTACAAAAAAATACAAATTTAGAAAACATTTGAATAGAAATCTGACAAAACATGTAAGATCTGTTCAGATAAAACTAAGAAAAAAGTTCTGCAAGAAATTAAAAACCTATATAAGTAGAGAAATCTATTATTTCACAGAGTTGAAAAACTCATTGTTAAGATGCCAATTGTCCCAAAATCCCAGGAGACATTTTTTTTTTTTTGTAGAAATTAACAAGCTGTTTTAAAAATTCATTTTGAAATACAAAGGACCAAAATATCCAAGTAAGTGTGAAATGGAACAAAGTTGGTAGGCCAAAACTGCCTGGTTTCAAAATGCTACAGTAATTAAGACAGTGCATTCAATAATGCACCAAACACAGACACAGACAAATAGATCAATGGAAGAGAACTTATCAATGAAGTTCACATAGATCAATGTAGTAGAATCACAATTCCAGAAATGGAACCATGCATATATGGACAACTGGTTCTCAATGAAAATACAAATGTAGTTGAAAAGAAAAGGAAGAGTCTCTGCAAGGAATGATGGTAATTGGATATCCATATAAGCAAGAAAATCCAATTTGTAGCTCATACCATAAGCAACATGAACTGAAGATGAACCACTGACCTAAAACTATAAAACTTTAAAAAGAAAATATAGGCAAAAATATTGGCAACCTTAGGTAAAGCCAGATTTCTTAGAATTGATACCACAAGCCTGAGCCATAAAATACAAAAATGATAGATTTGACTTCTTTGAAATTTATTTAGAATTTTTTTGAATGCACTGTCTTAATTATCGCAGCATTTTGAAATCAGGTAGTTTTGGCCTACCAACTTTGTTCCATCTCACAGTCACTTGGATATTTCGGTCCTTTGTATTTCAAAATGGATTTTTATAACAGCTTGTTAATTTCTACGAAAAAAAAATAATAGATTTCTCTACTTTGACTTCTTCCAAAGTGGCTGCTCTTTAAAAATCACTGCTAAGGGAATGAAAAAGACAAGTCAAAGACTGGGAGAAAATATTCGCAAAGCTTGTATCAGATAAAGAAATTGTACATAGAATATACAAAGTACTCCCCAAACTCAGTTTTAAGGAAACAAACAATCTAATATGCATTGTGAAAATGATGTAACCATACATAACACTAAGTAAAATATATGGTAAACAAATAAGAATATGAAAGATGTTCAATCTAATCAGTTATTTAGTTAAGTGCAAATTAAGTGAGAATGAAACAACACCAATATCTATTAGAATGGTTAAGATTTAAAAGACTGGTAATCATCTCTACTAAAAACACAGAATTAGCTGGGTGTGGAGGCGCACGCCTATAATCCCAGTGAAAGAGATCAAATGAAATAATGAAATCCACAGGCAGACAGCCCGGGCGGCGCCTTGAGCCTAGCTAAAAGTTGACCCTAAAGGCAGACAGCCCGGGCGGCGCCTTGAACCTAGTTAACAAGTTGACCCCGACCCAACTGATAATGTTATCTATAGATTTCAGATGTTGTATAGGCAAGCATTGTGAAAGTCCCTGTCTTGTTCTTTTTCTGTTCTAAATTACTAGTGCTTGCCATATATCTCTCAAACTTCCTGAGCCCAGTATAAACATATCCCTCCATATATCTCTCAACTTACTGGGCTCATCCCACTACATCTCTCCCCACCATATATCTCTCAATTCAAAGACTACCATATATCTCAACTTTAGAAAGACACCACCTGGAAAGTCCCTGATAAGAGCACAGTCGTTTGTGAGAGCGCGGGAACCAATAAAAAAACTGCTAAATGTATAGACTTAAAATGTTAACCAATTGTAATGCTGTAACCTAGAGAATTCCCTCGTTCCTCTGCAACTTTACAAGTCCTGTTTACATTAGGCTATAAAAGGCAAGCGCACACATTGTTCAGGGCCCTCTTGTATGTTGTAAAACGGAGGGACCAAGTTCGAACTTGCATTAAAGATCCTTGCCGCTTGGCTTTGACTCTGGTCTCTGGTGGTCTTTTTCGGAGAATAAAAGGTCTGGGCATAACACCAGCTACTTGGGAGGCTGAGGCAGAAGAATCACGTGAAGCCGGCAGGCAAGGGTTGTGGTGAGCCAAGATAGTGGCATTTCACCACCCTGTGCAACAAGAGTGAAATTCGGTCTCAAAAAAAAAAAAAAAAAAAAAAAAAAAAAAGACTGGCAATGTCAAGTTTTAGAGGGAATCTTAAGGAACTTGTACTCCCATACAATGCTGGTGGAAATGCAAAATGTAACATTCATCTTGAAAAGGTTTTCATTTTCTTTAAAAGTTAAGTATTCATCTCTCCTGTGATATGGTCATTCTACTCCTAAATATTTGTCCAAGATAAAAGATTTGAACATGAGTTTTTATAGAAACTTTATTTATAAATAGACAAAAACTGAAAATAACTTGAGTCTATCAACTGGTGGTTGGGTAAAAAGAATCATGGTGTGTTCATATAATGACATACTATTGAGCATTTGTATAATGGCATTATATAGAAATATGAAAAGTATTGAAATACTGAGATGTGCAACAAAATGAATGAAACTCGAAGCAAGTATGCTGGGTGAAAGATGGCAGATGTAATGAGTACATGACATATGCATGTTTTTAATAAAATAGAAAAATAAAGGAGTAAAAATTTTAAAAATGAAAAATCTCTAGAATATACAAAGGAATCCATAGGACAAAGGGTTAATCAATGGTTGTCTGAATGGGGAGAAGTGGAGAGGAGAAGGAATGAGATATTATAATGAGAGAGTGGAAACTCTTCGTAGTAACAGATACATTCACTTATGATTGGGATAATGATATCATTGGGTGTATATGAGAACATCAAATTGTACACACTTTAAATATACATTGTTTATTTTTGGTCAGTTATACATAAACAAAGCTATTGAAATTAAAAGTATTAACCTACATGTCAAAACCTATGATTGTTAATATTATAAAAGCAAACCTATGAGAACATCTTGGTGATATCAATTAGGCAACAATTTCCTAGATGTGCTATTAACAGACTCAATGATAAATAGCACAACATCAAAAGGCAGAATTTCATTTCTTCAAAAGATACCCTGAAGTGAATCAAAAGACAATTCATATACTGAGGAGAAGTATTTGCAAATGCATCTGACAAAGAACTTTTCCAAATTTTTATATCCAAAATATGTTTTAAAACCCTGAAACTCAATAATAAGGAGACGAATACCCCAATTGATAAATGCCCAAAAGACTTGAACAGCCTGCACCACACACAATGCATGAATCAAATAAGAAACTGCAATTTAGCTCAATATCATTGATCACTGAAGAAATGCAAATTAAAATTCCAATAAGTAAGTCCCACATGTGCCTGTGAGAATATCTAAAATTAAAAAGGTTGATCATAGCATTGCTAGTGAGTGTGTGGAGCAAGTAGCAATATCATACCTGGCTGCTGGGAATGAAAGTGTTATGATCACCTTGAAAAACAGTTGCATAAAAAGGTATACATATACCTACCCTTTGTCCTAGTCATTACACAATTAAATGTTACCTATTTGTAGATTCTTAGGCTTGAATGTGTAGAAGTTTTCTTTGTAATAGCCAAACCTTGGACACTGCTTCAATATCCATCACCAGATAAATAGACAAATAAGTTGTGATATGTTCATACAATGGGATACTACTTGGCAGTCAAAGAATGAACTGTTGATTCAGGAATCAATGAAGATGAACCTCAAAATAAGTTGCTGCATGAAGAAGCCAAAAAATAAAGAATATGTGCTATATGATTATATTTATACATGGTTCCATAAAATGCACCCTCATTTTGCTGACAGAAAGTATAGTACTTGGTTGGGGACAGAGATATGAGAAATGCAACGTGTGGGAGGAAAGAATTACAATGTTTCAAGAGGAAACTTGGCAATGAGTGATAAGCTCATTATCTTAACTACAGTAATGATTTTATGCATCTACACATATATGCAAACATAGAAACTGGACACTTAAAATATGTGCTGTTGATTGACAACTAATCCAATAAAACTATTAAAATGTACATGTTATTAGGACTCCTTAATTTTTATCTCTTATCCTAATCTCATTCTTGAACTAAAAGTTTACGTATCCAACTTTCTGCCTGACGTCTCCTCTAGGAGTTCCCGCAGGAATCTCTAATTTCGAATACATAGAGCTTGATATTCTTTTTCCAAATTTTCATCTCTTGTAATATTGAAACTCTTCATCAGTGGTAAATTCATTTTTCTAGTTTCTTAGCTCAAAATCCTTAGAATTATGCTTTTGTAATTCTTTTATCCTCTCATACCCTACATCAAATCTCTCAGCATATCTTGTGTTGTCTGTCTTTAAATTACATCTAGGAGCAACTCCTTCTCAATACCTTCACTGTTTGCACTATAGTCCAAACCAGTCTGTTGTATCAACCCCCTACAATGCCCTTTAACTTTCAAAATGTCTTTCATTGTTATTCCCCTCTAGAGCAGCCAGGTGGACCCTTGTAATGCATTCACATAATTGTGTCACATTGTCAGCTCCTCCTGTGCCCTCCTATCCTACTCATAACAAAATCAAAAATCCTTTTCTTAGTTTACAAGATTCTACAAAATCTAGTAGCCCTGCTCTCACCTATCAATCAATCTGCTTCAACCACCTTGGAGTGCACTCTTGCCTCAGACATTTGCACTTCATGGATGCTCTTTCCGGAATGTCCTCTACTGAAATATTCACCAGGCTTATTCCATCCCTTCATTCACATCTCTACCCAAAATGTCTATCCTTGGAGAGGCTATCGTGTCTGTAGTAGCACCACCTCGCCACATTCATTGTCTTCATAGCATGTATCATTACATCCAATTTTACAGCACGTGTGTTTGTAAATTGTTTGTACCTCCCGTTAAAATATAATCTTAAGAGGAGCAACTTGGTCCTCTTTTATCTACTGCTCTTTAATACGTTTGGTGATTGATACAAATCAGTTGCTTTACTAAACGAATCAGTCAATACACACAGCGTTAACATTGGCAATCTCAAAAAGTTGAGAATTACAAATCTAGACTTTAGAGCCAGCTCATCTATATGCTTCTCAAATGTTAACTGTGAACTGCAAAACATTGAGACTCCTACATCTTTCAGAGTAATTCTTCCACACTGTTAAAATATTAAATAGTACCAAAAATTTCATCAATTCTGGCAGAAAAAAAACCAGCAACAATGATTTTTAATGTGGCTTAACCAAATTGCATGTTTGACTCTCATAACACAAAACCGTTTATGTATTAGTGCCCTATGTATTTTCACATAGTGTTGGCAGCATAAGTACATGATATTCATTGGCTTTGCATCTCCATTTTACTAACATTGTTTCCCTACTTGTAGCAACCCTTTGAATTTCTTAACTTTTCATGATGCTTTTGTAGTTGACAAATATAGATGTTGGGTTTTATTGAACACATGTTTCATTTCATATTCAATGTTTTAATCATCAGGTTGCATATACATTAATTTGTTTCTAAACACTGAAATTTAGCAAAGCATGTACACAAATATAACATTAATACTTAAATGTCCAAATGTTCATGCAGTTCATTAAGATTTTGTTTTAAATTTACTTAAAAGAAAGCAAGCCATCAATAGACTTTTTTCTAAAATAATGCTTTTATCTATATTCTGATCTCAACACAGAACTTTAGATAATGATTCTGTCATTTCATTAAATTGCCACACCTAATTCTGAAAAAAAATCGATTTAACAAGATGATCACTATGGTATGATTCAGCTGTCAATTTAAAATATATCCTTGGTTAGAAATTTTTCTTAAAAAATACATAACTAAGTAATAATATAATATTTTATTGTTACTGTTTTATAATTTAAATTGCATATAGATTGACATCTAATATATATTTATATGTCTATCTCTATACAGATAGATTTTTTTAGACATGTGCCTGAAATGCAGTTAACATTAAAAGATAATTAGTAATAATAAGGTCCAGGCCTAGAAAAGGTGTTTTTTGTGCACCATAAAATGTTCTTTCCAATTGGAACTTAGAGATTTTTTTGTATTTAATTATTCCTAATTAATTAATTTTATTTAATTATTATGATCATCAAGACTCTCAGCATCTTAATTAGCACATTGTGGGGAAAATATTATTGGTCATATACATTTTAAATATAACTTATCATATTACATCCACATAATCCACAAATATATACCATATAGCAAAAATGGGAAGTAAGTAGTCAATGTTCTAGATAATAAATTGCAAACTCTTTATCAATGATATTCCTGACACAAAATTTCTAGATTTATTTAAATTAAAATGAGGCCAGGCATGGTGGCTCATGCCTGTAATCCCAGCACTTTGGGAGGCCAAAGTGGGCAGATCACCTGAGGTCAGGAGTTCCAGACCAGCCTGGCCAACATGGTGAAACCCTGTCTCTACCCAAAATACAAAAATTAGCTGGGCATGGTGGTACATGCCTGCAATCCCAGCTACTTGGGAGGCTGAGGTAGGAGCATTGCTTTAACCTGGGAGGCAGAGGTTGCAGTGAACTGAGATCACACTATTGCACTCTAGCCTGGAAGACAGAGCAAGATTCTGTCTTGGAAAAAAATAAATTGTGCTATTTCTCTATTAGTATCTTAGTATATCTCTAACACCCTAACAATCCTTACATCTTGGATTGTTTGTATACAACAGTAAAATGTAACAAAACTCTAGAGCTTTAAAAAGTTTTTAAGTTGTTCATAAAACAAGATAAGTGTATAAATTGTATGTTTTAAAGCAAAGTGAATTAATATTTAATTTTGAAACTGACACAATTGTTTTAAAGTATGGGCTGAAATTCATGAGCCCATAGATTTCAATTATGTGCTATAATTTCCCACTTCATGCTAAATCAGGCGTCATATTGTAACATTAAATATTTCACAAACTGAAATGCACATTATAAATCTGGAAAGTTATTGAAAAGGTAAACAATACAAATAGCATATACCATTAAATCTCTCTACTCAAAGGAATCTACAATAGAAGTTTTATGATAACTTGAAGAACAAATAAACATCTCTCCATATTATTTGAATTCATTATATTCTATAATACTAGAGATGACTTATAAACATAATGCCAGATAAAATTCCTTTTATAAAAACTGTATGAATTCAATATTTCTATGCAATTTTAAAGAGAATTCATTGTTAGTACCATATATCATACACTTTTTAAAAACTGCACAAACTCTGTGTACACATACAGAAGCATGCATACAATTCAACACTTAATTATCTAAATGCTACAGTATGAAGCATTTCTCAGTAAAAATTAAAAATATAGTATTTGTATATGATAGGAAACTTAAATAGTATGACTGCTACATAAGATACATGTCACTGAAACTGTTCTAAAGAAAAATCCAAGTTTTCAAAATAAGAACCACTTTATTCAGTTGTGAAAGTTTAGTTTTTCCAAGGTTCTATGAATTAATGAAGAAATAGATAACACCCAGAGTTATATTTTTATATTTTTAACCATATTTCAGTATATTTTATCCTTAGAGCAGACAATACAGTTTTCTAGAAATTATTTAGTAGCTATACAATGTGTCCCTTAATTGGCAACACTGAGTTTTCAATGAAGTTTTATTGAGCTTGTACTATTTATTTGTATTTTCTATGTACAAGTAGGCAAAGATAAATTGTATAACTGATAAAATAATTTCTGATGAATATGCAAAATAGTTACAAACTTTAATATTCACATAAAATATTTTGTTACCCTAATAATATGTATAAAAGAAGCAATCTTTTATTTCTAAGATAATGGAATAATTTTATGCTTAGCTATGTGAATATTTTTTCTGTAATTATAAGCATCTTATAAAAATAGAAACACTGAAACAACAATAAAAATGAAATAAGCTGGAGATCTTCCAATGGTACCTATCTTCTTATGTTCTTTCCTTGCAGTGAAATAAACAGATAATCAGCTTTGTTGATTAAACAAATGATTTGCAGAATATTCAGGCATTTCAGTTACGTCAATATGGGTTTTTTCTTATAAGTTACTTGTTGCTGCATAACACAGCATTCCAAACTTTGGTGGCTAGTGACATGTTTAATATTCTAGCTTTCATTTTTGTGGATTGCCAATGTAGTTTGGATTCATCATGGTTGTTCTTTTCGTAGGAACTGGGTTTTCTCGTTTATCCGTTCTTAGTTGCACGTCAGTTGTAATTTGGCATTCCTGATCTTGACTCATCTCTCTTCTATGACTGAGATCGTGGCTGCATCCAGTTGTGTGACGTCAGGCTCAGGTTTACACAGTCTTCTACAGTCGACTTAGACGCATGGGAGCGAGGAATCCAAAGAGACACAGTGAGAGACTACAAGGCTTGGAATGGGAACATCATCATTTCTGCTACATTCTATTAGACAAAGAGTCTCACAAGGATATACTAGATTCAAGGAGAGGAGAAAAAATATGCCACTTCCTAATGGGAGGAACGGCACAGTGACATCGTAAAGGGTATTTGTAAGAAAGAAGCAAAATGGGTGCCCTTTTTGCAACTTTATTCAGGTGGAAAGAAAAATTTTATACTAGAAAAATAAAAAAGAAATAGTTATTATAATTAGAACATATGGGAGAATACAACTTTTAGAAGACTTAACCTGTATTTGTGAAATAACAATACGTTTAAACTGAAAACACTGATTGGTTCTTAGATTTCTCTATAATTAATTAAACAATTAGTGTGGCTATACATTCAAATCTATCCCAATCTCTACAGAGTTGCAGCACACACATCCATATGCATACACATACATCACTGGAAATGCCGCTTTAAAATGCAGGCAAACTTGGCCGATTGTTCAGTTATATTACGGACACAGCTTAAGGTGTAACATTTTTATTCTAATTGTGCTTTTCCTGCTTTCCCCACTACATCTTTTCCTCATGAAATTCAATGAATCTGATTAAGTGAGTATTATATTTTATTTTTCCTTTACTTTTGTTCCACTTGCAAGTGGAAAATTGCTATTGAAGATTTAGCTAGCTATCTTTTACCTGTCAACTACTCATGAATGCATAACATCAAACTAGGGAAAATAAACATAACAATAGGACATTAAATCCGCATTTCTAAGCTCCCAAAAATAGGTTTCCTGATTTTATGCTGCTGTAAATTCCTTAAGTATGTTTATTTCTAATTGGTGTAATAGATTGTTAGTAGAGTAAATGGGACTGGCATTTAATTTTTCTTGTATTTCCATAAACGTGGATTCTCAGGGATTGAAAGATTCTGAGCAACTTCTGTTTATAAAAGCTTTGAGTGTATTGGAAAATGAAGAATGAAAAACACAGGCAACACCAGAGTTAGGTTATTGTAGATGTCGCTCTATATAGCAAATACACATTTTTAACACAACAATACAGTACAGCATACATACATAGTCAATCCAGCTATGATTTTAGAATGTGTGAAATTAAGAATTTGTGGAGCACAGAAGCAGAGTAATTATTTAGGTTTCCAGTGTGAAGCCGCATGATGAAGGGCTTCTTTTCATTCTGTTTACCTCTGTCAGTGGACATACAGCATAAGGGAGGGGCTTGATCACAATTCTGAACTCTAAGTCCCTTATAAATGTTTCTTTTGGCCTCTCTGTGATGGACACTGATTCCATCCGTCTGTTTGTGTTTTTTATCTTCTATCTAGACATGAAATGGGCATTTATTTGATGACTTTGCATGGTTTCTTCAAGCAAAACGTTAGAGGGATGTTTTCAGGGCCATCCAATCCATTTTAGTAAGGGAAGTCATTAGAAGAGCAAAATAAAACCTTCAAGAAATTTCAACAGAAAGTTAAGAATAGCAGTCAATAATAATAATTGATGGTAAGGAAGAATAATTCTATCTTGACCTGCCTGGGGAACTGATGATCATTTCCTCTAGTTGTTGACTGAAATTGCCAATAAATAAATAAATAAATAAATAATAAATAAATAAATAAAGTGGCCCTCTAAAATTTTGAAAGTGAGAAATGTCTTTGAAGTGAGAAAATGTCTTTATTGAGGGGCCTGTTTTTTAAGTGACCTGTTCAGGCATCATCTATCTCCAAGTTTTCACAGAGCTCCAGGCTAGGAATGGCATCAAAGGTAAAATTGATCCAAAGAAGAAACAGACATTTCAGCTTCAGAATTTTGAAACTACCGTAGTTATGTATTTCTGCCTAGGTTGCAATGTTTAGCCATAAATATTATTGTTAATTATGGATTCAAAATCACTGGATTGAAAAAAATATGTTTTCATAAATATCTTGGACATAGATACTGCTAAGCTAACAGAAATTAGATATATCTTTTAAAACTGTAACTAAAAAATTCGGTCCTGTAGTTTCCTCACCATAAAGGATTATAAAGATAATCTCTTAGGACCCAGCATTACATTCTCAGTATGATGAAGAAGTTGCCATCATACATCTGATGTGTTTTTTTTTACTTCATGAGGTAGAAGTGAGGTTGTTAGTTCAGGACTTGAATAGAGGAAGCTGAATGGGAGCAATGAAGACATCGAATGATACAGCACATTTTAGCTGATAGAGTGGGGAAGTAAACTTAGTAGAGAAACATGGTTGGGTTTGGGCCATTACTGAGGTACAGTTATAATCTTGAAACAGTTCAGTAAAATTGGTAAATTAAATATTGAAATTTTCTCTCAATATGCTCAAGTTCCTTAAATGGCTTCTCTCTTTTCCTAAAATAAGAGCACAATTTTTAGTGCAGCCCCAGAGGTCCTTTATGGTCTGTCTCTCACCAACTACTTCTACATTAGCTTAACCATACTGATGCGTGTAAGTAGAAATAGCTCACTCCACTCACAACACAACTAATCTTGCACATATTCTTCAACAAAAGCATTGTACTTTCAGTAGAGTCGATTTACAAGTAGTTTGTCACGCAGAATAACAAAAGACGATACTGAAGCATGGTTAGATAACAACATTTGTAAATTTTACTTTTTTACTAAGGACTTTATTTATTTATTTTGAGATGGAGTCTTGCTCTGTCACCAGGCTGGAGAGTGCAGTGGCGCAATCTCGGCTCACTGCACCCTCTGCCTCCTGGGTTCAAGCCATTCTCCTGCCTCAGCCTCCCAAGCAGCTGGGACTATAGGCGCGCAAAACCACACCTGGCTAACTTTAATATTTTTAATAGAGACGAGGATTCACCATGTTGGACAGAATGGTCTCATCTCCTGACCTCATGATACACCCGCCTTGGCCTCCCAAAGTGCTGGGATTACAGCGTGAGCCACCGCGCCCGGCCAGGTGCCCTGTTTTAACATGTTCTAGGGCTCCAGCAGTGTTTCCCACCACTGCCTTCGCATTATCATTTCAAATCTCAAGACAGTGAAATGCCATAATTTTGACCTCCCAAATACCCTGAACAAAATCTCAGAGACCTTTACGAGGTCCACAGATCACTGTCTCAGAATCTCGGACGAAGAATAATTTTTACATGTTTACTGTTTGTATTGCTCTACAATCTCCCAGCCTGTCCAAGAAACCTCAAACACATTTTCAGATATAAACTTATATTCATGCTAATAGAAATCTTCTCTGACACATGTGGTTTCATCTTCATAGCACCAAGGACTTTTCCTTTGAGATGCTCATAATGGTTGGAATTTCCCATTAGTTTATTATTTGCTTGAATTTCTAATCTTCTAAGAGACAACAGATCATAAAATCAAATAATTACAGCCCCAGGAAGTTCATGCATGAAATCATTGAATTGGATAGTTTGTGGAATAAAAGTAAGCAGACACATAATATCTAAGGGAGCGGTGCATGATGCTCTTTTGGAAAACATGCAAATCCTTTCCCTTGGTGGAATACAGACAGGTTGAAAATTACATTGAATATATCCTCGGACTCCAGTTTGTCACCTGTGCCTCAGTTTGGAATATTCATAAAGACATAGTCACTGACTTTGTATCAATTTTTTTTTTTTTTTACCTTTTTCAAAAAATGTTACAGCCGCACCTAGCACTGTCAGAAATATGTTGAATCCTCAGATAAGTTCAATGAATGAAAGAACACAGTTTTTGCTAACTAAAATGTTATTAGGATATTAATACGTAAAGAATTTGGTGTTTGAGAGGGTAAAATAGTGATTCCAGGCTCTTTAGTGGACTACTGATTGTAAATTATAAGTGACTTTTGGGCTATGTGAGACATAAATTACAATCAGGTGCAGAAAGTTATACCATGATGTTGACAAAACTAAGTGCCTGTAGTACTATAGTGGAATCAAATTGATGGCTCATAAGTTATCAGAATGACAAGTGATAGCTGTGTATTTTTCCCTCCTTCTATAGTAAATACACTTGATTCCAAGTGCTACAAATGGATGTTTTTGTTGAACTTGTTAAAGTGATTGTGGTTTTTCGTACATAGTTTACCACTATAGTAAACAACACTGATTTAATTTTCAAATATTGAACCATCGCTGAATATCCAGGATAAAACTGAATCGTTCAATATGTCCTGTCTTTGTAATATTTTAAAATATATTTTTAATTGACAACATAAAATTGTTTTTATGGTTATGGTATACAACATGATGTTTTAAAATACATATATGATGTGAAATTAATAAATTGTTAATATAATTAAAATATGTTATTTCACATACTTTTTTATAATTAAAACACTTCATATCTACTCTTTTAGCAATTTTCAAGTATCAACATATAGTTATAACTATAGCCACCATGCTCTGCAATAGATCTCTTAAAATTATTGCTCCTATCTAACCGAAATTTTGTGTCCTGTGACCAAAATCTGCCCAAACTCCCCTGACCCCAGACTCTGGTCACTACCATTCTACTTTTTGCTTCTGAGTTCCACTTTTTAAATTCTGTGCATAAGTAAAATCATGCTATATTTGTCTTTCAGTTCCTGGTTTATTTCACTTAACATAATGTCATCTATGTTCATCTACAATGTCAGCAATGACAGAATTTCCTTCTTTATGATGCTAAATAGTATTCCATGTGTCTATATACCACATTGTATTTATCCATACTTAGATTCTTAGATTCACTCATCCATTAATAGACACTTAGGTTAATTCTATATCTTGGCCATTTTAAATAATGCTGCAATGAACAGAGGGGTGCAGATATCTCTTTGACATACTGATTTCATTTCCTTTGACTATATTCCCAGATGTAGAATTGTTGATTCATAATGGCAGTTCTATTTTTATTTTTCAACAGTCCTCCATGCTGTTTTATGAAATAGTTGTACTAATTTACATTTTCACCAACAATGTGCAAGTGTTTCCTTTTCTCCAGATAATTGCCAACACTTAATATCTTTAGTCCTTTTATTTTCCTCAGAACACCATGTTTGCCACTAAACAATTTGCAGGTAACCTCAGCTATTTGGATTGATCTCATTATTTGGCCTTCAGTCTTCTTCTTTTTTCTTTTCTTTTTTTAAGAGATGGAGTCTTGCTCTGTTGCCAGGATGAAGTGCAGTAGTGCTCACTGCGACCTCCGCCTCCAAGGTTCAAGCAATTTCCCCTGCCTCAGCCTCCCGGGTAGCTGGGATTACAGGCACTTGCCACCAAGCCCGGCTAATTTTTTTGTATTTTAGTAGAGATAGGGTTTCACCATATTGGCCAAGATGGTCTCGATCTCCTGTGATCCGCCCACCTTGGCCACCCAAAGTGCTGGGATTACAGGTGTGAGCCACCGCGCCCAGCCCAGTCTTTTTTATAATAGCCGTATTAACAGGTGTAAGATCATAATTTATTGTGGCTATAATTTGCATTTCCCCAATGATCAGCGATGTTGAGCATTTTTTTCAAATATCTCTTGGCCATTTATATGTCTTCTTTTGATAGTTGTGCCTATTCTGATGCTTTGCACATTTTTAATCGGGTTTTTTTTTTCTTGCTATTGAGTTGTTTGAGTACCTTACATATTTTGAATATTAACCCCTTATCAGATGAATCATTTGTCAATATTTTCCCCCATCTCCTAGGTTGTTTCTTAACTATATTGGTTGTTTTTTATGCCGTGCAGGAGACTTTTATTTTGCTATAATCCTATTTGTGTATTTCATTTTTGTTGCTTGTGTTTTTGGAGTAATGTCCAAAAATTTATTGTCCAAATCAGTTTTATAAAACGTTCCCTTTACATTTTCTTCTAGAGCTTTATAGTTTAGGTTATATTTTTAGTATTTAATCCATTTTGAGGTAATTTTTGCATAAGACGTGAGATGGGGGTATATTTCTATTCTTCTGTATGTAGATATGCAGTTTTCCAACAGCATTTGTGCAAGAGATTGTTCTTTCCCACTTGTATATTCTTGGCATCTTTGTCAAAAAATCAATGGACAGTAAGTGCGTAAACTCACCTCTGTTCTGTTCAACTGGTCTCTGTGTCTCTTTTTATGCTAGTACCATGCTTTCTTGCTTACTATAGATTTATGGTACATTTTGAAGTCAGGTATTGTGATACTTCCAGCTTTGTTCGTTTTGCTCAAGATTGCTTTGGCTGTTTGAAGTCCTTTTGAGTTCAATAATTTTTTTTTCATTTCTGTGAAAATATATCTTTGCAGCTTTAATAGTAATTACACTTGAAGTGTTGATTCCTTTGACAGTATGGACAGTTTAACAATATTAATTCTTCCAATGCATGAATAGGGGCCACTATTCTATTTATTTGTGTCTTCTTCAACTTCTTTTATCAGTATTTCATAGTATTCAGTGTACACATCTTTCACCTCCTTGGTTAAATGTATTTCTCTGTGGGTTTTTTTCTTATAACTATTGTAAATGGATTTTTAAAAAAATTTTTTAAAGACAGTTCACTATTGGTGTATAGAAATGCTACTGATGTTTGTACTTTGTATTCTGCAACTTTAATAAATTGGCTTATTACATTTTAACAGTTTTCTGCTGAAGTCTTTAGAGTTTTCTATTTATAAGATCAAGTCATCTGCAAACAAGGTCAATTTAACTTTTTCCTTTCCTATTTGGATAACTTTTATATCTTTCTCTTGCCTAACTGCTTTGTCTAAGACTCCCAGTACTATGTTAAATAGAAGTGGTGAGAATAAGTCATCCCTGTCTTATTCATGATCTTAGAGAAAAGGTTTTTGACTTCTCACCATTGAGTATGATGTTATCTGTGGGCTTGTCATATATGGTTGTTTTTGTGATAAGATACACTCCTTCTATACCTAAGTTATTGAGAGTTCTTACCATGAAAAAATGTTGAATTGTGTCAAATGCTTTTTCCGTATCTGTTGAACCGATGGATGTAATTTTTATGTTTCAATCTGTTGTGGTTTCTCACTTTTATTAATTTGCATCTGTTGGATTATCCTTGCATCCCAGGAATAAATGCCACTTAATCATGGTGAGTGATCCTTTTAATGTGCTGCTTAATTTGATTTACTAGTATTTTGTTGAGAATTGCTGTATCTATTTTTATTAGAGATATTGGCTTGTAATTTCCTTTTTTGTAGCATCTTTGTCTAGTTTTGGTATTAGGATAATGATAGGCTAAGAATAAAAGAGAGAAGACACAAATAAATAAAATTATAAATCAAAGCAAAGCTCTTACAACTGAAATTACAGAAGTACAAAAGATTACAAGAGTCTAATATAAACAATTATACACTAAAGTTTGGATAACTTGGAAGAAATAGATAAATTCCTGGGAACATAAAAACTACCAAGACTGAATTATGCAGACAGAGAAGATTTGAACAGAGCAGTAACGTGTAAGAAAATAGAATCAGTAACAAAAAGCCTCCCATCCAAGAAAAGCCCAAAACCTTCATATTGAATTCTACCAAACATTTAGAGAAGAGCTAATACTATTCCCTCTCAAAGTCTTCCAAACATTTGTAGAGGAGACAGTAATAAAAACTTATTTTATCTTTATTATTTTTTTGCAGTCAGCTTGCTTATATATTCGGAATTTTGTGTCCAATTTCATAAAGTATGTTGACGTGCATTTTATTTTTCTTATTCCTTTGGTATTTCTATCAATATAATGTTGACTTCATACAAGACTTGCAAAGTCCTCTCTCATTTATGGAAGACATTATATGTGATGGTTATTTTTTCTTCTTTAAATGTATCTTAAGTATTTTCCTGTGAAATCATCTGGGCCTGAAACTATATATTTTGTAAGTTTTCTATTTGGTAGATTTCTACTCTGGAATGCTTTTAACTTTAAATTCAAGATTATTTATGTTATCTAGATTTTCTTATGAGTTTCAGTAGTCTCTTCTAAGAATGGTTACATTTCATCTCAGTTTTCAAATGTGTGGCATAGGGTTGTTAGTGGTATTCCACTTTAACTCTTTTAATGATTTTGGAATCAGTAGTAGTATTCCTTAATTTCTGATATTGGTCATTTCTCTATTCTGGTTTCTAGATCTTTTCTTTATTGTCTTTTTAGTCTAAAAAGCAAACAAAAAAGTGGTTATGTATTACTTGAGTGTTTATTTTATGTTTATTTAAAAAAAAATTCAACAGAGGAATGACCTGGGAAAAACTATTAGAAATATATAATTATCTAATGTACAATAATAAATGATGATATAGCAAAAGTAGTGTAGCTTTTTTGAGTAGCTTTTAAAATGCTTTCTGAGTGTGTGTCTTCATTTTCTACAAAGTGCTTTATATTTTTTTATACAATGAAACACCAACAGCTCAGCAGTACCAAGAAGAAGAGAAAATTACAAACTTTAAGGTGTGAGCTCACAGGAGTATTGACGGAATCTGAAACTCCATGAAATGATAACAAAAACTTCTGATTCAATTTGTCTTTTTCTGAAATACCAAAGTTATACAATAAGCTGAAATAGGTTTAGTACAAACTAGACATGGGATTGCATTCTAACTAACTACTTAGAAAATTAAAATATAGTCATGAGAAATAAATCTATTTTGTCAAAGCTGAGTATGCAATTAATTGTGAGCCAAAATCATAGAATATAGAAATACAAAAAAGGCATCACTTCCTAATTAGTTGCAATGGTGGCAGTGGAGACTATACTTCATGTGGTTTCCCTCCAGAAACCTCACCAGTGTTTCTTGGTAAGGATCTGAGAAAGATCTCCTAATAGCGCTGACAAGGAATGGGGAAAAAAATAGTCATTACGAAGCTCCTAAGATATTTCTTTAACACATGCCTACTGTCCAGGAGGCAAGACATCACCAAAGAACAACACTAAACCTTTATCCCCAGTGGGAAGACGTGTGCTTCTCACTTCCACACCTTCAGCCTTTCTGCCTCACCTAAGGAAGAGGAAAATCAAAACAAAAGAACAAAACATAGTCGACAGGGGAGAGAGAACTAAAGAAACTGACAAGGAATGTTTGGCCAGAGAAGGGAGGAGACATAACAATAACAACAATAATGACTTCATTAATATTAAAAAAAATCTACCCAGAGGACAAGAAACACTTGTAAAGGCCACATTCCCAAAACACAGCTCCAGTTCGAGACTGAGATTTAATTAGAGGATGACAGAGCATGTCCCTTTCTCAGCTCCACCAACACTCTAACAAAAGCCAGTTTAATTACACTGGATTACAGAAGAAATAGCCGTAAGGCGAAGACTCCATCTAACAAGCAGTCCAAAAGGAAGCCTCAAAGGCAAGACTGGAGACAAAAACAGGCACACTAGCAAAATGTAAATTCTCTCCTAACTGCAGCTACAGTAAACATAAAATACAGTCCACACTTAGCCAGATTAACTTATATAAGTCCTTACACTAGGGACCTATTTACCACAATTCGTATTACCTGATACAACGTGTCCAGCTGACAACAGAAAATTACAAGACATACAAAAGGCAAAAAGAAAAAAAAAGAATAGAAAAGAAAAGCATTCTGAATAGACAAGCAATCATTAAGATCAGAATAGAAAAATACAGATTTTGTATTTATCAGAAAAGGTATTTAAATGATTGTGCTCAATATAGTAAGAGCTCTAATGGAAAACTTGTTTTTTTTCTTATTAAGCTATCTAATGGAATATTTATTTATCTTTTTTACATTAATGTCAGCGGAGAGATAAGACCGATAAGGAAAAAAAAATCAAAAGAAAATCCTGAAATCAAAACTACTGAAACGGAAATTAAGAATGCTCTTAATAAGCTTGCTATGCTTTGAATATTTGTGTTCCCTTTACTATCACGTTTGAAATTTCATTACCAATGCAACAGTATTTAAGAGGTGGGCCATTAGTGGGTGATGACTCCATGAGGGCACCATGCTCATGAATGAGATTAGTAACCAAGAAGGGCTGAAGAGATCTTGCTGGGTCCTTTCTGCCCTTTCACCCTTCTGCCATGTGAAGAAACAGTGTTCATCCTCCCTGAAGGACGCTGCAATAAGGTGCCATCTTTGAAGTGCAGAATTGGCCCTTACTAGACGTCGAACCTGCTAGTGCCTTGATCTCGAAATTCCAGCCTCCAGATTTGTGTGAGAAACAAATTTCTATTCTTCACACATTACCCAGTCTCAAGTATTTTGTTACAACAGCAGTAAAGGACTAAGACAAAGCTCATGAAGACTTTCAAGAAAACTGAGGAAAGGATTAGTGAGCTTGTAGATAGGTTAATATAACCTGTAACTCAAAGGGAACCAAAGAATGAAGCTACAGATCAGGACATCCAAGAACTGCGGAACAATATTGAAAGTTATATCCATAATTAAACATCAGGAAAAGAAAAGAATAAGAATAAGGCAAAATAAATATTTGAAACAATAATGACTGAGAATTTTCCAAAATCAATATGATACATCAAATCACACATCCAGGATGCTCAGAGAACGCCAAACAAGATGAATATGAAATACACATGTACATACACAGACACACAGACACACAAAAACACATACATGTATCTAAGCATAACATCATCAAGCTGCAAAAAAAACAAAAAAAAAATACAGGGGGAAAATCTTATAGAAAGTTGGGTACATCTTAACTATACAGAAGCAAGGATGAGAATGACAACGAACCTGTCATCAGAAATCATACAACCAAATAGAGTGGAGTAACGTTTTTAAGTGTTGAAAGAAAAAAACTGCCAACTTAGAATAACATATCTAGCAAAATTATCCTTCAAAAGTGAAGAAGAAATAAAGGCTTTTTCAGAAAAATAACTGAAGGAATTCATTACTGGAAGATCTACACTGTAAAAAATATTAAAAGAAATTCTTTAGGTTAAATAAAGTAATATACATGAGAAACTTGGATTAATGTGTAATTTTTTAAAAGTTTTTCTTATCTTAATTGATCAACAAGATAATAATTGACAGCAATGATGGCAACAATAGTCAATTCATCATTGCTCAGGGATGTTAGATAAATGGCAGTAAAATCCTCACGCCTGTAATCCCAGCACTTTGGGAGGCTGAGATGAATGGATCACCTGAGGTCAGGAGCTCATGACCAGCATGGCCAACAACGTGAAACCCCATCTCTACTAAAAATACAAAAATCAGCCAGGCATGGTGGTGGGTGCCTATAATCCCAGCTACTCAGAAGGCTGAGGCAGGAGAATTGTTTGAACCCGGGAGGCGGAGGTTGCAGTGAGCTGAGATCAGGCCACTGCATTCCAGCCTGAGTGACAGAACTAGACTCTGTCTCAAAATAAATAAATAAATGGCAGTAAAATCACAAGAAATAAGACAGACATACTGGTAATACTACATTATGAGGTATCCATACTACACTCACAGTCGTGTGTGTGTGTGTGTGTGTGTGCGCGTATCTATCTATCTATCTATCTATCTATCTATCTATCTATCTATCTATTTTTTGAGACGGAGCGTCACTCTGTTGCCCAGGCTGGAGTGCAGTGGCGCAATCTTGGCTCACTGCAACTTCTGCCTCCCAGATTCAAGTGATTCTCCTGCCTCAGTCTCCTGAGTAGCTGGGACTACAGACCTGTGTCACCATGCCCAGCTATTTTTTTGTATTTTTAGTAGAGACGGGGTTTCACCGTGTTAGCCAGGATGGTCTTGATCTCCTGACATCGTGATCCGCCCGCCTTGGTCTCCCAAAGTGTTGGGATTACAGGCGTGAGTCACCTCTCCTGGCTCGTAAGTTTTTATTTGAAATTGTACTTGGATTATGTAAACATATATGTTGTAAACCCTAGGGCAACCATTTAAAATGTTTGCGTTAAGTATAAATTACATGCTGACAGAGAATAAAATTAACTAATATAACATGCTCAATTAAAACCAGAGAAAACAGAAAAAGAGGAAGGAAAAGAAAGAACAAATGTAATGATGATTGAAATTAATGTATAGCTTTCATATATCCTGGAACTATTTTGAATTAATACAAATTTATATATCAGAAAAATGTTTATTCTCAATAGATTAAATAATAATTAAATAATTTTAGTTTTAATTGAAGTTGTTTACATAAAAATGTTTCATATTGTTTAAAAATAATATTTTGTAAAATAATGATTATCCCTACAAATAAGGATGTTTATAAAGTTAACAATCAAATTTAACAAATTTATTTAAATATGATTTAAGAAAAACATGCTAAATACCTACAGGCCTGAGTGAGTCAGATCTAGATGTAGATGGATCCAGAAATCATATTTTAATCAGTCCTGTATGTAAACACCATTAGGATTTCCAAGCCATTGTCGCATTTACAGACGCACATCAATTAAAAGTTAGCACATAACAGAATGCAACTTGCTGGAACAGACTATGACATTGATAGAGTCATATTTTTTGCTAACACTTAACATTGCTTACTTCTGTTTTGTGTTTTTTTTAGACAGTGTCTCCCTCTGTCACCCAGGCTGGAGTGCACTGGCATAAGCATGGCTCACTGCAGCCTCTCTCTCCTGGGCTCAAGGGATCCTCCTGCCTCAGCCTATGTACCTGGGACTACAGGCATGCACCACCATGTCTGGCTAATTTTCTATTTTTCATAAAGATGGGGTGTCACTATGTTGCACAGGCTGGTCTCAAACTCTTGGGCTCAAACAGTCCTCTCACTTCCGCCTCTCAAAGTGCTAGGACATGAATGAGACACTGTGCCTGGCTTATTGTTTATTTTTAACTTTTTTTTTTTTTTTCCTTAAAATGATTTGTTGAAATCTACTCAATGGAAGTCTCTGAGAACTGTACAACCCAAAAGCCTGAAGGAAGTGGTAAATTCTTCCTCATCCAACTTTGTCAAGTATAACCTCTCAATTGATAGAGAAAATATTGAGGCTTTGCCTTCATGCCTCAGAAGGAAGCAAAGGAGAAACCATGCTCATCTAGCATTTAGTTGGGGAGAAAAATACAGTATTAATGTTTAACTTTTTCTCAGAACAGAGATGGATGCTTTAATTCAAGGCAAGAGGCAGCAACGTTAACTCAATGGGAGCTAGGAAGCAATAAAAGGAAGGAATATATGATATCCATACAAATAATGAAGGGCATGTGGTTCTACCCTTCTACATTTCAGCAGGTCTGAATAATTTCTTACAGCTATTCCTGCCATAGGAGCCATTAGATTCAGAAGGCAGTATGAAAACAGAAAATAGCAAACTATTGATTCATAAGCCACTTTCTCAAACCTCAAGAGTTTTGTGTGTGTGTGTGTGTGTGTGTGTGTGTGTGTGTTTTAACATTCACTTGGTAACCTATTTAAATCCTTGTCTGTCTTCAAAATGTGTGACAACAGAAAGCAAATGTGGTCTACCCATCAATCTTATTTAATATTCTTTGAAGTCAGATACAAAAAATATTGATATGATTATCATCAATATATTGATATAGTATTTTTGTATTGATATATTGACATAGTATCTCTGTATTGGTATGTTGATACCACATCTCTTTAAAGATGGTAGAGCGAGGTCGTGGTGATGAGGATATGCAATTTGATCCCAATTCTGAAAAAGTTCATTCTATCATCTGTCTTACCATTCATTGCCCCATTGTATAATAATGGAGTGAAAGATCAACTCTTAAAATTCTCTTGCTTTTGTATAAACATTAGAACATAAGTGACAAACCTGCAAATAAAATATTTTTTTAAAAAATTGACAGAGATTAGTTTATTACTGATTAAATTATTCCTTATTAAATTGTGAGTAGAATTTTAAATCTAAATCAAATTACTTTATTAAACTTATATATGTTAATATCTACATAACTGTAACAGACATAATATTTTAAAAATATGAGCTAACCACAGTGCCTAAGAGCCCTGTAGCTTTATGAGGAAGATTAAGAACAAAGACACAACTACAAAACAATCACTAGGTCATGTACTTGGCCTGGATTTTCTCATTTAGCTCTCAGGAGAGCGTGACAACTATGTAGTCACTCTTCTAGCTCTATAAGCAACTTTAGAAATAAAGGAGACAAAACTTTATGTAGAGTGTGCAGTAGTCCTCTCTAATCCACAGTTTCACTTTCTGGGTTTTCAGTTACCTGAGGTCAACCACAGTTCGAAACTATTAAATGGAAAGTTCCAAAAGTAAACAATTCATAAACTTTAAATTGAGCAATGTTCTGAGCAGTATGAGGAAATCTCACTCAGTCCCGCTCAGGACATGAATTCTCCCTTTGTCCAGCATCTCCACTCTAGCTGCCCATTAGCCACTCAGTAGCCCTCTCGGTTATCAGATCCACTGTCCCATAATCACAGCACTTGAGTTAAAGGAACCCATATTTTACTTAATAATGTCCCCAAAGCCCAAGAGTAGTGATAATGGCAATTGACATATGACAAAGAGAAACTATACAGTGCTTCATTTAGGTGAAAAGGTGAAAGCTCCCAACTTAATAAGAAAAAAAGGAAAAATGTGTACTGAGCTTGCTAAAATTTACCCTAAGAACAGATCTGTCCATGAAATTGTGAAGAAGAAAAAATTTATGCTAGATCTGCTGTTGCACCTCAAACTGCAAAAGTTATAGCCACAGAGCATGTTACATGCTCAGTTTAAAAGGCTTCAAATTTGTGGGTGAAAGACATGAATGGAAGTGTATTCTGATATAAGGTAGTCAGGTTCATTCTACCATCCCAAGTAGCATCACTCAAGAGGGGTTTGGGAACGTATTTCAAATGGAGAAGAAAAGACTATTCTACCATTTTTTATTTCTGCTGCCCATTTTCCCAATCAGATGCTTTACTATTTTTATTTATTTTATCAATGAGATAATTTTTTTAATATACTTATTAGAGACAAGGTCTACCTATTGTCCAGGCTAGAGTGCAGTGGCACAATCATAGCTCACCTTAAACTCAAACTCCTGGGTTTAAGCAGAGATAATATTTTAAGATTAATTTATGTAAGACAAATTAAGTTGGCATGAAGTATGCTCATTTTAGATTTTTTATAAATACAGACATGCATCATATAATGATGTCTCTGTCAAATATGGACTGTATATATATCTATCTTGCCATAAGAGGAGCTACTCTGTAGAGGTGTACCATATTTTAGTCTTTTATGCTGTATTTTTACTGTACTTTTTCTGTGTTTAGATATGTTTACATACTGAATCTGAATCCTGTTAATTAAACCTCGATGTCTTCCACTCACAAATTTAATGCCTTTTCCACCTTAACTAAGCACTTATAATGCACTGTGGCTGTAACTTTTGCAGTTTGTTGTGCGACAGCAGAACTAGCACAATTTTTTTCTTTCTTCTTCACACCATTATGGATAGATTTGTTCTTAAGGTAGATTTTAGCAACCCCAGCACACAAATATTTTTCTTTTCTTGTTAAGTAAAGAACTTTCAGCTTGACACGATAGCACATGCTTGTAATTCTAGCACTTTTGGGAGGCTGATATGGGTGGATTGCTTGAGTCCAGGAGTTGGAGACCAGCCTGGGCAACATGGCAAAACCCCACCTCTACAAAAAATTAGCTGGGCCATATGGTGCACTACTGTAGTCCCAGATAACCAGAAGCTGAGTTAGGAGAATTGCTTGAGTCTGGGAGATTGAGGCTGCAGTGGGCTGTGACTGGCCCACTGCACTTCAGCCTGGGTGACAAAACAAGACTCTGTCTCAAAAAACAAAACAAAACAAACAAAAAAAAAAATTAAAAGAAACTAAAAAAACAACAACTTTCACCTTTTTACTTAGGGGAAACACTTTATAACTTCTCTTTGTTATATCTTTTTTGCCAGCATCGCTACTCTTGTGTTTGGGCTTCTAAGTGGCTAATGAGAAAGGAGCTTCTGCAGCCTGGAACCTCTGGAGGAAGGTATGATTCATGTTCCAGGACAGAGCTGGACAACATGAGATTTCATCACTCTATTGAGCATGGTACACAATTTATTAATTATGAATTGTTTACTTATGGAAATTTTTATTTAACATCTTCAGACCACAGTTAACCACAGGTAACTGAAACAGTAAAAAGTGAAATCATGGTTAGGAGAAACAAATGTAGAGCAAAAGATTGCTAATTCCCCATAACTATAAAAGGATAATCTCGCAATTAAATTGTAGCAACAGAAAGTTTATTATTGCACACTTGTTGCAACAGTAAAAATTTGGAAGCAAATATGGTCTCCACAATAAAGAGGTTCATTATATTTTACTATGCAGTTATTGGCAAAGTATAAAGAAAAATGTTTAAAGCTGTAAAATGTTTTCTATAGGTATCTATTGTTTAAATGATAATATATAATGTGTGTACATTGTTTTGTCTGGAAATAGTCTGGGGAACAGTTATTACGTGGAAGAAAGACCTGGATGGAGAAGAGCTTTTTAGGTAAATAACCCTTTAAATTTTCTAAGTTTTGAAATGAAAAGGAGCACCTGGACATAAATTGTATTATTTTTCTATTTCTGCATTAAAAATTATCACAGATTTAATTATGTTTTTAACAGCTTTTCCCACAATACAGAACAACCGAATTACTGTTTGACAGAATAACTAGGAGGTATTATACACTAGGCAGCAAGAATCTTGGGGCCCTCTTGGATTTTTCCTTAGCACAAAATTTTGATCTCTTTGTTTCTCTCTCTCTCTGTCTCTCTTTGACTGATAAAATTAAAAAAACAGGCAAATATGGCTCTCCAAGTCATATTTACTAGAAATATATACAAGGGATAAAAATATATTTGCTAATGCTAAGTATTGTTTGTATATATGCATGCACATACATAAACACACTGAAGGTCCATATGGATAAAAAAAAAGGTTTAGGCCGGGGCGGTGGCTCACACCTGTCATTCCAGCACTTTGGAAGGCTGAGGTGGGCGGATTACCTGAGGTCGGGAGTTCAAGACCAGCCTCACCAACAGGGAGAAACCCCGTCTCTACTAAAACTACAAAGCATCTGTAATCCCAGCTACTCGGGAGGCTGAGGCAGGAGAATCGCTTGAACCTAGGAGGCAGAGGTTGCAGTGAGCCAAGATCATGCCATTGGACTCCAGCCTGGCAACAGAACAAGACCTCATCTCAAAAAAAAAAAAAAAAAAAAAAGAAGGTTTAATGGGATGATCCAGAGTGGGAACAGAGGAAATGATGACTAGGAATAATGTTTAAACTCTTTTTGATGTTAAAAAGGTGATGATAAAGGCAGTCAGTATTAATTGTATATTAAAATTAAAGAGAAAAACCAAGGTAGAAAAGGACATGATTTTACATATCTCAACCACACTATGGTTTATTTTAAAGAACTGAGTAAAGTATTGCAAGTTGTTTTACTCTGGAAAATCATTAAGGAATTTTAAAAGAAGAAAATTATTTCAGTTATGAATAGCACACATTTCATTTTTTATGTCTATATAAAAAGTGATAGAAAATGAAGCTATGAAGTAAGTTTGTGCTGAAGTACCAGTTCATGGAACAGACCACCTAATTTTTACATACAGATATTCATGGGGTTTATCCTTGCCCTGATGCTGCTACTTATATTTGGCAGACTGCCTTGAACAGGAACGTGTTTTCATTTTGATTTTTTTTGTCAACTAGTTCCCCTAAGACCAATGTAGTAACATTACTATTCCCAATCTAGAGAAGAAAATTTTAACGACAAAAAATTCAGTTGTTCAGGAGCACACAGATGGTAAGGGACAGGGCAAACACACTCTCCAGAGCCTGTGCTCTTCACAGCTATGCTAACCTGCCTCTCCCGCCCATGGATCCGTCCACATGATGAAAGAACAGGGACGAATTTGTGCTTCAGAAAGAGTCACATGCTCTGTGGAATACTATTCAGCAATGACAACAAAGTCAAGAGAGCTACACGCCTTGACATGGACTCATCTCACAAGCACAATGCTGAATGAAAGAAGCTAGGCACGGGGTGTACATGACGTAAAAGCGAGAGCATTTGCTCTGAGTATGTAACAGGAAGGGGACACGATGGGAACTTTTGAGGGCTTGATTTGGACTAGTTACACATGTGTGTACATTTGATTAAAAGTCAAACAACAAACAACATTTGTGAACTTTTCTTTGTTTATGTTATACTTTAATGAAAAAAAATTTAACAAAAAGGGAAGAGTACGTTTTCCTCCATCTGATCATGAAAAGTATGTTTTTTCTTTTGTTTTGTTTTTCTTTACTGGCTTTTAGAAAATTTAAGCTACCATTAATAGTCTCTGATAATAAATACACGTATCATCATCTTTTGTATATCTATTTCTTGCTCAATTCCACTCCATTTAATTCTATTTATTGTCTTCCTTTTGTCTGTTTATATGAATGGAAATTGAAAAACCAAAATGTACTGAAAGGATCAGTAGTCAGATATCATATGTAAATATTGCCTATTAATAAGTACTTAGACAGCCTTGATGGACAATGTTTTTCTTCTTTTTCAGTTTTCTTGACAGAGATCCATGTATTCTGGAATAAGCAGACAATTCGAAAAAACATAATTAGATCTCATACTTTCTTTATTTGACATCTCACATACCAATCTTCACACTGAATACTGAGAGACATGAAATAATTGGACCTTGCTTCTATGAATAGAACCTTGGAAAAAGGATCCCTGTTCTAGGCATTTCTTTTATATCTTATCCTTGAAATTCTCAAAACACTTGATCTGATCTCTTATAGTATTATTGACATATTTTCTATCTGTTTGCCACCAGGCAATGAGTTCAAGGACTGGGTTATGTCTGAAAGATTACAGTGTCTGGCAATTACTTGATTTTCAACGTATGACTGTTGTCTACACTGCTACTCCTGCTCTCAAATGTAAAGCATCTTTGCATTACTGAGACCACTCTGCAAAACTTTGGGACCCATATTCTTTAAGAATTCTGATATGGCATCCTGTCATAATAATATATTATAGTGGCATCAGGCACTTTACAAATGAGAAAGTGGATGGATGGATGACTTTTCTGGTAAGACCATGTTATTTACAGTTCTATGACTTTAAGTCATCTTTTTGTTCCCTTCTATTTTTTTAATACCATGGTCTATTATCATTAGTGATTGTAATAACACTAAGTGTCTTCTGGAAATATTTCAAAACACACTGCAACGTAATAGTATATTTCAAAATAATGAAAGATAACACTAAACAATGATTCACGTCTCAAAATTTATCATTTTTCCCAACAAGAAAGAGGAGTTAAATGACCTGCTACATAGTTTATTCCATTCTCCCATTAGTTAAATAGCCAGAAAATCGTGTGCAATCTAGTGTTCAGTCTGACAAGAAATTGTAGATTATCAATTGCTTCTAAAACAGAACACTTCGGCTTCAACTAGATTAAGAAATGTTACTATTTGTCAAAAATTATAGAGAAACCATTATTTTATATTACAAACCTCAATGTTTTGAAAACCAAGAGTGGACATTACCTTTTGACAGTTATAGAAGATATGTAACTCTTTTTAAATCTTTTTCAACACCATGACAGATATAAGCTACAGCACAGAACACTTGGCTATACTTGAAATAAATACTCTAGGTTATTTATGCCATCCTTACTGTTTGAAAAAAAAGTTTTTTTTGTGGCGGGGGTGGTAGGGACAGAATTTAATACTCTAGGGAATGGAAGATTAAAAATTTAATTCTTATTTTTGTTCATTTCACTTACTGGGATGGGGGTAAGGGGACAAAAATTGGTGTGTATTATTTTAAAACTTTGTAGGGAAATTTGAATTTATATATTATTGAACAGTTTCTGTCACCACAGATAGACACTTCTTTAAATTATTATTTCATAATAGATAAACACACAAACAACTTAACATTAGCTTTTGATTACTTGCTAAAACTAGCATTAGTCAAAAATCTTCGCAAAACATGTAACTATTAACTCTTTGCTTTTTCTTGTCTGAAACTGTCATAAAAAATTGTACCTATCTGAGGTGGTTATTGTGGTGTTCAATGAGTTAATACAGGGTTTGTAAAAATGCCAAACATGCTGCTCATAAATATTAAAACCTCATGAATAATACCTATTATTATGACTAGCTCAGGAACCACTGTTCTATTTCAGTAAAATATATTTATAGAGCATTCAAATTATAGATAGGGTAAATGAATGGCGACTGTATTAGCAATAATGGCTCACGATGAGAAGTCAAAAACCAAAAGTCAAAAAGGTGAATCTGGCTTCATGTTCTGATAGATCTATTTGAAAAAATAAACACTTTTCTTCACTGTCAGTCTTCAGAACCCACCTGGCCCTCCACTGGTACCACTCTCCGAGGAAAAATGGAGAGGAGTGGGGGTCAGGGGTTGACACTTTCTCCAGCCCAGCCTCTGTCACAGTGAGTGACAAAAGCCTGGCCTGTCCCTGTCATGTTAGGTGTTTTCTTAATAAACCATCCCAACACCTGGCAACTCAGCTCTTTCCTGCTCAGCTGAACTCCTGACAAATATAATGCTCCAGCAAATGGTGTTAGATGACTCAAGAAGTGACACTAGTGATAATGGATGCTGATATTAAAGTACATGTAAAAAGCTTGGACAAGATGTTTCATTAAAGAAAATAAGAGAAAAGAAGTATTTCTAAATATGTGACTGTAAATATGTATGTATTTATATAAATATGTTTGTGTTCCTGAAAATTTATTCGAGGTTTTTAGATCTTTTTAGTTGTAAGACCAATGGATTCTATATTTGAAGATGATTTGATGTTCATTTTAATTTGCTGTTCTGTTCTCCTGTGTACAGAATTTGTTAAATAATAAAAGGGTCACAAGGAAAACGATGAGGAAATCTTTTTTATTTTATCTTAAAAAAAGATAAGCAAGGACTTCAATTTTCATAATCTCTCTGATCAATAATTGATCACTTTCACTTGTTAGATGACCCAAGAAGTGACACTATGATAATTGGATGCTGATATTAAAGTACATGTAAAAAGCTTGGACAAGAAGTTTCATTAAAGAAAATTAGAGAAAAGCATTATTTCTAAATATGTGACTGTAAATATGTATGTGTTTATATAAATATGTTTGTGTCCCTGAAAATTTATTCGAGGTTTTTAGATCTTTTCAGTTGTAAGACCAATGGATTCTATATTTGAAGATGATTTGATTTTCATTTTAATTTGCTCTTCTGTTCTCCTGTGTACAGAATTTGTTAAATAATAAAAGGGTCACAAGGAAAACAATGAGGAAATGTATTTTATTTTATCTTTAAAAAAAGATAAACAAGGACCTCAATTCTCATAATCTCTCTGACCAATAATTGATCACTTTCATTGTGAGAGATGCCACTCGGCAAGAAGGTGATAAAGAGAACATGGGTTCTAAATTTTCAAAAGCCCACTTTCTAGAGGGGAAGGAACCCAAACTCAGACATATATGTATACAGTGCAGTATAAAAATAAACAAGTGCTGTGGGAAAACAGATACAAGGAAACTTAGATTGTGACTATTCATGTTAGAAATTGCTTTTCAAAGGAACTAACATTAGATTGGGGCCATGAAAGGTGCATGGAAATTAGCCAGTAGTCAAGTAGGAAAATATGCAAAAGAATTTCTGTTCAAAGGCAGAATACAAGTTTTTAGAAATTCAGTGAACACACACACACGTATATAAATACAATCTTTCTTTTTGCCGACTTTCCTTTCTTTAGTTTTTTAAAAATTCTATCACCCATTCCTTTATGAAATGTCTAAACTTTGCCAATTCACTGTGCTGGGTTTTAGAAGCACAACATTAGACAATACAAATTAAATCTCTTTCAAGAGTTATACATCGCAATATAAATATATTTATGTATGTTTATGTATATATGTGTCCATGCTCATGCCTATATATGTGTGAATATATATGCATTTTATACACACATATATTATAAACATACAAAGAGACCATATACATATATGGTCTTTAAGAAAGCAATGATGAAGCAGAAACTTGAGAGAAAAAATCTATATCTGAGAGATGGTTGTCCCAGATATAGGGACACAAGGGCAATGGTTTTGAGGCAGGAACATCTTTGTTGTATTTAACTGATAAAAGGTGGTATTGTTGGAGTACCACGGAATAGAGGAAGTGATACCAGAGAAGACATAACAGAGCAAGGCAAAACAAGGCCTTGGATGTAAGGGTAAGCACATTGGAATGGCATCGAATTTTGTGTTGAGCAAGGATGACTTGGACTCTGCAGAAAATGTATTCTGAATGAGAAAGAATGGAAGTATGGATACCACCTAGGAGATTATTATAGTAGTTTACATCACAGGTTAGAATGATGAGGTTTTGGAATAAAATGGTGGCAACGGAGGTGATAAAATATTAGAAAATGTATTGAAATCAAGCCCACAGTGCGTTAAGATAGCTTGATTTTTCAGGTGTGAAGAAAGGAGAGGAATTGAACTTGATTCCACCTTTCTGATGTCAACAACTGGAATATACATTTTTCCTTTCTCTAATACAGAATGTCTGGGGAGGAGCAGACTCTAAGGCATTCTGAGAGAACGGAAGTCTGAATTACAGATGGAGAGTAACAAGAAAAGAATTTGTAATTAGGACTATTGTATAAGTAATCTATCACAACATGCTGAGAAGTTTTGGTGACATGAAGGATTTTTAATTACTGAATTGCTATAATCAAAATAATGTTTTAGAATGCTATCTAAAACAGTGTCATAAATATTAGGTTGGCAGAAAGAAACAAGATGGGAAGAAAGCGAATAAGAAGCAAAACAATGCTAGGACTTGTCCTATGGTAGAGACAGGCAATGGTGTGGAGAACAGAGATTTGTTTATTTAATTTTACTAAGAAATTGCTATGTACGATCCTTGTGCTGTGCAGTACAATGATGAATGAGTTGACTACAATATGGTTCTTCCACTAAAAAAAAAAAAAAAAAAAAAAAAAAAAACAAAGCAAAACAGGATTTTAAAATTCATTTGTAATCTTCAATAAATGACTATTATGTTAATGGTTCCTTAGTCTAGTGTTCACAGATATGGTGGTTTTTCGTAAGTTGAAATTCCCTTTCAAAGCAAAACTTACCTATTACTCTGCACAATTGACAAGTAGTAGTTAATAATATACATATGCTTACATATATGTGCACATATAATGATGCTTTAGTAGGAAAAATCACTCATTCAAAATTAATACATTACATTAAAAAGAAATGGATTCCATGCATCTCAAACCACTAAAGTATATCTAAATGAAGAATTGAAATAGGCCAGATCTGGTGGTGCACACCTGTGGTCCCAGCTACTTGGGGAGGCTGAGTTGGGAGGATTGTTTTAGCACAGAAGGTCAAGGCTTAAGTGAACCATAACTGGGCCACTGCTCTCTAGCTTGGACAACAGAGCAAGGCCCACTTTCAAGAAAAAATAAAAAAAAATTGAAATAAGGCCAAAGATCCAGAAATCCTGAGTTTCTTTTCAATGTCCAGAAATGTATGGAAAGTGAGAGTTAAATATATGAGCAGACAACTTTGTCTGACAGCTTGGAAGAGAAGGTAACACAAAGGGTTGTGTGAGAATCTTTGATAAAAACAGTACCTAATATTCATTCTAGTTTTCTTAACACACTAAGACTATTTGTTTTTATACTAAGTACTTAATGAGTATTAGGTAAATAGATCTGATAGATCAATACTATTTTCCTTTTCAAAATGAGTTTTCTATAATTTTATGCAAGTTTTTATAGTTAGATAATAGATCTAAAATATTTGATTTACCTTTAATGCACACAATATCCTAAAATGAGATTTAAGTGATTTCTTACAAATGAAGTTATATGAATTTCAAGGTGGGATGGCATCAAATGTAGAAAAAATGAGAACTTGGACAATAATATGAATAGATAGTTGATTCATTAGACTTCTTTGCCAATCATTATGCTCACTGTTTTACATAGATTCCTTTATTTAACCTCATATCTACTCTAGGAAATAAACACAATTTTTATTCCCATTTTGCAGAAAAAGATGACGGAAGTCTGAGTAACTATGAGATAGGATAGAAATGTTTGACAAAGCATCGTTTTAGTTCTGTCACTGACCCTCCAGATAATTGCACAATTGGGTTTTCAATAATTCTAAGGAGAGGTTGTCTCCGGAGGCATCTATGAATCTGGGACATAGAATGTTCAGAATCCCTGGCACAAATAGGTAAGAAATCAATTATTTCACATTATACTTGAAGGAAGAAAACTCCCACAAAAGTGCTAGAAAAGGAGGGAGGAAAAAGAACAAAACAATCTTGTCATTTCCTATGTTCTCAACTTTCTTATGTTCATTGCCCTTTAGAAATACCATGCTATTTCATTCATTGAAAATACAATATGTATTTGATAAAGTATTTTGATAATGAGTTTTTCTCAACATTCAACCTCCTATCTTTCATTGGATTAAAATTAAAACTGTGCTTGTTTTCTTTAAGCTAGGATAACTAGAGGGTCAAAATTTGAATGGAAAATATATGCACATGATTGCAAGTTGTAATTAAAGTCTCAGAAATGCCAACATTGGTTGGTTGTTTCTTTAAAAAAAAAATATAGGCCGGGTGCGGTGGCTCAAGCCTGTAATCCCAGGACTTTGGGAGGCCGAGACGGATGGATCACGAGGTCACAAGATCAAGACCATCCTGGTTAACACGGTGAAACCCCGTCTCTACTAAAAAATACAAAAAAAAAAAAAAAAAAAAAAAACTAGCCAGGCGAGGTGGCGGGCGCCTGTAGTCCCAGCTGCTCGGGAGGCTGAGGCAGGAGAATGGCGTGAACCCGGGAGTCGGAGCTTGCAGTGAGTTGAGATCCGGCCCCTGCACTCCAGCCTGGGTGACAGAGCGAGACTCCGTCTCAAAAAAAAAAAAAAAAAAAAAAAAAAAAAAAGTATATATATATATATATATATATCTCCTTCTTTAAAAGGATTTAATTTTGTAAGAATCTCTTTCTTTTTCTCTTTCTCTCTTTCTTTCTTTCTGTTGTTGAGACAGAGTCTCACTCTATCACCCAGGCTGGAGGGCAACCTTCAGCTAATTGCAACCTTCGCCTCCTGGGTTCAAGCAAATTTCATGCCCAGCCACCCAAGTAGCTGAGATTACAGGTGTACACTGCCAAGCCTGGCTAATTTTGGTATTTTTAATAGAGACAGGGTTTCACCATGTGGGCCAGGCTGGTCTCGAACTCTTGACCTCAAGTGATCCACCTGCCTCAGCCTCCCAAAGTGCTGGGATTACAGGCATTAGCCACCACACAGGCCTTTGTTAATAATTTCAATGTTCTTTGAAAAGCTACACATTGTACTATTATGTTTTTATTCTATTTAGAGGTTTTTGGCGTGACAGTTTCTTTTCAATGTCCAAATTACTCATTTAGTAAATTGCATTTTGGAAACACAAAAACTGTCTCAATGTCTCATTATTTATAAATACCAAAGCTGTAACAAATGTACAATATCTTGGTATATTGCACAGTATACTCCAGGCTTTTAGAAAAGTTTTTGGTGCCAACATACCCTTTTAAATGCAAACAAGGCAAAGGTATATTTCAGAACAATAATATCATTTTGTGGTCTTTGTAGCATGGAATTTACTCATAAAGACAATAGAGTCTTAACCAACTTCTCAACACTGAACAGTAGCAGAAATATTAAATCTAAACATTTCAAAATATGGAATGTCAATCGTTATATTTGTAGATATTTATTTTCATTTTGAGGCAGTAGGTCAACGAGTTTGAGACTTCATTTAATTAAAAAGTATTTTGATATACTCTTGACTACAGTCTCTTAGCAACAGTGTAAAATGTAAATTACATTAAGAAGGAAAAATAAGAAGGTAAGTATATTTACAGATGAATATTGAAAGAGATAGAAGGTCATTATAGTAATCATAATTCCAATATTCTAGAAATCAAATACAAAGAAGTACACAGTCTGATGAAGATAACGTGGATGAGTCCATCCTCAAGCAGGAAGGTGATATTGGATGATACGTTGACATAGTAATTGTATAAATAAAAATATATTTGAAACTAATTAGGTGAAAATTTGAACAATTTTTCAGGTTACTTGAGCTTACATATAGTGTAGAACATTAAACCACGTTCTTTCTTATCTAAACTTATTCCCATATGCTGAGATCATTCCACTCTTTGCATAGTTAAGACTCTATTATGTACCAGCATGAAATCTTATATTTCTCCTTTATGTCATTTGTTACAACTGCATTTAATTTTATTTGGAAACTGTTTAATTGTTTTTTCATGCCAGGCTATGTGTCCAGTGTGAACAGGGTCTGTGTTACTACTTCATGACTGTGTCCTTGATGTCTGACATATAATAGATAATGTACAGTTATTATCCAGAGTGTTCTAGGTAGAGATATGGAGAGTTAGAAGTAACCAAAAAGAATACAAATCATACTGTCAAGTAGATCACAACCTGAGTGGTACAGGAACACATGAAAAAATGTTAAATATTCCTATGTGCTTCCATTTCCAGTTATGATTTAACATAGGCAAGTTGGGGTTAGAGAAGCATGTGGTAATTTTTAATAATCTAGAGATGCAAAACATATTTTTGATCAGATATCCATAAGGATGTTAATTTTCAACTGCTATTCTAGTAAATTGTAATGATTGTCACGAGGACATTCTCCATTTATATTCATGAATACAAACATTTCAGAGTTACAGTTACCTTCGAGATTTGATTAAAGCTCTAGATTCCCTCCAGCAGAAAACAAAACAAACATTTAAAAAAAGCACAAGTGTTTATTTCTTATATTTCACTTCATGAACTTTTTGAACCTTTGTGATGGATTTCAACTTGAAACCTTTATTTTAAAGTGCAAGGAACTATGTTTATACTGTTTACAATTGTAACTGCAATATACAAGGCAAATAATTTCATCTATATTTTTCCTGATGTGTAAGGGTCTTACTGAATTACAGTGTTTGATTCTTTACTTGATGATTGTCTCTTTTGATTCATTTAATCTTCTACTGACCGAATTTCACATCTCTTTGAACTATTTTTAGATGTCAATAGCCATCTGTGTAGATTGGATCAGAACTATATCCTACAAATAATACACTGATGATTTGGGTATTCTCAAGTTAAATTGCTAGTATGTTCATAACTAAAGTGAGTTTTAAATGGGCCTTGTAGTTGTTGTTTAAAGACAGATCTTTAAACAAGTGCCCTGGGTGTAATAACAATGATGCTACCTTCAGTGCACGGCAGGCCTTTCATCCATGGAGCATAAAATGCCTGACATATGCCATCAGAGGTAGGAATGTGGATGTGTAAACAACTTTCCACTTGGTCGGGATGTCATCCAAGTATGGAAAGGCCATCTTTTCCATAATAAAATCTTCAGAGGATGAGACTTAAAGAGAGCAGAGGGAGAAAAAATATTTCTTTATGAGGATTTTTTCTTTATTCTCTGTTGTAATCTTCCAAATAGGAACAATCAAATAGATCACTTTTTATTAGGGAGATAATAGCTAATTGGCTAAAAAATAGATATACACATGAAACTGGAGAAGTCCCTGCACCAAATCCATGTAAAGGCTCTACTCTTCCCTATTTTATTTTAGAAGGGAATGATTATAGAGTTGTAGGTTTTATAACATTATTTTTAAAGAACTACATTTACTATAAATATGAACAATTTTCCATGTCTTAGTTCCTCATCTGTAACACTAAGGTAAGAAAAGATTCTTATTCACAGTATTGTTTTATTTTTGTTTTTAATTTTTCTGAGACAGGGTCTTGCTTTGTCATCCAGGCTTTAGTACAGTGGCAATCTTGGCTCACTGCAACCTCCGTCTCCCGGGTCCAAGCAATTATCTTGCTTCAGCCTCCCAAGTAGTTGAGACTGCAGGCACTCACCACCAGGTCTGGCTATTTTTTGTATTTTTGGCAGATAGAGTTTCAGCACGTTGGCCAGGCTGGTCTTGAACTCCTGACCTCAAGTGATCTGCCTGCCTCAGCCTTCTGAAGTACTGGGATTACAGGTGTGATCTACCACACCCAGCCAACATTATTTCTATGAGGAGCAAACGAGCCGTAACCACTATTCCTGGCACATAGTGATATATCAGTATTAAACTCCACTAATTTCAATGTGATTTTTTTTTTTTTTTTTTTTGAGATGGTGTTGTGGGAAGTCAGGGACCCTGAACAGAGGGACCGACTGAAGCCATGACAGAAGAACATAAATTGTGATGATTGCATTAACTGCACAACAAACTGTTTGTAGAGCATGTGTGTTTGAACAATATGAAATCTGGGTACCTTAAGAACAGGATAACAGCGATTTTCAGGGAACAAGGGAGATAACCTTAAAGTCTGGCTGCCTGTGGGCCAGTCAGGACAGAGCCATATTTCTCTTATTACCGATAATGAGTAAGAGAAGTATCACTGAATTCTTTTCCCAGTAAGGAATATTAATAATTAACAACCCTGGGAAAAGAATGAATTCCCAGGGGAGGCCTCTGAAATGGCCGCCCTGAGTGTCTGCCTTTATGCAGATGTAGATAGTGACGAAACATGCCCTAGTCTCCTGCAGCGCCCCCAGGCTTGCTAGGAGTAGGAAATTCCAGCCCGGCAAATTCTAGTCTGACCGATTCTCCGCTCTTGAACCCTGACAATGCGTGCACAGCGGGACATGGAAGTTCATTAGTGATTCTAGTTTCGCCCTGACTTTCTGCCTTGTGACCTTTTGTTGCCCTTAAAGCATGTGATCTCTGTAACCCACACCCTATTCGTACACTCCCTCCCCTTTTGAAAATCACTAATAAAAACTTGCTGGTTTTACGGCTTGGGGGGCATCACGGAAACTGCTGACATGTAATGTCTTCCCCGGACACCCAGCTTTAAAATTTCTCTTTTTTGTACTCTTTCCCTTTGTTTCTCAGACAGGCTGACACTTAGTGAAATAGAAAAGAACCTATGTGAAATAGTGGGGGCTAGTTTTCCCTGATAAGATGGAGTCTCGCTCTGTCGCTGCCCAGGCTGGAGTGCAGTGGTCCGATCTCAGCTCACTGCAAGCTCCACCTCCTGGGTTCATGCCATTCTCCTGCCTCAGCCTCCCGAGTAGCTGGGACTATAGGCACCTGCCACCGCGCCTGGCTAATTTTTTGTATTTTTAGTAGAGATGGGGTTTCACCACGGTCTCAATCTCCTGACCTCGTGATCCGCTCACCTCGGCCTCCCAAAGTGATGGGATTACAGACGTCAGCCACCGCACCCCGCCTCAATGTGACTTTTTCTTAAAATGCAAGTATTGATGTTGCAATATGACACATTGCATGTATTTAAGTAGATGCAATGGCAGAAAGTATTTAAATGGTTTTGATAATTATGTATTTCCTTTGGAAGTGAGAGGGTAAATTATTTATAATTTGTGCCAATTATTTATAACATGATTTTCTTTAAAAGGCCTAGTGTATTTCATGTCAATTCATATAACTGATTTTCAAAAATATTCTAATTTTATATAGTATCTATTTCAATATGAGTTATTTTTACCTATATAAAAAGTAAAGGATTTTCAAGTTTTGAATTAGTACTGAAATTATATTGATACAATCTATTTTCTCGACCACTTCGTGGGATTCATGAGAGGGGTGCCCCATGTACTCAGCCTGTGGTGCTTGACCCCTCAAGGGAGGGAGCATGCAAAGGAAAGAGTGTGGGAAACTGCCAGCTGCTTCTGCACCAGCAGGAGCAAACTCCGTTACTAAGGCCTGTTGCACCCCATCCTTCATGGGAGGGAATATGAAGGCAAGAGAATATGGGATGCAGCTAGCCACATTGGCACCAGCAGGAGCAAACTTCGTGCAGGCCCTACAGCGGTGTCCAGGTTGGGGTGCCTGCAATCCCAAGGCCACAGAGGGCATGTTACTATGCTTTCCTAGCTCCACGGTCCACAAACCGCAGTGTGTTATCAGCTCAGTGAGTCCCCTGCCTCTTCGTGTGTGGTGACTGCCCTCCCCCAGTGAGGGCAAAGGGCCAGTGAGACCGTCTTTTTGGGTACTCACACTTGGTGGGTTCTGAATTCTTGTCTAGCACCCAATAAGAATGAGGTCACGTGAACAAACTGAAGGATAGCGAATATGGAGAATTTTATTGAGCCATGAAAGTGGCTCTCATTGGAGAGAGGAGTTGAAAAGGGGACAGGAAGGGTGGGTCACTCTACCCTGGAGTCAAGGGCTTCAGAGGCTCTCTGCCTCTCTCCATGCAAAGTCAAATTGCCTTTCTCTGACATCCAGCCCTCGTCTCTAAAGTCAAGTTGCCTCTATTCAACATCCAGCCGCTTCTCCTCACTACCCGCTGAATCTCAGGTCTGTATAGGCATGGGATGGTGGGGCAGGGCAGATCATAGGTAGTTTCGGAAAAGGCAACATTCAATTGGTAAAAAGACATTATTCTGAAATAATCAACTGGCATAGAGTGGGCAAACAAGAGTAGAAGTTCTCACTTTGGGTTGCAAGTTTCAGGCTACCTTTGGCTTAAAGATGGGGCTTTGCCAGGGACCTGCCCCTGTCAACATGGAATTTCTCTGCCTCTTGTCTCCATTAATATCAAGGCCTGACCTTTTCTCAATGGCAAATCCAGAATAACGTCATTAATGTATTTACTTAGATTCTCAAAGATAATTAGCTTTTAGTGGTATCATTTTGAGATGCACAACCAAGAAAAAAACGTTCTACTGCTCTCTAAATGTCTAGAAAATGAGGTATTTTCTATGAGACAAATTTCACATTCTTTTTTTTTCTCTCCTGACAACAGTATCTTACAAATCAGTGCCAAATGATGCACAAAAATCCCTAGGTATCTTAAAGAGGAAAAAATTATGTAGGTAAACAGATAAATCTTTAGAACATTTGTCTTTATGGGAGCATCTCCTGCTGTTGGTCTCTAACCTGTAGGACATTAGTCTTCTCTAAATTGCCAATGGTGTCCCACAGCTCAATGATAAATAGAAATCACTGGAAAAAATAGCACATTTTTCCACAGAGAATTTCCAGACAAACATAGGCCTTTAAGAAAAATGCATACATAAACTAGATTATTTTCCATTGTGGCACATTTTACCCTAGGTCTTTACCGGCAAGCCATTTTCTCAGTTTTACAAAAAAAAAAAAAAAAAAAAGAAGAAGAAGAAATAACTTTTGAGTAAGACATTATGTAAAAGTGTACACTAACATGATTGTTTATATTTAAGCTGAACAAGAAGGAAGATTCCACATCAGAGAGCATTCATCATATGTAATGAATGATTTATCACCAAAGACTGCTTTTCATTTTCAAATTAACTTTAATAAAATGGTATGGCTGTTTGAAGTCATAAGCTTTATTCATTATCCAATTAACGTATTTGGGGGAAAAGTTATTGACAACAACTTTCTTCTTTATGAAATAGTTTCAGATGACAAATTTGATCATTTATTTTTAGTTGCATTGTGAAATAATTTAGTTAGAAATATTTCTCACATTTTCTAAAAATTATCAACATGCTTGGATAGACACTTCAGCATATTTTACTCTCAACTTTTGCTATATATACCAAAAAGTATTGCACAAGAGACAACTCAAAAGTAGTAATGGAGGGGGAGTGATACAGGGAAGTGGAGAAACAGAGAGAGAGAGAGAAAAAAAAAAACAGTTCTATAAATTGTATTCACAAATGACAATAATCACCACACATGAGATCTTAGTTCAAAGTTCCAACTTTTATCAACTGCTCTCACTTTTCTCCTCAGGACATACGTATGTGAGGTGACATCCCTTTTGTCTTTGTGCCATTGCTTTTAAAAGAATAATTCCATGCTTATTTCACACTGAAGCATAGTTCCTGATTGACATCATGTACCTGTTTATGAACAATTGCTGTGACTGACCTTTGGAGCCAGATGTCCATAAGTTACCATTTACTTTTTACAAATGAGTTGCAATTGGCAATACTTAATCAAACTGAAGACATTCTTTAACGAGACATCGCTGTTTATAAGTTAATACTGTTGATCTTTCTCTTAAAGCACATAGTTACATTTAAAATTAGTAGTTCTATGATAGAGTGGGTAGAGTTGTGAACATTTTTAGAAGTCTACTTTTATGCAAAATTGAATGCTGGTTGCATTGTTTGTTTACATGAGTATGTTGAGGTAGATGGATTGAGAGAGACAGAGAGAAACAAGGAGGAAGGGAGATAAGAAAATGAAGAGAAAATGGGAGCATCAGTAAATACATGCCAATGTTTAGTACTTAAAAATCACATTTTATTAGTTCTCTCCAGCTAAGCAAAAGAACACCCAGAACACACCTGCAGCTTAACAAGTGGAATTTATTACTTCTTATTGCAAAGGTGATATCATACAATATCGGGGAAAATGGTATGTCTCGGTAAAAGTGTATTAGGAAAGACATGCTATATGATTTGTGCTTCTATTGGGAGATTTTACTAATGATTTGAGGAAGTGAGGCTTTGCTCTGAATTGAATCTTGTCAGGAAGCAGAGAAAACAGTACAATTGGGTATCTTAATAAATCTTATCTAGAAGGAAGGAAGACGAGACCAAAGGTAAAGCCATAATTGTAAAGAAGCATGAATCACTCCTATTATCCAGCAAGGGGATAAACTTGATTGTATTTGTGGTTTTAATGTTTTTTTCTGGGTTCAGACATGGTTACATTGTCTTGATTTTGCCTTAATCCTTCATAGCCAGAAAGTGGCCTTGTTTGATACTGATATTCTGGACCATAGTTTATGTTCAACAGAATACCAAGGCCTAGCTGTGAGGGCCGTGCCAGCTCAAAGCAAAATCAAGTCCTGGCTGATATTTTCAGGACTACTCTTGGATGTCAGGGCTGCTCTTCTCTTTCTAATATTTAAGAAATATTTTCTGAGTATACATCATGTGAAACAAGGTGTATTAGGCTAAAAATTAACACTATATAAAGAAAGTAAAAAAAAATCAGTGAAAATATTGGTAAGTCTATGGAACTTATATTGTTACCATTTTACTTTACAATCAACAGTTCAAATTATTAAACTGCTATTTTTAAGTCTATGAAGGTATATGATCTTAGATAATAAGCCCATTCCAATTTGATTAAAGGTTTAACATTTAACTTAATCCATATTCCTGGAATATCAACCAACACTCTATCCACAAAAAGTATCAATTATGATTATTTAGTTCTTCAAATGTAAATTATATGTTAAAACATTTATTTATTCATATGACTTTTGAAATTAACTTTAAAGTTACTTATTTAGCCATAAAAAGAGCCAAATTTTTAAGATTTTTGTTACAAGCATCATCACATATAAAGTTAATCCATTATACATGGATTTAAAGAAGTGAATGCCCTTCCAAGATGTACTAGAATAATATAATTAGCCTCTATTAATTTACTTTCAAACCTGATTTTCACATTTTAGTTTAAAAGTCTTAAAGTACTGGGTGACATCTGAAGATGACAGACCATAAATATGAATTGTTTCTACTATTTTTCAAGTGGAATAAAGATAACTTGGCCTAGTATCAAAATTCCCACATTGATTTCTTGCTCTAGTGGAAATCCATAAATCACCTAACATTCTGTCTTATTGAAATTTTTTAAAAAATTGATCATAATAATCCCCCTTCCAGTGAAATATGTGTTTGGTAAGGACTAAATGAGATAAACCGTATTTCAGACTGTATTAATTATCCTCTACTATCCTACAATTTTCTCTTAACGTCCCTCTATCATACCATAGTCTTCACATTCCTTAATGTGAGAGAGTGTGTATTGTGTATGCTGACACAAATTAGGTGTTAAATAAGTGTTTACTGATTAAAACAATGAATAAAAGATTTTACACAAAATAAAACACAATTTTTGTTTTGATTACTGCAGTTTAAAAGGCATACTAGAGAAAGAAAAATACCCAGTATTTTGACTACCTAAGTATTGAAGTCTATTTTTTTCTCAAATTTTCAACTAACCTCGGTGATATTAAACCAAACTTTTATTTTCCCACCAATTAACTTTACATAGAAAATGGACTGATACAGTATAAACCAATGTAAAAGAATCAAAGGCAATACAAAACCCTTAAAATTTGCATCGACTAAATTCTGATTATATTTTATGATCTTAATATAAAAAGGGGGCATTTTCACTTCTTGCACTTCAAAATATAACACCAATAATTATTAGAAGAATGGAAGAAAACAATGAGTGAATAAGAGATGTTAACAAAGCAAGATCAAGCCATATGTCAGGGAAAAAAAGGGTATATTAAAAAAGCAAAAAATAAATCAAAACGTGATCAAGGTTAAGAGAGAGAATATGAAAGATACAAAATTTTAAAAGCTAGTAGCTTAGAATTTTCTGAAAGAGAGAGAAAACATTAAGTTCCAGATTCATGAACTCTATGAACATAAATGTAGTACATACTATGGAAAAAACAGCGACATAGATTATAATAAAATTACTTAAAACTAAAGACAAAGAGAAATAAAAATACACTCAGAGAGCAAAGGCACATTTACTTCAAAGTATCAAAATAAGATTAATAGACTGGGCGTGGTGGGTCATGCCTGTAACTAGCACTTTGGGAGGCTGGGCGAGCAGATCACCTGAGGTCAGGAGCTCAAGACCAGCCTGGTGAACATGGTGAAACCCCATCTACTAAAAATACAAAAATTAGCTGGGTGTGATGGCGGGCACCTGTAATTCCAGCTACTCGGGAGGCTGAGGCAGGAGAATCACTTGAACCCAGGCGGTAGAGGTTTCAATGAGTCAAGATTGTGCCATCGCAGTCCAGGCTAGGCGACAAGAGCAAAACTCTGTCTCAAAAATAAACAAATAAATAAATAAATAAGTAAATAAATAAATAAATAAATAAAATTAACGGTATCACATGTACAGAAAAATGGAATGCAGAAGACAATGGTGTCATAATTTAGATTTTGATATTTGAGTACTTACAAACATGATGGTGAAAGCCTAGGTTTTTTTCCTGATGATTAATGAGAAGCAAGAATGTCCTCTCTCATCACTTCTCTTCAGCATTGTAGTGGAGGTTAGAGCCAATATAGTAAGACAAGGAGAAAGAAAAAGGAAAGGAAAAGCACCCAAATGGAAAAGAAAGACATAAAGCTGTCTTTATTCAAAAACTGCCTTGTTTATGTAGAAAACCTGAAGAATCTGTTAAAAAATTATAACTAATAAGTGAGTTTAGTAAGTGTTCTGTTGCAAGATCAATATACAAAAATAAATTTGAGTAGCAGCAAGAAGTATTAGAAATTTAAAATAATAACGTTTAAAAACTGTTTTAATAGCATAAGAACATGAAATATTTTAGGGATGAATATGACACAAATTGTGAAAGAAACTTACACCAAAAACTAAAACATATTTCTGAGAAAAAGTTTTTAAATACCTGAATTTAAAAAAGAGGTATACCATGTTCATGGGTTAAAATACTTACTGAAAATAAGATGTCAATTCTCCCAAAATTTACTTATAAATCAACACAGTACCTATTAAAATCTCAGGATTATTTGTGGAAATTAGCTAACTAATTCCAAAATTAATTTGGAAAGACAAAGGACACAGAGTAGGAAAAAAAAAAAAAACTTTTAAAAGAACAAAACTAGAAGATTCACCTCATCTGTATTTTAAGACATTTTACATCTTCAGTAATCATGACAGTGTTCTTGCCTAAAAGATAGGCAAATACATCAACTGAAAAGAGTAGGAAGTTCAGAAATAGAATATATATATACATATATATATAGCCATATAATTCATTACAAAGATGCGAAGACATTTCAGTAGAAAAAAATATTATTTTCAACAAATTTTCCTGAAACAACTGGATATCAATCTGCAAAAAAATTTTGACCTTTGATGAATACCTCATGCTATACAGAAAACTTACCTCAAAGTGAATCATAGACATAAATATAAAACCTAAAATATGAACTTCCAGGAAAAAAATTTGGATTATGATTAAAAATTTGTAAATTAAATCTCAACTCTTGAGAAAAACGTTAAAAATAATGTCTTTAGATTTCAACCATTTGTAGACAGGGCAAGAGGCTAAAAGTAATTTTCTGAGCAGGCACTGAAGATATAATTATATGCATCACAGATTAAAACAAAACAAGCCTTTTTTCTTCAATTAAGTGTTTTCTGCATTTTTTATAATTACTACAAATGCATAATATTTTCTCAATATTAGGTAAAGAGGCATAAAAATGTAGTCCACAACTCCTGACCTAGTGATCCATCTGCCTGGGCCTCCCAAAGTGCTGGGATTACAGGTGTGAACCACCGTCCCTGGCCCAACCTGGTGAAGACCCGTATCTACTAAAAATACAAAACTTAGCTGGGCATGATGGTGAACACCTGTAATCTCAGCTACTCGGGGGGCTGAAGCAGGAGACTGGCTTGAGCCTGGGAGGCAGAGGTTGCGGTGAGCCGAGATTGCACCATTGCACTCCAGCCTGGGACACAGCGAGACTGTGTCACACACACACACAAAAAGTAGTCTGCATATAATTTTCTGCCCTTCACTCTCTTTCCTATTTTCCCTCCTTTCCACACTCTCTTAAGAGTGCCATTTCTAAAATCCCTCCTATGTAGAATATCTGGAATGCTCATTGGCATCACAGAACTTGAATAGAAATTACAACTCAATAAATAGAGCTAAGATTTCTTCATAGTAGATTTTCAGGAGTATGAAAGTGGGATTTGGGGCCGGGCGCGGTGGCTCAAGCCTGTAATCCCAGCACTTTGGGAGGCCGAGACGGGCAGGATCACGAGGTCAGGAGATCGAGACCATGCTGGCTAATACGGTGAAACCCCGTCTCTACTAAAAATACAAAAACTAGCCGGGCGAGGTGGCGGGCGCCTGTAGTCCCAGCTACTCGGGAGGCTGAGGCAGGAGAATGGCGTGAAGCCGGGAGGCGGAGCTTGCAGTGAGCTGAGATCCGGCCACTGCACTCCAGCCTGGGCGGCAGAGCAAGACTCCGTCTCAAAAAAAAAAAAAAGAAAGTGGGATTTGGGGGCAGAAAAAGAAAAATGTTTGAAAACTGTATTTAGAAAATATAGTTCATTAATTTCAATGTTATACCGCGAGGGAGGTCTTTGTCAGCCTCTGAAGAGGGTGGGTTAAGACCCCATCTTGAGACTTCTTGGCACTGCCGTTTATTGGATTAGAGGAAATATTAAGCTAAGATTTAATTAATGGTAGTAATGGAGAAAAACTGGGTAGGGTATAGAGTGAGGCATGATAATATTTGTTAAGGTAGGTTCCTGCCAGCAGCTAGCTAGAACTACTGCTGCACTGTCACTGGCCAAAAGATGTTTTTTCCTCAGCTATTGTCCATGATCCTTCCCTTAAGAGTTGAAATCTACTTATAAGACTCCTAAAGTGTTTCTTTCATATTGCTTCCATTTTATTCCCTAAATCAACATTATTTTGAATATTAAACGATATGTTTCATTTGAATGACAAGAAAACAGACCCCTGCTGCTGATGTCGATCTTGATATGACCACAATATTTCTAATCACACACAGAAAAACAATCTGAGTCTTAATAATAAAACTCAAGTAGTAAAATACAAAATTTTAATAGAGAAAAGACTGAGGTTTTAACTAATGATACCTAATTTTAAATAAGATTGAAGTATTATTTTGAAGAAGAGATTAGAATTTTATAAAAATGAAACTGATGAAATGTACACACACATACACCTCAGAATTTCATTAATCAAAAACACAATTTTCAAATCAATATGTTCAGAGGGTCTATGAACTAGATTCTGTCATTGAGATTCCTTTTCTTTCCTTCATTTTCCTCTTATAAATAATACTGCTTTGAAATTTTAGACTTTTAAAAAATCTGAGATTTGTAACTTTTTTATTTTAATCATTAAATACTTTATCACTTTCCTTTTTAATAGAATTATTTCAAATAATGTAAAGCTTGTGATTATACTACTTATAATTTTCTTCAAAAGACATTTTAAAAGCAGACACATCATTTCCGTTTGTGTTGATTTCAGAGAGAAATGAAACTGTGGCGTTAAACAATTTCAGGTTGGAAGGAAAGTTTATGCTACACACATTCTGTGGAGATCTGTTCAGAAAAACACTTCGGTGTCAGGCTCGTATAGCACAGCCAGGCAGAGAAAGGATCCGAGAAGAACTGGTTTGCTGAACTAGCAAATATATATTAAAATCATCAGATAGTTAAAAGGGCTTAAACATTGTCAAAAACAAGTTGAGAAAAAGGTTAATGATTTCAACCAAGTTGGAAGGTCCAGACTGCTTAACAATGCAGGGAATGATGTTGAAAATTCAAACATCATTTTCCAACCACAAGCCTTGTGATCATGCCACTTAATCATGTAGGTGTAATTTTTTTAAGTGCAAAGGAAACTAATAAATATTAAAAGTTGAAAAGTAAAACAGAAAAGTAAATCTATCTTACTAAGATTTAACATATGAAATTGCTGACCATATGAAGATGAATGAAAAAACTATAAAACATGAAATGATTTGTAAAAATCAGTTTATGCCATTGTATCGGATTTAACACACAGTATTTTTTATTTCTTTTTTTTTTTTTCTTTTTGAGACAGAATCTTGCCCTGCCGCCCAGGCTGGAGTGCAGTGGAGCAATCTTGGCTTACTACAACCTCCGCCTCCCGAGTTCAAGCGAATCTCCTGCCTCAGTCTCCCGAGTTACTGGGACTATAGGCACGCAAACACGCCCAGCTAATTTTTGTATTTTTAGTAGAGATGGGGGTTTCACTATATTGGCCAGGCTGGTCTTGAACTCCTGACCTCATGTTCTGCCTGCCTTGGCCTCCCAAAGTGCTGGGATTAAAGGCAGGAACCACCACGCCCAGACAAGCACACAGTCTTAATATGAATATAAATCAAATGTATAGTGTGATAACCAAATGTCAAAAGAAAAACGTAAAACTATAAATTCTGGTTCTATGACTCCTATCTGCCCATGACAAGCCTATCTTTTTGGTTCAACATTATTTTCCCCTGGTATTGATACCTTCCTAGATTCCTCTTTACCAAATAACATTTCTCTCAGGCCAAGTTTGGATTAGCAGATAAAACGAAAACTGGAGGCTTGTGTAAAACAGAGTCCTACCTTTCTACATAGCAGTTAAAGAGGAAACATAAGATGAAACTCTAATAACAAATTAGTCCTCAAGTGACTTTTAAATATTTGATTATCTTTGGCTAATAACTATATCATCCATATCATTAGATGTGGACAAAACCAGAGATCTGTTCAGGACATTTGACTGTATGTATTAAGTTCTATATTTAAATATTATTGAGAGTTTGTATTAATAGCTCTGTGTCCAACGGTAACAACAAAAACAAAGACACAGAAACGAAACAAATCTGTGAATCTGAACACTATTCTTTAGGCAGTATCTATGTTTCTTGCCTCATGCATGCATCTCATGCCTTCTGAACTGCTTACAAAGTTACAGTTACTGTGTCCTCTGGATATTTCTTTGTCAACTTTAACCGTTGTGTGTGTTGTTTTTTTTTTTTTAATAAACATTATTTGTAGAGCAGTTTTTGGTTCACAGCAATATGGAGCAGAAGGCACAGAGATTTCCCGTTTTCACCCTGCCCCCTCACATGTACATCCTCCCCCATAATCAGCCTCCTCCACTAGGGGTTCATTTGTCCCAACTGATGAGCCTACACTAAGACATACATCATTATCACCCTGAGTCCATAGTTCTGTTAGGGTTTACTCTTGACATTGTATATTCCATGGGTTTGGATAAATATATATAATGGCATGTATCCACCATGACAGAATCATACTGAGTAAATTTACCAACCTAAAAACTCTCTATACTCTCTTTGTTATCCATTTCTGCCTGCTATCACCTGGAAACCACAGATCTTTTTACTCTCTCTCTAGTTTTGCCTTTTCCAGAATGTCATATAGTTGGAATTGTGTACCATGGCCTTTTCAGATTGGCTTCTTTCACGTAGTAATATAATTTAAGTATCCTCCATGACTTCTCATGGCTTGATAGCTCATTTCTTTTTAGCACTGAATAATATTCCACTGTCTTGACGTACCTCATTTATTCATCACCTATGGAAGGTCATTTCAGTTGTTTCCCTGATTAATTTTTACATGATTTCTCAAAGAGAAAACACTTCAGAGGTTCCTGGCTAATTTATTATATTCTGTCCGCTAGGACAACTAAGTTTAAGCAAACATAACCTATGGTTAATACTCCCTCAAAGGTAATTACTACTCTAATTCCTATCACCATAGAAGGGTTTTGCCTGTTCTTTACTTTCATATAACTAAAAATATATAGCATGTAAACTTGTGTAACTGGCTTTTTTTCCTCTCTCTCTCTCTCTCTCTCTCTCTCTCTATATATATATATATATATATATATAATATATATATATATATATATATATATATATATATATATATAATTTTTACTCTACATTATGGCTTTCAGAGTGGTACATGTTACTGCATATAGGAATACTCCATTCTTTTGATTACTATGAGTAAAAATTATGGGGTTAACATTAGGTTATTATGAATAAAACTGTGAAGACTTTTAAAGCGTATCTTTTGGTGGCAGAATCACTTATTTATGTTAGGCATATACCTAGAAATTGAATTTCTGTGTCTTGTGTCTACATATTCATGGTAAGTAGACACTGCCATATAGTTTTTAAAGTATTTACATAAATTTAGATACTCACCAGCAGCGTCTGAGAATCCCAGTTATTCTACGTCTTTACCAGCCCTTGGTATTAGCTATTCTTTTAATGGTATAACCCTGGAAGTCGAATAACATCTCATTATAGAACCAATTCACATTTCCCCAATGAGTAAAGATTTTGAGCAATTTTTCATTTGCTCAATTTATTTTCAGCATTTGCAAGAGTCTCTTTTGAGAAGCATCTACGTGTTTACTTTTTACTACTGACTTTTTTAAATAATAATTTTACATAAAAGGAAAGGCCATTCTACTATTGAGTGGACTTATTAGCATGTATGACTTATATTGAACCTCAAGTACAGTGGACGGGAAATAATTGCAGATAAATATGTTAACCAGATACTCACAATAGCACAATCCTTTCATTTGACTTTCAGGTAATAAGTATATAAAAAACAAAGCCTTTAATTTGAAAGCTTCGTAGCTGATGCGGCAGGACTGCTCTGTGATAAATATGTGCTGGGAAATGGACACAAGACAGGATTGTCAGGCCAAATTAATGGTATTTGTGTCCCAGTTGAGTCATAAGTATTACCAGATTCTTGCCAATTATTTGAATTAGGTTGGATAAAGACGGGAAAATCCATAACACAATTAAATAGCCTTTATACTTTCCCTTTTTTCCCTCTACTCTAGACCCTCTTATTTCTATGCTTTGAATCTCATCATCAACTTCTGTCTGAGACTAAATCGGTTTATGCCCAAGAATATTAATCTGGTATATATTTTGTCTGACATCCAAACATTATTTACAAAGGGAAGCATCAGTGAATAAGTTAGTAAATTATATAAAACACTGTCTATGCTGAAGAGCTCTTTTCATAAATGAGATGATAGAACGCTCATATTATTATCAAATTAAATCAATTAAAGCCTATCATCCTTACGCTAGTTCAATCATTTATTTAATGCACATGGTATGTCTCATTTATGTATTATAATACATTCCCCTAAATGAAGATGCTTATAATTAATATCTGTCATTTTGGAATAGGACAAAGTGTTAATTCTAATATGAAATGTGTCTATAAAATGAGAACAGTGATTCTACAAATCACAGAGTCCAGGTCACTTATAGTCAATATTTTTTAATAAAAAAATAAAATACCACTTGATCTTATAATCTAATAAGATCTTATAATCTAAGACTAATAAGAATATATTGTGAGGGAAGACTTGCAGGCAGCAGATATCATTATCATATAAACTTAAAATAAATGATATCAGCATCAAACAAAAGTATGATAGTCAGATAATTTATATTGTATCCAGAATATGCAATTTTAAATGTCACTAAAAGTAATCGCATTTGAATATATCTTAAATGTATTTCAGGATAAATAGTACTTTAACTAGAAAAAATATATAAATTTTTTTTAGTTTGTTAATGAATTTATTCATATATAAGAAATATGTATAGTCTCTTGACATGCCTTATGTGCTGGTTTTATTGATGATAACAATTTCAGTCATTGTATATTATATATTTTTGAAATAAATATGATTTACTTTAATCATCAAAACAGTATGGCAGTATATATAATCTGTAATTTTCCTCCTGATGACTTTTTTAATATAATTTATTTCACTTTAAGTTTATAGTTTTGTTTTGTTTTTTTTTTTTTTTTTTGTATTTACAAGACCACAACTAATATCATAAGGTTTATATATTTTACTTTTTATTTTTTAATTTTTTCCCTTAACTTTTGAGTTCCAGGGTACATGTGTAGAATGTGCAGGTTTGTTACACAGGTAAGCATGTGCCATGGTGATTTGCTGCACAGATTATTCCATCACCTAGGTATCAAGCCCAGCATCCATTAGCTATTCTTCCTGTTCCTCCCCGCCACCACCATCCCCTGACAGGACCCAGTATGTGTTCTTCCGCCCCGTGTGTCCATGTGTTCTCATTATTCAGCTCCCACTTATAAGTAAGAACATGTGGTGTTTGGTTTTCTGTTTCACATGAGTTTGCTGAGGATAACAGCTTCCAGCTCCATCCATGTTCACTTCAAAGGACATGAGTTCATTACTTTCTATGGCTGCATAATATTCTGGTGTGTATGTACCATATTTTCTTTATCCAGTCTGTCACTGATGGACATTTGGGTTGATTCCATGTCTTTGCATCTTATTTTGTCCAAGTTAAATGTCTAATTTATATTGTGAATAGTGCTGCAATGAACATACAGGTGCATATATCTTTATAATAGAATGGTTTATATTCCTTTGATACATACCCACTAATGAGATTGCTGGGTCAAATGGTATTTCTGCCTCCAGGTTTTTGAGGAATCACCATGCTGTCTTCCACAATGATTGAACTAATTTACACTCCCACCGACAGCGTAACAGCATTCCATTTCTTCCACAAACTTGCCAGCACCTGTTGTTTCTTTTTCACTTTTTGTTAACAGTCATTCTGGCTGGTGTGGAATGTTGTCTAGTTGTGGTTTTAATTTACATTTCTCTAATGATCAGTGATATTGAGCTTTTTTTCACATGTTTATTGACCACATGTATGTCTTTTTTTTTGAGAAATGTCTGTTCATGTCTTTTGACCACTTTTTAATGAGGTTGTTTGTTTTCTTCTTGTAAATTTATTTAAGTTCCTTGTAGATTCTGGATATTAGAACTTTGTCAGATGGTGATTACAAACATTTTGTCCCATTCTGTAGGTGGTCTGTTCCTTCTGCTGTACCGAAGCTCCTTAGTTAAATTAGGTCCAATTTGTCAATTTTTGCTTTTGTTGCAATGGTTTTTGGCATTTTCATCATGCCTATGTCCTGAATGGTATTGCCTAGATTTTCTTCTAGGGTTTTTATGGTTTGAGGTTTTACATTTCAGTCTTTAATCCATCTTGAGTTAATTGTTGCATAAGGTATAAGGAAGGGGTCAAATTTCAATTTTCTGCGTATGGCTAGTCACTTCTCCCAGCACCATTTATTAAATAGAAAATCCTTTCCCCATTGCTTGTTTTTGTCAGATTTTTTTGAAGATCAGATGGTTGTAGGTGTGTGATCTTATTTCTGAGTTCTCTATTCTGTTTCGTTGGTCTGTGTGTTTGTTTTAGTACCAGTACCATGCTGTTTTGGTTACTGTAGCCTTATAGTACAGTTTGAAGTTAGATAGGGTGATACCTCCATCTTTGTTCTTTTAGCTTATGGTTGTCTTAGCTATTCAGTCACTTTTTTGGTTCCATATGAATTTTAAAATAGGTTTTTTTTTTTTTTTTCTCTAATTCTGTAGAGAATGTCAATGGTAGTTTAATGGGAATGGCATTAAATCCACAAATTACTTTGGGCAATATGGTCATTTTCACAACATTGATTCTTCCTATCCATGAGCACGAAATGTTTTTCCATTTGTCTGTGTCCTATTTGATTTCCTGTAGCAATGGTTTGCAGTTCTCCTTGAAGAGGTCCTGCTCAGCTTTTCAATCTTGTTAAATATCTAATGTATTTATTCTCCTTTCTCCGTCACATTTTGTCCAATTTAAATGTCATTAAATTTCAAATATCCAATATGAAAGTGATGCTGTCTACCATAAAATAAAAAATATAACTGTTAAAGACACTAGGGATACAATAAGAATAAAATGCAATTCTTGTCATTAAAGAAAGCTTCTACCTTAGACAAAGGCGTTCAAATGGGTAATTATATATCAGATATAATAGGTTGTATAATAGTATATGATGGCACCTTGAACAAGTGTTATGGCAGCATAAGCTACCCCTTTAGCTGTAGGAACATAGTGAGATACATCTATAAATAAGAGATGATATTTGAAATGGTTCTTGATGGATAAATATGAATTTACCACGTAAAGAAAAAGGCAAAGGACATTGCTGGTAAAGCTAGCAAGGTAAGCTGAGGCAAGGGCAAGCATAACATGCTGAGAGAAATGTGAGAATAAGTAGTAGAATAAGAATGTTTCCAAAAATGAGAGACGTATTTGACTATTTAAGTGTATAAATACATATACTTTCATAATTATATATGCACATATAGAGAATGAGATAAAAAATTTTGAAATGAACTTCTAGCTGTATTCTGAATGAGAAAGTTAAAAGTAGAAACATATATGTGATATAATTTTATTTGCATAAGGTTAAAATGATATGTGGCCATATATACATATATGAATAGATGCATATATATATAAGAAATATATATATATAAGAAATGCATATATATATAAGAAATATATATATATAAGAAATGCATATATATATAAGAAAATTAAGTGTAGGATGCATGCATATCAGTACAATAACTTTGATTGGATGAAGAGAGAGAAAGAAAGCCGCAATTGGAATAATGAGACTCATTATAAAATGTGTTTGTGATAAAAGATACATATAAAATAATTCCAAATTCTTAAAAATTAATACAATAGTCATAAAATGATAATGATAATTTTATCTCTATACTTTTGACAAATTAAATAAAAATAAAATCTATTCTGTGCTGACTCAATACTTGAAAAATAGAGCTTATAAATATCTTAGAGGTTGGAAATATTATTTCTTTACATCTACTAATCTCTTTCTATGCAACCACTCGATAAACCCATTGAGAATATTTGTCATTCTTTAAAGATTTGGCTACATTTAAGCTTTTATATAAGCAAAACACTCAATTAAGGACTTCTCTCTGTTTCTGCTTGGTAAAAGTAAATTGGTATTTACCTTGTCAAATTTTTGCATTTTCTACCAGTTTGTTTCTTTACTTTAAAAAATATCAAATTTATTTTAGATACAGGGAGTATATGTACAGATTTGGTATGTGGGAATATTGCATGATGCTGAGGTTTGGAGTATGAATCCAGTCTCCCTTGTAGTAAGCATAGAACCCAATAGGTAGCTTTTTTAGCCCACCCACCATCTAATAGTCTTCAGGGTCTATTGTTCCCATATTTATGTGCATGTATGCTTAATGCTTAGCTCCCACTAACATGTGAAAATGTGCAGTGTTTGTTCTCTGTTCCGGCATTAATTTGCTTAGGATTATGGTCTCCAGCTCCATCCATTTGTTGCCTCAAAGACATGATTTCTTTACATTTGTACAAGCTTGATCTATCCTCAACTGACTTAGTGCCATTCCATTATGATTACAAAATGCATTATCATGATTCTTCCTGTAAAAATGAGAAAGGTTTTCATACTGGTCATTTTATTTGCGTTGACTTATTTGATTGACCACTGAAAAATGAACTAAGGCTTGTTTACACTGAGGTGTTATCTCCAACAGAAATATGCATTTTTTTCTCCTTTAAGTTAACTGCATTTCAGAGATCTGAATTAGATCAGCAGACTTTGTAACTGAATAGGAGGAATTCATCTGCATGTTTTCTTTTTTTTTATCTGGCATCTACCATCTGGTATTTGAATGCAAAATATGTAAAGATAAATGACAAAAGTTTTATAGATTTTACTTGTTATTTGTTTTACCTGTGCTGTACTCAAATTTTGACAAATTGTGTTTTAGTTTCATTTTTATTATGTCATAGAGATGACAAAGATCACCATGTATACACAAATAGTTCAAATGGTTTTTAGAAGATTGCTTTCTACATGGCACAAAATAAAGAAAACATTGTCATTATTTGGTTAACATGACTGAGAACCCATGTACATATTCTAGGTTTTATTTGTACTTCTGCTTGAATTCTTACCAGGGATGTCACTGGTTCATACACTATCTATATCTGGATTTAAAAAGCATGTCACTTCTGGGCTGTTGCACAGCTTTGCAGAGACACCAAAGGTGTACAACATTGCTGCCTCTTTCGGGTTGATGCTACCCTCTGTTCAGGACCGAAGTTTGCTGCTGTTGGTTGGCCAATCTGTACACAACCATCCAGAGACCACTCTTGGCATTTTTGACAGTCTAGTAATCAAATGGCCTCTCTCTCACTAATATTATTTCCCCATATACACAATTGTAGGTACTAACCAAATAAAATAAACATAAAATAGTTGTTCATGTTTCCTTTATATTGGAGAATTTTTTTAAAAGAACTGTAAGAGGTAACAAGATATGCTAGGGTTTAAAGAAAAAGAAAACTTCTGGCACAGTGAAATTTTTTTTCAAAGTGTTAGTTGGCCTCACTTCTAAATCCAGTGGGTCCCCCCCTACAAAAAAGTTATAGTATGTGTATTTTTAGGAAGTGTTTTATTGATACATAATAGTTGATCCATGAAATGTATGGGATACATGTCATGTTTTGATATATGCATACAATGTGTTATGATCAAATCAAGGTAATCTATCACCTCTAACATTTAGGTAACGTTAATGATCATTTTCATTTTACAGTTTTAGTAAATTAACAAATTAAAGAAAGCATTCCAAATATTTTATCATAGCTATTTAGAAATATACTATATTATTGTAAAATATAATCACCCTATTTTGGTAACAAACACTACAATTTTTTTTTTAATCTTGACTGTATTTTTGTATCTATTAACCAAATTTTATTCATCCCCTCCTTCGCCTACCTTTCTCAGCCTCTGTTTACCACCATTCTGTTCACTACTTCCATCATATCAATGTTTTAAGTTTCCACATATAAGTAAGAACATGCAATATTTGACTTTCTGTGACTGGCTTATTTCATGCAGCATAATGTCCTCCAGTTCCAACTATGATGCTGCAAATGACAGGATTTCATTTTTTTTTTTCTGGCTGAATAATATTCCACTCTGTATTTACAGCACATTTTCTTTACCCATTCATTCATAGATAGACACTTAGGTTGATTCCATATCTTGAATACTGTGATTAAGGCTGCTAAAGACATGCGAGTGCAGGTATCTGTTCGGTATGCTGAATTCCTTTCTTTTGAATATCCAGCAGTGAGATTGCTGGATCATATGGTCATTCTACTTTTAGTTTTTGAGGAACCTCCATACTGTTTTATAGTTGCTGTACTAATTTGCACTTCTAACAACAGTGTATGACTATTACCCTTTCTCCTCATCCTTGCTAGCATCTATTATTTTCAGTGTTTTGGTAACAACCATTTTAACTGGGGTGAGATGATTTCTCACTGTGGTTTTGATTTGCATTTCTCTAATTGTCAGTGATATTGAGCATTTTCATTTACCTGTTGATCATGTGTATGTCTTCCTCTTTTGAGAACTTTTACCCATTTTTAATTGGATTTTCTGTTGTTGTTTGAGTTTCTTATGTAATCTGGTCATGAATTCCTTGTCAGATGAGTAGTTTACAAACATTTTGTTCTTTTCTGTAGGTCATCTCTTCACTTTGCTGATTGTTTCTTTTGTGTACAGAAGATTTTTAGCTTGACATAATCCCACTTGTCATTTTTTTACTTTTGCTGCTAGTGCTTTTGAAGTCTTGCTCAAGAAATCTTTGCCTAGAACAATGTCCTTTTCCCCAATGTTTTCTTCCAATAGTTTCATAGTTTCAGGTCTTACACTAAAGTACATAATCCATTTTGATTTGATTTTTATATGCAATGAGAAATAAAAGCCTCATTTCATTCTGCTGCATGTGGATATCCAGTGTTCCCAGCACCATTTGTTAGACTGTCCATTCCCCAGTGTGTATTCTTGTTGTCTTTATCAAAAGTAAGCGGGCCATAAATCCACAGATTTATTTCTGGTTTTTCTATTCTGTTCTGTTAGTCTATGTTTCTGTTTTTATGCTAGTACTATGCTGATTTTGTAAACTGATATTCTAAAACATTTCTTAGCTCATGGAAGCTGTAACTTCCCCCATCACTTTTTGGTTCAGAGGAAAAGCCACACCACCACCTGTGCCCCCATGCCTGGCTAATTTTTCTATTTTCTGTAGAGACAGGGTTTCACCATGTTGGCCAGGCTGGTCTCGAACTCCTGGATTCAAGCAATCTGCCCACCTTGGCCTCTCAAAGTGCTGGGACCCAAACTGCTGAGCCACCATGCCCTGCCACCCTCTCACGTATTTCTAATGATAACTTGAGAAAACAGTATGTTGAGTTCTTAAAAGTAATCAATTAATGTTAAAGTATAATAATTAAGGGGAACAGGAGCAATAAAATCGTTGCCTTTTTATTTGGATTTAAGTGCCTTCGTAATTATTTTAAATTGAAGTTCTTCATCTACCATTTGCTACAAAAAGGGAAGTATTTGAGTTTAAGCTTACAGATCACATGTGCTCTAATTAGTGTTTATCGTAATAAATCAAACACTAAGACCCTCTGAATTTGGTAATTGAGAAGAATTTCCATGCAGAGAGAAATACGTAGACTTTAGATCTTTCTTATTCCCTCAGATTTACTTTCCTTCAAAGAATCAGTTATAAATCCAGCACCTTTATATGACATCTATAGCACAACAAGGATCAGACTGGAACATTTTTAAAAATTGTCCCCTTAATGTTAGTTTTCTCCTCTCCCATAAGAGTCATAACCTTCTAGTAAATTTAGGAGAGTAATTTCATTTCAGCTTCACTCCCAAGTTGCTCACTGAGCTGCATATTTCTTCCCTGTCTACTATGTTCCCCCACAAACTTTGGGAGTGTGGAAAAGGGATGAGTACAAAGAAGATCTCAACTCATTCTATGGCTTCATTCTTGCATTCATCAAACCATCACCTCAGAAAGTTGGAAAAGTAGCTTATCCTTTTTTTTTTTTTTCTTTTTCTTTGAGATGGGTCCCACTATGTTACCCAGGCTGGTCTTGAACTCAGCCTCAAGCAATCTCCCTGCCTTGGCCTCCCAAAGTGCTGGATTGCCACCACATCCTGCCAAGGACAGCGTCTTTTTTTGTTGTTTTTTTCAGACAGTCCAGTGCCTGGATAGATTACAAATCCTTATCCAAAATCTGTGATCCAAAATTCGTTAAAAACCAAGTTTTTTTTTTTTTTTTTTTTATTATTTGTACATTGATGAATGATAGAAGTGGATGGGGAAGCTATTTATAGTCTTTATTTATACAAGTTTGCATGCATATTCATATACTTCAGTACATAAATATTTATAGAGTTGATTGTGGAGTGCTCCCCTAAACCAAATTGGATATGTTAAACACTATATGGTGTATCAGTATATGATGTTCCAAAAATCTGATACATCCTGAATTGCAAAACGAATCTGATCTCAAGGTTTTCTAACCCCAAGGCATCAAGGACACCCACACAACCCTTTCTCTCCCAGAAATATCCTACACTGACTACTATTTTTAACATTTTAATTTATATTTTGATAACACTTTTGCTGACCCATTGATTTTTGCATACTCTACTGAGAAATATATGTAACCAAGTCTGATTTACTCATTTGAGAATAGCATTTGGGAACAACAGTAGGCTATCACATGGTGGCCTTGATATTTAAAGTCCTATAGGACAAGACAATGCCAGATAGGGAGGAGCAAAAGATGAGAAAGCCTTGTCACTGTGAAATCTACAGAACAATGCTAGTTACATAGGGGATCTGAAATTGAGGTTTCTTTTCAGGCTCGCTAGCAACATAAATTGCCGCTGTAGTTCTTTACTATATAATGAGTTCAGCTAATAACCATTGGTTCAGATATGTATCTGCATTTCATCCAAAGGCTAACATTAATTTTCAGTGATAGTTCATTGTAAAGTAAAAGAGAGAAGAGTTACATTTTTTTAACTGTCCCATAATTTGCAGTTACCACCAAGTGTTTTAAAATTGCTGCTTAAGAACTCATTTAAAAGTCAGGCTCCCACCCAGTTTCATAACTGGGTGGGATGATTGCTGGGGTGGGTTTCTTAACTCTTCCTGGTTAATAAAACACATTTTTTATTAAAAGTTGAATGGTAAAAAGTAAATCACTACTTCCTGTCAACTGAGTGACCTTGGACATGTTATCAAATCACTCTGGTATTTTCATCTCTTATATGTAAAATTAGGATAAATATACCTTTCTTATGAAATGTAAGAACTTAATATAAATATAATTTACATGCAAAATATATTGCACAGAATAGGAGCTTACTCAAACAAGGTAATATTATGATTCTTAATCGTTATTTATATTTACTTTACTTGTAGCTCATATTTTTTAGTCAAATTAAAATAAAGAAAAAATTAGAGAGGTTCATAAAAACATATTTCATGAAAAAGTTATGTTTAAGTTAATCTTTTTTGTGTCCTAAAGGTTTATCATCCAGTTTCAATTTTAATGAATATTGTTTAAAACTGAAATTTTTCTTTAGTCTCATTCATCTAGTACTGTAAGATAACAAATTCGGGTTGTTTAAGCTGCTAAATGTGTGTGTACGGTGATTTCTAACAGCATACAGAAGCACAAAATACAAGATCGTGATCTGATTTCTAAGCCCCTCAAAATTTTAATATTCTCTTTTAGAGAGAAGAGAATCATTTTATCTGGCAAGATGTCTTATTATTTTGCATAAGTGTTTATTTACTTAATCAATTCACATGACCCAAATAAGTATTTGCACTTCAAATAGTTAATACGTGTTATATCTACTGGTATATTGAATTCAAAAGAAAGGTCTCAATCATATAGAAGTAATAAGTGAATTGCACAGTGTTTAGGCTACCAAATTTTAGTGTCCACACTCTTCTGTAAAATATTTGAAATTTAGATTTTGTAAGCCCTAATAAAAGAAAATCAGATACTGATGGGAATTGGAGATGAGGTGAGTTTGTCTGGATGGCCTTAGTTCTAGTATAAGATTCGGTAAATTTTTTTAAAAGTGGCAGAAAATATATTTCTCAGAAATAATAAAATTGATTAATTGACATATCTTTTTCAGGTTTATTCTTTAAAAGAACAAATGTATGGTATAATATTAAAATTAGTACAAGAATCTGTGTAATGAAGACTGAATGACCAGGTTATCACCTTGGGGAGATAGATCGGTGATAACACAAAATAAGTCATAGTCATTGAAACAACTGAATAAGAAATTCTCATTAAATTAATACAATTAATTGATATAGATTAAAATATGTGAGTAACTGCTGCTAGAAATGAAATAAAACTGTTGATCATTAAACAATGATGTCAGTTATTTATACTTGATTTGTTGCAACTAACAACAACTGTTTATTAATAAAAATGTGTTTTCATGTGGGAATTTATTCTATCTTTTTGAGCAAATGCCTGTGAGTGAATTTTAGGCAGGAAATTTATTATTTGTTCCTCATAAAGGCAACTATTAAATGTGCTTCTTTTTTTTTTTTTTTTTTTTTTTTTATCACTCTTTAGCTCAGACTGGAGTGCAGTGGCAAGATCACAGCTGACTGCAGCCTCAACCTCCCAGGCTCAAGCTATCCTTGCACTTCAGCCTCCCAAGTAGTTGGGACTAGATGCACTAATTTTTTGCAGAAATAGGGTTTTGCCATGTTCCCCAGACTTGTCTTTTACTCCTGGACTCAGTCTACCCACCTATGCCTCCCAAAGTGCTGAGATTACAGGCATAAGCCACTGTGTCCAGCCTGTGTTTTCAAAATAAGATTGTAACTGGGAATTTTGAGAGAACTGTCCACACAAGACCACCCTCACTTCTGACATCAGCTTCAAGTTTGGTGACTTCCCAAATCCACTCTTGGGTTGAAAAATGTATGAGAACAACTCACAAAACCCCTGAAAGCTGCTGCACCCAGGCTTATGGTTAGGAAACCAGATTAATATCAGTCAAGTGAGGAAGCACATAGTAATAGTCCAGGAAAAGCCCCAAATATAGACCTCCCACCCTCCTTCCCTATTAGAGTCATGGACAACATTCCTTTCCTGGCAGTGATGTGACAACACACATGAGGATAGTGACAACCTCGGAAGCTGACCCAAATCTTGCTGTCCAAAGTCTTCATTGAGGCTCAAAATACATTGGCACGGTGAACTACCCACAAGACTGGTCTCAGTTTCCTTCCCCTCCAAGGTCCAGCTGATACTGCTTGACAGGATCACATCCTAAATCGTATCATTGGTGTGACTTAATAACCCCACCCTAAATCACAGTGTTAGCCTCTTGCTGATCCAAAGTCCTCAGGCAAACAAAGGTACTCTTATCAGACATGACGTTCCAAGGGCTTAGACATTACCTCCCAGAAGTTGAGGACAAAAAACATCTCATGTGGTCAATATTAAATTATTTGTTACAAATATATGTATTAAATTTAAATATCACACTTATATTTGACAGTGTACACATTATGATAAATTATTAGGTACTAAGCAAACCACTACTCCAGGTTAAAAAACAGAACATTGCCAGCACTCTAGAAGCTCCATTGTCACCTTCTGCAGAGCACCCTTGCTCTTCTCCCCAAAGAAACCGTGGCCTATATGATTAAAGAAAACTTCTAAAGCTACATTTGCATATTTGTTTCTTCTGGAAATCCAATCATGTTCCATTAATTATCAGCTCAAAAATGTTGAAAAAAGCTACAATTGGTGAAAATAATAGAAATTTTAAAAAGTCAAAACGTATTCTGAAGTTAGCTAAAATGACTCCAAATCATTGTATATTTTGAATAAGGTAGGAGATGTACTTTCTATTTTATATATCAAAATGCTTTCTGATATCATTTTAGATATCTAATTTTCAGAAATCTAATTACTTTAAGATAGTAAGCATTGTTTTTACTAATAAATATGAAATGAAAACACAAGGATCTCACAAAAGAAAACAGTATTTGTAATAATCATCTAAATAATTGTTTTTTACACTGAAAATCCAAAGTCTGAGAAGGATTTCTTCCCTACATCAAGCTTCCAATAACACATTTCTGTAATAAAAATGCCACATTTTTACTAATTGAGCGTTATTTTTCTTATAACATATCTCTAAATATGATTTTTTAGGGTTATCATTTTCCAGAAATAATTATGTCTAAAAATATTTAAATGTTCAGAATCAAATGAAATAAAATAGAGAATTTTAATTGGAAAATGAAGGAATAAGATCCTTTGTAAGACATCCAGCCAGGAATGAGACATATCAAGGTATACTAATAAGATTAATTATTCAGCAAATACGTTGAACCAAGCTAGCTTTCCAGGAAGAGTTAATCTAATTCTGGGTTCGGCAAAAAAGTGTATGTCAAGAACTCTGAAGGTTCTGAAATGCTACCTTACTTTAAAACTAACAAGTTGACTGTCACAGTTTCGTAGGTGCTGGCAGAAGGAATGAGACTCTGAGGTCAAAGATAAAGAACTTTATTACTTACAGCACAGCAGACAGCAGGAACTTCGTGTTCACATTGCATTTTCATTGCCCCCAAAGTCCCTTGGAGACAATACAGAGGCAGCTCTGTAAATGCTCTACGGGTATTGATTTTGTGTCATTGCTGAGGAATCTTGAATTTAGGAAACCTTTTTTTTTTTTTTTTTTAAGAAGGTTGCTAGTCCACCTGTCCTGCCATTGCCCTGGCTATTTCCTACACAATCATCTTCAGAAAGATAATCTGGATCAAAAGAAGTGAAGAAATGTCATGATAAATTGTCACTCAAAGGTATGGAGCATTGTGATTTTTCAGTTTGAAAACCACAAAATTAGCATGATTCACTATCTTACTTAAAGATAGTAAATTATTTACAAGCCAAGAAAAAAGTTAAGATGTTTTGATAATTTCTAAAAACATTATTATAAACAAATGATTGAAAATATAGACAGAAACTATTCAATGGATAGAAAGTATTGACATAAATTATTTTTGTAAACCAAATATATTTTCACATTATTATGGCTACTGAAAAATAACACATAAGTTTAAATAACTTTGTCACGACGTCATTGAATACCTGTACTTTTCCTCTAACCTATGTCTTTAGTGATACCTTCTGGTGATATTTTGCACTTAAGATATATACGCAATTTGCTTAAAAAAAAAAGCCTCACCAGCTAGTCAAAGTTAATGCATGTATGTATACATACATTCACACACACACACATACACGTATAATCTACAGATTGGGGAAGTGATAAACACATTTTACTTAAATGCATTTTTTTTTTTAGTTACTGAATAAGGGTAAAACTAGAGAAAACATTTTTTTCATGAAGTATTTTTTAAATAATTTAAACAGCAATATGTTTAAAGTAGAGACATCTCATTAAATGGTAAGATATTGCTGTGTTATAAATACATAATGTACATTCTAATTAAAACAATCTTCAGTTTTGTCTAAGGGCACTGAGTCACATGTCACTGCCATATTGTTATTATGCTAAATTAGGGGCTGGCAAATTACAACCCACAGCCTGAATCTGGCACCTATTTTTGTGAACTACAAAATGAAGAACATTTTTTATAGTTCTAATCCTCAAAATAAAAACACTATTTGATGGCATGCAAAAATTATAGGAAATTCAAAAGTCAATGTCCATGTTTTATAGGAACACAGCCGTGGTTTTTTGTTTGTCTCTTTGGGTTTGGGAGATGGGCTTCATTGTTTTTCATAGTATCTATAGGTGCTGCACACTATAGTCAACTGGTCATCCTGAATAGCTGTGACAGAAACATGTGGCCCTCACAGCCTGAAGTGTTCACAACTTGAATCTTTACAAAAGAAGTTTGCCTATCGTAGCCTTAAAAAATATTTTAACTACGGACTAAGACGGGGGAAAAACAACATAAAAATCTGCTCTTGTGTAGTTACATAAAGTGTTACATGGGCTCTGGAGTAAAGAATCTTTAGTAGTAATTTCTCACAGAACTAATCACAGGTAAATACACGACCAAAGAGAGATGCAAACAATTCTATTCATTAATCCAAAATAATAAATGAAAAGTAACCCGATGGAAAAATAGCAACTATGCAAATTTTTCTAAATAAGACATTAAGAAAATTTAAAATAATAATAATAATAGAATCAGGTTTAGTGCTGGAAATATTAGGATTCATGGTTTATTGAGATGATAAATGCAAACTATTGAATAGAAGGACTAGACTTCAGTCTGAACTTCTCTCAGTAACATATAGCACAAATGAAAAGGACAGTGGAAGTGGGAAATACAAAATCTTTAAAAAATGTTTTAAAATCAATACAGCCCATTCCTTCATAAATTACTATATATTGAATTGCCTCTAGAAATTGAATATAAAATATAGCAAGAGATCCTTTTATAATTTTACTTAGAAATTATATCGATTGATTCAAGAAATTTTTACATTGCTAGAAAAGAGAAACATTTTACGAATTATTCTGTTAGTGAATAAGTTTGGTATAGTAGTAAACATCCTTATCTTTGAGAGAAAAATGGATTATTGAGAATTTTATAGGTTATGAAATTATAGGTTGAAATAATGTAGAAAAATGAATATCTGATGTGAAATTTACATGTAGGGAAAATGTGGTTTAATGTACAATAAGGAGACATTTTTCTTTTTTGAGCTGGCAAATGTATTGGAAATCAACTAGTTCAGCTAACATCACTTTAGAGATAAGAACCTGAAGATTATAAATATCAGTGGCAAGACTGGAATGCAGTCCTTTTGACTTTTATTTTTGCTGCACAAGCTGCCATGAAATTTCACAACCATTTCGTATTGCTTCTATTTGGTGGAATCCCTTAATTCATAATACAACAATCTAAATACAGTTATTTCTTTATCAGTATTTTTCCAGCTACTTCAGTTTAAACTTTATTAATGAAAGTTTATCCACTTAGGTAGATAAATATTAAAATAAAATAAATATGTGACCTAATTATTGCATTATCTCTCTCTTTACAAGTAAATAAAATGTTTATCCATTGTATTGCCTCTGATTGAATTCTATGGCATCATTTCTCATGTTTAAATTACTCAAGCTTGTGATTGCTATTTTTTAATACATTACATTATATATGGCATAAAATATTCAAAGAAGAACCTAAACTACAAAATTAAAAGGTAGGTAATAGAACATGACTGATTGATGTAGCACAGAGTAAAGTATATTTTCACATATTTATATTTATTTTAAAAATAAAATTTTCAATTAATGAATAGGCTCAGTTTTTTGGTAGACACGGAAAGTCAAAAGGCAGAACCAAATTCTTAGCCTCTTGTTCATAATATTAACTTAAAATGAGAAAATAAAAAGACTGAATACTATTTAGTTGAAGACATTAATGTAATGTTATCAGTCATACTGAAAATTACTAAGGGTGAGAAATAACAGAATGATGCCTTGGCCATCGAAGACTATCTGTTTATCTTATCCTGGGTGAAATTGCATGCATGAGTTCATTTGCTATCAAGTTTTAAAACTTTAAATAGCTTTTCAGTGTCAAAATTTCAAAATACTGTGTGTATGATGAGTCATTTGATGCAATATATTTACAAATATTTTCTGCAAGGAAGTCATGTTAATCATTCAAAGTTGTTCAGAACTGAATGGGAAAACATAAGGACCGATTTGTTTACATGATGTTCTCATATTCAATACTCTTGATATTTTGAAATATTAGGACTTTAGATTCTATGAAGTCATTAGATTTCCTCAATTGCCTAATTGTTGAGTGTTCTCATCACTGTAGGGTGTGTGTGTGTGTGTGTGTGTGTGTGTGTGTGTGTTGTGTCTGTGTATAAGTGCATGTGTTAAGTCAACTACTAAGTTAAAGCTACTTACACTATCAGCATTCCATTCCCCTTGGTTTAAATTTATTTCACACCAAAGAAAAAGAAATGCTATGAAAATTCAGAGTGATAAAATGACTAATCTACCACATACGGCAGTTATGCATTGGCCTTTCAAATTTCCTCTTAGACATGACAGTTTTTAACTCAAGGGGGATATAAAATATCGTAATTACCATGTAGTAAGGTAAAACATATTCTGTACTTAGCCAAAGCATGCCTCTAATTCAATTAGGAGTATACATATTCAAAAGTAAAATTTGCAGATATAATGAAAGGGACAAGATTGTTGTGGTCTAGGTGAAAATGGACCAATGAAATACGTTTATGAAAATGATGGTCAACTTTTTAAAGAAGGGATTAGTCAGGACCCTCGTCTATCCAAGGTATAGTGTCTATTTTGTGTTCAAAAGCCGTAATTATTTCAAAACTCGGCATTGGAGGAAACCAGATACTTAGTCTAGTACAGCTGGTGTAAAACACTGCTGGCAGAAACATTGATATCATTAAAAATTTGGCAAAGTATTTTATAAGCAATACCCTTGGGAAAACGAAACAAATTAAGCACCTAGGTATTTTTTTTTTTAGAAACTAGGAAAGTGTATATAAAGTACCTCTGATTTTGCTGCTGTATTTAAAAGGCCTTAGCAATATAAAAACTAATCCAATATTACTTGTTTTGTTCATTTATTAATAAAAATTATCTTACATTTAGTTTGTTCAGAATTATACTGTTTTATTCATTCAGAATATTTTTCTTTGAACTTTTTCCTGAGTTTTTGTTAGTTTTGTTTATATTCTTTGCAATCTACCTGCTTATTTTCAAATTTCAATTTTATTTCTTTAAAAATAACTTACTATAAAATGTGTCTACTAAAGATGGTGTAAAATACACATATAGTTTAAAGAATAACAATTAAATAAATGCTTGTGTACATACTAACTTAAAAAATTAGAATGTTAACGAAGATTTAAGGTCCCCTGTGTGCCTTGATTATATCTCCTTCTCTCCACCCTAGAATAACAGTGATCCTGATTTTTGTGATTTATTTTTAGCTTAACTTTCTAGTTTTAGTCTACATATAGATGGCTACAAATACATATTGTTTTGTTTTGCCTGTTTTTAATACCAATAGTGCTGTTCAATTTTACAATTTTCAGCAAGTCAAAATTTTATCTCCATCATATTTTTCTGCAATTTGTAGAATATTGTCTGTAAAATTCCATCTACTTGATATTCCATGCATGCTGAAAATTGGAGCTGTAGATAATACATTTTTCAGTGCTGTAGAGTGTTCAGTTGCAAAAATATCCCCATAATCTATTTACTTATTCCTCATATTATTTGTGATTTATTCATTTCTTGATAAAGGGATAATATTTTTGATGGTCCACAAGAAGATATTTGGATTTATTTAATTTTTCTCATTTTGTTTCTTTAGGCTTATTCTGTTATAATTGTTATAACTTCTTAAAATGAAAGCCTAGCTAATTAATTTTAGATGTTTCTATGTTGAAAATAAATACTTATATAAATAAATATATACATACATATATACAAATGCACACACAAACATACATACATGTGTCTGTGTGTATGTGTTCAATTGCATTTTATCTCCAATCCCCAAATTTCACATTTAGTATTCGTTGTGGTTATTTTTCCAAATATTTTCGAAGTCTCACTACGCTTTATTGAATGATACATAACATATATTTAGTAAGGTTTTAATTTCTCAAATATATTGTTTTTGGGGAGAGTGGGTTGTTTGTTTTTACTGATTTACAACTTATTTTATTGTGGTCAGCTGGTGAAAAGGTCATAGCAGACCTTGCACTTTTGTTAAGGCTTAATCAATGACTTAGCAGTTTGTGGCTATTTTTTAAGTTTCTTAATTTATTTTTATTATAGTAAAGTACACATAACATAAAATTTACCATGTTAACAGTTCTTAAGAGTACAGTTTGATGGCGTCAAGTACATTTACATTGCTGTGCAACTATTACCATAGTTAATCGTTTTATGTTCCTTATCCTCACAACTGTTATCTACATTGTAAAATGTATCCCCGAGAGCATCCTGGCTAATTCTGTTCAAATTGTTTAATTTTTGTTATTGTTGTTGTTTTGAGACAGAGTCTCACTGTGTCACCCAGGCTGCAGTGCAGTGGTGCAAACTTGGCTTACTGTAACCTCTGCTTCCAGGGTTCAAGTGATTCTCATACCTCAGTCCCCAAATAGCTTTGACTACAGGTGCGTGCCACTACACATGGTTGATATTTGTATTTTTTGTACAAATGGGGTTTCTCCAAGTTGCCCAGGTTGGTCTGGAGCTCCTGAGTTCAAATGATCCACCTGCCTCAGCCTCCCAAAGTGCTAGAATTACAGGCGTGAGTCACCACGCCAAGCCCAAATTGTTTAATTCTTACCGATTGTTATATTTAGTTGATCTATCACTTACTAAAAGAAATGTGTTGGCTGGGCGCAGTGACTCACGCCTGTAATCCCAACACTTTGGGAGGCCGAGGAAGGCAGATCATGAGGTCAGGAGATCGAGATCATCCTGGCTAACACGGTGAAATCTCGTCTCTACTAAAAATACAAAAATAAAAATTAGCCGGGTGTGGTGGCAGGTGCCTATAGTCCCAGCTACTTGGGAGACTGAGGCAGGAGAATGGCATCAACCCAGGAGGCAGAGCTTGCAGTGAGCCGAGTTCCTGCCACTGCACTCCAGCCTGGGCAACAGAGCGAGACTCTGTCTCAAAAAAAAAAAAAAAAAAAAAAAAAGAGAAATGTATTAAATTTTGCAAAATTTGTTAATCTCTTCATATACTCCTGTTAATTTTTGCTTTATAAAAATCAAGACTATATTTATCACAGAAACTGTCCCTGATATTTGTCTGAGGCAGAAGTAGAGGGCTGTATCCTATACCTAAATATTAAAATGTATAAATGTAACAAATAATCTCTTATACAAAATATTTTCTCTCCTTCTCCCTTGACAGATTATTACATTTTTAATGACCCGGAAAGGCAGAGAAACTTTTAAAGTTCTTGGATTTCATGAAGTTCATGAAGTTCCTTTCTGGGAAGAGGGACCTATGAGGAGGGTCAGATCAGACCCTGAAATCTGGTCTCTGTCCCCTTTTCTTTCTTTTCAACACCAGCTCCATGTCATACTGTCTGTTCACTTATGTAAACAGCACAGCTTCGGCTGCGTTCCATCCCTGCTTCCATTATGGTGAGTCCTCCAGAAGACTGAATTAATCAAGAGGCCACTTGGCCTTGGAATATGACCTAGAGAAGACATAACCAGTACATGGTTGTGAGTGTGGACATTAACTACATTTGAGCGCAACCTCTTGGCCCACTGGACTCTTTTCACCTAATAGAGAAATGGTCACTGTAGAGAAGGAGACAGGTCCTCCAATGCGCATGCCCGAGGCTTGCTTCCCTTCTTCAGTCAGTCTAAGCTATTACTGATTTGGGGTATTATACAAGTTCAGAAATGCGTATCATCTTGATAAGTCAAACATCTGAATTTTATAGTGAAAACTTTATTCCATGTAATAGTTTTGCCTTTATTTACATTGTCTGTCATAGTAAAAGCTATATAAAGGTTTATCAAAAATTAAACATTACTCAATATATCTTTTCTCACCCTTCTGTATCCTTATGTTTTAGATTTTTTTATGCAAATAGGATTTTATTAGATATTTTTTGTGATATAGATAGAAAATTTTGCCCATTTACATTTATTATGATTATGGATATCTGTAGACTTAAATCTAACAATGTATTATGGAATCATATTTGTCACTACTACCCTTCTTTAAAAAACGTTCTTCTTTCTTTTTTGACTTCTTTTGGATTAATGGATTTTTAAATTATTTTCATTTATCCCTTCTTGTGTGCACATTATATAGTTTATATGTATTCTTTTTGTGTTCACAGTTTTGGAACACATCAAATAAAGTCTAATGTTATTCAGACTCTTTACCTGCTTGCGGGGGATGGTGGTGTGGTTGCCAGGTCAATGGAGGTCTGTTCCCAAGAGCATTATGGCTGCCTCTGCTGTGTCATGCAGGTTGCCAGGAAAGTGGGGGAAAGTCAGCAGTTACAGGCCTCACGCAGCTCCCATGCAACCCAAAAGGCCGGTGTCACTTCCACAGTGACCCCCAACAGCACTGAGTTTGTCTCCAAGCAGTGGGTGAGCCGGGCTGAGAACTTGCTCTGGGCTACCAGCCTCTTGGCTGAGAAAGCAAGCAGGGCTTCCAGGTCTCATATCTCCCTGCCTGCCTGTGTCTTTCTGTACACTAGATTCACCCCCTCCCCTGAGATCTGTCCAAAAATCTTTGCATTCACTTGGAGTTGTTATGAAGTTCAGCTAAAGGTTTCTTTCTCCCTGTAGTCTTTTCCCAGTTCCTCTGGCAGCCCTCCCCAAGGACCCCTATAAGACAAGGTCAGAAATGGCTTCCCTGGGGATCCAGAGAGCCCACAGGACTCTTCTCACTGTTTCCTCTACTACTGTATTGAGCTCGGCTCTCTAAATTATCTCAGCTTCAGGTAAGGTCAAATCCTTTTCCTGTGATCTGAACCTTCAGGTTCCCCATTGAAGGTGTGTGTTCAGGGGCAGATGATCCCCCTTTCCCACTTTCACACTTTGGGCACTCACGGTATTTGAGCTGTCTCTTGGGTCCTGCACGAGCAATCCACTTCCTTCAAAAGGTCTGTGGATTCTCTAGGCTTTCCTGGTATGTTCCTGCAGCAGTTCTTGAAGCAAAAGTTCTTGACCAACTAATTTTTGAACTCTAATATGAGCTTGGATATTTTATAAATGATAAGGAATCAGTACTGAACAAACAAAACAATAATACCTGTTATTTTTATATTTACATCCCACTAAGGGAGACAAAAATAAAGTAAACAAGTAAATGATGTCTTAGGTTGTAAGTGTGAGGTAGAAAAGTGTAACAGAAAAAGAGAATAAGGAGTGAGTGGTGGACTACTATTGTACATGCAATGCTCATGGCAGATTGCACCAGGAAGCTGACATTGAAACAGAGTGCTGAAAGAAGGGAGCCAGCCCCAGGGAGAGATGGCAGGAACATTCTGAGAAAAAGCAGGAAGAAAATGTCTCTTGCTATTAGGTTGGTCCAAAAGTAATTGAAATTCTTGCCGTTAAATGTAATATAATTACTTCCCTTTAGAAGAAAGAATGGGGGAAACCGAGGACTTAGGGATAGGGGAGGCAGGTCTGTACTAGCTCCAAAGATGTGACCTTAGAACTCTGCCATGAAGAGTCTGCAGCTTTAGCCATCCAGTATGACTGTCTACTCTGAGGACAGGTAGCCTGAAGTAGAGGTATGCCCCACCGCAGAAGCTCAGAAACAAATGGCAGAGTTTTAACATGAAACTGTTTGTGTATTTTGTTAATAGGGTAGGTAATGTTAGCCCAGTATCTTCACTATCCTGTGTCCCGTCCTGCAGGACAGTCGAACGGACCCTGGAAGGGGAGTGGGAATGGAGGAGACAAGAAAACACGAGAAATGGAGACAAGACAAATAGCCTGATCAAGTCTCGTTTAATGGTGGCAGTGCAATGCCTTATATAGGCTGGCAGAGGAAGAGGTTGGGCCAGGGCGGTGACGGGGGAGGCTGGGTTTACTCAAATTACAATCGCGCATGCGCCGTGGGTTTGTAATTTTCCCGGGCGCGGGATCGCGCCTGCGCCCTAGGCTGCATATCTTCCTGGGCGCGAAAAAGTTTGCGCGCGCGCGGGGAAGGCTTGCGCGCGGGAACAGTTTAGGCGCGCGCGGGAAAAGCTTTAGGCGCGCCCGGGAAAAACTTTAGGCGCGCGCGGGAACAGTTTATAATGAAGAACCTGGAAATGTGCCATCTTGTCTCCGCTTTGCGGAGATCAGGCAACAGAGGTCGGCTAATTCCGGGCCTCATGGCTCCGGACAATCCTGTAGGTATCTCGTATATGATACAGAATTTTGGTGGCTCCATAAGACGATGTAAGTTGTGGGGGGAGTCAGGCTGCAGTGGCGGACGTAGTGGCTGCTATGCATAATACAGCATGAGGGCAAAGAGCAGCTGAGCACATCTCAGCTTGAGTTCCTCTGCAGATGCAACCAATGATGAGCCTACACTTGTGGGCAATGGGCAAGGGATTGGCCTTGTCACTGTTCACAAGATCACAAGAGCACCAAGAGAATGAAGCCTCTGTGCTCTGCCTTCAGTCAGTTAAATCTGAGTAGAAGAGGAGGCAGATTTTTTTTTTTTTAAGAAAGATAAGTGTGTGGAATGATCAAATTATAGAAGAAACTGGAGTGGACTGCTAAAATTACCCATCTTTTGCATAGATGTGCATAACGATTAATTGCATCACTCAAATGATTACTGAAAATCATTTCTGAAATTCTGAAAGTCAATTCTGAAAAGTCAAGATCTCAAAATCTGGCATTAAATTTACATCATAAATGTAATAATGGCCAAATTTTAGAAGGAAGCAATAAACAGTCAAAGCATTCAGATCTCTTTGTGAAATAATATATGACCAACACCAAAATGGAAAACTAGACATACTATGTTCAAAGTAATCAGCCCATCTTTTTCTCATTCTAACAGCCAGTATTAGGATGATGGTCACTGAACAGATTTTAAGCGTTAGACACTGGAGGAAATGTTCAACCTGGATGATCATAGGAGGTCACTTTAATTTTAATTTCTTTAGTGAGAGTAGTAATGTAATATTTCATTGATCTTGCTTCTAAATTTCTGGACAAAGATGAAGGCATAGAAAATAGCAATATCATATTCCAGGGAAATTTGTGTTTCCCTGGAATATGATGTTATGGATTAGTATATGACACTTGCTTTTTAATAGGCTTTCCAGAGTACATAAGGCACAGGAAAAATAAAATGGTTGATGAAACAAGCCTGCGATTTACATGTTAAACTTGCTGCAAGGTACAGGTTATCTCTTAACAACATAAATTCTCAATGACCCAGGGGGCCACATTTCAGTTGGCCATCCCAATTTTGGAACTAATAATAGTGAATAGTGTTACACAGCACATTCCATTATAACACCAACGACCATTACCTCATTATTAACATGAATCTACTTGTATTGACAAATTTAAATTAAAAATTATCCTTTTAGCAACACTGTCTTTTTTAAACCAATTTTGAACTAATATTTATTAAGTTTACAATTGTTTCTTCCCGATTTTCTTGGTAGATCATGTCTTTTCTGACTCTCCTGATTTTGTTTCGTTTTTCTTGGATGTAGGAGGGATTAATTTGACTCTGTTTCTGTCATATTTGATATTATTTGATTTAACCCATCTCTCTTGACTCATCCAACGCTCAACATATTTTTTTCATTTCTCACACTGTCATTGTACTTTTTTCGTTACGCCAACAATAAAATTCAATTCAGTAGTAAGCAAGTTTGACAGAACGTGGGTGGTGATTACCCTGTAGAATATACTAAAACTCTCTTTATTAATATGCATAAGTTCTGTTTTATGTAAAATTTCATATATTATTATAGGAAAGTGCATTTTGGCATGAAAAATGAAAGGATTCATTCATTGCATTTACTGATTTTTCATGTATTTTATTTTAATCAGTTTGTATAAAAGAACTTTGCAGCCAGGTGTGGTGGCTCATGCCTGTAATCCCAGCGCTTTGGGAGGCCGAGGTGGGTGGATCACCTGAGGTAAGGAATTCGAGAGTAGCCTGGCTTACATGGTGAAACCTCATCTCTACTAAAAATAGAGAAATTAGCTGGGCATGGTGGCCCCCGCCTGTAATCCCAGCTACTTGGGAGGCTGAGACAGGGGAATCACTTGAAACCGGGAGGTGAAGGTTGAAGTGAAGGAGGATCGCGCCACTGCACTCCAGCCTGGGCCTCAGAGCAAAACTCCATCTCAAAGAAAATAATAAGTAAGGAAGGAAGGAAATAAATAAATAAATAAATAAAAGAACTCTGCATTATTAAAGTAACAGCACTACAATTTTTCTAGCCTATTTCTTGAAAGAAAAAAAAGTCGCAAGTTATAACAGTAAAGCTTACCCCTACAAATATTCGTAACAGATTAATTTTAATATTAGTTATGAGAAACTATACTTTCTCCATTATTTAAGATAGCACAGTTCCACTTTTTACAGTTAGCAATATTATGCAGCAACACGCATAAAGCATACTTTTTCTTTTTTTTTTTTTTTGAGATGGAGTCTCGCTCTGTCCCCCAGGCTGGAGTGCAGCGGCGTGATCTCTGCTCACTGCAAGCTCCGCCTCCCGGGTTCACACCATTCTCCTGCCTCAGCCTTCCGAGTAGCTGGGACTACAGGCGCCCGCCACCACGCCCGGCTAATTTTTTGTATTTTTAGTAGAGACGGGGTTTCACTGTGTTAGCCAGGACGGTCTCGATCTCCTGACCTCGTGATCCACCCACCTAGGCCTCCCAAAGTGCTGGGATTACAGGCGTGAGCCAATGTGCCTGGCCTAAAGCATAATTTTTATATATGTACATTTATAGATACACACATATACATAAATATATATACACACACACACATAAACACATATTTTAAACAATATAGGAAAACATTACTGAATGTTCTGTATTTGTACTGAACATAATTAGAACATGAAAATCAATATCCCTTTGGCATGCACTTTCATCAGGAACTCTATTAATAAAAATCTATCTTGAAAATTAGCAGACAGTGAAAATAGTTTCTTTAGTCCTAAAAATCTTTGTCATAATTACTTTAAAAATATTTTAATTTTAAAAATCACATTTGATTAAAAACTGACATGATAACATGATTATCTCAGAATTATACATTTATAAATTAACAAAAAGTAAATGTATGTTCATTATAAATGTGAATAATACGGTTCTTCATGGTAGAACTAAACATGTGTATCTCTGTATACGTTGATAATATTTAATATAATAGACTAGAAGAAATGTGAAGGCAATTTATTTCCTGTTTTGTGATATAATAACTCAAGAAGACATGTATTTAGGTTAAAATAGAGACATTTTTAATTCAGGCAGAAATGAAATACCACTTTGATTGTGAAATGCTGAACATACAATTTTAAGAAGGTATATAATATAAACATAGTTGTATTAAAGCAAATAAGAAAGTGAAATGAAGTATTGTTGGCAGAAGGTTTATTCTGGGATAACACGCTTCTCACATAGCACACTTTCTTACTCACACATCGTGAAAATCAGTGTGTTAGAAATCTTATATCCAAAAAGGAAAAGACTTGGAAGAGTCTGGGAAAGGATTCTGCCTAAATGTATACAAGATTGAATTCTCAAAGTTAATATATGTTCAAGTCGGAGAGAAAAAAACTCAAAGCATAGAATAAGAAGCATATTTTCACCAGAAAACACAGCTGTGTTTATAGTCTGTACACATCTCCTCATTGTTCTTGTTTCATGTTTAATAAAGTATGTTTATTGTTGCAAACATTCTAGTCTTTTCTAACAGGAAACAACCTTATACAGAGTGTGGAATAGAGTGGAGGTAACTGAGATAGAACTGCTGCAAAGAAGAACTTTCTGAACAACAATTCCTTCCCATTGGGATTTCTATTTCCAAATGGGGAAACTTCTGAGCTCTGATTAAAGGAGATAGAAGAAGGTATGCCTTTGGCCAGTGCTCGTCACTTTAGATCTGCATCTGTATCAGGACCACCATATTTGTTTAGTAAGTTACAGCTCTGGGCCTCATCTCAGATCTACTGAAACAGACTCTAACAATGGAGTCCAAAAAAATGAACTTAATAAGATCACCAAATGATTATCCCACATACTCTTAAAAATATAAAAGAATAGAAAAATTTTAAAGACAAAAAAAGGCAAAAAATAATTACAAAAGGAATTTTTAAAACCTGAGATTCAATTATTGGAATCCAACCTTAATTTATACTTTATATAAATTTATAATTTATAAAATATATAAAATGTCCTACAATCCATCCTGAAAAGCAATTACATTCTTTTTATAAGAAACACAATTAAGCAAAATGTGCCACAAGAAGAAGAAGTGCAAGCATGTACTAGGACAGTGATTGTCACAAAATTAAATGTTAGATTTATCTGTGGACATTTGAAAAATGTGTAATCCCTGTCCTCCTCCCAGAGACACTAACCTACTAGGCCTTGGCCTAGGGTATGACCTAGGCTTCCAAACAAACATTTTTTCTGTTCTTTTTTTTCTTTCATACTTTTTTTTTTTTTTTTTTTTTTTTTTTTAGATTTCCAGTTGATTCTTACGAGTCTTTAGGATTCAGGGCAACTATAGTACACAAGGCAAACACCAGTCAAAAGAAATCTGGTAAACTTGCAAGTTCAAATGAAGCCAAATGAAGTTACAACAGTCTTGAAACCTTATTCACTAAATAACTTAGCATAACTTAGCATAAAAATAGAACTGTTAGAGATTTGATGTTGGAGATTCAACTGTTAGAGATTAGATGGGCAGAAATAAAATTTGGATGGACTAATACCATTTTTGATTATTATAGATACGATAGGTAAAAGGAAATAAAATATATTTTATTTTAAAAATATAATTAATAAGAATAAGAAAGTTTGGCCCAGTTAACTATCCAAATATTAACTGCACAGGATTATGGCTTTAAGCAAGTGGCAAAGCCAAAATAAATCAATAGTTCTATAAGTACAGTATATTTTAGCAAATGAACAGGTAATTGTAAAACTGCCATATGTGATTATGAGAGGACTTTCTTAGTGAAATTCACTAATTTAATTTAATCTAATAGCACAAAATATATAAAGATATTTTTTGCTCATTTTTATCTTAACATTTTGTTAAGATATTTTATAAACTACATCATGGCAACTATGGCATATTTTTAAAATAAAGTTTTTTAATGCTCTATTAGATTCCCAGGAATTTCCTAACTGTAGATTACAATATGTCATATAGGCACAAGAAAGAGATAGAAACAGATCTTAGTGCATGCCGTGGAACTGGCATGCTTAGAGAAAAGTAACTGCAATGGATTGAATGTTTATGTACCACACAAATTTGTAATGTTGAAATTTTAACACACAAAATGATGGTATTAAGAGAGGGAGATTGAGGGTGACTAGGTCAGAGGCTTTATGAGTGCCATCACTGCTCTTGTAAGAGAGACCTCAAAGGGCTCGTTTTTCCTTTACACCATGTGAGGACACAGTCAGTGGGCACCATCTATGAAACAGAAAGTGGCCCTTCACCAGACACAGACTATGCCGGTGCCTTGATTTTGGACATCCCATACTCCATAACTGTGAGAAATAAATTTATGTTGTTTTTATACTGCTAGTTCATGATATTTTGTATAGCAGCCCAAATAGACCAAGGCAGAACATTGTTACCAGGAGTGGTATGTTGCTATAACAAACACCTAAAAATATGGAAGTGGCTTTGGAACTGAGTAGTGAGTGGAGGCTGGAAGAGTTTTGAGTTTTAGTCTAGGGCAAACATCATCATGAAAGACCAGTTAGAGTGCTTCTGGTGAGGGTTTAGAAGACGAGGAGAGCTATAGAGAGATCCTCAGTCTTCTTAGACAATACCTAAGTGCACTGAACAGAATGTTGATAGTAATATAGATGGCAAGGGCTGTTAAGATGATCCAGAAATAAGGAACATGTTATTGGACAAAGGAGGAAAGGTCATCCTTATTACAAAACAGCAAAGAAACTGGTTGAACTGTGTTTGTGTTCCAGTGTTTTGTGAAAGATAGAACTTGTGAGAAATAAAATTGATTATCTGGTTGAGGAAATTTCTAAACAAAGTATGGAAGGTTCAGCTTGGCTTCTTTTGACTGCCTATAGTAAAATGCATAAAGAGAGACGTGATTTAAAGATGGATTTTCAATCAAAAGAAAACCAGAAATTAAAGATTTGGAAAAGTCACAGCTCAGCTATATTGTAAAGAATAAGTCAGTGTGTTTGGGAGAGAACACCAAGTATATGGCCAAAAAATTGACAATTCAATAAAGAGATTAGTTAGCCATATAAACAGAAGGTGGGCCCTATTGTCCAAGACAAAGAAAGAATGACCCCAAAGCAAATTCAGAAATCGGCAGGGCTGCTACCCCCATCACAAGCCCAAAGTGCAAAAGCCCAATGAGCACAAGACCACCATAGACAGTCCCCATTAGGAAAATGCCCAGCAAAGTCATGGGAGTAGGTTGCCCTGTGACCTCAGAGCGACAGTGCCAGCTGCACAGGAGCCCAGCTCAGGAGAACTGAAGGTACGTAACCCAAGCACAGAGCTATCATACAGGTAGGGCCACCATGGAGAACCACTGTGGAGGCAGAGCCTAAGTGTAAAGCCACTGAAGGGACAGAGCCACCCAACGCCATGGGAGCCAAGCTGCTGCTCCAGGATTCTGGAATATGAGATCATCACCCTAGTGTGTCAGGAAGGTAGCACCTCCACTTCCATGTGTCCAGGAGGTGGAGCCATAGCCCAGTGGGCCTGGTGGGCAGAACACTGAGCCAAAGAAGTTGATTCTTATGCCTTTAGATTTAATTTTGTTTGCTCTGTTGTGTTTTGGACTTATTAGAACCAATTGTTTATTTTGTTCTGGTTCTCCCTTTGGAATGGAAATGTATACTCTATTCCACCATGAGTTGGGTGGGATAGAGTATACTTGTATGCCCATCCCACCATGGAGCTTTGGAAGCACAGAATATGCTTAATTTTACTGCTTCATAACTGGAGAGAAATTTGCCTCACAATGAATTATACATATCTTGAGTCTCATCCATCTGTAGATGAGAATTTGAACTTAGACATTTGAGTTGTTGCTGGGGCAAGTTAAGACTTTTGGAACTATTGGGATGAAACGAATGTATTTTGCATGTGAGAAGGATGTGTATTTGGGAGACCAGAGTCAGAATGCAATGGACATCCCAAAATGTATATGTTAGAATCTCAACCATCAAGGTGATAGTATTAGGAGGTGGGGGCCTTTGGGAGGTGATTAGGTCATGAGGGTGGAATCTTTATGAATGGGATTAGTGCTCTTATAGAAGAAGCACCAGAGAGCTTATTCACCCCTCCCAAGATATGAGGACACTCCAAAAGGTACCATCTAGGAACTAGAAAGTGGGTCTTCACCCAACACCAAATCTGCTGGTTATCTTGACATTGGACTTTCCAGATTATCAGTACTGCGAGAAATAAATTTACCTTGTTTATAGGCTTATCATGTTATGGTATTTTGTTACAGCAGTTCAAACAAACTAAGATTCAACATTATTCAAACACTTGCTGATGTAATTGGGTAACTCTTTGGAAAAATGTTTAAATGTTTTTGTCCCTTACTGCCTATCAGAATAAATCGTGAGTGCAATTAGTAGTATTTTGATGTAATATAGGAGATATGGGTGCACCAGTATTTTTGAACACATGTTGTACCAGTGACCTGTAAATATGTATTGATTAATCTATATTCCTTTGTTTATTGGACATTCCGTATTTGTTATTCAGTTTAAAATATGCTTGGACTTTTTAGATATTATTAAGGGCACAAGATTATTATTTTATTTGAAATATATCCATAGGTATGGTTTTTATTATTTGAATAAAACCACTTTTACTAAGAGAGATAAAAGAAAAAGAGTCAAAAACTCAAAAGGTAAGAGACTAAAAAGAAGAGTAAAAGAGACAGCAGTGTCAAGGTATCCTGACATCCTAGTTCATAGGTCCAGTTATTTTTGCAATAGAGGTGTATTTCTGTCTTTGAGTATTACGAGATACCAGTGTCAAGTTAATAAATTCTCCTGTTCTGCCTAAATTTGTTTGAATTGTGCTTTTTATTATAACCAAATATGTGCTACGTGATATAAATCCTAACATGGCATTTTAAGTGCCATGAGGTGCATAAGATGCCTGGACAAGTACTACATTTCCTAAAGCGTAATAAGTGAATACATTCTCTGTATGTGTTCATCAGTTTAAAAATGGCCATTTAAATGTCTTTGCTTAAATATGAGACTTTTATATAATTAAAATTATATTTAACATTTCAAAGACTTGTTTTATTTCTTAAAAAAATTACCTCAAATAGAAAATTCATGCCTATGATAGGAATTATAAATGATATCATGCACCTTGTACTTCAAATTACAGACAGATATTTAAGGCAAGACTACTTTTCTGGTAACAATTTTCTTGTTTGCTAGGAGCAAATGGACAACTCTTCAAGGATAAAACTAAATCTATTAATATACACAGTGATTAACAGATGAACTTAGATGATTTTCAGTATCTTTAATTAGATAGTAAGCAAATAGAAGTCAATAATTATAATTTCACTTCTTAAAACTTCTTTTTCAACAACTACATGCTACACAAATTTATCAGTATTTACTAGTAAGTATTGAGTATTAAAAACCTGACTATGTGTTGAAAATGCTATATTAAAATCAGTAACCACTGTTGAAGTATTTTGGCTGGGGAAGATTTTAGCTAAATTTCTCATGTGTAAGGTATTTAAGATAAAACATTATAACTTTGTCCTTGCATTCAAGAATCAGTTGATAATTGAACACTATAAACATTGAGAAACATTTCCTAAAAATAATGGGCTAATCTATAATGTTTACTGTGATGTTTTTGGACAAACAAAGACACTAAATAGAATTATTGCCTTGTATAAGCAAAGAAGTAGCATATAGTCTATAAAAATTTGATGTTTAAAAATGAAGTATTAATAATTGATAACATTTGTATTAAATCAATTGCAACTGATAAATTTTGAAAGATTATATTTTGTCATTATCAATTAGCAAAACATTTAAAAAACTTGTTATTGCATGCAAGTTGTTTCATTTTATTTGTACTATATAAAGGAGTAAATTGTAAAAAAAAAAAAAAAAAAAAAAAAAATGTTAACCAAAACTGCGATATTTTCAGTGTAATACTCTTAAAAACTTAGGATAGTAATAGGTACTTCTTAGTGAACTTTGGATTCTTCACCATGAACTGCAGAGGTTAAGTCATAATTCCTGACAAGCAGGTTCCAATCATCTTTCAACTGGAGGAGCACCAGTTATGTGTTTCTGTAGTGTGACTCCCCGTATTATTTCACTGTAGGATTCTCCTTCCTGACCACCACAACTCACCTACACACATAGTTGAAAAGCACACTCTTTTAGGCTTGAGGTTAGGTAATTTGAGTAACAAAAGATGGCATGTGCTCTGAAACCAGATTGTCTTATTTAAACTTAAGCTCAACCAATTAGCTACTTCTTAGTAATATGTTTCTTAGAATATTAGTCATCTTGTAACTGAACCCAGGTTTGGCTGCTCAATGCTTAAAATCCAAATAGAAGAGAGAAGGGCTGGTGGGAGGAAAAGCAGGTTAATTCTGAGAGCCAAGCAAATGGAGGTGATGGTGGACTATAGTTGCAAAAAATTTAAATTTAAAATTTTTCCATGGAGTTTTTAAAGGGAAACTTGGTATGGAAAACATGAAGGAGTAGTGCAGAGTCCAAGATCTGTGACTCTTTGTTCCAGTGTCTATCTTGTGTAATCAGCCATCCACAGGTTTGGTTGGTGTTTTCTTGACTTCTCAGGATAGTGCTGAACTAATTGTTTGCCACTCTCTCAAACAAATGGGCAAGGACTGGACAATCAGAGCTCCATGCCTAGTTTGTTGAAGATTGGCCTCTGGAATGTCTTAAGCAAAACCATAATTGGATAGGCATATATTGCCAGAGGGGAGTGTCTAGAGAGGGAAGGAATGAAAGGGTTAGAGGGAAAGGAGGGGGGAAGAATACAGTGTGTGATTAAAATATATTTTTAAAATCAAGGTCTCTACAATCAAATAATGTGAATACTTATTCTGCAACCAAGTGACTCTTCCATTTATTTATCCATAATAAGTAGGTATGTCTTTTGAAGGACCTTATAATAAAATAATGATTTTCATTAAATAAAGGTTTTCTATATTACAACTATAGAAGTGAGGTTGATAATTCCAAGGTCATTTCTGATAATTTTATACATTTAGGTATTTTTTATCATCTAAATCTTCAACTCATGTATCCTTTGGGACATGGATGCAGCTGGAAACCATCATTCTGCGCAAACTATCGCAAGGACAGAAAACCAAACACCGCATGTTTTCACTCATAGGTGGGAATTGAACAATGAGAACATATGGACACAGGGTGGGGAACATCACACTCCAGGGCCTGCCAGGTGGTGGGGGGAGGGGGGAGGGATAGCATTAGGAGATATACCTAATTTAAATGACGAGTTAATGGGTGAAGCACATCAACATAGCACATGTATATGTATGTAACAAACCTGCACATTGTGCACATGTACCATAGAACTTAAAGTAAGATAAAAAAAAGTTTATATTTTTCATGATATAATATGGGAATACCTTGAATTATGACATTTCAATTGGAAAACAAAATTTGTTAAATTTACATGTGTTAAATTTGTTTCTTTTCAGATCTACTAATTTAAAAAGCCCAATGTTATATTAGGTATTTCAGGAGATTGCATACCTACAGATATTTGTCAATTACCATGATATTTATTTCTTGTTATTAATGTATCGTCCTCTGAAATGTTATGGAATTGTGTGCAATATATATATATTTTTTTTTTTTGGTCTTCTTTCCTATATTCTTTCTTTCTTTATTGCCTGGAAATGGTTGTTCTCATCCATTTCTTTTTATATTTGTACTTACCAATCATCTATTAAGATTCAGATCAAATATAAACTCTTGTAAGTATTTTCCTGACTTTCACTCTTTTTCCCTTGTTATCCCCATGGCTTCATTACTGCCATAATTGGTTAATCACGTTGTATTGTATTAACTACCTACGTTCCTCTATTTCTCATGAGACTGCAAGTTCTTTGAGGGCAGAAGCTGTGTTATTTATCATTTTTTTCAGGGTATCACAGTAATTAGTACATAGTAGGTCCTTAATAAATATTTGTAGAATGAATGAGTGAACAAAGGAACACAAGAAAGTCTCTGTGATTAACTGCTTTGCACCTGGCCAGTGTGAACGATGTTTTCATGAGCTAACCGTTTACATTTGGTTCATAATTTGTAAACACACAGTGTGGGGGAAAGATACAGGCAGACTGAAAATAGTTACAGAAATTGAAACAAAATATAAAGCATGTTAAGGGAGGAATGAAAAGTGAAGGGAAATGGCAGGATTTTTTAAAAAGAAAATGTGGCAGGAGTGTATACAGTTTGAAATTATGAGGTCTGATACCTATTTTGCCTGAGTCTACTTCCTTTCTTTTACAAATCTGCTGCTGGTAGACTTTCAAATTAAAAAGTGGTACTATCACAAATTTTACAAAAATGTTACTTTGAGTGCAGCAAGTTTTGTGCATGCTGTAGACATGTATGCTAAGACACAATGAAGATAAACCTGAAAGTTAATGGAAAAATCAATTAAATTTGATTTTTATAAAAGAGTTTTAGAAGTGATTAATAATTACTGTTAAATGAAGAACTCATTCAATTTTTATCATTTCCTTTAAAAATTTGCCAGGATTTAGCTCGTGAATTACTTGTTCTTTAAAAAGAAAATTGTAGGTCATGATCAGAAAGTGTAATACACACACATATTTATATATCCACATGTAAGATGTATTTATATTTATATTTTATATACACAATAACACAAGTAAACAGATAATGATTATTTTGAACCATTTTATATTAGGGTTTATATGTATCCTCTTTATTAATCACTTCTCATTTGTATTTAATGACCAAATTCAGTGGTCAAAGTAATTAAATCTACCTTAGGAACAACTTACCATTTCTATGTGGTTCTAAAGTCTTTTGCTAAAGTAGCAGAAAACTTCTTTCTAAAATGGCGTAAAAGTGAAAAAAGATATCATATTGAATAGAAAAATCAGGGAGAATAATATCCTAAAGGTAAGGATCTTACATGCCAAGTGCCCTTTCTCAGCCTCAACCATTTATTCTGAAAATGACCTATCAAAAAAACTTAGAGGGAGCGGTTTAATTACTGTTCCTTTGACATAAGTAATACATTTTCAGTAGCAGATCCATGCATTTATTTAAGGTCAAATGGTGTACAACAAAACTGTCCTCTAAGGTATTTCTGTCTACCACTTTTCCCCACTTGGCCTCTACAGCCACGTTTTAATAACACTGTCTTTTTTGGGAAATATTTTAAAATATAAGCCTTAAATCATGGTCCTCTTTAGAAATAATGCAACCCAGTAAGACAATTAAGAGAAGAGCACGACTTACTTTTAAACACTGAATAAGTTTAAATGTTTTAGTATATCTATATATTATGCTTATAGATATATATTTATACTTTATTAGTACTTTCTACACTGAATCTACGCCAATATGGATACTTACTTCCACTAGCTTATACCTCTGTATCTTCATGTATGTCCAGACCTTCATTTATGTCATGAATGAAGAAATCAGTAATCGCCTGCCATTAGTGGATGCCACAAAGGCAAAGTCCATTTTGTTCATAGTGGTTAGTACCATCCCTGAAACATAATAGAGGAGCCTCATAATAATATTTAAATAAATAGACTACACCTTTTAAATTCTGTATCCTGATAAGAATCAAAACATATTTCTTTTTTAATTGTCAATTTTGGTTTTAAATAAATATTAGGCACAGAAATCTCTCTTCATATATATGTGTGTGTGTGTGTGTGTATATATATATATATCCATATTTCCTTAATTTAGTAGTCCTTATCCCATTATAAGAAGCAAGTCATATAATGGTTTTGCAGAATTAAAATCACTTTAAGAGCTGTCAATGCATTATTAATGTTAATATAATTAATGTATAATATTAATATATTGTTTTGAAGTTTATTCTACAAACATACAGACCATATATATATATGATACACATACACAAACATATACCCTTTTTGAGAAATGAAATAAAGTTTGCAAACTTTCCCATCTAATGTGCAAATGCTTTGGTGAATCTGGCCTATGTAGCTTTATCTTTAAAATTAATTTTTATTCTTAATATGTTCTTATATACAGCTATAAGCAAAATATTTTAATGACTTCATTCTAGGTAACATGTGTCACTTAAAAGGGTTAACTATCAATCTTTTTCATCCAGTTTATAAGGGTTGTCTAAATAGTAAAATTTCAGGGTCAACTGAAACTGAGAACTCAAACTGAAGACTCCAATAATTAAGAATAGTCCAGAGAATATTATGTACAAATAAACAAAAATACCCCCATTTTTATTAATCTGCATAATCCCTCTTTGGTTTAATAGGATTTAAACTAGCTCTAAATATATGAGCCTCTCTGAATTTTGAGAGGCTTAAAGCTTTATTCCAAGCAAGCAAAGTGGATTAAAACCAACCTTTGTGTTTTACAATTTGCATTTAACTGACCTATACTGTGCGTCTAACTAAAGCACTTAAGTGTTTTCTTCTCCTGGAGCTGGCATCTCTCTAGGATAAGATCATGAGATTCTATTTCCTTTGATGTATTTCAGCTTTTGCAAGCACAATAACATGATTGAATTCCTTGCCAGATATCCTCTTCTCTCCCAACCCACACATGCCCCCAAAGCATTCTCGGCTTTCATACAGAGCTCTCTATTTTTGTGGCAAATGTTCTCATTTAAGGAGGAAAATAGATTTCCTGAGAAAATCCTGAAGGGGGAACAAAAGATCTTCTTAATGAGCTGTCAATGGGATGTCAATGAGGTGTTAAAATAGGTCAAGGCCATGCTGAATTTTTCCTTTCTTTTTCAATAATTTCTCTAAATTTCCAGTAGTCAATGTTAACAAAATGAAAAACCACCTTTTCTTTCATGTGGTCGGCTTTGACGAATCTCATTGGCATTCTGAAGACTACTGACCTATAGGTCTTTTGAAACAGAACCAAGATTTCTATGTATAGTTCTTTGATTTATAAAAACAAAACACAATATCATGCATTAATTATATTATGTAACTGCTATAATTTTTATCACTTATGTAAAAATCTCAAATATATAGGTACATATAAATATAAAAACAAAGGAATGTGTAGCATATACTTTCATGTCTGTTTTGGAAGGCTATCACCTTATGTGAACTAAGTTGCATAGTGAAATGTGGATGACAAAGAGAAATTTAAATGTCAAAGAAAAAGGAGAAAAAAAGAAAGGAAGGAAGGCAAGCAGGCAAGCAGGCAAGCTGAATGTATTATTCAATAATGAAGAGAGTGCTGTATGGCACACTTGTAAGGCACTGTTTGAGCAAAGTGGGCAGTTGATATTTACAAGTATGAAATTCAAAGATTTCAAATATATTAACTGGAGTGCTGCTTTATGGATTGGCTGACTTTCAGAAGCATGAAGATGACTCTCAAAAGCCTGGCTACTGATGCCAAATTGTCACGGATCATTTACAACCGTTTTAAATAAGTACAATTATTTTAAATAATTCTTGTATGTGTTACTTACTACAGCTGAAGAAAAATCAGTCCTTTCCTAGTAGGTCAGAAACTTTCTATTCTCAGTCAACCCTCTTTGTCTCTCCCAGCCAAAGCCCCAGAAAATATGAAATATCATCAGGTATTGTCTAGAGCCCTGTTGTTGATTAGACCAGAAGACAAACACATCATTTCTGAAATTCTGATTTTCAGTTTGTGTATTAATTAGCATAATTTTATACTGCTTTTTTTCTTTGAATCATATACAGAACCATTTAGTGATGATAGTTGTACAAAAGGCCTTATGTAGCATATCAAATGGATATAAGCTAAGTAAGAATAATTTAAACTATTACAAGATTTTTCAGTCTTGCTGAAGAAATCAAGTGACATTGACTCCCTAAGACCGTATTTTCTTTCATCTATATAGGTTTTTTTTTTTTTAATGAGATAAGTTTTAGACAAGTTACCTTCCCATTAGTACAGATCTAGATTTTCCATATTAATAGTAGTATTCATTCAGGTACTTAAGTTCAGCAATAATACAGACTTCCTGCTGGTTGGCCAAAAACATAAAAAATAAGAAAAAAAAAACAGAAGTTATTATTTCATCCATAACTAATTGAAGTAAAAAATTAAATTCATGAGTGGTTCCCCAGGACATAAGCTTTACTATTTATTATTTTAGGTATTTATTATGTTAGGTCAAGAAAGGAATAGATTTTTTTATTACCACCTTGTGTCATTCACTGCTATGGATAAGATGGCCATCCTCAGGAGTCTGTTGTAAAAATTATTATACTACCAGAAAAGGATATTATTTTTCCCATCTCTGCAAGAAGACAGTTCTCTGAGAAAGTTAGGAAGTCACAGACTTGTAATGGTATAGCTTTTTATGCCACAGAAAAGTAATCCTTCCACCTGGATTGGCATTAAAAATGAAGTGATTCTCACATTTAAAAAAAAGAAACTAAGAAATGCACAAAAGATGTTACTATTTTTAGTAGATTTCTAGGTATATTTTCTCTGGGAGTTTTCATGAAAAACAGTCACTATTACAACCTAAGAATACTTATTTATCTTATTCCATTGCAAATGTAACTTTCTTTGTGTTCAAAAGAGTACCATTATAGGTAAGGTTGCCGGATACACCTTGATGTTCTCATTTTTTTCTATGCTTGAACATTTTGAACCAATGCAACTTACCATTATTGGTTCACTCATTTGTCTTTTCTCAGACAAGACACAGAATTACATAAATTGCACACACTACCAATAGTTTGAGAAATCAAAATTTAAAGACTTGTGGCATCTGGGATTAAATGGAGAGTCTTAAACAAGGACAGAGGAAAAATATACCTAAAAAGGGAAAATGCAAATGTGTACAGAGAAGATAAGACAATGGGAGTTCAAGGACTCTCTTGTTCTAATTGATATTGAGCAAGAACTATCTACCCTATGCATACTCCAAGGATGTGAGTCTGTAGTTTACCTCTCTAACTGGAGAAACTTGCTTTAATCTTCTGTGCGTGTAATTTTTTAGTTCTTTTACTTTAATAATGGGAGAAGTTGTTTTAGTTGATTAACACATATCCAAGTATGAATTCCTTGTACTTTAGTTGTTTACAAATTAATCAAGGATATCTGATAGAGTATATTTCTCCAGCAATGTCCAAAATCAGTATTTCTCTGATGTCTTTCCCAGAATACCAGATCACCTGATATAGGTTATACAGGGGATGATTTGATGGTTGAAAGGAAGGACTCCATGATAGGGTTGATGTGAATTAGTGCTTTAAAATATTTAGCTAACCAACTTGCAGAAGACTGAAAACAAGTACAGAGGGATTTGTTTTTATTTGCATGGGACAGTCAGTGACCTTGACAGGGGTAATCTATGACTTCTTGTGAAGAAAGAATGAAAGGATATGAAAGTGAATTATAGTATGCTGGATCATCAGAGATTAAGGACGTATGACAGTTTAGATAAATTTAGCTTTAACACTCCATTTGTTCTTTTCACTTTTCCCAAGATTTGTAGATGGTTTGGACACTGAGTATCTGAGTAAGAGACAAAACTTTACATCATAACTATCATAGTAAAATGTATGTTGAAATGTACTAGCTGGGGAAAAATGTAATATGACAGTTTTAGCCACTGTGAGTACAGTAGCTTGTTAACAGAAGAATACTTTTAACTAGAAAATAAACATGTTGTTAGTGAATTATTGTACCCACAGAGGGAGGCTATTATTTGGTGATGTTTAAAGAGTCCCTCTGGGTGTGGTTCCAGTTAATGTTTAATATTTACAGTATTTCTAGGATTGTGTTCATTATAGATGAAGTTTAAATTGGCATGTCTACTGCCCTTCTTGAAAATGTTTCTATCTGGTTTTGATACTTTTACCATTTCATCACCACTGAATTCTCATAGAAAATTTCAGCAAAAAGTGTAGAGATTTTCTTGTTTTCCTAGGCAAGTGTCCTGGCTTCTCAAGGCCTATTCTTATGTATCATACAAATCATTATTTCTGAAATTTCTTTCCAGAATCATTGGGCAAACTGTCCATCAATAATGCTATTATTAAGCCTCTCTACAGATAACATCTTTCTGATATTAGAAAGATGTTTCCTTATGATCATTTTATCACAGTGGACTCCTTGTTATGTAAAGACATCATTTGTAAAATTTTGTCATTTACCAAGGAAAGCACCAGCATTAAGATTATAATGAAATTTCACTTAGGAAGCAGAATTTTGTCAGGAAGACATGGCAGCTTTGATATGAATGATCACATGACAAATACGATAAAGGTCACTATAATTGGCCAAAAGTTATAATCAAGCATGTCTTGATTTTCATTACAAAATAGTATCTGAAGTGGCCATGTGATCAATGAACTCTATGACCCTAAAACACAAGCTATACAAGGTAATATTCCCTAATAATTTGACAGAACAAAGATGACCTCAACGTTTGTTGAGGTACCCAAGGCAAAGTATGATTAATTGACTTTTCACAAAATGGGTATTACTCTAAAGTATCTACAACCATCAATCTTGGGGGTTGCATTCAACTGGAGATTGATTGGCCTTCCTTTTCTGTGTGTTCCATTTGAAGCTTATCTTTATGCAATTAAATGACTTCAAATTATCAAGATAACATAAAACGGGTTCCCGGAAAAAATAAAAATAAAAATAACATAAAACATCTGAGATAATAATATCTACAATTAGATAAACAGAAAGCAAGGGAAGTAAAACACACTTGGCATGAGAATGTATCAAATGGTCCACCTCCAAAACAAAACATTGAGTTAACTCACGGAAAATAAATAAGCACAGAAAATTGTTGAGATCGATTCACCTAGCAGTGGATAAAGAAGATGGTTGTAGTTTGAGCACAAGGGTTTAAGTTAGTGTGCCTGTTTCTCTGAGTATCCCATGGAATGACTGTAATAAAAAGAAAAAATCTAGGCTGAGTGCAGTGGCACACACCCGTCATCCCAGCAGTTTGGGAGGCTAAGACGGGCGGATCACAAGGTCAGGAGATTGAGACCAGGCCTGGCCAACATGGTGAAACCCCATCTCTACTAAAAAATACAAAAATTAACTGAGTGTGGTTGTGAGCGCCTGTAATCCCAGCAACTTAGGAGGCTGAGGCAGGAGAATTGCTTGAACCTAAAAGGCAGAGGTTGCAGTGAGCTGAGATTGTGCCACTGCTCTCCAGCCTGGGCAACAAAACAAGACTCTGTCTCAGAAGGAAAAAAAAAAGAAAATCTATATTACTGAAAGCTAAATTTGTTGAAGAATAACATCACAACTCAAAATTTGAGACAAAATGCTGAAATTGTTTTATTGCTATGTGAAGGAAAGAAGACCTTGTAAGGCACACTGCCTGAGCAAAGCATAGAGAGGATCTCAAATAGAGATTTGAGAAATGTGTTCCTTATCTGTGCTTCCTCACCCAATAGCTCACAGGATAATGACCTCAGAAACCTATTTGTCATTCTGCATATACCCCTTTTCCTTGCCTCTCACTCTCAGAGAATGACTTTCAAAAATACTTCATTGAAACAATAGAAACAATCCAACAGGAATTTTCTTATTTTTCTACCATAATAAATACAACATGCACTCGTCTGCTCAATATTTCCTGTTTCTTTTTCTGTTCCAATTATTATGTTTAAAAGTTAAAACTTGCCTTTTGACAAAAGTTATAAAGTTACTTTTTCATAGAATCTTTTTATTTTATTTTATTTTATTTTATTTTATTTTATTTTTTGAGACAGTCTTGTTCTGTCACCCAGGCTGGAGTGTAGTGGTATTATCTCGGCTCACTGCAACCTCTACCTCCCAGGTTCAAGAGATTCTCCTGCCTCACCCTCTTGAGCAGCTGTGATTACAGCTACCCACCACCATGACTGGCTAATTTTTGTATTTTTAGTAGAGACAGGGTTTCTCCATGTTGGCCAGGCTGGTCTCGAACTCCTGACCACAGGTGATCTGCCTGATTTGGCCTCCCAGCGTGCTGGAATTACAGGCATGAGCCACCACACCTGATGGGTCTTATCTTTTCTAAGTTGCTGAAGGTTTGTACTGCTGTAGGTGCCATCTCTCCCATTCTTACTCATCAAATTGTTTCTCTCTAGATGCTCTTCTATCAACAGATGAACATGCTCTGGCATTTTGCACACGTATACAGAACTACTCATTACCACTCCAATTCTCTGATTTCATTTGTAGGAAAAAATTTAGAAAGAGTTTATATTTGTTATATTTGTTTTCTTCTCCCTATAATGATTGGTACCCATTATAGATTTTGTCTATTGATTTTATTCCTGTATTTTGTCATACACAAGTTCTCTTTTCAAGTTTACCAATGAACTCCATGTTGCAAAACACAATAGATATGTATAATCTTATTGTATTTCTTCAGGTGTTTGAAACAGATGAACACCCAATGAAATAAGCATTTTATTTTTCATTTTCTATATTCTACCACCAACCTAATAAAAGCCTGCAATAATTAGTCTTATCTGCTAATAGGTTTCCAGTGCTTACAACAGAATGCGGATTAAAATAGTTGTGTAACAAATAATATTTTGTGATTAAGTGAGTTTAAAAAAGACAAGAATATCCACTCCAAGTCATTAAAATAGCAGCATTTATTAAGATAGCTAGTTGTTCACATTACTGGTATAGAAACACAGTAGCTTTCCTATATGCAGAAGTTAATTCTTAAAAATAAGACAACTTGTCCACTTATTGCATTCAGAAAGATTATATAAAAATAATATTAACAAAATATATACATTGAATAACTATAGAAATGACACTTTAAACTCAACAGAGACGTAAAAGAAGTAAAAAAATAAAAAGGAAGGTACCAACATGCTGTTACCTATGCAAAGACATACTCTTCAAATAGATTTATCTTATTTAAATTAAATTACATATTTAAAGCTATCTCAATATAAATCATGACAATATCATTTTTTAGAACTAGAAATAAACCATCAAAGTTTCACCACACACACATTAAACAGGTAAGAAATTACAGCAAAAGCAAAATAACTAGTTATTTTAATACATTCTAAAGATAAAGTGATATAAATCATCACCATTTTGTTTAGAAAGGACGGGTCAATAGAGCACAGAAGGAAGTTTTTAGATAGGCTAAAATATATGCATGAATTTGTTGCATAATGTTATTCAGATTTCATGTTATGAAAGAAAATGAAATTATTTAATAAATAAAGTAAGGACAGCCAAATCTTATCGAGATTTGCAAAGATATAATAAATCACAACCTTAATTAAAACATCCAAATATTTTCTAAGTGACTCAAAGATATTAATCTTAATGTTATACTACAATGATACTCTAAAAAATTTATGATACTAAAAATAATGCAAGATAGTACAAAGATTCCTTAAAATGTTACTTTTCAAGATGTCTGTGCCAAGACAGTCCTTCAAGTAATGCAATAAACATTGAAAGAACCATGATAATGCTATAAAATGCTTTTTGAAATATTAATAATACATTCATACCCATAAAACTATTATAAATAATTTTTTTAAAAAAATTAGAACATGTAGAGGAGAACACACTTTAAAAACACCCATCAGGAAACGGTCTTCAGAAATAAAAGCACACATGATCAATAATGTTAATTTTCTTCATATTAAAATAAATGTGTCAAAAAGCAATTATTTACCTAATAAGTTTTTAAGAGCATGTCATATATTGACATATATTTTTGCTAAAATAATTGATAAAAGAAAATCTCATTGAATCCTTTGAGAAATATATTTAGCAAAAATTTTTATAGAGAAAGTCAAACTGTATAAAATTTAAATTGATAATTAAACTTCTGTTTTAAATGCGGTAGAGTTGCCCTCTCTTTGAAATTATTTTAAAATAAAGGCAATCAGAAAAGAAATAGAAACACAAATTTATTTACCCATGGAGCTAGAGGACATAATTCTAACAGGAGTGAATGTCAAAGAGATATGTTGGATCATCTGAATACAATACACTGTGGCTGTAAATATCAGAAAGCCTGAAAAAGTACAGCTTTCTTACATAAGCAGCATAGCCAGAGGTGTAAGGCCAATTGTGTGTTTCATCTTGCTTTTGTCTTTGCAACAGGAGAGTAGTGCACAACTTTCAAAGTTCCCAATACTCCTCTGTTTCCAAAGAGAAAGAGAAATGAACATGGTTTTAAGAGTCAGGCATGAAAGATATAATTGCAGGAAAAGGTCTGTATGTGATGTTTAAAGTGAAGAAATACTTTGCATTGTAAACAAAACAAAAGCTGCCAATCTAAGTTTATTAGATTCAAGTAAAGGCTTAGTAAAGACCGCATTCACACACAATTTTTTCTCTTGGGAAGTGCATGTATTCGCTTGGATTAGCCTCTCCAAAACATTATACAGTTGCTACTTACTGTTCTGGTAAAAAACTCAAACCAGTCAAGTATGTATAATTATTATTATTAATCATAATAATAACGGCAGTTTCAGCCCTGGAATTTAGATGACTGGAAAGAGCGTCATTTGCTCCCTTATAATAAAATTGCTGGACAAACTACAAATAAATGACATTTTCTGAAACATTCAGAGAATGGAGAATATAGAGCAATCATCTTCAAAAATAGAGAGTGACATGCCTGAACAGAGAGAAATAGTAGCATTTTCTTACCTTGGATAGACACCACCGAACACCATATACTGCAATGAAAGATTCGGTTAGAAATGGTTAACAGATTTGTAAAGGTGGAGATTTGGCTGACAAAAAAGGGTAAAACTTCTGAGATCCGTAAGAGGGACTACATCCTCTCCCAGACTTTTCCTCCAGGAACCGTATAAATTGCTCACAGGGAAGGTTGGAAAACATCTTGAGGTTCCTTCAAGTGCTGCCGGAGGAGAATTGTCACCACGATCAAAATTCTACACCAATACAACATTCTAAGGAGCAAAACACTTTACATGTGAAAGTTATCAAAACCTGGAGCCGGGGGAATATGGTGGAAAATCACTGAAGCTGGAGAAAAGAAATGTCGACCACCACCAACAGTGCCATGCAGAGCCGTGTTCTCTATCTCATCTAAGCAACAAAAGGCCTTCACCTACTTGGGGAAAAGAGTCACAACAGTAGCATAGAGAGACGAACAGTAAATAAACAAACACATAAAAATAGACATATATTTCTATATCTGGGAAGAGGTTAGCCTGAGCGTTACATATGGAGAAGGGGCAGGAAGCCTCCTGAAAGCTACAGCGTTGAGACCCTGGCAAACCGGAATCTAAGATGACGCTGATTCGGCACATCCACCTACATCCTGTTCACCCAACCCCATCACCACACTACCAAGTCCGGTAAAAATGACAGCTGAATGTTTATTTGCTGAAAGATATATTATATAACTCTGGAGGAGCAAAGGAAGGCCTAAGAACAAGTAGGAAGAGAAACACAAGTTATTATTTAAAAAATTTGAACCACCTGATGCAAAAAGGGTAGACCAAAAGCAATAGAACCCAAAACGAGGGCACTTTCTATTTTAACACAAAACTACACGCTGAATGCCCAGCAGAAGGCAATGAAATCAGTAATCTAATGTCTAAGACTGCTTGAATTGGATTTTCAGTTATTTACTTCTGAATGTGTGCTTACTGATATCCTGAAGCCACACCAGTTTTAATGTTAAGATCAAGATCTTGCCCACCAACACCCAGATACCTGGATCCTGCTTTTCCTTCATTTCAAAGTTCTGCTACTCTGTGCTAAATTAGATTCATGTGTTCACAAAGAATCTCTTCAAATTACTTTCCAGAGTTGTTTCATTGTCTAATGAGATAAAATATAAATACATTTGTCTTTCCCAAATCTAGTTTCAGCTGTACATGTATATGAGAGATTGTCATGTAACTAAAATATTTCCATAGTTTCTAACATTTCATTAGTTTTTTGTTTCTTTTTTATATGTTTTCATCATTTGAATAAGTACTTGGAACATAAGAAAGACTAAAATCAGTCCCTCAGTCATAGTTAAGAACCAGAAATTGGAACAGGGGTGCACTTACTTGTGCCTGTAATTCCAGCTACTCAGGAGGCTGACGTGGGAGGATGGCTTGAGCGCAGGACTTGGAGGCTTCAGCGAGCTATGATCTTGCCAGAAGTCCAGAATAGTATTCTGCTGAAACTTTACAGTGCTTGTTAATAAAAGATCTGTTTCTTATTTCTTCTCTCTGCATGGTTAAGTGAAAACCATACCAGAACAGGCTTTCAGGTAAGATAAAAACTATAGCTATCCTAAGTCAGTGTCCTTTATTGATGCTTTCTTTTACACTTGATTATGCTTCAGTTTCTTTTTTTATATTTGGTATAGTTATTCAGTCTAGTTATCCTAGACTTTTAATGATTCTCATTTCAGATGTTTCCTTTGAGTATTAAAAAGTATGTAATAGTCTTTTCTCCCCTATTCTTGATATTCTCTTCCAGTGGTGTTAGCAGAGTTCACTCAAGGTCTTCTGTTTTAACATGAAAAGACGAATTTCATCCCAAACCCTGCTGATTTCTGCCATCTTAGCTGGGCTAATACTTGGGTTTCTGGAATTGACTTCTGTAGCTATAAAACATTAAGTAAGGCTTCAGATCTCATTCTCTTTCCTGCCTTTGATATCAACTCTCATCTACAAGATTGAATTCTTTTCTCTTTACTTTGGAAAGTATACCTATTTCTGAAGGTAGTTTTTTTCCTGCAGTTTAATCCCATCTATATGATATTTTGATGGTTTTCTTGAGAGTTTATTCATATGGATAAAATGTAGCTTTCTAGTTTTTCTGATATGCTGGTTTTCCTAGTTTTAATATTTTGTTGATCTAAGGAGACCTAGAAAATTGAGCAATGTTCATTTATTATTATTCATCCAAATTATAATTCCTTTGTATTTTAAGAAAACTACTTTATAGTAATTATTTGTCTCTTTTCCTTTATTATGTACACACCAAAACTTGCTAATATTTGTTAATTCACATATTAGCTGCAAAGGATTTCTTAATGTGGATTTCTGGCTAAGTTGAGGGAGGTTCTAGGATTACTAAAATTGTATGAAAATTATTACATGGTAGGAGTGTGTGAGAAATGGCTTATTTCTTTCAACATAGGTAATAGTCATATACAATCAAACATATAAATTTTGATTTTTAGTGTTTAGTATTTGGTTTTCATTTTTAAATTTACAATATTGACAATTGCAGGCACCCACTCAATTCTAGCTAAAAAATCTTTCTGTCACCATCGAAAGTTCCCTTGCATTTCTTTTCAGTCGATACTGATCTCACCCCAATGGAAACTGCTTTCTGATTTCTATCATTAGAGATTAGTTTCATATTTTTATAAAATGTATATAAATTTAATCATAAAAAAGAGACATTTGATATCTTTTTTAACATAATATTTTTAAGATTCATCAGTGTCATCACATGGGCAAATGAATTATTTCTGTATAATCAACATAAATTCCGTGAAATAGTGTGTGGAAACACTGCATTATTCCTTTGAGTCTTATTTTTAAGGATTTACAACATTACATTGGCGCATTCTCCAGTTAATGGACATTGGGTTTTTTCATTACTGATTATTTTCAATAAAGCTACCATTAATATTTTTCACACTCTTGTTGGCATATATTTTCATTTCTCTTGAGTAAACCCACAGATAGGTCATGGAGTCACAGGACAGATTTTTTAAGTTTTTAAGAAACTACAAAAGAGTTCTTCAGTTTGGTCATACGTTTTTTTTTTTTTTTTTTTTTCTGATCAACAATGTATTTTCGGTTGCTCCACTTCCTTACCTACATTTGGTATTTTCTGTATTTTGATGCTATTCACTATAATGAATGAAGAATAAGATCTCATGATCTTAATTTGCTCTTCCTGATGACTGATAACATTATGCATTTCATTTGTAAAGCATTTATTAAGATTTCCATATTTCAGGTCATTTCAATTTATTTCAGCGAGTGCATGGGCACTCTTGACATTTTGTGACAAATAATTATTTTGGTGGAGGGGGAATTTCCTAGGCGTTGTGGAATGTTTAGAGAATTCCTCATCTCTACTCAGTAGATGCCAGTATCACTTCTCCCCAGTTGTGAACCGAAAATGTCTGCAGACAATGCTAAATATCCTACGTGGGAAAAAGTCACCCTTGATTGAGAAGCAAGTCCATTATTTTCTTCAGGGTTGCAAATTTTAATAATAATTAAATTGTCATACATTACATTATTTCTGGGATGCCTAGCATAGGTATGAATATTAACCAGCAATAAAAAGAACTCATAACAATACTCCAACTAGGATAACAGCCCTTAGACTGTATAGACTCAGTGATAATGTAGATCTTAAAATATAAGATATTCTGTTGGCAATATCCCAGCACTCCATTGTGAGTAAAGTACTTCCTACAGCTTTACTCTTCTATAGACTCACCAACAATAATATTAATGTACTAAAAAACTAATACTACAGCAAATGTCCTTGTGATTACTATAATAGTGTGCACTAAGCAAACTGTAATATATTAAAGATGTCCACGTATTCTTTTGTTAAAACAAAAAAGAGCTAACCAATATGTTCTCATCTTAGTCAGTTTGGCCTGCTATAACAAATTACCACGGACTGAGGGGCTTAAAGACTCAACATTTATGTCTCACTGTTCTGCTGGCTGAAAGTCCGAGGCCTCATTGCCAGTATGGTCAGGTTCTATTGGGGGCCTTCTTCCTGTTTTGCAAATAGCCAGCTTCACCTTGTAACCTCACATGGCAGAAAGAGAGTGAGAGAGCTCTCTGTGGTGTGGTCCCTTTAGTGAGGGCATTAATTCCGTTTATGGGGGCGGAGCCTAATTACCTCCTAAGACACCACCCTCCTAATACCTTCAGATTGAAAGTTAAGATTTCAACATACAAATCTGGCGATGGACACTAACATTCGGTCCACAAAAGTTCCTGAAGATTTTCTATGCTAATAAAATAGAATAATCATATATGAATAGAAAATATGCCACTAATTTAGAATTAATACTTGAGTAATTATTATTTTAAACATTAACCTTGAAAATGTGAAACATAATAGAATAAATCATAAAATTCAGTCTATACTGATAGGGTTATTTAAAATCAACTAACCTTTTGATATTAATATCTTAAATTCCTGAATTAATTCCTAAAAAGTTATATTTGAGGATAGTGGCTAATAGAAACATTCATTAAATAAATTTTTCAAGCAAATTTTATTTCAGTAGATAATATTTTTAAACTTCCTTATAAAATATATTAGAAATCAATACAAATTTTCTCTCCAATATATATATATACATATTAGATATGTATTCTTTTCTGTCCTAATGGCTGCGCCATAGTAAAAACTCACATCATTATATCAGTAAAGCTATCAATAGCAAATATATTTTTGGTTCACATGAACCCTAAATTTGACATCTAAATGTTGGTACTGATATAAAAATTTAACAATAAAGTTAGAGGTTATAAATCATGTAATTTCTGGCATATCAAATATTAAATACATCTATTCTCTATATTTTTGACAAACATTGGTTTTTCTCTTTGGTTCATTCAATTTTGGAAAGCTGTCCGTCGTATAATTTAATTACCAGCCAGTTCTTATTGTCAAACAAATCAGTCAAAATTATATTCTGTCACAAAAAGCCCAACTTTATTAACTGATCTAAATAAGTATGCCCATAAATACAATCTCATTCTGAATTATAATCCAAAGATGATGAGAAAGATAAATAGATAAATAAAGCAATAATCTTCAGTATTCCTTAAAGAAACTAGCTTTGCTCTGCTGCCATGAGGTACGCTTTCTTGACATTTAGTACTTTCAATCACCAGTGGTATTTTATCCTGGGTCAGTGCTCCATATTAATATTTGGGAATGGTAACTGGTATGTATCTATTTTATAAAGTGGGGCAAATGCTTTAAAAAAATAAAAGATGAAAAGAAGAAGGAACAAATCACAGACTCGGTTTTTAGAGAAATCACTATTAAGAAAGAGTAAACCAGGCAGTTCAGGATCTGGAAAATTATTTTCTTAAAATCTTGTATTCCCTGTTACTAACTGTAAGCGTATCTGGTTTTTAGAATACTACACTAGATCACTGCAATAGTGATGATGACTGTGATGGTAACTGTATATATCAACCTGGGTGGGCCACAGTGCCCAGATGTGTGTTCAAACATTATTCTGGATGTTTCTCTGAGGATGTTTTTTGATGAGATTAACATTTAAATCTGTTGCCCTTAAGTAAGGCACATTACCCTCTATTTTGTGAGTGGGCCTCATCCAATAAGCTGAAGATCTGATTAGAACAAAAAATTGACGTTCCATTCCCTCAGTAAGGTAAGAGGGAATTCCTCCTACCTTACTGCCATCAAATCTGAATTTAAAAATTGGTTCTCATAACTTACTTAGTCTCAGAAACACCCTGCAAATTTTCAACTTTCCAGCCTCCATAATCTTGTGAGACAATTCCTTAATATACGTATATATATACACACATATATATGTGTGTGTACATATGTATGTATATATGTATATACATACACATACAAACACATCTTATTCGTTCTGTTTCCCTGGAGAACCCTGATATATAAGGACCATGGCCTTTTCTTTTCCCTTTAAAATAAATTTTCTACAAGAACTGGAGTTACAATTTTAACTGTAAAACTAAAATTTATCACTTCCCAGGTTAAATCCTATTATATAATAATCCTTTATGCTAATTTTTAACAGATTCTCCCTTAATTACAGCATCTTATAGTTATCTTACGCTATTCGTTGTCTGAATTATCACTCTTTTGCACTGCAACATATGACATATTATCACTTATCTTTGATAATCTGCATCGACACTAGTAGATTGTAAGTTGCTTGCAATCACTATGAAAATATTTATTTACTTTAGTGGAAGAAGCAATATTTTAAACTAAAATTCACTTGCCCTCAATTTCATAAATTTTACTAAAAACTATTTTCTGCAAGCTCCACCCATTTTTCTTCTATATATTATGGATTGAAGTGTAACTAACTCGCATGCAACTATATATTTCATTTTCTTCAGTGTAAAAAGGGGAATTTTATATTAGTTCAGATACTGTTTTATGTCTATTAAAATAAATACAAAATTCTATATTATCACCTATTCCATTTATTGAAAAATGATATAAAACATTTGAGGTACTCAACTGTTGTTACATCAAGTGTTCTCTATATGTTAATTAGATGCTGTTGTTTTATTTTGTTGGTTCACATATTGGTTGGTTATTTGGTTGGTTCACACATTCTATATACTGTCATTGTTCTTTCTAGTGGTGTTATCAACTGCTACAAAGGAGATGTTGAATTCTCCAACTCTAATTGAGTCCATCATTTTTGCTTCATGCATTTTGAGACTTTGATGTTTGGCGCATACAAACTTAGAATTTTTAATTCCAGTCTTCCTGGTGGAATGGATCCTTTTATCATTATGCAATATCCCTGTTTGTTTTTAGTCAAGTTTTTGCTCTGAAGTCTATTTATCTGAAATTAATAATAATTTAGCCACTCCTAGGGTTTTTTGTATTAATGTTTCTATAATAAATATCTTTTTCCATCTTTTTACTTTCACTCTACCTATGTCACCAAATTTAAAGTGATTTTCTTCTCAAAAGTATATAATGAGTCTACATGTTTAAAATCCAATCCTTCAATCTCTGCCTTTTGGTTAGTGCACTTAGATAATTTATATTACTATTTATTGGTATTATTGATATGTTAGAACTGAAGTCTGATCATTTATTTATTTATTTATTTATTGTTTTCTCTTGCTCTTGTTCCTCTATTTTTTCTTTTATTGCCTCCTGTGAGTACTTTGAACACTTTTGGAATTCCGTCTTGACTTATTTCTACTGGGCTTCAGTGAATATTATTGTGTGATTTACTTTGTGATTTTTCCGAGTATGACAATATACATATATGACAATATTGTTCGCTAGTATTGCAATTTTGCAATTTGCAAATATTGCAAGTATTAATTTGCAATTAAGTTTTTGACTTAAAGGGAAGTGTGAAAACCTTAATTTCATGTAATATGTCCTTTTGATTTTCCAGCTTTTAAGTATCATTGTCTTGACTATAAGACAGTGTTATAATTTTTGTTTCAATCTTCAACTCTAATTTATAAAATCTGTAAGAAAAAGGTAATTCATTGTATGTACTGATATTTCTGCTTTTTTCCATTGTTCTTTTTTCAACCTGACACTCCAGGTTTCCCTATTTTTATAATTTCCTTTCAGTTTGAACTACTTTCTTTAACCTGTCTGTAGTTCAGGTCTTTTGGCTGTAAATTATTTTGGCTTTCCTTTGAAGTGTGTATCTACTTTCTCTTCATTCCTGAAGAACAGTTTCACCAGATATAAAATTTATAGTTGATGATTCTTTTTTCAGCACTTGAAAAATGTGTCACTTCCTTCTGGCCTCCATAAATTCAGATGAGAAGTCTTCTATCATTTGAAATGGTGTTTACCTATAATCAGTGCATTGTTTCTCTCTAGCAGCTTTCAAGATTTTCTTCAAGTCTTTAGTTTTTAAAAATTTAGTTATGATATGTCTTGGTGTGCAATTCTTTAGGTTTATCCTCTTTTGTGTTGACTCAGCTTTCCACCAAATTTTAGAAATGTTTGGCCATTTGGCTATGAACAGTCATTTAACTCCATGTTTATTCACCTATCTTTCTAAAACCTGATTAAAAAAGTTAAATCTTTAGTTACTGTCCCAGTTACCTGAGGCACTATTTCCTCCTCCTCTTCCTCTTCTTTTCTTCTTCCTCCTCCTTCTTCTTCTAAAATTTTATTTTTTCTTTGTTCGGATTTGGTAAATTCTCTTTATTTGTTCTCAAGGCCACCAATTCTTTCCTCTACATCTCCATTCTGTTATTAAGCCTATCCCACAAGTTTTTAGTTTGGTTATTGCATTTTTCAGTTCTATATTTCCATTTGGTTCTTTTTTGATAATTTCTATGGCTTGACTAACATTTTCTACTTTTTATTTGTTTCAAGGGGATTTTTAATTACTGTTGAAAGAGTTTTATAATAGCTGCTGCTTTTCAGTGTTGGCATCAATTTTCATATTTTCTTACATAAGTTGTGATTTACTTTGTTCTTGCAACGATAGCTTATTTCACTTGTATGTAGTATATTTTGGCTACTCATTTGGAAAATATTAGGTTCTATAAAAGTACTTTATTTTAGCGGACAGTCATCTTGTTTTGCTTTAGCATGCAGACCCTGGACTATTGGGAAGAGGGTGGCCTGTGGGTCTAACGACAAATTAATTTTTGAGCCTCTGTGGTGTTATTTTTGTCTGTGCAGTTTACCTGATACTAGTGGGGTTCCTACCGGTCCCCACTAATTGCTGCGTCAGGTAGTCAAAGGTGATTTGCCAGGAGAGATAGACTGGTTCCTCTAGGTATGGGAAGCAAGTCTCTGGGCCACGAGAATAAAAAGTTCCCCAGTCTAGGTGACTTGTTGTGGCAGGATTCCTCTTGCTGCCAGTTTAAGCAGTATCTGTGAGTGAAGAAGGGAGATCCATGACTGGTGGAGAAGAGCATTTCTCAGGCCGGGCACTTTTTGGAGCTGGATACCCACTTTTTATGGTTGAGGGAACTGCTGCTTAGACTGGGGTTTCTTGTGGAATCTCCTTTGCCGGTACCACTTTGCTGCCCAAGTGCGTGTCCACAGGTTAGAAAAGGCTCAGGCCCTAAAGGATGAAGGGGCTTCCTGGGTCACAGCGCTTTGCTCTGACAATATCCTCTAGCAGGTGGCCCTCAGCAACCTGGTATTTCTCAGTGGGGAGGAGGATTCTCAGTACCAAGAGAACCAACAGGCTTTTCAGGTGTTTTTTGTGGCAAGGTACACCTTGCAGATATCCATAGTCACCCAATATCTCTGGCTGGAAAAGAAGGTCTCAGGCTACGAGTGGAAAGAGTTTTAACCTGATACTCTGGCCACATATTGCTAGCAGTCCCAGATTGAACTCCTTTGCCCAGCTGCTGTGGGTGAGACTCCTATTCAATCCGGGATAGAAATAAGCCTTTCGGGGCTGCCTTCTGTTGCTACTTTGGGAGTCAAGAAACTTGAGATATAGGTTGCTTTCTGCTCGTGGTTGAAAGATCTTAAGATGTCCTGACACTTTCTTCTTTTCCCAATTCTGAGGTTCCTACACAGTGAACTTCCTCCCTCCTCCTTTCACCATTGTCCTGTGGTCATGTCTCACAGTATTTCTTGTGTTTAGAATTGTACTAGGTGGGAAGAAGCAGGGAGAAAAAGGTCTACAACATCTTGCACTGACCAGAATTTAGATACAAAGGAACAATGGTTTGTCTTAGAAATTCTAAATTCTTTATTTTCTTTTTTTGAGATGGAGTCTCACACTTGTTGACCAGGCTGATGTGCAATGGCACAATCTTGACTCACTGCAATCTCCACCTCCCAGGTGCACGCAATTCTCCTGCTTCAGTCTCCCAAGTAGCTAGGATTACAGACGCTCACCAGCATACCCCACTCATTTTTTATGTGTATTTTTAGTAGAGATGGGGTTTCACCATATTGGTCAGGCTGGTCTCGAACTCCTGACCTCAGGTGATCCGCTCACCTCGGCCTCCCAAAGTGCTAAATTCTTATTATTTTAAAAAGTTTAAAAAATAAGTTTCTTTGTTTCCAACTGGAACTTAAAGCTTAATTTTGTTTTATTATAACCACTATTTATTACAGACACTGTTAGAGTTCTTAAAGTTAGTTTACCTAAACTATTTTTCCTTTTAAAGCTAATTGCTATGCTTTGGAGAAAAATATATGGCAGGGCCTGAGCTAAACTGATTATTTCTTTCCCTTTTTTTTTCTACCAACAGAAGAAATGCATTAGCACATTACTCTGGTTCAGAAGAAATATGAACTAAGGGTAACTAATTTGTTTGGTCTCTAGCTAACTAGAAGAACAAAATATCTTTTTTATACCCTTGAAGATGAGTAGCTTCAATTAATTGCTATATAGGGATAGATCATTAAAATGGTTATTTAAATTTGTTTCCCTGAATTCTATTAATAAGTAGAATATATGCAATGAAAATAAAAACATCTCATATGATGTTTTCTGAAAACCTGAACCAATTTATATCAATTTTAGTAGCATACTTTTAATTATAATTTAGTTTACACATTTGTTCTCATTGTAAGAAAGGAAACAGAAATCTACTGTGCAGTGGGACTTTTTCCTCTTTATTCGAAATGTTTTTACTTCTTATTCTTCTGATTCCCTAATTAAAAGTAAAAAAAAAAAAAAAAAAAAGTCATTTTTTCTCTATTTTTTAACATAAATATTTTTGCAAGTTACACCCATAGTTCTCCCCTCAATAATTATGGCTAAACACTTAACCAAGTTCTTGTTTAAACCTAAAAAAGAACTTTGGTTTGCATTTCAGTTTGCACTTAAAAAACTTAAATTTTTAAAGGAAATTGAAGGTGCTCTGATTCTGTGTTTGTAGATATTCATTGAGTTTTTATCGGTGGCATAATTTATTATTTTAGCTTCTAGAGCGGCCCTAGAAATAGTGTGGATGACCTGGAGGAAAGAGACTTTAAATATGTTGGGTATATTTTATGACACTACTGGATATAAAAGCAGGTGGTTTGCTAATATATCTATGAATATACTCTGTCTGTTTAGTTTATATAAACTAATATAATAGTGCAATAAGGAAAAAAAAACCCAGTAAAACTAGAATACCTCGATTAAAAGTTGACTACATTATTTTGAATATATTTCCTCACGATTTTGACCCAGTTTGACCATAGACACACATAGATAGATGTTAAAATGACAAAATATTAATTTTACAAGATTGATTTAACTAGGAGAATGTAAGTTGCAATGTAAGTTTTTTCGTATATTCTGACAATTGTTGAGTTCTCTAAAATGTTGATCTACCTCAGCAATTTTAAAAAGGCAGGCTCAAGGCTGAGGCAGGAGAATGGCGTGAACCCAGGAGGCGGAGCTTGCAGTGAGCCGAGATGGTGCCACTGCACTCCAGTCTGGGTGACAGAGCGAGCCTCCGTCTCAAAAAAACAAAACAAAACAAAACAAAAAAACGCATGCTCACTGGTGAATGTTCAGATTAAGAAATATATTCCATGGATTTTTTGAAATACAAATTGTTCCATCGAGGTTACCCTATACCTGATGGTATTAGGATTAAGATATTTATGCTTTAGATTTGAATTTGAAATTCGATGAAAGTATTGACTAATTACCAAAGGAAAGAATAATACCTTATTATCAAGATGTTATTTTTAACCAGGAAACTCTGGCAGCAGCCTCATCTTACAGACAACTTTATCTAGTAATTTACAAGGGACCCACAGTATACTGTCCTGAAAGAATAAGCGCTAAGGTGCTTGCCATAAAAAATAAAAGTTATGACGCATAATTACATTCTTTTGGTAAGGTTACGAATTGAGTATTACACAAAAGCAATCATGTTTATGAAGAAGGTAAATAATTTTAATACCATAGCTGCATTCTCTATCTTATTAGGGAGAAAAACCTAGCCTGGATAGAATAAAACAGTAAGTCAAGAGAAATTTTTTATAAGGTATGTTAAGAGAAAAACTTTAGGCAAATTTAGCAGAGTTTTTTGAGAAGAAGAACAATTAATGAATCAGTCAGCACTCGGAACCAGAAGACGTTCAGATGGCTCTGCCCAGCGTGTAAGCAGTGAGCCTTGGAAGCAAAGTAGAGAAACCGCCTTATACGCTACAGCAAGGCATCCATCTTAATTGTGCATGGTGTGATTAGTTGGCTGCCTGTGATTGGCTGAAGCATGACTGTTGTTGATTGACTGAAAACTGGATATTCTGGGGAAAACTCTAGCAACATGTATTCCTAAATTAGGTTTTGGTTTGTTAATGTGCTAAGTCAAATTACTGTTTGTTAATTAGTAACCCTAAGTAAGGAGACAGCCTCAGGCTAAAGACCTCTTGCATATTTAATTTAACAGCTACTGTGTGCCAGACAGGTAATCTCACTTAAACCTCCTACAAAACTTGCCAAATAAGTTAAACAGATCAGAATAAGAAAATGCAAAGGCTCAGTGAATTTCATTAAGTTGCTCAACATTACACAACTCCTTTTTTCATAGAAACATAAAATAAGTCAATTTAATCAACAATTAAGGCATTAATTTTTTGCCTAATGTCTGTGTGCTCTGCTAAAACAAAAACTATTCCTGGCCACTTTGTATTCTCCAGAATCTTTCCTTGTATTTGCTTTCGATAAATATTTGTTGTATAAATAGATCAATGTTTTAGGAGGATGGATTGATGGATCAAACGAAAATAGGAATATATGATTAAAAATTTTAACACAGTTGACTGGGCACGGTGGCTCACGCCTGTAATCCCAGCACTTTGGGAGGCCAAGGCGGGAGAATCGTGAGGTCAGGAGACCGAGACCATCCCGACTAACACGGTGAAACCCCGTCTCTACTAAAAATACATAAAAATTAGTCAGGCGTGGTGGCACGCACCTGTAGTCCCAGCTACTCGGGAGACTGAGGCAGGAGAAAGGCGTGAACCCAGGAGGTGGAGCATGCAGTGAGCCGAGATCACGCCACTGCACTCCAGCCTGGGCGACAGAGCGAGACTCCGCCTCAAAAAAAAAAAAAATAAAATAAAATAAAATAAATAAATAAATAAAATAAAAATTACACAGTTTAATAGGATGTGGTTTCTATTTTTTTTTTTCCCCCAAATCCAGGCATCATAAAGGTTTCCTCTGTTTTCTATTTTAATTTCTTCCACATATCAACATATTTTCTTCCTGGGTTAGGCTCCTGTGTTTGCTGTACCAAACAATCAGAAACTTAATGGCTTAAGACAACAGGCATATTTATTCTCTCACCATTCTGGAGGGCAGAAACCTGAAATCAAGGTATTGCAAGGCAGTCCTCTCTCTGGAGGCTCTAGGAGAGACACTGGTTCTTGCTGCCTCTAACTTCTGGTGGCTGCCAGCATTCTCTGTCTCTGCTTAGCTTGTGGATGCATCACTCCAATATCTGCCTCCATCTTTAGAAAGGCTCTCCCCTGTGAGTTTGTGTGTCAAAGTTCTCTATTCTTTTATCTTATGACTGTCTTATAAAGGCACTAGTGACTGGATTGATAGACTGTTCAGATAATCCAGTGTAATCTCCCTAGGTCAAGATCCTTAACTCAATCACACCTGCAAAGACACTTTCTCCTAATTAATTAACACTTACAGGTTGCAAGTAGTAAGACTTGATATCTTTGGGTAGCCATTATAAAGCCTACACCTCCTCCCATGTATCATTATATATATTGAGGATGTTCCATTTGCAGATATGGAAGAAGTTAAGTCTACAAAAAATATAAACTGAAGTTGCTAAATATATTTCTTCCCTTAGATCATGCAGAAAATTAAACTTGTGGAAAAATTCATTTTAATTCAAAAAAGTTAAGGAAGAGACTTTTGGAAATTGTGGAGGTGTTTTTATTTATACTGAATTCTGTATGAAATGTCATATTATCCCATACTCCATTCTTTGGGAAATAGTTCAAATTTTTTGCATGTATTAGTAATTATTCCACATGACTTCCCTTAAACTTACACCTTACTTAAATGTCTCATCTCTATTTCTGAATTCTGAAGTAATTTTCATTTCAGACTTGATATTTATTAACCTTACACTAAAGAAAGAGCATAGAAAGAAAATTGACTAAAGCAAATGACTGACCTATTTATTGGCTGAATAAATCAAAATACATAGAGAAATTAGAAACTCCAAAATTACAACTTTCCTTAAAAATAGAGTAATAACTCTCAAAGAGAATTGTGATTGCTCTTTGTGAAATAAAAGAGATAATAGATTGAGAAACAAAGAACCTTACTGGCCTACAGAAAGGAATATACAAAATTTATGAAAATAACGTCTTTGAGATTGCCATGAAATTAACTGCTTTTTAAATAACGTTTTAATACCCATTATTGATAAATTGCTGTTCTGAGACTTCTGAGACAGCAGCCACCTGGGTCTCTTGGAAAGCTTGCTCTGTGTGAAGGTAGCTGGCAGGGAAGGACTTCACATCTCTGAGACTACCATACTCTGAAGAAGTTCAAGGTACCATGAAGAGATGCAAAGAAGCATTCAGATAACCACAGCTCCAGTCGTTATTCAACTGTGGCTTCATGAGTACCCTAGGTGAAAACCATGCAGCAGAGCCCAGTTAATCCCTAGAATTATAAGAGATTATACTAAGTCATCACATAATTAGAACATTTTCAAGATGAAAATTATGACTCAGTTATAATTTACTTACTCATAATTTAAGTAAATGACCCAAGGTCATATAAATAAGTGATAAATTTGGGATTCAAACCTAGTTTATTCATCTTAATACATTTTTATACCCATCCTCTTATACGATTTCCTTACATGGTTTACTCTGATTGTTATTTTTCTCTTCCACTGCAGGCAACCTACTGAGGCCTTTTCACCTCATGAACTGGTTTCTCCATATATATAGTTTTCCATCTCCTTCTTCCTTCTCCTCCTTCTTCATCATTAGAATCTTCATCATCACAAAAGTGACAACTTACATTTAGTAAGTCTGAAGTAAATGCCAGGTACCTAGCCTGAGACATGTAACAAGAATTTGGTATCTTTCATTAAATATCTTCCCAACACATCCCACACATGAGAGTCAAACTGTCATCTCTAGATTCTGTGTTTATTAAACCACACTTTACTTAAACATTTCCTTTTCTTTTGGGATAGAGAACATATTCTCTATGGCATTTTTATTCCTGAAGGCGGTGTGGAAAATAAGCATGGATACTGAGGTAAATTTAGCTGGTAATAATTGCTATAAAAAATAATAAATCAAGCAATGTACAGGTTGAGCAACCTAATCTCGAAATGCAAAATTCTGCAAAATCCAAAATGCTCTAAAATCTAAAATATTTCGAGTGCTAAGCTGAGGTCATAAGTGGATAATTCCATGCCAGACTTCATGTGATAGACCATAGTCAAAACACAGTCAAAACTTTGTTTCATGCACACAATTATTAAAAATATGGTATAAAATTACCTTCAGGCTAAATGTATAAGGTGTATATGAAACATAAATGAATTTAAGTTTAGACTAGGCTCCTATCCTTAGGATATCTTATGTATATGCAAATATTCCAAAATCCAAGCAACTCCAAAATCCAAAACGCTTCTAATTCTGAGCATTTTCGATAATGAATTCTCAACCTGTAGTAGAAGGGGCACCACGGGCAGAGTGAGGCAGGAGATTACTCAGCATATAGTGTCAGCTAGGACTGTCTGAGAAGATGACAGTTAGCCTGCGATTTAAAAGATGGAGGCTGGGAGGGACGGCTCACACCTGCAATTTCAACACTTTCGGAGGCCGAGGCTGGAGAATTCCTTGAGATCCGGAGTTCAAGACCAGCCTGGCCAACATGGTGAAACTGTCTGTACTAAAAATACAAATGTTAGCTGGGCATAGTGTTGCATGTATTAATGATCTCAGTTGGAGGTGAAATAGGATAAAGCCAGAGCAGTAACAGGGGAAGTGAGCTCATGGGCCTTGCTGACCAGTGTTAAGAAATAAGCTTTTGCACAGAGTGGAATGGGAAGTTATTTATTCCCAAGGCTTGAATGCAGAGGAATGATGTATTTAGTGATTGTTTTAAAAAGAGCACTCTGGCTGCTGTCTTGCAAATAGGCTGGAGGAAGGAAAGGGTAGAAGCAGTTAGCACAGCTGGAGGTAATGGCAGTAACCCAAGCAACAGATAAGGACAAAGCAGAGGAGGCTGATTGCAGTCGATGTGGTGAGAAATGCTGGGATTCCAGGTATTACACAAGATATTTCCCTGCACATAGAAGATGGGCTGTAAGAAGGGACAAGAAAGATTCTGCTAGATTGTTAGCTTGAGCAACAGGAATGTGGATTGTCATCAACGAATATAAGTAAAATAGTGGGTAGAATAAAATGGGAAGAACGGGAGTGAAGTTAGGGGATTGATTGTTTTTATCTATTAGACAACCAAGATGAAGTAATCAAGAATGCTGCTGGATATGAGTTTAGAATTTGGGAATAAGATGTGCTTGGAGTTAAATATGTGAGAGTTATCCCATAGATGGTATCAAATGCCTCAAAATTATGTAAGTTATAAACAGATTTTCAACAGAATCAGTGAAGACACTGAGAAAACAGGATGTGGACCTCATCTTTGGGAATAAAAGGAGAAATCAGGAAAGAAAAGTGGAAAACAACAACTAGAGAAACACAAGGAAGCTCAAGCGAATGGGAACTTATTGGAGACAGAAACTGAGTGAGGAAAGTCTGAGGAGAAGAGTGAGACATTGTTAGATGTTGCTGGTAGGCCAAGCAGGAGGAGGAGCAATAAAAGACCACTGAATTCAGCAATGTGGGGATCACGGGCAACTTTTATGAAGCAAGTTAGAGGAACAGTGGGATTGAACCTTAATGAATTATGTTTAAGTGCCATGTATACATTCCCATCATTTCTTTTAACTTATGACAATTACACCAAAAGATTTTATAAGTCGAATTAAATTTAAGAGTATCTTGTTTCTTGCCTGGGCTTCTTGACTTTTAGTTGTATAAAAATAACCAACATAGATGTATCCTATTTCCAATGTACTTGGAATATTTCTTAAATAAAATAAAGAAAGTGGAGAACTGTTTTCTAGCTGTAGAGTTTGTGTTTGCATTATGTAATAAAGAGTACAAGCACTATCTTCTATTAAAGATCTGCCTATGAATCTATGGGGTCCCTAAATCTCTGACATTAATTCCATTCTCCGACATGTTCCAAGATGATATGACTACGCTTCAGCAAGTTCTTACTGAATTGAGTGGCAATCGATACATTATGTTCAATAATCTCCACGATTACCTCAATCTGATTACTTTATTTAGGTGGCTAGTGGGAGCTGTGTGACAACAAGACAGAGACAGACATAAGCAACCTGAGAGTGGAAAAGAGCAGAGCACTCCTAAATTTGGTCATGGATGTTTAAAGCATCGAATGTGTTACAAAAACAAAAACAATCATAATTTGATTTGAATGTAGTAATTATTACTATCATACATACTTATGTATAAAACTAGCTAAATCTAATTCCTTGATATCAGTATAATGTGCCATCCCAATATATGAACTACAAATGCTAAGTCGTAGTTCTGCTCCTCAGCAGTCCCCGCAAACTTTTTGTCTTTTGGCACCAGGGACCAGTTTCCTGGAAGACAATTTTTCCATGGATGGGGGTGGGAGTGGGGGGTGTGGTGGGGGGAGGGTATGGTTTCCTGATGAAACTGTTCCACCTCAGATCATCAGGCATTAGTTTGATTCTCATAAGGAGCACACAACCTAGATCCCTCACAAGCACAAGTTCGCAACAGGGTTCGTGCTCCTATGAGAATGTACTGCCCCAACTGAGGTGACAGGAAACAGAGCTCAGTAGCGCTAGTTAGCCCACTGCTCACCTTTGCTGTGTAACTGGTTCCTAACAGGCCATGGACTGGTACTGGTTAGTGGCTTGGGGGTTGGAGACCCCTCCTATACCTTAAATACATGAAAGGATCATCATTTTTAACGTCCTTCAATACCGCATGGCACAATTCCTAAATGTCAAAACAATCAAACCGCTGTTTAGGATGACAGTTATATTTTTTGTGATATAAATACCAAAAAGCAGATTTAAGCACTGATATAACAACTCAAATCAATTCGAACAGGTAAAACTCCTTTAAACAGATAGTTTAAATTCTATTTAATTCAGCAAATATAAATTATGCTTAATAGAAAGTTCAGGACTAATTGATTTTTTTTTTACAAGTTCATAAAACAAAATTGAACCTGTTCAACTCACCATCTCAAGACCATATTTGTTTGTGCAAAATAAAGTACCCCATTTTAATTCTACCTAATTACATGTTTTGCAGTTTCATAAGTACGTTTTTTCAACAATGCTTCTAAAACATTACTTTCTTGGGAATATAGGTGTACTTTTAAATATCATAAAATTTTGGGGCTTGCTATAGTTTATTTCATATTAAAATAATATATTTTCTATATTAATTGTTCTAAGATGACTTTATTCAAATATATTAAACAGAAAAGAACTTCTAAGGATGTAAATTTAATGTTTTCTAAGTATTTTATTAGGTACTAAATTAAAATCATGCCTTTAAGTTTCTCTCTGAAAGCCCCCATCTTTCTTTCTTTGCTTCACTGAATAGCCTACACCTTCCCAAAGGGAAAAATAAATAAAGACTCTAATAATGAGTAGTTTCCCAAGGCACATCTTGTCTTGATTTGGAATACTTTTAATGAAGGCAAGAATAATCAGTCTCCACTGTGTTTATCAAATCTTTGGAACTTTGCAGTACATTTTTTTTTCTTTTAAACATATAAATGATTGCACAGCCTTCCTGTTCAAATTGGTAAAGTTTCTTTTAACTATTTGAATGATGTGTTTTGACACAGAGTCTCCAACGTCTTAATTTAAAGGCAGGTTTATCATCAATAATGGATACGATTATGATGAGTGAAGGTTTACTGATTTCCTTCTTTGCTTGTCACCCAGGGCTCTGTGAGTGGTTTCCTGTTTCTATCACACTTGTCTCTATCACACTTGTCTTCTCTCCCCATGTCTAGTTCTGTAAAAGGGTTGAACACAAAATTAGGTGTATATGAAGTTTCGGTTAATTTTATTTGTTGTTATTCATTATAATGTGGTATATTTCATTTACAAGGTTGTTCAGGAAGAGGGCAGCAAACTGGACAAATCTTTGAGTTATACGCCTATTGGAACAAATACAAGAGTATTTTAGGCTATTCATAAAACCAACCTGAGATAAGTCGAACCCTTAAATCCAACTGCAGTGAAATGGAAACTATAGTGAAGAATAGATGTCTAGTAAAGTGAGGAAATAAAACAAATAAAATCATTCCCAGATTTTCTCAACTGATCTGTCTTAAAATACTTGGAATACAGCCTTTTTCCTCTGCATGTTACATGACCCCTTTTTGATAAATTAGGTTAATTTAAAACATATAATTACCTAATCATCAAATAACACATCTAGAAAAAATGTTGAAAATCATCCATCCAATCAATTATTTCATCTTCATATTTTAAATACTCAAAACTTATTATTTAAAAAAAATTCCTGAAGAAAAGTGCTTGAAAGAGAAATTTATTTTTAAAAAATTGAAATTCATTTGTGTTACCTATGTATGCATGTATGACATCATTCTCTATAAAAGTCATAATCAAATTATTGAAGGTAATTAAATGGTCATCTTGAAAAAGATGTTTGCTTATCATTCTTGATCTATGCTCATTTATTTTTACAATTTACACAGGTACTGAAGTGGAGATGAGTGTGGTCTAATAAGGATTATTTTTTATCTTCTTAAGTTAGATTCACTCTGCTGTTTACCTGTTATTAGTAAATGGTTTCCCCCAAAACAATGACAAAAAGTATCTGTAATGACATTGGAAAATAATTAGCCTTATATGGGAAATATAATTTATTTAATAATTGTTAATTTAATAATGTTAATTGTATGTCATTAATTTATACTAGACATTTTATATAAATTATCAAATGTAATTTGCAAGTTTCCATATGATAAAGTTTGATTAACATCACATTTTTAAAAAGAATCTGAAGATTAATTTATTAAAATAAAATCTGCAACATTAGTTATAGAAAATACTGGAACTGAAATATAAATTCACGGCAAACTGAGTTCAAAATTTTATGAGTGTTTTCGCTCTGTTGTCACATCTCTATTAAAGCAAGTGTAACGACAAGACGTGGATAATGTCAGTAATTGCACACTGCAGTGGCTCAGTCTGAATAAATATTCCGCATTCACAAGGACTACACTGTGCAATAGTAACCAGTATCCACATGTGGCTATTGAATGTGGTTAGTTGAATTGGGACATGCTGTAAGTGGTGTAAAACACATGCTAATTGTTTCATAAAAATAAAAGTCTTCTTTCATAAAAATAAAACAAAATATAATTAATATTTCAGACTGGATACATAGTAAAATAATATTATATTTAAGTATATAGAGTTAAATAATATATATTATTAAAATTAGTTTTCTCTTTTTTGTAATTTATTTAGTTTTGAAACTAGTTTTAAAATTTAATTTATTTAAATTTAAGAAATTCTTAAATTTAAGAAGATACATTTAATTAAAAATTACACATAGGAGTCATATATGTATGGTTCACATTCTATTTCTGTTGGACAGTGCTGTTTGACAGCACTTTTGTTTGTAATAAATGACATTGTTAATGATAACAATGCTGAATGAAAAATCATAATGGAGAATACAAAAAGTACACACATTCGAGAAAAATAACTGTCAACCTTTTAAGTTTTTTATACATGATAAGATCTCTTGAGGTTTCTATTTCATTTTCCCTGGGACCTGGGGGAACCACACTCATTATATGTGTCACATGCAGTGACAGGTGTAGTTACAGCTGCAAAAAGATCTCCTTTTATATCTCAATTTCCATGTTCTGAGAATGAAGAATATTTCACCTTTCATCTGGAAATTTGCCATTATACAGCCTCAGGCCAAAAGCTTTATTTTTAAAAAAAAAAACTTCTTAAAAATTGTCATGAGTGGCAAAGGTACACTTTTTTTCCTTTACCAAATATTCTGAATAAAATTACTTTATTAAGTAAATTAAAATTATAAATATATAAAATATTCGATAAGAACAATACATTTTTTACAATGACAAGCATTGTATTTCTATCCCAGATGTGATTTACATCATCAATCAGTAGTATCTCAATTATTCAAAATGAGAAGAGGAAAGCATGCCGTGAATTCACATTAGAAATCTTAAACAGTTAATCATGCGCTCTTTTTACTTAAGATGATAAAGATCACCCTTTGACTTAGCTTATTATTTTTGCATTTCTGTCCACAATTGACTAGTTGTTATGAGAAGTCAAGCTTAGAAATTTTGCTTCGGGGCAAGCAGTTGTGGAAATTATTCTGCCCTCTTATCTCTTTGAAGCATGTCTAAGTAAAGTCTAGAAATCCTATGTTTTTTTCTTGCATGATGGGAAGTTCCTAATTATAAGTGCTGGCTTGAGAAACCCATAAAAATCTCTCTTTGTTCATTTGAAATGGCCACAAGGTTTTAGGGGTCTTTGTTGTTCCATATCTACGGTGATCATGAAAGTTACACGAGGGAATAGACAAAGTCTCAGAAGTCTTACCAGTATTTTATCTTATAGCGACTGGGGTGTCACATACAGACAAAGGTGCAAGGTTTCATCAGCTAGTTTAAGAATTACTAAGGATTATGAGCTTAACCACAGAGGGGATTTATACAGGCATTCATATAACGTATGTATTTAGCTGTTTATTATGAGCTTTACTCATGCTGAGTACTGGGAGATACAAAGGTGAAAAACTAACAGTCACACTTTTTATTTCTAGAAGGATAGTAGCTTGTAAGATTTTCTCAATCAAAATTAATAAATCCTGGATAAAATCCAGCCAAAAACTTTGTAATCCACAAATGAATTAACCAAATGTAAATGACATGCAATAACTAAATCAAAGAGAAAAACATAATCCTGGAGGTGAGAGAGCACCGAGGCTGATATTAACCCTGAGGGTTTCTGTTCTTTAGTAAGAATAAATTCTATGGTCACACTTTTCTTTTTCCATTTTATCACAATGACTGCAGAATATACTTGAAAAGCAACATGTTGACATAATTAAAATGGCATTTTTCATTAAGAACAACTTTATATCTAGCAGTGTCTATTAATACAGTAATCAGCCAAGTGTAGTGTTTCTCTAAATATCCCTTTCCATTTTATGTGTTTAAAAATACCCAACAGCATGAAAATAGCAAGTCCTGAATTTTGCCTCCAGAAGGATGTTTCAGCCCTCAGACACATAATATGGAATAAAGAGTCTTAGAAGATATGAGTCACTCATGTCAATCAATTATAGTGATATGGTTTAAACATGCACCCCTCCCCCCCGCACAGTTCATGCACCGGAAAGTTAATCTCCAATGTAACAGTATTGAGATGTGGGACCTTAAAGAGGAGATTAGATCATGAGGATTTTGTCCTCATGGACGAATTAATGCCGTTATCCTGGGAGTGGGTTTCCTATAAGAATATGAGTTTGACCCCCTTCCCTTTCTTCTTTGCCCCTATGATGCCTTCCACCATGTTATGATGCAGCAATAAGGTGGTCAACAGATGCCAGCCCCTTGCTCTATGACTTCTCAATCTCCAGAGCTCTGAGAAATAATATCTATTGTTTATGAATTACCCATCATGGGGTATTCTATTATAGCATCACAAGTGGACTAAGACACCTAGATAGATGATGCCACTCAAAATACATAAAAATTATGTTTGAAAACTCTTGAATTCATATGAGTGAGCATTGTTAAGGGAATAAGGGAGGTCATAACATACAGAAACTAGTAACAGCCAGACACTGTTAACACCCTGAGGGCTCATGTAGTAAGTAAGGAAATAACATGGATTTTGCACATAGAAAGGGGGACATGGAGTGGGACCTTAGTCTTGGTGCGATGCTATCAACAGAGGCGCAGTGGCTCATGCCTGTAATCCCAGCACTTTGGGAGGCCGAGGTGGGTGAATCACCTGAGGTCAAGAGTTCAAGACCAGCCTGGCCAACACAGTGAAAGCCCATCTCTCCTGAAAACAAAACAAAACAAAACAATACAAAACAAACAAAAATTAGCTGGGAATGGTGGTACACACCTGTATGCCAGCTACTCAGGAGGCTGAGGCAGGAGAATCGCTTGAACCCAGGAGGCGGAGGTTGCAGTGAGCCAAGATAGCACCACTGCGCTCCAACCCAGGCAACAGAGTGAGGTTTTATCTAAAACAAAAAAAAAAAAGAAACAAAAAAACAAAAACAAACACATAGACCGCCAAACAGAAATACTGTGCTACACTGAGTGAAGTGATGCCTTGTTTTCTTCTATGTAGAAACCAAATATTAAAATAAGAAGCCCAAGTAAACCAATGTTCTATGCCAGACAGAACAATGAATTTCTCATTGTCTATGCTTCTCATATTAGATAAGAAATTTGTGGTATTCCATCAGTAGAAATTTATGCTGAAATGTATTAAAAATTTACAAGGGCACAGTAGGTATAATGAGGTTATTAAAATGAGTGAAATGTGGTCCCTTTTCTCAAGGATTTTATTTGAGGGGAAATAACACATATTCAATAATGTCGGACACAATGTAAGTATTGAAAGAGATTTAATCACACTATTGGTAAAAGCATATAAAAAGATAATTTATTTCTGAATGGAAGTATCCAGAGACATCAGAAAAAGCTAGTTTTTGAGTAGAGGATGAAAGTCAGAGTCAGGGGAATGGATTATTCTATGGAGAGGGAGTAGCATGTGAAAAATAATCTCGGAATAAAACAAGTAAGTCAAGAGAGGTTCAGGTATTTTAATATCTAAATCAGAATATGGGGTGCTTTTCCCCCTACCAGAAGACAAAACCAGAAATGGAAGTTGTGGCCATATTTTAATGGACCTGAGCATTATATTTAGAAGTTTGCTGGGAATAATGACATTCTTTAAAGGTCTACAGTATAGCAGTGATACAGAATAATTAAATAATTTATTATCACTTCTAATTCTTACATGATTTTAAAATTATTTTAAACTACAGATTATATTCTAATGAAAAGTGATAAAGTATATGATATGGTTTGGAACTGTGCTCCCAAGAAATTTCATGTCAAATTATAGTCCCCAGTGTTGGAGGTGGGGCCTGCTGGGAGGCGGTTGGATCATGGATCACGAATGGTTTCCAATCATCCTCTTGGTACTGCCCACACAACAGTGAGTTCTTGTGAGACCTGTTCATTTATAAGTGTGTAGCACCCCTTCACCTCCACTTTTTGCTCCAACCCCTAGCATGTGAGATGCCTGGCTCCCGCTTTGGTTTCCACCATAATTGGAAGCTCCTTGAGGCCTCCCCAGAAGCAGATGCCACCATGCTTCCTGCATAGCCAATTCAACCTCTTTTCTTGTAAATTACCCAGTCTCAGGTATTTCTTTATAACCATGAAAGAATGACCTAATAAATACAGTATAAAATAAAATAATCTAGAAATGCTTGAGTAGGAAAACATTAGGCACAAAAATATGACTTAATTATTTGTAATATAAATGCATGTCATAATGCTTGCACCAAAAATAGTATGTGCCAGTAACATATTTGTTATTGAAAACTTCATTACTAGATGTTGAAATGCTTTGGAAACAATGATATTTTTCCATAATATGGAAACACCCCCACATGTGCCTTGTAGACCAAAATGTATCTGAGACAAACCTCCATCAATTTAGAAAGTTTATTTTTTCAAGGTTAGGGACACTCCCATGACACAGTCTCAGGAGGTCCTGATGACATGTGACCAAGGTGGTTGGGGTACAGCTTGCTTTTGTACAGTTTAGGGAGCAATCAATACATGTAAGATTTACATTAGTTTAGTTTGAAAGGGCGGGATAACTCGAAGTCAGGGGCGGGGGTCTTCCAGGTCATAGGTAGATTTAAACATATTCTGACTGGCAATGGGTTGAAACAGTTATTATCAGTAGCAAAGAATATCTGGGTTAAGGTAAGGGATTGTGGAGATCAAGGTTTTCTCATGCAGATGAAGCCTCTAAGCAGGCGGCTACAGAGATAGTAGATTGTAAATGTTTCTTAACAGATTTAAGGTCTGAGTTGATGTTAAGCTGGAGGGGTATAAGGAGGCATGGCCGACCCCCACTTCCTATCTTGGCCCGAAACAGTCTTTGAGGTTAAATTTTAAAGTGCCCTGGCCAAGGAGGAAGTCTGTTCAGATGGTAGTGGTGTGGCCTTTGAATTTTATTTTTTATTTAAAGCCTTAAAAGATGTAGCGAAATTAAAGTTTGGTGCCATAATTTGTAAACTAAAAAAAAGCAAATAACAGGTATGTCATTAAAGCAGTGATATTCCCAAAAGGAAAACAAGAGACATACTTAATTTCAAATATTCATAAAACCAATACTAACGTATGCAATACCTAGGTTAAAAAATTAACTGAATTTATACTTCAAGCTGTTGCTTCTCAGATTTTTATTGTGCATAAGGAGTTTTTTTTTAAGGTACAGATTCAGATTCAGGAATCTGAAGCAAAGCCTGAGATTCTCCCAGGTGCTTCTGCAGGGGGTGCTGCTGATGTTAGTCAAAAGACTACTCATGAATGTCAAGTCTCCAGAAAACCTCCTTCACCCTTTCTTATTACTGTCCTTTCTCACTAGAATCAACTATAATGCTCAATTTTGTTTTGAAGAGATCCTCGATTTTCCTTACATCTTAACACCTAAATATGTATCTCAAAACTTTATATGGGCATATGTATTACATTTTATCCACCAGTTTCAAAACATGCAGGTGGAAAATTAGTTTTTTTTTATTACCTAATATTTTAGAGGTTTACTTACAGCTGATTATAACTGGTCCATTTATTATCCTGCTGTATATTATTCCATTATATGATTATATTGCTACAATTTATCTATTTGTCGTTTGCCAGCATATATAAAACCAACAATAGTATTATTTCCGTTATGAAAATTCTTATGTGTATGTCCAGAAGCTTGTGTGCAAGAGTTTCTTTGGAGTATATAAGGGGAGGAAAATGACTGGACCGCAGTATAATATGGAACCTGAGTCAATTTTTGATGTTTTGGTGCTGATAGCTTTTAAGCCTCATCTCTTTCTGTTCCTTTCTGAGCAAGCTAATAAGAAAGCACTGGTGCTTTCTCTGTTGGTGCTTCTGGGAAGTCCAACCCTTGACCCTGGCCCCACCTCCTAAACCCCACAAAATTCCCAAATTAGTTTTGTTTCTGTGTGCACTCAAGTTATTTTTGGATCAGCTTCGGAAGTCTGTCTTGTGTCTCCCAAAATATCTCATTATATAAATAATAAAACTTTGCCTATTTTCTTGGGTATGTGTATGGGTGATATTATCAGTCTTAACATCTGAACCATATTTTGGATCCAGCTGCAATCCTCAAGGTGGTCATAACACATAGGGTAAGTAAGAAATTTCAAGTTTATCAAGTAGTGTCAAATTATTTTCTAAAAAGTTTGTGACAATTTGTAATCCAATCAGCAGAGGATGAGAAGTCTCATTTCTTCACAAACTTTCCAACACTTGATACTGTTAAATTTTTAATATAAGTGCACCCAGTGATTATAAATTGGATCTCATCGAGTTTTTATTTTTAATTTCCTTAACTAATAATGAGGTTCAAACAATATTTTTGTGTTTCTTCACCACAGGAATTTGTTAGTAGTCTTTATTCTCTGAAATATCTATAAATGCTTTGCCTTTTTTTCTTTTAAATCTATTACCTTGTAGGAATTTTAACTATATTATAAATAAAAATCTATAATAATTTTAGAATTAATACCACATGATTATTTTTATCCTATTTAATATCTATACCTTCTATCAATTTATAGCATTTAAAAATTTTTAAATTTAAAATTTTTTTTAAAGACAAGTTTTCACTCTTGCCCAGGCTGGAATGCAGTAGCATAATTATAGCTCATTGCAGGCTTGAACTCCTGGGCTCAAGTGATCCTCCAGCCTCAGCTTCTCAAAGTGCTAGAAAAACAGACATGAGTCACCATATGCCACCCTTACAGAATCTTTTAGTGAACAGAATTTATAATTTTAATATGGCAAATTTTTTATCAATGTTGTCAGCTTTTTGCATCTTGTTTTTGTTTCTTTTCTCTCTTCAAAAAGTTTAACATTTCAATATTACATTTATATATTTAAGTATAAAAACTGAAATAATATACCACTTACTAATATGAATATGATGTAAAGAGGAAAAAATTGAACCCCTTTCATTTTTTTCCTCATGGATGAAGCATTTTTTTCCTAGAAATATTTATTTAGTAGTCTATCCTTTCCTCACTCACGTGCAATATCATCTCCTCCACAAAACGAGTGACTCATGTAAACCTGGAATTGTTTCTAAAGTCTAAATTAGATTCAATTAGTAAATTTATCTATCTACTTTGCTTATAAAAATGCTTAGTTACTATATATTTTTAAAATACTTTGATATCTAGTACAAATAATTTCCTTCACATTATTTTTGTCTTGAAAGGTGTTATTCTTGGATCTTTATCGCTCCACTTAAAAATGTGAATAAATTCCTCCATGTTTTAAAAAATAAAGCTTATGTAGAATTACACTGAATTTTCAGATACACTTTAAGAAGATTTATATATTTAAGATATAATTTCTATCTCTAATTGTTTAAGTCAAATCTATATCTGTAATATTATATTATCTTTTTCACAGGACTTACATGCATATTGTATGACATAATTTGTAATATTATTAAAAGTATCATTCATATTAAATGCTCTCAACTTGTTCAGCTTTACATAAAAATCTTAATTCCAGCAATATCTTTTATTCCAAGCACATCTTAAATAAATTGTCTTGATTTTTGTTCATAGAAAATCATGTCATCACGTCTCAAACAATAAAATGTATTTTAGAATATTTTAAAACATTCATTGACCTTATACATTATTATAATTTTTAGTATTTCATTTTTAGTTGCATCCCCTTTACTAGTTAAACATTGTCATCATTTTTAAATGCCAGTGTCCATTTGGATTTATCCACTTGCTTACTGCTGTCTTTGCTGTCTGTTACATTTTATATCTCAGATTTTCCATCTAGGATCCAGTTTCCTTCCTGAATTTCAAACTTTGGAATGCCCTTTATTTGCAAATCCTTTCTGTTTTGTCTGAAAATTACTTTATCTCATATTTTTTATTCACATTTTTAAATTGAAAAATGTAACTGAAATCTGACAATTACTAATGTCAATTTCATAAATTACTGACAATTTCATAGAAATCTGGTGCAAAAAATGTTGGTTAATGCCACACATTAAAATTCCTCTTTTACTACCTCTGGCTTTTACTGTTACTGTTTTAAAAATCAGCTGTTAGTCTAATTGTCATGTCTTGCCTATGAATTGTCCTTTTCTCAACTTGTGTTTAACATCCTATTTTCATCTTTGATGTTTTCTAGGTTCATTATGATATATCTAGTGCTAAATTCGTTGTGTTTCTCTTATCTGTAAAGTGATCTACTTCCTTAGCCTGAGGATTGGTGTCTATCACCAAACCTGGAATATTTTCAGCTTTGTCTCTTCAGCATCTGAAATGTTTACCATCTGACTCCATGGAAAGTACTATGGAAAGTACTTTGCAACTCCTGTTCTCTATGAATAACTTTTTGGATTCATTTTCAGTTTCAAATTTTATTTTTCACACTCTAATCAGCAGCTTTTAAAGTGATACTGCATTTTCAATGTTACAAATTATAATTTTATAATTTTTTCTCACATTTGAATTTTATGATTGTAAAAATTTAATGTTTTAGTTGATAATTAAAATTATAATCTTATAATTTCCTCTCCTATATTTGAAAGTTTTTTTAATGCAGATTTTATTTCCCAAGTCTTTTTTTTTTCATAGTCATAGAATCTTCTTTCAGAAATTTTGTCTTTGAGGAAAGGGGTATAATTGCATTTCTCCACAAGAATATTCTTATTCTGGGCATACATGATAACGAACCCTTAGTTTGAGATTTAATGGATCATAGTAGCCATATGAATTTTGACAGAAAATTTACGAGGACTAACTGCAGCTACAAATTCTCAGGGTAAATACATTTATCTTCCATCCAGTGCCAAATTTAAGATAGAGCATTTTTCTTTTTTGTCTACCCTTTTTCTTTATTTTGGCTCTTTGTGGTGACACCTCTGTGTAGAAAGACCTCTACAAGGGTGTATCATAGGGTTTATATCTGTCTTCCAAATTCTATGCAGCATTCCATATTTTCTAAGTAAAACTGGGCTGAAGTCTTCAAAATCAGAAATATCTGCTCAACTAAATGAAAATATCTGCTAGATCAACTGAGTTATCTATAGTGAGGTAAAGGCACAGTTCCCCAGAGATGGATATAGTTTGATCTTCTCAGTTCCTTACTAACAATATTTGATGCTGTCTTTGCTTCTATATTTTCAGTCACGCCATTTCCTACCAATGTATCATATGTATATTCCGTTTTTAAAAGTTGTTCCTTTAATTTCAAGTTCTTCTCTAGTTTGTTTACTCTATTTTTTAAATTTTATGATAGTTACTCAAAATAGTTGCATGCTATCTAATTCCATAGCCAATAACCTATAGTAATGATTTCTGAATAACTTATTTTTATTCATTTTATATAATATTTCATCAGAAGTTGACACTTTTTATTATTATTTTTTTTCAAGGCAACTAAAATATCCCTCTTCTCTCTTTTTTTTTTCTAATTTTTATTTTCTTTATGTTCAGGGCATCTTATCAACAATTTGATAGGTTTTTTCAAAATCAGCTACTTAAATTTTCAATATTAGTATGCTCTTTGCTCTTAAAAATATCTTCCTTTCCCCCAGAGATGCTTTCTCACTCACTTCGGCCCACATTTTATTTTATTGCTAATACCTGTGATAGCTGTGTCTATCGTTTAAGAACCAGACACTCAGGTTCATCATCTGCTGACTAGATTTTTTAATGAAGCGTCACCCTCCATTAGTGTACAATATCTTTTTCTAAATGTGCCCTTCCACCATCTAGATTTTAAGTTTATGGATAGCTGGGAAAATGTCTCATACTATTTTTGCTCTCCTCTGGACCAATTAGAATGCATTTGGAGAGGAAGAAAAACATTCTTCTATCTTAGGTTAGACAGTTACTTCCAACAAATTAGAATAACAAAGGTTAACAGAAGAAAACACATACAAATTTTATTAAATGCTAATGTTTTCTTTTTCTTTTTTTAAAAAATGTGCACACAGGTTTTTATAAAAAGTGAAGACCAAAGAAGTAGTTAAACTCGGGAGCTTATATCTTATCCTGACAAAGGAAAATAAATTGTGGAGAAGCAACAAAACAAAGGAAAAGAGTTGTGGGTTTCATGGAGCAGAAAACTGTGGGAAGGTAAGTATCTCTGAGGAAAACTAATAGAAGATAACTTATCAGTAAGTTTTTTTTATGCAGACTCATTTCAGTGTCACCTCCAGGTCCAGTGATGAAGGCTGTTTTTCCCATCCTGTTACAAGAAAGGGAGGCATCTACACAAAGGAAAATTTATTCCATGTGTTGCCTAGATGTCGACATAACTAGTAATTAGATTGATTAGTTATCTTGACCACAGTTTGGAAAACTGGTGCAAAGAGGGGTGTCATGCTTGTGCTTGACTTGTTGAGAGAATAGAAAAGTTAATAGATGCAAGACACTGTTCAGAGGAGAGCTCATCATGGGGGATTAGAGAGAGAATAAAATAGATTGAGACAAGCACTCTCTAGTCAGCCTTTTAATAAATAGGAGATATAAGTAAGTGGGGAAGAGTTTGTTTCAAAGATCAAAAGAGGTTGTTTTGTTTTTTTCCCATCTTAAGGAGGAGGAAGATATCCAGGGGGGGAAAAAAAAACTAGGTAAGGATGAAATTCTGAATCCATGATCAAGAGCTGCCTACTTTGAGGGGTTTTTTACTTCTGGAACTGGGATGTGACTCTGAAAATCTCCAACTTCAGGTCACTTACAGAAATAGACTTTTACTTGTCTTAAAAGTGATGATATGGGTCTAGCTTGGCATGGCAACGTAGACAGTTAACAATATTTTATGGAGGCTGAGTGTGGTGGCTCCTGCCTGTAATCCCAGCATTTTGGGAGGCTGAGGTGGGCAGATCACCTGAGGTCAGGAGTTTGAGACCAGCCTGGCCAACATGGTGAAACCCAGTCTCTACTAAAAACACAAAAATTAGCCGGGTGTGGTGACTGGTGCCTGTAATGACAACTAGCTGGTAGGCTGAGGCAAGAGAATCGCTTGGACCCAGGAGGCAGAGGTTGCAGTGAGCCAAGATTACAGCATTGCACTCCAGCCTGGGTGACAGAGTGAGACTCCATCTCAAAAAAAAAAGAGAGATCTCAGTTACTAACTTCTTTACCACTTTTGTGTTGAAATGCCTACAGGGCGGCATCCAGTCTAGCCACAAACCATGCAGACAACCAAACAGTAAGAAGAATCTAAAGCTGGAGATGAAGCTATGAAATCCATTTGTAGTACTGCAAGGGGATGTGAGGGCCTTGGAGATTTCCTCAGTTATGTTGGTTTTCTCCAGAAATTTGATGAGATTTGCAAGTAGTACACCGGGAAATAATTTAGTCAGAATTTTTGTGGATGGCAGGGTAGAGTCAATTGTCTTTTAGCTCCTTAACTATCCCTCATCAACAGGTACATTTTTATCTGATGGAAGATAAGTGCAAGCCAGAAGTTCAAAAGATAGAGGGCTATAGGAAGCCTATTTAGTCCATTGTTTAATCAGTTTGATAATCATCTGACACCCTTTTGTATCCATCTGTCTTCTTCATATTATGGGACATTTGTCTGACAGTTAATATTATCAGTCGGGGATAGAGGCAGGTTTATAAATTGTGTAGTAAAGGGATAGAGAAGTACATTTTTAGCTCTGTACTTAGCAGCTTTGTCAGGCTTATTGTTTTCTGGAGATACAATGTCAATTTCCTTGGGATAAACTGTACAAGGAACAATAGCAATTTTAGGAGAGAGATAACCTGTATTGGAGTAGCAATTATATGTCTGTTTGGCACTGAGAGCCTGGCAGAGGTTAAGAATCTGTGGGATTTTCAGAATGTGCTAACTACATGACAGACTGCAAAAGCAAATCTCGTCAACGTAAACAGGGGTAGACTGTCCTTTCATCAATGTACGGGTTTCCACAGGACTCATGAGTGCTGTGGTGTAAGCTGACTTTACACTGGGCAAAGAATATGTTTCAAGGATTTCATGTGAGACAGCCACATCATAACCAGTCATTATGTTTCCACGGGCATTTCATTTACAGGAGCCTGCACAAAATAGAGATAGGTCTGGGTTGTTCAAGACAATATCTAAGCAGTCTTCTTGTGGCTTTGAGACTGTTCCTATAGTCACATGTCAGTCCCATGGAATAGAGTGGGACCTCTCCATCACCATGGTGGGGTGTTAGAACAGCTGGATTTAGAGTGCCACAGCAATGTGAGATAATGGAAGCCTGGTTAATAGGCCTGTTCATAGGTTGTTTATCACAACGTTAAAAGTTGCTGTGTTTTATGAACTTCTAAAAGAGCCAACAGAGCATAGAGAAAACAAAGGTGAACAAAGGAACCCAGTGTAAGGGCACCAGCTTGTCAAGGCTACAAGAGTGGCTACAGCATGAAGGCATGAGGGCATGCCTGATACCACAGGGTCTGATTGACATGAGAAGTAGGCTATAGGATGTATCTGAGAGGTGAAAGGTTGTCCTTAAATACCTATAGTCATCCTACTTTTTTTTTCATGGCAGTATAGGTGAAAAGAGTTGTCCAAATTGGGTAAGCTGAGTGCTAGGGTTTGTAGACAATGCTGAGTTTGCAACTTCAAGGGTGGTTAATGCTTCTGAGGGCCAAGAAATGGACTTTGAGGCAGGATCCTGGAAGATAGCAGATAGAGGTTTAGCAAGGGCAGCAAATTAGCAGTCCATTGGTTGCAGTGTCCAGTTACCCCTAAAAATGTACGTAACTCTGTCTTCATTCGGAGGACAGAGATGGACAAAAGACTCAAGGCATTTGGGGGTAAGTTTTGAGTATCTTGAAATATCTCAGGTCCTAAAAGTAGGTAGCAGTCATTTGTAGTCAGTGGAGTTTTGTTCTGGAGGCATGGAGGCTTCTTTCAGAGAGGGCCTTTTGGCGAATGAGGAACTCTATAAGAGGTACAAAGTAAGAAGTCGTCCACATATTAAACAAGAGCAAGGTCTTTGGTAAAGGCTTCAGAGTCTATGTTGGCTTTAAGGACCTGCAAAAATATTGAGGGGACCTCCAAATAGCCCAATGTATGTGAGTCCATGTTTCTTCCTCTAAATGTATATGCAAAAAGAATTTACAAATCTAAAGCAATAAAATAAAAAAGGAAGCTGAGCTTAGGTCAGTTACTGTAAACCTGGCTGCATCAGCTGGAATTGAAGTAAGAATAATAACTGGATTAGCGACTTCAGAATGGCAAACAATTACTAAAGGGTTTATGGCCCTTAGATCTTGCACAAATAGATTTGATTCACTTCTGAATAAATTTTCCCTCCCTTCTTTTAAAATTGGGGTATTGCAGAATGAGGAGGCAAAAATATAAACATCCTGCTGTAAAAGGGAGTCTATTTTAGGTTCAATTCCTTATTTTGCATCTCCATAGAAAGGGTATCAGGCTGTTGAATGGAAGGGTTTATTCCTTTATCAAGAAATGTGCACAGGTTCTACACTTAGTAGTAGTTCAACTTTATTTGCATTCAAGCTCCAAAGACTAATTGGGACAACTTTTAAGATGGAGTCCCCTTCAGAGGATTTTGATTAGAGATGAGTCTCCATCAGGAAAAGCAAGAAGTCTGAGTCTTTGTGTGAGGCCATGGAAGTAAACCTGTCACTTCTTATTAATATGAGGGTGTTGACATGATATTTGCACAACTACTTTCTACCTACAAGGTTTACTGGTGAGGTGTGAGAAAGTAGAAAGGCATAGTGGGTGTTCATAAGGCCTTAGGATATTGAGGTGTGCTGAGATGTGGGCAGTGAAACAGGTTGCCCAGAGACTCTGATAGCTTAAACGGAATTAGAGGTGATGGGTAGACTGAAATCCTCTGAGGGAATAGTAGAAAAAGTTGCACTGTGTCAATTTAAAAACTGCATTCTTGATCCTCTGTTTTAATTTTAATGATGTGTCTGGGTTGCTACTGAGGATTGGCTGACCATGTCAATCAGTGGGGTTTATAAGGAAATTGTCTTACAGAAGAGGAGAAATGGACCTTCCGAGGGTGCTGAAGTCTAAGGAAAGTGCAATTTAAACTTTCTCTCTCTTAATTTCAGGCATTTATGCTTCCAATATCCTGGCTTTTTATTATCTGCAAATATCTTGAGAGGAATAGGAGAGGTTCTGTGGTTGGAAGCACTTTCAATTACTCTCAGTCACATTTCTGTTTTTGTGAGAACACAATTTGCAAGGCAAGGACTGCTATTTTGCTGCTTTTTTTTTCCTGCTTTCCTACAAAATATTCTCAAAGAATTGGGTAAAAGCCTTAATAATGAAGCTGAGCGGTTGTCCTGCCATCTAACCACACTTGGTTAGATTTGTTCCTTTATATTTTGGAGAAGATTTCAGACTAAGGCAAAAATTCAAAGATTTGTATGCTTTAGACCTCTGTATTTGTTACAGTACTTTTGGAAAGCTTGTATAAAGTCTTCCACAAAGGACTTGGGGTGTTAGTTTCTTTTTGAGTGCAAAGTTTAACCTTAGAACAATTTACCTGAGGGGGAAAGGCCTCCATAATAACTGCTATCAGGCCTTGAATAGCAGTACTAAGTTGAGCGTTTTCTAGCTCTCTGCTGGAGTGCCTGGAAGGGGATCTGGACACTGGTTTCCCCTGGGAAGAGGTTCACAGAAGCCATCTGGCTTGGCATATAACTATAGTATTTTCATGGGTGGGAAGCAAACTTTTTAGTAGCCAATTGAGGTCCCTGTGTGAGATTAGTGAATGGCCACTTATCTTTATAGCTCCTCTCTAAATACAGTAGATAATCTTCTGGAAATAGAGGTAAAAACGTTTTATAATTTAAAAGATATGCTGCAATACAGAAGATATAAATTCTTTGCAGTCAGGGCCCACGATACATTGGCAAAGGGCATTGCCTAGGAAGGCTTGGTATGGATGGAGTTTGATTAGATTCCTGAAATGTAGGTATAGTTACAAGGGACAGCAAAATCATCCTTGTGGTGCGTACCTGGGGCGTCTGGCTATAAACATTTGCATAAGTAACTCGTTTGGTCCCTGCCTGGAGGTCAGGCAGCAGTGCTTTGGGAAATTCTTATAAGGAAATGGAAGTTAAATTGGACAGCTGGGTGTTTACAAAATTTTCTAGGGAATTTGGAGGAGTATTGTGAATGAAAGAAATTTGCTGAAAAGGTGGGGCCGAAATTTGGGGAGGGGATTTGTGGCAGGTTCCAGAGATCCAAAAGATCTTCTGGAGTTTCAGAGACAGGGAGTCAGGCTGGAAAGGGGAACTGATAGTGGGTTATGGATTTTAACTTTTGTTCTAAGTCTGATTTTTGTTTTTCGATGTTTGTTGAGGGAATCCCTCAGACTAGCCAAAATGCTTTTTTGCATTCTTCCTACAATCTGATCTTCCCATAGGTCCTAATAGGACATTTGTTTAGAATGAGAGCTCTCTAAAAATTGTTTTAAAATATAAACGTTTTTCCAAGTCAAAAGGTCCATCATCTGGTCATCAATAGGTAGAATCATCAAGGACTCAGACACCAAATGCAGCACAAAGAAAAAAGCCTTTTTCTGGAAAGACCTGGAGGCAACTTTCTAGGCATAAAGTGATTTTTTTTTTTTTCTTTTTACCACAGAGGCAAGATACATCCCTGGAGCAGGTTCAGAAGATATAACTCCCATAATGCAGAATGTCGCTCCCAAGGATAACAAAAGAAAGTAAAGACAGTTGCCGCAGTTGGTAAGGATGGTGTTTGTGTGAAAACTCCTGTCACTGGTTTTTCACAAAAGTGAGATGCCTCCAATCATAGACCTGCTTACCTGTGATATCAGGTAGGAGATACTGGTGTGGGCAGGAACCTTTTATTTAGACAAGCTCCCATAAATGTTGCCACAGTCAGACAGATAATACTGCTTGTGCACCAGACTTCCAGCCTGACTCTTAACCACCAGGTGCAGGTCTGACAGCCTGTGGCCTCTGGGCAGGGAGAAAAATCAGAGACAGCTCTCTCACTGGATTACAGCCAAGCTCCCAGTACATTAAATGGGTTAAAAAAATAATCTCCTGGCCGGGTGCGGTGGCTCAAGCCTGTAGTCCCAGCACTTTGGGAGGCCGAGAGGGGCGGATCATGAGATCATGAGATCGAGACCATCCTGGCTAACAGGGTGAAACCCCGTCTCCACTAAAAAATACAAAAAACTAGCCGGGCGAGGTGGCGGCGCCTGTAGTCCCAGCTACTCGGGAGGCTGAGGCAGGAGAATGGCGTGAACCCAGGAGTCGGAGCATGCAGTGAGCTGAGATCTGGCCACTGCACTCCAGCCTGGGCGACAGAGCAAGACTCCATCTCAAAAAAAAAAAAAAAAAGAAATAATAATAATCTCCTTCAGTTTTGTTGGTGTCCACAGGCAAAATGTATCCAAATGAATAGCGATCTAGTAAGAACCATAAACTCTGTGAGGCCAGCTGAACAACAGGCTTTGGAAACCCATTTCTGCATTTTGCCCTATTATGACAGGCCAGGTCTCATTAACAGAGGCCTCCATAACAACTGTCTCAGTACTGCCTGAGTGGTGAAGTTAAAGATTAAAAACTGATAGAGCCAGTGCCCTTATACAAAGGCTGAAATGTAACAGAAGCCCACCAAGAGTTTTGCCTGGATCTTTCTTGGGCATTGAAGTATGACAAGGTAATGAGGGAATTCTTAACAGGACCCGTTTAGGATTAAACAAGTTTTATTGGGGGTCCAAAGAAACTCCCCAGGCTTCCACAAACAAGTTTACTGGGGATCTGAAGAAACTCCCCAAACCTCCTTCATTTAGCAGGAGACAAGATAAGGGTAATCACCCCAGCAGCTGGACCTATTTAGATTAAGTAAACCTACTGAGGCTCCAGAGGAAGGTCTTCAGGACTCAGATCTTAGTTATAGACTAAAAGAAGTGAATCACTTGTGTCTTTGGATGAATGCACACTTACATGTAGACTTATAGCTTAGAAGGTAATATAAGCTCTGGAAAACTTTGTAAGTTGAGTTGATCTGGTGATATTTTCCAGGATTTCTCCCTGTAACCAGTTACAGAAATAAAAACTCTCTTCTTCCCTAGTACATCTGCATCTTGTTACTGGGCCTCGAGAAAGAGCAGCCCAAGCCTCAGTTTGGTTCAGGAACACTATGATTCCCTGCCTCATGACAAAGGACACGAAACACAAAGGCAAAGTAAATGATGGCTGTCCTGGTGGGGAATGGATCAATAGCAAAGGCCAAACAAAACAAAAGTGGCAATACCTAAAGAACTAATTCATACAAACGTTTTTACCTTGTTAATCTAAATTGGAAATTTAAAAAGGAACAAGAAAAGACAGATCTTACAACCCTCTCTCAGTCAGACCCTACAGATGGAAAATCCAAGAGGCTTACTCAAGAAGAATTCTTACCTTTTTCAGTCTTTGTTAGGTGCCTTGGTCAGTTTGGGTGGCTACAACAGAATATCATAGATTGGGTGGCTTAGAAAAACAAATATTTTCACAATTCCAAGCTGGAAATCTGACATGAAGGTGGCAGCCCAGTCATGTTCTTGGTGAGAGCCCTCTTCCTGGTTTACAGATAGCCACTTTATTGCTTTATTTTCACGTAGTGGAGAGAGAAAGAGAAGCGAGTATTTGTGTCTCTTCTTACAAGGGCATTAATCCCATTCCGGAGGGTCCTCCTTTCAAATGCAATTACCTCCCGAAGCTTCCACCTCCTAAAACCATGTTAAGATTTAACATATGACTCCAGGATGAGACATAAAGACATTCAGTTCATAGCGTTTGGTATCCCAAGATCTCAGCTGCAGGTTCTGGAGGAACGGGGTATCCTAGTCTATGCTGTCTCTTTGTGGTCACCAGAAATGGAGCAAAATAAAAACTTTCCTCTGTCCTCTTCAGATGTGCACCTGGGACTTGTGAGTTAGACTGACAAAAGGCATCTAATGGGAGAAAATACATGCAAATTTTATTTGAAATTAATAATTTAACTTTTGTGTGTGTGCACAGAGGATTTTGTAGAAAGCAAAGACCCAAAGAAACAGTTAAGCTCAGGGGACTTGTATCCCAGCTTAACAAAGGGTGATTAATTGTGGAGATGTCACAAGATAAAAGAAAGGAGATTTAGCATCTGGGGCAGTAAATTGAAGGAAGGTAAATATATGGGGACACTGATAAATGATAAAGGCTATCTAGTAAAATTCTGTTTATGCAGACCCATCTAGTGTCGTCTCCATCTCCATTGATGAAGATTTTCTTTTTCTTTTCTATTATAAAGGAGACACCTACACAAAAGGAAATTTTTGCACAGCTTTTGGGCAGACCGGGAAGGCAGAGAAGTTTTCCTGCGTCTGCCATTTCTCAATTCACTTCCGCTCAGAATAATTCTTATGCCAAAATGGTATCTGGCTGGGGGATGAGAGGGAGGAGGAATTGGGTTTCCTTTAATTTTACATTGCAAATGTCTGATAATTTTGGGTAGTTTTGTAATTCTAAGCAGAAAATACGGTTTGGAAGTTGATTTTCTTTTAATAAGGCAGAGAAGAACAAATAATATCAATTAAAGGAGTATTTTTAAATAACATTTTTAACAAATATTTGTACATTTAACTTGGATTTCTACCAGTGGAAATAAAAAGAATCCTAAAGATTTTAAGCCTCATGTCTATAGATCTTTTGGTGTCTGCTTAATATAGAATCTGTCAATAAAACTTTCCTACCATTCAATATTTTTATTCGGCTGCAAATAAAGCTCTCAGGGTCACAAAATATAGTGAGGGCATCCAAATGGCTATTTTATTTGCCTTGAGGAAAACCTCCACAATGCTTTTATAAAAAGTTCTGTAATTATCTAGGGTTATCTGTAATCACTGAATATAATTTATAAGATTAGGAGAAATACCTAATGTAGATTATGGGTTGATGGATGCAGCAAACCACCATGGCATGTGTATATCTATGTGACAAACCTGCACGTTCTGCACATGTATCCCAGAACTTAAAGTATATGTATATATGACAAAGTGGCCTGGCATGGTGGCTCACACCTGTAATCCCAGCATTTTGGGAGGCCGAAGCGGGCGGATCACGAGGTCAGGAGATCGAGACCATCCTGGCTAACATGGTGAAATCCCGTCTCTACTAAAAATGCAAAAACATAGTCTGGTGAGGTGGCGGGCAGCTGTAGTTCCAGCTACTCAGGAGGCTGAGGGAGGAGAATGGCGTGAACCCGGGAGGCGGAGCTTGCAGTGAGCAGTGATTGCGCCACTGCACTCCAGTCTGGGCGACAGAGCAAGACTCCGTCTCAAACAAATAAAAAATAAAAAATAAAGTGTCTCTCTTTTAGGTTTATGGGTGTGTTCTCTTTTCTATATCATCTCCAAGAAACCATCTGTTTTCTTATTTATCTGAGGGATATTTAGTCTCTAACTAAACAAAATTGAAAATGTTGCTGGGAGTTATAAACTGTTATGCAGAAGTGTGGGAGGTTGTCCTTCCCTAACATATGGAGAATCATAGCTTAAGCAGTCCCAGTGCCTTTATGTAAATATTAAGGATGACAAGGCAGATAATCCTCTCAGGTTGAATTTAATATATTCTCAATTCACTTACAAATGAGTGGCATACACTGTATAAAACAAATATATTCACAATTATGAAAAAGAAATATTAGACTTGAAAACCTCTAGCACATAGAAAATCTTAATCCCCAAGTTCCACTAGGATCATTATATAAATCTTTAGATTCCATTTCAACCTTACTTTTCTAGATCATTTTAGATAACTATGTTTCTAAAGCAGAATAAATTACTACTTCCTCATTTCCATTAACTGTTTTGCAAGATTTTCAGGTTAAAATACAAAGGCATGAACTCAGCTCACTGCAGCCTCTGCCCCCCAGGCTCATGGACTCTTTCCCCCTCAGCCCCCCTAATAGCTGGGGCTGCAGGCCTGTGCCACCATGCCTGGCTATTCTCCCTCTACTGTTAAAGAGATATATGTCTAACATTAACACATTGTAGAGAGAAGAAATTGAATTTGGATTCAGAAAGGCAAGATTAAATCTTAGACAAATAATGTTAGTGTAAGTTTTTATCTGCTTGTTTATTAACCATTCACGGGCCTCAGTTTGTTTTGAGGGATGAAATGGATAATGCAAGGAAACTTTTAAGATGGAACCTGACTCTTACTGTTTCTTTTTACTAGTAAATCGTACACCAGATAACATGTGGACAGTCTTGTTTAACTGAAAAACCTCAAAATTCAGTGCTTTAAAAATATCAAAGTACTATATTCTGACATGTCTCTATTACTTCACTTTAAAACATGTATTTCTTTACAATTAGAACAGTGATATCTATTTTTTAATTAAAAAATAGAAAAATAAAAAAATTATAAGCAAAATCTCCTACTTCTATAACTCATATTCACTGTTCACATCTGGAGACATAATGTTTCAAAAAAGCATGTGTGTGTGTGTGTGTGTGCATGTGTGTAAAATATGCAGTAACCATGATTATAACACAGTGTTGTTCTATAACTTTCTTTAATGCCATTTCTAATAAAAGTATATATAAAGCATGTCTTTCTTTTAAATATATCCTAAGTCATTTATTCCATGGGAGTAGCATAATTTCTTTATTCAGTGCCCTAAACAATCATTTGATTTTAAAAAAATGTATTATTACAAACAAGACTTAATGAACAAATTGCACATTTAGATGAAATTATTTTAGAGAATTAGAATTCTCTAAAATGTTATGAATTAGAATTGTTCTACTTCATAAATAATTAGAGATTCTTTATGAATATCAATAATAATAGAAAAGGCCAATTTCTGTACATAATGGAATAATACGGATATTTTTCTTCTCTTTCTAAACTAATAGAAAAATGTCAATAATTACTTTTGTTTAAATTTCACTTAAGATACCTTAAGATTGAGATTATGAGATTGAGTTATATTTACATATTTGTATTGCCTCTTTTATGAAAGAAAAAGACTACTTTGCAAAAGCAAAATTTTCTGAGTATTCTAGATTGAATCCATATGTCTAGAACTGCCATGGAGGTTAAGGAAAATCCCTGAAAACATTCACATTGCATCAAAGGATCCCAGTAGCATATTTGAGGAGTGCATATTGAGTTTGTGTAACAAGGGAGGGGGTACTTTTGTTGACTTTTTTTTACGTGGCTGTTATAAGTAGAAGTCAATGTGAGGGAAAGGAAGTATTGAATATTCTGTATTGAGGTTTTAGAAAGTTCACCTTTCCATCAGATGCTTATATCTAGAGAATTTATAAAGTCAAGATTAAAAATGTCTTTCATGTTGATACATGAAGTACAGATTAAAGAAAAGTTGTCTCTATATTCATATTAATAGTTTGGGGAAGAAGAAAACTTTAAAATGGCTACTTTTAAAAAAGATCTTAGATTTTTCCTTAAAAGCATTCAGTCTTTACAATTCTCAGACTAGATGATGTGTTTCTGCCCAAGGGTACATGAATGTCACTCCCTCAGAAATCCATCAGTGCCAGGTCTAAAATGGCCAGAGGAGTTGCTGCAGGCAGGGCAAGCAGAGGTTTTCCCATCTATCTCATGTTGACTTTCCAGTTCTGTGGGCCAAGGGACTTCAACAACCTCTTCATTTTGTGCAGCCCATGTGGCTGCTGTTTGTAGCTGCTCCACAGTAAATCAGAGAATGGTAACAGCTTGGCATGTTACTTCAGAATTATAAAAATCCCATATACCTCCATCTGTAACCTAATAATATAAAGTAATACCTATGGAAAACAATTATGTATTTCAATCATTAAATTGTAGCAGCGAGTAGACCAGACTAATGATGATCATAGAACTAAGATTATTCAATTTAAGAATAACATAAGTACTGATGCTGAAATTTACGTGCTTTTTCAAAATGTGTAAAAATTAGCTCCATTTCAAACTGAAACCTTCTCTGAGTCTGCCTTCTTTGATTTCTAAAAGACAAGGTGCAGACCATGCACAGTAAGTGTACTGTACACCTGTAGTATAGTTAGATCCTTGTAACTTTTCAAAAAGAAAATTAACTGATTGTTTCAAGGCTGTGATGCAAATCAGAATATTTTCTTTAATTATTATTATTTTATTTATTTATTTATTTGTTTATTTATTTATTTATTTATTCGAGATGGAGTCTCACCCTGTTGCCCAGGCTGGAGTGCAGTGGTATAATCTCGGCTCACTGCAACCTCTGCCTCCTGGGTTCAAGCAATTCTCCTGCCTGAGCCTCCTAAGTAGCTGGGATTTCTGGCATGCGCCACCATGGCTGGCTAATTTTTGTGTTTTTAGTAGAGATGGGGTTTCACCATGCTGGCCAGGCTGGTCTCGAACTCCTGACCTTGTGATCTGTCCATCTTGGCCTCCCAAAGTGCTGGAATACAGGTGTGAGTCACCATGTCTGGCTACTGTTTTGTTTTGTTTTTTAAATCAGTGCTCCATTTATAGTAACAGGCTAAAAAGATCTGTTAGAGGAGACTGGGCAGATGGACTGGGTCAGGCAATTTATCAACTTGGGAAGTAATGTATCTTTCCATTCTTTACCTGAAGATAATAGGTGAAACATTTTAAATCCAACAGTAAAAATAGGATATGTTTGCTACCAATGCTACAACTAACTTCATTATGATTATTGTCAAAATCATCAGATAGCCTAGAATAATATATAAGTTTATTTTTGTAATTGGATAAGACAGGAGGAAGAAGTAAACTTCAAGGTAGAATGTGTAAATATATGCTAGAAAAATTTATCATTATCATTTGACATTTATCAGATTTAAAGTAATTTGGGGAAAAGACCCTCACAATATAGTAGGAAACATTGCAGGCACAGTTTTACAGAAATTAGAATCATAATTGGAATTTGGAATCATAATGATTCAGAAGTTGGATAATTTACTTAGAGTTACCCTCAAGAGTTAACCAAAAAAGATGAAGAAAGAGAAAAGCTAAAAATAAATTAATCTGGAATAAAGTCATAGCATTTGTTGGAGTTGCTTGGCCTAACACTCGATGTATTGCTGCAGCAGATAGTAATGTGGGGGTTATAATGGGCAACTTAAGAATTACTTAAGGGGAACAAAAATGAATTCAGAAACACAGTTAGGCATTTAAGACTGACCAGAAACCACAAAGACTACCTCTCCTGTAATCTCTGTGTCTATGACAACTTCAAATATAGTATTTCCTATGGCAAATTTAAATGAAATTATTTTTGATGAAAACTTAAGACCTTTTCGTGGTGACAGATGGTGTTACAAAGTCATGTATATCTAATCAGTAATCTACATGATCTTGTTTCAGTTTTGTGAGGAAAAAAATGAATACTTTATAAAAAGAGAATATTTTACAATTCCAAATAATAGCATAATTTAATATTAACATAAAATAATTTTATAAGACCAGAAAATTTTATTTTATATAAATTCAAAAATAAGTTTTATCTTCTTGCAAATCCGGCATTCTTCTGGGATATGTAATAAGACTTTAGGCATGATTTATGCAATTCCTCTGTACTAGACTTGCAGGTAGGAGTCTATGTTTTGTAGTTTAGTAGTTAAAAATATCCGCTCTGAATTTATACTTCCTTGGTTCAAATCCAGGCTCTATCAGGTACTAAGTGGTTATTATTGGCTAGATGTTTCTGACTACATAAAATTTTTTATGTAAGTAGCATTTAATTTCCTTTTTGTGCTTTCTTTTCAAACTGTTATGAAAACTTTTAATTTATTACATTTCTGCAAGTTTTTTTTTTTTTAATTTTACCTTTGGTGGATGAGCTGAAAGAATGTTATAATGATATTCCTTAATAGTTATATTAGTCATAACAGACTGGTCAAGTCCTGAAAGGTTCTGCTGTTAACATTGTCCAGAATATAGCCATGCCTAATTCATAGTTTTTAAATTATTGAGTGCCATTCCACTTTACCATATACACAATATTTTATGTTTAATGCACTATTTCATTGTATTATGTAATTCAAAGTTAGTAATTTTAGTAAACTACATAAAACCACATGTCTTAATATTACATTATAAATAAAATACAATAGTAATTAGTACCACTGTCATGCCTATTATTACTACATTACTTCCACTGAGACACTGACTAGCCCATATTTGCTGAATGTTGCCCATGTCATCAGTACCGTTTGTAAGTGCTTTATATTTCTTAACTATTTTAATTTCATTAATGACACAGGATACTTTCAGTGCCGCTTTGCCAGCCCGAAACTTACGTGGCCAGTGGCCCCTCTGCCCGGGTTTCACTCTAGCCTGCTCAACCTGGCAGGCTACACTCGACTCACTCCCTGGCCTGGATCCCATGACCACCATGGCTGTGTGGTCACCATGGTCTATCCCATGGCAGGACCGGGGTGCCACAAGCGGCTTCCGTGTCTGGGAGCCAGCATTCAGACAAGGGGAACGTTGTGGTGCCCCAAAACTCGGAGACAACAGTGACCACGGAACTCCAAGGAGGTGCCACAGATTCTGCTCGGCGAGTTCTGAGGTGTGGACCCCCAGGAAGTGTTACAGTTCTCTCTCATTCCCGCCATTCACAGCCCAGCAAACGAGGGCGTGCCACAACTCATTCGGTCCCACTGCCTGCAGATGGGCCAGCCAGCCAGAAGCGTGCTACTGCCCTTTTCACTCCCACTATGCGGCAGGTTCCAGGTTCTCCTTCTGTGACCAAGAAGAATGAGGTACGTGGACACTGGAAAGTGAGCAAGACAGAGAAGAATTTCATTGAGTGACAGAAAAGCTCTCCACAATGAGAGGGGACACGAAGTGGGTAGCCCTCTGTGTGAGAAGGAGCCCCAAAGTGGATAAAGGTCTGAAAGGCTGAGTCCAGGGTTTTTATAGGTTTTTCAGTGAGGAGGTGTGGGCTGTAAGGTAGCCTTGGAAAAGGCAACATTTGATTGGTTAAAAAGCTTCATCCAGAAGGATGACAGAGAGAGAGAGAGAGAGAGAGAGAGAGAGAGAGAGAGAGAGAGAGGACATAGAGAGAGAGTGGACAAACCGGAAGGAAGGAATAGAGAGAGTGGACAAACCGAAATAGAAGTTCTCACTCTGGTCCAGCAGCTTGGTTTTCAGGCAAAACTGTCTTTGGCTTGATCAGGTTTTACCAGGGACCCGCCCCTATCTGCTTAGGAATTTGACTGTCTCCTGCTGCTATTAATAACACCATGAAACTTGTTTTTCTTTCAAAAATGGAGTCTCAAAGGTTCAGGAAAATGAAATATCTTTCCTAATCACAAATCTGTATGCGTTAGAACCGGAATATGAAATCTGATATTTCCACTTCAAAGTATACTTTATCCACGATTCCTGAAATGCCTCCCTGACAGAAAAGCCTTAAGAACTAGGCTGATGATCCAAATGAATTTTGTTTGCCTTTTTTGCTTTACTCTTCTTTAATTTGAATATTTTGCACAATTTTTTGAAAGTGCTTCCTTTAATATTTTATTTTTTGCTTTGTTATATCTATTATTTCTTCTTGGGGACCTATTTTAATAGTTCACCTAAACAGCTAAAATAATAATAAAAAGTTTTATTCTACAGGTAATTAAATACTTTCATATTTAAAAAAATGTACCACATATACCAAACATCTGGAGAATTGCTTATACTTTTTATTTTTCATCCAAAGTTTTTTTCCTAATTTGAAATGAGACCTAAAAATACTTGGTCCTATTTTCTAAATTTATTGTGAAAAATTAAAGGCAGCCTTCATTATCTCTTCCTATAATTTTAAATATTTAACGGAAAACATATAAAAATCAATTTTTGGAGTTATCTGCTAAACATTGTCTTTAAAATATTTTCAATTTTCTACTCATTGTTCAAGGGTGGAAAGTATATCTTATGATTCTAAACTAAAACCCACAATTTATGAAATGTCTTGCATGAATTAGCTTCCATATGTTGGAAGTGTTGAGAAATACATCGCAAATTTTAAAGTCACCTATAAAACTTTAAGGACAGAAAAGTACGTCTAGTCCTCTCCCTAACTTTTTCCTGGGCCACATGCTCACCATTCCAGACAAATGAGAATCTATCCATGAATAAAAAAAAAATCTCCAGAGAAGATTTCTTAATGTACCCTAAAATGTTTTCACTCTCGCTTTTGGTAGAATCTCCTTATTGCTCGCTTTATTGCTGCTAGTTAAGTCTGCATCGGTTGCTGTCCTCTCTGTGGAAATGAAGAACAGCTGGCCGATATCTTCCGTGTAAAGGCATTTGAAATTCTAGAATGAAGTAATTAAAACGCTTTCTTTGCCTTTGACTAACATTTTCTAGGATTTATTTGAAACTTTTATATGTTTTTAAAGGTTTTACATGCTTCCCAAGTCCTGGAATACTTACTTTTTATGAAGCCGTATGAGACATTGCCTGAGCAGCAAAGAGTAATAGATGGTTGTATATGATTCTAATATATCATTATGTTATTTCTTTGAACATTATGACTGAGTGCAGTGGCTCACACCTGAAATTCCAGCATTTTGGGAGGCTGAGGCAGGAGGATTGCTTGAGCCCAGGCGTTCAAGACCAGCCTGGGCAATATAGTGCGAGCCTGTCTCTACAAAAGATAAAAATTAGCTGGGCATGGTGACACACACCTGTAGTCCCAGATACTTGGGAAGCTGAGTTGTGAGGATTGCTTGAGCCTGGGAGGTCAAAGGTGCAGTGAACTATAATCATGCCACTCTTCTCCAGCCTGTGTGACTAAGCAAAACCTGTCTCAAAAAAATAATAATAATAAGAGCAAACAAACAAATAAACATTGCGGTCAGAGGTATAGTCATTCATGTAAATACTCATATATTTTTTCTGCAGGTCTGAAAAAGGGAAATAAAATACCAAAAAGTATTGTTTCATAACTTTTGTACCAACTTCAGTTACCAAATAATTTTGTTTGGGGAATCTTATAAATTCCTCCATGAGCCTGGAATACCTTGACAGAGATTATTTACCTCAGTAATCAGTCATTAATAGAGCCTCAGAATCTTCAAGCCTGGTCACAACCATTATTTGTACAAGTGTTATTAGCACTGGTTTCTGACATAAACTCTAATTAAATCTTGAATTTGTTTGGACAGTGATCATAAGACAAGAAATATATAAACAAAAAGTGAAACCATGAAAATAGAAGCATTTATAGAAGCTGCACTACAGCATCTAATCAGGAGGGTGAGCTGATTTTTTTTTTCCCCTCAAACTTATTCAAGGACAGAGGTCAGCAACCATTTTCTGGAAAACAGTAGATAGCAGATATTTTTGGCTTTGCATGCCATATGGTCTCTACTGCAGCCAGTCAACTCCAGCACTGTAGCATTAAAGCAACCATAGCCAAAATGTAAGCAAATGCATGTGACTGTGTTGCAATAAAACTTTATCGCAAACACATGCAGCAGACTGGATGTTGCCTGTGGGCCATAATTTCCCAGTCCCTGTTCTAGAATAAGGAGTGCCAAGACCTGCCAATATGTGCCAAACTTCCTGCTTTCCCACATTCTCTGAAATTTTTCCACTGCTGAGATTCTCGGAGGGACTAAACTTTCTCAAGAAGATAATTAAATTCCAAATCGGAAAGATGCCATGTTTCCTCTATGTACTGTGCTTGGGCATCAACACCAGGCATTTTCCTTGTGCAGCCTGGCTAATGTGTATCATAATCTCCCATCTCAGCATCGGATCCTCTGCTGGTTTCCTCCTGGTAGACTTTTCAGTTTTCAAAACCAAGAGCTAAATCTAAACTTTCCCACAAATCTTCCAAGAGACTAGCACACTGGACCTAAATTCTATCTCCAGTGATTGCACATCCAAACGCTCCTATCACATCTCACTTCTCAATTCCTCAGTCCCAAAATACCAGAGTCACTTTTCACTCTTTCCCTTTACATCCAATTCATCAGGGAATTGTTAATAGTGCTTGAGAATACACACATGCCTCACCATCCTTGTGCTACCTAATAGTTTGAGTTATCATCATCTCTTCTCTGAAATATTAAATCTACCATATCACCCAATCTATTTTCATAGAGCAATTAGGTAATTTTAAAGCATAAGTATATTATCAAAATTATCCCAGGAGTCCTCAGATCAGAGTAGAAGTCAAGGTCCTGCCAATGGTATACATGACTCTGCTGTATGTGATCTGTGCCACCTCCCAACCCTTACATCTCTACCCTTCTATCACCCTCACCTAGTCTATGGGATGCAGCCACATCGGCCTCCTTGCTGTTTTTTGAACACACTGAGAACACTTCCACATCAGAGCATTCCACAGCCTTATTTTTTTCTGCGCTGGATGTGCCCCATCACCTCAGTTTAACCAATGCTCGCACCTCTTTGTCTTCTTTAGTATAATTCCACATTCTTTGAGTCCTAACTTGGTCAATCATATATTATTGCACCCACTCCTCCCTCATCTCTCAAAATCCCACCTACCCTGCCTTACTTTTTCCCATAGCAATCATCTTCCGCCATACTATAAAATTTAAACTTGTTTCTATGTTGCATTTATTGCCATTGACTTTCCTTAGCTGCTAAATTACAAACTCCTGAGAGTGTGAATTTGCATCTACTTTAGTCACAGATTTTTCCCAAGCATCAGTGACAGTGCTGGACTACACAGTGGAGGAACCTCAAAAACATTTTGCTAAGTAAAAGAAGCTGGACAAAAATGATCACATGTTGTGTGATTCCATTTATATAAAATATCCAGTGTAGGGGAAATCTATAAAGAAGGAAAGAAAATTGATGGTTGCCAGGGGCTGGGGAAATGGAGATTGTGGAATAAATGCTTGATATGCATGGGATTTCTAGAGAGGCGGTGATTGTACAACATTGTGAAGGTAGAGAATGTCACTAAGTGGTTCACTTTAAAATGGTTAATTTTATGTTATGTGGATTCCCCCTCTATTTTTGAAAATTACAAGAAATAAATTTTTATGCAGTGCCTTCACCTGTAGAGACACTTATTAGCAAAAGTTCACATGCTTTGGGAATAGAGTGGATGTAATCTGAAGCTGGGGATTGCTAGAGAGGCAGTGCATGTGACAATCACATGGTGTTGAATAACTGAAAGGACTCACGGGGCTCCAAGTTATGCCCCAAATGACACTTTACCTTCACCATTGCCCTCCATCCACAAATGCATACATGATTTATAAACATTAGGGCACATGATATTATAAGGAGTTGTAAAAGCAGGAGATAGTCTGACCATTATGTATGGACACCTTTGTTAAAAGGGCATTTATTAGTTTAAAAGTTATGTGTTTTCCACATCTCTGCTATTGAACAAAGTCCTCTGTTTTGGGAAGCAACACTTCCTGCTTACTACCTAAGAATGCACCCTGTGTAATAGATAAAACCTGCAAAATAGAAACCAAAAGAGAGGGTGACATTAGAATAATTGTAAATGTTCATACAGTATCATCAAGATATATCAGAAACATTGATTACTCTGAATTGAATACTTCCTAAATTTTCCCCATACCAATTTAGACCATTAACTTTAGACAAGGGAGAATGGTCTGCTAGGTTTGCATTTATGGACATCTTATTTATTTATTTATTTATTTATTTATTTATTTATTTATTTATTTTCAAGCAGGGTCTCTCACTCTGTCACCCAGACTGGAGTGCAGTGGCACGATCTCAGCTCACTGCAACCTCGGCCTCCAGTGTTCAAGTGATTATCCTGTCTCAGCCTCCCAAATAGCTGGGATTACAGGTGCCCACCACCATGTCTGGTTAACTTTTTGTGTTTTTAGTAGAGACGAGGTTTCACCAAGTAGGCCAGGCTGGTCTTCAACTCCTCACCTTAAATGATCCACCAGCCTCGGCCTTCCAAAGTGCTGGGATTATAGGCATGAGCCACTGTGGCTGGCCTGACATCTCTTAATATAGTGACTGCTATTATTTATTCCCTATGATGTTATGAAGATTACTGTTGGAAACGGGCTGCCCAAAATCTGGCCATAAACTGGCCCAAAAACTGGCCATAAACAAAATCTCTGCAGCACTGTGACATGTTCGTGATGGCCATAATGCCCACGCTGGAAGGTTGTGGGTTTACCAGAATGAAAGCAAGGAACACCTGGCCTGCCCAGGGCAGAAAACCCTTTAAAGGCATTCTTAAACCACAAACAATAGCATGAGCAATCTGTGCCTTAAGGACATGCTCCTGCTACAGATAACTAGCCCAACCAACCCCTTTATTTTGGTGGAGTCCTTTGTTTCCCATAAGGAATATTTTTAATTAATCAAATATTTATAGAAACAATGCTAATGACTGGCTTGCTGTTAATAAATACGTGGGTAAATCTCTGTTCGGGGCTCTCAGCTCTGAAGGCTGTGAGACCCCTGATTTCCCACTTCACACCTCTATATTTCTGTGTGTGTGTCTTTAATTCCTCTAGCGCTGTGGGGTTAGGGTCTCTCCTACCGAGCTGGTTTCGGCAGATTACCACTTTTTATCTTGTCTGTTGAGATTTTCTTTTCCTTCTCCAGTCAATATACAACCTTGAACAGTTGCAATACAGCTGCCTTCAGTTTGCATTTCAGTCCTCTATTACTTACTACTCTCTGTAAACCATGCCACTCTGTCATATTCTGGGAAACAATTATAGAAAGTGGTGCCTTCAGCGATTAATTAGATGAATAATCAGGAAGGCCTAATGTAGAGCTCAAAGGCTAAGAGCCTCTTCTTCAGTTATGATAGGTGTCCTCAAGGGTGCCCTGACATACATTGTTGAATATACCCTTTCTATTTTAGAATACATTTCCTTTCCTTTTAGAATGTTGTTCTGATATAACTCATGACATTATGGAGTTTTCAGGTGTTAAAATAATTTTTGTCTTTCTGTAACATTAACAATTTCCATTGAAGTTCAATAATAGGCTAGCAATTGTCTTTTAAAAAGTTATGCCTGGAGGTAAACCCAGATAATTTCTAATCCCAAATCCCCACCATAGCCACTGGTTGGCAATCATGGGCTTTTGCCAAAGGCTTCTGTTTGTGTGTGAGTTGCTGACACAATGTCATTTGAACATCATGCTAGTGTTGTCCCAAAGGAATCTACTGGGTGTTAGTTCTTTGAGGCTTCAAGAGAGCCTGCAGTTGTCCAGAACATCAAGAAAATTCAGTTTTTTCCTCATATCTTTGTGAATCAGCGTTACTGAAATTTCCAGATGTGACAGATGATGTCTTCACAAATCAAACAATACATTGAAACCTTACCCTGCTTGTTTTGATTTCAAGAAAATAACCTATTTTTAATTGCTTGAGGAATAAGTAATTCCTCTTCATTTTAACATTTATTTGGTACATATACTTCCTTTTGGTCATATGATTAATTGGCACTAGAGATTCTGTTTTAGCTTAATATTCAGATTGAGATATGAGTATTATATAATAAAGATAGCAAATTATACTTCTAACCCGAATAAAACTTAAGTCTCATCTCACCAGGTTGTAGAAATAAGCAGAAAAATTTAAATATGCTTAAGAAAGCACAGCAAATAAATACTGGAGTCCATCACACATGAATTCAAATTGGCTTTGATTTTCTTGCAAGACAGAAATTAAGAAGAAAGTGTTAGTGACAGACAGGACTAGCTGGATTTCCTAGCCGACTAAGAGTCCCTGAGCTTATCTGGGAAGGTGACCGCATCCACCTTGAAACATGAGGCTTTCAACTTAGCTCACAGCCGACCAATCAGAGAGCTCACTAAAATGCTAATTAGGCCAAAACAGGAGGTAAAGAAATGGCCAATCATCTGTCACCTGAGAGCACAGAGGGAGGAACAATGATCGGGATATAAACCCAGGCATTCAAGCCAGCCACGGCTACCCTCTTTGCATCCCCTCCCTTTATATGGGAGCTCTGTTTTCACTCTATTTCACTCTATTAAATATTGCAACCGCACTCTTCTGGTCCATGTTTGTTATGGCTCAAGCTGAGCTTTCACTCGCTGTCCACCACTTCTGTTTGCTGCCACCACTGCTGTTTGCTGTGGTCACAGACCTGCCGCTGATTTCCATCCCTCTGGATCCAGCAGGGTGTCCGCTGTGCTCCTGATCCAGCCAGGCGCCCATTGCCACTCCCAATTGGGCTAAAGGGTCACCATTGTTCCTGCATGCTAAGTGCCTGGGTTCGTCCTAATCGAGCTGAACACTAGTCACTGGGTTCCACGGTTCTCTTCTGTGACCCACAGCTTCTAATAGAGCTGTAACACTCACCATATGGCCCAAGATTCCATTCCTTGGAATCCCTGAGGCCAAGAACCCCAGGTCAGAGAACACGAGGCTTGCCACCATCTTGGAAGCCACCGCCATCATCTTGGGAGCTCTGGGAGCAAGGACCCCTCCCACCTCCCCATAACATTAGTCCAATTGATCACAGAATACCAATCTCCTTTATCTTGTTGCCCAGGTTGCCTTTTTTTTTTTTTTTTTGACAGAGTCTGGCTGTGTTGCCCAGGCTGGAGTGCAGTGGCACAATCTTGACTCACTGCAACCTCAACTCCAAGATTCAAGCGATTCTCCTCCCTCAGCCTCTCAAGTAGCTGGGACTACAGGTACCCGACACTAGGCCAAAACAGGAGGTAAAGAAACAGCCAATCATCTGTCACCTGAGAGCCCAACTAATTTTTGTATTTTTTTTTTTTTTTTTTTTTTTTTAGTAGAGACGGGGTTTCACTATGTTGGTCTGGCTGGTCTTGAACTCCTGACCTTGTGATCCACCCACCTTGGCCTCCCAAAGTGCTAGGATTACAGGAATGAGTCACTGTGCCTGGCTGAATTGTTAGTACTGTATTGAACCCAGCTGATACTTTTGTATGTTCAAACGTATTTAATCCTTTGTAGTCTAGAGTTAGACTTGAGGATCTATAAGTTTTTTCTGGAGGTCTTCTTTCTGACAAACCACAAAAGAAGGGATTTGCGACTATTATTATAATTGCATTTAACATGTTTTTAAAGTAAAGACAAAAATTCTTGATAGTCTGTCTCTGAGTATTTTTTATCATTTTAAAAATAACCATGTGAATGCTTGTAAATAGACCTAAAGATTCCACCTAAAATACCCAGTTAAAACAAGACAAAGATAATATTTTCACCTGCAAACCCATATCCATCACACTTCATACGGACATCACATTTATTCCAGTAATATATTTGTGTATGGATATGTGTAAGAGTACATGCTTACATTGCTATAGAGAAATACCTGAGGCTGGGTAATTTATAAAGAATGAGGTTTAATTGGCTCACGATTCTGCAGGCTGTACAAGCATGGCACCAACATTGTTGGCTTCTGGGGAGGCCTCAAGGAGCTTTTACTCATGGTGGAAGGCAAAATAGGAGCAGGCACTACCCATGGCAAGAGTGGGAGCAAGAAAGTGATGTTGGGGGTGGTGTGCTACACACTTTTTTTTTTTTTTTTTGAGACTTGAGTCGTGTTCTGTCGCCCAGGCTGGAGTGCAGTGGCGCAATCTCAGCTCACTGCAACTTTCACCTCCCTGGTTCAAGCAATTCCCCTGCCTCAGCCTCCTGAGTAGCTAGAAGTATAGGCACATGCCACCACGCCTGGCTAATTTTTTTGTATTTTTAGTAGAGGGGGGGTTTCACCATATTGGCCTGACTGGTCTCAAACTCCTGACCTCAAGCAATCTGCCAGCCTCAGCCTCCCAGAGTGGTGAGATTACAGGCGTGAGCCACCGCGCTCTGCTACCACCCTGCTGCTACACACTTTTAAATGACCAAATCTCATGAGAACTATCTTTTTTATTGTTTTTGGTTTTTTTTGTTTGTTTGTTTTGTTTGTTTTAAAGAGTGGGGAGTTTAATAATATAATATTCCTCCTGTGGAGATGTCACCTTAACTGCTGTTAGGGGATTTTGGGCGACAACTCTTTCTGGCTACTTCCTGCTGAATGGTGTGTCCATGCGTGATTCAGTTTGCAGCACCGTTTGGAGTTTGTTTGCTTCTAGGCTGGAGGAAACAATTTGAGTTATAGTATTGAGTATACAGTGTCCAAATATTAAAAAAAGACAGGCTCTCTGTCCAATATTTCACTTAGGAGGTGCTACCATGTATAACCCTGTTGTAAATAGCAGACTGAGTATAGCAATTCCCACAAGTGTGGTGTAGTAGACAATTTCCATCTAAAATTTTACTTGCCAAGATATAGAATTTCCCTTTGCGGGGTTCTATGAAGTTTCTTGGTTTCATTTTCCCAAACAAAGAAACCTCCAGGTTGTGGGCATCCTACTCACTTTCATTACCTGGCAGAATTTGCAGGATAATTGCCCAGAACTAGCATATTGATCCAGATTTTTACATTACTCATCCCTTTCTGTTTCTTCCAAGCTTCAGGAGATTACCACTTAATTCACAGGAACAGGCAGGGTTAGTCTAAAATGTAGGCAAAAGCTTAAAAACAATTAATGAGACATTTTAATGACAAAAGTATGATAAGCTTTGGAGCACAATTCCTTTCTCTAGTCCTTATTTTTTGGTAAAAATAAATCATGATAGGACCGTGTGTGTTAATTGTAGTATAAACTTTATTGTTATACTTGGCCTGATTATTTGCATGAAGTGCAGCAAGAATGGTTATTTCTACATAGGCCTTTTGAATTGGCTTTGATGGAACTCTGTTCCACAAGGAATTTCAGGTAAGACCTTTAAAGCCGAGCCCAGGGCCGGTGTGGTGGCTCACGCCTGTAATTCTAGCACTTTGGGGGAAAAAATGCCGAGCCCAGTCATGTGTTTGTATCCTCAAATACTTGTGAGTTGAGAGATTCTCTGCTTGTGAGGTCCCAGGATAAACTTGGAGCTCCCAGACCTGTTAGAAAGTGACATTCTTTACTGCCCCAGGTCAGGAACTCTGTGCAGGGATGGTGTAGACAAGGTATGAGGCCAGAGAACTCACTATCTTGAGTGCAGTACCAAGTGGGATGGTGATTCATGAGAATTCTGCCCCCATGGTCCGATCATCTCCCACCAGACCCCACTTTCAACACTGGAGATTGCATTTCATTATGAGATTTGAGCAAGGACACACATCCAAATTATATCAGTATATAAAAACCATTATAACTTTTATTTATTAGCTCCTATTTTGAAGCATAGTTTTACTGTTTATTTTACTGTTTAATCCTTCTACAGTTATATTATCATCTGATCCCCCTAACAATTACATTGCCTTTACCTTTCAATAAACAGCTTTTTGTGTGGTATTACATTGTACACCAGTGTCCAGTAATACCCATAAAATTCCTCCACTATGCCAACGGCATTTTACTTATAGAACAAACAATTTCAGGTCCTTTTCTTGGGGTTGTGCCAAGAGAATGTGGACAATTCTATAATCAGAATCAGAATACACTTTTTACCTCATAGTGTATTAATTGGCACTGGTTATAGAGGATCTATAGATACTTCTATTGCATCATCCTCCTAAGATTTTTTTTTTTTTTTTGGTAAATTCATTAGGGCTGGGATAAATTGATTAAATTTGTCACAATCCTTTACTATCTGAGGAGTTGGTAGAACAGTCACACCACCTAATATCTTATATTAAAACATTACCATTTTAATGGTCGCTGCTTTTTTTTTTGCCATTTTTAATTAATCATCTGAATAACTACACATAGCTTAATTTATTCAAATGTTTTCCCCATTGGTTTATTTCTTCCTTTTTGTGTATACAACATCTCCACGTCAGCCTGTCTTGTGAATAACAGGGGCTTACAAGGAGCACAAGAAGTTATGGGGAGACCCTCCTCTAGTGTCAATTATCACTTGGGCCAAAAGCATAACATTTGGGGATAATTTAATATTTTTTATAACCAATCTAAAGTTGTGAATATTCTCAAGATTCTACTCTATTTAACGTCTATGGATGGAATTGGATAAATTCCTTTATCCAGTTATGAGCTATGCACTTCTACTTTCCAATAGCTGAGCAGATTTGGAGTTTTGATGTTCATACCCATTTCTGTAAGGTTTGAAGATAATTGAGAAGCTGACTAAGACCCACCATGCTCAGCAGTCTTTGATTGCTAGGGAAATAGATCTCTCAGTCACGAATGCATAAATATATTTGCATAAATGCATAAAGTGCATTTCAGTAGTGACTCACCAGGAAACTGTTGATGTCAGCCCACAAAGGGACTTAACTCTTTGACTGATTACTCCTGTGTTCAGGTTGTCTCTTTTTTCCCTTCCCCTATGAACTGCATAGTCTCTAGTGTGATCATGAGTCAGATGAGGTTGTTTTCTCATCAAAGAAAACATCTTCTTAACTATCAAAAACCATCTGACTAAACCTGGAAGAGGATTCTCTAGCTCAAATTGAGCCTTGAGATGACTGTATTCCAGTCTGACAGCTAAACTGAAATATTTTGAGAGATTCTGATACCAAACCATCTGGCTGAGTAGTTCCCAGTTTCATGACCCCCAGAAAGCATACAATACTAAATGTTTATTATTCAAACTGCTAAGTTTTAAGTGATTTGTTATGATAGAAGAGATAACTAATGTAGTACCAAGTGCTTGGTTCACTTCCAATCTCTCTGAAATTTTAAAAATTCATTTGGAAATAGAAGTGAAATTATAACTTCTCATAATTTGTGGGTTGCAGTGGAAGCCGTGCTTGAGGGAAATATATGGCATTGAATGTGTACATTAGAGAAGAAGAGAGATCTAAAATCAATACCATAAATTTCCAACTTAGGAAACTAGTATAAGAAGAACAAATTAAATCTAAATAAACAGAAGGAAAGAAATAATTAAAAAATAAGAACAGAAATCAATGTAATTAAAAACAAGCACAAAGATAATCAATAAAATCACAAACTGGATCTTTGAGAAGATCAATAACATTTAAAAATACCTAGCAAGTCTAACCAAGAAAATTTTAAAAAACACAAATGATTAATATTAGAAATGAAAGAGGGGCTATTACGACTCATCGTGAGATATTAAAAACATAATAAATAAATATTATGAGCAACTCTATGACCACACAGTGGATAAAATTAGCACACAAAAAAGAAATATTTTGCTATAAATCTAACAAAGTATGTTAAACATCTACAGGAGGGAAACTATAAAACTTTGATACAATTTTTTTCAAAAGACCTAAATACATGAAGTGATAATTGACAAAATTCAACAGCCCTTCATGCTAAAAACGCTCAATAAGTTCGGTATTGATGGAACGTACCTCAAAATAATAAGAGCTATTTATGACAAACCCACAGCTAATATCATACTGAATGGGCAAAAACTGGAAAAATTCCCTTTGAAAACTGGCACAAGACAGGGGTGCCCTCTCTCACCACTCCTATTCAACATAGTGTTGGAAGTTCTGGCTAGGGCAATCAGGCAAGAGAAAGAAATAAAGGGTATCCAGTTAGGAAAAGAAGAAGTCAAATTGTCCCTGTTTGCAGATGACATGATTGTATATTTAGAAAACCCCATTGTCTCAGCCCAAAATCTCCTTAAGCTGATAAGCAACTTCAGCAAAGTCTCAGGATACAAAATTAATGTGCAAAAATCACAAGCATTCTTATACACCAGTAACAGACAAACAGAGAGCCAACTCATGAATGAACTTCCATTCACAATTGCTTCAAAGAGAATAAAATACCTAGGAATCCAACTTACAAGGGATGTAAAGGACCTCTTCAAGGAGAACTACAAACCACTGCTCAGTGAAATCAAAGAGGACACAAACAAATGGAAGAAGATACCATGCTCATGGATAGGAAGAATCAATATCGTGAAAATGGCCATACTGCCCAAGGTTATTTATAGATTCAATGCCATCCCCATCAAGCTACCAATGAGTTTCTTCACAGAATTGGAAAAAACTGCTTTAAAGTTCATATGGAACCAAAAAAGAGCCCACATTGCCAAGACAATCCTAAGTCAAAAGGACAAAGCTGGAGGCATCACGCTACCTGACTTCAAACTATACTACAAGGCTACAGTAACCAAAATAGCATGGTACTGGTACCAAAACAGAGATCTAGACCAATGGAACAGAACAGAGTCCTCAGAAATAATACCACACATCTACAGCCATCTGATCTTTGACAAACCTGAGAGAAACAAGAAATGGGGAAAGGATTCCCTATTTAATAAATGGTGCTGGGAAAATTGGCTAGCCATAAGTAGAAAGCTGAAACTGGATTCTTTCCTTACTCCTTATACGAAGATTAATTCAAGATGGATTAGAGACTTAAATGTTAGACCTAATACCATAAAAACCCTAGAAGAAAATCTAGGTAGTACCATTCAGGACATAGGCATGGGCAAGGACTTCATGTCTAAAACACCAAAAGCAACGGCAGCAAAAGCAAAAATTGACAAATGGGATCTGATTAAACTAAAGAGCTTCTGCACAGCAAAAGAAACTACCATCAGAGTGAACAGGCAACCTACAGAATGGGAGAAAATTTTTGCAATCTACTCATCTGACAAAGGGCTAATATCCAGAATCTACAAAGAACTCAAACAAATATACAAGAAAAAATCAAACAACCCCATCAAAAAGTGGGAAAAGGATATGAACAGACATTTCTCAAAAGAAGACATTCATACAGCCAACAGACACATGAAAAAATGCTCATCATCACTCGCCATCAGAGAAATGCAAATCAAAACCACAATGAGATACCATCTCACACCAGTTAGAATGGCAATCATTAAAAATTTCAGGAAACAACAGGTGTTGGAGAGGATGTGGAGAAATAGGAACACTTTTACACTGTTGGTGGGATTGTAAACTAGTTCAACCATTATGGAAAACAGTATGGCAATTCCTCAAGGATCTAGAACTAGATGTACCATATGACCCAGCCATCCCACTACTGGGTATATACCCAAAGGATTATAAATTATTCTACTACAAAGACACATGCACATGTATGTTTATTGCGGCACTATTCACAATAGCAAAGACTTGGAATCAACCCAAATGTCCATCTGTGACAGACTGGATTAAGAAAATGTGGCACATATACACCATGGAATACTATGCAGCCATAAAAAAGGATGAGTTAGCGTCCTTTGTAGGGACATGGATGCAGCTGGAAACCATCATTCTTAGCAACCTATCACAAGAAGAGAAAACCAAACACCGCATGTTCTCACTCATAGGTGGGAACTGAACAATGAGATCACTTGGACTCGGGAAGGGGAACATCACACACTGGGGCCTATCATGGGGAGGGGGGAGGGGGGAGGGATTGCATTGGGGAGTTATACATGATATAAATAATGAATTGATGGGTGCTGACGAGTTGATGGGTGCAGCACACCAACATGGCACAAGTATACATATGTAACAAACCTGCACGTTATGCACATGTACCCTAGAACTTAAAGAATAATAAACACACACACACACACACACACACACAAAAGAGGGAGACTTGATCTGTAAATTCAATGCAATACCAACAAAACCACAAGTTTCCTTGTGTATATCAACCAACTGATTCTGAAGTTAATATGGAAAGGCAAAAGACCTCAAATAGCCAACACAATACTGAAAAGGAAAACAAAGTTAGAGGACTGACATTACCTGAATTCAAGACTTATTATAAAGCTACAGTAATTAAGACAATATGGTATTGGTAAAATAAATAGAGGAAAGGCTTAATGAACCAGGAGCTCAGAAAACAGACGCAGTAATAGAATAAAATAATTTTTGACAAAGGTGATGCATTTGGACATATCTAATACATGATTTCTATAAAAAAATACAAGAACTCTTAAAACCTGATAATCAGAAAATAAACAACACAACTAAAAATGGGTGAAAGTTCTGACCAGAAACTTTACTTAAAATTTTACAGATGGAAAATAAGCATATGCATCGGTATTCAACATTATATGTCATTAGAGAATTGCAAGTCAAAACAAACACAATGTGAAACTCAAACACACCTATTAGAATGGCTTAAATCCAAAACACTGACAAATACCAAATGCTGATGAACATGTGGAGCAATTCTCATTCATTGCTGGTGTGAATGCAAAATATACTTACCAAATAACAGAAATACAAGTCAATTGAACAGATTAGAGAACCCAGAAACAAACTCACAAATTGAGTCAACTAAGTTTTGACAAAGATGTGAGCATCATTCAACAAAGGAAAGTTTATTATTTTCAAGAATAGTGCTAGTAAAATTAGATATTCATAAGCAAAAAGAAATAGTAAACTTTGATTTATACCTCACAAGATATACAGAATTTAACTCAAAATAGACAAAACACCTGCATATCTAATCCAAAATTCTGAAACTTCTACAAATAAATATTTTGAGATATTGAGTTAGGCAAAGAATAGCTTAGCTATAATACCAAGAGGATGATCCACAGTAGAAAAATATTGCGAGAAGACCATAAGTAACATAGGTGTTGAAACCAACAAGCAGCGAATTTTAAATAGGGGTCATTAAGATGTGAACATCACCAATGGAAAAGGTAGAAAACATGAATGTTTATCTTGACTAATCTAAATATCTATATTGAGAGAAAATATTTGTGAACTAAAAAATTTTATAATCAAAGTACTTGTTGAGGTTAAAGGAATGAGGATAAAGTAAGAACATTTCAGAACAACAAAAACTTCCAGAGTTTACCAGCCACTAACCTCCTAGTTCTGAAGGACACACTTCCTGAAGAAGAAGGAGGAGGAGAAAGAGAAAGAAAGCAGCATCAACAACAAAGGACCCTGCGTGAAAAATCTGTGATACAAGAGGAAAGGTGAGCAAAGGAATAAGAAAAGCTGTAAAGTAATGTAAATACATTGTCTCTATAATAATGTCTAGTCTGCGAATTTTTTAAAAAGACTAAAATTGAGAACATCAACTGCATGTAAGTCCAGGAAATAGGAGGGAGATTGAAATCCCCTAAAGAATGTGTATATTTGACCAGCTGCAGCGGCTCATGCCTATAATCCCAGCACTTTGGGAGACCGAGGCAGGCAGATTGTTTGAGGTCAGGAGTTGGAGACCAGCCTGACCAACATGATGAAACCTTGTCTCTACTAAATATACAAAAAATTTAGTCAGGCGTGGTGGTAGGCACCTGTAGTCTCAGCTACTTGGGAGGCTGAGGCAGGAAAATTGCTTGAACCCGGGAGGCAGAGGTTGCAGTGAGCCAAGATGACGCCACTGCACTCCAGCCAGAGTGATAGAGCAAGATGCTGTTTCAAAAAAAAAAAAGTGTGTATTTTGGTAATCTTTTGAAGAAAACAACTGAGACATTGATTTTCATTAGACTTTTCTAATGTGTTATAAATTATGTTAATTTTAAAGAAAAATAGTTAACAGAATGAAAGAAATATAAGTTTCAAAAGACTAGGTGAAGAAAATCATTCCTAGAAACACAAATGTTTAAAATTAAAAAAAAAAAAAATGAAACGGGACAAATGTAAAACACAAAATTGTCCTAAGTTTATTAATAATCAAAATAAGTGTTTTTGAACTAAATACACTATTGAAAATATTGACAACTTAGATAGGTTTATTTTTTAATACTACCATATGCTGTTTAAAAGGATGTTTGTAAAGAATGAAAATAAAAGGTGGAAAATGACAGTTAAAAAATTCAGAGTAGATATATTTATATCTGACCACGTAGACTTTAAGCCACATCCAAGATTATTAGTGTGAGGTTTATTTAACTGTCTAAGAAATTGTGACAATTTCAAACATCCATATAAAAAAATAAAATGATCATAAAAGACTGAAAACAAAATTGTTAGAAATACAAGTGGAAATGACAAACATGTTAACATAAGAGAGATTTTTGAACAGATTCCACTAGTCAATAAGAAAACAATAAAATTACAGTGTCTGAATATAAAATTAACAACCTAATTGAAAGGAGACACACACAACCCTGAACTTAAAAATTAGGTAACATATATATATTTTGGAACACACAAAATATTTACCAACAAGAACTATGCTTATACCCTCCTCCACGTCCCCGCCACTCCCCCAAAAGAGAAGCAAGCCTCAGCTTCATTTCAGGAAATATTAAGAACTAGCAAAAGACAAACCTCAGAAAAAAATGTGAAACTAACACAGAACTTGAGAAATGCCTTTAGAAGCTGAAATTTCTTTTGAACTTAAAAGACCTCATAGAAGCAGCAGAGGATGGAAGATAGCTGTGTCTGATCTTGCGTTTCTCATAGTTGCCTTGAGAAAATCGCCTCCCCCAAGCATCACAGAAACGAGAAAGTGGCACTTTGTGAGATATAATAGACTTTTGCCTTTTTATGGCTCCCCGGAATCTTTTGAATGCCTTTCCTATATTTTGAAATTTCTACATGTTCTGAATCCTACCTACCTAAAATAGGGAAGCCAGGATGGAACGCCTCAATTTCATTTGCAGCTCTAATGTTTTAATGATCTAGGCTTCTTTAGTTAGATAAGTATTTAGGATAATTTAGAGTAGATAAAATGAAAGAGGCAACACGAAGCAGACCCGTCTTGTTTTAGCTGTTTGCCTGTATCAGAGAAATGAAATCCACATTTGCAGGGTTCCCAGAGATAGAGTCCTTTGCCCACTATAATAAGTAGAATGTAAGTACATAAGGTTAGCAGCCAGCATCACAAGACGGCCCAAAAACCTGCCTTCCGTGGTGTACCCCTTATAAAACTTCCCGCTCTGAGTGTGGTCAGAGCCTGTGACTGTGATAGGGCATCACTCCGGTAATGAGTTTTGAATGAACCAAAAGACCATCCTAGCCCAATTAGGTGAGGCTTTAAAGGGGAAGTTGAAGAGACTCAATGTGTGAGAATGCGTTTGGAGGAACATACACGGAAAAAAGCTGTGGGTGGCTTCTGGGAGCCTAAAGTGACACCTAGACTTCAGCCAGCAAAAAATGGAGGCCTCAGTCCCACAATCAGAAGGAACTAAACTCCGCCAAAAGCACACGTATTTGAAAGAGTCCCTAGCTCCAGAAAGAACCGTAGCCAAGTCAGTACTGTGATTTCAATCTGTGGGATACTGAAAAGAGTATGCAATCATCTGAACCTGGGCTTCCAACCCCAGTAACCATGGAATTCACAGTGGTTTGCTATTTTAAGACACTAAATGAGTGGTAGTTTGTAACACAGTAATACAAAACTAATATACACACTGTTGTAGGTACTTACGGTGAAAAGTTACAGGATTTTACATATTGACTCTCAGCCAAAAATGATATAGCTATTTATCCTGTGTACAAAGCTCTAGTTTTACAAATAAAAGAAGAGATCAACACAAACAAGAAGGAAAAACAAGACCAGAATGGGTGTGGTGGTTCACACCTGTAACCCCAGCACTTTGAGAGGCCAAAGCAGAAGGATGGTTTGAACTCAGGAGTTCAAGACTAGCCCTGGCAACATAGAGAGACCCCGCCTCTACCAAAAAAAAAAATAAAATAAAATAAAAAGAAGAAAAAAAGAAAAAATAATTAGCTAGATGTGGTGGCACACGTCTGTGGTCCCAGCTACTTGGGGGCTGAGGTAGGAGAATAGCTTGAGCCCAGGAGGTTCAGACTCCAGTCAACTGGGGCAGTGCTACTACATTCCAACCTGGGCAACAAAGTGAGAACTTGTCTCAAAAAAAGAAAAAAAAAATAAGACCAAAATAAACACAAGAGATGCTGTGTTTCAGAGACATTAAGTGACTTAGGCAGGTCTTGAAAGTTTTTTAAGTTTTATGTATATATAAAATTTACATACACACAGACATATATATACACACACACATATATCTAATATATATTTTAGTCTTACAAATAAGTGATTGACATATGAAATAATAGAATTTGATATTAGTATATTTTTTAAATTTACTTAAGTATAGATCAAAATGAATGAAATTAATTTTATTTACTAAACAGTATTAATTTCATTATTAAACAGAATTTTCCAAATTTATTGAGAAAGAATGTACAAATTAGTAACTTATTGTCTACACCTAGTTAAAAATTTTAGAAAACAGCACTTTCTCTACCAAATAATATCACTGATTCAGTGGTTGTCTGAATAGACACTAAGCAAGCTCCAATAATGAATGTAACTGCAGAAGTTATACATGACTTAGATGAGCCAAGACACCTTAATGACCACACACAGAGTTCTAGATTCACATAGCTGGAATCATGACAGACCTTTGAGTACTCGAGGTTCTAGGAAGTAGATGGGGCTTGAAAAAAGCTAAATAATGTAGAGTGTAATAGGACATTGCATATATTTCAGATTTTATTCTACTGTTAAAGGGAGCCATCTGTAAGGAGTCCCATTCTTCTGCCTTCCTTACAATCTGTTTACCCGTTCTCACTCTTGTTTTTCTCCCTTGTAGATCTTCAGGCTTGGACACCTATAGGAGTTCATGTAAGGCTAGGAGGTTTACACACCCTGGTTTCTCTGTGGGGCAGAGAGTGGGAGATGTAACAGTGGAATCAGAAAGAGCAAAGAAGAAGCTATATCTCAAGTCTAGGAAAAGTAGGTCATTTGAATTAGGTTGGCAGTAGTGAAGTAGGTGAGGCATCATCCAATTTCAGATTTATTTTGAAGATAGAACTAACAGAGCTTGCTAATGGATAATAGGAATTAGGAAAGACACTTAGCTTTTTGGTTTGTGTAATTAACTGAATAGTGGCCTCCATTTGCAGTCATGAGATTTGTGAAGGAGTAGATCTGTAGAAGAAACCAATAATTCTGTTTGTGTCGTGTTAAGTTGAAGATGTCTACTAGGCATTCACTTAAAGATGTCAAGTAGGTAAATGGAGTTAAAATCTATTTAGAAGAGAAATCAAACTGGATAAATGTTTTCAGGTGCTGGTCTAGAAATGGTATTTAAACCTAGTGGACTGGGCAAAATGTCCTTTTTTGTATATAACAAAAAGACTTTGCATGTAACCCATACTAGAAATGTGTAACTATGTGTCAAAACACCAAGCATGACCTGAATATACAAATATTGTTTAAACTTTGTAAGAATATATACATTGTAGCCAGGCGCAGTGGCTCATACCTGTAATCTCAGCTTTTGGGAGGCCGAGGAGGGTGGATCACCTGAGGTCAGGAGTTCGAGACCAGCCTGACCAGCATAATGAAACCCCATCTCTACTAAAAAAATACAAAAAATAGCTGTGCTTAGTGGCAGAATCCCGGGAGGCAGAGGTTGCTGTGAGCCGAGATCACGCCATTGCACTCCAGCCTGGGCAACAGAGAAAGACTCCATCTCAAAAAAAGAATATATACATTGTATATCAGCATTATCATTTCCATAAGATTAACTGATGATCTTGGCTCCTAATTTTTTTTTTTTTTTTTTTTTTTTTTTTTTTTTTTTTTTTGAGACAGAGTCTCGCTCTGTTGCCCAGGCTGGAGTGCAGTGGTGCGATCTTGGCTCACTGCAAGCTCCACCTCCCGAGTTCACACCATTCTCTTGCCTCAGCCTCCTGAGTAGCTGGGACTACAGGAACCCACCACCACGCCTGGCTAATTTTTTTGTATTTTTAGTAGAGACAGGGTTTCACCGTGTTAGCCAGGATGGTCTCGATCTCCTGACCTTGTGATCTGCCCCGCTCTGCCTCCTAAAGTGCTGGGATGACAGGCGTGAGCCACCGTGCCCGGCTGATCTTGGCTACTTTCAATGTAAGAGTTTGCATGACTAAACTGTAGTAACAATAATAATAAAAATAGAAATAATGATGCCAGAGAGTTAACTAGGCATGAAGCAAAAGGAGACACCAATAGGTCTAATAAACATACGAAAAAATTTTCATTTCCTTAGTCATCAAGCAAATAAGACATAAAAGCACAATGCTATACAACTTCACACTAACCACTATGTAAATGATAGGTGATACCAAGTGTTGTATAGATTGGGGAGTAATAAAGTCTTTTGTACAAGGCTGGTAGTTCTGTTCACTGGCAAAATCATTTTGAAAAGCAGTTTTGCAGTTTCTCGTAAAGCAAACGTATGTCTACTATGTGACTCAAAAATTCCTCTTCCGGGTATACACTCAAAAGAAATGTGTATATATTTTTACTGAAGTCACGTAAAAAATGCTCATAGCAGGGCTATTTACTGTGGCCCTAAAGTTGAAATTACACAAATGCCTTTCAGCTGAAAAGGTAAGTAAATTGTGGCATATTCACAATATGGTCTACAATGCAGTGATAATAATCAACTATAATTATACATAACAATATTAATACAAATGAATCTCTTATACATAATGCGGGGCAAAGAAAGCCAGATGAAAGAGTTAAAATACTGTATGATTTCGTTTATATCAAAAAGTTCAAAAATGAGCAAAGAATTGAGAATAGATAAATAAGAAGTTAGAACAGAAGTCACTTTTGGAAGGTGTAGTACCTAGAAATAGGTAGAAATGAGTTTCTGGAAAGTTTGTAGTGTTCAACTGGGAATGTATACTGAGATCTGTACACATTGTATTTATGTACTTCTCTTTTTTCACACTTATCTTTATGTATTAAATTCTTCAAAACAAAATCAAATAATTACATTTATTTTGTGTTTTTTATGTGCCAAGCTGCAGCTTCTCAATCTAGGTACAATTTCTGCATTTATAACACAGTTCTGCAAGGAGAACATTGACATTTTAGTGAATAAATCATGATGTATATAAAAATATAACTGAAAAGGTTAACATTAGCATTTATTATTGTATATAATTATTTAAAATCACATGAAGGTCCAGCATGGTGGTTCACTCATGTAATCCCAGCACTTTGGGAGGCTGAGCCGGGCAGATCATTTGAGGCCAGAAGTTCGAGACCATCCTGGCCAACATGGCAAAACTCTGTTTCTACTAAAAATATGAAAATTAGCCAGGCCTGTAGTGTCATATGCCTGTAGTCCCAGCTAATCAGGAGGCTGAGGCAAAAAAATGGTTTTAATCTGGGAGGCAGAAGCAGTGAGCTGAGATTGCACCACTGCACTCCAACCTGGGTGACAGAGTGAGACTTTGTCTCAAAACAAAAAAGCAAACAAAACAAACCACCACCACCACGACAACAACAAAACAAATACATGAAGGCAACAATAAACTTCAGTGTAACTAAGTGCTTTTGTTATTAATATGAACCTATTTCCTACCGTTGTTTAACTATAGATTTTAGCCTCGTTTTAAAAGAACACACATTTTTAGACTTTGTAACTGGATTTCAAACACTTACTATAAGTATTCCTGATTCCAAAACCTCTCGAATCTAGTGAAAATTGTATTAAGAGCTTTTATTGGAAGATTAGTGTCATCTTTATTTATGTGCTTAGAAAAATTTGAAAATATAAACTAATCAGAAAAGAGGTACTTACCTGCATATGAGAGTTAGTTTTAAACACCACTTCTATGCCTATATATGGGGGGGAGAAAGAAAGAATTGTAGTAGTCAGTGTTCTCCAGAGACAGAGCCAATAGAATATGTGTATATGATGGGATACATTGTACGAATCAGCTTATGTAATTAGATTGAGAAGTCTCACAATATATGGCCTGCAAACTGGAGAACCAGGAAAGCCAATTGTGTGATTCAGTTAGAGTCCAAAGGTCTGAGAGTCAGGGGGTCAATGATGCAACTTGCAGTCCCAAGCTAAAGGCCTGAGTAGCATGGTGGTGGGGTGGGCAGCAGCAGGGAAGGTGTTACTCTTGGTCTCCAGAGTCTGAAGACCCAAGATATGGGAGCACTGGCAGTGATACTTCAAGTCATACTAGAAGATGGATCTCCCAGCTCAAGAAGAGGGAGTGAATTCACCCTTTCTCCAATCTTTTGTTCTGTTGGGCCCCCAATGAATTGGGTGATATCCTCCCACATCCGTGAGAATGAATCATCTCTACTCAGTCTCCTGATTCAAATACTAACCTCTTCCAGACATACGCTCAAGAACGTATGCAAAAATAATGTTTTACCAAGTATTTGGGAATCCCTTAACCTAGTTAAACTGACACATAAAATTAATCATCACAATAATTAAAGAATATTCTTGAACATTAATAGTAAAGATTTGTTATTTTCTTATTTTCTTTGTTACTTCCCTCTACTATCAACCCACCCCATTTACAAAAGAATGTTCTTGTCTTTTGTCTGTCTTCCCTGTGGTGTGAAGTAAAAGTTCACTCATAATTGAAAATACAGTCTATGTAAGAGATCTTTCTGTGAAAATAAAGACATGCATGAAGGCCTTACTAGAGATTAACTGGCCATGTAATAATTTCCACTCAATTACAATGCCTGTAAATTTGAATTACTGCCTGGCGTGTTGGCTCATGCCTGTAATCCTAGCACTTTGGGAGGCCAAGGTGGGCAGATCACTTGAGGTCAGGAGTTTGAGACCAGCCTGGCCAACATGGTGAAAGCTTGTCTCTATTAAAAATACAAAAATTAGCAGGAAATCACTTGAACCTGGGAGGCAGAACTTGTAGTGAGCCAAGCTTGTGCCACTGCATTCCGGCCTGGGCAACAGAGCGAGATTCCTCCTCAAAAAAAAAAAAAAGAAAAAGAAAAAGAAAAAAATGAATTACCCAATGCACAATAACAGGGTGTTTCTTTTTTCTTTTTTTCTTTTTCTTGATTCCAAAGCACTTTTTATATATCTAATATTATATTTTCCTGGAATTTTTCAATAATTTACATTTTCTGTTTCCCAAACAATTGATGGTAAGCTTCTTAAGTGTAGAAAATACTTTTCATTCATAATGGTAACTTCTAGGTCCAACATACCTTTTTCTTGTGAGTATTTTTCAATACTGATTAATAAAGAAACAGGACAAATATGCCACAGTCTAAATGAACAACTTGAAATAAATTATATATTCTAGAAAATATACATTTTGGGTAGGATATGTATTTCTAAATATTTTTCCACCAAATATCCCTTTTTAAAAATGGATTTTTGTTTTTAGAGCAGTTTTAGGTTCACAGCAAAATTGAGCAGAAGGTCCAGAAGCCTCCTCCCCCCAACACGTACGTAGCTTCTCCCACTATCAACATGCCCCCAGAGTGAAATGCTTGTTGCAGTCAGTGAAACTTCACTGCTACATTATTACTACCCAAACTATGTGCTTATGTTAGGGCTTACTCTTGGTGCTGTACATTCTACAGGCTTAAGCAAATGCATAATGGCGGTGAGTGTCCGCTGTTACAGTATCAGAACACTCACTTTCCTAAAAATCCTCTTTGCTCTCTTGCTCTTCCTATTCGTCCCTCTGTCCCCACTAAGTCCCTGGAAACCACTTTTCTTTTCTTCCACTCTCTCCTTCGTTTCACCTTTTCCAGAATATCATGTAGTTGGAATCATAAAGTATGTGGCCTTTGCAGATTGGCTTCTTTTAGTAATATGCATTTACGTTTCCTCCATGTTTTTTCATGGCTTGACATTTCTTTTTAGTGCTGAGTAATATCCCATTGTCTGGGTGCACTGCAACTAATTTATCTACTCACCTGCCGAAAGGCATCTTGGTTTTTTCCTGGTTTTGGCAATTGTAGACAAAGCTATTCTGAACATCCACGTGCAGTTTTTCTCAATTCCCTTGAGTAATACCAAAGAACTCATTGCTGGATTGCCAAGTATCTCTTTTGTTATTTTCTCTTTAGGCAAAAAATGTCTCAGTGATTCTTATTTCACAACAGCCTTAATTTATTATAATAATGTTATTTTTAGTTTTATATTGATAAAAGCAATACAGAAATAAACGTAATGTAAAAACCATGAGAAGTAATAACATAACTTAAAAATATTTGAATTGCATATTATAACCTGTACTGATCCATACAATTCTAAGAACCAAAAGCCGTTATCCAATTATCTAGAGCAGTGGCTAACCAGGGTCATTCTATTGCATTCACAGTTTGATTTTCTACAAGTTGAGAATGATAAAACCTTAATATTAACACCGGGTTGAAATGAAATAATTGCAATTACTACTAGAAAATTAATATATCTATTTTAGCTATTAGAAAAAAATACCAATTGCAAAATGAAAAATCTAATAGTTCAAACATTATGAATATAGAAAAATATAAATTAGTTGTGATTGTGTAATGTAAGGAACTTTATCTGGTTATATTTCACAAAATAAATAAATATTTGACAGTAAAACAAAATTAAATTGAAATCACAGACAATTTTCTTCTACTACTTGCCACAAATAATATAACCAAACTATGGGCCACTGAATAAATACCAGCAAAGCACAGCAACTCCTAGAAGAAAACAAACATTTGAACTTGAAATAAAGGAAGCTTTGCATATGTGCTCAGCAAAAAAATCTATTGATTAAAATAAATTACATCTCCATTTTTTAGGTTGAGTTTCTGTCTAGAATAAATAGAGAATGATCCATAGCAAGCAGGAAATCTCACAGAGTTGCAGAGCAGCAATATGAATACTACATTACTTAAAATTAATTTTCAACTATAAACTTTTCAAAAACCAGCACACATATAATAAAAAAAATGAATTTGAATGAGTGGTAGTAGGATTGAGACAAAAAAGGAAAAATAAGGAAATGAGAGATACAGCTAGAAGGTAGAAAAAGAGAAAGATATTTCTAAATGCAATAGCATACCCTTTATAGTTAGTCTACATAAAGGCATATGATTGATTATATGCAATATAAATTTCCTTTGACATTTAGATTCCTTTAATACAATGCCACTGAAATTTTAAGTTTAAAATTAATCTAGAGAGTTACAGTAAGATCAGGGTGTTGCTTCATTGATACAAAACACTTCCATTTATTACGTTGTTTTAAGAACTACACATTAGAACTTTTTTGTGTCAGGAGATAAATATAATAGTATCACAGATGATGAAATTTATCAAGCTGCAGAAAATGATTTCGGATTCAGTAAAGGACACAGAGAAAAATATATGTATTTATATATTGTCTGTCTATTTATCTTGTCTATCTCTATCTATCTATCTATCTATCTATCTATCTATCTATCTATCTACCATCTATCTATCTATAATTGTTACTATGGGAATACACTTAAGGAGCAAAAAAGGAGAGTTTAAAGTTAGCCAAAGACAGGTATGGGAAAGTATGTTGATGCTTTGAGAAGGGAGGTCCTGGTACAGAAGGATAAGAAGTAATTATGAAGAGTGAATTTTAGAAGAAAAAGTTAAATGTGGGCAAAGACAGAAAACAGAAAACAAAGTCTACGTCAAAAGTTATTCAATGTGGCCTGTAATCCCAGCACTTTGGGAGGCTGAAGTGGGTGAATCACAAGGTCAAGAGAGCGAGACCATCCTGGCCAACATGGTGAAACCCTGTCTCTACTAAAAATACAAAAATTAGCCGGGCTTGGTGGCAGACATCTGTAGTCCCAGCTACTTGGGAGGCTGAGAAAGAAGAATCACTTGGACTCTGGAAGCGGAGGTTGCAGTGAGCCAAGATTATGCCACTGTACTCCAGCCTGGTGACTGAGCAACACTCCATCACCAAAAAAAAAAAAAAAAAATTATTCAAGGTGAATACCAGTTTAACAATTAGCTCCATTGCAGATTACTGAATGTCATCCTTATGATTTTGGCTTTAATTCTGTGATAAATAATGCACTTTTAGAAATATCAGTAGGAAAATGGAATAATGAGAGGTGTACTTTAGAAAAAATAGTTCTTGTGTACTGCATTGTTTAAAGCTCCAATAATAAACAGTGTCAAGATCCATTTGAGTGTCTGTTGCTTACTTATTTTTTTTAGAATTTATGAGACGTATCACCAAGAAAATACTAACTTGAACTATACTACTTTTGTTCTTTCAAGAATTGACCTAAGACACAGTTAAATACAGATGACCCTTAACAACATGGCTTTGAACTGCTTGGGTCAACTTATATGTAGATTTTTCTCTGGCTTTGCTATCCCTGAGACAGAAAGACCAACCCCTCCTTTTCCTCCAGCATCTCAGCTTGCTCAATATGAAGATGACAAGGAGGAAGACCTATGTGATGATCCACTTATACATAATCAATAATACATATATATATTTTTTCCTACAATTTTTTGTTTGTTCGTTTTTGACAGAGTCTGGCTCTGTCACCCAGGCTGGAGTGCAATGGCGTGATCTCAGCTCACTGCAACCTCACCCTCCTGGGTTCAAGTGATTCTCATGCCTCAGCCACCTGAGTAGCTGGGATTATAGGTATGTGCCACCACACCCAGCTAATTTTTATATTTTTAGTAGAGACGGGGTTTCACCATGTTGGTCAGGCTGGTCTCGAACATCTGACCTCAAGTGATTTGCCTGCCTCAGCCTCCCAAAGTGCTGGGATTACAGGCATGAGCCACTGTGCCCAGGGATGACTTTCTTAATAATATTTTCTTTTTTCCAGTTTGCTTTGTTATAAAAATACAGCATGTAATACCTATAAAATATGTGCTAATCAACTGTTAATTTTATTGGTCAGACTTTTCGTCAACAGTAGGTGATTTGTAGTTAGGTTTTGAGGAAGTCAAATGTTCTATGTAAATTTTTGACTGTGTAGGACTCGGTGACTCTATGCCCACGTTGTTAATGGTATACTGTACTTGCTCATGTATATTTTTCTGTTGAATGAGACTTTGTTATATAAAGAACAGTTTTACAGCTTACTAAAAATAACTAACAAAGGTGTAATCTAGTATGTGTTTCAATGAATTATATAAAAATATTTTTGTTAGCTACAAAACAATTTATAAAATGGATTTTCTTTGTTGTCTTTAACTGGCTACTAGAAAATTTACAGTTTAAGAATACGCAGTGAATGAATAATTCCTTACAATGTACACTGTGTGGTATGAAGACTAAGCCTCTGCCTAATAGTGTCTAGTAGATGTTATTATTATCCATATTTGCTTATCAGGAAAATCACACATGAGAAATTAATTTTATTGACCAAGGGAACATGAACTCACTGTTAGGACTGGTATTTAGATCCATATAACCTGGACACAGTGTTCACACTTCTAAAATGTTGTTATGCTGCATCTCATCAATCAGGATCTTGTTCTAGAAGCACTGAAGTAATCTGATTGATTTTACTTATGAAAATTGTATAAAACATTTGAGTAAATATAAATAATATTATATAGTGTAATTATTTAGGAAAGTATTATGTTTGTATGTATAATATATGCAGTTCATCCAATGTGTTTGGATTTTAAGTTTTTTGAAAATATTTGCTGTTGTAAGCAGAAATTTCTATAATCCATGGTTATTATTTGTATTGGAGTAATTTCTTGAAAGTAAAATGCCTGGGACAAATATACGTATCTATTTATATTTGTGTGTGTTTATAGGTGTATGTGTGCATATGTATATTTGTGTGTGTGTATGTTTATATATGTATATTTCTGAATGTAATTCAAAAATGCACCTGAGCAGTTGATGCCAATTTGGCTTATACAGATCAGGATTAACTCCTTTTAAAAAAGTGGATCTGGAGTCATCTGAGTTCATTGAGATGTTCAAACAATATTCAAAGTTGCAGATAATTCTATGACCCAAATACATCAAATTGTTTGTATTGTTTTAATGAAAAATGCTGATTTCTTTTGGAAAATACCATCTTATTAATTTAAGCACCAAGACTCTCCTCACATACTTGCTGGAAGAACTTTCTCTGAACTAACCTTCCCATTATTGGACATTCCTTCATTTTATTTCATTAGTGCCTGCAATGTCTGTATCATACCACTTAGCATGTTGTGTGAGATATGATGATAGAATTAGTAACTTTACCTGAAAGTTTTAGGTGACTTGAAAAAAACTAAAAGGTCATATTTACTTTTACATGCTGGGAACTTAGCACAGAGTTTAGCATATTGTAGGGATTTTAATAACCATATGTTAAATAAATGAATGAACATAGTCATATACAAGCTGAGAGGGGGTAAAGAGGACCTTGATACTGCAAGACAATGAAAAAAATGTTTTACCCAGACTTTTGAGGAGGTAAAAATAAAGATAATATTGGATATCAATAACTTGTCAATAACCATTTAGAGCTTCCCTGAAAGTGAATGTAATAAATATTTAGAAAGGAAAAAATAAAAGCTAACTGCTAGGTTTATTTTCATTCTCTTGCAATGCTTAGCTCTTTCAGACCAAGATTGAATTAGAAATATAAATTTTTGCAGAAATCAAAGTTCAGGCACAAAAGTCTTTGCAGGTAAAATACACCAAATATTTTTAAAATAACTCTATTGTATTTCCATTCATCAGCAATGAATAATTTGAAAATAAAATTAAGAAAACAATTCTACATATAAGAACACTAAAAAGATATGTATTAACAATATGTCTTTATTATATATATTTTTATATAACACATAAATAAAATATAGTGCACAAGTTTTACATTGAAAACTAGAAAACATTATTGCAAAAAGTCAAAGAAGATCTAAATAAATGATGAGCTATTCTAAACTATTGAATTGGATGACTGAAAAGTAAGATAGCAATTGTTCCTAAATTGATCTAGCGATCCTGTACACTTGCTATCAAAATTCCATAACCTCAAAAACAGTGTGAAAGTGAAAGAAGTCAGATAAAAAGACCACATATTGTGTGAAATATATAGAAAAGGTAAATATGTACAGAGAGAATGTAGATTAGAAGTTGCTTGAGTCCTTTAGTCTTAGTTAATTTTTTAATAATTAGTTTTTTACTTCATATGAATTACTTATCCTCTGCTTAACTATAGAAAAATAACTGGAATAAATGTCCTCTAACAACCTATACTCTTGCATCTAAAAGAGTGAGGTGTAAGATAAGGCAGTAACTGTGGGTGAATTAACTGCAATGCAGGTGAAGGCACTGGAGTCCTCATTAATATAACAGAATAAGCAAGAAAGCCTTATTCCTAATCTGGGCTGCCTCCCTACAGATTTAAGTAATTTTGTCAATAATCTTCTTTGTTAATTATAGCTACTAATGAGAGGTGAAGCCAGCTGGACTTCCTGGGTTGAGTGGGGACTTGGAGAACTTTTCTGTCTAGCTAAAGGATTGTAAACACACCAATCAGCACTCTGTGTCTAACTAAAGGTTTGTAAAAACACTAACCAGCATTCTGTAAAAACGAACTAATCAGCACTCTGTAAAACGGACCAATCAGTGCTCTGGAAAATGGACTCATCAGCAGGACACGGGCAGAGCCAAATAAGGGAATAAAAGCAGGCCACCCTGGCGAGCAGCAGTAACCCTCTTGGGTCCCCATCCAGGCTGTGGAAGCTTTGTTCTCCTGCGATACATCTTGCTGTTGCTCACTCTTTGGGTCTGCACCACCTTTATGGGCTGTAACACTCACCGAGAAGGTCTGCAGCTTCACTCCTGAAACCATGGGGACCATGAACTCACCGGGAGGAATGAACGACTTCGGACGAGCCGCCTTTAGAGAGGTGTGACTCTCACTGCGAAGGTCTGCAGCTTCACTCCTGAAGTCAGCGAGACCACCAACCCACCGGGAGGAAGAAACTCCAGACACGTCGGAACATCAGAGGAACAAACTGCAGACACACCATCTTTAAGAACTGTAACACTCACAGCGAGGGTCTGCAGCCTCATTCTTGAAGTCAGTGAGACCAACACACCGATTCCCAACACACTGACACAGGCATTCTGACATTGTTTGACTGACTTATGTAAAGTCTCACATGAATACTAAATAGTTACCTACTAGATCTATTCTTCCAATATTATGTTTTGTATCTTTGTTCTTATTGTGGTATAATTTTGTGGGGGGGGGGGGGGTTGGGGGGGCGGGGACGGAGTCTCGCTCTGTCTCCCAGGCTGGAGTGCAGTGGCGCCATCTTGGCTCACTGCAAGCTCCGCCTCCCGGGTTCCCGCCATTCTCCTGCCTCAGCCTGGAGTAGCTGGGGCTACAGGCGCAGCCACCACGCCCAGCTAATTTTTTGTATTTTTAGTAGAGATGGGGTTTTATCATGTTAGCCAGGATGGTCTCAATCTCCTGACCTTGTGATCCGCCCGCCTCGGCGCCCCAAAGTGCTGGGATTACAAGCGTGAGATATAATATTTTTGACCCCAAATTGGATTAGATCAACATTTTCTTTTTACCTGTAAATGCATTTGTTTTATGACTGCTTCAGTATGCAATCAACTTTAGTAAATTATTTTAATTTGAAAGAACCTGACAAGTCGCTCCTGATGAGTACCTGTGGCAACTGGAAAGTGAAAGAAAATCCGATCCTTCACGGTTTGGGGCGTAATTTCTTCCTAATATTTTTAGTGATACATTTTAATGCTTCTTCAAATGATATCCTATTATGAACAAAAGGAGAAGAGTCTCCCATGATGTGTAGTAATGGAATTATTTAGTCCAAGGTAACCAACCTCTTGATTTTAGGGCAGCATAATATGTTTGCTCAATTAAGAAACTTCAGTCAGAAATCAAAGAAACAGCAATTATCATCTCCAAATATAATAGCCCCTTTAACTTATTAGAAATTATAATTTGCCCATAATCCACATGTAAAATATAGCATTAATGAGAAGCTGACTGTGAATCTTTGAATGAGTGCCCAAAAATTGCCTACCTGAAATAAAGTAGCAAAATTCTACTATAAAGCCTTGCTAAAATTGACTTGGTAATAAAATCACTTAACACTAAGCAGCAAAGATCTTCATTACTCTCTATTATTTTACTGTAGCAATATGACCTAAATGCAACATTACATACTCATTGCTAATTTTGTTCCCTCATAAAGAATGTACTCCTTTCTAAAGAAGGTACTCTTTGCTTGCTAAAAACCATTCCAGAAAAATATATTCTGAGACATTATTGATCCCATTAAGAATTCTGTCTTAATTCTCTACTGGTAAATGTTAGGATATGGAAAGGAAAAATGTGAGAATAGCATCTCCCTTTTCAGAATTTTCAGGAGAAACACATGATATTCTCAGAATAAAAAAGGCACAGCTTCTAGTCATCCTTTTGACTTTGTGTGTCTGGGTAATAAAATAATGTGTAGTGATTCTTCTCATTAACGTTTATATGAAGAATAGGAATGGAGTCCTTATAAAGACTATACTTCTCCCCAAAAAATTATCAGTTAAAAATCATGAAATAACAATTTAAACATGCAACCAATAAATGATTGGGTGTAAAAAACCTGACTATGTATGTATTTTTTCAATAAGTATTATTATATTTACAATTATTTTAATGGATGATAGTCACTCAAGAGTTGTACTAGTTCCTAGGAATAATCCATAAAACAAGCCAGAATTGATTCATGCTTTCTCAGACCTTACAATTTTTTAAAAATAATAGATGTTTAACTTAAAAAATTTGAAAGTTAGGATTTTAATTTAAAGCATAATATTCTGTAGTAATCTATAACAGGATTATATTATATTAAGAGGAACCTAAAAATCTTTTAAGATTAAGTATGTTTAGACTAGACATAAATTTTGCTCAAGAATATAGTAATATGGCTGAGGCCTTTAAAAGACAAGAAGTAAAACATTACAGTAAATATAAACATTACATGTTTGATAAGAAATAGAAAATGAAGAGTGATGTTAGAAGTAGCCAAGAGAGGACCTCTGAAAAATCTTGTTTTTCATAAAAGCAATGAGAACACTGGCAAAGAAAAAAAAAAAAAAGTCAAATTTCTGGAAATGAATGGAAGAACTGCAACCATCTGAGGGATGTTTATTTTAGAAAAAGAGATAAATGTTGGGAAGAACAGTAAGTTTTGTGTTGTTTTAATTTGTACAATTTCCAGTAGCCTCCACTTACCTCCATAGTAGCCTTGAAATTCTTCAACTCTGAAGGCACTGGGGAGGGAAGAAAGAGGTTGGAGTTCTGAGCTCCTCTAATTGTACATTCCACCATCACTATCAAAAACAACCAGTGGAAATTGTTTAACGTTGTGGCTGCCTTAGGTGACAATAACAGATATTGCAACAAATGACAAAATGATCAAAAACCTTAAAAGGAAAAGCTTGAAAATTAAATGAGCATAGTAGACTTTGAAATGTTCTGATATGTTTCAGTGACTATAGATGGTTATAGGGCTGTGTGCGTGCCCAGGACTAACAGCATAACAAGGAATAATTGAGATGGCTCTAAGCCCTCACTTTTGTTTCTTCTAGTGATTCTGTGCAGGCAAGAAGTGAAGTCTAAGGCATAGCTATAAAAAGCCTTCCAGATCTCTGAATGAATGCCCCTAAACACAGACTCACTTGCCGAAGACTGGGGGACATATTGATTCCAGACATTTAAGAAAATCTTTGTCCAATGGTTAGCCGACAACTAAGCCACCATGTGGAGGGGCTTCATTGACCACACATGGCAAAGAAAGTATTTTACAAAACTAGCTTTTAAAAGTCCTAAACAAACAAGAAAACCAACAAAAAAAACAGCAACAACTTCTCACTATTGAGTCTGATATTAGCTGCAGGCTTGTCATATATGGCCTTTATTATGTTGAAGTATATTCCTTCTATACCTAATTTGTTGAAAGGTTTTTTTAAATCATGAAATTACATTGAATCTTATCAAATGCTTTTTCTGCATTTTTTTTAAAGGGATAAGTTACTATGTTGCCCAAGCTGATCTCAAATACCTGGCCTCAAGTGAGCCTCCCACCTCAGTCTCCCACGTTGCTGGGATTGCAGGCACACACCACCATGACTGTCTTTCTGAAGTTATTGGAAGAATCATAAGGTATTTATCTTTCATTCCGTTAATATTGTTTGTCACATTTCTTGATATGAATTTGTTGAATCATTCAAACACACCAGGGTTAAATCCCACTTGATCCCAATGTATGGTCATTTTAATACACTGTTGAATTTGGCTTGTTAGTACTTTGATGAGGATTTTTGCATCTATGTTTACCAAGGATATTGGTCTACAATTATTTTTTCTTATAGTGTCCTTCTCTGGCTTTGGGTAATTATAGGGTATGATAGCCTTGCAGAGTGAATTTGGAAGTGTTGCTTCTCTTTAATTTTTTGAAAGAATTCGAGAAGGGTTGGTATTAATTCTTCTTTGTTTGTTAGAGTTCACCAGTGAAACCATCAGGTCCTGGGCATTTCTTTGTGGGAGATTGTTGATTATTGATTAAATCTCTTTACTTGTTCTTGGTCTGTTCAGATTTTGTATTTTTTAATGATTCAGTGTTATTAGGTTATATGTTTCTAAAAATTTATCCGTTTATTCTAGGTTATCAGATTGATTGGCATGTAATTGTTCATAGTAGTTTCTTATGATCCTTTGTAATTGTATGCCAACAGGTATATGAAAAGGTGCTGAATACCATTAATCATCAAAATGCAGATCAAAACTAAAACAAAAGATGACTTTATGTCTGTCAGAATAACTATTAATAAAAAATAAATAACAAATGTTGGCAAGAATGTGGAGAAAAAGATGTCCTTATACATTGTTGTTGGAAATGTTAATTTGTATAGCCATTGTCAAAAATGGTATGGACATTCCTCAAAAAGTTATATATGGTACTACTGTATGATCTACCAATCCTACTTCTGGGTATTTATCCAAACGAAGTTAAATCAGGATCTCAAAGAGATACTAGCATTCCCATATTCACTGCAGGATCATTCACAATAAACAAGATACAGAATCAACCCAAATCTCCATTAATAGATGAATAGATCAAGAAAATCTGAACATATATAATGGAATACCATTCAGGGTTGAAAAAGGAAATCCTGCTGTTTGCAACAAGATGGATTCACCTGGAGGAATTTATGCTAAATAAAATAAGCCAGCAGTGAAAGACAAATATTATATAATCTCTCATACATGTGGAATCTAAAATAGTCAGATTTACAGAAGCAGATAATAGAATGCTGATTGACAAGGACTAGGGAGAAATGAGGAGGTGATGACCAAAAGATGGATAGTTTCAGTTATGTAAGATAAATAAGTGCTGGAGGTCTACTATACATCATAGGGCCTATAGCTAACAATACTGCAATGTATGCCTAAAATTTGCTAATATGGTAGATTTGCAGTGTTCTAACAACACATGGAGAAAAATAATGATGATAATGATAAAAGGGTGGTGAGAAATTTTAAGAGGTGATAATATATTTATTATCTATATAATAATATAGCTATTATATAGCTTTGATGTTGTGATTGTTTCATGGCTATATATACTTAACTCCAAGTTCATTTCATTGTACATATTAAATGAGTACAGCTTTTTATATGTCAAAAAATCGTAAGTTTCTCAAGGATGTATCTGGAAAAAAAACACCAAGAACAAACCTGAGGAGAGAGGTAGAATCTGTTTTCCATAGTGGCAACATTGTATTACTAAAATATCCAGCATTTAAGGAAAAAAAATCAAGACATTAAAAAAAGTGTGGGCCGGGCGCGGTGGCTTACGCCTGTAATCCCAGCACTTTGGGAGGCCGAGAAGGGCGGATCACGAGATCAGGAGATCGAGACCATCCTGGCTAACATGGGGAAACCCCTTCTCTACTAAAAATACAAAAACATTAGCCAGGCGTGGTGGCAGGCACCTGTAGTCCCAGGTACTTGGGAGGCTGAGACAGGAGAATAGCATGAACCCAGGAGCGGAGCTTGCAGTGAGCCAAGATCATGCCACTGCACTCAGTCTGGGTGACAGAGTGAGACTCCATCTAAAAAAAAAAAAGTTTGGGCCTATGCAGGGAAAGAGACATCAGTAGAAATTATGAAGGAGCCGAGATGTTAGATGTACTAGACAATGCTTCAAATGAGCTGTTTTAAATATATTCAAACAACTAGCATCTAAAAAATTAAAGCAAAGTATGAGAACCATGTCTCTCCAAAGCTAGAATGTCATTAATGATACAAAAATTGCAAAACAAATAAAAACTCAGGAGTTATGACATGTAATAATTAAACTAAGAAATGTATTTGACAGACTGAATAACAGAATTGAACTGTCAAAATGAAGAAGCAATAAAATTAGGGATACGGAAAAAAAAAAGAAAGAAACATAACAGAACTTCAAGGCCCTCTGGACACTTTCACATCTACCCACATACACATAACAGGAGTCACAGAGAAGAGGAGAGAAGGAAAGGGACAGAAAGAGTATTTGAATGAACAATGGTTAAAAAATTCCAAAATGTAAAGAAAAGACCAGTTATACCCCTAAGATGTTCAATGAATCCAAGTAGCATAAACTTAAAAGGATTCAGACCTAAACATTTCATAAGAGAACTGTTGGACACCAAAGACAAAGAAAATATTGAAAGAAGCAAGAGAAGAGCAATGCATCAAGTACAAGGAATCCAAAATCAGGTCAGCACGTGGTTTCTCATCTACTACCATGGAGGCCAGAAGGCAGTGGGACAGCATACTCAAAATGCTAAAAGTAAAAAAACTGCCAACCAGAATTCTATTTCCAGCAAAAATATCATTCAAAAGGTAAGAAAGTAAGACATTGCTATATAAGCAAAAACTGAGAGAATCATTATTAGCATGTCTGCCTAAACTGCAATAAATACTGTAATTTTTAGCTTTAAATAAAAAGACATTAGAGATTAAATTGAATTGATGTTAAAAATTTTTTTAAAAACTTGTAAAATATCTACATACACAATTTTAAAGAGTAAAGTAAGTGTGTTTTTTACTCTTTTTTATCTTATTTAAAAGATAGCAAAATAAAAGAATAATTATAAATCTGTGTTGAGGGGCATATAACATAAAAAGTGGAGTTTGGAGTTTGCACACAATAATAGCACAAAGGAGTAAGGAGGAAATGAAATATGCAGAAGGAATTTTTCATAAACTATTGAAATTAAGTTGATAATAATCTAAACTTGGCTTTTATTTTTAAAAGATTAGCTGTAATCTCTAGGGCAACCACTGAAAAAATAACTCAATAAAAAGAAAAAACAAAGGAATTACAATGATACAATAGAAAATATCTAACAAAAGAGAAGGCAGCAAGAGAGGAACAGAGGAACAGAAGAAGACAAGACAGATAGGAAACAGTAATAAAATGTAAGACGTCAATCTTACCTTATCGATTATTATATTAAATAAATTTATTTAAACATACTGATCAAAAGGCAGAGATTGACAGAATAGCTAAAAAGAATAATCCATTTTTATGCTTTTTATAAGAGACACACTTTAGATTTAAAGGCAACAAGAATTTGAAAGGGTTGAAATTTTTTTCTTTGAGTAGAGTGGAATGAAGCATTATAAAATATGAGTTCATAGGGAAGGTGGGTAAGGAAAGAGAATATCAGTTAATAAAGAAATAATAAACAAGTTACGAATTGGAGATCCAATGTGATTTTAGACAACATTCAATGATATTATTTAAGCAGTCAGGTTGTAATAGTAGGAATTGTGCATTAGAAAAAGTATAGGGCTGGCATGGTGGCTCATGCTTGTAATCCCAGCACTTTGGGAGGCCAAGGCGGGCAGATTGCATGAGTCCAGAAGTTTCAGATCAGCCTGGGTGACATGGCAAAATACTGTCTCTACAAAAAATACAAAATTTAGCAGGGCATAGTGGTGCATGCCTGTAGTCCCAGCTACTCAGGGGGCTGAGGTGGGAGGATCGCTTGAGCCCAAGAGGTGGAGGTTGCAGTGAGCTGAGATTGTGCCACTGCACTCCAGCCTGGGCAACAGAGCAAAGCCCTGTCAAAAAAAAAAAAAAAAAAAAAGGGAAGAAAGAAAAGAAAAATTGTCATAGAAGTATTATAAATTCATTAAATTCATTAGTAGGAGTTTCAGGCAAGTGCTATGGATTAACTTGGGAGAAGGTCAAGGAAATGACACACAGATTATAAAAGTGGTGGTGGAGGACTTGGTTGATGAGCAAAGGGAATGGTATTTTGAAAAGGGAGTGGATTGCAAATTTGTAGTTTACAGAATTTAATCTTAATATTTTATAAGTACAATGTTAACAGATTATGTAACTAAAATAGAAAGGCCTGAAAATGGTGCTCAATGAATGTTGGTTTTTGCAGAAAGATGACAATCAAACTGAAGTAAGTTCATTTATAAGAAGAACAAGAAGGCAAATAAAGTAAGAAATTGTAGTCTGTAACAAGGAAGGTGAGTGTACGTGTTTGAAAAATTAAAAATACCTATATGTTTATACATAAATTTATCCTATCTCCTGTGTATGTGTGTGTGTGTGTGTGTGTGTGTGTGTATGTGTGTGTGTACATATGTCTGTCTGATAACTTTTTTTTTTGAGACAGAGTTTCGTTCTTCTGCCCAGGCTGGAGTGCAGTGGCAACATCTCAGTTCACTGCAAACTCAACTCTGCCCCCCGGGTTCAAGCGATTCTCCTGCCTCAGCCTCCTGAGTAACTGGGATTACAGGTACGCACCACCACACTCAGCTAATTTTTGTGTTTTTAGTAGAGATGGGGTTTTACCATGTTGGCCAGGCTGGTCTCGAACTCTTGACCTCAAGTGATCCACCCACCTTGGTCTCTCTAAGTGCTAGGATAACTGGCATAAACCACCACACCCAGACTGATATCTTATTAGAGATGGAGGGATACAATACCCAATGTTGTGGCAGTGCTGGGAGCACAGTTACAGTTCTATGCTCCAAGACTAGAGTTGCTGCCTAAGAATTTTCTGGTAGCAGGAAAGAGTTTTTATATGATATTCTAAGTTATGACCTACCAGAAATAGTGAATTTCCTGAACATGAAACTCTTGTATTTGGTTTGACACACGCACGCACATGCACAGTTGGAATATATTCTGTATCGTGAATGACACATATCCAGCACCTAGAAAAGTGAATGGCACAGGAACAGAGCTGGGTTACAATAAACATTTGTCGAATGAATGTATGAATTTTTGTTAGCAGGTTGCATATATGGATACTTGACAGCAAATAGGAAACTCCTGATTAATCCCTAAAGCTTTGACTTTTGAGGGTGTGTGTCTCCCAAAATAAATACAAATTAAGTTATTGAATATTTTGAGTACAACCTCTCCTCAAAATAAAAAAAAATCTTGGGGCTTATCTCATACCTACTAAATTATATTCTTCATTTAATAAAATTTCAAGGTGATATGTTACATGCTTTAAAATTTGAGAACCTTTGGAACATATATTTATGCATTCTAGAAACAGAGCTGATGAACTTTACAAATAATTATTTTGGGTTAATACAGTGTTGATATTCATACGTTAGAGATTTTCGAACTCAAGTCACTGGACATGGAAGATTTGGACTGAGGAAGCATGGTTCTATCCTATTTTGAGCAGGTATAGGCAGAGATAAAATTGAGAGACATGCTTCATTGAAGCATCAGCATGCCTGAACTCAGCGCCCTCAGAAAATCTCCAAACTACTGAGTCTAACAAGGAAAGGGGAGGATAATGAAGCAGTATCTCACACTCTCTGAACAGGAAAACTACACAAAGGATCAGTTGTCTTACTGGCAACAGCCCAGTGCAATTAGCTATTGAAAATAAGCACATACGGCTTTTTGAAAATCTGCTTATGAGAATTCTTCCTTAGGCATTTTGAGATGCTGTTACTGATGTAAGGAAAGAGAGTAGACCAATGAAAGAGAAGGCGCATTCTCAAACACAAGCACAGAGATCATAACTTTCAGGTAAAAGACTCTGGATCCTACATGGGCCCGTTTTTCTTTAAACAGACAGATTAATCTAATTTACAATTATCCTACTCGCTTTAATCTGCCATTTTGAATATTTTTTTTTGAATTTCAGTTGCAAAAGTTACGCAAATACATTTATTATTGTATATATTTGACTATCTACATCAATAACTATATATATTTAATGTGTTGTTTTATTTACCCCCTTTGGGATTTTGTAATTTAAAAATATAATAGAGATGTATTTTTAATTTGAGTCACAATTTTTGAATACATCAAAATTTCAAAAATAAAGGACTATATATTCAATCCTAATAAATCATGATGTTTACTACAGAGTTAGCAACCAAAACACTTAACAAGTCTTTCTCTTAATTTTCTGTTGGTAAGTTTGGTATTTATATTCTGCCTGATATAGGAGCAATTAAATATTTTTATTTACTAAGTTTATTTTTACCTATAATTTACTCATCTGTATTGTGCTTCTCATGATTTACTAGGCTCTTCTGAAGTAACAGGCAATTCTAACCCTCAGTTACTAATAACAAGACTTACTTAGTCATCATTTTGCATGACCACGACAGATTGGTTTATTGTGGTCATTCGGAGATGATCTAATTTGAGCACAGTTCCACTATCTTAACATGCCACTATTATAATGTATTCATGGTTTGATATAGAAGAGGAAGGGAGGATGAAGAACTATACGCCAGATTATTAATTCTTCTGTTCACATTTCATTGATCAAAACAATGCACGTGGTGATGTCTAATTTCAAGGGATTGGCATGATAATCCTTGAGTGTGCCCAGATGAAAGGGAGAGGAAAAAATATTGAACAATAATAACATCTCCACCACGGCGTAGACCTCATTATAATTGCTATTTCAAGTTTCTTTTTAATGGCTTAGTTATTCACTGCTAGGCATTTTAGACCATGACATCTGGCTGTCATGAAACTTCAAATCAATATTTGCTAGAGAATATACAGGTGTCTTTAAATTTTTAATATTTTCTTCTGTTGCCTTCTCATATAAATGGTGACTTTGCCAGATAAAGAATACTTCGTTTAAATATTTATTCCACAAATCTTATTTTAATTCAGCCTGGTTTTTTTGTTTGCATACTGGGAAAAAAAAAAAAAAAAAAAAAAAACCTATGTTTTCACCTGGATGTTTGTAATATTCTTTACACTCATATTGTAGTAATTTGACTATAGCAAATTGTGTTGTGTATTGAAATTGACTAAATTTTCCTGAAACACTCTGATCCCTTTTAAATTCAGACCAGGTTCTTCATGTCATTATATTTTCTTTCTTTTTCAGCATTTCTACCCACATTTGTTGGCTGCTATAGCCATTTGAAAAGCCAGGATATTACGCCCATCAGGGCTTTAAGATATTCTATGTTAAGCTCCTAGTTACGTTGGCTATGTTCCTCGAGCTTAAAATATTCCCATCTTTAATCACACATAATTGAGGAAACAGCTAAAGAAACTCAGTAATTTCTGAATGAACCAATTTTGATGCAGCATCAATGTTGCATTCATAATTATCTAAAGCAAAATGCTGAAAAAAGTAACATTAAATCTTTTAATGACACCCATATATTGACCACAATTTTTAGAATTATATTTCTTGTATTTGTCAATATGCTCTGATTATAGATTTATTCTTTATCCTTTGAAATCCCTTATTTCATTAATAAATATTGGACCTTTAGAGTCTAACGGTAAAGTTGAGTAATCCCACTGTGACCTGTACTTCCCAGTGATTAGAACTCTAAAAACCAGAAGTACTATATGACCCTGCAACCCCACTATGGGATATATCTCCAAAAGAAAGGAAATCAGTATATGGAAGAGATATCTGCATTTCCACGTTTATCGCAGCACTATTCATGATAATAAAGATATGGAATCAACGTAAGTATCCATTGATGAACGAATGGATAAAGAAAATGTGACATATTTACACAAGGGAATATTATTCTGCCATAAAAAAAGACTAAAATCCTGTTATTTGCAACAGTGTGGGTGGAACTAGAGGACATTTTGTCAAGTGAAATAAGCCTGGCATGGAAAGACAAACATCACCTGTTCTCATTCATATGTGGGAGATACAAAAGTTGATCTCATGGGGATAGAGAGTAGAATGACAGTTGCCAGAGGCCAAGAAAGGTAGTGAGGTGAGAGGAATTAAAAGGAGGTGGTTAATGGGAAAAGAAAATGCAGTTAGAGGGAATAAGCTGTAGTTCGGGGTAGCACAATGAGGCAACTATAGTCAACAATAATTAATTCATTGTCTATTTCAAAATAGCCAGAAGAGTGGAATTGAAATATTCCCAACACAAAGAAATGATAAGTGCTTGAAGTGATTACACCCCAATTACCCTGACATGATTATTACACATTGTATGCTTGTATTAAAATATCACATGCACCCCATAAATATGCACAACTATTACGCATCCGTAAAATGTAAAATAAAATATGTGTACACAATATCAAAAACAACTAGCTGAAAATCTGAAAAGCAAATGCTAGCACATGGATGGAGGAGGGAGGTCAAAACTAGAAAAATGATTATCCTGGTAGCAGTTCCCTGTTTTCCCTTCCCTGTCATCTGGACTGACAGAGGAAAACTTTCTTTTGTTTCTCTCTTTTTTTTTCCCTCTCCCAATCTTGCACTGAGGTCAGCCCCAGTCGTAGAGCTGAACTGCCTCAGCAATGCAGCCTGTGCTGATACAGGTACCTGAGACTCAGAGAATAAAAACCTCTTCCATATAGAAGAACCAAGAAAAGGAGTGTTGTTTTGTAAAGTGTGTTAGAAGTTCTTCATTTTTTTTTTTTTTTTCTTTTTCTATTCTGACCCTAACTCCCTGACTCCAGGCCTGTCTTTGACCTGAAGCTTCCCAGCCACAGCAGCCAGGCACCAAAGACCTAGAGAGAAAATCAATTCTTTTTTGTTGTTGTTTTCGAGACGGAGTCTCGCTCTGTCGCCGGGGCTGGAGTGCAGTGGCCGGATCTCAGCTCACTGCAAGCTCCGCCTCCCGGGTTCCCGCCATTCTCCTGCCACAGCCTCCCGAGTAGCTGGGACTACAGGCGCCACCGCCAAGCCCGGCTAATTTTTTTTTTTTTTTTTTTTTTTTGGTATTTTTTTAGTAGAGACGGGGGTTTCACCGTGTTAGCCAGGATGGTCTCGATCTCCTGACCTCGTGATCCACTCCTCTCGGCCTCCCAAAGAGCTGGGATTACAGGCTTGAGCCACCGCACCCGGCCGAGAAAATCAGTTATTTATTTTCCGAATAACCGGGGGAATGAGTGAAGAATGTGGAGCATTTCAATTTTTTCTCTTTTCTCACAAAGCTTTTTTTGCATGTAAGGGAAAAGGAGGTATTTTTTTCATCTCCTTTCCAACCCTAAAATTCCGAAAATATTAGCATTACCCTTTAATTATCACTAAATCTATGCTTTAAAATAATTTCTGAGTTTTTAACTGTCCTTCGAGGTTGAACTCTAAGGATATTTACCACAATTCCTTATCCAGACAATGGTGGTTTGCAGTGTAGTTCTCTTTCACCTGCAACCCTATATCCCAAGTCTGTCCTCATATGTATTCTCAAAGACCTTCCCGTCTTCCAAGTGTTCAATTGGACTTTTGCATTTGGGCTTTTGCTTTAAGACATCAAGGTTTATTTATTTATGTGTCAATAATTTAGAGAACTTTGGCTGTGTAACAACAAAAAATGTCTGGATAATGTAATATCTGCTCAACACTGGGATGATACTTTTATGCCAATCATAGGTATGTGAAAAATGCTCATACAATTTAGTTGATATATAAATAATGTCAACTGAAGTATTTCCTCAAGTATATCAGCAAGGATAAAGCGTTTTGTATTCCAACTTGGTATTCCAATTGAAAATAAATGTGAGAGAGATAAGAAGGCCAAACATGACTGTATGGATATTTGATGTCCATTTAATATGTTTTCACAAGGATGGGTATTTTAATCAACTTGAAAATGACCCTTCAAAGAACTTGAGTTTAAATTGTTAGGCTGATAGGTCATATTTTAATGCAATGTGACTTTAATGATAACATGTAATTTCATGGAAAACATGACACAGTGTGACTGGTCAACTCTGCTTTAGCTAGATACAGAGCATATATTGCTTTTAAGGATTTAAAATTATATTTCTATAAGCCAAAATGATTTGAATTATCTGAATCTAAGCTTGTTCAAAGCTTCTTAAAAAGCTACTTCTAATATAATCACTTATTCACACATAGTTTTCTGTTGAATATGTTCTAGTTGGGAATCATTTTAATTAGCTTTTTGATAAAAGATTACGTATTTTGTAAAAAACTATCATAAAATATTTATTCTAATTTTTACTTGTATATACTTACCACATAGACATACCTTTCAATCTACTAAAGGAAAGATGAGGGGTAACTTTCCATTCTGTCTCTATTCATATGTCTTTCCTCAATTTATAAAAAGTAAACTTTCATCCACTTTGGACACCTTATTAAAGGTAGAGACATGCCCTATTCTGGTGCCCTCTGTTGGTCAAGATTCTTCTGTTAAATGTTGCCAATTACATGGGGCTTTTTTGGAGACATCTGCATTGCTGGTGTTAGGCAATGAGTGATCCCAGCATGGATGACAAGGTCACGCTCTGCCTTGTACACTGAAATCTCCCAATAGTACAGCCCCAGACCAAGGAGAGAAAGAAGTTCAGTTTGACATCGTGTCCAAAGCAGTTCAAAATCCAGCTTTTTCAGATTGATACTTTGTACCCTGAGTGACTTTTCTTTATATTTCTCTGCTAGTTCAGGACTTGGAAGTGAGAACAGCCTTCTGGCTTTAAAATCTACACTTTTTCACCTCTGAGTCATGAGTCAAGCCCTATAACACATGCTGTAAGGAAAACCTGGGAGGGCAAAGCCCTCTTACATATCTAAACGTTGGTAGTCTAAGGAATTAAATTATTCTTTTCAAATTTAAAATATTTGCCTATTACTAGTGGAGTCTTTATGTTTTTCCACAAATAAATGTTTTTCTTATTAGAGTGGAAAATTCTAGTGATACAGACTTACATTCTGGTGAATGGCAGGTCTTGCTTTGGTCGTACGGGTGACTGTTGCAAACTTGGACAGATAAGTACCCTCGTGGTCTAACCCCACATTCTAGTGAATTTTATTTTTAAATTAACAACATCCAAGTTTATAATAAAATGTTACACTATTTCATATGCTTACTTGCTGCCGCCAGGGATCTCTCAGGGTTGAAGGATAACCATGCCAAGGCAAATTTCTAGGGCTGCTGTGTAGCCAAAATGTCATCTTATTATCACTTTTTTGAATAGTACCTAATCTAGATTTTACTTCTCAGTGAATCAAAATAAATGCCCAGTATCATAGCTTTTTTAAATGGTGCATTTGCTTTATTTTTTAATTGATAAATAAAATCCTACACATGTATTGTGCACAATATGCTGTTTTAAAATATACATAAATTGTGGAATGGCTAAATCAAGCTAATTAACATATGCATTATCTCACTTTTTTGTGGTGAGAACACTTGAAATCAACTCTATTGGCTTTTCAAGAATAAAATACATTGTTATTAACTATAGTCTTCACGTTGTACTATAGATCTCTTGAACTGATTTCTTCTATCTAAATTTTTGTGTCCTTTTGCCAACATTTCTTTTTCTTTTTTCTTTTTTTTTTTTGAGACGGAGTCTTTGCTCTGTCGTCCAGGCTGGAGTGCAGTGGCGACATCGCGGCTCACTGCAAGCCCTGCCTTCCGGGTTCACGCCATTCTCCTGCCTCAGCCTCCCGAGTGGCTGGGACTACAGGCAGCCGCCACCACGCCCGGCTAATTTTTTGTATTTTTTAGTAGAGACAGGGTTTCACCGTGCGAGCCAGCCAGGACGGTCTTGAACTCCTGACCTCGTGATCCACCCGCCTCGGCCTCCCAAAGTGCTGGGATTACAGGCATGAGCCACCACACCCAGCCTTTTGCCAACATTTCTAACATCCATCAGCCCATCCCCTGGTAACCATTATTCTACTCTTTACTTCCATGAGTTCAACTTTTTTAGAATAATAGCTTTTTTGAATCCAATTCTGAACACTGAAGATGAATTGATTGATGAATATACTATGATAAAATTAGAAGCATGGTATTGTGATTTGTGGGCATAGTTGAGGGCATTAATAAATATTATAAAAGACTTAAAAGACGACAACATTTGAGCTGGACTTTAATTAATAAGTAAGAGCACCTAAGTAAAAACTGTAAAACTTAATATTTGGAAGCATAACAAGTATTTATTATTGAGAGCCTACAGTTTGTGGGAGATAGCACAAGAGCTGAAAGAACCAAACTGATTAACAGTTTAAAAGATATTGATAAGTTTTGTTGTCTGTATCACTTTAAAATTAATAACTATTTTCATTACCTCACAAGACACATGTTTAGTTTCCATGATAAACTGTGAACAAAATAGACGAAAGCACTGATGATCATTACTAACTTAAGAAAAAATCATGGTAACTAACATCTTTTGAGAATTTAATATGTCTCAGACATTTTATTATAGATTTTTTTTGGTGTCCTTCAAAGGCCCTTTTTATAGGTGTGATGGCACATTTTACTGTCAACTTGTCTGTGCCATGGGGTTCCCAGATATTTCATCACACATTATTTTGGGTGTTTCTGTGAGAGTGTTTTGGATGAGATTGATACTTAAATCAGTGAACCTTGAGTAAAGCAGATTATCTTCCATAATGTTGGTGGTCCTCATTCAATCAGTTGAGCTGATTATAATGAAAAGATTGGCCTTAGAGCTAGAGAGAATTCTCCAGCAGACTGCCTTCAGACTTCACCTGCGACATCAGCTCTTTCTAGTTCTACAGTAGACGGCCTTTTGACGTGAACTGGAACATAGGTTCTCGTTAGTCTTCAGCCTGCAAGCTCACGATGAAAATTTTGAATTTGTCAACATCCATAATCCCATGAACCCATTTCTTATAATAAATCTTGTGCTATATATATCCATTCTGTGGGTTCTAATACAGTAGGTTTATATTAGTAATTTTATAGATAAGAAAACTGCAACTTAGAGATGTTATGTAACTTGCCCAAGGTTGCAGAGCAATAAGTCTGAACCAAAAATTAAAATGAAAGTAGTTTGACGCCAGAACCAATACATTAGGTTCTACTGAGATTAAATTCAATACCAAATAGTATAAAGTCTGACAGTGGTTGAAAATCAACAGCATTAAGTATAAGATGGAGCCACTGGGCTTAACGTGAAACTTTAAACTATTTTCTTTAAGTTCTATGCAAGTCTATATAAAATGACGATGCTGACAAAAAGAAAGTATTTTTAACTTGTAGAATTGTAGTGGTAAAATGGAAAGTATTGGTCAGGTGCAGTGGCTCATGCCTGTAATTCCAGCACTTTGTGGGACCAAGGCAGGTGGATCACCTGTGGTCAGGAGTTTGAGACCAGCCTGGCCAACATGGCAAAACCCTGTCTCTACTAAAAATACAAAAATTAGCTAGGAGTACTGGTGGGTACCTGTAATCCCAGCTACTTGGGAGGCTGAGGCTACCTGAGAGGTGGAGGTTGCAGTGAGTCAAGATCGCATGATTGCACTCCAGCCTGGGAAACAGCAGGACTCCATCTCACACACACACAAAAAAATACAGAGTATTTTTTTTGTCTTTTCTTCACTTACCCATTAATTCATTATGTTCACAAATATGTTTTGAGCCTCTTCTAAGAGATATGTACATAGAAACAGAAGTGGATAAGAGGAACAAGGTTGCTGCCTCCATGAAGTTTATGATCTAATAAGCTTAATGGAAACATATGCAAGGTAAATATAAAAAAAAGCATTGAACAGATCGGAAGTTTAATGATCATTGAGAATATAACACATAGGGACTAATTTAGATTAGAAACTCACAGATATCACAGATATCTTCTCTGCAGGTTGTGCATTAAAATAGAAACTTAATATTTAGCAAAAATTAATCAAACAGGAAATTTGATGGGGGAAAAGAGGGATGTATAGGGAAGAGGAGGAGAGGAGTACACACTGCAGAAGAGTGTAATCCCTTTAAATTTATGTGTAGAAAAGGATTGAATATATTTTCGTTTCTGAAAGAACTGGGACAAACATATTCTGGATTTTATGTCCTTTTATTGACTTTTATCATGAAGGTGGCATCAAAATTGGAATTTCATTATTTGATGTGCGGGGAGGCTCTATTGATAATGGTCATTGAATTCTGGGGCACTAGATGACATCATGACAATTTTCTGGAAGCCAAATAATAGCCTTTATCAACAGAATTGAAATGCTAATTTTACACCCTTGGGAAGGGGTAAACTGTGCTTTCTGATGTGCATTCACTGGCTAATTAATTGAGGACACAGAGAGGAGATCGACTAGGAGGGCCATATATGACCTAATAGCTGCTCCTCCCAAATCTTTCTTTACAACAATTACGACCTTCCCTCACCTCCTGTCTCTGTTTTGCTCCTAATTAACTCCTACAAAATGCAAATTCTCCAGGAAATTCTCCCTAACCCAACCTCTGTGTTTGAATGCATATGTTTTCTGTTCTCCTATTGTATCTTAAATACTTTATTTCCACACCAGCATTAGATTGTAATTACCATTTTACACGTTATTTCTCCTAGGAACGAACTCATTGAGGTCAAGTAAAATAAAGCTAAACCAAACTTATTTCACAGTGGCATTAAAAAAAGATTTATATAAAGTAGGAAGCATGATCAAAGGACAAAAACCTAGGAACTAATAGATGTATTGAGTTTCAAGTTTCAGGCTTTTAAAAAACAAATTTCTGAGTAACAAATATTTTACAAATGTAGTCATACCTTTGCCAGAATGACAATCTACAAAAATATGCGGCCGTGGATTCAAATGCAAAGTAATACTTTACTTAAATTTTAATTTTAGGATTCAGTTAAAAATACATATGATTTTTACCCAATTTTCCAGTATTGTATACCATTTTAACTACTTTCTTAAATAGTAATATTCAATTTAATATAATACAGCATGATTAATTGCTTGAAACCTATCACTGTGCTTGGAGAGAAAACAATACATTTGAAAAATAGAAGTAAGTTAATTTTACTAAAAAGAAATAGCCTTGATATATTACAAAGTGTATTTAGACAGACAAATATTAAATGCATGGTTTGTTGTCTTTTTGCTCATAGTGAAGATTTCCTTTCTTGTAAGGGTCCCCAAAAACCATTATCTTGGTTTCTCAGAATACAAAGTAACAGATCACTTGGACTCGGGAAGGGAAACAACACACCGGGGCATATTATGGGGAGGGGGGAAGGGGAAGGGATGACATTGGGAGTTATACCTGATGTAAATGACGAGTTGATGGGTGCTGACGAGTTGATGGGTGCAGCACACCAACATGGCACAAGTATACATATGTAACAAACCTGCACATTATGCACATGTACCCTAGAACTTAAAATATAATAAAAAAAAAATTAAAAAGTACAAAAAAAAAAAAAAAACAAAACAGTTGACTAGTGTGTGTAACAGAACAATTTTATTCATATGGTATGAAAGAACCAGTCTTTTTAGTATGTGGATGTCGCAAAGTGTCGGGGGGAAATTCAGCGATCTTCTCACTTTCTACTTTTTTCTAATCTATTAAAATTCTTCCAGATTGCCTATTGCAACTACAGCTGTGAGCCTGTGTTTGTCACTAGACCAAAGTGTAAATAGACTTTACCATTGAGCATATACATGGAGAATGAGTAAAGATTCATTCCCACCTTGCCCAGAACAGTACACAGACATAACAGTTTTATTTGATGCTATCAAGGCTAGTGGGAAATGTCTAAATGTCAAGCCAATTTCTATCAATGAGTACTAAACAACTGCGTTTTGAATTAGGATTAAGTTTGCTATTGAAGAGAAATATTGATTGAGATCCTGATGCTATACAATTTTTAATCTTTAGCTTAAGCATTTTTTAACCATATTTGCATATACAAATGAAAATCTACAGTTAAATATTAATATTTAACCTGGAGATTTATTTTATATATCGCTTACTTAAAAATATTGACATAATTTAAAATAAAATATAATCATTTATTCTGATAATGTTCAATAGACTTACTGATATATTAAATTATGATGATAATAATGATTCAAATTAGTCTGATGGAGAAAATTAATTTAAGTGGAGTACAATCTGGAAAAATAAATCATGAAATTTTATGTTCACATAATTTCCCTTTTGTTTCCTACATTTTGACCAGAAATATGATTGAATAAAAAAATAATAAATGTCAACAGAAAAACAATTTTATGAATGTTGAAACCTACATTGCTTTTATAAGATAAATGAAATATACAGGTCATAGTAATTTACTGAATTCATTGGTGTGCTGTCATTAAGCCCTTATTCTCTTTATCTATGAGTGGTGCTTTATAATTTCAAATAATTTTTAAGCTTTTATTTACTTATTTTCCCAAGAAATTCATGGGATATTAGCCAAACATCATTACTCTCATTTTACAGAATAGGAAGCTACATTAGAGTCAATTATCTAAGTCATAAATAACACACCTAGAGCAATGACACTGCTTTTTAAAAAATGCCAACATAGTGTTTATTTCATTATATTGTACTGTGTCTTAAATAGAATATTTTCAATGATAAATTTTGTAATTGTATTACAATGGTGCCAAGGAGTATGCTGATGATTCGTATCATTATATTTTCAAATATACCATTTGAAAAAATGTATAACTATATTTTGATACTCAGGTTCTCTCAAGCTCACTAATGTGTTTCCACTTTTTTATTTTAAGCAGATTTTTGAAAGTGTAGGAAAAACTGAAAAGGTCAAGAAGTAGCACATTTTTATATAATAAAAATTAAAAGCTTACTTTTTGCTCATAGAGGTATCATTTAATAAAATATTGCCATATCTATTCCAAAATATGCTAATTGATATAATAAAATAATACTAGTCATCTTTATTTTGGAAGAATAATATTGCAGATTAATTGTCCAAAATATTTGACTATACAAATAACTTTTTTTTTTTTATTTTTCTTTCTTTCTTTCTTTTTTTTTTTTTTTTTTTTTTTTTTTAAGAAACAGAGTCCTGCTTTGTCATTCAGGCTGCAGGGCAGCTGGGCAATCATGGCTCACTGCAACCTCAACATTCTGGGCTCCATTGATCCTTCCACCTCAGCCTCCCAAGTAGCTGGGACTATAGGTTTGCACCACCATGCCAGCCTAATTTTTGTATTTTTCATAGAGACCAGGTTTTGCCATGTTGCCCAGGCTGGTGTTGAACTCCTAGACTCAAGCCCACCCATCACGGCCTCCCAAAGTGCTGGGATTACAAGCATTAGCCATTGCAACCTGCCCAAATAACTTTTACATAAGCAATTTTGTTTATGGATCTCAGGATTTAAAATGATTTTATGTGTTTTAATAATGTTGACAGATTGCATCATGTAGCTGATAATATTACTTTACAGTTCACCTTTGTATCCAAAGTCTACCCAAAGACTAACCACTTTCTAATTATTACTACAAAGATGTCATGAAATGTGAGTGGTAGTACTGTAAAAACGTATTACTGCCTGTACACTTCTGTAAAAACAGAAGGCCTCCCAAATATGCAAATGCCATCGTCTCCGACAAAACTATGAAAAAAGGAGACTCCTGGCAAGTTATTCAGTTCATTGAAATGATGCAGGATTTTTCTTGGTCACTTTGCCGGCCAGGAACCTCCACAGCTGGTGATGTCCCTGCTTGGGCCTCCCTTGGCCCCCAGGCCTGCAGCAAGAAGCGCCCTGTCCACTCCACCTGCTGGGCCGCGCCTGGCCTGGGTCCCACACTGGCTGCTGCGTGCCGGAGCCCACCTGTGTTAAAACTTGCACCCATGTTCGGCAGTTCCCGAATTCTTCTGCCGCATCCAAGAAGAATGAGATTATGCTAAAAATTGAAGGGGGAGGAGAGCAGAGAATAATTTTATTGAGTGACGGAACAGCTCTCAGCTGAGAGGAGATGCGGGGGCGGTCCCCCACCTCAAGTTGGGTGGTCTCACTGAGTATGTCTGGGTCAGGGGCTTTTACGGACTCAGAATGGGGGAGTGCATGATGATTGGACTGAGCATGAAAAAAAAAAAAAGCTAAAACAAAGACGCCGCTCAAAGATAGCCACAGCAGCGTTAAAAATAAATAAATAAATAAATAAATAAATAAATAAATAAATAAATAATAAAAAAATAAAAAAGCAATTAGGGAAGGGTAGTTATGTGTAAAATAGGTGAAGGGTGAGGAGCAATCAGAGGAAAGTGCACCAAACAAGAAGGGAGGTTCACAATCTAGTCCGTGGATTTATCTGAGACTTGTAGCTTGGCTTTCAGGTTTTAAACTGTCTTTACTTTGAAGGTGAGGTCTCATCAGGGACCTGCCCCTCCTGCCGCTATTATAACCGCTTCAATTAATCATTTACAACATACATGGTATGGTGAGATCATCCCCAGGTCCCAAACAGTGAGCACCCGACAGAAAAAGCAATTGGACCGTTTTTGATTATTAAAATATAGATTTTATTTTTTGGTTTGTATCATCTGTGTTTGATTTAAAGGTATAATTTGATAACTAAAAAAAAGTTTTAATAGAAATATCACCAGTATTGTCTCCAGAATTAGATAAGTAGTTTTAAAGGAGGTAACTAAAGTAATTTTAACAAGATGACATTTACAATCTACAACGAGAAAGAAATACAAATATTTATGAACTAAATAGCACAGCCTTTGTACTCATAATGCATGCATGGCAGAGGAAAGGCTTAAAACTGAATTGGTAGAAATACCATAGAAACAGGAATTGCTAACTATCCTTTGTCAACCTATGTCAAATTAAGTAGAACTAAAGCAAGTATGAAGATTAGAAAATTATTTTTTACCAGTGGATATAAACTGACTCTTCTAACTGGAAAAAGAGGCTATAAATGGAAAATTGATTGAGTGTCAGATTTCAAGAATACCCTCAGACTCTCAAAGCATTTTATATAAAGCCAGTCTAATATTAATGACAAAACATCATTACAATACAGTTTACATTGTAACACTTTGTGATTCCATTTGAATGTTTCAAATGCAGGCAAAACTAATCTGTATTTTCAAAAGTCTGAAATATTTGTCATTGGAGTGGGATGGTAACAGGAAGGGAAATGTGGTGGCTTCTGTAGTTGTGATTACTTTCCGATTCTTGATCTGGATGGTATTACATGTGCCTGCTCTCTGTGAGATAATATCAACATTATTGCAATTAGAAATTGTGTCCTTGTCTCTACCTATGATACACTTCTCTAAAAGTCTATTGAAATATAAAATCAGGAAATCTAATTGATAAACAAGTATATAGCTTTTTAAATTAAACCTTAGTCAATACAATTCTATAGTACTATTAAAAATGACATGGAAATAATAATTCAAAACAATACAAGTAATTAATAAAATTCTTTCAATTTTTAGGTCAAGAAAACTACCACAGGATCATCTCCAAACATATTTAAAAAGTATTTGTTTTATTTGGTTATATATTTTTGTTTAAAAATAGTCAGCTGATATATATAGAGAAAGAGTACTTTACAACTCTTTTCTTGGATTTAAAGAAGGTAAATACCTTGAAATGTATATTATGTTCATGTTTAGAAAGTCAATTTTGTAATAAAATGATAATTTTTAATCAAACAATCTGATCACAAAAAATTACAGACAAAATGTTTGAATCTGAAAAAGTATCATCTTAAAAAAACAAATGAAGATAACCAGAATACTTCTGAAAAAAATATTCAAAGCAGATATCAGAATTCAAATTTGGATGCTGAAAACTTTAGGGATTGTCCACAGCAAATAATCTGATTTTATATAACTAGAGAAAACATGATAATGATGTTAGTATAACTTATAAGTTATTTGGAAAACAACAAATTTGAAATTTTACCTTATTCTACAATAAAGCAAATGCTAGTCAAAGTTTTAAATCTAAAAACAAAACCACACAATAAAATGCAATTATACTTATATAATGTAAAAAATTATTGTCATGAAGGTCAAAGATCCAGCATCAGTGCAGTCCTTGCTGATAAACTTTATCATGCTTTAGAAAAATCAAAAAACATATATTTTGAAAAAAATTACAGAATATATGTAACTATAACATACAAAGATCTAATAGAAATCAAAATGAAGAATAAACAACTTTAGGAAAATTGTTGATTTTCATGTAAATTTAATTTACACAAACTTAAGGATAGAAAAATAAATCTCTTAAGAGAAGAGAGTAAAAAGTGTTCGATCTCACTGAAAATTAAGCAAAAGAGGATTTCAAAACATGTTAAATTTTTACCTATCAAATTGGAAAATGTTTGATAACACTCATTTTTCTTAATGTTTTAAAGGTGGTGCATTTTCATACCTGTGGTTGATATTATATATTGGAGCGTTTGACAACTTGCTAAAATTTTAAAATGTATATATTTTTAAAACCAGAAATGACTTGGCTGTCAATTGACTAGTTATACAGAAAAGTACACTAAAATATATTTGTGAGTTTAGTCATTGAAATGTTAGTTGTGATAAAAGAAAAATCTGAAGACAATATAAAAATTCATGGATGGCCGGGCGCGGTGGCTCACGCCTGTAATCCCAGCACTGTGGGAGGCCGAGACGGGCGGATCACAAGGTCAGGAGATCGAGACCATCCTGGCTAACACGGTGAAACCCCGTCTCTACTAAAAATGCAAAAAATTAGCCGGGCGTGGCGGCGAGCGCTTGTAGTCCCAGCTGCTTGGGAGGCTGAGGCAGGAGAATGGCGGGAACCCGGGAGGCGGAGCTTGCAGTGAGCCGGGATCGTGCCACTGCACTCCAGCCTGGGCCACAGAGCGAGACTCCGTCTCAAAAAAAAAAAAAAAAAATTCATGGATGAATCAATTGCCATATAAACTATAAAACATAGCCAATAGAATAGTATTCAGATTTAAATACAAAAGCAGAATTATATGTGGCAACAAAATATTTCCAATAAATGAACTGCAGATTAACGTGTATGACTTCATTTGTGTATATGTTCAATACGCACAGAAATAACAAGGTAATTAATCTGACATTTACTTTTATTTCAGAAAATAATTGTTGTCATTAGGACATTTTGTGTTGAAAGTCTGGGCGTTGAAAAAAAAGAAAAGTTTTCTTTTTGTTTTACTGTCTTCCTATATAACCTAAATATATTACCAGTACCTGATATGTAAGCTAGGTTTCAAATGATATAGGAAAAACATAACAAATTATAAAACCTAAATCATTTATCCATCAGAGTTTATACTTCATATATTTGACTTTCTGCTCCTTTCTCTGCAAGTCTAACTTAATGGTTTTATAATGTGTATTTCCTAATATAGATATGGCTGGAAATCATATATATTCTTTTTACATTTTAAGATTATAGATAACATTGCAGTGGACACCTTTGTAATACATCACAGAATCCATCTCTCACATTTGAAGAGAAAAAGACCTATATTAATAACATATTTGAAAGTAGTTGGAATATTTCCCAAATTGATTTTCAGTATTTACAGTGTTTGTAACTTGTATTTCCTCATAATAGCAAAACATATTCCCAGGTAGCAATCACTCTGTATATAAAATTGTACATTTCATACATACTAAATAAAGTTAAAAGGTCACAAAAATAAAATTGTATTCAGTAGAAATTGAGAGACAAACATATCATTTTATATTATTGTTCCCTACAATTCCATATCCCAGGGATAAATAGTATAAATAGTTTGCCTTATTTCTTGACATTTTTCATATATATATATCTTTTACATGAAATGTAATTATTTATATTATTATATTCTTATTTTAAGTGCTGACAATATAGGTACAAAATATACTTAATATTTCATTATTTTTCTTTTAATTTTTGGAACATTTTGTGAATTTGTGATCCTTTTCCTATGTTTAATATTCTTTAAGATTTCTTTATATGTCAGTTACTTGAGTTATTTTACTTATAAATTTGCAGAAATCCTTTGTGTTAGGTTTTTTTTTTTTTTTAATTTGTTGTCTTCATTTACCTTTCCTGTCCATTACCCCACAGAGGTTCTAATACCAATAACCTGGGAAAGCAACACTACTGATAAGTAAAGTACAAGAAACTCTGTTATCTAAACAGTTTTTGATTGGCTCCTTCCATGTGAGATTTTAACTAGTTTGTAGTTATACTTAGCATACCTACTGTGTTATTTCATTAACTTTTGTTTGTGCTTTTTTTTTTTTTGAGAAAGAGTCTAGCTCTGTTGCTGAGCCTGGAGTGCAGCGACACAATCTCCGCTCACTGCAACCTCCACCTCCCTCCTGGGTTCAAGAGATTCTCCTGCCTCAGCCTCCCGAGTAGCTGGGATTACAAGCACGTGCCACCATGCCCAGGTAATTTTGTATTTTGAATAGAGACAGGGTTTCACCGTATTGGCCAGGGTGGTCTTGATCTCCTGATCTGTTGATCTCCTGATCTCATGATCCGCCAGCCTCAGCCTCCCAAAGTGCTGGAATTACAGGCATGAGCCACCTCACCTGGCCTGTTTATGCTTTTTCTCCCCATAATTACTTCCTGTACTTTAGAATTAAGAATCAACTTCATCTAAAGAGTGTCAAGACCATCTAAACTGATGCTCCATATTTCACAGACACTTCTGTGTCACTACTTTGCAGTTGCAGTCATGAGATATGCTTTCATATTTTCAACATATTTAAGCTTGAAAGTGGAATTCAGTATAAGGGAGAAGGCAGGACATGAAGTAATTATTTTGGAATCAGAGGCAATAATTCAGGCTAACATCAATGTTGCTAAATTATATCAAAAAATCATTGTTTCATCATATGTGTGAGAGGAATCTGAATGAAATAATTAGAGTTCATAGTAAGAGAACACAAGCCCCCACTTCAGTTTAGCATACACCCTACATACAGGAGAACACAAGCCCCATATCAGTCTAGCATATACTGCAACTAGTATATTGCTGCATTTCAAGAATATTGCCATTATTGGGTGTCCAATTCCTCAAATACATTACACGGGAAAACATTTTGATCTTAAAAGTGTTGAATACCTTTACTGAAATGGCATACCTTAAAGACCTACATATTTATTGGGAAAAGTCATGTTGACAGTTCTTCTAACATTCTGAGTGACAGAGAGGTTATAAGAGTTAGGCTTGAATTAGAAGAGATTTAGTATTAATATTAGAAGAGATTCTTGCCATTGCTTAATGTGGTTAGAATCACCACAACTGCCCCAAGTCACACGTACATCCATCCATGCAGGCGCACACACACTTATACAATCTCAAAGGTTGTTTTACCAAGTAAACAAGCAACAATGCTGACCTAAGTGAAGTAATGCTGCTTAAATACTTAAACTGTCAATTTGAACTAACTAGGATTTCAAATTGAATGAAAGTATCTGTTGTTCATGTTTTACTCTCATGGGGAATTGTTTACTTACTAGAAAAATACCCTTTATCAAATCTGTCATGGTTTTATGACGTACTTACTTTCAACCCTTTCCATATACACTTCTGAAAATTCAGATATGTGGTTTATAGAGCATTACCATGTGCTGGTAATAATAGGCTTATATTAGAGCAAACACACACACACTTTGAATTTTTGAAGTAACTCATTTTAAATTGTTTTCCTACAAGTTATAATAATTTCAAATATTTTCATTGCAATTATAAATAAAATTTTAAACTCCTTAAAGGTTATGTATATCAATGCCATAGGTTAAAACAGGATTTTGCAGTAGGTTAAAATAGAATTTTGCATTGGCTAAATAGAATTTGGGATATGTAGTTTATAGGTTTTAAGACTTCAATTTGAAGAACATCAAGAAGGTACACAAAAACAAGAAATATTCATCGCAAGGGCAAAAGTAATTTACTTCTATTGTGCATCAGTGCATCAGAAGAGTAGAGTCAGGCTGAAACTTTACAGATAAGAATGCACTTCAATGCCAATGATCTTGCTAAAAAATTTGTGAAAAAGGAAACCAAAATAATTTTCTCCTTCCGCATCCTTTTTTTCCCTATATTGCCTTACTTTGTTATAGATAAATAAGAATGTACAATGGAGAGGAATGAATGGCCTATTTCACCTTGTATTTTGGAATTCCTATAGTTTAAGAAATCACATTGATTCCTACAGTATAGAAAGGTCTACAGATTTCATTTTTTATGACACATTTAACTGACTCCAATAAGTTACCAAATACTATTCATTTTTGTTTATTTCTTTTGAGAAAGAATTAATGAGAAATCAAAATAAAAACCTAAGCCTCCTCCCAACCAACTGAACAGATTTTCTCTATGGGCAAGACTCCAGAGAAACTTTACAAACTGAGTTCCCAGCCCTGACAGGATAGGAGGTGAAGACGGTCCTCGTTCTACTCCCTCCGGCCATCAGGATTTTTTTACTAAGAGTTGAACGGAAACTGGCCCTTTGGAAAGTCTTGCTCCACCACTGATTTCTAGACCTGCTCCAGTGGGGTGACGCTGCCCTTTCCTTTATGCAGTTTCGAGGCAGCAAAGGACCAGCTTTCCTTCCTGATGAGAGTCTTGACCATGGACTGGCTCTCAGCAGCTTTTGGAAGTTGCACCCTTAGTGCCCCGTGTGTCGTCTGCTTCACCTTTTGATATATACAGTTGAACTGTTATACAGTTACATGTTAAATCTCCACCCCAAATGAAGCATGGTGTCCCCTCATGAATATTCATAGCTCCTCCTATAACCTGTTGAATATGAATACTTAGCCAGCTCTTTCAGTATAAATTCCTGTTTTCCTCCTCTGAAACAACTGCTTTTTGGTTTTATCAGGAAGCTCTGCTTCCTGCCTGCATGTTGTGATTACCTTTTTAAGAAATAAGGTCTCCTTTCTAAATTTAGAGATTTTGTGACTTTTTCCATAGCTAACTAGTATAATATGACCTATTCAGATTCATAAGAATACTTTCTACTAATAATTTTTTGAAAGGATGTTAGTGGAGTTGACTTGGCACTGACAAGGTTTTGACTCTGATTAGTAGACAAGAATTTAGTCCATTTACTAAGTAAACGTAATTCAGAACTTCTATTATTACACTGCTGGGAAAAAAGAAAGAAAGAAAGAAAAAAGAAAAGAAAAGAAAATCACATTATTTTTATATTCTGGTATTGTTGATCTGAGGAAAGTGAATAACACCTGTAAAATTATAGAGAAATACCTTAAGTAAAGAGGTTATTCACATATATACACTTTGATCAAGAGCAGTGGCTCATGTCTGTAATCCCAGAACTTCACTGAGGAGGGTGAATCACTTGAGCTCAGCATTAAAGACCTGATCTGATCAACATGGCAAAACCCTGTCTTTACAAAAAACACAAAAGGAAAAAATAAAATAGCTGGGTTTTGTGGTGAGTGCTTGTGGTCCCAGCTACTCGGGAGGCTGAGGCATGAGAATTGCTTGACGCCTGGACGCAGAGACTGCAGTGAGCTAAGATCATGCCACTGCATTCCAGCCTGGGGCAGCAAAGGAAGGCCCTGTGTCAAACAAACAAACAAACAAACAAAGCCCCACCATATACATACTTACTACGTGTTAGCTTTTTCTCCTAATTACAAAATTATTTTTTCCTGATTTTGCTATTGAATTTTTTCAATAGATCACAGGTTTCTGGCAATTTTCATAATTGTAATTTTTTCAAGGTAACCTTCACATTTACCTTATCTTTGTTCTTCCAGAGATAGTGTGTCTGGCACCTAGCTGATGTTCAAAAAATTGTTGGGGGCTGGATGTGGCAGCTTATGCCGTAATTCCAGTGCTTTGGGAGGTTGGAGGAAGAGGATCGCTTGAGGCCAGGAGTTTGAGGCCAGCCTGGGAAACAAAGTGAGACCCTGTCTCTACAAAAATAAATTATAAAATTAGATGGGTCACAGACGTCTGTCGTCCTAGATAGTTGAGAGGCTGAGGCAGAAGGATGGCTTGACCCCAGGAGTTGGAAGCTACAGTGAGCTATGATCACACCACTGCACTCTGGGCTGAGTGACAAAATGACACTCTGTCTCTCCCTCTCAAAAAAACTAAGTAAATAAATAACTTATTGTTGAACTCAACAAACCTAATTTATATGACAAAATGCAGTTCCCCCTGTATTTCTTTAGCCCATTTCTTCACACAAATATTCAGTATGTTTTTTAAATTAAACTGGAATAAGTAACATGAGAGTTGCTCAGATGTTTAGTGTATAGTGCTCATAATTATTATGCAATCCTTGTCATCATGCGCAAATAGTGCTTTAGTTGTCACTTTTAATTTTGTATTTGATTTTTAACATACTATAAGATTCTAGTTATTGTGTTTGGTCTCCAAATGTATGAAATATGACTTTAGAATTAATCTGTGTTCAGCTACTAATAATAAAAAAATTGTCAGTCATTGGCAGGTAGGAGTTGGATATCTTTTGATGTAAAGAGTATTTTTTATAAAGAATATTTTATATCCAAATAATTGAAAGGTTAACATTTGCATCAGAATCTGGGGTATTTAATTTTGTTGTAATTCAGAATAACATAGTATATCAATGTATTGCACTAACTGCATGTTTAGCAATATATTCATTTAAATGATTTAAATAACTTATATAATTAGAAAAGTTATTAAAATTATAGGTCATATACAATTTGGGGTTACAATGTAATTTAATTTTTGCATCAGGACTATATTATTTTTAAAAATGTATCTGTAAGACATATTTACTTGCAAGTATGGGAAAGTTTAACAAACTTTGGTTGATTTTTTGTTATCTTGAATGTTCAGGCTAGTGGATTTTCTTTTAAAAAGAATTCAACTTGACAGGAACATATTGTGCCACTGGAAGAAGTGATTAATCCTTATATTCATGGATTAGTAAAATGACAAAGTGAAAACTTGTCATAAATACTAAGCTTAGCCAGGTTAATTTTCTTTTCATCCTAAGATAGGGAAAAAGCTGTCTTAGAAATTATTACCTTGGTTGTATGTGTAGATATATTTCTTTGAGTTTTTAGCTCTATCTCTATTCTAGAAATAAATATTTCTCTCAAATAGGTATACATTTTATTTTTTATTTTTCTTCCATAGATTTGACTCTCAAAATGAAATATTTTAAATAAAATGCACATACTGTAGTAGCATCCCTCTATGTTTCATTTTGGTTACAATCACTTGTGTTTTCAAGTAAAATAATATGTCAAGGGTATTTATTCTCATGTCACTGATTTCAAATATGAATAATGCCCAAATGATAGACTTTATAAGTAATATGGTGTCATTTGCATTGCATGGAATAGCAATTTATATTATACTACTAGTTTTATGTTTCCCTTGTAAACTTATTTTCTATTTAAATATGCAACTTAAAATATGCTATGAAAATATATTTTTTTTTTGTTTTTTGAGACAGAGTCTCACTCTGTCACCCAGGCTGGAGTGTAGTGGCGCAATCTAGGCTCACTGCAATCTCTGTCCCCCAGGTTCAAGTGAGTCTTCTGCCTCAGCCTCCCGAGTAGCCTCAGCCTCCTGAGTAGCTGGGACTACAGGCACACACCACCATGCCCAGCTAATTTTTGTATTTTTAGTAGAGACAGGGTTTCACTATATTGGCCAGGTTGGTCTCGAACTCCCGACCTTATTATCCGCCCACCTTGGCCTCCCAAAGTGCTGGGATTACAGGCGTGACACACTACACCCAGCAGATAATGTAATTTTTAAGTGAACATTTAAATGTGCAACAATGCAAATAATGTGCAGGTCAAGGAACAAATCAGATAAAGTCAGATGAATTATTAACAGTGATAAATTACCAAAATAAAAGAAATTCTGTTTACAATGAATGTTAAATTTTGTAAACATTTAAAAACATTATGTATTCTCGTTTATCTGTGGAACCTAAAAATTAAAACAATTAGACTCATAGAGATAGAGAGAAGGATGATTATCAGAGAGAGGAAAGCATAATGGGTAGGGGAAGAGAGGAAAGGATAATGGGTAGGGGAAGGGAGATGGTTAATTAGCACAAAATATGAGGAGAATAAAGAAGACCTAGTATTTACTAGCACAACAGTGTGACTGTAATAAAAAATAACTTAATTGTATATTTTAAAATAATTAAAAGAGTATTATTGGGTTGTTTGAAACACAAAGATAAATGCTTAAAGTAATGGATACCCTTTTTACCTTGATATTATTATTACACATTGCATGCCTGTATCAAAATCTCAAAGTTTTGGGGTGCCAAAAAAGAGAGATTTTATATTCAAACCTTATTAGGTTGAGCCATGTAAAATTGCCGTTTCATAGAACAAAAATCTTGAAATACTTCACCTAATTCAAGATAATAATTCACAAAAGCATAGCATGGAAATGTATCTTTCCTGGTTCCCTTTAAATCCTGGTTCACTCCTATAAGCAAAGTATATTCTATGTATTGAGATCATCTCCAAAGATAGTAGTTTAAAATTTTTATATATCAGAATAAAATACATATGACAATGAAATATAAGAGTAACATACTTGTGTACTTGAACAATAGATGACTATGTTATTACAGAGGATTGAGTTGCTATCTATAAAGTCATTATATTTTAGATCTAGGAAAGATGATATGTCATTCAAATAATGTGTCTTTCAAATAAGAAATGACATTTAGAGAAGGACTAGCTTGTTCGAGCTTGCACAAATAATACAACTGAGAGTATAATCCTTGTCTTCTGGTTCCCCGTCTTAATGTGGATTTTCTAGTGGAATTGAGCATGGTTTGTTATATGGCTTCTGAAGTAAAACTTGCTTAAGTGGAGCAAGGATGTGACTGCAGAAAGTCTATTATAAGAAGTAATCAATAAGGGGAAAACAAAAAATCCTGATGGGTACAGGAGCCCAAGAGCAGAACTAACAACCACATATTTTAAGTATGGCAATTCTAGGCAATTTCAGTGAAACACTGAGCTAGAAGAGGAATCCAGTCTGAGGTCTTCAGTAGCAGATGCTGGGAGCATCAGTCACGGAAAGAGGCAAAGTTAGAAAAATGACTAACACGAAGTTCTGGGTTTGGACCAAAGACAAAAGTAACTGAGTGGTTGGAGAATTTCTGTTTCTGAGAAAAAGGAGTGAAGCAGCCAGGAATTATGGAATGTGAGATTAAGAAATCTGATTTGAGAACCTACCATCAATCATTGTAAAACATTAAAGTCCACTGGTTGTGGGGTAGGAATAATAGATATTTTCTTTTTAGACTGGGAAATATATTAATATAAAATAAATTCTTATGGTTAAATGTCCTTCAACAGCTTCTAGGCTTGTATTAGAATGGTGGGGGCCATATTGTAAAGTCAGTGTTCCTTCAAGATGCTTCCAGGACGAGAAAGAAAAAATTTGATAATCAAATCTATGAATACATTCTGCTTTTTTTGAAAGCCACATGGGGATTAGAATCCCCTTCTTTCCTCCCCATGATAGTTTGATTTTTCTCTCCAATATTGCACATATTTCTCTCTCCTCTGCATTAGATTCAGACGTTTCATGTTGTCTTCTCTTATAGACTACCAAACTATTTAGGATACTTTAGTATCTCCTATAGGAAATAACATAGTTTTTTTTACAGTCAATAAAACTGTATTAGTTTATTTATTATCATGTGACATCATGATATTTGTACCTATCTCAAAATTATTGTATTAAGTAACATAGGTTAAATGGCTTTGAAATTTGTTCTTACTTGGAGTGGAAATAAGTTCTATGATTTTTTTTTTTTTTTTTTTGTCCGTGCTTACAATGAGATAGGTTCTATTTGAAATGCTTTACATTGCTTAACCCACTTAATCCCCTCAATAATCCAATGGCACAGGTACAATTATTATTCCCATTTGCTAGCTGAGGAAATGAGGCATAAAAAAAATCAAAATTCTCATGTATAGTACTTATGTAGCTATTTACATTGATGTAGATATGCCAGAGGAGTATTATAATTTGCAATGACATTGTATAAATATTCAAATTTGATGGAGCCTTTCCTACTGCTTACAATTCAAGTGGTTTTCTATAAAAGGTAAAATTCTTGAGTAATAAACAGATTTCATTATTTTAAACAATACAGAGAAGAGTTTCTTATATTCTTCAGTGAAGTATAATGTACTAGAAAAGGCTAGACATTAATTCAAATAACAAAATATGAAAGCTTTGAGAATAAGAACTGTAAATTATTCATTTTTTTAAATGAAATGATCCCAAAGACTAGTGTAATGTCTTCCCCATGGGAAATATTAAAGAAATGCTTATTCAACAATGTTACACCGATTATATGAATAGGGTAAATTTACTTATCCTCTTTGAAACTTATTATCTTCTCATTTATAATAAAAATATACTAATATCTACTTTCTAGTTATTGGAATGAGTATATCAGAAATGATAGATCTTACGTGTTTTCAAAATTAGGATGTAATTTTTATTCAGCACATATGTGCATTTAACTTTTGATATCTCCACTATATGGCCTTAGTAATGCTCCATTTGCATTAATTGAACAGATGTAATAAAACATAGGTTAAGGCCGGGCGCGGTGGCTCAAGCCTGTAATCCCAGCACTTTGGGAGGCCGAGACGGGCGGATCACGAGGTCAGGAGATCGAGACCATCCTGGCTAACACGGTGAAACCCCGTCTCTACTAAAAACTACAAAAAACTAGCCGGGCGACTTGGCGGCGCCTGTAGTCCCAGCTACCTGGGAGGCTGAGACAGGAGAATGGCGTGAACCCGGGAGGCGGAGCTTGCAGTGAGCTGAGATCCGGCCACAGCACTCCAGCCTGGGCGACAGAGCGAGACTCCGTCTCAAAAAAAAAAAAAAAAAAAAAAAAAAAAAAAAAAAACATAGGTTATATGTTTATTGCATATTGATTATATTGAGGCCATATATAAATAATTACAAATGCTTTTCTAATCATGAGAAACACTGAATGCATTGTTCAAGTTCCCAGTGAATTAGAATGTTTTGGCTCCATCAATAACCTTGAAGAAAAATTTGAAGAACAAATTTGAGAAACATAAAGTACCAATCAAACTAAGAAAAACAGATACTGCGTCATACACACAAAATAATATTCTTCATTAATTTATGGGAAATGTCAGGATTTGTGAAGATAAATTTGATAATTATAAATTATTATTATTATTATTTTTGAGACAGAGTCTTGCTCTATCACCCAGGGTAGAGTGCAATGGCGCTGTCTCGGCTCACTGCAACCTCTGACTCTAGAGTTCAAATGATTCTTCTGCCTCAGCCTCCCGAGTAGCTGGGACTATAGTTGCATGCCACCACACCCAGCTAATTTTTGTATTTTTAGTAGAGACAGGGTTTCACTGTGTTGGCCAGGGTAGTCTTGAACTCCTGACCTCATGATACTTCAGCCTCCCAAAGTGCTGGGATTACAGGAATAAGCCACCACGCCTGGCTGAAATTATTATTTATTATTAAATCTAAACCTAACCTTGAGATATGTTGTAAGGAATCATAAACGTCTTTCTGTAAACCTACATCCCTCATGAACTGGGCATACAAGTTTTGATCCCTTCTAACTTAGAAACGCATGCACACTAGCATTAAAATAAAGGAACCTGGTCTTTGTGTGTTCTGTTTTGTGTTCTCTTGCTGTGCGAACTTACCTAAGTGTTATGGGTACCCCTGCTACCTAGTAACTGTGATCTGTTGCATGTGACCCTTTACAGGGGTCTAAAATACTGTATTTTTCCTCGTTCTGTTCTCTGAATGCCTGCCTGGTTTTGAGTAAGAATATAACCTCAGCCAATGATAAGACTCACCATTCCTTACTTAACCCTGGCCAGTTAAGTAAGAAGATGAACTTACTATCTGCCCAAACTAATAAATAACCAAACCATAGCAGCTATAGAATGGCTCAATAAATAAATTTTAAAAAACAGTAAATTTTTAAAAGGAATAGTTATCCTGAAGTAATCTTTATTAATGACTATAATGTCTCGTGACTTAACAAATAGGTTCCTGGCCAATTTTGAATAAGTACATTCAAAGGGAAGGAAATGGCCCAAATCAGGGCAAACTATATCACAGTTTTAGTATTAGAATACCTGATTAGAGTCAGATGCAACAAACTTTGTCTCAGATGAGAACAAACTGTTCATTCTTATTATTTATTTGCAGAAATCAATGAAAGGTTGCTAAAATGTAAGCTGATCCACAAAGTATGAGAGAATCTTGCAAAGAATATGGCAGCTGAGATTTAATACAAAAAAAATTGAAACTTAGATAAGAAATTACCTAACCTTCTATTTTAGAAGCAAATCATAAAAAGAGAAGATTGAAGTCTATAAGATGTCAACTTTTTCAAATATTTTAAGTAAACAAATACATATCTTATTCTATTTTTACATTAACATGTAGGTTTTGGATTTTTTTTTTAATTGAGAAGACCTATGTTTTTGTAGGCAGCAATGAATCTCAAATTACTACTAGCCTAGTCAAGACTTAGTAAAATTTTAAATCATGTGAGCATCAGTAAAACACATATATGGAAGAGATAACAAATGATTTTAGTTGAGTCCTCAAATATAATTTACTTTAGAAGGCATATGAGTCTCATCAAAATCGTTGAAAATTGTATGAATTTAACGTGTTTTACCTGTTACCCTCACATCATCTTTCAGCTATATATCTGTGCTTTACAATCTCTGATTCATAATCTCTTCTGGTGAGGACACCTTTCAAAGATAACCCCAATTTCAAGACACTTCCAAAAATATGCCCACATTTGACAATATGCCTCTGCAAAATGTATGAAGAAATTAGTCTAAGAACATCTCAGGCAACTTTTCCTAATAGAGGAACAGAATTTTATGGATTTCATTATCACTTGAGTAAATCTTAAATTCTTAAATTTATTAGCACAAGAAAAAATAAATAAAGTGAAAATAATTTCCATATGTGTTTTCTAGAACTACTCTAAAAGTAATGTTTATGTGCCCAGTGAAGTGTGCCAGTTATTAAAAAATAATCACACAGGTAAATAAGTTTATTAACAGCTCAACAAAATTTGACATACATCTTGTATCTGAAACTTTCACTTGCACTATGGTGTGCATTTGATTTGCTTGTAACAGTTTTTTATTGTTACTAAAAGAAATATGCATATCCATGCATATTTGGTAGATTTGCATACGTGTATAATTTCACTGTTTCCTCCAGCTATCCTCTTCTTACTAACACATAATCATGATTGTCAGTTTAAAACATGAGAATAACTATAACTCAAAAGCCCAAAGATAATCAATGTCCTTTCTATTCAAGGCATACATATAACCTTCGGTCATCATTGGCTTCAACAAACTTAAAATAGAATATTATATTTTGTTGAGTTAATTGTAACCTCACCCCTTCCGTTTTCAAATATTAAAACATTTTGCAATATTCATAAGTGACTATTAAACTGTATGGAAATAATAGTGAATGTACTTTTATTCTGTAAGTAAAAACTTACTGGAAACTTTTCTCAATAATATCACCAAACTAGAATCACTGCAGTTGAGAACTGATGCCCTTGATTGGCATCTTGTCATCATAAACTCTTCGAATTTTATCCAACAAAAGTGAGCTGAATATCAACTGTCATCTTATTCATTGAAGTATCATTGTTTTTGTTAATTATTATTTTGTAATCTTAGTTGTAACTGCTAAAGAAAAATAGCTGTAATAACCCAAAAGTAGTTTAACTTGTCAGTTATTTATAAAAGTATTTTCCCCAAAACACTGATTAACATATTATTTGTATAGTTACTTAGAAATTTTAAAACATAAAAAAAGACTTTGAAAAAGAATATAGTAAAATAAGTCTTAATTATGATCTATCTCATTCAGACTTTGTGTTTCATGTTCAATGTATAGAGGAACAAAGTTAGTAAATTCTAGAAAATGAAAATAAGTAGAATCTCGTGATATCTCCTACTGGTAGTAAGATATAAAGCAAACCTACATGGAAACTGAACAACCTGCTCCTGAGTGACTGCTGGGTAAATAACAAAATGAAGGCAGAAATAAAGATGTTCTTTGAAACCAATGAGAACGAAGACACAACATACCAGAATCTCTGGGACACATTTAAAGTAATGTGTAGAGGGAAATTTATAGCACTAAATGCCCACAAGAGAAAGCAGAAACAATCTAAAATTGACACCCTAACATCACAATTAAAAGAACTAGAGAGGCAAAAGCAAACAAATTCAAAAGCTAACAGAAGGCAAGAAGTAACCAAGATCACAGCAGAACTGAAGGAGATAGAGACACAAAAAAGCCCTTCAAAAAATCAATGAATCCAGGAGCTTTTTTTTTTGAAAAGACCAACAAAATTGATAGATTGCCAATAAGACTAATGAAAAAGAAGAGAAAGGAAAATCAAATAGATGCAGTGCAAAATGATGAAGGGAATATCACCACCGATCCCACAGAAATGCAAACTACCAGCAGAGAATACTGTAAAAAACCCTACACAAATAAACTAGAAAATCTAGAAGAGATGGATAAATTCCTGGACACATACACCCACCCAAGACTAAACCAGGAAGAAGTTGAATCTCGGAATAGACCAATAACAGGCTCTGAAATTGAGGCAATAATTAATAGTCTACTAACCAAAAAAAAGTCAGGACCAGACGGAATCACAACCAAATTCTACCAGAGGTACAAAGAGGAGCTGGTACCATTCCTTCTGAAACTATTTCAATCAACAGAAAAAGAGGAAAATCCTCCCTAACTCATTTTATGAGGCTAGTATCATCCTGATACCAAAGCCTGGTAGAGACACAACAAAAAAAGAAAATTTTAGGCCAATATCCCTGATGAACATTGATGCGAAAATCCTCAATAAAATACTGGCAAACTGAATCCAACAGCACATCAAAAAGCTTATCCACCACGATCAAGTCAGCTTCATCCCTAGGATGCAAGGCTGGTTCAACATACATAAATCAATAAATGTAATCCATCAGATAAACAGAACCAATGACAAAAACCACATGATTATCTCAATAGATGCAGAAAAGGCCTTCAACAAAATTCAATAGCCCTTCATGCTAAAAACTCTCAATAAACTAGGTACTGATAGAGTGTATCTCAAAATAATAAGAGCTGTTAATGACAAGCCCACAGTCAATATCATACTGAATGGACAAAAACTGGAAGCATTCCCTTTGAAAACTGGCACAAGCCAAGGATGCCCTATCTCACCACACCTATTCAACATTATGTTAGAATTTCTGGCTCGGGCAATCAGGAATTAGGAAATTAGGAATTAATTAGGAAAACAGGAACTCAAATTGTTTCTGTTTGCAGGAAAAGAGGAAGTCAAATTGTCCCTGTTTGCAGATGACATGATTGCATATTTAGAAAACCCCATTGTCTCAGCTCGAAATCTCCTTAAGTTGATAAGCAACTTCAGCAAAGTCTCAGGATACAAAACCATTGTGCAAAAATCACAAGCATTCCTATACACCAATAATAGATAGAGAGCCAAATCATGAGTGAACTCCCATTCACAATTCCTGCAAAGAGAACAAAATACCTAGGAATCCAACTTACAAGGGATGTCAAGGACCTCTTCAAGGAGAACTACAAACCACTGCTCAACAAAATAAAAGAGGACACAAACAAATGGAAGAATATTCCATGCTCATGGGTAGGAAGAGTAAATATCATGAAAATGGCCATATGCCAAGGTAATTTGTAGATTCAATGCTATTCTCATCATGCTACCACTGACTTCCTTCACAGAATTGGAAAAAACTACTTTAAAGTTCATATGGAACCAAAAATGAGCCTGCATAGCTGGACAGAGGGCAGGGACACAGGGCAGGGAACATCACACACTGGGGCCTGTCACGGGGTGGGGGGTTGGGAGATGGATAGTATTAGGAGAAACACCTAATGTAAATGATGAGTTGATGGGTGCAGCAAACCAACACAGTACATGTATACCTATGTAACAAACCTGCACGTTGTGCACATGTACCCTAGAACTTAAAGTATAATAATAATAAAATAGAAGTTGAGAGAACGACTTAAAAGCAACGGTAAGCAACACTTTATCAGTGAAAATGCTGCTGAGATTTTACAGCTATTGCTAGTAACACAAAGTAAAACAGTTAACATTGACAGAAGTTTAGCCACAAAAATATATGGGTTTGGGATAAACATCCACACGGCTGTTTGCCTAATATGATGATTAAATCAGCTTCTGCATGTGTGGTGAATGGCAGATGATAACAATACACTATGTCCACAACACTATTATACAAACAATCATCATCAACGATGGGACATCCACCAGTCCCTCACCAATTCTACCCAAATTGCTTAAACTACCAATAAAAATTAATTACCTGAAAGTTTTTCCATACTACCCTTCAATAAATATTGGTTTAAAACATGTGCATTTTTAAATTTTCCATTTTAAGAAAATATTTGAAATGGAAAGTACAAAAATCTATGTTCAATTTTTTTGAAACTGGAGAAAGAGATATCCTCATTATGTAGTCACAGAAAGCTTTACAAAATGACTTCTAGTCATGTAGAAAGCAGAATTTTTAAGATAATTTATGAACTTGGTTATCTTGCTAAGGAGATTCACAAGCAAAGTGTTAAATGTTCCCTGGTTCCTTCTTGATGCTGATAGTAAAAGCAAGTAAATTGAGAGAAGAATTGTTTAACATAAGCAACCAGAACTGAACGATTCTGAAAAATTCAGTCTCTCCAAACGGGAAAAGCTACTGAAATTAAAACAGTGTGGTTTAAAGAAAAAGTCGAGTTCTCTTTGAGCAGTCTTTTGCTAAAACCTTAGAAATATCAAAAGGTCAAAGTATTCAGTCACAAAAGGACTCATTCAAGAGACTGAAGCTGTTCTGCTCAGATTCCTTCAATCAAATGAGAGAGCCTATAGGAGTATTAAGGACATTATCTCTCAGCTATCTCTGCAGGAGCCAAAGATAGAGAAGGAATTATCACGAAAATATATCTGGATGTGACTTTCATCAAATGAAGTATCCTAAAAGGGAAAGAGAGTAAATAAGAAAAATAAGTTGATGTATCCCCAACTGGCTGATCAGGAAGAAGGCTAATAAAACTACTCAACTATGAATGAGTTACCTTCATGAACAATGGAAGGGTTACTGAAAGGGTAGAACCTAGATGATGCAGCCAAGAGCCATAGAAAATTATCTCTAGGTCTTGAAACCAAATTAAGAAACCACATTTTTTCTGTTTCTGGTTGGATTTCACAACTGTTTTGCACATTAAGTCTGTTTTTTCTTCTATTCTCCCCCTTTTGAACTGAAATGACTGTAGGTTTAAACACATGACATTGCCATCACTGTATGTTGCAAATTTTGAGGACAGATAACTTGGCTGTCTAATTTCATGTGTCCACAGATGGAGAATAATTGTGTACTAGAGGTAGTTGGTGGATTTGGATGACTTCTATAACAAGGTTTTTGAAATTTGAACTGGCAATTTAGATGAGATTTCGTATTTTGTAGTGATGAGATGTGATTAGCTTTAGATAAGAGATTTTGCACAAGAGCTGACGCTATGATGAGATGAGACTTGAGAACACTGGAATTGAATGGACATATTTTTCGTTTTGGAGGGATATGAATGCTTGGGAGCTAGAGAGTGGGCTATGGTAGGCAAAACGATAAGATGATTTGGATCCCTTCATGTGCATGCCCTGTGTAATCCACTCCTCTTGAGTATGAATAAACCTGTGAACCAGATGGGATATCACTCCTGTGATTAGGTTATGAACAAACAGACTTTGACTTCATTGTGATTGAGCCTTGCCTTAAAAGGCACTGGGAACTTCCTGAAGTTAGAGAGATGGGAGACATGAGAGGATCTGTAAAGGGGGGAAAATATAGCAAGTGTGGGTGGCCCTAGGATCTGAGTATCATCTCTGACCTCAGGACAACAAGAACTTAGTCCTTCAGTCGCAAAGAACTGAAGTCTGCCAAAACCCTCGGGTAGCTTATCGATGAATCTGTTCCTTTGGCCTCCACATGAGGACATAACAGACCAACATCTTAATTTTAGGCTTCTGAGCAGAGTACTAAGCCACTTTATACCTGGATTTCTGAGCTACAGAACTGTGAGCTGATGAATTACTGATGTCTTAGGCTGCTAACTTTGTGGTATGTGGTAATATGTTAAACATCAGTGGAAAACAAATACAGCATAGTATATCTTTCTCCATCTCTTTACTTTTAAACTGTTTTTCTATATATAGTGTGTTTCTGGTAGGCAACATAGGGTTGGTTCTTTTTAATCCAATATTACAGTCTTTTCCTTTTGATGGAGGTGTTAAGGTCATTAAATCATAATTTGATTATTATTTATTTAATTTTATTTATATTGTCTTGCTATTTGTTTTCTATTTGTCCTATCTGCTTTTCATTCTCCTTTTACTCTTTTTATGTCTCTTTTGGGTAATTGGGTAATTTTTATCATTGCATTTTGTTTTATTTTTTGTAGGTTTACTAGTTATAATTTTTGTTTTGTTAATGATAGGTTTGTTTATATTCATAGTATATGCCTTTAACTTGTGACAGTCTACCCTGTAAATGATATTCTCATTTCTCATGTGGTGTAAATACCTTAAAATGGTTCACTTCCATCTGCTTCCTCCCTGCCACTGCGTATTTTTCATACAGTTTCCTTTGCATTTGCTTTAGAACACTGATTACATTGTTGTTCATACCCAGAGTTACCATGTTTGATGCTTCTTCCTTCTCTGTGGAGATACATGTTGTCCTCTCATATCATTTCCCTTTTACCTGATGTAGGTCTTCAGCATTTTAGTGTGTTTGCTAGTGATGAAGACTTCCTGCTTTTGTACCTCTGAGAAAACCTTTATTTGCTTTTGTTTCTGTAAGACACTTTCACTGGGATAACATTGCACACTGACAGTCTTTGTATGTCCTTCCTTCCCTGTCATTTAACTTTCATTGTTTCTGATGAGGAACCTGACATCATCCTTGACGTTTTTCTTCCATAACGTATGTGAATTTGGAGCTCTGGCTGCTCCATCATATATTTCAATGAATAGTTTGGGGCTACTTGATTATGATGAAATGAGTGTAACGTTCATGTTTCTTGAGCTTTGGGTTTACCAGTGTTCTCAAATCTGTGTCTTTTCCCTATATTTGGAAAGTTAGGAATCAGTTTTGTTTAAATGCATTTTTAAGACAGAGACACCTATATGTCACTTATGCAGGACAAAATAATTCGCTTTCAGAGTATTTAAATTCACCACAATGTGATAGTTATGAAGAAACCATTTCTTATTCACTAAATTAAAGGCCTGAATCAGTCCAGATTAAAAATTGTCCAACTCATTTTAGGTTAAAATAAAATATTGACCTATGTATATTCTGCCTTGACAGAAAAATGCACAGATCTAAGTCAAAATATCAATTTTTGACAGATTTAAAAACAAATTATCACAATTTCAATGTTCTCTGACAGCAGATTTTAGCCGATGAATAGAAGATGAAGGTAAATTGACATAACTGGAATTGCTTAATTTAATTAAACAAAAGATGCTGGGAGTATGCCAGGCCTAAAATAACCTGACAATTACAGGAGGAGGCACAATTAAAAATTAATGCCCATGAGCATTTTCTTCCCAAGAAGATGTTATCAGATTGAAAATTTTCAGTCGTTATTTATTAAAAATTGTTTTTATCTGTGCCTTTCTCCTATTGACACAGGACTCTTTGGGTGCCACTTCACCAGCCTGAAAGCTCTGTGGCTGGCAGTGCCTCTGCTTGAGTTTTACTCACCACTGCTGGACTCTTGACCTGGCAGGCAGCACTCGGCTTGCACTACTGGCGCAGATCCCATGCCTGCTGAGGGTGAGCCAGGCTCGGAGTGGAGAGGGTTGTGTGAGTGAGTGAGCACAGGGTCCAGTCAGAGCGCACAGCCAGGAACAGCGGGGTAGGCAGCTCCAGGCGCTGGCACAGGTGCCGGCTCCGTGTGAGGCTGCGGCTGGATCAGGCATACCTCAAGCGGCTTCCGCATTGGGTGCCAGAGTCTGGATGAGGGGAACGCAGTGGAGCCTGAAAACTTGGAGACACCAGCAACTGTGGAGCCCCAAGGGCGTGTTACAGTGCGTCACAGCTCGTTCTTTTTTTTTTTTTTTTTTTTATTATTATTCTTTTTTTTATTATTATACTTTAAGTTCTAGGGTACATGTGCATAACGTGCAGGTTTGTTACATATGTATACTTATGCCATGTTGGTGTGCTGCACCCACCAACTCGTCAGCACCCATCAATTCATCATTTATATCATGTATAACTCCCCAATGCAATCCCTCCCTCCCCCCCCCCCCCATGATAGGCCCCAGTGTGTGATGATCCCCTTCCCGAGTCCAAGTGATCTCATTGTTCAGTTCCCACCTATGAGTGAGAACATGCGGTGTTTGGTCTACAAAGACACATGCACACGTATGTTTATGGCGGCACTATTCACAATAGCAAAGACTTGGAATCAACCCAAATGTCCATCTGTGACAGACTGGATTAAGAAAATGTGGCACATATACACCATGGAATACTATGCAGCCATAAAAAAGGATGAGTTTGCATCCTTTGTAGGGACATGGATGCAGCTGGAAACCATCATTCTTAGCAAACTATCACAGCTCGTTCTTTACCGCTGTCTGCAGAATGACCAACAAGGGGGGTGTGTTTCAGCTCGCTCACGTTATAGCTCGTTTGATCCTGCCACCCAGCTCTGTCCCGTGGCTCCTGGGATAGCCTGGCCCTGCTGCCACTTCCCATCATGTGGGGCAGCCACCCAGCACCCATGGAGGGAAGGAGGGCTACATTGTTACAGCTTCTCTGGCATCCACTGTTTGGCAGATCTCAGGTTCTGTTCTGCATCCAAGAAGAACGAGGTTATGTGGATAAACCAGAGAGTGAGCAAGGTGGAGAAGAGTTTTGTTGAGCTACAGAGCAGCTTTCAGCAGAGAGGTGACCCAAAGTGGGTAGCCCCTACCTGAATAAACGTGGGGAGTCCCAACATGTGGCTGAGTCCCGGGTTTTTACGGGCTCAGAATGGAGAGTGTGTGCTGATTGGTCCATGGGCAGGCCTGGAAAATGCACCATTTGATTGGCTAAAAGGCATCGAAGAAGTTCCCACTGCAGGACGTGGACTCTATCCAGAACTGGCAGCCTGGTTTTCAGGCGTCAGGCTGTCTTCTGGCTGGAAGGTTGGGCTTCACTGGGGACCTGCCCCTTTCTGGCTGGGAATTTGTCTGCCTTCTACCATTATCTTCTGGGGACTAAAATTACATATATATTTTTCTGTTTGAGGTCATCTCACAGCTTACTTATGCTCTTTTCACCCTTTATATTTTTTTCTTTCTGAATTGTTCGTTATTAGAATAGCATCAACTACTGTGTCTCAATAATTTTACTAATATTTTCTTCTGCAATGTCTAACGAGTAGAAAAACGTTCATCACACATTTTGTAGTTTTCATTTCTCGAATTTTAATTTGGATCCTCTGCAGTCTTCATTTTCTGTTTTCAACATATCAAACATATATAATGCAGTTGCAATATTTGGTATAAGATCCTTGTCTTCTAACATCAGTTTCAGTATTTTGATTGTTTTTTCTCATCATAGAATTTATTTTTCTGCTTCTTGCCGTGTCTAATATTTTTTCATTGGATTTGAGGCATTGTATTTAATTTTTTTTTTAGGTACTGAATAGTTTTATTTTGGGACTCATTTAAGTTCTTTGGAACCACTTGATTCTCTCTGACTGTATTGTTAAGATTTATAAGGGTGTTGACCAGAATACCATTTAGTTTAGAGTTAATTACTGAGCCAATGCCTTGCGCATCATGAAGTTTTTCAGTTTGGAAAAAGAAACTGTTCCTGGACCTCTATATCATTGGCACTGTTACCTGTAATTCAATTGAGATGTGTTCACCTCTCCATATTTGGGTAGTTTCCTCCTATGCATACACTGCTGAAATTTTGGTAGAGACCCTTCTCAGAGAGCTATGCAGTTCTCATTCCTGTCTGGTGCTTTGTCCTATGACCTCAAGCTTTCTTGATCTCCCTAAGGACTCAATTCCAACTACTATATCCCAAGAGTCCATTGGGTTTCATTTGAGTTTCTTCTCCCTGTCCTACAGCCCGGAAATTCTCTCAAGGCAATAAGCTGAGACAAACATAGGACTTGCTTCATTTGTTTCTTGTCTGTCAAGAATCACTGTCCTTCATTTGCTGATATTCGCCATCTTAAAACAACACTGTTTGAAATATTTTGCCCAGATTTGAGTTGTTCTTAACAGTTGACTATATTTGGTCTCTATATTCCATATTGACCAGAAGCAAATATATTCACTAGGTTTTGATTTATAAGCTGTGAAAACATGTAATAAAATTAAAATGTATGTTGTCTTTAGACAATTTTTTTAAAAACTAACTTTGGTACCATATGACTGAATCATGCTTAAAATTTGAAATATATGCTTATTTGTTAAAATAAAAAAAGTTTAATTTGTTTGAGACATTTAATTTGTTTGGCATGATCATTTATTTTCTCATAAAATATGTATTAGTGCTTAATCATTTGAAGATGTATAGTCTTTCCTTTTGTAATGGTGGTTGTCTTAACAATGAATCTGTTGTTTCTGTTCATGAATACAGATACTCCTTGACTTATGATGGAGTTACGTTGCAATAAACCCATCGTAAGTTAAAAATACTGTAAGTCAAAAATGCATTTAATACACCTAACTTACAAATATCACATCTTTGCATAACCTATGATAAACATGCTCAGAAAACTTACATTAATATTTGGGCAAAATTATCTAACACAAACTTATTTTATAATAAAGTATTGAATATCTCATGCAATTTATTGAATAGTGAACTGAAAGCAAACAACAGAATGACTGTATGGATATGCATGCAGATGACCTTCATACCATTGTAAAGTCAAAAAAATGTAAATTGAACCATTGTAACTGAGGAAGTCTGCACTTTATGATAATGTATAGATTTTGGAAAACTGTGTTGCAATTATGTTAAAACCAATTTGTACTAATCACTGGCACATTTGTATATTAATTGATTAAATACTTCACCTATATTTTTTTCCACAGAATTCATTTCATTTAAAATTTTAAGCTCAACTTTGAAAACTGTAAACTGTGGATTGAAATATTATAAAGAGTACTTTTTGCTTATTTTCTTTAAAAATATAAACCTATATCAAAATATATACATGACATGTGTGTGCTTTTATGTATAGACAGTCTGAACGCAACACATTTTTATTTTACACTATATATTTTCTTTTATTCCACAAATCTTGTATTAATACTAAATATCAGTTGAATTCCCAAGACACTTTTTTTATGTACCTGCAAATAAGAATTATCCTACCTGATCTTTTCAGAGTAATTTTAATAATGAAATAAATTTGACTTTGTTTAACCATTTCCAATCTTGAGAGCTTCAGAAATCTCATGACAGAATGTGTCCATCCGTTTAGTATTTGGCAAGTTACAGTTTCCAAGTTTCTTGTTTCCCTTCTGAGACACATGAGAAAAATGAGCTTTTTACTTTGAATGAAACAGATTGTTTTGTTCATTGTACTTCTATTATGTTAATAAAAATTTCATTAGTCTATCCTTAGTGACTAATTGTGGCAATTAGTAGCAACAGTATTGGGTGGATGATTGTGTGACTGTGCCTGTAGTATATGTTTGTGATCTTTAAAGCTATTTGTTTCAATAAAGATGACAGCATGCAAGATCCCCAAAGTTTCCATTCTGAAAGTATTTTAACAATACAGCTTCTAAAACAACCTGCTAACTTTTCTGTTAATGCACCTATTGTTCTCTGACACAAGGAAAGTTGCACTCACATAAATTGAACTGAAAATGTGTAAGTCCTTCCTTAAAGTGAGAAAATAGCTTCCCCTCAAAATCATCAGCATAATAAAAATATTATATCATGAGATGAAAGTAATTCAGCAACTAATATTCTCTAAAGAGTTAGGCCAAGGTGTGTTTGACACATAATATGCTAGACATTTTGAAGAAAGTAATACAGTTCTTGACTTAACCAGAGTATAGCTAGCCACCTTCAGTGCTCAACTTCACTGAAATATCACCCATCTATCAAGGAACCTGATGCATAGTGGGCAAAGTTTAATATGTTTCAGATATGGAAGGGAATCTAAAGTAGTGAGGGGACAAGTGCAAGTTATAAGACATAGAATGAATATTGTTTTGTGTCACTAAGTGAAAAGCCAAATGTACACTATGAGATTTATGACATAAGCCAAAAACAAGAAAACATTTGTAAACCTGAACATCAATATTTTCTTCAACTATGTGAGCCAATGAAAGAGAAACCCTGAAGAGTTATATGAAATTCACAGCTCAAAAGGGCCAATGGTAACAGTAATCTTTTAAATAACTCTATAAAATGTACAATTCAGGTGAAAGACAGGCCATGGACGTAGACCACACATTCTATCTCTGTCACCAGATAAGTTAGTTTTCTACCCCAATATACTTATCTGAGGTTATATATACACATTAATTTAGCAAAGAAGGGAGTGGCCATTCAGGGAACAAATCTATAACTAGGAAGAAATTTCTCTGATAAAAGGTCCTGACAGTAGCTTTACAAATACAAAACTGATGACTGCTATCACTCTGCTAACTTTCCGTTATTACAGCTGTTTTGATAGATATGTTATCTTCAGCTATGAAACATAAATTTTATGTCAAGCAAGATAATGTCTGTTAGTGACAACCTAGCCATATTTCAAAAACTGTTGCTGTAGTGCTGGCAATGAAATGTTTAACTCTAGTAACTCTTTTAAGTGATATGGTCCAGGCCAGTCAGTGGAGTATGTCCAAGGGGCTTGCAACTTTCATAGCAACCATCCCTTGATGACATGTTACCTCTCACTCATGAGAAGCTGTGGATAGAGACAGAAAAATCAAGGAAACTGCAGCAAAGTAAACCTCTGACTGCTTAATAGGGGCGGTAGCATAGCGTTTTTGTTTTGTTTTGTTTTGTTTTCAGCTTTGGCATTAATTACAGAGATAAAGAGAGGAAAACTATTAAAGATACACTAGGATTCTTCATTTTAGCAGTTGTGTTTTCTGAATACAATAAGCAATGAGCGATATGTTTAAATACCATAACCTAATGACCCCTTTGCACACTCACACCCCTTACAGGAGGGGGAGCGTGAGACTGGCAGGTACAGGAGCTGAGTGCTTTGGGCCTCCAGCCCCACGGTAGCATGTAGGGGTGAGTGTCTGTGACTCCCAAAGCCCACGTGGGTGTGCCCTGTCTTACCGTGTGCTTTTTTAGCTTTGCCATCCACAGACAGCTTAAGTGTTCACCAGCTCAGTGCCCTCTTGGCACCCAGGTCTTTGTCCGATATCCAGGAAGAATCAGGTCACACATGAACTTGAAGATTGTGAACGCAGGGGTTTTATTGAGTGGTGGAGGTGGCGCTCGTTAGGATGGATGGGGAGCTGGAGGGGGATGGAGTGGAAAGACAATCTTCCCTAGGAATTTGGCTGTCTGGGGCCGCTCTCCTCTCTGACTGCGCCCAAGCAAGCTCCTGTCCGCATTCAGATGCTCTTTCTCTTCTTTCTGCTGTACCACTCTGCTGTTCTTCGGCTCTTCTGTTTGTCTCCTTCTCATCTGCTTCTGGAGCCTGGGTCTGGGGTTTATATGAGTACAGGATGGGGGTCATGACAGACCAAAAGGTAGCTTTTGGGAACAAAAGCGGGAATGTCTGTTTTCATTTAGGGCCACAGGTTTCCAGGCTTGAAGGCGGGGCCTTTGTCAGGGAACCGCCCTCTTCAACCCAGTATTTCCCTGTCGCCTGTCCATATCAATTGCTGGGAGAATTAATTTTGAATTTAATAGCTTTTCTGAAGCCTGTGAGTCCTTCTAGCCAGTCACTGAGCCTTCGTGTTGTATTGAGAATCCCTGAAACCCTATGCAATTTTAATTTTTTTCTTCTACACAATTGAAAATTTTAATTACTTTTAAAGGAATGGGTTTTACATTTATTCATTCATTAATAAATTATTATTGAGTGCCTTCTATGTATCAGTCTTATTTTAGGTTGTAGAAATACTACAAAGTATGAAATAAAATTTTTATCTTTAATATCCATTCAAAACACAGAATAACAAAGGAAACAAATAAAATTATATTCTCATATAATTTGTATTTTACCAAATAAATAGACTTTGACGGTGTGAAGAATTTATAAAGTTATTGGAGAGAACTGATCCCCTTAAGGAATTTGTTTTTTTTTTTTTTTTTTTTTGTATAGCAGATTATCTGAAAGTGTAATATCAGGGCTCTTTTTTCCCTGCTAGGAGTTTGATTTCAATTAATGCAAGTATCAGATGTAAAGAAGGGCAATGGCAAGTGATAAAGACTTACACGCAAGTGCTACTCTATTATACTTGGGGATGAATATTTCATGGTCAATTCTGGAATGGGTTAAGTGTAGAAATTGAGCAGTGGTTAAGTGGCTGCCTCAGGAGAAAAGGTAGCAGTAATTACCGCTGAAGGGAAGAAGATTCAATAAACAAGGACATTGGAGAGCTTTGGAAATAAGCTTTACATATCACAAACTATCTATTAGTGGAATGTGCCTAGTAAAAAAGAATAAACAATGTAATTTCCACAGGATTCTCTGTGCAAAAACAAAAAACAAAAAGGGAAAAAAGTGGCCTTTTCTTCCCACCCACTCAGGGTAATTTCTTAAGTCTTTTATGATCTGATAAGAAATGGAAAAGAAATTCAATTTGTAGTTAGTAAAGAAACTAAAAATTAATCACCTAAAGAAAAAAGTTTACAAATTTTCAAAGGCATAATTTTTTAAAGGTTCCATTGTGCTTCATTTAGAAAACTTAAATGTGATTTAACAGTTTGTCATTTTGGTGAAAGAACTCTTTTATTCCTTTTATAGACCCATTGATTTTGTCCTCTAACTTACTGCAACTAAGTGGTTTTCTTCTCAACAAATCATGATTTTTTTTTTCCTTTTGTTCAAAGTTGTGAGGATTTTTCTTTTCTATTTACATCTGTGAATTCCATTCAGTTGAACAAATTGTAAAAATGTAAATGAAAATAAAGGAATAGGTGTGGAGAATTATTGGTTTGTAATAAAGTGGGATTTCTCAGCCTCAAATCTGTTCATATTTATCATTGAGATTTATTTAAATTTTAACACTTTGGAAAAAATCAAAATTAACAAAAACATTCTTAGCACCTACAAATTTCTATTTACCTCTTAATTTTATTTTCAAAAACATTTTAATTTGTATCTTTTATTAGAATGTATTCAATAAAGAGAAGAAATATTTTTCTATGATACATATACCCAGGCCTTCTTATCTCCTATAACTAAATAAAATGAGAATGGGAAAGAGTCCGTGAAGATTGAACTTCTCTTCCACTGAAAGAAGATATGAAAATATTTTTATTAGAAACCACGAAGAAAAACTGGTGAGTTCACTCTTCATATTTTAAGTATGAAAATTAGAAACAAGAACACAAAATAATTCATAATTTTTAATTTTCTAAGTTAACTATATTCATTTATTTCTTTGTATATTTTATGTTATTACTCACAGGCATGTAAACATGTTTAAGCGAAAATTTTTGTAAAATATTGTTATGGGTTGAATTGTTCCTGCCTTGTCCCCCTCCTCAAAAACATTTCTATGTTGAACCTCCAGTATCTCAGAATGTGACTGTATGTGGAGATAGGTGTGGAGTTGAGATAGGTAAGTAAGCAGGAAAGAGAAAGGGGCCCTAGTTTGGGGCGAACAATTGTTCTGAGAGACAGCAAATCACAACCCACCGGCACAACATTCTATTCCCAGATACCTGGTTCCCACATGGCCTCTTCAGCACCACCTCATAAAACTTCCCTCCAGCCCCTGCCACTTTCCAGACAGCCCCTTCTCTGCCATACTGTCCACTGCTTTTTCGCAATGTACTTTTCGTCTGATAGATCTGCCTTTCTTCTTCAACAACTGTGTTGCTAAATTCCTTTACCAACAGCAATGCTGACCCTGGCCATTGCACAGGACAATAGGGTAGTTGCAGAAGTGGTTAAGTTAAAATAAAGCCCTTAGCGTGGGCCCTAATCCAATGTAACTGGTGTCCTTACAAGAAAAGGAAACTTGGACACACAAAGAGACACCAGACTTATGCACACACTGAATACCACGTGCGTATACAGCAAGAAGGTAGCCATCTGCTAACCAAAGACAGTGGCCTCAGGAGAAACCAGACAAATCAATCCCTTGGTCTTGGACTTTCAGTCTCCAGAACTTTCAGAAATAAATTTCCATTGCTTTTTGTTGTTTTAACCAACCAATCTGTGGCATTTTCTTATGACCATCTTGGCTAACTAATACAATTATTAAACAATTAATCTTTCTATAAAAATTATGTTTAATGTTCTATTATGATGATTAAAGAATATCAAAGAATGTTATATTTAATGTAAAAAAGTAAGACATATACAATTATAAAGAATAAAAGTGGGGCCGGGCGTGGTGGCTCAAGCCTGTAATCCCAGCACTTTGGGAGGCCGAGACGGGCGGATCACGAGGTCAGGAGATCGAGACCATCCTGGCTAATATGGTGAAACCCCGTCTCTACTAAAAATACAAAAAAAAAAAACTAGCCGGGCGAGGTGGCGGCGCCTGTAGTCCCAGCTACTCGGGAGGCTGAGGCAGGAGAATGGCGTGAACCCGGGAGGCGGAGCTTGCAGTGAGCTGAGATCCGGCCACTGCACTCCAGCCTGGGTGACAGAGCGAGACTCCGTCTCAATAATAAAAAAAAAAAAAAAAAAAAAAAAAGAATAAAAGTGAAATAATGTACTCTTTCACTCCAGAGATCCAAAAATCTATTATAAATTTCAATACGACAGTGGAAGCCCCAGTGTATTTGGTTCCCGAAAAGAGAGAGATTTGGGGCATTTTGGAACATTTCATAACTATGGGCCAAATAGGAATGTGACTAGACCATGTGAAAAATAACAATAAAGAAATCATCATATTTTAGAATCTTGGAACAGAGCTAAGGTAGTATACAAATGAAAACAGAGCATAAAATACATGTTCTACAAGACTATAATCCTTGTATAAGAAAAATAGATAAATGGAATGTCTGACTCCAGTAAACACTTAAAAAAGAAAAAGTGATATAAACTATAGGAAGAAAAGGAAAAAGGTAGTAGAACATATGAATGATTAAGATTATAGTAGAATAGCAAAACTATAAAAACAGTTTTATTTTTGGAGAAAAATGATTAATATGTGTAAATTGACAATGAACATGCATCGGAGGAGAAAAATTAAGATGGCATAACTTGCTCCAGAAGAGAAAGATCATCTAAAAACGATTGAGTGAAATAAAAAAATGAAAAACAAATTGCTGAAGAGGCTCATGAAACATGTTCACTGTGCATCAATTACCAACTTGTCTGAGTCCAGTGACACTGAGCACCTCTCAGCGTACAGAAGGAAATAGGACCAGTTTACTGGAAGACAGGTCGATAGTACACACACAAACTGAAGCACCAAGAAAAAAATATGAGAACAATTCGGAAACATTGCAAGAGGCATAAGGAGCATGCTGAATAAACCTGCCTCGTGTACTTGTGATTTAAGAGGAGAGGACAGGGACTATGGAGCAGAAGCAATGTTTGAAAAGATAATGAATAAGAATGTTCTAAAACTCGTTAAAGTCAGCAACTCACATACTGAAGAATTCTGCAAACTTCAAGCAGGGTAAATAAACAGAAAAACATTTAGGCCCAATGTGGTAAGAATGCATAAAATAAGTACGAAGAAAACATCTAAAAGCCTGAGATAAAAGGCAGATTACAATGAAAAGATAAACAATCAAATGAACTAAGACTCTTTTACAAGAAATTATGATTTCAATGCTACTCAGTCATTTATCACCAGGAACACACCTATAGTTGAACAAATTGTGTTTATTGTTCTTTTCAGTGAGCAAGGACACACATCATGGAAAGTCAGTTGGCATTTCAGTAGTGAGTATTAGGGAGGACTTTGATGGGATGATTTTGGAGACTGTCCAAGGAAGCAGGTACTCACTATGCTTTGGTGCTCTTAGGAAGTAAGGACCATTCTATGATCGGTTATTTCAGTAAATCTTACCTAGGAAGAGGAATGCCTAGAATGAAAATAGAGCTTCAATTTGCAAAGAAGAGCAGTCAAATTAGCCAGGAGAGGACTGTGTTTGGTATTTTGTGGGTTGAACAGCGACTTTGATTTTGTCCATGCTCAGACACAAAATTATGAAGTGATCTTTTTTGTGTCACCTCCCCATGGCTGCAGAGTGGGCTTTGCTGGTGTTGATGTGGGGTAAGATTGTGTGCATCTAACAGGAAGACAGCATAGCCTAGTTGTTTCCTTGCCAGGCCAGCGTTAAAGGACACAGAGTCTAACTGTAAGTGTAGACCAGTTCCAGATGCCACCACTGCTTTTGAAAATTGTAAAATAATTGAGTGTTACCTTCAAAGTGTCAAAAAACAAAAACTGGAAATCTAGCATTGCAAACTAATGAAGGTATCTTTCAAAATTAAAGCAAGCTGAAGACATTCACAGGCAGGCAAAAAACTTGGTGAGCACTGTCTCCATTGGGTCTGTCCTGAAGGTAACTAAAAAGAACATCCATCAGGCAGAAGAAAAATGATTCAAAATTACTAATCAAGGATAAAGAAAGAATTAAATATAATATAAAAGATAAAGCTAGAGGTACATCTAAATAAATATTGACTGTATTAAAATAAGAATGCTAATGTCTGGTGCAGTGTTTGTGTACATATATATGTATGTATATGTGTGTATATATATTCACTTATGTATATGTGTATATATATACACTTATGTATGCATACATATTATGTGAAGTATGTATACATATAGACATATATGCATGTATGTATGTATACATGTGTATATATATACATGCATATATGTCTCTATGTACACATACTTCACATAATATCTAGTGCGGCAAAAGTGAAAGTAATACAATTAAAATATTCCAAGAGTCTTTTATTTTTTGGAAAGAAGAAAAAGTACTAATTTGTTTTAGACTAAGGTAAGTTAGGAAAAACTTTATAATGTCTACTAAAATAATAAAGAAATAGCAATAGTCTAATTATCACATTAATAAAATTGCAAAAGAAATGATAAATGAGTGATTAGGAGGAATAAATTCAAGAGATCCATTGTACAACATGGGGATTACTGTTAATAATAACATAAAAATGAAAGTATAGATTAATCAAAAAGAAACAAGAAAGTACAAAAAAAGTAACATAGAAAAGTGGTCCCAGTAGAAAAAGAATAGTAAGTTGATATTACTCATGATATTAAACACAATGGAACACATGCTGAAATTAAAAGGCAAAGATTTACATATATCCACATACACATGTATCATTTATGTTCTGCTTTCAAAATAAGGATGTTGTAAGTAAAAAATATATAAAAAGGTATTTATAATCAGTAACCTAAGGAAATCGGTGCCTTTATACTAAAACAAGCTAATGTCTTCTTGAAACCAAGAAGCACAGCTACAGTTAAGGAAAGACATTTCACAATAATGAACCAATTCATTGTGGAAATATTACAATTTTATACTGCTATGTACATAACACAGTCTCGTAGCCTTAAAATCTTAAAGAAATTCAAAGCAGCTAACATAAAATAGTAAGAAAAGCAGACTAAAAAAGTCAGTAAGGAAATAGAAAATTGAGATGTCATAGAAATGTAAGACATAATGTCAGTAGTGAACATATGACTCCAGCATTCACGCTTGTCAACTGCACAAGGATCACTTAGCAAACTTTTATGCTGAACAGCAGGCTATAAAGCAAACTTCAGTAATGTTGAAGAATTGAAATCATAATGAGTAGGTTTTCTTACCACTGTAGAATTAATCCAGAAATTAAGTACAAAACAATAACTTTTAAAATTCCAAAATGTTTAGTAATTAGCAATGCATTTAAACATAAAACATGTATCATGAAGGAAAGATTAAGTTAGGACATATATTCCTACTGAGTATATGCACACAAAAAATGCATACTTAAGAATGTGAAAGTCACCGAACACATACAAAAGAGAAACATTTATAGACTTTCATGGATCTATGGTAAAAGAAAAGCTGAAATTCAGTGATTCAAGCATTGTGTTCAAAGAAGAGAGATGTAATCTTAAAGAAAATAACAGATAGATAATGAAATATAAAATATAGTATGGATAATTAAATCAAAGCGAGTCCTTTGAAAAAATTAATACATACTCGTAAAAATGCTGACAGTATGGGTTAATAAAATGAAAAACAAATGCACACCAGTGCCTCCCGCAAAGTAGTCCAGAGGCATAATTTATCAGTATCAGTAATAAAAACAGAGAAGATTACTTTAAAATTTATGGTCATCAAAAGAATAATAAGAGAATGAGATAAACATATGTATGCTAAAAATAAGTGAAATGAGGCAGGGTACACGGTTCACACCTATAATCTCAACACTTTGGAAGGCCCAGGTGGATGGAGCACTTGAGACCAGGAGTTTGAGACCAGTCTGGCCAACATGGCGAAACCCTGACTCTACTAAAAATACAAAAATGAGCAAGACACGGTGGTGTACAACTGTAGTCTCAGCTACTAGGGAGGCTGAGGCAGGAGAATCACTTGAACCTGGGAGGCAGAGGTCGCAGTGAGCCAAGATTGTGCCACTGCACTCCAGCCTGGGTGACAGAGTGAGACTCAAATACTACTACTACTACTACTACTACTACTACTACTACTACTACTATGAAATTAATCCTCAGATAAAAATGAATGCAGTGACAGAAATGACAAAATATTGCATCGTGATCAAGCTGGGATTATTCTAGAAATGCAAGAAGGATTTAGCATTCATATATCAACCAATATGATATGCCATATTCACAAAAGATAAGTAAACAATAGCAGAATAGAAGCTCAGACAAATAGAAAACTTATGTCATACAAGTTTCAATAAAGGCAGAAAGAATCCATTTCATAAAATTCATAATATTATCATCACATTCCTTACCCACCTAAAGACTGAAGAAACTTCCTATTTAAGGGCTTCAGTTATTTTTTATTTTTTATTTTTTGAGACAGAGTCTCGCTCTGTCCCCCAGGCTGGAGTGCAGTGGCGCGATCTCAGCTCACTGCAAGCTCCGCCTCCCGGGTTCACGCCATTCTCCTGCCTCAGCCTCCCGAGAAGCTGGGATTACAGGCGCCGCCACCACGCCCGGCTAATTTTTTGCATTTTTAGTAGAGATGGAGTTTCACCGTGTTAGCCAGGATGGTCTCGATCTCCTGACCTCGTGATCCGTCCGGCTCGGCCTCCCAAAGTGCTAGGATTACAGGCGTGGGTCACCGTGCCCGGCCAGAGCTTCAGTTTTTATTAGAGCCAAGGGGGAAAAAAAGAGGCAAATAAATAAATAAATAAATAAATAAATAAATAAAATAAAAAAGCTACAGTAAATATCAGATTAAATTAAAACAATGTAAAAACTTTCCTTGCAAGATCAGAAATAACACATTGCTGTCCACTGTTACTACTTCTATTCTATGTAATATTGTAGTAAAGCCTCAGCTAGTTTAATAAAGCAAATAAATAAATGATAAATATCAAATAGAAATGTATAAATAGCATTATCTGAAAGTTATATAAATACAAAATAAGATATTAAAAATCTACAGACAGGCTATTAGAATTTCTAAAGAAATTTAGCAAACTTACTGGATGCAAGTAAATATTTTTAAAAATTGTGTTTCTAAACACCGTACCAACAACAGTTTAAGAAAAAAATGTGGTTATTACTTTCAATAACATCAAAAACATCCCATTCCTAGGAATAAGCTGAATGAAAGAGCTACAAAATCTCTCTGCCAAAAATAGTAAAAAATAAGGGAGTAAAATTAAAGATCCAAATCAACGTAAAGACTATGTTCATTATTGAAAGATTCAGTATTCCAAAGGACAGAATTTTACCCATGTTGTTCTTCAGATTCCATGAAATCCCAATCAATATTTCAACACGTGTGTGTGTGTGTGTGTGTGTAAATTAACAAGATCATTTGTATGGAAATACAGTGCCAAGAATAGCTAAGAAAATCTAAAAGAAAGAACAGAATAAAGAACTTTCACTTCCAGACATTAATACTTTTTAGAAAGATCAGTAAAGTGACTGTGATACTAGTGTAAGCATAAACATATAAGCCACCAAAATTTAATGAAAAGCCCCCAAACAGAACCACACATATGCAGAGTCTTGATTTATAATTAAGGTAACACAACAGGACACTCAGGAAAGATTAGACTTTCCAATAAACCTTTCTGAGGAAACTGGTTAGCCATAATGGGAAAACAAAGCAAAAGAGAACAAGATGTAAAGTTTGCCTGACTGTACAACCCCAAATACTTTGATTACAGATATCATTGTAGAAGATAAAAATATATAAATATTTTGGAATATAATATAGAAAAATACGTTTATGCCTTTGCCAAGACTAAACACCAGGAGCAATAAAAATAAAGAACAATAAAACACAAAGAGCAATAAAAATAAAAAAAAATTAAAAAAAAAGAGCAATAAAAATAAAGAAAAAGATCGGTAAATTCAGCCTTTAAAATTTAAAACAATCTTTCATAAACAAACTATCTACAAAAAAGAACAGAATATATTTATAGTGACATACCTAGCAAAGGACTTGTTTCTAGAATATAAAAACCCCTTTAAATAACCAAGAAATAGAAATGTGGTAGAGCAAATGGAGAGACATTGGCAAAAGTACTTTAGCTAAAAGGCTTTGCAGATTAACAAAGACATACGAAAAGCTGCACCACCCGGTCATCAGGAAAATGCAAAATAAAACAACAGTGAAGTACGAACATATACCTCAGTGCAAGTAATACATTATTTTTTTAAAGACTGAAAACACAAATTTTAAGTGAGGACCTGAAGTAAGCACAGCTCTTATACACTGCTGAGGGGAGTATACATTTGGAGGATTTTTGACACTATTTAGTGAATTGAATGTGCATATCCCCAGCCATCCCTTACCAGCTTTACCGGACCCATTGATTTCACTGGGATGATTCACCTGCACTTGCACACAGTGGCTGTGCCCTAGGAATCACACATGGTCCTTCCTCTTGCTTCTCTACTCTTAACAAGTAACTCTTGCTTGCTTTCAAATACTCTTCTAATATTCTTACACAAAATGTTTAAAGACAGGTTGGAAACATTTGTCATAAATTCTCAACACTGGCAGGGGGTGGTGGCTCAAGCTTATAATTCCAACACTTTGAGAAGCTCAACCAAAAGGATCATTCGAGACCAGCCTGGGCAACAAAGCGAGACCCTGTCTCCACAAAAACAAATAAACAAATAAATAATCAACATCTTATGCTAAATATAACAAATCATAAAACAGATCTTATTTTCATGTTGGAGATTTATCAGAAAAACTGTTCTAGTTAAGATAGTGAGGCAGCATGCCTATTACTTAACAGAAGAAGCATCGTAGTGAAGTTCCTTGGAGATCAAATCGTGATTCTACTATGTTCTGATTCAGTGAACATGGGCAAATTATTTAATCTATCCAGTGGGAACTCATGGCTACATTCTACATAGCCTGCAGCAAACTGAGAATTGTGTGTGATCCTATGGCATGAACATATAGGTGTGTTCATATTGTGGAATACACAGAGCTGCATTTTTATAATTTCCATATTTTTCTGAAATAAAGGTTTATTTTAATATTAAAAATTATGTTTTCTACTTAAGGAGTTCATATATCTTCATAGAGTTTACTGCACTAAACTCCAGTGCTGAGCATCTCTCAGTGCTTCAGCTCAGGTGTGGAAATCTATGAAGGAGAACCTGACCTGATTGGTTGTTCGCAATTTGGGGCAAGTACCTTTGCAGTTCCAATTTCCCACTGGGTGGAGGAGGGCTAATATAATTGGCAGTACTAACAGCATCTTCTAACTGGTGCTTGGTAGATCAGTTCCCCTAAGTTATCTGTGATGGTAATAATGTTGCCAAGAATCAATAGTAAGCATGGAAAATGAATGAAAAACAAGAGATGTCTACAATCCTAAATGTTCATCAACAGACAGTGTTTAAATTAATTATTTTATATCTACTCTATGTTGTATTAAAAAGAAGTATATATGGCAAATTGTGACAAAGATTCACAGCAGATTCAGGGGAAGATGAAATGTAAACTTGGTGGAAGTACTCATAGGCAGAAACGTCAGTGTAGGCCACAGCTCTCTGATGTCTCAGCCTTCCTTGAAAGTGACGTATCAGATACCACTGTGGAAACTGCTCCAAGGGAAGGATCCAACCTGCCTACCACTAAATAAATTTATAGGCAAGTTGAGAAGAGCCCATGGCACATTCCTTGAGTAGTTCATTGTATAACAAAGGAACATCTCTCGACAGAGATATGGGCTTGTTAATCTAGAGTTTAGGTACCAGCTAGAAGTCTCCAGTTCTTCGGCTGTGATAATTCTGCAGATCTATCAGATTAGACAAGAGGAGAAAAGATTAGCCTCTGGGGACATCCAGGTTTGTCTCTCCTCAGAGGGTCCTCTGTTCCTTGAGGACTTATTGGATACACTATCCTACATTCCAGTAAATGTCAGGTTGTAACAATTTCTACAACATGGTCTGTAAGTGGAAAAATCAATACGTTTTCTTGCAGCTGGGTCCAGTACACTAAGTAACTTTTTTACCAACATGCTACAAGTTCCCTTTATGTGCAACTGTCTTAGGGCACTCAACTACCTGTAACCTCTCTTTTTCAACTTTTTTCCTCACCCGTGGATATAGATTTTATACATCTTTATTTATTCATAAATTCTCCTTTATCTTTCCCATATTTAACTTCATTTTAATATTAAGGTGATGCTATATTTATAAATGTTTTATATGTTGTATAATATCACGATCTCATGCTATCCCAAAATGTGAAAAGTTTTTGCTTTTTTCTCTAATAGCTTGAGCTTTGGCTCAAAAATATTGTCATTATTTTTAAACTATTTTCTAGTTTTTTGGTAGTTTAAAAATATTTTTCATGACCAATTACATAACTTTGAATTAAAATGTTGATGTAATTGAAATACAAATCTTTTATTTTTCAAAATTTTGTACGGTGTAAAACATCATGGGGTCATGTAAACAATGAACAAATGTAACATTTAAAATATTTTATTTCATATTCACCTTAGCACAATATAACAATAATAACCAAAAATAACAATAATAAAATATAATATTTTAACTGATATTTTCTCTTTTGGGCATTACTGTAAGGGTTTTAGTTCAACCTCTCATTTAAACTTCAAAAGACCTACCTGAACATATTATTATAATCATTTAACAGGTAAGTAAACTAATAACTGAAACAGAAAGATTAAACAATTTGCCTAAGGTCACTTAATTGGAAATATTAGAAAGAGGGTGTTACCCCAACTAGCCTTTCTCCGACACCTCTTCTCTTAACTAACATTGGCCAAAAGACAACTAGGTTCTCAAAATAGTAGAAAAGAGAGCTTTATTGGTGACATCAGTTTGCACACTGGGAAGTGAAAGCCTCCATCATGGGTTAAAGGTGCTCTCTCTACTTTTTTTTTTATTTCCAACTTTTATTTTAAGTTCAGAGGTACATGTACAGGATGTGGAGGTTTGTTACATAGGTAAACGTGTGCCATCATGGTTTGCTGCGTAGATCATCCCATCACCTAGGCATGAAACCCAGCATCCACTAGCTATTCTTCCTAATACTCTCCCTGCTTCCACCCTCAACCCTCCAACAGGTCCCACTGTGTGTTATTCCCCCAGTGTGTCCATGTGTTCTCATTATTCAGTTCCCATTTACAAGTGAGAACATGTGGCATTTGGTTTTCTGTTCCTGCGTGAGTTTGCTGGGTGCTCTGTCTTTAAAACAGGTTGGGTTGTACGCCTCACAGAGCCTGTGTCACACAATAGAGTCATACATATTCAGTAGGTTTGAGGTAAAAGTTATACATATTTATGAGGTGAGCCAAGCACACACAGAATGGATGAACATATATGTAACATATATCTCATGTTCAATTTGGGGCAAGTTTCAGTATTAAAATATAGTGGAATTTGGCTATTTAAACCAAAAGGTGAACTGAGCACACAAAGCCAGTTTGTGCACAGCCTCTGTAAGCTGCTGGAATGGGCTTAAGACCTGTAGTTGCTTATCAGGAAAGAATGTCTGTAAGGCTGGTCATCTCTCCAATCAGAGTTATAGTGGTCCAGGTTGTAAGTCAGAATTGGGAGGGGTCCGATAAATTGCCTGACAGCTCCTATTTTTAGGGTGTTTAGCAAGAGAGTGTTTTTGGCTTGTAGCTGGAGGAACTTAGAGAGTTGCCATGCTAGCAGACATCTGAGTCCTCAAACCATAGAGAACTTTTGTTTCTTTAACTTCAGAGTCCACCTTGGTTGATAAAGGGGCATTTATTTTTGTCTCTCAGATTACACTAATATGCAACCTACCTTCATAACTATCTTAGCTACCATGATGTTTTTGCTAAAGAGGAATAGACAAGACTTGTTGAAGTAGGAAAAGAAGAGGAATGAAGAAAAGAGAATGTGTTGTTCCCAGGGAAGTCACCATAGACATATCAAGAAGGAACATCAGATCAAATCAGTAGATCCGATAAAATCAAAGCTTAGTTGGGGGATGAGTCCAGGAAGACGTCTACTGACTGTCATCTTTCTCTCCTTCAAAAATATTCTTTAATCTGGTCCAATTTTCATGTCAATTAAAAAAAGAAAGATAGCAGAAAATATATGTTTTTTTTCTAAAAATGAAAACAATAACCAAGTGGAGCATTGTATGTTAGTAAAAATGGGGTAGATAGAATTGAAAAACAAACATGGACAACACACACACACACACACACACACCACACACAAACTGAGAATTGAGATGCTCCACTGCCAGAAGGGAAATAACGTCCTAGGAGAGAAACAGGCAGAACACCAGGCATAGGAAAGTGGAGAGAAGTCTGTGGGCAGAGAAGAGAGTGTGTGTTCCTTTGTAGAAGAGATAGAACAAGAAGACAGAAAAATTAAACATTACCTGATGTGAATTAAAAAGGAAAGGAAAGGTAGACCGGGCGCCGTGGCTCATGCCTATAATCCCAGCACTTTGGGAGGCTGAGGCGGGTTGATCACGAGGTCAAGGGATCTAGACCATCCTGGCTAACATGGTGAAACTCTGTCTCTACTAAAAATACAACATTAGCTGGGTGTGGTGGCACCTGCCTGTAGCCCCAGCTACTCGGAAGACTGAGGCAGGAGAATCAATTCCACTCAGGAGACAGAAGTTTCAGTGATCTGAGATGGGGCCACTGCACTCCAGCCTGGCAAGAAAGTGAGACTCCATCTCAAAAACAGAAAAAAGAATAAAAAAAAAAAAAAAAAAAAAAAGAGAGAGAGAGAGAGAGAAAGGAAAGGTAAAGGAAAAGTGACGTAGCTGGAATTCTAAAATATGACAAAAGTGAAGGGAATATATTCAAAAATCCAAATGAGGCCGGGAGCGGTGGCTCACGCCTGTAATCCCAGCACTTTGGGAGGCCGAAGCGGGAGGATCACGAGGTCAGGAGATCGACACCGTCCTGGCTAACACGGTGAAACCCCGTCTCTACTAAAAATACAAAAAATTAGCCGGGCTTGGTGGCAGGCACCTGTAGTCCCAGCTACTCGGGAAGCTGAGGCAGGAGAATGGCGTGAACCCAGGAAACAGAACTTGCAGTGAGCCAAGATCGCGCCACTGCACTCCAGGCTGGGCGACAGAGCCAGACTGCGTCTGGAAAAAAAAAAAAAAAATCCAAATGAAACATAATTAGATATAGCAAATGAATTCATAGGTAATTTGCACAGTAAATTTGAAATAATTTTGCCAAAAATGTAACATAGAATGACCCATGTAAGGTGATAAAGCACATGCCAGATAATAAGCAAAGGTAAATTAGAGATAGGCAACTTCAATAGGACATGTGAATGGCATGATTCAATAAGAGCTTGATTTTCAAACAGTAAGTTTAATTTTTTAATTGTGAGAAATGTACATAACATAAAATTTACCATTTTAACCATTTTAAGAGTTCAGTTTAGTGGCATTAAATGCATTCATAGTGTTGCACAATCATCACCACCATCCTTCTCCATAACTCTTTTCATCTTGTAAATATTCAGTTTTATAAGCTACTAAGTTTAATTTTTAAAAAATGTGTGCAGTATGCAAACCTCTATCATTTGAGGATTGCAACTAAAATCCCCAAACCTTAATTAACTAGACCAAATTCATTTATTTATATACTTTTCTTCTTTACTCTCTATGTAAGTAAAGCTGACTTAATTCTCTTCAAATAGCTTTTTTTTAGAAAGAGAAAAGAGGTCATTATTACTCCTATTTTAAAATAATAACGAACAATTTGCAGAGCTATGGTAAAAACTGATGCTGGGTTATCTCAATCCCTGTCTGAAAAAATATTTTCACGTCTCTGCCGATTATCAAATTATTCAAAATAATTGAAATATAGCAGCTATCAGTGAAGTTGCTACACATTTGGCCCCATTAATTTTTCTAAGAACTTTAAAGGCAACGTCATGAACTTTTAATCAAATACTATGGACGACATTCATCTTTTCTGTACTTGGGGCTTTTCTGATTACCAGAAGACCTTATTCTTTTCAGATCCTAACCTCAGTGAAGCTCAATTTCATCTAGAATTGCCTCAATATATCTTTACATTTTGGATCGGATGTATCCGATGTTACCACTTAATGCTCTTTTTTAAAACCAAAATCAGTAAATTCATCTCTAGCAGCAGAATTTTGTTGATATTTTAATGAATATAAGAATATTTGACTTGGAAATTTTTAATTTTGAGGGGGTGTGAATGCTGTTTACATTCAAATGTGACACTTAAAATATTTTATTTCATATTCACCCATATTGTAATTTGGGGAAGCTTTCCAGAACCTCTGCCATAGCACAATATAGCAATAATAACCAAGAATAACAACGATAATAAAAAATAATATTTTAATTGATATTTACATTTTTGGACTTTATTGTAAAGGTTTTAGCTCAACCTCTGATTTAAATCTGAAAAGACCTACCTGAGCATACTATTATAGTCATTTAACAGGTAAGTGACCTAATAGCTGAAGCACAGAGATGAAATAATTTGCCCAAGGTCACTTCTCACCGGAACATGTTAGAAACAAGGTGTGACCCCAAGACACATTACAACATTATAGAAGATGGTTGAACATAAGCAGTAAACATTATCATTATCCTGTATTGTGACTTTCATGTTAGAATTACCATACATCCAAATCCTAGGAATCCGAGTCTGTTCTATTTTTTGAATTAGAGCCTTTGTTTTATTGTTGAATGTATAAATATAACAACCTGTCTTAGCTTAACACTTTTCCTTATTGAAACTACATTAATAAAACATTGACAGCACTTGGGAAGTGAAGCACTGTGTGAAATTACCATTCACCTTAATTTTAAGTATAAAAATACAATCATATTAAGAACTTGTACTTTGCAGTAAGTGTGATATGCTAATATCAAAATTAGTACATTGTGTCAAAAAGAAAATGTGTTCACTGCCAGCTTAACAGCCTACCCGACGGGAGAAGAAAACATTTTTACATAAGATGCTATGTAAAGCCGTTTTCCACTGTCTGGATCATAAATCACAGGACTAACCTAAAATAAAGAAATAGACTTCATTAGCATTAAGGGATCACTACATCAAGTTATTAAAATTTTGCAAAGTGCCAGGTTGTAGATGGATTAATTTTAGCTATTCTAAGACTTATGAGTTATGCTTGAAAAATTAAATCTAAAAATGTATTTTAAAAAGTATGTAGGAAATTTTCAGGGTTACATGGTATTAACCACTAGTGTAAATTAGAAAAATGAGATATTGGCCTTCTTACCAGTTATACATGATCCTGTAAGAAAATCATCAAAATATGCACAAATATAGTAAATAAATGTACTGTTATAAATACTATAATCCTAAGTAATAACAGATTAATAAATACTATAATCCTAAGTAATGACAGATTTTCAGCTTTATGTATATTAGACTTATTATTAAAGTATCATACACATGTAAGAAAGTGCACATGTACATGTATATAAATAAATATGTAGTCCTTCAAAATTACAAAATTTCCATGGTTAATGATAAAAGCTTATTAAAAATATTATATAATTTATGTATGTATTCATTCTCTATTAACATAGAAGATATATATTCTCTTTTGTTCATGAAAAATTTACCTACATAAAAATATAATGTAAAAATAGATTGTAGTTAATAATTTGTAAAACTTAAAACATGGTAATTTTTAAATATCTTGATATTAATTACTTTTATACTATATACACATAGATTTCAGTTCTTTTCCACACAGCCTTCAAGTGGATCTCATTGTGCAGTGTGGACCCATATGAGAGACCATGATATGTGTATGTGTGATTAGCAAGATTCTTTTCAGTTTATTGTCTCTTTGAAGTTTGTTGTATTGCGTTTCACATCTGTCAAGACACCTGTATCCTCCAGTTGATATTCTAAATTTGTAGTTCTGTAGTTACGGAAGTTTTCTATTTTGATGGCATTATCATCATTAATACTCCTGTAAGAAGATGCTCCACTTGTTGTTTTTCAAAAGAACATATGTTCTCATACATATTTTCATAAACAACTTACTTTATTAAACTTCAGTTTTTGTTTTATTGAGAAAATTATTATTTGAAATTCTTACCATCATGCTGGAAAATCTTTTGTACAGTACAGCTGTTTAAGTGACAACTTCATAGTGATAAGTGTTTGTAATTCCTGTAAAATAAGGAGGAATGGCGCATGTTTGATGACTGTTGTAATATAAAACTACCTGTAAGAAACAATATAAAGGGCCTTTTGGTATTTGCCAAAATTATACTGTTTAAATTTATTTTAAATACTCTAAGCTTGTCATTTTAAAAGAATTAAGAAAGGATTGAAAATTTATTTTGCCATTATTTATTTCTTCCTCATTTTTATATGAATTATAAGAAATTACATCTTAATTAAAATATTACCTATCAATGAAGTACTAACTCTTTATGTAGAGTATATTGGCACATATTCATTTTCTCATTTTTGCAATTAGATATTTTCCATTATATAATTTTTTAAAAATGTATAACCAAAACCAAATATTCTATATAATAATTATATCTGATGAAGTCAGCTTATAATTGTTTTTAACAATAATATATTTGGATTTGACATATAATGTTTAGTTTTTATAGTTAAACATTAGTAGTTTAAAGTTTAAAATGTATTAGTATTTTAATTTTCACTGTTACTTTCCTTGAATAATGACATCCATTTCCTTAAATGTTATCAACGATTACCATCAGCCAGTGCTTCTGCAGTGTAACAGTATTATAGCAGTTTCAATTCAAAGTATAGCTAATGTTCTATCAATCACAAGGAGATGCTGTAAAAACCTAACATTTGTTTATACTCATCACAGAAAATATAATATGAATCAGTATAGTTTAATATGTTATTAAATTCTTATTCTTTGAACACAAGTAATCTATGCATTATGTACACTGAACCTTCCAATTAACTCTCATATTTGATTTATCACAGAGCTCAATAGTCTAACTCTTTTGCTTATACCTCACTGCATATAAATGTCTTTTGACATTAACAGAGACAATGAATTGTGTATAAGAAATGAACATACATAGTCTCTTTTTGTTTTCTTTAAATCCTTTTCCTCTTATTGTCATTCTTTATTTTGTCAACTTTTTTATTACACTGGTGGCTACTGAATATATTTCACACAACTTAATTTGTAAGGGGTAGCAATCCCCATTAATTACACTAAGTAGTTAAATAATAAAACTGATATTTGTAAAACACTGCTATATCCTGGGGACTGTATTGGATTACTTATTCTCCTATTAAATTAATTAGTATTTTTTAAAATCCGGGAAGTTTTGACCATAATTGGGAGTTGCGATTCACGTGGATTTACCATGGCTTCCTTTGCACCATGATGACCACTGAGAGAGTAATAGTGATATTAGAACAAAGAAAATCTAAGTGAAGTTATATGGTACAAAAACGTGTCACGTAATTTTGAAAGGGATAGATACTATGCATTATATTAGATAGTGAGCTGAAGTACATAAATTTTGAACTGAGATAATGAAGTGCCTTGAACAATGACACTAAACATCGGGTGAGTGAGAAAAAGTGGCCTACATGTGGCCACGAAATTGATTTTTCCATTTTGTGCCAAAGCTTATCACTAACCATGAGTTTCAGGGACAAAACTATAAGTAATAACATTGGAGCATTAATCTGCTATCATTCTTTTTATAGAGAGTTGATAGAATTGGCCATAATATTTTGGTATTTCTAGTAAAATATAATTTCTGCTGATAAAACTATAGCTATTCATTGTACAATTCCAATTAGAAAGATTTTATGTCAGAAAACATATTCTAGAAATAAACACAAATAATGTCTAGAAATATACAGAATGTTATCTATGTAGAAATACGTATATAGACATTATACAGTCGCCCCTTGGACAACATGAATTTCAACTATGCACATTCACTTATACGTGCATTTTCTTCTGCCTCTGCCACCCCTGAGACAGCAAGACCAACCTCCACTTCCTCCTTTTCCCTCAGCCTCCTCAGTGTGAAGATGATAAGGATGAACACCTTTATGATAATCCACTTCCATCTAATGAATAGTCAATGTATTTTCTCTTTCTTGTGATTTTCTTAATAACATACATACACACACATAATAATACACATATGCACACATTTCTAAACATTGAAGAAAAGATCAATCCCACTTCGTTATAACTGGATTTCTTTCCTAGTTACGTAACAAAATAAAGGCTAGTGATTTGATGCAGTATCCACCAAATTATTATTTGAAGCAATGGAAAGTACAGTCATGAAAATACAGTTTTAGCACATTTCCTAGTGAGAGAAAAATCAGAATAACATGCAAGGATAATGAAAAGAGGATTACCATTAATGAAAATGAATGCATAACAATACTTTTAATTTAGTGTGAGATCCCTAAAATTGTGTGGCTACTAAAAACATGACTGGTGAAAATGTTGATGAGGAGTTTTTTTAGGTTTTGGAAGAGAATGCCTTACCAATTGAAAATTCCATAGTTTGGATATTTGTCCCCAAAACTTCATGTTGAAATGTGATTCCCAATTTTGGAGGTGGAAACTTGTGGGAGGTTTGTGACAGATCCCCCATGAATGGCTTGATGACTTTCTCACAGTAAGAAGTGTGTTCTCATTCTATTACTTCCCTTGAGAAATGGTTGTTAAAGACAGCCTGGCACCTCCCTACTCTCTCCTGCTTTCTCTCTTACCGTATGATCTCTGCACATACTGGCTTACACATACGCCATGAGTGAGAGCAGCCTGAGGCTTTCACCTGATGCCCAATCTTCTAGCCTACAGAATACAGAAAAGCCAAATAAACTTTGCTTTACAAATTCTCTAGCCTCAGGTATTTTTTTTTTTAATAGCAACACTAAACATACTAAGACAGAAAGCAATGGAAAGACTGATTCGTTTTAAAATTTGTTACCAGATGTTTATAAAATTATAAACATAGAATCTAAGAATTAAGATATTCTATTAACTCAGGTACTCCTTCAAATATTGTCGCAACCGAAAATTCTATTTGGTTTGTTTCCCATGTACTGAGACTGAACCATTCAAACACACACACACACTTTATAGTGTACATGGCTATAAAATATGGCTAGAAGTCACCTAAACTTTACAATGCAAACTTATTTACAAAAATTCATTATACAATAAGTAATTACTAAGTAAATCAGAAAATTTCTGTTTGTGTAAGACTAAAAAAACATTTATACATTAAGAAATAAAGTAATTTTCAACTAAAACATTTAACCACATATTCAAAAATTAAAAAGCTTGACTTTGTATTTATATTATAATTGTACTATGTATGAGAAACTTTCATTGTGTTGTTAATTTGCAGTATTTAGATGATTTCTGTAGGGACTTGTAGTAGAAAAAGCTTAAAAATACTACTACTATTGTCAGTGCTGGTTTTGACAAGTCAATGTGGATGTCTTTCCATCCCTCTGTGAATTCTAGGGATTAATATAGGGCTTTGGTTCCCTTCTTGTCAATCAATTTCTCATCTTTCTCTATCAATAAGTTCAACTTTATTAAGAAATAGACGTGTTTCCCAAAACATGTGCCCTTTTGGGATTTTAATTATTTATCTTATTTCATTTCTGTCAATTCTCTTCAGTCTTCATTCTTTACCATTTTTTTAAACACTAATTAGGTCCATAGATTGTATAGAAATAGTTTATATTGCATATAATTTTTAAAACATTTGACACTTTCTCCTGAACACATTTCTGAAAATATTGATTTCAATATAGTCCAGAGAACTCATTTCACTTGCCAGCCAAGTATATTATTTAAGAATTCAATATTTTCTACTCTTGTATTTACACAAAGTATGTCTTTGAAAACATCAGAAGTCTGATTATTATGGGCACTCATCTCTAAAGAAGGCTTAGATCTAGAATTATTTATTTTACTATATTCAATTCCTAAGTTCCAAAACTTAAAATTGAATTCGTTCTTAAATTGTAAAAGAAAATAACTTTATTTTCAATTATGAATAATGTTCTGAATCTCAAATATTTTGCTTTATTTGATATTGTGATTGAATAATAGTCACTGAGTTAGTTTTTAATGTATGTATAAATATCTTTATACCTATTTTTTATATTTTAGAAATATATTATTTTTATAAATATTGCTAACTCAATTTTTCTTTCATTTACCATATATTTATTGACCACTTGTACCAGTTTTTTTCTCTGTATAGAGGTAATAGCAGTAAACAAGATAAGCCTTGCTACTTTCACATTTTTTCGATGAAGTTTTAAATATTTAATGATTAGCACATATTGTTATTTTTTTGTATTGTATTACTCTTATTACAGTCAAGGTTAACTTAGGGTAATTGTACATAAATTTCTATTTTTTAACTTATATTTCTGTTTCCTTTAAATTTATTCTCTTTCACAATACATCTTTTAAAAATGTATACCAAATGAATGTAGTTTTCAAAGCCAAGCAAAGAACAACCTCATTGCATATACCTACAAAATTAATAGTGGCACAAAAATTATGTGCAGCCAGCAAAACTAGCAAAATTAATGTACTGATTCTGACCAGATTTGCAAAAATGCAAATACTGCAGTTTTCATCTCATATAGTTTAAAGAGATAAACTTCAAGATAAGAGCAACTTTTTTTCTTTATAAAGTAATAATAAGTTTAAATAATTTTTGATGCCAAAATATTTATAATGGCAAAATATGAAGACACTATTTGTCTGAGCCTTAGCATCTCCCTCAGGAAGAGACACTTTCCAAAATCTGTTTGAATAGGAAAAAACATACATGTTTACATTTATTTACTTGTTTATAGGACTTTATTGTCTACATTATTTATTTACGAATACTACTGAACTTATAAATAGGAGCACGTAGTTTTAAACAATTCATTTAACAACTTAAATACTTACCACTAATTACTATATGTTTATTTGTGTATGTAAGGGGGATCTAATGTGAAAGCTAATCTCAAATTAGAACTTAAAGTATGATGTGCTAAACATGCAGTAAGAATATTTTTTAGAACGCTTCTTATCTATAATGAAGAAATAAATCAAATAGCTAGACTAGACTTCACGATTAGTAGAATAAAAATGAATGGGGTGCCAAAAAATAAAGATTTGGCTTCAACTAAGAAAAAAGGAAAGAAGTAATCTCCTTTAAAATTTACAGTCAGGCCGGGCGCGGTGGCTCAAGCCTGTAATCCCAGCACTTTGGGAGGCCGAGATGGGCGGATCACAAGGTCAGGAGATCGAGACCATCCTGGCTAATACGGTGAAACCCTGTCTCTACTTAAAAATACAAAAAACTAGCCGGGCGACGAGGCAGGGCGCCTGTAGTCCCAGCTACTCGGGAGGCTGAGACAGGAGAATGGCGGGAACCCGGGAGGCGGAGCTTGCAGTGAGCTGAGAGCCGGCCACTGCACTCCAGCCGGGGCGACAGAGCAAGACTCCGTCTCAAAAAAAAAAAAAAAAAAAAAAAAAAAAAAAATTTACAGTCATACAGCAGGCACTTCCAAGCCTGTGGGCGGAAGGGGCATAAGAAAGAACTGGATGCTTGTATGCTATGCTCCCTCCCCTCCCCTCCCCTCCCCTCCCCTCCGCTCCCCTCCCCTCCCCTCCCTTCCCCTTCCCCTTTCCTTTCCTTTCCTTTCCTTTCCTTTCCTTTCCTTTCCTTTCCTTTCCTTTCCTTTTCTTTTCTTTTTTCTTTTCTTTCAGAGTCTCGCTCTGTAGCCCAGGCTGGAGTGCACTGGCATGATCTCAGCTCACTGCAACCTCAGCCTCCCAGTTTCAAGTGATTTTCCTACCTCAGTCTCTTGCATAGCTGGAATTACAGGCGCCCGCCACCACGCCCCGCTAATTTTTTGTATTTTTAGTAGAGATGGGGTTTCATCATGTAGGCCAGGCTGGTCTCGAACTCCTGACCTCATGATTCCCAAGCCTTGGCCTCCCAAAGTGCTGGGATTACAGGCGTGAGCCACCGTGCCCATCCCCTTTTATTTTCATAGTTAGAAAAAAGAGTTTCTCTCAGATTCCTATATAACTTTATACACAAAGACACTTCTTAAATATGAATGACAAACTGGTAGAAGCCAAGAAAAGATAAATATTCTAAGAAAATTTTACTCAGAAGAGGTGTAAGAGCAATAACATGGAACATATATGACATAAAATTAAGCACCAAGAGGTAAGAGTTGGCCAGGTGCAGTGGCTCGCGCCTGTAATCCCAGCACTTTGGGAGGCTGAGGTGGGCGGACCACGAGGTTAGGAGTTCAAGACCATCTTGGCTAACATGGTGAAACCCCGTCTCTACTAAAAATACAAAAAATATTAGCCAGGCATGTCGGCGGCGCCTGTAGTCCCAGCTACTTGGGAGGCTGAGGCGGGAGGATGGCGTGAACCCAGGAGGCCGAGCTTGCAGTGAGCCGAGATTATTCCACTGCACTCCAGTCTGGGAGACAGAGCCAGACTACCTCTCAAAAAAAAAAAAAAAAAGAAAAAGAAAAAGAAAAAGGTAAAAGTTTCTCTTTCTCTGAAAATGAAATTTGGGAGCTAAGTGATGAAGAACTGGTGTCTTGAGAAGGGTCTGTTTCAGAGTGAAGGAAAGAAAAACAAAACAATATAAAATCAAAGAAAAAGAATGAAACTCAAAAACCTTTAGGTGAACATTGGCTAAATTTATATTTGGTTTTAATGTCATGGAATTTGGAGGATCAAGATTAGAAACGTTCTTAACTGGTAGGTGGCAGCTGAGATCGTTGAATAAATAAAAATTTTGTTAGAATTTTCTGCATAGAAAATTAGCTAAATGACAGTAGAGATGTAGAGATTGAGTAAGATCTCTCTATGTCTACCTCAAGATAGAGCAGAGAGAGAGAGAGAGAGAGAAACTTAAACACATATGGTTGATGGAGTGGTAGCCCATCTGGAGCAGCCTCTGTGGGAATTCCAGCTGCTGCTGGGGAGATGTGGCTGGGGCTGTATGCCCCGTGGAGTTGGAGGGACCCCGGAGCAGGTGGGAGCCCTGCCCCTTTCCAAATTGGCAGGTGGAGCCCTGCACTCCTAGGCACAGCTGCAGCCCCCTAGCTATGGCTCCCGACTTAAGGACCCAAGCATCCCTGTGCTCTCAAGGGCCTGGGAAACCCCACTTCCCTCACAGGCTCAGAAGTGTCTGCTACCACTGCCTGGTCTCTCCCCTACTCCCAGCACCCACTGTGATTTCAGAGCAAAGTTAAAGCCAAGCATAGGTGCTGTCCCAACCTGGCCAGGTGTGTGCTTGAGGAGGCGCTGACATGCCAGCCCCCTGCTGCCTTGGCTTTCTCTGGAATTTGCGCACCTACGAGCAGAAGAGGGAGGCCAAGGGGGTGCTAAGGATGGCTCTGCACAGGCCTTCTGGAATCCCTTGGCGCAAACAGCCTCAGCCCCATGAATGACATGATTGATGGCAGCAGGAGGCAGAAACGTTCCTGGATGGAAGGGCTTGGGTCCCTGGCGAAGCCCGACCTTCAAGCCAGGGGTGGCCTGAAGCCCAGGGCCAAGCTGTCAGTTCCAGAGAAGTCAGCCACTCAGAGTGAGAACTTATGGTGCTTTTCTGTGCCCACTCATGGCAGCCCATGGACCAAGCAGCAAGCACTTCCTACCTTCTGAGCCCATAAAACCTCCCAGACCCAGCCAGACTCACACAGAGGAGACTACCAGCTGCAGGAAGGAGCCACCCATTTGGCATCTCCTCAGCCAGTCAGAACGACCTGCCTACAGGAAGGAGCCACCCACTGTGGGTCTTCTGTCTGCTGACAGCTGGATGCTCATCAGGACGACCTGCCTGTGGAAAGGAGCTACCCACTTCGGGTCTCCTGAGAACTGTTCTGTCACTCAGTGAAGCTCCTCTACACCTTGCTCACCCTTCACTCCAGTTGTCTGTGTACCTCATTCTTCCTGGATGCAGGACAAGAACTCGGGAACTCCTAAATGGCAGGACTAAAAGAGCTGTAACACCAACAGGCCTGAAACATACCCCCTGCTTGCCACATTGTAGATGAGGAGATGGAGAGAAGAGCTTTAGCCTGTCAGGGTGCCTAGACCTAGGAGCTCCCCAGACCAGGCCTGTGTCTGTGACACTCTCTTTGGGGCTCTGCAGTTCCTGCCATCTCCAGGCTTCCAGGTGCCACCGCATTCTCCTCATCCAGACATGGGTGCGCACAGTGGAAGCCACGTGCAATACATCTGGTCCAGGCGGAGCTTGGCACAGTACCGGTACCTGTGCCAGCACCTGGAGCTGCCCACCCCACTATGCACAGTAAACAGACCATGTGCTTGCTTGCCACACACCCCTCTCCACTACGTGCCTGGCACACCCTTGGCAGATGTGTGATTCTGGCTGGTAACACAAGCCTAGCACAGCCTGCTGGGATGAGTGGACATAACAACCCCAGGAGGCAAAACCAATCACTCAGGTAGACATGCTGTTGGCCACAGAGCTTTCCAGCTCATGAAGTGACAGCCCAAGGATTCTGTGACATGGGTAACAAGGAAGATATGGTGAAACGGTAATAATCACATATTCGGGGGCCAAGGTAGGCATTAGGGAAGGAATCAAAATCTTAGGCAGATTAAATGTAAGAAACTTTCTCTGCAAGAGATGAAAATGTAGAGAAAAATAAAGTTACCTCAAGAGAATAATAAAAAAGAAAACACACACACACACATAAACTCACAGTCGGTGAAATTGTATCTCTCATTAAGCTAGTTCATCGATTGCAAATAAGAAGTGTTGCAAAGAGAAACTAAAGTTGAGAAGAGTTGTAAAGTATCTGAGAGAAATTTACAGTTTGGTAACTAAAACAAGCCTCTTGTTTCTTTCGTAGGTGTGATATGAAATATTTCCTCCCATAAGAACATGGGAATGCCAAGGACTATTATATAGAATCAAGAATTTGTTTATATTCTGATTTAGAAGAATGATATCAATTTTAAACATACAGATTGGATTTCATAAAACTTTTAAAAAAGTTTTTGTTAAAGAAATGATTGAACCAGAAGTACCCATTCTGGGTAAAACAAACATGCATCAACATTCTCTCCCTTACATCTAGAAAACACTACATCTAGAAAACACTACATCTAGAAAACACTACATCTAGAAAACACCACATCTAGAAAACACTACATCTAGAAAACACTACATCTAGAAAACACCACATCTAGAAAACACTACATCTAGAAAACACCACATCTAGAAAACACTACATCTAGAAAACACTACATCTAGAAAACACTACATCTAGAAAACACCACATCTAGAAAACACTACATCTAGAAAACACCACATCTAGAAAACACTACATCTAGGAAACCTAGACAAAATATGTGGAATAACTATTTGAGGTCTTGCTAACATAAATATAAGTAGGTAGACTCAGGAGAAGCATCAAAATTCAAAATACTAAAGAAATGGCAGCTAATTTGACTTTTTTGTTGTTGTTCCTTGGGTATTCACTACCCTGGAACTGAGAAGTGAGCACTGCGGCACACACAGAGAGAGAAACTCTCTAGTTCTGGATTGAGGAGTTAAAAAAGGAAACTTCTAAGCTCAGAAAGATTTGGGAAAATTTTCCACGTTTTCACTCACTTATATTCCATGCCCCAGGCTACCTTATGCTGGGAGTGAGATGGCAACAAAAGTAACCAACCGCAGAGACAGCAATGCCATAGGAGTTGAAATGTTCTCTGTTAGATGGAGCCGTGGCTCTCAGAGTGGGGTCAAACTCATTGATTCTTTTTCTTTCTTTGTTTTTGTCTTCCAAAATTACAAGAGAATCACAGAAGTGATGGCTTTAGCCAGCCTGGCCAACATAGTGAAACTCTGTCTCCACTAAGAATACAAAAATTAGCTGGGAGCGGTGGTAGATGCCTGTAATCCCAGCCACTTGGGAGACCGAGGCAGGAGAATTGCTTGAATCTGGGAGGTGAAGGTTGCAGTGAGCTCACATCGCGCCATTGCACTCCAGCCTGGGCAACAGAGTAAGATTTCGTCTCAACAAAAAAAAGAAGTGGTGCTTTTAGGATACTGAACTTTTTCATCAGTCTCCAGCCAACTAGACAGTGCTAGGAAATAGCAGAGAGAAGAGCTTGGGAAAGCGAGGCTGTTTATGAATTCTTAGGCTCAACACAAGCTGCCCATGTGTGACTGTGTCCCTAATTAGAATACAATAGACACTGAAAACTGTGGTAGCAGATAGACCTCCACACAGAGGTAAGGTTGACCACTGGCTGGCATGCATAGTGGAAGAGAGAGAATAGCACAGCCTAAAAACTGAATTGCTGTTGGAATCACAGTCACAGAATGCGCGTTGGACCTTTTGGCCTGAAACCAACAAGGTCAGTGCCTGTTAAAACAAGCGTATCAAGATTATTCATAGAATTAAAAAGGGACCTAGTTTAATATATAATGTTCAAAATGCTCATGACACTATTTTTATTTTTTTTTTATTTGAGACAGAGTCTGGCTCTGTCGCACAGGCTGGAGTACAGTTGCGCGATCTCGGCTCACTGCAAGCTCAGTCTCGCTAGTAGCTGGGACTATAGGCACCCGCCACCATGCCGGGTAATTGTTTGTATTTTTAGTAGAGACGGGGTTTCACCATGTTAGCCAGGATGGTCTCCATCTCCTGACCTCGTGATTTGCCCGCCTAGGCCTCCCAAAGTGCTGGGATTACAGGCGTGAGTCACGGCGTCCAGCCATGCTCGTGACACTATTAAAGATCTCTAAGCATACAAAGAACCATGAAAATCTCCACTTGCATGGGAAAAGATAATGAATACCCACAAATAGAGATGTTGGCAATATCTTATACAGACTTTAATTATTTACAAAAATCTTCGACCAAGCAATCCTGAAAACAAATGTCAAAATAGAAAAAATAATTAAAATAGGTATAAAGAGGAAAAAAAAATTAGAACTGAAATAATACAACTAACATAAAAAATAACCCATTAAAACCAGTAACAGAAAGTAGGAGGAATGAATCAGTCAAATTGAAGAGAAGTCAACAGAAAGTATTCAATTTAACAACACAGAGAAAGCATATTGAATAAAAATGAACTACGGAACCATAGCAAATGTTGTGAAATTTGTGTCTCAGAGTCCCAGAAGGAGAGGAAAACAATGTAGGATTGAAAAAAAAAGAAGTATGGAAAATATTTCTAAATTTGGTAAAAGGCATAATCTCACATATTCGAGAAGCTGAAGGGGCCCAAAACTGTCTGGCTTCGCCTACTGGATCCCACACCAGGGCCGTGGGCAGAGCTGTCCACCAGTCCCATGCCATGCGCCTGCACTCCTCAGCCCTTGAGCGGTTGATGGGACCGGGTGCTGCGGAGCAGGGTGCAGTGCACATCAGGGAAGCTTGGGCTGCGTGGGAGCTCACCGTGGTGGGGGAGGGGCTGGGGCATGGCAGGCTGCGGATCCTGAGCCCTGCCCCGCTGTGGATCCTGAGCCCTGCCCCGCTGTGAGGCGGCTGAGGCCTGGCGAGATTTCGATGGTGGTGCGGGTGGGCCGGCAGTCCTGGGAGACCTGGCACAACCTCTGCAGCTGCTGGCCTGGGTACTAAACCCCTCACTGCATGGGCCACGGCACCGGCCAGCTGCACCATGTGAGCGGCCCTCGGAGCCCGCACCTGTGCCCACACTGAACTTGCGCTGGCCTGCGAGTGCCGTACGCAGCCCGCAGCTGCGGTTCCTGCCACATTAGGCAGAGGGAGCTGGCTCCGGCCTCGGCCAGCCCAGAGAGGGGCTCCCACAGTGCAGTGGCGGGCTGAAGGGCTCCTCAAGCATGACCAGAGTGGAGGTCGAGGCCGAGGAGGTGCCTAGAGCAAGCGAGGGCTGCTAGGACGTTGTTACCTCTCAATATCACAATCAAACTGGCAAAAATTTAACAATAAGACAGTTTTAAAGACAGCCAAAGGAAAATGACATATTAGCTGTAGGGGTCCAATTATTTGAATTTCTGTGGACTCATCATTGAAAAGTATGTAGGCCAGAACAAATTAGCATAGTATTTTAAAGTACTCAAAGAAAGCCAAAATAGAACTCTCAACCCATAATTCTATATCCAGCACAAAATATCTTTCAGGAATAAAGGTAATTAAAATATACTCTGCTGGAAGAAAATTCAGAGAATATTTTGTGAGCAGACTTGTTTTAAAGAATTATTACCCAGCAATCCCATTACTGGGTAAATACACAAAGGATTATAAATCATTCTACTATAAAGACACACGCACATATATGTTTATGGCAGCACTATTCACAATAGCAAAGACTTGGAATCAACCCAAATGCCCATCATTGATAGACTGGATAAAGAAAATATGGCACATATGCACCAATGAATACTGTAAAACCATAAAAAAAAGAGTTCATGTCCTTTGCAGGGACATGGATGAAGCTGAAAGCCATCATTCTCAGCAAACTAGCAGGAACAGAAAACCAAACACCGCATATTCTTGCTCATAAGTGGGAGTTGAACAATGAGAACGCAGTAGACACAGAGAGGGGAACGTCACACACTGGGACTGTTGTGGGTGAGGACAAGGGGAGGGAAAGCATTAGGACAAAGGCTTAATGCATGTGGGGCTTAAAACCTAGATGCTGGGTTGATAGGTGCAGCAAACCACCATGGTACATATATACCTATGTAACAAACCACCACATTCAGCACATGTATCCCAGAACTTAAAGTAAAATTTAAAAAAAACCTAAAAATTAAAAATGTTTAAAAATTAACAAAAGTTATTCATACAGAATAGACATGATACCAGCAGGAAACTTGAACATTAAGAATAAAGGAAGAGAAAAAATATATGTATACAGCGGACTCTTGAAAAAGACAGAGACTAAAGAAAGTGACCCCACACAAAGTTCAAAATCTGCCTATGATTTTTGACTATACCAAAACTTAACTACTGAGTAGCCTACTATTGACTGGAAGTTTTACCAATAACATAAGCAGTTGATTAACTGTTTTGTATATTAAATGTATCTTATACTGTATTCTTACAATAAAGCAAGCTAGAAAAAAGAAAATGTTAAGAAAATCCCAGGGAAGATGAAACATATTTACTAGTCATGAAGTGGAAGTGGATCATCAAAAGGTCTTCATCCTCACAGTCTTCACATTGACTAAACGGAGGAGGAGGAAGAGGAGGGGTTGATCTCCTTGACTCAGAGGTGGCAGAAGTGGAATGAGTGGAGGAGGTGGAAGGGGAGGCAGAAGAGGTAGCACACTTGGTGTAACTTTACAAAAATACATTGTAAATTCTGTATGATAATTTTGCTTTTTCATTTCTCTAAAAATGTTTCTATAGAGTACCAATCCATTTACCATTTGCTTCTACAATATAGAAGAATCCATATTGTAAAATAAATCAAAAGCAGTCTTGAAAATCAAAAGCCTTCTGCCAGTTTGTCTAATGTCAACTTGTTTTCTGGCTCTGGATCCTCTATGTCTTCTTCAACTTCTGGCACTGTTTTGAAAGTACTTGTCTACATCAAGTCATCTTTTGTTAATTCCTCTGCTGTGATGTCTATCAGCTTTCAAATTTCTCCGTGATTCATATCTTGAAACTTTTAACTCAGTCGTTTTTCGCCACATTTACAATCTCTTTCATTATTTCCTCGATTGACTCTGTCATAAATCCTGTGAATTCATGCATAATATCTGGACACAACTTTCTCCAGCAGGAAATTACTGTTTGGGACTTCATATCTTCCGTAGATTTTCTGTAACAATGATGACATCTTCAATGTTGTAATCCTTCCAGACTTTAATAATATTCTCTCTATTAGGATTCTCTTCCATATGATTGACAACCCTTTACCATAAAGTACCATGCGTAATGAGCCTTAAAGTTCTGTATTACCTTCTGATCTAGAGGCTGAATTAGAAACATTGTGGCTGAGAACAAGTAGACCACTTTGTTGACTTTGGTGTTGAACTCATGGGGTTCTGGGTGGCCAGGGGCATTGGCCAATATCAAAAGAACTTTAGAAGGCAGTCCTTTACTGGCAGGGTACATCCTGACTTCAGGAACAAAGCATCAGTGGAATCAATCCAGAAAACGTGTTCTGGTTGTCCAGGCCTTCTGGTTGTACAACCGAAAGACTGGCAGCTAATATTTAACTTTTTCCTTCAGTGCCCAGGAATTTGCAACTTTGTAGATAAGGGTTATCCTAACCATAATCCTCACTGCATTTGAACAAAACAGTAGAGTTGGCCTACCCCTTTCTGCCTTAAATCCTGGTGTTCACTTCTCTTCCTTACTAATACATATCCTTTGTAGAATTTTTTTTCCCCCCCAGAATAGGTCACTTAAGTCTGCATTAATAACCTATGCAGGCAGATATTCATTCTTCTCAGGGATTTTCTTAATGGCATCTGAGAATTATGCTGCTTCTTGTTTGGCAGAAACTTTTCCAGAAAAGTTTTCTTGAAAAACATTTTAAGCCAAACCTCTTTCCAAAATTATCAAACTATCATTCACTGACATTAAATTCTCCAGCTTTAGATCTGTCACTGAAAATTCTAACCAGTGTAGTCAGGTAATAAAAATGAATTAAGAATTCAGATTGCAAAACAAAAAATAAAACAGACTATATTATACACATCATGGCTGTATATGTAGAAAACCCAAAAGAATCTACAGAATACCTCCAGAACTAACAAGTGAGTTTTGCAAGATCGGAAGATACACAGGTCAACACACAGGCAAAACAGACTACCGGAATAATTCCAAATACAGTAATAATTCAAGAATAAATGATTTCAGATAATTTTATTTATTTATTTATTTATTTATTTATTTATTTATTTATTTATTTTTAGAGACAGGGTCTTGCTCTGTCACCCAGGCTGGAGTGCAGTGGCACAATCGAAGCCCACTACAGTCTCAACCTCCTGGGCTCAAGTGATCCTCAGCACCCCCAAGTAGCTGGAACTACAGGTGTGTGGCACTATGCTGGGCTAGTTTCTTAATTTTTATTTTGTAGAGATGGGGAGCTTAATATTTTGCCTATGCTGGTCTCAAAGTCATGGGCTCCAGAGATCCACCCACCTTGGTGTTCCAAAGTGCTGAGACTACAGGTGTGAGCCACCCCACCTGGCCTATAATCTGATTTAGTATGTCTTCAGACATCTGAAAACTTTCCAAAATTAAACTATACAAGACACATTTAAAAACATATCCAAATCTCCAAATAAATTTATATAGTTTATTTATCAATTATGAAAATATTTCTTTCTCAGTCTTCTTGGTGATAATCCTACATTATAGGTAAGATTTAGCATCAGCTCACCTGTTAGATATATGTATTTTGTTATGCTAGAAATTAGGAAACCATTTTCTTTTATTTAGCTCCTGTTTTATTCCTTTACTGAAATCCTTGTCCTTCCTTTATTCTAAAACTATTGGTTATTTTAATGCATACACTGAGAGGAGAGATTGATTATTTTCCCATATTTTCACAGATGGGAACATCAAGAATAGCCTGAAAAATTCCACATTTGAGAAATGTTTCTATGGCTAATACGAAAATTCTCTAAAGACGTAGGAAAACTCATATCTTTACCCATCTAACTTTTTTTTTTTTTTTTTTTTTTTGAGACGGAGTCTCGCTCTGTCGCCCGGGCTGGAGTGCAGTGGCCGGATCTCAGCTCACTGCAAGCTCCGCCTCCCGGGTTTATGCCATTCTCCTGCCTCAGCCTCCCGAGTAGCTGGGACTACAGGCGCCGCTACCTCGCCCGGCTAGTTTTTTGTATTTTTTTAGTAGAGACGGGGTTTCACCGTGTTAGCCAGGATGGTCTCGATCTCCTGACCTCGTGATCCGTCCGTCTCTGCCTCCCAAAGTGCTGGGATTATAGGCTTGAGCCACCGCGCCCGGTCCCATCTAATGTTTTAAGGAGATAAATCAAAACAGTAGAAAATTATGACAGGCAATCAAAATTCAAAAATTTTTACTTTTTCCTTCTTTTTGGTTTGGGTTGAAGACGAGTATGCTATGCAGAATTTTCCTCTATTTGTAAGATATCAAAATTAATTTAATAATATATTTTACTCTTTTCTTGTTGTTTTTTCTAGCCATTTTTTTTTTTTTTGGTCAAAAATATGTTCCTATTAAGAATTGCTATTGAAATTTTAAAATTTTATTTACTGATACTTGAAATGGAATCTGGATCCAATAGATATTTGGGAAAAAATGCTATTTTTTCCAACATTTTCAAAAAGTGTTACTCCATTTCATGACATTTGCTTTTTATATATGTACTAATTCTCACTCTTCTTAAAAGTAAAACATCTATACTTACTTCCTAGCTACGTGTGAACATTGATTTAGTGTCTTGTAAATCATATGTAACCAGTGGTAGATAAGGTTGTACGATGACTAATGATATAGCTATAACATTATCTTGTTTCCACTGTCAAAAAATTTTTACTTCACACACTCAGGGACAGATATCCAATGCTTCCTTGTTGTTTCTTATGCAATCTTGACAGTTAAAAATATTGACAGTTAACAATATTGATAGCATTGTTGCAGTTAGTCTTCTTCACTGCTTTTCAGAAGTAAGTTTCATGTAAACTGATCAGTAGGTTGAGACTAATGACATGTTTCAAAGCAGCATATAAAACATGATGCTACATTGTTATTTTTTAAAATACCTTTTCCAAAGACTTGCTGTAGTTACACTGCTTTTTTCTAAAGATGTTAAAATTTCAGTGTGCATGTCTATGAAATGAATATTTTTATATATAAATATTAATTATTGTAGTTATGCAGTAAGTATTTCTAAGGCAATTCTGAAACTAAAACATACTGACAATATAACATTTGTCAATCAGCATTTTTACCTTTAGGAAGTAATTCTTTTTTAGAACACTCTAAATATATTTGGACGTAAGACATTCTTAAGAAAATAAGAAAATGTTTGGTAGATCATAACTTAGTTTGTTTTCTTACTTTAAAGACTTTTTCTATTTATGGAGTTTCAAAGTGCAGTTACAAAAATAACTGACTGCTTTCTATTAGATTAATTTCTAGTAGTTAATACTGTTTTTTATTTATAGTCTTCATTTTTATTCCAGTTTATTTTATGTGGGGTTTGGTTCATTTTTATTTTTTATTCTTCCTAGCTTTATTATGGTATAATTGATAAATAAAAATTGTATCTATTTAGTGTGTAAAATGTGATGTTTGGATATGTGTACACATTGTGAAATAATTAAATCAAGATCATTAACATATACCTTCCCTCACATATTTACAAATTTTTGGAGGTGAAAACATTGAACATCTACTCTGTTAACAATTTTCACGTATACAATACATTATTAGCTATTGACTTTATGCTACACAGTAGATACCCAGAGTTTATTCGTCTAGTCTCACTTGTTTGTCTTTGACTAATATTTCACCATTTTCCCCCATCCAGTCTTAGTATTTAGAATTCCACGGGACTGAGATATTTCTGAACTCAGTTTCCCAAGTTGATTTTGTGGCAGAAACCTGGTTAGAGAAAAAGCATCAACACTTTGAGGGTCACTAAAGTTGCATAAAACATCATAAGAAAAAATATTTTGTAAAGTAATCCTGAAACAAAACCAAACAAAAGCTAACTTACTAGTATCTTTTGCTTGTGTTTTTATTTCTCCTAAAAAAAAGCTGACTTGAGCACTCTTGTTCCCTACAAGTCTTAATTCTAACTTTTAAGAAGAATAATTACACCCACATACACACACAGATACACACACACACACACACACACGAAGCAAAGTATTTAAATATGAACTTTCTAAACCTCTTTTACCTCATCTGTAAAGGAATTAATTTTTATCTCCCTGTGTCCCAGAGTTGTTTGAGAATCAGATGAGATAACTAATACGCAAGCTATAAAACCAAGTACTAAATTCTGACCTTTTTTCACTCTTGCCCAAATTCCCATCTAAGGGGCTTGGGGAGTCATGCCCTAAAAATCAGAAAATCTCTTCGGATGGGTTTTATCTAACCCTATATAAAGTGGCTTACTTTCCAGCCTGACTCTGGCATCACATCACATGACAAATAAAGAAGGAAATCAAAATATTTAACCCCAAAGTATGTTTCTTTGCCGTTTTTGAAGTGGCCCTGAAAAGCCATTTTTATTTTTATTGGGAGAAGATTTGCATTTGTAGAGAATCTCTGTTAACATAACTAGATCTTTTCTCTTCCAGATCCTTCCAGTCCTGAAGAAATTGACTGATAGTCTAACACCTTTTCAAGGTGAGAATAGAAAACATTTGCCATCTATTATCTCTAAGGGTGGCCACCTATGATACTTCATCTACATAATAATAACTTTGGTCATCAAGACCCCTTATCTTAACCCAGAAATGCCTTTCTATTGATTGAAATTTTAAATAATAACTTGTTTAACCAATTGCCAATAAGAAAATATTTGAATCCACTGATGACCTCTAAGCCTCCTCAACCCACCCTGACTTCTCGTTGTTCCGCCTTCCCAGACCAAACCAATGTATAGCTCACATGTATTGATTGACGTCTTAGGTCTCCCTAAAACATATAAAACCAAGCTGTAACCCAACCACCTTGGGCACATGTTCTCAGAACCTCTTGAGACTCTGTCTCATGCCATGGTCACTTCTGTTTGGCTCAGAATAAATCTCTTCAAATATTTTAAAAAATTTGCTCTTTTCATCAACAAAACACAAGTCAAATGCAAAATAGACTATAATCATTTAGAAAGAAGTATAGACATTGTCTCTCAAATGGTGGGAGGGCTTATTATTAATTTTCATATGTCAAATTGTTTTATAATTTTGTTGATAGCTATCTTACAGTCTTCCAAATAGAAGCACAAACTTCAGTACTATAAAGTGATAAGTATATTTGACCCATTCAGTTGTAATTAATAGTCTTCAAGAGTCTATTTTGGACCAATACATTTGCTGATTTATATTGGGTAGGAACCCACAAATACAGTGTATGATGTTTTCTGTAAGAAGAGGCTATAGAATACAATGCAAGATGATGCCATTTAGAAAAGCACCAATGAAATTTGTCAGATGGTTTGCACTGGACCATTTTATAATAAGTCAGTGATTCATGAAACATAAACTCAATGAAGATCGATGCCAACTTTCGTAACTGTTTAAGAAACAGTCTAAAGATTACATTAAAATGCCTTCCAAAATCATACTCTACAACTCAGATAAAATGTAAATAAGTAGTTTTTGCAGTATTGAGATGAAAAACAAAATCCATTCCATGAAATAGTTTTTTAAATACAAGTTGCTAAAAATGGTAGCGTAACCATGATTTAAATTATAATAATGTTTAAAATGATTTCCCTTTGAAAGATGTTAAAGATTATATCTGAAGTGTATTTCCTCTTTCTTTCAGTACTACTCTTCTATAAGTACAAAGAGAAAGCTTTAGATTGCTACATTTGTATAATCTATGTACCTTTAAAAATCAAAGTTATTATAAAAAGATAGTGTCTAAACTTAAGCAGCATCTGTCAAATGGGATTTTATAAAAGATTGAGAATTTGAGAAATAGGTATTTCTAGACTGGTGATCAGAAATGATTTCATGCTTCTGCTGCCATCTTCAATACATAATCACAAAAATGTCAGTGATAAAGTCATAATCCCTGCTCAATAAGTCAACCCATGGAACCTCAGGCTGAGTTAAATTTAAATCCTTTAAAACTTTGATTTTACCACCCTTGCTCATAACTGCTTGGAGGGTTTCTGCTATTTTTCTTATTAGTAAATATTTTTATCTGTAAGTTATTTGTTATGTGATGCATGGCCTATTGCATACTCTCCATTCCTAAGTAGATGACGTGAATTTTATTGTTTTTTAATTCTTAAGATGGCATTGAGGAGTGGGGCTGTATTTAACATGCACACACACATACACACACACACACACGTGCAAGAAATGGAAAGATACTAACACATAACACAAATGTGTGAGTTATTCTACTTAAGAATATCAACTTCTGCTGCTACAGCAATGTTTCAGAGTTTCACTTAATTAACAGAGAGGTCAAAAGGCATATTGAAGACAAACTATTTAAAACCAGACAGATCTCTATTTAAATTCTAGCTTTGTAAGTAGCTAAAACCAAAAAGAAATTCAGGAAATTTAATTAATTTATCTCAACTTCAGATTTCTCATCTGTAGTATCAAAATATGTGTATTTTCCTACCAGATATCTACGATTTTGGAATGTGACATATGACGCAAGCTGATAATATTAGTGACAATATGTCGACTTGTTCTTCCATTCCACTAGACATATTAGTAATAAAACATTGGTGTTAATGGGAATGAAATCCTCAAACAATGACTTTCGACCTATCTTGTCTGAGTTTCACTGTTTTCATTTCAACATGCAACCCTGCTAAGGGGAACAATGACCTCCATGTCATTTAATGCAATGGGTCATCACCCTGTTGGAGCTACCATAGTGTCAGGCCTCTGAGCCCAAGCTAAGCCATCATATCCCCAGTGACCTGCACGTATACATCCAGATGGCCTAAAGCAATTGAAGAGCCACAGAAGTGAAAACAGCTTAACTGATGACTTTCCACCATTGTGATTTGTTTCTGCCCCACCCTAACAGATCCATGTACTTTGTAATTTCCCCCACCCTTAAGAAGGTTCTTTATCATCTCCCCCACCCTTAAGAAGTTTCTTCGTAATTCTCCCCACCCTTGAGAATGTACTTGGTGAGCTTCGCCCCCTGCCCCCAAAACATTGCTCTTAACTTCACCGCCTATCCCAAACCTACAAGAACCAATGATAATCCCACCACCCTTTGCTGACTCCTTTATCGGACTCAGCCCATCTGCACCCAGGTGAAATAAACAGCCTTGTTGCTCACACAAAGCCTGTTTGGTGATCTCTTCACATGGACACGTGAAATACATAGCATCCAATGTTGTTGCCTCTTTCAAAATCTTTTTTTTTTTTTTTTTTTTTGATGGAGTTTTGCTCTCGTCACCCAAGCTGGAATGCAGTGGTATGATCTTGACTCACTGCAACCCTCCTGGGTTCAAACGATTCTTGTGCCTCAGTCTCCCGAGTAGCTAGGACTACAGGCACACCACACCACATCTGGTTAATTTTATATTTTTTGTAGAGACAGGGTTTCACCATGATGGCCAGGCTGGTCTCAAATTCCTGACCTCAAGTGATCCACCTGCCTCGGCCTCCCAAAGTGCAGGGATTACAGGCATGAGCCACGACGCCCAGGCTGCCTCTTTCTAAATCTTATTTCTGTGTTTCTAAGTTTTTCATGGTACGATATCTTTACTTTCTATGTTGTTTACCAATTCCTTTTATATCGCTCACTCTTAAATATCCCATAGTCGCCTTAGAGTAAATAAAAAATCAGTCATTAGCTTTTTAATCCAATGTGATTCTTCTGCAGATTACTCTACTTTTTGTGAATTTGCCACTATCCCTAGGCCTCATTCTTAAATCCTCCATTCCCTTCACTCTATTTTTCTACTCAATCACGAATTTTATCTTTTCTTTTTCCTGAACATTTATTAAAATCTTCCACTTCATTTCTATCACTTTCACTTAGTCTAAGTCCTTTTTTTCTGTTGTTAACTGGTGCAGTAATACTTTAGCTGAATTGCCTCCATTCTCTCTGATTTTCTCCTACTCTTCACACGCAGCCAGAATAATCTATCCATTAAATATCATAAAGATTTTTCCTGCCTCTTCTGAAAAACATTTAATAGTTTCCTATTTTTAACATAGTCATAATTTTTTTATCAAGGCCTATAAGGCAATATGCATCCTTCACTCCACTACTACACACATGAACTTTTGGGTTTTGTTCTTATATCACATTATGCTACCTGCACTTTGTAAGTTCATTTCACACTCACCTTCTCACTTCTGTACAAGTCATGTTTCTACCATCATAGAATTCTGCTACCAGTTCATCCTTTCTCCTTCTCATTTCCCCTTTTCCTTCTTCTCCTTCTATCCTTCCCTGAATCTCCATGATTTGGTGAAATTTGCTAATTGCATTATCTCATAGCACCATATACTTCTCTTTTGTGGAATTTATTGCAGTTGAAATTTCCACTTTTATTTACTTATATCTAGAATTTATCTAGAATATTTATTATTTTATAAGTCTCCCAAGGGCTGGTATATCTGTCTTCCCTTGTCATTTTTTTAAAAGTACCTAAGAACATGCCTGAGACATTTAGATATTCAATTAATTTGTAACAAATAAGTGAATAAATTAAAAAATGAAAAAGCATGACATGAAAGAGGGAGCAAAATCCTGGATGCTATGATGGGAAATTCAATATAAAATAATGGTGTATAACCAACAGTAGAATTCGTCTTTACAATTTATTTACATCAGTCCAGGAAATTCTGTAAACCCACCCAGCACAACCACAAAGAGCATGTGTGGGTTTGTTACACATGCCTTACATTTGTAGACCTTAACAGAGTATAGGCAATTTTTAAAAGATATGAGCTTCCTATGCTGGAGCAAAGATGACACAGAACTAGCCAATGAAAGAAGGAAGGGATTGTGCGTAAAACCTATGAGAGGATTCTGTTAAGTTCCTAGAGAGAAGCAATTGCCAAAAGGCATTTGTGAGAAATGAAGAGAGTTACTATTTATTTTGTTTTGTGAAGAGAGGCTTAATGAAACTCTGGAAAAACTATAAATAGATTCAAAGTGATGTAACAAATGCGATATACATACCCCATGTATGTACCTTTCCAAAAGCAGTCATTATTTTCTATCACCATACAACACAGAACTGATTGACAGTGTGGAACAAACCATACATATGTAATGGCTGTAACTCATTGGCTAGAAATCTACATGACCATAAATTCCCCATTTTTGTTCATTTTTATTATTTATGCTTTATCAAATTCTATTATATCCCATTGATGTCATAGAAACTCATTGACACAACAGGATTTTGACATAGTCAACACTAGTATCCCATACATTAACCAATATTTCTACCATAAAGGAACTGATACAAAAATTAATTCAATTTACTTTTTGTCTTCAAATTTAGCTACTAATAACTTATTCATATTCATAATAACTTATTCAGAGTTTATAAACCTAAAATTTCTATCCTTAACATCTTTTTAGAGCAGAAATCAAGTAGATATTGAAGAGTACAATGCAATTATATTTGCAGTTTCTTACGTAATTCAAGTTAATATTATCCTAAATTATACCCTTTTATGAGACAAGTAATTGCACCCTGAACTATAAAAATGAAGAATACCTAGTGATAAAAGTGCTAATCTGTGTTGAATACTTTATAATATCCAAGTCCTGTTTATCTTTCAGCTCACTTGGGCATATTCTAGCACATTTCCAATACATTTCCGTACAGAATTCTTATTCTACTTTTGTCTCTCTTTCCGTCAACATTTTGTATAACTGACTCATTTCTCCCATATATGTAAAGAGGAGATTTTATTTACATATAGTTTTCATTAAGCACTTTTTTTTTTTTCTTGAGATGGAGTCTCGCTCTGCTGCCCAGGCTGGAGAGCAATGGTGCAATCTTGGCTCACTGCAACCTCCACCTCCTGGTTTCAAGCAATTCTCCTGACTCAGCCTCCCGAGTAGCTGAGATTACAGGCATCCACCACCATGTCTGGCTAATTTTTGTATTTTTAGTAGAGACGAGGTTTCACCATGTTGGTCAGGCTGGTCTGGAACCCTTGACCTCGTGATCTGCCCACCTCAGCCTCCCAAAGTGCTGGGATTACAGGCATCTGCCACCGTGCCCGGCCTGGTTAAGCATTTTTACATAGGTTGTCCTGTTATCATTATCACCATCAATAAGAAGAAAACAAAGGTGTTCAATCTGTGATATTATGAACTATTGCTCCTACTACATTTTAAAAATGTCATTGAATTCTCAGTCTCTTAACCTGTATAGATTCTCTGAATTTCTCAGTGTTCTTCTGGCTTTCCTTTCCTTCCCTACTCAAGCTTCATCCAGCTCTATTTTTGTCAGTAAGTCAACTACCATAGCTCATTATTGGACCTTCTCATGTGTTTTGTCAAATCTCATCCTTAATCACTCCAATCATTTGATTCTTTGCTTGTATAACAACATTAACCAAAGTTATTTAAGATACAAAAAAAAAAAAAAAAAATCACAAGGCCAAGTGCAGTGGCTCATGCCTGTAGTCCCAGCACTTTGGGAAGCCAAGGAGGGCAGATCACCTGAGGTCGGGAGTTCGAGCCCAGCCTGACGAACATGGAGAAACCTCGTCTCTACTAAAAACACAAAATTAGCCAGGCATGGTGGCTCATGCCTGTAATCCCAGCTACTCAGGAAGCTGAGGCAGGGGAATCACTTGAACCTGGGAGGCGGAGTGAGCCGAGATTGCACCACTGCACTCCAGCCTGGGTGACAGAGTGAGATGCCATTTCAAAAAAAAATCACAGCAGCAGCAGAGGTTTTATGCCATGGCATACAGAGTTCTTCAAAATCAACTGTACTCTGAAAGCAAATTGCAAACCAATTCTTTGCAACACCTCCTTTTTCCAAGAGTGACTCTTAGGGTTCCACTCATCGTCACCACCACTCTCCTCTCAAAAGATATGGATAGTTTCTGCTTTACTGAGCTATCCACAGCCAGTCCCTACAGATCTTATCTCATCCATTCTTACAATTAAAAATAGATTTAGAAATTCATTAATTCTATCCATGTTTTCTTTTACTATTTTTGAAAAATATTTATTTATCCTATTTTATATTAACACTTCATTAAAGAAGTGTCTATATTTGATCTATCCATTCTGCAGATTTTGTTTTCTCATTTTGGAACTGACCTGCCCCATCGATGACCCATCCAATCTGCAGTGGGTGCTGTAGTGTGCTGCCCCCCGTTTCCCTTCTGAACCAAAAAGCCCATTTTTCCTGCTTCCAGGAATATTGCCTGCTGCCTCCTCGCAGCTAACCACCTTTTTGGGACATAGCTTTCTGACTACTCAAAGGAACTGCCTCTCCCAATATTATGCCCCCTTGCTGGAAGCAGCCTATGTCTAGTTGACTAGTTGATGCATCTATTTGTCCTTCTGACATCCTCGCCTCATTTTGAGACAACAGTGAAAGGCCATGCCAGCTCTAGCACTCCTGATGGTTTTAACTGAGACCTTTGTTGTTATGTTAAGTGACTCTGAGCATGTACTGGGAGTGAATATGAGGTTGTTGTGTAAACTGTTTCACAAATTGCCACCCAGATCTCCTCTCTGCACTCTCCACTGACAATGAAAGTGGTGATCGTTTCCCAGCTTCTAGAAGTGTTGCTTGCTGATGGCAGGAAACTGAGGCCCTCTCCAGGAATTGCCTCCAGCTGAACATTATACTTTCTCCCTGGCATCAGTCCACCTCCAAATGGATAGGTACAAAGGCCAGATCCTCCCATTCAGAAAATGCTGAGGGGTCATCTTATCTCCAAAGCTTTAATAGGCTCTAACATTTTATTCTCCTTGATTTGCTTCCCTCACAACTTCACATAATCCACAACTTTCTAAGACATCTCTCTCTCAGAGCCTGTTTTTTGGAAAAACCAGCTAATAAAAACCCACATTCAGTCAGCTGCTACTCACCTACTAAAGTCTTTCTTGTTCAGTGGCTCTGCATTGATATTGTAGCTGACAAGATCACACTCTTTAACACGGCGTACAAGGCTGTAAATTATATGAACTCCAAGAAACTCTCCATACTGCCCATGTTGCACTCCATTCTCTGGCCATACTAAAATGCCTATATTTCTTTGAGCATAACACTAAAAGACCTGATCGGCCGGTCGTGGTGGCTCTTGCCTGTAATCCCACCACTCTGGGAGGCCGAGGCTGGGGGATCATGAGGCCAAGAGATCAAGACCATCCTGGTGATCAAGGATGATCACCAAGATCAAGACCACCAAGATCAAGACCAACATGGAGAAACCTCATCTCTACTAAAAATACAAAAATTAGATGGGCGCGGCTGCGCATTCCTATAGTCCCAGCTACTCGGGAGACTGAGGTGGGAGAATCGTATGAATATGGGAGGCGGAGGTTGCAGTGAGCCGAGATCGCACCACTGTACTCCAGTCTGGTGACAGAGCAAGAGTCTGTCTCAAAAAAAAAAAAAAAAAAAGACCTGATTAGTTATTCTTCTGATATTCTTCCTTAGCACTCTCTGCACTTCATATCATAGACCTCCTCACACCCTATTCAAGTTGTAAATTTTTGTTTAATCTCTCCTACTGAGTGCATGGATGTATGAAATGTCATTCACTGTTGTCAATACTACATTAACACACTGCTTTAAATACCAAGGAAGATCAACAAATATTAATTGAATGAATTTTATAGAAATGAATAAGGTGTGCCTATGTATATTTATAATTGGTGGATTTTCTTCTGTGTTAGTTTATGTCAGAAGCACATACAAAGCAGGTATCGTGTCTGCTCATTGTGCTAAGACTTGGGAATACAAAGATAAATAAAATTTTGTTATGCCTCAAGTAGGTTTTAATTTAAGGTGTAATAGTGTATTAACACTTTGAATTATGTTCAATACATTGAGTAATATAAAGACGAAGGCATGCACATAGGAAATAGAAGTAATTGAGAGACAGGTGGCATGAAAATTATTTAGAAGAGTAATTCTATGTCAGCAGGGACATTATGGTACTAGGAAGGAAAAGAGCCTAGTTTAAAGGCTCATTGTTGTACTCCAGACCAGAAATGACAATAGTTGAAGTAAAGCAATAGTAATGGAGATGAAGAGAATTGGGTGGATAAGACAGGGAAAAAAAAGAAAAAAGCCCACATAGATCAGAGAGATACTACTCGGAGAGTGAACGGTCACATGTTGTAAAGAAAGATGGGGAACAAAGTTGAGTTAGCTTTAGAAAAGTAACTGTGTAATTTGTATTACTTCCCACAAGAAAGATTTTTGAGAAGAAATAGGTCTTTGAGTGAAGTATGAACTCCATTTAAGTTAATTTTGAGGTGCCTACATGTTATTCAATTGATGATAAATTATAACTAGATTTCATATTGCCCTCTATTCATGAAGCTCTTATTGATCTGTTGTACGGTAGTCACTATTCCAGAAAATGGGAAAAAGCGATCAATCTGCACACTTCCTGCTTTCCAAGTATATTCAGTGGAGACAGAAACATTAAAACACTAGCGTTACACATTGGGTTAAATGAACTGTTAGGAGTATATTTCACAACAAAAGGTCTCTGTGCCAAGTCGGCCTGCACATGGGAAAGAAGGAAGCAAAAGTCCAGCAAGATGGTAAGGAGGAATTAGCATCTAAACAGAAACCTGAGGGATGAATAATAGGCAATATAATAATGTCTAAAACAACTTGAATCGATGTTAAACAAAATATTTCTCAATAAATATTATTTGATCATTTCCAAGATTAGACATTTCTAAGACAGAGAAATATATATATATATATATAGACATTTCTAAGACAGAGAAATATATACATATATGTGTGTGTGTGTGTGTATATATATTATTTGTATTTGAAAATATACCATTTGGGGTAAAAATGATATTTTTAATAGAGAGTTTACATAAAATACTTTTTGAATTCACTGAATTATTACATCTAAGAAGAGTAAACTATAAATAATTCAAGAAATAATATGGAGTATTCATATTGTATCTAGATAAGAATAGACTTCTTCATTATGTAACGAATTCATCAAATCACAGAAAAGGAACAATAAACATATTTGACTATTTAAAAATAAAAAGAAACTTTTGCACATCAAATAATAAGTAAATGAAGGTAATAATATTATAGTCTATATTTTAAGCTTCATAATGTGAAAATATTCATGACAAAATACCAAGTATCCTATCATATTTTACATGTATACTCCAAGAAAAGACAATTTAAAAATTAATAAATAAAAGATCAATCATAGGCATACAAAATATTCGGCCTCACTAACATTTATTAGAATAAAAATACATTTATGGAGAAACTTATGAAGAATCTGCTACATTTTAGTTATTTGGGTAAATATTCAAATGTCAATAGCAAGCAAGATCAACATTCTCTGCTTAGATATTGTTCCAATCTATTGGGAAGCCAACAAAAACTAAATAAACATGAAGAACCTATATAGCACAGATCCATATATTGATACAATTACACTTAGCCCCACTGTGATATCATCATACTTAGACTCACCGTTTGTTCATGCTAGAAGAGATTTTCTACCAACACTGTGATATTTCTCTAAAGATATTATGAGAAATAGCTAAAGGATCATAGAAATGGCAAGTCTTGAAATTTACATTGTATAAGGAAGTGAATCAGGAGGAGAAGAGAAAGGAAATTGAGCCAGCAGGATTGTGTTTGCTATACTGGTTTGGATGTTTTGGTGACTAATGTTTAGTTTGAAATTAAGAAATAGAGTTCAAGGTGTGGAAACAGGTTTTATTCAGTGTGTAAAAATGTTAGAATTGAAATATTCCATATATAGTAGTTCTGTGTAATGTGATAGTACCTTGTGTGGCCACAGGTCTGAAAGGAACATAATGTCAGATGGAAATGAAGGTGGTGAAAAATAATTCATTTTACTTTAATTAAATGTGAAAAAAAAACAACAAATATTACTGGTTAAATATATTTTAGCTTGGCTGATTTAAAATCTTTCTACCCAAACTGTTTCTAAATTTAACTTTATCCAGAGTTAAATCCTAAGATCCTATTCTTGTTTATTTTTTTCTCTTCTTTTAGTAAGTTTAATAGATATGTTACTTCAAAATATAAGTTGTAAAACAAATTACAAGCTGTATATTTGAAAACCAAAAAAATTTAAGTGAAAATAGAATCCATTTACTAGTTGACCAGTCATGCCTCATTAACTAAATCTAAATTGTATTCTTGCATTTCTCTACTATGAAGTGATCTTATCTCTATGAAAGATAATACTTCTATTTAATTGATTGTAGGAAAAAAAGGAAAAGTGACAGTATTTTTAAAAAGACATTACCTTGTCTAAAATTATTGCTTTGCTACTTTAATTATAATTGTAGAATGACTTATTAAAGCATCTTAAAGTCTTTTTTAAAGTAGAAAATATATAATTTTCTAAATGAAAATTCTTCCTTTACAGTGGTTTAAAAGTTGTTCTCACAAAATTATCTCATTAAGTATTTTAAAATTTGAATTGCACCAGAAGTTAATTTTACAAAAATGTTTGAATACACAAACACATTTTTTTTTTTTTCAGGGGCATGGTTATCAGATGAAGGAAACTGTAAGTAGGGGTACACAATCCCCTGGCCACGGACTGGTACCAGTTGGTGGCCTGTGAGGAACCCGGCCACACAGCAGGAGGTGAGCTTCAAGCAAACTAGCATTACTGGCTGGGCTCTGTCTCCTGTCAGATCAGCCGGCATTAGATGCTCACAGGAGCACAAAGCCTACTGTGAACTGCACATGCCGGGGTCCTAGGTTGCACATTCCTTATAAGAATCAAATGCCTGATAATCTGTGGTGAAACAGTTTCATCCCAAAACAGTCACCCTTTCCTCCATTCATAGAAAAATTGTCTTCCACAAAACCGGTCCCTGGTGCCAAAAAGGTTGTGGACTGCTGCTGTGAAGGACCTTTAGTTGTTTTCATATAATTGAAAACAAGATAATTAAAATATTATTAACTTTTTAAAAATAAATTTTCTTACTGTTTATAACAAAAATATCCTTGAATGACAGTACTTCTAAATTCAGCATGCATAAAATTCAATTTTAAATTTAATCATTATATATTTTAAAAATAGCAACATATATGTGAGGAAAGAATGGATAGGAAAGCAATATAATGCAACAAGTACCCCCAATCCAACTGTCTAATTTAGAATTAGGCTAAAACCATTTATTTTCAAAAAATGAGTTTGAGAAATATATACAAGACATATTTTTGTGTTATTCTTCGATTTTTATCCTCTTGCTTTCCTTTACCTAAGGTATACACACCGTTGGATTTCTTGACATATATTTGGTTTTCTTTTACGTTATTAACAAAGTTATTACTCCTATATCTATTACTTGATTTATTTGTTTGGGAGCATTACAAATGTGGTTGCATGTTCAATGCATTTTTCTTTGACTTTCTTTTGTTAAAATTGGCATTACATTTTGTTGTTTTATTTTATTTTATTGAGACTATGAATTTTGAAATGTATTCTATTGTTGATCATTTGGATTGTTTCAGAAAGATATTTCAAATAATAATACTGCAAAAGAAGTTTTTTTTTTTTTTTTTTTTTTTTTTTTTTGTAAATGTGCCCTGGAGATAATATGACAGAATTTCACTAGGATATTTACAGTAATGATTGTATATTTCACATAGTATGTAAAGTACAGGGCTTTTTTGAAATAATGCAAATTATTTTCCAAAGTGGTTATATCAAATCCCCATTTCCTTTAGCATTAACTAAGAGTTATAATGGCTTCTCATCATCAATAGAACTTGGTTTTTCCAGATTATTAATTTCTGTTAGTCTGGTATACAGTAAAAGGAGTAATTCAGTATTAGTTTTATATTTGCCTAATTATTAACTATATTGAGAACCTGTTGTATGTTTCTCGCCACTTGGATTTCTCATCAATTTTGCATTAATACATTATATACAATGAGATATATTACATATTGTAGTTATTTTATATTACATATTATATATTATATCAATTATATGTATAAATATATACACATTATAATATACTATGTTAACCTTGATAATCTTGCTGATGCAGTACTTATAAAGCTTCTCTACCACCAAGTTAATCTTTTGCCTCTTTTCCATACTTGACTCTTTGGAAAGAGAGCACTGCATGCAGCCCATACCTAAGAAAGGGGAAGTTATTGTCTATCTCCTTGAGGATGAAGGATATACATATATATATATATCTCCAATATCTCTAATAATGGATGTATTTACTTTCCTTATTTGCAATTTTTCTGCATGGGACATTAGTTACCCATTCATAGTTAATTATTTTTTATCCTTTTATGTCAGTTAGAGTCATACATATTTCTTTGTTATTAGGATATTATCCAACAGTACTTTATTTATTTTCTAGCTTAAGCTGTTCCAGCTCAGGTCATTAGGAGTCCTTTGATTCCTGTGTTCTTTTGACATATATCTTCACTGTACATGGTGTGTTTATGTGTGTGCCTGTGTGTTTCTTAAATGTGTTACTTATCATATAAAAAAATCTTACTCAAAACACTTTCTTCAGCTTTTTCACTTAAACTGGTTTTACAAAACAATTTAAAATTACATTGTAATTTCAAAGATTGTCTTTTTGGGTGCCACAAATATTGACATTGGAAGTGAATTGAAATCCAAAGATCAATTTGGGGAGATTTGATAAATATATTATAATGTACCAGTTATCTATAAATATATGTGTTTATTTATTTAGGACTTTGTGTTGTGTTACAATAACATTTTATATCTTCACAAATGGCACATTCATATTTTTGTTAGTTGCATTCCTAGGTGGCTAATATTTCTATAATTACAAACACTTTATATTTTAAATGTTATTTTATGTCTGTTGCTGATGTATGTCAAGGAATACTGGAGAAGGAGATTAACTGCAGGCATAATGGTGCTAGGAGCTCTGCTGACTGCTCCCTAGTGAAACTGGCAAAAATTATAAATAAATAAATAAATAAAAACTGCCATTTAAATTCTCTGGAAATCATCCTAAGAGAAAACAGCAAATGAAGAAACATATGTAAACCAAAGAAAATGACTGAGGCAAGTCTCAGTCAATTTAGAGGTTTATTCTGCCAAAGTCGAGGACACATCCAGGAAAAAGGAAAAATAAATCACAGAAACATTTGTGATACATCCTTTCTCCAAAGAGAATGTTAGGACTTCAACATTGAAAGGGAAAAGAGTGGGCAACAGGGAAAGAGGAAAGTAAAAAAAAAAAAAAAAAGAGAGAGAGAAAGGTGAACAAAAAAGGCAAAGGGTTACATTCTTTTGGCACTTTGATGAGTGCTTAGTGAATCCACAGCTTACATGTGAAAGGAGGGCAGTGCAACCGTCAATTATGCATTTGTCTCCACTCAGTAAATCTGAAATTTTACGTAAGATGAAGTAAACACAGAGTAGAAGAAGCAGTCAAACAGGCATCTGTCTTAGATGAGCAGAGGAATGATATCTAGTCCCGTCTTTGTCCCGTACCTGGAAATATAGGCTGTTAATTTGCAGTCAGGGTGAAAGTCAACAGAACTCTGTTTTGGGATAAAAATCTTAAGGCCCGCAAGGAATTTCCTTTTTAGTAATTCGTGAGGGAGGATGTGTGGGGAGATATGTGACCTTCTTATCTTTGTAGCTATCTATTTAGGAACAAAATAGAAGGCAGCTTTTGTATATTTCGGTTCCCAAGCTTAACTTTTCCCATTGGCCTAGTGAGTTTGGGGTGCTGAGATTTTTTATATTCCTTTTACACATCTAATCAAGGAAATCTACAAAGATTCAGTAAAATGTAGAGTCTGTGGTATTTGACCCAAGTCTTCCCCCTGTCTCCTGTCTCCTAGCTCATTGATTTGCATACTCTACTTAATAGAGCTGCAGTCAAGAATACAGGGCTTCCTTTGCCATCAGTAATCAGTTAGATGGATTTCCTCTCTGAGGACCAAAACATCAGAATTTCTCATCCTGTAACACCTACTTATTGCTGGGGCTAAGTTCTGGGCAAGTGTAGTTGACAGGTTGGGTAGGTCTCTTAGGCCACCTAGTTCTACTAGTGAGTACAGTCAGCTATGAAAACTGGGCCCTCATCATCATTTCCCTGGCTCAAAGGCAGTGATTCCACATCAAGAGAGGCAAACTGAGAGGTCCTCAGGATGCTGCCCCACTCTCCACCGAGTGCTTAGCTTCTAGAGCAGGAGTTTCTCTCTGTCACTCAAAGAAAACCTTGATATTGTGCACACCTACAGATCCAGCGTGCTTGTTCGGAGATTTTTGTCTGTGGAGAGAAGCAGATCTTAAAGCACATGACTCCTAATCTCTTTCCAAAAGTCTGAATTCACTTGAAGCAGAGAGTAGAGAAACTCAAACCTAAGGGTGTTCTCAAGAACAGTGGAAGTGGTAGTGAGAGAGTTGAGAGCAGATTCAAGATACAAGCTAATCTGTAGGCAATAGGACAGAACTGGGGAATAAGGCTGCTCGGATAACGGGGTCAAAACAAGTATCTAACACTGACCTTGGAAACTATTTTCAAAGGAATTATAATGTGACTGGATTGGTTTGTAGAAGAATTTATGCTGTAAGGCATTGTTGAAAGCACTTGTTCAGTGAATGGGCAATGAGTAGAGTTTAACAGCTTTGTATAGTGTAGGAAAGAGAGGAGGAGAAATAAACCCAAACAATTGCATCCCAGGGTGATTGTAGGCAGATGCAAAGCTGCCCCTCCCTTAGATTTAATATCATGAGTTTTAACCTGTGGAAGGAAAGGTCAAGTTTATGCAAATGATCTAGTCCATCACAGAACAAATAAATAAGTAAAAACATTCAAAGATCCTGGGAGGGGTGGGAGGAGAAGAAACAATACCCAGACATTCTACAATATACTGTTTAAAATTTCCCATTTTCAACAAAAAAATTCTAACAAAAAACAAGAAAGCATAACCCCAAAACTAAGAAAAAAGGGAACAGAAATTGTCTTTGAGGATGACCACATATCAGATATATCAGAAAAATTCTCCAAGAGAATAATTATAAACATGTTCACGGAACTAAAGGAAACCATTATTAAGGAAATAAGTCAAGGTATAATGACACTCTTGTATCAAATATGATTGTTAATAGACAAATTATAAAAGAAGAACCTGATGAAAATCCTGGATTTAAAAATTACAGTAGATCAGGCCTTTAATCCCAGCACTTTGGGAGGCCGAGGCAGGTATATTGCTTGAGCCCAGGAGTTCAAGACTAGCCTCAGCAACATAACAAGACCCTATTTCTACAAAAACTGACAAAATTACCAGGTGAGGTGGCACATGCCTGTAGTCCCAGATACTTTGGAGGCTGAGGTGGGAAGATCTCCTGAGCCCAAGAGGTCAAGGCTGCAGTTAGCTGTGATTGTATTATTGCACTCTAGGCTGTGTGACAACAAGACTCTGACTCATAAAAAAAAAAAAGTTTAATAACTGAAATGTTTAAACTTCATTAGATGGCCTCAAGAATATATTTAGACTGGCAGGAGAAAGCCTATGCAAACTTGAAGACTGACCAACACCAACAGAGATTTTGTAAGCTAAAAAGCAGAAAGAAAAAGGAATAAAGAAAAATAACGTGAGTCTTGGAGAAATGAGGGTCACTATTAAGCACACTAATGCTTATATGCATAATAAAAACAACAAAATGAGAGAAGAAAGTAAAAGGAGTGGAGAAGATATTCAAATAAATAATATGTGAAAACTTCCCTCATTTATCGACAAACAAATTACATATCCAGTGTGGGCACCAAGGCCTTTGGCCCTGTAAAGCTTCACTGAAAAATCACTGACAGGAGGCCGAGTGACTAACAGGAGAAAAAGCACACCGATTTGTTTAACGTGTTTACACAGGAGCCTTCCGAATGAAGAAGCAACTTCTCAATGAGTTATACAAACTTACATACAATCTTGAGGTTATAGAAAGAATGAAGGCTTGGATCCTTGTAAGACAAATCATGGAAGCTGGAGAAAAGGATTTCTACTGTGGAGCAATAAATGATCACTAGGAACAATTATTAGACTGAGAAACAGAAGTTAACTTGTAAATTGCTCTCTGGAACTTAAATGAACCTTGGAAACAATCAATATCTTGAAGAAGGACTTGAACAGTTGTGGTTACATTCTTGGTCTTCTTTCCTTTAACAGATAAGATTACAGGGAATGGATGAAGGATAATTGTTCTCTTTCATGGGTTAGTCCTATTTTTATGTACACAAAGGAAAAGTTTCTTCCAGTGCTTGTTGTTCTCCAAGGATTTTTAATTCAAAATATTTGCTGTATAAATGAGCCATATTTTGGGGTGTAATATTTTGATTTCCTTCACTGGGAAGCTGAACAAACCCCAGGCAGGAGAAACACAAAGAGATTTACAAATAAACACATCATAGTAATAGTGCTGAATATCAAACACATGGACAATTATGAAGGGAGCAAGAGAAAAATGATGCATTGCTTAGAGAAGAAGCTCACTAAGGCTAACAGTTGTATCCTGAGTGTGAACATTAGAGGCCAGAAGGCAGTGGGTTAATACATTCTAAGCGTTCTAAGGAAAAAACAACCAACAATTCTAAGTCCAGCGAATCTTTAAAAAATAGAAGTTAAAAAGACTTCCCTACATAAACGTAAATGGAGATAATTTTCTGTTAATATATTTGCCAAAGAATACTAAAAGTTTTTCCAGCTGAAAGCAAGTGATTCCACTGGTAATAAAAATTCACAGGAAAAAACAAAGTGCAACAATTAATCTAGCTATGTAATTGTACAAGAGAGTTTTCAGGCATGCTTTTTCCTCTTTTCTTCTCTTTACAGATTTATAAAAAGCAATTTTATTAAATAATAAGTATGTAATGCATTGTTGATACTATAATATATAGAAAAGTTACATGTGTAATATATTTAACAACAATAACACAGAGAAGATAGATGAGGAAATGCTGTATTAGGCAAGGGCAATGGCTACATATAGTAAAATAATATAACAACCTATTGTTGGAATTGTAACATTAATAGATGTAGTATGTATAAAATGATGCAACACAATAGAGGAAAATGAATAAAGCTCTGTAGGAGTAACATCTCTATATATCACTGGAGCTAGGTTAGTATACATGGGAAGTTGATTCTTGTCAGTTACAATATATGTTATAAATTCTAGAGGAACCACTAAAACAAAACAGAAAAATTAACACAAAAATGTCTAATGAGGAAATCACTGAAGAAATCAAAATGCTATATCAAAAACTCTTCACTGCAAAAGAAAAGCAGAATAGGAAATATTGAAACAAAAAATACATGAGAGATATAGAAACAAAATTAAAAATTTTTAGTTGATATAGTTGAAGATGTTGTCAACCATGTCAATAGTAACATAAAATGTGAATGGGTTAAGCAAGCTTATCATAAGGCAGAGATTGTCAAGCCAGATTTAAAAATATGATATAATTATATGTTCTCTACACGGAATACAATTTGAATTCAAAAATACAAATAGATTGAAAATCAAAGGATGGAAACCTGCCTATCATGCAAACAGCAGATACAAGAAAGCTAGAGTGACTATAGTAATATTAGACAAAATAGACCTTAAAACAAAATTGTTACCAGAGACAATGATAGATGATAGATATTTTATAATAATAAAAAGGTCAATTCATCAAAAATGTATACTTATAATCATCTATACATCTAATAACCTAGCACTAAAATACATTACACAAAACTTCCAGAAAATAAAGGAGAAATGGAAAATTCAATAATAATACTAGAAACCTGCAACATTACACATTTAATAATGGATAAAACCACCAGACAGAAGATTAAAAAATAGAAGACTTCAAAAATTACATAGAACTAACAAATATCTAAAGTACTCTCAATCCAACAACAACAGAATATACATTCATTTCAGGCGCTCATGGAACATTCTCTAGGATATCTTCTAGGCCATAAGACAAACTTCAACACATTTAAAAGGATAGAGATAAATGTATACTTTCTGACCATATGGAAGGGAACTCACAACTATTTAAAATTAAATAACACACTACTTAATAACCAATTGGTCAAATAAAAAAATCAAAGGGTAATTAGAAAATACTTTGAGATGAATGAAAATGTAGACATAACATATTAATCTTTTGAATGAAGCTACAACAGTAGTTAGAGAAAAATGTATAGCTCCAAAATGTCTATATTAAGAAAAAGAAATATCTCAAATGAATAACTTAAACTTTCACCTTACAATTCTGGAAAAAGAAGAGCAAACTTAAAGTGAGCTGAAAAAATAATAAAGATTAGAACAGAAACTAGTGAAAAAAATAGAAAAACAATAGGGAAAATTAATAAAACTGAAAGCTGATTCATTGGAGAGGCTAACAAAATTAAAAACCCTTTAGATAGTCTGATCAAAGAAGAAAAATAAATGAAGACTCAATTTTTGGAATCTTAAATGAAAGAGAGGACATTTACTACTGATCTTATTGAAACAAAAAAGATAAAGGAATGTTATAAACAACTATATACAAACAAATTAGATAACTTAGATGAAATTGGCAAACTCTTAGAAAGATACAAACTAGCAAAACCAACTAAGAAGAACTAGAGAATCTGAGTAAATCTATAAGTGAAAAGATAAATGCGGTAACTAAAAACCTACCCATAAAATAATCCCAGGTACAAATGGTTTTACTGTTGAATTTTATCAAATATTTAAAGAATCAATACCAACTATTCACAAACTATTCCAAAAGCTAGAAAAGGAAGAGACATTTTTCCAACTTAAGAGGCCAGTATTACTATGATACCCAAACTTATGAGGCCAGTATTACCCCGCTATGAAAACTAGACAGAGACATCATAAAGAGTTAAAACCTTGGACCAGTATCTCTTATGAGTATGAATGCAAAAATCTTCAACAAAATACTAACAAATCAAACTCAGCAACATATAGAGAGATTCATATGCCATGGTCAATGAGCTATGAAAAGAATTTTAGGCTGGCTTATTCAAACATCAATCAATGTAGTACATCATATCAATTGAATAAAAAACAAAAATTTCATAATGATCTCAACAGTTTCAGAAAAAGCATTTGACAAAACTCAATGCATTTTTATTATAAAAAGCACACAGCAACCTATGAATAGAGGAGAATATTTTCAACCTAATAAAGAGCATTTATGAAAAACCCATGGCTAATATTATACTTAATGATGAACACCTGGAGGCTTACTTACTAAGCTTGGGAACACAAAAAGGATGTCACTAACACCAACCCCATTTAACATTATGCTAGAGGGTCTATCCAGAGCAATTAGACAAGAGAAAGAATAATGAAAATCACCTATAATAGAGAGGAAGGAGTAATTCTATCTCTATTCACAGATTATAAAATCTTGTAAATAGTTGATCCTAAGGATTCCACTAAAAAACTACTAGAACAAATATGTGAGTTCAGCAAAGTTGCAGAATAAAGAATTTATATAAAACATCAATTGTATTTCTATATGTTTTCAACTCAATTGATAAAAGTGTTAAAGAAAACAAAATTGTTAGGAATAAATTTAATTAAAAATGCAAAATTTATTCTCTGAAAACTACAAAACATTGCTGAAAAAAACAAGCAATTAGGAAAAATTTCCATGTTAATGTATCAGGGACTTGATGCTGTTAACAAGGCAATGCTCCTCAAACTGACCTACAGATTCAGCAAAATTCCCCTCAAATCCCAGATGACTGTTGTACAGAAAACTACAAGCTGATTTGATAATTTATATACAACTGCAAGGGAACGAAAAAAGCCAAAATAATGTTCAAAAGAAGAGCAAAATAGAAGACTCACTCTTCCTCATTTTAAAACTTACTACAATGCTGTGGTGCTCAAGACATTTTGGTACTGGAACAAAGATAGACATATAAATCAATAAAATAGAATTGATGGTGCAGAAATAAACCCACACATACATCATCAACATACTTAGCAAGAGCGGCAAGGCCATCCAACGGGAAAAAAGAATAGTCTCTTCAAGAAATGGTGCTGGAACCATTAGAAATCCACAGGCGAAAATTCGGATCCTTACTTCGAACTACATCACACTGCATTCTGCCTGTTACTTAAGGTTTTCATTTTTTTATTCTTTTTTTAAATGTTATGACTGCTTTTATTATTGATTTTTTTTAAAGTATGATATGTGTGTTAAAAATATGTTTCCTGTAATTGCTGAATGCAGGAATCCTTATATTAATATTTCCATTAAACACATCTTGTCAATTATGCTCTTTGAATCTATGTGGCATTTGTCACTGTTTTTGTGTATGTGCTCTTATGTATGACCAATGGATTAATTATGTGTGAAAGTCATTTCCAAATATCTCAATATATTGATGTATTTCTTAATGTCTCCATGTATTTCTGTCAATTTATATATGTTGAACATATATTATTAAGTGCATAAAAGAAAAGCTACCCAAACTTTCATTTGATTGGCATTTGCTTGATATATTTTATTCATACTTTAACCCATTTATGCCTGAGGTTGCAATTTTTTGAATTTTTGCAATCAGACTTTGGTGATGGCCTTAAGCAATAGGATATAAATAACTCCCATGCACTTAGCATTCCGTTAATGGAACACTAGGTTCACCTCTTTTTATCTATTTTGAGTTATTTTTCTGTGAACAGCATGTAGCTGATTGTCTTTAAACAGTCAGTGTTAACCTAATAAATTTAGAAGTCTGTCTATATTTCTTTGTTTTAGTAGTATTGTATTTAAACATTTTTGTATACCCAAATTGTTTACTTTTCTTTTGTCCTGTATTTCTTATAGTTCTTTTCTCTTTGCATACTTTCTTTTAAATTGAGTCAGTTTTCTCTTTTTATTCTTTTATAGTCATTGCCTTAAAACTATGCATTCTGTTTTCATTCTATAGTTTTTACATTTTTAATGTCACTGTGCATCCTTCCAGTCAGGGATTCACTGCATGAAACAGAAATCACCCAAAGTATATTAAGGAGAGAAGACATTTAGTAGAAGAACTTGGTGCTTATAAAATTATTGAAAGCATTGGAAGAATATTCTTTAGAGGTTGCCACTCGAACTATTTCTAAAATGGTTCATGCCATTGTGTGGTTTCTCTCCAAGTATCAGGAAGCCATTGCAGAACACTCTCTCCACCAGAGCCACCACCACCACTACCACCATCACTGCCACAACTGCCACCATGACCACTGCCACCATGACCACCACCATCCCCATCACCACCATCACTGCCACCACCACCACCACCATCACTGCCCAAACTGCCACCATGACCACTGCCACCATGACCACCACCACCCCCATCACCACCATCACTGCCACCACCACCACCATCACTGCCCAAACTGCCACCATGACCACTGCCACCATGACCACCACCACCCCCATCACCACCATCACTGCCACCACCACCACCATCACCACGACCACCATCACCACCACCATCACTGCCACAACTGCCACCATGACCACTGCCACCATGACCACCACCAACCCCATCACCACCATCACTGCCACCACCACCACCACCATCACCACGACTGCCATCACCACCACCACCATCAAAACCACCACTGCCACTGCCACCACCATCACTGCCACTGCCACTGCCACCACCACCATCACCACCATCAACACCACCTCTGCCACTGCCACCACCACCTCTGCCACCGACACCACCACCACCACTGCCACTGCCACCACCACCACCGCCACTGCCACTGCCACCACCACCACCACCACCACCATCACCACTGCCACCACTGCCACCACCACCATCACAACCACGACCACCACCACCATCACCACTGCCACTGCCACTGCCACCGCCACCATCACCATCATGACCACCAGCACCACCACCACCAACACCACCACTGCCACTGCCACCACCACCACCACCAGCCCCCCCACCACCACCACCAACCCCACCACCAACCCCGCCACCTTCATGACCACTGCCACCACCATCACCACCACCACCACCATCACTGCTGCTGCCACTGCCACCACCACCACTACCACCAACATCACCTCTGCCACTGACACCACCACCACCACTGCCACTGCCACCACCACTGCCGCCACCACCACCACCATCGCCACCATCATCACCACTGCCACAACAATTACCACCACCACCACCACTGCCACCAGCACCATCACTGCCATCACTGCCATCACCACCACCACCATGACCATCATCATCAACATCGCCACCGCCACCACCACTGCCACTGCCACCACCACCACTGCCCCTGCCACCACCACCACTGCCACCACCACCACCACCACTGCCACCGTGACCACCACCACTACCACCATCACCGCCACCATCAACACTGCCACCGCCACTGCCACCACCACCACCACCGCCACCACCACCAACACTGCCACCATGACCACCATCACCACCACCACCATCAACAACACCACCACCACTACCACCATCACTACCACTACCACCACCGTCACCATCATCACCACTGCCACAACCATCACCACCACCACCACCACTACCACCAGCACCATCACCACCACCTCCAACACCACCACCGCCACCACTGCCATCACCACCATCACCATCACCACCACCGCCACTGCTGCCACCACCACCACTGCCACCATGACCACTGTCACCACCACCACCATCAACACCAGCACCGCCACCACCACCATCACCATCACCACCATCACCACCACCACCCACCATCACCACCACCACCGCCACCATGACCACTGTCACCACCACCAGTACCACTACTGCCACCACCACCATCACCATCACCACCACCACCATCATCACCACCATCACCACCACCACCGCCACCACCATCAACACCACCACCGCCACTGCCACCACCACCACCACCATCACCACCACCACCAACACCATTACTGCCACTGCCGCCACCATCACCACCACCACCATCACCACCACCACTGTCCCTGCCACTGCCACTGCCACAGCCACCATCACCACCATCACCACCACCACCACCATCAACACCACCACTGCCACTGCCACTGCCACCACCACTATCACCACCATCACCATCATCACCACCAACACCATTGCCACCATTATCACCACCACCACCACTACAATTGTCTCCTCACATATATATATATATAATATGGAATAGTAAATCTAGCCACTTGCCAGCAAATACAGAAAAACAAAAAAAAAAACAAAAAAAAACAGGAATTTGGCATTTCTGTCATCCCATGCTTTAGTTTGGGCATGTTAGTGATAAAACCCAATTTGTATCAAGATCTCTATTTGCAAAGAATACATCCATTTTTAGATTTTTAGCCTTTATCCAATAGGCTATTCACTAGAAACAAATTGGAAAGGAGGTAGAGTGCAAAATAATAATGTCCATTGTAGCCCTCAGTAACCACATCATCCTGTAACTCAATCTAAAAACAAGTACAGCAAAATCATTCTTACTAGGATGTAAATCTTGCTCACACAAAAGAAAGCATGCTCGCTCTTTTTCCAAAAAGCGAGGCTAAAGCCTCGTCAGTTGCTCTACTTGTCCTATTCTACTCCTGTCACACTATATTGTAAACTTAAAATCCTGTCTGTCTCATGGGAACTCAGTATTCCATAATCAGGCGTTAACTTTCTGCCCGTACCCAATAACATGCCAAAAGTAGATTCTCAGTTTTCTTCCTTTGCCAAAGAGATCAGAGCTTTATTTGCACACTACTTGTTTCATTGAGATGCTCCTGAAGAACGAAAAGCCATTTTTCCATCAGTGTGATACTGCTTTCAGTTTACTAATTCTAGGGGATTGCCTGTTCTTGGGATTTAACTTAGCTCGTTCTATAGCATTATCCCCCACTCCACAGGTCACATAACTAAAATAAGAATGTTTCCTGTGTCTGTATGTGTTGATGCCAACAGTTAATTTAAAATGGGAGAAATAATCACAGTATGCATTTAGGGACACTCTGAGCTCATGAGAATGGATTCAAGTCAAAATTCCCATTTATCTTCTGAGTCCCCCATTATGATAGTAAACCAGAACGTCATTTGAATTCTGTAGTAATTATGACTATTTCAGAGCCAGTATTCAGTAATCCCCCAAAGTCTTGGTATTTCGCTTTCCTCAGTGCATGGGTCCATGGTTAAATTGTTTTCAGTCCATTTGGGAAAGACTAGCAGCTATATATAAAGCACATAAATGTGACGGTTCACAGATTCACAGCTTCCCCCTCATTTAGGAGGTAGTGGGGGTGTGAACTAGTTCCACTAAGGGAATGGGATATAGGCTACAACTCTCCAGTCTAAAATTGTAAATATTATGTTTAAAAATTTAAATTTAAATCTTAAATTTATTTAAATCAAATATCTTTTTTTTTTTTTTTTTTGTCAGACAATTTAAAACTTGTGGTTTAATAGCAAGGATAAATTTATATTGGCCTCTATAGTATTCAAACTTTGAAACTCTATATTAAAATTAACACCACCGTATAATTTTGGCCTTCTTGTCTATTACTATTAAACAAGTCTATTCAATTATCTATCATTTAATCACTGCCACTTGTGACTCCAATATCCAGTCATCCTTGTTAATATTGGGAAACCCATTTATATAGCTGTTCCTTCACTTTTATTCTTGGCCTACAGAAAAAAGCCACTAATTACTTCACTTTTCAAGAATGTGGATATTACCTTAACCAATCGGTCCCCAATGGCTTGTTGAATGTTGTGTACTCCAAACCATGACTGACAATACAAATACAAATATAGGTCATGTGTGTTAAATATATTTTAATGTTTTTATATGTCTAAGCTCTGCATTTTTTTTCTCTACATTATATATAGGAAACTCAGTATCTCAAGTTCATTTAGAGATAACCACCATTATAATCACATTTTATTCAACCAGTTTCTTAAACAGATAAAATACTTCTTTCCTTCTGGATGAGAATTCAGAATTTCTGGTAATTGATATTGATTATTTGATCCTGATATAAAAGTATTGCCTCTTCTTCATACCAGCACACTTACAATTTATTTTCACATGTATTTCTAATAGTTTGCTCTATAAATGAAAAAAACTTTTGCCTCTTTTGTTTTGTAACCTTCCTCTTTCTAATTCAGAAATTGTAATTGCCTCCCTGGATCATGCTGTGGTCTGATTATGAATATAGAAGGTATAAAGAGTTACATGGTTTGACTGTGCCTGCACCCGAATCTCATCTTAAACTGTAGTTCCCATAACCCCCACGTGTCATGGGAGGGATCTTCCCTTCCATGGGAAGGTGATTAGATTATGGGGGCATTTCCCTGGGCTGTTCTTGTGATAATGAGTTCTCAAGAGATCTGATGGTTTTCTAAGGAGCTTTTCCTGACTTTACTCTGCACATCTTCTTCCTGCTGCCATATGAAGAAATATGTGTTTGCTTCCCCTTCTGTCATGATTATAAGATTCCTGAGGTCGTCTCAGTCCTGTGGAACTGTAAGTCAGTTAAACCTCTTTCCTTTATAAATTACCCAGTCTCGGGTATGCACTAAGAGCTGCACGAGAACAGACTAATGCCAAGGGCAATGAACATTATTGTGTATATGGATTATTGTGTATATGGAGGCAAAATGTAAAATTAATGTGAAGGAAGGACAAAAATTGCTTTTTCAATACTACAATACTAAAGATTAGGGAAGAAGTCAAAGAAATTATATCATTTTCTATTTTTGAATATTAAGATAGTAATTTACATATAGCAAAATTCACTTTAAAAAAAAATTTTTTTTGAGGCGAAGTTTTGTCCTTTTTGCCCAGGATGGAGTGTGCAGTGTCGCGATCTCGGCTCAATGAGATCTGCGCCTCCTAGGTTCAAACAATTCTCCTGTCTCAGCCTCCCAAGTAGCTGGGACTATAGGCGCCCGCCACCATGCCCTGCTAATTTTTTGTATTTTTAGTAGATGCGATTTCACTGATGTTGCCCAGGCTGGTCTCGAACTCCTGACCTCAGGTGATTGACCCACCTCGGCCTCCCAAAGTGCAGGCCTGGGCCACTGCACCTGGCCAGAATTCATTTTTTGACATAGAATTCTGTGACTCTTGACAAACATATATATTATGTAAACACCACCAAAATAAAGATATTTAGGCCGGGCGTGGTGGCTCATGCTTGTAATCCCAGCACTTTGGGAGGCTGGGGCGGTGGATCACCTGAGGTCAGGAGTTCGAGACTAGCCTGGCCAACATGATCAAAACTTGTCTCTACCAAAAAAGTACAAAAATTAGCCAGGCATGTTGATGGGTGCCTGTAATCCCAGCTACTTGGGAGGTTGAGGCAGGAGAATCACTTGAACCCAGGAGAAGGAGGTTGCAGTGAGCTGAGATTGCGCCATCAAATTCCAGCCTGGATGACAAGAGCAAAACTCTGTCTCAAAACAACAACAACACAAGATATTTAATATTTCCATTCTATAATTCACTCATGCCTGTTTAGAATCTTCTTGTTCCCCACATCCGGCCCCTGATAACAACTGATAAAAGTTTTGTTTCTGTTGTTTTTCCTTTTCCAAAATATTATATAAATGAAATTATATGATATGTAGTCTTTGAGTCTGGCTTTCATTTAGCATGATGCATTTGTGATGCATTGCAATAATTCATATTATTGTATGTGTCTGTAGTTTGTTCCTTATTGCTAAGGAGTTTTCTAGTGCATAGGTATTCTATAGTTTGTTTATACCTTCCACAGATGAAGGACATTGGAATAGTTTTCAGTTTTGGGTAATCAGAATAGTCTTTATAAACATTCATGTACAAATTTTGTGTGAACCCATGTTTTCATTTTTCTCAGATCAATATAAAGGAGTGAGATTTTTGCATAGTGTGATAAGTGTATATATGTCATATTTTATGAGAATTTGACAGCTCAACAGTACAATAGCTACACCCAGCTAATTTTTTGTATTTTTAGTAGAGACGGGGTTTCACCACGTTGGGCAGGGTGGTCTCAAACTCCTGACCTCAGTTGATCCACCCACCTCGACGTCCCAAAGTGCTGGGATTACAGGTGCGAGCCACCACACCCAGCCAGAATTCACTCTTTTGGACGTGTATATTTCTAACAGAAATGTTTGAGAGCACCAGTCACTCTACATCTTTGCCAGGAATTGACATTAACATTTTCAGGCCAATTCGAATAAGAATACAACAGTATCTCAGGTGGTTTTAATTTGGATTTCCTTACTGACTTAGGATGTTCAGCATCTTCCATTCATACAAATTATTTACCATTTGCAATCTTCTTTGATAAAGTACTCAAAATACTTTGTCCTTTCTCAATTGTTTTGATTTCCTATGGTTGAGCTTTCAGTGTTCTTTATATTTTATGAATGTAAGTCCCTTGTTACACACATTGTTTGTAAATATTTATCTCAGACTGTGTGTTGTCTTTTTATTCCGAATAATCCCCAAACCGTTAATCTACTGAAGAATCTATACTGAAGATTCTTACCAACTGTAAGAATCTATAACTACCGTACACACAAAAAGCTAGAACTAGGCATTGGTATGAATACAAGCTAATAAGAGAATTGAAAAGCAAAAATGAAAGAGAATTGAAGTATGAAGAGTAATATGGAAAGAAACAAGAAAGGCACTTTTTTTTCACTTAAATGACCATCTGATATCAATTCTGTATGTACCCAAAGCAAATAAATGAGAAAAATGGAGACATTTGAACCATCTTCTGGAATCCATGTCTATTTATGAATGACTTACCATAATAATTGTCATTTGTCAACAAACTGCCTCTACATCTCTTTTAGATGCTATGATTACCATTGAGGCATTATAATTTAGACAGCTATGCTAATGGTTGTATAGTGCTGTGTCATTGGCTGACTCAAAGCAAATATTAGATGGAAACTGATCCAAGACACATAAAAATGTACAGAATAATTAAAATAGCAGGTATAAACTAAGAAAAATATAAGAAATAATCTCAGCGGCCGGGCGCGGTGGCTCAAGCCTGTAATCCCAGCACTTTGGGAGGCCGAGACGGGCGGATCACGAGGTCAGGAGATCGAGACCATCCTGGCTAACACGGTGAAACCCCATCTCTACTAAAAAATACAAAAAAAGAAAAAAAAAAACTAGCCGGGCGAGGTGGCGGGCGCCTGTAGTCCCAGCTACTCGGAGGCTGAGGCAGGAGAATGGCATAAACCCGGGAGGCGGAGGTTGCAGTGAGCTGAGAACCTGAGAACCGGCCACTGCACTCCAGCACGGGTGACAGAGCGAGACTCCGTCTCAAAAAAAAAAAAAAAAAGAAATAATCTCAGCAAAAGCAGAGTCACATAGAGACAGATCTGGTTGCAACATTTGATATGCAGGATATATGTGTAAGGCTTGGGAATATTTCGACCAGAAAGCTAGCACAAAGTTCTATTCTTTAAAATTACCATATTTTATTATTATTATTATTATTATTATTATATTTTAGAGACAGAGTCTCTCTCTGTCACACAGGCTGGAGTGCAGTGGCACGATCTGGGCTCACTGCAACCTCCACCTCCTGGATTCATGTGATTCTCCTTCTTTAGCTTCCCGAACAGCTGGGTTCACAGGTGCCTGTTAACACACTCAGCTAATTTTTGTATTTTCAGTAGAGACAGGGTTTCACCACGTTGGCCAGGCTGCTCTCGAAGTCCTGACCTCAGGTGATCCAGCCACCTTGGCCTCCCAAAGTGCTGGGATTACAGGCGTGAGCCGTGGTGCCCGGCCCAGATGCATCTTTTTTCTTTTTTTTTTTGAGTCAGAGTCTCACACTGTGGCCCGGGCTGGAGTGCAATGGTGTAATCTTGATTCACTGCAACCTCTGCTTCTTGGGTTCAAGTGATTCTCCTGCCTCAGTGCCTCAGCCCCCGCCGGCTAATTATTTTATTTTTTAGTAGAGACAGGGATTCACTACGTTGGCCAGGCTGGTCTCAAAGTTCTGACCTCGTGACCCGCCTGCCTTGGCTTCTCAAAATGCTAGGATTACAGGCATAAACCACTGTGCCCAGCCCAGATATTTCTTATAGAAATTGCCTATGCAAGATATTGGTTCTAGAAATAATGATGACTTCTCTCTATTATTCAAACATAACGACTAGTGATATTTACATATTAGTCAGAAAGTCATTTTCTTTAATTAAAGCTCCCTTTTAGTTGTTTTATGTTCCACTGCATTTTGCACAGAAATAAATTTATCTTCGATATTTAAAAAAAGAGGTAATGAAATCAACTTGCATTAAATACTGAGCTCCACTGTGATGATTATGGCCACTTGCCATTCAGAATTCACAAGTGCAGTGGCTGTGTGACTCATGTCTGGTCATTGAAACATGCATAGATATTTTTTTTTTAGTGAGAGTTTTGTTTTGTAGAAAGTGTTTTCTTTTGCTGTTGTTGTTGTTTTATAAATGGGGCAAGAGTAGATAGCATTGTGCTCTTTTCTCTGTCATCCTGTCTTTCAAATAAATGTATTTTTTTTAGAGCAAAAGCAGTTGTCTGGGAACAAAAAGTAACAAGCATGGGGGAATAAAGCCATTACACTTTGAGAGAATACTGTGAGAGATAAAGGCTGGCATCTTTGATCTGTTGAATTGATGCAGGTTACATTTACTTCTAGACTGTGTTATGTGGGAAAAATAATACATGTGTTTTAAGCCACTGCAAGTTGCATTTTTTTGTTACTTGAATGAGAGCACAGTTATAGCTGAACCAAAGTTAGCTTAGTAGACCTGCATATGTAAATGTTTACTTATGTTTAAATGTTTAAAATAAAAGCCAAGGGTGAATTTACCTGTTTGAATCAATATTCACTTTCTCTCAATAAGCAATAAACATGTACATGTTTGGCTGGGCATGGTGGCTCACGCCTGTAATCCCAGCGCTTTGGGAGGCCGAGGTAGGCAGATCACAAGATCAGGAGATGGAGACCACCCTGGCCAACATGGTGAAACCCCATCACTACTAAAACACACACACACACACACACACACACACACACACACACACACACACACAAATAGCTGGGTGTGGTGGGTCGTGCCTGCAGTCCCAGCTACTCAGGAGGCTGAGGCAGGGGAATCGCTTAAACCCAGGAGGCAGAGATTGCAGTGAGCCGAGATCACACCACTGCACTCCAGACTAGCTACAGCGTGAGACTCTGTCTTAAAAAACAAAACAAAAACAAACAAACAAAAAAACAAGTGCATGTTCAACATTCCTATCTTTTATTATGGATACCCAGATACTAATATAGGATGCATCTATATATAGGCTTCAAGAACTCCTCTGCAACGTCTTTGTTATTGTTTGGAGTTGCATGACTGCTTTGTATGTCAGTTATACATTTGTTACAGATTTATTTATTTTCCTGTTTAATTTAGAAAAAGCATATAATACAAAGAAGAAAACTTTAATAAAATAACAAAACTATATTTTTCATAAGATAAAAAACTATATAGATTTTTGATATGTAAATAAAATATACACTGTGGAAAAATGTTTATATATGTCATAGATAGAGCATCATTTTAATAGACTGAGGCATTTGGGGATTGATATGGGTTGAATGTGTCTCCTAAAAGGATATGCTGAGGTCCTGAACCCCAGAACCGTATAATGTGACCTTATTTGGAAAAGGATGATTGCAGATGTAATTAGTTAAGATGAAGTCACATTGGAGTACGGTATACCCTCAATCCTCAATGTGATTGGTACCCTTACAAGAAGAGGAGAGGAGATACAGAGATGAGAATGCCATGTAAAGACACAGAGACACATAAAGGGAAGAAAGCCATGTGAAGATAGGAGCAGAGATTAAAGTTAAGCTGTCATAAGCCGAGAAATATCTGGGGCTATCGGAAGATGAGCAAGACAAAGAAGGATCTTCCTCTAGAAGCACTAGAGGAAACATGGCGCTGCCAACACCTTCATTTCAGACTCACAGGCTCCAGAAGAACTTTCTATTGTTTCAAATTACCCCTTTGTACTATTTTGTTATAGCAGCTCTGGGAAACTAGTCACAGAGACCTTGGGAGGGAGGGAGAATATTTTGCCTGTGAAAGGGATGTTAATCATTGGAGCTGACTTTGGTAAGCAGACTTCGAGATGACCCAATTATCCTCAGCTGCTAATAGTCACACCCTTGTATCATTCTCACCACTTGAATGGGACCCAAATACAGTGACTTGCCTCTAACAAATAAAATACTACAGGATGTCACTTCTGAGGTTAGATTATAGAAGACTACAGCTTCTATCTTAGCTTTTTATCTCTCTTATTCTTTTGCTCTCTCTTGGATTTCTCAGCCCAGGAGAAACCAGCTGACATACTGAGAGACAATGCTGTGGAAAGACATGGGACTGAGGCTTCCAATTATCATTTGCATGAATTTGATATAGAATCTGCCCCCGGCTCAAGCCCTCAGATGAGTCCACAGCCCTGAGAAACACTTGACTGCAAACTTTTGAAAAACCTTAACCCAGAGGTGCACAACTAATCCACATCTAAGTTCTGGACTTGCGTTAACTGAGAGTTAACAAATGGTTGTTGTTTTAAACTACTAAATTTGGGGCTAATTTGTTACCTAGCAATAGATAACTAACACATTCAGTGACTAGAAATGAGGCTAAAAGATGATTTCTTTAATATAACAAAGGTAGAGCTGTTGTAGTTGGCTTCTCTTCCTCTGTTGGCGAGAGAGGGTACCTACCCAAAGATTACGGGGGTGGCTGAACCTGCGCTCCTCAACACAGGAGAAACATGATCAGCAGCAGTTTCTTAGGACATACACTCACAGCCAAGGAGAGGAAGACATTACATGCCATGCAGGGTCACACAGAGATTGTTTTGGAAACAGCGTGGACCAGAAGGGGCAGGAGAAGGCAGATTTTGTAGTGCTAAGAGGATAGGGTGCCCCCTGGTTCCTGCAGGAGGATGTGCTTGGCTTGTTTGAATAATTCCACAGTCTGAAAGAGAACTACATCCTGCCACTGAGGCCTAGGTGGGAGCGTTGCCTGGTCCCCCTTGACAAACAAGGTTGTTTGGCTAGGGAGACCTTATCCACAGGGCTAGAATGGTGAGGAGAACTTGTCAAGCCATTCATTTGAGTCTACTTGGTTTTACCGAATATCAAGGCAACACACCATTCAGGGCTTATACCATAAGGTCCAGCTACGTAATTTTCAGAGCCTACAGCAAAAGGAAAGTCTGGAGTTCTCTGTATAAATGCCGTTAAAGGCACAGATCATCCTTTTCTCTACAGCCTCTTACTTGATTTATGGTAAGTTTTCTTGTTTGCTATTTAATGTTGCTTTAAGTAAAGAAAAATTTATGTTTTAAATTATTAGAACACATTTTGCTGTTCATCTTTATATCTTACAATGCCAGTTTCAAGTGGAAATATGAGAGCATTTCACTTGAGTGCAGAGTAAGCAACGTTAAGCAACTTGTTTCTTGGGGCTCATCCAGGAAGATGCCTCTAGCAGACCAGAAAGAGAAAAATCACAGACCAGACTCAAAAAGGGTTGAAGGAGCAAAAAGACTCCCTCCAGGCAAGAAGCTGGCAGAAAGAACATTCCAGGCATGGAGGTAATCTCGGAGTGTGGACCCTCACGGGAATATGGGACTACCACCCTGTCATGTGGAATGTTCATTCCTGCCAGCCGCCAAACTCACATTCCACACCCCAGTCTGGAAGGGGTCTGGGGAATTTGAGACAGAAGCTTTCTCACAAGCTCACTGCCCCGACCCATAGCAGATAGATGACTCCCAAGATCTTTAAATCTTTGTGCTGGGCCGTACTAGTTATCTGCATGGGGGTGTGTGAGAGGCTCATGCTCACAGAGATGCCACCTGTGGATGGATGCTCACCAGACACACAATGATATTTGGGCAGTGGGCCACCATTCCTTGCACTGACATGCTGTGGGCTGCAGGTACCCAACCCCACTGGACAGCAAGCTAGAAAAAGGACTAGCAGGACTGCTGCACCAGGCAACAAGAGGTGGGCTGCCAAGATCCCATGCTAGAGTGGCAACAGGAAAAGTGACAACTTTGGGTAAACAGAGGCTGCACACCCCCAGCTCATCCACCATTACCCTACCAGAATTCATTGCAAAACACAAACTGAAATTTCAAGATGATCAAGGCAGAACATTAAACCCTAAGCAGAGGGCCCTGTAAAACTGCCCTGGCAGCTCACCATAAAGTTGACCCTGACTAAATGTCAATGATGAAGGGTCCAATTATTAGCATTTAACACAGCAAACTGGGAGGCCCATGAAAAAAATCAGTTAGTCAATTGGGCAAGGTGATAGCTTTAGGAAAATCAAATAAGAAAGAAGAAGGTACAGTTAGGTAACAGGCAAAATACTAGTTTTGTAATATTTTTTGACCTTGGGGATTCTGGACTTTATCTATTGAACCAGCAAGGGTTACCAAAGGCCATTTCCACTAGTAGGGAAAATGCTGACTACTTACCATGCAAATCTAAATTGGTTGTTTAGTATGAGCCACAACCAGCTGGCTAGAGATCATTGCATCTGTATATGTGTCAGAAGGTCTTTTTGACTGATGTGAGAGTAGTATTCTGATTGTATAACACTATCTCATGGTAAATTTTTATAATTTTTTAAAAGAATTTTCTTTCTATTTATTTATTTATTTTATTTATTTTCTTGCACGATTGCAACTCACTGCAGCCTCAACCTCTGGGACTCAAGTGATCCTCCCATCTCAGCTTCCCAAGTAGCTTGCACTACAGCTGCACACCAACACACCTGGCTCATTTTTAAATTTTTTATAAAGTCAGAGTCTGACTGTGTTGCTTAGGTTGGTCTTGAACTCCCAGGTTCATGCTGTCTTCCCACCAGGGCCTCCCAATGTGCTGGGATTATAGACATGAGCCACCATGTGCCTGACTAGCAGTAAATTTTAGTAATCTAGCCCTTGTTATAAATCTAAGTAACAGTGTGAGTGCAGGCCACCAGAACACCTCAGTGTGTGTAAGGGGGCAAATTATATGGGGACACATGCTAGCAAAATTCTAATTCCAATGGCACTAGTTTCCAAATCTTAGTTTTTGTAGCACCTTCTATCTCCAATATGACAATAAGACCCACTGTTCCAAAAACGCCAGCAAAGCCTTATCATGAAACATGACAGAAGCACAATCTGTGCTGTTACACTAACCTCAATTCACAGATGTCCATTCCCAGAGATCTCATGTTTCAGTAGCCACTTTGTCTCTTGTGAGCTGAAGCAAATAACTATGGGTACTACATGGTTTTATTTTTAATTTACTTACTTGGGACAGGGTCTTACTCTGTTGCCCAGACTAGAGTGCAGTGGCACGATCGTGACTCACTGCAACCTCAACCTCCTTGGTTCAAGCGATCCTCCGAAGAAGCTGAGTCTACAGGTGCTCACCACCATGCCTGGCTAATTTTTTTTATTTTTTAGAGGTGGGGTTTTGGTATGTTGCCCAGGCTGGTCTCAAACTCTTGAGCTCAAGTGATCCACCTGCCCCAGCCTCTCAAAGTGCTGAGATTACAGGTGTGAGTCACTGTGCCTGGCCCACTAATGCTTTTACATTGGTCTGTGTACTTTGGTTATCTTAGCATTGTTAATTTTCAAGAACCAATTTATTTGATATAGAGTATGGAGAGTTGTAATCCATTTAACCACTGGCTTGTTGCCATGGACTGAATATTTGCATCCCCCCAACACTTACATGTTGAAGCCCTAATCTCCATTGTGATGGTATTTGGAGGTGGGGCCTCTGGAAAGTTATTAGCTTATGAGGGTGGAGGCTTCATGTAGTGTCCTTATAAGAAGAGAAATGAGAGACACAATCTCTCTTTCTGCCCTATGAGGATACAGCAAGAAGGCAGTCATCTGAAAACCAGGAAAAGACTTTCCTAGACAACAGTATTAGCTAGCAATTAATCTTTGATTTCCCAGCCTACAGACAGTGAGAAACAAATTTTTATTGTTTAAGTCACCAAGTATTCTTGTTACATCAGTCCAAACTGACTACGGCACTTGCACATTCCATAAGTAGTTATTGAGTGTCTGCTATGCTTAAGGTACTGGTCTAGGGAAATGGAGGTACAACAGTGAACAAAACGAAGCCCCTGCTAGAATCAGTAAGATAGTTTTCTACAGGTAAGCAGATAACAAATTTAAATAGATAAATAAATAAATGTCATGTTAGATGATGGAAGTGTTCTGAAAAGAAATAAAACAAAATTAATGAGGACTGGGCTGGTCAGGAACTGCTGCTACTTACTTTTTTGATGGTGTTCAGGGAATGCCTCACTAATTGGTTGGTTCTTGAGTGACTATCAAGAAGTAGCCAGAGAGTATAGTTTGCAGGTGTTGGGGAATGAGCTCTCCAATAGAAAAAAATCAAGGGGAGAAATCTTGAGAGAGGAACAGGCTTGAATGTGTGAATAATGGTAAGGAAGCCATATAATAGGTGTAATGTGAGGAAGAAAGGGGAGAGAGTAGAAGGAGATTAAATCAGAGAGGCACAAAGGGTCAGATCATGTAGGGTTTTGTTGTAAGGACTTTGATTAGGAGTGATAAAGGAAGACATTGTAGAGTCGGGAGCAAAGGAGTGACAATATATGATTCATACTTTTTAAAGGATGATTCAGGCTTTTCTGTGTAGAATAGACCACAGAATAGTACATGCAAAAATAAATAAATAAATAAAAAGAGAAAATGCACATTCACCTCTTGCCTGAATGAATGCCTTAGTCTCTGAACTGACAGTCTGCACTAGGAGTCCAGTAGTGGAGGTGTGGAGAATTGATCAAATGCTGGACATATATTAAAGGGATTATAAACAATCTTTATAAAGCAATCAATGCCAGGTGTGAGTAAGAAGGAGGAGAAAGGGTGATTACAAGGTGTTTGAGTTGGAATAATAGAGAATGGAGTTGTCATTTAAGAAGTGAGAAGAACAAGTTTGTGGTGGGCAAAATTGAGAGTTCAGCTCTGGTTATGAAGTTTGAAATACCTCTTTGTCTTGTAGGATGAGATCCAGAACCCAGCTGGACATGAGTCAGCTTCCTTAGAGGGGAAGTTTGGGCTGGAGATACACATTTTGGAATCATTGATCTAGAAATAAAACTAGAAGAGATTAACTAAGGGCTTGATGTGAATAGAAAAGAGAAGCTACCTAAGGATTTTGCTCCGAACAGCATACTGGGGTCAGGGCGATGAGGGGAGACCATCAGAGAGGTCTGAACAGAAGCAGCCTTAGTAGAAGTATATGCAAGAAATAAACAACAGATATGTTTCCAGAAATGCAGAATATTCAACTTGTTCAACTACTGATCCTATAACGAAGAATGAGAACTAAACACTGGACTTGGTATCAACATAGGTAACAAAGGCTATTTGTGTACAATATTGGACAGAAAAGCCTGAATAAAGTTGTTTCTATGGGAAAAGGGAATTTCTATAGGATGTGGAGATCTGGAGCCTAACATTTTTTGATATGTTTTGCTATACTGGTGAGAACAGAAATGGATAAGCAGCTAAAAGAAAATTTTGAGGTTTAGTAGACTGAGAGAGCCCCTCAAAGATGTGCACACAATAATCTCCAGAATCTAGAATTATGTTACTTTACGTGGCAACAAGGCTATGCAGATATGATCAAGCTGAGGTGCTCACGATGGGAAGATAATCGAAGATGATGTGGGTGGACCCAATGTAATCACAGGGTCCTTATAAGAGGAAAGCAGGAGGGTGAGACTCAGAGAGGATGTGATGATGGAAACAGAGATGGGACAGAAAACGTGAAAAAGATGGAGGGAAAGAGAGAAAGAGAGAGAGAAACAAAGACAAAGAGAGGCAGAGACAGAGAGATTTGAAGATGCTGTGTTGCTGGCTTTGAAGGTAGAGAATAGGGTCATAAGATAGTGACTGCAGGGAGCTCTGGGAGTCAGAAAAGGTAAGAAAATAGACTCTCCTAGAGACTCTAGAAGAAATGCAACACTACCAATATCTTGAATTTAGTCCAGTGAGATTAATTTTAGGCTTCTGATATTCAGGAATGTAGATAATATATAGAAAATACATTTGCATTGTTTTAAATCAATAAATTTGTTGCAATTTTTTACTGTATCAATAGGAAACTAATGCAGAGTTCAAAGAAATTTCAAAGCTTTATATGAAATACAAATCTTTCATATTTTTAAAGAAGCTGAATATTTAGTAACATATATACTGATGAATACAAATATTTTGAAGCAAATATTTGCGTAATTTCAAACCATGTAGAAGACTCCCAGTAATTTATAGCTCCTCATATCCTCCTTACCAATCAAAATCCCATTAATCTCGTAGAGGTGGCTACAAGTGACATTTACAATACGGTTGACCTGTGAACAATGCTGGGGTTGGGGCGCCACTCCCTATACCGCCAAAAATCAAAGTGGAACTTTTTTTTTTTGAGAGTCTTGCTCTGTAGCCCACGCTGGAGTGCAGGGGCACAATCTCGGTTCACCGCAACCTCCGCCTCCCACACCCACGTGATTCTCCTATCTCAGCCTCTTGAGTAGCTGGGATTACAGGCACTTGCCGCCATGCCTGGCTAATTTTTGTATGTTTAGAAGAGACGGAGTTTCACCATATTGGCCAGACTGGTCTCAAACTCCTGGCTTCAAGTGATCTACCTGCCTTGGCCTCCCAAAGTGCTGTGATAACAGGTGTGAATCACCGCATCTGGCCCCTAAGTGTAACTTTTGACTCCCGCAAAAGGTAACTACTAATAGCCTACTGCTGACTAGAAGCTTTGCAGATAACATGAACAGTGAATTAACACATGCTTTATATATGTATACTTACTCTATCCTTATAATAAAGTCAGCTAGATAAAAGAAAATGTTACCAAGAAAATCTAAAAAAAAAAGGATGATCTATTTGCTATTCATTTAGTGGCAGTGGATCTTAATTAAGGTCTTCATCTTCATCATCTTCACATGGGGTAGGCCTAGGGAAAGGAGGAAGTGGGGTTGCTGGTGTTGATTGCTCTTTCAGGGGTGGTAGAGGTAGAAGAAAGTCTGTTTCTAAGTGGACTCATGAAGTTCAAACCCATGCTCCAGTGTCAACTGAAATTATTTCAATGTTTTCTATTACAGTTTTGCCACCTGAAAATGCATCTTCTAAAATACAGTTTTGATTGGTTTGTTTGAATGTTACATCAGTGGAGGCATCGGGATACATATTTTGTGTCTGGTTTATTGCACTAGCATAAATTGTAAATTCTACTTATGTTCTTGCATATAGAAAATCAAATTTTCATTGACACATGAAACTCCATTCTCTAAATATGCCAGAATTAAATGCTGATAAATGTTTAGTTATTTCCTTGTTTTTGCAATTACAGACAATGTTGTTATGCATCTATTGGTTAAATACCAAGAAACACAATCTATAAGCCATAGGCTACATGGATGTTTGCCTTTATTAGAAAATACAATACACAAATGCCTTCACAGTGCAGTGTCATCAGCAGGGTATTAAAACTTCCTTTGGTCTACATTTCTGCCATCACTTGGAATTATCAAACACATTGATTTTTGTCTATCTGGTAGGTACGTAGTCTTTGTGGCTTTTTGCAACTTTATTACTAGTAAAGTAAGAACTAACGTTTATATTTTTTCTTGACCATTTCAGTTTTTTCTCTTTCTATTGACTTGTCTTTTTCTTATTGACATGAAGGAGATCTTTAGGTTTTCTAGTTAGAAACAAGGCATTTTTTTTTCCCTCCTTTTGAAAGCCGTTTCTTAATCCCTGGAGATTTTGAACTTTAAAGATGTAACTAGTATATAAGAATAATAATCCAGAGTCAATATACTCTAGGTATACTGGGGACATTTTGTGAGGATATATGGATTCTGTTCTGAAAAAGTAGGTAGCATCTGGTAACATGGGTTTGAAATTTGGAGTGTTTTAGGAGAAAGAGAGCAATGATCTGTAAGTTACAATGAGGAGCAAAGAATACAACCTCATCTTCATATCAACTGATTTGAGATTTGGAGAGAAATTGCTGCAACTTGTGGTACCAGCAGTTCAGAAGCAACATCTTTTGAGAAAAGCCAGGTTACAGTTAGGGCAAAAAATGGAAGGAATAATAAAAAAGAGATGAGATATGAGTTCCAGAAAGGGGAGTGGAAAGGTTTTTATGCTTGGAGAAAGGTGGAAGTTTGTGCAGTGTTTTGTGAAAGTAAGATTCCGTTAAGGCGTGAGACATTGTAATATGAGAGAAAACCTGGTTATTTAGGACATTTTGTGGTGACTGACATCAATATGCAAAGAAGGCATGGAGAGATTAATCCTGGTCTCCTGAAATTATTCATTGAGACTTTGAGTATTCCAGGGGCAAATGCTTGCTGTGACTTTCCTCCTTTCCTGCTAAGAGCAGGCTGAAAGCCAGGGTGGAATTTGTTATCAGGAGAACAAAATCTCAAGCCCTCCTTCTTCCTTCCTATTGGGCTTGAATAAGGGGGTTACAAAGCTACATTTTAAGAGAAACACATTTATGTAAAAATTGTTCATGGGAAAAAATCCTAGCATTATAGAGTAGTATTTTCTAAAAATGGCCAATCCAAGGTGGAAAAGAAATTGAAAGCACTCTGAGACAAAATTTTGTTTACAAGATAGAGACAGTCTGGGCACCAGTCCAAAGAAATAATGCCTCAGGTTTAGATCATTTTGGTGGTGCAACAGTCCAGATATCTTTCAACCAATAACCCCATGTCATTGTAAATCAAGCTAGTCTAGATGATTACTCTTCTGTTGATTTTTGGCAAGTGAAATAATGAACCACGGGCATGAATCAAGAAATGCTTTCTTTTCTCAGTGTTAATAAAATGCGTAGTAGTGCGTTTTGCTTTATTTCATTGTATATTTGGGGTCTGGTATAGAAAAAATATAAGACAATTATATTCATAATACTTTTTAATAATTTTAAAAGGCTTTCTTGTGTTTAAATAGAAATACTGATAGAAGCATTTTTACAAATAGGGTCCAGTGGCTCATGCCTGTAATCCCAGCACTTTGGGAGGCCAAGGCAGGCAGATCACTTGAGGCGAGGAGTTTGAGACCAGCCTGGCCAACGTGATGAAACCCCAACTCCACCAAAAATACCAAAATTAGCTGGGTGTGGTGGGGCATGCCTGCAAGCCCAGCTACTCTAGAGGCTGAGGTGGGAGACTTGCTTGAACCCTGGAGGTGGAGGTTGCAGTGAGCTTAGATCGTACCACGGCACTCTAGCCTGGGTGACAGAGTGAGACTCTGCCTCAAAAAAATGAAATGAAATAAAGTAAGATAAAACCACTAAGAACGTGAATTTAGCAAATCTACCACCAAGGTTCTCTGACTTTCAGCAAAAGGGAAAAATTCCAATATTACATTGATGCTCCATATCATTTAGAGCAAAGACAAAGGCAGTACAAGTCAGGTGACTTTCTTTAACCAGTTAGAAAATGCAGGCTGCAAAGGAATGGTCCACAGTCTTGGAGAACAACATGGAGAAAAATTATTTCCGACACAGCTGCTTAAGTGAAAAGTTCAAAATCTCATCTTATTCTGACAATTTTCTTTCTCTTTTTCTTTTTGTATGTATGTTCATATCCTTGTCTTTCTTGATTATACACACACACATACTCACCACCATTTTTTTCATCATTTGGATAATGGATGCTTTATGTTTGGGTGCTAGGCTATGTGAATTTAGAGAGGTATGAATGTCTAAGGACTTTTAATGAAGTAAACCTGTAAAGTTTTAAGCATAAGTATTCTTGTTTTTCAAAAAATTTGCTTTCATTTATTACTATTTTTAAAGTTTGCATAAAGTTCAAGAGTTTTCTTGTAGGTTGCAGTCTGTTAGTGAATATGATTTCTTAATGAGAACCTACGGTATGCAAAATCAGCAGTGAGTTACTGAGATAGCTAATAGAGAAAAATTGGTTACAATAGCTGAAGTCTTAGAATCTACTCGGATTAATGCTTTCTCTTAGGAATCAAGGAGAATATTGGCTACAATCCTTGATCTTATGAAAATAGAAAATAAAACTGTAAAACGATCCTCCTATAATTAAGATTATGATCAAGCATAAACCCGAAGGATGTTGAATTCTACCTATTCCCCCATGATGGTCATAGAACTCTGTCTTTTAAGAAACCGAAAGCATCAACATGACCTACTCAAAATGTGTGTTGAAGAAACAACAGTGTAAGCATTTGAGAGTTTGCTGGAAACGAAGTCATGGGTTCCAACTCAGACCTACTGAGTCAGATTTGAATTTTAATAAGATCCCCATGTGATTTGTTTTCACATTACAGTTTGAGAAGAGCTGTCATTGAGAATACAGAACAATGCCAGAGTAATATTGGAGGAAATGAATGAAATATTTGAATGATTTTTTCAAAAAGTATTCAAAGTTCCTTGAATTTTTAATGAAAATAAGCAGTTGCTTTTATTCTGTCAAGATCACATCCCTGAGAAGCTACAATCCTATTGACCTCATAGTGCAAAATCATTTACAAAACTATCTAAGGAAAATGTGTCCCAATTTGTTCTTGAAATCATTCAGCCATATGCATGTTAATCAAATTGCCTTCCTCCTTATGGATAGAAAATGACAATCAGGATTAATTGTCACCTTCTCAGAACAAACAGTAAAACAATTTCTTTCAAGTCTGACACTCAGAAGAAGACTATATTTTCCAGGTCCTCAAAATCTTCTTTTGTAGTAATAACTCACTGTATTCAGATGAACAGCAAGATTTAAAACAATTCTTTAAATACTTAATGTACAACTCGAGAAGACTCAAGATCCAGATAAAATGTATAGAGCTGCTATGGAGTTGAAGGTTTGAAAATAATTATTTTCATGGTCATATGTAAAATACATATATATATTTCTATATAACAGATAATATTTATTTAATTTAGATTATGATCTATTAGGTAGAAAGAGCACTGAATTATATGTTCCCCTGATGTGGGGGATAGTTAGTATCTATTTTTAACTATCCATTTTACTAAATAAGTAATGGATATGCAGCATAAATATGACTGCAGTAAACATGGCTCTCTTTATGATTTCAATGGTCTATCTCTAATTATTGTTTATTTCATAGCTTCCTTATTTATCAATGCAAATCTGTAATTTGTGAGAATTCCTGTGATGCCAATGTAACAATTATTAAACATTTTATGATGCCTTCCTTAATATGTTATAATACTTAACTCAATATCTCGACCTAATTTTAAAAGAAATGTACCTAGGCATTGTCACTTGCACAAAGATGGCATGACATTTTATAGTTTTGAAAACATTTCAGCTTAATAGAGCTTTGTCTTGTAGAGAAAAAAAAAAAGTTATTGCTAAACTTAGGTGTCAGTATAAACCAAGGTTGATCCTGGTAAGATCATGGCAAAGAAGACTATAGCCTCAATAGTTAGTAAAGATAGAGAAAATCGTTGCTTGTTTTATTTAAAATGGCAACAAAAACAATAATAGCAACAACAACAACAAACCTAGCAGTATGTGCAACAATTGCATGGGTATCTAATCTGGCACCTTTTCTGACACCTTTGCTTCCCATTCCCTTAAATAAGGCCCTATGTCATCAGTCTACCCAACATTCTTAGTATTATATCCTAGGACTTATATCTGATTATAGTTGCCAATTATATCTGACAATTGGTAAGATCTACAAATTGACATCTCCTTTATATCCAAACTATTTTAAATATAATTATTTGAAGTAGTTATATAGGTAAGAAAGGTACTTACAGTTGGAGTTTTACCACACATTCTTCAATCAAATGCCCAAAAATCCAAGTAGAATTGGCACGTTGGCTTCGAATCAATAAAACAATGAATTCGAGTTATGTAATAGACATGATTATATTTTTTCTAATATCTAAGTTTAGTAAGTTTACTATGGAAATTTCTTTACTGATGTTTAAGCTCACATTGTTGAAAGATGAAAAACATAGTTGTTGTTTTCTTTAAACATATAGAATGCAACGTCCTTACAGATTAAGCTTCAGTTTATAAACTCATTTTCATTTCATTGAGCCTCTTTATTTTTTTTAATTTTTAATTTTTTAATTTTTTATTTTTTTTTTGAGATGGAGTCTCGCTCTGTCGCCCAGGCTGGAGTGCAGTGGCGCGATCTCGGCTCACTGTAAGCTCCACTTCCCGTGTTCACGCTGTTCTCCTGCCTCAGCCTCCTGAGTAGCTGGGACTGCAGGCGCCCGCCACCACGCCCGGTTATCATTGAGCCTGTTTAGAAACTTAAAATACAATGAAAAGTTAATTTTAAAGATGTTTGTAGGTGGTCGTAGTTTTAAAAACATCACTTCTTACAGTTTTCTCCAAAAGAATTTTTCTAAAGATTGTTTTCATTTTGGAAAAAAGGCCAATTATGAAATATGCACTTATATTTTGAAAAGGTAAAGCTTACATATGGAAAGAACGTTAATATAAATTAAATAACTTATTTTTATTAACTTATGTGAACTAATCCATTTACATATTTGTGTATCTACTTAGTTAATTTTGTAATCTAGCTAAAGACTAGCTTGTTTTCTAAAACTCTTGTCTAAATAAAGAGCAAATAATCACAGACACTTGTCTGATAGCATGTGATTTTTCTTCACACCCAGCATGCGCCTACATGGCCTGGAAGCAAGGGTTTTGACAAAGTAAATGGAGTAGCGTCTTTCTGAAAAGAAGAAAAATCAATGAATCTGTATTCAGCAGAAACTCCCTGTTGGTCTCAATTGTCCAACGCTGAGCTATCAGTTTCCCTCGTTGAACACAGTGCTGAGTACATTTACTTTTTTAAAGTGCTCTCTCTAGATAACAATAAAAGAAAGATAACAAGCATCAATATTATAGGAAGTCCCCTGTATAAGCTTTCTGATAAACAAAAGTTAAGAAAAAAGTAGATCAAGTTTTTCCTGAGTGTAGTGTTTAGAATGAGTTCAGAATAATATTCTCAACACCATAACTCTATCTGCAATAGCTGTGCAAATTTCCTGAACACATCTTTAAATATATTGTTTCCTTTATTTTCTTTATTTCTGGCATTTACAGTTATCATAAAATCTGGATATAGTCTTCAACAGTTTTCATCTTTATTCATATACAGGTTGTTGTTATACATGATATAAGCAAGGCTGTATAATATTAAAATAATTTGTACCTCAGTTAAGAAAGCAAATATATATCAAGCAGGAAAATCTTTGGAGAAATTTCTAAAGCTAAATAGCAATGTATATATCAATTTTGATACAGGTTTGCTACAATATCCCTATTTACAAAATACATATTTATGTGCCCACTGTTACAAGATAATGCATAAAGAAGGTATCTCTAACCACCTCTGTACCTCCACTTAAAATCCCCGGCTATTCTATCTTGTCATTATTCTGTTGGGAACATGCATGTTAGACTTGCTCATCCCAGCTGTATTTGCAATGCCTCTTATCTCTTGCCAAGCATGACTCTGATTTCTGTATACCTTTTTATTTGGACAAGACATTAACGGTTCTTATCATTTCCATTTCAAAGTGATCTTAGAAAAGTAGAAACACTGAATTCAGCTCTTAACAGGACGATGCCCTTTCCAATGCTGTCCTTGAAATAACATCTGTAGCTTGCCTTCAATGTTTTCTTCGTCCAATTCTCCTGTGGTGTTTTCACCTGCTGGATCATATAAAAAATAACTAACGTTTTTAAATGGAATCTATAAAAGTAATTAAAGAATTGTTTTAACATTGCCTACAGGTTTACATAAACGTTATACAAAACATACCGTTGCAATTTGCTAACGTTGCTCAAAGAAAACAAGACCAGAAGCTGCTGATCATATATCTTGCTTCACCAGATTTTAAAAATTATTTCAGTAAGATATATGTCGCAATTCTGCATTATTTTACTTTTTAATACAAAATCCACAACTGTGAATGCATAGAGACTCTATTAGAATATTTGTATTGGTAGATTATTATGATATTCAATTGTTTTCAATATTAAATAACATTACATGTTAAAAGATCATGACTTTTTTACTTGACAGAAAGTAAGTTTTGGGTAATAAGCATAAAATAAAAGTATTAAATTTTAGCAATTTTGTTACGACCCAGCAAAATGCTAATCTTACATTTTTGAATAAATTCAGTCTAGATTCTTCCTTTGATTTTCCACTGGGTTAATAATACATCACCAAGTTTGAGAATCCATTCTTCATTCAAGATATGAATCTTTCAAACAGAATTATTAAGAAACATCTATGTACATTATTGTTTACTAGGTGAAAAAAATAAGTTAACAAATATTCATGCTAGAGAAAGCAGCTGCAGCAAAGCTTCTTGTTATCGAACACCTGTGCTCCTTTTCTTACTTAGATATATGATACATGACATTGGCCATGACATCTCACCATGTGTGCAAAAACAGTTCCCAGCCTTCCCTGTGGTGGATGTAAAAAGATTTGAAGGGAGGTATTATCATTAGCACATAATGGAAATGTCATTATTTGAAGATAATTTTGTCATCAGCTTGGGAGATGAGCAAAAAAAAAAAAAAAAAAAAAAAAAAATTAACCAAATCAAAAATGTACAAATGTAATGATCAACCTACAGAATAATTCCTTTTAAACAGCAACCGGCAATTAGTGAATGTAACTAAAATTAAGATATTCTTAGCAATAACAGCAGCTTAAAAGAGGAACTAAACAACTGGAAGACTGGACAAATTGGCAGCAGTAAAAATTCTTGTCATTCATATTTTATGTGATTGATGTAATAGTATAGAAACCAGCACTCCACAAATAAATCTAAAAATAAATTGATTATCAGTAAAGAGCCAGAAACTTTCTTGAATGATTTGCTAAACATTATAACATTATACGGACTACTAAAAATCTTTACTATAGGTTAGTTTTAAGAAAAAAAGAGGAAGCATCTTTCCTTAGAAGTTAATGAGATATTTGAAAGTCATAGTAATAAAAATAATGTGGCATTTTCACAATAATAGATAAATATACCAATGTAGCAAAATGGCAATCTCAGAGACAGACTCAATATGCATTAAATTCAGCATCATGAATAACGGGAGAAGAGATGAGATCGTTTAGGAGAAGATAGAAAAAGCAGGCAAACTGTATGAAAAAATCAAAATGCTTTCCTAACAAAATTTACAGAGAGGAAATTTAAAAAATATAATGAACACATGAAGAGATACTCTACATCATTTGTAATCACAAACACTAAAAGTAAAACAATAATTTGCTATCATTCTCCTCTTAGTGTTTTAAAAAATCACTGTGTCAAGTGTTGGCTTCAATATAGGGATTGCTGCTTAGTATGTAGATGGGTATTCTAAAAAGCAATCTTGGCTGGGCGCAGTGGCTCAAGTCTATAATCCCAGAACTTTGAGAGACCAAAGCAGGCGGATCCCTTGAGGCAAGGAGTTCAAGACCAGCATGGGCAACATGGTGAAACCCTGTCTTTACTATAAGTACAAAAATTAGCCAGGCGTGGTGGTGCACACCTGTAATCCCAGCTACTTGGGAGGCTGAGGCAGGAGAATCACTTGAACCCGGGAGGCAGAGGTTGCAGTGAGCCGAGATCATATCACTGCACACTGCCTGGGTGACAGAGTGAGACTCCATATGAAAAATAAATGAATAACCAATCTCCCATAGTTATAAAAATTAATTACAAACATTTTGTGATGATAATTTTCCACTAAGCTTCTCTGTGGTAACAAACGTCCCCATATTTCTTGTGGTTCACAATAAGAAAAGGTTGTACCTTGTTCCTACTACGTGCCAGTTGCTGGTTGGCTGTGGCTGTGCTCAACTTTGTATCACATGTGTTCACGCGTCTTCTTTCTGGGCTGTGGGCTGAAGTGGGATGCCAGGTCTGGAATATGTTTTTTCATGGCAGAAAGAAGAAAGCAAGAGAGCTATCGGGCACACTCAATAGCTCTTAGGGCTTCAACATTAAGTGAAAATATGTCATTTTTGCTCACTTTTTATAGATGAGAAATTCAGGTAGATACAATTCCCACTGGAAAGTCCTGCTGGTCATATGGCAGGGGGCAGAGAAAGATGGGAGTAAATTATAATAAACAATATTATAATCTGTCACACATACACTGTGAATCAACCATTTTTTTCCTGGGTATACCCAAAAATATCAAGTAAAATACTAAAGTGACACATACAGTACGAGATGTTCACACAGCTTTCTTCGTGGGTATCAGAGAACTGGAGGCAAACTTCATGTTTGTTCCTAGGGGACTCAAAAATAGTGGTGAATTTTCATGATGGAGTATTGTAACAGCATTTAGAAGCAATGAATTAATGTGCAAATAATTATCTGAGCTGATTCTGAAAACACAATTATCTGAATTTATTTTTAAAAAGCAGTGTGAGATATACAATTAATTAAAATTTCTTTTTGCACACAAAACAGAACATTTTATCAAATAATGTGATTAAGTAAAGAAAGCATTGCCTATATTAACAGTGATAATTACATAAATTGATGAATATGATGAACTCAACTATATATCACAAAGGTGTCAGTAATTGAAATTATCTCAAAAATTATCCCATACAGTGATAGCATCTGACCCAATGAGATTAAATTAAAAGACAGTAGCCAAAATAACCAGACAATTCATATATTTGGATATTTAAAATATAATCTACATCTTAACGTATATGGATATAATAGATATGGTAAAACTAAAAAGAAAATCCAGGAAATATTGGGCACCAAATTCTAGATAATGCTACTTGGGAGGAGAAGGAAAACAGAAAAGGGGTGAAAATTCCTTGTTTCTTTCTTTCTTTCTTTTTTTTTTTTTTGGAGATGGAGTCTCGCTCTGTCACCCAGGGTGGAGGGTAGTGGCCCGATCTCGGCTCACTGCAACCTCCGCCTCCTGGGTTCAAGCAATTCTTCTGCCTCAGCCTCCTGAGTAGCTGGGACTACAGGCGCAGGCTGCCACGCCCAGCTAATTTTTTTTATTTTTTTTATTTTAATAGAGACAGGTTTTCACCGTGTTGTCCAGGCTTTTCTCAAACTCCTGAACTCAGGCAATCCGCCCGCCTCGGCCTCCCAAAATGCTAGGATTACAGGCATGAGCCACCACCGCACCCGGCAAAAATCCCTTGTTTCTTATGCAGCTGTTTGTGCATGCTCTTTATTTCATTAATTATTGAATAAAAATAATTTACATGGGAAGAATATTTTTAAAAGTCATATAAAAAGTTTTAAAATTATTCATTTTTGTTTGTTTGTTTTCATTTTTTGAGAGAGAATTTCGCTCTTGTTGCCCCAGCTGGAGTGCAATGGTGCGATCTCGGCTCACTGCAACTTCCGCCTCGCAGGTTTAAACGATTCTCCTGCCTCAGCCTCCCGAGTAGCTGGGATTAAAGGCGCCCACCACCATGCTTGGCTAATTTTTGTATTTTTTAGTAGAGACTGGGCTTGACCAAGTTGGTAATGAGGATCTGATTTAAAATAATGAGGACTGAGTGATAAGTATAGTTAAAGACTTAGAAAGTGAAAAGCAGGAAAAAGAATAGTTCAGGAATTGGCAACACTAATTAATCTATTAGTCTCTGGCCACTGAAACTTTCAGGGCAAACACATAGCAACTTTCAGAGCCCAAAATGGAGAGAAAATCTTTCATTCATTTCGGAGTTTCTAGGAGAGGTCAGCAACTGCTGTCAAACTCACACACCAAGAAACCCTACAAGGCTACATTTCTGCTCTGAGATTACTGGGGATATTTCTAGGCTTGAGATGATGTAGAAATATTTAGGCATAAAATAACCGTAAACCTCCCAAACATTCAGTACCCAAACCAAGTTGGAATTCCTGTTTCTCTTGTTCCAGATATCTTTTTTTGTTTGTTTGTTTTTGAGAGGGAGTCTCTCTCTGTCGCCCAGGCTGGAGTGCAGTGGTACAATCTCGGCTCACTGCAAGCTCCGCCTTTCGGGTTCACGCCATTCTCCTGCCTCAGCCTCCGGAGTAGCTGGGACTACAGGTGCCGCCACCACGCCCAGCTAATTTTTTGTATTTTTAGTAGAGACGGAGTTTCACCGTGTTGGCCAGGATGGTCTCCATATCCTGACCTCGTGATCCGCCCGCCTCGGCCTCCCAAAGTGCTGGGATTACAGGTGTGAGCCACCGGGCCTCGCCTTTTTCCAGATATCTTGAGGGCTCCATTGTGTCAGCTCATATATTGAGTTACCGTCTCACACGTGGCTTCTGACAATAACCTTGTTCAAGTTACCCTTGCAGTTTAGACGACATTTGACTCTGCTGCAGCTCAATTATGTTTCCTGCTTCCATTTGTGTGTGTGTGTGTGTGTGTGTGTTAGCACAGCTTGTGGATGACCTACGTAAAATATACATATACACTGGGGAGGATATATATTAGGAAGGAACACAGTTAAGTCACACTTGCTAATTATTTATTGTGCAAATAAATTTATGCCTGAAATGGATACCAACCATCACCTAAGGTAACCTTCAATTTATAGGTGAAGGAGTTAGGCCACGCAAAACAACCTAGGTTAGTTACGATCATATACTTAATCAATGGCAAATCCAGAATCCCTCCAATGTCGACAATCCAGTGATCCGTAGCAGAGGGTTTCAGTCAAAATTCTCCATGGCACTAAATGCTTCAGGACTTGCCTAAAGCGACAAACAAGGCAGCCCTCTAGCCCCACCTCCCAGGATTGACTTGGGAAGATTTACTTACATTTGTTCTATCTACTAACTTGTAAGAAATCACAATTTTTTTGTGTGAAATGGGAAAAAATGTTATTGTAGTTAATATTTGTCTCCTTGTACTTGCATAAAATTAAGGCATTAACTTTGCATTTAATTTACATACTGTTATTAAAAAATATATCTATTTTATTATTTCAAAAATCTATTTAACCCTTAGTATGTCATTGTAAAATAGTAAAATTCTGGAGCTACCATGATAATCTAGGCCTGGTTTAGGATTTCTATTTCCTTCAGAAAGCAATAGTGAGAAATAAACAATGAAGACTGATTTTTAAATTGATATGATATGTACATAGGAAGGCCACTTCACCTGGCTGACGTATTTAAGGACTGATATAATACAGAAAGAAAACGGATGACTAAAAGACAGAAACAAAGTAATTAGAAACAATGTTCCAAGTAGAAGAAAAAAATTGTAATATCATGTTTCATGTCACAGTGGAGCATGTTGTAGAACCCAACATTAAATCTGAAAGGATTTGGGAGACTGTAGGATCAGATCATAGGGTAAACAGTGTGGCATAGACAGCTGGAATATGGGCTTTGTCATGAGACTGATGGGGTTTGAGTCCTGACTCCACAAAAAGTGTAACCTTGAAAGTGTATTTTAAATCATCTACATGTCCACTTGTTCTTCTGTAAAATCACGTTAGCAATAGTACCTGCCTCATAAAGTATGACAGTGCTAAAGCATGCACCATGCTGTTCATGAGCTAATTCAATGGAATAAAGAACTGGTTTAAGAAAGCTGGCTGTGTATCCAGATGACTTTACATGTGTATCATGGCTTTGTCAGTTAATAACAGCATGACCTCATCTAAGATATTTAACTATATGCCTCCTCAACGGCTTTACCTGAAAAATGGATGCTAGAATAGCACATTCTTTATCGTTGTCTTATGTGAATTAATTTCTTCGTATGCTTAAAATGTTCATAACATTGTCTCCACATAATAACTGGGCCAGGGTAGGTAAAAAAAGCAGGATCAAGGGGTAGGATTAAAAATAACGTGGTCAGGGAAGACCATGCTGAGACCGTAACATTTGAAGAGACCTGAGGGAAAACAAACCGTGTGGATATTCAGAAGATGAAATAAAAAATTGCATGCCTATATATTTCTGCTTTCATAGACCGGTATTTCATGATTTTTAAAATAATTTCTTTCTTCTACTTGAAACATTTTTTCTAATTTGTTGTCTGCCTTTTATTCATCCATCTTATTTCTGTATTATATCATTTCTTAAATACTTCAAATATATAGGCAGGTGAGGGGGTTGGGGGCTTACCTGGCATATTTGAGAAAGGACAAAGAAGACAAGATCAAAGTGAGATGAACTAGAGCAGGTAATATATTCTGAGCTATGACAGAGTGCATGGAGAGGTGGCATAGATCACGCTTGAAATTAAAGTCACTGTAAAGACTTGAAGTTATTGTTCTGAGTGAAGGTATCAGGGTATTGGAGAGTTTTTGCTGAAAGAGTAGTGATCATAATCACTAGCTACATGGTTGGGAATGGATTAAAGTGGGAGGTACCAAGGGGATCTGTGAGGAATCACTACAATAATCCCAGGAACAGGAGATGGGCACTGAGAACGAGGCAGTGGCAGAGGAATAGAAGGAAGTGGTCAGATGTAGGATATGTTTTGAAGACAAAGCTGATAACACTTTTCCATAAGTGGGATCTTGTCAAATGAGAAACAAGACATTATAATATTAAGTAACAGGTGTGGATGGATTGTAAAAATGGCCACAGTGGAATATGGCAGAACTGATATTGTACAAGTCCCAAGCCTATGCTTGAAAAGGTCTTTCAGATTCCTCTCTTGCTGCTGCTGGGATAACTGATACCTCTGCCTTGAGCTGGGTCAGCCTGCTCCATGAAGAGAATCACATGGCATGGTAGCTCTCAAGCCCCTGACAGACAGCCAATCTCCCAATGCAAAGTGTTTCGCTGACCAGCAGCTGTCCAGAGAGTGGCAAGAGAGTTGTCCAATGTAGCTCAGCCTCATTTACCAACCCATAGAATTTGGAACTAAATGAATGATGTTTTCTTAAACCACAAAGTTTTGAAGTGGTTTGACATGCTGCGATACATAATTGTTACAATGGATGATCTATACAATTTTTGCTGAATTTGGACCAGAATATTACTGTCTCCCAAAGATTGTGATATACAGTAAAGTTGCCTATTATTGTAAACTAAAAAAAAATGTTTACCCTGAATCCCTAAAGCCCAGGGCAATGTGGGGTGGCATCTCAGGAACACTAAAGCATGCCCGTGCCAGTTAATTGTTTATGTGTTGTTTATTGTAGGATCTAATTATAAGTACTTCTCAATATAAGTTTCTAAAACTACATATTCCGAGTCAGTTCCTTTCTCACTTGCCTAGAAGACTTTCCTGTCCTTATCTTTTTTCTTCATAAATTTCCAGCATCTCCCAATTTTCAGACTCAGTTGGCGACTTCCTTTTAATTTCACTAAGGGAGAAGAGGAGAAGATTGCAAAGAGAGCTTCCTCTGTAACCAAACAACCTGTCTACGCAACAGCCTGGGTCTTTACTCATAAACCATAGTTTGCCTTCCTTCCTGTTACTTTAAATGAACTAACCTAATTTGTAAAATCTAAGTCAGATCAGCCAAACTATTTCTGCACAGGATCTTAGCTAACCCTCACCTTTTCAAGCACAGTCTTCCATTATGCCTTTCCATTTTGTCTGCATTGATTTTCCTTTCTTCAGTGAATCTTTCTCCCTCTTTCATCTCCAATTTTTAAAATCTACATTCTCAAATTAAAATAGTAAGCAAATCTACTTTAGAATGAGTACTCATGAGTATGTTTTCTTACAGGAAGATTAACTTCTATAAGTATGTAAACAGATATCAAATTATTTTAGCATTTATATATAATTTAATGTGGACAGTTATTCTCTTACATTGTCTTACTATCACAATACATACAATTAAGAGAAACTATTTGCATTTTCACTACAAAATGCTTAATTTTTCAGCACAATTACTTATAACATTTAAAAAATAAAATTATTGGTGACTTTTTTGTCCTTCATATTTTGTTTAGATTTTACTTATTAAATTAATTTTTTTCTCTCTGTCCTTCAAAAACACTTTACATTATTTGTAAATGCATCTAATTAGAACGCAGGGAATTATATTATGCATTTGGCAGCAGAGGTATAATAGATGCCAGCTGCAAGTTCTTGAACTTCCAAATCTGGAATTTAAAATTTCTGAAATAACAACTCCCAATTTATTGCTGGCAATGCAGAAATGCTATTTATTTTTCATCTTGTATGTAATAAACACGGTACTACTACAGATATTTCACTCAAAAATTTGGGGAAATATTTTTATAGAATGTATTGGAAATTTTTATAGCTTCTGTTTTCTTTTAAAAATATTTTTATTAAACATTTCCTTTGGTTCTGCATCATCTCTTTATTAAGTTGTTCAATATTTGGAACACATTAGAAAAATATTTTCAAGATATGAAAGAAAGATGACCTTCCTTGCCCTAATTCCCTGGCGGGATTTTCTCGTGCACTGGAGAATGATGACGTGATTGCTTAAAGTGGTATTCCAGCTGTGCTGAGTAGGCAGGAAAATCTCAGTCTAGACACACGTATCAAATTGTGTGCATGTAGAGCATCACAGAAACTGGATGTGTCCTGCAGAAGTCTATGAATGATCAGTGGTTCAGGGACATGATTATTGTTGTCTTTCCTGGGACAGTTCTGAATTATAATAGCATTTTTTTTCTATTTCCATTGGAGTGAAATTCATCTGTGTAGACCATATATTCTGACAATTGGTTATAAAAAAGAGAAAAATGTATTTCCTGCATACAAGAGGATCAAGAACATTATTCCTTAGGTAGTAACATCATTCCTGCATTGCAAAAATTAGTAGGGCTGACTGGTAGTGAAGAGGTATGCTCCAGGTAAAACTTGAAATTTACATATACTTTTTATGTCTATTTTCTGAGAGGTCTTGTGGAAGTGTGGATTTTTTGAAGACCACAGAAAAATAATTAAAACAGCTACTATAGTTAGTATAACTTGGATACAAGAGAAAATTATATGGAATTCAAATTAATAACAAAATCCTAGTTAAAATTTAATGGCAGGGATTTAAAGTAGAATCACTCAGCATTTTTCGTGACCTTATATAAAATGCTCAGCCCTAGAGGAGAAATAGAATAATCAAAGAATTGTGGAATTGAATTTGAGAAAGTTTACAAGAGAAGATGATCAAGGAGCTAGATGCACATAGCATGAGCATACTAACATAGGATCCAACCATGAGGAAGAAATGGTTGAGGAAGTTAAGTGAAATTTTAACTGTAGTAACGGGTGAGAAATATAACGTATTTCAAAGAACTGGAGTTTATAATGGAGATGAGTAGAATAAAGCAGAAAGAGAAAATGGGAGACATTAAAAAAACAAAAAAACAAGCATTCGTGGCCAAAAGAAGAATTGCAGATTTTGAAATATTCAGTGTAGACCAATATTTAATAGTGGTGAAACACAGAAGGGGGTTGTATTTGTAGATAATTAAACTGGAACAAATTAGATGGAGTGGATAAACCTGACAAATTTAAAAAGCTATAAAACAGGGAAGGGGAGACTACAGAATAAATAGATGTCAATACATTTCAAAAACGGAGGATACCATTAAAGGTGGTGCATCAGCTACCCCCTAATAACAATGACGATCAAAGGATACTACTTGTGTCACACTACTTGTTTCTTTGAAGTTTCTGACTTAGAGCAACAATATAATGTCCCTTTCCTATGGTAGTGAAGGATATAGTAGTTTCGGGGAAAAACAGTTTTCCGTAATATTTACTCAAGGAAGAAGACAATGTATTCAAATACACATGGAAAGCTTGAGTGGAGCATTTTGTAATAGCTAGGGGGTTCCAAAAAAAGAAGACAATGGGTTAAGCCAGTGACTACTAAGTTTAAGAGCTTACAGTCTTGCACCTACGGCAGCTTCTCTGTGGGGTGGAAAACATCAAGAATTGTTGTTGGTTGTTATGTAAAACTCGCTTTTATTTTAATATTGACGTCAGCATTTCAACTGCTGTAAAATTATAAACTTTTATCCTTGGATAAGTCCCCCAGGAGTGAATTCTTCACTCTCGGATGCAGGCATGCTTCTCACCGTGCAGAGCTGCACTTCGCCTGGGCTGGCTGCATGGAAACGTGCTCTGCCTCCCATCCCTCCTCTCTAGAGCCTGGGCTGTGTTGCTTTTGAGTCTCAGATCCAGGTCAGCCCTCATCTTGGCTCTGTGTCTCTTCCTTTGTGTTTATATGGTGTTTTGTCTGTGTTGCTGTGTAGAGTAAATAAACTGTTTATAAAAGAAAAAAAAAAGTATTGTCACCCGAACAAGGTCGCAGCCTTAATTTAACTGCAACAAGTGTCAGAAAAATCTGTGTGAGACCAGTCCAGTGAAAGAAGTGACCGAAGAAAGGACAATTTAGATGGAGCCCAACTAGAAATTGTAGTAGCAAATTAAAGGGAACTGCCACATCTTTGAAACGAATGAAAAGCTATATCCCTGAGGAAGACGATCTAGGCTTGAATGAGCCAAGAGAATAGCTCACAAGTCCATGAACAACACTTCAGTAGATGTCAACATGGATCCAATTACAAAAATGATCCAGCCAACTCCAAAACAGCGTAAGAACCTTTGCAAATTCAGAGAAACCTTTCTCCAAGCATCATGATGTCATTAAGTCACCTATTTCACCTACACATCTATAAGCCCTCTTTGGTTGGCAAATGGAGAGGAGGAAGAATTCCAAAGGATTGAATATTTATAAAACTAAGCTGCTAAAAATAAACTAGAATGAATTACTGTTAAATGGTTGATATAAATACCTTAACCACATGCGACAACTAGGCTGGTGACAACTGCACATCTTATTATTTGTTCAAAATTATTCTCTTCCCACCCTGACAGTACTTTATGGTAAGAGGAATATTACAGTCCACCACAATGACTTTGTCTTGGCCATGAGTCTTGTTTTGTTCAACCGATATTGAGCAGAATTGACATGCCATATCTAAGCAGAGGCTTTAAATATGCTTATATGGTTTCCTGGGACCTCTTCCTTTCTCTCCACCATGAGAACAAAATGTTTCAAATAAAAGCCTAGTCCTTCATTCTGGATTCTGGAATAACAAGATATATGAAGCAAAGTCTAGCTGAGTCAGACAATCCAGATGGAGAAAAAAGTCATAACTGAATTTCAGGCTTCCTTTGACACGAGCAAGAAATAAATGCTTATTACTAAATGCACAGAGAGACTGTTTTTGTTTATTTTCAGAACAGCATAAAAGCTGACTTATTATTGGGTTTATAAAAAGATTATATAAAGTATGGTTATGATCATGCAAATGACCTTTTTAAATAGAGGATCAACTCTGACAGCTAGTATCATTGGATTCTGTTATTCAAAGTGCCTCTCTCTTATTGACAGTCATTAATCTTTGAGATGTATACACTTGGATGGAGGATAGTTCTACATCTTTTCTTTTCCAGTAGTCTTTTTAAGTACTTTTTGTTGCAGAAATTATCTACATTGTCATCAACTTTCAGATATATTTGTTATACTGTTTTCACAGAGCTCTATATTTTCTGTCTTTATCAGTTTGCCCAAATATGAATGTGCCCAGCACATTCTTTTTACATAAAATAAGTCATCAGAAACCTTGAGTCTTTAGAGTATTAACATTGCCATTTGGAAGTGGTAACATTTCTTATGGAAAATAATTTATAACATTTAAATTTTATTAACTCCAATTAATGGCAGAAAACGAGAAAAGTAAACAAAATAACTGAGTGCCTACAGGTGAAGTGGTTGTCTGCTGATAACTATTGAAGTGTTGGCATTAAGTTTTCACCCCAAAATGGGATAATCGTCAATGTGATCTATTTAAAAACTATATAGGATCATGATTTCATAATTAAATTAAATATATTTCTATTGCATTCAAATTGGTAAATGGACTTATTCAGCCAATTCCTCATTATTTGCAGCTGCAGTCATTTGAGTTAATTAGGTAAAAAGTCAACGAGATCCTACCATTGATTTAATAAAATCTTTCTGAAGACACTTTTTATTGCTAGATGGCTATTGCAGTATATTTACCTCAGAGAAATTCCTTCATGTGACTCTGTGAAAGAGATCTATCACAGCTGTCTCTTAATGCTTATAATACTGGGAGAGAAAATAAATAACTGAATTATTTGTTCAAATACTAGACAACAACCACTGGATTTGGATCCACTGTAGTCTAAAGGAAGCCATTTTGCCATCAGACCTTAACATTCTCTTAGGTACCTAACACACCAACATTGACAGAGATATTAGCAATGTTTTACAGCACTCGAATAGCAAGCTTAACATTGTTTAAAAAATAATGTCACATTTATAAATTGAGCTTAAGCTCTTGCTAGACAATCTTAGGCATCCTTAAATTCATCAGAATGGTTAAAAATAACATCAAGGTAACAACAATATTCTATAGCAAACCTATAAATGCCCAACTTCTAATTTTCATGGGAAGTTTTATTCTTCAGATGATGCTACTTGGGCTTCTAAATACTGAAACACAGAAAACTCTGCATAATGAAGGGATAAATACCAAAGCAGTGAAACAAATGAAGTCTTGATTTCTTTTATTGCAATGCCCTGAATTTTGTTTATATACAAAACATAAAAATGACTCTCTAATTTTCCCCTTTAAAAAATGTTATGTGGGAACACTTAAGTACAAACTTAGTTTTTTTCATGACTACGCTTTTAATGTGACATCAGCCTACCTCTTCCACATAACAATGTTCATTAAAGTCTGCAAGCTGCTGCAGCAAAGGTCTTCTGTCAAGGTTTCTGTGCATTTCCCCTTTGGTTTCACATTTTTAATTGGTTTAACCAAAAAGAACATAATCTCTACCTGGTAACAGGAAGATATCCAAGTTTCATATTAGCTTTCTTATCTCTAGTGGCTATCGCTAGCAATACAGAATACTAACAAACAAAATCCAAGGACCTCAGTGACTAGAAAAAAAGAGAAAGAAAATCATTTTTGGAAAGTTTTACCACTAGACCACATGGTTCCACGCAATTTTCTCTGGTGTGGTCTCAAACATATTGTAAGAAGACTTCCAATGTGTTGAGGATTTTTTTTTTGTTAAGGTGCTATATTGCCAAGCTGTTAGAGTAATGCAGCTGGGTCTAAAATTTTTGGCTTTTTAGTCAAAGTTGAACAGTGTCCATAGATTTTTCTGAGCCACTTCCAATATACAGTAGCAGCTGCTGTGTTTATGTACAATACCACTGTGCAAGTGGCAATTAAACTACAAAATTCTAGATATGTAGTTGGGAAGCAGCAGGCAGTCAGCACACAACTGGCATTGAGCTAAAACAGAAAAGATTCCTACTTTTGAAATGTAAGTCAAGCTAACAAACCCACGTTGCTGTGTGCAGAAAATGATGAGTAAAAACAAATGCTACTTGATAAAAGAGGACAAGAATCTTCTATATAAAACATAAATTTTGTTTTCACATTTTCCACATGTGGCTTCAAAAAATAATTACAAGCAGCATGACTTCTTTTGATATGTTATAAAATAATTCATATTTAACACTTCTTATAATAAGGTATTATTTGAGTGTATGTCCTCCGTGTACAAAATAGTAATAGTAATAGTAATCTTATTAGGGAAAATGATTTTAAAATAATTATAGATTTTCCTTTTGATGTTGGGGGCATATGAGTAAGGATGCCAAAATATCCCAGATTAAAAAAAAAAAAAGGCATTTATTGTCACAGGCATTTCACTTTCTGGGTGCTTCCTCTCCTGCATGTTTTAGACACAGTGTAAAAATTCCCTGAAAAATTAAATTCAGTGGACATCACATTTCAGCCTCTGCCATTAACCCCCAAAAGGATATTTTCTCTGTGATTGATGCTTCCTGGGATATTAACTGGAACAATGTCAGGCGAGCCTGGTTACCCTTCATTAATGTAGTGTCCAATGTTATAACTTTCCACATATTGTTAAATAAATCTTTTCGTGCTTTAAGGAGGGTATGCTATCTTGCCTTATTTGGGAAAAATTAATTTACTTTTATAATTTATTGGTTTATTAAAGATATAAAATAAACTGTCGATTTAATTCATACTTATTCCAACTTCTAATGAAAGAAAGCTTAAATACAAATATCTGCAATGTTGTGTTTGTATATTAATGTAACAGAAAACAAACAAAAACTACTTAGTCTCTTTTCAATATTTCAAACACTCCCGGAATTTCAGTTATTATTTCTATCTGTATTTCTTTTCACTTTGGACACTCCATAATATCACTGAATTGCCCTGTTTCTAGCATCAACCCTAATGGGGAGGTAAAATATAGGACATGCTACTTGAAAAGATTCCAAAATAACTGAAATTTGATCCTATCTAAATAAATTATTAATTGTAAAACCTAGAGTGATCATTTAAGCCTGGTTAAATTTGGCACTTTTTAAATAATTATGCCTACGACTCTCTAAAGAGCGTGTAAGACGGTTTCTCAAATCAGGGTACATTTACCCTATGGGGCATTTGTGGATGTGACTGGAGCAATACCAGATCAACCAGATCAATTGCAAGGCGCTCCTCATGGTTAGAGGCTACACCTTCCTGTTTACTGCTGTCTTCCATTCCTCTCCTACATGCCTGCCATGGAGTAGATACTCAATACATGTTTGATAAATAGAGATTGAAGCATTTTGTATTTAGGGAATACAAATTTAACAAAATATTATGTAGTTGCAAAAGAGTTTATTTAATATTAAAATGACATTGACATATAGTAAATTGCAATATATGAGGTTTTTTTTTTTTTTTTTTTTTTTTTTTTTTTTTTTTTTTTTTTTTTTTAATGGATTCTCACCCTGTTGCCCAGGCTGGAGTGCAATGGTGATCTCAGCTCACTGCAACCTCTGCCTCCCAGGTTCCAATGATTCTCCTGTCTCAGCCTCCCTAGTAGCTGGGATTACAGACGCCTGCCACCACACCCAACTAATTTTTGTATTTTTAGTAGAGATGGGGTTTCACCATGTTGGCCAGGCTGGTGTTGAACTCCTGACCTTGTGATCTGCCCAAATCGGAATCCCAGAATGCTGGGATTACAGGTGTGAGACAACGTGCCCAGCCAAATTTTTTATTTTATTTTATTTATTTTTCATTTATGGTGACTCCAATTGTCATAACTCGTAAGGCATTTAAGAAACGAAAGTTTACACTTGGGATGGGGATTGCCATTTGGCCCTCAAAATATATTTATCTGTTCTTTTGTATTAATCCTTTTAAGTGGGCTGCCCGTTTAGCAACCAAGTGTTTCAATCTTCATGTTAGAGAAGACTGTTTGTGTTGACCAATATGCCGAGCTCCTCTTTTTCCTGGGACACATGTAAACTACATTCACTGAGCCCCCTTACATCCCTGTGCCACCACGTAATGTGTCTGGGACATTGGAATTGACATGTGCCAATTTCCAGCCTAATCTTGGAAATGGCCCATGAAAATGTCCTCCCACTCCTGCTCATTGCTCAATTAGATACCAGGAATTCATATAGGACCGCAAGACTCTAAGTGGAAGTAAAAATGCTATATAGAGCGTCTGTGTCTCTGAATGATTATATGGAGGAGAACCATTCAGAAGACCTATATAAATGAGAACACATGCCTTTGTTTGAGCAGGGAATACAGCTTCACGCTATTAAACTAACTGGGATATTGAGATTTCTCTGTTCCTGAAAAACAGCTTAGCCAACCCTAAATAAAACAAATTTGTATCCAGAAGTAGGGAGCTGGGATATCAAATTATTGTGTGTCATTGGCTTAATGTTAAGGTGTGGATGATAAGGAATTTTACATTGAAATTTGTAAAGATATATGTTATGTGTCAGGAAAACTTTTGGTAAAATCATCAATTTGATGGCATAAAAGGACTAGGTATATGCCATTGTGCTGGAAGCCATGAGGTAAGAAGTTGGAAAATAATGTCGTAGTTGTATGTATTGGCTAAAATTCACTATTTTTGGAAAAATATGATGAGAAAGATGAGTTCAGGAAACAAGTGAATGATTTATAAGTAGGAAAATACATAGATTATAAAACTTCCATAAATTCTTGAACTTTCAGAGTTAGAAAATCATATTGTACCTGTACTTCAAATAGTTGAAATTAAACATTTAGGTCTTTGAGGCTGGGTACAGGAGTTTATGTCTGTAATCCCAGCACTTCAGGAAGCTGAGGTGGGAGGATCACTTGAGGCCAGGAATTTGAGACTTGCTTGGGCAAGATAGTGAGACACCGTCACTACAAAAAATACAAAAGTCAGCTGGGCGTGGTGATGTGCACCTCTAGTTGAAACTACCCAGAAGGGATACCTTGAGCCCAGGAGGTCAAGGCTGCAGTGAGCTATGATAGCACCACTACACACTCTAGCCTGCGCAAAGGAGTGAGACCCAGTCTCCAAAAAAAAAAAAAAAAAAAAAAAAAAAAAAAGTCTTGGCTAGCAACATTTCTCATTGAACAAATGTAACCAAGACATACGGTGGTATGATCTGGAGAAAGTGGCACTGGAGCAAGAAAGAAATGAAATAAAACATATTTGAAAGTTACGTCTAAGAAAGAAATGTTGGACTGGTTAGTAGCATTGAAAGGGTTAGAACAGACTGTTTTGAGAGGAATGCATTGCCTAAGAAATGAGGAGCCCAGGCTAAAATAAAAATGTCTTTTAGGCTTAGCACGGTGGCTCATGCCTGTAATCCTAGCACGTTGGGAAGCTGAGGCAGGTGGATCTCTTGAGGCCAGGAGTTTGAGACCAGCCTAGCCAACATGGCAAAACCCTGTCTCTAGTAAAAATACAAAAATTAGCCAGGCATGATGGTACGTGCCTGTAGTCCCAGCTATTTGGGAGGCTGAGATGGGAGAGTCCCTTGAACCCAGGAGGAGGAGACTGCAGTGAGCAGTGATCGCGCGATGGCACTCCAACCTGGAGGACAAGAGTGAGATTCCATCTCAAAGAAAAAAAAGTCTTTCAATTATGACACTCGTTATAGTCATGGACCTCCAGCCTTACAAAGGCAGGAGTGGGCTGTGAAAATGAAAAGGCTGCTGACACCCAAGGTGAGAAGCAGCCCCTCACTACTGCTGAGGAGGGGTAGATAGGCCGATTTTCTCCTAGGCCTCTGCTGATACCAGCTACTGGGTACCTTATTGCTGATACTATGGAGTCAGCGGTTGCCTTGTTATCTCTAGCTAGAGATGAAAGCCCTGACTCTCCTTTCCACATGCCTCCTCTGATAATACCCACTTATAATAATAACAAGCTTCACTATATTCTTGATACCTAGGAAACAGTTCAATTGGAATATTTTCTACTATAATATAAATTTGTCAATTTCTTCTTGTCATTCTGTCAAATAATATGCAATGAAGTGTATTTCAATTTAACATTACGTTATTTTTCCTGGTAACTTTTTTTAATCATAATGAAGGTAGTGACCTTCATGAGATACTACCCACTTGGGGTAGATGGCACTTTGTTCCTGCCAGGTGGGGAGTTGACCTCCAGGCCCTCCGTGGAGTCTCCGACACTGTGGAAAATGGTTTCTAGTTGCGCTGGCAGGGCTGAGTGTCCCAATTCTCTATTCAGCCTACTCTGAGACCACCTTGGTAGCAGATGGTGGTATTTGGGTCACATCATTACAACCGGGGAAGTGTGCAAGTCCAGGCTCCCCAGGGGACCTTTGCGGGTGTAGGAGAGGGGTGGAGGTTGAGACATTTTGTTTTCTGTGGCTAGAGTTGGGCAGTATTGACTGTATATTTTCTGCACGGTTATGCTTCCCTTTTCTGGTCAGCTGGCTAGAGACAGCAAGCTTTATCGGAGCCTTAATTGGCATTTCAGGGTTGTCAGCTTCTCCTGCCCACATCTGGGGCATAAGAGGCAAAATGAAAGCTCAGAGCACTCACCAGCACATCATTTTTGGCTGCCAAGGTCCCTGGCTGGTCTGCCATCTTCCCTCCACTTTTACAGTCTTCTTAAACACTATAACATTTTAAGTATTTTTAGTTGGACTTAAGTAAAGACATAGGGAAAAGTATATCTACCTCATCTTTCTAGAAATATAAGTTATATAATTTTAAAAGTATTATATATAGTGTTATTAATATCAAAATGTTTGAGGTCAGAAAAATTGGAATACGAGTAAGTTATTTTACAGTTGAGACATGTGAATTCCAGAATTGTTAAGACGATTGTTAGAAGGTTCTCAAGGCTGGGGATTTATTGCATCCTACATTGCTTCAAGCTTAACATAGAATTTTCTAACCCATGAAGCTTCACTATGTTCTTGATACCTAGGAAACAGTTCAATGGGAATATTTTCTACTATAACATATTTGTCAATTTCTTCTTGTCATTCTGTCAAATAATAAGCAATGAGGTGTATTTCAATTTGACATTGTATTTTTTTTCCTGGTAATTTTTTTTATCATAATGAAGGTAATGACCGTCATTAGCCCTATTATTTTTTTATTTAAGATTTTTCAATCTTCTGTGTTAATACAGCAGCATTAACTCTATTTCTTAACTTTTAAATTTCAATCTTTTTGTGTTCTTGTAAGTGGTTTATTGCTGGATTTGGGAAAACAAAATCTAAAGGTATTATCTTCTTTGTAACTAGTGAGTTGCTATCATTTTTGATATTTTTTGATTTGTTACTGCCATCCATTTTTCATACTTTCTTTAACCCTGCTTTTTCTCTTTTATTTCCATCTTACCTTCCTTGTAATTGATTGGGGTTAGCACCCTCCTTTTTACTGCCATTATGTTAAACAACCGATATTATATTTCTATTTCACAGTGATTTAAATTGTTATTATTTAAATTTAACTTTTTTATTATTATTATTTTGCGAGGTGGAATCTCACCCTTGTTGCCCAGGTTGAAGTACCATGGCATGATCTTGGCTCACTGCAACCTCCACCTCCCGGGTTCAAGCAATTCTCCTGCCTCAGCCTCCTAAGTAGCTGGGATCACAGCTGCCTGCCACCATGCCCAGCTAATTTGTGTGTGTGTGTGTGTGTGTGTGTGTGTGTGTGTGTGTGTGTGTGTAATCTTAGTAAAGAAGGGGTTTCACCATGTTAGCCAGGCTGGTCTCAAACTCCTGACCTCAGGTGATCTGTCTGCCTCAGTCTTCCAAAGTGCTGGGATTACAGGAGTGAGCCACTGCTCCCAGCCTAAATTTAACTTTTAAAAGCAAATGTCACCATTACGCTTGTTGAAAATAATTGGGGATCTTAGACTCTTTTAATTCTGACTACCAACTTCTATGGTACATGCTGCATAGTTCAGCATTATAGCTCTACCCATTGCATGTTCACCAAATGAGTCATTTTCTTATGGTTTCTGCCTCCCCATGTCAATGTTTCCTCTTGAATCTTTCATTTAGGATCCATGTTTTTTCCCAAATACTTTATCACTATTTTCCAGTTTTATTGTATTGGAAATAAATTCCCTTAGTCTTTTTCGAAAGTGACTTTATTTCATGAACTGTTGTAGGGTCATGGTTTCATTGCACAGAATTATACTATTTTTTTCTACTGTCAGCAATTTGAAGATGTTAGAATAGTTTGTACCATACATAAATTTAAGCATACTCAATATTATGTGGCATATTACACTATTTCACTGTATTTCTGTGTGTTTTTGAGAATGTTCTAATTTAAATGAAGTTCACTCCACAGCCACCTAATTCCTCTGACTTGAGTTATATTCAAGTGTCTGAAAATGTGACACAGCCATTATTTTGCTACCTGCCATGCCTTTACGTTGACGTTGAAGAATAATGGTACAAATGTGATCACTCATCCATCTCCTTGCTCTAATTCATCCTAGGTCAACTGAGAAAGTGTTTGATGACAACTTGCAGCACAGAGACAGAGAAGACACATGGGCACATGCTTTGGACTGCAAAATCCATAAGGTGTCCTTCCAAATGTTACATGGGGATTCTATAAAAGAAGCAACAATGTTAATTATTCAATAATAGTATTGAAAGAAGTGCTATAGTGAGTCAATTTGACTCACAATACAAGACACTTGAAGACTAGAGTATGCTCCTTGGTTCTTAGTAAACTGTGATCTGTCTGTACCTCCAGGTGAACATGGTTGTTTTGACCTTATTGAAGTTTACACATTTACCTGTTACTGTCCATTATCTTCTAACATCTATTGTTGGCTTTGAAAAATCTGTTGGGAATTTTCTAAGTCTGATCATTTGAAAGATAACTTTTCTTTTTTCAGGTTATGGGTTGTTTTTCTTATGCCATATCTTTTTCTTTCTTCTCTGTCTTTTACTGGTATGTATCTAGAAATAGATTTTAAAATACTTTTCCAGACTTCATAAGTTTTTGTAATATGAGATTACACGTTTCAGTGACTCTGAAATATCCTCGGTCATTCTTTTCTTTGAAGATTGTCTTTCCTAATTCTCTTTATTCTACACTTCTGGAACTCTTTTCCAAAGATTCTCTGGACATTGTCATTTCTTCTCCATGTCTCTCCAATTTTCTTATATTTTCTTTATTTCTCTGTCTTTCCTTCTAAGCAAAGTTTGTGAAAATTAATGCTATTCTCTTTCATGGGCTCTTACCCTAGGATGTCAGTTATATAGAAAAAAAAGTTGTATTCAAGAATGAGAATCCAGTCTTGGTCTTTGGAGATCAAGTCAGTGTTGATTTAAATATGAGTTTATTTGCCCCATTTTTCCTTCAGATTTAGAGGGATCTGTGATTCTTTTCGATGCTGCTGCACTGTGTAACTTTCTTAGCCAGAAAACAGTGCACTTTTCCCTGAAAATAATAACTCAACTCTCCATAATGTCTCTTTCTAGTATCAAAATTATATGGTACATAAGTTCCACAGAAGGGTAAATACATAAACAATAGCATACAATCTAAATGATTCTAATCTTATTGAAATACTTATGCTAGTTAAAATATTAGTTTTGCTCTTGCTTGTAATTTTGTGGCAAATTTTCTCCATTTTTTTCTCTAGATTTGAATGGAATTTAAAAATATTCCTAAACCTTTACTTTATGATTAAGAATATGATCATTGAGGGCAAACAAGAAGAGATGATTTTACGCTGTTATCATGAGACAATTTTTTAAAAGACAATTTTCAGCAATTGCTATTTTGATACTATAAAAGATGCTACATATAAGATATAATTCACTCTTCAGTAATTTCAGGAGGACTTTCAATTAATACAGTCAGAGCAAACTAATAAGACATGAGATGTTTAGGGAAAGAAATATGCCTCTTGAGTTCTCATCAGATATATTTTTAACAGAGTTAGAAGAACAGAAAACCTCAAATTCCTTCATGTGCATAATGAAACACTGACGACGTTATCCTTGAGAAGATTTTTTTTCTGTGGAATGTATCCATATGGCGTTCATTTAAATTCTTGAACACCCTAGAATGATATTGTAATGGAAGAACAACAGAAGAGAGGTCAAAGAAAATAAAGCTTTAAATAGTCTAAGAAATTTCCCTCATTTTAACCTTCATTTGTAGCCTCCATTTTTTCCCTCATTTTCCCCATACAAGGCTTTGAGGGTTTTTCCACTGTTTCTCTCCTTTTCCCTCCTCTACTTTATCCTGTTTAAACTACAACGTCTACAGTTGTTCTGAGTACATATTGTAAGACATATATATATTGATTTTTCTTTCACAATACAAAGTATCTAAATAGAAGAAGCTATTTTTGCAGGAATGATATGGCCTTTTGCTTTCTGTTCCCTGGTCAACTCAAAGTAAAGATAAAGAGCTCCATTAAATCTCTTTTTAATCGTGTAAGTGCCCTGATGAAATTGTCTCACAATACAAAACCATTATGTTAGACACAAATTAAGGCATACACAAGACATTACAATGGTATTTAAAGTGAAATATTTATGAAGTGATTTAAATACTAATGACACAGCATTCCTAAAGGACTCACAAAATTAAAGGATAAGAACATTCCGCACCAGCATTTTAGACCCTCAGTCTGTTGCATGTTGCATATATTGTTTCTCATTACTCAGTTTGTAGAAATGTAACCAGGAGATAGAAGAGAAAAAGAGCTTGTGGGGAATGAAGAATTATATTTGAAGGGCATGCCCTTTCTTTTTACCCTTGAATATTAATACCAAGTGCAGCTTTACATGGTTTACATAAGAAGCTCCTTATGGTGTAATTCCGACTATGCCAGACACAATCTTGACCTTTATATTGGAGAGAATGTTTCCTGCTTTAGATAACTGTCAACAAACCAGCTTAATCCTGCCATTCTTCAAATCCAACTTATTTGCAGCTCTCTGTCCTGTCATTCTTAGCACGTTGGTAGTCAAGTTCCTCATTATTGAGTTCTAGTCGTCACATGCAGAAACTACAATGTCTGGAAAAGACAAATACATTCCTTTCTGTGTGTACCTATTTTATCAATGAGAAAAATCTTTCCCAGATGCCCTCCAGCAGACTTCACCTGATTCCCATTGGCTAGATTTAGGTCACATGTGCATGTGATCTTATCCAGTAATGATCCAACTCGGAGTGGGACGGTTTTCCTGTGCACATGGATCAGCAGATGGCAATTAATCACACAGGACTATTAAAAGAAAATAAATAATAAAGAATAAAAAGAAAAGGGCTGGGGAGGCTTCTAATAAAAGAAACTGATCATACCTGCCGTAACTCCCGAGCATTTTTCTAAAATTAAGTAAAATAATCCAAAGGAGAAAATAGGAATTCATAAAATTTAATCAATACTGTTTCCACCTTTGGCCACTGTATAGTCTCCTAAGGCATTACTGTTAATTTATTAAGTCTTTATTTACTCATAGCTGTAACATGTCATAAATTGATTTCTTAAAACCTTTAACATTTGAAACAGCAATATGAAGATAAGATGAAACAGACTAAAGCAAACATTTTACTGTACAAAATAATATTGGATCACATTTACAAGCCCAGATTAAAATATTAACAAAGAAATGATGTAACAAATAGTCATTTTGCACAGGACAGGGAAGAATGTTGCTTTGTACTGCAATTGCTATTTAGCTATCATTGTATAAAAACCAAATATAATGTTCGATGCTCTAGATAATACTTCTAAAATATAGGGAGATATATATTTCCATTTCCTCAATGTTTTGAACATTGTGATAAAGAAGGGAGAGCCAATTTCAAGAGTAAATATTACAAGCAGATATGATTTAATGCTTAAATTTGAAGGAAAAAACTGCATTTTATTGGCTAAGTCCTCACTGCTTGGTTGATGATCTCATTTAAAATATGTGTATTATGACTAAACTATAAAGCAGACAAAATCTGCCACTGGAACTACTTTAAGAGTATGTGAGTAGACATACTTCATTAATGTATGCTCTTACACTTAGTAATTTAAAAATGAAAACAAAAAAGATGTAATAATTTGATGTGATTCTCTTTAAATTGGTTATTTTCATGCATGCTATTATACTTAGTAAATCAAGAAAAATGAAAAGAAAAAATGTATTATTTTGATGTGATTCTTTTTAAATTGGTTGTTTTAGCTTTCATTCAAATGAAATGTTTTCGATACTGAAAAACAAAGTTTTTCTCTAAGCAATATAATTAAATTTATAAGATAAATAGTTTCAATAGTTATCTCTTAAAATATCAACATCTCCTATTTCAGAGTTCCCGCATTTTAAGAGATTGAATATGTAAATGTAACTATGCAAATCTACTTAAGTATTAAAAACAGTATTAAAAATTGTAAGATCTTCAAGGTATGATAGGTTACATTCTCTGGATAACAAAATTATTGTTTTAAATGACTGACTATAAAAGTGGCTTAATATTTGCATTACATAAACAGAAGATGCCCTTAAATCATTTTCACAACATTATTTGACTCAAGTCAGAGTATACATAAATTGAAACTCTCTGAAACAAGGCTGTGTTGGGACACTGACAAGGTGGCCCAGCCAAAACTTATATGAAGAAAGTGATTGAATGCTCCTATAGGACTATTCAACTAGTCAATACATCAGCACATCTCAAGAATATTTTTGTCTATCCAACTTCAGTGATCATTGGCAGGACTTAGAACAATTACTCAGTTAATATTAAAAAGGAGACCTGAAGCCAATTTTGAGTTATACTGCTAAATAGTTCAGTGGCGTGGCCAAGTTACTCATGATTTTTGATTCTTTAGTTTTGTTTTTGTTTTGGTTTTTTCTCTTGACAGTAAAAGGAGTGGGTTGAGCTAACTGGTCTCTCTTCTGCTTTATCTTACACTGTCTTTGAATGCTTGAACTATATTGTTGGAGCTCAAACACTCAAAGACAGTGTAAGACAAAGAGAAGGTCTTAACATTAGTCATGTTATACATAAGATATTTATGCGATATCTATATGCGATATCTACATGTATTTAGTATTGAAATAAGGCTTCTAATTTTTTATTCTATATCACTTATTTTGATTCAATATAAATATCTGGTAAAATTAGTTAATAATTAGTTAAGAAAAGAATAAAATAATTTTTAAAACTAGTCGATCAACTTTGAAGAAAAGAAAGAAAAATATAAGGCTGATCTATATCCCTTTTGAAGTTAATATCCAGGAAAAAACTTTAAACTCCAAAATATTGTTACCAGGGGAAATCTATTTAATTCACAATGTATTGTATGTGTGTCAATCGTCAATCTCTCTATACATTATTGGTCTAAGCAATGCTTGTAACTTATTGGAATTACGGGTGTATGTTTTCAAATACACCATTTCTTCTGCAACTCAAAATAAGACTTAATGTAGTTAGTAATTCTTCTCCCCATACAGAGAAAAACTATTAGGCTCAAATCATGTAAGTGCCTTATCCAATGTTAAGGTGCACCCTCATTCTACAGTATTTCAAATTAGGAAGTGATAGTATTTGTGCAATTTATGATTAAATCCAATCATTGAATACAAGTCATATACCTCGAGGCAAAGAACAAAGACCAGAGAAGTGGTAAATTGTTTTCCATTTGACTTGTAGAATTCTAAAGTAAGGAAAGAACAAACTTATTAAGAGATCACTTTACATAAAAGACAGGACTGCGCACTTTACATAAAAATCTAATTTTTATAACAGACTCTAGGAAATAGGCATCATCATTTTTCTCATTTTATAGATGAGATGACTAAGGTTCAGAGAGGCTATGATATTAACTTCTTTAGGGTTATATAATAAGTCAGATAGATTTTACCTTTTTAAGAAAGTTCATTGTTTACTATAACTTTAGATTTAGAAAATAGCAATTTATAATCAGAGAGGTCACAAAAGTGCATTTTCAAGGTAAGGGACTAGAACCCTTACCATATTTCTGAAGGGAATGCATGATGTATATGTAGATCTAAATATAGACATGGATATAGATATACTAAGAGTGAGGGAGAAAGGTGGGAGAGGAAGAAGAAGGGAGGAAGAAGGAGCAGGGAGAGAAAGGAGAGAGAGAAATGAGAAAGGCAGGGAAATAACAGGAAGAAAAGAGAAGGGAAAGCAAGGGGAGGAGAGCAAGAGAGATAAAGAGAAAAAGGGACAGGAGAGGAAGGGGAAAAGACAGAAAAACAAAGTGGGGAGGAAAGCAGATGACTAATATGGAACTTTCACATGCAAAATGGAAGAAAAAGTCACCTGGTGAAGAAAACATAGGCTAGATTTCGAACCAGAAAAATCATAACTCAGTGTCAGGGAAGCCCAGAGAGTAGAGCTATTCCTGATATGAGAACACCTAGACCTTGACATGGTTGCATTTGTTTCTTATTATGGTTTCAGTCTAGAGCATTTCTTTTTGGTTTGTTTAATTCTTTTGCATATTTTCAACATTAAATATTTTCTAACATTTTGCCTCTGTTTTCCCTGCTACTCTCCTGTTTTAAAAACGTTCAAAGCGCCGTTATAGATGACATAATAAACTCCAAATGACTTAGCTTGTGTTTGAAGACCTTCAAAATCTGCCCAAAACTATTATTTAGCCTTGGATCCCAGGACTGTTTATTACTAGGACTGAATAAATAGAACATTTTTATATATTTCCAAAAACATAGCAAGGTTTGAAAATTTCAAAAATTATTTATATTTTAAAAATAATCTTAGTTTCATAAATTTTTACTTTAAAAAATACACTTATCACAATGAGAAAATGTTATCTCAGGAAGTAGTGTTTCATATTTTCAGTAAATACATTTAATTAATCCAGATAAAGGAGAGACAAGGGCACATCTCCTTTGTAATTTTAGATTCACAGCAGAAGAGCTCAAAGGTTTATGCTCAATGAATGATGAACTTTGTATTTTGCCTCTTTCTCTTGAGATTTCGATACTGTAGAAAACTATGTTCTATAATTCCATTTCTTATGTTTTAAATTCGTATGCACATGATCTTATTTTATCACGGGTTGTTGGCAAAATAAAAGAAATCTACGGCTCTTCATACTCTCCCTGCAACAGTGCTCTTCGAACAGCTGCAGAATACCAATAATTATCTTGGTCAGTACCAGTGTAGCAAAGTCAGGCAGCTAGCATTTAACTCCTTGGCTAAAAAATAGCCTGCATAATGAAATGTAAAATAGAGATGCTCTCTCTTACACCCAAGAGTGGCTCATCCTCTTTGCCTGGTTAAAAAGGAACTTGCAAGTGCAAACAGCTGAGGGTTTGTCACAGCTGTAGAACAACAACTCTGGTGGATACTAAACCACCCTCCAACCACAGATTCTCATTTAAATATAGCTGCATGAATTGACATCCGAGTATATGGGCAAAAGAGTTCAAACAATCTATATTAAACCCTATTGAAATCCATCTGTTACCTGGTGTTATAATGAAAATATTTCCATAACATTTCTTAGATAATGTGATAATATAATACTTTTTAAAAATTTTTTTCTTTTCTATCAACATGTTGACGTCAAATAAACTATTCTGAAATTTTGCTCTTCAGAAGAACTCTTGTCCATGCTGAAGCAAGCTAATAAAAAATCAGCACGAATTATATTTCTGTGAGGCAATAGAAGTAATTGAAGGGAATCAGGTATTGACTGACTGCAGAAAGCACAGACATAATTATCTTAGGGAAACCATATGTTGATACAGAGCCCAGAAAAGAATGCAGGCATGGAATGGAGTGAGGGGGATAAAAATATAATAGCCCCTTTTCAGTGGCTGTTGGTAAAAGTTACACAGCATCATTGAAGAAACCCTTGGCTTTTCTACATTCTGTGGAATACAGTGCCCTGCACTTGGGGACAAAGGGAGGAAAAAAAAGCATAGATTTTGTCCTAAGGGGATTTACAACTCTATTAAAGAAGCCACATTTTTCATTTAAGAATGTATTTATCTATATTAAAGAATAAAATTAATAGTAACTGAAAATCAGCTACCATGCAACAGGAATTATATATTTTAATTATATACATATATAATTAGTGAAGAATAACAGATTGTCAAATTGATTCCTTAAAGGAGGCAAACCTCGAACCTAATATGAACATGAGTAGGCTCTCTTCTCTGATTGCATCTGCCACACCTTTCTCCCTTGCTCACCAGGTTCAGCCTCATTTAGTTCTTGACTCTGTGTGCTGTGGGTAACCCAGGAGCTGAGACAAAGACCCTTGAAGTAATCAGACTTCTTAGGAGAGAGTGTTGCTCAGTTGTCACTGGTATCTCTAAAAGGATTTTTAAAAGCTGATGATATACATGTAGATCTATATATAGATATGGATATAGATATACTAAGAGCGAAGGAGAAAGGTGGGAGAGAAAGAAGAAGGGAGGAAGAAGGAGCAGGAAGGGAAAGGAGAGAGAGAAATGAGAAAAGCAGGGAAGTAACAGGAAGAAAGAGAAAGGAAGGCAAGGGGAGGAGAGGAAGAGAGATAAAGAGAAGGAGTGCAGAAGAAAGCTGGAGTGTTGAAACTTACCTATTGTTGCTCACATCACCCCTCCAGTTATCTCCACTGAGAATCAGAAAATCAAAACTTAGAGAGGTTAAGCAGCTTGCCCAGGGCCCTAGGCTATGTTCCAAACACCAGCGGTCAAGTCCCCTGGCTTACACTCAATCACACTAGGCTAGATGTGTGGTTTTTCTAAACACATGCCATATAAGCTTTCTTGCATGTTCTCATCTCAGATAGTTATTGATATCTGTGATATTAGATGTTATCTTGGGAATAGAGAGGAGGTGAGTGCTATGATTGTCCCTAATACATTTCACCAGTACATTTTAGCATTTATTACAAGGTAGTTGCTAGTAACCATTGGACTTCAGAATAAAGTACTACCTGAAGCTAGAGTTAGTGCAATGCTAAAAGCTTTAACTTAAGACTGTCATGTCACAAAGGTATTTGTCAAATTATTATAAGAGTGCTCCAAACTTAACAGGAAGCTAATTTACTTCCCATGAGAAGCTGAAGCCATATTTGTAAAACTGTTAATTGCTTTTTTAACCCTTTAGTAAATCATTAGTGTGGCTTTAGGCTATTCACAAATCAGGAACTAAACTGCAATTTAGGAAGTTACTGCCAGAAATGTGTCTTAGTTATAAAAATAAATATAATCTTCTTTACAGGAAAAAAACATGTCTATACTTCTACATTTAAAAAATAAGAGAAGTGAATAAGGTGACCTTAATTTAAGTGCCGTAAATAATACCGACATGGACTCACATGACATCCCATAATACCTTTATGCATTTTTTCTTGTATTATTAATGCTTTTTGTGTGTGTATGCATGGTGTAGATAAGGATAATTTTAATCTCAACTTCGAATAGCATTGAAAATGAGATTTATTGACCGTCCTTAATGTTATATCTACATTCACAAAAGGTGAAAATTACTTCATAAAATCTAATCTCTACTTATTCTCTCTTGATCCCTATTCATCTCTGTTATGGTAGGATGCTTTCACATTGGATGATTATAAATACTTAATAGTAGCTTTTAGGCAAGTTATTTTGAATTTGTAGCATACATTTTGTAAAATACTTGCGCATTAAGCCAATAAAACCTGCTTCACTTCTAATAAATCACTAATGGATGTTATAGGTAAAATTAGTAATCAATTATTTAGATTATTAATCAATAGTAGTTTAATGGATTTACCCATGAGTACAATTATCCAACTCTATTAATTACTCCTTCCAATGTTAGATGTATTTGTCTCAGTCTATTAATGCTTGTAAATGAAGAATGCATATATATAATTCCATGTTTTGTAAATCAAGTTACTTATTAAATATATGTGTAATATATTTAAATTATTGTTTAAGAAACTTTACACCTATATTATATAAATGTTTCCTTCTTTTTTTCAATACTGTGCACATTAAGGATTCAATAAAGTGTGGGTTAGGGAAACCCTATAATAATAAAGAGAATACGATGGAATTATATAGTGGATTTTTTGTATAAGATGCTCACAGTACTTTCAGTATATTATCTCATTTATCCTCACTGATTTTTATTAAAAAATTGTTGGGGTGACATCTCATTTATTCTCGCAATGTTTTTATTGAAAAGGTTTTGTATTTCTCCTGTAAGCCAGTTTTCAAATAGTAAGTGTTATTACCCTTGAAAACCTTTTTTTTTCAATATTGTTGGACAGATTGACCAGTTTTCAGTCAATATTTTTACATACAAATACATACCATGTCAGAAACAGTAAGCAATTAAAAAGTAACTTTTGATGCTATGTCTTTCTGTTTTTAAATTTTTTCTTCTCTTTCATTTAGCATCTTCACCTTTTCTCTAAATAGTTGCCAACACAATGTGAAATACAATGTACTTCTCTATCAACCTGAATATATTATTTAACCTACCCCATTTTCCTCTTTTCATCTTTCAAAGCACTTCCTCCAGAAGATAAATATCTTTTAGTATGGAGTCTATCCCTGTACAGTATTCTCCTCAGACCTCTGCAAAAGCTGACGTCATCTGTTCTGGTTTTGCTGTACATCTTTCTGTTCTGATCACTTTCCTTGGTAAGGAATTTGAACATTTCTATCCATTTCAGATGCAGAAAAGAAGTCTAAAAATCAATTATTTCTTCACCAGTTTTTAAAGAAATAATTTTTAAAAGCATTACATTTATCCCCCATGGAACTTTTACCTCTACTCATATCCAGCTTTTTATATCTATTCATTTCTCTCCTGACTTTACTGATAATTCTTTCCAATAGTTGAAATTATTTATTATGTACTTTGGATAAATAAATGTGCTGTGAACTAGTACATTCTTTCAGGAGATAAACTCTCTTCAAAAGTTTTTCATTGTTATTCTTGCAAATATTCTCATTATACAGGGTTTGTTTGTTTGTTTGTTTTTTGACAAAGTCTCTCTCTGTCGCCTAGGCTGGAGAGCAATGGCACCATCTCGGCTCACTTCAACCTCCGCCTCCCAGGTTCAAGCGATTCTCTGGCCTCTGCTTTCTGAGGAGGTGGGATTACAGGCCCCCACCACCAACCAAGCTAATTTTTTATATTTTTAGTAAAGATGGGGTTTCATCATGTTGAGCAGGCCAGTCTCGAACTCCTGATCTCAAGTGATCTACCCACCTTGGCCTCCCAAAGTGCTGGGATTACAGGTGTGAGCCATCTCGCCCAGCCTCAATGTATAGTTTTTGATATAAGACTCAGTGTACCCATTTGAAGATGCCAGAGTTTGACTTTGAAGGTGTCCTGACTTAAAGCATTTTGCCAACAGTTATATTCTTGTTATATCACTGTCCTAGCTTCCAGGGCTCAATTATTACATATTTTCTCTTATAGTCTTTTTTATCTTACATTCTCACATCATATTTCCAAAGGTAGTATATATGCAGTCAGCTTGAACCACAACTTCTGTCCCTTTCATTCACCTGTTTACCTCTTGCTCTCCCTTTAAATCTCAATTTAGCTATCATTTCTTCTACAAAACCCACTCTGGCACTTTCAATGGACTCTGTATTTTCTAGGTCACAACCTATCTCATGCTGAACTCAAATAAGTAGTGACAGATTTAATCCTAGCATCTAGAATTGTACCTGGCTCACTGTAAGTGTCAGGATATATTTACTGAATGAATAAATAACGTGCTAAATTCCTTTCAGATGACATATTAAGAAAAGTACTTTGCTTAAGGAGGTTGCAAATTTCTGCTAGCTTTACTACATGTTCAGCATGAAAATGTTAATTTCTGAAAACACAGAGCTGTTTTACTTATCTGTGTATTCCCTGCAGCTTCTATTATGGTATTTTCCACACAGTTGATTTTAAAATATTCAATATGTATAAATGCATAAACACATGTTTAATTTACCTATAAATATATTTAATAATGTTTAATTTACATATAAATATATAAGCATATACTTGATTTTAACACGTTAAATGGAGAAGTGTCAATATCATATGGAAACTTATTATATTAGCTAAGAGCACAAACTCTTGTTTCTGTATGTGTGTGAGAAGCATGTTTTTGTTTTTCCCAGATCTAGTTTTGATGTGTTGTTTTATTTTTGTTGATTATCTAAACTTTAGGCTGATTCTCACGTATTTCTCATGAAGTGTTGAGAAAACCAGTTTATCAATTTGCAGTGAAAAATGCAATCTAGCGCAGAATAATTAAATTAGCACAGTCTCTTCAGCTTATTTCTGTAAAGAGATCTCAATACAAGCCACACTATAATCAAAACATACCTTGATAGTATGAATACTAATAGGAATAAGAAGTCAAAAGAAAAAACTGCTTATTTTCAGTACCAACATGCAGTGTTGTATTCATATTTCCAGCAAGGATGCTGACACTGGACCTGAAGTTACCGCGGTAGCATTCAGAGCTCTTTGAAATTAGCTTGAAGAGCACCATTCTGCCATATCTAACGTAATCAGCTCGTCAAAGTAATCTACAAGCAGATTTTAAGTATTCAGACTCAAAATACGAAAGAAGAAGGCACCCGTTTGTGTTCCCGACTTGTCTACATGATAGTATAGAGTTTGTAGATTTAAGAATGTTAGAGTATAAAAGAACATTCAAATTGCTTCAAGCAAAGGATTTGCTCAAGGGGAGTCACATAAAGAATTAATGGAGAAAAATTTTTAAGTTGAAATAAAATTGGCAGCAATTATTTTTATCAAAGAGAATGCAAGCTGACATCAGTGTCAATTTCTCTACACAGGAAGACTTCTGCACACACAGACATTTGTGTGAAACAAACAGGAAGAGAGAAAAATAATGCAAATCAGAGTGAAAGAACAGAGATAAGTAAATCATCTCACCAACAAAGTGAAACACAATTCATTACTCTATAAAACTTAACTGGTGACAAACACCCGTCTTTGGCAACCAAGTTCAGTTTCAATTTCAAATATGACCTTTGAGAATTTGCAGACAAAATCGGTAGTGTGAAAGGAAAATAAATCTCGGGACCCCAAACTCAGTAAGTCAAAGGGAAAAGTTAAGCTGGGAACTGGGTCACACAAACCTGCCATTCCTTTTGGTTCTTAAATAAGAGGACTACAAGATGAAAAGCTACATGCCTCCCCCGTATTTTGCCCCTAAGGAAATTCCTAGTGAACTCCAAAATCTTCACCCTAAGCTGTTCCTGTTAAAAGTTCACTATGGCAGTGCAAATTGATAGCTTATCTTTACAGGTGCAGTCACCCCCTGCCCACCAGATACAGATGCACATGGGATTGCTCCCCTGCCCCAGTTTGTCTATGTTGTCTTATGTAAAAATGCAGATTCCCTGAATATTTCCTCTGCCCCGTATGTCTATGTCATCTTATGTAAAAAAAATGCAGATTCACTCATAAACAAAAGATACCTAGAGCCATGGAGGAAAAGGCAGGAGTCCCTGTACAGAATTTCTCCATGATCTTTTTCAGGAAGAGAAGCCTTAAAATGCTGGGGAAGGGCAAGAATCACTGTCTTCCTGGAAATGCACTCAAAACCAAAGACAAAGAAAATATTGAGGACAACGAGGACAATCAGAAAAAAAAAAAAAGACACACTATATAAATATATATATATATATGACTATATATATAAAACAATTCCTTTTTTTTGTCAGAAGTCATGTGAGCCAGAAAACAACTTAAAATGAGCTCACATCTTTAAAGTGAAGAAAGAATGAGAAAGAAAGAAGAAAGAAAGAAAGAAGAAAGAAAGAAAGAAAGAAAGAAAGAAAGAAAGAAAGAAAGAAAGAAAGAAAGAAAAGAAAGAAAGAAAGAAAGAAAGAAAGAAAGAAAGAAAGAAAGAAAGAAAGAAAGAAAGAAAGAAAGAAAGAAAGAAAGAAAGAAAGAAAAGAAAGAAAGAAAGAAGAGGAAGAAGGCAAGGAAGGAAGGAAGGAAGGATGGGAAGAAAGGAGGGAGAGAGGGAGGAAGGAAGGGAGGAAGGAAGGGAGGGAGGATGGAAAGAACATAAACCAAGAACTCTATGCCACAGGGAAATAATTTGCAAAAATGCAAAAGAACCAAAGACTACCCAGACAAAATGGCTTCCTTTCCATTTTGATAGAGCAACTCTTTGGAGTATCCATTTCCCTGCCTCCAAACCTTCCATGAACGCTGATCTATGTTTTTGTCCCTTTATTAATTTGTCTGTTCCAGAATATTATATAAGTTAAGTCATACCGCCTGTAGTCTTTTTGGTCTGACTTGCATAAGTTAACAAAATGCATCTATGGTGTACCAGGGTTGTGGTGTGACTCAAGATCTTGTTTCTTTTTCATTGCTCACTGGAATTCGGTTGCGTAAGTGTATTGTAGTTTGTTTAACCATTCAGTTCTTTAAGACATATTGACTGATTCCAGGTTTTGAAGAAAGCTTCTATAAATTTTTACATAAAGGTTTGCATATGGTAAGTGTGTGTACAACTTCACAAGGAACTTGCAAATTTTCAATGTGGCCATGTCATTTATTCAAAAATATTTTAAAATTGCAATTGAGGCTTCCTTCTTGGTCCACACATTATATAGAAGTGTGTCAATTTCCAACTATAAGGGAATTTCCTAGTATCTTTCTGTTTTTAAATTCCAGCTTAAATAATTTTGGTCAAAGAGAATAATTTGTATGATTTTTATTTGCTTAAATGTTTTAAGGTTTGTTTTACATGATCTTTCTTAGTGAGTGGTCAGTGTGCACAGCATAAGGATTTGCATTTTGTTGTTGTTAGGGGGAGTGTTCTGGAAATGTCAATTAGGTTAAGTTGGTTGATAGTGTTCAGGTCCTCCGTATTTTCTAATTATGTCTTATATGTCTAATTTTCTGTTTACTTGTTGCATTCCTTTTTAGAGCTTCCATAACAAAGTGCCACAAACCAGGTCACTTAAAGTAACAAAAACATGTTATCTAGCAGTTCTAGAAGTCAAAATCCTAAATGAAGATCTTGGAAGGATTGATCCTTTCCGGAGGTTTTGAAGGAGTAACTATAGCATGCCTTTCTCCTTCTCGTGGTTGTCAGCAAACCTTGGTCTTCCTTGACATCACTCCAGCCTCTGCCTTCATCTTCACATGGCTTTGTATATTTTGTGTGTGTCTCTGAAACCTCTCCACTTCTTATAAGGACACCAGTCATTGGATTGAGAACCTACTCTAAAAACAGAATGTTTTGGTTTCAAGGTCTTAACTAATTGTACCTACATCTGCAGAAACACTTTTTCCAAGAAAAGGTAATATTCTGAAGTTCAGAGTAGATATGAATTCTGGGGGGACACTATTAATCCTTTTCCTGTTTAGAAAAATCAAGTACAGCTCACTGCCAGTGCTCAGATAATTTTACATAAACATGTTCTTTGAGGCTGAAGCAAATCTGACTAATTTTCAATGTGAAATAAAATTTAAAAACTGTTCTTGGACTTACATCTAAACAGAACTAACATCAGAATCATCTGAATCATCAGAATTGTCTATTTTGGTAAAATTAGATTCGTCAAATGAATCTTCAGCCAACAACTGTTCAAGAATGATGCCAACATCACATGTAGGAATGCTACGTTTCTAGGATTTGACATTTTTAGAGATTGAGAAGTACCATATTTTGTAAAAGGAAATAACACTACTAAAAACAGCATGCTATAAGCAGAATTATGTCATTTGTTTCCAAAGTTGACATATTAGGATGATGCAAAAATAATACTAAAAGTGAAATTGTTCGTGGCAACGTTGTCTCAGGGTAACTGCCGCAGCTGCAAGCACCACTGCCGAGTATCCTCGGGGAAAATGGGAAAAGGGTTAAACACACTACACTTGTATAAATTACTAAGAGAAGAGCATTAAATCTCTAGCAATCATTACAGGTTTTCCTACTTCTTTCAAATCTGCTAGTTTTTGTCTCCCGTATTTTGCGTTTCTAAGTTTATATTTGATATGTCTTCTTGGAGAATTGACTCATTTTTATTATGTTATGGCCCCACATTATCCCTGATAATAATCTTTGTTCTGCCATCTGGCTTGTCTAAAATGATTATGTCTGTCTCAGATTTGTTTTCTTTGTATTTCCATGGTATAAATTACTTTATCTTTTTACTTTTAACCTAACTATATACTTACATTTAAAGTATGTTTCTTGTAGACAAATAAGTGTATTTGTTTAAAAACCTGTATGTGAAAATTTGTATTAGCTTGATTCATAATAGCCTCAAACTAGTAATCACCCAACTGTCTTTCAACTGGTTGACAGATCAACAAACCGTTATCACCATACAAGGAAGTACCACTCAGGAATAAAAATAGAAACAACCAATACTCTCAATAATGCAGATACATCTTAGATGTTTTTTGTTAGCTGAAAAATGACAGCTCAAAAAGGCTATATACTGCAAGATTCCATTTATGTGACACATTTTAAAAGACCCTAAGGTAGGGATAGAGAACAGATCAGTGGATTCCAGGTTCTCGGCTGGGGCTTAGACAAGGGACAGCTGGAGGGAATTTGAGGAAATGATTCTGAGACAGACAGGAGGACGGGAAATACTGGGTGGAAGAGGGCGGTCACCGGCAAGGGTCCCCCACCCTCAAGCCTAGACCTGCGGCACAAAGTGAGAATATTCACCAAAGCCACTCTGGCCTGCCCCACCCGCCATCCTGTACCCATAAAACCCCGAGGCTCCACTGGCAGAGGAGGGGCAGAGAAGGAGAGAAGAGCAGCCGCAGCCAGACGTCGGTAAGAAGCTGCTTGACTTCAGAGGACGGCTTGACTGTGGGACATCAGAGGAGAGTTCAGCCGGGGATTGCTGAATTCCAGGAGAAAACCATCCTCCCACTCCACCCCTTCTCCAGCTCCCATCCTGCTGAGAGCCACTTTCATTGGCAATAAAATCCCCCTGTTCACTGTCTTCAATTCATTCGCGCGACCTGATTCTTCCTGGACTCTGAACAAGAGCTCAGGATACAGAGGGCTGTCACATTGAGCTGTTAAACACTTAAGCTGTCTGTGGACAGCAAAGCTAAAAGAGCACACTGTAACACATGCCCTTTGGGGCTCCAGGGGTCACAAGTACCCCTCAGACCTTGCTGCAGGGCTGCACAGAGCTCCGCTCTTCTGGAGCTCAGAAGTACTCATCCTGGCCCCTGCATCTGCTCACCTGAGAGCTCCCTTCCCGCAAGGGGTTGAGAGCTGCAGACTGAGTAAATGAGACACCCCCGTCAGGCAACAGGGAAAATGTCCTGTTTCAATTCTATACCAAGATTTTGATGGTGGACAAATGACTTTGTGTATTTGTAACTGCGTTGAATCATAGACCACATGGGATGAATTTCGTTGCAAGTAAATTAAAAAACACATTTAAAAAATATTTAAGAGGGAGGAATAGCTCAACCTCAGTCACATAGGGGCAAGTAGAGAACTGGATATGTTCAACAGCAAAAATTGTTTGATTCACTTTCCTAAGAATTTTAACTTCAGAACCTCACTGGAAATCATTTATAGTGCTTTGTATGCTATTTATGCTCAAGGAAACTCATATTATATTTTATCTAGGTTTCATCCAATAACATGGATTTAACTTTTCATTTCCTCAATTTGTTCTATAATTTAAAATGGTAGAATCCAGCACCTGGCAGATTCTTATTACATATTTACTAAAGAAATAAATGTTACCTGTAGATTGATTTTTGAACTGACTTAGTATATACCACCTGAGTATCACATTAAAGATGGTCTTCCCTGCCGGGCGCGGTCATTCATACCTACAATCCCAACACTTTGGGAGGCCGAGGGGGGCGGATCACGAGGTCAAGAGATCGAGACCATCCTGGCCAACATGGTGAAACCCGACTCTACTAAAAATACAAAAGTTAGCTAGGCGTGGTGGCAGGCAAGTATAATCCCATCTACTCAGGAGGCTGAGGTAGGAGAACCATTTGAACCTGGGAGGTGGAGGTTGCAGTGAGCTGAGATTGTGCCATTGCACTCCATTGGGGGCGACGGTAGTGAAACTCCATCTCAAAAAAAAAAAAAAAAAAGATGGTCTTCCCATAAGGGTCAGAATACAACAACAGCTTTTACAGAAGGTTTTCTTTACCAGGTAAGTACCTGTTTAGGTGAGTTACATACTTATACTCCCCAGACAGACAAGTTTAAATATATTTTGACGAATAGTTTCAATAAAACAATCATTGTATAGTTTAAAGTCAATAACTTTAGACAGTGGCTTATTCTTACAAAGGCTTTTTTTTTTTTTCCTTTTCTTTTTTTTTAAAGGGATTGGCTCATATAGCATGAACTTCATTTCTCCTGTCTCTTTGTATTGTATTAATATGTGTACTCTTATGTACAACTGTTAAATCCAGTTTAGTGTAAAGCTGACTCCTTACATATTTTAAATTCAACCTAAAGTTTTCTCAGTACATAGATAACTATAACCTTAATGGGATTGTAAGCAGACTATAACCTACTCTTGGACCAATCATCAAGTTTTAGCCAATCAAAGGGAAACAACTTTTCAAACCATGTTAAAATAAGGCAAACGCGGAGCTCTAATCAATCATTCTGCTTCTGTACCTCACTTCTATTTTCTGTACATCATTTTCCTTTTTTTGTCCATAAATCTTCTTCCACCACATGGCTGCACTGGAGTCTCTGAGCCTATTCTGGCTCAGAAGGCTGCCCAATTCATGAATTGTTCTTTGCTCAATTAAGCTCTGTTAAATTTAATTTGGCTAAGGCTTCTATTTTAACACAACTATTTCTCTGTATTAATTTATCTGTAATCATACATGTCGTGAATGAACACATAATTTTATGGAACACTTTTTGGTGCTGTATTATGCCATCTAGATTCTGATAGTTTATTTTCATCTGCACAAATAAGCACATACTCTTTTACGCATAACTTCAACTCATACCCTTGCCTGTTATGCTTCTTTATCTTGAATGAATTTCAACTGGAGAAATGAAAGCTCTGAAATCTTTACTCTTTCATTTAATTTGACTTTTTAATATTTAGAACTTGAGGCTCTTTTCACTTTCTTTTGATTCACCTTTCACAATGAGTTGACATTAGTTTTAAGATTTGAACAAACCAGTTGCCTTTTGAAATTTTTCGGTTAAACATTATTTGTAATGTCAATTGTTTTGCTTACCGTCCTCTACTATGCATGTATGGCACCATTAGAATATTACCTACATTTCTTATCAACAGGAAGAAAATGACCTCCATGTCAACCAGTAACTATTTTGATTACCCTTCCCTGCCTTGAGGAATTGATGTTTATGGAACTTTCTGCCATTCTTTTATAGCTACCAAAGTTTTGTCTTTCATAGTGCAGTGCCTCTAAACCTAAGTATACAATCAAATATCTGTTTTAAAATGTCTTATGTATATTAATGATGGCTGAGATTTTTTCCTTTCCAATATTTTCTTTCCTTCTTGTTTTAATATTTATTAATCTTAAAATATTGAGGCTTTTTCTTATATATGTTTTGGCCCTAATCAATGTCCATTTAATTGACATTGAGTTTCATTTATATTTTCTTTTTCTGCTTGCTTACTGAATTCTTTGTCTTTTTTCCTTTCATTACCTTTCTCCAAGGCTTCTTTTGGAGATGCTAGTCCCCCTATGACTGTCTCCCTTCTTTTCATCCATGAACGCTGACTTTACTATCTGTCAATCAGCCATAGCCAGAGTGCTTGCTCTGAACCAGGTTTGGCCACTATTTCTTATTTCACTGAAGAATGATCTTGCTCATTTTCATCAGACTTTTTCATACATTTCTTCCTACCCTTTGTTTTCTCATTTTCTCATTTTTCACCAATTTGAACTATCTCTTCCTTTGTCCCACTTCCATTTTTTTGTATACTCTTCTTATTTACATTAAGTTGCTTGTTTTTTTTGTGTCCAGATGCCTATAGTTCATCTTCCCCAAGAAAGATTCAAAGCAAGTTTTCCTTTCTATTTCCTGCTGTGTTTTCCTTCTCTTGTCCTTTTGTTCTGTCGTGCTTAGACTAGGCAGTGAGCTGGAGGGAAGAAACTGACTAGTTTGCACAACTAGAAGTATTCCAGATATTCTCTAAAAAAATAAGCAACTGAAAAATTGTAGATTTTGACTAAAGGAGTGAATTGGGGAAGAAGAATGTGGAAGATATACCAAATAAGGAAATTGTAAATTCAAGGAAAAGAAGAAATAGATGTTGAAAATGGTAGATAAGTTTTATTAACTGGAGTGAAGGTCATAGTAGAAGTATAATGAGGAAAGTTAGTTAAAGTCTGAAATAATTGCAATTCATGGTCTGGAGTTTAATTTGACACCAGTAGTAGCTGTGAGTGAGTAATAGGAACACATGCCCGTATGAAATAGGTTCTGCTTTTCTCTACTTACAGTGATTGTCATGAAGCCTAATCTGAAAAAGAAAGAAAGAAAGAAAGAAAGAAAGAAAGAAAGAAAGAAAGAAAGAAAGAAAGAAAGAAAGAAAGAAAGAAAGAAAGAAAGAAAGAAAGAGCAAAGTACATTGAAAATATCCTGTGGATGACTCATTAACACTATTGACTTACTTTTACTAGTCACACCCTAATTAATTTCTCCACACAGTGTCAGCACTTATTTTCATGGTTGAATTGTCTTATACATAATAGCAGACACAATTTGACCATTTTGAAGTTAAAATTGTATAATAAAATCCCTAATACACTATTTCACCAATGTCATTTCTAATAACTTTTGTATTCCATTCATTGGGCTATTTGGGAGAGTAATCCATCTTCTCATAATGGTTTCCATTTTGCATTTCTAACTGTTATGCACATGACAAGCCCTTTAGTAAAATGCACCTTTGTCCTTCATATTTAAAGATGCTATTGCAAAAGCTAATATTATATTTGTATGTAAGACCGATAAAACTAACAGCTTTATGTTTTGAGAAATATTTTAAGGAAAGTTTAAAATTATAATAATATCTATCTAGCTATTATTTTTCATTCTCTGTGTGACATAAGCAGACTTAATTTTAATGTGACTAAGATGGCAACAAAACACTTGCCTTTAGTAATTATTTTGTAGTATCAATAGCTTTATTATATACATTTCTTAAATTCTATGAAAATTATTTAGATTATGGACATTACTTACATCAAATAGAGTATCATATATCTAGACATGGAGGTATAAATAGTGAGATCAACTAATAAGGATGAAATCTCTTATTTAAACAAAAAAAGAGGCAGAATTTTAAAATAAAACTCCACCCAAAATACCAAAAATCTGTGCCACAGCTCTCATCTTTTGAAACATATTACTTCCAAATCCAAGGTGTCCTATGCTATGTTGTTTTCCTCTCTGCTGCCTTTTTAAAGGTCAAAGTAAACTTAATATTTCACTTTAACACATAATGTTCCGTTGCACCTTTAGGTTTCTTCTATGTTCAAGAAGAGAGATGACATCATAGGCAGAAGCTTGGTCGTTCCTCAGCTTACACCAACAGGACTTCTAAAACTCCATATGCAGAAGCAACAGCCACTGATGTTTCCAAGTAAGAACTGAACAGCTGGGAAAGAATAATGCACCTTGCCTGAACTCTATTTTAAGTTGCAGGCAAATATTTGGGTATTTTTTGTCCTAGCAAATAATGTGCTTTCTTGCTAACATTCATATTGTGTTGCTGGAATTAAATTGTTAATCTACGATAGTTAATTAGTGTTGCTGTTAAGTAATGTTAGCCTTTATTTTTATGATATAGTTATTCCCACAAAACAAAATTTCTCTTAAGTTTATTGTAATTTTATATATTCCATAATGAGTTGTATATATTTGTAGAGAATATAATAGATATGCTATATACAATATGTTTTACATTTTGTATATTTGTATATATTGTTTTACATATTGTATATACCATATGTAATGATGTATTATACATTATGTGTATGACAATTTTATGCTATAGACAAATATGTATGTGCATTTATGTATAAAGAGATTTACTAATTGTAAGCATAAAGTCATTACAAATTAATCAAGTTTTTCTAACCCAATGACAAAGTACTTTGGGAACACACAAAAAATCATAAATGTTTGCCTTCACAAACATGCCAAATTTCTAATTATTTTTCTCTAGGATTATAGTTTAATTAAAGGATTGACAAACTTGGAGTCAAAATATACTCTTTCGTCTTCCAGCTCAAATCTTGTCTATTTGTATGACCTTGGGAATATGACTGAACTGTCAATATCTAGCTATTGACTTATATAATAGGCCTTTCTAGGAAAATCTTGTGAAGGTCAAATGAAGCTCTGATACTTGTATTTCAAAGGACATTTAACCATTGAACAAATGTAAGGTGTTTACATTTTTCTGGTTTACATATCTTATATTTTAGACTACTTTCCATTTTCTATATATACTCTAGACTCTCCCATAGTGGTTCCTTTATTGAAGTTAGTGTAACCTAATACACAGCCCCATATTTGAGTTTATGTCTAAAGTGAAAAAAACTCCTAAAAGCCCCTAGACTCCTTCTAAAGATGTGAGATGATGGAACACAGACATAACTCTCACTCTGAAGGTGTGGACTGTGGGCAGTGTCCTGTTATGCTTCTTATCTTGGGTGGACCTTGGGCTGGACCTTTGATTTTTGCAACTTTCAAACAGAAAGATGTCAAAATTGGTGTAACTTCATTTTAATTAAGGAATGCCTTTGGAGTTTTATTGCAGTTTACCTTCCTCAGTGCTGACTTAGTTGCTTTACGCAAGCTCTCACTTCTTTTTCCCAACTTCTACCTTTGTTCTGCTCTTTCTCCTGTCTTTTCATAGTTTAATTCTTTCTTAATATATATTAACTGCATATATGAGTTAATTCTCATGTTTTCATTAAGATGGTAAATTTTACAACTTTCGCTGTGGCCAATGTTTGGCATTTAAGTTATTTGTTTACATCCAGCTAACAGTGTAGTTTTCTTAAGTCCTCTTTGGAGTCTACTTCATAAAATCATGCTTTTCACTTCTCTTCTCCGTTTGATCTTACTGGCACTTTCCTAATTTACATTGGCAATAATTCAAGAATGAAAAACTTTTACCCACCTTTAGGCTTTCCCTGTTCAGTCTACTCTATGATTTCGTGTTTTTGTTTTTAATAGAAAGCAGATCTGATTATTTGACCCGAATATAGATAAACCCATGATAAATAGAGTAAAAAAGAAACAATAACAGAAAAGAAATATCTCATCACGTAACCAAAGCCTTCTATCTCATACTGTGGTCACTTTCACATTTTTCTAACCCACCAGCCATAGGATCTGGGTTCGAATCTCAGATTTATAATTCACTAGATGTGTAAAGTTGTTAAAAATACTTGATCTCTCAATTCTGTCTCTGTAAAATGAGAATAATAACATAACCTACTTTACACAGTTGCATAAGAACTAAATTAATTCGTATTAATATATATGAGGTATTAAGAATGCGTGGTGCTGAGCAACATTCAATTGATTATTTACTACTAACAATAAAATCAACTGTATCATTGTTATTCTATCCTCCTATATACTCCAGCTTAAAGAAAATAGATTTTTTTTCCAGAACATCTCCTGAAACATCCTGTACTGTGACTCTGCCCATGGTATTGTTAAGGTATCATCTTCATTAACTTCTGCTTACCCCTGTTCTGGCCATAACTGAGTGAGCACTTCCTTTCAGAAAAATTTCTCAATTTCTTGGATGGGAAATCATCTCTATTCCCTATTTTCTCATTTATAATGGCAGTCATTCATTTGCTTTGTTTTGAAGTTGTTATGTGTTTTTGTTTCTCTGAGTAGCATTTAAATTATTTCTTTGGAAAATATGTCAGACTGATCTTTTAAATTTCCAGTCTTTAGTAAAGTGCTTTGAATGAAGTAGGTGCTCCAAAAATGCTTGCCAATTGAAATTTAAAAATATAAATAGGATATAACAATTATAATCTTCAAACAAGTTTCAGACTTTCTACTTTACTATGTGTTAATAGTATAAAATGGTACTATGTGTGTCTGCAACCTAAATAATCCTCCTGAAAGTAATGAGACTTTTTCCCCTATATACAGTTACAGAATTTCAATTTGCTCTATCTTCAATTTTAGCTGGTTATGAAATAAATTTGCATGTCAGATGCCAGTTTCATCCTCTAATGACTCTCCCTTTAGATTGCCTTTTATATTTTATGTACCTTTCATTGATGTGAACACCAGATTAATACAATTTAGCACTAAAGTGTGGTAATAAGTTTTTGTTCAACATCCAAACTAGTGAGCAAATGATGAACTTATTTCATAACCAGCTAAAATTTTAATCTTTGCTATTTTTGATCAAGAAAATAAGCTACAAATAAGTATTTTTGAAGTTATTTTGTCTAAACAGTTACAAAAGAGTAAGTTAGATTATGCAAGCAGCCTGAATTAGAGAGTATCATGTCATACAGGAGAATAACTCAGCCTTCATCTATTATCATCTATCAATCAATTTAATCATCTTTCATGTATTCATATCATTATATATAACTCAAATTATTAAACTATGAAATACACACAAAGAAAAATAATTTTTTTATGTGTTAAACACCACAATTTCAGGGTTTATTCATCACTGCCTCAGCCCGGTCTACTAACTAATAACACTTCCTAAATAAAGGACAAATCATTTAGTTAATAGGCATTTATTTTCAGAAACAAATAACATTGCAAATAAATTCTTCCCTTTGTTATAGTCATTTTTGCTTGGTTGGTTAATAAAATATATTTTTAAAATAATTTACACATTTTATTTGTATTTAAATCCTATTCCTATGTTGTCTTTCATTTCTTTTAGTGAAACCATCCTTCTCCAAGTGGGTCACACACGGCTAGGTCTATAGCATATAACTAAAGGAATTACTAAGGGAAGAGATACCCGATAGAATTTGCTAAACTTGTTTTTGGAGCATCTCCTCCAAAGAAATCAGCACCTTACCTCTTTGAGTTCAATTTACCTTAAAATTGTTTTGAAATAAAGAGCATGGATAAGCATATACACTTTACTAAAAACTTTATAAGACTGAAGAAGAGAATGTTTATTTCAGATGTCACCTTGTCAAATTTTTCTCTCCTTACGAATCTTCTTCATCCATGCTACAATGGATATAGTAAAATCAGTACATCCTCACTTTTTCTCACACAGTCTTTAGGTCTTTAAAATCTCCTTACTTTTTATGCTCTATTCAAACTGAATAAATACATCCCTTATCTTGTGTAAAGAAGCTCAACAAATTTTTCTGAAACCTGGATTCCAATGGTACATTCTGAGTCTCTGCCAAATACTTAACAAATTGCTTCTCTTCCTAAATAACTGTGGTTTCTTAAGAAACCCTAAGAGTTCCCTTTAATAAATAGTTATGTCCCAATAAGAAATATTTATGCTCTAATAACTTAGTTGCCTTTTGAAAAAATAAAACATATACATTAATAATAAACATAGTTTCATTCTTGACTAATCACAGTTGGTGACTAAGGCAGTGTGGGTGCCTGTAGGGCACTGCAGAGCTCCTTAGGTTTTGGAATAATATTTGACACTGACATCTCATTGCCTATCCCATATTAATTTCAAATAGCACTCGATTTATGTCACAGAAATCACAGAAGACCCAGCCTTGCAGAGATAAGACATGATCAACAGGAGTGTAGTGTGAGCTAATGTTGAGACTGTAAACTATTTGGAGTGAGTAGTCAGCTCTGTGTCTGACAGACTGGAGTTTGCTGAGATTCTGCAGGGTGTGTGAGTGTAGGGATTATGAGTATAAGATATGACCATGTGAATAAATGGCTATGGTGAAATGGAGGTCAAGCTCACTGGAAAGAGAGAAAAGAGCAAGAAATTGTGCAGCCAGGGTGTGCAGAAGGTTACTTAAATGTATTTTAAAATCACTAAGATAAGGCAGAAATAGAGTCTAAGAGTAACATAGAGCTAGAAAATAAAACCACGAGAAATAAGGAAAATAACTTAATTACAATGACAACTAAGTGTAGTGGGTGATATAGTATGATGACACAGGAATAGAAGTGAGGAAATTTTAGAGAAAAGCCCAGGGAGAAAGGACAAATAGTGGAAATGGGGAACGAATAACATTTATATTTCTCATTCCAAGCCCAAAGGTATGAAGGTTACAGGAAAACAAATGAAAATGAGTCATCACTTGAGTGGGCTCCAGGAAAAGTGGCGTCTTCAGAGGAAGGCCAATTTCCCCATAGAGCAAAATGTTGAGAGGAGTATTCAGAGAAGACATTGAGATTTGGAAGACTTTGCATTCTAAGAGGACGTTGAGAGGGCTTAAGCACTTTGGAAGGAGGAGAGGAAGGGGATAGACAGGAATGTGCAGAGCTGATAAGGATTAGAATCTGGGAGATATGGCTGACCTGATTCTAGAAATGTGTATTGTAACTCACATGAACAGGAATTCATGGTATTGGTAGATTCAAGGCAGATAGTGATTGTACAGCTGTGGGTGAAAGGAGAGATAGAAGGGTGAGTATCTGTGTCTCTCTTGACTCTTGTGTACAAAAACAAGTAGGTTCTTATTTCAATTATTTTGATTGCCCCTGATGATGAAGGTAAATGGCCCAGTAGAGACAAGCATTTACAACCAGAATGAGAGTTGATTCATCTGCTCTGTTGAAAGACAGATTAGCTTCCACTGAGTTCATGGACTTCCTTCTTGATGACTGTTGATAGGATTGAGCACATCTGGGAAATAAGTATGTTATTCTAATTCTAATATTGATATCTCTCTCTCTCTCTTTTTTTTTTTTTTTTTTTTTTTACCCCTAATAAAGGCAAAGCAAAGATTAAGTCAAATGTGGTCTTATTCACCTGCTTAGATCCCCTTCTGGTCGTCTTTAATTTGGGTGAACTCCTAAGAGATGTGTCGTTAGCTTGGGGATGGCTTACTCTTGTTTCCATTTGTGGAGTCATGAATTAACTGTTAGTGTGTTGACTCTCTCGGGTCTCCATGGATGAAAGAGAAATGAATTGGATAATTAACAAAATAATTACTACTATAATAATCAATTAATTATGTAGAATTAAAATAAATAGAAGATAAAATCTAATCACTTTTCTGTTTTTCTGGTCGACAGAGCAAATACAGTCTTTTTTCAAAAAAAGTCTTGAAATTCATACTAAGGATAAGAAAAAATTATATTCCATGCACATTTTTCAAAAACTGACACTAAAAGAAATTTTATACCTATTGTTGTTATTCCAAAATGTGTAGTGCAGAAATGAAATATGTCAGGAGTATTACTGGTAATGCTAGGCAAATAAAATAAGAATGGCAGTGATATTTGTAACAGACATATAGAAGCATTGTGAAAAATTTTACTGCCAGCTGAGATGAGCAAAATACAAGCATAAGGTGTAACTCACTATACCTTATTGAGAAGATGAGTGATGTGGGTTTAAGGGATTCCAACTCAGTTTAATTCAAAAGTTCAGGATCACTTTGCATTAAATTCAGGATCCTGCTACAAAAGGCAGTACTGGGGCTTCCTTAACTATCACTGTTATAACTTTATTTTTACCTTTTCCAAACTTTCATTTTTCTCACTTTCTGTTGCTTTCTTATTCTTCTAATTTCTATCAATATTCTCTGCATATGCATCATTTTATTTGTATCTCACTCATTGATCATACAGAACTTTTAAAATATCTCGCTATCATTCTTGCTTTTTTTTTTTTGAGAGAGAGAGTCAGGGACTCTTCCTCTGTCTCCCAGGCTGGAGTGAGGTGGTGTGATCTCGGTTCACTGTAATCTCCCCCTCCTGGGTTCAAGTGATTCTTCTGCCTCAGCCTCCTGAGTAGCTGGGATTACAAGCAGGCTCCACCACGCGCAGCTAATTTTTGTATTTTTAGTAGAGACAGGGTTTCGCCATGTTGCCCAGATTGGTTTCGAACTCCTGACCTCAGGTTATCTGCCTGCTTTGGCCTCCTAAAGTGCTGGGATTACAGGCGTGAGCCACCACACCTGGCTTATCATTTTTGTCAATTATATTTCCAACGTAAAGTTGGTAAATTCATGATAATGGTGTGTATTTAACTCATGCTTGCCCCACTCTGATCTTTTGGTTTGGTTAGGAACTAAATTGATCTTTAGAGATTATGACCTACAGACTTGTGTGAACTTTCATAAAACTGGGAATTAAGACAATAGCTCTGTCTAATAATATAATTAAAATAAAATACTTGAGAAATAGTATAAAAGTGCTTCCACTTCTTCTCATAATTCACTGAGATTATTTTCTCATCATATTTTTCATACATTATGAGAAACACTAAAGAATGATAGCCTTGCAATATGATATGTAACTAGAGTACAATAACAGAAACCTAACAAAATTAAATTTTAAGTAAACTCTCATTTTAAATTTAATAAGTTTAGTAACCATAAAAAGCAAGTAACAGCAAATATAGTAATATATATTGTTTGCACATCTCTCTGTATATACATATACACATGTAATACATTAGATATAATGGCAATGTAAATACCTTCAAGAAATATCATCATGTCTGGTCAAATAATTTCAGAATTATTTCTGAAGCCATTAATCACAACAATTTGTATAAAGCCATTAAACACAACAATTATCTAAAATATTTATATTTTAGTTGGTTCTAATATTGATAAAGTTTTAACAGGTTTAAATAGAAGTTTTGTCAAAATGAACAATAATATTTTAACGTGTTCCAAAATTAAGCACTTACAAATAGACTCAGGCAGGATACCGGACACCCATTGATAAAATAAGATGTAAGTGTTATACGCTATCATGTAATAAACTAGAGTTGTATGCTACACTGTTTTAATGTGGAATCCCTGGGTTTATAATTCCATATCTGTATATTTGTTTAGAATTGTAATGTTTACTCTATACATTATGTGCCCTCTACAATGTCTTCAAAAAATGAATAAAGAAGGAAAGATTAACAGTAACACAGAATGAAACCGATCCAAGCAGAGACTACTGTTATTGCAGTAACAGAAACAGATTCTGTGTTGCTTAGCATTGTGTCAGTTTTATAATCCGTTGGGATGTGATTTATGAAAGAGTCTCATGGAGAAGGTGAATATACAGATTATATTGCAGTATCTTAATTAAGCAGTTTTTCAAAGAACAAACACTTCATATGCATAACAATCTTACCTTATCTGCTCTTGCAGGTTTGTCGTTTTTTGTATTTATGATTATGCTTTTAAAAATACATGCAAATTTATTGTTGAAATTACAGTATTTGGCTATTCTTTCTAACACATATCACAGCAATTATTATACGTGACACCTGGAAGCAAAATGGCATTCTAACTGTTCTATCTAATTGGTGTATCATCCATTATTGATTTTGTATTCCATTTAGATGTAGCAATAGTTGACTTGAAATCTAGGAAATATAACGGAATTTATTACTATCAAAAGAATACAACAACTTGGAAGAAAACTTAGACAAATAAAAGTAACAGAGTCTGCTGCCTCCCCAGTGACGATCGCTGCGATTGTGTTATAGCCTGAACTGGATCATAAGAATTAATCCACGACAATGTTTGCTCCAAAAAACAGATGAAGACTCACCTACTTGTGTCGCTGCGATTGTGTTATAGCATGAACTGGATCATAAGAATCCACGACAATGTTTGCTCCAAAAAACAGATGAAGACTCACCTACTTGTGTCGCTGCGATTGTGTTATAGCCTGAACTGGAACGTAAGAATTAATCCACGACAATGTTTGCTCCAAAAAACAGATGAAGACTCACCTACTTGTGATTCTCTTCCAATTTGGGTATTCATACTAGTACATGTTAAAATATCTAGAAAATATGATCATGAATTACTTGGATAAACTGAATACTATCTTTGCATAAATAACACAAAATATGTAATTGTTAATGGCATATTTTTATGCTAAGTAACTTCAATATAATTCAAGCCCAAAGTGGATTGATTAGATAGACCTAAGCTAACAAAAATGTGAGAATTTGAAAATAAATTTTACTGTGAAACTTACGTTTTATACTCAGATTAAATGTTATCTTTAAAGTGGAAAATGTTCTAAAACTGATTTTCCTTAGTGAACCACTTAAGATTCTTTAGTTTTTGCTTTTATTTTTGACCCACAAAATGATACTTAAGTGAGAAAGAAAACTACTCATTTAAAAAATTGTCTTCTGACTGTTACAACCACTGCAAAAGAAATAATTTTTACAGTTTCAAATATGTCTATACTTTTAAAATCTGTATTCGTATTTATATATCTGGAAAAATAAGCTACCTTCACAGAAAACATTAATTATATATTTTTGGTATTTTCTACAGGATTGAGACTATATGAAGACTCTCCTACAGCTTTTACCAACTCAGAGAATTCAAAGTGGTTCAGCCAACACACAGCACTTGGAGAAAATTTCCATTTCGTCAAAAGGAAACTTCCACCACGAAATAAAAATGTTCAATGGTGGGCCCGGTGCAGTGGCTCACGCCTGTAATCCCAGCACTCTGGGAGGCTGAGGTGGGCGGATCACAAGGTCAGGAGATAGAGACCATCCTGGCTAACATGGTGAAACCCCGTCTCTACTAAAAATACAAAAACTAGCCGGGCGCGGTGGCGGGCGCCTGTGGTCCCAGCTACTCGGGAGGCTGAGGCAGGAGAATGGCTGGAACCCGGGAGGCGGAGCTTGCAGTGAGCTGAGATCCGGCCACTGCACTCCAGCCTGGGCGACAGAGCGAGACTCCGTCTCAAAAAAATAAAAATAAAAAAAAGTTCATATTGAGAAATGCTGCCACACTAATGTCAAATCTGTTAATGTTTTCAAGTAGTCATAATGCAGTTGTAATTAGCAAGAATGAATACATTGAGCTCTGGAGTCGGGCAAACCCAGAATGACATTCAACCTCTGCCACACCCCTGCTGTCATTTCGAGCAAATAATTTAACTCTGAGCTCAGCTTCATCTCATGTAAAATAGAGACAGAATGGTTTTAAGTCACAATAATTGTTTGGAAAGATAAAGACAACAATACCTCTGAAGTAGTTAGAACAATGTCTGACATAAAATAAGTGGTCAATAGCTTCGTGGATATTGCAGCTGTCATAACCGTCTTAACTGCAGTCATCATCATCTCCATTCTCATCATCACCCTGCTGCGTAAGTCTCCAGCCGTTGGCTCACAACTTGCACTAATGCAATGAGGTACTGCTAAAACTGTACAATGACATACTGAAAAACTCTATCAATACTCTCTAATTTACAGATTGCTTCAGTGAGTTGTGTACATGTAGTTATAAGAAAGGGATAATGCAGCCACAATGGTCTAGTAACATAAAGCTTTATTTTTATCATTCAAGTTGACTTCTAATGAATTCCAGGCTGTTGTCACTACTCTGGATCCCTTTGTCTGCTTGTTTTCTCCTTTAGTGTGTAGTTGTTTTTCTCATGATTGCAATGTGGCTGTAGTCCCAGCCTCAATCTGTGTCACAGATAGAAAGAATAGGGAAGACCAAAGGTACAGAGACACAAAGAGGAAAATCCCGTAAGCCAATCCAGCCTGTCTCTGTCATCAGCTTGGCTGAGAGCATCGCCAGAGATTTCTGCTTACAACTTAACAGAGAAAGGTCGTGTGACCAATCCAGCTATAATGAAGTCTTAGAGGCTGACAATAGAGCTTTCAGCCTCTGCAAAGGAATGCCTTTCGAGAGGTAATCTAATGTCTGTAGCCACAGAAGAGAGCAAGAGAATAAGGGTAGTAGTAGTGCCATAGAAAATAGAAATCTTTCAGTCCATGGGTCTTCTTAATATCAGTATAGAATTATTTCAGCTTCTAAAAGTATTTATCTGAACTGAAAGTGAATCACCTACTTTGAATAGGCAGGTAGTAAAGAACAGACTGAGGCAGGGATAGAGATTTTTGCCTTCAAAAAAACTGTAAAACAACAAAATATTTAACATTAATCAGAGTTCTACATGCTGCAGCTTGAAAACGTAAGTAGTCAAATAAGTAAGCTAGTCATCTGGAGACAGGGCTTCGCTATGGCCTAACTTTTGCTGAAATGGTTCATTTACCCCAATGTAGAGATGAAACAAAGGCCTCTTTCACATCCCTAGTGAAACAGAACACCTAGAATTTTCTGTAGCTCTAGGAGTTCTGGAGTCAGCCCTACCAAGCATACCATAATTTAGGGAGGGGGAAAAGTAAAGATAATAATATTTGAGACTGATGACAGATCAGACATTTCTATGAACACAAATAAAATGGTCCATGTGAAAATTCCCACAACTGGAATAGTAAGTAAAACTATATGCAGCTCCTAGACAGCACATTCATCCATTAGAGTGATGATATTGTAGGCTTGGTGAGCAGGAAGCAGTTAAGAAGACTTAGAAAAATTCATCGTACTTCTCAGGGGAATCTGACTTCATTCCCCTCACAAGTTGGGTAGAGAGGATTTTGATGATTTAATTTCCATTACCACTAGCTGTTTTAGGCTTGAACACTTAAAAATTGATAATGAGGTATTAAAGGAAGGCAGATAAGAATGGGGTAAAACAAGAGTAGGTGTGAGTGAATTTCTAGGAAAAGTTTGCTCAATATAAAGAAAGATCTACCTGAATATATAATCTGTGATCTCTGTTTCCTCTGGACACATTTGTTTCTGGATATGATACGTCAGAAAGCTGCATACCTCTTGTTACCAAGAGGGAAACTAGACTGACATAAAATCCCATCTACCAAATGTGGTTAAGAGAAAAGAAAGTAAATTTTTATGATGCCATTAGACTCCAAATCTGGTCAATCATGAGGTTTCACTATCACTTAATTTCCCTTCATGTAGGACACATTTCTTTACTATTTAAGCTACCTAAGGTTTTATTAGTTTGTTTTTGTTATTTGCCTCCAAAGATACATAAAATAATACAACATGTTTGTGAAATATAAAGGAATATGATGAACAATAAAGACCAAACAGGTATCAAGTCGGAATTTGGGATTATTTTACAGGTTAAATTTTTAATAACTAAATTCCTCTCCTAAAATATTAATGGGGGAAGGTATAAACCATGGTTTATCTAGAACACTAGTTATTTATTTTTGTAGTTAATTTGTTTTTAGATAATTATAGACTTGCATGAAATTATAACATATAAAACAGAAATCCCATAGGCCCTTTACCCAGCTTCTCTTAATGCTTAACATCCAGCAAAACTACAGTATTGTACTTACAACCATGATATTCATATTGATACAATACATTATTATTAAAATTTCCTCAGTTTTACCTGTACTCATTTGTGTTTGCGTGTATGAATTTCAATTTTATCTCATGTGTAGATTCATGTATCCACTACCACAGTCAAGATACAGAACAGTTGCATCACCACAAGACTCTCCTGTTGCCTTTTGAATACCCACTTGCCTCAGGTACCATCCCCTCCCCTCCACCACACCCTAATTGCTGGCAACTGTTAATTAATTTTGGCTTTTCAAAACATCCTGTACATGAAATCAACCCATATGTAACCTTTTGAAATGGTTTCTTTCTTTCAGATTTACCCAAGTTGTCTGGTGTGTCATTGTGTTTTTGTTTGTTTTAATTGCTGTGTAGTTATTCTATAAGATGGATATATCATCTACAAGATGGTGTGTTTACCACTTATCCTCTACCTATTAAATGACATCTGTATTGTTTCCAGTGTAGACTGTTATGATTCAAACTAAAATGTGTATTTTTGTTTAGGGTTTAGTATAATTTTTATTTCTATGAGACAAATGGCAACAGTACTCCTTTATTATTCTTTTAATGACCACAAGATATGAATGAAATTCCCCTTTTCATTCTTTATATTGATGATTTGTGTCTTCTCTATTTTTTTTTTTTTTTTTTTTGTCTATCCTCCTAGAGCTTTGTCAATTTTATTGGCTTTTTAAAAAAAACAAGATGTTTGTTTTGCTTTCTGTATTGTTATTTTTAAAATTTCATTGATTCCTGCTGTAGTGTTCACTTTTTTTTCCTTCTGCATGATTTTTGTTTTTGCACTTTTTTCTTTAGGATTTTAAGGGAGAGCATACATCACTGATTTGAACCCTTTCATCATTTCTATTGTAAGCATTCAATGCTGTGAACCCAATACTTCCATAAACACATTACACATATTTTAAAATGTGGTAGCTTTAATTTAATTCATACACATACACACACATGTAATTTTCTTTTATGCCTTCTCTTAGACCCGTGGGTTATTCACAAGCATATTATTTTGATTTCCTCATATTCAGATATTTTACTATAGTCTTTCTGTTACTTCGTGGTCAGATAATATTATCTGTGTGATTCCAGTTTTTAAAAATTTTCTGAAGTTTCTTGTATGTCCCAGGCTACAGTCTATATTGATGAATATTCCGTGGATACTTGAAAGAGGAATGCTCTATATAGGTCAATTAGATCCTGTTGGTTGACTGTGTTGTTCATATATTCTAAATATTTGTAGATTTTCTGTCTAGTAGTTTTATCGGTTGCTGAGAGGAGAGTGTTGAAGTCTCAAACTATATTTGTGAATTCTTCTGTTTCTCCTTTCAGGTCTATCAGTGTTTGTTTCATATATTGGAGTTTTGTTGTTACATATGTACATATCTCAATATTTATGTCTTCCTGATGGGTTCATCCTCGAATCTTTATATAATGTTCCCCTTTTTCTCCAGTTAATTTTTTTCTTTTACTAGCTTCCACTTAATTAAATAAAGATGTAACAACTCCTGCATTTTTAACTAATATTTGCATCACATTTTAAGTTTAAATCTTCCAACCTATATTTCACTGAATTTGAATTTGATGTGTTTCATATAAATGGCACATAGTTGGGTTGGGTTAGGTTTTTTAATCTACTTTTTTTTTTTTTTTTTTTTTTAAGACAGATTCTGGCTCTGTGGCCCAGGCTGGGGTGCAGTGGCACAGTCTCGGCTCATTGCAACCTCTGCCTCCCCGCCCGGCTCAAGCGATTCTCCCGCCTCAGCCTCCCAGTAGCTGGGACTACAGGCACCCGCCACCACGCCCGGCTAATTTTGTTTTTGTACTTTCAGTAGAGACGGGATTTCATCGTGTTAACCAGGATGGTCTCCATCTCCTGACCTCGTGATCCACCTGCCTCGGCCTCACAAAGTGCTGGGATTACATGCGTGAGCCACCAAGACTGGCCAGTTTAATCTTTAAAAACTTATATTACCATGTCACGTTCTTGTTTGACACACTTGACCAGCTTGCAAAATTCTATTAACATTGAAACCAAATCCTTCATGACTTTTATTGTTTTGTATATTCAACCACTGCCAGCCTCCTTAACTCTACAAATTTAGTACACTTTTTTCTTCCTCTTATGTTTCAAACAGGACAGCCTTATTTTTTTTAATAAATTATGTTATATTACATTCTTACACATATCTTTTGGTCATAATTTTGTTCCTGCTAAATTTCAAACTCTTTTTTTAAAAATATATATCTTATTAATTTTTATCATTCGTTCTGAGAAAGTATTTCTTCTTTTGAAAAATCTCCTTGACTCCTTGGTTTATGTCAGATCTTTTCACCTGACACCTTCATTAAAATATGTGTCTTTACCTCTGTACTATAAAATTTTTCAGTTCATATTTGTAGCCCCTGTTAGACTATTAATCCCATGAGTGCATAAGTTAGAAATTTCTTTTCATTTTTCTTTAATGCTGGTATCTAGCAGTAAAGCACAGCACTTAACACATAGCAAATACTCAATAAAGGCTTGTAAATAAATGGATTTTTAAAAATTATCGACACTTCTCTTTGGAAATGGTGACTTTAGCACTTGACTTACTGACTTTCTTATACAAGGTGTCAGGAAACTCAAGATATCTGTGGTAACTTATTCTCTCTGCTCCTCAAACTATTATGCAAATTTTTTTCCCATTCTACTTCACTTATATAATAATATTTTTATATCATGGACATTGATACCACCAAAATGTCAGCCACTAAACACTCTTTAAACATAACCTTCAGGCTGGGCGCGGTGGCTCACACCTGTAATTCCAGCACTTTGGGAGGCTGAGGTGGGCAGATCACGATGTCAGGAGATCGAGACCATCCTGGACAATATGGTGAAACCCTGTCTCTACTAAAATGCAAAAAATTAGCTGTGCATGGTGGTGTGCACCTGTAATCCCAGCTACTTGGGGGGCTGAGGCAGGGGAATCGTTGAACCTGAGAGGCGGAGGTTGCAGTGAGCTGAGATCACACCACTGCACTCCAGCCTGGCTGACAGAGCAAGACTCCATCTCAAAAATATACCCCTTCTGTTTATATTTCTTCTTCAATTATTTCTACTGCCCTGTACTTGACATCAATGGCACTACAATCTGATGACTGTATTTTGACTCTCTACTACTCCAACACTACAATACAGATTATTTCTAAAATACTTCAGAATGTATCTCGGGAAAAAATTAATCTAACTGCCGGTGTCCTCTGTGAGTGCTGCTAGGCATCTGATCAGAAACAGGGAGCACCACACCTCACACAGGGCCTTGACACTGGCCAGACATTGCCCAGACATTACCCATTCCTAAGGAAATGATTTTTTGATTCTTTACCTGGTAAAGATTAACCCCAAATCCAGGTGAATGATTTAGAATGTTTTCCACTGAAATGCTAGAATTATATGTGAGTTAGAGATAATAAGCAAATAGGAAATAGGAACAATTCAAGGTTGGTTAGTTCAGCTGCTTAGCAACATCTTCAAGGAACTGGGCCCTTTCTATGCTGGCATCCCCACCTCTTGGTATTACCTTCCCTCATCATGGTCATGAGATGACCATAGCAATAATAACACTGTGTGAACACAGGATGATACCCAGAGAAAAGAGGTGTTTTCCTCCAGCAACTGTCTGCATTATCAGAGAAAACCTTTCCTAGAAGCTGACTAAGAAGCTCTCTCTCGGGTTCCAGAGGGCATAATTAGGCACCATGGGCATCCTCTTACTAATCACTAGCAAGGAGATTGAGACCACAGGAGTCTGTCACACCGGCACTCCCCAACATTTTTGGAACGGGGGACCAATTTCATGGAAGACAATTTTTTCCAGGGATGAGGGTGGCGGAATGATTTGGGGTTGAAACTGTTCAGGCATGAGATTCTCATAAGGAGCGTGCAGCGTACATTCCCTGAATGCGCAGTTCACCATACGGTTTGTGCTCCTGTGAGAACCTACTGAGGCTGCTGATCTGATCGGAGGCCACACACAGGCGGTAATGCTCGCCCATCACTCACCTCCTGCTGTGTGGCCGGGTTCCTAACAGGCGGCAGACTGGTACTAGTCTGTGACTCGGGGTTGAGGACCTCTGTGTTAGACACAAGATTATTTATTTTGGCATGAAGTGGTTAAAAACTTTCCGTAAATAAAATATAAGGATGAGCAACCAACAGCGGGAAAGTAGCGTCGCAGAAGTCAAGGAAGCAACAGTTTGAAGAGGGAGAACTTAATTAAATACATTGATTCTGATTCAAAGTGAGATATAGAAATAAAAACACACTAATAATTTGAAGGTCATTTCTAACTCCTGCCAAATAATTTTTGTAGAGTGACAGGAGTACACAAACTTGGAAGGGAATATTTATAATACCTTAAAACAACCCATATTATGAACGGTATTTCCTAAGGCTGACCCTCCTTAACTCTAAGATCCTCTGCTTTAAGTCTTAGAAGGAGGAAAATAAATAGAAAATGGAAATGGGAATATCCAAGGGGTTAAAATGACAGTGATTAAAATGATAAGTAGATTAAAGGTGGGCTGTTTCATTCACTCTTCTTGTTGGAGTTCAGGAAAATAATATAAAAATAATCCTTTGAAGATAAATCTTAGAAATAATGTTTGTTTCTGCTTTGGATGGGAATGCAACTTATATGGCATCCTGTGGAATTTATTAATGTCTCTCATTTATCCTAAAAGATTCTTCTTTTACAGGATGACAGATGAATTCCCTTGAGGTTATTCCTCACTTTCTGCATAGCGATATACAGAGAATAGGTGAAGAGCTGATGACAGGGTAGGAATTATTTCTAGGGAAGGTCTAGTGTTGATCACTGTATTAGAAAAAGAGTAATTTAAGAAACGTTGTAAATATTCGTAATATCACATTAGCACATACAATAATTGTCAGCTCCGTAACCAGGCGTGCTGTTATCTCTCTTTCTAGGATAGCTAATATGTCCTAAAATGCTCTGATACACTGCAGGGTTACTAACACTGTCTTTAATGCAGCATTTTTCTTTGAAGGACTGAAACCTGGTGGTCTCTCCAGGGCATCATAAATCTTAGTTTTCATTTAGAATATAGAAACCATAAAGAACATAAAACAATATTTAAGCCTCAGAGAAGGCCAATTTCCAATACAAAATGGGATTGTTATGAGAGTAAAGGAATGAGCAGATGAGAATAGGAACACTGCAGTTTACACAAGGCTGCCAGAAACAAAATGAAGGAGGCACAGGAGCCCTGGGGACTCTACATGATAGAGCAGTGACCAGAAAACTGAAATGGCTCACATGGACTATTCATTTTTTCAGCTGTCTGTACCAAAGGCTGTAGAATATCAAGATTTCAGTGATATTGCTAAAGACAGATGCTCAAATGATTTTAAATTATACATATTGAAATTTGGTATGAATTAAGTTAAGAAGTCATCATTTGAGGTAAATATGCAATAGAAATAATATGATTTGACAAAGCTTTGAGGTAAGATAATTGCATGGAATTAAGTCACAATACATTATAATTTTCTAATTATATACAACATCTTTAAACTTTCAAAGCCATTAAAGCATAGCAGGAATTTAATGAGATATCTAATTTTGTATACATCTATTGCATGATTCATTTTCTAAAAGTTCTTGTGAGTCAAAATGTGGACAGGGAACTTTCAGACTGTTTATCTCCCAATAATATGTTATTGTTCTATTTCTATATATTCCTTGGGATTTGCAAAAATAACAAAGATAAATTCTCTTACACAAATCGAAGAGCATCTTCATCAATCCATTTAAAAGGAGGATATATTTGACTAGCCCAATATATCAACATACTTTATTGTATGTTATTTATAGTGAAAATAAAAATAATATTAAGTAATAATTGACTTAATCACCAAAATAACAGGTAATCAGAATTAACATTTAACAAGCACGTGTGATATATGAGACACTTCTGAATGTTTTAGATGTTATCACCCATTTCATCTTCATGATAACTTTATGGAGTGCTGACAATATTTTCAAGTAATTTTGTAAATTTGTTAACTAGAACACAGTTTATATCACTGAGTACATTGAGGAGCTTGAGCTTGACACTAGGTAGTCTGACTTCAACATCTGCTTGTAAATTGTTTTGACTCACAGAACAGCAAGTCGTTAATATTTTTGTCTAAAATAATTTTGCAGATAATGCTGTCATAGTGTATTGAAATGATGTAAAAGCACTAATACGATAACATTTAAGGGTTTTCCAGGAAAACATAATCTCTTTCATTCTTCTCATTGTGTTTGTTCTCAATCCATTAATAAATGACTAAATCCCTTTGCTTAAAATAATATAGTAAAATAAAAACGCTCGTGGATAGGAAAATACTTCATGTTGCAATTAATCACCTGTTCTCTTGTATAGAGTTCCTAAAATGTGGGCAAAAAGAGCCCTGGTATCAAAATTACCAAATGTGCAAATTATGTAAACATTTCTAGATAGATCCCATTTCTGCTAGTGGAGACCGAAAATGGGTACTAAAGAAGTTTTCAGGTAATTTATGTGTATAGTAAAGTGTTAAACCTTGGCTCTCATAATAATTAATTATATATTCCTGAACGTAAGGCATGAGTGAGCTTGAATATACTGGATAGTTTAAACTGTTGAGTTGTAATGCCACTAAAAATGAAAGACTGAAAATACAAAGCAACAGTCATAGATTCTTGTAAACATTAAAATGCTACTGAGAGAGGCCACTGATTGAGGATGATTTCAAATCATTTATTGTTTTTGTCAGAAGTAAATGTTTATAAAATATTGCAAAAGATTACCAACTATTTAATGTATTGAAAAATGTTGACTATTTGTTTTTAGGTTGTCCTTTATAAAAACAGTCAAATTATATTAAAATATTTGGAAATTAATATTAATTGACTGTTATGAATCAAATGTCACTAAAATACATTGTAATATGACATTTATGTTGCTTTTACAGAATCATGCTGTCTGTTGCTTTAAATATCTACATAATTGACTACCATTTTAAGGTCTTTGAAATATATACAATTTCCTATTATAAATTATTGTTGAAAAGGGAATTGCTTTGTATTTTGAGAATTTTCAAAAGCAAAACCAAGTATAAATATGTCATATGGCAATTGCCCAACATTAAAATATTAAAATAAAAATTTACAAAACACTTTTGTTTACAAAAGTATACAAATGCGTGGGAAGGAGGTAAAGAGAAGTTAAAGGAAAGACAACAGATTGTAAAATTCCCATCTTACACAAATGCTCAAATTTGAGCTGGAATACAACCCATGCAATCTGCAGGGTGTCAGTAAGAAACAGAGCAGCAGATGAGTAGGCATTGACATCTGTGGCTTGGGAAAAAAATTGGCAAGGAGAGCAAAAAACAAGTAAAGAGCTCTAAATGGCCATAAAAATATAGTCTCCTGAAAAACGTAGGACAGCTTAAATTCTTATTTTTATTATCTTCCCCTATTAAGTAATACATGTTTAGGAAGATAGTCATAAGTAAGAAACAAAATAGTCATTCTAAGAAGAAATAGGCATGTTGTATAGGGTAGAAATACAAGGGATTATTTCATCATATGGAGTAGATTACTAATAATATTTAATGTACATCAGCAATACTTTGCAAAACACATTTCAGGTTCCATCAATGACATTGTAACAAAGCTCGTAGGATTGTACTGTTCAGGAACTTTCTAAGGTTTATAAAATTTTCCCCGTTGGAAAACCAAAGCTGGGAAAAGAGTGATGCATATTGTTTTCTATTTTCTATGAGTTACAATAACAAATGAATTATCAAGATGAACTAGAGAGTAAAGATATTAAGTCAACACAGGGCCCATGATTCTAATACAAGTTTCTATCTTTAATTAAAATAAAATAGACAATGCACAAATCCATTATCGAAATCAAAAAGTTGTATTGTCATATGAAATACCTTATAACCAAATGCTTGAGAACACATGCATTTGATGGTAAAGACATAAACAAAAAATACCAATTAATAAAACAAAACACTGTTGTGATATTAAATTAGTACTTTTCATTATTTATGATTTATATGGACAATTTATAAATATAGCTAACCTCATGATTAAACTACCCATAAAAACAGGCCTTTAGATATAATGTGTATTTTTAATTGGATCTCTTTTTTTAAATAAGATAATAAAGTTCTTATTTTTTCCCTCTTGCTTGTGGGGTGGGAGAAATGAAAGGAAATTATTAAAGGGTAGTATTGTGTTCTCAGTCCATTATGTGGTCAGTTGTGCACATAATAAATTTTATCACCTTTGATTTTGTGTTTTTTCTGATAGTAGAGACAGGCAGACTAAAAAAATTTGCTTTTCACTATTATTGCTATAACCTGACTACACGTCTTACTTGTGGATAATTTGGAGCTCATTTATTGTGTTTTGATTGAATATTATGATATTACATATAAAAAAGCAAACTAAAACATCACAAAATCATGCTCAATTCTTCAAACTTCCATAATTAGAACATCTTAATAAGACAAGTTGCAACCATCAGAGTACCACAGTTGAAATACCAATATTTCTAAAATACCGTGTTCACAAAACATTTGGCATAAGTAATAGATGTTAAATTTTGGGTATAGTTGAAATTGGGATCTAAACCATTTTAACATATTTGCTATTTTTTCATAATAAATGCAATCCATGGCTACAAAGTGAAGCAAAGCATTGTAGATGTCTTCTCTTCTATCCCATTCTCTACTAAGTCCCTTAGTAACAGTCCGTGCAATGGCCTATGCTGATTTACCTGTAAGCCTGGCTACAGAAAATGTCCATTAGTTCAGTTAACTTATCATTTGGCTACCTTCTGCGTTTTCTAAGATGCACCTAGAGATCGTTTGTGGATCCAGAAAACCTTGGCTGTCCTAACTTGTACTGAGCAACTCAGATGGTTATGACAGCAGTAGGATAGCACTGTCACCATGGCCCTTGGCTATATTTGTATGGCCATTTTAATTCTTCACAGTTTGCTTCCCAGTGACTGACATTCTTCTCTTGGGATGTTTCTTATTGACATCCAAATAAAATACTCTTGAAGCAATGGATTGGTTTTTATAGATTAATGCAAAGTTGTTTCAAGAAACCTGATTACAGGCTGCTTCTTGATATATATAAAGGTTTTGGATTCTACTAAATATCCTACCTAAATATGTTTTACAAATAGTAAAGAGGAGGCTATATATATATATATATACACACACATACATACATACATATATATATATATTATATTTTTTTTTTTTTTTTTTTTGAGATGGAGTCTCGCTCTGACACCCAGGCTGGAGTGCAGTGGCAGCGATCTCTACTCACTGCAAGCTCCGCCTCCGGGTCCCCGCCATTCTCCTGCCTCAGCCTCCCGAGTAGCTGGGACCACAGGCGCCCGCCACCACGCCCGGCTAGTTTTTTGTATTTTTACTAGAGACGGGGTTTCACCGTGTTAGCCAGGATGGTCTCGATCTCCTGACCTCTTGATCCACCCACCTGGGCCTTCCAAAGTGCTGGGATTACAGGCGTGAGCCACCGCGCCAGGCAATATATTTTTAAAATAATAAGGAGTCCTGGTGGGGCATGGTGGCTCACGCCTGTAATCCCAGCATTTTGGGAGGCCGAGGTGGGCGGATCACAAAGTCAAGAGATTGAGACCATCCTGGCCAACATGGTGAAATCCCGTCTCTACTAAAAATAAAAATTAGCCAGGCATGGTGACTCGCACCCGTAATCCCAGCTTCTCGGGAGTCTGAGGCAGAAGAATCGCTTGAACCCCGGAGGCGGAAGTTGCAGTGAGCCGAGATCGCGCCACTGCACTCCAGCCTGGCGATAGGGCAAGACTCCGTCTCAAATACAAATAAATAAATAAATAAATAAATAAATAAATAAATAAATAAAATAAAATAATAATAGTAATAAGGAGTGCTATGTGTGGCATATAGTTGACTATCAACAAATATTTCTTGATTGACTGCATGAACTAATGAATACATTGACCTCCCTTATTTTAATGGTAATTGTTACTGCTGATATCCAAGTTTGAACTGAACTTGTTTCGTTCAGTTTTAATTCATATTTTTAATAATCTGATATAACTTGCCTCAAAGCATGTCTTTTACCTATTGGGGCTATAGCTTCTGCTTAGTGAGGCTCTACACTATTTCAGGTATTTAGCAAATATTTATTGAGTGCTGCTATGTGACAGTGTATAAAATCAAGTTATTTGATAGCAGACCTAGAAAAGCTATATGCTCACCTGTAGTGCTGATTGATTCTTGACAAAATAAGGATGAGTCAGCTAATTAATAATTTATAATGTGTTGTTTAAAGTTTACCCTTCCCTAATGACCTTGTTTGTTGTTGGCTTTTAGCTGCTGTAATCTGTTAGACAGGCTTGACTCCCTGACTTGAGAGACATAAAAGACCCCATTGAACACTTTTGTGGGAGTTCTACAAACAAGATTTCTCTTAAGTATTATATTATCATACTCCAGACAAAGCATACACTTTAGGATGCCGTTTCTGTAAGTCTCTCAAAGCCCTGATACTTGCTGGTGTTTTCTTTCTCCTGCAGTAACATCCTGTTTTCCTTTAATAAAGTCATATGGAAATTCATGGTGGTGTTTCATCAGTGTTTTTATTAACTAAACTGCATCATCTTTGTAGCCAATTATGGAATGAGTTGATGGAAATTCAATATTCTACGAAGGCAGGTATTGTGCTCTTTTGGAAAGTGCAGTGTTCTCTTTCTACCTCATTCTACCCTCTCTGAAGATAATCTTGGTTTTTCTCCCACACCTTTATGTACCAAGCATATGTTATTTTCAGTGGAGAGGTAATAAAATAAACCTAGCTCTATTTTCTCTGTATTTTATCATAAACATTTCAGTCTTGTATAATTAGTAATTTTATAAGAACTTTTAGAAAGTTGAAATTTTTGCCAGCATAAGAAGATAGCTTACGAAAAAGAACTTAGAAAAGACCAGTAAAGATGGCTCTGACCTTATGCAAATCATACTATAAGCATATTTTGCCTAAAAGAAAAATGTATAATGATTTCATGTAGGAAGGCACCAGTTTTATGAACAAACTGGAAACAATTTTGTGCTAGAATATGGGTATTTATAGTATTATTTGATGACTGTAATTCGAGATCATGATTGATAGTTGGGAAATTCGTATTTATCTAAAAAAGCTAGGAATATGAGGACCCCAAATCTTCTCTGACTTATTGCAAATTATACTTTCCATAATAAACTGTTCAAATTAAAGAACACAGTTCATAATTTCTAAATATTATTTTTATTTATATTAGAGTAATAGAGGTGTATATTTTTTAAAGCAATAGTGCTGAATGTTGAAAAAATGGAGAATTCCTTTGGTATAAATGTGTCATTCTAAATAAAAATGGTTATATATATATTTTTGGAATAACTGATTTTAAATATTATTAAATAATTCTTCCTTTTTTTTGCTAGAAAAAGGTGTAAAATCTTCACTTGTTCCTTTTTGCAACCAAACCAATAAGTGGATGGATTTTTAACATTAAATTAGCAGTCAGTAGTTACTCTCATTATGATAATATTCAATGATAAATCAAAATACATTATTATGATGACTCCTTTTATAAAACTAAACTGTTACATAGGGGGAGGCTGTTATAACATGAAAGCTTGCTCTCTCACGTACCTGGTGGTGGATACGGGCTCTAGGCTGAGACCTCAGCTAGGTCTGCTAGTTGGAATGGCTTCATAGGACCTCTTCATGTATGTTCATGTCTCCCTCCCAGCATGATGGCTGCATTCCAGAGAAAGCATCTCAAAAGGAACAAAGCAGAAGTTCATAATGTTTTTATCCTGGGATTTAACAGACAAATAGCTTTACTCTTGGCATGTGCTACTGAGAGAAGCAGACACAATAATTTTATGAAGTTCAAGAGGAATGAACCCTTCTAGTCAATAATAAAAGTATCGACATCACATTACAAGAACAGCATGTGAGAATGAATATACTGTAATGACCCTATTCAGAAAGAGCAATTAACTGAATATTGCAATGACTGCCTTGTGTTAAACTCCTTGACTCTATATTCTTCTATTTCCTGGTTACATATAAATATATAGTTTCCCAGCGATTTCTATGGTTTGAATGTTTTTGTCCCCTGCAAAATTCATGTTGAAACTTAATCACCAATGCAACAGCGTTGGGAGATGTGACATTTTGAAATGATTGAACCATGAGGGCACCCACATCATGAATAGGATTAGGTAACCTAATCAAAGGACTTGACAGAGGGAGATTGTCCCTTGTTGCCATTTTACCTTCTGCCATGTGAGAACAGTGTTCCTCCACCTCCATTCTGGATGATACTCAAGGTGCCATCTTGGAAGTAGAGACTGGATCCTCATTAGAAAACAAACCTGCTGGCAAGTTGATCCTGAACTTCCCCACCTCTAAAATGGTGAGAAATAAATTTCTTTTCTTTATGAATTACCCAGACTCTGGTATTGTGCTATAGCAGCACAAACAAAGACAGCAATGTAGAAAATTCTAATCATTAAAATAGCAACCTTAACCACCATGCCCGAGACAATAAATGTAAAAGACCCATATTAAAATATGCCACCAACTAAGTTCAGGACTATTTAAACATTAGAAAAAGCTGATCATCAAAGTTCTTGTGTAAGGATGGCGGGACAGCAGGAAGGTCACAGTCAAATAAAAAATAGGTGAATGGCCTAAAGTTTTTAATAGAATGGATCAAGGCTTCCAAAATGTTGGTGTATAATGGCATCCAACAAACAATTTGGTGTCTAGAAAAATCATTCACATGTGAGAACAGAAAAAAAAAAAAAAGTTGAATGCTAAATGCTGATATTGAAGTGTGTTCTGGTTTTAAGTGCTCTGTTTTTAAGAGAGATCTCACAGTGTTAGTATGCACAGTCATTGCTGAAGATACTCAATTTCTTCAAAAAAACTATAAATATCCATTTGGACAGGGTTAGAGGAAACATATGTATTCCAAAAGTAGGGTGGAACATACATGATGATTGTCCAATAGTCAAATATATTGATTTTACTTTTATTTTGTTTTCTTTTTAGCCTCATCTTTCTGTTGCTCAAAGTTTTTCTTAAATTCTTAAATTAGAGTTAAGTTATCTAGAATATAAACTTCTCATTAGATAATTTTTCCTCTCTCTCTTTGTGTGCATTTGTGTGTGTGCGTGTGTATGTGTATGTGTGTGTGGTTGTAGAATCTTTCATGGATCTCAGAATTATAAATACAACTGTCCGTTCAGCATCTCAATTTAGATTTCTGATAGTCATCTATGAGTTTGTAATATAAAAAAGTAAAATTTTTCTCTTGCACGTTTTCATGTCTCAGTTAATGATATACCTTCTACTCATCAGTTGCAACACAGAACCTTCGAGTCGTCTTTGTTTTCTTCCAAGAAACCCCATCCATATACATTATCAAGTATTGTGGATTCATCCTCATAAATAGATTCCAAATCTAACTATTAACCAATATGTGCACTGTTACCATCCATCAATGCTAGCTCTCAACTGAATACCTGCAATAGTCTTTTAAATGATGTCCTATGATATGGTTTGGATGTGTCCCCACCCAAATCTCAACTTGAATTGTATCTCCCAGAATTCCTACATGTTGTGGCAGGGACCCAGGGGGACATAATTGAAACATGGGAGCTGGTCTTTCCTGGGCAATTCTCATGATGGTGAATAAGCCTCCTGAGATCTGAGGGGTTTATCAGGGTTTTCTGCTTTTAGTTCCTCCTCATATTTCTCTTGCTGCTGCCATGTAAAAAGTGCTTTTCACCTTGCGTCATGATTCTGAGGCCTCCCCAGCCATGTGGAACGGTAAGTCCAATCAAACCTCTTTTTGTTCCCAGTTAGGGGTATGTCTTTTTCAGCAGCATGAAAACAAATACATCCTATTTCCACCATTATCAGCACCACTTCCTTCATCTCAGGAAATCTTTCCTTAATATAAAACTAGAGTGAATAATTTAGAGGTAATGAAGATCATTCCTTTAACCTAAAATATCGAATGGATTTTTGTTTCAATAAAATAAAATCAATGTTTTTTCCATGACTTATATACCTTTCAAAAGCCAAAAGTTGCTGTTCCTACATTAATTTTCGGACTCCATTTTCTATCATTCTCACATTTTTGCCTGATTCAATTACCTAACCCTTTTGCCCTTCTCCAATTAGACTAAGTACAACTTTACCTCAGAATCTTTAAACATAATTTTGACTGAAGAATTTTTCCATTAAATGATCATTGTATATGTCCTAGCTAACTGTCCCAGTATTGGGAAAGCCTTCGTTAATTCTCCCGCACACTCTGTCCCCAATGCACTATTTCTTAAAATCTTTTCAGTATTTGAAAAATTATCTGACACACTATATATTTTTTTATCTTCATTTATTATCTATTTCCACTACTAGAATGTAAGCTACTGAAGTGTAAGACTTTATCTGGTTCAACTATTGTTCCATTTCCAAAGCTTAGAGTAGTCCCTGGTAAAGAATAGTTATTTAATAGCTATTTGAAAAGTAAATAAATAACTCACTAAAAATGTGATGTTGATAAAAAGATAAAATAAAATTTGTTAGAATTTCAGTATCCTAACTGTTGATTATGTAACTCTGGCTCACAAAAAACAGAGAAAGTGTTTGAATTTTAGATATTCATGAATGAGTTTGATGCGTCATACTCAATCAAAGTTTTAAAGGCTTCAAAGTGAGGAATCTCTTGTTTCTTGGCTCTATAAGTGTGCTCATCCAGGATCACTCTTTTTGGTTCAAATTACAAAATGTTAGTAAATCTTTTGTGAGAAATATTGTAAGCCCCAGGAAAATGCATTCGCCCTACTTCATGTTTTCTCTGTCATGTTTTCATGTTATATTCCCTAATGTTTGTATCAGTACATCTTTATTTTAAAGGACTAGATCTTTAAACTTGATGTCAACATGCCCAAATATATGCTATGATAACTACAATTATTTTAATCAAAAATTTCATATTAAAATAGAAAGACTTCTACCATGCATCTGCATGCAGATTCCAGTGAAAATATTAACGTCGTAGGTAAATCTGGATAAGAAGTTGTAGATTGCACATAAACAGGCATAAACAACCAGTTTCCTGATAGTATCTTATTTTAAGCACTAATTTTTTAAATGGATTGAGCATTTTCACTATATTTTTCCTGGAATGATTAATAGAAAATGACTTTAATGACAGTGAACGTTCCTGTGAAAAAAATAAGTAAGACTAAGAGACCTAGAAAATTTCACGTATCATAGAATTTATGTAGATGATAAAATACATTGAAAAATGCAAAACTATAAGATACGTAATCTAACAATCCATATTACCTAAATAAATAGAAAGACAGTCGAGAACTCCTTCCTTCCTTGCATGGAGGGAAGAGTGTGAAGTGAGCACCCAACTTTGCTGTGAACCCCAGCACTAGGCTACTTCAGTGAAACTCAACCAAACCAACTCCTACTGCCTCAAGTTCCAGTCTGGTATCTATGGACTGAACCTCCGGGCCTACTCCAATATCAGGCCAGCCCCACAGCTTCAGGCTCCAGGCCAGAACCTGATTATCCAGCTTTTAGGTCTGTCCCAATGCCAAGCCAGCCCTCACTGTTCAGCCTTCATGCCAGCCTTATAGTCTCGGGATTCAGGCCCATTTTGGTACCAGGTTGGTCCCCACAGGCCCAGACGCTAGGCTTTCCCCACTAAACTCAGACTCCAGAACTTCACCCATACACCCTGGCTTTAGACTTTCCCCCACATCTCAAACTCCAGGTCCACCCTGGTACCAGTCTAGCCCCTATCGACCCATGCTTCCAGCTGCTCCTATAGACATAGGCCCCAGGCCTGCCTCCAAGGACCCAATGCACAAGTATATCTCAGTAGATAAGAGTGCCAGACTAGACACTGAGGATCCATGCCCACCTGAGAATATCGTAGCTGCGGTATCACTATGGTGGGCCCAAGCTTCAGACCTATAACTGTGGATCCTTTGGACCCAGGCACCAGGGTCACCCCACCTTCTTACCCAGGCACCAAGCCTGCCCAATGATTTGGGCAGCAGGCCCATCTGAGGATCCCACTAGACAACCTGCCAAGAATCTCCAGACCAGTTGATTGGTGAAGGACTGTCCCTGCCATAGCCAGTCTGTAAAGACTATAATAGGTGCCTAATTCTTCAAATGCATAGTCACCAATGCATGGTGATGAGGATCATGAAAAATCAGGTAATGTAACACTGCCAAGGGAATAAAATAAAGAATCAGAAGTGGAACCAAAAGGAAATGGATATTTATAATCTTTCTGACAATGAATTCAAAATAATCATTTTAAAGAAGCTCAGTGCATACAAAAGAACACAAATAGACTACTAAACAAAATCAGGAAAACAATATGTGAACAAAATTAGAAGTTCAACAAAAAAAATCATAAAAAAGAATCAAACAGAAATATTTGAGCAAAATGGCACAATGATTGAGCTAAAAAATTTCATAGACATCTTCAACAGCAGGTTTAGTCAGTCAGAAGAAAGAGAATCGGTGAGCTCAGAAACAGATCATTTGAGATTACCTAGTAAGAGGGACAAAAATACAACAAAAAGAAATAAAAACAAGTGAAGGAGGCACCATCAAGTGACCAAACGTGCATTATGAGAGTCAAAAAATAAACAGAAAAATAAAATAACAAGAAGCTTATTTAAAGAAATAATGACAGAAAACTTCACAAATCTGGAGAGAAAAAATGAACATTAGCTCCAGAAAGTCAAAATAACCCTAAATAAGTTAATATAAATAGATCTTTATTGAGACATTTTATAATCGAATTCTTAAAAGCCAAGGAAAAAGAGAGACTTTTGAAAGCAACAAGAAAAAACCAACTCATCGCATATAAAAGAATCTTTGTAAGACTGTTAGCTGACCTTTCAGCAGAAACATGGAAGGCTGGGAGGGTGTGGAATGATCTATTCAAAATGCTGAAGGAAAAAAACTGCCTGCCAAGAAAAGAATGCCAAGCAAGGATGTAAAGTAAGATGCTCTCCTCAACAAACAGAAGCTGAGGGAGGGAGTTCATTACTACTAGATTTGCCTTAAAAGAAATGCTAAAGAAAGTTCTTTAAGTGGAAATGAAAAAATACTAGTGGCTAACATGAAAACATGTAAATATATAAAACTCACTGTAAAGATAAAAATACATTTAAACTCAGAATAATACTGTAAAAATGGTTCAAAAATCACTTTTAACTCTAACATAAAACTTAAAAGATGAAAATACTAAGAATAACTATAGCTATAATAATTTAATAGATGCACAAGAAGAATTTATATTGATAACAATAACATTAAATGTTGGGAGAGAAGTTAAAATATAAACCTTTTGTATATGGTCAAAATTAAGTTACCCTCAGCTTAAAATAAAGTATTATAACTATAATATGCTTTTTCTAAGCCTCATAGTAACAAAAAAATCTATAGTAGGTACACTAAAGACAAAGAGAAATAAATCAAATCTTACCACTACAAAAACTTATCAAATCAAAAAAGATAAAAGAAAGAAAGAAGAAAGAAAGGTGAAAGAAAGAAAAAATGAAAGAAAGAAAAAAGAAAGAAAGAAAATACAAAATAATCAGAAACTAACAAAATGGAAATAATAAGTCCTTATCTCTTCATCAGTTCTTCAAATATATTAGATTAAATTATTCAACCAAAAGACATACAGTGAATGAATTGATTTTTAAAGATTCATCTATAGTCTGCCTATAAGACACTTACTTTAGATTCAAGAACATACATAAGCAGAAAGTGAAGGGATTAAAAAAATTCATGAAAATGAGAGGAGGTGTGGTTATATTTATATCAGACAAAATACACTTCATGTCAAAATTATCACAAGACACAAAGATGGTCATTATATAATAAAGGAGTCAATCATCAACAAGATATAACAATTGTAAGTATATGTGCACCCAATGTTAGAGCACTTAAATGAATAATGCACATATTAACAGAACTGAAGGAAGAAACAACCAGCATTACAATAATAGAAAGGGACTTCAGTACCCAACTTTAAATAACAGGCAGGTAATCCAGACAGAATATTAATAATGAAACAGTGGATATAAGCAATACTATAGATGAAATGGACCTAACAAATACATACAAAACATTTCATCCAAGAATACTAGAATATACCTTCTTTCCCCATACACAAGGAACATCCTCTAGGATAGACGATGTGTTAGGCAACAAAACAAATCTTAACAAATTCAAGAATATTGCAATTATAACAAGTATTTTTTTAATCTGACCATTAGAGTATACAAGTAGAAATTAATAACAGGAGGAAAATTTAAAAATTCACAAATATGTGGAAATTAAACAAACACTCCTGGACTATTAAAAGGTTAAAGAAGAAATCCAAAGCAAAATTTAAAAGAAATTATAGTGATAAACTCAAACATTAAGAAGAAAGATTTTCAATAAACAACCTAACATTACATCTCAAGAATTGAGACCAAATTCAGAAGAAGGAAGGGAATTATAAAGGTCAGAGCAGAAATAAAATTAAGAAGAGTCTCAAAAATTAATAGAAATTATCCACAAAACAGTTGTTTTTTAAAAAATAAAATCGACAAACCTTTAGATAAGACCAACTAAGGAAAAAAGAGAAGACAAAAATCATAAATGAAAGAGGAGATATTACAACTGACACCAAATAAATAAAAAGATTATAAAAGAGCACTATGAATAATTATATATCAACAAACCAAATAATTTAGAAGAAATGAACAAATTTCTGAAGACATACAACATACCAAGATTACCATGAAGAAATAGAAAATGCGAACAAATTAAAGACATGAGTACACTTCTAAGTACATTTTATGAGGACAGCACTACCCTTATGCCAAAGTCAGACAAAGACACTACAAGCAAATGAAATTACAGGCCATTATCTCTAATAAACTTATATGCAAAACACTAATGACAGAAATTAAACAAGACACAAACAGATAAAGGTATATCCCAAGTTCATGGATTGGAAGGCTACATAATGTTAAACTGTCTGTACTACCCAATTTGATGCAAATATTTGATGCAATCCATATCAAAACACCAATGACATTTTTCACATAAATAGAAAAAAATTCTAAAATTAGTTGGAACAACAAAAGATCCAAATAGCCAAAGAAATCTTGATCAAAAGAACAAAGCTAGAGCATAACATTACCTGATTTCAAAATACACTGCAAAACTGTAGCAATCAAAACATCGTAATACTGGCATAAAAGCAGTTATGTAGATCAATGGCAGGGGAACTAAAAGAGATACCAAAAATAAATTCACATATTTAGAGTAAATCAAATTTTGACAAAGGTGCTGGAAACATTATGGGAACAGGACAATCTATTTCACACAGGATGTTGGAAAAAATTGGGTATTCACATGCAAAAGAATATAATTGGGTTCTTATCTCATGCCATATACAAAAATCAGTTTGAAATGAATTAAAGGCTGAGCTATAAAACTGCTAGAAAGAACCATGAAAGAAAAGTTTCTTGACATTGGTATAGGTAATAAGTTTTTCGTTGTCACCCAAAAGAGCATAACAACAAAAGCGACACCAGACATAAGACTGCATCAAACTAGGAAGCTTTGCATTGCAAAGAAAATAATAAACAAAGAGACAACTTACAGAATGGGGCACAGTATTTGTGAACCAGACATCTGATAAGGAGTCAATATCTAAAATATATAATAAACTCAATTCAATAGCAAAGTAATGATAATAATCCAATTAAAAAAGGGGCAAAAGACATAAACAGGCATTTCTCAAGAAAAGACTTGCAAATGGCCAATGGATATGTGAAAATATATGCAACATCATTAATCATAAGGGAAATGCAAAATCAAACCACAATAAACTATTAAATCAAACCTCATGACTATTAGAATGGCTGTTATCAAAAAGGTAAACAATAACTGCTCTTGAGGATGTAGATATAAGGAAATCCTAGTATGCAGTTAGTAGAAATTTAAATTGGAGCCATAATTTTGGAAAACAATACAGTGGTTCCTCAAATTTTTAAAATATAGAAAGATAATTTGGCAATCCTATTTCTGGGTGTATAATCAAAGGGAAAAAATGAAATGAATGTAGTACCATTCAGACTTAAAAAAAAGAAAAATCCTGTCATCTGCAAAACCACGAATAAATACGCAATATGACATGCTAAATGAAATAACTCAACCACAGAAGGATAAACAGCATGATCTCACTTACAGGTGGATTCTAAAATAGTCGCTTATAGAAGCACAAAGTAGAACAGGTGGTTGACAGAAGCTGTGGTGGTAAGGTCCAGGGGAATGGGGAGATGTTCCTTAAAGGGTGTAGAGCTTTGGTCAAATAAGATAAGTAAGCTCTAAAGATCTACTGTACAGCATGGTGACTGTAGTTAATAATGTATTGCATTTTTGAAAAATTCCAACGGATATCTTTTTTTTTTTTTTCTTTTTTTTGGGACGGAGTCTCGCTCTGTCGCCCAAACTGGAGTGCAGTGGCCGGATCTCAGCTCACTGCAAGCTCCGCCTTTCGGGTTCACGCCATTCTCCTGCCTCAGCCTCCCCAGTAGCTGGGACTACAGGTGCCCGCCACCTCGCCCGGCTATCGCCTGGCTAGTTTTTTGTATTTTTTTTTTTTTTTTTTTTTTTTTTAGTAGAGACGGGGTTTCACCGTGTTTGCCAGGATGGTCTCGAACTCCTGACTTTGTGATCCACCGGTCTCGGCCTCCCAAAGTGCTGGGATTACAGGCTTGAGCCACCGCGCCCGGCCTCAACAGATATCTTAAATGTTCACAAGCAAATGAAAAGTATTTCAAGTGATAGATATGTTCCTAGCTTGATTTAATTATTCACATGTATGCATACAACAAAACACAATGTACACTGTAAATATATTTAATTTTGACACGTCAAATTTAAAATACAAATAAGCAAATATATGAAAACAAAGTAAAAAAATGTGAAATAATTGGAGAGGTAAAAACAAACTGCAAGTGTTTACAAAGGCGAGATGAGATATGAAAAAAATCTGAGGCCAGGCGCGGTGACTCACGCCTGTAATCCCAGCACTTTGGGAGGTCGAGGCGGGCTGATGACAAGGTCAGGAGATCGAGACCATCCAGGCTAACACGGTGAAACCCCGTCTCTACTAAAAATACAAAAAATTAGCCGGGCGTGGTGGCGGCGCCTGTAGTCCCAGGTACTCAGGAGGCTGAGGGAGGAGAATGGCCTGAACCCGGGAGGTGGAGCTTCCAGTGAGTGGAGATCGTGCCACTGCACTCTAGCCTGGGCGACAGAGCGAGACTCCATCCCCCCAAAGAAAGAAAAAAGTCTGAAAAGTAATCTCCAGATAAATATTACAATCCTTAAGATTTTTTTGATATAGCCGCTATATATGAAAATTATGTAAAAATAGGTATTTTACTTATTCATGCAGATAATCTGCTAATTAGCAAATGAAGTTTTAAAAGCTACCAGTTATTATTACATCAAAATATATGACATCTTTAAAGTACATGCAACCGGATACAGGAAAGATAATCATGAAACATTTTAAAAGCTATTAGAGGTTATTAAAGAAAAGAGTGGTGAAAATATAGTCTTTAATGAATTGTGCCATTATCCATGTGAAAAAAATGTAAAATCAGGAAAGTTTTTGTACATAAAAGCAATTACAAGAAAGATACAAAGAAATGGGAACTCTAATTCATTGCTAATTGAGATATCAATTGGTAAATTCAGTTTAGAAAACCTTTGACATCATCTAATAACATTTAAAATAACACAAGTCCTATTATGCCACAATTTTTCTTTCTGCTGTTTATAAAACTTCCCCTATGAACACCATAATGTACGTACTAGAATGTTCATAAGCCGTAGATTATTATTGCCAAAACTGGAACTAACTTGAATATACATCACAAATATTATAGCTGATTAAATAATTGCATGTTCAATTAGACTTTATATTGCAATAAAAGGCAAACGGTAGCAGTATACAGGAACATGGATGCATTTTAAAATGTAATGCTGTGGGAAATAAGCTAGCCTAAATGAACTTGAAAAGTATGATTACATTAATATAAATTCAAAATATGCAAAACAAAATGATAGTTTAGGGATGAAAACTTAGGTGATAAAATCTATGAAGAAAATCAGAACAAAAGAAAATTAGTCAGGAAAGTATTTATCTAAAGACAGTGGGCAGGCCTTATAATTAAAAAAAAAAAGAATTTAGAGATCTACTGGGTTCTAATTTCTGATCACAGGAATTAGAATATTGTTTACACAATTGCTCGCTTTATTTCTAAAGTGCACTAAAATACTCTATATACCTGTTCCTTTATATGTTATATTTAGTCATTGAAAAAAATACATTAGTACTGAGTACATAGAAATGTAAAGGATAAAATAATGGTGATCTTTGAATGTGGGAAATGGGAAACTGCAGACAACTTTTGAAAAATGAGATATTAAAACCAAGTACAGAATCTGGTCATAATTAACAGTGAGGGCAATGACTAGTTGGTGCTAGGATATAGATTTAGTAAGAGAGATAAAGGTGGAATAGTCTGGGATACATATGAGGAGAACAAGGGGCTTTAAAGAAGACAAAAACACAGATTTCAAAAAGAAAGAGACATTTAATAACAGTTAAAATATTGTACTTCAGTATTTTGAAATATAAGAGAAACATGTACAATACTGAGGATTGAGAAGAAAAGCACTCATTATATTGATCAGTTGATGAATTCATTATGTTTTGTCCTTTGATATGGTACGTTATAACCAGTTCTTGCTCGAAGCTCTAGTCAAAGGGTTTAAATAGTTTGTTGTATAAAATAGACACACAGGGGGCCAGGTGCGGTGGCTCATGCCTGCAATGCCAGCACTCTGGGAGGCCGATGCAGGCCTCACTTGAGATCAGGAGTTTGAGAACAGCCTGACCAACGTGGAGAAACCCGATCTCTACTAAAAATACAAAAGTAACCGAGCATGGTACCACATGTGTGTAATTCCAGCTACTTGGGAGGCTGAGGCAGGAGAATCGCTTGAACCCTGGAGGCAGAGGTTGCCGTGAGCCAAGATCGTGCCATTGTACTCCAGTCTGGGGAACAAAAGTGAAACTCCCGTCTCAAAAACAAAACAAACAAACAACAACAAAAAAAAAACCAGACACACAAGGAAAGCCATTTTTCCCAGGAGAATGAAAGTTTGTCTGAAGCGTTGTGTTCTCCATCTCTAGAAGCACTGACAATATTCATTCTTTTACCTGCAAGACCTGCCAGTCCAAGCCCCCAAAACAACTCTGTATTGAGATAGGAGACTCTTAGTCTACTCCAGTTACCTTTCAGCAGAACTTGGCATTATGTCACTGTTGTCATTTTAGCCAGATCCAGGAAACACCAGGAATTGATACTGTCTAAATCCAAACAGTTAGATCCAGAGCTCCAGGAGGATTTTCAAAGCCTGCTGCAGGTATATCTGGAACTGGGAGGAAAGGTTTTCTCTCCTTAGAAATCTAAGGAGTTAAACTTCCAAGAAGTTACTGGTACCCTGCACCTCTGAAGAGGCATGATTGAGCTCGTAGTAGAAGTATAAACAGAAGGTGGCATTGGTGGAAGCAATATATAAGAATCAAAGGTATATTCTATTAAAGAAGAAAGAAAAATAGGAAAAGTTCAATATAATTATTCACTTTTTTTTGACCACGTGCCAATTGAAGTCCACGTACTTTCAGAAGGCATCTGCGAGCTTGTTTCCTGAATCCATATTGCTATTTCATAGAATTTAGGTGAGAATACATTTCTATCATGTAAATCCAGAGATTTGGAGCTTTATTTCTTAAAATACCTACGGTTACTCTAATATAGAATTCTGAAATCTATTGATATTTCAATATAGGAACCTGAATTTTTTTTCTATAGGGGCCAGATAGTAAATATTTTAGGTTTTGCAGGCAATATTGTCTCTGGGTCCACTACTCAACACTGTCATTGTAATATGAGTAACTACAGACAATATATAAGTGAATAAGTGTGCCTTGTTCCCAAAATGTTAATTACAAAATAGATGGTGGGCCATATTTGGCCCACAGGCTATATTTTGCTGACCCTTTCTCAAATACAATAGACAATTCTAGTGCCTTAGCTGTATTTCATCGCCCTCATTCAGGATGAGTACAGTTAAAATTTAAAGAAAGAGGGGTAGATGTTTCATATGGAGTGAAGGTAAAGGAAGGTACCAATAGCAAATCAATCAAGTTGAATGTGTAGATCCAGAAGAAAGGACGAAATATGGTTGGCAGGTAACCAGAAAAGAGGAAGAGCAGGTTTAACTGATGAAGCAGGACCTGGAAGGGGGTACGAAGCCAATATATGTAAAAACTTTAACTTTGGAAAAGAATGAGACATTTCTTGCTGGAAAAAGAGAAATGGTAATGAAAGGTGGCTAAAGAAATGAAAGTCTCACATACGATGAAAAAAACTCATCAGTGAAGAGTGGAAGCACAAACAGATCTCACTGGATACCCGAAGATAGTACTGTAGTTAGATGGAAAGAATTTTAAGACGTTTTACAAAATTTTATATTATTTAATTTTTTAAATTGAGATAAAATTCATATAACATCAATGTAAGCATTAACCTTTATAAAGTGTACAATTCAGTGGTATTAAGTCCATTTACAATGTTGTGCAGCCATCTCCCCTATTTAGTTCTAAGGTGTTTACATCATTCTAAAAGAAATCTCATACTCATTAGGCAATCAATCCTATCTCCCTTCTCCAACCCGCAATAACCACTAGTCTGCTTTCAGTCTACATGTATTTATCTATTCTAGAAGCTGCATATAAATGGAATTATATAATATAGGATTGTAGTGTCTGACTTCTTTCACTTAGATAATGCTTTTGAGGTTTCCTTAGGTTACAGCATACATAACTATATTCATTTTTAATGACTGAATAATATTTGTATGAATCCATTCCATTTCATTTGTTTATTATCTTCTGATGAACATTTGTTATGTTTCCACTTTTTGGCTACTGTGAATAGTGCTGCAATGAACATTCATGCGCAGGTATCTGTTTGCGTGCTTGTTTTTAATTATTTTGAGTATATACCTAAGAGTGAAATCACTGGCTCATGCAATAATTTTATGTTCAACTTTTTGAGATACCAACAAACTACTTTCCATAGCAGCTGTATTTTACTTTTTCACCAGCAATGTTTGAGGATTCCAATTTCAGCACATTTTCATCAACTGCACAAAAGAAGAAAATATTTGCAAATCAAGATATCCTAAAAATCTACTATCCTGAATATGTAAGAACTCTTACAGCTTGACAATGAAAGACAAAGAACCAATTTTTAAATGGGAATAAACCTTGGATAGCTATTTCTCCAAAGAGATGTACAAATGGCTAAAAGGTGCTCTCCAAAGAGATGTACAAATGGCTAAAAGGTGCTCAACATCATTAGTCACTGGGGAAATACAAATCAAACTCTCAGTAAGATGCCACTTTTCACACCCACTAATATGGCAATAATAATAATAATAATAACAACAACAATAGAAAGAGAATATAATGTATTTTTTAAATGATGCACCAAAGAGTCAATGGAACGATACAACATTCATTTTGCTGCTTAAGTTTTGAAAAAATATGAGATAAATGCTGAAGTTAAGATTGAAGCAATGGGAGTATTTTATACAAATATTGGATATAGATATTGCAATAATTAGACTATTGGGGATGACTATGAGTGTTAGAATTTAAAATCTTTGAATCAAAGCATAGTTCAGGGTGATGTGATCAAAGTGTTATTCGCCCATGTGAGTGAGTGAAACCTAATACACATAAAATTCATTGCGATTTGGTGATTAAAAATAATAATTTTACAAAATTTAGAAAAAAAATAAGAAATCAATAGGAAATCAGTAGTCATTGACATATATGGCAAAGAAAATGAACAAGATACTGATGCAATCCTGGGCATAAATCGAGGTAATGAAAATAGAAAGTCATGCTAAAGTGCCATTAAATCTGATGAAGTAATTTTAATGGTAGTGTCAGATCAATAATTTGCAAATGAAAGTGAATTAGTCACATGATGATCCATAACACAATGTTTATGAATTAAGGGAGTGGGAAGCACACTGTCTATGATTGAAAGAAAAGTTATCACCAGAGAAGAAGACAGAATCAAAGAAATAATTGCAAATGTTCAAGACCAAACATTTTGTTCAGTATGACAATGCAGACTTCCTAGGGCAAAATAGAAAGGACAGAAGAGTAACTACCAAGAATTGATTGGTTAGCCAGGAGAACCAACAAATAAATTCTGAGGTTTTAGGTTTTGATAAAAGATAGAAAGAAGTAAATGTGCTGCAAAAGGTGTTTTCAGACATCATTTAAAAATGTAGGTAAAATTAAGTTGGATTTTCTAGCATCATTGTAGCAGGTGATGTCTCTGGACTTCCTGCAGTGCGACACTTCCAATGCCTCAAATTCCTTTTTACACCTGTGACTTTGTGCTACTTTTACAACTTCCTAGTGATGTAGGCAGTTTAGTGTTTCAGCTTCATGTTATCTAATGTATAATACATAGTAAACTCAAAGTGGCAAAGTAATTTGAAATCTAGGAATCAAAAGTGAATGCCCCAATCTGGACTTCGTATTTTCTACCTCAACAATATCTTCTGAGGTATTAATTTTGCTGGAATTTGTAAAATATGTTTTCTGTAAAGTTCATGTGATTTCATTGCAATAATCCTCTATGAATATGTCTTACATAATAGTTTATAAAGCTTATTTGAGTTAATAATACAAACTCAATTGGAATTGATAGCTTATACAAATGGAAATCTCTGTGGTTGAAAAAGTAAGTAATTTATCTCCTGAAATACAAAAGGTTATGTATTAATTTTGAAATAAAATGAAACAAAAATGCAAGGAGAGAAGGACAGTAGATGTTTTCCTCTAGGAAAAAGTGCAGCTGATTTTACATTGTGGGTCCCATGAAAAAGATTGTGTCCCATTTAATGACACATCAGTGCAAGTAACATCCTAGAATCACAGGACTTTTATGAAATGCCATGTATGGTAACCGTGCTAAAATGAGAAACACCTTTTTTATTCAGATGTATGTTTCACAAGTATTCTTTTACCATGAGCATGATCTTTATTGAATGACATTTAGTGTTTTACAGTTTTCTAACAGGAACAGGACATCACCAAATTTGTTTGCATTTTGGTAATCGCATATAACCAGGACTAGAGCACCACCGAATGAAACACATTTGCAACTGAGAAAAACAGCTTTTAATTGAGTATCGCAAAGTGAATCAGAAATACTAACGAAATAGGAAAAAATAGAAATCTAAATAGATATTTGCTTTAAAGTATCTTAATTATTACTGAAATCCGTGCAGAGATATTACTGTATTTGCTTTAAAATACTATGAAAAAATATGGTTTTGCGAGTCATTTGGTTTGTGATATAATGAACCAAATGGCTTGATGAAAATTTGGATAAATTCCAGCGCAACAGCCACTATTCAAATTGATAGTGACAGCTCATTCTGAGGGAAAAATGTTACTTTCAAATGATTGATATGAACTCAAAAGGGTGTGAAGAACTATAGTGTACTTTGTGCATAGAAGTTGTGACAGGTTGGCACGTCTCTAATTCTGATTTAAAACAAGCCAAGGCCCTGCAGTTTCCAATGCCATTAAGCTCATACACCACATGAAATTATTTGATTCACTGGAATATTCCACAAAGCAAAATGTGCCAAACTTTCAAAACTGAAAGTCTGATTTTTATATTAGACTGGCATGTCATCTACTGAAACAAATTTCAAAATTTTTTTTCCAGTAATAGGAGGGAAATATTCATACATATTAATCAAACTTAATTAAAACTTAGTAAATGCTGTTCTTTAATTGTGAAATTTAAAAGTGTACCAGGTGAAAGAAAATAGAGCCCCTGCCATAAAAGTAAGGCATTAAAACTTGACATTGATAAAATGGGATCATTACTCTTTTGGATGAAAAATGGGGCTAAATGCAGATTAATGGCAAAGTTCTTCAATTTTGCTCTTTTAGATTTTACTGATTTGGCATGTATACATTTTAATTTCTTAATTGTATTCCCAAAAAGAACAATTAGTGTTTTTCTGATACACAATCAATCAAAGGAGAATATCTGTACAACAGTTTTGGTTTTTTTTTTTTTTTTTTTTTTTTTAATTCTGTTTTTACAAAGATTCCATTGTCACAAAGCAGAATCACCTTACTGAAACCCCTGCTAGAACTGACTTTTCTCATAGTTGTGACTTCCTAAAAAGCTTAAGGTGGTTGTGTATTTGGCAAGATGTTTTAAGCATTGTGGTCCCCTTTTTCCTAATGTATATATGGTATTTGTCATGGACTGCTGTTTTTGTTCAGGCTAGCCTGCTATAGTATAACCCCACAGACTGACTGGCTTACAAAAAAACCCAGAAGTTTGTTTCTCACAGTTCTGGAGGCTGGAAAGTATAAGGTCATGGCTCAGGCAGATTGGGTCTGGTGAGGACCCAATTCCTCACAGATGGCCCTCTTCTCACTCTGGTCTCACATGAGGAAGGGGCACAGGATCTCTCTGGGTCTCTGTAATCAGAGCAATAATGTCATTTACGAGAACTCCACCTTCAGGACCTAATCATCTCTCAGAGGCCCCACCTCTTAATAACCTTGAGGGTTAGGATTTCAACATATAAATTTTGAGGACATATACATATTCAGTCCATTGCAATTGCTATAAACAATGTTGGCCAGAAACCAGAAGGGGACATAGATGAAGGAAATAGCTATATATGTATATTTTCACATATTATTATTCTCTTATGTGTCAATGAAAGGGGCAGGAATCAAATGCAAAGCGTTCAGAGTCTCACTGAGAAGGTCAAGCTGTAAGTAGCTTTAGGTAAGGCTTGAGAGAAGCACTCAAAAATATTTTCAGGGATATGCCTGTCTGTGTTTTGGCTCCATGCTCGTACAGGCTGACTCCATTCTCTTGAGGGATGTTTCTACATGGTGGAACAAATAAGCACTAGAAGGTTTAGGCTACAATGTATCTTAGTCTTAATAACCTTTAAAAGAAAATGTCATCTTTCTGTGTCCTTTCAATTCAGTAAAACAAATCTGACTGTCCCAGTTTGTGTCATATGCCGTTTTCTCAACCAAAAACCATGCCCAAGGAGCTGGCAGATACTGGCTGACCCGGCTCATAATTCTACCACTGTGTTTCTTATGCTGAAGGCCTCACTTGACCACATCGAGTAAGGGAGGAATTATCCCCCCAAAAAACATAGGATTCTGTTACTAGAATAAAAAAGAACAATGTTAGACATTTTGAAAGAAACCATAAAATAGATAAATTATATCCCTGATGAATCTCTTTAATATTATTTTCTTCAATAGTCTGAAATTCTCATTTAAAAAATTTTACATTTATGTTTATACAAATATTATAATATCCAAATGTTGCCAGGTGGCAAGTTATCTATAATGCAAATTAAGAAGGAAAAGGCCATCATGGTACAAAAACAGACACATAGACCAATGGCACAGAATAGAGCCCAGACACAAGGCTGCACACCTACAACTGTCTGATTTTCAACAAACTGACAAAAACAAGCAATGGGAAAAGGGCACTCTATTCAACAAATGGCGCTGGGATAACTGGCTAGCCATATGCAGAAGATTGAAACTGGATCCTTTCCTTACACCATATACAAAAATTAACTCAAGATAGATTAAAGAGTTAAATGTAAAACCCACAATTATAAAAACCCTGGAAGACAACTTAGGCAATACCATTCTGGACTTAGGAATAACAAAGATTTCATGACAAAGACACAAAAAGCAATTGCAGCAAAAGCAAAAATTGACAAATGGGATATAATTAAAGAGTTTCTGCACTCTTTGTGCAGAAACTAACAGAAAGCTAAAAAGAACTTAAACAAATTTACAAGAAAATACCAAATTACCCCATTAAAAAGTGAATAAAGGACATGCACAGACATTTTACAAAGGAAGACATACATACCACCAACAAGCACATATAAAAAGTTCAGCATCACTGATTATTAGAGAAATGCAAATCAGAACCACAATCGGATATCTTCTCACAGCAGTCAGAATGGCTACTAATAAAATGTCAGAAAATAACAGATGCCAGTGAGGTAGTGGAGAAAAAAGAATGCTTGCACACTGTTGGTGGGATTATAAATTAGTTTAACCATTATGAAAAACAGTGTGGTGATTACTTCAAAGACCTATCCTAAAACAGAAACACTGTTTGACTCAGAATTCCCATTACTGGGTACATACCCAAAGGAATGTAAATCATTCTATCTTAAAGAAATGCATGCCTATGTTCATTGCAGCACCATTCACAATAGCAAAGGCATGGAATCAACCTAAATGCCCATCAAAGGAAAACTGGAAAAAGAAAATGTGGTACATATACACCATGGAATACTGTAGGGAGACCCCCTGAAACTATTGCTATGGCATAAAAGATGAAATGTTCCTGATTATTGTAAATACAAAATTGTGTGCAGGATTGTGTAAAGACAATGCCAGGTTGGACTGCCAGAATGAGCCAACAGCACGTGATGTGCTTCCCCCTACAGAGAGTCTATGAATGGACTTGCAGTCAGGGAGGTTTCACATCACCAAGATTCCTATCCCAGAAAAACAGATGTTCATAGCTCTGGGAATGGAATGTGACCCTTGTGGAGAGCCTATAAATGGACGCATGTCGGGGGGGGGAGGCGCGCCTGTCCATATGGATAAGATAGGGCTACAAACACCCTCATCTTGCCACGGCTCTTCTAGGCCTCTTTAGGGTTAAGGCATACTCCCTTCTGAGGATTTCTGGTCTAATCGTTTGTCTAGCTTCACGTCCTGTTACTATGGATTTTTTGTACCCAGCTCTTGCTGCAACTGTTACTGCTGATTAATATCTTGCTAATCATAGGTTATGGAAAGACTGTGTTTCTGTTTTAAGGCTCTGTTAGAAACTACTGATGCACACACTATATTGTAAATTCTTACCTCTGTATACTGTACTTCTGTATACAGATGTTATGTTAAAGAATTACTTCATGCCCATGTGACCATCTCACTTCATAAACAAATGACCCTAAATCCCTCACTAACCTACCCCGGCCCTCACTAAACATAATAATAAATGCTGGTATATCCAGTTCATTGTTGGCACACCACGGGACCAGAAGGCGGTAACACCCCTGGACCCAGCTTTCTCTATCTTGTGTGTGTCTATTATTTCTCGACCTGCCAATCCACCTGGGAACAAAGAGAGAGCCTCGTTACATTGCGGGCTGCTGGCCAGATCCCACAATAAAATACTATGCAGTTATAAAAAACAAGTTCATGTCCTTTGCAAGAACATGGATGGAGCTGGAGGTCACTATCCTTAACAAACTAATGCAGGAACAGAAAACCAAATACTGCAAGTTCTCACTTACAAGTGGGAGCTAAATGATGACAACTTATCAACAAATACAAGAAAAAACAGACACTGAGGCCTCCCACTGGAGGGTGTGAGAAGAGAGAGGATTAGAAAAAATGGTGGGTACTAGGCGTAATATCTGCGTGTCAAAATAATCTATAAAACAGACTCCCATGACACAAGTTTACCTACATAACAAAAATGCATATGTACCCATGAACTTAAAGTAAAAGTTAAATTTAAAAAAGAAATTCATTCATTAAACAACAGGTGAGTTTTTCACTAAAAGTAAAATCATATTTATGCCTTAGTATACCCAAGCAGATGTGCTTGGTTGTATTTTACTTTTTGAAATATACAGCAGAACTTTCATTTGTCAAACTTCAGGGTTGTTTACTTTAGCTGGCAGTATTAGAACTGGGAAATTTAGAGGAACAGCTTCGATAGAGTTCTTCATTAAGAAAAATGAGAAATTGCTAAAACTTAAAAGATGTTTCAAAAGGATCAAATATGTAAAGATAAATGTCTAGAGTACAGATTTAGTTTAAAACCAAATGATTTAAGATGTATAAATTCAATGTTTTTATTTTTTATCTGTGTACATTATTCTACTTTGTATATTGCTTGAAGTCATTCATTTAAAAATCTGTCTGGAACAATCATATAAGTCACATGGTCTAAAAAGGCCACCAAAGTACCCATTCTTCCACACATATACACATAACACTGAATTTTCTCATCACCGCATAATTCTAGTTACAGTAAACATCAACCCTAGTTTATGCTTACAAGCTCAGTGCTCATGAGTAATTATTGCTTTAAATCCAATAATCTTTTTTTTCCTTTTTTTTTTTTTTTTTTGGTGTTCTTTAAGAAACCTTAATCAATATAATCTGAGATCTTAGGTACATAAAAGAAGCCAAGGAATATGGCACAGAGACAAAACCAGCAGAGCATGTAAAGGCTGAGCTAGAAATAGAAATATTCAACTTGAACTTTAAAAAGCAAACTTGATAGATGGTGAGTTATATTTGCTCTAGGAAGGCTTAAGCTGTGTAACCAGTACAAATGCACCAGGAAGTTAAAATTCCATTGACCTTGGCAATGTCAGAAGGGAAATATATTCATGGAGATCAGCTCTGCTGAAATTAATCTCATGTGTTGATAAAATAAAAGCGATGTTTCCTTCTCAAAAAGACATATTTGGCTTCTTTTACCTACTGCATGCTTGGGGCAGAAAAACTACTCACTGTGGCATTGTGGACTTAAAAAAAAAAATCTCATTTACTATTTGTCACAGTAAGTCAATCATGGAGTATCAGTGCTGTGAGGCAGTTTAGAAATCTATGTTTCTTTTAGTCTCTCATTCAGAGTCTACAAAAGATACCTAAGAATTTAGTGACCTTTTACACTGAATTTTGAAAAAAATATATAATTCTTTTAAACAATGTATAGACATGAAACTTCAATTTCTACTCTAAGATTGAGCAATATCTTTATTAGTAGAATATTTTAAAGTTGTTTATTAAGATTTAGGAGCATGATTCTGGACAGTCAAATGATGCAAAAAAAAAATACATTCTAGGTCTATGTGTTTAAACTTTTTATTTTAGGACAGTTGTAGATTGAGAGGGAATTTGTGATGATAGTACAGAGAATTCCCATATAACCTACACTAATATTCTTGTATTATTGACATATTACATGAATATGGTGTATTCACTACAATTAATGAACTAATGGGACACATTATTAGTAACTAAAGTCTATGCCTTTTTCAGAATGTCTCAGTGTTTACTTGCTGTACTTTTACTGGTCCAAGTTCCCGTTCAGCAAACCACATTACATTTAGTGGTCATGTAGCTGAAGCTTTCCTTGACAGTGACAGAGTCTCAGACTTTTTATGATTTTCATTTCTTTCAAAGTGTGAAAAGTACTGGTCAGCTTTTTTCTAGAATGCCGCTCAATTGGATTTTTCTGATACATTGGGTTATGAGCGTTTGGGAGGAAGATCACATTGGTGAACTGCCATTTTCATAATGTATGAAAAAATGTTCCCTTTCTTGAGTAATAAGAAAAATGGAAGTAAAAATCACAATTGCTATATCGAATATCTACCAAAATGTAAAACTGAGAGACAGACAATATAGTCAATGAGAATGTGGAGTAACTAGATAGAGCACATATACCCTGCTGTTAAGAGGATACTTTGGTGCAACCTATTTGAAAAATAATTTGACAGAATTTGTTAAAGTTACAGGTTGTAATATGACTCCTACATAAGTACTTAATGAAAATATATACATATTTTACCCCAAAGAAATATAAAAATAGGCCGGGTGCAGTGGTTCACGCCTGTAATCCCAGCACTTTGGGAGACCAAGGTGGGCAGATCACCTGAGGTCAGGAGTTCGAGATCAGCCTGGTCAACATGGTGAAACCCTGTCTCTAACAAAAGTACAAAATTAGCTTGGTGTGGTGGTGCACACCTGTAATCCCAGCTACTCGGGAGGCTGAGACAGGAAAATCATTCGAATCTGGGAGGCAGAGGTTGCAGTGAGCCTGCAAGTTTCTTGTATGGATTTGAACGCCGAGAGAGTGTCAACAAACAACACGAGGCAATGTGGAGCAACAGGCTGTTTTAATGAGCGTCTGGGTGCAGGCAGGCTGGGGCCTAAAATGGCATCAGCCCCAAGTGAGGACAGGGCATGGGTTTTATAGTCCTCTGTAAATACGAAGTGTCCCTGTCTGACGTGACTGCTACGTAACACCAGGACAGCCTCGTTCTGAATCTTCAGGGGTTACGTATCTTCTGGCCAGCTCTCTTCCTGCTTCTGCTATCTTGCTGACGCACGCTGCTGGCGCAAGTGGTCTTGAGCCTTGGGACTGGGTCTGAGGAGGGGGCAGCTACCCATTCCCTTAAGTTTTCAGGCCCCAGGGAGAATCTTTCAGAGCTGAGATCGCACCCTGTACTCCAGCCTGAATGACAGAGTGAAACTCTATCTCAAAACGAAAAGACATATAAATATAATGCAAAACAATAGCATTCCAAACAGTGTAAACATGAAACTACCCAAATAGTATTCTACGTAAGAATGAATAGTATACTGTTTGGAATGCTTAGCTGCTCATTTGCACTAATCATATTTTAAGTATTAAGTACCTGTACGTGAATAATGGCTACTGTTATTTTACAGCATCAATATGACAGGTCAGATATAGAAGTACTCTAGTACTGCAGAAAGTTCTATTGTGAATACTGAGAATGAATTATTTAAAACTATATATAAAATAATATGGATGAAAATGAAAATCACAATGTTAAGTAAGAGAAGTGGAAATAAGAGTATACGCTGTATATGTTTATTTATATAAAATCTAGAACCTGGTAAAATATGTCTATGGTCTAGAAGTCAAGTCGGATTCTCCTTAGAGGGTTTAGTGTCCAAAAGAGGCAAGGCAGTTATCTGTGGTCCTGTTTATGTTTTCTTTTTCAAAATCTAAATGGTAGTTACGTGGAGACATTTACTTGGTGAAAATTCATTGAAGAGAACACCTATGATTTGTGTGCCTCTCTGTATGGTTTATGATACTTCAATATAATGTTTACAAATAGGAAAAAATATGTCACACTATCAAGAATTACTATTTATGCCCCAAAGCAGTTGGATATGGAAGTATTTCAGCATGCATAACAAAAAGACAAACAATAACAGCAACAACCGCATCTGAGCTCTGAGTCAGTGATTCACAGTAATTGGTCAATAATCAGCAATCCACAACACTAAAGACGGTACACATTTCTATTTTATGAAGAGAGGTTGCCAGTGCCTTCCACATCAGATTCAATTCACATATTTGCTTCCATGATTCCTCTCTGTTGTGATCCTCTAACGTAGTATCCTATATGTGTTAGAGTCGGTTATTATGCTGTTCAGACTTTGTTCACAGCTTTTATTCCTGCCTGCCTGCAGATCATGCAAATATATCTTTAATAAAGTTACAAATACTCTTCTAAATAGTGAGTATTTCAAATTCAGATATTTCATTCATCTTTGGTTATAAATATACTGTGCCCATAAGTATGCATAGTTAAGTATTTAGTATTATTAAATATATCACCATTGATGGTCTTAGGATATGCCAATTTTTATCATATCTGTTTTAGTTAAACTTCCTTTGGCCCTGACTCTGAAACTTCAAGATTTTAAATACCCTAAAAGGTATCGTGTGATTTGCTTTGCTTTGTTTCCTTATTCGCAATACACATGTAAATACCAGTCTTTATTTATACAAATTAAAGAATTCATTCATTACCACGATCAATAATAGATATCAAAGATATTGATTAAGTAGATATGAAAGCCAAAGCAAGAGGATGTAAGAAACAAGGTTAAGTCAGACATAAGAAAAGTACAAAAAGGCATTTTGAAAGTCTAGAACAATTGTTATAGGGAAGCAATACAGATATTTTACTATAAAATTTTCATCTCTCAATTTGTGAAACATAAGTCAGTCCATGATTCAAAGCATCTGTAGGAAACTAAAACAAACGAGTAAACAAAAACATGTGTTAAGATTTACTAAACAACCATAGAGAACCTACAGGCTGGACGTGTATTCCATGGCTGGTTGGTCACAGAAATATACATTTACACATATAAGTAATAAATACACATAAGAGTTTTGACAAATGATCAGGTAAGGAGAGCTACATCAGTGCAATGAACCCCAAACCCTCACTTATTAACTCCAGTAAAAGAAGGTTAAAAATGCAAGCTTACATATTTTTAAATGACCATTAGGTAAACTCTAAGAATAATAATGACAATGACTATCTAGAGTGACATGATATTTTCTAGTACATGGGGCCTAAGTGAACTCTGCATTTAATGTATAGTCATCTAAGAGTCCAAAACATATTCTGGTGATATCTTTAGGTAACTAAATGACATTTATAATTATCAATTCAGATTATATTCTCTTAAAAGTTAGACATTGTAATCTTCTTTTAGTGAGTCGAGTAAGACTGCTAGACCATCCTAAGATCATCGTAAGAAATATTTTTATTTTACAGTTATACATTTAGAACAGATTTCTTAATAGAATAAATATCCTTGGCATCCATGGAGTATTAGCTGGTTTGATAACATGAGTTTAACACTTACTGGCTGGTAAATTCAGGCATGTTTCTTCACCACTGAATGTGTTAGTTTTCTCGTCTGTAAAATGGGGAGAATAATAAGTAGCTCTTTAAAAGTTTATATTGTACAATTAAATAAATATTTGTAATGAAAAGATAATTAACCAATACCCTAATGTGTAGGTTCCTGTTTTGTTCTTAGCTAGTTTAACACAATCTGCATTTAATACAACAACTACGGTGAATACTAATTGAAATTCAAGCAGTTAAGCTCCGGAATCTAAACTTCGCAAATAAGCTCACCTCTTCTGAGAGTTTAATATGTTACCTATAATAAGTACGGATTTATTCTATATATATCAAGTATCTTACTGTTAAAAGTACAATTATTAATATAATATCTATACTGACTGTAATCTCTAAGTTGCTTTTGTGAATATAGTCATGCTATCAGTCTGTTTATTATCATTTGTTTCTCATAAAATTATAGAGCATGAAATAAATTCCAGTTGTTTGGCTTCTCAATAAAAGTTATTTCTCAGTAGATGCTATTAACAAACAGAAGACTAAACACCATGTCTTAAATTACATTTCAGAATACTCACTGTAGGTAAAGTAATTTCTGTTGCTTGCCAAATGTGAAATTTACAATTCATGCAGTGAGTTGATAGAACTAGAGCTAGTTTTGTGAATGTTGAACTGTCAGTGGAACAGTTTTAAAATTTACAGCCTATAAAAGAACTCACAGACCTATTAACAAATTGAGTGCAGTTATTTCAGACAGAATCCTAACCAGATAAATGAATTTCTGTCCAACTCAGTGGAATACTGGCTTTCATTTTAGTGCTTTTGTTATTCTTTTTAGTTCCTGTCAGAAAAGTGACTTTTTTTGACATTACAAACTATTTGTGTAAAGAATAATATTAAAGATTTGAGTTGAGAATACTGATGTATTTGCCATGACATTCCATTTCTGGTAATTTTTAGTTAATCGAAATAAATGAAAAAAAAAAAAAACATTTTCTCGATGTAGTCCATTCAGAAAATATGGATATTATAATAATTTCAATATTTATTTCACGTCTTGTCCCAGCTAAAACGGAATCCAAATCCTGATGTTTAGTTTCCTCTGTATCATATAAATATCTACATTAGTTTTAATATAATGGAAGGAATGCAAACTTTCTTTTTGCAAATAAGTGCTGACGCCTATAATCCCAGCACAGCACTTTGGGAGGCCAAGGCGGTCAGATCACAAGGTCAAGATTGAGACCATCCTGCCTAACGTGGTGAAACCCCGTCTCTACTAAAAATACAAAAATTAGCTGGGCGTGGTGGTGCATGCCTGTAGTCCCAGCTACTCAGGAGGCTGAGGTGGGAGAATGGCGTGAACCTGGGAGGCAGAAGTTGCAGTGAGCCAAGATCGTGCCACTGCACTCCAGCCTGGCAAAAGAGTGAGATACCATCTAAAAAAGAAAAAAAGAAAAAAAAAGAAAAAAAAAAAAAAAGAAGAAATCATGAGAACCTACCACTTCCTACTACTTAAAATGTGACATTTAAGTCACTTAGTATTTCAAAGATTAATGAAACATATTAATCTTCCTCAGAGACTTAGAAGCACAAGAGGATGGTAGATAGGTAAGTCACTGACCAGCACATTCATATCCCTAGTTTTGAGTTTCCGAAGAGAATGTTTGTTGTAAGACATCTTCTCTTTGATGTGCTAGTGAAAATGAATTCAACTTAAAAACTGAACTCAGCATTTCCTCTTTTTGATCCCTGACTCAAACCCACTTCACCCCTGCTTTTTCTAACTTTATACAAATGGCACTAGTGGTCATCCAATTATAAACACATATATTTAAGGAAGGGTCCATCTCTTCACTTTTTCCCTCAGTAACCTTCGCCAACCATTTACTGAATACTATCAATTTCACTCTCAAACGTCTTTCAAGTTTCTTTTCACCTATGGATTCCTGCCATTAATAATTTACTTTAAGCAGATCCTCATCTTGAATCTCCAGGATTACTACAAGTATTTCATAAGTAATCTCTCTGCTCAAGTATCTTCCATCTTTACGTGAATTTTTCATACTGCTAAGGCAGTAATCAAGCCAAAACATATATCAAATCATAGCCTTCCCTTTTAAAAAACATTTTAGTAGACAATCCATGACCTAATTCTTTCTATTTCTCAAGTCCAGTCTTTCATCATTCTTTTATTTGCACTTCAAACTTAAATGATTCTAAAACCTCTTGTTTCTCCCAAACCTCTAGAATATATGATGATACAGTGACATTGGACATCCTGGTTACTTTATATAATGTTCCTCCTAGTTAGTGGCATCCGATGAATGTTCATTCAATAATTTTATCCAAGTGTTGTGTGTGTGTGTGTGTGTGTGTGTGTGTGTGTGTGTGTGTGTATAAAATTTACCTCAGTCTTTCCATAGAGAGAATTTATATCTCTTTAGTATAGATTTTTTTCTATCTTATACACACTTTACATTGTTTATGTGTGGTCCCAAATTTACTGACACTATATTCAGACATAAAGATAACTCATTTTATTCCTTCCTTGTTTCATTTCCTTTTAAGTCATTCTTCTCCATTAAAAATCCTCACTATGGTAAGAGAGATGGGGATTTGTTAAAATCTAGAAAAGTCATTCTAATTTGATAATTTTTATATGCCCATAAGTAATGCAGTTTCTGTTAGATAAAATGTTCTTTTAAAAGAATATTTTCCATACATACTTTATTGCTAATTTCCAAGATATGAAGTGGATTCACAGTGGACTCATGTGAATTATTTGACCATATGGGGGTCAAGTAAAAGTGATATCCTCAGTAGCCTCTGATTAGAAATCACTAGTCCAGATTTTGCTCTTAGTTGATACCTGCTTGTATCACCCCATGCTGTCATTGATGGCATATCTCATGCCAATTCCCAAACTTTTTTCCTATTAGTCTTCTTTTTGTATTAATTGTACATATTTATAGCATCTCCTGGGATGTGGCAGCTCTACATCAGCCCTTATTACTGCAGATGCCCTGTAGTCTATCTACATAGTCTCCACCTGCCATTTTGGGTCTGCTGTGATTCCCATATAACCATGAACCAGGAAGTTCATTTTGTATCTTTTGGCAACAGAGATCCCATATTAAGATTTCCATATTATATTATAAGGGACTATATTATCCACTCCCATATTAACACTGTTCATATAAGATAAAAATGGAGAAAAACTTTGAATATTTAAAGAGAGGACTTCCTTCTGTATAGCCACACTCAATAAGGTCATACCGTAGTTTCTACAATGAAGTGCTGTGAGATGGAGAGTACTAAACAATAAGAAAGATGAGATCTTTCTTCCTTACGCATTTTTCTTAAATATTCCAATATTATCTCACCCCTCAAATATTATCCTAGCCCTCCAATATTATTCCATTCTTGCATCGACAGAGGGGTATTCTGGCCTTAGGTTTTATTATATTCAATGTTACTTATCACTTTTTATTTTTACAGTGTATGTGTGACAGAAAGGAAAATTTCTTTCACAGCCCTTCTTGCTTAATTGAGGCCTCCACTACATAAAACACTAAAATGATCAAGAAGACCAATCAGGTGCCAATGAAATTAATAAAATATGCTTCTTTTTAAAAAATGCTTAGATTGCAAGTCCATAATCCCATGGTTGACAATTATATTCAATCAATAAATTGCTAATTCTACAGGATGAACACACCTTCACTGAAGCTCAGAAGTTCATGGTATCAGTTGGTTGTCCCAGGGCAGCAATATTTACATGCCATAAGATACCTGAAAATGATTTAACACCATCACTAGTCAACAAAATCAAACATTTGCCTGAACATGTGACCAAATGTTTTTCTGATATGATATACATATACATACACACACATATACACACATATAAAACACACACATACCCATGTATACACATATGTATATAACATTCATATATATTAAAAGGTCTTTTTATATTTAATTTTTATATAATCTGTTATAGGATGTTCTTTCAATTTACTTATTTTGAACAACAAAATACTGTTCAGAGAAGATTTCAATAGAATTAAAACTCTTGATGATGTCATTTGTTTAAAAAATTATTTTGTCTTCATTTTTTCCACAACTGTATTGTGTAAGAATACACATAACATAACATTTACTGTCTTTACCATTATTAAATATACAGTTCAGTGGTATTAAGTATCTTAATATTGTGTAACAATCACCAGGATTAATCTCCATAACTCTTTCCATCTTGCAAAACTGAAGCTCTCTGCACATTAAACAAGAATTCCTCATTACCCCATTACCCCAATGCCTAGGCACTGGCAACCACAGTTCTACCTTATGTCTCTATAATGTTGACTACACTAAGTACTTCACGTAAGTGAAATCATCCAGCATATATCTTTCCTGTGACTTGCATATTTCACTTAGCACAATGTGCTCCAGTTTCATCTATGTGATAGTATATGTCAGAATTTCTTCCCTTTTTAAGCCTAAATGATATACCATTGTATGTATAATTCATTTTTCAATTCAATCATTCATTAGAGTTTTCCCCACATCTTAGTTACCGTGAATGATGCTATGAACATGGTATATGAATATCACTTTGAAATATTACTTTCAAATATTTTGAGTATATAACCAGGAGAGGAATTGTTGGACTATGTGGCTAGTATGTTTTAATTTTTTTGAGGAACTCTCATACTGCTTTCTGCAGTGGCTGTATCATTTTACATTCTCAATGTACACAAAAGTTCTAATTTCTCCACATACTAACCAACACTTGTTGTTTTCCATTTTTTGATAGTAGCTACTGTAATGAGTGTAATATGGACTATGGTGTTAATTTAATGTTGAACTTCATTCTTTTGTATGTATGGCAGTTTTCCCAGAATCTTTTTTTGAAAAGACTATTTTCCCAATCGAATGGTCTTGGCACTCTTGTTAAAAATAATTTGACTACGTATGTGAAAGCTTATTTCTGGAATCTCTGTTCTATTTTATTAGTCTATGTGCCTGCATTTAGGAAAGCACCATGCTGTTTTGATTAACATAGCTTTGTAGCAAATTTTGAGGCAGGAAGTTGTGTCCTCCAGCTCTGTTCTCCTTTTTCAGTAAAGTTTTGCTATTTGTGGTTCCTTGAGACTTTAACTTTCCTGATGGTGTTATTTGAAGCAAAAAAGGTTCTAATTTTGATGAAGTCCAATTTATCAATCTTTTCTTATTTACTTATTTATTGTCTTTCTGGTGTTATAGCTAAGAAACCACTGCCCAATTCCAGGTCACAAAACTTTATCTCTGTTTTCTCATAAGATTTATAGAGTTTTAACACTTAGATTTAGGTCTTTGAATCGTATTGAGTTAGGTTTTTATAGATTGTGAAGCAGAGGTCCAAATTTGTTCTTTTGAAAAATAATATTAAGCTGCCCTAGCACCATTTGTTGAAAAGACAATTATTTTCTCATTAAATGATTTGACACTCATGTCAAAAGTCAATTGATCATAGATGTTGAATTTATATTCCATTGATTGATCTATCTATCTATCTATCTATCTATCTATCTATCTATCTATCTATCTGTCTATCTATCTATCTACCTAATCTATATATGCCATCACCACACTCTTTTGATAATTGTTGCTTTGTTGTGAGTTTTAAAATTGGGAACTATGAGACCTTCAAGTTTTTCTTTTTTGTTATCAGTATTGTTTTGTCTATTCTGGGTCCTTTGAATTTTCATACACATTTTAGAATAAGTGTGCTCATTTTTTGCAAAAAGAAAAATCAGTTGAAAATTTCTAATGGTCACGTTGAATTTGTAGAGCAATTTGAGGGTATTGCCATCTTAACAATATTGAGACATACATTTCAAGAACAAGAAGTATCTTTCCATTTATTTAGGTCTTCTTTAATTTTTTTCTGAGACTATATTGTTGTATTTGGTGAACAAATCTTGTACTTATTTGGTTAAACTATTTCCTAGTGTTGATTGTTTTTGATGTTAGTGTGTAGAGGACTACGTGCTCACAAAGGAGACGTTCCCAATAAGTCCTGCTCTTGCAAATGAAGCAGGGCGTTCCCGATAAGTCCTGCTCTTGCAAACGAAGCAGGGTGTTCCTTCCCTGTTTGCAGGGAGGACAAAGGAGCCAGCTGCAAACAGCAGACCCTGGGGGTTTGTTTATGTGTAAACATCTTGAAAATCCAGAAAGTCAGGGAAACGTCAGAAAAACAACAATGTGTCTTGTGACTTGGTAACATTCCACAAACGACTGTATAAAATAAAGCAGAGCGTGTCGTTCAGTGCGGCCACCATGTTTGTCTTGTCTTGTGTTGTCTTGTGTGTTCATTCCTTTGTTTAGGAAACACGCGGACCCCAACATAGTGTAATGAAATTAAATTTCATTTAAATAATTTTAATTTTCAATGAAGTTTTATTTTCATTGCTAATGTATAGAAATACAACTGATTTTTATATTGATTTTTTATCTTGAAGTTTTGCTCAACTTGTTTGTTAGCTCAAATGTCTTCTAAAAATTCTTTAGGGATTTTTGCATCTAAAAACATGTCAGCTGAGAATAAGTATACTTTCTTCCTTTCCAATCTGGATGTTTTTCTTCCTTTGCTTTTTTCCGTTAAACTCTTTTTACAAATTAAACTTTTTAGTTTGCAATAATTTAAGATTTACATGCATGTAGAAGAATAATGGAGATCTTGTGAATTCATTTTATTTATTTATTTATTTATTTATTTATTTATTTATTTTGAGAAGGAGTCTTGCTCTGTCACCCAGGCAGGAATGCAGTGCGCAATCTCAGCTCACTGCAAGCTCCACCTCCCAGGTTCATGCCTTTCTCCTGCTTCAAACTCCCGGGTAGCTGGGGCTACAGGTGCCCGCCACCATGCCTGGCCAATTTTTTTGTATTTTGAGTAGAGACGGGGTTTCACCATATTAAGCAGGATGGTCTCGATTTCCTGACCAAGGCAGGATGGTATTGATTTCCTGATCTCGTGATCTGCCCACTTCGGCCTCCCAAAGTGCTGGGATGGCAGACGTGAGCCACTGCATCCAGCTGATCTTGGGGATTCATTGCTGAGTTCCCTCCAATGGCAATGTCTTGCAAAACTATAGTATGATATCATAGCTATGATATTGATATTGGTGATGTCAACACACAGAACATGGTTCTCACTATGCTAATTCCTCATTTTGCCCTTTTATTGACCTGCCCACTGCCTTCCCAAACCTTACCCTTCATAGCCCTTAGTAATCAATAATCTGTCTTTGATTTCTGTAATTTCATTGATTCAAAAATATTATATGAGTGGAATCATACAGTTTGTTTTCTTTTGAAACTTTTTTTTTTTTCTCTTAGCATACATCTCTGGATTTTAATCCATGTGGTTGCATGTATCAATAGTTCATTTTTTCTTTTAAATGGTAGAGTTGTATTCCTTGCTGTAGATGTACCACAGTTTGCTTAACCATTCCTTTATGGAAAGACATCTAAGTTCTTTCCAACTTTTGGCTATTACAAATAAGAATTGGGTGAATATTCATGCATAGGATGTTGTGTCAACATATGTTGTCCTTTCTCTAGTGTAAATGGTGAGTAGTCCATTTGCTGGATCATAGTATAGTTGCATATTTAATTTTTTAAGAAAATGCTAAGTATTTTGCATAATGGGTTTACCATTTTACATTCCTACCACGGATATTTTAGTTATACAATTACTCCACATCCTTGTGAGCATTTACTGGTATCACTATTTTTGTTTTCTTATTTTAGTTATTTTGATAGATTTATATAATCTCTCCTTGTGTTTTCATTTATGTATTTATTTATTTATTTTGAGACAGGGTTTTACTCTGTCATCCAGGCTGAAGTGCAGTGGTGCAATCACAGATCACTGCAGTCTCAACTGCTCAGGCTCAAGTGATCCTTTCACTTCAGCCTCCCAAGTAGTCTAGACTAGGTACAGGCCACCACGCTTAGCTAATTTTTCTTTTCTTTTCTTTTCTTTTCTTTTTAGGTAGACAGGGTTTTGCCACGTTGCCCAGGTTTGTCTCCAACTCCTAAGCTCATGCCATCTGCCCAACTCAGCCTCCCAAAGTGCTGGGATTACACATGTGACTCCGTGTGCTTTTAATAAAAAATTTCCTAAAGATTGGTGATGTTGAATTTCTTTTTGCATACTTATTTGCCTTCTGTGTAACTTATTTGATAAAATGTCTTTTCAGGTCTTTTAGCCATTTAAGAAACACTGAATTATTTGTTTTTTCACTGTTGAGTTTTTTGAGTTCTAAATGTATTCTAAATACTAGTTTATCAATTGATATATTGCTTAAAATATTTTCTTCTGCCTTTATCTTGAATTTTTATTCTCTTTACATCGTCTGGAGTAGAAAAAAGTTTTAATTTTGTTGAGTTTTAATTTATCAATTCTTCTTTTTATGGGTTATAAAAATGCTTATTGTATCAAGTCGAGGAATTCCTTGCCTAGCTCTAGATCCTGAATATTTTCTCATTTTTTGGAAAAAAAAAAAAATTGTAGCTCCTTATTTTGCATTTAAATCTAATAGCATTTTGAGTTAACTTTATATAAATATTAAGCATAAACTAAGCTTATTTTTTTCCCCTCTTTTTGGCCTTGGGGTGACCAATTTCTCCAGCACCATTTATTGCAAAGGATAGCTTTCTTCCATTAAATTGCATCTGATTGTGTATAAAATCAGTTATGACATATATATGTGTGTGTATATATATATCCATCTATTTCTAGATTCTCAATTCTACTTGATACATCTATGTGTGTATCTCTATGTCAACACCACAGTCCTGATCACTGTTATTATACAGTTAGTCCTGGAACTGAGTAGGGATGTCCCCTTACCCCATTTTTCCCTTCCAAAATTGTTTTAGCAATTCTACTTCCTTTGCCTATACAGAAAAAGTTTAGAATTATATTGCTTATATCTACTAAAAATCTTGCTGAGATTTTGGTAGAAATTGTGATAAACTTCTTTTCAATTTGGAGAAAATTGGCAAATTTACCATATTGAATCTTCCAAACCACGAATTAAGATTTGTTTCTTCAGTTACTTAAATCTGCTTTGATTAATCTTGTAATTTTAAAATATTTTACTATATAAATCTTGTACCTGTTTTGAAAGACTTACACCCAGGTTTTGTTGCTTTCAGTAATTGTAAATAGTACCATGCTTTCTATTTTTGTGGCAAGTATATAGAAAAAGAATTGATTTTGTATGTTTATACTACTTCTTTGATCTTGCTGAACCCACTGTTATTTCTAGAAGTCTATTTATAGACTCCTAGTGATTTTATACATAGATCATTAGGTAATCAGCAAAAATCACTTTCATTTTTTCTTTGTGATCTGAATGTTTTTATTTTCTTTTGTAGCCTTATTTTACCAGCTAGAAACTTCAGTATGATGTGGCATAATAGTGGTGAGAGTGAATATCCTTTTCTCATTACAAATGTTAGAGAGAAAGCACTTAGAAGTTTACTATTAAGTATAATATTAGCTAAGTAGAAGATACTTATGGCTTGAGATAATGGCCTTTGCTGTTTTCCTCAGAGTTTTTATATGTAATCATTGTTGAACTTTGTCAAATAATTTTTTTGCATTCACTGAAATAATCATATGGCTTTTCTTCTTTAACATCTTAGTATGGTGTATTATTTTGAATGATTTCCGATATCAAATCAGCTTTGCATCTCTGGAATCAACTTATTTGGTCATGGTGTGGAATTAATTTTTATGTTAGTAAATTCTGTTTGCTAAATTTTGTTAGAAACTTTGTACTTTGTACCTATATTCATGACAGATATTACCTTTCTTCCTTTTCCCCCTTTTCTATCTCTTTCTAGTTTTGATATCTAGGTAATTCTAGATTCATTTAAAAAAATGGGAAATGTTTCCTCCTCTTTGATTTCTTGGAAGAGATTGCGAGGAATTGGCTTTTCCTTAAACATTCGGCAGAATTATTTAGGAAAATCACTTGGGTTTAGAGGGTTTTTCATTGTTGTTTTTAATCACAAATTCAATTTTCTTAAAAATTAATAGGACTATTCAGTTTCCTTTATGCTGGATGAATTTTGGGAATTTGTACTTTTCTAGGATTGGCCCATTTTATGTAACTTGTTGAATTTCGTATGCAGAGCCTTTTGTGGTTTGTTTGATTATGATTTTAGTGTCTGTGTGGTCTGTTGAGATTTTCCTTCTTCATTATTAGTAACTTGTGTCTTTTCCTCTTTGTCAGTCTTGTAAGAAGTTTGTCAAATACATTGATCTTTACAAAGAACCGGCTCATTTTTTATTGATTTTCTCTATCACTTTTTCTGTTTACAATTTTATTTCTTCCTGTTCTTATCTTTATCACTTCCATCCTGCTGCTTGTCTTGGGTTTATTTTGCTCCTGTTTTTCACGGTTTTAGAGATGTATGACAAAATGAGTATTTGTGCTACCCTGACCAAATTCATATGTTGAATCCCTAACTTCTACTGTGTGTGATTGTATTTGGAGATGGGATTTTTAAAAAGACAATTAAAGTTGAATGATATCATAAGGGTGGGGCACCGATCTGACAGAACTAGTATCCTTATAAGAAGAGAGACAAATGAGCTCGTTCTCTCTCTACACACATGCACCAAAGATGGCCATGTTAGGTCATAGTGACAGAGCTGCTATCTGCAAATCAGGAAGAGAGCCCTTACCAGAATCTAAATTGCTGGAAACTTGGCCTGGAACTTCTAGCCCCCAAAATTGTGAACAAATACATTTCTGTTATTTAAGTCAATCAGTCTATGATATTTTGTTATGGCAACCAAAGCAGACTAACAAAACCTGTCTACAGTGTTGTTGAGTGTGTCTTTGTTTGATATATTTCTCTTTTTAGTGGTTGCTCTATCTTATTGCAGTCTACTGGCATCAACTTTTTACCAGTTCATTAGTAGTTTAGAAGCCCTATTTCCCTTTATTGTCATAATTTATTATCATAATTATTTTCTATACCTACATTTAGAACCACATAGGACAATGTTATAACTTTTCTTCAACTTTCAAACATAATTCTCTCAAGACAAGAAAAGTCTATTGTATTTACCTATATTTGTGTGAAATGTGATTTTTTCCCTCGTTTCAATATTCTTTATTATTAATTTTATCTGTTTACAAAATTTTCTGTAGTCATTATTTTAAGGGAAATCTCCTGTAATTGAATTTTATTCTTTATTCTTTATCTGAGAATGTCTTTCTCCTTCATTTTGAGGGATATTTTCTCTGAATATAAAATTCTGGTGTGACAGTGCTTTTCATCTGTGTGTGTGTGTGTGTGTGTGTGTGTGCACATGTGCTTTCTCTCAATACATGAAAAATATGAAAAATATTGAGACATTTCCTTCTGGCTTCCACTGTCTCTGATGAGGCCTCCACTGTCATTCGAACTGTTTTTCCCCTACAGATAATATGTCATTTTACTCTCCCTTTTCTTTCAATATTTTTTCTTAGTATTTACTTTTCAGACATTCGATTATCATGTCTTTTGGTGTAAATGTCTTGGACTTTATCCTGTTTGCAGCTTGTTAAACTTTCTGACTTTCTAGATACATTTTCCCCAAATTTGGGAGACTTTCTGTCATCTATTTTTTTGAATAATGTTTTCAGCCTTGTTCATTTTTTTCTTCCTGAGAATCCAGGGACAAAAATTTTAGTTTCATTGTTTAATACTCTAACTTTTGCTGCCCGGTTTTCTTATAGCTGCTGTTGTTCCTCTTGTCTTATTGTATCTCTTTTGTTCTGTTTGGATAATTTTAATTTTTCCTATTTTCAGATTTACTCGTTCTTTTCCTCCATTCAGCAGTTCTGTGTATCAACCGTGCACTTTATTTTGCTTATTGTCATTTTCTGTTCTACAATTTCATGTTTCTCTTTTTCTTCTCTTTCCTTCTTGAGACTCCGTATTTGCTGAAACTTTCTACTTTTTCAGTGTTGAAGCATGTTTGCGATCACTCACTGTAGCACTTTTATAATAGGTATTTTAACATTTTTACAAAAAAATTTAACATCTATGCTGTCTTGGTGGTGATTTATTGATTTTCTTTTTCGTTAGTTTGAGCTGTTCCTGGTTTTTGGTATGATAAGTCATTTTGTAGAAACTTGAGCATTTTGAACATGACTATGTTTTAGGCCTTCTGTTTTATTCTCCTGATGCCTGACGATCTATCGTTACTGCCCTGCCAGGGCCCCTCACTTGGCATGTATTGACACCCACAAAACATCTCATTAATGCTGAGTATGGTGGGTGTTCTGGCTCTCTTCTAAGCCTCCTGTGATATATCCAGTTGGGATTATCTTCGTACTGTTCCCTATTTGGAATCCACAGACCGAATGGAAGCATGGGTGATCAATACTACTGGGCAGTGGTGAAAGTCCTGATACTCTACAATGTTTCCTCTGACACCACTCAAAAGAGGAGGACAGGAGAAGGACACCTGAGAACACTGCTTAGGGAGCAATCTGTATTCCTCACTGTGGTCACTGCTTTTCCAGAGGGATATGGGCTTGCCTGACTATAGCCTGGCAGGGATGTAAGGTCTGGACCTATAACTTGACTTCTTTCATACTACCTTAGAGAGAGGTTTGAGGTGCCTAATTTTGGCCTGAAGAGCATGAAATCTTAAGCTTTCCATTAGGTCTTTTGTGGTATGGGTGAAAATGGGGGACACATTTTTTATGCAATATTTTTCTGTAGTAGTGCAATTATTGTCTAAAAGTTTTATCTGTACCCTTTGATGTTTCCAGCTGTCAGTTTCTTTGGCTCTAAATTCATGATATGGAAAGAAAAACAAACCAAAGAAAAACAAGGATCTCACTATCCTATAGTTCCCTCAGTCCAGAGGCCTCTATTTGGTCCTTAGGTTTTTCTCTGCCTTTCAGAGTTTACTTGTAATTTTCATATGTACCGCTTAAGGTTTTTATTTGTACTTAGCAAAAAGAGTAGGGAAAATATAACTACTGCAACTTTCTTGAAGTAGAGGTCTTATAAAATTATTTTAAACATAAAAAACCTAAAGTCATATATACTTGTGTGCCCATTAATCTATATTCTCTGTATTTTGTACATGTACAGAGATGTTTCTAACTACATTTGAAAAATTTACCTGTATCTGCTGTTTTCAGTACCAACTCAATACTTCATCCACTCAAAGATTTTAAGACAAACTTTTAATCATGTATTTGTTATTCTCTTCTTTGTCATTTGCCAATTTGGTATTTTCCATAGATTGATTAAAATTATTGATAAAATGTTGATAAAACAGAAGATAGGACTCCAGATAAAGCTATGATGTATTTTATCAATTACTTATTTATATGTACATCCAGAAACTGCTTTTGCAATGTTTTAATGACCAGTTATTGTATTAATTAATGGCCATAAAAATCTAAAAAAAAAAAAAAAAAAACACACACACACACAAAAAAACAAACAAACAAAAAATGAAAACCACCTTCTATTCCCCGAAGTTTATACATCTGGTCAGTGAGGTGGAGAGATGCACACACATGCACACCATATTCAGAAACACATTTTAGAAAATCCTGTCTATAAAATAAATTATATATATATTATATATAATTATATGTAATGTAAAATATATGCATATATCATGTATAAATATATATATAATGTATAATATAGTGGTGGCATAGGTGTAAAAGATACTAAGTATTCCTAAGGCAGAGAAGACAGCAGTACACACATTTTACTGACTGATAAACAGATAATAGACCTTGTGGTATCAGGATAAATTCCTAAGTGTAAAAGTATAAAAGAAGCTTCTGATTTCTGAGGACTTTAATACTAGTGATACTATTAGGAAAACTGTTAGTCTCAGCTGGATGAGAAGGTATAATGAATATTATTAGAGTTACTTTTTACTGGGATTGAATGCTAACTTACACAGGTGGGTGTAATTGTCATTCCATTTAGGTTTAGTGAGATGAAACAGCATTTTACATGATTGCCCAGTTAAGAATTTGTTCAGGTCGGGCGCGGTGGCTCAAGCCTGTAATCCCAGCACTTTGGGAGGCCGAGACGGGTGGATCACGAGGTCAGGAGATCGAGACCGTCCTGGCTAACACGGTGAAACCCCGTCTCTACTAACAATATAAAAAACTAGCCGGGCGAGGTGGCGGGCACCTGTAGTCCCAGCTACTCGGGAGGCTGAGGCAGGAGAATGGCGGGCACCCGGGAGGCCCGGAGCTTGCAGTGAGCTGAGATCCGGCCACTGCACTCCAGCCTGGGCGACAGAGCGAGACTCCGTCTCAGAAAAAAAAAAAAAAAAAAGAATTTGTTCAACTGGATTCAAACCCAGGGTTGTCTCACTCCAAAGTACAAATTTTTGATTACTATATTATATTGTCTTCTCAATATATAACAAGTTTTTATGGGTCAACATAATGCGATATACGTTCACAGATCTCTTTTGTTTGGGAGGAGGAGCTACTGTGTTTGTGTCTGGGCATATCAGAAAGAGGGGATAATTTGCTTATATTTTCATCAATATTTCCTCAATATTATTTCTCCAAACTAAGATTTTAATAAATATTTAGAGACTAAAATAAATACAAAATCATCCCTGACCAAAACTTGCTTGAAAATTATTAAAAGGCACTCATCAGACACATGTTGAGCTGACAAGGTATTAATACCCTTTCATGAAAGCTGAGCAGCCTACAAGGCATCTGAATTGTAGGACATTCAACCTATATTCAGACATAAGTCTTGAGAGGGTCCCTGGGCAGAGCAGCCAAAATCAACTTCAGATAATGGTTTTCAATTCACTTGACTGCACAGATGACTTGAAAATTAAGCTCACGACGTTCTATTTCACATACGGCTGAATTGGTTTTACCTTGAGCATTTCTGAATACAGGTATAAATGGATGCCTGCCTAAACCAACATAAAAATCTTAATAAATCCCATAGATAAATTCAAGGGAAAAAAAAGTTACCAAGAGTGTCAAATGCCAGAAAAATAATTTAAATAAAATCAGGATTGAAGAGTGCTGAATGAACTTGGTGTAACAATCATCAAAAGCATTATTCAGTAAACTTTCAGTGAACAGTTAGATACAAGAGTAAGATTGAAATTGGTAAATAAGTGATTGGAAGGTAAACATGTGGACTGAGACATATTGCCATAACTCTACAGCACTTTTTCTTTTCATAGTCAAGCTTTCTAAAGCTTTTAAAGTCTTTCTAAGTTGATAAAAAAATTAAATACATTTATGTGCTCAGACAAAGAATTGCGAAGATGCACAGTAGGGAGACTAGAAGGTTCATGCACTCACTGACTATCACGAGAACAGCATGTGGGAAAAACCCCATGATTCAATTACCGACATTGGATCTCTCCCTTGACATGTGAGGATTGCAATTTAAGATGAGATTTGGATGGGGACAGAAAGCCTAATCATATCAATAAAGATATTTTATTATTTATTAAAAAGGAAGTCAAGTTTTGTCACAACCAAACATCTTGGAAAATAATAATTTTACTTTTGAAAATATTTTTATGTTATTTTCCTTGAAAATGCTTGAAGAATCACAAATGGTTTGTACACAAAGCAACTTTATAATAGTCACAACACAAATGAATTAACAAAAACAAATAAAAGAATGAGAGAAGGAAAACGAGGAAGGGAAGCATAAAGAATGTAGTAAATAGATGTCTTCTGAAATAAAAATTTTCTCAATTTCTACTTCAGGTATTTTACTTGCAAATGGGTGTCCTTGGGCAAATTATCTAAATTCTTCACTTATTAGAAAACTTACCTACATTATGGGAATGTTATAAATAATTAAATATGGTTGACATAAAATTACCAATGCAAAATTCCAAAATTATAGTAGATACACGTCACCATTAATAATAAGATGTATCAAAAACTTATTTTTCTGTTCTATAATTGTCTTTTTTTTTTTTTTTTTTTTTTTTTTTGAGACAGCGTCTCAGTCTGTCACCCAGGCTGGAGTGCAGTGGTGCAATCATAGCTCACTGCAGCCTCAAACTCCTGAGCTCAAGCGATCCTCCCACCTCAGCTTCCCAAGTAGCTGGGACCAGAGGTGTGCATCACCATGATTTTTTTCCAGTTGAGACAGGTTTTTCCTGTGATGCCCAGGCTCCTGAGCTCAAATGATCCTCCCATCTTTTTCTCCCAATAAACTCCCAAGTTTATATTAACAAATCAAAAATAAAAGTGAAAAGTTATTTTTCCCCTTTCAATCTCACTCATCTATAATTTTTTAAAAAGATAACTGTCATTTACATCTTTCTTATGAATATAATGTAAGGACCAAAGGAAAACTTCCTCGTTGCCCTCTGAAGGGTCACTGAGCCACTGACAAAAGGCAGATTAATAAGATAAAATGCATAGAAACATATTAACATGCATGGAGGAGACTCACAGAGTGATTACCCCAAGCCCCCGTGAGGTTCAGAAGCTTATAGATCATCTTCTGGTTACATGATCAATGGGGGCTCAGAGAATGGCCCAAAACAGGTTATGGCAATAAGTTGGGTTATGGGAGGGAGAGAAGAGCAGGCCTGGCTAGCCAAGGTGGTCTTGTTAAGCAGATGAAGCCTCGCAGGCAGCAGCCCCCTGAGACAATAAGACGGGAAAAGTTTTCACCAGACTTTAAAGATGTCAAGTTTTCAGTTAATATTTCCTAGATCAGATAAAGGTGGGCCTCAGAGAAAACCTGACTGCATCAATGCAGATTTCCCCTGCAGATGCAAATCTCATCCTGCAAGACAACTTTTTGACTATCTTTTTATTCCAAGCCCTTCTAAGTAGTCACCTTGAACTATGCCAGGAAAATATATTTTGGGGGTGGAATAATTTGGCTTCCTTCAATAGGTTACCTTGTATGTTTTTGAATTAATAGTACAGTCCTCAAAATAACACTTTTAAGGCCTTTCAGAATTGCAAGACGACAACAACAACAAGAAAGCTTTTTCTTTTTTTTTTTGCCTAACCCTGTATAATAAACATTTCTATATTCACCTGTGCCATTTTTTCTTTCTTTTTTGAGTCAATGTCTCACTCTGACACCCAGGCTGGAGTGCAATGATGCAATCATGGCTCACTGCAGCCTCACTCTCCTGACCTCAAGCAATCCTCCCTTTTTGGCCTCTCAAAGTACTGGGATTATAGTGATCCTCCAAGCTTGTTTCAAATCTTTGACTACTGATTTTTTCATCTTATGTGATAAGTAGGCAATTTAGTGATTTACAAAAGGATGCTAGAAAAAAGAAGCCATAGATTGAATTGCCAACTATTTCAAAAATATATTTGAAGACCTAAGCCAGTGATCTCAAACTGTAGTTAAGTAATCAACTACTTATAATGCATGTATCCCTGAACCCTCAAGAACCACTTAAAAATGTATAAATCCCTTAACTTATCCCATGGATTTGAATTCAGTGGATCTTCATTATTTCTAGGAATATGCATTCTTACATATAACTCAAAGAAATTTGAGCTCATCACTCTTAGTTTACACTTTAGTAAAAGCTGCATTAAACTCCCCTTCCCTCCCTCCCTCCATTTTTACCCCCATGATGTAAGCTTCACTTCATGAGTCAATGGAGTCATTGTATCTTCATATGTTTGTAAGTCAGTCATTCACCGACTTATGTTTTGAGAAGATGAAGACCCATGATATACAACTTAATTGTGGCAGCTATGTAACAATTCAACATATACATGTATAAAGAATTATAACACATAGCAGTTACTTACTCAAACAAGATGCAGAGACATTTGTTTTGATAGATGAGCTTTCTCAGTAGCTTTTTCTACTTGGCAAGCCAGGTTTATTTTTAGTAGAGGCAAAGCACCTGGTTTAGCAGAACATCCATTATTAATCATTAGTAGAATGTGTAATTTACTACCCGTAATGCTAACTATAATAGCTCCTTACATAAGCAAGGCTGAAGGACTGTCACTTAAATTGTTGACAGTAACTAGTAGATTACAGATTAAAAAATACTTTTATTGATAATTCCACAGAAACATAAAAATATCTGGTAAACATAAAAATGAATTTAGAAGGGGGTTATGTAATTTAAATTTTCAATTTAATGAACTCTCTTTAAAGGCAAATAATATATGCATTATTTTGTGAAGATGCATAGTAAATATGTCACCTTCAGAGAATGGTTTAATCAAATATTTTTATGCAAATAGAAAAATAAAGGATAAAGCCCTAAACACTGTCAAATTATGCCCCCAGTTGACAGGCAAGATGGACTCCCTGTGGCTCAAAAGTAGGAGCAGAGCCAAGAGGCCATGGCAGGCTGAGGAATGGTCAAGTTCTTTGTGTCCTACAAAGTGTTGTAAAACTTGTTTTTCTGCCTCCAAGTCAAATAACCATTTCTGGAAACAACAGCAGCTGGAAACTTCCCAAATGATCACCAGCAGACCACCTGGTAACTGACAGACCACCTGGAACCAGCCAACTGAGAGAGAGACTGGTGATTTTGTGCTTAATGGTCATCCAATCACAACTCTGTCCCTCACTCCCCCGAATCCCCTCCCTTGCTTTCTGGTTTTTGCTTTAATCATCTCTAACTCTCCATCCTGTCCCTTGGAGTACACTTACTTTTGTACAACAGAGGCTATGTCTCCCTAACCTGTGGCTTTTTAAAAAAATAGAAAATAGAGCTCTCCCTTTTTGCTCTGCAGATCACATGGTCTTTTGTTAACAAAACCAAAGATCACCTTGTTTAGAACAGAGTATACATTCCACCTATTATAGAATAAAATTTTGAACAATATTGAGTTACAAGTGCATAATATCAGTACATTGGGATATTCATGGCATAAAAAAATATTGAATGAAAGTACCAAGAAAACAGGAAAGAAGTAAGAAATTTCAGTGGTGATGTAAGACCTGTTGATGTAGAATGAGGGCATACTGTGTATTAAAATAATGTCACAGAGGCCTTGCATAGCAAACAAGAGAAAAAAATCTGCTTCTGTATAAAAAATGGGGTTAAGACTCATGGCAAATATATTTCACTTCATAGTTGCGCTTAGTGTCACACTTAGAGATACATGCCCTATGTTAACTCAAACACTCGCTGAAATGACAACACGAAAAATCATAGTTAAACATTTTCAACAAAAAAAAAAGTGTTTGGTCTAATTTATCTCAAAGGATTTATTCAGCTTTAAAAAGTTTAACATTCCCTATAATATTAACTGTAAATTAATCAATTTCTGCCTTGAAAACAATAGAAAGTTATTTGAATACATGTTTTATTGATATAATTGGCAAATATTTAAAATTTATCTTAATAGCATATTAAACTCCAAGAAATGAAGGATATTCAATTGATTATTTCTAAAATGTTGCCTCACTTGAGTATTCTAAATCAACTATATTTCATAGTACACATTCACATTAAACAACACGTTTTCAAAGGAAATGCATTTATTAGAAGCAACTGTTAAAATATAATATAGATGGTATAAATTATCATCCAAATTTAATAATAATTCTGTCAAGGCTAAACTGATATATACCTTTGATCTTCTGACAATTAAAAAGATCCTGCCAAAAAATTATTATCAGTGAAATGTGATATACCATTTTAAGACACATTAATTTAACTTTAATAAATCTATCAGATAAAAGGGTATAGATATTAATTATCACAACTGCTAATATCACAAAAAGGAGAAAATCAGAAACTATATGCCATCTGATGGAGGAACGTAATATGATTCATGAAAAATTGCCATTCCAAATGTTAAGGCTGAATCTGTAAAAACTTTCAAATTCAACTACCCATTTACAGAAAGTCAGATATCAGACAAATGTGCTAACCAATAGCATGAAGATTTAGTCAACAAAATCCAGAACATGAAAGAATTTGCTTTCTCAACAAATAAATTGCAAGATGAAAAGCAAGAGACGGAAAAACTTGCTGTTGAGATACTGTGTGTGCATTTTCATGTTTATGTGAATGTTGGTGTGTGCACATGTGTGTGCATCAACCAATTACAATAGGTTTTATTTATGTGGACTTTAACTCAAACAAACAGATGAAAATGATGGAATTTTCCGGACAACTAGAAATATATGAACAATAACTACATATTTAATTATGTAAGTTAATTTTTAATGTGAATGTGATAACGACATTGTAGATTTTTAAAGAAATCTATTTTTGTAAGGTAAGAATTCTATTCATATTATCTAGAAATGCATATTAAAATTTTTACAGAAAAACTACGTTTTCTGGAAGTAGGTAAGGTATAGATAATACACCTTCAGACATGAGCTGGTAATTATTGACGCGTAGGATAATTACACAGCAATTATATTAGTTTTATTTTGCATGTGTTTGAATTTTTCTCAATCAAAAGTTAAGGCTATTTTAAAGCATATATTTATAAACAAATCATCATGGAGAACTTTATTAATGTTCTATAATTTATGATTTATAATAATCAAACTACAAAGTAGTTTGATTGCTTTTATTATTCAAAGTAGATTAATTTGTGTTGTTACTTCTCATAGGTAAAACTTTTCATTCTCTTTCACATGTGTAATTAAATATTTCCACTGGTTAGATTGACTGAAGTTGTTACAGATGATTGCATTTTATTATCTACTAACTACTTTCACTATTAGCTTTACTATTCTGATTAAAGGATTTATAGATATTAACATGATAAAGAGACAAGATAAAAGTGGATTCTGTAAAAATAATTTATTTCTTCAGTCTTTTTATCTCAAATTTCCATATCCAAAATTATGAGTTTTTTCTTCTCACAAATAAAATGCATTACATATTTGAAGTGACAGCAGTGTGAACTTGTCAACTCCAATGATGTTCTTAATAAGAAAGGAGTATGCCAGTGAAACATCTATTTGAAGCTATAAGGAACGTGAATTCCAGGCAGCTGAGAAAGTAAATAGAAAAGTTAAAATTCTGAGTTCAAAACAAGATTAAACTGCTTAATGAAGTGAAATACATTCAATTGTTCTGAAATGGAGTAAGCTGAGGGAAGAGGGGTTTGAAATAAGCTATGTCTGAGGAAGCCAGAAATTATAATTTGTGGTAAGGAATAACCAAATGGCGAGAGCTGGTTAGAGGAATGGAGAGACATGAGCTGGCTGCTGGTGAGAAACGAACTTCAGAAAGTGAAGTTTAGGAAGTGTTCAGGAGTGAAGTGAATGTTTGAGGAAGGTGAAACAAGGCAAACTGCAGTCAACCAATGTAAAGATCCTTGAAATTGTCCTGGAAAAGACTGTATTGGCATAGGGAGGAAAAATGATCAGACACGTACTTAGAAAATACAGTAGAAATGCTTTGAGAGTAGAGGAAAGGGAAGAGGAGGCAACTCCAGGTTTGCTTCTCACCACCTCTCGCCCAAGCAGTTGCCAGAACAGCTTTGCCATTTATCAAGATGGAGAATCAGGGAGAAGGGCAGATGTAGGGTTTAAGCTGTTTGTTTCTTTCCTTTTCTTTTTTCTCCCTCTTTCTCTTCCTTCCTTTTTTCTATTCTTTCTTTTTTTATTTTAAATGAATTTTGAAGTCTGTATTTTATATTCAGTTGAAGATGTTAAGTACACAGTTGTGCATATGAGTCTGAAAAGCTCATGAGAAATAATGTTCTAGAGCTATACATTTGATATCATTATACAGCTGAATTTTTAAAGCTGTAAAACTAAATAAAGTTATTGATGCAGTGTGCATAGGACAGAAAAGGTCAAAAAGTAATTCATGGAACAATTTGCTTTTTAAATGTGGAGAAGACAGTGAACATTTTGAAAAATGAATGTATATTTTCACGTCACTTCTTTACCATGAGATTAAGTATTAACTAGTTTTTGCACTGTAAAGTCAGCTAAAATGCATTACATTTGAGAAGAATGCATTAATGAACTATTTTTATACATGCTGTCTTTCCTGAGAAGAACATTTTAGAGTAAACCTCTTTGAATGTTCAGGAGCCCTACTATTTCTGACTATGCTGCTATAGTTACCTCTGAAAATACAATATATAAAGAAGCTTACACAGCATATAAATTGATAGCTTTCAGAGAATGAGTATCTGGCAGTGCTGGATAGTGATACCTAAAAGACAGAAAATAAAGAATATAAGACGGATTCATGTCTCCACTTACTCTCTGGAGGGAGTGTCTAGGACACAGCCAATAGAGTTGGCAAGTTGAAGGCAGAGGGGCAGAGAAAAAAAAATGAAGAAATAATAACATAATTTTTCTAAATTTTATGAAAATTATAAGCCCCTAGAGCTAAGAATCTCAACAAACTCCAAGCACAAGAAACATGAAGAAAACTAATAAAAGTATATCATCATGAAATTGTTCGAAGGGGAAAAAAGACATGTTATGGATAGAAGAATAAATATAAGGATGAAAACAGGTAAAACAAAACACAATAGAGCAGCATTTCATTGAACTTAAGAAATTACCAACAATCTTTCAAAAACAAAGGTGAAAATAAAGATTATCCCAGACGCAGAGAAACTACAAGTATTTATCATCAATAGGTCTACACTAAGAATATGTTAAGAAAAGTTTTTCAGGTAGAATAAAATGATACCAGATTGAAATCTGTATCTCTAAAAGGAAGTAAAGTACATTTGAAATGTTGTATAGGTAAATACATAGAATTTTTCTTTCTTTTTTTTTTTTTTTTTTGAGACGGAGTCTTGCTCTGTCGCCCCGGCTGGAGTGCAGTGACCGGATCTCAGCTCACTGCAAGCTCCGCCTCCCGGGTTCTCGCCATTCTCCTGCCTCAGCCTCCCGAGTAGCTGGGACTACAGGCGCCTGCCACCTCGCCCGGCTAGTTTTTGTATTTTTTTAGTAGAGACGGGGTTTCACCGTATTAGCCGGGATGGTCTCGATCTCCTGACCTCGTGATCCGCCCGTCTTGGCCTCCCAAAGTGCTGGGATTACAGGCTTGAGCCACCGCGCCGGCCAGAATTTTTCTTCAATTTTAAATTTATTTAAACCATAACACCAATATGTTGTGATGCTTATAACATATGTAACAACAAATATGTAAAAATAATAGCACAATGTCTAGAAAAGTAGATGTAAAAACTTTTATTTTAAAGGTTTTTTAAGGTTTAAGTATTACAACAGTGTTTGAAGGTATGCTGTGATAAGTAAAGGCCTACATTAGAAAATCTAAAGCAATTTCTCTCTCCCCCACTTCTCTTTCTCTCTCTCTCTCTCATGCACGCACGCACACGAGAGAGAGAGAGAGAGAGAGAGAGAGAGAGAGAGAGAGAGAGAGAGAGAGAAAGAGAAAAAGAAAGAGAAAGAGAAAGAAAGAGAAAGATATATCTAATAAGCAAACAGAACAAATAATACAGAATCATTTTAAATGGCAGGAAAAGGTAAAATAAAAACTAAGAAAAAATGGATAAGAAAAAATACAGCAAAATGATAGATACAACCTCTAAAATATCAACAATCAAATTAAAGGCAAGCAGCACACGCATTTCAATTACAAAGCAAAACTTGTTAATGGAATGACTATATTAAAATAAAATGTTAGAGATTCCAGGGGAAAAAAGGATCGGAAACTGCGCGAAGAGTTATTTAGTAATGACAAGTGAGTAGGTCATCAGAGATAACAATTATAAATGTCTATGAACCTAAAAACAGAACTTCAGTTACGTGAACAACACACTGATAGAACTGAAAAGAGAAATAGAAAAAAAAAACAAGTAAATTAGTTTTCAAACAACTGACATTTCTCAGCAGAGCAATAACAAGAAAATGAAATAAAAATAAAATAAAATAAATAAAATGAAATAAAACATATACAGATTGGAAAATAAGAAATAAAGGTTCCTTGTTGCAGATAATATGATTGTCTAGTCAGAAAACTCCAAGGACATAGGAAAACGAGAACCAATCAGAGAGTTTATCAAGTTTTTGTAGGACACAAAGTCAACATACAAATCAATCTTATTTTACATACTAGCAATAAACAGAAATTAAATAAGAAACACAATACCACTTAGAACACCACAAATAAATTAAACAAGTTGATGTTACTCCAACAAAATATTTACATATTTATATGCCAAAAAATTTTAAATTATGCTGAAAAAAAACATAGACCTAAACTATTGAAGACAAATATTGTGGCTGTGGAACAGAAGACAACATAATAAAGATGTCAATTTTCCCCCAATGCAATTTGTATCAAATTCAGGTAGATATTGGTAAATAGTGATATGCTATTTCTAAAATTTATAAGAAAATACACACACAAAAAATGGCCAGGCATGGTGGCTCATGCCTGTAATCCCAGCACTTTGGAAGGCTGAGGCGGGCAGATCACCTGAGGTTGGCAGTTCAAGACTAGCCTGGCCAATATGGTGAAACCCTGTCTCTACTAAAAATACCAAAATTAGCCAGATGCAGTGGCACCTGCCTGTAATCTCAGCTACTCAGGAGGCTGAAGCAGGAGAATCACTTGCAGCGAGCCAAGATCATGCCATTGCACTCCAGCCTGGGTGACAGAGTGAGACTCCATCTCAGGAAAAAAAAAAAAATTGAATTAGTAAAATCATTTGAAAAGTAAGAGCAAGGTTGTGGGATTCATGCAGCCCAATTATAACTCATTATATACCTACAGTAACCAAAACTGTATGGAAGGATAAACATACAACTCAGAGAACACAATCCAGATATAGACTCACAAAAATATGCCCAAATGATTTTCATAAAGGTGCAAAAGCAATTTAACGGAGAAAGAGAAGGCTTTTCAACCAATGGCACTGACAATATGAAATATGTTTTATAAAAAGAACCACAACCTAAACCTCACACTTTATTCAAAAAATTTTACTCCAAATAGATCTAAATGTAAACCATAAGCTATACAACCTAAGAGAGAATCTTTATGAATTTGGGCTAGAAAACATGTTCCTAGACATGATCCCAAAGGCACAATGGATAACAGACAATACCAAATTGCCAGTAAGGACATGGAAAGATGTTCAATATTAATTAGCTGTTCGGACATGAAAATTAAAATCAAGATGAAATACCATCATTGCTAGGTTTTGAATGTGTCGCCCAAAGTCCATGTGTTGGAAATTTAACACCCAATGCAACAATATCGAGAGGAGAGGCCTTTAACAGGTGATTAGGTTATGAACGCTATGCTGTCATTAATGCAGTAATGGTGTTCTCACTGGAGTTGCTTAGTTTTCTTGAAAGGGAATTTGTTACAAAAGCAAGTCCGGCCCCTCTTGCACGTGCCCCCTCCCTTGCCCTTTTGTCTTCTGCCTTCTGCCATGGGATGACGCAGTGAGGAGACCCTCACCAGGTGTGGGCCCTTTGATCTTGGGCTTCGCAGCTTCTAAAACAAAACAAACCAAACAAACAAACAAACAAACAAAAAATCTCTGTTCATTCTAAATTACCCTCTGGCAGGATTTCTGGTATAGCAGGACACAACAGGCTAAGACAATCTTAGGTATCTCAAAATTACTAAAATTAAAAAAAAAAAATTGACAACTGGTGGTGAGGCTGGGGAACAACTGTGGAAATATTGTGGAAATATGAAAGGGAATAGTCACTTTATTAGTTTTCTGTTGTTACTGTTTGCCACAAACTTAGCAGTTTAAAACAAAACAGTCCATTTCCTCACAGTTTCCGTGTGTCAGGAGTCTGGTAGTAGATGGAGACTGCCTGACTTCTGTCACCAATGACCAGAGTTGGGGCAAACTTCACAGGTTAATGGCACAGTCCTTCATAAGACTGTTCTCACTTCAGACACCCGCTTCACTTCTGGAAATTCGAAGGCTACCCTCACTTTTGTCCAGTTGGCTACAATTTCTGAGACTGTCACTACACTATCCCCCTTCAGGTTCAATAATTTTCTAGAGTGACTCATATAACTCAGGAAAATCCTATAAATATGATTACAGTTTTATTATAGCTAAAGGATGCAAATCAGAACTGACCAAATGGAAAGACACTTGGGGTGAGGTCTGGGAGGCTTGCTTTCTTTCTTTCTTTCTTTCTTTCTTTCTTTCTTTCTTTCTTTCTTTCTTTCTTTCTTTCTTTCTTCTTTCTCTTTCTTTCCTTCTTTCTTTCTTTTCTTTCTCTATACATAGATTCAAGATTATTAACTTTGACTTCTTAAATTTAATTTTTTTTTTTTTTTTTTTTTTTTTTTTTTTTTTTTTTTTTTGAGACAGAGTCTCGCTCTGTCGCCCAGGCTGGAGTGCAGTGGCCGGATCTCGGCTCACTGCAAGCTCCACCTCCCGGGTTCCCGCAATTCTCCTGCCTCAGCCTCCCGAGTAGCTGGGACTACAGGCGCCGCCACCTCGCCCGGCTAGTGTTTTTGTATTTTTTTTTAGTAGAGACGGGGTTTCACCGTGTTAGCCAGGATGGTCTCGATCTCCTGACCTCGTGACCCGCCCGTCTTGGCCTCCCAAAGTGCTGGGATTACAGGCTAAATTTTTGATTGGTTTATTTTTTAATGTTTATTTTAAGTTCAGGGATGCAAGTACAGGTTTGTTACATAGGTAAACTGTGTCATGGAGGTTTGTTGTACAGATTATTTCATCACCCAAGTATTAAGCCTAGTATCATTAGCTGCTTTCTTAATCCTCTCTGAGAGGGTTTCAAAGGTGAAACTTTCATTATCCTCTCCCATGTAATCAGGGTTCATTACCCTCCAGGCACACTAATGTGTTACCATAATCAGATTACAGCCAATCAGCGAAGCTCACCCAGTGCTGGTGTCCAGAATTTTAAATATGACTTCATTACCTATGTGTGATTGAGTCATTGGCCATATGACTCAATCTTCAGCCCTTCTCATGTCCCCAGCAGTTAGGCTCAAAGCCCCAACCCTCTTATCACATGGTTGTTCTTTCTAGCTTGACCAGATCTCATCTTGAGTCATCTCCTTAACACAAACTACTCTAGGAGCCCACCATGAGTCACCTTGGCAGTATAAACTCTCATGTGTGAGCTGAAGGGTCACCGCGAATAACAAAGATACTTCTATCACTTGGCAAAACCCAAAGATTTAGAGGCTACCTACCTCTTAGAATCTGATAATAAAAGCCAGACAAGTATTGTTGATTGTACGAGTCCTCTTCTCAGAGTCTCACGTGGCTAAAATTAAGAGGTTGGGTACCTGTGTCTTCACCGGGTGGCTGGATTAATAGAGCTTATTTTAAGACGACTCAGGTTGTTGGAAGATCTCATTTCTTTGTGGTTATGTGATTGAGGTCCTAATTTTCTTGCTAGTTATTGGCTAAAGGCCACTTTCAGCATCTAGCGGTTACTCTTGGTTCCTTTCCACATGACCCATGCCATTTAATATGCTCCTTTAAGTCCAGAAAGAAAGTCTATGCGCCTTTGAGTCTGTTTTAATGGGCTCACGTGACTATGTAAGGTTCACTTAGGGTAATCACCCTTTTGATTCGTTCAGAGTCAAGAGACTAGGAGCATTAATTATGTCTTAAACATTTCTTTGGCCGTATCGCAGGAGTCGTTTTTATATTCACAAATTCTACTGGCGTTCAAGGAGAAGATTTTATAGGCGGCAGGTACATTAGTGGGAGGGAATCTTGGAATCTATCTTAGAATCCTGCCTGTTATTTCCACTCTGGTAAACAAATTGTCAGTTTTCTTAGTAAAATTAGATACAGCGAGTACGCTCCTGAACATTTATCCTGGAGGAATTAAAACTCATGTTCATAGAAAATCCTGTACATGATTGTTTATACCAGCTTTTTTTATAGTAACTGGAAACAAAAGCTCTAAACAACCAAAATGTTAATCTTTAATTAACTTACCAAAGAGAAAAATCCATAGAGACTAAGGATAGCAAAGAAGGGTTTCTAAAAGGGTAAACTTCACAAGAAAAGACTCTGAAGTGGAACAGGAAAGTGGAGAGAGAGGTGACGTGGTTAATAGGAATTCAAAAGAGATCAGTGGGGTCAACTTCCAAAAACAATGAGTATATAGTGTGGCATGAAATGAAAGGCATGGATATAGGCACAATTCTGGAATGTCATAGAGACCACATTAAATAATTAGGAGAGATCTCTGAGGTCAATTATGTATAAGGTCTGTGTTAGTCTGCTCTTGCCTCACTATAAAGACATACTTGAGACTGGGCAATTTATAAAGAAAAGAGGTTTAATTAGCTCATGGCTCTGCAGGCTGTACAAGCAGCAGGCACTTGCATCTGCTTCTGGTGAGGCCTCAGGAAGCTTCCAGTCATGGTGGAAGGTAAACAGGAGAGTAGACATCTCACATGGGGAGAGTGGGAGCGAGAGTGAGGAGGAAGTGTCACACTGCTCTAAACAAGGAGTTCTTGAGTGAACTCAGAGCGGAAGCTCACTCATTACACGAGGATGTGACCATGCCATTCGTGAGGGATCCACCTCTGTGACCCAAACACCTCCCACCAGGCTGCAACCTCCAACACTGGGGATCATTTGTCAACAAGAGATTTGAGGGGACAAATACCCAAACCATATCAAGGTTCCAGAAAGAAAAGAGTAAACAAGTTTAAATTATTAACTTTGGTTAATAACTTAGTGAAAATACACCTTCTTTCAACACCACAAAACCCATAATTGACAAATAATGAGACAACAGTATAATTTTACAAAATAAAAGTTCAAATTCTTGCAATATCTACTTTTATTTATTTAACAAAGTCTATCTAAAGTACCTACAAAGTAAACAAAGTGCCCTAAGATCAAATGTAGTTAACTATTTGTAGTTACTATGTAGTAACTATATGTAGTAACTAAGCTATTATTTATTCATTGTTACCCAATTTGCCCTAGTTGAATTTTCAACATCACTTGATGACTTAAACCTTGGTACTTTTAGTAATCCTGAAATATCTCACAGTTAATGAGCCATGCATATGTGTGTCATGTGCATTATAATAAAATAAATGCCCCCAAAGATCTCTACAATTTATAAAGAAAATGAGAAGGAAGAAGGACAGGAACGAAGAGAGGAAGGTAAAGAAGGATATTAAAGCAGACAAGACTTGAAACAGGAACCTCCTAATAAGAGTGCCAGGTGGGTTTTTCAGGTGTAACATTGTTAGAACATTACATATGAATGACTTTATTTCAACAATTATGCACATACCATACATGCACACACTTTCACATTTTCTAAATTAGAACACATTTTGCAATCACACTTACCTAGGGCAGTGCCACGGTGATGTCATTTCCTTTACATGAACTAGCTTAGTTTGAAATTTTTCTGTTGATGGTAATAGCACGCAGAAAATCAGATATTATAAAGTGAATGTCAGTAGCCTGAAGAATTTCTAGAGAAAATGATGGAATACTTTCTCACAAATGATGCATCACCACAGCTCTTCAAAGCACAGGGCAAAATAATGTATGGAAAAACACAGATATAGACAGGCCAGAATCAATATCTGATTCCGAATCTTCAGGGTGTGACTATGGAAACCGTTAGGCATAACTTAACTAATACTTTTCTCTTGTACTTTTTAAAATAAGCACAAAGTCGCATATGATCTTACTTTCAAGTTTAAAAAGCTTTTTCAAAAAGTATAAACATAAATGTTATAAAACACATTGTGTGGTTATTGAGTTGTCAATGTTTCTGAATTGTTTTTGTAGCACACCGTATTCATAGGGTACACATTGTATTTTATGGCATTTCTGGTTGAATGAAAACACCACTGAGCATGTCTTTAACATTTTCCATCTCTGAAAGGAGCAAAATGGAAAAATATCACATACTGAATATCTAAATATTTGTTAGATATCAAGCTATTGAATAAAACATCTTATATCCTCCCATTAATAAATATGTTTTCATTTTTATCTAGAAGGCTTGCTGCTCATCCCACTTTTCTTTCCACCTGCAGGAACCTCCAGCACCATGAAGGAATTTCCATGCATGTACTCTAGCCCACTTACTCAAACTCTGCCTGGTGTGTAGACTCTACGCAACTATGAACAGCTTCCCTTTTAATGGTCCTCTAAAATAGTGTTGGGTCTGCAGGGAGATCTGACTTCTAGAGGACTGGCTGGCAAAGAACCTGGCACAGGCCCCGGAACAAGTCTCAGGCTTATTTTGGGTGGAGAGTATCTGGAGTATGTCTCCAGTGGGGAGAGGGGTTGCACCCTGGATTGGAGACTCTTCAGCAGCTAGAATGAGCCCCTCAAATACACTAGGCCCCCGTCAGAAACTCTCAGCTCTCCTCACTGGGGTCAAAGGGTGGTGCTATAAGTTATAATGTTTTAAAACCAAATTGACTTCTAAGAAATGTATCATTAGATTATCAAGTTGTTGATAAAATACTGGTGGTAACATTTATTAAGCTCCTAACATAAACTTATGAATCTTATTTTTACAGCTTTTTCCTTCCTTCCATTTATTGTGTAGGCAGTCTCTTCTTCTTGCCATCATATTTTAAGTAACAAATTGGAATACACTACATATTGACTCAGATGTTCTCAGTGAGTGATGCAGCTATTCCCACAAAAGCACGTTTTCCAGAGAATCTATGTTCTTTATACAACTCAGATATTTAGATAGTCCAGCAAAATAACCACACCAAATGATCCCATGACTGACTGGATGAATTTAAATTATAAGATTGCTTTCATAATTACTGAATTCATCTATCTGGATATGAAAACAAACATTTTCTATAAATCAGAGTTAGTATACACTTCTTAGCCGAATGGCTTTCCACTTGTGCTGTGTCATCTACAAATAAAATGTTATCAAAAACCTCACTCCACTGAAATGAAAGTTTTATGTCTTTAGAGAGATTTTTTAAAAAATATAAGTCAAATTACAACCTCCATGTTAAAATATTGTTGAACATCAAATATTTCATATTATAGTAGTAATTTGAATGCCTTTTATTTTCTTCATTGTATGCGTTTTAAGAAGAGATAACACTTGGCCGCACACAGATGCCTCTTTCATTTTATCAAGCTTAGAGATTTCATCTTCTAAAATGCCTCCCTAGTTCCATTACTTTAATTAAAATGTTTTGATATGTCCGTGTACCTTGGACAGTGCTCTTTGCTTGCCTTAAATCCTTACGTTTATATCTTGGTGTTTTCTCTAATGAGTCACCTTCAAGGTTAAATTGAAGTAATGAAGAAAAGTAGAATGACTTAGATATCAAAGAAAATGCTTCAGTGGTTAAGTTTACTCAGGAGATATTATCATTAACATTACTTTTATTGAGTTGAAGGAAAAATAATTTAATACTGGAATACACAAGTAGTTTGTTTGTGATGCTATATTTCTATGTCCCACAGTGCTAATTGGCTGCCCATTGAGCCAAAGAAATTACCATAGGAAGATCTAATATGTCTACTAACATTCCACCAACAGAATTTTAAAGCCAGTGTGTATTTATATACTCATACGGCTTAGCAGTAACTACAGGTATATAATACAAGATGGGTGAGAGAAAAAATGGGCAAAGCAGGGGTCAATATATAATGATCCGATTTTCACAGGGTTTTAGTTACTCTCTGGTCACCAACTAGGCAGCTTTAAATAATATCACTTTTATATTGCCAGGGTATTGTTTAGTGCAGTTAAGAGCAGCTTAATTACAACACTGAGTACACCCCAGGAAGAGGAATGTGTTTAATGTCAAAGCCCCATCAGAAGTTCACACTATTTTCTATTCCTTAGTTCTCATAGAGTAAAGCCCTAACTTTAATGTAACCCCAGTGAGCTGAAAGAGTTAATAAAGCATCATGCTGCCCTGAAAATCACCATTTATGAACAAAATGAGAAAGAATTGAGTTTGTCATGGAAACACCTATTGTAGAAATGCAAACCAGATCAAAGGACTGTTATGATTTAATCATGAATCTTCTGTCTTAGCTTATTTTCACAGAAGAGGTGTTTTACATTTGGCTGATAACATTTCCGTACAAAGGTTTTTTAGGAAGACACGAGAATGTTGAAACAACTACCAGGAAAAGTGTGTGAAACAGAGTCTGTAATTAATATGTCTACAATCAAACGGCTGAGCAACAAGCGAGAGACTCTCAGAGTTAATGGTGGAGAAATCAGTCAATAATTATTTCTAGTTTGACTCCAGGCCAATACACAGAAATAGTTTTACCAAACACAAAACAAAACAAAAAAAAAACATGTAATGAGAAAGAAGGAGCACTGGAGCAAACTCCAGGAAAATAAAAACTTCGCTGCTAGATGTGAAATTACTGATGCAGACAGAGAGAAACTCTTGAACGTTACTCTCTTTTCATGAGAGATGGTTTGAAATGCCGGCAGAGTAGTTTGCAGGACAATGGAATGAAGTACCTCCTTGTATGCTTGCTAGCAACTAAAGAAATGAGTTATATGAAACTAATATAAAGATACAATCCATAGTGCTTGAGGTTGTGGCACATGTAAAATCATTAAACAAACCACCGTGGGCTGGCTTCCCAGGGATCAAAATCCAGCTTTCAGAAAGTCTGACAAGGCTTTATAACTTATCTAGTGGTCAAAGCACAGAACATACAAAAAAGTGAGACAGATTTGATAATGATTTGCTTTAGTAAAACTAATTCAGCAACACATGTAGAAAGCCAGCAGGAAGCAGGCACTGGAGACTTTTTCATTTGAAAAATAAAAGTCTTACAAATTAAACCAAAGGGATGAGTCATTATGTGGTCCCTTTGTTATTGAGAGAAGGGGGGAAATTTTTTTTTAAATGCTTTAAAATGTTCATTGATACATGGAAAATATTTTCTATCAGTGTGCCCAGTGCTGTGTCAATCACTTACTTTATATAGTTTAATTCTCACTGTACTTTAATAAGCCACATTTATTTTATTGTCTGTCTTACAGGAAACCTGAGGTTTAGAGAGTGTCTCCATGAGAAATATATGTTAAAGTAGACGCCAATGGTTTTCATCTCCACCTACTCTCACAACTGCTCCTAACAAAATTGTTCTTGGCTATTCAATGTCACATTCCTGGTCTCCACTTTTTATTAAGTACTTTTTATCACACCATTTCATTCAAGCCCTGCCTTCAACCACTAGTGCTTATCAGCCCTATTGTTATACCCAGGACCATTTTCTCCTAATGTCTCCAAACCACTTATTGCTTGACTTCTTTCCAGACAATACAGTTCATCATTCCAGCCATATTCTCGATTACTGATAAAATTCTCTTTCTCCCAGGATAATTTTTCCCTCATACCCATATCTTACATGAATCCTACAGTCATCAATCCCTTCTCTTTTATCTGGGATGCTAAGCTCTATTCTGGCAAATCACACAGCTCTGCCAAAGGGTGTCACTGGGAGGATTCAGGGACTCCAACATCAGTAATCTTTTGACAATTTCCTAGTTACCAAGTCAGCTTTGTGAAATGTTTGATGGCTTCATTGTTCATGTCTCTCATACGTCCTCAAGTTGCCAGAGATACTCAGCTGTGTACAATCTTAAACTGCATCTAACATAACTTTTCTTATTTCTCTGCTACTTTAGGGGAAGTGGTGTTTTGTTTTGCTTTGTTTTTATTTTTAAATCTAAGGTTAATCGTATTTTTTTGCTGACTTGGGCCACACTGAAGTCTGTTTTATTTCAAAGATGAGATGCATTCAATAGTCCCAGCCTCAGTTATACAGTGTATATAAACATATGCAATTCTGCAAGAAAAGAGACATGATGTTGCATAATCCATGTCATTGAAAATTTGTAATATGTGTCTAGACACAATAAAACATTGTATAGGTTTATTTAATAAATACATAAATAGAAAAAGTAATTTAAAAGAAGCATTTCAGAAAGAAGAAAAGAGTCACAGTCCAAGTTCATGCCCTCTTACACTGTTTGATATAAATGGAAATACTTTGTATTGATTGAATTAAGGAGTATCAGTTACAAATATCACACCTTTTCCAAAACACGCCAAATGCTAACACACTCATGTTTCCAAATTATAAAATCCAACACAGTCCATGATCCTTTTTAATTTTTGGAAAGTAACGATATTATCATATGTTACACTACATTTTTTCTTTTTTCTTTTTTGAGACAGAGTCTCATTCTGTCGTCCAGGCTGGAGTAAAGTGGCATGATCTTGGCTCACTGAAACCTCTGCCTCCTGGTTTGGAGCAATTCTCCTGACTCAGCCTCCCGAGTAGCTGGGATTCCATGCCCAGCTAATTTTTGTATTTTCAGTAGAGATGGGGTTTCACCATGTTGGCCAGGCTGGCCTTCAACTCCTGACCTCAGGTGATCCACCCATCTCGGCCTCCCAGAGTGCTGGGATTACAGGAGTGAGCCACCGCTCCTGGCCCTAAATTTTTTATGTAAATTATTAAGTCATCAGAATTGGCTGGCATATTTCAAATACTCAGTTTAGAAGGGGGTAAGTCTTATCACTATTAAACTAAATCAGCATTTTCTGGCCTTCAGTGATATAAAAAATGTTGAACTGTATTATTCAAAACTTACTGAAAAACAACAGATTTTTAAAAGTTCTGATTTACTGTTCTATAAAATCAATTATAATTAATTCTCGGATTTGCATGTGATTTAAAATTGAGTAAACTTCAACAAATTTTCATACAGTGATTTGAAATATTTGACATAATATTAAATGCTTTTTAACCATGCACAATTATACTTTTCTTAACAAGAGTTAACAATATGTTTAATGTGTAGCTTATTTTAGTTTTGACACTGTACTTGATAAGTTCAGAGTATAGCTATTAACTTAGCAAAGACATTAAAAGAGAAGAGTTTACTTAATAAATATAGATTCTATCTTTGCCTCATTTCAGTAACATTTTATTATCAAATGTTAGATATGAATTTATGAGTTTGGTTTTGAATTACAATTTAAAAATTAAAAATTGGAAAATTTCAGTATACATTTCCAGTGAATGATTAAATATCAGCATATTAAATGAAAAGAAAATAAAAAGTAGGAAAACTGAAAAAGAAGAAAGATATAGCAAACATTTGATCTTATGTTTTACGATAATTAGGCCAGTGACTATTATTTCTTAAATAAGATGTATACAGAAGTTAGATGAGGATAATATAGCAATGCAAATAAATTACCTCAATCTTTTTAAGCAACCTCAACTCTACAAAGTAATTTTAGACTTACATTGTTTAATTCAATATACATTTCACTGAAGTATTAATTATTGATTTATTAGTATATTTTTAAAAATGCGTATTCTAGCACCACTGTTACCTTAAATAGATTTAAAACAGATTTCTAATCAAATTTACTCAGGTAATCTTTAATAGTTTAAACAGGTTAATTTTTAATGTCATTTATGTTTAAAAGGTGCTGAAAATATTTATAGCATTAAATATTTAATAACATTGTTACAAAATTTTAAGTAAGTCAAACCCAAACCGTATAGTCATAGAGATCACTACTTCTGGCTCTTGAAACATCAAACAAGTCCACTGAGATTTATACATTTTTTTCATAATTTAATAATGTGGTTTAAGTTGTTGCTAGCTTTGCAAAAATATAGTGTAATAGCACAGATGTGACTGTTAATTAAAAAGTCCCTTGTGGCAGCAGATGGGTTTCTGGGTGATGTTTTGAGCAAGATTATGTCATTTAGAAAAAATTCTGAGTACACAAAATCCTGAACTTATAACCACTATGTTCCTAAGAGACTACTTCTTAAAAAAAATAAAAAAAAAATCGCAACCACCCTGCAGAGTGAAGAGAAGTAAAGGTAAGGCAGATCAGCCAGAGTGTTTTTATATTTCCTCTAAATGAGCCATCTTGCTGCCAGTGTAAAGCTTTGTGTTTAGTTTTTGTACAACGTAGCATTCTTAAAGGTGCTTTCTTTTTTATTTTTCCAGTTTTTGACAACATAGTGTTGTAATATTTAAAACATTTTGTTAATCATGTAGGTGCATTTGTGTTTTCATATTAATTTTCAGCTCAGTGATATTTAAAATGGCTGAAATTTGCCAAAATAAGATTTCATACACAATTGATTGCATTTTACATTAGTTTAAATCTGAGAAAAAGTTAACATGCTGTTCTAAATTACTACAAAATATGTAGATTTAAACATAATAAATTCAACTACTAGTTGGCACTAAGGTATTTTATGCATCATGTGTCATAAATTATTTTCCTAAGAGTATCAAATTTGCTAGATATGTTATTTAAATAATAGTGAATATTATTTAAATAGATGTTATTTAAATAATAGTGCATATTATTTAAATAACCTACATTAAATAAAATATATCAATATATGCACAATAGATAATCGTTGATATTAAGTAATTTAATGTTATATGCTAGAGCATCATGGATGTTGTATCGTAATTTCCCTGTGAAGATACACTTTTCCAGCACATAAAAATTTCCTAAGGAATAAATCAAGCAATTTACCAAACTACTTGACTCTCATGAGCATATATACTAATGGCGACTCCATTCTCTTAGATATATACAAACTCATTCACATACACATATGTGTGTAAACCTGCACAACACAGACAGACATAAGTATACAAAAACTCAAATATGTGGAGTGTGTATGCTTGCACATATGGGTGTAAGTATATTTAAGTACACTTTTGCCAGAATAAAGAAGAAATTGAGGGCAGTATAAATTTATGAACTTTCATTATTAACATTTACCAAGCTCCAAATCTATCACTTCACTAATGAGATTTTTTCTCTTCCTCTCTCCTGGAACTTCTTTCCCAAAATTTCAGTAAATACGCCATTAACTCTAGCATTTAGTATTTTTCTATTTCTTACATTTTTCATTTATGTCCTCAAGGTTTCCTATGTCCATGAAAGTGCATACCATACTTTGAAATAAACAATCTTTCTCTCCCAAACACTTTTAGTTTCACTTTGCCTTAAATATTCTGAATTTTTATTAGTAAATATAATACTTAACTTTCATTAGAATGTTTGAATAGAGACTTCCGTGGCTTTCTTTAATTTTTAAAAATCTAAGCTTAATATCATCTATCCCCATCATATTTTGGAAATCCTGCTAGATATATATTTACATAGGACCACTAAGAGCAGTCTAAAGAAAAACCATGTAAGAAGCAGGGAGTTATGCTCTGTCTCCAGAACAAGGCATATCTACATAAACTATTTGGAAGTCTTTTGCAAGAGTGGTTTGTTTTTATCTCCCCTATTTATTTATTTATCAGATAATGTACTTACATCAGTATGGACTAATAGATATTTAATTTGTACTTTATGTTGTAATCCAATACTACTACTTTTAAAAATGTTGTTGCACTGCTTGATGAATTTCTTCCAAAGAGTGCAGTATATAAACGGGTAAATTTAGTAACAGTATAGTGGAGAAATCCAACAAACACTGCTTGTGCCAGGTGATCAAGGTCCACATCAACAGTGATAAGTCATGTTCATAACATGTGCCCTTGATACGTGATGAAAGTGATACTTTACCTCCCATAACCCCAGATTAATAATGAGAAAACATCAAATCCCAATAGAGAGATATTCTACGAAATACCTGACCAGTAATTCTCAAAACTACTAAAGTCGTTAAAGACAAGGATAGTCTGAGAAACCGTCACAGTCAACAGGAGTCTAGAGATGTGTAACTAAATGCAATCCAACAGGGGAACCTGCAATGGGAAAACTCAGAAAAATGAAAGAGCTCTAAATTGGTAATAATGTATCAATATTGGTTCATTAATCATAGCAAACATATCCTACTAATATAAGGTGCTAAACATAGAGAAAACTAGGTCTGGAGAGTATGGTACTAGTACTATAATTCTACAACTGTTTTAACAAAGTTTATTTTTTAAAAAGGCATACAGATATTATGCAACACTGTATACTACCTAATATTTATTTCCACCTCATTACTCAAACATGAAAATAAAAGAAGACTGAAATGAGTATATGCATTTGGGCAAGACACATATACTGTGGTAAGTCATGATTTGGGTTTGTTCTGCCTCCTGAATAAATTCATGTTGGGCTGAAAAACTCAGGTGCAATTAGGAATCAGTCACAGTTTAACTTTCAAACTTTGTTTTGGAGCTAGGAAGTTAATGAAGTGGCTTCCAGAGTTGATAGAAAAATGGCTAGACAATTGGAAGACCCAGCACTTTTTGACCTAAAGAATCTCTGAGCACATCAACTCAGATTGAGCCTTCTTGTGGGATTAAAAAGGAAGGCACTGAAGACACATTATTTTCATCCTTAGTCCAAACTAACTGAATTTCATCTTTTTCAAAGTCAAGTAAGATTGCTGGTGTCCTAAGTGCCTAAGTGCTTTAATTCTGCTAAGCAACAATCCTATTGGGATGTTAAGCTCATCTCTGTTCACATTTAATTATTAAACTATTTATGAAGAATGAAGAAATAAACTCTTGCTAGTCAGGAATTGATAAACCATGAACTTGATATCTCAAATTTGCATTACATATAGTTCGGAGTCTCAATTTTCTTTTTTCTTCTTCTCTTTCTTCTTTCTTTCTTATTTTTTCCTTAACTCAATATATTTACTAGAAATAAAAGTGTAGAGAAAGCTTAGCTGCTCAGCTATGATGGATCAATATAAATATCTTTAAAATTTTCAATATACACTTCAATTTTATATTTTATTTATTTAAATTATTATAATAATCTATTGTTTTAAAAATTTAAAGTAATAAAAATATTTCTTTCATTTGCCCTGTGTGGCAAATGCCTCAAGGTAAAAGTGTGAAGAAATATTTGAATATTTAATTATTTTTGTGGCCTCCAGCTTATTTGCTTTCATTTTTGTGTCTCTTGTTCATTGTTTATGTTTATTTATAGTCACTATGGATTCATAGTATGTTATAAAGAGAGATATAATCAGTCATTGTAGCTTGATGACTGTATTCACATATTCTTTTGAGAAATTAGTAAAATATAAAAAGACAAAAATGGAGTATATTTTTGGAAGCATTTGTTTTAGTTTAGAGTGCTTTCAGAACTTCAGTTTCTACATTACATTGAAAGTATTCCTCCAGTAATACCAGTTATACCACCGTGAAAGGAAGGGTGAATAGCTTATCTATGCAATTTTGTTTAAAATGAATAAAGATCTCAGGACTAACATATATGTACAAAGCTTTGGCTCTTTGTAAAATGACTGGTTATAAAATATAAGAGGAACCAGTTGTTGAAGATGGTGAGTTGATGTATACATGCAGTTTGAGAATAGTTGTGTATGAATCATCTCTTTGATAGTCAAAAGTAGACCTATAACAGGAAATTTGTATAAAATATAGTGTTTAAGGTTTGGAGATAATACTTTTGAGAGTTATGAATATTCAGGGGGTTTGAAATGATGAGAAAGAATAAGATTATCTGTGAAATAAATGTATAAAAAAATCAATAGCCCAAAGGAATGACTAATCATAAAAGATGCATATTATTTTTCTATTGCTGTGTAATGACTTGCCACAGATTGAGTAACTAAAACAATATTTGCTTATTAGCTCACAGTTCCATGTGTCAGAAGAAGAGTGTAATGTGGCTGGATTTTCTGCTCAGGAAATTGAGTTCTTTGAAGTTGTAGGATGGGAGTCTCCATTTCTTCAATGACCGTTAACTGGGAGCTGCTCTCATCTTCTGTAAACCACCTACATTCTACCCTAAATAGTCTGCTCCGTCTTCAAGCCAGAGATAGCGCATTAAATCCTCTGCTTGCTTCAAATCTTTCCCTCTGTTAAAGTCAGAGAAAAAAATCTGCTTTTGAAAGTGTTCATGTGATTAGGTTCGACAGATATTCTCTTTACCTTAAGGTCAACTGTGCCACATAACATGACATAATTTTAAGAGCGATACCTCCTCATATTCACAGATTTAGGGTGATGGTACCAGAAGGGGGTCTTGATCCAGACTTCAAGAGAGGGTTCCTGAAACTTGCGCCAAAAAAAAACAAAAAAACAAAAACAAAACAAAACAAAACAAACAAAAATTCAGGGTAAGCCCACAAAGTGAAAGCAAGTTTATTAGAGAAGTGCTGAAACAAAAGAGTGGTTACTCCATAGACAGAGAAGTGGTATGGGCTTCTACACTGAGTATACTTACAGCTATTTCTTGATAAACAAAGAGTGGATTATTCTTGAATTTTACAGGAAAGGGGTGGAGATTTTGGAAGTTACCCTATATAGTCTAAAACTGGGTGACCCTTTTAGGCTATATAAGGTAACTTCTGAACATTGCCACGGCATTTGTAAACTGTCATAGCACTAGTGGGAATCTTTTAGCATGCTAATGCATTATAATTAGCAATAATGAGCAGCGAGGCCAATCAGAGGTCACTTTCATAGACATCTTGGTTTTGGTGGGCTTCTTTCCTGCATCCTGTTTTATTTCCTGCATTTGTTTTATTAGCAGGGTCTTTTTTTACCTGTATCTTGTGCCAACCCCTATCTCATCCTGAGAGTAAGAATAACTAGCCTCTTGGGAATGCGTCCCAGCATTTCTCAGCCTTATTTTAGCCGGCCCCTGTTCAAGATGCAGTCACTCTGGTTCAAACGCGCCTGACGATGGCACAGCTTTGGGAGGGTATTCTTGGAATTCTGCTCATCACGGGGTGCGGGAGTCCTAAGATACTGAGACAAGGAAAAGAGATATAGAGGTGCAAGGAGGAAAGGAAAGGAGAACAAATATATATGATGAAACAATTAGCGATCAATATAGTAACTTAATAAATGCTCATTTGTTTTGAACAAATAGCTTTAGAAAGAAGCTCCAGAGAAGTAATAGAGTTAAAAATGTAAAGGCAGTCGACTGAAGTATGAATTGGGATAGCACAGCAGATTACTCTTTCAAGAAACTTAAAAGAGATGAGAAGGAAACCAGGCAGAAACTAAGAAGGTCAAGGAGGAGACGGATGCATATGTTTTTGTTTTGAGGAGATCCAGAGGAGAGGAAGAGCTAAAGAATGCCAGGAAAAAAAGCAAGTAAATTAGAAATTCCATCCACAAAGTTTTAAACATTAGCAAACCACGTGTGCTGAGGGTTCACAAAAACCAACATAATTTTTTTTTCCTTTTTTTTTTTTTTTTTTTTTTAACACAAAGCAAGTCCTAGATCGTTTAACAATACAAAAGGAAGTAGCTCTGGCATTTTCTGAGTGTGTTAACATTTCTCTTGGTATGTGTCTTGCAGTTCCTCAAAGTATGTCTTAATTGCGTTCTGAGTGTATTTTCCAAAACAAAATGGTCTGAAAAGGTGATCAAATATTTGAAATTGCAACACTCCAAAAATAACTAGATACATGTTTGGCATACTTGATTAACTGAGAAATTTCTTTGAGTTTAGGATTTAAACTGTCAAGTTTAGAGGAATTAATAGTTTCACTTTTAATATGTTGCTTATTTTCTGACATCTTAGCAGCTTAATTTATACAAATCTTTCATTTTTTAATTGTGTTTTTAACCAAATAACTACATGTTCCATTTATTTGTAATTGATTGGCAAAAGACTCAGAAAATCAACTGAATACACAAAAACAGGCTATTTAATATAAAGTATATACTTTAGCATTGGAATTGATTATTCATCTATAAAATATTTTAAGACAAAGAATCTATAAATAGCATATTTGGTATTGTGTCCGAAAAGAAGTACTAGATTTCTCCAAGAGTCGTTATTTCTATTACATACACACATTTTTAAATACCTTTGTGAATGTCGATTGTATATAGTAGAAGTAAAACCAAGTGCCATGTAATATAATCAGTCACACCCAGGGCAGTACGTTCAAATTAATGTCTTTCCCCCCCAAAATTATAGCTGTATCATAAAATTGCATTATTTTAAATAGAGGTAATTTTTTTTTTTTTTTTAAAAAAGCAAGTTAGTTAAAGTATTTTCAACTAATTGAGAAAATTCTCAGAATTTAGTGTCAGTCTATTGAATAATTAGCAATTTCAGATAATTACACGTCTGGAAAAATAGAAAGTAAAACCGTAACAGGAAAATATTGATAACTCCAAAAAAAAAAAAGTATCACTAGTCCCATGACATAATTAGGAGTGAGATCTTTGGCAACAATGACAATAAACAGCACTTAATCAAATACCTGTATGTCTAGATGGCATCTTCTTTAACAGCTCTAACTGAGGCACAGAGCATATCCATGCCTTAAGAGCACTCCCCTTCCCCCTGGGTAGCCTACAAATTGGAGAATGGCTTACTTTATTTGATCATCTTGGTCACTACTCATGTCCTGATTGATGAAGTCTTTTCGCCTCCCTGCTTTGTTTGGTTTGAAGGACCTCTTGCGGAGGCTGAGAGCTCAGGTACCTAGGATCCAGCCTCTGAAAGTACCACGTAGAGATACCATCTTGACCGTGTGCCCACTCCCTGGAAAGGAGACAATGATCAGGATATGGATCCTTTTTGGAAACCACACAGGTCTATCCTTTCTCTTTTTCTTTATATGGGCAATTATTTTTTACTACCCTTATTTTTTACTACTAAACTTAGGAAACTTTCACTTATGCATGCAACATTGATCACATATTTTTATCTGTTTCTTCCTCAACTCTCATTCATACAACAGTAAAAAAATCAAAATAAAAAATTTAAACTGTATTTCAACAAGGGCAGAAAGAATGGAAAAGTTACAGCTGCTGATAAGAAATGTCAACACATTTTGAGAAATGGAAAATGGTGAGTGATTGGCAACTGACAGAGCAGAAAGAGAAAGATAATCCTCAAGGTCATGGAGTCAGTAATAAGCTAGCTAATTTAACCACCTGAAAACCAGGTGGCTTAGGGCTTTGGGAGCAACAATTATTTCTGAAGGCTGAAATATGGGGGAATGAGACTGAAAACAGTATGATTGAGGTAACCAGATTTCTTCACTAAGTCTTTGTTGCCAGGCAAATATATGTATCCCACTCCAGCCACATAGGAAAGTTTACTCTCTAAATTAGCAAGCTCTGTGGAACTAAGAATTAATGCAGATCTGCATAATGAATAGTAGCACCTTTCTGCTCTCTTTCTCAATATATTTTCCAGGATTCTTTTTTGAGCAGTAGAAAGACCAATGGCAGGCTAATGACAGCAGCTAGTGATACTTCAGGACGTCCTCAATGGAATAACAGGCTCTCACACTAATGGCAAAACTCTTTACTCAATAAGTGAAACTCATCCACAAATTTCTCCAATTATTCCTTTAAATGTCTCACTTTTAATTATATGTAGTTAGTCAAGATCATCAAATATGTGTCCAAAGCAATAGCAAAAAAGGACCCACAAAACACACACACACACACACACACACACACACTTAAAAAAATCAAGTAAATCAGGCAACATAAAACAGAAAAAAATATATTTTTTAAAAAACATGATCTTATACAAAGTGGGTAATTCGAAGATGAAAAGAGCCATATGACTATGTTTTGAGCTATGAGATATGAAGAAATTGATACGTTGGCACAGCTGCTAACAGGAAGGAATCTTCCACTTCCTGCTGATTGGCATGCTGGATCCGCCATCACAAATAATAAAATGGAAGCCACGTGTTGAAAATGGCAGAGCAATAAGACAGGTTAAACAGGATCCCTAATACTGTGGAGCTACCATGTCAGCTGCCAACGGCCAATATAAAATCACCTAGCTATCTAAGAGAGAAATTTTCCTATGTAACTTAAGCTACTGTTATTCAGAGTCCCTCCACAGCAACCAAATCTGACGTTACACAGTTGATGTCTTCTTTATAAGCACACAGCGACTACACAGGAAAAAACTGGGAAAATGATGCAAATGGATATTAAGAGCAAGTAGTAGTAATTCACAAGGCTAATAGCAAAATATCTGCAGCTAAGGAATAAATTGGGCTTAAAAAGGACGTAAATTGTAACTTAGAATGTCATGTCTAGCCAAAATATCTATTAATTTTGAGACTATAAACAAGACTAAGAAAGTTCTAAAAATGTTTACCTCCTTTCATTGTTCGTCATGAAGCCACTGGACAGTATGCTTAATAAAATCAATAAAGTTTAATCATGAAAGGAAAAAATATTAATACTGGAATTGGGAAGCAAGTACTTAACATAGGACAAAGCAACAAGACTTCCCAGGAATACAATCAAAACAAGTTCCGTGACAATATCTGTGTAACCAGTCTGGAATAGAGTACATTTAAATTGGAAGGTTAAGACAGAGTGTTTCAGAAAGAAAGAATACAAGAAAAAATAGAATTGACAGTGTTTCAGGAAGAAAGAATACAAGAAAAAATGGAATTGATAGTTTACCTGATAAAAGTATTTAAACATGTTGAGAAGAGTTTCATAGTTCTCTCAGAAAGTCTGGGTTAATCAATTAGTGATAGGCAGAAAGAAAAGACACACGGATGAAATAATTATTGATGCCAAGAAAAGCAAGATGTTGTCAAAATCAGTAACCATAATCATCATAGATCTTGGGGGTCTGTTCTCAATGCTATTTATAGTTATAAAAATGTAACCGCTGACTATTGAGTCAGAAATTGAGATCTGAGAGTACTGAGATAAGTGTCTCACAAGGAAACTGACAAAGAGGGCATTGAATAGGACGGTTACATTCTTATCTTTCTTAGTAGGCGGCTCATTGTTTTCTAAAATGAAAAAGTCTCTAAGTGGCAATATGCATTATACCACTATTTAGAAATACGGAGAAATGTGCCAGAAGAAACAGTGGAATGGGTGATATCAATTTGTCTTTGGGGAGGAGAAATCAGAGGTATGGAGGAGATGAGACAAAAATTGCCATTCTTAGTTGTACATCTTGCAGCACTATTTTTTTTTTTTTTTTTACAACCAAAGCTTATGTATTTAACAAAAGTAAAATTGAAAAAGACTCGTCTTCCTAGAGTTCTTTATTTCAGTCCCATAAATGTTCCCAAGGCAAAGAAATGCAGACTCTCACCTTGCTTAGAAGTGAAAGAATATTTCTGTCAAGACACTTTTGGTTTTATCAGTTACAATGTTGCCCCAGCACCTCAGTTTGTATCAATGTCAGTTGGATAGAACAAAGAAAGAAGCTTTATTTTCTGGTTCCCTGAGCAATGACCACCTCATCAATAGTTACACCTCAGTATTTCAGTAAGCAGAGCGTATTGAAGTGAGGCAGGATCTTATATTTCCTAACCCAGTATATTCATTGGACTTAACCTATTGTTAATTGCTTAACTGACACCCAGATAATAGATACACGTTTAGTAATCATTATCTTAAAGGTGTAAGACTACCTTTCATGGAAATGACAAGAATATGTGTTTATATTTTTCCATTGTCAAATAATTTAATAGCACTGAATCATAATCAATAGCTCTATGGAATTAAGTAAAACACGCACAAATGTTTCTATAATTTTTAATTAACATGTTTTTATTGTGCAATGTGATTAAGAAACAAACTTATAATTTCACTTTTCCAGCCTTTCACTGCTAGTTTCTTTCTTCCCTTTTATCCTTCCTTCCTTTCTTTTTCCCTTCTGTTTTTAAACCTTTTCTTTTTGGCCCTTCCAGAAATACTCCATAATAACTATATTGCTTTCAAACAATAGCCAGAGCAAACCTCATCAATTTAAGAATGGAGAGTGCATCATATAATGAGTTTATGTCTGTATCTCTCTTACCAAATGGATCTAAAGTGACATCTCAGGGGTCTGTTAATGAGATTGTCTCATGTAAGGGAATCTGGTAATGGGATGCTACCAAATCTGATTATTTGGAGATAATGTGAACAAAAATTAAATTAATTAATGTTCAATTTGCCCTTCACAAGGAAAAACATTTAAAAGAGTTAACCAGAAAGATTATGGGATACTGGTGATTAAATATATTTTAGGATCAAAGTCTGGAATTTGCAAATTGGGAAGTTGACAGAACAAAAGTAGCTGTGCATTTGAAAAAGGCATTTGAAAGAAAACTGTTTTCAAGCCTATCAACTGATTCCCCTTGATCATCTGAGGCTACATTAGGTGGGTCATTCTTACTTCCAGAAATTACACATACAATTCTATTTTCTGAAGTGCTCTTCTTCTATTTATACATTGTTTCTCCTTCAAGACTACTAAAAAGTCACACGTTATATGTAGCATTCTTAACATGAGCTTCAGTTCTTACAATTGAATTGAAGCCATCAATTCCCACATATAACTGTACACTTACAGATGTAATTGCATTTGTTTACCACAATAGCTGTGCTATTGGTAATGAAAATGCAGACTCACAAGGATCAAGCTACCTTCCTGGGAGAAATATTTTAGGTAGAAATACCTTAGATATTAATCACACTGTACAGAAATGAGTTGAGCTATAAAGTTAAGAAAATACATTAGTGTGGATCTTTACTAAAGAACTGATTGTCTGTTGTACATACATCAAAGTGAAAATGTATTTAAAATAATGATCTTAATTGCTTCCAATGCAATACTTGTTATATGTAATATAATATTATATTCATAATACCATATTTATCTGTCTCATGCAAACACGAGAGCAAATAAGAAAAGGAAAGACGATTTTCTTCATATATCATAAAACTATTTCTTCTTTCTTTCTTTCTTTCTTTCTTTCTTTCTTTCTTTCTTTCTTTCTTTCTTTCTTTCTTTCTTTCTTTCTTTCTTTCTTTCTTTCTTCTTTCTTTCTTTCTTTTTTTTTTTTTGACAGAATTTCACTCTTCATTGCCCAGGCTGCAGTGCAGTGGCATGATCTCAGCTCACCGCAACTTCCGCCTCCTGGGTTCAAGCGATTCTTCCTGCTTCAGCTTCCTGAGTAGCTGGGGTTACAGGCATGCGCCATCACGCATGGCTAATTTTGTATTTTCAGTAGAGATGAGGTTTCTTCCCCATGTTGGCCAGCTGGTCTTGAATTCCCGACCATAGGGGATCCGCCCCCCTCGGCCTCCCAAAGTGCTGGGATTACAGGTGTGAGCCACCGTGACTGGCTAAAACGATCTCAGATGCATAAAATTCTACTCATTCATGGCACACTTTTTTTCAGAAGATAGTATGCACCAGACACTGATTCATGTTTGAGAAGCATAGAGCAAAACATGGACAAATTTTCTGCTCTCAAGAAACTACCTGCACTAATTTTAATGCAGAAACAAAAAGAGAACAATATGCTTAAACATACATTAGAAATATATGCCAATAATTGGGCAAAATGTTTTCCAGTAGGGATTAGTGTTATGAAAACAATAATAATATGATAGAAAGTGACAATTCAGACCATATGCACTGGTGGTTAAAATCAACCTGTCTGAGCAGAGTAATTCTGGTTAAAACCTGAATGGCAATTAGGAACTAAGCATTTTAAGATATGGGGTCCAATCATTTCAGGCAAGGGAAACAGCACATGCAAGACCTTGTATAAGAGCCAGCTAGTCTCCCCTGTTGTTCATTTACTCCTTCTTCCTTTTAATAAACACAACTTCCTCTAAATTTAAACAGAACACACACCTGCACAGCTACTGACTACCTTCCCAGACTGTTAGATGTGGCCCTGTGAGATGAGCAACCTACGGGCTCTTAAGAGGAAATATGTTCAACTTCCAGGTCATCCATCTAACGAAGAAGTTACTTTTTGTTTTCTTCTTCCTGTGGGAAGAAATCCACATATGGCACTGATGGCTTAAGTAATGCAAAGACAAAACCATAGGTGGCTATCAGAACAGCAAGTTAAAGGCTCCTTTGTCTACCCTAATTGGGTATGTACGAGAGAAATTAATTGTTATCAGGTATGAACCACTAGTTTTTTGTTCTATTGGTTCTGAAAATTTGGTCTGATCTATCTGATATTGACCCTATGGCAGGAATGACTTTGCGCATAGAAGACAATATTAGAAAATCAGTGTGCATAACACACAGAATGAAGAAAGGTGACAGAGACTCATTTCTGAGAAGCAGGCAGTCATCCACTCAAGGGTGGTGTGATGGTTAATACTGAGTATCAACTTGATTGGGTTGAAGGATGCAAATTACTGTTCCTAGGTGTGTCTGTGAGGGTTTTGCCAAAGGAGATTGACATTTGAGTCAGTGGACTGGGAAAGGCCGACCCACTTTCAATCTGTGTGGGTACCATCTAATCAGCTGCCAGCCTGGCCAGAATCAAAAGCATACAGAAGAACGTGAAAAGACTAGTCTGGCTTACCCTCCGGGTCTATATCCTTCTCCCATACTGGATGCCCTTGAACACAGGATTCCAGGTTCGTCAGCTTCAGGACCTGGACTGGCTTCCTTGTTCTTCAACTCGCAGACAGCCTATTGCTGGACCTTGTGATCATGTGAGTTAATACTTAGTAAATCCTGTTAGTTCTGTCCCTCTAGAGAACCCTGACTAATGCAGATGGTCTGGTGGGCCTTGTAAATCATTTTATTTTAATAACGTTCAGTGAGAAGTTTTCAGAAGAGAGCAATTTAATTTAGCTTCATTTTTTAAAAAAGATATCTTTGTTGAAAACAAAATGGGTTCTAATGAGTAAAATCTAAGCAGAAGCACAGTAATGAACTATCTTATCCAGTTGAGAGATTAAGGAGAGTAGTATGAATGGAGAATCTGAAAAGCACTTAGTTATATTTCAACCTATGTCATTGCAGGTTGTAATATTCAGCTATTCATTGAACAAGTAATCATTAAAGACCTTCTATGTGTCCACCGCGATGTTAAAATTCGGATATATAATGATGAATAAGACATGGTCACTAACTTTATTAAACACTGAAAATAACATGTAATACATAGTTTGAAACTGGAATAGTGCTACAACTTTATTGAATAGAGTTTTTGAAAGGGAAAACAGAGTTTATTTAAATTTAATTATGCCCATCTAAGAGAATATTTAACCTAATGTATATTATGTAATTGGTGATTACCATAGCAAAGAATTGGGGTAATTCTGTATAGAGGCATGAATAAAGGGTATAAAAGTGGGGATGGGTTTGACTGAACGCATGACATGTGATAGAAAAAAATTGCTTTTATCAAGCATAAAGTGTAAAGACATATTACAAAAATAACAATAAATAACAATTTCAATGTATGCACAATACCTTGACAATTTTTATTTAACTTAATGTACAAAATATTATCCACAGACTATGCCTACAGAATATGCTTCTGGCTAGGACACTTCAGAATTCATGGAGAGAACATTTTAAAAATACATCATTAGCAAATGCATCTTTCCTTTTTGCCCTCAGAATGATAATTACACCCCAGCTCAAATAAATTTTGACATTTTTCAAAATTCATTATATTTCACATTAGTGTAAGATGGCATTAAAGATGTGATTGCAAATGTTAGGTGAATCTGTTGCAAAGAGGGAGACTCACAGTCCACAGTCCACTCTCCAATGACCCTCTTACCTGGGCATAGTCAGAAATTGGTTAAAGATATAAAAGACCAACTCACTGAACAAATAAAGTCAGCAAAGTCTTTTTATTGCAACTTGAAAAATGCAGATATTGTTAACATATTTTTATATAGTTACTATTTGAACATAATGGTGATATGAAATATTAAATCTTTCTGTTTTTCGCAGCCATTGCAAACAAACACTAGTTGTGAGCAATATAAAACTATGAAGGATAAGCTGTGAGGTGGACTTCTTTTTCTATAGGATACATTTGAATGGTAAAAGTGCATCAAATTAAGGGTGTCACACCAAAATATACATCAACAATTATTTTCTATGTTGAGAGTGACTTGGTATGAAAAAGAAGTCACACACACTAAACAGCGTATTTAGTGATTAGCATTTAGCGATATGTATCAAAATCACTGTACATAAAGACACATGTATGAAAATCAAATTACACTTTATTAAGTAATAATATAGAAATAAAGGAATTATCTAAAAACAATTGTAAACAAATGGAATTTCACGCTAAAATATGATGTTTCAAGTGCAAAAGTTCAGTTGGGAAAATGTGAACTACAGAAGAAACTCTCAGTGTTTCTGTAAGACAATGGTCCAGTTTGGTCCCAGCTTTTTAAAGATATGAGTTGGACAGACTTGCTTATAATTCTCATATATTTGGTATTTTTAATGATTTTAATTTCTGGACACAAGAAAGAAAGACAACATTGTAACTGGAGATTTTAAATAGCAGAAAAGATCAAAGGGCACAAAGGAAAGTCAGAAGTTTGGAAAAAAGTGTTTCTAAGAATTATTATGCCATGTTTCATAGTTTAACAACAATTATCAGTGAAATAGGTCATCATCTCACTATTGTACATCGCTGAAAGTTATCATCAATCTCCTTATGAATTTAATACAATGTTTTATATTTCATTTTTTCTTAAAATAGACACAACCATAGGAGATTCATGGATTTAAATCTGTTTTTTTTGTTTGTTTCATTCTTATCAAAAACTTACTGAAATTTAACAGTTTTAAACTGTAAAACTTTAGGTTAATTAATTTCAAAAATAGAGCGTAACTTCCTTATTTAGATAAAAATTGTAAATATTTATGCTGAACTTGCTTTATAATCCTTTCCCCCATTCTTGTCAACGTGCATCTCTGAGACTGACTAATCTACCATAAGTATTTTTTAAACAAATAATAGAAGAGTTTAAATACACATTATGTCCTGTGGTTGACGAGGTTATAATCTACTTTAGAAGTGATAAATTAATAGAGAAATAGTGTGGACATTCATCACATTAAAAAATTTTTAAATTCATGTATCTGATTAAAATAAACCTAAAGATTTTTGATACAGGGAACTGCTACTTCATTCACAAATTTGTGGTTAATTATAATGTATGATGACACAGAGTTACAAGTGCAATGGTGATTGTCTTATCTGCAAAATGCTGACTTTCAATGATCAACACGTACTTTTTTTTGTATTTTTTGGTGCTGTAATTGTTTTACATCTTTTATACATTTCCTTGTTAAATTTTTTTTTTTTTTTTTTTTTTCTTGAGACGGAGTCTCGCTATCACCCAGGCTGGAGTGCAGTGGCCAGATCTCAGCTCACTGCAAGCTCCGCCTCCCAGGTTCACGCCATTCTCCTGCCTCAGCCTCCCGAGTAGCTGGGACTACAGGCGCCCGCCACGTCGCCCGGCTAGTTTTTTGTATTTTTTAGTAGAGACGGGGTTTCACCGTGTTAGCCCGGATGGTCTCGATCTCCTGACCTCGTGATCCACCCGTCTCGGCCTCCCAAAGTGCTGGGATTACAGGCTTGAGCCACCGCGCCCGGCCACTTTCCTTGTTAAATTTAATACTTAAAAATTGTGATTTATTTTTGTATGTCTTAAAATTTCATTTTTATAGAGTTTCAATTTTTGGGGTGTTTTCGAAAGTATTGGTCTGTGACAATTTGTAAGAGAAATGTTCCTGTACCACATACGGTATTAGAAGCATTAGTATAATTTATATTCCTACAACCCGTACTTCTTGGAGCCTATCATTCTCCACACACTTCTTTTGAAAGCTCTTACTAATTAATTTCTTCTTTTTCTCAGATATAAAGTGTTTTAATTGCAAGAAATTATCTATGACTGTTTCTGGATTTTTTATATGCTTCAGACATAGTAGTTTGAAAATCAATGAGTAAATAATTATGGTAATTCAACACACTTATACAGTTTTAATTCTTCACAGGTACAATATTCTTATATTTGACTAGGTAATACCAAAATTTTCTGATACTTGACATCGTGAAACTGAATTGACAGGAAAGTCACTGGAACATAATCATTCAAGTGCCAATGCAAAGTTATTCTACAAAATGCTAGTGGTTTCTATCTGGCTATAATTTGGCTATTCTAATATTGGGTGACTGTTATATTCTTCTTAAAGCTCTGCTATATTATAGACAACATTTTAGAAATATTACTGAAGTTCAAACTCAGCTTCCATGTATATGGTAACTGTGTCCACTTAAACACTTGATAGCTTTTTTTTTTTTTTTTTTTTTTAGATACTGAGTTTCACTCTTGTTGGCCAGGCTGGAGTGCAATGGCACCATCTCAGCTCACTGAAATCTCCGCCTCCCTGGTTCAAGCGATTCTCCTGCCTCAGCCTCCCAAGTAGATGGGGTTAGAGGCATGCACCACTGTGCCTGGCAATTTTTGTATTTTTAGTAGAAACGGGATTTCTCCATGTTGGTCAGGCTGGTCTCAAACTCTTGACCTCGGGTGATCCACCCACCTCGGTCTCCCAAAGTGCTGGGATTACAGGCGTGAGCCACTACGCCCAGTCACTTGATACCTTTTTAAGCTGCACATGTTTCCTTTCATTCAATGTTATTTAAGACTAGGAAATTACACATATAGGTTCGCCAAGTGGCTTGCGCTTGTACCCCAATTAAATCAAAGACAAAATTATACTTTTGATGCAACACTCATTGAATGAATATTTACTGAGCACCTATGTTAGGAATGTTATAGTTATTATGTGTATAGGAAAATGAATAAAACAGACATAAATCTCTGCCCATGTAGGGCTTATTTTCCAGGTGGGAGAATCAGCCCAACATTCATACTAACTCCTTTGCGGATGATCAGAAAGAAGATAATATGTGCAACTAGAAGTAACATTTTTAAATAATCATAGTGCTATATACTTTCATTATTACCATTTCAATTATTAACTTCCTCAGTCTCTTTTATTTTACAAATATAGTAAACATCCTCTGAAGGATGTATTTCCTCTCATTACAATGGTTACTATGCTTTTTAGTCAAAATTATCTACAGTTGATTTCTCAAAATAGCAAACATTATATTGAGCTTACTTAGCATTCTATATATTATACTATGTAGCATTTAACAGAGAATATATATACATACACCCATATATATATTTGTACATATGTATATATATATCCATGTATACACACACACACACATTGTCCACAGAAGACAGAAGCTTACCTTTCAGCTATTTGTGAAATAGAATTATTAGAAACTTGATAAAGTATTCTGCAGTGTTACATAGTCCAACTAGTTTAAATTATTCATTTCATATCCTAGTGCTTTTTTCCCACATGTGATACTTTATTGTTTTAAACTAGTTGATTTATAAAAATGTCATCAGCTTAGTGCAAATTAATGATTCCAGCAAAACACATTTGCGATACCTTAGGTATGTGACAGGCAATTAAAAAAAGTTGTATTGATTTGTCTAAAATGTTAAATGACATAATAGCCATACAGTAAAGTATTGAATAATTTAAGTAAATCAATGTTTTCTGAATTTTGTAGGAGTACAAACTATCTTGGGTGCTAAGGTAAATCAATATAATAAAATAAAAATGAAGTGGTTTATAATGATGAATGTATGGGTTGATAATAACCAGAGGTAGAATCTCATTTAGCCATTGTAACAAACAACTTACAGGCATCTTTTGTACACTATTCCCATCAGAAAACATGGTATTATATAGTCAATTGATTTTAGCACTTAAATAGCTTTTCATTTGCAAGACACCTAGCCTCGGTATAAACTAAACTTTCCCAGAGTGTCATTAGTTATGGCTTGATTTAGAATGATAATACATATTTACTACCATTAAAGCAATTTTCTGTGTTTTATGTGGTTTGTAAATAGTGCTATATCTTATGAGGAAATGAGAGATGTTCATTTGTTGTGCTCATATATATTTGCAAGATTTAGAATTTAGCATTTAGTGCTTCTACTGACCTCTTTTTACTTGCATTTCCAATGGGAAATTTCTTAAGTAAATAATCCACTTGGAAATTGGATTTTTCATTCAATATAGCTATGTTGTTATGCAGTTTTTGGTTTCATCATTTTGTTTAGAAAATAGAAGTATGGTAAAAATAAGCATGCAGGGACAACTTTTACCTATGTAATATCTTTTGTGGTTTACAACAATTTTAAGATCTAATAAAATCTATGGATCTTTCCCACAGGAAAAAAAAAATACAAATGTAGACATGAACACAATGCTGTATATAATTTAAGAGAAATCAGATATACCCTGGATTCTCTTTGCATTCATATACAAAGAATAAAAATTAAAACAACAGAAACAGACACAATTAGCAGTTCTGAAAACTTCAAATGCTTCAGTGTTGTAACTACACTTGAAATGAATGAAAGTAGATATATTAATACACAAAAATACTTAATACTTATGCATTTTCTACCAATTCAGAAGAAGATCCCTTAAAAGAAGCTGAAGACACTAAAACATTATAAAGAAAAGAGAGGTGGAGAAAAAAGGAGTCTTTCCTGGAGAAGAGACCTAAAGTAGTCAAAGGATTAACACCTAGATTTCAGAAAAGGAAAAATATAAAATATTATTGAGTGTTGGCAGTAAATCGTGGTGGCTCAGGCGTGGACCCTGTAGGATTGACCCATGGTGGTTCAGCCATGGATCCAGGATTGGATCCCAGATCAGCTACTTAATATGGTAAACTTGGTAAAATTATAACATCTCTCTTTGAGAGTATCTTCACCTGTAAATTAGGGATCATAACAGGATTTATTTTATATGTCTGATATGGGCATGAAATGGTTCCATCTTTATAAAGAGCTTAGCAGAATGCTTTGCACACACTAAGCAGGAAGATAGGTACCAAACTTCCTACCTGCTCTCATTTTGTAGCAGCCTGCTTTCCTGTGAGAGTTGCTCTGAACTAAAATGTGGCAAATCTTGGGACTGAGGAAGAGACATGAGATGTTTGTTTGGAGGAACATACAGGTTAGTTAGACCCCCTGCTCCTCACTTACTCATACCAAACAGTAGACAACACTGTCTTCTTGAGAAAGGGGCAGAAGGGGTAGGCCTTTTGGACAGAAAGCGGGGAAGAACCCTGCATAGAGACACTGGGGTACCCAAAAAGTTTCCATTTCCGAAGCTTGCTTGTCCCCTCCCACCTCATCACTGCAGACAAGGCATAGTAAGCATATATTGTACTTGTAAAACATGCTATGGGCAATCTAAGATTCAAAATATGAGGATAAAACCAAGAATCAATTAAACTTTCAGAAAAGATAGCCTCATAAATATGAGAGATCAACTCAACAAACAGAAAATAAAAAATAACAAAATGTACACCAAAGTATAATGAAACAGATAAAAGAATCAACACAAATATAAATGATAACTTCAGAGTGATACGGGAGGCAGCATTTCCATGAAGTAGCATACAAAGATTTTTAAAATTAAAATTTTTGTTGTGAAGAAAATAGAAAGCTAATAATGAGCTGAAGAGCAGAATGAGAAGAGGAGGAGAGAGAAAACTAAGGAACAGCCAAATGAAATAAGACAGCTCTCTCAGGGGAAAGGGCCAATGTATATAGAAAGAGAAACTGTGAAAAAAAATATAATGGGTATAAAAGAAGAGGTATAACTTTGGCCAGGAGTGATGGCTCATGCCTGTAATCCCTGCACTTTGGGAGGCCAAGGCAGGCAGATCACAAGGTCAGGAGTTCTAGACCAGTCTAACCAACATGGTGAAACCACGTCTCTACTAAAAATACAAAAAATTAGCCAAGGTGTTGTGGCGCACACCTGTAATCCCAGCTAGTGGGGAGGCTGAGGCAGGAGAATCTCTTGAACCTGGGAGGCGGAGGTTGTAGGGAGCCAAAATCATGCCACTGCACTCTAGCCTGGGTGACAGAGCAAGATTCTATCTCAAAAAGAAAAAAAAAAAAAAAAAAAAAAAAAAAAGAAGAAGAGGTATAACTTCTAGATGGTATGAAATAGAAGGTAGGGGTGAGAACACTGAAAAGTAGGAAAGTATTACTCACATTTTTAAAACACAGAGAGAAAGTTAATGTGTTGTCTAAACAAAACTAGTAGTATAATTATGCTGTTTTAATATAAAACATGTAAACAAAAGAATAAGTAAGAAATTAATGTAATTTAAATCTCCTACTCTGACTTTATCCCTCAACTCCAGACTCATGAAATCAGTTTCCCATTTAGCATCTCCATTTACTTGTCTAAAACATATCTCAATTACCATATGTTGAAAATGAACTCCTGACTTTCTCCCCAAATGGACAAGACTTTTCCATTGGCCCTCTTATCTCAGTAAGTGGAAATTATCAGTTGGGAAGAACCGAGGGTTTTAAGTTATCTCTGACTCTTTTTCTGTTCTTCAAATGTATAGATGTTCCAACAACAAATCTATTTTGCTCTCATTTCAAAATATATGCAACATCCTACAACTTCTCAACACCTCCACCACTTGTAATTTTTTCTAAGCTTCCAGTTTTGCTTTCCTGCATATTTATTTAACCAGTCTTTCTACACAAGACCCAATTTAGACTTTCACAACCTAAATTAGATAAAATAATTCCTCTGCTCAAAACTCTCCAAAGACTCTTCATCTCATTTTAAATGGAATCCAACTCTTTCCAGAGCCTCCTGGCTTCTCTGATTTAGCCTTTGGTTACCTTTCTGACCTAATCTCAATTACCTCCATTCTACCTGGACTTTTTGTTGTTTCTCAAGCATATCAAATGCTTTTTGCCTTTGTTTTAGAGTCTTTGCATTTGCTTTTCTCTCTGTTCAAAATTCACTTTGCTGAGGTCTTGGTTTCTTCTCACGGGAGTTGTTAGTGAGTCCCAAACATCTATCCCCCCTCTATTCCAACACCCACACCCTTGCCACCATCGTGTCTCAAATATGCTGGAATTGATTTCATCATACCCTCTCACACTGTGTAAATGGTAATCACAAAACACTCACGCCTCTCATTCTACCAGCTATCCCCCATACTCTACTCAACAAAATAATCCAAATCTTCCTTATCCTCATCACTTTGTCATCCTCCCTACAATCTTTCTATCATGCCTTCTGAAAATCCACTTTATTGTCTATATTTTCTATGAACAGTCCCTTAATCTGCTTATTCCAATGAACCTTGCTTCTGCTGGAGAGGTCAATGTTTTTGCAGACTCTCTCTGACAAAAGATTTGCAAACACCAGGTTTGGATGCAGGACACCTGTCTTTCCTGTTCTTTATATATCCTTGAGACCATTTTGTCTCCCATGTCCCTAAAATTGCCCAACTTTAAAATGTTTATCATCACTTCATGTTACCAATTATGAAGCTTTATTGCTGTCACTTCTCAATACCTGGACCATTACCCTTATTTCTGGATGACTTCAGTTTCTAGTTCACTGACATTTTCTTTACAGGAAACCCTGTCTTCATTCTTCATGATTCTAGTATACACGTAGATGATCATCCAGCACACTAACTTCTCAAATCCTTGAGTCCTCTCCTTTGATGCTCTTATTCTTTTCTCCACCTAAGGAATTTGTTACAGATTTTATCATTACAAACAACTGCAAAATTTTTGTAATCTCAGTTTCATTCATCCAATTTTCTGACCACTACCTACTAGGATTTGAAGGCTCTAACAATTACCCTACCCCAAAGGGGCGTCAAGTCTTACTACATTTTCACTGCCTGTAACTCATTTCATGTTCTGTTTTTCTGAACCAACTTCAATACCATGATCAATGAAAATAATTCTCTTTTATACAATTCCTTGACTCCTCTGTATTTTTCTCACTATTTAAATGCACATGGCAAAAACATCATTTTTTGGTTAAATCCAACTTCCTACCTCTGTTTCTGCAACTATGCATCAGATTGGCCTCACTCAATGATACAAAAGTAGAGTGACCTAGTAGGCTGTCTGACAATCACACTCCCCTGTGTCATTAATCTCAAACTCTCTTTGATGACTGATCTATTTCTCTCCTCAAATCTCCAACTTTCTCCTCTCCCTCATGACAGCGGATACCTTTGATTTATCTTTGCTAATGTATTGGAAACATTGGGAATGATGTTCCACAGATTCCCACTATCAAATACACCCAACCACCAACATCTGCACACCGTGCCCTGCTTTTCCCACTGATCACTTCATTGACTGACAGTTATTATGCCAAGCCAATCCCTCCACTTACTTTCTAGACTCCATCCTCTGTTTAAGTATATTGGTTAGCAATTTTCCACTCTCTCTAACTGATTTTACAATTTCTGCTGCTGTCTCCCCAGCAGCAAACAAATATATCACTTCTCTTTATATCCTAAGCAACAAAATGAAATAAACAAAAACAACAAAAACCTGCTTGGTTCTATATCTCCCAAACAGCTACCATCCAGGTTATTTTCTCTCTTTTGCAAAATACCTCCTCTTGTCATTTTTCTTAGGTTCGTTCAAATTTGGCTATGGTCCCTATGAATCTACTAAATATTGCATTCAAGTTCAATGTTAACCAATAGTAATATTTCACAACATCTCCTTTTCAAAACAAATTTCTTAGCAACTAATTATGAAATAAGTCAGTTGAAAGTCTGAAGGAGTAATACATGCAGGAAGAAGTGTTGCCATTGGAATAATCTACTTCATCCATCATGCCTAGGATACCAGTAAAGTAAATTATCTGATTTGTGTCAAATATGAAAACAAAGAAGAATATCATTTGGGTATTTCTTTATTTTTCATTATTCTTTTGGGTTTCTGGAGAAAAAAAATTATGGTCAGGTCATCAAAATAGACTAAGAAATAATGTGACTTCTTTATCTAATTAAATCTTGCCCAGGTAGATAGATAAATGCATATGTGTATATTTATAAACAGATAAACAAAAGGTAGTTCTAAATATTGATCAATAAAGTTTCATATGACATTAATTTATTAAAAAATGTGGCAAGCAATATTTTAAATATAAATAGGCAGCCATATTCACAGTGTCCATGCATGGTTTTCTCCAGTGTTCTACTGCTCAATTGCTTTGTGGTTTCTACCAATTCAAGCAGTCTCTCACAGGTTTATTACAATAAAACCGTTGATCAGAATAATCTAGCATCATTTGTGCATGAAAACATAGATCCGAACAGCATTTATTTACATATAAAACACTTTGTGTTTGCTTATTGGGCTACTCAAGGAAGAAATTGTAGTGCATTTTGTCAATCCTTTTATTATCTTTGTCCTATTTTCAAAATAGAGATCTAACAGTATCTAATTTTAGAATAGGAAATATATTATATTATTATTAAATATTTGAAAGATAGCAACAAATTAAAATGAAAAAATGAGTCAATTTATTGACAACAAAGCTATTTTTATGTTTATTATATATGAAAAGAAAGTTAAATTTATGTTATTAAAGTTTCTGCTTTTCTAAATAGTTTGGTAGCCTGGTAAATATTCTCATTCATACAACTCTAATCATTAATTACATTGGTTAATGTTTTTGAGGCTTTAAATAAGTGTGAATTGAGAACATATTACCAAAGTTGATTTCTCCCTCATGATCCCATCAAAATCACATTAAATAGGCACCAACATTATAACATTTCTAATAACATTGGTTATGGAAATACAGATGCATTGACAGAGACCAGGAAGACAGAAAATATCTTTGGCAACTAATTAAATGGTTACCAGATTAAACCATTCTGCTCCCACCATTAAACATTTTCCATTTAGAATGATCATTATAGTTGCATAAAGGGATTAAATCCTTTAGTTGAAAAGCACACAGTTCCCTGACCTAGACACATAGAAATATGTTTTCAATAATTCACTGAAAAATAGATGAATCCAAAGGCTTATGTGATGAAAAAATAGGCTATCTACAATGAAATAAGAATTAAAAAACCATCACACTTGTCACCAAAAACATAGATTTCTAAACTCAGTGTTGACTGGTAAATATTTTTAAAAACTGCTTCAGTTAATATCCTTTCCTGTGGTCCAAGAGAGATTTTGAAGGACAAAACTACAAAAACTAGTACATAGAATGTAAGACTGTTTATATTTAATCTCTACGTCTAGCTGGGCTCTGCGTATGGGTTATTTGCAGAAGAAATTGACAAAAAGCAAGCAGATTGCAAGCCTACTTTATGTTTCACTGAAAATATATTGTTAGACTTCATGTTACTCTGCAGAAGCCTGTGACTGTTCTACTCCAATGTGCATTAAAAAACATTTAGCTGCAAATGAACTGTAAATTTCAAAATGGGTACAAAGGATAAAAGAAAAAAAAAAGGACCACTTAGAGTACAAAACCAACATCAGCAGACAACAGACAAAGAATTCCTCCCAGAGAGCAAAACAGGGCTGAAAAATAGGTTTACCAGAAGGTTTACCTCCTTACCAAAAGTCTTAATAATTCTGACCTAGCAAAATACGATAATAGCTATAAACCAGTGTATTTCATGCATTTTGATGGTGACAGTGTTTGTCTTTAATTCTTTGCATGATATATTGTAATTACCTATTTCAACCAAACTGTTTTATTTTGGTGCTTACTGAGTGTTGGAGTGAGCAGAGTGTGCAAATAACCTGCCTTTGTTCTTCTTCTTCTTCTTTTTTTCTTTTAAGTTTAGTTACTATGTAGCCAGATTCACACGGAGGTCAACATAGCAGTCAGAAATCTGGGGGTGGATGACATAATGGGATAGAATTTCATGGCTGCTAGCCGGGCGCGGTGGCTCATGCCTGTTATCCTAGCACTTGGAGCAGCTGAGGCAAGTGGGTCACCTGAGGACAGGAGTTCGAGACCAGCTTGACCAACATGGTGAAACCCTGTCTCTACTAAATAGAAAACAAGCAAGCAAACAAACAGAAAAAGCAGCCAGGCGTGGTGATGCATGACTGTAATCCCAGCTACTTGGGAGGCTGAGGCAGGAGAATCATCTCTTGAACCCGGGAGGCGGAGATTGCAGTGAGCTGAGATCGCGCCATTGCACTCCAGCCTGAGCAACAAGAGTGAAATTCCATCTCAATAAATAAATAATTAAAAGAACTTCATGACTGCTACGTGAAAATACAAAGGCATGCAGGCATATTTTTGGCTTTTCAGGAGAGTGAACTGTGGCAGTAGGAGGTAACTGTCCTCTATTACCTCTTCTTACAATGGACAACGGTCATGCTGTTAAAAATATGATCCCACAACCTCTCTTACAGCTATGTGTGTCTCTCTGATTAGGTTCTAACCAATGCAATGTAAACGTGAGAGCTGTCTGGGTTATTTCCTTCACAGAAAAAGAAACCTTCCTTACACCACTGCCTTTCCTATTTCTTCCACCTTTTTGCTAAGATAGTGATATGACGGAGGAAATTGGAGTTGACGTATTGGACCAGGAGATAAAACCATGTGCTGAAGATGACAGAGATATGACACAGAAGCCCAACAATTATGGAACTGATTTTCAGCAAGGAACACCTTGAATTATTTGAGTAATACACTATCTTTTTATTAATGTCTCTATTATATGGAGTCATCCTCACTCAGCCAACTCCAGTATCTATCTATTCTAGGCAACTAAAAACAAGATTCCAGAAAGAAGGAGGTTCTATGAAGAATGTTGTATTAGCAAGGTTAATTTAGTTAAATTTAAAGATTCAGAAGTCAGAAGATAAAGATATCTCTTTAAATGTAGTTTTCAATCAGTAAAATGCATGTTGTGGGAAATGAAATTGGAATACTTTTATATGACATATCTATGTATAAAAACATTCACTAAAGACTCCAGAAAATCCACAATACTTTAAAAGTAGTTATGGTGTGATCATAAAGCAATCTAATAGATGATATAGTTTTGAGCAATTGATAGAGAGTAAGAAAGAACGCATGTAACCTGATAGTGTTAAACTTTCTTCAAGCTCTTTAAAAGCAAAGGTTTCCATTCCTTACTTAAGAATCCATCATGATACTTAATTATGTCATTAATAATATTTACATAGCTATAATATTGATTTGTATATATATTTGAGTGGCATCATAACACATAATACTTTAAAAATGCAGTCCTTAATGACAGATTTCCTTCATTTGTTATGTGTTAACCCTTCAGAGTTTTGTAAAATCTTTCTATATCTTAGTGTTTCCATGTACAAAACTGGATTTTAGAAATAGAACCTCGTTCAACATTAACAGATCAAAGAAAATATTAATAGCATATGATTATCTCGATACAGAAAAATAATGGGAAAATTCAATATGTTTTCATGATAAAAATTCTCAACAAATTAGGTATAGAAAACATGTACAATAAAGGTTACATATGAAAAAACCCACAGCTATAATCATATTTAATGGTAAAATATTTAAAGCTTTTCCTCTGAGATCAGGAAAAAGAAAAATATGATCATTTTTACCACTTTATTAAACATAGTCCTACAATTGCTAACCAGAGAATTTAGTTGGGAGAAAGAAGAAAAAGTCATTCAAGTTGGAAATGAAAAAGTTAAATTGTCCCTATTTGCAAATGATGTGATTTTATACATAGAAAACCTTACAGACTCTACCAAAAATCTTCTGGAATGAATAAATGTAGTACATTTTCAGGATACAAAAGTCATATATAAAAATCAGTAGTGTTTCTTTACAGTAACAATAAATTCTCCAAAAAGGAAATCAAGAACACCATCCCCTTCACAATAGCTGCAAAAAACCACTTAAGAATGAATTTAAGAAAGGATGAGAAAAATCTTCTCACTGAAAACTACAAGATATTGATGAAAGAAACTGAAGAAGATGGAAGAAGATGCAAATAAGTGGAAAGACATCCCCTGTCATAGCTTGGAAGAATCAAATCGTTAAAATGTCCATTCTACCCAAAGTGATCTACAGATTTAATACAATCCCTACCAAAACTCCATTTTCATGTAAATAGAAACAAATTCTAAAATTCAGATAGAACCGCAAAGATCTTGAGTAGCCAAAGCAATTTTGAGCAAGAAGAACAAAACTGGAGGCATTACACTATCTGACTTCAAAGTATACTACATACCATAGTAACCAAAACAGTAAAACACTGCCATAACAACAACAACAACAGCAACAACAGACACATAGACCAGTGGAACAAAATAGAAAGCCCAGAAATAAATCTATACATTTGCAGTCAATTGGTTTTTGACAAAGATGTCACACTAGATATGGACAATCTCATCAATAGATTGTGATGGGAAAACTGGATATTCACATGCAGAAGTATGGAATTATAACTTTATCTTATACCATACAAAAACAACTCAAAGTGGATTAAAGACTTAAATTTAAGAACTGAAACTGCAAAAGTGCTCAACAGAAAATAGGGGAAAGGCTATAACATTTGTCTGAGCCATGATTATTTTGGATATGACCCAAAAGTACAGGCAAGAAAAGCAAAAAGAGATAAATAGGATTACATCAAACTAAAATGTTTTTGCACAGCAAAGGGAACAATCAACCGACTGAAGAGACAACCTATGGAATAAAAGAAATTATTTGTGAATCACGCGTCTGATAAGGGATTAATATCCAGAATATATAAAGAACTCAAACTACTCAATCCTAAGAAAACAAATAATTCTATTTAAAAATGGCAAAAAACTTAAATAGACATTTCTCAAGAGGACAAATGCTCAACAATATATATTCACATATATATACACACATATATAGTATGTATATACACAGTATATATACACATACATATATGTATCATATATGCATCATGTACATGATGTATGTGTTTATGTATATATGATGCATGTATGAATGTATATATACACAAATATATAGTATATATAAATGCCCAATAGATAAATGTAAATACACTGCATATATACTATACATAAACATATATGCTATATATAAATATACATATGCCCAATAGATAAATATAAAAATATCTATCATTAATCATAAGGGAAATGAAAATTAAGCCCACAATGAGACATTACATCATATATTTTAGAATGACTATTATAACAATAAAAAAGATAAGTTTTGGTGAGAATATGGAGATAAGGAAATACTTGCACATTGCCGGTGGGAATATAAATTAGTAAAGCCTTTATAGAAAACAGTGTGGAAGTTCATCCACACATTAAAAATAGAACTACATGTGATCTAGCAATCTCACTACTGGGCATATACTGAAAGGAAGTGAAATCACTATGTCAATCAGATAGCTGCACTACTGTGTTGATATAAATATTATTCATGATAGCCAAGATATTTATCAATCCATGAATAGAAAAAGAAAATGTGGTAACTATAAGCAATGAAATGCTATGCACCCTTAAAAAAAGAGGAAATCCTGTAATTTGTGACATGATTAAACCTGAAAGACATTATACTAAGTGAAGACAGAAGGAATAATATAAGTTCAAGAGACTCAGTGTACAGCATAGGTGACTAAATCAAGTGAATTAACATATGTATTACCTCACATACTTATCACTGTTTTGTGGTGAGAACACTTAAAATCTACTCTCTTAGCAATTTTCAAGAACACAATGCACTGTCTTCAATTCATAGTCACCATGTTGTACGTTGGGTCTCTTGAACTTATTTCTCCTGTCTAACTGAAATTTTGTATCCCTTGAACGTCTCTCTAACCTCAAGTTTACCTCCAGCCTTTGGTAACTGCTATTCCACTCTCAGCTTCTGAGTCCAACGTTTTAAGGTTCCACTTATAAGCCACATGCAGTATTTATCTTACTGTGCTTGGCGTGCTTCACTTAGCACAGTGTCTTCCAGGTTTATCCATGCTGTCACAAATTACAGAGAGTAGATTTTAACTGTTCTCACCACAAAACAATTATAAGTATGTGAGGTAATACATATGCTAATTCACTTGACTTAGCCATTTCACAATGTGTACATATTTAAAAACATCATGTTGTAACCAATAAATAGACATAATTTGTATTTACCAATTTAAAAAATTAATTAATTAGAAAATTAAAAGAATCTCATTCATAAAACAGATTTCTAAAAATACAACCTTACTTACAGGACAGTCTTAATCATAAACCAAGATTACTCATCTCATATACTTAGTACTTAGCACAGTGACTGGCACAAAATTAACACCTGATAATTATTTGCTACAATGGAATAGGGTTCAATGTGTTCCGACACATAGCATAAATCTTTAAACAAAATGTCTTTAGATTATTATAAATACAGTGCATATTATCAACATTATAAGCCTTGACTTTGGCAAAGAAAAATAAATCACAGAGCGGTGGAAAGAACAGCTATGGTACTTATATTTGAAAGTGAGAAAGCAATATATATCATCAATTGATGTATCAATTATATATATCAATTAAAAAACCTATCAAAATATGATGGATCCAAAAATAGATGTATATACTACTTTAAACTGTAAAAGCAATTGATAGAGAAACTACGAATTAAATAATTAACAAAATTTTGAAGAGGAGATAGAAGATAAAAGAGATGGAAGTTAACAGGGTTTGTAATTTAGGTCCATCAACTGGCTCCTATTACTACTAATAACATTGTGTGAATCTTTATGATGCATAGTACACAGTCCTGAACACTTTATGCATATTAACTCAATGAATTCTCACAACAAACTTGTAAGATAAATACTATTATTATTCGGTTTTAAAATTAGGCACAGAACTTTGAAGTATTTTTCTCAAGACCCAAGTCGGCCTTCGGAGTCTGAATCCCTATATTTCTTGCTCCTAAGAATAGAGAAGAAGTATATGTAAGCTAAAATTTTATATTGCATTTTAATTGCATTCATTAGCGTTATTGGGGTAATAATAAAATTAAGTAAAACTAGATATTTTTAGAAGGGAGGCTTATGGAGAGTAGGTTTTAATGTGGAGATTCTAAAGGGAGAATTTTACAATCTATACAACTTATTCTCTTATTAATGTTTTCTTTTTACCATGTAAGTACATTACTTGTATTGAAATAAAACAGTAATGAAACTCTGTGGACACTTTTTCATTGTAGGAGTCACAAAATTTAATTTGTTATTTTTATAATTATTTTATTGCCAGTCATATTTATAATAATTTCTATTAACTGTTATTTTTATAATTATTGTTTTGCCAGTCATATTTGTAATAATTTCTGAGTCTTTTGTTCTAACTTTTATATGTATGACAAATATTTAAACACGAGAAATTTTAATTTAATTTTAAAATTATGAATATTAACTTATAATCAAGTTATAATTTTAAATACATTACAACTTTGATGATTATAATATATTCTTTGCTTTTTAGTAAATCTACTTTTAATTTGTTAACAGATTTTTTTTTTTTAATTAGAACTAGGTAAAAGTTAGTGAAAGACTTCTCACTGTAAGCTGGCCTCCCCAGAAAGATACTGGTCTCTAATGAAGCTTCCTGAAAATGACCAAGGTCAAGATTAATAACAGTGCTTCAATCCCAAACACGAGTAGGTCATGTAAGGGGGCAAGGTGTTGTTCTCCCTGGGAGGAATGTTGAAATAGCAAATCACGCAACCAACTCACTGCAGCAAATGTACAGATGCAGATGTCATACTTGAAGCCCAAGCCCTGATCGTAGCAGAAGAGGAAATGGCATTACTTCAGTCTTGAACCCTGTGTTGGTAAATCGGTGATAAGGTCAAGCCTCCACCAGGTCATACTGTGCTGGTCACAGCTCCTGGTATCATGACGGAAGGGCCTGGTGATTCCTGCAACATGTTTCTTAAAGACCTCATAGACAACTCTTTGAGGCCCAAATGGCGGTGAGCAACGGGGAACCGGCACACTCACCTACAACTTTTCAGTCCGTGAGATTTTCAAATACGTGCTGCTCTGGTAGGTCTAGTGTATACGCTGTCCAGTGACTTGCTCTTGAGTATAATGATATACTCAGTACATGAACAAAGCATTTGTAACTAGAAAACCTAACTATAACAGAAATAAAAAGTATATATGAATTATTTATACTTGGAATCAAGCAAGAGTAAAGGTAGCTCTGTTAGCCCAGCAGTATAAGGGCACTAGCCCAAAGACCTAGAAAAGAAACCAGGAATGTGTCACTCTGGAACCGGAATGGACTCAGATATTAAAATAGAAGAAAAATGATGTGATCATTCATGATTTATAACCTAAATTAGTCACTGAGGTGAATATATACATTGTATATTGATAATAAGTATGGCAAAGATACAAATTTTATTTTAGATAAAATTGTGTTTTGTTAATGGTACCTCCCCCTGGTAAGATTGACAGTTTTAAATCTTTTCTTTCTTTCTCTTTTTTTTTCTTTTTTTGAGACGGAGGCTTGCACCGTCACCCCGGCTGGGCTGGAGTACAACGGCGCGATCTCGACTCACGGAAACTTCTGCCTCCTGCGTTCACGCAATTCTCCTGCCTCAACCTCCCAAATAGCTGCGATGACAGGTGCCCACTGCCACTCTCGGCTGATTTTTTTTTTTTTTCCTTTGTATTTTTAGTACAGACGGGGTTTCACTATCTTGGCCAGGCTGGTTTCAAACTCCTGACTTTGTGATCCGCCCTCCTCGGCCTCCTAAAGCGCTAGAATTACAGGTGTGAGCCACCATGCCTGACCTACAGTTTTAAATCTTTACGTATTTTTCTGAGATGTATCTTTCTATGTTTTGGTTTGCAGTGAATGTTTTTCTTTAAAAATAGAGGTGTAACATCTGCTTAATTCATCTAAATACTATTCAGACAGCATTAGCCATCAGTAAAGTTAAGTTTTAGGACAAAATAATTTATCATTCTTTTGTTCACCTTGTTTTTGCTCTGTACATATGACAATATATCGATCAACATCATAACCCTTTCATGGAAATTTTAATAAAGTTTAGAAAAATGAGCAGCTTCAAAAACGTTTTAATCCCCCATTTATTCCCTTTAAGGCTGTGTCTAATTTTGTAACTGGCATTTGACAAGGCAATGAGTCTTCTTTCCAGCCTGCTGTTACAATATTACTTTTGCATGAAATTCCCACTGGAATGATATGCCAAGAAATATGTTTCTAAATTCCTTTTTCTATGATGAAAAAAATTACACAGTTTCAAAATATTTAGCTACACTGAAGATGAGAAGTTAATTTTTAAAGAATCTACATTATGTTGAAAAATCAGAATATCTTTAATGTCTTGATGCAGGATGCTTACAAGTCTTGGCCATCATTGTAGTTTTTCATATTTCTCATGCAAACGCACATGACACACTGTGAGGGGTGTGTGTGTGTGTGTGTGTGTGTGTGTGTGTGTGTGTGTGTGTTTCTGTTTTGCTTCTTAGACATGCTCTTGGAAAACAGAAAGTGTGGCTCTTCGTGACTGTGATTGATACGGTCATCTCTTGCATGTAGTGTGGCAACGACATTCTTATGGCAGGGAATGAAGCTATACAGGCAGGTGGAAAAAACAGGACTTTCAAATGATAATCAAAGCTATTTTAATAAGAAATATTTTTAAAACACAAGCTAACTTGGGAATAGAAAGGTGATAAGTAAACTTTTTCTTAGGAGAGAGAAAAGAAACTTTTTCTGGAAAGAAGGGGCATTAGTTTTTTTTCCATTCTACTTCCGTGTATGGTGTATGGTTAATTTGTGTGCTATCTGTTGGTTTTAGAAATCTTATCAGACCTGACAGAGGTAACAAAGAAGGCTGTAGGTTTTTTTCTTTTCTTTCTTTTTTTTTTTTTTGAAGGCAAAAAGTTGAGCAATTAAAAGCAGTGCTCTGATGGGCATGGTGGCTCAAGCCCGTAATTCCAACACTTTGGGAGGCTGAGGCAGGCAAATCACTTGAGGTCAGGAGTTCGAGACCAGCCTGGGCAACATGGAGAACCCCTATCTCTACCAAAAATATGAAAATTAGTTGGACGTGGTGGCACACGCCTAACCTCCCAGCTACTCGAGAAGCTGAGGAGAGAAAATTGCTAGAGCACAAGGATGTGGAGGTTTCAGTGAGCTGAGATGGTACCACTGCACACTCCAGCCTGGGAGATAGAGCGAGACTGTCTCAAAAAAAGAAAAAAAAAAAAAAAAAAAAAAGGCAGTGCTAGTCATAGCGGTCTATGGATCACCAGAATCATTCCTACTTGACTAGATCCTTCATTAGAAATGGAAAATCTTGGTCTCAAAGCAGATCTACAGAATCAGGATATATTCAGTTTGGGATCCATCATATATGCACTTCTGATGACTTTTTTGCATTTTTCTCTTTTTGTGTTATTTTATGATCAGTGCCACCCCTTCCTATCTGAGGGGGACTCCTTAGTTTCACAAGTTGCTGAGTTCATATTACATAATGTGATGTTAATATAATCTTTCAACATAATTCTATGCATGAAATGATTGAAGATATGGTACTGCATAGAGAAAGAAAATGCTGGTTCAAAGGAAGAGTAATATAATGACAGCTATCAGAGCTTATTGTAGGTTCCAGGCACTGCCCTAATAACTTTATCTGATTAATTCTTAAAATGGTCGAAATCGACCCCCCATTTTTCAGATGAGGAAACTGAGGCACGACGAGATTAAGAAATTTGCTCAAGGTCATAACAATGAAGTAGTGGGGCTGTACTTTAAGGCAGTCTGTCTGCAGACTCTGCCATCTTAATCACCATGCCGTAATATATGAGAATAAGTAAGTACGGCACCACGTTACAGGTCTGGGATGTAGTCTACAAGCTGGGTTGTGTTACAAACCCCTCTGAGACTATTTCACATGCTGGGGACCCTGTCTCCAGAAAACTGCACAGATGCAACGACTGGCCCAAGTTTGCCTGTAATTTTAAGTAGCTCAGACCCCTGAGAGCTTGAACCAAGCTCAGAGATCACAAGTTATAAATGGGTGTCCTTGGGAACAGAGCACTTATTTTGGTATAGGCTTTGTAATTCTTGCAAATTTTCTCATTTTTAAAATTTCTGTCTGAATTTCAGATTTGGGTCTGTATTTACCTAATTATTCCCTATTGACATAATGACATATATTGGGAAATTTAGAAATGTACTAGAATCTTCTCTCTACAGAATAGAAAAAATCAATTAGAAGGAAACAGAGGCAAGAGGATTTTTTTTTATTGAAAGTCAGAACAGTAAAGTAATCCTAGACTATCTTGAACTCACCTTCCTCTACATTCTGTTGCCTCATTATCCCTCACCTCTCACTGTCTCGGTTGCATGCTGGTCTCTCAGCTTAGTTCCTTGATTTCTTCCTGTGCAGACACCTTTTATCAGCTCTCCTTTCAGTTAGCAATAAACCCTCCCACTCATCCTCCTCCAGCTGCCTGCTGGGCTTAGTAAAATGATGGAAGCACATTCCCTGCTTCATATCTTAGGAGGGGACAATGTTACAGCTCAGGGCAGTGGAAACAGTGGTGTCCACTCTATCCAGAATGCCTGAGGTCAAATTTCAGCTCTGCTTGTTTGTAACTATGGGGCCTTGCACAGGTTCCTTAGGCTCTCTGGATATAGCTCTCCTGTGCTTTAAAATCCATATTACTGCAATACTTTCCATTTACAGTTGTTGAGGAAATCAACTAACATTTTTAAGTGCTCAGAATGGTACCTGTTGCCTACAAAGCATGTGATTGTATTAGCTCCTCTGCAGAGCACGCCTGGCCTCTACCTACATGGCCCACATGGCAAGCAATACAAGTGTTGCTCTTCACACAAGCAGGGTGGGAGAGAGTTAGAAAGCACAATGCTTACACAAACAATCTGCAAAAACAGGCCATTAGCTTATCTACTTCCACTTAAAGGACAATTTGGAAAGATAGGGGTATCTTGGTAGTTGGAACTGAACTCAGTCTTGTTGCAGAACAGTTTTAATTCAGCACTTTGAATATCAGGTACAATTTAATAAAATGAAAGTAGCAACTTCCTAAAAAATGACAACTTTCCTCCCAATGACAGGGCCCATTCCAGGCAAGAACTAGCAGTGATGGAAGGCAGGCAAGATATTTCTTCTGCTTTTTGGTTTGTTTGCATTTTTCTCCTCTGCTCCATAACGTATTACTTTGGAAGTTTTCACTGAGGCACTGAGATACAAGAGGAAAAAAATTTAAAAGCCTGTACAAAGATGCAAATTTCCAAAGGACATTTCTGAACAGAAACTTCATGACTCTTAAAAAAATCTCTCCATTGAGTTCAAAGATTTAGATTTTTTTTTTAATTTTATTCCCAAAAGGGAGATAATATTTGGTCTTACAAATCAAATTTATTTGACTTGGCAATGTATTCAAAGGAAGAACTTAGCAATTAATAGATCTAAAATAGCATATTTTAAAATATCTATTTATTTATTTTACAGATTCTGGAAATAGCTCACACACACATCTTGCCTATGCTTGTCACTTTGGGCCAAATCTGTTTCTGCTTTCAGGTACATTCTAATACAGGTTGAACATGCTTTATCCAAAATGTTTGGGACCAGAAGTGTTTCAAACTTGCAATTTATTTTCAGATTATAAAATATTGGCATTCCTCTACAGGCATTTTGCAGGCCTTTTTGATATCTTCAACAATATGTTTACACCACATATCAGATAATAAGCAAGAAAAACACAGTGAGTATTGACTGTAGGTCTTGATCTTACACGGGACATCTTGGAGAAACTCTCAGTGACACATCTGGCTTGCGCAGCTGCCATTTTATTATCCTTCATGGGTACTTTGGTGGGAGAATCTGGACATGCATAGAAAAGATACATTGTAGCTGACAGGGTCTAGGGGGATTATTTTTTCCTTTGGGGATGCTGAATGGACATTTTGTTGTGTATCTGTGTTTTGACTGTGTTTTTGATTTGTGTTTTCAGGTCAGGTATGGAATTTTCCACTGCTAGTGTTATAGCTCAAAAAGTTTCAAATTTTGGAGCATTTCAAATATTAGATGTTTGAATTAAGGATGCTCAGACTGTAGTGTGAATGTTTTGAGTGGGGCTTCTCTTGTAGGGGGATACATCCTGAGACTCATGTTTAGACTTTCAGGGGTGTCATTGATTACAGGAACTTGGAAGTCTATGTTAGTTTGAAGCTATTTGGTCCTGACTATTTTTAAAATGCAGTATATTTACTAAGATTGTTTCTTCAAATCTCTGTTCAAATCAAAGTAAGAAAAGTAACAATAAGACGTTACTTGGCTTTTCTCTATTTGTTGCATGTACCTCTTGTAGGTCTGGCTCAATGGTATGGTTAGTAAGGGCAGAATCTGAGTAATCTTGGATTTTTCTGATTATGCATTCAGGGTCAGAAGAGGAAACAATGATATGTCATGTCATTATGTTCCTAATGCCAGTTAATGCCATTTCAACATCATAATTTATACAAATATTTACCTGAACTTATTTATTTCCAGGATATTCAGTATGCACATTATTATAATAGTTTACATCTAATTCCAAGCATCATTTCAAGTTTTCACCTTTGTAATTATCAGCCTTTTCTAAGGAAAAAATCTAGATACCATCTAAAAAAGAACAATCTCTTTATTAAACTATTAATATTAAAATGGGATATCCCAGTTGTATTAATTACTGACATTTAGTTTTTATTTTAAATTAGTTTTAATTTAAATATTGTTTTAATTTCATTGTTATCTGCTTATTTTTTCTCTAATTACATTGGAAAAATGAGTAGACTTCCATATACATGGATAAAGCAAAGCCCAATAAGAAAAATATCATATTTAGTTGATATTTATATGTATAATTTTACATTTACCACCAATAAAGAAAAATCTTCCCAGTTATGTTTTCATGTTGACTATTGTAAGACTCAAGCTAATTTCACAGATGTTAAAAATATGAAAGCATGTGCAGTTGATAAATTAAGAGATTATTGCCTGTTAAAAACTGGGACAATTATGAAGAAATTGTATTCTCCAGATCGCTTTCATAAAATGTCTTAATGTAAACATAGAGTCTCCAAAGTAAGTAAAATACAATTTAAAACTTTGAAAATAAACACACATACATGTTATTAAATCCTATTAAATTACTTGATATACGAAGTGTTCATAAATAAGGATACTCAAATTTTAAATATGGCAAAATATTTTATAAATTATTGAACTTCCATTCTTTAGTTTAGCAAATGTTGCAAACTAGATAATGTTACAGAAAATCACTATCATAAATTAAGTCAAAATGTAATTGAGCTTAAATCAACCATATTCTCTTAAGACCTCTAAACCAATAATATTTAGGCTGAATGTAGAAAGAACTGCAAATGTCTCCTCAACTTTTATAATTCAGGGAGATATGTCTGGGCTTAAATCTTAACAACTCCTTTCCTTCTTCCACTGGGAATGAAACATTTAAGAACATTTAGAGTAAGGAGCCATAATTTATTTTAAATGACCCCTTCCATTAATCACAATAATTTCTTCTTTTATCTCCTATACTTGCTCTCAATACATGCTACGTAGCAACAGCTTAGAGTTATACAAAACCTCTAGACCATAGTAAATAACATTAGTAAGGACTTCTAAGTTTAATAATTAATTTTATTCCTTCAAGTAATAAGAAAATACTGAAAATTTGGTCTTTCCTCAGGACTAACTTGAAAAACAAAGCTATAGTAGACACCTACATATCGATTGAAAAATGTTGAATACCACAATAAAATACTAGAAGATAAACAAACAAGTGAAAATATATTATAATGCCATTTAAGAAAATTGTTGCTACAGATAGATCAAGGAACAAAACACGCAAACAGCCCACCCACAAAAGCTTACATTTTCGTGAATGGCAAGAGAAGAAAACAGAAAATCAATGAACAAGTAAATATACAATATGTCAAATGAAATATCCCACGTAGAAAGGTTAAAGCAGTTTAAGAAGACAGCAAGGAACAGCGTCAGTGAGCGGTCGCATAAAATGAGCAGGTGAGGCCTCTCTAACACAGAGACAAACGAGCAAATATTTGAAGGAACTAAAATAGTAGGTTCTATCTATCTATCTATCTATCTATCTATCTATCTATCTATCTATCTATCATCTATCTATCTAAATATATATAGAATGTATATAGAGAATATATAGAGAGAATATGTACAGAATACATATAGAGAATATATAGAGAGAACATATAGATATATATCTAGAGAGAATATACATAGAGAATATATATATGATAAAAATGTTTTTGAAAAAGGAAGTACTTTGCAGACAGAAAAATAGCAGGTGCAAGTCCCTAAAGTATGAATGTGGCTGTTACAAGGGAGGAGTGGCAAAGCCATTGTGTGTGGAGCAGCACGAGGAGGGAGTGGGAATGGGTCAGTGATGGGGAGTGGAAGAGCAAGAGGATATGGGGCCCTGGAGGTTATATTCAGGGTATTAGATTTGACTTGGAGTGATGTAAGATGCCTTGAAGTATTTTTGATGGATGAGTGCAAAGTCTGATGAAGTGTTAAAGGATGATTTTGGTTGCACTGAAAACAATCTAGAAATTAACACTCTAAAATAACTAATGCAAAATTATACAATGAGAGGAGTCTTTTGTCCAACAACTTGGCAGAGTAATTTAAAATATTGAAAGCTTGTGATTGTTAAAAAGAATAAAGAAGACAAACATATTGGCATGGGAATACATCAAAGATATTTTGAGTACAAAATCAACACAAAAGTATGTACACACTTTTATATGCTTTTAAACATACAGAACATGGTTGGTAAGGCTACCCACCATGGTGGACCATCGCAACATCTTGAAAAAAGAGTAGGAATGAAGGCTGGGTTTGGAATTATGCTTATGAAATACATTGCCTGAATAGCAATTAAGAATGTTAACACCATGAATTTTGCATGTCGCCCAGGATTTATTATGAGGTATTTTCTAATAAATTGGATGAGTAAAACAAAAAAGTTGTATTTTAATTTTTTAAGCTTATATTACGCAAAGTTTCTATAACAGTGTAAATATATTTACTATATAATTAGAAAATGTATTCAAAATAAAGTGTTATCTAGATGACAGAAATATATGTCAGACTCCAAATCAAAATTTACCATTTTTAAGAATGGCAATAATAGGAAAATACGAAAATTTACCTTGTAGGATTCCCCTCTCCTCCACCGTTCCTTACATACATGTGAACCCTTGCACACCTCCAACAGCAGTACAAATGCATCATCCTTTTGAATGGGGTGTGAATACCGAGACTGGAGAAAGCATCATTAAGTCAAAGAAGGTTTATCTTATTTTCTGAATTAACTAATGTTTTTGTCCTATACATAAAACATTGTTTTACATTATTTTACATATATTAAGATACTCATTAAAATTTTAACAAAAATATTTATAATTATTATAATAATACTTGAATCGATCTCAGTTCATATCAACAAGGTAAACAATAGGTTTTTATTTATTTATTTTTTTTGGAGACAGAGTCTTGCTCTGTCTCCCAGGCTGGAGTGCAGTGGAGCGAATTCGGCTCACTGCAACATCCACCTCCTGTGTTCAAGCCATTCTCCTGCCTCATCCTCCTGAGTAGCTGGGATTACAGGCATACCTCACCGTGCCTGGCTAATTTTTGTATTTTCAGTAGAGACGAGTTTCACCATGTTGGCCAGGCTGGTCTCGAACTCATGACCTCGTGATCCACCCGCCTTGGCCTCCCAAAGTGCTGAGATTACAGGAGTGTGCCGCCGTTTCCAGCCAACAATAGTATTTTTAAAGTCTTTTTTCATTTGTTCTTTCCTCTGCCTAAAATATTCTCCCCCAAGATCTCTGCGTGACTTGCTCCTTATTCTTTCAAATTTCTGCTCAAATGTAACCTCCTCAGATTACAATTGTCTCTGAAATGGCACCATTCTTCACATTTTGTCCCTTCTATGTTAATTTATTCTTCATAGCATTTCCCACCAAAAAGTCTATCTGGTTTTTTGTTGCTTTGTGACCTTACCCTCTCTCACTGGAAAGAAGCTCCACGATTTCCAGGGATTTCTCTTACTTATTCTTATATCTACAGTTTTAAAAGGCAGGCTGACATATAGTAGGTATTCAATACATGTATTAGGACTGATTGAAAGAATGAATGAATTTTAAAGGTCTGTTATCAAGATATTTGGTTGTTTTTTGTTTGTTTGTTTCTTTATGTTTGATATCTTTATTTAAGAAAGTGGATAACTCTTATACTTCCTATAAAACAGAATTTATAACTCACAGTTGAGTCTATTCGTTGCTAATTAAACAGCAATATGACATGAAGAACTTATAAATTTAAACATTTCAACTTGAGAAAGAATGAGGATAGAATTCTTAATAAATAATTGATTGGATTATCAAACCAGGTCTTTCCTTGATATGTTCCCATGTCCAGTAGTAGGTATTGGTGTGTATCTCCCTGTTTTTAAATCTAAAAGAAAAAGGAATTTTCTATCTTATTATTACTAAAAAATCTGAAATTATTGCTTGCAAGGCCTCATTTGTCTGTATAAATCAATAACTCAAGGGAAAGGGATATGCCACTGTAATAGGACCGAGATCCTGTGCACGCTGCTTGTGAGAATAAACTCCATCCAAGACACAGACATGGAGTTAGAATTGGGTGATGAATCAAGATTCAGTTATCATAACAAGGGGAATATGGATGGTCAACTGAAGAAACAAAAAGAAATATAACAATTTTCCACAATACTTAAGAAAATCATTGTCTATAATAAATGCAAAAAACTGTTGGCAATGTATCTGCTTCCACTACCAATCAGTCTTGCTATGAAATCCTAATATATTATTGCTAGTAATAAAAGTTTTGATATATTGGTTCTGAAGTGATAAGCCTAGGCAATTTCAGATACTGAATACATTTATATGAGGAGATACTTGAGCAAGGCTATTTGAATTAATAGATATGGCCATTACTCATATGAACATTATCATAAAGATTATTTTTTAAAATCACCAATCTCATTACAAAACTTATTTTACATGTTAATCCCTTGCTAAGAACTGTGCACTTCAGTGTACAAAGCTAGTTTTGTATTGCTGACTGTTAAGTACAGAGAATATTAAAAGGGTGAATACCCAATGGTGATTTTTATGGATTTTGCAATGCTAAATAAAAATTAGCAGGTCTTAGTCCTTTGCAATGAATACAATATGTGTTATTAGGCATTCAAGATAAAAGTTATGTATTTGTTAAAATGCACAGTTATTTTTCTACTTAACATTGTATTAAAAGTTCTAGTCAGGACAATTCAGCAAGAAAAAGAAACAAAAGTAATCTAAATTGGAAAGGAAGAAGTAAAAGTATCTTTATTTAAAGATGACATGATCTGTATACAGAAAATCCTAAAGAATACACACGTGACTGCACACACACAACTATTAGAACTAACAATCAATTTCAGCAATGTTGCAGAATAAAAGATCAAACTACAAAATTCACTTGTCTTTCTGAACAACAGCAATAAATAATTCCAAAATGAAAATCAGAAAATAATTTCATTCACAATAGCATCAGAAAGAATAAAACATCCAGGAATAATTTTAACAAAAATTTTAAGAGGAAGTCTGAAAATCACAAATATCCTTGAAAAAATTAAAGAAGACAAATAGACAGATATCCCCACATTCATATCTCAAAAAATCTATAGTAGAAAGATATCCCCACATTTACACTCCTGCATTTAACGTAAGGCTTGATATTATGAAGCTGCAAATACTCTTCATATTGATCTACACATTCAATGAAATCCCTATAAATTCCAGCCTTTTTTTTCTTGCAGAAATTCACAAGCTGATTCTAAAATTCGTATTAAAATTTAAGGAACTCAAAATAGCAAAAGAAAAAAAAAAAACCTTGAAGTACAAAAACAAACTCTGAGGAATCACACTTCTTGGTTTCAAAACTTACTACAAAGCTACAATATTTAAGATGATATGACACTGATTTCAGGCTAGAAAGGTAGACTAATGAAATAGAATTGAGAGTCCAGAATCAATCTTTACATTATGGTTAATAATTTTTGAAAAGGATGTCTGTCCAATTCAGTGGCAAAAGAATAGACTTTGCAAAAAATAGTGATAGGAAAACTGGATAGTCACATGCAAAAGAAGCTGGAACCTTAAATCATTTACCAAAATTAACTTAAAATGGATCAGATATATAAATGTAAGCACTAAAACTGTAAAATTTTTAGAAGAAAACATACGAGTAAACCTTCACAACCTTGAATTAGGAAATATTTCTTAGTCACAACACTGAAAGCACAAACAACGAAAGAAATAATAGGTAAATTGGACTTCATCAGAATTCAACATCTATGTATTTCAAAGGATACCATTAGCAAGGACAGCCCATAAAATGAAAGGAAATATTTGCAAATCATATATCTGATCAGTGACTTGTATCCTGAATATATAAAAAACACTTATAACTTAAAAATAAAAAGAAAAATGACCCTAACTCAATTAAAATGAACAAATAATTTGAATAAACATTTCACCAAACACATACACACATGCACACAGACATGACCAATTAGCACACAGAAAGATATATGATGCAATTAGTCATTAGGGAGATACAAATCAAAATCACAACGAGGTACTACTTCATATGCATTAAGATAGCTAAAATCAAAAAGAAAATTAACAGATATTGGAAAGAATGTGGAGAAATTACATGCAGTCATTTTGCAAAATAGTTTGACATTTTCTCAAATTATCAAACATGAGGTTGTATTATTACTCAGCAATGTAACTCCTATGTATTTATATCTAAGGGAATTTGCAATTTGCTAATTAAAATGCTGAACATCTTTTCATATGACTTTTTTATTTGTCGGTCTTTTTGAGAGTGGTGTTGATTCAGAACTGTTTCTTCTGTTGTTGTTTTTAACTTGGCTATTCACTTCTTTCTTGTTAAGTTTTAAGAATTCTTAGCTTATTTTGGATCCAAATCCTTTACCAGATATGTCTTTTGCAAATATTTTCTCCAAGCCTATGGCTTGTTTTTTATCCTCCTGCTAGCAGTTTTTGCAAAGCCATATTTTTAAAATTTTAGTAAAGTCCAATATTGTAGTTTTTAGCCATGAATTATGCTATTTTTAAATTTAAAAACTCACCTGCAAAGCCAAGGCCAGGTAGATTTTCTTCTCTGTTTATTTCACAATGTTTTACATTTTTGCATTTTAGGATGTATTTTAAACTGATTTTTGTGTAAGTTCGGTTTCATTGGTCCTTTTTTTTCTATATATGTATATATCTCTCCAATTATTCCAGTACTGTGTGTTAAAAATCCTTCCATTTCTCTATTGAATTGCCCTTGCTCTTTTGTGAAAGATCAGTTGACTACATTTATGTTGGTCTGTTTTAATTTCTGTATCCTCTTCAATGATCTTTTTCTTTTCCAATATCACACTACCTTGATAACTGTAGCCTTATAGTAATTCTTGAAATTGGTACCTTAAATCTTCCAAATTAGCTCTTTTTTAGTATTGTGCTGGCTATACTAGGTCTTTCTACCTTGAGATTAAAATGAATCTAGATATCAAGTTAAGATAATAGGCATCTTAATAATATTGAATCTTTCAATAAATGAATATGAACTATCTATTTATATAAATCTCTGCTTCTTTTTTAATCAGTGTTTTAAATTTTCACATATAGCTCCTGTATATATTTTGTTAGATTTGTTATACCTAAGTGTTTCATTTGGGGCTATTATTATACATGGTATTTCTTATTTTAAACACCAATTGTTAATTGCTGAAAGAAACAAATTGGCATTTTTATGTTTTATCTTGTATTCTACAACCTTGTTGTACTTGTTTATGAGTTCTGTGAGTTACTCTGTCAATTCTTAGGACTTCTGTAAAGTAGACAAATGTCATTTTTGAAGAGAAGCATATTAATATCTTCCTTCTCAATTAGTATGCCATTTATTTCATTGGGTGGGATGCGGTGCTCAGAATCTCCAGTATATTGTTGAGTAGCCTTAGTGAGATAAATCATCCTCCTTTTTTCCTAATCTATACTGGGAAAGTGTTCATTTTCTAACCATAAAAGTGAAGTTAGTTGATTTTTGTAGATTTTTAAGAATCAAGTTGAAGAACATTTTTATTTTCCTTTTACTAAGACATTTTAACATACATGGGCATTAGATGTTGTCAGTTTCTTTTGCATCAATTACTGTAATCATATGATGCTTTTTCAGTCCTTGATGTGGTGAATTACATTGATTGAATGTAATATATTACATTCAATATATTAATATATTGAACATTTCTGTGTACCTAGACTACATCCCTTTTGGCCATGGTGTACACTTATTTTTATACATTGTTGGATTTGATTTTTAATATTTCCTTGAGTATTTTTGCTTTTATGTTCATGAGAGTCTGTAGTTTTCTTTTCTTGTAAAGTCTTCATCTGTTTTGATGTTAGGATAATACTGGACTAACAGAATAGGTTACAAAGTATTTTCTCTGTTACTGAGAGCAATTTCTTAAAATTAACCTCATTTTCTCCTTAAATGGTTGGTTGAATTCAGCTGTGTTTCTCTAATAGCTATAAGACAATTCAGGTTGTCTGTGTCTCCTTGTTAAAGTTCTGGTAGTTTGTGCATTTTAAGAAATTAGTTCATTTCTTCCATCAAATTTGTGGACATAAAAATATTGTTCATTGTATTTCTATTTTATCCTACTTGATGCTTATACTGTATCTAGTGATGATCCCCCTTTTGCTTGGGATGTTGGTAATTTATATTGTCTTTTTTTTCTTATTTAGCCTACATAGAGGATTGTCAATATCCTTAGTTTCTCTTTAAAAAAAAAAAAAAACAAGTATTGTTTTTATTAATTTTCTCTATTGTCCTGTTTTTTATCTCATTAATTTCTGCTAATTGCTGAATTATTTCTTTTCTTCTGCTGGCTTTAAGCTTAAATTATTCTTCTTTCTTTGCTTATCAAATGGAAGCTTCAGTTACTGATTTTTGAGTTTTTCTATTTTCTAACACAGACATTTAATGTGATACATTTCCCCTTCAGCAATGCTTTTTGTTGCAGGCAACATTTTTATGGGTTACATTTTTATTTAGTTCGAAAATATTTAAACATTTTTCTTGGTACTTCTTTGACTTTTGTTTTACTGAGAAGTGTATCTTTAAAATATTTGAAAATCTTCCAGGTATCTTTCAGTTTTTGATTTTTACTTTGAGTGCTTTGTAATCTAAGAATGTTTATTGTTTGATTTCTACTACTTTAATTATTTTACATGTAGTTCATGGCACTGAATGTTGTCTGGCCTGGTAAATGTGTCTTGTAAACTTGAGAAGAATGGGTACTCTTTTGTTTATGAATTAAGTATTTCTAGAATATTTAATTAGATCAAGTTGATTGATAATGTTGCTCAGGACAATTACATCTTTCCTGATTTTCTGCCTTTTTGATTTGTAAATTACAAAGTGTTGTTGGAGTCTCTATGTTCTATATTTAATTTGTCTCTTTCTGCTGTTACGGCTATCAGTGCTTACTCCCGCTTGTTTGATGATTTGCTGTTAGATCCGTATCTGTATGTTAGGTATTCTTTTTTTTTTTTTTTTTTTTTTTTTTTTTAGACGGAGTCTCACTCTGTCGCCTGGGCTGGAGTGCAGTGGCCGGATCTCAGCTCACTGTAAGCTCCGCCTCCCTGGTTCACGCCATTCTCCTGCCTCAGCCTCCCGAGTAGCTGGGACTACAGGCGCCCGCCACCTCGCCCGGCTAGTTTTTTGTATTTTTTAGTAGAGACGGGGTTTCACAGTGTTAGCCAGGATGGTCTGGATCTCCTGACCTCGTGATCTGCCCGTCTCGGCCTCCCAAAGTGCTGGGATTACAGGCTTGAGCCACTGCACCCGGCCAGGTATTCTTAAAGAATAGACCCCTTTACTATTTATCACTGATAATTTCCCTTCTTCTGATGTCTGCTTTTTCTGAAATTAATATAGATACTGTTACGTTCTTTTGATTAGTGCTATCATATCTTTATCAAACACTTTACTTTTCATTGTACCAGAACATTTATATTTAAAGTGGGTTTTGTAGATAACATAGTTGTGTGCTGTGGAATTTTTTTGTATCATTCTGACAATTTGTCTGTAATTGATGAATTACAATCTTTCACATTTAATATGATTATTGATATATTTAGATTAATTTTAATCATTTTTGTAATTGTTTCCATTCATTGTTCTGATTTTCTTTTCTTTTCCTTTTTTTTTTTTTTAGACAGAGTTTCGCTCTTGTTGGTCAGGCTGGAGTGTAGTGGTGTGATCTCAGCTCACTGCAACCTGTGCATCCCGGGTACAAGTGATTCTCCTGACTCAGCCTCTTGAGTAGCTGGATTTACAGGGATCTGCCACCACAACCAGCTAATTTTGTATTTTTAGTAGAGGCGGGGTTTCTCCATATTGGTCAGGGTGGTCTCAAACTCCCGACGTCAGGTGATCCACCTGCCTCGGCCTCCCAAAGTTCTGGTGAGCCACCGCACTGGCTACGACTTCTCGTCTATCTTCTCTTTTTAATTGAACATTTTATAATTCCATCTTATCTCCCTGCTAAGTGTTTCAATTATAACTCCTTCAAAAAAGTTGTCACTGTTTGCCTAGAATTTATTAACACAGTCTACATTTTTTAAGTAAAAGTTTTACTCTCTATTGAGCGTATACACTGTGACACTCTTATTGGACGTTTATGTGCAACATCTCTAAGTTGAACAACAGGCTTGCGGTAACATGCCCACTTTCCAGGATTTCAAGGAAACATCCTGTGTACAAAAAATTGTTGCTTAGAGAAGCTCAGTGATATGCCCAAGACTTACAGTTCTCAAGTTGCAGAACTGCAATTCTAACCCACTGAGCTCTTTTCACCACTCAGAGTATAGAAGTAGTTTGGAATTGCTCTGAATCACATATTTATCATTACCAAAATATATATTTGACGCTATAAATGTCCACTTCTTTTCAAAATCTGAAATCTGTATTGCTGAGTTCTCTTCTTAGAGAACAGCAGGGCGCAGTGATTAGTACAGCGAACTCCAAAGCTGGGCAGTCTCCTTTCCAATCTCAGCTCTGCCACTTTGGGTATAGCCTGGGGTAGTCTCTTAAATTTTCTTTGGTTCTGTTTCTCTATCTCTAGGATGGGGCAGATAATAGTAACACTTATGTTAAGGGGCCTCTGTGAGCATGCATGATGCCCTTAGGACAACTCCTGGCAAACAGTTAAGCACTCAGAAAATGAGAGTGTTTAGCAATTCTGAGGGGATTGAACATTCTCTGTATGTGAGCATTCTCCTGGGCCTTGGTTTATCTCAATATATTCTCGTGTTTTTTATTTACACATTGAACAAAGCCTTACTCAAAACCTTCCAGGTGGTTGCTGCAGTGCATTCATTGGTGATATGCACACCAATAAAGAAGCACATAACATAGCACACAGAAGAATGACACGACCAACATTTGCTTGGCTCTTTCCAGTTTATAAGCACATGTAGGATTTACAGTGCTAATCGTTACATGCTTTCTTAGACTCACATATGTAAGCTTGAAATGCTTCAATGGCCAAATCCAAGTTGAGGATGTTAGGAAATCGTATAAGAAGAGGCAAAATAAATGGGTTGTTTGCCTCCTTTTTTTTCCTAATGTTTTTATTGATGTAAAATACATACAGCATAACATTTTCCATCTTAACTATTTTTAAGTAAATAATTTAGTGGTATTAAATACATTCATAATGTACAACCATCATCGCAATCCCTCTCCATGACTTTTTTCATGTTATAAACTGAAACTGTCCACCCATTAAACAATAATTCCTCATTATCCCCTTCTCCAAGAGATTGGGAACTACTGTTCTACCCTGGGTCTCTACGATTTTGACTACTTCTCACAAGTGGATTCATTCAGTATTTGTCTTTTTCTGACAGACTTATTTCTTATAACAATGTCTTCAAGGTTTAGCCTTCTTATAACTTATATCAAAACTTCCTGCTGTTTGAGGACTAAGCTTTGATTTTTTTTTTTTTTTTTTTTTTTTTTTTTTTGAGACGGAGTCTCGCTCTGTAGCCCGGGCTGGAGTGCAGTGGCCGGATCTCAGCTCACTGCAAGCTCCGCCTCCCGGGTTTACGCCATTCTCCTGCCTCGGCCTCCCGAGTAGCTGGGACTACAGGCGCCCGCCACCTCGCCCGGCTAGGTTTTTTGTATTTTTTAGTAGAGACGGGGTTTCACCGCGTTAGCCAGGATGGTCTGGATCTCCTGACCTCGTGATCCGACCGTCTCGGCCTCCCAAAGTGCTGGGATTACAGGCTTGAGCCACCGTGGCCGGCCTAAGCTTTGATTTTTAATCTTACCAAATTCCTCCCCAAGGGGTCTAGGGAGTCATGTCTGACAAACCATAAATTCTCATCCGATGAGTTTCGTTTGACCCTATGTATTGTGGCTTAGTTTTCAATTTGACTCTGGTATAAATAACATTATGAGACACGGAAAAAATATTTTATCCCCAAATATATTTCGTTGCCATACCTTGAAATTGCTCTGTAAAGTCTCTTGTGGGAAAAAATCCACATTCTATAGAAAATTCCCTTCCCCCTTTGTTTTTCTTCTTTTCTTTCCAGATCCAGGAGATAATCAAGTAAGAGTCAGACACCCTTTTAAGTCTGAGTAAGAAACAATTTACAACCTGCTCTCTCTGAAGTCCGCTATCTGAGAGCTCCCTCTGCACAATAAAACTTGGTCTCCACAATCCTTTATCTTTAACCTGAAAACTCTTTTCTATCCCTATCGATACCACGTCTTTAAACAAACTCAACCAATCGTCAACCAGAAAATGCTTAAATTTACCTATAGCCTGGAACACCCCCGACCCCGCTTTAAATTGTCCCACCTTTCTGAACCAAACCTATATATTTCTTAAATCTATTTGATTGACATCTCATGCCTCCCTAAAATATATAAAACCAAGCTGCACCCCGACCACCTTGAGCACATGTTCTCAGCACCTCCTGAGGGCTGTGTCACAGGCCATGGTCACTCATATTTAACTTAGAATAATCTCTTAAAATGTTTTACAGAGTTTGTCTCTTTTTGTCAACAGTTTTAAGGCTGAAAAATATTCGATTGCTTGTAAGCACTATATTTTGTTTATTCGTTCACTTACCAATTGATATTTGGGTTGCTCCTACATTTTAGCTATGGCGAATAATGCTGCTGTCAAACATGGTTGTACAAATATATCTTAAATACCTTCCGTTCAATTATTGTAGATATATACCAAGAGGTAGAATTGCTGGAACATATTGTAACGAAGTTTTTAAATGCTTACTTTTTGAGGAACTGCCATACTGTTTTCCACAGGGGCTTAACCACTTGACATTCTCACTGCTACAGGAAAGAGGTCCTGATCCAGACGCCAAGTGAGGGTTCTTGGCTGTCCCCTAAGAAAGAACTCAAGGTGAGTCCGTAAAGCAAAAGCAAGTTTAATAAAAGAAGGCCGGGCTCAGTGGCTCACGCCTGTAATCCCAGCACTTTTAGAGGCCGAGGCGGGTGGATCATGAGGTCAGGAGATCGAGACCATCTTGGCTAACACGATGAAACCCCATCTCTACTAAAAATACAAAAAACTAGCCGGGCGAGGTGGCGGGCGCCTGTAGTCCCAGCTACTCGGGAGGCTGAGGCAGGAGAATGGCGGGAACCCGGAGGCGGAGCTTGCAGTGAGCTGGGATCCGGCCACTGCACTCCAGCCTGGGCGACAGAGCGAGACTCTGTCTCAAAACAAAAAACAAAGAAACAAAACAAACAAACAAACAAACAAACAATAAATAAATAAATAAAAGAATGGCTACTCCACAGACAAAGCAGCCCTGCTGGTTGCCATTTTTATGGTCATTTCTTGATGATATGCTAAACAACAGGTGGATTACTCATGCCTTCTCTTTTTAGACCAAATAGAGCAACTTCCCAACATTGCAATGGCATTTGTAAACTGTGAGGACGACCAGAGGTCACTCTCGTCGCCATCTTGGTTTTGGTGGGTTTTAGCCAGCTTCTTTACTGCAACCTATTCTATTAGCAAGATCTTTATGACCTTTATCTTGTGCCAACCTCCTATCTCATCCTGTGACTTAGAATGCCTTAACTGTCTGGGAATGCAGCCCAGTAGATCTCAGCCTCATGGAGTTGCTCTGGTTCACACGCCTCTGACATCACCAGTAGGGCACAAAAGTTCCCATTTTTCCGCATCTTTGCCACCACTTGTTATTTTCTGTTTCTGTTTGTTTGTTTGTTTTGTGAGACTGAGTCTCTCCCTGTTACCCTGTCTGGAGTGCAGTGGTGCCATCTCAGCTCTCTGCAAAGTCTGCCTCATGGGTTCAAGGAATTCTCCTTCCTCAGCCTCCTGAGTAGTGGGATTACAGGTGCCCACCACCATGCTCAGGTCATTTTTGTATTTTTAGTAGAGACAGGGTTTCACCAATATGTCCAGGCTGGTCTTGAACTCCTGACCTCAGGTGATCCACGTGCCTTGGCCTCCCACAGTGCTGGATATATATAGATATATTTTAATAGTAGCCATCCTAATGGGTGTGTGCAAAGTGGCATCTCATTATAATTTGGATTTGCATTTCCCTAAGGATTAGTGAAGTTGAGCATCCTTTCATATGCTTATTGGTTATTTGAATATCTTCATTGGCGATGTGTTTATGCAAGTCCTTCGCCCATTTTTTAATTGGGTTTGCTTTTTTGTTTTTGTTGAGATTTATGAATGCTCTACGTATTGTGGATATTAATCCCTTATTAGACACAAAACTTGAAAATGTTTTCTCCCGCTCTGTGGGTTGCTTTTTTACTTTGATGATAGGGGTTTTTAATGCATGTTAAAAAAAAAAAAAAAACTTAATAACATACAATTTGTCTACTTTTTTTGTTGCCTATGCCTTTGTTGTCATATGCAAAAAAAAAAAAAAAAAAAAAAAAAAAAAAAAAAAAACACACACACACAAAAACATGGCCAAATCCAGTGTCCTGAAGAGTTGCTCTGTTTTCTCGTAAGTGATTTCTAGTGTTAGGTTTTAGATCTAAGTCTTTAATCCATTGTGCATTAATTTTTGTTAGCAGTATTAAGTGAGAATCCATCTTCATTCTTTTGCATATGAACATCCAGTTTCCCAACAGCATTTGTTTAAAAGACTGCCCTTTCCCAAAAGAATTGTATTGACACACTTGTCAAAAATCATTTGACCATATATGTGAGGGTTTATTTCTGTAATCTCTATTTTACTAAATTAATCTATGTATTTATCTTTATGCCAGTGCCACATGGTTTGTTAATATTGCTTTGGAGTTGTGGAAAGTGTGAGTCCTCCACTTTTATTTTATTTTTCAATATTATTTGGTATCTTGGGATCCCTTTAGATTCCATATAAATTTTAAGACTTTTAAAAAATATTTCAAAAAGCATTATTGGGATTTTGATAGTGATTTCATTAAATCTGTAGATTGCTTTGCATAGTATTGGCATCTTAACAATTGAATCTCTTCTAATCCATGAGCATCAAATGTGTTTTAGTATATTTATCTCTTATTCAATTTCTTCCATAAATGTTTTCTAGTTTTCATTGAAGAAGGCTTTTACTTCCTTGGTTAATTTTTGAGTATTTTATTCTTTGATGCTATTGTAAATAAAGCTGTTTTCATAATTTATTTTTCAAGTTACTCATTGTTAGTGTATAGATATGTCAATTATTATTGTGTTAACTTTGTATCCTTCTGCTCTGCTAAATTCATTTATTAGTTCAAACAGTTTTTACATAAAATCTTTAGGGATTTCTAAATATAAGATTATATCATCTGCAAACAAACTTAATTTAATTTAATTTTTTCCAATTTAGATGCCTTTTTGTTTTCTTGCTGAGTTGCCCTGACTAGAACTTCCAATACTATCTTGAATGTTAGTGGTAAAATCAGGAATTCATGATTATAGAGGAAAAGCTTTCAGTCTTACACCATTTAGTGTAATGGTTGCTATGAGTTTTTCACATATAGTGTTTATAATGTTGAGGTAGTTTCCATTTATTCCTAGCTTGTTGAGTGCTTTTATCATGAAGCGGTGTTAAATTTTGTCAAATGCTTTTTCTGCATCGGTTGAGATAATTATGTGTTTTTTTTCATCATTCTATTAATGTAGTGTATTGCATTGATGAATTTGTATGCTGAAACATCTTTGCATTACAGAAATAAACCCCACTTGGTCATGGTGTAAAATCCTTTAATATGCTGGTGAATTCAGTTTGCTGGTATTTTGTGAAGGACATTTTATTTTTGCATCACTGTTGGTAAGGAATATTGGTCTGTGGTTTTCTTTCTTGCTATGTCTTTGTCTGCCTTCAATATCAAGATAACACAGACCTCATCAAATCAGTTTGGATGTCTTCCTTCTTCAAGTTTGGAAATTATTGATGCCAGGTTTTTAAATGTTTGGCAGAATTACCAGTAAAGCCATCATGTCCAGGGCTTTTCTTTGTGATGAACTTTTGAATACTGATTCATTTTTATCTTCTTTTTATAGATTATTGGGGCTTTCTATTCATCTTAATAGACTTTGTGTTTCTAGAAATTTGTCCTCTTCATCTACATTATTCAGTTTGTTGATATATAGTTATTCATACCATATTATCATAATTCTTTTTATTTCTATATGATAGCTAATAATGTCCCCATTTTCATTTCTAATTTTAGTAATTTCACTCATCTCACTCTGTGTGTGTCTCTGTTTTAAACAAAATGTAATTAATTAATTTATTTATTTTAGTCCATCTGGCTAAAAGTTTGCCAAATTGTTGATATTTACAAAGAACTGACTGTGGTTTCATTGATATTCTCTATTTTTAAAAATTTTCTATTTTGCTTTCTCAGCTGTAGTATGTATTATTTCCTTTCTTCTAAGAGCCTTGGGATTAGATTGTTCTTTTTCTAGTCTCTTAAGCCGTAAAGCTAAATTGTTAATTTGAAGTCTTTGTTGTTTTTTAATGTAACCATTTACATCTCCAATTTTTTCTCTTAACACTGTCTTTGCAGCAGCCCTTGAGTTTTGATATATTGTATTTTTGTTTTCATTCATCTCCAAGTATTTTCTAATTTCCCTTGTTATTTCTTCTTTGATAGTTTAAGAATGTGCTGTGTAATTTCTATTAATACAAATTCGTGAATTTTCCAGTTTTACTTTGACTAATGATTTTTTACATATTGTTGAGGTCAAAGACAAACTTTGTATGTTATCTATCTTTTAAAATTTATTGAAACTTAATATGTGGCTCACCATATGATTTATCCTGGAAAATGTCTCATGAGCATTTGGGGAAGTGAAACATTTGTATGTTGTTGTATGAAATGCTCAGTCTATGTCCTTTAGCTCTTGACAGTTCATTGTGTTAAGGCCTCTATTTTCTTTTTTTTTTTTTTTTTTTTTTTTGAGACGGAGTCTGGCTCTGTTGCCCAGGCTGGAGTGCGGTGGCCGGATCTCAGCTCACTGCAAGCTCCGCCTCCCGGGTTCACGCCATTCTCCTGCCTCAGGCTCCCGAGTAGCTGGGACTACAGGCGCCCGCCACCTCGCCCAGCTAGTTTTTTGTATTTTTTAGTAGAGACGGGGTTTCACCATGTTAGTCAGGATGGTCTCGATCTCCTGACCTCGTGATCCGTCCGTCTCGGCCTCCCAAAGTGCTGGGATTACAGGCTTGAGCCACCGCGCCCGGCCTAGGCCTCTGTTTTCTTACTTCTCTCTGGTTGTTCTATCCATTATTGACAGTGGGGTATCAAGTTGCCAACTACTGCTGTAGAACTGTCTATTTCTTCATTTAATTCTGTAATTTTTCATTTCCTATATTTAGATGCTCTCTTGTTAAGTGCGTAAGCTTTTATTATTGTTACTTGTTGTATTGAACCCTTTATTAACATATAATGTACTTCTTTGCCTTTTGTAACCATTTTTGCTTTTGACAAAGTCAGTGTGTTTTGATATTGGTAGAGTTACCCTGCTCTCTTTTGGTTAGTAATAATATAACACACTGGAACCTCCATCCCCTGGGCTCAAAAAAATCTCATGCCTTAGGTATCCAAGTAGCTGGCATTAGAGGTGTGTGCCACCATGCCAGGTTAATGTAATGTAATACATTTTTCTATCCTTTTGCATTGAATCTTTGTGTCTCTAGATCTAAAGTGACTCTCATAGACAGCATATAGTTGGATAATGTTATGTTATCCATTCTGCTAGTCTCACTCTGTCACACAGGCTGGACAGGAGTGCAGTGGCACAATCTCAGCTCATTGCAATCTCTGCCTCCCAGGTTCAAGCAATTCTTCTGCCTCAGCTTCCCAAGTAGCCAGGATTATAGTCAACAGTCATGCACCACCACACCTGGTTAATTTTTTCATTTTTAGTAGAAACGGGGTTTCTACTACTGTTGGCCAGGCTGGTTTCAAGCTCCTGACCTCAAGTGATAAACCTGCCTCGGCCTCCCAAAGTGCTGGGATTACAGGTGTGAGCCACCACACCCAGCCTTCTCCTCGTTTTCTTTTCCTGAATATACTGTATAACTGTTTTATTTGTGCTTACAATTTACAAATTTGTGATTATATTTAACATTCTAGAGTTATCACACCATCTCAAATGTATACAAGCTTAACTTCAGTAACATACAACCACTCTGGTCTTTTGTCTGGTCTAGTCTGTCCCCCTTCCCTTTCAGTTGTTGATGTCACCCAAAACATAAACTAAAAATATTTTTAAATGCATAAGTTCATTTAAATTATGCAGAAAACAAAATGTGGAGTTAAAATTTATAATCCTACTAGAATTTAGAGTAATTTTTTTTAAAGTATTAGTTTTTTCTTTTTATTATTTATTTTGAGACAGAGTCTTCCTATGTTGCACAGGCTGGAGTGAAGTGGCATGATCTCGGCTCACTGCACCTTCTGCCTCCCAGGTTCAAGCAATTCTCATGTCACGGCCTCCTGAGTAGCTGGGATTATAGGCACCCGCCACCACACCAGCTAATTTTTGTATTTTTAGTAGAGATGGGTTTTTGCCATGTTGCCCAGTCTTGTCATTAACCCCCTTCTCAAGTGATCCGCCTGCCCCGGCCTCCCAGACTACTGGGATTACAGGTGTGAGCCACTGCACCCATCTGTATCAGTCTTTAAAATCATGTAAAAAACAAAAAGTGATGGTACAAACTATGGCTAAAATAATGTTGCTTTTATATTTGCCCGTGTATTTACCTCTGTTGAAACTTTTTACTTCTTTACATGTCTTTTAGTCACTCTTTAGTGGCCTTTCATTTCATCCTGCAGGACTCCCTTAAGCATTTCTCTCAACGAGGGCCTGGTGGTAACAAATGGCCTCCGCTTTTGCTTATGTGGAAATGTCTTAATATCTTTCTTACTTATGAAGGGCACAGTTTTTAGTTCATACATCATAATTGTACATTTTTATGGGATGTATGTGATATTTTGATACATGCAGACAATGTATTGTGATAAAACCTGGGTAATTAGGATATCTATCATCTCAAACATTTATTATTTCTTTTTGTTTGAAGCATTCCAAATCTTCTCTTCCAGCTATTTTAAAATACACAAGAAATTATTGTTAACCATTGTCACCTGACTGTGCTGTTGAACACTTTTCTGACTGTATTTTTGGAAACATTAAACAACTCTGTTTATTCCTCCTCCTCCTTATTCTTGGCAACTGCTGGTAACCATTATTATACTCTCTACCTTCATGAGATAAATATTTTTTAGTTCCTACATACGAATGAGAACATGTGATATTCATCTTTCAATGCCTGACTTATTTCATTTACATAATGCCCACCAGTTCTATGTTGTTACAAATGACAGCATTTCTTTCTTTTCTATGGCTGAATAATATTTCATAGCTATCCCAACTGGGGTTACATGATATGTCATTAAGGTTTTGATTTACATGTCCCTGATGATTAGTAATGTTGAATATTGTTTAATATATCTTTTGTCCATTTGTATGTCTTCTTTTGTAAAATGTGTTTTCAGGTAATTTGTGCATTTTGAAATTGTTTTTATTTTTATTTTATTTTTTTCCACTATTGAGTTGTTTGAGTTCCTTGTATATTCTGGTTGTGAAGCCTTTGTCAGATGGATAATTTGCAAATGTTTTGTCCTATTCTGTAGATTGTCTCTTCATCCTGTTGATTGCTTCCTTCATTGTGCAGAAACTTTCTGGCTTGAAGTAATCCCAGTTGCCTATTTTTGCTATTGTTTCTAATGCTTTTCAGGTGTTATAAAAAATATTTTCCCAAACTAATGTTTTGAAGCATTTCCCCAAAGTTTCCATATAGTAGTTTCCCATTTGCAAGACTTACATGTAAGTCTCTAATCCATTTTCTATTAAATTTTTGTATATAGTGAGAGCTAGGAGTCTAGTTTCTTCTGCATATGCTAGCACTATTTATTGAATAGACTGTTCTTTCTCCAATATATGTTCTGAGAACCTCTGCCAAAAATGAGTTGGCTGTAAATGTATTTATTTCTGAATTAACTGTTCTGTTCCATTGGTCTATGTTGTCTGCTTTTATGCCAATACAGTGCTGTTTTAGTTACTGTAGCTTTGTAGTATACTTCGAAGTCTGGTAAGCTGATATCTTCAACTTTATTCTTCCTCAGGATTGCTTTGGTCGTTTGGTGACTATTGTAATTCCGTACAAATTCTAGGGTTACTTACTTTATTTATGTGAAAAATGCCATTGGCATTTTAATAGGGTCTTCACTCAACCTGTACATCACTTTGGGTTGTATGGACATTTCAACAATATTAATTCTTTCACTCCATGAGCATAAGATATTTTTCTATTTTTTAATTTCCTTTTTAATTTCTTTCATCAGTGTTCAATAGTTTTTCTTGCACGGATTTTCACTTCTTTTATTAATTTTTTTGCTAGGTATTTTATTATTTTCAATAGTTATTGTAAACGAGATTGCTTTCTTGATTTATTTTTCAGATTGTTTACTGTTGGTGTATAGAAATGTGGTGATGTTTGTATTTCTTTACTATCTGCAACTTCACTAAATTCATTTATCAGTCTTTAGGTTTTTCTAAATGTAGGATCGTGTTGCCTGTGAACAAGGCTAATGTGACTTCATTCTTTCCAATTTTGATGTTCTTTTTTTCGCCCAGCCCAACTGCTCTGACTAGGACATCCAATACTATGTTGAATAAAAGTAGTGAAAGTGGGCATCCTTGTCTTCTTTCAGATCTTAGCAGAAAGTCTTTCAATTTTTCCCTCTCTGGTATGATGTTAGCTGTGGGTTTGTCATATGTGGGTTTATTGTTTTAAGGTGGGTTCCTACTATACTTAGTATATTGGAAGTTTGTATCATAAATAGATGTTGAATTTTATTAAATGTGCATGATTATGTTCATGTTATGCATCACTTTTATTGGTTTTGTTTGTGTTGAACTATTCTTCCATCATTGGAATGAGTACCACCTTATCCTGATGAATAAACTTTTAATGTATTGCTGCATTCTGTTTGTTAATATTTTATTGAGCATTTTTCCATTTATGTTCATCAGTGATAATTGGGTTGTTTTTCTGTTGTGTTCTTGTCTGATTTTGGTATCATGGAAAATCTGGCCTCATAGAATGAGTTTAGAAATATTCTTTCCCCTGAAATTTTCCGAAATGGTTTCAGTATAATTAACACTGGATATTCTCTAATTATTTGGGAGAGTTTAGCAGTGAAACCATCCACCTCTGGTCTTTTTTATATAAGACTTTTTATTACTGCTTCAATTTTGTTACTCTTTATTAGAATGTTCTGATTTTCTGTTTCCTCATGATTCAATCTTGATAGGTTATACGTGTTCAGGAATTTATTTTTTCTAGGCTTTCCAATTTGTTGGCGTATGGTCATTCATAATAGACTCTAACAGTTCTTGGCATTTCTATGGTATCAGTTGTAATGTCTCTTTTTTTTCTTAGCTAATTCTAGCTAAAGGTTTGTTTATTTTGCTTATTTTTTCAAATACCAACTTTTTGACTTGATTTTTTTTATTTTTGTAGCCTCAATTTTATTTCTTCTATAATAGTTATTGTTTCTTTTAGTCTTACTCATTTTGAGTTTAGTTTGTTTTTACTGTTCTAGTTCCTTCGGGTACATCATTAAGTTGTTTATGTGAGGTCTTTCTACTTTTTTGATGTGGGTATTTATTTCTATAAACTTTCCTTTTAGAACTGCTTTCTGCTATGTCCTATATGATTGGGTATGCTGTATTTCAATTTTTACTTTTCTCAACAAGTTTCTAATATCTTCATTAACCTAATTATTGTTCAGGAACACACTATTTTATTTAATTTCTATGTATTTGTACAGTTTCCAGTGTTCCTTCTGTTATTGGTTTCTAATTTTATTTTGTGGTGGTCAGAAAAGATGTTTGATATGATTTTAATTTTTAAAAAAATTATTAAGACTTATTTTGTGACCTAACATATGGTTTATCCTGGAAAATGTCCTATGTGCTGTTGAGAAAAACATGTATTCTATAATTGTTGTATGGAATATTTGTAAATGTCTATTAGGTCCATTTGGTCTACAGTGATGTTTAACTCCAATGTTTCTTCATTGATTATCTGTCCGGATGATCTGTCCATGGCTGACAGTGGGATGTTGAGTTTTATACTCTTGCTGTATTGACCCCTTTATTATTATATTATGCCCTTCTTTTACTTTTAACTGTTCTTCACTTAAAGTCTATTTTGTCTGATACAAATATAGCTAGTTCTACTCTTTTTAGATTTGCATTTGCATGGAATATATTTTGCATCCTTTCATAGTCAGTCTGTGCATGTCTTTAGAGGTGAAGTGAGTACTTTAGGCAGCATATAGTTGGGTCTTGTCTTTTTATCCATTCAGTCACTCTATGTCTTTTAATAGGAGAATTTAATTCATTTACATTCAAGGTTATTATGGATAGGTAAAGTGTTACTACTGCCATTTTCCTCCCTGTTTTCTGATTGCTTTATAATGCTTTCTTTCTTCCTCTCTTATTGTCTTCCTCTGTGACTGTTTTTTTTTTTTTTTTTTTTTTTTTTTTTTTTTTTTTTTCCTGGTAGTACTTTTTGATTCTGTGCTATTTATTTTAAGAGTATCTATTTTAGATTTTTGTTTTGTGGTTACCATGAATTTTCAAAAAAAAAATTTACAGTTATAACACATTTTTTTAAATGATAGCTTCTTAACTTTTATGGCAAAGAAAAGAAAAGTTACATAAACTTTGTCTTCGTTTTCTGTAGTTTGAATATTGTTTGTCTAGGTACAGTTACTTGCTTGCAGGTTTGTGTTTTAATTGTAATTGTTGTTTCCTCGCTTTCTGTATCTGTGATTTGGTCTGTTGTTACCTTTTAATTGTTCTCTGACATTGTTACTTCAAATATTTCTTCCTTTTCATTTCCATTCTTATTTTTCTGGCATCCTAACTAGGAGCATGTTATGTCTTTGGAACTTTTTTACAGGTCTTGGATGATCTCTTCTGCATTTTTTATCTTTGCAGTTTAAAACGAGAAGTTTCCATTGATCTATGTTAAGCTCAGTGATGCTTTCCTCAGCAGTGTCACATGTACTTGTGAGTCTTTCTAGTCATTCTTCACTATTGTTATATGTTTTTCATTTCCAATATTTATTTGTGATTCTTTTTTAGAACTTTCATCTCTCTTCTTATATTACCTATCTGTTCTTACATGTTGTCTATTTTATTCACTAGAGTCCTTAACATATTGTCATAGTTATTGTAAATTCCCTACCTGGTAATTTTAACATTGGTGTCATATATGAGTCTGGTTCTGATGCTTGCTTTGCATCTTTACATATTTTTTGTCTTTGTTTTTCTGTGGTTATTGTAATTTTTTGTTGAAAGTTGAACATGTAGTATTGGATAAGAGTAATTGAAAAAAGAATCCTCTACTGTGAGAAATTGCGTGTATTTGAAGAGGAGCCTGAATTTGTTCAATGATTACCATAACATTCCTGATACTTCAAATGCCTACAGTGTCGTTATTTAATCTCCCCTCTTGATTTTGGGTTTTTCTATGGACATCTCCTCAGAGAGAGTCTACATCTTGCAGGTCCTTCGCCTATAGTCCACTATCATTACAGTGAAACTCTATTGATGCTGTGGTAGAGTATGGAATGAAGGAGAAACATTCTATAGTCTTATGAGTAAGTCTCATTTAGCGAGTTTGTGTCTTTGGCCTCTGAACTTTGAAGCTGTTCTTATGTTGTTTTGCTTCCCTCCCAGTTAGGTAAGACAACAAGACCGTAGAGGCCTGGAGTGGGAAAAACGCTTTTTATCCAGCTGTGTAAGGCTCTGGTAAAGAACTAGAGAGGAGGCCTTTGTTAATGGAGAAGACTCTGGGCATATTCCAGAAGAATCGCTCCCCCCTTCCCTCCCGCTTGTCAAAGCTATGAGATCTTTCTTAGATCCTCACTACAAGTAACTGGTGGGAGTCCTGGAAGTAAAACCCATGCTAGCTGGTGGGTGAGCATGAGGTTATTTGTTCATGCTAGATCACACTCAACCACCAGCAGTTAACCAAATTACTTCCTAAGTATTCCTACTAGAATGAATCTAGCAGCTACTGCCTTCAGGTAAGCAGACCGTGTGTGTGACTATCTGGATTTTCCTTTCCAGATTTACTGGGAATGTACATATGTACTTTTTGAGTGTTATTTTCTGATTGTTATGATTAACTTCCCTTTTTGAGTTAGTGACATGAACACATTCTTTGGTAGTTTAATTTTTCCTTTGTAATGACAAACACATAAGGAAACCTTGATGCGTAACTAGGGATTATCTGAAATAAGTGCACTTTGCTTTGAGTAACACTGATTAATTAATGTTTTATGGGAATGTTAAACATTAAATAATGTTTTTATAGGAATCATGTAACTAAGTTTAAAATCCCAATGAATATATTAAACAAATATGTTGGACAAATTTGAACTTCTTTCTCTAGGATAGCAAAGTGCAGTAATTATAATAAATCATATGCATGTGTGTATAGATGCTCATGTATACACAGGCCTACATGGTACAAATGTAAATTTGTCTTCAAACTGAAACCTCTATTTACCACACTTTAGGGAGATATTTTTACCAAATAATTGTTTAATTGTTTAAATCTTTACTCTGGGAAAGACATAAAAAAGAAACACTAAGAAGTAGTCTCATTTTCTTTTTCTTTTTATTTATTTATTTATTTACTTATTTATTTATTTTTATTATTATACTTTAAGTTCTAGGGTACATGTGCATAATGTGCAGGTTTGTTACATATGTATACTTGTGCCATGTTGGTGTGCTGCACCCATCAACTCGTCAGCACCCATCAACTCGTCATTTACATCAGGTATAACTCCCAATACAATCCCTCCCCCATTCCCCCTCCCCATGATAGGCCCCGGTGTGTGATGTTCCCCTTCATAACTACCTGATTAGTCATATAAATTTATAAAAATTAGCATTACTATACATTTTAGTAACAGGAAATAAATATATTTGGCTCAAATATAATTTGCAGGTAAAATATAGACTTATTAATGAAAACCTGCTCTTATCTAATTTTAAGTAATCTGTTGGTTGGATAAATTTGATTTTCAGAAACCTTGACCTTGTTCATAATGGGTAGTAAGCAGATTTTAGATCATGTAGTTAGTTTTGCATGTATTACACACCCATCTGCTTCTCCATCTGGCAGCAGACACAGAAGTGTTATGTACATTCTTCTACCAACACCCCAATTGTTAGCTTCCTGCTGATAGCCCTAGTGTAAGCTTCATTGAGTAATTATTTCAGGCAGAAAACAACCAACCCACATGTTCAAGAATAATTACTAGTTCAATTAACTAACCAAAAACAGGTGATATTTTAGTGTCCAGGAGTAGAAACTATTTCAATTTCTGCAGCACTTCAATAAAAATATTCAGATAGCAGATGTGCTTTTTATACCTTGAGAGTATGAAAAAATAAAAATAAACGTGATGTATATACCAACATAAGTTGACAGTAAATTGTGAATCATTTTTTAAAACTTATTATTCCACATTAGCCATTTAATTTTAAAATAATATAAACACGCAAAATATCTACCAACATGATATGCTATCCAACAAAATTTTAAAGTCTGTATTTAAAAAACTGTTTTGTAGCGGTGACAGACATGATCAATATCAATGTTGTATATAATCATATTTGCATACGATTGTATTGTAAAATTGTATGCTATTTACTTTAAATATTGTCTGCATTTCAATGTGATAAATCTATAAACATCATGCATATTTATTAGCATATTTTAATATCCTTTTAAAATACATGCTCTAATATACATATATGAGTATTCATTTATAATATATTTTATACACCAGCATTATTTTGAGTTTTAATTGAAAATATACATTTTTGAATAAAATACTGATGTTGTTAGTGTTGCTAATTTTTTCATTTAAAAACTATATGATCTTTTTAACCTATATAATCTTTTCAGGAACTCAAATAGTAGGTCTAATATAATTTGTTTTAAGTATAAAATTTAATTGAAAATTTAAAGAAATAATTCTACTAAATAGAAAATATGGCATAATGAAGCACAAAATGTTGAGTCTTGGAAGTCTGAGGCGGGCAGATGGCCTGAGGGCAGGAATTCAAATACAAAATTTAGCTGGACGTGGTGGCAGGCTCCTGAAATCCCAGCTACTGGGGAGGCTGAGACAGGAGAATCACTTGAACTGGGGAGGTGGAGGTTGCAGTGAACCGAGATCATGCCGTTGCACTCCAGCCTGTGTGACAAGAGCGGGACTTCATCTCAAAAAAAAAAAAAAAAAATTCGAGTCATATTTATGTCTCCAGGAACTGTAGTCAAACACACACACACACACACACACACATATATAGACACACACACACACACAGAAGCAACTAATGAACATGCACATCTTCAATTGTCCCAATTGGTAACTACATAAAAATATTTAATATAATTAATTTTACTTAAATTTTTCTTATATTGTCAAACCATAGTACACAAAGAAACAGGTCACTGCTGTGATATTGCAGTAAGATTTTATCATAGCATCCATATAGGAAGAGGTGAAGACTAATAAAGTCCATAGTTAACAATGTCTCAGATCAGTATATTGAATTTTACATTCTCTTCAAAATGTGCTCATAACAAATTAAGAAAGAAGTTATAAGTAAAATTAGAAAACCACTCAGCCCCAATAAATTATTGCAGTAATTTCATCATAATTTTTATTTGATGAATGTAATCTATACTTATTATACAAAATATAGAAAACACCTCAAAATATAAAGATAAAATATCACTATCTCAAAATATAATCTATCTTCTATCTTTTATATTATTATCAGTTCTTTGTTTTAATATTTTAACCTAACCTCATTTCATTTAATATTACTTTTGAATATTTTGACATGCTAATGAATCTCATTTATAACAAGATTTTCAAGAAATATTTATAAATCCATAAATGTAATTATTTCATTTTATTCCATAATTATTTTTGAATATCTTTGTTTTAAATATTTAAATCCAATCTAAAATCTTACTGATATATATCATACTAAACACATGTATAGTTTAAAGATTTCTGAATATCTCTAATGATTTCTTTGTAGCAATAACTGTCATTTTATCAGTTCAAATAGCTTCCAATATTTTGTATTACTTTTGTTGCATTCTGCCCAGCATCCTTCTAGAAATACTATGACAACCAACAAAATCTCCAGCACTCTATCAATATGACCTTTCAGTCAAATATTCTGCAAGTATATTTCTTTATTATTATTATTATACCTTAAGTTCTAGGGTACATGTGCACAACGTGCAGGTTTGTTACATATGTAAACATGTGCCATGTTGGTGTGCTGCACCCATTAACTCGTCATTTACATTAGGTATATCTCCTAATGCTAACCCTCCCCCTCTCCCCTCCCCACAATAGGCCCCAGTGTGTGATGTTTCCCTTCCTGTGTCCAAGTGTTCTCATTGTTCAGTTCCCACCTATGAGTGCAAGTATATTTCATGTTAGATTTTTGATCAATTTAATTTTTTGTTTCTAAAAATAAGGAAGTAGAACTAGATAAATAAATTAATGGCTTATTATGGGATATGCAAATTAAAACCAATAAAATTCCTGAAGTAGGAATGGAGAAAGAGGCAATCTCTAGCAGTATTCCATCCAAGTGGTTTTGCATCCCCTGCATAGGAATAATAGAGAATCTATAATATGGACTGAGAGAAAGATGCTACTTCTCCTACAGAAAAAAGATAATTTGTATAATCCCATTAGTAACTGGAAGCTGAAATAAATTCCCCTGCCTAGCAATACGTCTGAAAAGAGGATTTGATGACTGCACAGCTAGACAAAGTATATAGCCAAGTGAAACCTTCAATTTGTCTGCTGGCCCTCACATGCTAACTGATGCTGCCCTGTATAATTCAAAGACAAAATGGCAAAATGGGACCTCACATGTCTTAAATAAAACATCGCATAATTTTTAAGACTCAAGTAAATCATATTATTGAAAATAATTTACTGCAGAAATCAGAAGAAACTTTAGAAAAGGTTCACATTTCCAATAATAGAAGATCTCCATAAAACTGGAGCTTGTGGCCAGGCGTGGTGGCTCATGCCTGTAATCCCAGCACTTTGGAAGGCTGAGGTGGGTGGATCACCTGAGGTTAGGAGTTTGAGGACAGCCTGGCCAACATGGTGAAACCCCATCTCTACTAAAAATACAAAAATTAGCCAGGCATGGTGGCGAGTGCCTGTATTCCCAGCTACTTGGAAGGTTGAGGCAGGAGAATTGCTTGAACCCGGGAGACAGAGGTGGCAGTGAGCCAAGATCGCACCATTGCCATCCAGCCTGGATGACAAGAGCAAAACTCCATCTCAAAACAAAGAAAGAAAGAAAAACAAAAAATAAACAAATAAAAAAACAAAAACTTGAGCTTGTGATTTTAAGATATGTAACTGCAATGGATATCTTTACAAGCCGATGAAATAAATTGTCACATGCTGTCAGTTTTCAGTATTCGGGTATCTAAAACAAAAGAGGTTTAAATTATACTTGGAGAATATGTAGTACAAAAGTAGGAAATCATGTTTGTATAATAGAGGATACTGTGGGATTCTCAGAATATGGAGAACTAATAAACACAGATATAAAACAATAAATGATTACAGTTATTAAGATTGAAGAAGCCAGTAGAAAGTAAACATGGAGATAATTGGTTTATCTGAAATAGACTCTCAAATGGATGAAACAGATAGGCGTTGGCATAGACAATGAGAAATAAAATGTTATAACGTTCATCTGAACTAAATAATAATTCTTGTATAGTGCTTGAGTTTGCAAATTTTTTTTTTTGGCGTGTAATTTCATCAGCTCAAATAACCTCTAACATTTTGTATCACTTTTGTTACATTCTGCTAAACATCTTTCCAGAAATACTGTGACAACCAACAAAATCTCCAGCACTATCAATATGACCTTTTCATCAAATATTCCAAGTATTTATTTATTCTAACATTTTCATCTAATATTCTAAGTAATATTGAAATATTTTAAGTAAATAAAGCTAAAAATCCTCACAAAAAAATAGTTTAAGCAACGCATGGTGGCTCACACCTGTAAACCCAGCAGTTTAGGAGGCTGAGGTGAGCAGACGGCTTGAGCCCAGGAGTTTGAGACCAGCCGGGGCAACATGGTGAAACATTTGCCTAAGCAAAAAATACAAAAATTAGCCAAATATGGTGGTGCATGCCTGCAGTTCTAACTACTCAGGAGGCTGAGGTACTAGGCTCACTTGAGCTTGAGAGGCAGAGGTTGCAGTGAGCCAAGATTGTGCCGCTGCATTCCAGCCTGAGTGACAGAGTGACACCTTGTCTCTAAAAGAATAAATAAATAAAAATAAAGTTTTAAAAATTATTAAAAATTATGTTGTTATTTAACATGTTAACTGAAATACTAAATGTTATAATACCAAAGCTTTACATGTATGATTGTTCAAATATAAGTTTTGAATTCTAAAATTTTATACCCAGCAAAATTAACTTTTTTTGTGAAGACAAATGCAAGATATGAGATTTTCAGGCATTCCTACCATCAAATAAAGGCTTCCTAAGCATTATGAAATATTTATAAAGGAAATTCTTGGAAATATTAAAACCAATTGATGATTATGCTTCAATTATATGTAAAATTTAATGTATGAGAATATTAGAAAAAAATAATATAATACAACATAACTGTTAAAATTTCTTAATAATTTATTGACAAAGACTGAAAATTGAGTAGTGAAAGCGGATAGAGAAAAAATTTTTCATATTCGCTTGTCTCAGATGGTTGGTTTTAAGGTGATATAGAGTAAAAATACAGCATTCAACTGAATTGTAAAAATTAGCAACCACATAAAAATGGAAGAAATAGAAATAAAAATGATAATAATATTAGTAATAATATAAAGATGACAAAAGCAAAACCACATGTCCTATAGCAATAATTATGAATGGGCTATATACATCCTAAATTTAAAGGAGTTACAAGCGTATTTAAACACTATAGGGTTGTAATAAAACATTAAAAGGCCGAGGCGGGCAGATCACCTGAGGTTGGGAATTCCAGACCAGCCTGGCCAACATGGAGAAACCCCGTCTCTACAAAAAACACAAAATTAGCTGGGTGTAGTGGCACATGCCTGTAATCCCAGCTACACGGGAGGCTGAGGCAGGAGAATCACTTGAACCTGGTTGGCGTAGGTTGCAGTGAGCCAAGATTGTGCCATTGCACTCCAGCCTGGGCAAAAAAAGCAAAACTCCATCCCCCCAAAAACAAACAAACAAACAAAAACAGACAAAAAGCATTAAAAAGCATCATATAGAATTATAAAAGAACAACTAAATATACATCATTAACACATAAAGGAAGTAGGTTTATCATATCAATATAAAAGTGTGAGGTGCTATGATACAAAATAATAGTAAATATTTTAAAGCTTTTTTAGTAACAATGTATTGCAAAACACAAGTGTCATGAAATCACTTTGCAGTTATACATACTTTTTTGCAAAACCTAAATAACAACTTCACAGACTGACTGGTATCAAAACATATAACCAGAATGTCATCTTGGAGTTTGATGTGTTGCCCCAAAGACATCAGAAATAACTTTGTAGGTTTGATAAGTTTTTTTTTTCTACTTCTGATATTTATTGCATCAATTAAACACCCAAATTTAAGACCAGGAACACAAAGTGAGTTTCTTTTTGTTGTTGTTGTTGTTGTTGTTATTTTTTTCCTCTCTGTAAAATTCAGCTACTCCTGGAACATGATATAAATACTCTCATTGGAAGGTACATGTCCCAGTTTTTGCAGGTATTGAAAGTATCAGTTGACCAATGAGAACGCAGGCAAGCAAAAAAGCAAAAAAAAAAAAAAAAAAAAAAAAAAAAAAAAAAAAAAAAACTTTAATTAAAATTTCTTTTAAATATCCTTTTTTAAATTAGAGACCCAGTCTCACTCTGTCACCCAGGCCACACTACAGTGGTGTGGAAATAAGCCACTATAGCCTCAAACTCCTGAGCTCAAGCGATTCTCCCAACTCAGCTTCTGTAGTTGATGGAACTACAGGTGGGCGCCACCACACCTGGCTAATTTATTAACATTTTGTAGAGAAATGGTCTCAAATTTTTGCCCAGGCTGGTCTCAAATTCCTGGCTTCAAGTGATCCAGGATAAACCACATGTTAGGTCACAAAATAAGTCTTAACAAATTTTTTTAAAATTAGAATCGTATCTAACATCTTTTCTGATCACCACAAAATAAAATTGGAAACCAATAACAGAAGGAACATTGGAACCTGTACAAATCCATAGAAATAAAATAAAAGAATGTGTTCCTGAAAATAATTAGATTAATGAAGAAATTAGAAACTGGTTGAGAAAAAGAAAAATTGAAATACAGCATGCCCAAACATATAGGACATAGCAGAAAGCAGTTCTAAAAGAACTGCTATAGAATTAAATACCCACATACTATAGAAATACTATAGAAATAAATACCCACATCAAAAAAGTAAAAAGACTTCACATAAACCTCCAAAAGTGCTGGGATTACAGGTGTGAGCCTCTGTGCTGGGCTGAAAGATTCTTGATTTACCTTGAAGGGACCTGATGAAAATATTATCAATAATCCCACTATTCAACAAGAAAGGCTTTGCCTCTTGCTTCACCTTAATTACAGATAGACTCTGATTAGATTATGATAATCACATGCCAGTGTATACAGTGCTTGTATGCGTGTGATTTTGAACACAAATATATTGAACATCAGAATTCAATGCTTAGCACCACTTGTTTTCTTAATCTTTTTTATTATATACTTTCTTTATCTGACACAGGTAAAAATCTATTTTAAAGTGAAAAATTAAGTAAGTTTATAATGATGAAGTATACAGTGAACAATGTAGGTATAACTGTCACAAATCTCTATATTCTGAGTAACAGTGTTGGGAAATATACAATGTCAAACATGTGAACAAATTATAGTAAACATAATGAACTAAATAGTAACAATTATTTTCTGACTACATCCAAATAAATAAGCAAAGTAAACATACACACAGAGGCATGCCACTGAACCTGATTGATATTTATGGTTAATTTATAGTGAATAAAAGTTAATTTTAGAGTCGGAGATTTAGCTAGGTTTGGGAACAAATCCCAGTTCTATGACCCGCTCATGGCCAGACATTGATCGAGTGACTTCGTCTCTCTGAGCCTCAGTTTTCTTATCTATAAAATGGAGATCATATTTGTCTTCAAGAATTGCTCTGAGCATGAATTGCGTATATAAAAGTCATGACGCTTTATAAAGTGACACAGTATTATGGTATGTGCAATAGACTGAATGTCTGCATTCCCTCAAAATTTATATGTTGAAATCCTAATACTCTAGGTGATGGTTTTGGGTTGTAGAACCTTTGGGAGGTGATTAGGTTATAAGGGTGGAATGCTCATGAATGAAATTCATCCCCTTATAATAGAGATCCCAGAAAGATCTCCACACTGACCCTTCTGTCACGTGAGGCTACAAAGAGAAGATGGCCATCTGTGAGGAAGTGATTGTTCACCAAACACGAAATCTGGTGTCACGTTGATCTTGGACTTCCCAGCCCCCAGACTGTGAGAAATAGATTTTTTAGTTTAGAAGCAAACCAATTTATGGCATAGCAGTCTGAATGGACTAAGACAGTGTGATATGTATGTGTACCTATTTTAAAGTGTGCTTAGATACCTTGGTAAATAGTAAAATAAAAATTTATTAAAAATTATGAATGAAAACATGTAATTTTTATTGAGTATATGCAAAATAATTCAAACTAATTGAACACATTCAAAAATGTATTGTTCAGTGCCTAGTAAACATGTATTAGGCATTAAGTTTGAACTGCTCTTACATTTCACATAACTGAAAAGCCACGAATCATCTTTGCATCACCATTCAGCCCAGTTCATCAACAGGGAGGGCTGCTTGAGAGTTTCATGTCCCTCTTTGATTGGTGAAAGGTGAAACCCTTTTGTTCACCCAGTAAACCCTGCTGGAGGTAGATAAGGGAAAATAAAATTTCAGCTGTCATTTCCAGGCTCAGATAGAAGACAAAGTTGGCTCTGCAAGTTGTTTTTAATTCAGTGATAAGACTATAAATCTTTGAGTTGGGGTGTGTGTGTGTGTGTGTGTGTGTGTGTGTGTGTGTGTAAAGAACATAGTGATGGGTTATAAATTGCCTCACACTGAAGGGTTTCCCCGCAGCTTTAGAAAGTCTTTATGAATGCCATTTTGCAGGAAAATGTGGCTTCCCTCTCACATACATTGTGCGGTCTAGAAGTTATTAATTTTATGGATATAGTCAAAGGAAATGGGGAAGGCTTTTTCCTGAAACACCAACTTGCCTTGGAATAGTAGTTCCCCCGGACCCCTAGGATATCATATCATTGACATCTTTATGAGGATGAGTCAAGAACCTCACAATCCTGAGGAAATGAAGGAATGAGCCACAGCTGCCATCTCTAGCATCAACAGGATGTCCTACAAAAATGCTGGGATAAATTGGCATATGCTACTTGACACAGGGCTCTATTTGTAGCTTGAGTTGTATATCAAGCACATGTAAAATTGTAGAAATTATTGCATTTTTTCCTTTACAACTTTGGTTTTGACTACATATTCATGTATAATACAGTTGTCAAAGAATATTTTTAAAGCAGTTTCATTGAAATATAGTTCACAGGACAAATAATTAACACATTTAAGATAAAGAATTCGATGGTTTTTAGTATATTCACAGATACAGACATTCCCCAACTTTCAATGAACTTACAACTTTTCAACTTCACCATGGTGTGAAAGTGATATGTATTCAGTGGAAACCATACTTTACATAACCATACAGCCATTCTTTGTTTTATTTTTGGTACAACACTCAATATATTGTATGAGATATTCAACACTTCATTATAAAATAGGATTTGTGTTAGATGACATTGCCTAACTTCAGGCTAATGTAAGTTTTCTGAGCACATTTGAAGTAGGAGAGGCTAAGCTATAATATTCTAGTAGTTTAGGCATACTAAATACATTTTTGACATGCAGTATTTTAAACTTATGATGAGTTTATTAAAACATAATCTCATTGCAAGCTGAAGAGCATCTATATTTGCAAGCAATTTTAGAACATTTTTGTCACTACAAAAAGAAACTTGGTACACGTTAGCTATCACCACTCTGTGATCCTTCTCTTTCCTTCAACCCTAGTCAACTACTCACCTAGTTTTTGTTTCTATGGGCTTCCTTGTTTTGGACATTTTATATTAATGGAATTATCTATGTAGTCCTATGTGACTGACTTCTTTCACTTAACATAATGTTTTCAGGGTTCATCCTGTTATACTATGCATCCAATACTTCATTTCCATTACGTGGTTCAGGTTGGTCTGCAACTTTTGGCCTCAAGTGATTCTCGGACCTTATCCTCCCTCATTCCTTTTTATAATTGGATAATGTTACTTTACACGTACATACCACATTTTGTTTATTTATTCATCAGTTGATAGGCATTTGAATTGTTTATACCTTTTGACTATTATGAATAACATTGCTGCAAATGTTTTTGTGCAAGTTTCTTTGTAAATGTAATTTTCATTTCTCCAAGTGTATGTACCTAGGAGTGGGATTGCTGGGCCATTTGGAAAATCTCTGTGTAATCACGTAAGGAGTCACCAGATTATTTTTCAAAGACGCTTTACCATTTTACATTTCCACCAGCACTATATGAGGGTTCTGCTTTCTCCACTTGTTTGCCAGCATTTATTATCTGACTTTTTAGTTCTAGACTTCCTAGTGGGTATAAGGTGTTATTTCATTATATTTTTGACTTAATTTACCTGATGATGAATTAAATTGAGTATCTTTTCATTTGCCTATTGGTTATTTGCAATCTTACTTAAAGAAATGTTAATTAACATTATCTACTCATTTAAAAAATTTGAGTTATTTGTATCTATGTTACTGAGTTGTAAGTTCTCTTTATATATTCTGGAAACAAGCCTCTTATCAGATATGTAACTTGTAGATATTTTATCCCATTACATAGGTTGCCTTTTCATTGTCTTGGTGGTATCTTTGAAATGTAAAAATGTTTAATATTGATGAAGTCTAGTTTATCTATTTGTTGTTGTTGTTGCTAATGCTTGTTGTGTTGCATTTAAGAATCCCTTGCCAAGTATAAGGTCAAAAAGTTGGCCCTTATAGTTTCTTCTAAGCATTGTATAGTTTTTGCTCCTGTATTTAAATTTAATTTATTTTGAGTTAATTTTTATATAGTGTGAGTTTAACTTTATTCTTTTGTATGTGATGATTCAGATGTCCCAGGACAGTTTGTTGAAATTATTATTCTTTCACCATTACACAGTTTTAGTAAAGTTCTAGAAAATTAATAACTATAGATCTATGGGTTTATTTTTGGACTCTTAATTTTATTCCATGGCTTATACTTTTATCATTTTGCTAGTATCACACCACCTTGATTATTGTTGCTTTCCAGTGAGTTTCAAAATTGGGAAATATGGGTCCCCCTAGTTTACTCTTCTTTTTCAAGATGGTTTTGGCTATTCTGGGTTCCATTTAATTTTATATAAAGTTTACTTTCATCTTATCAACTCCACAAGTAATCTGAAAATCTGATATGGACTGCATAGAATCTGTAGGGAAATTTGGTTAGTATTTCTCTTAACAATGTTAAATCTTATAGTACATGAAGATGTAATTTTTAAAAATTATTTAAGTATTTAACTTCTTTCAACAGCATTTTGTAGTTTTTGGAGTACCTCTTACAGTGCTTTTATTAAATTAATTTAAGTATTTTATTATTTTTGATGCAACTATAAATGAAATCGTTTTCTAATTTTATTTTTAATTGCTTTTTAAAGTATATATAAATACAATTAATTTTTACATGTTTATCTTGTATCCTGCAAACTTGCTGAATTTGTTTATTAGTTCCAATAATTTTACTCAATTCTTTAGATTTTTTTATATACAGGATCATGCCATCTGGGAATAGAGACAGTCTTTTTGGTTTATTTCCAGTATCAATACTTTTAGTTTATTTTTCTGGCCTAATTGCCCTCAGTAGTACTTCTAGTTCAACACTGAATAGAAATGGTGGGAACAGATATCCCTCTTTTAATCCTTATCTTAGGGAAAAAGCATACAGTTTTTCACCATTATGTGTGAGTTAGCTGTGTGTTTTTCATAAATGCCCTTTATCAACTAGAGAAAGATTCCTTCTATTCCTGGTTTTTGGAGTGTTTTTTATCAAAACATCAAATTTTGATACAAATTTTTGTTGAATTTTTCCAACAGTTTTTTTTTTGCAGCTATTAAAATAATTTGGTTTTTATTTTACTCTTATGATATATGACATTAACATATTTTCAGATTTTAATCAACCTTGCATTTCTGAGATAAATGTCACTTTGTCATAGAATAAATTACTTTTATCTTTATTTTTCTAATTTTTTTGAGGTGGAATCTCACTTTGTCATCCAAACTGGAGTGCGGTGGTGCAATCTCAGCTCACTGCAACCTCTGCCTCCTGGGTTCATGAAATTCTCCTGCCTCAGTCTCCCTAGTAGCTTGGATTGCAGGCATGTGCCACCATGCCCAGCTAATTTTTATATTTTTAGAAGAGATGGGGGGTCTCGCCATGTTGGCCAGACTGGTCTCGAACTCCTGACCTGAAGTGATCTGCCCACCTCAGTCTGCCCAAGTGTTGGGATTACAGACATGAGCCACCACACCTGATCATAATAAATTATTTTTATATTGCTGGATTAATCTGGCTAATACTTCATTGAAGACTTTTGCATCCATGTTCATAATAGATATTGATCTATTATTTCTTGTGATTTTAACAATAGATTGCCATTTAAATCACTAAGTAAAAAACAAAAAAAAAAATCTTTCGTCATTTAGTTCTACTCTTAAAATTGTCACTTATTATTTCTTTAAAAAGTAGTTTGATAAATGATTTTAAAAAACAGGGTAAATACTTAAAGTGTTAACTTGCTTTATGGAGAAAGGATCTCCTATATTTAAGAAGTGTGGTCATTATTACTAGCTTTGTTTATTAATACATTTTAAAATTTTCATTAGTCCCTCAGTTTCTCTCCCATATTTTAAATTTATGCAATTATATTCTGAAACAATTTGGGGTAAAGATAATTTACATTAGATTTTGCCCCATAATGAAATCACTTCTTCAACTTCCTTGACATTTGCATAGCATTCCAACATAAAAAATAAATACTAACAAATGAATATGAGAATTTCTCTATTATTTTATATGGAATTCCATAGGAAATATTAAGCAACATATAGCTATTATTAAAAATAAATTAGAAATCAAATGTCTGAAGTAATGTTAGAAAAAATTATTGAATCAGATATTGGCTTTGTTTACTTCTTAAATTCACTGGTATACTTCTATCATTTTAATCCTTTCATAATTTCTATTCAGTATAAGGAATGACAGAAAACAACTGAAATAAGAATGAGGAAAACATCTAAACTGTTTGATGATGAATAGATGTTGTGCAAGACACTTTATACTTCAGATAAAGTAGTGCTCAGAAAGAAACTTAAAGCATTAAGTGCACATATTAGAAAAAAAAAATGGCTGATACCAAATGACCTAAACATCTGGGGAAAAGTACAAAATAAACCTAAAGAAATAGAAGACAGCAAATAATAATGATGAAATAAAACTTAGGTACATAGAAACAAATGTACAATCAAAATGTCACCAAAGGTAATACTGTATCATTTAAAAGATTACGTTTATAAAAGAAGCAGGATTCATGCAGCAGAATTAATCAAGAAAGAAATGAAAGAGAGAAAACATAAGCTTCCAATATCGAAGTTAAAAAAGATAATATTACTTTAAGTTCCGCAGACTTTTCAAAAATATAAAAGCAACTTTAGGAAAATAAGCTTAAGATTAAATAGTATGAGTTGTTTAAAAAACACAATAAAAAAAAAAAAACTATCTTTACATATTGGTAGGCACAATACGCCAAACAAAGAAGAGGTAGACATGTAGACAAATTATGCATTATGCTGAATAGCTAAGTTTGTTAGCACAGAGGACAGCACGTTGCTTGATAATGAACATTCTCCCATGTTACGTATTATTTCTTAGAAGGATCTGGTATAGTTGCTGATGCAAACAACACTACATCATGTTCTACACAGAGGTAGGTGAAGCAGTTCCCACAGTCCACACCCCTTCTCCTCCAACATTTGGCATAAACCCAATCAGGAGAGTCTTTGCTCTAAAAAACACAATCTTCACCTGGAAAATAATAGGAAGTATGAAGAATGTGCTCTATTTTTTAAAAATTATATTTTAAAATATGCATTCATTTTAAACTTATTTATTTTTAGTTATTTATTTTAAATGTATTTATTATTAATAAAATAAATACATATTATTATATTAAATAAATAATTTATATTCCAGATTGCTTATTCAGTTAATTATTTCATATTTAGGGAAGGCATTATACCAATCTTACAAAAACTTTCCCAGAGAACAGAAAAAGAGGAAACACTGAAAATCTTAAAATAAGCGTATATAATTTAGCTCTTAAAATCTAACGGGATACCACATGGACATAAATGTTCAGGCTAGAGTATCTTGTGAAAAAGATGCAAAAATTCTAAATAATAGCAATCCATATCCAGTAACATATTAAAATAATAATATGACCTAGGTATAAAAGGAGGGTTTGCTATAATTGATTTAATTCATTACATTACATTAAAATAGGAGAAAAATATATAGCGTGAATCTTTCAACAGAATCAGGAAAAGCAAACAATGCAATTGAGTACTTACCTTGAAAAATTCCTTAGTAAACAATAATACAAGGAAACTAAAAAAACCTGAGAGAGGTTACTGTGGCTGAGATGTTCCCTAGTCATCACATAGCCATGTGCTTGCTCTCACGTATTCTCCAGCCTCCTGTGGTTTGGTTGAGTGAACTATTCGATGACTTCTGGCCAGAAGCCTGTGAGCAAAGCATTTATCAGCTGGAACATGATCCTTCAGTTGTCTTTCTTTCACAGAAGCAAACACAGAAGTTTTGCAGTAAGATGCAAAAACCACAAGATGGGGAAGGACCACAGTGAACTTTGGTATTCAGCCTGTTAGATTTTTCATAAATGTTTATTATTGTAGAACAGCATAATGGAAAATTACTTGTATTTCTTCAGTCATTCTAATTTTAATAAGGGTTCAATTCTGTTTGCTTAAGTTAAAATGTTACATATTTGTACAAAATTTGAATCATCAGTTAGCATAAATGAAGTAAAATGACATGATTATTAAAAATATATGCTTAAAACAAAGAAGCAACAACCAGGCACTAACCTCAACATGACATTTCTCTGCATCAACCATAGAATTGTTTGTCATAAAGTGATCTTTTAGTGTTCGTGGAGAAAGGACAGAAGAGCGTGTGAGTTCTGACCCCTTGCCATATATAATTCGTTTAAAACATTGCAAGCATGATATAATCGACATTTGCTTTCCAGTCATAATATTCAGGAAAACTTCTCCATCTATAGTAAATTCTCAAAACCAATACAGATAATATTTAGAAAAATATATAATAAAATTTCATGTAAAAAAGCAAAAAAATTATCCTGTTGCTAAAAATAGAAAAGCCAGAGTGATGAGAAAAGTAAGAACAAAAAGATGAAGTGAATAATGAATAAATTAAAAGAAGATGGAATAAACTAAGCAGTAAGTAAAATAAAATAAAAAGCAACGCTCAAACAGGTTCTAATATGTTATTTTTATTAAGAAAACAATGTTCAAAAATTCCATATTTATTGATGTAAGAGATAGTTTTGAAACCTGCAAACTTCTGAATGCAAATGATTTGTGATTAGATGAAGAAATATTGCACACATACACTTTTAAAAAGAAAAAACGATTAGTATCAATAACAAGAAAGATTAATTAAATGCTTGTGATTTGTCATATATCATGGTTAATTTTTCTATATCATTAATTCATAAAGTTGACCCAGTAACCCAGTTAGATGTATACTGTTATGCCATTTATTGACAAATAAATAGTTTCTGGGACTCATTAAAATTACTAAATTCACATGTAGTAAATGAGAACTTCGGGGTTTAATTTCAGCCTTGTCTGACTCCAAGACCTTCACTCCTAAATGCCACACTAAAATACCTCCAATTATAAAGCAACATATTCATCAATATGACTTTTTGAAAGGAAGATTTCAGACTTTAGGAAGCAGATACAGAGAGACATAAATCTATAGTCTGAACCTTTGCAATAATGAGTTCTTATGCTCTAATTGTAAATGATCCTATTGAGAAAATAAGTTATTCATAAAGGAGATGTACAGTACATATCCTTGACCAACTCAGCATTTTAAGTCCCTTGAGAAGAGTAAGAAAGGCAAAAATATCAGAGACAAATAATAAAAAACAATAAAAGATAAACATAACATAGCATCCCTATATTAATACCATTGTGAAAGAAGGACAGAGACCCAAAGAAAGTCAGAGATTTTAAATATGTCAAAAATAATTTTTTAAATATCCATGAAAACTCTGCTTGGGATATAATGTACACTATGCAGAGAAATGAGCAACCAACACTTACTTTGCTTTCCATCATTAATAAAACTGATTTGTGAAGAAGAAAGATTGGAACAAACATGTGTAGGATACAGTTGAAGACTCAGATAAGCAAAGAGATCACGAGAAAACACCCAGATACTCTAAACAAGTTTAAATTCCCTCATTAAATGAGTATCACAAGATAATCAGTGACTTGCAAATGCCATTAATGAGCTCTACCAGGTAATGCTGATGAATACTGTAGAACAGACCTAGCTCCAAAAGATTACACATAAACAAATATAGCTTGTCTTTCTAGAAAAATAGAAGTTAAAGTAAAATATAGATTTGGATGCCTGCCAGATGTGCTGAGTAAGAATCTAAGATGTCATGATTTCAAATACATTATAAAATGTATATGTTTATAGGCCATGGTTGAAGATTTTTTTTTTTATATGTTAACTAGCTAACTTAACTGTACAGGAAGGTATTCAATTAACTTGAATAATTCCCTCTTAATTTATTTTTCTCTTGTCATGTTACCCACCAACTCTCACACCTAAGTTTTTAGGAGCCAATTATCCTTTACAAACACATTACCATACACAATCAATCTCTTTCAGAACCTATAATCCATATACTTGATTTGGTGAAACCTAGCACTTCCCAAGAATCTTGCTACCTCTGTAGCCTTCTTAAGTGAAACCTTCACACACTCTATCATGTCCCATATACAACGAAGTTGTTTTTCCCTAAATCTCCCTTGCCAGTGTCAAAAGATTAGTCATCAATTCACATATTCTATTAACTAAAAACTCATCAGACACGTGGGAATCTGATACCTTTTTCACTCCATCCCAATTTCAGCTTTGAAACTGAGGAATTTCAACATTCACACCACTGCCCCTTAGCCTTATGATTTCCTGACCTGATAAATTCTAGTAACTGGGTATCACTTTCATTTCAGCTGTGCACAGCTTGGCCACACCACACACGCTGTCAAAATCCAGCGCTGAAAATATCTAATACACATGCACCAAATACAATACACCATTTTCTCACTATAACATCCTATCCTTCTACATATCTTCTGTCCTTACTGACATGATTCATTCTTCCTAATCTCATGCTAATTTATGAGTAAATTATGAGTAATTTATGAGTAAATTAGCATGAGATTAGGAAAATATGAATCTTATGTTTTCTTTATTATTCACGATATTCTGATGTGCGTCATTTTAATGACGCTCTTGCATGGATGGAGTTAAAATGAGAATTTAATGCATTTGGTAATATTATGCTTATATACTGAGGTTGCCTGATTAATACCTGGCCAGTATATTCCTTCTTGAAGGGTTCTACAAGTGGAAAATAAATAATATATTTTAATAATTATATGAATGCTAAGTTCACCAACTGAGACAGTGATAATAAAGCCGTGAAGAGAAATCCATTTAATACCTAAGACATAAATGACACTTCCTTCTTTCCCCACATATAAATGCTAGCATCTTATCACTTTCTACTCTATTCAAGAATCTAATACAGTAACCAGGAATTTACAAACATGATTAAGGAAACATGGGGAGAGGAATAGGATTGAACTTGTTTTAAGAAGTCAAATACTAGGCCACGCATGGTGGATCATGCCTATAGTCCCAGGACTGGGAGGCTGAGGAAGGTAGATCACCTGAGGTCAGGAGTTTGAGACCAGCCTGGATAACCTGGTGAGACCCTGCCTCTACGAAAAATATGAAAAAAAATTAGCCAGGCGTGGTGGCGCGTGCCTGTAATCCCAGCTACTCCTGAGCCTGAGGCAGGAAAATCGCTTGAACCCGGGAGTTGGATGTTGCAGGGAGCCCGGATCACACCACTGCACTCCAGCCTGGGTGACAGGGCAAGACTCCATTTGAAAAAACAAAACAAAAAAGCAACAAGAAAAAAACAAAACTAAACTAACAAACGAAAACAAGTCAGATACTAGGTCAATTTACTCAAAACCTTAACAAAGAAAGAACAAAAAGAGTGTACCATGGGCTTATATCTTTTAAAACACAATCTCCCCTACAAGCAAATCAATGTGTTTGATTATGGCAAATCAGATGAGCTATTTCTCTTGTCTTGTGTATTGGATGAGACAGTCGGGGAAATGGGTGGGCAGAAAGACAAGTAAGGGAAGCTTTCTGGAAATTAATTTTTTTCTTTCCTTATTCCATATATTGAGAACACCTTCAATTGTTTCTGTACATTATTTTTCAACCTATCTTATATACAAACACGGATAACTACATGGATATTTATAACCAAGAACCTTTCCAAGCCCTCACCAAGCTGCTGGGATACTTGGACTTAACTGAATTGACAGATATCAATAAACCCAGTGCCTTTTCGAAAACGCTGGAGGCTAGTGATTTTAGCATTGACAATAGAATCAGTTTTCAGAAACGTAATACATTATATATTACCCCATATTAGCCTGTTTATCCATGATAATGAAGAACCTGAATAACACAGAAATTTTCAACAGTGTTTTTTTCTCACTTACATAAAAACAGTAGCTCAGCTATGAGTCAGCGGGAGTGGTGGGGGTAGGGGGGTGACCCTGCAGCTCTTTTCATTGCAGGAGAAAACAGTCCCTGTCTAGCCCCTAAGTGAGATAACTGTTCTCTTGCCAAAAATGAAGTACAAGAGAGAAAAAAAGAGACCCACCTGAACTTGTATTTGGATTTAAGACTTATTTTCAGAGATGGAACGTTTCTTAGCTGCTCTCATCTCATTAGACAGAAAAATCACATGACTAGGTCCTGCCGCAATGGGTCAGGGAAGTACACTGCTTCCAGAGAGTAAAATGTTTGTAAATGATCTTCAAGATACTACATTTTGTATATAATGAAATCTTTCCTTTAGGGAAGGACGGAGCTTTGTAAACAAACACCGTAGTCCCTCCTTGTCCCTGGGGAATACTTTCCAAGCTCATTAATGGATGTTTGAAACCATGGATGGCATCAAACTCTATATATACCATGTTTTGTCCTATGCATATATCATATGGTAAAGCCTAATTTATAAATTAGGAACAGCACTCTTGAACTTTCAGGGCATTATTAAGTAAAATAAAGGTTATCTGAATACAAACACTGTCATATCGCGGTAATGGATTTGAACCAAGATTGCAATTAGCCAGGTGTCGTGGGAATCACCCGTAGTCCCAGCTACTCGGGAGGCTGAGGCAGGAGGATTGCTTGAGCCCAGTCGTTTAAGGCTGCGGTGAGCTATCATAGTTCCTCTGCACTCCAGCCTGGGCAATAGAGCAAGACCTTGTTTCTTAAAAAAGTGAAAAATGAAAAGACTTCTACTAAGTGACTAAGGGGATGATAGCATCCACTATAGTGTCCAGGGAGGATTCACCTTCTGGGCTGAATAGAGTTGGAATGTGCAAGATTTCACCACACTACACAGAATGGCATGCAGTTTAAAACTTATGGATTGTCTTTTCTAGAATTTTTCATTTAACATTTTTGAACCGCAGTAGACTGAGGTAACTGAAACAATGACAAATGAAACTGGGATGGGGGAACTATAGGACTTTAATATCTCTGGAGTACGATATTAATGTTCGACTTAAGCATAAAGAAAGATGACTAGTAGCCTTAGGTCAAATAAGCCCAAGGCTTGCTTCCAAAAGTGTTTGTGTCAAATATTTGAACTGAAAGTGATGATCAAATTTTTGGCATACTATGAATTTTAGATTTCAGAATTTCAGTGAGGAATTGTGAAACATTTTAACATGCTTATGACACACAAAATTATAAGGGCATTTGTCTATATTTTAATATTCAGTCTTTGTATAGCCTTGTATTCAAGGTGTCTTTTTTTTTTTGGAAGCAACTTATGTTTTCTGTTTAATGTTCACTTGGCTTGTCAGTGTCTTGTAATTGAAAATTTGACTCCATGATAGGTAATATAATTAGTGATAACATTTAGTTCAATCTACTGTCTTACTATCTCCTCCCTGTATGACCCACTTGTTATAGTGTCTTTTTCTTTGTTCTTGTTTTCCAACAGATGTGCCTTATTAGCTGTTGGGTTATTATCCTGCTTGTTATTTGTGGCACATTTTGACTTTATGCATTAAGTCTTTCACCAGTGTTGAAAAATTCTCAGCCATTAGCTCTTGAAATATGGCTTCTTCTCCATTTTTCCTTTTCTCTTCTTGAATCATAGACCCTGTTATCATGCCACATGTGTTTTGTATGTATGTGCCTGCAACCGTTTTTTTTGTTTGTTTTTTGTTTTTTTTAAAATTATTCTTCCTTCTATGTTTCTGTATTTCTATCTGGGCAATTTCTGACATGTCTTCCACATCAGTAATTCTAATTCTTTTTTTCCAGTAACATATATCAAAATCCTATATCTTGATGGAATTCTTTTGCCAAGTAAATTGAGTTACTCAATTTTTGGCTAATATTTATTTTTGATTAGTTATAACATCTATGACTGCTGCATTAGACTCAATAATTCATTTTCACCCCAATTCATTGATTCCTACCTTCCCCTGGAGTCTAATTCTTTCATTAAAGGAGATTTCTGCCTCTATTTCTACTACCTACTCACTACTTTCATACAGATTTGGGATATCAGCTATCGTGTCATTCTCAAGTGGTAGCAGAGGGCCGGTTAAGTCCACCACTACCTCCTAAACAAAAATCCTATATGCTGGTGAATGAACACTTGTGCGCACTTGTGCCAGGCCTCTGATGGAGTGAGACCACCAGTGCAGGCCCTGTGCAGCACAGCAATATCCAGAAGTTCAGATCTGAGGACAGCATATTGCCTAAGTCAAAATGTAACTTCAGTGATTTATTTCATAAAAGTTTTGAGCAGAATAAACTAGCATATAAAAGCAGGAGAAAAGTGTCTAGAAGACAGGAAGTTCTCAATAAATGCTACTTGTTAGAATTACTCCTTAACAATGCTACTTACTGGACAAGATATTTTGCAAGATCACATATGAGTTCAATGCTCAACACTTAAAGTAAATTTAAGAAATATTGAGTGTTGTGCTATAGTGCTATGTTACTATTATACGTATCAAAAACCATGTATAATAAATGACAATATTTTGGAGCCAGGTAGACTTGAGTTAGCACTTATTGACTACATGAACTTGCATGAATTAACTTTTGTAATTGCTTTCTTTTTGATACATGTTATACTACTACCATCTTACTAAATACAATCTTAATGAGATTGTATTCAGTATTACATATAAACATATAATACAGGGCTGGTTTTATACTAGGTACTCAATAAATGGATTTCCTTATCTAGGGTGTCACTTGTTCTTCAACCTTCTTCCTGCAAATAATAAATTGCCAAAATATTTAAGAATTCCAATATCCCTGTTAATATAAATATGTGTGAAAGATGACAGATGGAGAGAGAAACAGAGTGATCCTAAATGTGATGGAGTAGGGATCTTTAAAGAACAGAGCCATTGACGTCAAATTCATGTTTGGTCTTTTACCTGCCATAGCTACTCTATCTTCTCTCAAATGTGTCCTTGATGATCACTGACCTAAAAAGCACACTCATTTTAGTGTTTTCTTTGCTTAAGAGCTGATTTAAATATGATTTGGTTTTACTATTAAAATCTACAAATCTTTAGTAGAGATATTTTACTTGGCAGATTTTTCATCATTATTTTCAAAGCTTATTGTGCTGTATATCAATCTCTAAAATAAATCTGTTTCAACATATGGGCTCCTCAGGTCTCTCATTCCAAGCACTTGAACACACACATGTTGAGGGACACCTGTGTCTGTTCTTACGCAGGTACTTAGAGAAATAGATAATAGTGAAACATATATTAAATCATATGACATATGGTAGTAATACTGAATTAGCCTGCCTAAAACTGTGATCTTTGATCTTCTATGATTTTTTTTGTGCGTGTGTGTGTGAAGCCTTGCTGCTAGTTTACATAGAGGTTCCTCTTTTTTTATATTGACTTTACTGATATTTTCTATAATGATATAAAAATAATGTATTTTCTAGGGGATAAATTTTACTGCATTGTGGCACTTTCAAGTTTTTTAAGGTTATGATGCTTAAAATTATTATAAAAAGTATGTGTGTGTATGTGTGTGTATATATATTTACATGTATACACTTAACAAGAAAAATAAGAAAACTTTTAAATCACATTCAATATTCATAGAGCATAATTCTTCACTTTAATTATATATCTAAACAAAATACCAAATATAGCTGTCACCATTGGCTCTAATCAAAATAACTGGTTAGATGACAGGACAGCTATTGGAATTATCATTAGGGAAACTAAATATTCAATTTATCTTTAATTTTGTTCTGAGTTTGCTTTCAAATCAGTAGATGTTTTCTAATTTCTCCAGTGTAAATTGCATTATAAAACCTGGTTTTACTTTATTCTTTTTATGGAATTAATATTATCCTATTCTTATTATCATATCATATATTTAAAAGGCATATCTGATTAACTAGAAATGTTGAAAAGGTCAGATGATTTAAGAGGGGTGTGTGCGTGTGTGTGTGTGTGTGTGTAGTATAGATATGTAGATAAAGTATAAAGACTAAAATTCAAAGCAAGAGACTTAATGAGGAAAATTATTTAATAACTCAATTTTGCCAGAGCACAGCAGTTAGTTTACAAATTATTCATCATTATTAAAGCAGTTGACAATTGAAAATGTGGTCAAGACATATCTTCCTGCCTATAGGAAAATCACAGTATCTTCCTTCCTTCCTTTCCTATGGGAAAATCACCATAAAAAACAGTGAAAAGATATATATTTTATTGACGAATGCCTTACATTGAAAAGATAAACACAAAATAAATGTAATTAGCAATTGTGTTCTGGTTATTTCCGTTCTTCACACACACGCACACACACACACACACACACACTTAAGTATCATATATAAATATCATAAGTACAAAACCATATATTTAGAAATCAAGATTCATTTAAAAATTTATTTTATGTTGAAAAATTATACATTAATACTGGTATTTTTAGAAAATAACAGTATTAATACTAAAAATTACTGTGAATGAAGGAGGTAGAGGCAGGATGAGTATCTCGTAGCATTTTAGATATGATCATGCACATTTTATAATGTTCTGACTTATTTATCAACTATTTGAGCCATCATAAGGGAGAAGGATGTTCTATTAACTCCCCGAAGTGACCAGACTCTGTTTTCGTTAATATTCCAGGGAGTTTCTCACATTCAGTTGCTGTACTGCTCTGTACTGTGTCTGTTTACCCCTCATGCTAGCTAGATGATTTTATTTGGATAAGAAGCTGAAATACCTAGTATATATACTTGCCACACACACACACACACAAAACTGTTCCTGTGTTTTTCTAAAAAAATAAATTACTCTTCAGACATATTGGAAGTTGCATATTAACATGGCAGAGCAGAATTTGAGTCAGCGAAGGTAAGATTTTAAAGTGAGTGTATTTTTGGCCGGGCGTGGTGGCTCAAGCCTGTAATCCCAGCACTTTGGGAGGCCGAGACGGGCGGATCACGAGGTCAGGAGATCGAGACCATGTTGGCTAACATGATGAAACCCCGTCTCTACTAAAAAATACAAAAAATTAGCCGGGCGAGGTGGCGGGCGCCTGTAGTCCCAGCTACTCGGGAGGCTGAGAAAGGAGAATGGCGTGAACCTGGGAGGCGGAGCTTGCAATGAGCTGAGATCCAGCCACTGCACTCCAGCCTGGGCGACAGAGCGAGACTTCGTCTCAAAAAAAAAAAAAATAAAATAAAATAAAGTGAGTATATTTTTATATTATGGGTTGTTGCACTGCAAAACATTGTATGACTGATCCATTGACATATTTTGCTGTAATAGGTGAAAATAACATATTCATCAAATTATCATGGTAACACTTCAAAGACAGAGAGAGTTGCTCCTTCCTATGAATAGGAATATACTCAGAATAAAGTGAGTTTACAAAGCTCAGCTTTTGGAAAGTATCTTTCTTCTTCACCATGGGGCAAAAGGACATTTTCTACCCACATGCTTCTGAAGTCATGGAAATTCTGTCAGGTTATTCACTATGTGTAGAAAAGATAACACCTATATGTTTCCGAATTGTAGAAAATAAATAGTTTCCTTAAAGCAGACTTTGTAAATACTGTGAACTAGGATTTTTTTCGTATGGACCTAGAAAATATACCTCTGAAGATATCTTATAATTCTGAAAGATACAAGAACCAAACTGTTCCTTTTTGAGGAAAGATATTCAGTGTCTTAGTTGAGCTTCTTTATTTGACAGTCAAGAAAAACAAAATAAAATGACCTACAATTGACTAACATTATTAGATTATAATACTCTAAATTTTAACTGGTAGGTATGATAAATCATTATATAAGCTTAGAATTGTACAGCCTTTTTCTTGTACATTAGTAAAGTTAAAGCATCATTATGTCAACCCTTTCTTTATATGTGCCTACTTTATTCTTCCTGTTTTTAAGTCAAGGTATTAGTTAATTTTTAATTTATCGAACCATTTTCTTATATGAGTCAGTATGATCCTCAGTGGGGGTCTAAATCAAAGAGCTTATTGCTTAGGAGATTATCCTGAGCAGTCAAGACAGTTTTAGCCTCAAGTACATTTTTGCAGGTCAGTGCTTCCTATCTGAAATAATCTCTCTGAAGTTCAATTCTGGACAGCAAAAATATAGAGAGATGAAAGGTATCTCTCTTCCATTCATAATCAGGCCTTAATTGATCTCAGCAGATTTCCTAATTGCAGAAGTTACCTCAGGTAGGTCATGTATTTCCTCATCTGTGGAATCTTGCTGCCTTAATAAGCGCTTTAGGTGTTACATGGAGGCTTCAGAAATCCCCTTTTATAGGTATAATAAAAGGAAGAATTATTATAGCGTGTCCCTAAAATAATGTCTTTGGCTTCAGGTGCAGAGCCACAAAGGAAAATACTATGAATTTTAAGAAATGAATGCAATAATTTTTTGAACAGAATGAAAACAATATTTTAACAATTGAATACTATTTACATTTCAGTACACATCTAAAACTTGTTTATGATTTTTTTTGGAGTGAGTGCTTTATATTATTCAGTAGAATAGATTTACCATGAATCTAAACATGTTTTAGGTGATTTAACTGGACCGGTAAGAAGTCAGATGAAATCAATGCAAAAAGTATTATTTTGATGAAAGTTTCTCTTTGTATATGATTTCTACTTTTCTCCATCAAATAGTTATTTTTTTTCTTATTGTTATTATAGGTTCAAGGGGTACATGTGCAGATTTGTTACAAGGGTAAATTGCATGTTGCAGCGATTTGGTGTAGAGATATTTTTGTCACCCAGGTAGTAAGCATAATATCAGAAAGGTAGTTTTTCAATCCTTCCCCTCCTCCCACCATTCACCTTCAGGTAGGACGTGATGTCTATTGTTCTCTCCTTTTTGTCCTTGTGTACTAAATGTTTAGTTCCCATGTATGAGTGAGGACATGAGGTGTTTGGATTTCTGTTCCTACATTAATTGGCTTAGGATAATAGCCTCCAGCTAGATTCATGTTGCTGCAAAGGATATTATTTTGTTCATTATGATGGTTGCATAATATTCCATGGTGTGTATGTGCCATATTTTCTTTATCTAGTCCACCATTGATGAGCAACTAGGTTGATTCCATATCTTTGCTACCGTGAACAATGCTGTGATGAACATACCTGTGCAGGTGTCTTTAGGGTAGAACAATTTATATTCTTTTGGGTAGATAGCTAGTAATGGAATTGCTGGGTCAAGTGGTAGCACTATTTCAAGATACTTGACACATCTCCAGATTGCTTTCCACAGTGACTGAACTAATTTACATTCCCAGAAGCAGTGTATAAGAGTTCCCCTTTTTCCTCATCCTCACCATCAAGGAGTTAGCTTATGATAGTTACATTACATCAAAAATAAAATGAAATCTGATTCATTCATCTTAATTAGGCTATTTAATAATTATTGTAATTGCTATTGAACTACTACTATTTTAAACATTTATCAAATACCTGAAAAGAATCTCACCCTTCCACATTTTTTTCTAATGCAGTTGTATACTTGTTTCTGAGTTAAAGAACTATTACCTGTCTGAAGGTTTTGACATTTTATCTATTTGCTTGCAAATTATATTTATATTTTAATTGCTTTAGAAGAACATATCTAATCCAAAATAAAATTGGACTTTATTTCTCCATATTTCAGTAATTTTCATGATTGTTAAATGCAAGCATTTCAGATTAAGTTTTACAGATTCTGTTGGAGCCCTAATAACTGGGTGAATATTTTGTTGTGAAAATATGTAAGCATATTTTCACAACAGTATTTGTGGTACACCATTTCGGGTACACCACTCGTCGTATACTGACTTATCCTGAAAACTGTGTTTAATTATAGAAAATAATTAGCTACTGCAGTTATATAATGATTTCTCTGGATGTTGAGTAAGCATTACAGTCCAGCTTATCAACATGTAGGCCTACACTTTTCATCTTGTAATTCAATTTGTAAAATGCCAATCACTAATATCATGCATCCATTCAAAAAACTGAAAGTGATCATGTCCTTAATGCAAAATCTCATCTCGTTTCTCCGTCCTGGCCCAAACCAAGAATCTCTAAATGAATTTCCTAAGTTGATGTCTGGCTCAGCGGAAGCTCCTCAAGACTCAGGTATCCATAGCTAAATAACAGCCCAAGCACATTTGGATTCAGGATAAATAAGGTAATAAAGTACTTTCGAAAAAGGTAAATCAGTAGAAACAGCATAGAATGGTCATTTTTAAATAAACATTAGTGACATCATTTGTGAAAGGAAGAATGAGCAAAGGCTCTGAGTTCTGCAGGTGGAGTGATTTATTTTGAGACCACCAAAGTAGCTTTTCTTAATTCTTCTTTCTTGGAGGTCCTTTTTTTTTTTTTTTTTTTTTCCTTTGTCCATTATTCTCTCTGGTTTGTCCAGACAGACATTAGTGAGCCTTCTGCTGGGGAATATACTGAAGATTTTCATTCATGACCGAGAAAATAAAAGTCTCAGTTTTCCAAGTTTAAGGTTTATTCAACAATAAAACTCTCTTTAAAAAGTTTTAGGCATTCCTTGTACTAATAGTTTTGCAATTGTATGGGCTACTGACCAATGCCAGAGAGACGACAGCCTGGAAGAGGGGTGGGGAAGGTCTGTCATTTAGCAACACACCAGTGAGCTGATCATTTCCCTAGCTCTCATTTCAATGGCTTCTATTTTGGAGTTTCACTCAGGGTCAATTGAAAGCATTCGCTGGAGAGGTGAAGGCACACGTAATCTGTCACTCACTTTTGGAGGCATGCAAATAGTGGTTCTTTAATGAACACAGCAGAAAGAATTCTCCAATCCTAATCTTGTACCACTTTCCCCCTATATCCTGATTCTTTCAAATCTTCCTGGTTAACACAGCACTCTTTCGCTATGGGTTTTACGTGGAAATAGCTCCTTTATAAAGCCTGTATTTTCTTCCATTGAACTTTCAAATGGAACAGTTTTCAAAACATTCTCTCTTATAGGACATTACTGTAGACTGCGAAAAATAACAAACTTACTTGTGTATGTTGAGATATTTCTACCAAGTCTCTTAATGGGCCAGCTATTTAAATATATAATCTAATTTCATAACGAAACAGGTAAAGTTAAGCTGTTAGTTTGCTAACACACAAGAAGTATTGTAACCTTCCCTGTTAAGTATAGAGAGACTCACTCTGCCCCATACTCAAACTTTACCTCAGTCAACTCCACATTTTGGGTTCTTGTATTAGGAACAAAATTTTAAGGAACGTGTCTTTGTTAGTAATATTTTAATGTGAATTGATAAAACTGTGATTCAAACAGATGTAAACCAAAAGGGAACGAAAACGTTTACTTAGAATGAGAAGACCAAGGCAAAGGCTAGCTTTAGGCAAAATGGAACCAAAATCTAAACACATCATGCTTCGTTTTATATCATGGCTATGATTTTTTTGGATTTGGCTCCATGCTCCAATAGTTCCCCTTAAATCCCAAGATTGGCTTTCAGATTAATGCATTCATTATTATATTTAGAAAAACAGAATATCTTCATTAGGCAAACCCTGTACCCATATCCCTAGAGACAGAAGGAAAATAAATAAACATCACCCAAATAGTTATGGATGGCAAATAGGGGAAGTGTGTTGGATTTGGATGATTGATGCACAGCATCCATTTTTTCCTTCCTTTAAACGTATTTCCTTCTGCAGAGGCTGTAAACCTAAATTCTATATTTTACAAACTCTCTTAGTAAGTTTTTGGAAGCAAATCATATGTTGCCAATTATACACATTTGAAGGAAGCTTGAAAGAAGGAAGTCACACAGAGGTGATCTCCCTGCTGCTTTTAAAAACATTTTTCTCCTTCTGAGAATCAAAAGCAGGGACACATAAATGGCAAGAACATTGAACATAGTGTTTCATTGTCTACTCATTAGCTGTCAAAAAACAGTCAGCATGCTCGGTGCTGTGCAGGCTTCCTGATCCGTGTGATATTACTACAGCTAGTCCAAATGCTTGTCACGTAACTTCAGTATGTCCAAACTCTTCAACAAATTTTTATTTCTACTTAAATACATTTTGTTTTCACAGATAATTTGAGATGTATGAAAAGATCGCAAGGAGAGTTTCCATATGCCTCCCCACATACGCCCAATTCTTTCTGTTATTAACATCTTTAATTAGTATGGTACAAGTGTTACAATATATTGATCAATATCAATGCCTTATTATTAACTAAAGTCCATCCTTCTTTTAGATTATCTTAGTTCTGGGAGGACGCGGTGGCTCACGCCTGTAATCCCAGCACTTTAGGAGGCGGAGGCAGGTGGATCACCTGAGGTCAGGAGTTCAAGATCAGCCTGGCCAACATGGTCAAACACTGACTCCACTAAAAATACAACAACAACAACAACAACAATTAGTGGGTCGTGGTGGCGTATGCCTGTAATCCCAGCTACTTGGAAGGCTGAGGCAGGAGAATCACTTGAACCCAGAAGGTGGAGGTTGCAGTGAGCCGAGATAGCGTCATTGCACTCCAACCTGAGAGACAAGAGTGAGACTCAGTCTCAAAAAAAAAAAAAAAAAAAAAAAGTTTATCTTCGTTCTTATCTAATTTGTTGTTGTTGTTTTTTCTGTTCCAGGAAACCACATTACTTTTAGATTTGATATTCCCTTAGTCTCCTCTAGGTTGGAAACGTTTTCCAGATTTTTCTTGTTTCTGATGAAGTCTGAGAGTTTTTGAGGAGTACTCATCAGTATTTTGTAGAATGCTCCCAATGTAGTTTTGACTGAAGATTTTTCCACAATTAGACTTTGCTAATGTGGGTATTTTTAATTTTAATTTAATTTCTGTGGTATATAGTATGCATTATATATATATTTATGGGTTACATGAGATACAGGCATGCAATACATAATAATATCAAACTAAATTGGGCATCCATCACCTCAAATATTTGTTTGTGTTACAAACAGTCTAATTACACTCTTTCAGTTACTTGTAAATGTGCAATTAAATTATGTTTGACTATAGTCACCCTGTTGTGCTAGTAAATACTAGGTCTTATTCATTCTTTGTAACTAATTTTGTACCCATTAATCCTCCCCACTTCCCCCACCCACCCACTACTTTTCCCAGTCTCCAGTAAACAGCCTTCTACTTTTTATCTCTGTGAGTCCAACTGTTTTGATTTTTAGATGCCACGAATAAGTGAGAACATATGCTGTTTGTCTTTCTGTGCCTGACTTATTTCACTTAACAAAATTACCTCCAGTTCCATCCAAGTTGTTGTAAATCACAGGTTCTTATTCATTTTTATGGCTGAATACTATTTCATTGTGTATTTGTACCACCTTTTATTTATCCATTCATCTGTTGATGGACACCGATTGCTTCCAAATCTTGCTTATTGTGAGCAGTGTTTCAGAAAACTAGGGAATACAGTTATCTATGTGATACACCCATTTCCCTTTTGGGGAGTATATACCTAGGAGTGGGACTGCTGGATTATGAGTTAGCTCTATTTCAAGGTTTTTAGAAGAACCTCCAAATTGTTCTTCATAGTAGTTGTATTAATTTACATTCCCTCCAACAGTGTACGAAGGTTCATCTTTTCTCCACATCCTCATTTGCAATTGTTACTGCCTTTTGGGTAAAAAGCCTTTTTGCCTGGAGAGAGATAATATCCCATAGTTTTGATTTGCATTTATCTGATTATCAGTGATTCTGAGCACCTTTTTCATATACCTGTTTGCCATTTGTATGTCTTCTTTTGAGAAATGTCTATTTATATCTTTTACCATATATACACACACACATATGTATATATATTTGTGTGTGTGTGTGTATATATATATATATATGGCAAAAGATCTAAATAAGATTTTTTCCCTTGTATGCATTAGGTATGTATCCTAATGCTCTCCCTGCCCTTGCCCTCCACCCACCGACAGGCCCTGGTATATATTGTTCCCCTCCCTGTGTCCGTGTGTTCTCATTGTTCAACTCCCACTTATGCGTGAGAACATGTGGTGTTTACTTTACTGTTTCTGGGTTAGTCTGCTGACAATGATGGTTTCCACCTTCATCCATGTCCCTGCAAAGGACATGATTTCATTCTTTTTTATGACTGCATAGTATTCCATGGTGTATATGTGCCACATTTTCTTTATCCAGTCTATCATTGATGGGCATTGGGGTTGGTTCTAAGTCTTTGCTATTGTGAACAGTGCTGCAATAAACATGCATGTGCATGTATCTTTATAGTAGAATGATTTATAATCCTTTGGGCATATACCTAGTAATGGGATTGCTGGGTCAAATGGTATTTCTGGTTCTAGATTCTTGCGGAATCACCACACTGTCTTCCACAACGGTTAAACAAATTTACACTCTCACTAACAGTGTAAAAATGTTCCTATTTCTCCACAGCCTCGTCAGCATGTTTCGTTTCCTGACATTTTAATGATAGCCATTCTAATTGTCATGAGATGGGATCTCATTGTGGTTTTGATTTGCATTTCTCTAATGACCAGTCAGGATGAGCTTTTTTTTTTCCATATGTTTGTTGACCACATAAATGTCTTTTGAGAATCGTCTGTTCATATCCTTTGCCCACTTTTTGATGGGGTTGTTTGTTTTTTTCTTGTAAACTTGTTTAAGTTCCTTGTAGAGTCTGGATATTTTGCCCATTTTTAAATCAGGTTATTAGATATTTTCCTATAGAGTTGTTTGAACTCCTTGTAATATTCTGGTTATTAATCCTTTGACAGATGAGTAGTTTGCAAATATTTTCTTCCACTACCTGGATTGACTCTTCATTTTGTAGTTTGTTTCCTTCACTGTGCAAAAGATTTTTAACTTGATGTGATTGGTCCTTTTTGCTCATGTGCTTGTGGGGTATTGCTCAAGAAATCTTTGCACAGCTCAATGTCCTGTGAAAGTTTCTCCAATTGTTTTTGGAATAATTTAATAGTTTGACTTCCTAGATTTAAGTCTTTAATTCAGTTTGATTTGATTTTTGTATATGTGCAGAGATAGGGGTCTAGTTTCATTCTTCTGCATATGGACATCCAGTTTTCCCAGCACCATTTATTAAAGAGGCTGTCTTTTCCCCAGTGTATGTTCTTGGCACCTGTGTCAAAAATGAGTTCACTGTAAGTGTATGGATTTACCACTGGGTTTTGTTTTCTGCTCCACTGATCTATGTGTCTGTTTTTATGCCGTACCATGCTATTCTGATTACTATGGCTGTGTAGTATAATTTAAAGTCAGGTAATGGGATTCCTCTAGTTTTGTTCTTTTTAGAACAGGATAGCTTAGGATAGCTTTGACTATTTTGAGTCTTTTGTTGTTCCACATAGATTTTAGAAGTTTTTTTTTTTCCATTTCTTTGAAGAATGCCATTGGTATTTTGATAAGGATTGAATTAAATCTGTAGATTGTTTTGGTTAGTATAGACATTTTAACAGTGTTGATTCTTCCAATCCATAAACATGGAGTATCTTTCCATTTTGTGACTGTCTTCTTTAATTTATTGCACCAATATTTTATAGTTTTCATTGTAGAGATCTTTCATTTCTTTGGTTAAGTTAATTACTAGGTATTTTACTTTATTTGTACCTGTTAAAACTGAGATTATGTTGTTGGTTTTGTTTTCAGATTGTTTGCTGTAGACATCTAGAAATGCTTCTGATTTTTGTAGGTTGATTGTGTATCCTGCAACTTTACAAGAATAATTTGACTTCTTCCTTTCAAATTTGGATGTCTTTTATATCTTTCTCTTATCTGATCTTCTTCCAAATAAAGCTGTTCTGAGCTGCCTAGAGATGGGGGTGGGTTGAAACAAGCGCCCATGTGGCCACCAACACTGGGACTGTGCTGGGTCAAACCTGAAGCCAACACAGCACTGGGTATCTCCCAGTATCTCCCAAGGCCTACAGTAACCACTGCCTGTCCACCTTAGAAATCTTTCTAATGATCTATTGTAGTCTATCGCTGAGCTGGATCCTCTGCCTGGTTAGGTGTTTTGAGAAGGAAGAACAAAGACGTAAAATCCCATTTTCATTGCATGGTATCAAGAGTACATATAATCAACATGACTTATCACTGCCAATGTTGGCCTTGGCCATTTGGCTGAGATAGTGCTTGTTAGGTTTCTCCATGGACTATACCCTATTCCTTCCATACTGTATGTACCATTTGGAAGAAAGCCTTTATACAAATCTAATACATAAGGAGTGAAGAGTCATGTTCCACCCCACTGAGGGTGTTTTATATCTACATAATTTTTTTTGAATGCCTTTGCATGGGAGATTGTTCTCTTTTCTCTTTTACAATTATTTATTAATTTCTTTATATCAATATGAGCTTATATATTTTATTTCATACTTTGGGTTATAATCCCAAAACCACTCATTAATTTTGTTGCTCAAATTGTCCAACTTTGGCCTTCCAAAGCTCTTTCTTTTGGTTCTTGTGCCCTTGCATACACCCCATTAATGTGTATTTTTGGTTATATTTTGCAATTTTTACTTCTAGTCACTTCCTTATTTTCTGAAATTACACATGCTCCAGGATTATTTGTACATTTTCTGCCAAATTCTATAACCAGTTATTTCTCTATAGAGTCCTTTAGGGCCCTCTTATCAGAGAATGGGTTTAGAAACTGTATCTGAGCACTATGTGTACTTACTGCTACTGGGGTGTTGAAGTTTCTAGATCATCTTTGCTAAAAGATAAAAGATTTACATGTGTGTATGTCAACTCTTGCACATAGTCTTATCTATAAATATTTCCATGTGTAACTATCTATATCTATGTTAAGCTAAACATGGGTTCAAACTGATATCTCCAGCTCTATTACTACGTGGATTGTTCTAGTAAACTCCAAAGTGGTAAAAGGCGCATCTTTGTGTTTAACTACACAATATGATTTGGGCCAGTGCTCTAACCCTCCTGTTCTGATCCACAGAGACCTTGGACAATTTGATGAGCATCCTCAAAAGCAATAATATTTGTAAAATTGAAATAAAGAAAATACAGTTTTTTAAAAACCACTTTAGGTCTGAAGAAGAGAAACTTAATGTTAGTCTATTTTATGGAGAGTTGTAGAGTTACTTCTGTACCCAGTCAAACTGGCAAATTTACAACCCAGGACACTTCAATAAAGAGTCTGCAGGCAAATTAGGGAGGTCCATAGAGGCTACACATGTAAAATTACTACAAATATTCCTCCTGGATTTCAGTAAATGCATCCGAAGCAGTGTAGAAGGGTAACTAGGTACTGAGGAATAATAAGATGAGATTTCAGATATATGGACATCATCTTTGAGCTAATATTAATCAGAGGGACCCAAAACATGACTGTGTTTCAATGGTGAGAATATGACATTATGGAGGTTAAGCAATAAGTTTTGTTCTGAACTAATTCTGTATCCTAGAGGTTGTAAAAAGAATACACCCTTTGGATATTTCCCCAGTTCTTGAATATATATTAACATGAGACATATGTGGCAACTGAAAGAATCCCATATTTGTTCTCTTAATTTTGGAGCAAGATCTTCTATTATATCCATATCCAAGAGTAAATGTCTGTGAATGAAACTCTTACCAAAATACTAACCATAAACAACAGTGGACTCCTGAAAGAATTATGGAGGGAAAACCATAAAACTATTGAAAGATTCAGGGGTGGCAATTTCTATCACATTCCTTCTTGTTTACACAACTGATTGTCCTCTAGAAAAATCATTTAGGACTTAGCAGATGATAGAGTATCACACAATCAATAAAATTATGTAAAATTGTGACTTCAAATGCAATTGGGTTTTGAGATGCTAGAATATATTAATATAAATTCTAGCTTGTTATATGCAACAATTATTTTGGAAGGAAGAGAGAGAGAAAGAGAGAGAACAATAAAAATAGTTTAAACAGCTTTCACTTGGCAAGGAAAGCAGGACAGCAGGACAGTTTTTTTGCCTTATTTATCAACTATATCAACTCCTGAAATGATTTCTACCATTGGAGTCCTGACCTCTTATTAGACAACTTCATAGATTCTAGCATGGTGATAAATTTTGCAACCAGCAATAGGATGTTACAGACAGGAAACAAAAGAGATTTCAGATTCTTGTTAATACAGGTACATTCTAGAGGGTGGGAGATATGGAGATACATCTTACGAAATTTCAGATCATGCAACGATGGTGAAATTTGGGAGGTTCAAGTGGTCTTTATGATTTATCTTGCAAATTGAAGATCAAAATGATGCCTCTTTCCCATTCTACCACAAAGGGAGAAGTATGATCTCAACATGTTCCACTCCAGAAAGTGCAAAGCCAAGCTTCAGAAGCAAACACTTGTTGGATTTTTATGGCAACATATCCTGCATATGATTATTTTCTTCAAACCTACTACCAAGTGAAATATACATCTGCTGGTATTTTTGTTGGGCTCAAAAAGAGAGAATTTATCTGACATTTTTGTCTTGCAGCTCTGATATTTTGACCTTATTTCCTAACAGATGCAATAGAAATAGAATTTGTGCTGCAAATGTGTTAAACTCCTTGAAGTAATCAGAACATAGGTCCCTAGTGATTTAGAGCAGAGCCATATCCTCTGTCTCAGTCAGTTAGAATTGTAAAACAAGCATATTAATACCATAGACAGGGTGGCTTAAACAACAAACAGTTATTTCACACAACCCTGAAGGCTGAGAAGTCCAAGGTCAACGTGCCAACTAATTTGGTTTCTAGTGAGGGCCTCTCTTCCTGATTGGCAGAGAGAGATTGTTTTTCTATATTTGCATATGGCACAAAAAGAAAGGAGCAGCAAACTGTCTTATGTTTCTTATTATAAAGGCACTAATCCCATTATGAAGGCGGAGCCCCCATCACCTTCTTCCCTGACAAAGGCCCCATCCCCAGGGGCATGTCAATAGTGATTATCTTCATAATTGATTCCTTAGATTACAGCAAATTCAGATGAGATTGTGACTTAAAGAGAAGAATAAATGTAACTCCAATATTAATAAGGTGACGTATTTGGGTTCTTCCTTTGAGGATAGGTTTTATAACTCAAAAGCGTATTCACACTGGGGATTAGGATTTCAACCTATAAATTTTATGGGGACAGACATTCAGTCTGTAACACTCTTAGGCAAATAACTATTTTTTTCATCAAGAAACATTTTCTTCGTTCTTACTAGACCCTGGGAGGTTGAGACACTAAGTGATTATGACCACATTGCCTTGTTGACCATTGAGACACAAAGCCATAAAACTGTTGTTCATGGAAGCACCGCATGATGAAGTAGAAGTGGTACCTATGACCCGTGGTGTGAGATATCCCTGAAGGAGTAAGTTACATAGTCATGTGGCTCACACATTCAATGTATCTTCCCCTGACACACTCACTTGTCTCTACAAACCCCATAAGCCCACACCAATAACTTCATGGGGAACTCCCCAGGAAACCTGATTTATAAGTGGTTTCAAGCAATATACAAGTACCAGGGGAAATAGGACGACCAACTTTACAGCCCCACACAGGAAAGATTCTGCATGAAAGAAAAATCTTCGCAATGTCAAAATATCTTATAGTTGACTTTAACTGAAAATAAAACCTTCAGAGATATGAGAGAACATTCATCTGCTGACCATAATTAACAGTTTGACTAAATGGCCAAAAATTTTGAAAGGATAGAGTTAGAAGCAAGACGACAGGAAGCATTGATAAGCCATGTGTGGACAGACTTTTCAACACGGACGAGAATCTCAGAATATTTGTTACACAGAAATTCTTACAAAATAGCTCCAGCTATAGAGACCTCATACAGTGAATAGAAATGATCCATTCTCTGGATGTCATTCCTCCTTCAGTCACCCTGCTGCTTGTCAACATATCTATAAAATAAGTAGTTGCTATGACAGGGATGAAAGTTGGACATGGTGCAAAAATTTGGACTTTTCAATTCAATCCAAAGCTTATGTAATCTGTCTTACTACTAAACACAGTCCTACATAACAGAACTGAAGGTGATCCCCACCATAGCACAGTCTTTTAGGAATATTAGTAAATGATCTAATGCTAATTTGATTGCATTAAACCACTTTCATTATGTCAGGAAGAGCAACTTGTCATCATTAAAACAGTCACTTATTCTGAATGTAGGTTTGCCCATCATGCTGATACGCTTTTGCCAGAAAAACAATCTGAGAACTAATAAAAGTCTATATGCACCTCTACAGTGTCCCATATGATATTGTTTCTGAGCATGGATTTTGTGTTACAGTAAAAGAACGGAGGCAGTGGCAAAGTGAGGCCGTATTTCCTTATAACCCATCACTCTGAAATAAGTAGAATAATTATGACAATGGAATAAATAAAGAAGATACAATTACACTACAATAGAACAAAGTACTGAAGATACAATTATGGAATAAAGTACAGCACAATGGAATAAAGTACTGAAGGTAAAATTATGGCTCCTGTTGGAGGACGCTACCTTGCAGTCTTTGGGTCTTAATTCACAGAATGCAGAATATACCCAGAGCTGTATATACAACTCAGAGTTCTGGGTTTTCGTGGCTCCATTTGGCTGATAACCAAAGTTTGAAAGTGTAAGTGCCACATCTCTCTATTACAGCCAATTACATTCTCATAAATATTATCGTCTTTCATTCCTGATGGCTTTAGATTTTTTTAGTTTGCATTCCTAGTATCCAAAGAATAAACGCTTTGCATCAGGAGATTAATAATGGGTCAATTGAGTTGGAAATTAAAATGTCACTTTACTATTTTGCATTTTTTATGCCAGTGAGGTAACACTCCAAGTTATAGCGACTTTATAGTTACCGACCTTTATTATCAAGGCAAGTGGGATTGCTACTACAAAATGGAAACACGGAGAAGTAAAATAGACCAACAGGAAATCCCAGTGCTGTGGACAGAGTTGTGTGCCTAAAATGTATTTGTTGAAACCCTGATCCCCTGTGTGACTGTACTTGGAGGTAGGGCCATTAAGAAGGGAAGTAGGGTTAAATGAAGTTATAAGGGCTAATCCTGTAGAACTTGTTTCCTATAAGAAGAGGAGACACCAGAGATCTCTTTCTCTTTCTCTAAACGTGAACAGAGAAACGGCCATGTGGGACACAGCAAGATGACTACAAGCCAGGAAAAGAGGCCTCCTTAGAAACCATCCTGATGGAGCTTGATCTTGGACATCTAGTTTTTAAAACTGTGAAAAAAAAAAAAAAAAATCTGTTGTTGAAGACACTCAATCTGTGGAATTTTTCTAAGGCAGCCCCACCAGACTGATACACCAATGTGGGAAAGTTTACAATGCTTCGGAGCAAGTAGAAATAAAGGTTTGGGTAACACCATCCAGTATAGCTTATTAGACAATTCAAGTACTGGCTAAGAGCAAAATAAAAATGTAAGAATTGGTGGAGAAGGCCAGGTGCAGTGGCTCATGCCTGTAATCCCAGAGCTTTGGGAGGCAGAGGTGGGCAGATCACAAGGTCAGGAGATCGAGACAATCCTGGCCAACATGGTAAAATCTGTCTCTATTAAAATACACACACACACAAAATTAGCTGGGCGTGATGTTACAGGCCTGTAGTCCCAGCTACTCAGGAGGCTGAGGCAGGAGAATAGCTTGAACCCAGGAGACGGAGGTTACAATGAGCTGAGATTGCGCCACTGAACTCTAGCCTGGTGACAGTGAGACTCCGTCTCAGAAAATAAAAATAAATAAATAAATAAAATAAAATAAATAAAAAATAAATTTTAAAAAATGGTGGAGAAAGAAACCCATTACTACTAACCATAGTCTGGTGTCTAGTTAAAGAAAAAGTTATAATGGCTATCCGTATATTTGTTCCAGCTCTGTGATGCATGTATTCATGCTTTCTTTTCATTCTCCCTTATATTTTATAAAAGGCATATCAATAGTGATTATCTTCATAATTGATTCCTTAGATTACACAAATTCAGATGAGATTGTGACTTAAAGAGAAGAATAAACATAACCCCAAAATTAATAAGGTGACTTATTGGGTTTCTTCCTTGGAAGAGAGGTTTTATAAGTTAAAAGCATATTCTTCTTTTGGGGAGGGCTTACATAAGGTATAGAGATGTTTCATTTTGTTCTCATTTTATTTCCAAATTTTTTTTTTTTTTTTGAAATGTAAGTGAATGAATGCATATGTAGATGTTGAATTACCAAAAGAAGAGTTCCAAAGGATGAGGGAAATAAATTTAGGAAAAGTTAGCCTTCATTCCATACCCTTAATTGTTGAACTTTTGTGTTAAGAAGAGACAGAAATGCCAGCAGCTACATTTGCAGACTGTCCTTCGGCTGGCTTTCCAAATGCAAATTAGCTTCTGCCGCTTATATATACCAGAGTGAGATTCCTAGCAGGAATACGAAATGGAATATCCCTTTTTGGATTATTTTATTTCTATTCTTAAAAAAAAGACATAAAATCCTGAATGGCAAAAGCCAGCTATGGTGGTAGTTCTATTAAGCACTCATTGTTTAGCCACCAGCTTTGTTTGAGTTGAGGGGATTTATGTGGTGTTCTGATCCCTGGATCAGAGTGAGAGTGTACATGCTTGGACTAGGTTGTATTAGTGGAATCCTCCTGACTCCAACTCCTCTAGCCCTTCCAGTGATTTTGTAAGCATTTATTTTCCACTATGAAACATACTGCTGCTTAAAATATTATTGATTGTTTCACTTTCCTGCACAGAACTCTAAATAACACAATTCTTCCTCCACAGAAAAATTGAATTGTCGTATCCCCCTGCCCCCTGAAAAATAAATAGATATGGGCAAAAAGTGCAATTCAAATCAGAAATAAAGTATTTCTATTATTGTAGTACCTAAATGACTCACATTTAAATTTGTCAGCACCTTCTCTGAGGAGGTGAAAGGGAAAGTCTCTTAAGAATGCCTTCTATATATTCTGGAAAAAAATACCTGGGGTAACTAGAAGGCAGTCACTGGTTGAGTAAATGATGCGACAAGAGAGTTTATGCCTTATGAAGAAATGTGGTTCTTTACACTGCTTGAAATAATAGTCTTTTCCTGGGGGACAAGTGGATAATTCACATATAGAACAAGAGGTCTCCTGGAAGGAAAAGAGAGTATACTCTGACCCTTCTGTTTGAAGTTTAACTGCATTAGGCTGTACCAGGATTAAAATAGACCAGCTCAATAGAACAGATGCTAATTTGTTTTGAAACAGAATTCAAATTAAGAGTTGAGGAAGGTCAACTGGCGACCTCGATCTAAGACATGCACCTCCATGGTCCATGATAGGGGCAGGGCTGTCTCTGGCAGGAGAGGAATGCTAGGTATCCTATGAGTCTAGAAAGTTGATTTTGATCCATTTTAAACTTTAATATTAAAACAAATGTTCTGCTCTTTGCTCTCTGGTTGGAAGTAAGCAGTTCTTATGAAGTCATATTATCTTCAAGATGCTTAAGAGCTCAGTTATGTATGATTAGAGAATGATTTCAGCACTGAGACTAACACTGATAAAAGTGATATCAACATGTATAATACAGTCCTAACTTTTTCTGTGATTCTTGGGACTCATTCAATCCTGCGTAAAAGGTAGAATACATGAATAAACGGAGGCAAGAGTTAATAACTAGCTTGTCTGAGGTTGTAGATAAGTGGGGAGAAAATGAGGCAGAGCAACCAGGTTTCCTGATTACCATCTCTGTGATCTCTCTGCTTGTCCATTTAGTTAAGAGGTAAGTATCTTTCATCTGACAGCTCTGACAATCCTTATGTTACCCCTTATTCACTGTGTGACCTTGGGAAAAAATGTTTAGCTTCTCTAAACCTCAAAGGTTTCCCAAATTAAATGAATAAATGAAGTTAACTACCTACTTTTCCTTTAATAGAATCTATTAGTTTCTTGTCAAGATAGTTTCTTTGTCATCTCGACACATATCTCAAGCAACTCACTTCCTGCTGAGAATCTTCCATTTCCTTACATTACCCTGTATTAGTCTGTTCTCACACTGCTGTAAAGAAATACCTGAGGCTGGGCTTTTATAAAGAAAGGTTCAATTGGCTCATGGTTCCGCAGGCTGTACAGGAAGCATAGTGGCTTCTGCTTCTGGGGATGCCTCAGAAAACTTACAATCATGGTGGAAGGCAAATCATGGGAAGCAGGCATATTTTACATGACTAGAGAAGAAAAAAGGGGGGTGGGGCAGGGAGGTACCACATACTTCAAAACCACCAGATTGTGAGAACAGCACCAAGGGGATGCTGCTAAATCATGATCCAATCACCTCTGACCAGGCCCCACCTCCAACATTGAGGATACAATTCAACAAGAGATTTGGGTGGGGACACGGATTCAAACCATATCACATCCCCAAGAGCGTAACTTTCTGTTCATTTATTATTTCACTCAAAACCTGTAAGACATATAAGACATCTACTATGTGTCATATGCATTAATAGGTGTGAGAGATACATTACAAAATATAATCATATACTTATTCTGCTCTCATAGAAATTACAATCTGGTCAGGGAAATAAGTTAAAATGTATGCCAGTGTTATTCAAAGCACTGGTAGTAGCTCTTAAAAGACAGTTTGGTAATTTCAGAATAACAGTTAGTCTTGGTAGAAATTGCCTCAGCTGCAAGAGAGACTTCTTACTCAAAGATTACAACCTTTCTGCACTGTATCATATTGATGAAAGCACAGTCATTGTGGCCCAAAGTATGATAACCCTTAAGGGTCATTTTAGCTCCAGAGTTCCATGTAGGGTTGGTCTGGGCTCTGACGGCTCTCACTCATATCACAGCTCCACTTCTCCCTTCTCCAGAGCTACTGATCCCAAGGGCATTTCCTAATAAATGTCCTGCATACTAAATTCTGTCTCTTTCAAATCTGTTTCCCAGAGATTCCGAATTATGAGGGTTGGTAACATGTGTGGCCTGAGATTAAATAGTAATATAGGTGTTAGAGTTGGATCCCTTGTTTCACAACTGGCAATGTAAGAGAACACAGATAACTCTTCTTCCAGGTGACTATCTAATTGTTAAAAATCTCACTGATGTTGAACTGGAATGGTATATAGAAGGGAATGCACAAGCTGATGGAGAAATCAGAACTATACAAATGATGGTATTTGGTTGATTTTGCTAATTTCTATTGAAGATCTAGGAAACTATAATTAAAGTCTGAAAATATAGAAAATTCAAAGCCACATGTAAAAAACAGAAGGTCACCTTAATAGCATACAAGGACAGTCTCATCTGCAGTGAGAGTTTTATCCTCTCACTGAGCACTTGTCCAGGATCTACCTTCAGCAAAATCTATATCTAAAAAGGGCTAAACTCACTAAGGCAGGTATGTTTTTGCTTTGTTTTTTTTTTTTTTTTTTCTTTTTTTTCTTTTTTTTCTTTTGCTTGTTTGACTACAGCAATTGCTCCCAGAAACATGAAGAAAATCATGGCCCGTGTTAAGTGTGGTTGACCTGGTGAAATTGACAAAGCAGACAGTGTGGGAAGGAATTGACTCAAGGAAGGGGTCATGTTGGAGGGAATGAACTAAGTAAAGCTGAACACCTACCAAGTGGTGAATCTAATTGAACGGGAAGTTATGCAGTTTAGAACACTTACCAAATCCATAGACAATACACTGGTGATAGGGACACCAGCATCATTGAAATGTTCTCTGGTGCCTCTTATCTGTGAACCAGGGCTGATAGTAAAATTTTGTTGGAGTGCTTGGCTCTTTGATACCAATGGCATGGTATTATCTTGAGAAAACAGGAACTGTGTGACAATGCTTGACTGCCAAGAGATGGGTGTTTTCGATTATTGTAATGACCAGTAAGGTTAGAATAGCAGCTACAGTGTCCTAACCCACAGATAATAGAATACAGCTTTATTAGTGTAAAAATATATCGTCAGGTAGCAAAGGTGGTTCTCAGCATGCACCATGAGAACAATAAAAGGAAGACTATAAGAGAATTAAAGGCAGTCACCAATTATATTATTTTCCAAGAGCTACCACAATTTTCCACCAACTGGGTGGCTTAAAACAACAGAAATTTACTCTTTCCTAGTTTCAGAGGCCAGAAGTTCAAAAAACAAAGCAAGCTTAGTTCTTCCTGAAGGTTCTGAGAGAATCTGTTCCACGACTCTCTCCTGGCTTCTGCTTTTACAGGCAATCCCTGGCATTCCTTGGCTTGTAGACACATTCGTCTCTGCCTCCATCTTCAGGTAACTTCTTCTCTGTGTGTATTTACCTAGTCTTATCTTCTTAAAAACACATCAGTCATTGGATTTAGGGCCCACCCTAATTCATTATGACCTCATCTTAACCAAAAACTTCTTCAAAGACTATTTTCTAAAGATACATTCTGAGGTTTTAGACGGGCATTAACTTTGGAGCAAACACTACTCAACTTGGTACACAATAACACATTAAACCCCTTGCTGCTTTCAGAACTAAGCCAGTTCTCAGTCAAGAGTATATTGTTTGATGAGGTCATTTTTCATGAATAACCCCTGAAAGACCAATGGTAAGTGTACATGCTAGTAACTCTCTCCATCCTCTCCACAATGAATGTATACTCATATATTCACATAACTGCATACTGTGTTAAGGGGAATTCCCAAGCATTTTCAAGAATGACATGAGTAGGGTCTGCGGAGACACTGATACGTGAGAACTGAAAAGCTACCATGACCCCTTGAGGGTGATATGGAGATCAGGTAATACATATAGTGCTGGACAAGGTCTGACTCTCAATGGGTCCACTGGATCTGGAGAGTCATACAGGAATATTTTCTTAGTCCTCAGATGTATAATTGGAATAGACATACTTGGTAGTTGGTTTAACCTCACATGAACTCCTTGACCTCCAGAGTAGGGGATATAATAGTGCGGATGACTAAGTGGAAGCACCTGAAACCACACTTCAGTGATGGTTTAAATGTTCCTGCCAAAACTCATGTTAAAATTTAATTTCCAATGTAATAGAATAGGGGGACAAGGTCTACAAGAGGCGATTAGGTCAGGGGCCAAGCTCTCATGAATGATTCAAGGCCATTATCATGGGAGTGGTTTCCTCATAAATGATGAGTTTGGCCTGATTTTCTCTCTCTCTCTCTCTCTCTCTCTCTCTCTCTCTCTCTCTCTCTCTCTCTCATGCCCATACTCACAAATGTACTTCTCTCTCTCCCTCTCCCTCCCTCCCTCTCATGCTTGTACTCACAAATGTACTTCCTTGCTATGTGATGCCTTCCCCATGGGATGACTCTCACCCAGTGTTGGCACACTGGACTTCCTAGTCTCCAGAGCCACCAGCCAAACAAATTTATATTTATTATAAATTATCTCATCTGCGATGCTATGTTATAGTAGCAGAAAACTGATTAGGACAACTTCCGTCCACCAGGCAAGAGGCTAAATCAAAAAATTCTTGGAGTGGGGACAGAATTAGTGTCACACTTAAAGTTCTATAGGTTGCAAGGCATGTAGCCCCTGTCAGATCTCTATTTAACTCCCTGCATGGCACCTGTAAAAATGAGATAGTTTCTCAGGAATGAAATAGACTACTGCAGCTGCTGTGCCAGATGTGATATCTTTTCAAGAGCTCACTACTTCGGACTTGTGGAGGTTCAGTCAGGATAGTGGGAGAAATCGTGGAGTAGAAACATAAACCTTCTTGGAAGGCTGAGCAGTTTGTATAGCTTTAGTAAGGGTTATGGCTGAAGGCAACCTGATCTTTACTTTGAGTAAATAGCTTAAAGTAGCTACAAGGGAATGTGGGGAAGTTTATCTAAATAGAATCACTTGTTTACTCATGTGGTCCTAAGACTAACCTTTGATCATTCATGGGCAAGATGGCCCTCTCCAGGGTGGGTGCAACCAGGTTAATTACCCATAGGTGTGATGACTCAAGCCTTTGTCAATTAATCTATACTAAATAAATACAAGCTTTGCTGGTCAGGGCCATGGCTGCTGACTCTTTACACACCACTCTCCTTGGAATCTGTAAGCAGCCTGGACACTCAGCTGGACTGACAAGCATAATATCTGTGTCAGTGTATGTTTTTCATCCATTGCTGGGTCAGGATCTGTGGGACAGATCCCCACAAGACTCAAGTACATGGCAAATGATTATAGCTTTGGATGATATGTGTGTGTGTCCACTTAATTCTTACCGGAATATGGAATCAAAAATGGTTCACAATCGCCAAGCATGGATGTTCTTGGCCAGAGCTATGTGAAATATTTTGTTATCTGTCATACGAAGTCCAAAGAGAAATGGACCATCTGGGCACTATACCTATCACATTCGTGCATTATGGCAGAGATATCATGCTAACTGGACTAGATGATCAAAAAGAATTTATCATATTAAATGAATTGCTAAGAATATGTATTCCAGAGGGTGAAAGATAAGCTTCAAGAAATTTCAGAGGCCTCTCATATTAAGAAATATTTTAGCTGACCAATGGTCAGAAGAATGAACATACCATCCAAAGGAAAGAACAATGTATATTATATTGCATCTAATGTTTCTTTACTAAAGAAAAAAATGATACTTCCTGCTATGCTTCATCAGGTTGTGGGGCATATTGGAACATTTTGTTTCTTCCACACCCAGGAATACAGTTTTTGTCCATGTTTCAGAAACAAAGGCTACCAATTTTTTCTGTGTGGCTCAGCACCAGGTCGTGCAGATCCAGGCTAAAGTGCCAGCTTCCTTGATATTTGTGACATTTGACCCACCAGACACTTTGGAATTAAAAGTAAAAGAGACTGAAAAGATATAGTGTAGAATTTACGGCAACTTCAGAGACAGAATACAGAACTCTCTGTTGCTCTGGAGTGAGGTTATACCATCTTCAGGAGCATAGCCTTGTTCATAGTCACCTTTTTAAACATATCTTGGAATTCTCCTGGGTTCCTATTGAGACAGAGAACCTGACCGCAGGGTCCCAATTCACCATATGCCCCAAACTGCAAATCTTGAGTAAGAACTGTGAAAGCTCTCAGCACAGCCCTCCAATCAAAATCCTGCACAGGAGACTTGGCCAAACTTCACCATTGCTTCTAGCAGTCCAACCCCACATCAGTGGGACAACCATCCCAGTTGTGAATTTCTGTCTAGAAAATATCAGGGCAGCAAAAAAGGATTTGCTGTTTATTCTAATGAGAGGCCTACCTGATGATAGGCCTGTGACCTCCTTTTCTTAGCACATTCACTTAAACGGCTTACAATGATTAATCATTCTTTTTCTGCCCCATTGAGATGTATATATATATATATATATATTCTACAACTCAGGGATATTTTTCTCAAGGACCTGAAAAGCCACTCCTTTAAAATATAATCTCCAGGAAGGATAAGCCTCTGTCTCCTAGTCAATATAAGATAATAAAATCCTAACTTTTATAATTGCCAGCTAGCAGACATGGCTGGCCAAATCACATTTATACTGACAAATGCTCCATAATTTTTCACTTGAGTCTCCTTGTTCTCTCTTCCTACTTTCCCATTCTCCCTATAAAACACCCAATCACCTCTGTGCAAATCAAAATGGAGCCCTTTCCTCTACTGTCAGTAATTACTTTCCGGTGCCTTATTTTTATTTTTATTTTATTTTTATTTACTTATTTATTTTGAGAAGGAATTTTGCTCTGTCACCCAGGCTGGAGTGCAGTGGCATGATCTCAGCTCACTGCAACCTCTGCCTCCCAGGTCCAAGCAATTTCCCTGCCTCAGCCTCCTGGGTAGCTGGGAGTACAGGCACGTGCCATCATGCCTGGCTAATTTTAGTATTTTTAGTAGAAAGAGGGTTTCACTATGTTGACCAGGCTGGTCTTGAACTCCTGAGCTTAAGGGATCCTCCTGTTTCTGCCTCCCAAAGTGCTGGGATTACAAGCGTGAACCACCATGCCCAGCCATTTTCTGTGCTTTAAATAATGTTGGATTTATTTATATTTAACATGAGCTGGATTCTACCAGATGCACCATTCTGTAAAGTAGAGTGAAACCAGACCAGTGTTTTATAAATGTAACAATTTCATGAAGAATCAAGCACAAGCATGACCAGAGACACTAGCAAGCTGCATGAGCAGTAGCTTCGACCCTCATAGCAGCCTCCATAGTTGAGCCAGTGCTCTTCTCACAGCCCACACCTGTGGTCATCTATGGGAGATCCCTACAACCAGCTGACAGAAGAGGAGCTTGGTCTATCGATGTGTCATTTCAGTGCATGGCTTTAAGCAGAAAATGGACTGCAGGTGCATTACAGCCCAACACAAGGATGGTAAGGGAAAATCTTCCCAATAATTAGAGATATGTGCCAGGAACCTGACCATCCATGTTGTGTAGACAGAAAAGCTGCATTACATTAGCATATTTATGGCTTCCTCTGTAGTTGCTAGTGAGCAGGCTTTCTCCTCAGGAGTCTCCCGAAAGAAAGAAGATCAGAAGATTGGGAACAAGGCAGTTTGGGTCCAGAGACACAACTATAAATGGAATGGGAGTGGGTAGCTAGCATAAAATCTTTGTATCATATTTGAGTGTCCACTGAATAACAGTCATTATGGAAGAGGCAATAAACAACAAATTCAATCAAATGAATCAGCTTGCTGATATCAGTCAGCCTTTATCTTTGGCTGTCCAGTGCTGTGCTGGCACCATGATACATAAACAAAGCATCCATGATAACAGACAAAGAAACTATGCATGTATCTTGTAGTGTGTGCTTGATTTTCAGGCTGAATTTTCAGCCTATTAGAAGCAGAGACCAAGGCTGAGCCCTGATTTTGTTTAATTCCTTAAGAGACCATTCAGTCACCTGGTGACAAGTTGACCACATTGCATTCCTTCCACCCTAGAAGGAATGGTAATTAATTCTGATAGGAGTAAATACACATTTGGAGTAAAGGTTTGTCGTTTTTGCCTTGAAAACCTAGCCAGCAACATTACCTGATGGTTTTTCCAGTATTTAATAAACTGGCAAAAGTTACCACCTAACATTGCATCAGGTCAGAAGAACACCTTGCTGCAAAGAATGTGTGGGAATGGGCCATGATCTAGAAGTGGCCAGACTGATAGAATTTTGGAAACAGGTGGTGATGGCACAGCTAAAATATGAACTTGTAAGAGATATTTTATGAGGATGTGTGACATACAAATGACTCAACATGTACTTAGAATCAATAAATTTCATATGGTTTGTTTCCTCCAGTAGGAAGATCACATCACTCAGGTTCAGGAAACAAGAGGGAACACAGCAGTAGCACTGTTAACCGTCACTCTCAGTCATCCACTGGAACTCTTTCGCTTTAACCATCCCCACAACTCTAGGGTCTGCATGATTAGATGTCTAGATCCCCAAGGGCCTAGATCCTTCCCACGGGGAACATATTAGGAGTCTTAATTAACTATAAACTATTCCTGCCTCCTTGCACTTGTGACAAATGATCTGGAGTCAGGAAAATGAGTCATCATCTCTATGCAGATAGGACTGCTGTTGTACACATAAATTCGAGACGAATATAGGGCACCGAAATTGTCTACTGGGGCAGCTCCTGGTACTCTCTTGGCCAGTTTTGACAACAAATGGATATGTGCACTGTCCAGGCCTAAAAAGGGCATAATGAGCAGAGTATCAAATGTTTGAGGATCTGAGTCACATCATCAACTAAGCCACTGAGACTGGCTGAGCTACCAGCTAAAGCTAGAAGAATCTGTCATGAATAATAAAGGAGATAAATGTCAGCTGTGATCTCAAAATAAGCTGAAGGGCTACAGATTGCCCCACTTACTTTCTTTTTAAAAAGTTTCTCCAAGGCAAAGTGGTCCACCAGAAACCTGGAGGGCTTGCTCCCTAAGAAGTAGATTTGAACAATGCTAAAGGTGAACTCTGATGACAAATTATGAACCACCCAGCTCCCCATCAAGGAGCACTTACTTTCCAACCACTGAAAGTGCTTTTGACAACCCTTCAGGGATTCCCTCGACTGCAAAGAAGGAACATTTCCAAAATCACCCTCTTCCTGAGACAGCCTACAACTACTGACTCATCAAGGCTAGGGTATAAAATGTCAGCCATTTAAGCCATGCAATGGGCCATTTTGGCTGCAGGGATTCCCGTGGATTTGGTCAAAGTTGTAGTCAGCACTGCATCATCATAGTTCCACTTGTTCTCTGCCCAAATATTCTCTCCCCCATTGTTTCTTTCCACAGGTGTTCTACCAAGGACACTGCCTAATAAACGTCCCAATGAGCTCCTCCTCAAAGCCTGCTTAGAGAGAACCCCACCTATAACACATGCCATAGTCAAACTGTGGACATTATTTGTTTTGTTTGTTTTTATCTTCTCTCCTTACCCAGATCAAATTTACTCTGTAAAACTTCCTACAATGTGACTTCCGCGTCTGTCACTCTATTACAAACTCCTGTCAGGAGAATTACCCATGACTCACTTATGAGTAATACCCAGGACATTTCAGACCTTACTGAGACTTTGAAAAGTGTCTACAACAGTTGACTCCTTCCTCTTTTTTTTTTTATTTTTTTTTATTTTTTTTTATTTTTTTAACTTGAGACAGAGTCTCACTCTGTTGCCCAGGCTGGAGTACAGTGGTGCAATCTCGGCTCATTGCAATCTCCACCTCCCAGGTTCAAGATGATTCTCCTGCCTCAGCCACCTAAGTAGCTGAGATTATAGGTATATGCCACCATACCCAGCTGATTTTTGTATTTTTAGTAGAGATGGGGTTTCACCACATTGGCTAGGCTGGTCTCAAACTCCTGACCTCAGGTGACCCACCCCCTTGGCCTCCCAAAGTGCTGGGATTACAGGCATGAGTCACCGTGTGCCCCACCCCTTCCTCCTTTTTAAAATGCACCAATAGCAATCATAACAACCCGCTGCCTTGGTTTTCCTTCTATCTTCCATTTTTCTCTCTCAGTATTGTTTTTTTAGAAAGACTTCTTGTGTTCTTCCAGTCTTATAAGTCTTACAATACATTTGCCACTATTTTCTTCTCAATTACACTTTTGCTCTGAAGGATCTTTCCACTTCTATGTACTCAAGTACATAGAAGTCTATAGCTCCTTTCTTAAACAGCTAGCTACCTGTGTCTGCACTTGGGTATTTCAAAAGCAGGTTAACTCATCATGAGCACATCTTCTTCTCTACCCGTACGCACTGCTCCTTTATTTGCTGTCTTTACCAATCATGTAGAAGACATTTCCTTGCCCACAGGTTTTCAGTTCAGAAAAATGGGGTGGACACTGACTTTCCTTCTCTGTTATTGCAACCATGCGCATTCATTTAGTCACCAGCGCTGTCCTTCACACCTCTTAAATATAACTTATTGAGAATAAAACATTCTGTCCTTTCCCATTTATTCTTTCTCATTTAACAACCATCCCTCACTAACTGGTCTCTTTGCTAATGAGCATTCATTAATTTCCTCATAGAAGTCCACAAATGCTCACCAGGTTGGTTCTTCTAAGACACAAAGGAGGAAATACCACACCTATGCTTAAAGCTGGACAGTGACTTTCTATCATGATGACATAAACATCTCCTAACTGGCTCAGGGGATGTTCAAAGTCTAGCCCCTACCTTCCTGTCTAGCTTCTTATGCCACTCTCTATTTACATTTCCTGCCTCAACCATGCTGAAAGATTTTAGGTTTTAGTTCTTTGAATATTACATTTTATCTCACCACTAGGCCCTGCCAAATGCAGTGTGCTCTGCCAGAAACTCTAAATCCAATCCTGTACTATCTGAATTCTATTCATTCATGCATTCAGTATTCCTGTAGTTCTCTCTGCTTCCAAGAAGCCTTTTCTAACCAAATGCAGGTTTTCTTGATGAGTGTTTCCATCATTATTCATGATCATAACAATCATAGCATTCTTCACACTTCCTTGAGAATTATTCTTCATCTTTCTTCTCTATTTGGTGAAGAGGGCCACGTCGAACTGGATATTCATAGTATACACTATACCTAACAAACTCTTTTTGTTGGGTAAATGAATTAATTCTATCTATCTCATTCCATTTCTCATGTTGGTACTTTCACCCCTCAATTAAGGTTCCCTTAGCTTCTCTATAACATCCCTTCTTCCTTTAAATTAGAACTTTAAAGATCACAGTGAAACCTGAAAAATACCAGGGTTTATTTTCCTGGCAAGAAACAAATAACTCTCCAGGAGAACATAAGTTTTGATCAGTAGAAATTGTAAGAGTTGGCTCAAGTAAGGAGGACCTGGAGTATTCTCCAAAGCAGTGCCTCCTGGAAGGAAAGTGACAGGAGGGTTTTACGGGGTGATGGAGAGGGGAATGGGTACATCATCACATGTAGAGGAGGCTTCCCAGTGGCAAAATCGTAGTGGGTCCTCACGCCAGCACACAGGTCACATGTTATGATAATGAAGCTATAGCTCCCTGCAAGGTGGAGACTTTAGCATGGTCCTGAGGAAAGTTCACTGAGGTTCATCTGTAAATTGTTGGGGGTCTGAAAGGGCTGGTTCAAACCAACAAGGAGACTGTATTCCACCCATGGTTTTGGTAAGTACAGGCTGTAGATCAGGAGGCTTGCTCAGGTGGATTAAATTTCTATAATCCCTGGAGCCTCTCTCTGTCTGTTTACAAAAAAAAAATCTTTAAAATAGCAGTGGTTCATCCTTTGGGACATTATTTTTCCAATAGTACATACTCAGTGTTCAAGGTTGTTTAAAACAATGGCCAAAAAATTTAAAGGAGTAACACTCCAGGGTTATGATTTCTCATACCAGGACTGCAGCTGTAAACCTAGGCATGTGCTAATTAAATATGGGAACCTAAAAGTACTATATAAGGAAATTACTAATTTCTTCTCCACATATTTTTATTTAGTAGATTCAGATTCTGAATTTCTGAATTATTTCTGACAGTCCATGTAAGAGAGAGAGAGAGAGAGAGAGAGAGAGAGAGTGTGTGTGTGTGTGTGTGTGTGTGTGAATTTCCCTAGCAAATATGACTGCTTCAAACTTCAGACATAAAGTCAATGTTAGGGGAATTAGGATGTTCATCTTTACAAAATAAGACAAGGCCCTAGAGTTACAGTGACTTTGAATTTTACTCTTTTGTAAGAAAATGCCCTGCATCTTAGTGTTTGCATAGAGAAGCCCAGCTTCTACTGCCTGACAACAAGCCTAGCTCAGTGGTGGCCACAAATGTCTCTGTAAGTCGCCCCCCACCCCCCAGCTGACCTAGTTTATCACACCTTCTGAGAAGATAAGCTATTCTTAGGGCACCCAGGTGTATGGACTGAGCAGACTTTGAAGAGGCTTTTCTGTCACAGGTTAACTTGTGATTAATATGAAATATTGAGTTATTTCATCAAATTTGCTTCATAGAGATTTCTGAAAGGTCTGTTAGGAGTTTTATTTTATCCACTTATATCTAGGTCATGTAACCTTATGAATACAAACTTTCATAATGTAAACTGAAAAGTGTTATTTACCGTTCTATATTAAGAATTTTTAACATGATTATTGACAAGAAAACATTTTATGGCTTGACTGGGAAGATTAGAAGTAGGCTGGGACAACATGTACTCACAATATTAAAATAAAGTGAATGTGATCAACTCTTCTTTAACAAAGTGCAAGAGGCTGTAAAACTGGCCAGAGGGAATTTGGCCCAGCTATTTAGAAGACTTGATGTTACTGTGAAATATTAGGAAATCTGTACTTAGTGGACTGCACAGCTGATTGTGTGTGTGTGTCTGTATGTGTGTGTGTGTGTGTGTGTATGTGTGTGTGTGTCTTTGACTTATATCTGACATTCAATGGGGCTCTCTATTGGGTGGCACAATACCCCATGGGCAATTGCCTATGTGCACAACCCATAAGGGAAAAAATAATTAAAAGTCCTAAATTTGCCTTCATTAAGCAATGTCACTTCTCTTTTCTCCCTGTATTTTATATTGCTAAACATCTATTATAAAACAAACCAAAAAGAAAAGAAGCATCATTCCCCTGCTTTGGCCCCGATTTTCTGATCCTGAGAGATAAAATGGTTAATTGTTAGGCCACATTTCTGGCCATCTTTCTCTTATGAAAGGAGATACCAGGGCATAAAAAAAAAGTGTCAGAAAAGAATTTTCAAAAGCACTGTTAGAGAGGAAACATTCTTTGGTTTTGCCCTACTTCTCCTTCACGTCTTCCCTTTTTGGTCTTAAACTTAAGTTTGAATTTTGATAATGAAGATTGTTAATACATAGGAAAGAGAACACATTACTCTCATAAATTTTATATAATGAGGGACTGAAAACTCAGATTGATGAGATGCCCACCTTGTCGCAGGCATTCATGTTTATTGTTTTGTGTGAAAATATTTCATTAACTTCCCACAAAACCTTGCAATGAAGACAGGATTATGCTCATCTTACAAATGAGCTAAAAAAGATTCTAAAAATTTGAAAGACTTGCCCAGGATCTCTCATCTACTAAGTGGTAAATCATGGATTAACAGCAGGACTGCCTGATTGCATTGCATGTAATTTTAATTTTTTTCATACAATGTTTTCCTCCTTCTCTCTTGAATATATCAATAGAAAATACTCAGAAATAAAATGTTTTGCATTTGTGCAATAACAGTAGCTAAAAAGATACTTTCACAAAATAAGCTCACAGAAATAATGGCAGGTGGTCCTTTACTATTGACTTTAATGATGAGGAAATGGAGACCAGAAAAGCAGCTTTCTCCAGGTCTCAGAGAAGGTAGAGTCTGCAGCTGACTCCCTCTCATTCTCTTCCATTCCATATCCAGTCACTTTTTCTACACCATGCTGCTTTCAAGCTTGTCTTTAAATGTGTTTTTAATTGGGAAACGTTCAGTTTTTCTTTGGGATTAAATATCGTCTCATATATATTAGACTTATCCCAAACTGGAATATAAACATTTTGGGTAGGAGAGAATTGCAGAGGAGGGCATATTTATTTATACATTAACAAAATTTGAAATGCATAGTTATTTCTGGACAGTGAATATTTTAGTTGCATCTGGAATGTATTCTGGTGTTACTCACATTTCTAACTTTTCGAAAGCATGCCTTGCCCACTGGTAGATGTGGTCAGACAATTCAAATTAGTTATGGTGCCAGTGGCTTTTCAAAAGAAAATTATAGTTTAAATTATATACCTTAAAAAATAGACCCTTAAAAAATTGTTAGGTTTAATGGGCTGTTTTAATTATTTTAATCTTGCTTTTCAGGATGGAAATCTTCTCCACTGCCAAGTTAAATCTTCGGAAGAAAATGAAAGATAATTATCATTTTATATTACATGAAAATTTATGATATCATCAACACTTATAAGTTCTTTCACAAGAAGTTAACCCCTTGCAGTGCTTTAATTTGAAGTAAAAGTCTATTTTAAACATTTGCCTGTGAGTATATCCTTAGAATTAAAATGGGATTTTTCTTTATGTTAAATGCTTATACATGGCATCCCAAAAGAAAATAAATAATATTAATTAATATACAAGATTCATTAACTAAGAGGGTTTTACCCCTACCTCAAGTTTCCCACCTTAAATAGAATAAATTTAATTTTAATATTTAAGTGAATAAGTAAAAGACATACATATGATGAATACATTTCCTCAACCAAATATTAAGACGAGGTCCAAGTGTACTGTGAAGACTCTGGAAGTCTAATACATTTATGGTGGTTATTTTTGCTTACTCTCTTTGCATGCCTGCTATGCAGCAGACACTGTCATGTGTTTTCATTAATTTTCTCTAATTTTTCATCAGTTTTGGGACTACTATATCTACTTATATACGAGCAATAGACTTATGTATAGAGTCTAAGCATATAGAGGCCAAAATGTATCAAATATCTTGACTGGGATGACAGCACAATAAAATGTGATAAGAGATTCATTTATGGGTTTGTGTGGCTCAGATATTGATCTTTATCCTCTAGATCGTGATTCCAGAACAAATCACGAAATTTGCCAAAATTAAACTTTATTCCCCAAGTTGCAGCATTTTTCACCTTTTAAATTATGTTTATTGTGGTCCATTCAGGCAGAATCGAATTCAAGAAAGAAATGTGCCAGTAAGCTTAAAGAACCTAAAGTGTTGATTCTTCCAGTAACATTTCCTAAAACAAAACAAAACAAAACAAAACAAAAAAACAACAAAAACTTAATAACCAAAAAAGAACTGTGAGAAGAATAACTAATGGTTAATACATTGTCTGGTTCCCAAAGTATAATTAAAGAAAGTTATTTGGGACATTTGGTTTCCCAGCATTTAACTCTACCTATTTATCATGTTCATTCTTGAAAGAGCAATTCTTCTCTTTCCATCAAATGCTGTCCATGCATACATTCTTCAGTGCTGGAACTTGCTTTTTGAGCTAGTTGGTGTTTGAGGACACCAATACTCAAGAATCTCTAGCCCGTTTCATTTCAGAAGGCTGTCCCCTCTTCCCCCAGCCACAGCTGTGCCACTAACACAGTATTTGAACTGGAGTCCCTACTCCAGTTCAGTGAACAGCTGGGCAGCAGTAGTTGGTAAGATTCTCAAACTTTAGGGAAGATTTAAAAGTGTTGCTTAATGTTTCACTTTACTTTTAATATCACGTTTTGTTTTTCCCCCATTGTGATGGGCTTTGGTTTTTAACTTATCCTGAAGCACCTTGCAGAGTTTGCTTTGGAGAATGCTCTTCTCATCTTTTCTTCCCTAAGCTCATGATCCCTGGTTTCACTCACACATCCTGACTCCTATGTCTAACTAAATCTTCTTCATGTTTGAAAGCAATTGTACATGGATTAATGTATCTCTAAAAGACAAAAAAGTAGCAAGAGCATTCTAATATTTAACTTCTCTGCAACATTCAATACTTTTGTCGATAATACCTCCTAATCTTAAAGTTGAACTTCTGAACCCACTTCCTGAAACTTGTAATAGGCAGAATAATGACCTCCCAAAGACATCCTGTTACCCAGAGCCTGTGAATATACTAACTTTTTAATCTACCAAAATTATTGGGTGTCTATGCCCAAGCATAAAAGATTACCCCAATAGCATTTCTGCCAGCATTCAGGGGATCCCATCTATGGGAAATTCTCATAAACATATTGAACTTAGTTTGTCCTAAATACATTTTTTTTATCTCTTACAAAGACCATACTTCTACTCCCAAATAATTTATTTCTTGAGTTCTCTAAATTGTTTGGTCATGTTATAATCTACCTAATCCAGAAAGGCAGACATTCTGCTGAATCTTAATGTTCCTCTCTTGCAGAAAATTCACAGTCATTTCTCACACTCAAATACAGCTCCTCTTCAACATTTTCACTTACTTAATTACTGCCCTACTTCAAAGTCTCATTATTTTATGCTAAGCCACTGAAAATAGTATATCTTGATATTATAAGAGGAATAATGTCATTCACTTTTAAAAATAGAATGCCTACAATATGCTAAATACAAGGAGGTATGCGTTTTGCGTGTATGGCAACTGTGATGGAATTTTTTTGTGGAGTCTCTGTATTCTCCAAAGAGAAAAATATGAATCGGTGGTGGAGAATCTCACAAGGGCTTAAGTTCAGACTTCGAAATATCTGGTTGATGATAATTGGTAAATTTAAATAATCAGACCCACATTGACATTTGTGGAATCATCAGTAATTTTTGTTTTTATTTTCAAGGTATCAGTTTGAGACTTGTAAGAATTCATCCAAACTCGTCCAATGCTTAAGTATGGAACTATGGCTCTGATTTCAGGGTTCCATTTCATTTCTACAATATTGCTTGTAGGTTTGTATAAGCACTCATCTAATGCTTAAGTATGGAACTATGGCTCTGATTGCAGTGTTCCATCCTATATTTAAGCAAAGCTATGCAAAGTGTCACATCGAACTCTGAAAAATTAAAATGTTAATAATTTTTATGAATAATTGCCTCATTTACACATTCTTGGGTTTAATTTGAATAGTGTACTGATTATACAAGCCTTTGAATAATTCATATGTAGACCTTCTCCATTACCCTGACAAACAGAGTTCTACACTGGTTCCAAAAAGCTGCCTTATGACAATATTGTCTACTATGATTGGGGATATAATATGATATTAATTATTTTTCAGGAAGAAAAGGAAGTGAGGAAGAGTACCAGCAGAAAATTAATTCACAAATTTCTGTTTCAGATGACCTTTGTAAAAACGTATATAAAGATAACTTTGTCATTTTATTTTTTCACTGATTTTTTGTCGAGTTACCTTATGAGCACTATAAATGTATCTGTAAATTTCTTTGTCTAACAGAGAATCCAGATTAAAAACCTGACAACACAGTTGACTATAACCATAGTCTTTATTCTCTAATAGGAGAAGTCTTACATGCTACTTGAGTTTTTGCAAATTGGATATATCATAAAGCTTTGTTTGTAAAATTCTCAATATCAGGCCAATAAATGCACACATAGTTCCAAAAGCCCAGCTGTCTACTCTCCAAAAATACCCTCAAGCTTATTGTTATAAGTAATCAGCTTTACCTTTAATCTTCCCATCACCTGGACACAACCCTTTAGCATAGCAGAGACATCCTTGTACAGTATAGATCTCCATCCTAGAGAAGTATTATCCACATGAAAATGTAACTCAGTTCCACATTGTACTGAAATATTTTACTGATATCAGACTATCTTGGGTGAAGTCACTCTCCACCCCTCACTTACTCTGAGATCTTGAACAAGTTACTTGACCTCTCTAAACTTTAGTTTTGTCATATATAACAGTTGGGGAATGATGGCAATAATAATACCTGTCGTATATGTTTTGTTTAAGTGAGAAATTTATGCGATAAATGATATTAAGATTTAGCATACTACACAGCATGTAGTAAAAGCCAAATAAATGTGATCTATTGTTTCCTTTATTAATGTTTCACACACATTACCTTTTATCTCATAATTTTTATCTTTTGGATTGTGTCTCATCTATTTTGCAGATGGAAAATGGTCTGAGGAATGGCAGCCATTTCTTCTTTAGTAGTTCTGGATTCTGACAGACCATGAAATTCACCAGTAGATATCCTAAGCATTTAAACTCTCAGCCTCTTTATTCAACTCTCCCCTTCCCCCCCACACTCCCTCCAATTCTGATTCAATATGTCCTGGGTGACAGATAAGAAATCTGTATTTTTTTTAAGTTCTCCCAGTTGATTTTCATAATAAGACTCATTGAGAACCCTCTGCTCTTAATCCTGAGTATTCAACCTAGGCTTCAGGGAAACCATAAACATCCTAAATGCATTTGTAAAGCCTTGTGTGGTTGGCGTTTGGTCATTTTCCTGGAAAAAATGGATTGTCAAGTTTTAGCTATCAAAATGAAAAGCAATATTCTAAATTCACCTACCTCTACACCTGGAGAGTAAGACAAAGGGAGAGCCACAAACTTGTAATGTATGGATTTGATGTCCTGTATAAAATTGTGTCTATCACAAGGTGATTTTCTTTACATCTGTATCAAAAGATAGTATAATAAATAACACCATAAAGTTCATCTCCTTAATAAGTTAAAGGTGTTTTATGCAAATACGTCACTATAAAAATTTTTGGTCTTAGGACCAGGAATATATGATTTTCTTTTAAATGTTAGTTGTATTTTCCATATAGGCATGGTTAAACATTTGTTTTTCCTTTGGCAAAATCCACAACTAGCAAATAAATATGTTGAAAAAGTTGACCTAGTCCAAATCTCATTTGTCTGTCTTATTGACCTCATCATCTATTCATTGTCTGTTTTATTTTATCTTACAGTAATAAACCTTAAAACTTCTCTTAAATAATATGTGGCATAAATATGTAAATTTGTAATACACTTAGGGTTTTTTTATGTTATACATCTGATAATTGTAAGTATTCTTAATGAAATAATTATTCTAAGTGAATTACTTATCAATGGCAAAGATTATAATCAATAGAAGTATTTGATTTTAATTTCGTAAAATAGAAACATAATTTGATAGTAGGAGTGAATTTAAAGGTTGATATAAACTTGTTTTTCTTTCTATTTTATTATACCTATACAAATGCATGCTTTATTATTCAATATAGCTCCTTAAAATACTATAAATAAGTTAATTAAAATGGGAGATACTATAGGTACATATATACATAATTTAAAGTGCACTATGTTAATGTTTTAGATAGAAAACTGATAACACTAAGTTTTCAATATTTGTTTTTCTCATTTCAAAGTTTTCCTGATGATTCTCTACAACAAGAGAAAAATTGTTCTAACGGGGTCCCAGGTCCAAGAATAAAGGGCATATTTTAATTAATAATAAATGATGGTTGGGTACAATGTCTCATGCCTATAATCCCAGCACATTGGGAGGCTAAAGAAGAAGGCTTTGTTGAGCCCAGAGTCTGAGGTTGCATTGAGCTGAGATGGTGCCAATGCATTCTGCCTGGGCAAAAGAGCAAGACCTTATCTCTAAAATAATAATAGTAAAGAATGGTCACGTCATTTTTATAGAAACCTAGAATCAAGAGATGAAAAATTGACCTTTTTGGCCCATATATATTTGTTACTGTATAGTAGAAAAGATTATTTCACCCATGGAGAAAGTGTGATGTTGGCTAATTAGGATGGTATGTTTATTTGGGAAAAAATAGAATGAAGGAGAGGATAGAGGATTAATTCCTGAACGAAGAGATAGTGACAGGTCTGGTTATAAACATTCATAACATTGACCCATGCCGAAAGGTATATTGGTATATTGGTCTTTGTGATGGCTAACTCTATGTTTCAACCTGAGTGAGCTAAGGGATGTGCAGATAGCTGGTAAAAAAAAAAATATATATATATATATATATATATACACATTTTCGGATGTGCCTGTGAAGATGTTTCCAGAAGAGAATAGTATTTGAATCGGTAGACTGAGTAAAGATGATCTGCCTTTGCCAATATGGCTGGAATCATCCAGGCCACTGAGGGATGGAATAGAAAAAAGAAGTGAAGAAAAGACAAATTCTCTCTCTCCTTGAGCTGGAATGTTCCTTTTTCCCTGCCCTTGGACATGAGAGCTCCTGGTTCTCTGGCCTTTGAATTCCATGGCACAGTTCTCAGGCCTTTGGCCTCAAATGGAATTATGCCCCTGGCTGTTTCCTGTGTCTCCAGAAGTTAGAATATCATGGGACTTCCTCACTTTCATAAGTGCATGAGCAAATTCTTATAATAAATCTCCCCTTATATGCAGTTTGTTTTCTGTACCCATGAGTTCCATATTTATGAACCCAACCAACCATAGATCAAAACTATTCAGAAAATTTGTAAGAATGAAAATAGTAAAATATAATACAAAATTTAAAAATATGGTATGGCATCTATTTATATACCACTTAGATTATATGGGTATTATTAGTCATCTGAAGGTGATTTAAAGTATATAGCAGGATTTACATAGGTTATATGAAAATGCAACATCATTTTATATAAGAGACTTGAGCATCCACAAATTTTGGTATCCATTGGGGGGCTGTCCTGGTACCAATCCCTGTGGATACTAAGATATGACTGTATGTATATTGTGAACCCAACAGTATCTGAGACAGATCTCAATCAATTTAGAAAGCTTATTTTGCCAAGGTTAAGGACATGCCTGTGACACAGCCTCAGAGGTCCTGACATGTGCCCAAGGTGGTTGGGGCACAGCTTGGTTTTATACATTTTAGGGAGACATGAGGCATCAATCAATAGGTGTAAGATGTACATTAGTTAGGACAGGAAAGGCAGGACAACTTGAAGCAGGGAAGGGGGCTTCCAGGTTACAGGTAGATAAGAGGCAATTGGTTGCACTCTTTTGAGTCTCTGATTAGCCTTTCGCTGAATACACAATTTACATAGAGGAGGGCAGAGGAATAATCACTTATGCCTTAGTCTGGCTTAGTGAAGCAATAGGGCAGAGGAAGCCGGTAGATACACATTTGTCTCAGATGAGCAGAGGGATGATTTTGAGTTCTGTCTGTCCTTTGGCTATGAGGAATTTCCTTGTGGGCAAATTGTGAGGGAGATATGTAACTTTCCTTTTTTTCTTTTTCATCTTTGTATAATAGCTATCTTATTTAGGAATAAAATGGAGGCAGGCAGTTCCCAGCTCGACTTTTCCCTTTGATTTAGTGATTTGGGGGTTCCGAGATTTATTTTCCTTTCAGACTATATATATCCTATTGGTCTGTTTCTCTGGCAAACCCTGACTAATACAGTATTGAAGTACTAAAAATGAAAGCTCACAGTATCTCTCGCCCATCTGAGTTTAGCCTTTTAAACTGCAGATCCACCAATCTTGTCTTGCCCTGAATCCTATATGGACATTGACCCAATAAACATCTACTGAATCTACCGAGGATGTTCTATTTGTAAGTTATTTTGTTAGGCTCTCTTCTGTTTTGGCACAAATAGGCCAATGTCAATGAGAGAAATAAAGACAGGTAGAGACAAAGAAGAAGATACAAAAACAGAAAAAAAGGGGCACGAAGCCAGCTGAGACATACACAGAGAAATAGAAAGATCAGTAAGGAATTAAGGGGCATGAAAGAAGGTAGAAGAGAATGTGAGAAAATTAAAGGGGGAAAGAAAAAAGTGCATAAGGTACCTGTTTTACATATGAACTACCACCAACAGCAAAAACTAACAGAATTTAACTGGTAGTCAAGCCCTGATTATAAACATATTTTTGGAAAAAGAATAGTAGACTATTGGTGGCATGATTATAATCATACAAATGCCATTATTTCATATGCATCTATTGCTGGGAGCAAGCCTCTTCTTCATTGTATTTGAAAATTTGGTTTATAATAAGCAGTGATCCATCATCTGTAAGAGAAATGTGCAGAAAGATAAATTGTACAGTGGTCTGACAAATCTTATTAAAGTAACATATAGAAAAGGAAAAATTAACAGCTAATCCAATATAAATGTCAAATCCACAGTGCCACTTTCTTCATAACTATTGTATTTCCATTTCTTTCTCATTAATTCTTAGCCCTTATGAAATAGTTTTCATTGGCTGATCAGTCATGTATATCCATAAACTTCTAACCAAATATGTCACTACTGCTTTTAATTTATAAACATTATTGCAAAAAGTCAGTGAAAATTTTGTTTCTTTCTGAAAAAAATGGACAAGTGTATGTCTAAAATAAATCATATTGGTCTTTTAACTTCATAGTCTTTATGAATTTCATAGAATTTGCACATCCCTTCATTAGATACGAAGTGACTCTTACTAGTTTAACTTTCTTCTTTGTCTCTACCTGTTTTTATTTTTCTCATTGACATTGGCCTATTTGTGCCAAAACAGAAGAGAGCCTAACAAAATAACTTACAAATAGAACATCCTCAGTATTAGTATTGAAACCTTTTATTTTTTTTTATTTTTTTATTTTTTCAGATTTAGACTACCTAATTAAGTACATTGTCAAAAGTAGAACAGAAAAAAAATCACTATATATTTATATTTTCAGAAAGTTTGCAACCAAATAACTTACTTTTTATTTTTTAAAATTTTTAGCAAGAAGATTGATACTTAGATGATTAGCCTGTTGGTGGATGATGTTTATTGATATGGTTTCGCTATGTCCCATATCATATGTCCCAAATCTCATCTTGAATTGTAGCTCCCATAATCTCCACATGAGGGACCTAGTAGGCATTAATTGAATCATGGGAGGGGAAGTTTCCTATGCTGTTCTTATGATATGAGTAAGTCTCACGAGAGCTGATGGTTTGATAAAGGGTAGTTTCCCTGCATTCACACACTTTCTTGCCTGCCACCATGTAAGATGTGCCTTTGTTCCTCCTTCACCTTCCGTCATGATTGTGAGGCCTCCCCAGCCATGTGAAACTGGGAGTCCATTAAACCTCTTTTTCTTTATAAATTACCCAGTCCTGGGTATTTCTTCATAGTAGTATGAACACGGACTAATATACTTCTACATTAGTACTGTAACTGTTTTACACAGCACCCTTTTTCATTCTCCTGTCTTTTAGATCTGTTGGTGAATAACCTGTTTTCATCCACCTGAGGATATGACAGAGGCAGAAACAGAGTCAGTCAGGATGTTTTCTAAATAGAGTGGATTGAAAACAGTCACAAATACTTTGCTACTCTGCCCACTGAGAAGTGGCATTTAATTTCCATTCTCTTGACTCCAGGCTGGCCTTAGTGACTTGCTTGACCAATCAAATACAACAGAAGTGATGCTCTGCCAATTTGGGGCCTAGGCTTCAGGAGAACTGACAGTTTCCCCATTGTTTACCTGGAACCATATAAGACCATATAAAAAGGCCAACTACCCTGAATAGTATCTTAAGAATAATACGTTAAGACATTGTAATGGAAGGAGGAGCCCCAACCACATAGATATTCCACATGGAAGCACCTAAATGCCAGTCCAATTCTAACATCATGCCTCCTAGCCATCTCCACAAAAACAGCAGATATGTGCATGAACTCATCTTGCCTTCTCCAAATGAGGGGACCAGTCAGCTGAATACTACCAAATAACCTATGTTGACACAACTTTGTATAAACTTTCTTGTTAATAGAAAATTCTTGCCTAAATGTGTAACCTAGAAAATTGTAAGATATAATAAATTCCTTGTTGTTTTAAGCTATAATATTTGGGGGGTAGTGGTTATATTAGGTTTGATAAATGAATAATAAAAGCAAGATATTGTCTTTCTGCTGGAGTTGTTAAATGGAGATTACCTGAACATACAGAAAGCAAGCTGGCTAGAGGCATGCCCACTCATTGACTTAAGTGCAATCCAATAAATCGATTTGGGTTTTAATGCTTACAAAATCAGATAGCTTGATAGTATTTGCAACTGTAAATAACAAGATTGGCAAATCATCTTTTATAATAACTTAAAACCACCCCAATTTTGCTAATATTAGTAATCGTTCTCTAGTAGACGTAATTTCCAATATCCATAGTCTACAAACACATGGTACAAAATTGCACATTTAGGGACATTTTGATGTCAATAATGATGTGGAAAATTTCACAGAATTTGCACATCCCTTCATTAGATATGATGTGACTCTTAGTAGTTCAGCCTTTATATTATTTTACTATCCTGGGACCTCTATTTCGTTCCCATCTTCATTGAGGGCATTTCTTCCTTCGTTTTTTCCTTCCATCGCAATGTCTTAATATACGATTCTTGCTCATTTTCTCTTTTCCAGATATTAAACTGCAGTGATTATTTTCCCTATAATTTCTCTATTTCTCTCCGATATAAACTTATACCTCCAATCACTAACAATTTTTCTATCTCCACTTACCCATTTTCAACTACCCACTTACTACTATTTTTAATAATTCTCAAAAGTTGCAACACAAATTGCCTAAAAACAAAGATGTTTTAACTTAATTTCTTTTTCTGTGTTTCTCTCTCTCTCTCTCTGAGTGTGTGTGTGTGTGCGCGTGCAATGTTGGGGGGGGTTCTCACATTTCACTTCTAATTAGTGTTTGCAAAAACTGTTCACGCTTTATCATCATCATCACCATCATCATCTCTTATATGTATTTGCACTTAAACTATTCTATATGCATTCATTCATTTAATATTAATAAATTTATGAAGTCAATGTCACTATTATATGTTTTTACAGATGAGAAAAATAACACATAGAAAGGTTAAATGACTTCCCAAAGGTTACATGTTGGTAAATTACCAAGATTAATGAAGATATGTCAAATGAATGGAAATGGCTCTCATGTCAATCTTCCTGATCATTCTCCTCAATTACAACTGTTATTCTCTTTCAAATTGTTGTTACCTCCATCCAAGAATTTCACAACCAGCTCCTACTGGAAGTCTGACTCCCAGATTAACCTTCTGCTAATCATTATTCAACAGAAAGTCCAGACCAATATTCTTACATCGCAAGGGTTACTTTTGCTACTCCTAACTACTAATTTTTATGGCTCTTCACTGCTCACATTGTTTATTTGGAGTGTGGTGTCCTGGTATTACAGGTCTGTATACATAGTTTGCCTATAGTTTTCACACTTCATTCTTTTGGGGACAAATACTTAGTTTACATTTGGCCCAACTAGGTTAATGTTTCCACAGATATGAAACATGAAGAATATATCATAGTAAATATAAATTGTATAAAACAAATTTTACATTGTTTTTCTAAATATTAAATGTTATTAGTTTTATGACATTCCATGTACATAAGGTTAAATGTGAGATAAGTATTTTAAATTTTAATTATAAGACACATTAATAAAAAAGGCATTTATGAGGTATTAAGTAGCACACTTCTGCTCATCTGTGTCGAACATCAGGAAAAGGAGATTGGAAGAGTGAGTTAAGCGAGTGTTAGTTTGTTATTATTGTGCTGATTTCCAGAAGTACAGACATTCACTGAATGTAGGAACTCAATTAATAGCAATACCTGTAGGTTTTCTTCTATTTCATATGTTTTTCAAGAATAAAAAACACATTGATGTCAGTGATTTTTTCCTTTATTGGGATATTAAAGAACGCTCAAGGGTTATTAGGATTCTTATAGTTGGATTAAAATAATATTTTTAAAAAACACTTATCTTCATAAAAATGTGAAAATATGTAAGATCTCAACAGTTACAGCATATCTTAGTATATTTTGGTGGCTATACCAAAAATCTTATGCTAGGCAATTTTCTTTTCTTTCTTTCTTTTGTTTTTTTTTTTTTTTTTGAGACACAGTCTCACTCTGTCACCCAGGCTGGAGTGTAGTGGTGCCATCTTTGCTCACTTGCAACCTCTGCAACCCAGTCTCAGGTGATCCTCCCACCACAGCCTCCCAAGTAGCTGGTATCACAGGTGCGCACAACCACATCCAGCTAATTTTCATATTTTTAGTAGAGACGGGGTTTTGCCATGTTACCCAGGTTGGTCTCAAACCTGCTGGCCTCAAGTGAGCAGCCCACCTCGGCCTCTTAAAGTGCTGGGATTACAGGAATAAGCCACTGCACCCAGCCCCTAGGTAATTGTTAAACAATAGACATGTATTGCTTGTAATTCTGGAGATTGGAAAGTCCAAAATCAAGGCACCAGCAGATTCGGTGTCTGGTGAGGGCTCCTTTCTCATAGATATCACCTTCTTACTGTGTCCTCACATGGTAGGAGGGAAGAGGGCAAACAAACTCCCCCAGGACTTTGCTTTGTAAGAGCACTAATTCCATTTTTGAAGGCTCTGCCCTCGTGACCTAATCACCTCCCAAAGACCCCACTTTCTAATATTATCACCCTGGTAATTAGGTGTCAACATATGAATTCTATGGGTAGTACATTCAGACCATACCACAGTGTTATTTCTGTGAGAAGTATTGTATCTTTAACTCCCTGTCATCTTCAAGAGTATTCTGAATATTAGTGTAAATGGTGCGCTGTGTGTAAAACTTCCAGTACCAATATCATATCGTCACTCCCCCCAGTCCTCAAATGGGAGATCTAATGACAGCTACTGTTTTTATAGTCTTGTATGCTCTCATAATACTAAGTTGAATTTAAAGCAGTGTATATCAGTAAGTATATTTCTAGGGAGATAGACAAGTACATCAAGGATGACTATTGCAATGAACTATTTGTACAAATAGCATTTAAAACAGACTTGGAAGGGTGAAGAGAGCGGCTGTGGCTCAGTTGCTTCTTGAGATGACTGCTGCCTGGACTCAACCTTGAGGGACAGGAGAGAGTGAGGAGGAGCTGTCAGGGTTACAAGTGAGGTTGGAGGAAGTCAAGGTGGATTCCTCATAAAGAAGAGCCCTGTGCCTCTAAAGAGACAGATACCGTGAGAAACACTGTGACATTGGACAACTACATTTCATTGTTTTAAAATGAAAAAATAGCATAAGACAATGTGAAAATGATAAGCCAAGTGTAATTTTTAAAAAAGCTTTTCATGTCATGCTAAATAGCTCTGATTTTAAAACAGAGTGATAAAAACTTTGATGATTTTAACTTGATAATCAATACTATATTTTAAAAAATCACTTTGGTGACAGAGGAGCCATTCATCACAATAAGATTGTGTATATAGCAGCCAAATATGACTAAGGGAGACAAAAAAAAAAACACAAAACAAAACGAGAGAGAGAGATTCTAAACTCGGCAAAGGGCAGCTAAGATGGTGAGAGGGATTTGAAAGCTAGGAAAAACAGCATTGACAGAATATGGGGACCTCATAAATGCTGCTCAAGGGAGGCTGAGGAGTCAAAATGTCATCAAGGAGTTCTGACTTAGGTTGAGTCAATGGTGGTGTAGTATTTTGAAACTGGGAATATGGAAGTAGAATTAGGCTTCAGGAGAAAAACATTAATGTATGGGCACATCATTATCCTAATGTTGGGGTTGAAGGGTAGGAAATTGTTTTGGAAATGATTAAGTAGAGAAGAAGAGAAAAGGATTAAAAAGAAATTAACTTTTCTTGCACACAGATATGTCCCAGGTAATCTTACAGTTTTTCACAATTGTTACAACTTTTATGTTAACATCTGTACTTTTACTCATAAGTAAACTGAGGCTTAAATGGAATACATAATTCAGCCCAAATCACACAAATTGAAGGTCAAAACCTAGGAGTCCAACACAGTTCACTCTGGCAAACCAAACCAAACCAAACCAAACTAAACCAAAAACCTTTCAACTGTACCTGGAGGCAGAAATTACCTAGGTACCTTAATGTGATTTACAATCTGGAATCTTGATTATTCATCCATTTAGAAGAAATCTTGGTGTAAAATCATGCAGAAATCTCTCAGGGATCCCTAATCATGTCTCTCACACTAATTTTCTTTTCCTAGTTTCTGTTAAATTACTATGCAAACAAATTTATTCAAATGCATTTTTCGAGAGCAGAAAAGGGGTCTGGGATTGCATGTACTTCAGTTTGAAAGATAATTGTATCACATAGTGAAAATGTCTTCACTTGTAAATCAGAATGATTATAAAAAATTAAAGATACTTAAACTGTCATGTAAGAACATACAAATAAAAGAAAAGAAAATTCACCTAAAATTATTCATTTTAAGCTAGACATTGTGTTTAACTGATGGCTAGAATAACATTTAAATTACAAAATGTGTTTAATATTTTAAAATGCCCATGTTACACTACAAAGTTGAATCTCATAATTTAAAAAGAGCATGATAGACATAATCTAAATGAGTTTCACTCGGTCAAATACAAATGATTTTAGACTAGATAAGCCTTTGTCATGAATTTTTGGGGGAGGGTTTATAATGTACTATTAAGAAAGAATTGTTTGTTTCAATTTGTCTTGGCTTAAATATAATACAGGAAGATAAACATTGAGTTATAGCAGGAGATTTCTGTTTCGGAGAAGTTTTATTTTTGGTTTCAATTTATATGTAAATTCACACCAAAAGAAACATACATTTATAAACAACAACAGGAAAAGTTTAATACGAACTTCAAATTCAAGTTTATGCAGAATGATATTCATATACCAAATAAATACAAAATACTTGAAATAAGACTTTAAATTCTTCTAAGAATGTTTATGGATAACTGAACTGTGTGGAAATGGCTAAGCATAAAAACTTTGCAATTACCTTTTACATAATTTATTAATTAAAGTTCACATTACAATGTGCATGCACGATACACTCCAGGAGTGTAAAGGTATGAATGCTGAAAACCATAATAAATGTCAGTTTTTGACACTAGTTACCACATTAGTATATTTTACAGGCATCATTTCATTTTATTGCTGTCTAAAATTTGATGTTCTCTAAGTTGAAAGCAAACTATCTGAACCAATATGGCAGCCTTTGTTTATCACATGGTCAAACTGGTTACTATAATTCTCTCCATCTTTCTTCATCCACTGCTATTGTTCTTTTACCTCGATTTGATATTTTCTTAAAGCTTTTCAGATTTATTTTAATTAGCATCATTCTTTTTTCAAAATGATAGACTGGACCTAGATTACTAGCAGAACACTGAGAATTTTAAGAAAATCAACTGTCATGTTTAGAGTTCATAGTCCTTTTTGTCAAGACAATGTACAAAATGAGAAATAAGTGTTTTAAGAAAGAATAAAACGTTATAGAAACTATGTCACATTCAGATTATAAAACATTTTATTTACTGCATTCTGCTTTATAGAAGAGTTTTGTTTAATTTAACTAGACAGTAATTGGGACTAAAATATCTATATTACTCATTCTTTTAGTGGTCAGATAAGTTGTCCTATTGAGCGCAATATTCTCTAAGCCCCACAATAGTTTTTGCCTGCTCAGAATTTAGTCAAGAGAAAGATGAAGATAAGTAGTCAAGAGAAAGACCAGTTCTGAAGACATCTTATGTCTCAATGTGCAACTTAATGAGTGTGGCAGGTCTATTATCTATCTATCTATCTATCTATCTATCTATCTATCTATCCATCCATCCAAATATCTATCTATCACTTTTGTACCTATCTGTCTTCTAATCTTCTCTCCTCATTGCATAATCATTTGGAATACTGTCAGTCAAGACCTGTGCAGCCTACTCTAACTTGTGTTGTTTGACCCTACCATTTATCTATTTTGATTTAGTTTTAGGTATTTTATTCTGTGATCTCAAGGGTACAGTTATACCAGAAATTAAATATGAAAGTTCCCTCCGGGTCAGAGTCTCTAGTAATCTTTATCTAAGATGTTACTTAATCAGTCAATTTACTATGATGAAGAGACTATAAAGATTAGCTAAATCCTAAGAATCCCAACTGGTTCTGCACAATCATAGATTTATAGAAAGAAGAAATCAAAACTCTCTAGCCTTGAACATAAAAAAATATGATGCCACAATGTTCTCCACAATCTAGACTTTGCCTCTCCACCCCAACAATTTCCTATCACTTTCAATAGTGACCGCCACACTCACCACACGCTAGATATATCTGCTTTCCCTTTGTTGGCTGATATGCATGAACTCACTCTACCTTAGTGTCCTCTGTCTTGAAAGTGTCTCCTAGATCTTCAGAAGACTGGCTCATCCTTGTCATTCAGGTTTTGCCATACATATAACACCTCCCTCCACTAGCAGAATGTTTTTTTCTGACATGACCTCCAAATCTAGGGTAGTATTCAGTAATTCTCAATCCCATTACCTTATTTTATTTTCACGCTAGCATATTTTTGTGTGTTTTATTTTATTTTCTCTATCCCCTGCCATCCAAATAGAATTAGTACCTAATAAGTAACTGGCCTGTCTTAGTTGCTCAGAAAATTGATCGAATGCGTAAACTTAGTTAGCAAATATGAAATGAAGGGATAGTATTTAAACTCAAACGTCACACTTGGCATTTTCCAACATGTTATTCATTTTAAAACATTTTAAAAGAACAAAGAAAATGTGTAATACCACTTAGCCACACATAATCCTTACAAGGCATTAGCAAATGGAAAGAAATATAGAAGAAAAATAATGACAAATGTAATTGAATAGCAGCTCACTACAGCTGTTGCTCAGTACAGCTTCAATTCTATTAGATCATCCTCTTTTTGGTATTCCCGACACATTACAATGACTCATCATCAGACCGCAAAACTGGGATCCCACGTGTCCTCCTTCTAATTATGTTTTGGTAATGCTGTTATATCCACCTAATTTCACCTACCAGAAGCTGAATTGAATGAAAGGATTCAAATTTAGAAACAACTTTGCAAAAAGAAAAGGGAGGGTTTCTAGTGATTTGTACATGTAGACTGTTTCCATAGAATAATATCGGAATTATTTACAAATTCACTCTTGCTTGTCAGGGAGAAAGTAGGAGATTGAGACAATAAAGCAATGGTTCACAGAGCAAGAGGGAAAGTGTGAGATGGTTGACAGAGCTAGAAATGATGTTCTTACCACCTCATTTCTTGCAAGAATGAATCAATAGAAGAAACATATGGGATTTGTCTCTGTGTTGAGTATTTCCCTATGGTCATGTCAAGTCCTATAAACACACAAGCAACATGCCTTTGAAGATCAAAAGAAGGCAAGCAGAAAAGCAACTTAGTAGGAATTGTCATTCTAGTCCTAAGGAGTCTGACCATCCTTTCCAAATGCCTTTTCTTCATTTATTCCCTACAATCCACGGTTTACCAACGTCATTTCCCATCTTGTGATTCTCTGGTTTCTGGATAAACTATATTACAGTTTCTGGAGAAAGGGTCTCCTGTTTACAGATCTTCATATTGCAAACAACAACTGACAGTTTTACACAATTGAATACTGATGGACCTAATTACCATATAGTATTAGTTGATTAGAGTCATGGCACTTCTTATATGATCTAGGTAGAAAGAAAAACATGTGAAGCATTCTGTTTATTCCTACACTCAATAAATTGATATTAAGCTTCTCTTGTGTGCCAGGAAGTGATATAAGCCCTGGAGATATAATATCAAACAAAACAAACAAAAACCCTTGCATTCCTGGAGCTCATACTCTAGTTTAAAAGGAGGGACAATAAACAAAATAAATAAATAAACCATATAATACGTTACGTGGTCATAGAGTCACTGAAACAAAATAAAGCAGAGAAGGGGATGGGATTGCACTTGGATTGTAATTCTACTTCAGGGTCTTTCTGTTTGCTTGTTTGTTTCACCTATGCAGATTTCCTTTATCAACCTCCAAAAGACTACATGTACTTTCCTGAAGTACTAAAAGAGGTTAATGAAGCTGTGAAACCAATTAATTATTGATTCCTTCAAGGCAAAGACAAATGTCACTAACAAATTTTTTGTGCAGAGAGTCTGTTTGTGTGTGTTTGATGCATGAGGAGATGGTATACTACTTATACCTCAACTACATATTGATCTTTGGCTGGAAAAATTCATATATAATTTTTATCAGTGCAAGTAATCATTTTTTATGTTTAATTTATTGTTCAAAGCCATGGCATGTGTTAATCATCCATGATACTAGCATTAATACATGACAAATAGGGTTAATTCTTCAAAACATCATTTTTCTGTCTTCCCACCAAAAATATCACTGTCAACTCCAGGTCTTCTAACAGAGAAAGTAGATTTTTTTTTCTATAAAATATGCTAATCTGTGCTATGGAAATCTATTCGCACATAAACTTAATAAGCATTAATAGTCAATAAAAAATGAAAAAATAGAATTTTAAACATCACGTCAAGGAGATACAAATGTATTATCCTTATCGTCTAGAGCAGAGGGACTTCAAGGCCTGTGATGATCTGAGCCATCTCTCTCTCTTTCTTTCTCTCTCAATGAAGCAAGCAATAAAACAACTGCATTGCAAAACTATGTTAGTACTTATGTATGTGAATTAATTAGGCATCAATAAAAATACGAAATCTCAGAAGCCCTGAACCTTAACTTTGGATATAAATATAGCAATAGATATAGAGTCAGTAGCAATGACTCTCTGTTCTAAAAATATATAAGAAGAAGAATAACTACAGGTAGGACAGTAATTACCAAATGAACAAAGAAAATTACTATGAATTTTTCTTTTTTGACCAACTCTGTAATTTTGAAGTGTTACTTTATCCTTGTTAATTTCTCTATTTTTGATCCAAATTTTTGATAATATCTTTATGAGCGTAGGTCTAGTTTAATGAGTAGGCTTAGTTTGAGATTTGTAACAGATTTAATCTGTATAAGCTTTTTGTACTCATTTTAAGAGCATTCTTTTAGGACCATATTTTAAAAATGCTCAGCTTTTCCTGATATTTTTTCTGTTTATATTAATTATTTTAGTTGCATTTTTTTTGTTTAAAAATATGTACAGTAATGCTTTTAAATTTCCTTTTAAATAGTTGTGTACATATTATTCTATACCTCTTGAATGTGGATATTTCCATTGAACTTAGAGCAATAGGTTATTTTTACCAACTTAGCAGCAAATCAGAGTTCTATATAAATAAGTAAAAACAAAGTGAATGAAATAACACAATAAAACTGGAATATTTTCAGGGAGAGAGCTACTGAGAAAAGGATTGAAATTGTACTACATTTAAAAATAATTCTTAATATGAAATAAACATTTCACAATAAATATTGGAAAACATATTTCTTCATCCCATAACTTGCACCATTATTTTGCTCGAATTGACAGATCCTTTTTCCAGTGGATATAAGCGTAGGGGTCTGCCCATTACTGAGTTTTCCAGTAATCCAACTCTTGAGCATCATAGCCAGTCAGCATTTTTCCTGTGCTTTTTCCAGATGGTAATGACCCTGGCATTTCTGAGTCTTCCCAATGCAATTGCTCAGTGTTCCACATAATGAAGAATAAACTCTGCAGATGCCTGAGCAGCACATTAGTTACTTGCTTTGACAGATTGGCAAATCTAGCATCTCAAAAATGGAATGCCCTTTAGAATCTCACACCCAGCACCATTTTGGCATAAAAAGAATATATATGTGTGTGTGTGTGTGTGTGTGTGTGTGTGTGTATTCCTGTTTCTGTTAAAAGAGAAAGGCATGGTTTCTATTTTATAAAATTATTGTTTAATAAAACAAAGTAGATCTGTCACTCACCTGTGGTTCTCAATTCTTAGGAAAATTGAACACAAGTCTGTCACGTCCCAACGGTACTTTACACCATGTAGTGAGTGCCTTGACAGCAAAATAGGAAACAGTGTTTCCTATTTTGAGAGGGTCACTGAAATCATTCAGCTGTACTGGAAAGTTTGCTCTTTGTTAGTAATGCCACGCAGCTCTTCCAGGTTTCTCCCTCACCATGCTTTTGGGGATGGACAAAAAATACCTTTCAGGCCACTAGAAACTGCTTGGTCAACCAGTGAGGGAACAGTTGGCATGTTGGAGCAGTTCTGCAGTGCAGTCAACTAAGAGGCTGTTCTCAAAAGCAATTCCCTTCTGGTCAGCTGTCCCAGCCCAGGAAGTTTATGACAACCACAGGGTCCCAGTCTGCTTCAAAAAAGCAATCTTGTAACAGGAATTTGTGGATCACGATTTGTGTGAATTAATGAGTACCACACCTCTTTGCAAACCACTTGGCCTCACAGAGTTGAGCCTGTTCAGTTGCTTGGACATGCCAAAGAAAACAGGTAAACAAAATGCATCAAATAAGCTACACTCCTTTTGAGGTTTTAAGAGTTTGTATGTTGGCATTGAAATGTTTATATACACAGGGATATATAGGCAGACATAGACACAGACACAGGTAGCCATCGAGTTAGAGACAGAGATATATCTATGTGACTGTGTGTGTGTATGTGTGTGTGTGTGTGTGTGTGTGTTTGTTGGGGTAGTGGAGAGACATAATTGTGTATGCATGGTTGGGAAAGACCAGCATGGAAACATTAGTAGACTTCCATGTTTAATCTTTTTCAAGATGACTCAGCCTGAAGTTAACATGAGAATAAAGACTACTGATACTCAAAAGGAAAATCCATATCGAAGTTAGAAAGTGACACATCTTGGCTCAGAATAGCATCTTTTATGTCATTATATCCAGTACTTGTCTCAAAGGTATCCTTTTTCTAGATGTTGATTGCATATACGGCTTGCTTACTGGCTTGCACCCCGTTACAGCCTTAATGAACATAAAGATCCATTATAAAAAAGAAAATAATTGGGCAGACATTAAAATGCTGGAATGATGTTACTAACTATGCAAGGGTGTTGTCACTTTGCCTTTAGTTTGTCAGTTTGCAAAATACTTCATTTTTCTTGCAACGTGCTCCATTTTTTGTCATTTTCATATTTGGGGGACTACATTATAGGAAATTACTTTTGTCCAAATGTCTACATTAGTGAAAATGTAAATGTTGGACCTCAAATATTTTAACTACAAAATCTAGAAATATCGTAATAATAACCAATTCTGATTAAAAATGCTGTCATGTTCTTTAAAATAACTTGTCAGTCCCTTTTTATCATTCAATAGTGATCAGATAAGGAATCAGTTTTCTTTATAATTTCAACGAGGGCATATTTTAGATTAGTATATTATTTAAATGTGCAAACTACAAACTGACAACATCTGGTACTTTAATGAAAGACGATATGGCACTGATTGTAAGATCAAGGTTATAGGATTTGACACAGGATCTTTATGCATTAAAAATAGCAACGATTAATTCAAGGCTGCAACTGACTGCATTTTGATGCCCTTTGAACTTTGAAATGAGAAGATCTGTAGTAACCTCTTAATTGGTACACAAAAGTAACATAGAAATGAATAATGGAAATATGACATACTTTAAAAATGAGAATAGCTGCATGATTAATAACTTTTGCATTCAGGACCATTAAATAAAATATGTTTTCTAAGTGGTCATTGAGATCTAATATATCACTATCTCACTGTAAATCAATGATATTTCATTATTAAGATTATTTTTAGGTAAGTTATTTCTTCATAGAACAAGATTCAAAAATAACATGTTATTTGAAAGAGAAAAAATATCTGACATTGGGCAGTTAAACAAAACAAATATGTTCTATGTATACAAGTGAAAATTAATATAAAATAATATTATCTATAGGTATCTAATAATTTCCTCAAAAGTATTTAAAGTAAGACAAAATTATTTTTAAAGGTTAACTCAAAAGAAAGCCATAATAAATAACAAATTTTACTCACTAATTAGGGTTCTGTCAGTTGGTGAGAAACTGCTCAATACACATTTTTTCTTTTACTAAGCACATTAAAAGCATAATTACATTTCATTACCAAGAAAAAAATACACTTAACCTTTTTATCTACTTCAAGTGAGTGTAAAAAAGCTGAAAGCTGCAACAAATAAAGAAAGTCATTAAGATAACGTAAAGAAATCAGGTTTTTTTATCCTTACCACCAATTTATTAATATAGTCAACAAGACCTTGAAACAATCTAAATTTATTTCTATCTCTGAAATGTCATTAAAAATCATTTCTAAGAGCTTTACAAACAGCAGGGAAAAATTTTGTAAAGATCAATCACTAAGACAATAAATATGGAATTTCATAAAATTTTGAATTTTTTTACGACAATTTCAAAAAGTACTGAAATATTTTTATTGATATTAGATGTGTAATCTGAGAAACGCAACACAGTTTAGTACTTAAAAGAGGGCATTGTAAGTCATTAATTTTATTCCCAATTTCTATTAGCTGTGAAATGCTCTCAGAATAGCCTCTTGTTTTTTTTTTTGTTTTTGTTGTTTTTTGTTTTTTGTTTTTTGTTTTTGAGAAGAAGTCTCACTCTGACACCCAGACTGGAGTGCAGTGGCACAATCTCGGCTCACTGTGACCTTCGCCTCCTGGGTTCAAGTGATTCTTCTGCCTCAGCCTCCCAAGTAGCTGGGATTACAGGTGTGTGCTACCCCACCAGGCTAATTTTTGTATTTTTAGTAGTGACAGAGTTTCCCCATGTTGGCCAGGCTAGTTTGGAACTCCTGACCTCAGGTGATCCACCCACCCAAAGTGCTGGGATTACAGACATGAGCCATTGCACCTGGCAGCTTCATATATATATTTTACACAGGGAGAAAATATGGATAATAATATTTGCTTCTTGTCAGAAAAAAAATGTTCTAAGGATTCACAGGTTACTCTTAAAAAATGCTTTGAAGTCTGTAAGGGAAGAGAACTGTGTCATTTATAGCTATCAAATATTACTTCACAACTGAACTAGGAATCTTTGCTCATCCTGAATTTCAAAATTAATCTCAAAAGAAAAGAATTCTATGCAGAATTTTTTTCTTGGTTAAAATGTCATGAACTTGGCAAAATCTTTAGTGTTTCAGGAAAGGATCGACATCTGAATAAATTTTCAGAGTTGAAGCTTTTGGAATTGTCTCTAGGTATTTTAAATAATATATAAATATTAGTATACAAGTGTTGAAATTTTTGCTCAGCACAAAGGTGGGCTGTGTCTTAGAGGATGACATTAGCACTAAGGAGAGATAGGTCATCTTCCATGAGCTCCCAAAGCTCTCCCAAAGTTCTCCTGATTTTATTCCATTTTGCTGTGAAATAGTGACCATGTTTCCAAGAAGATCCTCAACAAATCTAAAAGAATGGATTACAGATAGATATTGAATGTTTGAGTATGTAAGAATGTAGAAAGCCAGAGAAGGGCATATAGTAGTGTCTTGCATTTATGCTTAAACACATTCAACCCAATTACAAACCTCTTAAAATGAATTGCTAGTTTTTTCATTGAAGAAATTGAAGTAAATCATGATTAAATAAATTATGGAGGGTTACAGAGTTAAATAGTTATTCACTAATAGGTCACCTGACTCTAAATTATTTTTATTTATGAAGTACCAACCAGGAACTAGATAATGTGATAATGTGCCCTAAGATCTGAATGCTTTATTTGTAGTACAAATGATTGAACTAACTTGATTACCAGAGATAAAATATTTCATTTAACACAATGAATATATATATATATATATATGTGTGTATCTATATACACCCGCAAGTACATACGTGTGTGTATAATTTATATATACATACACACGCATAACTTATATACACACGCACACACATAGACACACACACACATATATATACATAACTTCACTATTTGCCCTGATAACACTTTCTCTATCTTCCTGAAACATTTAGAATCAAACTGGATACCTGACCAATGAGAAAATTACACAGAGGCATGAGCTAAGCTCTACCACATGAATTCAAATGCATAACTCTTAAAATATGGATAACCACAAACATATGAGGAATATATATGTGATCCGTCTGTTGAGTGTGTTGAAAAAATTGAGTAAGATTACTTCTCTGTTAGTAAAAGAACCATGTAGTTATTTTATTTTAAAACTTTGTAAGAGCATCATGTCCTAAGTTTATGCTAACACAGTCACAGCCTTATTGTCTCTTGGGACTGATGTAAAATATTAAAAGGGCACATATGTTATACATGTTTGTGGACTAGTTACCTAGACATTTACATGTGAGTTTTTTAGTTAAGTATTCCATGTTTTCTAGCTTCCAATATTGATGCAGTTAAACACCTGAGGAAAAAAATTTCCAGGTAAAAAAACTTTACAATATCTATCAACATTATATCTGCTTTTTACACTCATTTTCCTGGGGTATAAATTGAATAGAGAAAAATTTCTTATATTCAGCTAAAGATCCAGTTAAGCACACTAAAGTACATTGTCAGGCACTGATTAAACTTAACTTCCTATATGAAGAGAGTATCTTTTTCAAAGTGGAGTTATTTTCCCCTGTGAAGTCATAATTATATAATCAAATTCTTTTTTTTCTCTTGTATGAAATATGTCTCCACACTTTAGTATCATATCTACTTAAGTAAAATAATAGATGCTTTCCGTCAAACAATCAGGATACTGTAGAAAGCTTGAGTAAGGAAAGAGCCCAGAAATCATTAAGCCAAATACATAGCTTCGCCTTGTGGAAAAATCATGCCCAGGGAGACTGACTGGACAGTTCACAGTCACATGGTAGTGATCTAGTCAATACCCATGAGAACTGTAACAAAGTATCCTCATCTGTAGACTAGTATCTAGTATCTTGCCTCATGTTATAAACAATTTTAGGTAATAAGTACTGTCCTTAGACACAAATTTAAATAGTTTTCAGATTTCAGGGAAATAAAAAAAATAGGTCCTCACTTTCATTGACTTTATTATGAAAACATGCAAGAGAACTTTAAAAAAAATTGGAATACTTGAGATTAATTATTTTTTAATTTTTAATTTTTTGAGATGGAGTTTCACTATGTTGGTGAAGCAGGATTTTTCTCAGTCCTGCTTTGACAGCAGGAAACATGTGGCCAGCAGGGACTCAGCTTCTTTTTTCTCATTGTCCCGCTCCAGCCTGCAGCTCCCAGACTGGCCTGGTCCTGCCGCTGTTTCCCATCTCATGGGGACGCCACCTGGCACTGGCAAAGGATGGGAGGGCTACAGCATATAGCTCCTTTTGCCCTTGCTGTTCAGCAGGTCCCAGGTTCTTGTCCCACATCCAAGAAGAATGAAGGGTGAGGAAGACAGGAAAAAACTTTACTGAGTGACAGAACAGCTGTCAATGGAGAGGGGATGCAAGGGTGATCCTGCACCTGATGTCAGGTGGTTTCTCCCCCAGTATGGCTGGGTCCGGAGCTTTTATGGGCTGAGAATCGGGGAGTGCATGCTCATTGGTTTGTGAGTATGCAAAAAAGTTAAAACAAAGACACTACTCAAAGGTGGGCATGACAGCGTACAAAAATCAATTAGGGAAGGTTAGGTATATGCAAAACAGGTGAAGGGTGAGGATCAATCAGAGGAAAGTGTGCCAAACGGGAAGTGAGGCTCCTAATCTGGTCCATGGATTTAACTTCTGGCTTGGTTTCAGGCTTTAAACTCTCTTTGGCTTGAAGGTGGGGTTGCACCAGGGACCTTTCCCTATCTGCCTAGATATTTGTTTCCTGCCATTATCAATTTTCCCCTCTGAAGAAGTACATCTAACTGCCATTAGGATAGGGATGATGACTGATCTTCACTGCTTCCTGCTGACAGGGGGCACTGTTTTAGGAAGACAGCAGTCATATCTCCCTTGGAGGCCTGTCTAAGAGTCCATGTTAAAAGAGAGCCATTGTCTGAGGCTCCCATTTGCTTGACCATTTTGGAGTTTGATGGCCTAAATGTAAGAAGAGACAGAATGGGTTATTAGAAGACGTGGATCAAAATGAAACAACGGGGGAAGGACAGTTTACAAATCCCAAGGCTGCCAACATGCCCAGATAACTGGAGGCTGTGTTTATACCTGCTAAGACTTGGGTGCATGAGTCTTGGCTTGGTTATCTCCATTGGTCTTATTTTCCATTACCGATCCATTTTGTTTCATCTGAGCTGCAGCCAGAGGTCACTGGTTGGTTCATAGGGATAAGCAGGGTTAGTCTAAAATGCAGACAAGAACTTAAAGACAATTAATGATACTAGAATTTAATGACAAGTGTATGATCAGTTTTGAAACATAATTTTCCCTCTCCAGTTCTTATTTTTGTTAAAAACAAATCATAATAGAACTGATTTGTTTGCAAAATAAACTTTAGTCTTACATTTGGCCTGATTATTTGCATAAAGTGCAGCAAGAACAAATATTTTCACATAGGCTTTTTAAATTGGCTCAGATGGAAGTCAGGTCCATAAGGAACCTCAGGTAAGAATTTTTAAAGCTGAGCCCAGCCATGGGTTTTAGTCTCAAATACCTATGAATTGGGTAAATTCCTCTCTTCTTGAGGTCACAAGATAACTGGGGGCTCCTGGACCTATAAAACATTACATTCTTTACTTACCACAGGTTAGGAACCCTGTACAGGAACTGTGTAAACAAGGTATGAGGCCAGTTTTCCCAAGGGGCTTTTACCGACTCTGCTTGATTCCTTATAGGGAAGGACATTATTCCAGTCAAAGTCATGGTAAAACAACTAGCTTCTCCAATTGTGTCCTGTTGCAAAAGAAAAAGGATTCTTATTGCTCTTATGCAAATGACTATATTGTCATAAGTTAAGAATACTCATAAATAGTTTCCACGTTTTGGGGAAATCAGACGGAGAGAAATAAATATCCTCCAAATTTTGTTCACAAGAGTATGCCTTATTCAATTCTTAATAGCTGTAAATAGCTCAAAATGAAAGTTTCCATGACTCTGAAAAACAAAGTGTTTCAAGCAAAATGTTAAAAAGATTACTTTAGTCTTCTGTTTATTTAGTGCATTTAGTTAACTCTTGCTCTGCTTGATATTTATGAACATTTCAGTTCTCCATCAGTCCTAAATGTTTTTCCTCTATTCAAATGTCATAATCTCCAATAAGAAATCTGCATTTGAGAGCACCTGTCAAGGTCTTATAGCTGATTATAAACCAACTTCTGAAGAGGATTAAAAGAAGACAAGTATAGTCTGTGAATGACAAAATTGTCTTCAGGTAGTCACAGTTAAAAACATGACTGACAAAGAAATTTGGTTATTTCTGTGGTTTACAATAACTTAACATAATAATCTTAATTATGAATGATAGGATTTACTCAGACATTACAGTTTTAGAAATCTCATGTAACTAAACATGTCAAATAATCCTGTTTACCTCTCTTTTGGATGCTCCAGGAGCCCTCTTTAGTGTCCAAAAGTTAGGGGTTAGAAAAGACAAATTTGAAGCTGAAATTTGATTTTTGGAATCCCACCAAATATGCTAAAGGTTTAAAACTTAATATTATGCTTAACCAGTTTGATCATGAGGGGAGATTCTTATAAACCTTTTATAACCCTTTACAAATTTTTGTTAAAGAGTAGATCAGTGTCTTAAGAAAACCTTGTTGAGCTTTGATTCCAATGGTCAATTTACAGAGAAACCAAATAATACCATTTTGAGTTTAGTCAATATGTTCATACAAAGAATTTCTTTTACAAGATTAATTTTTACAAACAGTCCACAACCTATTCAAACCTTTAGCTCTATCTAATTTGAAACAATCCTTTAACCCTCTAAGTGAGGCAAAAATTTACATTCCCATGCCTTCTTACAATTTTTTACTAAAAACACATTCTACTTTCCTTACACACCTTGCATGTAAATCTATCTTCAGTGGTCTCAATAACATTATAATGGCAACTCTTAGTAATTTTTAATTTTGGTGTAAAACTTGCCAAGCTATTTTAATTATGTACTAGGTGCAGATAAGGTCTGACTCTTTCCAGCATAGTTAGGGCCATGGTTAACTCCACATGACTCCATGCCTTATCAAACTGTAAATCAGGCAAGTCCAACATTTTTCAAAAGCCAAAGAAGCAACTTATAACCTTAAAGCATTTAGCAGATCCAGTATCTGACCATATAATTTAGACCACATGTTTACATTTTGAAGACATTTTTGTTTTGCCAATAACCTTTAAAGCTGCTTTTATTTCTCAAAGGTTAAAGTCACATGAACTAAAAGGCATTACAGCTTTTATTTTTCCTTTAAAAATGTTTGATCTAAGTGCTTATTTTTCCTTTAAGTCAATTAATTGGAGCTTTTTAAAACTATGAACATGATACAAACTACACATATATAATTACACAGACAGACAGAAAAAGATCCAATAGTTGTAAGATTTTTCGTCTGCCAGTCTCCTAACTGATTACTGGCCTCAGGGTGGAGCCTTTCAAGAAGTATGGCTATGAAAAAATGCAGTTTCTATGGTGTAGCAAGAAGGCACAGTTGGAAGACAAAAACAGATTTTGAGAGGGATCTATTCACTTTTAATTCTTGGGTTCTGTGATGGTTAATATTGAGTGTCAACTTGATTGGATTAAAGGATGCAAAGTACTGTTCCCGGGTGTGTGTGTAAGGGTGTTAGCAAAAGAGATTAACATTTGAGTCAGTGGACTGGGAGAGGCAGACCCACCCTCAATCTGGTTGGGCACCATCTAATCAGCTTCCAGAATGGCAGGAAGGTGGAAGGGCAGACTTGCCGAGTCTTCTGGCCTTCATCTTTCTCCTGTGCTGAATGCTTCCTACCCCTGAACACCAGACTCCAAGTTCTTCACCTTCTAGACTCTCAGATTTAACACTAGTGATTTGCCTGGGGCTCTTGGGAAATCAGCCACAGACTGAAGGCTGTACTTTCGACTTCCCTACTTTTGAGGTTTTGAGACTTGGACTGACTTCTTTGCTCTTCAGCTTGAAGACAGCCTATGGTGGGACTTCACCTTATGATCATGTGAGTGAAGACTCCTTAATAAACTCCCTTTTACATATACATCTATCCTATTAGTCCTGTCCCTCTAGAGGACCTTGACTAATGCAGATTTTGGTACTAGTAGTGGTTCTAGAAGAACGTAATTTTAAGGATGGATTTCTTTAGTGGGTTGTAGTTTTCTGGAGTTTGGTGCTTAACATGACTAGCCCCCCAAATGCTAAGGACTCTACCTCTAAGAGTATGGAGAGCACTAATAGTTCATGGCATGAACTATTTAGAGAGTTATGCAAAATAAATGCATTTAACACTCCTGATTCACTGCTAATTAGAGGCAAGGAGTTTAGTGACTCTATACATATTACTTTTGACCATATGTGGAGTACCAAGGAATATAATGAAGTTGTTTAGTTGCTCCTAAGTTTGCTGGACAAAGTGATAAAAGAAAAAGGATGAACTCAGGGATTCTAACTCTTGGCTGCAGAAGCACATACTGAGCCTCAAGTCCTCTAAGATTCTCAAGTAAGAGTCTTATCTCCTGTAGACAAAGGGCTGAAATTGCAGAAAATGAGGTACAAGCTCTTCTCATGCAAGTGGCTGACCTGCAACGAAAGGTACACATTCAGTCTCACCAAGTGTCTACTGTTAAAGTAAGGATATTGATTGGAAAAGAATAGGACCCTGCAATTTGGAATAAGGATGTGCGAGAGGACCCTGATGAAGCTGCGGATACTGAGCTTGTAAACTCTTATGAGTCTTTTTTTGCCAGAAGAAACAGCCTCCCCACCTCCAGTGGTAGTAACATCCACTCCCTGACCCCTGCTGCCTTCAGCCTTTCCACCTTTGTCTGAGGAGATTAACCATGCACTACCTGAGGAAACAGTGATGGCTTCCCCCGAGGCAGTTGTCAGTCAAGACAATGCTGATCCTCCCCAGGACCTACCCCCAACACCCCTGTTTGCTTCTAGACCTATAACAAAAGTCCCGGCAGGTCCCCAGAGGTGAGATTCAGAATGTGACCCACGAGGAGGTGCACTACACTCCAAAAGAACTGCTTGAGTTTTCTAATTTATATAAGCAGAAATCTGGAGAACAGGCATGGGAATGGATATTAAGGGTGTGGGATAACAGTGGAAGGAACATAAAGTTGGACCAGGCTGAATTTATTGATATGTGCCCATTAAATAGGGATCCTGCATTTAGTGTTGCAGCTCGGGGAGTTAAAAAATGTTCTTGTCATTTCTTTGCTTGGTTAGCTGAAGTATGGATCAAAAGGAGGCCCACTGTGAGCGAGCTGGAAATGCCTGATCTTTTAATGTAGAAGGGATTCAAAGGCTTAGGGAGATAGAGAGATTGGAATGCTCGAGTGGATTAATCACTTTAGAGCTGACAACTTTAGAGCTTACAGCTCCTTTGGACCATACTGCTCAACGGGTCCTAGATTCTTATCTCACATCCCAGAAGAATGAAGTTGCACTGACAACTGAAGTGGGAGGAGGGTGGAGAAGAATTTCATTAAGTGACAGAACAGTTCTCAGTGGAGAGGGGATGCCAGGGTGGTTCCCCACCGCTGGGTGGTTTCTCCTCCAGTGTGGCAAGGCTCAGGGCTTTTATGGGCTCAGAATGCAGGAGTGCATAGTGACTGGTTTGTGAGTATGCAGAAAAGCTAAAACAAAGATGCCAGTCAAAGGTGGGCAGGGTAGTATAAAAAACCAATTAGGGAATAGTAGGTATATGTAAAACAGGCAAAGGTCAAGGATTAATCAGAAGAAAGGATGCTGAACAGGAAGAGAGGTTCTCAATCTCCTCCATGGATTTGACTTGTAGCTTGGCTTTCAGGGCTGAAAATGGGGTTTCACCAGGCATGTGCACCTAACTGCCTGAGTGCTTACTGCTGCTATCATTGGTCTTGAATTCTTGAGCTCAAGGGATCCTCCTGCCCCCACCTCCCAAGTAGTTGGGACTACAGGCACACACCACCATGCCTGTCTTAAGGTTAATTTATAAATAAATGTATATATAGATCCAAATATAGAGTATGTGAGCAAACTTGGGTGTGTGTATAATATTCCTTTAAAATGGAGGGAGGTAAGTAAGAAACTATGAAAGGGAAATCAATAATAGATTTTTGACTGTTGAAGGCATTGAATTCATAGTTGCAAACTTCCTCACAAAGAAAACTCTAGTGGTAGATGGAATTCAACTTATGTTCTACCAAATATTTAAGAAAAAATTAAACCTATTCTACTCAAACTTTCCAGTAAATTGAAGAGGAGGAAATACTCCTTAATTCATCTTTGAGATCAGAATTACCATATATTGACAGCTGATTTTTTTAACAAAAGTATAAAAGCACATCAGTGTAGAAAAGACAGAGTTTTTAACAGATGTTTCTGAAACTATTGAATTTCTATTGACAAAAATAAAAGCACTTTTATACATATCTCATACCATAGACAGAATTCACTCAAAATGTATAAGGCACCAAAAGTTAAAAACTGAAATTTTAAAATTCTACATAAAACATACAAGAATTCTTTTGCAAACTTGGTTAGACAATTATTTCTTAGATATAACATCACAAGCATGATTCAGAAATAAACAACTGTATTCATTAAACTTAATCAAAATTTTTAAATTTTGTCCTTTGAAAGGTATTATTGAGAAAAGGAAAAGACCAGCCACACACTTAGAGAAAATATTTGAAAAATATACACTTAATAAAGGTCTTGAAAAATAGAATCTATAAGTACAGATACAATAATAGCAGAAGACTGCAATATTTCACTTTCATCAATGGATAAAATATCCAAATAGAAAATTAGTAAGGAAACATCAAACTTAAACAACACTATAGACCAAATGGACCTGACGTATACAGAACATTCCACGCAACAGCAGCAAGACAAGCATTCTTCTCAAGAACACACAGAACATTATTCATGATATCTCACATGTTATGCCACAAAGCAAGTCTACATTTAAGAAGACTGAAATCATGTCAGTTATGTTTTCCAACCACAATGGTATGAAACTATAAATCAATAACAGGAGGAAAATCAGAAAACTCAAAAGTACATGAAAATTAAACAAACAGTCCTAAATTCCCAGTGAGTCAAAGAAAAAGAAAATTAGAGAAATGAAAATGAAAACTAACATATCAAAATTTATAAATGTAGCAAAAGCACTCAGAAGGAAGTTTATAGCAATACACACCTACATAAAGAGAGATCTTTAATAAATAATCTAATCTTATGTCTAAAGTAACTAGAAAAGTAAAAAGAAACAAATCTCAAATTTAGCTAAATGAAGAAAACAAAAAAGATTAGAGAATAAATCAAAGAAGTAGACTAGAAAAACAATAGATCCAAGAAACTAAGATTCTTTTCTTTAAAAAAAAAAAAGCATAAACAAAATAGATAAACCTTTAGCTAGTCAAAGAAAATGAGAGAATGCTCAAATAATAAAGCTATAAATGAAAGATAATAAATTATAACTGATGCTACAGAAATACTATTTTCAATTATATAGTAACAAAGTGCATAACCTAGAAGAAATGAATAACTTCCTAGAAACATACAACTTATCAAAACTGACTTATGAAGATACAGAAAATCTCAACAAACAAATAATAAGTTAGGAGATTGAATCAAATCAAATATCTCCCAACAATGTAGGGACCAGATGGCTTCAATGGTGAATTCTACAAAATATTAAAAAAGGGATTAAGGTCAATTCTTCTCAAACTTTTTAAAAAAATATTGAACTGGAGAGAACATTTCCAAATTTATTTTATGAGACCAGCAATAACCTGATACCAATGCCTGACGAAGCTGCTCTAAGAAAAGAAAATTACAGGACAATATCCTGCTGAATATAGATGTAGAAAATTCCAGCAAAATGCAACCAAACTGAATTCAAGAGTGCATTAGAAGGATCTTACTCCATGCTCAAATGGGATTTATTCCTGGGATGCAAGGATGGTTCAATATATGAAAGATAAAAAGTATATGATCATTTTGGTAGATACGGACTAAAAAATGACACAATTTAACACCCTCTCTCAATAAAAACGCTCAACAAACTAGGTTTATAGAAGGAATGTATCACAACTTAATAAAGGCTATATATCACAAGTCCGAGGCTAACATCATACTTCAAGGTGATAGGTTTGAAGTCAGGAGAGTTGGGGAGGAAATGATAGATATACACATTACCATGAATGTGGTGATGGTTTATGAGTACATAAATTTGTCAAAAGATGTCAAATTTGTCACTTTAAACATGTGCAGCTTGTTGCAAGTAGATTCCTTCTCATGAAACCCCGCCTCTACTAAAAATACAAAACAAACAAACAAACAAACAAAATTAGCTGGGCGTGGTGGCGGGCGTCTGTAGTCCCAGCTAGTCTGGAGGCTGAGGCAGGAGAATGGCGTGAACCCAGGAGGTAGATCTTGCAGTGAGCTGAGATCGCGCCCCTGCATTCCAGCCTGGGCGCCAGAGTGTGACTCCGTCTTTAAAAAAAAAAAAAAAAAAACTTTCTATATTCTTCCAAAATTGTATTATTTATCCAAAACAATTTTATTAAGAATATTTTGAAATGCATACACTGAGCTAGCTTACTACAATGTTAGAAGACAGAACAAGAAAACTGTATTTTACATTGATTTAGAAAGGACAAGTTTAAATAAAGTAAACTCTTTTCAGTGTAAAACCTTAACCATTACTGAGACAGTCAGGCTCAATATCGTACTGCAGAAAGAGAAAGACTGCCTTTCAGACTTTCATTTTGATCTGTAGTCAACAATGCTTATTTGAATATGGTGATTATTTTTCTGTTATAAGATGGTGGTTAAGGGAAATAAAAACCAAAATTCTACACCATCTGTATACAAATCTCAACCCTATTACTAAGTCTAAATACATCTTTCCTCATCTGTAAATGGGGCAATAACAATACTTCCATGCGTTCTGTGAAGACTGAGCTAGCAAACAGGTGGAGAGTAGAATGATAGGTCCCAGAAGCTGGTAAGGGTATGTGAGTGGGATGAAGAAAGGTTGGTTAATGGATACAAACACAGAGTTACATAGAAGAAAAAAGTTCTAATATTCAATAGCAGAGTAGGATGACTATAGTTAGCAACAATGTATTGTATATTTCACAGTATCTTCAAGAGAAAAGTTAAAATGGTCCCAACATATAGTGATGCTTAATACTCAAGGTGGCCGGGCGCGGTGGCTCAAGCCTGTAATCCCAGCACTTTGGGAGGCCGAGACGGGCGGATCACGAGGTCAGGAGATCGAGACCATCCTGGCTAACACGGTGAAACCCCATCTCTACTAAAAAATACAAAAAGCTAGCCGGGCGAGGTGGTGGGCGCTGGTAGTCCCAGCTACTCGGGAGGCTGAGGCAGGAGAATGACGGGAACCCGGGAGGCGGAGCTTGCAGTGAGCTGAGATCCGGCCACTGCACTCCAGCCGGGGGGACAGAGCGAGACTCCGTCTCAAAAAAAAAAAAAAAAAAAAAACTCAAGCTGATGGATACCCCATATACCTTGACTTGATCATTACACATTCTATGGATGTAACAAACACTCACATGTACACCATAAATATGTAAAATATTATGTATCAATAAAGTAAACTGAGTTGATACACAGAAAACAGAGTTTCTAGCACCAAGTAGATATTTTAAAAAGTCAGCCAATATTATTAATATCAGAAAGCTTTATTTTCTGATTATTCTGTTTACCAAAATTTTACTGCTTATCAAAAGAATTTAATCAATTATTCATATTTCTGATCATTTCATAATCTCTTATATTACTTATTTTGAAAAGCAAGTTACAAACTTTCAGAAATGTGATTGAAAATGTTAGAAATTAATTTACTATAGATTTTCAATGAATTAAATACTAAGATCTAACATTCAACATTCGTTTCATTAAGGCAAAAAAATCACTTGTGGCCAAACAACATACTGTGAGAGACAAATGTTACATACATTGTCAAGATGCAACTAACATATGGGAGATGTTTGAAAATGAAAATACAGTAACTATAATTGAATAAAATTATTTTTGATTTACTTTTTATAATTACAGTAAATGCATATATTTACTTCTATCACTTTGGCATTTTATATGTGGTACTTTTGATTTTTTAATAATAATTAAACAATAACATTAAAACAGTAATGGTAATTGCTAATGCTTATACAGCAGTTACTAGTTAATAGACACAAATTTACATTCTTTACATCTGTTTACTAATATAATATTTGTAATATTCCTATAATTTAAGTATATTATTGTTCCCATGATGATAATAAAAATGAGGTCATTGAGATACAAGTAACTTGAATAATTGTCCAAGTTCACACACCTAGAAAAGGGGCAGGATTAGGAACTGACAAAACACTCACACAAATCTACCTACTGACATTTCTTTATTTATTTACCATGCAAAATAGAATATATTCTACAACAGCCCATTTATCTACACCTCGATTTCTCTAGTCATCTGTATATCTCAATGTCTTCCGTGACACTCATTTACTATTTCAAATCTTTAAAGTTCAGTAGCTTTCAACAATATTCTTGCTAGCATGCGAACATATCTGTATTCACCCATGCTCTCCCTCTCTAGTGCTTTGCAACACTTGGTCATAGTGATAAATATGTGCAGTACCTACAGACACAAACATCAGCATTGCTTTGGCAATGATGACATTAGAATATGGCACAACCTACTTGCTTTCGTTGTGTGTTATGACGTTGACAAACATTGGCATAGATCACTGTTAAGTTTGAATTATTATTATTATTATTATTTTTTGAGATGGAGTCTCACTTTGCCTTCCAGGCTGGAGGGCAGTGGCACGATCTCAGCTCACTGCAACCTCTGCCTCTCATGTTCAAGCAATTCTACCTCAGCCTCCTGAGTAGCTGAGATTACAGGTGTGTACCACCACATTCAGCTAATTTTTGTATTTTTAATGGAGATGGTGTTTCACCATATTGGTTGGTCTCAAACTCTTGACCTCAGGTGATCCAACTGATCACCTGAGGCCTCAGCCTCCCAAAGAGCTGGGACTACAGACGTGAGCCACTGTGCAAATTTTTAAATGAATAGAATATTGTCATTGAGGTTGTACCTAAGTTGAAGGTTACATATATTTAGAGCAAATGCTTTGCAATTCCAACTGCACCATACGTATTTCATTTCCCATTACCTATATCACCAACATTTAGTTGTTATTCTGTAGTAAAAATATTTTTTTCATGCTGTGTATTTCTTACATGTCCCCTTTCTTTGATAAAGCTCAAATTGAAGAAAGTTCACTCGAGTTCTACATGACCAGGCAGGAAGGATATGGAAAAACATGCCTATGGAATAGGAATATTATTATTATATGAAGTATATAGAAATTACTTGGCAATGCACGTTTGAATAAATGATAATACCTCTAAAAAGTAAAGGGAAGTGAAAATTACCTCCAGCTCTTTGCCCTGCTTCTGTTTGTAGTAGTTTTTTTAAACAAACAAACGAACAAAAACAAAAAACCATGCAACTTTTACAACCTACTATACAAATATAATTATAATAAACGTTGATTTAACGTATTTCTTTTTTTATTATACTTTAAGTTCTAGGGTACATGCGTACAACGTGCAGGTTTGTCACATATATATACATGTGCCATGTTGGTGTGCTGCATATTTCTAAGCCTGATTTATTTTTAAACCAATTGTAATGAAGATTCACAAGCAAAGTAGCTTTAGTCTTGTGGTTCCCAAACTGCCATCCTGTGTGCAGCAGTGTATTCAAAAGGCACAATGGGATAGTTTTAATTTTCTAGGGAAACACAACAGTATCTTTGGATATCCACAACTTCTACTATTAACTTTTTATGCTCAACTACTTAATAAAAATAATTGCTGGAAGTTTATTTTGGTATAGGAATAATTTTGAAAAATTACGTGCACCATAAACTAAAGAATTATGGGAACCCCTGTTTTAGACACTTCCTTATATTATTATATTAGAATTTTAGTTTTAATGGATACTACAGGGCTAATTTATGTGTGTCAGTTGCTAAAGCAGAATCTGGCATGTGTCTAGTGAGAATTCATCTGAAGGTAACAACAATTGAAACATGCTGTACCAATCCTCATGCCCTATTTCCCAAACAGGTCTGTATCATTAGAGAAAAGGAAATTAATTGGTTCTGTCTACAGACTCTCTGTTTATGTTCTGTCAACAAAGTGTAGAGATCAGAAACCACCTTTTAACACTTTTCTCTTGCAAGGTAATTGTTAAAAATCCACCCCCAATGGCTTCCATTATTCTGCAAGGCTACTCTTTCCTTTTCACATATTTGTTTGTTTTCCCATTATTCTTCTACTATGCATTTATCCAGAAGTTTCAGTGTGAACTAATAGCTTTTCTTTCAAAGAAAAAATATTTCTTACAGGATATGTTTTCATATTCAGCACTAGAGAAATAAACCCAACAAACTCCGTGACAGAACATGCAAGCCAGAGTAATATACTCTGTCTACGAAATTAATATATCATCATCATATCAGATCCATCTCTAATTATAAAGACTTCTTCCGAGGGCCTAATGTTTCTTAGAGACCTGTCATCTCCTCTTGTACTTGCGATAAATCTCAGCTGTGTCTTAAGCTGTATATAATTATGTGACTTCAAATTGTGTATTTGAAACAGATTCCAGTTGAGTGGCTCTTAATGCCTAATGATGTAGGAGCAAAGCGCCAAGAGGGTCCCCTATTGTAACTACTTTGACAACCCCATCTTTTAGTGCTGAAATTCAGCTTTTTGGAAGTAGCTACTTTGCAGTTCCACGGAATGAAACTCAATTTGTATCACTGGCTGCTGGGCTGTAAAGGAGAATTTCAATGCCCTATTGAGTACTAAGTCTTTTTGTTAGTTTGTTTGCATGTTTGCAGAATAATCTTTACACTGACATAATGACATAGCCATAAAATTTCCTGAATTGAACTTTTGCTTCCCTCTGGAAATGATGAGATTGGAAGAAAAAAAAAATTAGTGTAAAACAAATGAATACAAAACACAGTCTTCTCTGCAATTAAGGCTACACGGGGCTCATTATTGCAATGTAGGAAGGGTATATCCAAGAAAAGATTTAAACGTCCCTCAGTAAAACTGTGGAAGAAAACTCTGCTAGTTGGTGAGAAATAAATAACAACAGAGAACCGAGAGTGAACAGTTCTAGGAAGGGTAAACACTTCCTGAATGTTAAGCTAATTTTTAAAAATTGCGATCTGGTTATTTTAAAAATGTTAATCTATTACATTAGACCATTTTGTGTGGCTAGAAAGGCATACTTGAGACTGAGTAATTTGTAAAGAAAAGAGATTTATTTAGCTCACAGCTCTGCGGGTTGTACAAGAAGCATGGCACCAGCATCTGTTCCTGGCCGGTACCGCAGGAACCTTTCACTCATGCTAGAAAATGAAAAGGCGCAGGCGTGTCACATGGCAAGAGAGGGAGCAAGAGCAAAGGAAGCAAGAGAGATGCTAGTTTCTTTTAAACAAGCAGCTTTCCCGTTAACTGAAAGTGTGAAGACTGACTCATTGCCATGGGGAGGGCACCAAGTCATTCATGAGGGATCTTTCTCCATGACCCAAACACCTCCCACCAGGCCTCACCTCCAACACTGGAGATCAGATTTCAACACGAGATTTGGAGGGGACAAACATCCAAACTATAGCATCTATTAAAATGAATTTCAGTTACTGGAAACTAAAAAAGAACATATTTCAATAAAAATCTACTCCAAGAGATCTACTTTTAAAAAAAGGTTAAAGTAAATAAATAAATGCAGGCATTTTACGGATTTTTAATGCAAAGCTCTTATTTCATGATCGTTATCGCATGTTTCCCTTTATAAACATAAAGTACTACATTCTCTATTAAACGCTTTCTAATTCAATTCTGATTTGTCTAAAAAATATGTTTACATCTACTTTCTTTATTATTTTATTTATTGACTATCTTACCACTCGAATTCTATTTTTTGCTGACAGATTTTCTAAAGAACATTTTATAATTTATGTCTTCTAATTGGGGAACTTAGCCTATTTAAACTCACTATTATACTGGATATTGTGTACTTCGTTGCTAGTATTTGCTATTGTCTAATTCTTTAACGGCTTATATATTTATGTACTTTTCTCTATTGTAGTTATTTGTTCTTGAATTCGGTTCATTCTTTTTGATTGTTTCAGTTTAATAAAATTTTTACTGAAGTGTAAATTGTCTATAAGTGCCAAGAAATTAAAAAAAAAAAACTAATTACTTTTATTTTTCTATTTTTAAAGGAAGAAAAAATTCAATTTTAGTTCAAAAATAATCTTCAGTCTTTCCAACCCCACTCTTTGACATGTAAAACGTGTATATCTACTCTAAATAAAATGTGTTTAATATGATACAGTTATTTATTTATATATTTATTTTTGAGACAGGATATTGTTTTGTTGCTCATGCTGGAGTGTGATGGCATGATCTTGGCTCACTGCAGCATCAACTTTCCAAGCTCAAACAATCCTCTCACCTCAGCTTCCCAAGTAGCTGGGATTATAGGCGTCCACCATCATACCCAACTATTTTGCTTTTAGTAGAGAAAAGGTCTCACTCTGCTGCCCAGATTGGTCTCAAATTCCTGAGCCCAAATGATTCTCCTGCCTTTGCCTCCCAAAATGTTAGGATTACAAGCATGAGCCACAGCATTCAGCCAATATTATGCAATTTAAACCTACGCTTACATTCCCAAAATTATTTTTATTTCTGTATTTTACTTTTAAATCATAATCATAACAGGCATTATATTTACTTCTTTACTACTGTGAAATTTCCTCCTTGAGTTCTGGATTTTGATTAATTTCTTAAAGAGTAGTTTTCATCCCAATGGAAAATCCTGTCTCATTGATAATATGTCCCTGCAGAAAATAACATTTCCCAGAGAGCTAACTGTACCTTTAACTCTTTTCCACTCCAGAAAGCATAACGGAGGTGTAAACTATTTTCATCATGTCAGAATTATAGGCTACTATCTTGTTATTTTTTTATCTTGCAATTATATGTACCCTGCTATTTCTAATTATGGGTACTTTTCATTAATTTTGCCTAAAATATGGTGAACAATTTTGATTTATTGCATCATTGTTCTCTACTTCCACCTTTCTCTGATTTCTGGTATGTCATTGCCTTGAGTCTTGCAGACATGAAAGAAAATAGCTTACATTATAAGTGTCATGATGACAAACATAAATAAAATAGGTTCTGAATAGCTTTTAGGGGGAAAATTATATTTTACATGGCGATTATGAGTGTGCTTTTTTTTTTTCTATAACTTCAATTTGGCATGTTTTTGCAGTTGCTGGTACTGATTGTTCCTTTCCATGTTTAGTACTTCCTTCAGGAGCTCCTGTAAGGCAGGCCTGGTGGTGACAAAATCTTTCAGCATTTGTTTTTCTGTAAAGGATTTTATTTCTGCTTCACTTATGAAGCTTAGTTTCACCGGGGCCTATAGCGGGGTGGGAAGAGGGAGAAAGAATATTATTAGGAGATATACCTAATGTAAATGACGAGTTAACAGGTGCAGCACACCAACATGGCACATATACACGTATGTAACAAACCTGCACGTTGGGCACATGTACCCTAGAACTTAAAGTATAATAAAAAATAATAATAATTAAAAAAAAACAAAAATAAAAAAATAAAGTCACAGTGAACATTCATTTGTTAAATTTGTTTTACATAAAAACATCTCTCTTGACTAAGGACCAGATTTATCACTAGGAAAACCCAGGCATTTTTTTCAGCACCTGGTTCTCTTTCTCTTGTCATCTGTATGATCGTCATGTTTATTTCCTCCCCTCTATGTTCCTATTAAGGATCTAGCACCATCACTATCTATCTCATGCTCCCCTTTCTTAAAAACTCTACTTTCTAAAGTGCATTAAAGCCCTTTTATGTAATGTTTTGTGTACATAACAACACTGGACAAATAATTCGTAATTAAAAAGTAGTGGTTAATTGACAAATATCTAAAATGGTATGTTTCTTAGAGTTATTTACAGTAACTGATACAAAATTTCTGAAACCAAACAAGTTGAAACAAGAACTGGCGTGTCCTCATTTTCCTGTCTCATCTTTCCTCTGCTGCTTTATGAATTTTGGGCTTCACTGGATATGATTCTAGAGGTTCTCATAACCTTTTCATGATCACTATGTCACATATTGTTGGTAGAATTTTCTGTAAATTCCCTCTTATGTAAAACTTTTATCTAATTTTTTAAACATATTTTTCTAATTGCCTTCCCCCCAGAAGTAAATTCGTGTTTTTAATTAAACAGAGAATTCTTCTAAGAAGTAAAGGGAAATTAAAAAGCTGGTAGAAGGAAGACATTTCTTTAATAAATCTCATAGTTTCTGCTTTGAAACTAATTGCCATATTGAATTAAATGGGTATTTTTGCACACAGATGCATAAAGATATATACATACCTATTTTGAACTTAAAAAATGATTATATATTATAAATGACAGAAACCTCTATGACATAGTGTTTGGCTATACAGAGTTCACACTTGGGCTTTAGTTAAATTCATCTTCTGAATAGTTATGTTCTATACCCAAAAAACTGGAAGCAAATATTACAAACCATCAAGGCCATAAGCATTTAATTCTTTGCCTACATGCCTTCATGACTTCTGACTATGCTAATAAAAGACACAAAGTTTCAATACGTATTTAAGTATTTATGAGCACAAAAGTTGAATAAACAGATAATTAAAATACAGTTATTTAAATCCTCTCAGCAATGTATGAAAAAATTGACTTTCATTTACATTTGATATATAATACCAAATATTCCATAAATGCAGATATATAGATACAGATAGATGATAGATGACATAATATTAATAGATACAGAGATAGATGCAGAGACACACGATCTGAGACAGGATCCACAATCTACGATCTGTAGGCCAGGTTCAGTCACCACATTTTTCTGTAAATCTAGCTTTGTAGAAACACAATCATGCCCGTGTGTTGTGTTTCGTCAATGGCTGCTTTCGCAGAGTGAGAGATGACAAGGGTTGCAAAGCCTAAAATATTTACTAGATGACTCTCTAGAAAACTTTCAGAAAATATTTGTGAACATTTGTTCTAGAACAAATGCTTTTCACAATGACATAAGAAGCTTGCACTAAAACAATGACCATTTATCTGCATTCTCTGTTGTTCCGGAATGAAAGCAAGTTCCTCTCACTGGTTGTTCTATTCCACATGGGTTTGGCTTAGATCATCTACTGGATGGAGGACACTTAGCTGGATTTGGAAGATCCAAGAAACAACTTCACTCATGCAGTCGGTGCTTCACTGCTTCTCTATAAGGTCTCTTTTTACCCTTCCCTTCTCTTGCCTCATTCCTCTTTCTCACTGCACCCAGCCTATATTGGCTTCAGGTTTCACAGAGTGGTAGTCTAGGGCATTCAGACTTTATATGCCAGCTGCTTCATTAAGGGCCTTTCAAAAGGAGAATTGGAAAGTTTCGGGTTTTTTCCCTAGATTTAGTTGTCATAAAAAAATAGCTTCTACTACTTTCTTTCTTTCTTTCTTTTTCTTTTTCTTTTTGAGACCGAGTTTTGTTCTTGTTGCCCAGGCTGGAGTGCAATGGCGCAATCTTGACTCACTGCAACCTCCGCCTCCTGGGTTCAAGCAATTCTCCTGCCTCAGCCTCCAGAGTAGCTGGGATTACAGGCATGCGCCATCATGCCCAGACAACATTTTTTGTATTTTTAGTGGAGACAGGGTTTCTCCACATTGGTCAGGCTGGTCTCGAACTGGGTCTGCACAGACCATAAGGCCAGTCCAGATACAAGGGGAGGGGGAAAGAAAGATACTTTTTCACAGGGAACTAGCTAAGTCACATTAAGGAGCACCACTTGTGATAAGAAATATTTCTGCACCCATCTTTAGAATCACCATCTACCAGAAGGATGCTTAATGACACAATCAATTTATATTTCGGCAGAGTTCTTCATCCCATCACAGAATGTTAACTAAAAGTGTGTAGAAAGCTAGCCAGTCCAAGGAACACATTGAGAAGTACTGACCTTGATCCTAGAACACTACAAAGAATTCTAAATGTTTTGATAATCTTAATGAGATAATTTAACATACTCATTTTATGTTGGATTATATATTTATATGTAGAAAACATTTTAGGAAAGATATATTAGTAAATTTCTAGTAAATGTATACTCAAAATTGCATTTCTGAAATATATTTTTCCCAAATGAAATATTATTGAAAATTCGTCTTTGCTTAATCAAATTTTTTTTTTTTTTTTTTTTTTTTTTTGAGACGGAGTCGCTCTGTGGCCCGGGCTGGAGTGCAGTGGCCGGATCTCAGCTCACTGCAAGCTCCGCCTCCCGGGTTCACGCCATTCTCCTGCCTCAGCCTCCCGAGTAGCTGGGATTACAGGATCCCACCACCTCGCCCGGCTAGTTTTTTGTATTTTTTTAGTAGAGACGGGGTTTCACCATGTTAGCCAGGATGGTCTCGATCTCCTGACCTCGTGATCCGCCCGTCTCGGCCTCCCAAAGTGCTCAGGATTACAGGCTTGAGGCACCGCGCCCGGCCTTAATCAAATTCTTAATACTTAAAAAGCTGGATATGGATTTGTGAAAGCAACCTTCATTCTTCTTATAAAAGTATTCTTATCCTTCCATTTAATTTGAGCTTATGCTTACTATATGTTACTAAAATTGACAGAAATAGACAATTTTTATACAAAGATGTCTTAGGTCTAGTCGTAATGACCAAAACTATAGATCATAATCTCTCAAGTAATTTCAAAAGACTTCACTCGTGTGTTTGGTGTCTCAACACCAAAACGATAAGCTCTGAAAGAAAGTGAGCTGCCAATATCTGACAAATAATATTCCATAAAGTGAAATATTTTTACTTATAATAACTTGAAAAAATGAAAAAAAAATCCATTTAGTTCTTAGAGTGATCAATTGTATGTATATTTTCTATATTTCTATGCCACATGGGATGTTAGGAATTTTTAATTATATTGTGGATAGCTTTGAGATCTTTTTTAAATAAGTTGATTCACGAATAAATTTAAAGGAATACAAAGTTTAAAAACCTATAATTAAAATTGTTCTTGTTAGTAAACATCGAATAATAAGGTATTCAAATAAAACAATATTACATAAAGAATTATTTGAAATTTACATAGCATGTGATACACATATATAACCTTCCAAATGGTCTATGTGTCTGATTTCATTATATAATTTGAGGTTTATACATTCATTATATAAATGAAGATTATACATTCATTATGAGAGTAAAAACTATATATTAAAAGATTTCTGTTCAGAAAAAGACTAAGAAAGTTATATCAGGAATAATTTGTACGGTCATGTATTTCTGGGGCTCTCCATGAAGCACCAATTTAGCAATGCTTTCTCAAAATGCTGAATGACCAAAGCCATCACAGGATACAGAGGGAAAAGTGTGTCCTAAGAAAAGTGCTTTTTGAAAACATGTTTTAGAGGTCTATACCCTTGAATAAGAATTTTAGCTTGGAATACAGTAACTGTTTATTTATCATATATTTGCAGACCTGTGAATATAGACCTAGTGATGTTTTGTACTCTGGAAGAAGCATGTGGCTGCCACATCTTTATCTTTGTTTTGGTATTTGCCCTCTGGCTGTATTAATGGACATGGCTATCCAAGATGCTCCCACACACATGCCATTATTGACTAAATGGGTTTAAATATATACGTGTAAATTCCATAAAGAGTTGACTTTGTCTTCTGCAAAAATAAATGAGTAAAATGGTTCCCCAAATTTATTTTTTTCACTAATCACCTCCTATGGGCTTAATAGGAAAACAATAAGCTCTGAAAGAAAGTGGGCAAATAAACTGAAAAACAAAAAAAAAAAAACTTGGAAAAGCATAATATGTTCAAAAAATTCAAATTGTGTAGTATACGGGAACATGTCACTGCAACAGAAAGTTTGAAAGTTGTGATATCCGTGCAAGTCCTACCATAAATGCTAAGATGAGATGTAAGAATCAGAAATTTAACTAGAACGTTTGTAAGAGCCTCTCAAGCATTTGTTGTCTGGTAATGAGATTCCAGTGCTTATTTGCAGCAGTTTTGTGTTCCCAGAGCATAGAGAGTATGGTAACAGAGAATGAGAAGGTGAAACATACACCCACACACCAACCTGGCCATGTCTAAGCAGGACTCCTGTCAGTATTAAATTTAACAGGAGTAACACACAAATTCATGTGTAGGTATGATTACATTTAGAGGGCACTACTCTTAGCAATATGCTGTGATATGTGGCATGAAGGCTCACCAAAGAGGTCAGTGTCCTGTGAAAATACTATTTTACATGACAAAAAGGGATTAAGGTTGCAGAAGGAATTAAGCTTGCTAATCACCTGACTTTCTGAGATGAAAATTATTCTCATAATAATTTGATGCTGGGCCCAATGTGATCATTTTTTTAAAATTGGAAGACGGAGAAGAGTTTGACTCAGAGCAGTGTGATGTGAGAAAATATGGCTCACTGTTGCTGGCTTTGAAGATGGAAGGGAGTCACTAGCAAGGAATCATGGAAGCCTCTAGAATCAGGAAAAGGAAGGGATTGAACTCTCCCCGAAAGCCTAGGGAATGCAGCCCGTTGACGCCTTGATTTTAGCCCCGTGAAACCCATTCAGCACTTCTGATCTCCCTAAGTGCAATATAATAAAGTAGGGTGTGCTAAGCCCCTAAGTTTGTGGTTATATGTTACAGCAGCGATAGAAATCTAATAAATAGGTTTTGACTTATCCAGATACACTAAGCACAGACTGCATCCTTCTGCCCAGGCTGTGAATGACCCAACAAAAACTTAACGGACACCTTTTCTCCTTACTATTTCCCCTACTTCTTTAAACATTGTTTTGCCCTCATTTCTGCCATGACTTACCCTCTACTGACTTCCCCACAAACACATGAAAAGTCTGTTAGAATAGCCTTCTTTGTACTGCAGCTACTAGCCAGTTACGATTTTTGAATGTTTACGGTGTTGACTAAGAAAAAATCTAAAAAGCAAATGAAGAAGGAATACCAGGTATGAAAGTAAACTGCTACGAAGTCTGCCAGGATTTTACTTCTAATTGCAACAATAAAAATTGAAAGACTATGTTCATTCTGAAGAAAAAAATAAGTTTTTTCGCCACTACTACCAGAACCCAGCTGATTCTGGAAACTATAGAAGTGTGGAAAAAGAAATATAAAGGAAATATTTTTCTTTCCATGTGAGAGAATGTACAGAAATACAACACACACACACACACACTGAATTGAACAGAAATATTCCGGTGCCTACAAGCTTCCTGCAGGTTAATTCCCGCTGTGGTGGGAACTGGCCTGATTTGCACTGACATGCAATGCTCTTCATAGACAAATGCCTCCTGTAGAGAAGTGCCTTCAGGTTGCTCCTGTTTGGGACAGAACATTCTATTGCACATACTTGGTTACATCTTATTTATCGTTAGACACATTTTTAGATAGAAAACATTCTCCATTTCTATCATTACAACTTTTGTTGAGATTCCAAAATAAATTATCCATACTATCATACTCAGTCACAAACAATAAAAATGGTAGTATATTAAAAAACTAGGATACATGATGAATGACAATAAAAGACGAGAGTACTATTCTCATTAAATTCAGAGAGCCAGCTCTGGGACATGTCAGATGTGATATTTGATGACAATAACTGCAATTAATCTTGCATAAAAATTTGCCTAATCCTGTAATGTAGACACTTTTTTTTTTTTTAATCATCTAATAGCTTATTCTGAAGTGAAAAGAAAGCATTTGTCAACTAGGTCAAGGGGAGTAAGAAAATTGGAAATGTTAAAAAACATAGACAAAAAATGTATACAGAATAAAGCCACTAATTTTCAGCATGTTGTGACCCATTTGAAGATAGCTATTAAATAAGTTTAATTTCATTTAACTTTTAACTGATGTCAGCCTAACAATATATGTTAAAGTAACATGTAACTTGCTGTTCTTACACACACAAGAACATACATAGAAGTATACATATGCCATTTTTCAATGTTCTATAAGAACTATTATTTATATAGTTATAAGCTGATGTTAAATTATAAATGGAGAATGGTATTAACATATGTCATGATTTAAGACTATCTCTAAAAGCAGCATGATTGGCTAACCCATTTTAAAAATAATGTATCAGAGGCTTTCACATATGATTTAAGACTCACAGATATATTTTAGATTTGCAACATTATCAAGAAAGAAGCACCTTTTAAATAAATAATTAAACATTCCTCATTTGAAACATTGAGTATTAATGAGACACTTTGATTAATATTAAGAATAGGCATTTAATTTGTGAAGTACACCATATACACACAGCAACAGTGCACTAGTCATAGGTATACAACTTGATGAGTTTTCACAGTTTACATACCTACATAACACTGCACAGATATAATGGAGTAGGCAATGTTTTATATCATGCTTTTAAAGCAACAATAAAGTTTTGATTCTCCAAAGAGGAAAGAAGATAAAATCTATAATACATTAAATAAAATACCATTGCAACCTTATATAAATTGGAGAAAAAAGAAGAAGAAATGATATTCTTTTGAAAACAGTTATCTGAAAATAAAGCAGAGAGCCAGCCAAAGAAACTAGTGCAGATATGCTCTGAGCATTGACAGTTGTTAGACTAAACACCAGGGAACTGTTGATGGGGAATGTAGTGGATCTACTATGTTGAATATGAAGGAATCAACATGTATTTATGAAATGTGATATTTGTACTAAATTAGACAAGAAAGAGGACTCAAGAAAGGGTTCTCCATGAATGGAATTATTTGCGTTACAGATCAAATTTTAAGGTTGGCTTGCTGGTGTTGTTTAGAAAGCAGAATTCTAATATTATGAGAATTATTTTTGTTTTTTCTAGAGTACCTGAAAATTAAACATCAAGGAAAAACAGAGCTTACATTTAGAAATTGGAAGGAAATCTGTGAATCACAGGAATACTTTTTGATTTTTTTTAAACAGCTTCACATGAATTAACATCAAGTGAATTTGAAAAGCAGCCAAATAAAACCCATGAATATTATTTTGTTTTTTGTTGTTCTTTTCTTCTAAAAATGATGATTGGATATAAGTATAAATTCAGACTTCTCAACACTTAGCTCTCAAAGCGTGACCCCCAAGCAGTAACACACTCGGGCCAAGAATTTTGAATTGCTTTTATTTCTTTCAAAAAGATGGATTCTCTCAGAATATTCTTAGTCCATTCCCTTACCGTACAGTGACTAATTAATTACCACAGGAGCTTGTTTACCATCCAGTTTCCTTGACCTTACATTCAGAGACTCTGACTTGATAAACCTGTGTTGCAACCTGGAATTCTGAATTTGTAACATATATCCCCCAGGTAATTCTGTGGAGAATAATTCAGTTAGTAGTAACTAGTAGCAATAATTCAGAAATATAAGTACTTCGATTCATGGCATTGACTATAGATATCATTTCATAGCATTTAATGATTTGGCCAAAAGTTTTAATTGCATTGCTACTCTACAATATTTGTAAATATGCAGCCCAAGTATACACTATTTGAAGCTGCATTAATTCTTCCAACATATCATAGTGCTTTTAAATTTATTTTTAATTTAGCTAATGTTCTGTATCTCTGCTCTAAGGAGTTAAACATCGAGATAATCTGAAGTTACTGAATTACCAACAAATACCATGAACAAATTGAGTTTCCTCATAGACAGATGAGGCATAAATAAATGTTAACATTAACTTAATCATGGCCTATTTTATGCAAGATATGGTTCTAGGTGGAATAACGATTAAAAATGTATGTTCTACTGTTGGGAGTCACTCAAGATGGTGGCAGAAATATTAAAGGAAAATATTAGGAAAATTATAGGAAATAGTCATAAACCTTTTGGAAGGCCGAAAAGTTACATAGCTTGTAATAATTGAACAAGCTGAAGGCAGCCGCTTCTTACCTTTGAGCATTAGGTCATAAGGTAGATATCAGGGACAACAGAAGTTTCCCCAGTTGAGTCTGTTTACCCTACTTCCATTAACTAACCTTTCAGCCAGATGGCCCTCTTGGCGGGAGGTCGACTAGGGATATTGCCCCAGTGGAATTTACTTTAGGCCTTGGTAACTGAGCTTTAATCATTCATTCATAGAACTACTCTCTTAACCATGTTAATTATCCACAAGTGTGTTTACTCAAAACTTCTGTTGTTAATTGTATGCTAAATAAATGCCTGCAGTGGGAGCTGCTCAGGGTGGGCCACAGAGATAAACCTCTCTTGGTGTGCAGGCAGTCAGACACTCAACTGGACTGGAAAACTGAATATTTGTGTGTCCGTGTATGTTTTATTCATATGTCGTTTGGGTCAGGGTCTGAGGGCAGACCCCCGCAGCTAATGCCCACATGTGAGGAGTCTTACCTCATTCTACAATCCTATGAGGAGGGTAGTGTCATGTCAAGTGTAGAGTACGTGTGTGTGTCTATGCCTGTGACTGTATTACTCTAGTAAGGCCACAAAGTGCATCTGTTGAACAGATGATATTGAATTATAACAAAGTGACCTAACGTTTTCGTTCAGTAAAATAATCAGAAGTATAATGTTATGTAACATTATACTTATAAACTCTTTGCCAGGAAACAGGAAGATGAAAGAAACAGTCTGTATTGGGTATCAACTCTGGATCAAGCAGTTTTTATTGCTTCTCATATATTTATTATCTTCTTACATGTTACCACCCAACATCACAGCTTGTATTGGATAAATATTCTGAAAGAATGTGACTTAAGTGAGTCCCAAAGCCCCCAGATTACAAGACCACTTTTCAAGGCAATTAGCAAAGACACATCAAGGTGCAGAAACACCAAGTCCTTGTCTCTGTCTTAAGATACTTTTATTTTTTATGAGGGGAGACCAATAATAAGCAATAAAAATAGGTTGACCAGGCCCAGTGGCTCACGCCTGTCATCCCAGCACTTTGGGAGGCCGAGGTGGGTGGATCACCTGAGATCGGGAGTTCGAGACCAGCCTGACCAACATGGAGAAACCCCATCTCTACTAAAAATACAAAATTAGCCAGGCGTAGTGACGCATACCGGCAATCCCAGCTACTCGGGAGGCTGAGGCAGGACAATCGCTTGAACCTGGGAGGTGGAGGTTGTGGTGAATCGAGATCGCACCATTGCACTCCAGCCTGGGCAACAAGAGCGAAAATCTGTGTCAAAAAAAAAAAAAAAAAAAAAAAAAAAGGTAGAGACCGTATCATGTTAAAAGGTGATACATGCAATCAAAAAATAAATAAAGAGTAAATAAAGAGGAAAATCAAGGGGAAATTAGAGGCGAGGGACCACTGGAACGGAGGCACCTTGCCATATTAAACAAAGCGGCCAGGGCAGACCTTTTTCAGAAAGTGACTGGAACAAAGATTTAACAGAGGTAGAAACAGCCCATCGTATGTTTAGGAGGAGAACATTTCAGTAAGAGGAAGAAAAGCTGGAAGAGAAGCACCAGTATCAAATGTAACATGTATGCTGAAGGAACATCCAGGAAGTCAAGATGAGAGCAGGTCAGAGGGTTGAATCAGGCAATGATGGTTGAGCAGACCATCACCTGCATTCTGACTTTCACTCTGGGTAAGGGGCTAATGGTGAAAGTGCGGGAGCACAGAGGAGCTGTGATCTGGGCTATCATGTATAAGAATCCCTCTGATCTTGTTGGGCATAGACAACAAGAGTCAAGTGCAGAAGCACAGAGATCTGTTAATCGCCTACCTTGCCTACCTTTCAGGTTCTTCTGCTTGTTTCTTTTCTTCCTCCTGATTTCTTAATATTGAGGTCTCCAGGGTCAGACTTTGCTCTTCCCTTCTCCTGGCGCACTCACACTCTTGCTAACTTCATCCTGTTTCGTAGAAATAAACCATCATCTGATTGTTCTCAAATTCTTATTTCTATTGAGATGTCTCTTCCACATTCTAATCACATATGAACAATTTCTAGATTTCCTCCTAGAAGCCTCCATTTGGATTCTTAATAAAAGGTCCAAAAGTGACTTTCTCATCTTTCTCCTAAAACTTGTTTTATTGGCTGCCTTTGTTGTTTTTGGTGACCACAATCCCCCCCTTTCCTGTTGCCAGGCCACGAGGGGTAACCTAACAGTCTGGATTTTTTGTGGTGGTTGACAGAAACAGGAAAACATTATACCTAGAGAATTCAAGGAGAGTGGCCAGCCATGAGTGTTGGGGTGTGGGGATGCTAGTATTCTGTGACTCCCTTTTCCTCCTGATTATTCAGTAAAAGGCCAGGTAGGTGGTTCAGGGCTGTGTATGCTCCTTTTTAAACTTCTTCACCTCCACCTGGAGGCTTGTGCAAACAACAGGAAGCTTTTCAACTGTTTGTCCCTCAGGATGCCAAGTCCAGGAATGCAGCATCTCTTTTGTTCTTAAGACAGCAGCCAGAAAACTTGACATTTCTTTGTTTCTTTAGTTGGTTGCTTTATTAATCATACATGATGTGGCTGCTGTGGTGGTACATGGTTCTGCATTGTTTCTACACTGCTTCTAGTTATGGTCTAAGTCAGAAGGAGAGTGACATGTTTTTCTGCCCAGAATCTCTCTGACAAGTATATGGTGCATGATAGAATGGTCTCACCATAATCAGGAAAGCAAGATTATTATCCCTGTCCCCGAACACTAGCATAACGGTAGAAATTCTGTTGCAAAATTTCTACAGCATGTACTTTAACTACTCTACTGAAATGTATTTGGAAGTGATACAATCCTTTTTGTTTTCTAATGGAACTGTAAGGGTCCTAATCAGTTTATTCAGGCTTGACCTGTATAAAGACAAATAGTTTCTTCTAATCTAGTCAGACATAGGCAGAGGAATGGAACTGCAACTCTTCTCTCACCATATACAAAAATCAACTCAAGATAGATTAAAGACTTAAATTTAAGACTAAAACTATAAAAACACTAGAAGAAAATCTAGAGCAAACTCTTCTAACCATTGGTGTAGACAAAGAATTTATGACTAAGACCTGAAAAGAACAGGCACACACACAAAAAAACACCAAAAATAGACAAGTGGGATTTAATTAAATTAAAAAGTTCACCACGGCAAAATAAATAATCAACGGTGTGAACAGACAACCTGTGGAATGGAAGAAAATATTTACAAACTATATATCTGACAGGGAACTAATTCCCAGAATATACAAGAAACTCAAACAACTCAACATAAACCTCCAAATAATCTCATTAAAAGGCAGGCTAAAGACATGAATAGACATTTTTCAAATGACCAACAAGTATACGAAAAAATGTTCAGTTTCATAAAGCATCAGAGAAATTCAAATGAAAATCAAAAAAGACATCACCTTATACCGATAAGAATGGCTATGAATAAAAGGCAAAAAATAACAGATACTGGAGAGGATGCAGATAAAAGAAAACTGTTATACATGGTTTGTGGGAATGTAAATTAGTACACACTCTATAAAAACTGGGATTTCTCAAAGAACTGGAAATAGAAACATCATATGATCCAGCAATGCCAATACTAAGTATATCTCCAAAGGAAAACAAATTATTGTAGCAAAAAGATACCTGCACTTGTATGTTTAACACAGCACTATGCACAACAGTAAATATATGGAATCAACAACCTAAGTGGCCATCAAGGTGAAACTGGGTAAAGAATATGTGGTGCATGTATATACAATGAAATACTATTATTCGGCCATAAAAAGGAATAAAACCATGTCTTTTGCAGCAACACTGGTAGAATTAGAGGCCATTATCTTAGGTGAAACAACTCAGACACACAAAAACAAATACTGCATGTTCTCACATGTATACATAGGAGCTAAATAATGTGTACACGTGGAAGCAGTGTGTGGAATGATGGACAATGGAGACTCAGAGTAGGGGAGCTCGGCAGGGTGACGGATGATGGAAGGCTGCTTGGTGAGTATAATGTGCATTTCTCCAGTGATGAATGCACTGAAGGCCCTGACTTCACCACAGCGTAATATGTCATTGTAGCACAATTGCATTTGTATCCCAAATATATACAAAGACAACACACACACACACACAGACACACACAAAAGAAAAATCTAGGCAGAGAGACTGGGGAAATAGAAGATCCACATGACCCCAGGAAGAATTGGATTTGACTTTCCACACTCCTTGTCACTCATTGCATGACCTCGAGCAAGGTACTTCGCCTCTGACTCTCAGCTATGTGTCTACGCCTGGCAAAATGATGCCTGCCCTTTACAATTTTTTTCACAAGAGAATTTCAGATAGGAGTGTCTATAGGACATTGCTTTTAGATAAGAGGAATTGTGAATATAAGCATTGTCCTTCTCCCTCCTAACTCCAAACCTGATTTGTTATCTAACTTTAGTTGTTTCAGCCACCACAAGTGAGATTGGACTGACCAGCAAGAGCAAATGGAGATGCTTAGCCAGTGAAAACCAAATTTGGAGACACAGCCATGGTCAGGACAGTTTTACTGTCCACTTGCTTGACTTTCTTGTCATCCAGGTCTTCCTTGTTGTAAGACCAACAACCAATCAGGACAACAGGTCTTTTCTGTTGTAAGACCAATAACCAATCAGGGAAAAGATAATGAAGTAACATGTCAGTGCAGGCTCACTGCAGTGTTGTGTTTGGCTTATTCACACTTGCAATAGTCATTGCTCACAGAAGACTTACAGACCTCTAACCAGTTCCATTGCCCTGGACTTCAAATGTATACAGCCAAGGTAAGTACCTTCTTTAAATTCACCTTAAATTAAGCTATATAGTCACTTTATTTTCAAGCCAGATTTAACCCATATAGTGACTGTTCCACTATTAAATTGTTGTAGCATTTTGTAAAAAAAAGTTTTTGTTTTTTTTTTTTGCTTTCAACTTATCTTCTAATATCTTATTGAAATGGAGAACTGGGAGTCTTGCAGAATTATAGCATTTGAGATTTTGAGGGTGCAAGTCCATAAGACTTTATGGTTCTTGGCATTTTTATATGTATTTCCAAAAGAGAGTGAAAACAATTATGTCTAAGCTGTGCTATCAACACAGATGCCAATCTTGAGTATAAATTAAGGAGATAATGTTACTGCATGGGTGATAAGCTCTGAGAAGATCTCAGTCATATCATGAATCCCCAGTGGCTCTCATATATGTGAACTCTTAGTGGATGTTACACATATTTTGTCATTTTTTTTTTTAGCAAGTTATTTATATCATGATTTTACAAACATGAAAAACAGGGTGAGGCTAATATAGCAAACAAGCAACCCATTCTACTTTACTTCAATCCCCAAATGCCAGTAAAGTTTACTTCTCCTTTGACAGCTAGAAAATTGCAATTTGGAATGGAAAGCTTATCCCGGCAATAAAGATTGGCTAGTAAAGTTTTACAGAGAAATGAGAAATTTGGCTGCTGGTTGTATTTGAATCTTGTTGGAAAGGAGGCTCTCACCAGAAAAGATTGTGCCCTTGATGTGTTAAGCAGGCTGTCCACTTAACCCAAAGGTCTATTCAAACAGTTCAATCAAATTGTAAGTTGTCACAACAGCATCCAAATACATTAGGGCAATCCTGTTAACAGCTGAAAGACCTCGTCTAAGCACCGAGTTATGTTTATTCAGAAAAAAAGCTTCATTCCCAGCTGAGAAGCTGAAAACAGACCTCAGGTTAAAAAAGATAAGTTTTTAAATTGATTTTGGATTGTACTGATTCCAAATCTATGAACAGTGGCCCTCTAAGGCAGTGGTCTTCAAGATAGGGTCTGGTAAACTTGTTAGAAATGCAAATTTTTGGCCCTGCTCAGGCCCTGTTGAATCAAACTCTAAAGGCATGCCCAGTAATTTGCTTTTCAACAAAGCCACCAGGTAGTTCTGATTCAAACTGAAGCATAAGAAACACTTCTCTAGGGGTTCATATTTTTGGTGAAGCATTAAGAATGCTGTGTTCATTTTCACAGTGAAAATAAATTTTGCAAATTGAATTTATCATGATTATTGAATAGGTTACAATTTTTTAGAAATATCTTTTTTTTGTATAATTACTGAAATGCAAAGCTGAATACTACTGAATTAAATGTAACATTAATATGCATTGTTGGGATTGTTTACATCATCGTGGAAAGGAAAATCAGGTAAAGTATAAGCTGATCATTGTAATGTTGTTATTAGTAACAACAAGAAAAGAAATATGGGGGATAAATATCGCCTTCAAAAATGTGGGTGGTATTTCTTCACCAGAGAAAACGAAAATATATTACAAATCTATTTATATAGTAATTATGCCATCTTAATTCAGGTTGATTAACTCCAAGTAGTTGAATTAAGTCTGATAATATATTCTAAAATTTGTATTATTGGGTCAGCATAGAAAATAACCACTTCCACACTTCACAATGGAAAGGACCTCGTTGCTGGTTCCCAAGAGATCTGGGATGAGTCTCTGGCCTCCCATTACTGTGTGGGTGACTTTGGAAAACACCTTAACCTTTCTGAGTTTCTGAGGTTCAGGATTTTGAAGGTGTTTTGCTTTGTTTTATTTGAATATTGAGTTGATAAAACCAAACTTGCACAACTGGTATGAGCAGTCATGACAAAGGCAGTAAAGCACGCATCAGAGTAGCTTCTACACTCTGGCTGTGCCATTCATATTGCCTCTTCCTTTCACTTTACCAGTGTTCCTTATCCCTGTTGTACACTTGCCATCTGTGATGCAGATCTTTCCAGGCATCTCTGTCCTTTGGCTCAGGCCTAGCCCACCTCCCTCAGCTTTCCTCTGCTCCTTCCTCTATAATACACATTTCATCATGTGCAAACAATCATGTATCTTCAAACTTGTTCCTTATAATGATCATTTAATTTCCTCACCTTAATGAAGTATGATAACTCCACTTTGCTAGCAATTCTCTTCTCATGCCACAGAAAAGTCTTGGCGTAGTTCTAACGTATTCTCTTATCTAGGTCATCAATCATGATCACTCTAAAGCCTTCCTATTTAAAAATGAATGCAATGCAAGCATGCAAACTACTTAGATCCTCCTCTTCTTTTTTTAACCATTCACTTTATAAGTGTCATGGGGTACTTTGATTTTTAATCTAGTCTTCATCTCCTGCGGGTGTCCACACTCCCTAGGCAAACAATGTTCTCTAGTCGTCAGCTCGAATCTACTTTTGCCATATGTGACAGTCAAACTAGCTTTCACTTTGTTTCTTAACATATCCCTCAAGGTTTTCTACTTTTGTGCATATTTTCATGCCATATATTGAATACAAATGTCTTCATTTCTACAATATCCTCTAAAAATACTACCCATTAAAGCCCAACTCAAATGTCATAATCTCCTATCATATATCATCTGTTCATTCTCTTGATTTAAACTGTAACTGCTTTACAATATATGCTACTTATGATAATGTGTTTTGCTATCATCTCACAATTGAAAGTATGTATTTATTCCAAAATGCATGCCTCTGTCTCTTTCCCTCTGTGTCTATACTTATAGCTAAACATATCTATTCTATATACTTTATATAGAATTCAAATTATAAAATAGCTATAAAGATGTAGATGGAATACCACAGGTATATTTTCTAGCTATATATTTATGAAATTTATTGTATTCAAATGCATATGTGAATTTTTTTAATGTTCTGTAGAAGAACATTGGCACCATTTATTAGCCTTATAAGAAGAGAGCTCATTTAAAGACATTATAATCACAGAAAATGGAAAATAAAAGGAGTACTCCAAAAAGCATCTTTGTCATAGAGAGAGCTGATGACTTCTTACCAATGCACTCCCCTATGTGCTTAAAAAATTATTCAAAAGACTAAAAATCCCTGAGTCAATCACTAAGCATCTATTTTCCTTGTTGGATCTTGTTTTGTGATACCTGACTGGTATCTATAGGCTACTGCTAACTGCCAGGACTCTACCTGTCAGCATTGTACTAAATCTCCTATTTCATTTATACCTGGGCTAGTGGCTTAGTCTTTATGTTTACTTTGCTGAGCCAATGTATTTACATTAGTCAGACTGGAATTTCAACTGGTGACTCTGGGTCTGGCATTCATTATAGCTGACTTTCAAAGAGGTAATAAAAATTTTAATTTTCACTAAAATTTATATGATACAAATAAAAATATGTTAGAAAAAAACAAAAACAGGGGGACTTGTCATAATAGCTAACAAAATTTGTAATAATATGTAACAACTGATTTGTAAATACTAAATTTAAATTAATGTCAGATTATGGCAAACAATTTTTAATGTTTCTTACATTTTGGCTCACATCTATCCTCTTGAATATTTTTTCTCTTTCTCAGAAATCATACTGACTAAATTTAGAGACGAAATATTTGCTACTAATATAAAAATGCAATTGTTTTTACAGAATATATTATTTTCTGTATATTCAAAATACAGCCCAGGAGATTTAGGGGAATACTCTCCTTTCCTGTGTTCAACCTCCTGAAAAACAAAAGCAAACTAACAAAACCAACTTTAAACGAATAAAGCAGATGGATATATTTGACTTTCACAGCTTTTGACCATGTATTCATTTAAAAATTCATTTAGGTACAATTTTAAGATCTGATTTAATAATAAAATTGAGAGGAGGCGGAGCAAGATGGCCGAATAGGAACAGCTCCAGTCTCCAACTCCCAGCGCCAGCGACACAGAAGACCGGTGATATCTGCATCTTCAACTGAGGTACTGGGGTCATCTCACTAGGGAGTGCCAGACAATCGGTGCTGGTCAGCTGCTGCAGCCTGACCAGCGAGAGCTGAAGCAGGGCTAGGAATTGCCTCACCTGGGAAGCGCAAGGGGGAAGGGTATCCCTTTTCCTAGCCAGGGGAACTGAGACACACAACACCTGGAAAATCGGGTAACTCCCACCCCAATACCGCGCTCTTAGCAAACGGGTACCAGAAGAATATATCCCTCACCTGGCCGGGAGGGTCCCACGCCCACGGAGCCTCCCTCATTGTTAACACAGCAGTCTGCGGCGATCTAACGGCAAGGCAGCAGCGAGGCTGGGGGAGGGGCGCCCGCCATTGCTGAGGCTTAAGTAGGTAAACAAAGCCGCTGGGAAGCTCGAACTGGGTGGAGCTCACAGCAGCTCAAGGAAACCTGCCTGTCTCTATAGACTCCACCTCTCGGGGCAGGGCACAGCTAAAAAAACAACAGGGGAAGCAGCAGAGGCCTGAGCAGACGCAAACGACTGTCTGACAGCTTTGAAGAGAGCAGTGGATCTCCCAACACGGAGGTTGAGATCTGAGAAGGGACAGACCGCCTGCTCAAGTGGGTCACTGACCCCTGAGTAGCCTCACTGGGAGACATCCCCCACTAGGGGCAGTCTGACACCCCACACCTCACAGGGTGGAGTACACCCCTGAGAGGAAGCTTCCAAAGTAAGAATCAGACAGGTACACTCGCTGTTCAGCAATATTCTATCTTCTGCAACCTCTGCTGCTGATACCCAGGCAAACAGGGTCTGGAGTGGACCTCAAGCAATCGCCAACAGACCTATAGCTGAGGGTCCTGACTGTCAGAAGGAAAACTATCAAACAGGAAGGACACCTATACCAAAACCCCATCAGTACGTCACCATCATCAAAGACCAGAGACAGATAAAACCACAAAGATGGGGAAAAGGCAGGGCAGAAAAGCTGGAAATTCAAAAAATAAGAGCGCATCTCCCCCTGCAAAGGAGCGCAGCCCATCGCCAGCAACGGATCAAAGCTGGTCAGAGAATGACTTTGACGAGATGAGAGAAGAAGGCTTCAGTCCACCAAACTTCTCAGAGCTAAAGGAGGAATTACGTACCCAGCGCAAAGAAACTAAAAATCTTGAAAAAAGAGTGGAAGAATTGACAGCTAGACTAATTAATGCAGAGAAGGTCATAAACGAAATGACAGAGATGAAAACCATGACACGAGAAATACTGACAAATGCACAAGCTTCAGTAACTGATTCGATCAACTGGAAGAAAGAGTATCAGCGATTGAGGATCAAATGAATGAAATGAAGCGAGAAGAGACACGTTGTAGTAGGGATTAGGACTGAGATTTATTTGCATATTTTGTACTTCATTTTCCCCAAGATTAAGATTAATTTACAATGCTATTGTCTCTTTTGAGATATAGGATTTTATCTATATATATATCTGCCAAATAAAGCTTATTTATTGAGTTATTATTTGTGATCTATCTACTATTTTTTAAAATCTCCCCCTATAGGAATTTGTCAGTTTTTGAAATTCTGTCAATATTTCCTTTCTATAATTTTAGGGTATGATTCTTCAGGGTTTAAAATGAAGGATTATTATGTCTCCCAATTAGATGCCCTGTTTATCATCTATATAGTGACTGACTATAAATCATGACATGTTCTGTATTAATTTCTCTTTTGTCTGATAGTCATACACTATTATGACTTTTTTGAGAACAGTATATTGATGGAATAATTTATCCATCCTTTTAAGTTCAGCTTTTCTGAATTACTATGATATATGTGGATCTTTTATAAAGACTATACAGTGAAATTTTAATTTTTTTACTTCTGGAATTTCAGTATTTCACGTAAGTTAAATCAGTTTTTATCTATTGTGATTACTAATGAGTTTTTGTTTTCTTGTCTTTCAAGTTTTCTTTGCTTTCTCTCTTTGTTATCTAGTATATAATTTAAAAAATTGTTTCTTCTCGACTATCTTGTTAATATTTTAGTAGTTACTTTAAATTTTAAAATCCACACTTGAGTCAATAAATGCTGTTTAATTTAATAATTAGACCAAAAATTGGGCATCATTACTAGTATTTCAAAATAATAAGAGCTATTTATGACAAACCTACAGCCAATATCATACTGAATAGGCAAAAACTGGAAGCATTCCCTTTGAAAACTGGCATAAGACAAGGATGCCCTCTCTCTGACCACTCCTATTCAACATAGCATTGGATGTTCTGGCCAGGGCAATCAGGCAAGAGATAGAAATAAAGGCTATTCAAATAGGAAGAGAGAAAGTCAAATTGTCTCTATTTGCAGATGATATGATTGTATATTTAGAAAACCCCATGGTCCCAGCCCCAAATCTCCTTAAGCTGATAAGCAGCTTCAGCAAAGTCTCAGGATACAAAATCAATGTGTGAAAATCACAAGCATTCCTATACATCAATAATAGAAAGCCAAATTATGAGCAAACTCCCATTCACAATTGCTATAAAGAGAATGAAAAACCTAGAAATACAACTTATAGGGGATGTGAAGGACCTCTTCAAGGAGAACTACAAACCAATACTCAAGGAAATAAGAGAGGACACAAACAAATGGAAAAACATTCCATGCTCATGGATAGGAAGAATCAATATCGTGAAAATGGCCATATTGACCAAAGTAATTTATAGATTCATGCTATCCCCATCAAGCTATCATTGACTTTCTTCACATAATTAGAAAAAAAAAACTACTTTAAATTTCATATGGAACCAATTAAATTTCATATGTCTTGCCCATATAGGCAAGCCAATCCTAAGCCAAAAAAACAAAGCTGGAGGCATCACGCTACCTGGATTCAAACTACTGCAAGGCTACAGTAACCAAAATAGCACGGTACTGGTACCAAAACAGAGACATAGACCAATGGGACAGACGAGGCCTCAGAAATAACACCACACATCTACAGCCATCTTATGTTTGACAAACCTGACACAATCAATCAATGAGGAAAAGATTCCCTATTTAATAAATGATGTTGGGAAAACTGGCTCGCCATATGCAGAAAACTGAAACCGGACCCCTTCCTTACACCATGTACAAAAGTTAACTCAAGATGGATTAAAGACTGTGATGTAAAATCTAAAACCATAAAAACCCTAAAGAAAGCCTAGGCAATACCATTCAGGACGTAGGCATGGGCAAAGACTTCAGGACTAAAACACCAAAAGCAATGGCAACAAAAGCCAACATTGACAAATGGGATCTAATTAAACTAAAGAACTTCTGCACAGCAAAGGAAACTATCATCAGAGTGAACAGGCAACCTACAGAATGGGAGAAAAATTTTGCAATCTATCCTTCTGATAAAGGGCTAATATCCAGAATCTACAAGTAACATAAACAAATTTACAAGAAAAAAACAAATAACCCCATCAAAAAGTGGACATAATATATTAACAGATACTTCCCAAAAGAATATATTTATGTGGTCAACAAACATATGACAAAAACTTTATCATCACTGGTCCTAAGAGAAGTGCAAATCAAAACCACAATGAGATACCGCTCACTGTAGTTAGAATGACCATCATTAAAAAGTCAGGAAACAACAGATGCTGGAGAGGATGTATAGAAATAGGAGTGCTTTTACACTATTAATGGGAGTGGCAATTCCTTAAGGATCTAGAACCAGAAATACCATTTCACCCAGTAAATCCATTACTGGGTATATACCCAAAGGATTATAAATCATTCTACTATAAAGACACATGTACAGGTATGTTTATTGTGGCACTATTCACAATAGCAAAGACTTGGAACCAACACAAATGCCCATCAATGATGGACTGGATAAAGATAAAGAAAATGTGGCCCATCCATATATACCATGGAATACTACACAACCATAAAAAAGGATGAGTTCCTGTCCTTTGCAGGGACATGGATGAAGCTGGAAACCATCATTCTCAGTAAACTAACACAGGAACAGAAAACCAAACACCACATGTTCTCAGTCATAAGTGGGAGCTGAACAATGAGAACACACGGACACAAGGAGGTAAACATCACACACTGGGGCCTGTCAGCGGGTGGGGTTTTAGGGGAGGGATAGCATTAGGAGAAATACCTAATGTAGATGACAGGTTGATGGGTGCAGCAAACCATTATGGCACGTGTATACCTATGAAACAACCCTGCACGTTCTGCACATGTATCCCAGAACTTAATGTATAATTTTTAAAAAAAAGAATTACAAGTAGGAATCAAGTTAGTCTGTCAAACCATACTTCCTCCTCACTATGTGATACCTTGCTACTTAGGAATTGTTATTTCCTAAGCCCATATATATATTTAATCTTTGCCTTCTACAGATACATAGAAGAAAGCAAGGTTTTTTTCTGTTTTTTTTTTTTTTTATGATTTGTTTTCTTTTAGAGATGGGGGTGTCTCACTATGTTGCCCAGGCTATTCTAGATCTCCTGGGCTCAAACAATCCTCTCACTACAGCCTCTCAAATGCTGAGGTTACAGGCATAAGCCATCATGCCTAGCTGACAAGAAGTTTTGATTAAGTGTCTACTCCATGCTAGACATTGTACTATGCATTCTTCTTACCCTATCCTTTATCAAAGGAAGTTATTGAAATAGTGTCCTTTTCAATACAATATTGTAACAATTATTATTTAATTCATTTTCCTTTGCTTATGCAAATTATACTAGAACTACATTATACTGTCAAATCATACTGAGCATCTAATAAACTAAACAATCCTGCTGTTCTTAATATAACTTTCACTATTCTTTATTGCATAATCAATTCTTTTGGTTTGTTTGAGATGGAGTTTTGCTCTTGTTGCCCGGGCAATGGTACAATCTCGGCTCACTGAAATCTCCACCTCCCAGGTCCAAGCAATTCTCCTACCTCAGCCTCCCAAGTAGCTGGGATTACAGGCATGTGCCATTACATCTGGCTCTTTTGTACTTTTAGTAGAGATGGATTTTCTCCATCTTGGTCAGGTTGGTCTCGAACTCTTGACCTCAGGTGATCCGCGCACTTCGGCTTCCTGAAGTGCTGGGATTACAGGCATGAGCCGCTGCACCTGGCCAGCATAATCAGTTCTTTTTATCAAATACAGAGATTCATACTTACAGGTAAAACAATTTGTATTTTCCCTTGCCTATTTTTTGTTTGTTTTTGAGATAGCTTAAATTACAAATTTTTAAAAGTCATATTAACCATGGTTTCTAACACTTAATCATTTAATGTTTTGATTGGCATCCCATTTCTAAGTTCAAGTATTTGATTAAAATGTTACAGTAGATAGAACATAATCTAAGCACTTTTTTCTTCAACATACTACCAGAAAAAATCTATCTGTGCTAACTTTGGCCATTACTGCTAGTGAAAACTTAATTTTGTCATCTATAATATTATTATGTACAAAATCATGTTCTGAGGTTAATTTTATTCTGAGAAATATACTAGTGCTAGTTCTAAAAACTTTTAAACAAACTCATTAAGTAGAAACTATTATACACACTTTGCATATGAGGTAAACAAACTTTAGAAAGCAGAGCTAATTTTCATAATGACACAGAACTGTTAAATTGTAAAGCCAGAAATCAAACTCGCATGTGTCTAAATGGAGAGTTCCACTGTTTAGCTCCATGCTACAAATATTTCTGTGGTTTTCCTTGGAATCAACATCAAACTTGTCAGTCTGTGTAGCTTCTGAAATCTACTATGATTTATATCAAAATGTCATGGCCACGAATTAATTTATCAGTATTTCATAACATTTATTAACAATGAAACTTTGATTCCGACTATAGAAATCCTCTGGAATCTAGACTGTGATTCATGTGCTTATAGCAATTTGAACATACTGAAAGTAGCTACGTTATTTTTACTCTATGTTGGCTTATCTAGGCTTTCAACAATCCCTTAATATTATAAATGTTAATGATAAGCATTTTTACAGTTAAAAATGACTATAAAAAACAGAGATTGAGACATTGAAAAGTTCTGCTTTTTCTCTATCATCTGTTAATATAAAAATATTACCCACATCCAAGAAATATTTTACATTTCCTTTTTCTGCTTCCGATTTTTTCCTCTTTAGGATTTTTCTAGTTACCTTCTACTGCTTCTTATTACATACTTGTGAAAGGACGTTCCTCGTTTTTAGTGTTTTCCATTAAGTGTAGCACATCCGGAAATTTATTCTTCTTCATAAAATTATATACATTCATGCAACTTTAAAACATTTTTTAATTGTTTTAGAGACAGAGTCTCATTCTGTCACCCAGGCTGGAAGGCAACAACACTGTCATAGCAGCTCACTGCAGCCTTGAACTTCTAGGCTCAACCAATCCTACCTCAGCCTCCCAAGTAGTTACAACTACACGTGTGCACCACTACACCTGGCTAATCTAATTGTTTTTGTCTCGCTATGTTGCTCAGGTTGGTCTCGAACTTCTGGCCCCTATTGACTCTGTTATCTTTAACTCCTAAAATGTTGAGATTACAGGAGCGAGACACTGCACTTAGCCTCATGCAACTTTTTAATCATCTTTTTTGTGCAATTCAATCTTTTTATTATGAGAAGGATATTTATGCATATAGATTAAGACATAGTTTAGATAATGCTATACCAAGCATTAATACTGCTTTTGTATTATTTAAAACAGAAGAATGTGCCCTCTGAGCAGACAAAACACAAGAGCTACCCCTTTTTCAGAGCTGATGCTGCTTCTCTTAGGGTAAGTTGCCTAGAGAGCATTATCTGGATGCCTGTCCCAAGTCCACCCCTGGCTAGATAGCAGCCTGCACATTCTGGTGCTTTCTATAATTTTTATTTTTTCAGAGAGTCGATCTTCTTATGGGTTTACATAGTAGTTCAGACTTTTCCTATCATAGAATTTTTCATAACAATTACCTAGATTTGTAACTTTATGATGTCAGGGAGTAGTCATATCTTGCTTACCATTGCATACCTGCAAATAAGATACTCTGTGGAACATATATTGTTATTTACAACATGCATTAATATTTTAAATAAGGACCAAATTAGTACTGACATATCTGGTAAACTCAAATTACTTATTATGTCCAAATTATTTTCTAACTCACATTAAAATTCAATTCATGACTTCTTTGATATATATACCAACAAACTATATGATTTACTATGTTATCATTTATCAGGAAAGAATGACATTGCCAAAATGGTGGAATAAAAGCAATACAGCTTCACTGTCCCCAACAGAAAACCAACAACAATTATCCAGTGCAAAAATTATCACCAACAATATCCCAGAACTCACAATTTAGTCTGAGATGAATCCTGGAGCCACAGAGAAGTGAAAAACTATGAGCAGAAGATAGAAGAAATGGACTTCTCTATTTGCAGTGCCTCTCCCACCAACAGTAAGGCACCATGCAGAAAAGTCTCTTGGATTCACAATTTCCATACTGGATGAAGAGAGATAGATGCAGACACCCATTTCGCAGTCATTTTGGTCTATACACAGGAAAACCATTCCCACCTCAATCTGTGGGAAGACTTGTGATTGCCTGAGGGAGAGGGCAGTTGGAGACAGACAGTGGAGGTAGGGCTAGTAGCCCCAGGAGATGAAACTCAGACAAATAAAATGTCAAATCAGAGAGGTGGTTAAGCGGCATTATTCTGTGAGAGGCACGCTCCATGGGCCATCTGGACAAGAACCCCTAGCCAGTCTCCCCACACAGCTGGAAGATGCCCTTTGGGACCCCACTCATTTGGGACAGACAGGTCTTCAAATTTTTGCTAGAGCTGTGGCAATACTGGGTTAAGTTGCCACCTAGTGGCAAAAAGAGGGAGTGGCCTAGAGCTAAAGGGATCAATATGCAAACTGCACAGAATCTTTAAACACACATATGTTAGAGAAACCAAACCAGCCCAAGAAGCAAATAGTAGAATAAATAACTAATCATTCAATGCAAAAAAGTAGACTTACATCTGTAAGAAATGATGACAGCAAACTAGGAACCTCCCCAAATGGACAAAGTAGGGAACTAGCGTCTGATTCCAGCAAGATGGTGACATGAGCTTTCAGATCAATAATTTAAAATAAGAGTATTGAGGAAACTCAGTAAAATCCAAGATAAGGCAAACAAGCAATTTGGAAGTTTATCAGAGATTAACAAAATAAAAAGCAAACAGAAATCCTAGAACTAAGAAATACATTGACTGAAATAACAAATGTATCAGAGGGTCTCAAAAACAGAACCAATCAGAAAAAAGATTTTGTGACTTCAGAGGAAGAACATTTGAAAATATGCAGTCAAAGGAGAAAAAAGAAAAATAATAATGAAAATGAATTAAAAATGTCTACAAAATCTAGAAAGTCACCTTAAAAGAACAAATCTAAGAGTCATTGAACTTAGGGATTTGAAAAAAAAGAAAGTGGTAGAAAGTTTATTAAAAAAAAAAAAAAAAAAAAAAAAAAAAAACAGAAAACTTTCACACCTAGAGAAAGACATAAATATTCAAGTACAGGGAGGCCAAAGATTACCAGACCAATTCAGCCTATGTAACACTACCCCAAGGCATACAATAATCAAACTCTCAAATATCAGGTCAAAACATATTCAAAGGCATCAATGGAAAAGAAGCAAATAACATATAAAGGAGCTCATTTGTCTGGCAGCAGAATTCTCATCAGAAACCATACAGGGAAGGAGTGAGAGGATGATACATTCAAACTGCTGAAGAAAAAACTGCTAACTGAGAATAAATTATCCAACAAAGCTATCCTTCAAACATGAAGAAGAGATATTCTTCTAGACAAATGGAAGCTAAGGTAATTCATCACCACCTGATCTGTCTTATAACAAATGCTACAGAGAGTTCTTCAGTCAGAAAGAAAAGGATGTTAACATGCAACATAGAAAATCATCTGAAGGTCTAAAGCCTACTGGTAAAAGTGAGTACATAGACAAATTCTGAATGCTTTATTGCTGTAACTGTGGTATGTAAACCACCATACCTCTAGTATTAGCACACAATGCAAATGTATCAAAAATTACTAGAATGATTTGTTAAGAGATAGGTGAATATAAAAGTACGTAAATTGAGATTAAAAAACATCAAAAAGTTGGAGGATGGAGTTATAGTATAGAGTTTTTTAAGTTTATTCTCTGCTTATCATTAAAAAATAATTTCAAATTTTATTTTAGATTTACAGAATACAAGTGCAGGTTTGTTACATCTGTATGTTGCATGATGCTGAAGATTGGGGTATACTTAATCCAGTCACCCAGGTAGTGAGCATAGTACCCAAGAGTTAATTTTTCAACACTTGTCCTCTTCTCTCTCTTTCCCTAGTTGTCCCCAGTCTCTATTTTTGTCATCTTTATGTCCATATTTACCCAATGTTTAGGTACTACTTATAAGTGAGAACATGTGGTATTTGGTTTTCTGTTCCTAGGTTATTTCACTTAGGATAATGGCCTTCAGTTCCATCCATGTTACTGCAAGGGACATGATTTTTTTCTATTTTATGGCTGCTTATTATTCCATGCTGTGTATGTACCACATTTTCTTTATCCAATCCACCTTTGATGAATCCTAAATTGATTTCGTATCTTTGCTATTGTGAATAGTGCTGCAATGAACATATGAGTGCATGTGATTTTTTGTGATTCTTTTTCCTTTGGATATATACACAGTAATGGGGTTGCTGGGTCAAATGGTAGTTCTCTTATTTTTTTGAGACGGAGTCTGGCTCTGTCGCCCAGGCTGGAGTGCGGTGGCCGGATCTCAGCTCACTGCAAGCTCCGCCTCCCAGGTTCACGCCATTCTCCTGCCTCAGCCTCCCAAGTAGCTGGGACTACAGGCGCCTGCCTCGTCGCCTGGCTAATTTTTTGTATTCTTTAGTAGAGACGGGTGTGGGGAAAAGAAAGAGAGATCAGCCTGTTACTGTTTCTATATAGAAAGAAGTAGACATAAGAGACTCCATTTAGTTCTGTATTTGAAATACTGTTAATCTGTGACCCTACCCCCAACTTTGTCCTTGCAAGAAACATGTGGTGTGGTGACTTAAGGTTAAAAGGATATTGGGCTGTGCAGGATGTGTCTTTGTTAAACAAGTACCTGAAGGAAGCTTGATGGTTAAAAATCCTGCCCCTCCGTGGGCAATGGAACATCTCCGGGTAATACCCATTGTGTGCCTTGTTTACTGAGTGAGGAGAAAACCGCCTTTAGGAATAAGGTGGGGCTTGCTGGAGCAATACTGCTAAAAGGTTTATGGAGATGTCGCATATACATCTCAAGGCACAGCATTTTCCTTTAAACTTATTCATATTACAAGGATTTTTTCATATGTCTTACTGCCGATTTCCTCCCTACAATAATCCTATTGTCCAGCCACTCCCTTATCCTTTTAATGACTAAGATAATTCTCAATAAATACTAAGGGAACTCAGAGGCCGGTGCTGGCATGGGTCCTCTGTAAGCTGAGTGCCGGTCCCCTGGGCCCCGCTTTTCTTTCTCTACACTTTGTCTCTGTGTTTTATTCCTTTTCTCAAGTCTTTCGTTTCCACCTAACGAGAAACACCCACAAGTGTGGAGGGGCAGGCCACCCCTTCAGACGGGGTTTCACCGTATTAGCCAGGATGGTCTCGATCTCCTGACCTTGTGATCCGCCCGTCTTGGCCTCCCAAAGTGCTGGGATTACAGGCTTGAGCCACCGCGCCCGGCCTTGGTAGTTCTCTTTTAAGTGCTTTGAAAAATCTCTAAAATGCTTTCCACAGTGGCTGAAGTAATTTCACTCCCACCAACAGTTTATAAATGTTCCCTTTTCTCTACAGCCTCGCCAACATCTGTTGTTTTTGATTTCTTAATAATAGCCATTCTGACTTGTGTGAGGTAATTACTTATTGCAGTTTTGATTTGCATTTCTCTGAAGATTAGTGATGTTGAACATATTTTTATGTTTGTTGGTCACTTGTATGTCTTCTTATTAAAAGTGTCTGTTCATGTTGTTGGTCCACTTTTTAATGAGGTTATTGCTTTTTTTCCTTGTTGAATTGTTTAACTTTGTTATAGATTCTGGATATTAGATCTTTAATGGATGCATACTTGGTGAATTTTTATCCCATTCTGCATGTTTTCTGTTTATTTTGTTGGTAGTTTCTTTCTCTGTGCAAAATCTCTTTAGTTTAATTAGGTCCCACATATCAATTGTTGTTTGTGTTGCAATTGCTTTTGAGCACTTAGTTATAAATTTTTTCCCAACGCCAATGTCCAGAGGTTTTCTCCTAGGATTCTTATAGTTTGAGGGCTCACATTTAAATCTTTAATCCATCTCGAGTTAATATTTGTATATGGTAAAAGGGGGGAATTTAGTTACATTTTTCTGCATGTAACTAGTCAGCTATCCCAGCGCCATTTATTTAGTAGGTGGTCCTTTCTTCATTGCTTATTTTTATTGACTTCATTGAAAATCATATGGCTGTAGGTGTATGGCTTTGTTTCTGGGTTGCCTATTCTGTTGGTCTATGGTCTATTTGTCTGTTTTTGTACCAGAGTACCATTTTGTTTTCATTATTGTAGCCTTATACTTTGAAGTCAGGCAATGTGAAGGCTCTGGCTTTGTTCCTTTTGCTTAGCATTGCTTTTGCTGAATTCAGCTTTTGTTTCTTTTCATTCTTTGTGATCAACATTATTTTCTGTTTAAAATAACTTTTTATAACTCTGAGATGTTTTTTGTAAGCCTCCTGGTAACTACAACGGAAAAACACATAATGGATATGCAAAAAAAAAAAAAAAAAAAAAAAAAAAAGGAATTGAAACATACTACAGGAGAAAATCACTTAATCAAAAACAAAACAAATCACTTAATCAAACACAAAACAAATCACTTAATCAAACACAAAACAAATCACTTAATCACAAATCAAAAACCATGTTAAGAAAGAGTTACAAAACTACCAAAAAAATAACAAAATGGCAGTAGTAAATGCTTGCCTATCAATAATAACATTTAATATAAATGGACTAGGTTTTCCATTTAAAAGACAGACTGACTGAATGGATTTTAAGAAAAAGATCCAACTGTATGCTTCCTACAAGAAACTCACTTCACTGTAAAGACATACAGAATGAGAGTGAAGGTATGGAGAAAGATATTTTACACACATGAAAGTCAAAAAACAGTAGGAGTAGCTGTGTGTATATCAGATGAAATAGACTTCAAGTCATATGATTATTAACCAGAATGAGATATTTTGTTTTTGCCTAGACAGAAACATTCCACCTTCACTATATGATGCACATACTTTACAATCAAAGTTAGAATAGAAAACGGTTTTTGTTTTTATATGAATGCTCTAAGATGTTGTTTTTTAGAACATTACATTTTTTAAAAATTTTAACTAAAGTCACTAATTGCTACTTGATCTCAACCCCTTGTTCAATGATGGGCACATACAAATTGCTACTCTTGAAATTTTTTCTATGAAATTATTTTGACTTATTTCCTCCCATTGGTTTACTTCAATTCCCATACCCATACCTAAAAATTATACTCACTTCTTTTTATTAGAATGCATGACATTTCTTATTTTAAATAGACTTTATTTTTAGAGCAGTTTTAGGTTCACAGCAAAATTGAGTGGAACATAAAGAGGTCTGTCATATGCTCCCTCCCCCTACACATACATAGCTTTCCCTATTATTGACATCCCCCACCACAGTGGTACATTTGTTACATCCAATGAACCTTCATTAACACATCATTATCACCCAAAGTCCACACTTTATGTTAGGGTTCAGTCTTAGGGTTGTACATTCTATGGTTTTAAATAAACATATAATAACATATATCCATATTTATAGTAGCATACAGTGAAAAAAATATGTTCAGGTTAATTAATCAGCACTGTATACCTTTATCAGCTGTTAAATAACAACCACAAACAATGACAGGTTTTCAGTCTCCACCTATTGAGAGTTGAAGCCAGCTGGGCTTCTGGGTCAGGTGGGGACTTGGAGAACTTTTCTGTCTAGCTAGAGTATTACAAACACACCAATCAGCACTCTATGTCTAGCTAAAGGATCGTAAATGCACCAATCAGCCCTCTGTAAAAACGCACCAGTCAGTGCTCTGTGTCTAGCTAAAGGATTGTAAACACAACAATCAGCAGTCTGTAAAATGGACCAATCAGCACTCTTTAAAATGGACGAATCAGCGCTCTGTAAAATAGACCGATCAGCAGGATGTGGGTGGGGCCAAATAAGGGAATAAAAGCTGGCCACCTGAGCCAACAGGGGCACCCTTCTTGGGTTCCCTTCCACCCTGTGGAAGCTTTGTTCTTTCACTCTTCACAATAAATGTTTCTGCTCCTCACTCTTTGGGTCCACAACACCTTTAAAAGCTGTAACACTCCCCACAAAGGTCTACAGCTTCACTCCTGAAGTCAGCAAGACCAAGAACCCACCGGAAGGAAGAAACTCGAAACATATTGGAAGGAACAAACTCTGGACACGCCATCTTTAAGAGCTGTAACACTCACCACCAAAGTTGGCAGCTTCATTCTTGAAGTCAGCGAGACCAAGAACCCAATAGAAGGAATAAATTCCGGACACACTATGATGCTGTGTTTTCATTAAGTTTGCTGTACACTGTATTTTTTCCTTAGGTGAGAAGAAGAAACATCAGAAGCAGTTAAGGAAACAGAACTTGGGTTCTCTATGGAAGAATAGGCATTCAGCTGGATGGTTTTTGAAAAGAGTTTGCTGTAGAGTCATCTGCAGTGACTTTTGTCTTAGAAGTCTTTGATTTTATGCACTCACATAAAATCTTGTTTCTTGTTCTGTTATAAATGTACACTGTTCCAGTCCTTCAATAAGCCTGTCACATTTTTATCATGTCTAAAGACACTTTTTCTGCAGTGTTAACAATGTCATCTTCATCGTCACTAATGTCATTAATTCATTAATTCAGAACAATATTTGGCTATGTTTCAATAAATGGACAACTGGGGCCTCATTATCAATGTTAAAACATTTCCAATATTTACTTATTCCAGCTTGCTGACAGACTCTGAGGGTATATTTTTGCATGTGTAGGGTCATATTTTTTTCTTTTGACATACAGAATTCTTCAAAATCACCAATTTGTGTATCATCAACCTTGAACATAATTGCAGGTCAGAGATTGTGTCAGGCATACACTACTGTCTTCAGTCACTGTGTTCCAAGTGTTGCAAAAATATATACAGAATCTTTTATGCTAAATTTCTTTGGAAAACTTTCCACAAATACACCTCTATTCAGAGTAGCTAGCATTTTATTCAGAAAAGTGTATATATATATAATTACTCCTCATTGCTGTAAGAATACCCTGGTCACATGGCTAAATTAATGAAGTCACAGTTGAGGGAAAGTATTGGCAAAAACTGCAATTAGTTTTGCACCAACCTAATACATGCCATAAATATTACTTTTGATAATTTCAGCTGGAGAATGAGCAGAAGAATTGTTAAGGAATAACAACATCTCACAGTTTCCATATAGTTCATTTTATTTGAAGTGAGCATAAGCCACTGGTAGGAAATGTTTGGGAAACCAATCAGAAAAGATGTCCTTGGTAATCCATGCCTTTTTGTTAACGTAATAAAGACCTGCTATGAAATTCACTCCTTGAAAATAGGAATCAAAGCAAGTTTACGTCCATGCGTGCCTACTACATTAGTACATCCAAAGACAATCTTTATGCACTTGGCATCCTTAATTCCTGTAAGGGCCATCTTATAAGCTGTAATCAATGTCTTTCTGGGGCAATAACACCAAAATGGTGATGATTTATCAGCACTACAGACTATTCTAATGCCAGATTTTTCATCAGTGATGATTTTGGCAAACTCATAAATTTCTCCACTGCTTCATGTTTAACAGATCTGTTATCACCACAAATCATCAAAAAATTGATGTCATGCCTTTTCTTACATTTCTACAATCAGCCTGGTAAATACTTATAATTCTCTTCGGTTCTCAGTCCATTATGACATATGATTCTTGCATGATCAGCATACCATCAGCTGGCCTGTGTTCAGTGCTGATGGATACACACTCTCAATACACAATCAAGATCCTCATTTTTATCTTTATGCAGTGTTTTTCTATTTTAATGAATTTCTGTTCATCATTTTCAGCATAGAACTTCAACAGTTTTTCCTTCTGATTCTTCAGGTCATATATGGTGGCCATTCAAATATCAAACTCTTCTGTAAGATATTTTTCAATTACAACATTGTCCAGTTTTCTCCAATAGCTAGAAATTTTGTGGCTTAGATAAAAATAAATGCTTCCTTTGTTTTCTTACCACTGTTACTCATTGGGGTATCGGCAGGTCTTTTTTAACATTTTCAAAAATACCTTTACTTTACATAACAGAATAAGAAAAAAAAAAAAACATAATGAGTAATGTATGTAGGCTTTGGCCCCATGTGGGGTATTGTAGGGAACATGACTTTGACATATTTGGGCCTGGACAAACATGAGTTTTCACTCTTTGTGGGTGTGATTTTGTCAGGAAATCTAAGCATGCACACAAAGACATAAGAAGCTAAAGAGAGCTGGTAGGGTTCTTTTTCCCTTGGGAATGCCAAATAAACTATACATTGTGCACCAGTGTTTTGACTGCAATCTGTCACATGAGGTCAGGTGTGACTTTTTCCAGTTTTGGTGTCATGCCAGCACTCAAAAGGTTTTGAATTTTGGAGCGTTTTATATTTTGGATTTTTGGATTAAAGATTTTCAACCTGTATCTTCTTTGGTGAAGTGTCTGTTAGGGTCTTTAGCTCACATTTTCATGGAATTGTTTGTTTTCTTGTTGTTGAGTTTTAGGACTTACTTGTATAATTTGGATAACAGTCCTAATACTTTGCTTGTTTGTTTCCAAGTATTTACCCCTAGTCTGCAGCTTGTTTCTTCATTTTTTGACAGTATCTTTCACAGAGCAGAAATTTCTCATTTTAATTAAATCCAGCTTATCAATTACTTTTTAATGAATGATGCCTTTGATGATATATGTAGAAATTTGTCACCAATTCAAAGTCGTCTAGATTGTCTCATATGCTTTTAGTTTTCTAGTTTTGCATTCTACATTTAGGTCTAAGATTCATTTTGAGTTAATTTTGTCAAACGGAACGTATATTTTTAAATTCTTTTTTTCTTTTTTCCTGCATGAGGATGTTCATTTCTTCCAGCATCAATTATTTAAAAGACTACCTTTGCTCCATTACGTTGCTTTTGTTCCTTTGTTAAAGATCAGTTGACTATATTTATTAGGTCTGTTTCTGGGATCTTTATTCTGTTCTACTGAGCTGTTTGTCTACTCTTTTGACAATACCACACTGTCTTAATTATGGCAGTTTGTAATACATTTTGAAGTCAGATAGTGTCAATCCTTCACCATTTTTTTCTCTTTCAATATTGTATTGTCACTTCTTTCTGGGTATCTTACATCTCCCTATAAACATTAGAATCAGTATGTTTATATGTACAAAATAAGTTGCCTGGGTTTTGATTGCAGATGCATGGAATCTATTGATACAGTTGAAAAAAATTAATGTCTTGAATATATTGAGTCTTCCTATCCATAAACATGGAATGCTCTCCATTTACTTGGTTCTACTTCAATTTCTTTCATCAGATTTTGTAGTTTTGCTTATACAGATTTTGTATGTGTATATTGTTAGATTTACATCTAAGTATTTCATTTTTTTCATTGCTAGCATAAATAGTGTTCTGTTTTTAATTTCAAATTTGCCTTGTTCATTGCAGCTATATAGGGTGGTGGTTGACTTTTGTATATTAACTTTGTGTCCTACCACCTTGCTATAATTGCTTATTAGTTCCAGGAAGAATTTTCTCAATTCTTTTCAACTTTCTACATAGATGATTATGTCATCTGCAAACAAAGACAGTTATATTTCCTCCTCCATAATATGTATACCTTTTATTTTCTTTTCTTGTCATTGCATTAATTAGGACTTCCAATAAGATATTGAAAAGCACTGGTAAAACGGTGTATTGTTGCTTCTTTCTTGGTCTTACTGGGAAAGCTTTAAGTTTCTCAACATTAAGAACTATGTCAGTTGTAGGTATTTTTATAGATGTCTTTTATCAAGTTGAGGAATTTTCCCTCATTCCGAGTTTACTGAGAGTTTTTACCATTAAACAGGGTTGGATTTTTTCAAATACTTTTTCTGCATCTATTGATTTGTTCATCTGATTTTCTTTACATTTAGGTTATTAATATGGTGGATTAATTGATTTTCACATGTTAAATCCTCCTTTCATCAGTGAGATAAAATCCTCCTTGGTTATGATTCATAATTCTTTTTATACATTGTTGGACTCAATTTGCTAATATTTTTGTTGAGGATTTGTGCATTTATGTTTATAAAATATGTTGTTTTTTAGGTTTCTTCTATTGTCTTTGTCCGTTTTGTGTATTAGGGTAATGTTGGCCTTATATAATGAGTTAAAAATACTTCTTTTGCCTCTGTCTTCTGAAAGAGATTGTAAATAACTGATAAACTGTCTTCCTTAAATGTTTGGTAGATTTCACCAGTGAATCCATCTGGGTCTTGTGCTCTCTTTGGGAGTGTTACTAATTATTGATTCAATTCTTCAATAAAAATAGTCCTACTCAGATAGTCTATTTCTTCTTGTGTGACCTTTAATAAATTGTGACTTTCCAGGAGTTGGCCCGTTACATGTAGGTTATCAGATTTGTGGGCATAGAGTTGTTAATAAACTTTTTTTATGTCCATGGTATTTGTATTGCTATTTCATGTTTATTTTTGATATTACTGGCTTTGTGTCTTTTCTCTTATTTTCTTAGTTAGCCTGGCTATGGGTTTATACTTTTTTCATTTTCTGTATTGATTTTCTGTTGTTAATTTCATTAGTTTCTTCTCTCTCTCTCTCTTTTTAAGAAACAGGGTCTTGCTATATTGCCCATGCTAGATTCGACTCTTCACTAAAGCGATCTTCCCACCTCAGCCTCCTGAGTAGATGAGACTACAACTGTATGCCACTACAGCTGGCTTTCTTATTTTTATTATTTCTTTTATTCTGCATACTTTGGATTTAATTGGCTCTGCTTTTCAGTTCTTAAATAGGAAGCTTTGATTATTGATTTTAGAACTTCCTCTTTTCTAATATATGCAATTTTATATATTTCCTTCTAATCACTGCTTTTTCTGCATCCCACACATTTTGACAGTTTATATTTTTATTTTCATTTAGTTCAAAATATTTTTTAATTTATCTGAAGACATTTTACTCCTATGTGTCTTTTATTAGTATGTGTGTAATCTTCAAACATTTTGGGCTTTCTAAGTTATCTTTCCATTATTGGTTTCTAGTTTAATTACATTGTCACCTGAGAGCAGACATTGACTGAGTTTATTTTATTCTAATTTGTTAAGGTGTGTTCTATCATCCAGAAAGTGGTCTACCTTGATGAAGTTTCCATGTGAGCTTGAGATGTGCAATCTGCTATTATCGGAAGAAACAGTCTATAGATGTCCATGATATCCAGTTAATTTATAGTGTTGCTGGATTCAACGATATCCTTACTAATTTTCTGCCTGCTGAATCTGTCAATTTCTGACAGAGGTCATTGAAGTCTAAACTACAATAGTATAACAGTAGATTCATCTATTTCTTCTTGCTGTTCTGTCAGTTTTTGCTTCTTGTATTTTGATGTTCTGCTATTAGAAATATACACGTTAGAAACTGTTATGTGCTCTTGCTGTATCTCTAATTTTCTATAGCTGAAATTATGTGCCTACATGTGCTGGTTTGTTTTCTTTGTTTGTTGGCATGATGCTGCTTGATGTTCTCTGAGCTTGCTGAATCTGTGATTTAGTGTTCAACATTAAAGGAAACGCTGTAATTATTGCTTCAAAGATTTCTTTTTCTTTCTTCTTCTTCTGGTTTTCGCATTAAATACAATTTAATTTTGTAGTTGTCCCACAGTTCTTGGATAATCTACTTTGTTGTTGTTGTTTTTCAGTTTTGGAGGTTTCCATAGAGATATTTTCAAGCTCAGCAATTTTTTTTTTTCCTGAACCATATCAACTAATAAGCCGATCAAGAGGCATTCTTCATTTCCGTTACAGCATTTTACATCTCCAGTGTTTCTTTTTGGTTCTTTAGGAATTTCCATCTCTCTGCTTACACTTCCCATATGTTATTTTGTGCTGTCCACTTTTATTATTAGAGCCCTTAGCATATTTTTATGTCACAAGTTTATTTATGAACACATCTAGTCTGCCGCATGAATTTGAGTTTGATCCGTTTTTCAAATAAAGTACACCTGTTAAAATGTTCTTCCTATCTAACAATGAACTAAAACGTCTTTATTTCTTAAGTAGTTGGTGTCTTACTATAAAGAAAGGTGTAGCAAATTCAGATCCAAAGTACAATATCATAATTAATAAATACCACTTGTTTTCACAATCTCTGCCTCCTTAGGAGCCATTATGAGGAAGGACCAGGGAAGAATTTGCCGCTAGCATGTAAATTAGAGTTGCTTTAAATTCTTAGTCTAATTCCCACACTCTTGCCATATCTGAGTCTGGTTCTGATTTTGCTCTATTTGTCCAAACTGTGGTTTTTTTTTTTTTTCCCGCTAATATGCCTTGTAATTTATTCTTGATAGCCAGGTATGATATACTGTGTAAAAGGAGCCTCTGTAAATGGGATTTTTATGATGTAGAAGTTAGGTGTTGGGGGAGGGGAAGCATTCTATGATCCTACAATTGGGTCTTAGTCTTTTAATAAGCCTGGGCCTCTGGACTGTGAGTTGCACACGTGCTTTTCTGCCCCCTTTAAGTGAGACAGAATAGCTAAAATGGGCTGTGGTTGAGTATTTCTCTTCTCCACATAGGAAGCCTAAAGTCAACAGGAGTTGTATATTTCTCTTTCTCCATGTAGATTAGGCTCTGGTAAAACCCCAGCAGGTGAGGCTCTAGTTACATAGTTTTTTCTTAGTGAAGACCTTGTTAGGAAGAAAAGAATGTCTAGCATACTTCAAAACGGTTATTTTTCCCCTTCCCTGTAAGAAGAGTGAAATAATTTTTTCTGATATTTACCATGAGTACAAAGTCAAGCTTCTGGAGATTACACTCACCAAAGGTGGGGACATCCTTATGACTGCCTCAGGCTTGAGCACACTGAGCCTCTAGCAATTCATTGATTACATTTCAGGTTTCCTAACCTGGTACTGATTTCTGTGGTGATTTCTGCACATGGGTTTCTGCTGTAGTAACTTGTGATTCTCTCTATTTGCTTGAGGGTATCTCTAATTTGAACGGCAGTGTTTTGCCCTGTGATCTCACTTCTCTTGGGGATCTAAGAAGAGTTTTTTATTTCTTAGCTTGTTCAACTTTTTACTTCTTGTTAGGATGGAACGGGAACTTCTAAGCTCTTTACATGCTGGACTGCAAATTGGAAGTTTCTATATTTTCTATTTAAGTTAATATGTGCATTAATTTATATACAAACTATGGGTAAGGTCACAAGTACTATCCTTAGCACTTATTCCTATTATTCCCTATTAACAATCATGTGCATTAGGCTGTTCTTGAACTACTGTGAAGAACTACCTGAGACTGAGTAATTTACAAGAAAAGAGGTTTAATTGGCTCATGGTTCTGCAGGCTATACAGGAAGCATAGCAGCATCTGCTTGTGGGGAGGCCTCAGGATACTTCCAGTCATGAAAGAAGGCAAAGGGGGAACAGGCACATAGCATGGTGAAAGCTGGAGTAAGAGGAGAGATGAAAGGTGCTACACACTTTTAAATCACCAGGTTCTCTAAGGAACTCCCTATCATGAAGACAGCACTAAGTCATGGGGGATCCATCCTCATGATCCAAATACCTCCCACGAGACCCTAACGCCACCATTGGGGATTCCAGTTCAACATGAGATCTGGGCAGAGATAAATACCCAAACTATCATTGTGTAGCACCAGAATCTCGTTCACCTTCACTTGAAATACCTGATTTCTTCTAAAATACCTAATTTGAGTAATTTACCAATATTTCTTCCTCCTTTGTAATTTATCATAACATGATTTATCAGTTGATTATTTCTCCCTCCTCGTTATTTTCTGTTATTTTTTTTTCTTTTTCTTTTTTTTTTTTTTTTTTTGAGATGCAGTTTCTCTCTTGTTGTCTCAGCTGCAGTGGAATGGTGCGGTCTCAGCTCACGGCGACCTCCGCCTCCCGGGTTCAAGTGATTCTCCTACCTCTGCCTCCTCAGCTGGGATTACAGGCACCTGCCACCATGCCTGGCTAATTTTGTACTTTTAGTAGACATAGAGTTTCTCTATGTTGGTCAGGCTGGTCTCGAACTCCTGTCCTCAGGTGATCCACCTTCCTCGACCTCCCAAAGTGCTGGGAATACAGGCCTGAGCCACAGCACCCGGGCTAATATAAATAGATATTTGGAAGCTCTGTTTTGGTCATTTGTGATTACAATAGTAATTACAACTTACCCCATACTCTAAGAAAAGCAAAAGGACTCTAACATAGGGATTATTACATTCTATATGTAAACAGGAAATCTAAAATATAATGAGTATATTTACTGCAAATCACACATCTAAAGATGAGGAAGCAGAGGAGACTTCTGCCACTTTTTATATAGAGTAAGTTTTTCTACTATTAAAATTTATCGTCCTACTATCTTTAACATAATAAATATTCAATTTCTCTTTCCTATTTCTGCTCCCCAGATCTATACCTTCCAATAAAAATAAGAGAGCCAAGCACTTGCCATACATAACACACAGCATTTTTCTGCACAGAATTATAAAAATCACTAGATAAAGGCTTTAGATCAGCAGAATCTATTAAAAGTTTGAAGTTGAATGGATCGACTCTCTCCCCCATGTTGCACGTATTCTTTCCAAGTAAAGCTCATGCCATTCATTATGTCATATGTACAAGTCAAAACTCCATATTCCTGAGCTGGGAAGTACCACATACTACAACATTTAGTGATACTTGAATTACTAGAATAAATGAGTGAATGAAAGTCCCATGTACTTGCTTGCCTTTGTTGCATCTTTATTAGCTGAAACATCAAATTCTGATGCTTCCAATTCTCTCAATTCGCTCTTTATTAGATATGGTTTGTAATTGTTTACAAATCATAGTTTTCCTTCCTTTTTCTTTTTTCTCTGTTAATTTTTCTTTCTCTCACATATTATTTTCATTGATATTGTCTCTTTCCCTTGGCAGTTTTTTCTCTCTGGTTTTATTCTTGCATTATTTCTCATATTCTTTATTGACACAGTATTAGCCTTTTAGCCTTTTAAAAGCCTCAGCACACAGAGAGATGTTCCTGGGGCCTTTAACCTTATCCTTTAGCAGAGAGACTAGCTTGCATTTCTAGCATACATAACTGGTGACTACCTCAGGCAAAAGACAAACTTAGCATATTCCCTGCAGATTCCTGAAGTAGTTCCCTTGGTGTCCATACTTCTTCAAGTTAAACTCAAATACTTTGTGACTCTTTCTGGAATCTCTTTCTGCTCTGTCAAATCACACTGACAGCTGGTTGTGCCCGTTTGCTGGGGACTCATGATCTCCAGGGTACTGCTGCCTTTAAGATTGGCTGACCACTATAATCTCCTGATGTAAATCTCTAATAACATGTTCACTTCTACAATTTATCAATAATTTGTGCCCAATAGATGTCAAGCCTGATCCCTTCTACAAAGCCTGTATTATTTAGTTTACATCTTTAAAAGCATTGCTGCAAAACATTCCATTAAACAACTCTCATCTCTTTTGCAGGGCATATATGCACAAAGCTGCAAGGTGATTTTTGTGTGTGTGCATATTAGAATTTGTTACCATGTAATTGAGCACACTGGAATATACATGCCTGTCAAAATAAGAAGGAATTTAAGGTAACTTGCTCTTTATTTGAAGAAAGGAAAATTGGAAAGAACCATATGCTGTTTCTACCCCATTAGTAACTTATAAATTACTATTATCTCTGTTTAACCATATGAAGGATAAAATCTAGACTCACAGAAGGTAAATGAAGAGTTCAGAAATAATCCTGAGAAATAAAATGGATATTCAATTTGAAATTCTAGCTTGCTAGTGATACTTCTAATTCTTAAACAGTATAGTGATTCTTTCTTGTGCACACACATCAACCGATTATTTAATGATGATATTTTAGAAATTGGCTAAAATATATTATTACAGAATATTTGAAAATTGATAACATTTATTTGTTAATTACAAAACTATAATTTCATTTAAAAAATCACTAAGTTTTTATACTATAAATTGTGAAAAAGTAACACAAAGTATAGCAACTTTCAAGGAAAGATGTTCATATAACCTCTATGTCTTCATAATTCAATGCCACATATAACGGGGTCAAAGCACATTCCAAAGGATAAAAACCACACCTTTAAAGTTTTCTATATCAAATGCATGAGAAAGAAAATCATTCCTTCTGCCATAAAATTTCAACTTAGTTATTCACAGTATAGCATCTTCAAAGAACAACTTGGAAACGCAATTTTGGTGAATAATTTATAAGTCAAAAGTAAAGCCAAGGGAGCAATCCAATATATATATATATATATAAATGTTGTCATAGAGCACATAGAACTCAGACAACATATCAAACTGTAAAGAAAAGCAAACAAAACAAAACAAAGTTTACATTTACATAAGAAGTAAAGGTTGCCTTTAAGAGAATAGGTAGGTCATAAATATACCACAATGATGATACTGTGAAGAACTATCCAGGTTTAAATGTTTTGAAAGATATATGTGTAATTATTTAAAAAAAATAACTAAACATATCTACAAGCATTTATTTCTTAATATTTTCACAGTATAACAATTTGTGCTGCTGAAACAGAAAAAGAATAACAAAGAGAACCAATTGTCTTCTTCAAAATGATAAATCAAAGCCAATAGAAATTTTTTCTTTTTCATTCCAACATTCTTTAGCCTTCTATGTTTCATACAGTTCAATCACTTATTTACTCTCAACACCCAACCCATAGTTATTTTTGTTTGTTTCTCATTATGCTTTTATACACAAGGCATCAATATTAAGATCAGCCTTCATCAGAACAAACATGGATAGTGATTGCTATAGATTTGAGGATTCTGGACGTGCTATAGCAATATATAGACTCAAGTGTTCTATAATCACTTACACAATAAAATGGGGAAAATAACTGACTTAAATTTATCCCTTAGGATGCTTACTAGTATCTTTAATACTATCTTATAATACTCTATAAGATTAGTTCATATAAGGAAGCTATTTGTGTTATAATAGACTTTTATTCAGAAGCAAAAGGATTTTAATCCTTGTTCTGCCATTTTTAAGTTATATGATTTTAGAAAGCTATGTGTTATTTGGAATCTCAGTGATCACATCTAGAAAAGGGATATAAAATATATACTTATTGTGATGGTTAATGTTATGTGTTAACTTGGCCAGGCTATGGTGTCCAAAGTTTGCTCAAATGCCAGTGTAGATGTCACTGTTAAAATACATTTTAGAGGGGTTAACGTTTAAATCAATAGATTTTGAGTGAAAATTATCCCTCATAGTGTGAGTGGGCCTCACACAATCAGTTGAACAAAGCCTGAGATTTTCCAAAACGGAAGGAATTTTACCTCCTGACTGTCTTCAGACTCAAAACTACAACTCGTGCTGAGATTTCCAGCCTGCTGGTCTGCCCCAGAGATTTCAGACTTGCCAGTCTCCACAGTTGCCTAGGTGAGTTCCTTAAAATTCTCTCTCTCATCGTGTGCGTGTGTGTGAGTGTGCGCGTGCGCACGCGTGCGTGCATTTACATCCATCCATCCTATTGGCTCTGTTTCCCTGGAGAACCCTAAGAAAATTTTACTATCTGTTGTTGAAGATTCAGGTAAAAAATATGCATCAGACGGCATTCTGGTCTTCAATTTGTTAGTTTAACTATTAAGAGAGCCCCTGTATATGGAGAATCAACAAAATAAATTTGTTTCCCTCCCAGTCTCACTAGCAAGCACAGCTGCACCACTCACCTGAGAGTCCATCTGCCTATTTCCCTTTGGAACTAAGATGACTAGTTCAGCAGAGCACAAGGGCATGCAGGCAGGAGGCAAAAATTTAGCTAGTGGATCACTAGGAGTAATACAGGCTAATGCAACTTCCATTTCCACCCCTTGATTCCTGGACCTGTGAATCCTAGCTATATTAGACATTAATTTAGAGCATATATAGCTTCCTGGAGAACCTTGCCCCAGCCTGACAAGACATTGTCACCTAGCTGGCACTGTAATTGAGTCTTCTAATGGCCCCTCCAGCTTTTTATTAAGCCAGCTGCTTCAGGATGGTAAACAATGAGACTAGTCCATTTCAGAAGCAAGGCCTCCCTTGGCCTCCCTGTTGCACTTCATTTCATGTGAAGTCAGTTCTTTGATCAGAAACAACATTGTCTGGAATACTAAGATATGATGACAGATAATGCCCATTTCTTCAACACCACAGACGATAGCCTTGGTAGAAGCATCGAGTATACAGTTGTCAAATCTATATCCAAAGTTTCTATTTCAGTAAGAACAAAATGCTATCGCTTCCATGATGGAAACAGTTCAATGTAATCAACGGGCCACCAGGTGGCTAGCTGATCAATTCTGGGAGTGTTGCCATATCGGAGGCTCAGTGTTTTTCTCTGCTGCTGGTAGAGTGGACACTGAGCAGTGGCTGCAGCCAGGTCAACCATGGTGAGTAGAAGTCCACATTGCTGAGCCCAAGCATAATCTCAATTCCTGCCACCATGACTACTTTGTTCATGACCCCATTAGGTAATAACCAGGGTGTCTAGGGATAGAGGCTGATTGGCATCAAGAAATTGTATCATCCTATCCACTTGAGTATTAAAATCTTCCTCTGCTGAGGTCACTGTTTCGTGAGCATTCTTATGGGGCACAAATACTTTCATGCATTTTGTGCATTCAGAGAACTCTAGCCACATACCTATTTCCCAGGCTTCATTGTCATCATTTTACCAGTCATGTTCCGTCCCAGTCCCAGACCTTACAGGCCACAGCCTACGAATCATTATATAATTGCATATCTGGCCATTTCTCCTTTCAAGCAAAATGAAAACTAGGCACACTGCTCAAATTTCTGCTTAAAGAGAGAAACTCTCTTCAACATTGTCTTTCAGTGACTTCCCAGAAAGAGGCTGTTGTGTGTGACTGTTCACTTTTTTTTTTTTTTTTATTTTTGAGACGGAGTCTCGCTCTGTCGCCCAGGCTGGAGTGCAGTGGCCGGATCTCAGCTCACTGCAAGCTCTGCCTCCCGGGTTCACGCTATTCTCCTGCCTCAGCCTCCGGAGTAGCTGGGACTACAGGCGCCCGCCACCTCTCCTGGCTAGTTTTTTGTATTTTTTTTTTAGTAAAGACGGGGTTTCACCGTGTTGGCCAGGATGGTCTCGATCTCCTGACCTCGTGATCCGCCCGTCTCGGCCTCCCAAAGTGCTGGGATTACAGGCTTGAGCCACCGCGCCCGGCCGACTGTTCACTTTTGAGTAGTATCCACATGCTGCATAGTTTATTTGGTTGATTCTTACAATTCAAGTACTCTCTTCACAGATAAACTAACAAAATGAAGATCAATACAGCAAGTATTTGTTTTGGATCTTCAACCACAGATAGTAAAATTGTATTAGAGTTCTCCAGAGAAACAGAACCAACAACGGGTGCATGTTTGCATTTATGTGCCCACACATGCACACAAATATGTAGAGAGCGAGTTTAAGGAATTACCAGACTATGGGTGCTGGACGGTCTGAAATCCATGAGGCTGATTTGCAGGCTGGAAATTCCAGCAGGATCCAGTGATCAGTATTGAGTCTAAAGGCTGTCAGGAGGCAGAATTCCTTCCTCTTTGGTAAATCTCAGTCTTTGTTCTTAAGGTCTCCAAATGATTGGAAACAGCCCATGTGCATTGTGAAGGATCATTTGCTCTATCCAAACCCTACTGATTTAAATGACAGTCTTTATTCAAGACTGTCTACTACTGATTTAAATATTAATGACATCTTTTACAAAGAAATACCTTCATAGCAATATCTACATTGATGCTTGGTCAAAAAACTGGGTGTCATTGCCCAGCCAAGCTACACATAAAATTAACAATCACACTTGTCACTGTAAGAGGTGATCATTAGGCCCAAATTGAATAACAAAGGTTTAGTCAGACACTTGGCATAGTCTTGTATACAGCAGCCTTTTTACTATTGCTGTATAATACTACCAGTACTAACAGTATCGCAACTAAAACCACTCCTCATACTACCCCTGTTGCGATTATTGGTACAAAGGCAGGCATATTTGCATACTCTCTGACTTGTTTTCTAAGGTTTACTGAAGCATAATTATTTGTTAGTCAAGTAGCTCCCACACCAATCCATTCAAATTCCTTAAATCTTGATCAACTCAGTTGCATATTACACTCAACAATCTCCTTTCATCTACCACCTAAGGTGTTGGTATCACTAGTTTTCCCGAAGAATTTGCTTATTACTCTCTTGTGAATCATCGAGTCACATATTCTATGGAAAGAAGCACAGGAGTCTTGGAAATCAATAATCTTACATTCAGAATTCTGGAGATAGCTACATAAATCTTCAGCAAACTACTTTTTTCCAAACCTACATTTCTGCTTTGTAAATTGCAGACAATATGATCAATATGATCTATGTCCAAATTTTATTGTGTATACTTTTGAAGCTCAATTTATTAGCTTACATAGACTCAAATTTGTATTTATTCATGTTTTGACTAGTCTTATACTCCATATTGGAGACAAACATCTTTTTAATTTTTATTTTTATTTTTTTTGAGATGGAGTTTCACTCTGTAGCCCAGACTGGAGTACACTGGCTGGATCTCAGCTCACTGCAACCTCCAACTCCTGGGTTCAAGCGATTCTCCTGCCTCAGCCTCCTGAGTAGCTGGGATTACAGGCACCCATCACCACACTTGGCTACATTTTGTGTTTTTAGCAGAGACAGCGTTTCACCATGTTACGCTGATCTCGAACTCCTGAGCTCAAGTGATCCACCTGCACAGGTCACCCAAAGTGCTAGGATTATAGGCATGAGCCACCATGCCCGGCTGAGACAAGAATCTTGTGAGTAGCGTTCACCTACTTGTATTTCAGTCCTTTCTTCCCTACCTTAACGACTTGCACACTATAATAAAGAACCAAACTATGTAACTATTATTTAAATTAATACATATCTTTATTTAACCAAATACGTTCTAAAATAAATGATTAATGCCTATTATCCTTCTGAAATTCATGGTAGAGAATGCAGTAGATGGAACAATAGTCCACTGGGAATGCAAACAGAGGAATGGAGATGGGCCCTGTCCATGAAACAAGCAGAAAGATTCTGAGAACAGAAACTGATGGTAACTGGAGAAGAGGGTACCCAAAGTGAAATCTTGAAATTATTCATTTTGACCTGGAACATTGCTCAACCTTATTTTGAGTCTTATTGTCCAACAGTTTTATTTAGTAATACATTAGTTTTTAAAATAAAATGTTCTGTAGCAACAGAGCCTGGGCACACTTTAACTGCTAATACAGTTTTGGAAAATGCAGTTTCAGGACACAGAATAAGGATTCATGAAAGCATCCAGGGAAGAGGGATAACAGATATAAGGCAGTGCCCTACTGTGTTTCAGAGAACACAAAAGTTGCAGTTTTACATCATTCTCTCAGGACACACCTTCAAGGTTTACTCCTTACCCCACCATTTATGATGGGGAAAAATACTGGTTGTGAAATTAAACTGAAAATAATAATTCTACCTACAAATAGTGTGTCTTTACTTATATTTGTCTATTAGATAAAGGAAGACATTTTTATATATTTGCAACTATTTCTATGAATAGCTTTAACATGATTAAATTAATACACAAGTTTGGGGTTCCTTAAAATAATTTTTAAACCTAATTTAACCCAACGAATAGAAAGCAGATTCTCCTCAAACCTCTTTTTGAATTTAAGATTAATAATCATTCCTCCTAGACATTTCTTTTATCCCTAAGCTGCCTCTGTACAAGTAAGCAGGTCAAATTATAGACAATTACTCCTTTAAAAATTATGTCCTGGTCCAACATTTTCTTATTAAACTCAATACGGTTACTGAAGCTGTTGTAAACAACCTGTGTTTTTTATTCATTTAACAAATATTAGCTTATTCATTTAACACATATTTGCTGAGTACCTACTATGTGCCAAAAACTCTATTAAACATTAAACAAACAGGAGTCAATAAGGTCGATCAGTCTCTATTTTCTGAAACTTACGTTCTATTAGAGAAAAGCAGCAATAGTAACAAAATTAATAAATAAAATTGGACATTTTCTCATTTCCTTAAATGTTATGAAGAAAACAAAAAGTTTAATTCAACGGATAGAAATGTGGAGGGACAGGGAGAAATTTGGCAACACAGAATGTAGGCTGTTTAAAGAAGAAATACTTCCCTTGGAAGCAACATTTGTTCAGAAGAATGAGGGGAAATCTCCAGGCCTGAGAAGCAGCAAGGTAGACAGAGTTCAGTAAGTGGAAAGGTTCTGAAGGTGAACAGAAGTCAGCACTGAAGGCATAGCCAAAGAGAAACCAGTGGAGGAGTAAGGGGAAGTTGGAACCACAGGCTGAAGCTCAAGACCATAGAGGAACACGGAGGGTGCTAGAGCTGCTCCTGCAGGCTCCTACTAGTTCAGGAGAGCCAAGTGAGCACATCCCTTAACTCCATGTTCAGTGAGGTCACGTTGGCTGCTTGAAATTGAACACGAAGGGCATATTTACACTGTGAGATTTACCAAAGCTGTAAATCACTAACCCCACCCCACATCCCAACACACACACACACCACACACACACCACACACACACGTACACACACAACAGGTTTCCCAATGTATCATTGGACAAGTAGAAAAAGCAGGCTACCAGTCTCTATCTTGCCAGTAACAGTTTTAAGTGTAAATGGGTACTGTCCTAAACAAAGTCCCGCATGCTTATTTCAGGCTGAATATTTTAGAATTAGGGAATCTGTTTCTTCCACTTCCCTTGCTTGAGGATCATCATGAGGTTTTTGTGTGTTTACATCTGCTCCTCTGAGAGTCTGTGTTGGGCAAATAAGTGTCACTGTGCTCCCCTGGGACAGGGATAGGACCATGGCAATCATACGGCTGTGACATAGGGAGACAGGAGATTTTCAAATGCAAGATAAGAGTCAACCACTCATGGCTGAATGTGGACAAAATAAATCACATCTGCTCTCTCCTCAGAAAGATACATGAGTAGGTCATCCAGAGAAATAAATAAAAAGGAGCCACCAAGTAGATATCATATTATTGTTCCATTCAAATGTATCATGTCTGAAAAACTTTGAAGAATGCACTTACTTCAATTAGTTTGTTAATATTTATTTCTTAGGGGATACATACTATATACAGTGAATATGAACTTTGGAATATCACTAATTTATGTTATAGTGCAAACTATGTTATTAACTAGTTGAGTGCTTTGGCACTTTGCAAAACATCTTTTTACCTTGGTTTCAGCATCGGAGATAAATTTGCATCTACCTCATAGACTTTATTAAGCACTCAAAGCAATTTCATATGTAATGAATATTAAGAGCATTCCCTGGCACAAGGTAGGATAGGCTGGTATAAAAAGTCTAGACTTCACAATTTGGCAGACTTTGATTGGAATTCTGTCCTTGCCAGCAGCTTAATACTTCAAAATTTCAGGGAACTTCAATTTTTTCTAATGATACATGGGGATAATAATATCTTGCAGTACTTTTGTGAAGCTTAGAAAGATGCTATTTGATGTTTTGTATGATGTGTATAAGGTTGGCAAACAATAAATAATGGACTTGAATTTCATTAGGGCGATCATTCAAAATACATGTGGAAATGCATTTTTGAGCAAAATCAAAGATCAAATATACTAGACCAATGTTAAACCAAACAAAAAGCTGGCAATAACTTTAGCCACTAGGATTTGTTTTGATGCATTTCTTTTACATGTTTGTTTCTGTACCATTCAGATTTAAGTTTAAAACTCTTGGCGGAACTTGAATCTTAAGGAAAGAATGGCATATTTCCAGATGAAGGTCTTTACTGAAGTTAGGGCTCATAAATTCCTCCCAGTGTAAGCTTTCAATCCCTTCTGCTTCCATGTCAATTTATTATGATGATGTTTAAAACTGTACATGTCCAGAGACTGGACCGCCTGAAGGAATGGAACTCCTGAAAATCTGGGGCAAAGATTTGATTGACTCTCCTCTTGGCTCTCTCAAAACTTTCTATAACATTCCCTTTGGAGATCACTTCCATAGAAAATAAACTCCTTCAAAAAGTTTGCCAAAGCTCATTTTAGCAGCATTCAGAAAATATATTTGTCCTAATTGCTCAAGTCTATTTTTGAAAGGTGATAACCAGCAGGACTGTTTTGTATTTACTTATGAAATAAAGAGTTTGAGTTTTTCTTATTCAAGACTCTTTGTGTCCTCTCTCTCTGCCAGGAAAATGTCAAGGTTTTTTCCACAGGGGTTCATTTGTGGCCTTGAAAGTTATAGTTATTGCACATCGAGAAATGTGTCTACTCTGAATTTATCATTAACACATTATATGGCCATGTAATTTATGTATTTCCAACTGTGAACTGAAGAGAGTTCTCGGTTTAGTGTTTGCATCATTGTTTTCCTTCGTTGATGTCTTTAGGCTGAGCTATCTAAAGCCTTCTGGATCCAGGACCTTTAGATGCTTTGCACTCTACTGGGACCAGCTAAAATAATTGCTTTATTGCATGAGAAACATTGATGATGCAACAAGCTCCTTTCTTTAGATAGACCCTGGCTGGTGCTCTACCTGCTTTAATATCACCTTTGCACAGCCCACAGATTGATGAGCCACTAGCTGCACACTGATCTAATAAAGACCCTAATATAGCTGCTATGAAAGGTCACAGCTCTTTTCCACACAGGCAGGAAATCTGATTGCACTGTGCAAACAGCTATTCCACTAGATGCACAGGCAAGATTTTGTAATCCTTGCTCTTTCAAGAATAAATGTTTCGATGTGAGCTTTACATGAGAAGAAGAGACCTGAGCCAAAGTAACTAAAGTGGATTTCCCCACATTTCCGATACGCCTTTGCAGGCTTCCTGCCCTCAGGATATCCATAATGTGTACCTTCACTGGATGTTTACCCCCTAGCCAGTCCCCATAGTCTGGACCCATGAAATCTTCACATTCCTCTTCCCTATCAACACTGCTTTAAACTGTATCCACAGATGATCCGTTAATCTACTTTCAACTGGGTTGTTATGAGTTGACAAAAGTTACTATGTCACCCTTATCAGAGGTTCTTCGGTGTTTTCAAAAGGGAGCTTTAATATCATAAAGGAATGAAATCAGATACCTTTTTCCTCAAGTGCTGCACTATAATGACCTAACATTAGTTACATTAACGCAACCACTGATTTGTTTTCTTTATTCCACACTAGGCTGGTGAGTTCCTGGTGTAGGTATGATGTTCTATTTGACTTTGTGTCTTTAGTACTCAGAGCCGTGCCTGACATACACCAAGTGCTTAAGAATGTTTGCCAAATGAATGGATGAACAGTTAAGCAATGCTCAGGAAGTGTAGGCCAACAGGATGAAATTATGTATTTAGGAAATAAAACCTTATCAGAACAATTTGCTTTCTTTCAATTTGCAGCCATCTAAGTGAGGCTAGCTCAGACCTCTAACATCTGAAACAAACAAACCATAGACTCCTGGACATTGTTGGAACAGAGGCTGGAGACAGTTAACATACATGTGTGTTCTGCAGGCAAACTGGAAGCATGCGAATATCATTCCCTTAAATGAGAAAGAAAAGGAAATCAGCAAACCGGAACAAACCCTTTCTTCTCTCAAAGTCACAAGGAGAGAAGTGTTGCGTAGAGAAGATGAGAGTGTCATTTTGCTTTAAATCTGTGCCAAACTGACATAGTAAGAATAATGGCACTCTAGGAGTTTTGTCATTGATATACACTATCTGTAAAAAATGAATTGATGCATTTATTTAGAAATTTGTTCATTAATTTTTACCCTTTAAAAGTAATGTATGCTTATTTTTGAATCAGTGGATTTCTAAATGAAGTACAGATGTTAAAAGAATAAAAAAACTTAAATAGCTACATTGTCTTTCACATGGTAGCTATAAACATATTATAATTTATAATTAAGATGTATTTATCTTCTAAGAATGGCTTTTAAATGTCATTTGAAAAAAAATCAAGAGTGCTATCTGCAAAATAAAACAATGCCATCTATTTCACATTTTCAGATACGATTTTTCTTACTCTATGGCCTTTAATACCATGCTAGTATATGGCGAAGAAGTGTGTGTGTGAATGTGTATTATTACTATGCCAGGATACTGTATCTTCTGTGTTTTGTTCATATTTTATTTAAAGGCAAATCACAATAAAGTGAAAATTAAAAAATGTTACCGTCATTCTATAAATATTCATCAAGATATGTTTTGGACAAGTGTTAAAATTGGGAAGTGGTAAGAATTCATAGAATACAGTGCTGGAAAAGTTAATTTTCCTTCTCACTTTAGATGAAAGAGGGAGCAAGAAGAGATAATTTTTTTTCTAGCACTGTAAGCTATGCTGAACCAATAGTAAGAAGTAGTGAACTGATAGCAAGATGTAGAATAAAATTGAAAACATAAATAAAATATTCATTAAACTGGTATTCATTTTCGGAGAGCTACTATGTGGCATGTATCAACCACGTGAAAGCAACTACTGTACCGTTTCTGGGAATATGTGGTGGGAGACAGTTATTCACTAAGTCAGAACTTATTTTTGGATTTGTAAAAGATCTTTATGATGGATAATAACATGGTATCAGGCCTGTATGAGAAGACTAAATGAATGATGAAGTCTAAATTGTGCTGAATGCCTGCAAATGGATCAAATGGCATTCAAAATAATACCTCAAGTTTTTATCAGGGCTGTGACTGTATTTCCAACCTTTCAGGTATGCATTCTTTATGGTACAAAATATGCTACATAAAATTAGTAAAATCTGTTGTCACAGAAAAAAAAAATATAGAAAAGTTAAAGTAATGAGATGAACTGCTGAAAAAAGAGAACCACAGAGGAATCAGCAGCTCAATAATGTGTATTCAAAAAGTATGCTAGTAAGTGGAACCAAAACTCTCCCCACCTCATATTCTATTATTTATTTATACTTTAAAAGCCTCAATGGATCAGAGCTAAGTTTTATCATTTCATTTTCTAAAGATAACACACTTGTTTTTATTCTTCTCTCAATGATTCTACCTAAAATAACTGGCTTATTAAAACATACATAGAATAAATATCCCGAGAAACTTCACCAGGAAAAATAAGACTATAGAGAAATTTAATTTAATTATAGATCAAAATTATTGTGATTTTTGTATCCATATAAGTCCTATGAAATGGAAGTATTTACTCCATGCCATTTTGATATCGCTACAAAAATAAAAGCCAAAAAGTCTTTTGCCAAGGCATTAAATGCTGTTGGAACTTGGTGATAAGCCTTCACACTTCAACAACATTGATTTAATCTTGAAAATTGTACTGAAAAAGTACGAGCTGTTGAATGTATGATATACAAAGAAGTTAGCAAAGAAACCTAAGGAACACAAGGAAAACAAAAGGATATTTTGTGTCTATCTCTCCCAACTCTAACATTAGCCCTAACACTGAGACAATGAGGTTTTTGAAGCCTACCATATATACAGTGGTTTCAGGAGTAGCTTTCACTACAACTTAATTAAGCTTGGGTGAAGCTATGAGATCAATGTTCCCTTGGTAGTGGCATTAGCAATAGATCATTGCTATAGTGGTCAGTTTGACTGCTGTATCTTCAAACACACTCTAAGAGTATTTTGAGGTTAGAATGACATTTACTTTGCAAGTTCACTTTTTTTTTTTTTTTTTTTTTTTTTTACAGCTACTCTCAGCTTGTAAAGAGAGCGAAGGCTAACATTGAATTTCCAAGGTTTTGGAATGACCTGTGTCAGAACTCTTCTGGCATGAAATATTATGCATTATTCATAATGCCCAAACCCTTCAAAATTCAACAAGCATGATTTAATTTCAGGCCAGCAGATAAAATTAGTGTGACATTTTTGGCATTGTTATTAATTTCAGTAATGAAAGAAACACAGTTAGTTATATGAATATTGTCAGAAAAATCCATTTAAGTAAAATATTTAAGAAATCCAGGCATATATGCTTAAACTGTCATTTGTGAAAAGCAATTAAAAACCTTTGTGTGTTTATGATCTAGTAATACTTAAGTCTACAAACTTTTTTTCTTTTTTATGTATTTAGTAATCTGTCTAGAAACTTATTTGGTCAGAGTTAGAGTGGATGAACTGACATTTCAGAATCCAATCTCTTATGCTCTACCTTAAGGTTCAAAACCTTTGATCAATTATACAATAGCAGCCTCGAAGATCAAAGAATCCCTAATTGCTAGTGAGCAAATATGGGGAAGCCGAATAACACTGGACCGAGTCATTCATAACATGAAGTTACAGGAGAAGGAGAATAATGATGGAATAATGGTGGAATATATTTATTTTTCTTTGTGTGTGTGTAGAAAATAATGATGGTGTGAACTGACATAATTCTACCATAGGTTATCAGGTTCAAATTTTAAATCAAACATAATTCTAATCCCTTTTCTTTAAGATTATTTTAGAGCAAAAAATCAATATGCCATAATATCAGGAAATTTTTTTAATTAAAATGTTATCCATTAAATTCCCTCTTGGAGAAGTTCTGCATTAGTCTAAAAATGCACCCACTATAGGCCACCAGATGGCCTATGCTCAGTGATATCAAATTAATAAGTAAAATGTATTTAAGAAGAAATATTTCCATAACTCAATAAATCAAAATTTAAAAGCAACAGAGTAGTCAGACTGTGAAATACATTAGTCACACATGGACGATATTTTGTGAGTATTTTCCAATATGTTAATTGCAGGGGTACAGGAAAATATCTAAACTCATTTTTCAAAGATAAACTATGTAGGTAAAATTGTTTTGTGTATCATGAAGAATAGACTTTAAGAGTGTCTTTGCAGCCAATTTTCTTAATTAATATAGGCAACTTAAACAAATTACAGGTATTTCTTGCTGATTAAAAATTCTCTTTATAAGCTGCTAAACTTAGAAGAATAGGTTTATAATAAATTCACTCTAGGAAGCATTTGTTGAATTTAGAAAATTTGAGAATAACATGCTAACATCTGGTACATACAGCTTATGTATCTAATCCTCCTTGTATAAATTATTACTTGTATTTGTTTCTCGAGAAGAGTTTTAACAAGTCTGTGATTAATATTGGTCAGCTAGTTCCATTGACCTCTTCTGCCTTCTACTCTGTTAAATCAAATTTCTTATTGCCTAAATGTCTCCAGAATGTGTCCAAGTATATGCATTGCATATTAGAGTCTATTTATTGCATTAAAAAGTGGCCTGGTATTTCCAATGTTGTCAAGTAGTACCAGAAAATATTTTTGAGAGTCTACCCTGTAGTGGGAATCTTTACATGGATTTTGTTTGCCTTGTCTGCACTGCAGAGGAATTTCTACAACCTTTGGTGAACGTTAAAAGGTTTTTATGCAGTGAGGATAATGTGTATAAGTAGAAGTCCAGCAACGTAAATGAGAAGAAAGAACTTGGGAAATTTTCTAATACTGCAGAATTATTGTGTCCATCTTTTAATAAGTAGAAAGCAGTACAAATAAATTAATTGTTTATTAATCCATACAGACTATTCTTTTCCACAGTGGGGGACGTCACCTTACATAAGAAACATTCAGGAAGTGCATTTTCATTTCATTTACATGGTATTGCGGCTTATGTGATTGAACTTGGTCAGTTTGCAGGAAATTTGCTAAATTCATTTTTTCCTGAGCTCTTGCTGCACACAAACTAGATTATATTCACTCAAAGAAGATAGAACATGTGGAAAAGAAAGTCTGTCCATCAACAAACTATGGATATTATGTGTACTATTTCTCATACATACTGAAAATATAAGGTTGGCACTACTATATTTTTCAGCAATTGAGTAGTCCTAGGCCCCAGAAATATGTTTTTCAGTGGTGATCCGCCTAGTACACCTTATAACTTGGTCTCTGGAGAGTATATTAGCTGACCTTCCCAGCCAAAGGAGAAGTGATACTGCCTTTCTAAAACTGTTATTAAGATTTTACTCATCTCTCTTTAAATACTTTCTGTGTTGTTGGAATGGGTGTGGAGTTTCTAGCAAAATTTCTTAAAACGGTAGTCACAATTTTTACCCCAACTATTTTTATAAAGATATAAAATGATTTACTATACATTAATTTATGGATCTATTTCTATCTATCTATACATTTATCTATGATCTATTCCTACTAATATATAAAACTATGTATATATACACACAATCATAAACTACATATATAACTATGCATGTAACTATAAAACTATATAATATCATATCAATAATGAAATTAGACTTGAGTTGAGATCTGATTCAGTAGTAGTTATGCATAGAAGAAAAAACATTCCAGACAGAAGTAGAATAATGTGTAAATTTTGATGGCAGGAGCAAAGCAATTTTGAGACACTGAGTACAGGTCGTGTGGCTTCAGCACACAATCCAAGGATGTGTATGGTCCAACAGCACACTTCAGGTTTAAGGGCAGATCCTTACATGACGTTTTTGCTATGTGAAGTATTCTGGTTTTTATTCTATGACCAATAGCAAAGCTTTAAAATGTTACAAAAGATTCCATCACAGTAAGATTTACTTTTCAAAATGTCTACTCACTCCATTAAAGGTAGAGGAAAAAGTTAGGGTGGTGGTTCATGAATATGAAGATGACTGAAGCTTAGACTTGAGAAGTAAAAATAGATATAGAAAGATGTACACGATGTTAGGATATATATAAGAAAAATATGGCTAGAATTTGTTAATGGATTGGATATGAAAGAATAAGGGAAGAGAGACATCACAATGACACTGAATTTCTGGCTTACATAGATTTCATAGGTTGGGTTTTTGGATGGGACTAATTACAATTTTAGAAACAGAAAAAAAGCTTATTTGATTAGAAGTTTAAGGATCAGGAGTTCCATCTGAGTTTTCTAAATGTCAAGCAGGCAAGTACAGCAGGGTGAAGAGTTTTTCCAAGAGACATGAATATCGGAGCCGGTCATATTTGGGTGATAACTACGGTTATTAGAATGTGTGTAGAGATACAGAATCATACAAGGGAAGGGGACCTGATTCAGAGGCGCCTACAACTCTAAAATTCAGTGACTGGTTAGCGGATGAGGAGCCTACAAAAATGTCTAAGTGGGAGGAAAATCAGGACATTGTGGTGTTATAAGAAGCAAAGAACGAAACGATTTTTGAAATCAAGAGAGTGAATTAACACAATGCTATGGCAGAGTGAAAAAAAGATAAAGTCTGAAAAAACTTCCTCCAAATTTAGAAAGATTAATACTATGAATGATCTTGACAGAGTTATGTTAATAGAATAAAAAGTACTGGAGCCATGTTTGAGGGCATCTGATTGAGAGAACGAGGTGAAGATATGAAGCCATGCTCTAAAGGGAAGGGAAGGTATGGGGTGAAATTATCCTAACTATGGACTCACTTGCACATTCCAACACAAAACTGCTTTTAGAAACAACAAAAATTGCCTGGGTGTGGTGGCTCACACCTGTAATCCCAGCACGTTGGGAGGCCACGGTGGGTGGATCACAAGGTCAGGAGATTGAGACCATCCTGGCCAACATGGTGAAACCTCATCTCTACTAAAATACAAAAAAATTAGCGTGGCATGGTGGTGGGTGCCTGTAATCCCAGCTACTCAGGAGGCTGAGGCAGGAGAATGGCTTGAACCTGGGAGGCAGAGGTTGCAGTGAGCCGAGATCATGCCACTGCACTCCAGCCTGGTGACAGAGCAAGACTCTGTCTGAAATAAATACACAAATAAATAAATAAATAATCTTTTTTAGTGTTATTTTTCATTATCTATTTTATTTTTATCCTACATCTTACTGCCAAATCACTTTAAATAAAGTTCTACCTCTCTCCCAAGTTCCTTTGTTTGTCAAGTTACTACAATACAACTTCTACTATCTCACTGTCCTCACAAATGTTCCCACTTTGTATTACAATGTGTAGTGTATAATGTCATTTCCAAAGGCCACTTTGATTTATTCTCCTATTTGATTCCTCAAAAGTTGTTTGAAACTATTAAATTCATGAATTTCTCAATAATTTTTACCCTTTATTATTTTCCCGACCCCACTCTAGTAGATGTCCTTTCCAATTTTTTTCTTTCATATTCTAGCCATTCTTTTGATATGGTTCCGATTATATTAGTGTGGTAAGAATACTAAAATTGTACATGAAAGGCTGGCCAAAGAATAACCCCATGCATGTGCAAATGAAAGAGCAGAAAGCTAATCAACTGGGGTACACGCAGGTATTTTGAGACCTGAAGCTTACAAAACTCAGAGGTCTTTGAGTAAAACAACTCAAACTATACATGAAAAAAGTAATTTTGAAGAGGAATAAAATTTCTAATGAAGTTTTAATTTTTTAGAATCAGGAAAGAAATAAAAACAAATTAAAAAAATTCACAAAACTGTCAAATTCCACAAACATCACATCTAGAGTAATGCAATTCTGTAATACCTTTTACCTATTATTTTTCTCTGCAAATTTTTCTACCAGCTCTTTTATGTGACAATATCATAAAATATTTTTGATAAGGAAAACAAAAATAATGTAGTTTATCTTTTAATATTGTTCATAGAAATTTATTTTTGATTTTTGTTAGTTTACTTAAATTTTCATAACATGTTTAAATTTTTTTATTTTTGTCAAATTAGAGAAAATATATTTTCATATACACATTAAGATTTCAGGATATTTCAAGTTTTTTTGTGCAGAGTCAAATCTTTACTACTGTTTGAATTTGCAATCTTCATTGATCAGTTTGTCAAAAAGGGAGTGTAATACGCTGAGTTTATGTTGCTCTGTATGGTAGGAATCATCCCCTCTTTTTATTAGGACTTAATGAGAAGAGTTCTCTGCTGACAACCTTATACATCTGATGATTTGAACAATTTTCCATAAACTAGTTTTGAGCTCAACAGGTTTCAAATCTTGTTTCTCATTTACCCTAGATACTTTTGTTTCTATCAGTCAGTTTGGAAACTTAGTTTCCTAGTTTACAAGACCCGAAATTTGTTTCTTACTTTACTAAAGTTGTTCACCAATACATTGAGGTGATTTGTCACCATATTTACACTCCTCGTGTGAAAGAATATCTGGGATAGCCATTTACATCTTTATCATTTTCAATTTTAGTAATTCAATGTGTCTCAATTTGATAGAGTTTACTTTTTTCTTAATAGCTGAGTTCTAAAATACGTGACAAAATTTAAATTTCTCTGTGGAAATACTAATGACTTTAAATGTAACATTCTCTATGAACATATGTACTAACCTAGGTTAGAAATACCATAGCAAACTAAATAATTGATATTCTTCATTCATTCACTCATTCAACTAACAGCTATTCACTGAGGAACTTGTGTTAATCTCTACTCCATTGCTAGGAATAAAGTAATAGCACACGCCAACACACACACACACACACACACACACACACACACACACACACACAAAATGCTTCTAATTTATTGAAGAATTTGGGGGAGATAGCATTAAGGAAACAATTATCTAGGTAAATATTAAATTCAGTTTTTAATAAATGCCATGAAAGAAAGTATGAGTTTTGCCTGTTAACACAAGAAGTTAAGACAAATGCCTTTTCACACACACAAAACAAATCATTAAAATGTAATTCACATGCAATGTAATTCTTTTTTTGACATCTTTTTAAGAATTGAAATATTTATGTACTGTAAATTTCACCTTTTTAAAGTGTGCAGTTTAGTGGGTTTTTTTTAGCATATTTACAACCATCATTTCCATCTAATTCTAGAACATTTTATTATCCCAAAGAATCCCCTGCTCATTAGCAGTCATTTCCTATATGCCTCTGCCCTCAAGCTTCTGACAACCACTAATATACTTCCTGTCTCTATGGATCTGCCTATACTGGATATTTTATAGAAATGGAATCATACAATATGTGACTTTTTGTGTCTGCCTTCTTTCACTTAGCATAATATTTTTAAGGTCCATCCACATATCAATATCAAGATTTTTGTTCCTTTTTATGATGAATTAATATATTATTGTATGGATACACCACTTTTTAAAATTAACTTTTTGTGGTAAAATACTACATGAGATGTATCCTTTTAACAAGTTTCTGAGTGTACAATACAGCACAGTTGAGTCAATGTATAATGTTACACAGGATCTCTAGAACTTCTTCATCTTGTTTAACTGGAACGTTGTGGCCATTGATTAGTAACTCCCCATTTCCAACCCTGCCCTCATCTCTTGGCAACCACCCACCACCATTCAATTTTTTGATTCTATGAATTTGACTATTTTAAATAACATCTCTAAGTAGAATTAGGCCATATTTTCTTTGGTGAATGGCTATATCAGTTAACACACAAGAACTAAAAAGCTTCTGCACAGCAAAGGAAACAAGCAACAGAGCAAAAGGCAACCTAGAAAATGGAAGAAAATATTTGCAAGCAATATATCTGACAAAGGTTTCATCTACTATATAAATATATGTATATATGTGTGTGTATATATATACACACACACACATAAAGCACTGCTACGACTCAGCAAAAATACTAATAACTAACAAAATGGGTTAAGAATTTGAACAGACATTTCTCCAAAGAGTATGTAAAAATAACCAACAAGTATATTAAAACACGTTCAATAACACTAATTGTCTGGGAAATTTAAATCAAAATCAGAATGAGAAAAAATAGATGTTGCCAAGAATGTGTAGAAATCAGAACTCTTGTATACTATTGCTGGGAATGCAAAATGTTGCAATCACATGGAAAACTATATGAAGCTTCCTCAAAAAATTCAATATAGATGTACTATATGATCCAGCAATTTTGGTATTTATCCAAAAGATTTGAAATCAGAATCTCAAGAAGACATTACCACTCCGGTGTTCATTGCAGCAATATTCACAGCTGACAGCATTTGATAACAGCCTAAATATCAATCAGTAAATGAATGGATAAAAATGAAATATATCCATACAATTAAATACTATTCAGACTTTAAAAAGAAGGATATACTCCAATGTGCAACAACATAGAAGAACCTTGAGGACTTTATCGTGTTCCGAAATGTCCACTTACTGCCACTCATAAGGTGATTATATTGTAGAGAAAGAGAATGCGTTAACACACACACACACACACACACACACACACACACACACACACACGTGTATGGAGATAACGAGTAGAAATTATTTTTTCTCATCTAACTTTGAGCATTTTTTACAGAACTTATTGTACTCAGGAATAAGATAGGAGTGAAATTGAATGGTAGACCTCAGAATTTTGCTACCTGAAGATTTTAACCTTTTTTTTTTTTTTTTTTTTTTTTTTTTTTTTTTTTTTTGAGACAAAGTCTCACTCTGTTGTCCAAGCTGGAGTGCAGTGGCGTGATCTCGGCTCACTGCAATCTCCAACTCCCAGGTTCAAACGATTCTCCTGCCTCAGCCTCCCGAGTACCTGGGACTACAGGCATGAGTCACCATGCCTGGCTAACTTTTGTATTTTTATTAGAGACAGGGTTTCACTATGCTGGCCAGGCTGGTCTTGGTCTCCTGACCTCATGATCCTCCCGCCTCGGCGTCCCAAAGTGCTGGGATTACAGGTGTGAATCACCTGGCCTGGCCTTAACATTTTTATATCAAATACCTTTAAAAGGGGGGTTTCACTTCTCAAATCCTACCAACAATGTGCTGAGGACAAATAAAATAAGGTTTATCTAGGTTGAAAGAGTTTGCACTAATTTAAAACATGATAAATGAAGAAAAGACAAGTTAAAGACTGAATAGCTGAGAGAACAAAACAAAAAGAGATGAACAAGTCAGGAGGAAAAGGAGACGGAGCCTGTGTGGGCTGCAGATCAAACCTTCTCTCCTGACCTTGTGGCTGGATTGGCATACCATACCACGTTTCTTGGGATAAAACCACCTCCCAGACAATTCTGAGCCAGCCCCCTAGGTATGAGAACGTATACTGTGCCCTCTGCTGATTCAGGACGCCACATTCCCTGTGCTGTACCACTTGGTCATATTCCCAGCCATATTCTATGATGTTTTATTGCCATTGGCTCAACTCTAGCTCTCTTTCTCACTGACTGTTACCTCTGGCTGTGTTCTATTTCCTTAGAGTCTTCTATCCTTTTTGTGATGAAAATTAGATCATATTCATATTCTGTAACTCCCAAAAAGGAGAATGGAAGCACCACTTCCCTTTTTTCCCCAGATAAGATGAGAACATGTTTAAATAATGGGATATCTTTTAAGAAATAATAAAATCTGAGCTTATTCATTTATTTACTGGTAGTGCCTTATTGTTACGTCAGAAATTGCAGCAACATGATTTTATAGCTAATGAAATTTGATGCCAACCTTTTAGCTCAATGCCTCTGGCCATGTTTGTATACCATACAATTTTATTCGCTAACATAGTGATTCCTTTTTAAATTTTATTTTATTAGTTCTGACAAAGGCTTATAAATCTTAAAACAATTCCTTTCATTGGGATGACCCATATTTAAAAATAATGCTTTGGTTAAGTTTTGAGGTTATAATATATTTATTCTATCTATCTCTATTAAGATAAGCATTGTCTTTACTTTTTTCTTGATTATTTTTTTCTTTAATTTTTGGTAAGACATTTTACATGAGATCTATCCTCTTAAGAGACCTAAAGTGCACAAAACTGTATTTTAACCTATGGACATGAGACTGTACATGAGATCTCTGGAACTAATTCATCTTGAACAACTACAATTTTACAGATACTGAGTAGTAACTCACTGTTTTCCTCTCCTCCCAGCTCCTAGTAATCACCATTGAATTCTTTGAGTCTAGAAGTCCGAAAATTTTAGATACTTCATATAAGTAGAATCATGCAGTATTTGTCCTTCTTCCAGTAACTGGCTTATTTCACTCATAATAAGATCCTTTTCAAAATATCTCCCTGCAGGAAACCATCTACTTTACCCGTACAAGAATAGGAAAAACTTTAAACATTTAGACTCTCTTGAAGTAGGGAAGGCATGCATATCTACTTTAATCCAGAACAGTCCTGTGACCACAGCAGATTTTATTTTTACACCCACAAAATGATTTAAGCACCAAATCTGAATCCTACATGGCTCCTAAACTTCAAATGATGGAAACCAGTTGCTTAGTAATGCCAGCCAGAATGTGATATTCAAGGACCTTCTCTGGCTGTTGCAATTTACAGCCATTTTCACTACCATTAAAGTTGTATGCAAATCTTAGCTCTACAAACGTTGACATCAGTTACTCAAGCAGACAGCAGAAAAGTGACAAAGAAAGGTTTAAGGCTAATTTTGAAATAGTTCGGTGACATTGGCTCATGAATAAAATGTAAATCAAATTATATAGTGGGCACATACAGATTTAAAAGCAAGAGACCAGGGAGTTCAGGAAGAAAAATACCTTGTAAGACTCGAGAAAACAAAATGCAATGCAATTTGCATCACTGGAAGAAGACAGTGGAATAATTCATGTTGCCTCTATCAGAGAAACCTGGTGAGCTATTTAAATTGCAAATGACTGCACCCCATTACAGAACTTCAACAACAGAATCTCTGGGGGATGGCCTTAAGATAACTTTTTCAAAAAATTACCCAGGTAAAACTTATGTAACTTAAACTTTAGAAAGCCTTTGAAAGTCCATGATATTCTTTTGTTTCTAAGTATTTTCAGGAAACTTCTAGAGAAAAGGTCTTCTATGAAATTGTGCAATTTGGGGAACATGACTCGTGTCAAAGCATTGTATAATTTTGAGGATATTCGTTTAAAACATTGACTGTGACCTGAAAATTAGAATGCCATGCACATGTAAACAAAATAATGATAAGAGTTGCCTTACAATAAATCATAGTAGGAAAGAATAAATTCAATAAATTTTAAAATAAGATGGGGAAATATTCAGTGTCTTGAGTTAGTGATATTAAACAAAATAGTTCATCCCTCAGACTATTAAAGCTGCAGCGGGAGAGTATAGAAAAAATACACAGTAAATTTTGGAAGCTCCAAAAATGTTATTTCTGTGAAATAAGGATAACAGGATGTTATTGAAGACATTTAAATAGATGCCAGAATTATTTATCGTGAAAAAATATGGGTAACCCATGTACGACAATGTCATTACAGTATGCCAGTACCCCTGGGATGTTAGCCAAAATGGAGATAATTTTCTGAAAACAGCTCAGTCCTGAACTTAATCCAAAAGGCATCTATTCATAACAAAGTGCTCCCTTCATGAAGGGAAAAGGCTATGCCAGATAGAGGAGTTTTGTTTATACATTTTCATTATAAAAACAAACAGCACATACCATGAAAGAAATCCATTCATTTGAAACAGATTGTAAATATACCTACATAAAATTATTTGGAATATCTGTAATTACAGAAAGCATGTTTGTTTGTTTTAATAAAGGGACTTTTTTAAATAACAGAGAAAATAATAAAACAGGGAAGAGCCCGAGACACCGACTTCTCCTGAATTTACGGGTGAGCTTAGTTAAAATTCAATCCAGCTTCTCTGCTTTCATAATCCTACGGCAATGTTATAACCTGAATACTGGGCCCAACAAGAAAATGAGATTGATTATTCATATCCAGTTTAAATCTTTCTAGTCCTGAGAGAAATCTTTGTGAAGAACAAAAGTCGCAGAGAGTGGGAAGGAAATAACCAGGGTCATGGATTTTTACTTTGGTGAATTTCATTTGGCAGCAACATTGAACATGAGTTAATATTAGTGCTCTGTTTCAAAGAGATGAAGACTTAATCCATACTACTAGAACATTAAAGCATTTAAACATTCACTGATGATATCATATTATTAATCCATTCATCCAAGATATTAATGAACGCCTTCTAAGTTCCAAAGACCATACTAGGTAATAAAGATACAGTGGAACATGTAGTCTAGGGAAAGAGTCAATTATAGAACAGTGTGACAAGATTTATCTGCATGCATATATGTAATATTGCATGTGTGTAGGTTTGTATGTGTTCTTTTATATACAACTATGTGTTTTTACATGTAATTCATTATAAATATATGTATGCATATATATTTTATATATATACATTTTTCCTCCTCCACCTCCTACAAAACCTGCTTTTAAAAGGTGGAGATTAAGAAGTTTAGAATACAATAAAAGTGAATCTGAGCACAGGTTGTTAAGTGAAGGTATTTTATACAATAAGTAAAACGTACACAAAGGAGTAAATGTTGAGAGGTTGTCACATGTTCAGGAAACAGGATAATTTATTATCCTGATAAAAATTAAGGCTTAGGAGATGAAGTTGGGACATTGGGAATATATCATTAAACCTATGAAATTTGAAGTTTAGCTCAGATATTCTTATTCATTATGTCTTGGAAAACTATAGTAATCAATATTTAGGATGGGTTTCCAGGTGATTCTAAGGAGCAGCTAGATTTCCAAAACACTTGAGGGTAAGAAAACCTCAGGCGTAGTCATGATTGAGAGAGAGCTGGCTCCGTAATTTTCTAAATGTGACTGTGGATCAGTTGTTCTCCCTGAATCTCATTTTCTTCATTCTGAACATGGAGATCTTAACACGCTTTGCCTGGCAGAGTTGATTTAAGAAACTGCTATCATGTTTGAAAAGTAACTGATACTGCGCCTGATGGCAGATGGCCCTTAGTAAATGACAATGTTATTGTTATAATTAATACTCTTACTATTCATTATAATTAAGAGCTCTCCTCCTAGCAGGAGAGAAAAGAACAGGTAGCCTTCCGGATAGTAAGCATAAGACAGAAGGAAACCCAAAGCTAGAGGAGAAAGTGAAGGAGCCTATTATTCTTCTATTGGGTAAGGACTTTCTGGAAAAAGTAACACCTAAATTTAATGGAAAGCCAATTAGCTCAATTCAGTGGAAGTTGCTCTACCCTCAGGACATTGCTATACACATAGCTGTCTGCTGGTTGCTATCAGGCAGTCAGAGCTGCATAATTCCATGACTTCAGTTGGATCAAAAAAGAACCTGGTCAGGAATAAAAGTAAATCTTGAGGATCTACAAGGCCATAGAGAACTTTGAAAAGCTCTAACAGAGTTCTGGTGATATAAATGGCTGCATACCTTTGTAAAAGTTGTGCCTTGGAAAGACCTACAAAAGGAAAAGGCACCTGTCACTCACCTTTCGGGGACACTGAGACCCTGTACAAGCAGCATGTGAAAACGCAGGCTGTCTTGTAAACTGTCTGAAGTGTAAAGTCATGGCTTCCTTCATAATCGCCATGGCAAAGTGTGGAAGACATACAGGCAAAACAATGAAGAAAATCTGACTAATCAGTGGCTGACTCCCATATTATAATGATCCAGAAGTTATGCATAGGAAGTCAGGATTCAAAACGAAATCTAAAAAAAGGAAAAAAAAATCTAGCCAAAAGTGAAGTGACCACATGCTGCAGAGAATACAGAATTTACAGGAATAATCCAGAAAAGTCACTAAAAAATTAAGTAACAACAACAACAAAAACACAATAATCAAAACCATACACCTTGAGATAGAGGGAAAATGTGCTACCAGAGTTGTTAGAATACATTATGTCAAATCTTTAGTTTGACAACAACAAGATTATAAGAAACACAAAGAAACATGAAAGTATGCCACAGGAAAAAAAAAAGTAACTATATGGTTTCTACAAGGACACATTTAGTTGAAGACTCATATAAGTTGAAACTAGAAGGATGGAAATGTTGACAATAATCACGAAAGAGTAACAGTACCTGTACTAATATCCAACAAAATAGACTTCAACCAAAATTATTATTAGAGTCAAAAAGAACATTTTATACTAATAAAAGAATCAATTCATTAGGAAGATAAAATAGTTATAATCATCTTCTCAAAGGAACATGAGACATTTCCCAGAATAGACATAGAGAAGGCCCTAACACAGGCCTCAATAAGTGTAACATGATTGTCACAGTACAAAGCATATACTCTGCCCACAGGTGAGTGAAAGTAGAAAGCAACAGAAAGGAATTTCGGAAATACACGAATATGTGGAAACCAAACAATACACACCTAAATAGCCAATGAGTAAAGAAGAAATCAGAAGAGAAGTAGAAAATACTTTGAGATACATGTAAACAAAAAGAAAATACCAAACTTATGAAATGTAGCTTAAGCGGTGATTAGAGAGAAATTTATAGCTTTACATTATAAAAGAAGAAAAATCTCAAATTGATAACCTAAGCTTCCATCTAAAGGAGTTAGGAGAAGAAGAGCAAATTAATTTAAAGCAGACAGAAGAAACCAAATAATGAGGTATTAGGAAGTAAATAAAAAAATAGGAAAATCAACAAAAACAAAAGTTGTTTCTTTAAAAAGATTAGAAAAATTGCAAAAACCTTTAACTAGGCTGACCAAGAAAAAAAGAGAGAGGTCTATATTACTAAAATCAGAATGGGAAGAGGGGACATCATTTACTTTTATTTTTATTATTTGAGACAGGGTCTTGCTCTGTCACCCAGACTGGTGCAATCTCAGCTCACTGCAACCTCTACCTCCCAGGCTCAATAGATCCTCTTACCTCAGCCTCCTGAGCAGCTGTGACTACAAGTGCTAACCACCACTCATGACTAATTTTTTGTATTTTTGATAGACGGGGGCTTCACAATATTGGCCAGGCTGATCTTGAACTCCTGAGCTCAAACAATTCACCCACCTTGGCCTCCCAGAGCACTGAGATTGGAGGTGTGAACCACCATGCCCAGCCAAGGTGACATCATTATTGACTTTACAGAAATAAAAAGCATCGTAAGAGAATACTAGGAATAATTGTATACAAATATATAGATCAGTTAGAAAAACACAAACCTCTGAAACTGACAAAAAAATAGAAAATCTGAATAAACATTTAAAAATTAAAAATTTTTAATTAACAATAAAAAAGACTACCATAAAGAAAAGCTGAGGCCCAGTTGGCTTCACTGATACATTCTATCAAATAAAGCATTAATATAATTCTTTCCAAACACTACCAAAAAGTAGAAGAGAGTAAGTACTTCCTAACACATACAATGAGGCCATCATTACCTTGATTCTAAAACCAGACAAACATACCGCAGGAAATATACAAATGAATATCCTTTTGAGTATATAAACAAAATCTTCCACAAAGTTTTAGGAAACAATGTCCAGCAACATTTAAAAAGAATTGTACACATGACCGAATGGGATTTAGCCAAGAAATACAAGATTGGTTTATCATATAAAAATCAAACACTGTAATACATTATACTAGTAGGATGAATGACAAAATCCACAATATCAACTCAAAAAATTATCATAATTTATTGAATGTTAATAATGTCAAGCCCTGCTAGACACTTTCAAAAACCCATGACCACAGTTAAGCCTGCCATATGTCTCAAGTGGCCACGGTTCCCATGAAATTGCCTTTACTGCAAACAGACACAGCTGTGGTTTACATTCTCAAAACTGAGAAAAGCAGAGCAGATCTTGATCTAGGGAAAACTAGAGCTAGGTTCTCTGAAAAAAATAATAATAATCTGCCTCTAATCTTGACCTCTATGTGTTGACTCCGTCGTCTCTATTGAGGGGACCGTCTGCATGTAGGGATGTCAGAGAGCATAACCATACACAGCCCAGACTACAGTCCTGACAGCTTCCATTTGACAAATAAAGTATTTTTAGACTTAGAAATTAAGCATTCTAATACAAAAAAACCTGGAGAGAAATGAGAAAAGCTAGGAGACACTGTGTGATTTTGAGAAAGTTGCTTATTTTGTCTAACCTCAGCTTACCCATGTCTAAACAGAAAACCCATGAAAAACAGAAGACCACAGGTATACTTTGCCAATATCATTTGGTTGCTATATATTTTAGTTTAGAATGTTAATAAATAGGTGTTTATGAAACAATAGATTGATGTTTATGAAAACTTTCTGTCTGTGTGAAATTCTTCATGTATATTAGGTATCCCTTTGTAAAAAATCATCAGATAACTAGAAGGAGAGTTGCCATTCATGTCATAATTTGGAAATGTTAGGACTTCTTTCCAGGCAAAATTTACTGAATTAAAATTTTTATTGACCTTTTTGTTTATAAAAATTATAATTTTCCAATAGAGAATGAATGGAAAAATCGAGACAAAATTTAACTCGTTAAATTGCTTTGCCTGATGAAGTAATAAGAATTTTTAGAGAAGGAAATTTGGCATGTGGGGTTGAAGGAAAATGAGTACAGAGAAAATCCTGAACGTAGAGTGTATCAACACAGTAGCAGGCTGGATTCTAGGGGGACACATGGCCAGTTGAAATTCTCTATGGTAGGTAAATTCTAATGATCTTAGGAGCAGTGATAGCTGACATTAGAGTCTAAATTTCTTTGTGTCCTGGGCTATAATTATATCCATTAGTCTCAAACATTTAGGAAACATCTGTGAGGCACAACAGCTTTGCATTGTTGGTTCTTTGTTTAATGATTTGGTGAAAGGATTGTGTTCATGTTTTGGGAGAGGATAATCATAAGCAATTTGAATATCAAGAATTATTGAAAATAGGATTCCATAATAATTTAAATAATCACTAGGATTGGAATGCAGAGCAAGACTTCATAGGTGACTACCAGAAAAAATGTAAGGATTCCCATCTCCAGAGACTATTTGCAGGAATATTTGAGAAGATAATCACTTATGTGAAAATGGAAACCAAGGAATCAAGGAAGAGATGACACCAAAAGTTTGGATGCATTAGAGACATTCAAATTACATCAACAAAAAATAATTGCTTAAGACCAGAACCAAATATTGTCTGCAAAACGGAGATTAACACAAAGGTAAGCGTTAATATTTAAACTAAAAATCAAATGGAGTGGCTTGCTTTTATTGCCATGATAACTAATTTTTTTTTTTTAGAAAGGGAAACTATGAAGCCAGTATAAGTTGTTTATTAATATAGAAAATATTTTCAAATTAGTAACCATTTAATCCAACATTTTTATTGACAAAGGCAGGTATCTACTTACTGTGAGTCAATTGCTGCAATTGCATTTATGGTTTGTGTTATTCAGCCATTTACATCTAACTTTCTCTTTCTTTCTTTCTTTCTTTCTTTCTTTCTTTCTTTCTTTCTTTCTTTCTTTCTTTCTTTCTTTCTTTCTTCTCTCTCTCTTTCTTTTTTTTCCTTCTTTCTTTTTCTTTCCCTCCTTCCTTCCTTCCTTTCTTCCCTCCCTCCCTCCCTCCTTCCTTCCTTCCTTCCTTTCTTCCTTCCCTCCTTCCTTCCTTTCTTCCTTCCATCTCTTTCTTTCCTTCCTTCCCTCCCTCCCTCCTTCCTTCTTTCCTTCCTTCCTGCCTGCCTGCCCGCACATATGGTAAGTAGATGGCAACCAGCTTTGCTTTGTGGAAGTTTAAATTGTGGCCATCTTCTCTCGTGGCCATTATTCCTCTGATACCCTCGGGGGTATGATTTGTCAAGATCTCTTGATAGAAGTAGAGTCCTTCCCTGGATGTATTCACTCACTGTCACAAGCATAGGAATGTTGCCATAGTATTTAGGTGAGGAATAAGAAGATAAGTGAATTGGGGAATAATTAAGATGTGAAAATGGAAGATGAAGGAAATCAAGTGTGATTGAGAATGATGAATTTTGACGTTGTATATATTTTTTTAAATCTGCAATATCTGCGGGGAAGTAAAGAAACTGGCATTGAATACCAAGTTTGAGTCAGGAGGTTTGTGTTCATTTAGTCTTCAGAAGACATATAAGTGATGCCATAATTAGCCCCATTTTAGGGAGAAATCTACTGAATATCAGGGAGACTTGCTTCTTGTGGGAGTTAGTTAACAAATTGAAGAAGAGCATAGTGTTCAAACTTTTATCTGTGAACCCAGAAAATCTGAGACAGGTCTTGATTAACTTAGAAAGTTCATTTTGCAAGGTTGAGGATGTGCCTGTGACACAGGCTCAGGGAGTTCTGATGACATGTGCCCGAGTGGTCAGGGCACAGCTTGGTTTTATACATTTTAGGGAGATATGAAACATCAGTCAGCGTAGGTAAGAAGTATACTAGGTTCAGTCTGGAAAGGCAGGACTATTTGAAGCAAAGGCAGAAAGACTGGAAGCGCATGGGGAGGAGCTTCCAGGCCACACATAGTTGAGTCACAAAGGGTTGCATTGTTTTGAGTTTCTGATTAATCTTTCCAAAGGAGGCAATCAGAGACACAGTCCGTCTCAGTAAGCAGAGGGATAACTTTAAATAGAATGGGAGCCAGGTTTCCTGTAACCAATTTCCAGCTTGAGTTTTCCTTAGTGATTTTGGGGGCCCCAAGATAGTTTCCTTTCAATTGAATCTTAAAATCCTTATCAATTCTTAAGGAGCTTAAAATTGGCCCCCAACTGCTTGCCTTCCTGAGAAGATAAATATAAGACAGCTATACTGCATGCAATCAATTTAATGTAATGATTGCAAATGTATTTTGAACAAGTAGAAAATAAACCAATGTAATTTGAAAGACGCTTTGAGGAACAAAATTATTTTTGTTGTATTTTATCTGTTATATGAAGGAACAGACAAAAAGGAATTCTGTCTTCTTTTAAAAGAATCAAGCACTCATCTAATGTATATACGTATTTGATTATTGGTGACAAAATACAGGAACACAATTCCAAAAAAATTAAAAAATTTGATAATAGAGAGTTCTAAAACCTAATATGTGTAGACATCTTTTTTATATATCATGTAATTATTTTTATGTATAAGTCATAAACAGAATACTCTTCTTTCCAAAACATTTAATATAGGGAGAAAAACCTGTATTCTTGACTATTATAAGGAATCATCTTTATGTCTACAGTGTTTCTTCCAGGCCATTGTGAAATTTCATTGAACAATTACTCTGAGACAGACATATTTCCAAGAATATTGTATTATTTAACCTTAAATAGTTTTGCCATTGTTTGTACCTTGCCTTGATATGGCGAAAAAGGAGTTTTACTCCATGAGGTACACTTCTAAATGATGTTCCAGAAATACACCAAACAAGCAAATTATTTGCATGGATTGGTCCAATTGAGAAAATATAGTGCTCCTGCAGCCTCCTTGTCTTCTCTTAGCTCCCACACTGGAAGATGGTGAAAGATTCCAGTGCTGCTTAGACTCTTCAGAGGAAATCTTTGCAAATGTAAAGAGCACTTTTCCCAACTCTCTCTAGCATCTGGAAATGTCATGCATACCTCTGATAACTATGACACAAATGAACCAGTAAAGATTTATTTTGCACTTAAATATACCCCAGACTTGTTCTGCTTTGTTTGTTTTATTGACTATTTAATTTAGAAAATCTCAACATAAAATATTTTTACCTATGATTCCTGGATTTTATCAACAAAATCAGTAGAAAAATTTAAAAAATTGGATGAAGATTTCCATAGTTCAAATAATTTTTAGGTATTAAGTACCTAATGGCCGTTTTTTTTTTTTTTCCGTTTTTTTACTCAAAAGGTAGTGCATTTGAGAAATGGGTGTGTATTCACGTGTGTGTACATATCCATGCACATTCTAATGTCTCTAGCATGAATTTCCATGTCATACTATTTACAACTGGAACATGGCTGGCATTTAGGAAACTGTTGATTTACTTTTGCATGTCAAGTATGGAAATACAGCTTTTCCCTCACACAATGACTAATGAGCTTGTCAGCAGAATGGTGTTTTACAGGGTTTTATGCAACAAAGGACTAGTGGCTACTTTTTATTTAGTACTCAAAGCAACAGAAAGCAGCAAGCAGAACCAAAATGTCAAGTGTAATCTGTCATGACTCAATTACATGTGACAGGATACAGAAAAGGAAAGAAATCTGTTATTAGATAAATCTAAAAGAGCCATTAGATAATGAAAACATTTTATTTCTCATATGCATTATTTGTCATCAATAAGCAAATATATCTAGCCAATTTCCCTAAACCATAATTATGATACATATAAATACTACAATATTCTCCATCTGCTCGTCTTTGATTGTGGTAAGCAGGTAGAATATCTTTAAATCTGTCACTAATTCCTTCCAATCAGATAGCAACAGGAAAGATTAGTCAACACTCATTACAGGAAACATCTGAGATGTGTAGCTTCAATATCATCTTGTCAATAAAATGTGAAGAATCAAAATCATTACAATTTCCTAGAGTCAGTAGTAGCAATTTCATATAAAAAAAATTTGTCTATGCAGACATGTGAGAAGAAATTGAATGTACAAATCTCAGTGGATATTTTCCTGTTGAGTTGGGATACAAGCGTCATAAAATATCCCACCAGGACATGTTGGACTCTAATACCAGAGCTGAAACAGAATCCAATCAAGCAAGAGTGTACTTATGGAAGGTTTTGACAAGATTTCTTCTAGGGGCAACCCCCAGCATCAAACAGAAGTTTTCCCACAGCAAGGTTCATCTGTGATGCACTTTTAAACATTGAGGCAGACACTTGCCAGGTATTGCAGAGTTGGTGGCGGCTTCTGAGGCCTAGATCTGTATTCTGCAATAGCCACACATGGCTATTTAAATATAATTTTAAATTAATGAAAATGAAATTAAAATGTCAAATGTAGTTCCTCAGTGGTACTAACCACTCTTCGGTTCATTTTGGTCTCTGAGGATCCAAAGCGGTGAAAACCTGAAGGTAAAAACTACACAGAGGTTGGGTGCGTTGGCTCACGCCTGTAATCCCAGCACTTTGGAAGGCTGAAGCGGCAGAACACGAGGTCAGGAGATCGAGAACACCTTGGCCAACATGGTGAAACACTGTCTCTACTAAAAATACAAAAATTAGCTGGGTGTGGTGGCAGGAGCTTGTAGTCCCAGCTACTCAGGAGTCTGAGGCAGGAGAATTGCTTGAACCCAGGAGGTGGAGGTTGGGCTGAGATCATGCCACAGCACTCCAGTCTTGGTGACAAGAGTGAGACTCCCTCTCAAAACAAAACAAAACAGAACAAAAAAACTACACAGAATGTTGGAATTAATGTAATGTATATGTTTTTATAAACTTTCCTTCTTCTTGATAAAATATTATGTGAATCTTACCTCAAATATAGGTCCTAAACCCTTGTATTCCATTACTTTTACTTTTTCTTTTCTTTTCTTTTTTTTTTTTTTTTTTTTTTTTTTGAGACTATGTCTCACTCTTGTTCCCAGGCTGGAGTGCAGTGGCACGATCTTGGCTCACCGCAACCACGCCTCCTGGGTTCAAGTGATTATCCTGCCTCACCTTCCCAAGTAGCTGGGATGACAGGCATGCGCCACCACACCCGGCTAATTTTTGTATTTTTAGTAGAGACGGGGTTTCATCATGTTGGCCAGGCTGGTCTCAAACTCCTAACCTCAGGTGATCTGCTCGCCTCAGCCTCCCAAAGTGTTGGGGTTATAGGCATGAGCCAGCGCGCCCAGCCTAATTTTACTTATTAATCATCTTATAAGCTGAACTTATTTTCCTCATCTGGCCAGCCCTCTGGGTGGTTCATAGAGCTTCTTTCCTGCTTCATTTTTCTTCTCTTATTCCACATTGGTTACACTAGTCTTTCTGTTCTCTTCAAATACTCAAAGTACATTCTAAGTGCTAGCTAATTTCTCTCTTAGTGCCTAGAAATGCTATTTCCACAGAAACATGACTCACACCTTGAAACATTCCAACTTCTGTATAAATATTATTTTCTGATAACTTTCCTGACTTTAAAATCTTAAGATATAGTTGTAGTGCTTTGAATTTTTTCTTCAAAGCTGAAATAATATTCTACATTTATGTAATCACCATCATCATCTTTATCATCGCCATCATATCACGAACACATATTGGATATTATGTCTCAAAGATGGATTCAAGAACTTTATGTATATTAAAACATCCTTATATATGCCCTATAGGCTTATTATGTTACGTCATGTTTCCATATTGTACAGATAAGTAAAACGTGGCTGAGAAAGGATAGATCTCTGTTCTTCACTCAATTATAGTGGTGACTGGGTTTGAATGCTGGCAGTCTGGCAGATCCATGATACCAGTTACTATTTGTTTTTAATTGGCTAGCTCCACTTTCATGAGAAAAGGGTATCTATTTTAATCAATACTGTTATCTCTGACATCTAGATCACCATTTATGGCCTAGAATCCACTTAATAAATACTTGTTAAATTAGTGAAAGAACAAAATAATCAATCAGTTGACAGATTTTTAAAAATACTATAAATATGAAAATAAAATAATAAAGTTCCCTGGTTTTCAATGTACCCATATCTTGCATACTTTAATTTTTTTTCTTTTTAATTAACAGAAGGACACCACTGAGATCAAAATGTGAGACAAAGTTCAGTAACTGTCGATGTTACCCAGACTTCCAGTTCTTTGGTCTGGTGGTCTAGGGAAATTTCACAATTCCTTTCTGGCAAAAGTTTGTGGGCAAGCTGTATCTGTTGTGCTCTCTAAAGTTAATGTCCATGGGAAGATTCTGTCTTGCAAAGGCACACAACAAAATTCACATCAGGAGAACATTAGAGAACAGAGCTTAGTGAGTATCAGGTTTCAAGGCAGATAATTTAAGAATTTATGAGAAAGATAGTGTTTCACGCAGATGGGCTAAGTAACAAATAACCCCAAAGCTTAGTAATTGGAAATGACAGAGTTTATATGTTGCTCTTGCTATTAGTCCATCAAGGACTCTGGAGGATGCTATGTGTCCGTAATGTTCCTGTTACACTCTTCGTCAAGGGCTCACCTCAGCACTCAGGGACTGCACCAGGGTGCCGAAGCAGCCCCCATGTCTCATGTTATCACTTGACACGACAGAGAGAAAACTGAGAGTTCTGCAAAGTTTACCACCAACTACTGGAGACACGATCTAGAAGGGACACACATGACTAACACTCATAACTTATTCGAAGCTAGTCATTTGGCCCTACACACCCACAAGAGTGCTAGGAGCTATGATCCTGTAAGTGTCTAGAGGGCAGACCTTCAGAAATATTTCTGAACTTCACTACTGCCTATCACAGACAGAAATGAAAAGCAAAGATTGAATATGTAGGCTGGGCATTCCATGAAAAGTACATGCCCAGTGTTCTACAAGGGAGGTCTAGTTACAGGAGATCCTGGGGAGAAACATTACTAAAAAGCCATCAAAAAAGACACATCGGATACGTGTTTCTTTCGGAAAGTTCTATGTTTACAACCATAAAGAAGAGTTCATGCTCGATAGTATAGTTCAATAGACACATTTGATAAAAAGCCACCCTCACCGTATCTCTGTTATGGAATCATATAAGGGGGCTTGAGGCTTCATTTATTCAGACTGAGTGTTGTCATGTGTGTCATAATTACAGAGGTTGTATTCAGTCCATGATTTCTAATGATGGAAATGTTCTAACTATGATTCCTAGTTTCTTCTGTGTTCCTAACACCTAACCTAAATCACATAGGTTAATTCCATTTCCTTCTGTTCTATACACAAAAGAAATGCAGAACTACTAGTTCCATAATCACTCTTCACAGCTTTAAGAATAATTCTACCTGTAATCCCAGCTACTCGGGAGATTGAGGCAGGCAGAATCGCTTGAACCCGGGAGGTGGAGGTTGTGGTGAGCCAAGATCGCGCCACTGCACTCCAGCTTGGGCTACGGAGCAAGACTCCATCTCAAAAAAATAAAAAGAATAATTCTAAAAAATATCTCCATCTATCTACCCCCATCCTCAGCCAACAACTAAGTCATTTTTTTGTACTACGTGTTCAAATCTTGTTTACTAGATGATTAGCCATTTTAATATATATCTTCTCTGGATTTTTTCCAGGTTCATCTTTCAGTAAATATGAATTCTGCACCTGCATTTGAGGCACGATGCCTCAATAATTCGTGGTGATGAAAATTAAGTAACAGTGTCCTTATTAATACCACCTCGACTCATAACAGTTATAGCAGTATTTTTTGGCACTCATGTTTGTCTCAGACAGTCTTCTGAATACCAACATCTTTTCTCGCCATGTTTTAGATTTTTTTTCAATCCTCTCTTGTTCTTATTATCCTCTACAATTACAGGCTGAAAGAGAATTTTCTGGGTATAAGGAAACTTCTGTTCTCCCTCCCTTATCTCTCTATAAAACCACCATTCTTTCCTTAATCTTCCTTGCACAGGATTCACCATTCAGTTCAGCCTTCACTAATGTCTCAGTGAGGTTAAAAATGAACTTAGCAAAAGACTGGGATGTCTACTAGAACAAAAACAAAAATAAACAAACAAACAAAAAAAAACAGAAGTAGCATTCGTTGGTTTAAAGCAAATACATGCTAATCTGGTGAGGCAATTTTTGTCCTTGGTTTTTTATTTTTTGAGATGGAGTCTCACTCTGTCACCCAGGCTGGAGTGCAGTGGCATGATCTCGGCTCACTGCAACCTCCACCTCCAAGGTTCAAGCGATTCTCCTGCCTCAGGCTCCTGAGTAGCTGGGATTACAGGTGCGTGCCACCACCCCTAGATAATTTTTGTATTTTTAGTAGAGACAGGGTTCCACCATGTCGGTCAGGTTGATCTCAAACTCCTGACTTCATGATCCGCCTGCTTCGGCCTCCCAAAACGCTGGGATTATAGTCGTGAGCCACCACACCCATCTTGTCCTTGCTTTTTTTTTTTTTAATCATTAAACCCTCGCTCCAATTCTGTTTGCATTACTGACTTTTAAAAATTTCCAAAGCAATTATATTCTGTAATTCCTTCATTTAAGTGTTTTACACATTTTGATCACACTGTTTTAGATTCCTGGAAAGGAAACCCACCAGAACCAGTAACTTTGAAAGAGGCATGTTGCAGAATCCAGGCCTCAAAAGAATCCAGGCAAAACTCTACAAGCACAAGGAATTGCCAGCTCCAGGACACTCTTTCATCCATCTCTTTCTTTCTTCTCTCCATTGATGACTCACTCCTCATATTTATTTCAGTAACTTTTCTATCCTTACAAAGTGTATGGGTTTTACGTTGCTGCCATTGCTATTGTATTTGTTTCTTGGTAATTTATCTCACAGATTATTTACAATAAATCTCAAATTTAAATATCCCAGGCCTATGTCTTAATATTACTGCAAATGTTTTGCAACTTTTTTTGTCAGATTATGTTGATCAGGCTTATTTTTTTATAAGCCAAGCCACATATCATACATATTTCCTGATTTGCTATAACACTGTAGACCTGATCCAATTATCTATTGCTATAGTGTAGAGAAAAATAGAATATGTGAATCATAAAATGTTCATTTTATGGCTTTTCCTTGATGGGTAAATGCAAATAGATCTTAGACAAATAAATTCGATTAACATGCAAGTGTATAAGATGTCTGGTGATACGAAAAGAGAAACAACAAAATATAGACAATGATTGCCTAAAATAATGTTAGTCTTACTTTTATCTTAATCAAGATAATTGTAATTTCCTGGATCTCTGCATATAAAACCAGTAAAACTAGTGAGTGATAAATAATAATTTTATACCTGGAAAGCAAGACATATCTAGGAGGAACAGAGAAGTTTAAAAGGCTTAACCAGTATTCCCACTGGCACGCTCATCTGACCTGAAGGAAAGTGTTTGCAGCAGGTAATTCAAAGGCCATGCTACAGATTGTGTATAATCTCCTAGAATTTGGAGTCTCAATAAAAAAAATCAGCCTAACTAACCTCAAACTCATCTATCAGTTCTGAGTGAAACATTATCAAACATCTAGTGACCTAATGTGATTAAAAGTCCTTCCAGACGACTTGGTTTTAGGGTTTCTGATTAGCACAGAATATCACAAGAGGTAGCTTTCTGTTAGATCCTGAAATATCATTTCTAAAAGCATATTGGACACATTTTCGAATATGTTTGTGAGCATGTTTTATATGCCATAGTAAGATACTTGATGATATTGCCAAATCACTGAAATTCAAATTTGAAAGATAGCCTTCAAGAAATAATCCCTAAATAAATATTAATTGTATTGTGTATTGTAATGAAGCCTGGAAATGCTTGTGTATACGTAATTTAAAAAAAATATACGTCCCTCAGCTCCATAATTCTTTCTGACAGTATATTCCTAAGCATTGTGACAGTACTAGTTACACAAAGAGCACATCTCACTTATGTATACTACAAGTACAATTGCTGTATTGGCAGAGTTTCATCTTGGCTATAAGCTTCATCAAGTCTCAATCATCTTATTAATACACACATCTCAAAGGAGGCTTTCCATTTGGAAGTCATTATTGTAAAGTATAGGTTGAAAAATCTCATAAAAATATTTATCTTGTTGGATGAAAATTTTTCATTAAATAGTTACTTTCAGAACACATAGTTTGTCATTTTCCAAATATTCCAGGCAGCGGGGCAAGACTTATAACAAGAGACAATTATGCAACTGTCTTATATTAAAACAAAACAAACAAAAATGCCAGGACAATCACTAAAGCTAAATTTCAATGTAATCTTTGAAATTAAACTAAGATACATAAGCTTTGGTAATATCTTGGACCTGAAATGAGACTATTCAATATAATACAAAATAAATAACTTCCTCTTCAACATATTTAACACATTAAGATATACATTTATTTATATATTTAATACATATATATGGGTAATTAATGTGAGAAATTTTAAGAGGTTTTAATAAAATGTTTTGGGTTCAATTACCGGCAGAATAAAATGGAGTATTGAGGTAAACAGCTTTTTTTAATTAAACCTCTATTTAAAGATAATTATAGTTTCAAATGCAGTTGAAAAATGTAATACTCTTTACCCAGTTTTGCTTAGTGGTAATATTCTGCCAAATTTGACATAATATATACCCAGGATATTAGAACTGGTAAAAGCAAGATGCAAAATATATCCATCACCACAATGATCTCTCTTTTTGGCCTTTTATGTCCACTCTCACTTCAAACCAGCCCTTATCCCCTCTTCATTCTTGATACCACTAATCTGTTCTCCATCTCTATAGTTTTGTCATTTGGAGAATATTTCCTACATGGAATTGGACCGTTTGTAACATTTAGGATTCAATTTTTTCAGTATAAGTAGTTGTCTGGAGATTTTTAGAGGATGTTGCATGTAGCGTTTTTTTGTTACTGAGCGGTATTCCCATTGTATATATATGTTAATAGTTTGTTCAACCATTCACCACCTGAAGGACATAGAGCTTGTTTCTAAGTTTGAGGAACTGTGAATAAAGCAAATAAACATTTGTGTACACATTTCTGCATGGATGTAAGTATTAATTTCCCTAAGACATTCAATAATATCTTGCAATTGCCATTAATTTAAATGGTAAAAACCACAATTACTTTTGCACCAACCTAATATTATGGTAGTTGTACGTTTATTTTTTAAAACTGTCACACTATTTCCAGAGTGACTGTACATTTTATTTCCCATCAGAAAGGAATGAGTGATCCAGTTTCTGCATCTTCCCCAGCATTTGGTGTTGTCACTCTTTTCATTTTAATCATTCTGACCTGTGTGTAGTGAAACTTCATTGTGGTTTCAATTTGCATTTTCCTAGTGGTTATTTCCTAGCTGCATTTCCTAAGGAAAATGCTTAGCCACTAGGAAAAGCATCTTTTCCTAGTGCTGAGTATCTTTTTATGTGTCTATGTGCCATCTATATGGAGTATTAAGTCAAGTACTTTTGTATGGTAGATGCGTCCAATAGGAAAATAAATGGGCTAGACGATCAAGCGGGTAAGCAGGCATGGTGTCACTTACTATTACTCCCAGTGATTCACTGAGTGAATTTCAGATCCACACAACTACAATTTTAGGCTCTTCGGGGACAGAATGCCTGGTCCACACCGACACTCTTTCCCTGCAGAACACAATAATGGTCCTGTTGAACAGCCTATGGCTTTTTCCTGACATCTTGAACACCAGTTACTACTCCCATAAAACCTTTTATACTCTTAACCCACTCTTGGTGTTTTATTCCCAGAGAATCTATCCTGAAATACTTAACCCATTCATATTTTGTGGCTGTTGAAAGCAGTGGCTTTATCTTGGAGTCTTCTAACTCATTCGTCTTTGAAAACGTTTATTTATATGATATTAAACACATTTTTTATTCAAAATCCAATATTCTATAAACAACAGAGAGGCAATTCTTGCATATTTGTGTAAATGCCTTCCATGACATATACATGGCTGTGGTTTGATTGTATGAAAAGAGAAATGAGTCTAATATTTTATATTATAGTATGAGAAAGATCATTTTAGTGATGAATGAAACTGCATATAACAGGCAGTCAGTAAAAATATGTAGAGTGAAAATAAACATTGATAATATAATTTTGACTTACCTTCTCTATAAACATTAAAGACTCAATTATGATTCTGCAGTAACTACTATCTCAACAACGTACAAAATTTGTCACAAAGCCACAATGATGCCACGATCATTTATGCCTTAATGTTGAATTCAAAACAGTTGCACTAACCTTACTGAAACACAAAAAGCATAGTAATATTTGTTTCACTAGAATAAGAAAAAGGTGACTTGTCATAACAAGATGAATATTGTACCAAGGATAATAATAATATGTGTGAACTCTTCTAACACATATCTAAAATTCACACATAGTCTATGTAATTATCAAGTGCTATTTGCCCCAATTATTATTGTTTTTCATTCATATTCCTGAAGTTCTCTTTAGTGCTTTGTTTACATTTGAATTATCAAATTAAATTGTGTTTATAATAAACATATACCAATCTAATACTATAAAGTTAAATATTTTGACACATTATATTCCATTATCTGGTTTTGGAAAAAAAGGTTATATATGTGTGTATTTCATGTACATATATACGTGTATTATATACATTTATTTATGTGTATATGTATGTATGTGTGTATTTCGAAAGAAACTATTTGGAAAACCTACATCATATTTGTTTTTCAATTTTAAAAATATTTTACTTTTAAAGGTTGACTTCTTTTGATGATCCTTTATGACAGCCTTTTATTACTCTCCAGAATTTACAGCTTGTCTCACACTGATCGCTAGAAGCTGAACTTTCAGTAATGCCAGATCACTCTTATTTGAAATATTGGTAGTTGTGATCCTTGTTTGTCAAAATACTGTTTTAAAATATGACAGTCATTATATCATCCACATTTCTTAAGTCTGTTGGTGGCTTTGATTTAAAGACTAGATTATTTGTTTGACCAGTGATTTGTGAGCAAATTGAATTCAAGTTCATATACACAGAAAGCCTTGTGGTACTAAATAATTGTCAGGAGACTTTTCCATTTGATGTATATACTCAAAATTAGATGAAGATAATTTTCTGCGACTTAAACTGGAACTCAAAAATGCCTGTCAAGATATAATGGAAACTTATCATGCATTTGCTTATGTATTTTTAAGAATAATAAGACAATGAATTTAGACTTTTCTTCCTCAAATTACAATGAAGGTCTGATGCAAGAATAAAATTCATCCTAGAATCAGCAATGTTATTACCTTTAGAGAAAATATCTTTGAACGTAGGGCTTTATGGACTTCAAAAATTCTGGGAAATTGTACGTTTAAACATATGTCCTTGATTTTTAAAAGTATTGTGTAGTAGCTACAAAATAATATTTCCTAAATTCACAGTATTACAGTATCATTCTACGGCAGTAGTTTGACAACTCTGTATGTCAATTGATGTCCCCAAATATGCACATCACCATGTATCCTGTTTGTCTTTGTTCCTAAAATTTCCATAAAATTGCTCTTATTTCTCGTTCTCTTGAATCTGTGTTGAAATACGAATGTATTGTACTTGCACATGTCACTTGATGCATTTTCAAAATATTATCTCTCAGAGAATTGAGTGAAATATTCTCACACAACAAGATTTGGTGCTATTTTTATTCATTGAGATAAGAAATACAAATTGTCTGAGAAAGATTCATTTTAGCCTTTACTAAATCATTGCCACAATGTTGAACATCGCTGAAGATGGTTTAACCTGCCTCTAATGTACTGGTTTCCTGTGACGTTCAGCTCGCATCACCTGTGACCTAAAAGATCTCATCAGAAGTCCATAATCTCTGGCTTGGGCAAGACTCTTGATGCAGTGCATAGTGACTTCTCCACCTTCAGGCCTGACATGTTTCACTATGACACCATGAAAGTCAGTTTATTTATGGTTAATGCATGGCATCTGACACCACTTCCCCACTATATAAGTGCCTAACAGTTTATCAAATGTCAAGTCTGAAGTTATGTCAATAATCCCGGTCTGTGCCTGATGCTTCTGCAACTATGAATGACCCGATCTTTTAAAATATCATCTTACATACTGCTATTAGACAGTAGTACTTTTAGCTTTTTACTTTTAAATAAAAATCTATGTCTCTTGACTGCAGCTGCTTATCCTATGGAAATGATATTTTCTCAATTACTGTAGTAATTCTCAATATAAAATATACATCTAGATAACACACAAAGTTTGTTGGATTAAATATGAGTTTTAATTCTTCACATTTAAAAAAATCCCTCAGACATCTGGTTTAGCAAGATCTAAGAAAAAAGAAACATTTTGCTCTCTATCATTTACCATCTTTGTGATTCTGCAGAGATTAAAATTTAGTTTGATTGCATTGGACTTTTTTTGTCACTCAATTTCTTATTCAAAAAGAAAAAAAGAAAAATAAAGAATTAGAGAATGGACATGTAGCAAAGAATGAAATGAAAGGAAAGGCTTATTTATTATTGTCTTTATGTGATACTACTCAAATTGGCTAGATTTGGATTTGACACAGAGCAATAAAACCGTGCTGGTAGTTCAGCACAGCTACAAACACCGGCTTCAATTCCTGAGTGACAATTCTCCAACCCAAAAGGACAATGGAGAATATAAGAGTGATTCCAGTAGGTTATGCAACGCATCAGCTGTAATAGGACATGAGAGAGCAATACGTTGGTGATGTTCTGAGTGACTGCCTTATTCTTTTTGGCCCTGATACCTAGCTCTAATCAAACGCTATGTATTAGGGATGTTATGGTTAGATGGAATTGCTTAAATGGAAACGCTCTCACCAGAAATGCATATAAATAAAGAAACCAGCCAGGAAATACTCGTTGCATATTTTTATATCATTTATTTGGATTCCAAGTACAAGAGTACCTCTTTGAAGCGGCATTACCTTAATGGAAGCAGATTTCTAGAGGGAGTCTCCTCCTTTTCCAGGAAATTTGACTTACTGTGGTTGAGAAAGCCTGGGGGCCCAAGGTCCTGCTTGTGATAACAGGCAAGGGTAGTTGTGCATTCTGACCGATGGTAATGACTGAAATGTCACCATGCATAAAGTAAAGACCTTGTACTGCCAAGAAGATCTAATGTAAAGAATGATACCAAAGAGAGTGATGCCTTGGTGTCATCTGTTACTCAGAATAAGAAATGAAGTGAAGATATCTGTGCTATAAAACAAACTTGTGTAAATATGCACTTCAGCCACAATGAAAGAAAACCACAGTCCCATATATTAAGCTTGCTCACTCTGACATGATAGCTCTGGATTGGCTTTGTGGCCTCAGGAATGCCTGGCGAGTACAGAGGTATCTGATTGACCAGGAAAATCAATCCAGGGAGGGCTACACTGTGGCTCCCTTGTCTCTGGAGGCAGCCATGGTCATCCTATGGTTTCATGAAGGTTTGAAATGCTTTTAGTTTCCCCTTTGTTCTCTTTCAGTTTCTTAAGGGCCTGTGACTCTTTAAAGGGGTGGACAAAGTTCGATTATAACAGCCAGTTGAGATTTGAGAAGAAACACATGTTCTTTAGTATAATATGTGTACTCATATTGCCATTTAGTACAGAAGCTATGTTCACCAGCTCTAGCTGTGCTTAACTCTGAGAGGTTTACCTATCCAACACTTTCCCTACGTACCCTACACACCTCTGTTCCAACCCAGTGAAGTTTGTCTGTAAAAGTAGATATGTTTCCCTGATTTATCTGGGTGTGTCAGTTGGGATAGTCATTTCACCTTGACTTTTTCCCCGGAGTTTTTTTCTAAAGTAAAATAGAGAAAAAGGTAGAACTAACCTGGAGTGAGAGCTGTTGAAACAACTCGACTCACGCCTACTAGGTTTCGACTTAGCCATGTCCTTGCTTAGTGGACCTATGCCATTCCCGCCATGCTAGAATATGGCAGACTCCAGCGAATTCCAATGAATAAAAGGAAACTTGTTAGTATACATATCCAAGGATTATTTTCACATATAAATGTATTACTTATCTTTTCACCATAAACTTACTTTGAAAATAGAGGGTGGAATAGTATTCAGCGTTGAAGACAGCATGTATTTTTTTGTAAAACTTCTCTACTTTTTTTTTTTCCAATTTTGTTTCTACAGTGATTTTATCATATATTTTTTACTCACCTTTTAAAAGAAATGCAATGAATGTCTGTTATTCATGGACAACCTAATAGGTGATTTAATCTAACATTAGATACCACTGGATCCTGGTCCTTAAGAAATATTCCACCTTTCTCTGCCCATACTCTGTCTTTCTTGCAGTCACTCTCAGAAGTCTGAAGAAGCAGTTAAACTCAGAACATCAGGGAATGGGGTCAGTTTGGTATCCTAAGCAAATTAAGTTCTATCTGTCACACATTTATTTTGTAATGACTTCTCCACTTCACTGCCTTCTCTCTCAATCTGTACTGTATTCTATGCTCTCCTCTACTTTATAACTTGCATTTCCCCCCGCACCCAAGCAAAAGCTCATTTCCTACCTTCTCTTTCTATTTAAGATTCTTGAAAGGATCAGATTTTGTTCACAATCTCCACTTCCCACTTTCACATTTCCTGTTCTCTCAACCCAGGGTAGCCTGATTGTCAACCCCACCATATTAATTACATTAAAGTCACTAACATTATCCTAAATTCCTATGTTTTTATCTCCCCACCACAAACTACTTCTTAAATTGTACTTAGTGGCCATCCTTTTTTTTCTCAGTCTTCTTACCCTGATCTTCCATCCCATCAATTAAATGCTGAAGAGCCCAATTATTACATTTTTACCTATTTCTCCTTTTTTATGTTCTTCTTTAGTTACTCACTGATTTTCCTTAACATATGTATTTTTTTTTTCAATATTTGCCTAACAAATTTGAAAATGAAGAGGACTTTCTGTGCCATAACCCGGGCTTGAAACCTGGAAACCATTCTTGATAATTTTCCCTCTGTTCTTCAAAATTAATCAATCCTGTGTTCCCGTTTATCTTACTTTCTAAATATCCCATGTATACCTCTTCTTGTAGCACAATAGTAACTCCTTTTTTTTTTTTTTTTTTTTTTTTTTTTTTTTGAGACGGAGTCTCGCTCTGTCGCCCAGGCTGGAGTGCAGTGGCCGGATCTCAGCTCACTGCAAGCTCTGCCTCCCGGGTTCACGCCATTCTCCTGCCTCAGGCTCCCGAGTAGCTGGGACTACAGGCGCTCGCCACCACGCCCGGCTAGTTTTTTGTATTTTTTAGTAGAGACGGGGTTTCACTGTGTTAGCCAGGATGGTCTCGATCTCCTGACCTCGTGATCCGTCTCGGCCTCCCAAAGTGCTGGGATTACGGGCTTGAGCCACCGCGCCCGGCAGTAACTCCTTTAGTATAGAGATTTGTTATTTCTCACTCTGTTCTGTTGTTATAGCCTCCTAATTAGCATTCCAAGTTCCTACAGGGTATTTCCTCAAACCATTGTCTACATAAAGCTATGTTTTTGTGACCTCAACAGCACTGTAGCAATACTTCTCAAATTGTGCTTAAAAAATATCTTGCATTGCATCAGAATTACCTAAAGTATATTTTAATAAAGCAGACAGTTCGGCCCCAGTTAAAAATCTCTGGAGGGGCATACTGAGAATTTGGATTTAAAAAGTGCACACTACAGATTGATACCTAGGTAATGTTATTGCTTTCTCCACTTTAAGGCAATTGTTCTATAGAGTGATACATCCTCCATGATCTGTACACTCTGTTCCTTGGACTGTAGAAAAAGTAAAATATTGGAATATTAATTCATATTGATATTTTATGTATAAGGATGACAATATAGGCCGGGTGTGATGGCCCATGTCTCTAATATCAGCACTTTGGGAGGCCGAAGTGGGCGGATCATGAGGCCAGGAGTTTGAGAACAGCCTGACCAACATGGTGAAACCCCGTCTTTACTAAAAATACAAAAAACAGCCAAGTGTGGTGGTGCACGCCTGTAATCCTAGCTACTCAGGAGGCTGAGGCAGGAGAATCACTTGAACCTGGGAAGTGGAGGTTGCAGTGAGCCGAGATGGTGCCACTGGACTCCAGCCTGGGCAACAGAGTAAGACTCCATCTCAAAAATAAATAAATAAATAAAATATAAATATTTATTGATATTTAACCCAATAATCAAAACAAACATCTACACTTGGCCTATTTCAGAGCGGGACACATCACAGATAACACATGGTAGTGGCAGTCTCACTCTAAATGTCCTTAGCAGATCTCAATAGATCAATAAAGAAGATAAGTGGGCCGGGTGTGGTGGCTCATGCCTGTAATCCCAGCTCTTTGGGAAGCCAAGGAGAGTGGATCACCTGAAGCCAGGAGTTTGAGACTAGCCTGGGCAACATGGTGAAATCCTGTCTCTACTAAAAACACAAAAATTACCCAGGCATGGTGGTGGGCACCTGTAATCCCAGCTACTCAGGAGGCTGAGACAGGAGAATCACTTGAGCCAGGGAGATGGAGGGAGGTTGTAGTAAGCCTAGATAATGCCATTGCACTCCAGCTTGGGCAATAAAAGCAAAACTCCAGCTCCAAGAAAAAAAAAAAAAAAAAAGGTATGTGAATTGCATTTTCAAATTTAGCCCAACTATTTCATCACAAAATAGTCAAATGACTTAATAATCTTGTTTACACAAGAATGGCAAAGTAAAGATCAATAATGTGAGTGCAATTGGATGTAAATTGGTTTAAAATTAGTTATTTCTCAAAGTATTATAACATAAAGATAATACCAATATAAGAAGATCTGAAAGAAAGTCTGCCAAAATATTAAATATTACTTAAAAAACTCTCTTTAAACGTAGATTTAAATATTTTTCATTGTTAAGGGTGAACATCGTTAAGTGCACACATACCATTCCTTAAGGTCTAAGTTGATGTTGATATAAAGGGATTATGCTGTGCATGCCCATTACAAACCAAATGTCTAAAACACAAAGACATTTCAGAATACAAAAGGTTTTGTAAAGAAATAAATTACATTACATAATAGATTTATCTAAATATCCCATTTTGTCTTTATGTTTTTATTCTAAGTTGTCAATCCCTTTTGAAATATACACCCTCTTCACCTTGTATTAGCAGAACCGTGTATGCATTTATTAATAAATAATAGAGCTGTACTGAGTGTGTACGTTCAAAGTTTTATTGATATTAACATGTACTGAAAACATTTGCAGAGCACTGCTTTAGTTTTGTGACACTAAAAACCCTCTTAGTTTGATTTCTTAAATTGAACTAACCTCAATTTACTTTTGATGACAAAGTTAACTTATTATAATTTATGTGTAATATATATAAATGTATTGCAATTACAATGTTATTATAATTATATATCATAACTTATTATAAATACTCTTTGATCCACTTTCTTATAGAGATTGAGTCAGGCATGAGTTCCTTTGAATTTTAGTTTAAAAATGTCAACAGTATCATTACTTTCTAAATCAAGGCATTCCATTTTTAATTAACAATATTTTAAAACTTTATTTTTTTTTTGGTTACCATAAATTCTCAAATGAGAGGAATAATGTTAAAAACTTTATAAAGGCCTACACCACCAATTCATTGAGATTCAGGACAATTCACTCTTTGATTAAGTATAGATAAGCCTGGCACCTAAATAGAATCACATTAATTATCATCTGGCAGGAGAAGTCACTTTGACTAAACTGAAGTTTGCATGATACTATCAGCCTATATTAAATGACATTAAAAGAAACATGTGATTCTAGAGACTCCAGGGATATTTTTGAGAATATTGTCCACTACTATTCACACTCTGTTCTGTTAAGGTCCATAGGCAACATTTCCCTCTGGTTATCAGTATTAGGAATAGTGGTGCTTGTTTTGAAACACCACTATTTGTTTCAAAACATCATCAATTGAATTAATTTCATTCAATTCAAATATACATTTTATTACATATGGTTCCCAACTTACAATAGTTGTACCTACACAATTTTTCCACTTTCTGCTGATGTGAAAGTGATACATATTCAGTAGAACCATACATCAAGTTCCCATACAACCATTCTGTTTTTCACCTTTAGAACAGTAGTCAATGAATTACATAAGACACTCAACACATTATTATAAAATAGACTTTGTGTTACATGATTTTACCCAACTATATGTGAATATAAATTTTCTGAGCACATTTGAGGTACACTGGGCTAAGCTATGATGGTTATTAGGTTGGGCGTATTAATTGCATTTTCAATTTCTGATTGATTTATCTAGACAACCCTGTCTTAAGTTGAGGAGCAACTGAATATAGTTATGAATATGAAAGACAAGATACATAGTTACAATGTCATCCAGAGAAAAACAATAAAATGAAATGAGTAATAACAAATAGTTGTAGGATACAAAAAAAAAAAAAAAAGGAACAGAATACAGGAGAAGATTTTTGTTTCTTGTTTTTAATTGTTGAGGCATATCTAGTTACAAATGGAGAGAGGAAAGGCTTTCTGAAAGTTGACAGTAAGCATCCAAATGACCCAAGTTTCTATGGGGGGAAGAAAGTTAACAATAAGCAGAGAAACAGAATTAACACTTTTATTGTTTTTAATCTTAAACTATTAAGAAATGGATTTTTGACAGAGAATAACATAAGAGAAGGCCCTTCTCTGGAATTAAGATAATTGAAGGGATGTAATTTGTATTTTAAGCATTAAAAGAGAAAGGGAGTAGTTGAATCTAAATTTGAGTAAATTAGCAGAAACTAGAATGCAATGAATTTGTAGTTTTTTTCTCATAGGTAATATTTATTTGCAGTTCAATGTAAAGCTATTGAAGACTTCTAAGCAGAAACTACCATAATATTTAATTTGTTGTTATAGCAAGAATATGTTCCATTCTAGGGGAAAGAGTGGAAGACTATATATACTTGCCATAGAAAAAACAGTAAACAAGTTATTATAGTAATCTGATATTTATTTCTGCATAAGAAATGACTACAAATGTTTATGATTAAACTATGACTTTGCAGCTTTCATGAGTCCAGTCCTGGAATAGCCTTACAGGGATGTCTGCATAGAGTCTCACAAGTGAAAACTACAGTGAAAACTAAAAGTAAAATCCGAAGCCCTCCAACAGACCAAATGTAGCCCTTCACGGACAAGGAGGTACCAGAGAAACCTTAAAAACTGAGCTCCCAGCCACGGCTGGATGGAAGGTCTACCAAGCCTTGTGATGTTCTTGCTTTTGCAGTTGAGACACAAGTGAGCAGCATTAACTTTAAAATAGAAATCATAAGACTGACAGAACAGACACTATATGAAAGTAAAATTCCAAATTATGAATAAGAGCTAAAGCCATGCCAGGCAAGGGTGAAGGCACACACCCCTGCACTCCAAGAATAAGCCATATTCTGACTGCCACAAGCTTTCTCTTTTTCTCTATTATCTAAACAAGTACCAGCCCTGAGATAAGCAACATTAAAACAATTGCAGCTCACTCATGACAGGGCCTGTTGACTAACTGACCACTCCTCTTGGCCCTGCCTTAGTTCCAAATGTCATAACCACAACTTTGATTGAACAAGAGACTGATTTCAAAACTTTCTCCTGAGAAGAGACCTCCAGCCACGGAATGATTCTGACTGAAGAATCATGCATGTTATATACAACCCATGTTCATTTCGGGGTGAACACTTAACATTTAAATGGATTACAGTTTATTTACAGTTTCCTATACTTTATGAAGCAGGGACACACGTGAAGGCATGCAAGGTACACAGAGGCACTGAACACTTTCATGGTAACGGCAACTGTAAGGGAACTGTAATAGATTTAATGTTAAGTCTCCATCCCAAAGCAGACATGGCTTATATGTGATTTGAATGTTTATTCAATACACATGTGTTAGGACTCCCTTCACGAATATTCACAGCTCCTCCTATAACCTGGTAAATATGTATACTTGGCCAACCCGATCAGCATAAATCCTGGTTCCACCCTCCCTACCTTCCACATGCCTGCCTTTGGGTTTCAGCCAGAGGCTGTGCTTCCCAATCTGTCAGAATGGCCCCCTTGGCAGAGTAAGGTGCTCGTGCCTGTAATCCCAGCAATTTGGGAGGCTGACAGAGGATAATCACTAGAGGTGGGGAGTTCAAGACCAGTGTGGCCAACATGGCAAAACCCTGTCTCTACTAAAAATACAAAAATTAGCTGGACATGGTGACAGGCGCCTGTAATCCCAGCTACTCAGGAGGCTGAGGCACCAGAATGACTTGAACCCGGGAGGCGGAGGTGGCAGTGAGCCAAGATTGCACCACTGCACTCCAACCTGGAGGGGACAGAATAAGAGTCTATCTCAAAAAAAGAATGGCCCCCTTGTAGGCGGTAATCTTTTATAAGGAATAATTCTCTTCTTAAAATTTATGAAGATATTCAAGGTTTTGTTAACATAGACAGAAATAAAGCTGACAGCCGTGGTCTTATCTGAGGTGTGGGTTATTCTCCCAGTCTCATATATCTATTAGCATAATTAGTTGTTTTGTTTTTGAAGCTGTGGAAGTATGGCAGTTTCATGTTTCAAAGACAACATGAAAGAGAGGCACCGACTTCTAGAACCTCTTTTATGAGCTCAGTTGATTTGTCCAAGCCTACCCAAAATAATCATCTTCAGATAAACTCAAAGTAAACTGAAAAGGGCCTTAATTCCATCTGCAAAATCCCTTCACCTTTTCCATGTAATAGAACCTAACTTTGGAAATGATTTCCCATCAGAGTCAAGGGTTCAACCCACATTCAAGAGGAGGTGATTATACAAGGCATGGACACCAGGGAGCTCAGGTCTGGGGGAAGTCTGAGAATTCTACCTGCTACAATCCACCCGCAATTTACTTCTTTCTCACACGCAAAATATGTTTACTCTCTCCCAAGACTCTCAAAAGTTGCATATTATTATAGCAATGGCTCACTTTTCACAATCTCATCATCTAAATCTACATCTCATCAACTCAAAGTTTAAAATGTCATCATCTAAATGAGATGTGAATGAGTCCCTTAGGAGAAATCATACTGTATCATCTGGATTTATACAGGTCCTGAGGCAGGGCACTTCTCTATCTCTCCCCACCAGCCCCCCATTAAAGAGACAAATGATTGGCTTTTAATACTCCAAACAATGAAGATAAAAGCAAGGGATAGCAGGTATAGATTGTAAATATTTGTATTAGTCTGTTTGCATTGCTATGAAAGAATGTCTGAGGCTCGGTAGTTTATAAGGAAAAGAGATTTATTTGGCCTATGGTTCTGCAGCCTGCCTATGAAGCATGTCTCCAGCATGTGCTTCTGGTGAGGGCTTCAGAAAGCTTCCAATCATAGGGGAAGGACAGAGGGGGTTGGTATGTCACATGGTGAGAGAGGGAACGAGAGAGGGAGGAGTGACATCATGCTCTTTTAAACAAGCGTCTCTCACGTGGACTCATAGGCTGAGATCTCACTCATGACTGTGGGGAGGGCACCACACCATTCATGAGGAGTCCACCCTCATGACCTAAACACCTCTCCCTAGGGCCCACCTTCTACACTGGAGATCACATCTCAACATGAGATATGGAAGGAACAAATATCTGAACTATATCAATACTCCGTTTCAAAAGGAGAGTAAATAAAAAGTAAAACGGAGTCACCAGCCATCATAGGCTGAAACACAGTAGGCAACGCGTCATTTCCCTTAATTAGGTTTCAAAGCCTGGGAATAACTCTCACTAACTCTCGGCTGAGTTGTGTGGGCTCCTGTTTCTGTCTTCTGCGTCGTCCTTCCTTTTTCACGGAGGTAGTACACATTTGCCACTGAGTAATTTTAATAACCTTCTTCCTGCCAGTAGAATTTCTGTGGGCCCAAAACCTCCTACCATTTTGTACTCTCTCGGTCCATTTCAATCAGAGCTGGCAGTGTTTCCGCTGAAATGAATTTTTCAAAATCTTTGTGGGTCTTGTGGGGATTTCATAGAATTTTCCTCCATTAGACAAAAGTCACATTCACAGATCTTTAGTGAGATAATCCTGTCTCTGTCTCAGGCTTCTGCTGAAGTGGCTGAGGGACAATACCCTCAAGCTTTCTAGAGGCCCTCTGGCTTGAGTAAAAAGAAATGTGAGGCGTGTTCCCCGTCTCTTGAAAAGGTCCTTTCTGTGACTAGCTACTTTGATCTTTTGATCAATCTGAAATTTAACGAAAGGTTGTAGTCATACATTCGGTCTTTCTCTATACTGGTTTTGGCAGATATTTCTGATACTTAACGTTTTTGCCATCTGGAGAGGCAGAGAACTTACAAAATTATCTAGCCTGGTTCCTTTTTATTTAACAGTTCTTCCTTTAATGTATCTCTTTCCTTTCCTATTTTGCTGTAAGCAGCAAGAAGACAGGGGGTACATACTTTAACATTTTACTCAGAAATCTCCCTAGCTGTAGCCAGGTTCTTTCTTTACAAATTCTGCTTTCTGTATAACTGCAGGTCACAATTTCACTAAGCTTTCCGCCACTACTTAACAAGTAACCTCCTTCCTCTGGTTTCCAATAACGTGTTCCTCACTTCCTTCTGAGCCTGCACTGAGGTAGCATCTTTAGAGTATAGATTATCACTAGCAGTCTGATGAAGATTTAGGCCTTATCTCAGTGATTTAGACTTTCTCTACTACGCTTCTCAGAATTTTTCTTCACTCACTTCTCAGTTCCAAAACTTCCCCAAAATTTTAGATCTCCACTGTACCTGCATCCTACTTTCAAATACCAAAACCAGATTAACATAATGCCATACATTCAACAGCTTAAAACAGTATACAGTTGACCCTTGAACAATGCCAACTTGGACTGTGTTGATTGACTGACGTGGATGTTTTTCAATTAAATGTATTGGAAAACTTTTTGAAGACTTGTGACAAGATGAAAAACTCACAGATGAACCTCATAACCTAAAACTGTTGAAATAATGAAGAAAAAGTTAGTTATGTTATAAATGCATGAAATATGTAGATCCTCATCTATCCTAGTCTATTGTATCACTTACCACCATAAAATATGCAAAAATCTATTGTACAAGTTTAAACTTCATCAAAACTTACACACAAAAATACTTACAGACTATACATGGTGCCATTCCCAACCAAGAGAAATGTAAACAAATATAAGGAGGCAGTATTAAATCATCATGCACATAATTAACTCTACTATGTACTGCCATAATAATTTCAAAGCCGCCTCCTGTTGCTTTTGGGGTGAGCTTAAGTGTTGCAAGCATCCGCTAAAAACGCTGTGTGACGTTAATCATCTCTGCAAAAGCAGTGCATCTCTCCAGTAAATTGCATATGGCAGTAAAAAGTGATTTCTTAAGGTTCCTACGTATTTTTCATTGTGTTTAGAGCACTACTGTAAAACTTGAATAACACCATGAGATGCATATGAAGGGCCACTTGTGATGTTGGAAGTGCTCCTAAAAAACAGAGAAGATGCATAACCTTAGAAGGTAAAGCTGAATTGCTTGATATCTACCGTAGATTGAGGTCTGCAGCTGCGGGTGCCGCCATTTCAGATGGACTATTCATTGTGTAAACAGGCAGTCTAAGCTTAAATCATTCCCAAGTACAGTAGAGTGCTATAAATGTATTTTCTCTTTCTCATGATTTTCTTAAAAGCATTTTTTTTTTTAGCTTACTAAATTGTGAAAATACAGTATATAATACATATAAAACAAAAAATACTTGTTAATTGACTATGTTGCCATAAGGTTTCTGGTCAATGGTAAGCTATTAATTGTTAAGTTTCCAGAGAGTCAAAAGTTATTCCTAAATGTTCAACTGCACAGGTGGCTGGCATCCTAACCCCTGTGTTGCTCAAGTGTCAACTCTATGTTTATTACCTCCAAATATTCATGGATTAGGACATTGAACACAGGTTAACTGTGTTGCCTGTTCAGGGTCATATGTGGACAGCCACGGTGTTGATCTCATCTGGAACTTAAGGTCCTTTTCCTAGCTCATTGGCTGCAGACAAAATTGAGTTCTTCATGTTTGTAGGACTGAGGACTTCGGCTCCTAGAAGTTGTCCATCAATCTCTTAGCCAACTTCACACCATGGCAGTTTACATCTTCAAGACTAAGAGGAGAGCTTCTTTCCTACTTCTAGAGACTCTTTTAAAGAACCCATATGATTAAATCAGATCCCCCAAGGAAACTCTACCTTTTGATTAACTTAAAATCAATCAGTTAATCAGAGTCTTTAATTATATCTACAAAATTCTTTCAGCATTGAATTATGATGTAATCTAATAGTGGTAATGATAACCTGTCACACATAGATATAGATGTAGATATTGATTAGATATAGATGTATACACACATGTGCATATATGTGTGTATATATAATGTATATATGTATATATGTGTATATACATATATAATATATATTATACATATGTGTTTGTGTGTGTGAATGTCATGGCCACACCAAAGAGAAGGCCGTTATAAGCTGTAAATACTCCATGCTTTTACTTCAGTTATGATATCATTATACATATCAAAATCTAGGGCTTGTATAAGTGGTGAGACTCTTGGGGATGATCTTAAAATTCTGCCTACCACACAAGGTATAGAGTTGGTACCATGAACTAAAAGAGTGGCAAAAATAGGAAGAGAAGCATATTTTAAAATGATATATTTTGGAGATAGATATGACAGAATTCACTGTATGGATGTGACATGAGGTGTGAAAGACAGAGAAAAATCAAAGATAATGACTGGGTAACACTACCACACACATCACTTGGATTATAGCATGGGAACTACAATTAAAAAGTCTAGATTTCTTTATAGCTTATAAACGCAATTAACTTATGTTAAATAGATCATTGTACATGTTTACACAAAGTGAGAGAACACCTGAAACAAATGTTTTCTTTGCTATCTGGAAAGCAGTTATGTTGTCCTAGCATGCATTGTTCTTTCTTATGGTTGAAATACCACCACTCCATTGCATTTTCTTGCTCTTATTTTTTGGTATTATTCTGGATTTCTCCAAATTTTAGTGTTATTTTAATAGTACCTATCACTTTTCACGGAATTCATCCATGCAGGATGACTTTATGTTTAGATCAAGGCAGTGTATACATCAATATATACAAACATGCCCATATAAACATTTAAGCATGTCTTTGAATGTTTTCATAATCTGCCACTTCCTCGCCTCATCCCCTTCATTTTCCAAAGTCATTTATTACCTATAATAATTCTGAACTCCAGTCATATAGAAACACAAACAGCTCACAAGCCCACCATGAAATTTGGGTTCTTGTGCTTTATTACATAATATTTCTTCTGTCTGTAAAATGCTTGCTCCCTTCTCCCATCTTGAAAATTTCTCTTCACTATTCAGGACATAGCGCAATTTCTACCTTTTAGCAGAGATTAACTTGGTTGCATCCAACTATGAGAATTAATTCTTCTGTTCTAACACAGTATTTTATTCAAACCTTTGAAAATGGACAAACTTCGTTATATTTTATTTTTATTTGCAACAGTTTTTTCCTTAGCTAGATTATAAACCCTTAAAGTCTACATGTCATTTCTTATTCTTTATGTTTTCAGAATTTAATACTTAATCTAAACAGTACCAACTCTTAAATAGTACCAGCAATGTAAATGTTTGTGTTTTATCTCTCTATGTTCAGGCGAAACATAACAGGAACTATGAATTGGATAATAGATCCTCAATAACATTTATTTTAAATGAATACATGGAAACGGAAATCATATTTAGTCTCCTCATTTATGAAAATAACCTGAAAATATCAGGAAAATGTAGTAATTATTGATTTAACACCATAGTTACTCTTAATGCAGCAGATGTATAAACATATAAGCTAATGATAAACTGAATATTCAGATTTCCCTAAAATTTTTATTTTTATAGTTGAGTAAAGGAAAGTAAAATCATTTAAATCAGTACTTCCCAAGCCCATTTGAATATTAGAATTACTTAGAGAATTAAAAAATATGTTCCTATTAAAATATATTATAAGAATATATAATCATAATATATCAATCATACATAAATTTTAAAATATGTTAAAAACTATCTCTCTTGAAAAATTTTTTTAACTTGGGGTAGGACCCAGGTAGCTATGTTTTTTGTTTGTTTGTTTCTTGTATCGTTTTCTTTACATTTATCAATATTATTTTAATTAGACAGGCTATAATTTTATTTATGGGGTACTATGTGATGTTTTGATGATGTATACAATATGAAATTATTAGATCAAGCTAATTAACAAATCTGTCACCTAAATTTTTGTGGTAAGACATTTGAAACTTTCTGAGAAATGTTGAAATGTACAAAACATTATTATTAACTATCGTCACCCTTTCAAAAACATATTCCTCCTGTCTATGGGATAATGTGGAGTAAATAAGGAGATGTTGGTCTTTGGCTCTTAAAATTTTGCAGATTGGTACTACTCAACATCTTTCATTCTTTGCAATGTTCATGACCAAGTGCATAAAAGGATACAGAGATTCTGCTAGAAGTTAAATCACAATCAACAACGTCGGTGAAGAGACTGTGTAGTTCAGTGAACAATGTTTTTGATCTCAAATTTTCTCACAGAAGCAACATTTCAACTACTTCTAAAGTAGGTGATTGTCATGATGTGATCTATTGATGTACATTGTTATTTTTGTTGTTGTTTTGACATGGGCATGAAAAAGAAAAACCAAAACTTTATCACTAAAACCTAAATCAGCAATGTCTCCCAGGAACAATACTCTTTTCAAAATAATCTTTATTTAGGTCACTTAGTTCATTCATTTTGAAAATTAATATGGTTCTCTTTCTTCCTACAATGGGATTGTTTGGTCTGCAACTTTTTCCATTCTGTTTCACAATGTTTCCACCATAATAGTTCTCTTACATTCTTTATAGCTTTAAAAATATCAATTTATATATTATTTTACTGAGCAATTCTTTCTCTTTCAGAAGGTAATGATATGGCATATTGCAAAACAGAAAAGTTACTGTCATAGTTTATATGACAATTAAACCATAGATATAAACCTTGGATGATAAAGGTATTTTTCTTCACCATAAATAGATAAGTTTGTAAAAATTCAAATGAAATGGTTATAAAAGGCATATTTACAATTATTTGTACATCATAAATTAAAAAATCGCAGTTTAGTGTGATGAAGACATAAATGTAGCCACATTTTTCAATACTGAATAGAGCTTATTGCTTCTCTTTCTCTTATGTTGTCCAAATCATTTAATTCATATACATTAAGTAATGTTCTTCTATTCTTTTGTTAACTTTTTTCTTACACTTTTCTAAAATAATCCCATTTTCTGCTGCCTGATCCTTTTAAATACTAAATATTTAGAAGAGCTATTGTGTCTGGAATTTATTCCTTCCATTGGGTTCTTGGTCTTGCTGACCTCAGTGAGGCCATGGACGGTCGCAATGAGTGTTAGAGTTCCTAAAGACGGTGTGTCCAGAGTTTGTTCCTTCAGATGTTCAGACGTGTCTGGAGTTTTTTCCTTCTGGTGGGTTCGTGGTCTCGCTGACTTCAGGAGGGAAGCCGCAGACCTTCACAGTGAGTGTTACAGCTCTTAAAGTTGGTGCGTCAAGAGTTGTTTGTTCCTCCAGGTGGGTTTATAGTCTCTCTGACTTCAGGAATGAAGCCTCAGACCCTCACGGTGAGTGTTACAACTCATAAAGGTGGTGCAGACCCAAAGAGTGAGCAGCAGCAAGATTTATTGTGAAGAGCAAAAGAACAAAGCTACCACAGCATGGAAGTGGACCCAAGTGCATTGCCCCTGCTGAGTGGGGTGGCCAGCTTTTATCCCTTTATTTGGCCCCGCCTACATCTTGTTGATTGGTCCATTTTACAGAGTGCTGATTGGTCCAGTTTACAGAGTGCTGGTTGGTGCATTTACAATCCTTTAGCTAGACACAGAGCACTGATCGGTGCATTTTTACAGAGTACTGATTCGTGCGTTTTTACAGAGTGCTGATTGGTACATTTACAATCCTCTAGCTAGACAGAAAAGTTCTCCAAGTCTCCACCCAACCCAGAAGTCCAGCTGGCTTCACCTCTCACTATAAATTGTTAATTAGTCCAGAAAGCAATTTTTAAAAAATGCATATCCAGCTTTCCTCCCCAAATTGTACCACTATATGCCAAAAAAATAATTAGGAAATAATCACAACACAGTTTTAATTTTCTTATAGCTTTTTTTGGAAAATGATTAGCAGACATCATTTCCATAAAATTAGCTCTTACTAAGGTGACTGTAGCCATTCATGTTGTCCAATCCATCAAACTTTCCAGGCTTTGTTTCTTTTTGTGTTTTTTTTCTTTATTGTTTATCATATTATTTGTGTTAATTTATGAGTTACAAGTGCAATTTTTTTATATGTGCAGATTGTGTAGTGGTGAAGTCAGGGCTTTCAGGGTGGTCATAACCTGAATGACAGACATTGTACCCGTTAAGTGATTCGAACTTCCAGTAGCATTCACCATTGTTAAACAGTCCCATTTCTTTCCAAACTTTTACTCCCTTGCCTATAATGTCTTAACACTGTTTTTATTTAATTTCCACATTTTTCACTACTACTTCTACAGCTGTTTTGCCATCTTATCTTCTTCCATTCAACAGCTACATGTGGGATTTTTTGCAATTGGGTCTCATCGATCTTTTCTTGTTTAATAATCATGTGCATTCATTTACTCCTGTGGTTTCAAATATCACCTGTATATGGATGGTCACTGTATCTGTAGCCTCACAACTGCTCCAAATTCCAAGCCTGGAGAGTCAAACATTTATGTAGCAAGTCAAATCACACATGTGAAAGGCTCCTCAAACAGAACTTGTTCAAGAAATAATATTCTGATTTTCTTCTTTGGCCCACAGAACTAAATCCTTTTTCTGATATTTCATCTTTCAGGGAATGTCAGTCCCATTTGTCTAGCAGTGCAAATCTGAAACTGAAGAACCATCTTGACACCATCTGTCTTATATCTACATTCAATATATTCCAAAACCTGTCATTATTTTTTTAGGTTTATTACAAATCTTGTGGTTCTCTCAACTCTAATACCAACGTTCTTAACTTAGTCATCATCATCTCACACTTTACCAAGTACAGTATTTTGCTGGAGGGTTTCTCTACAACCATTTCTAGCCTTTTCCAATCTTCTTGCTACATTTCAAGCAGTAACAAGTTTAAAAGAAAAGCAACCTGAGTCATGTTTTGAAAATATCAATTTATATATTATTTTACTGAGCAATTCTTTCTCTTTCAGAAGGTAATGATATGGCATATTGCAAAACAGAAAAGTTACTGTCATAGTTTATATGACAATTAAACCATAGATATAAACCTTGGATGATAAAGGTATTTTTCTTCACCATAAATAGATAAGTTTGTAAAAATTCAAGTGAAATGGTTATAAAAGGCATATTTACAATTATTTGTACATCATAAATAAAAAAATCGCAGTTTAGTGTGATGAAGATTGCTTCCATTGCTTAAGGAGACAAATCTCCTAAGGTACTACATAAGGCTTTGCATAGTCTGTGCATCTATCTTTCCATCTGCAACTTTGACCACTCTATCCTTTCTCTCTATACTCCAGGCATTTTTCTTTCGTTTTTATGTACTATATCTATTTCTTTGATACTTTCTTTCCTAACCCCACTCATTCATTTTATCTGGTTATATCCAACACTTCTTTCAGATCTCAGCTCAATCAAGGAGAACCTTTTATGATCTATCTGACTTGACTATTGTCCTCACTACAGGGGAGAGTTAATTTTTGGTTCATTTCTGCAGCTACAGAGTATAGAGGTGCCTGACACATGGGAGACAGGTGATAAGCATGCACTGTGTGTGTTATCATCAACTACACACCTCTCCTTTGTCATATTCATCTTAATTTTAATTTTAATTGTAGCTATTTATATAATTCTTTAATAAATACCTCCCTTCCCATATTAGACAATGAGCACCACGTAAGTTGGAGCTGCATTGCTTATTTTCCACATGCACACAATGTCCCAGCAACTCAGTGACTTGCTCAAAACAAATAATTTGCAAATAATAGTAAATGAAAAGTATTGGTTAAAAGATGAAAGCATGAAATATTTTCCTAAAATTACTTATGTGGTTTCCTATATTTAGACAAGAAGTTTAAGGATCTAAGTTGACTGGAAGATTTTTATAAGGTTTTCTAATGGTTTAAAGAACGATGTTAAGTTGACTTTTACCGCAGTTGTTCAGAGGCATCCGTGTCTCAGCTCTCTCAAATGAAAAAGACTTTGGAGGCTTTAAAAAAGGAATAAACTACTGATTTCATCATTTGATAAAAGAAGAAAGGTAATGTTCAATGACTCCTAAAATCATCTATATGATCAAGAATTTAGAAGCATGCACTATTTTTATGTATTTATGTATTTTAAGAAACAGAATCTTGCTCTGTTGCCCAGGCTAGAGTGCAGTGATGGGATCATAGCTCACTGTAGCCTTAAATTCCTGAGTTCACATGATCCTCCCCCCTCAATCTTCTGAGTAGCTGGACCTAGAAGTGTACACAACCATGCCAGCTATTTTTTTCTTTTTTGTAGAGACAGAATCTTGCTATATTGTACAAGCTGGTTTTGAACTCTTGGCCTCAAGTGATCTCCCACCTCAGGCTCCCAAAGTGCTGGGATGACAGGCATGAGTCACTATGCCTGTCGAGAAGCATGTATTAGAATAAGAAATAAAAAATATAAGCTTAATGAATTTGTGAGAGGGATTTCCCAGCAAATATCAAGGATTTTAATAAGTTCTCCTTTTTTTCATATGATGCATGGATGGATTTTTTCAGGAAAGAGTGAGAAAGGAAAGGGCTGGGAGTGAGAAAGAGAAGGAAGAGATCACTCCCTGAGTACATTTGTGTAGAATTCAAACAAATGATACCTTGAATAAGTAAAAATTCATCCTAACGACCTATCATATTATCAGGGGATTGTAGACACTGAGAAGTATCTGACTCAATATATGTTAAAGGAAACCTGGCAGAAATCATTAAACAAATAAACCACATAGTTGAACAAGATGCTCAATAGATATATAGACAAAGACAGTAAATATTTTGGCAAAAATGTCTGGTGACTGATTTTAAGCAATCTCCATGCCATTCCCAATCAATTGAAGGTAAAAATGATAAACTAAGGGTAAATAAACTTTCATTTTTCTATATTCAAGTCAGTAATTTCTTCCTTTTCCTTCCAGAAGAAAATTTAATTGTTTTGCATTTACATGTAAGATCAGTTTTAATTTCTTTTCTCTCAAACATAACTGGAAATGGTATGTTTACTAATACATTCAGTAGCATGTTCTTAAAAATGTATCTGTCTGCCATAAAATAGATGATGAGTTTCTTCCACCTGCCTGCTCCAAATTAGTATACTAGCAGTATTGAGAGTTTAAGGCGATATCCTAGTGTCCCTACTTGACTTTGCTGCAAATCATTAGGTGAAAGATTCAAACATTGCTTTGCAACAATAACACCATTATTTCACATAAATTCAAAGAAATATTACTTAATCATGTATTACTTATTCATTAATTATTTATTTTCTAATAAATATGTATTAATCAACTATCTTGTGTTAGAGTTAGTCACTAACTCTAGTGAACTGAAGCTGAAAATAAGAGTACCAAAACAAGTGGTGTTAAAAGTATGATGAACTGATCTTTGGGTTAGAAGTGGTTATTGAATGTGGGAGATAAATAGGACTTAAAGATTTTTAAGTTGAGCATCTGCATGGGCAAGCAATGTGTCTAACAGTATAGAGAGTATAGATGAATTATGATGAGACTGGACGTGGCATAAATTCCAAGGCCATCTAGGATAGGATGCTCAGGATACCATAGGTTGCACACATCTGGAAACCACAGATACTGACTTATGAGACAGCAAGAGGTATTTAAGAAATCTACGCAGGATAGTGTTTAAAGAGAATGAGATCAAGTACTGCTATAAAAATATCAACTAAGCCAAAGACTTAAAATAATCACTGGGTTTAACAATTTTGAGGTAATGACTTTTGCCAATAACTTCGACCCAAGGATACACATTTTTTGAATCATAAAGTGTAGAGGCAGTGAGGTGATCTAAGAGTGAGATAATTATGGATACAACAAATTTGGTCAGATTCCCCAAAGTTATTGACCATTTGAAGGGGCTAAAATATGCAAGTAGGGAAAAATGAGATATGCAAACCAATGATGGAAGTCTAAAATACAGTAGGAGTACAACAATTCGTAAGGGATGTCTGTGTGTGTGTGTGTGTGTGTGTGTGTGTGTGTGTGTGTGTGTGTGTGTGTGTTTGTGTGTGTGTGTCTTTGGAAATGAATGGAATAAAACAGTGCTCTTAGCTAACATAGTTTCCACTGAGGATAAATATGAACTGAACATTCAGTTAGGCAATTCTGTTCCTATGAGTATATATTTTTAGCTAATTTTTCATATTACTGTCCGTACGTACAGCATAGCATACTCATTATATTCACAGACTCTGGAACCTGGCTTGCCTTAACTATTTATTTGCCGTGTGAATGTCAGGAGGATATTTAACTTCTCTGAGAGGCTGTTTCCTTGTCTGAGAAACAGCTATAGTTGCAGCACATTTTTCTTAATGTTTTTAGAGATAAATTGAGATAGTTTAAGTGTTTGGCACACAGAGAATATTAATAATTAAAAACTTAGTGTTTTAAACTCTCTATTAAACCAAATTGTGGGTTTTGTTATTGTTTATTTGATCACTATTTTCTCAAGAGCATTTTCGGGTGTCTGAGGTAACATCTAAACCCCTGATTTTTTTAAAATTCTTTAAATAATTTGCATACATATGCAAGGCTGTAAATGACTATACCAGTTATACTTATCCTGGATGGATATGTGGCTAGTTGGTTAGTTTCGCACAGGTCCTCTCCCTTGCCTTGTGTGTTAAGGAACAATGGTCAGGGAGCCCCTGTTTATCTGCCAGTCTTAGTGTGCCAAGCACATACGAGATGTTTGTCAAACTGTATCTCACTTAATTCTAAGAACAAATCTATCATAAATTCTTTTATTTCTATTTTACGTGTGAGGAAGCTAAGGCTTTGAGAAATGAAATAATTTCATAAGCTTGAATTTTACCTTAGCATCTTATTGGGATACTAATTTAAGTGAGACTAAATTATTTCATAAGTAACAGATAAATTTCAAGTTGCCACAATTTCCATTGCAGTATGCTGCCTCCTTTAACAATTCTTTTAGTTTTATGTGAATGGATAAAAGGGAAATGAGAAAATAATATTGCAAGATTTATCTGGCAATTCCTATTTTACTTGACATGAGGATAAAGAGACAACTGACTTGCGAGATTTGTCAAAGGTAGGCAAGGTCTTCTTAATGAGGTGTCAATCTTTCTAAAGGACTATAATACACTAATATGTAAAGGTGTTTTGCCACCATTGCATGCCTTTGATGAAATTATGACATTTATTGTGGAGAAACAATGCTCTCTGGTGTCTACCGTCAAGGGTTTCCTTCAATGTTTTAATTTGGAACTGCCACATCACAAGCAGGTTATACAAACAACTCTTTGTGTGGAAGTTATTATGTTGTCTCATATGCTAGGATTTAAGTAGATTGGCAGAACAATTCACAGAGGCGAATTCACAAAATGTAGTCTTTTTCTTTCTTAATGTATTCTGAAAAAATATCATGAAATTATGCAATCAAAAGCCAACTTACTATAAACTCCAAAAAAGTGCCATCATTGCAGTTACCTACATGGAACATGTTTCAGTTCAGTTAAGTCCCCTCATAAACATTCTATAACTAAACAAATATAATGACTTTTATAGGCACAATTTACACTCAGTGTCCTCATTATTCCTGACATTCTAACGAACATGGTTGTCTTAATGTAGTAAGTATAAGCAGTATTTAGAAGCATTTAGAAGTATTAAACTCACATAATACATTTATTAAAATGTATAAAGTGATGCTTTAAGGTGCTAAGATTAGCAACTTCGAAACAACATACCAACCTAAACATTCAGTGCGCATTGCCTTTCAAAGTAGTTACTTTTAGAAAATGTGTTATTATTATTATCTTGCAAACATCTATTTAGTGCTTACCATGGGCAAAGCGACGTATTCTGGCACTTCTCCAAGTATTTCCTTGCATTTGTATTTATCTGGTTTTTGGCTTTAATCCCCACTAAGTTTCACTCTTTTCGTAGAAAGAAGTGAAGGAATAATAACTGGAAGTTTTAAAATGTTCATATTGAGATATAATATTGCCATATGTAAATAATCCAGAATTAAACATCTATTTCATAATCATACAGGAAATTAAGAAATAGATGATCAGGTTTTATATTCTTGTAATGTCCAAGAAAAATAAATTAAACCTACATATCATGATTTCTCTGGCAATTCATATTTTACTTGGCATGAGGAGCTAAGTACATCCTGTATCAAATACCATGGATCAATGATTCCCCAAATTTAAATATGTTCTCCTCACAATGTGTACAAAAGGTGGTATGTGGGACTAAAACACAGTGAACTACACAAAGAAAAAGTTCCTCCCAATTACATTATTTTCTAGTAGTTTGTAAATTACTTTAATCAACAAATTGAGGATCTGCTGACTGCTGGGCATTAGTATAGGTTCTGAGTCTGCATCTTGAACACAAATGAAGCCTTTTAACATATTTTGGGAAGGGGCAAAAATGAACAAGGAAACAATAAATACTCTAGTAATGGCTACGAAAAAGGAGAAAGACAACCTCTGACTAAGAACATTTCATGGGCACCAGCATCTGAAATTAAATGTGATAACATTTGTTTCCACAAGTAAATATAATTTATAGCATAATATATTGTTTTTCTATTTATGGTAGTAATTTACAGTTCTCTTTTAAAAATATGGTATTAATTTTCATATTACCTTAAAATAAAATATTAAATTACATATAAGTGGTGAGTGAATGTAGCAAAACTGATGAGATGGCATGTTCTCTACTGTGAAAATGAATTAAATATCAGCCATTAATACTATTTCTTTTATAGGAAAAAAGGTAATGATGAAAAAATAATCTAATATTCTGTGAACATAAAGAGAACAGAAAAATAATCCAAAGAAAGAATACTCTTTATTACACATATCTGGCATTTCTTTTGGCTATTAAATATTTGGATTGATTTCTTACGACATGTTTGAGTTTATTTGGAGGAAGATAACTCTCTCTCTCCACTAAAGATGCGAAGAATTTCCTGCACTTACATTCTCAGACTCCCTTACAGCTTGGATGCAGGCTTTGCCAATGAGATATACTCATGGTATGTGTATTAGTCCATTTTCATGCTTCTAATAAAGACATACCTGAGACTGGGTAATTTATAAGGAAAAAGAGGTTTAATAGACTCACAGTTCAACGTGGCTGGGGAGGCCTCACAATCATGGTGGAAGGCAAAAGGCACATCTTACATGGCAGCAGGCAAGAGAGAAAACGATAGCCAAGAGAAACGGGTTTCCCCTTATAAAACCACCCGATCTCATAGGACTTATTCACTACCAAGAGAACAGTATGGGGCAAATCGCCCCCATGATTCAATTATCTCCCACCAGGTCCCTCCCACAACACATGGAAATTATGGGAACTACAATTCAAGATGAGATTTGGGTGGGGACACAGCCAAACCATATCAATAGGTAAAAGTCACACACACAAAAACTGTAGAGTTGATGGAGAATCATCTCTGGCAGCAGTGAGCATTGCTGCAATATGCAGTGAGATTCACGCACAGGGCCAGAGTTGTGGAAATGTGAAAATGCAGTTCTACTGCTGGTGATAGATCTCTGGCATACTTTTGGATTTTGTACCAAAATCCAAAGCAGTACCCAAGCCTCAAGAAAGTTAGTAATTTAACGTAATTTTGATGAATTCCTTTGTATTTAAGCCAACCACAATAGTCTCTGTCACTTACAACTAAAAACTTGAACTCATGCCCACAGGTAAGAAGGGAAGGAGTATACATTTATTACCCCATGGCCACCAGTCCTTGCCACAAATGTATCAATAAATATTGAATGATGAAAACATATTAGTCAACCTCTATGGAAAACAATATGGAGATTTATCAAAAACCTGCAAACAGATCTATCATTGGATACAAAAATCCAACTACTGTGAATCTACCCAAAGGAAAAATAGTAATTATATCAAAAAGGCACCTGCTCACATATCTTTATCACAGCACAATTGACAATTGCAAATATATATAATCAACTTAAGTGTCCATCAACTCATGGGTGAATAAAGAAGATGTGTGGTATATCTATGTATCTCTATCTCTACCTATATCTATACACCATTAAGTACTAGTTGGCCATAAAAAAAGAATGAAATAATGTATTTTGCAGCAACTTGGATGGAATTGGAGACCATTATTCTAAGGGAAGTCATTCAGAAGTGGAAAACCAAATACTGCATGTTCTCATGCAGTGGGAGCTAAGCTATGTGTACACAACGGTATACAGAGTGCTATAATAAACATTGGAGACTCAGAGAAAGGCAAGGTGGCAGAGGGGCTAGGAATAAAATGTCCCTATTGGGTACACTGCCCATTATTCGGATGACAGGTGTACTAAAAGCCCAGACTTCACCACTCTGCAGTTAATCCATGTAACCGAAAACCACTTGCACCATTAGCTATTGGAATAAAAATAAAAGAGTTTTTCTTAAAAGAAAATAACATAGTTTTCCTCTCTTTCAAAGTAGCAGAAATGTCCTCCCCCCACACACACAAAATATAGAGTTGATGGAGAATCGTCTCTGGCAGCAGTGAGCATTGCTGCAATATGCAGTGGGATCCATGTACAGGGTCAGAGGTGTGGATGGTGATACTTTTACTTTTCATTTTATTTCTCTATTTTCTTCAACTTGGATTCAGAAGATTAACTTTTGTGCAACACTGATAAAGTGGTCTGCTCCAAAACTCTTTAGTAGCAACACTGATTGACAAAATAAATTTGACATGCATGTCAGCTATTTTAAAATATAAATATGTTAGAAATTGTCATAGCACTTGAATTGCCATGAAATTCCAAATTATCACATTAAGTGAAGATTTATCTCCACTTTAAGTGATAATTTGGGATACATATATAAAGAGCTGTAAAATCAGAAAACAAAATCATAGTTTATTATAAAAATTTTAGTTTAATAAGGACAACACTTAAACTAAGGGCACTGGAAGAGTAAAAACTTTCCCATTTCTCACTGTGTAAAGAGATTACCTTTATCCTGCAATGAGATTTGCAGAGTACTGTGCCACAAGAAAATAAAGAATTTGAGTGATATATTAAGAAATAAGGAGAGAGGCAATATATTTGAACTTCACACAAGAACGGAAACTGGAAAATCACACAGATACCCTTAATATCTACTGTAAGTCCATATACAGATCATAAGTTTTGTAGATATGCATCTATTTCATTCAAAATGCCCATGACAATAACAGAGAGTATCTACCTGAGGCTTTCAAATCCCCAAGAAATTATGAAAAGTTTTCTCACCATGCTGTGATCTTTTCTAGCAGAAGCTCTTTTACTTTCATACCCCGTATATCTCAAGGTGTGAATGTCGTCAGTGTCTTCTCTGGTTTTTATCTTTAAAGCCAATTCCAAACATATCTTTATCTTCCCCCTTCAAACACCCAGCTACATTGAGACACAGGCCATCAGCCTGTCCCAATGGCAACTTATGCCTGGGAGTATCAAGAATCTCCTGGTGATTAGACCTCCTGGTCACCACCCTTCTTTTATGCATGGCTTTGACCACTGATTCACTCTCTCCATGATGTGATTTCCATAGTTATTATTGAAATTGATATTCAATATCCAAATTCACATTTCATTGACATTCTTACTCCTAACAGAAACATACTTTTATCAACCACAGCTCTGCCAACCACAATCTTAACATTGACTTTGCTCTTCATTTTCTCTTCCCCTCCCACTTTCTGATTCTGGCTCTCCCTCACTCCACCACCCTCATTCCTTAATCTGCCCCTCTCTCTTATATCGTCATATGTATTTGGCAAACCCATATCCCAGTTAACTATTTGCTTCTCAACTACTCCATTTCTACACCATTGTAGCTGAATATATTGTTTAAAAAAAACACAACCATGCCAAACATGCTGAATATTCTGTTTAAGTGTTTAAATTAATCAAAACAGACCTGATATAGGCAATTAATAGTATTGTTACTATGATGTTGTGATTAATAACAAAATGATATTATAATATTTACCTACTTCATGCATTCTTTTAATTTTGGAGATTATAATTTCATACACTTTCTTCTCTCCAAACTTTCTCCACATCTTCTCCCATGCTCACTCTTAACAGATGATCTTGCGTCTTACTATGCTGAAAACAATTGGACAATTAAGAGAATTAAGAGGAAGTTACCCATAACTCCCCAACCTCTGTATCACCCAGCAACCAGCTCTTGGTCCATCGATATGCTCTTCATTTCATCCTAATACAGATAAGCTATTCTTGCATCTGAAATGAGTACAATAATTTGTGTAATGTCTCCCAATCCATTCATTTCATTGTTTCCAGGCTCATGATCTAGGAATTCCCAAGCCCTTTCTTTCCAGCAGCATAATTTTTCCCAAGCTGCTATTTATTACCATACAAGTATGATAGGTCTATTTTTAACTTTCTGTTGTTGTCAAAATATAAGCTAGCTCTTGATTCTACTTCCTAGTGTGGTTATTGTATTGTTATTTTTTTCTTAAAGAGTTTGAGTCTCCTCCTCCTCCTCTTCCTCCTCCTCCTCCTCTTCCTCCTCCTCCTCCTCTTCCTCCTCCTCCTCCTCTTCCTCCTCCTCCTCCTCCCTCTTGTTGTTTATTTAATCCATTCTAGTTTTATTTCCCAAACTCATCAAGACCGTTTTTATTCAAGGTCACTTGTACAAAATTGAATACTCAATGCATAATTCCCACTTTACTCTGTACTCCTGGAAATATATGTCTCAATGAATTTATAGGATTATATAATGTATCAATCAAGGTTCAACCAGGTAAGTAGAATAAGAACAATACCCAAGGAATACTTTTGCCTTGCATGACAACTATTTTATTTACAACTGAAAATATGCTAACCTTCTCCTGAGAGGAGGATGTAATTTCGTTATATAATGTTCTCTCTTCTCTTTTGATATCCTATAATGTAAATACTGTGATATAAAGTTAATCATTATCAATGTATCTTGTGTTAGATGATAAAGATATACAAGAATAGAATAAAAATATCTGGACAATATATACATAAGCATATTTATAAAAAAGTAAGAAATAAACAATTCTACCTATTTTGGTCTTTATTTATGTAAGTGGTTATATGGTCATAGATGGTATTTAAACCCCTTTCTTACACTATCAATTCTAGATCCTCTTTGTCCTCAACAAGCATATCAGCTAGTGATGGTCCTTCACCTGATGGGTGACTCAAATTCTCATTTCTGAATGAACTGCATCATTAAAAGTCCTGTCTAAATTGATTTTTGTAATTTTCTATTGACTATAATCACAGGCTATTATAGTGCTAAGAGATGGCCCACAGTACCCGTATTCCACACATATTGTTCTTCACCTCCAATCTGCAATAGCAGCTCAATTTCCCACTTGGTCATCAGGATCAATGACTCCAGTCAGTACAGTAATCCTGCACTTTGCCTGTCCATTCAGAGACATGAGGAATCCAAAGATGCTGGGTGGTTGGCCTCAGCATCCAGTTCAATGCAATCATTGTCACATTTCCTGATGGAGGCATTTCTCCCTTTGGAATTAAGACATCTAGACTAACAGAGCCTACAGTCATTGGGATGGGAAGGAAAAACCTTGTTAGTGAATCATTAGGGGTAACTGTTTGTGGAACCAATCCACTTCCATTTTTACTCCTTGTTTCCTGGACCTGTGAATCCTGGCTATGGCAGAAACAGTAGTATATATATGATGCTAATTTAGAGCATCTTGGAGAATTTCCTGGAGAAATTACCCCAGAACCATCTCTAAACCAGGTCCATGTCTCTCCTTCTTCTGTCAACCAGTTACGGAGAACTCCTGATGAGACCACAGATCCAGGCTGGGAGTGAGGAGGTGATGTAGCACAACTTGCCTTAAGGGCCTGGCTCAAGACCAGTCTCCTGTCTACTGCTTCCTCTGACAACAGTGCTGCTGTGCATGCCCAGTGTTATATGGCTTGGTGGAGGAGGCCACAGCCGGTAACATCTCATGTCTTAAAAGCAGAGTTGTTATCCAGAGAACAAGGCAGGATTTTGCTGCAAAGTCCTTACTGATAGGGCCTCCAAAGGATACAAACAGCATATGTATCATTGACACTTCAACCACCTTGGGATCTACTGGATCACATGACCCAAGTAGCAGGGAATCCTGCGCATCAGCCCTGACTTGTTTCAAAATACTCTGTTGTTCTGGGGCTATCAGCTTTGGAGGTCACTGGCTCACTGAACCAGAGTAGCATACAAAAAAGAAAAATGTGTTGCCTCCCTAATCCAAAGGTGCTGTGTGCTTCTTTTTGGTAGTAAGAGGGAGTAGATGTAACAATTAATTTAACCTTAGAAAGGATATCAACATGCCTCATATCACTGGACCCCTAGAAATTTCACAGAGACAAATGGTGCCTGCACTTTTTGAGTTTTATTTATTTTCTCTGACACATCTAGAATAATTGCTATCTGCTGCAAACTAGGTCCAATCAGCATGATATCATCAATGTAATTGACCAGCATGGCTTCTTGTGGAAGTGAAGAAAAATCAAGACCCCATGGACTAAACGGTGACAAAGGTCTGGAGCGCTGATTTAACCCTGAACTAGGTTAGCAAAAGCTGAAATAGCTGGCCTTGTTATCTGAAAACAAAACTACTTCTTGTGATCTTTAGTAAAAGGTCTAGAGAGGGAAAAAAAAAAAGCATTTTCCAAATCAATAGTTGCATGCTGGTTACCAGGGGACGTATTAATCTGCTCAGGAAACAAAAGCACATCTGGAACTTGAACTGCAATTGGAGACACCACCTGATTAAGTTTATAATAGTCTGCTGCTATTCTCCAGCATTTATCTGTTTTTCTGTACAGACCAATTAGACAAGTTGAATGAGCATGTGTTGAAAATCACTACTCCTGAATCCTTCAATTGCCCGATGGTGGCATGAATCTTTTCAATCCTTCCAGGAATATGGCATTGTTTTTAATTTACTATTTTTTTCAGGTAAAAGACTTTCATTGGCTTCCCATTGGCCTCCTTACTATAGTAAGCTCTTAAGCCATAGGTCATAGAAACAGTATGGGGACTCTGCCAACTGCTTATTTGTGAACTTCAATCATTCATTCTGAAACCTGAGAAATAATCACAGGACGAGTTTGGAAGCCAGCTGGACCCATTGTGACACTGATCTGAGCTAAAACTTCATTGAACAACAGATTCACAGAAGTCTGTGCTGTGATCAATGGACGATCATGATGTTTTAGGTCTCCAGGAATTACTACACCAGTGTTCACATAGATGTAGAAGTGAGTAAATTTGTTGTTTTAATTTAAGCTAGTTAACTTTTATTGAAATTATTTGAAATTAAAAAATAATCCCATTTAAATAAAATTCCTGACCCAGATAGCCTCGACAGTATATTCTTCTGAATCTTTAAGGAAGAAATAGAATCAATCCTATATAAACTCTTTCGGAGAGCAGATATGAATTAATACTTTCCAACATTTTTTAAGGGAAGATTATGTGTGACATGAAAACTTGAAAAGAATAAGAAAAAATTATATGTACTAATTACTTTCATAAACATAAAGGCAACATATCACCCCAAATAGTAGAAAATTAATTTTAGCAATGTATTAAATTGATGATATATCATGATGATGTAGAATTTTTATCACATTATGAAAGACCTGTTAAATATCCGTAAATTAATCAGTATAACTATTTGTTTTAATGGGGTGTATACTGTGGTGAGTTGCCTAAATTTATCCATGCCCAGAACTGAAGCATTCATTTAGTCAGTTGCTGGGAGTGTTCATGGATGACAGATCTTAAATTATGGCAGGCAATTGTAACTGGCTAGAGAGCTACTCTACCTATGTTCCCTTTGGGGAGCATTCTAAATCCTATGTCACTTTTGCCTGAATTCAGGAAAATGCTGTAAGGCCACCACAGCTCCTCAGCTTCCCAAGAGATGTCTAAAACCTTTGTTTTGACCATATTATGGCATGCTCAAATTCTCCCACTGCCCAATCCTACTGTCTTTACTTCTCCACAGGTCTTGATCCTGAGAAATTCCCTCACTAGCACTCCACAGGCAAATCTTTATCTCAAAATCTATATCCTAAGGGATCTGTCCTATGACATTACATTAACAAACACAGGGGGAAACATCGTGTGTTATTCTCAACAGATCTTGAAGTGCAATTGAAATACAGTCAACAAACATTCTTTGATATATTCTCCCAGGAAACAAGTCACAGAAGAGTATGTCTAAATTTTTGTGTACTTTCCCAAGGCTCCATGAATCTTAAGGTTTTCCAGTATGGCTTCTGGGAATAGACAGTAGCCCTGGCCTTTTAGAGAACCCGATATTGCTAACTTTCGGAGACTTTCCTTCTTCAGTCTCTTTTGTTTCCTAACACACACTCTGATTAGTACCCAGCGAAACCCTGCGGGAGATCCTTCGCAGGTCTGGGAGTTCTCACTCTGCAGATCGTTTCTCTCTGATGTGCTGTCCTGTACACTCGAGTTACTTTGTTCTCCCCGAACTCTCAGTTCTGTGCCAACTCAGGGAAGCTGCTGGTGTCCACTCTTACACCGTACACTGAGACCAGGAATCTCTCTCAAGGCAAAAAACCGGTGTAATCATGGGACTCACTTTTATTTTTCCTAACTTAGGGGTTACTTTCTGCTACTTTTTGAGGTTCAACGTTGTTTTCATTTACCCTATTTTGGCTGCTGAAGTTGAACAGATATATCTGGTCCCTATCGCTCCATCTTGGTTGTAAGTGGTTGTAAATGATTTATTTTCTCAGCTTTTGACATAACATATTCCTTTTAACATAATATACTATTTACTAATTTATGTTAGTACAATATTTATTATGAGAGCTGTATTTCCTACCTTCATAGTGAAAGCTCTATTAGGGCAATGGTTTTTTTCTCTTTTGTTTACCAGTGTATCCAGTGATGAGAATAGTGCCAGACAAATAGCAAAAAGTAAATAAACACTTGTGTTCTATACCTCACTCACCTCATTGACAGCAAACATTATGAAATCTGATGTCACCACCACTTTTCGTTCTTTTTTTTTTTTTTTTTTTTTGAGATGGAGTCTCGCCCTGTCGCCCGGGCTGGAGTGCAGTGGCCGGATCTCAGCTCACTGCAAGCTCCGCCTCCCGGGTTCCCGCCATTCTCCTGCCTCAGCCTCCCGAGTAGCTGGGACTACAGGCGCCGCCACCTCGCCCGGCTAGTTTTTTGTATTTTTAGTAGAGACGGGGTTTCACCGTGTTGGCCAGGATGGTCTCGATCTCCTGACCTTGTGATCCGCCCGTCTCGGCCTCCCAAAGTGCTGGGATTACAGGCTTGAGCCACCGCGCCTGGCCACTTTTCGTTCTTACAGATTCAACTTCCATATTCTTACTCCATTTCTCCAACCTCACAGTAACTTCCCAGCCAGATGTGCTACTTCCTCCTCACTTTCTGTCACCTTCCACTTCCTTCTCCCCGACTCAGCCTCCATTTCATATTCATATATTATAATCACATATATTAAATATGTTATATATTATAATCATATATATCATATATTATAATCACATGTATTAAATGTATATATTATATATATATATATTTATCCTCCCTAGACTTTTTTATTCCCGTTTATCTTGTTGCATTTGGCTAGACAAAACTGCAAGTCTACTAAAACTAAATATCAACCTATTCCATTGTGATACTCAAATAATTCAATTTTGCTAAAGAAAATGGCATGACCTGTTTGACCAATCTCTTCATACTGAACAAATGACTGTATATCTTAAGTGGAGTCTATACACTCTCAGTAAAACCCTTCTTTACATTTTTGCCCCAAACGAAACAAATAATGTACAATTCTACCTCTCTTCCCTTCTCAAGACCCTATCCCTAGTCTCACCTGATACTTTTCCCTCAAGCCTTTATGATAACATTAGGTTAAGTTGGAAGAGAAATTTCAGTCACCAAAGCAACCAGCCTGTTTGCATCTCTTGCCACATAATCTGCCTTGTTTCACAACAATACAATAGAAGAGGTATCTTTGCTCCTATCTAAGTCTTCCCCACCATTTGTGGCTTGGGTTTTGTCTGTTTTTACTCATCAGGCAACCTTCACTGTACATTTATCCCACATAGTCTTTTCACATCAGGCTGTCTCTTGCTCATAGATCATTGCCCTTAGCATTCAAGCATGTCATAATAGTTCACACTTTTAAATTCAATTGAGTACAATACAAAAGGAAATAATTCCCTCTCATCACTCTATATCTCCCTCCAAATTCCATTATTCATCTCTCCTCAAAATAACCCCTAGAATTGTCCACACTCATTGGTTCTGCTTTGTAAAATTCCCACTGTTTTCCTCACCTCACTCTATTCCTGCTTTTGTTACCACCATCCCATTAGACTTTCTAGCACTGAAGTTTCCAATTACCTTCATACTGCCAGCCACACTAATCAGTCATCTCGTCTCACCCTACTTGACCATGCTTTGACATAATTAATATTCTCTCCTTCTCAAAACACTTTTATTTGCTTTGAAAAGAATCAGATTTATTTCTCTTCTGATTTGTCTCTTACTCAGTTTTTATTCTCAGTATCCATTACTAACCTTTTGTTTGTTTTTACCACTAATGAAATCAGTGAGCCAGGACTCTGTTCTAGGACCCACTCTCCTCTGTCAATCTTCTCTCCAGAGGATCTCAGGCAACACCATTACTTTAATATCTACTGTTTGTTGAAAATAACACCAGGGTATCAGATGGTTCATAAAATTTGTATTTATCTCAAATGATAGAAGAACAAAGAAAGCATCAAATGATAATGATAACATTAACATTTTTATATATGAATTTCCACAACATTAATTTCTGAGGAAAATATTGACCTTTAAAATTTTTCATAAAACCATATGCTGAGAGTTTAACAAATTAACTGAAATGATTTTTCTTATATAAACATTTTTATACATATAAGAATATGATATGCTTATGGTAGAATTCATAGAAAATACAAACTATGTATCAGAATATAAACAACCCATCATCTTAATATTTTAAGATAAACATTAATTTCTGTTTTTCATACAGTTTTATAGTGTTACTTGCTTCTTTTACTTATATAATATAGACATTTCTGATATGAATGAAATGCTTCATCAATATGTTTGTCATTGTCTTTAACAGTCCATTCAAAATATGTATTGTAGACTGGTGCAGTGGCTCACACCTGTAATCTCCACATTTTGAAAGCCCGAGCCGGGAGGATCACTTGAGGTTAGGAGTTCAAAACCAGCCTGGTCTACATAATGAGATCCTGTCTCTACAAAAGTAATAAAAAATAAAACATTAGCCAGGCATGGTTAATTCCTATAGTCTCAAATACATGGGAGGCTGAGACGAGAGGATTTTGGAGCCTAGGAGTTTGAGGTTACAGTGAGCCATGACCACACTACTGCATTGAAATGTGGATGACAAAGCAAGATACTGTTTCAAACAAAACAAAACAAAACAAAAATATATTATTAAAATAAAAAAAATTCTTTTTTCCTATTATTACATAGTATGGCTGCATTTTTATAACTTCTAATAAAAATTCTTCTGAATTAAATAACTTTCTTCACAATATCTTTTTTAACTTTAATTTTTCTGATTCTAGGATACATTCTTACAAGCAGAATAACAACACACAAAAGTATAAAGCTATTAAGTCTTTGGATGAAAAGTATAAAAACATTTCTTTTTCCAAATTACAATTCTATCAACCTATGACAACATTCCTTTTACCTATTAAATTTTTTTCATTGTATCTCATTTACTACATGTGAGAATACATTGATAAAATCTCTCAAGACAGGAATTTAGCAATACAGAGGAACAGCCTCAAATATGATTGAGAACCTTCAATTCACAATTCTACAAATGAGTCCTAAGGAAGTATTAAAAAACATTAAATTTGTTTTTTCTTTTTTCTTTTCTTTTTTTTTTTTCTTTTTTGAGATAGAGTCTCAATCTTTCACTCAGGCTGGAGTGCAGTGGCGTGATCCCAGCTCTCTGCAACCTCTGCCTCCCAAGTCAAAGCAATTCTTATGCCTTAGCCTTTTGAGTAGATGGAATTACAGGCGTGCACCACCATGCCCAGTTAATTTTTGTATTTTTTTATATAGAGACTTGGTTTCACCATGTTGACCAGGCTGGCCACGAACTACTAACCTCAGGTGATCCCCCAGTCTCGGCCTCCCAAAGTGCTGGGATTACAGGTGTGAGCCACCACGCCTGACCTGCAATTTGTTTTTCTTTTTTTTTTGTTTTTTTCCTTTTTTCTTTTTGAGACAGAGTCTCGCTTTGTAGCCCAGCCTGGAGTGCAGTGGCAGGATCTCAGTTCACTACAACTTCCGCCTCCCCGGTTCAAGCTATTCACCTGCCTCAGCCTCCTGAGTAGCTGGGATTACAGGCGTGTGCCACCACACCCAGCTAATTTTTTGTATTTTTAGTAGAGACAGGGTTTCACCATGTTAGCCAGGATGGTCTCTTTCTCCTGATCTCGTGATCCGCCTGCCTGGGCCTCCCAAAGTGCTGGGGTTACAGGCGTGAACCACCGCAACCAGCCTGCTATTTGTTTTTCTATAAGGAAAGCCAATTGTTCAGTGCTCCGTTTGGCATCACAGCTTACGGGAAACAACTTCTCTTTTCCTCTGCTCAACTTGTCTGCCATCCTTTGTGCTGATATAGCACTTGGGCAGATCTGTAATCTTACTTACTAGATTACTAAAATTGTTGAAACTATTAGTTGAAATGTACTAAACGCTTAGAAAGCATAGTTGATAATATTCGAAGCAGGTTTTTTACTCATTTTATCATTTACTCATGAAAACAAATTTCTGATATAGGAATGACTTTCCACATTTTATCATTGATTTAACTACTGCTTTAGAAAGGATGAATAAATGGCTGAAGTTCAGGCAGGGAAGAAATGAGAGCACCAAGATTCAAACACAGGCAGACTGAGTTGAAATATTTCTTCAGTCAGTGATGTATATATTTTTTTCTGATTCTAATATTAAAGTTACTTTATGCTTTCCAAATACTTAGGGATAAAAGAAATTAGAAAAATCTCTCTTTTTTTTTTTTTTTTTTTTAAAACGGAGTCTCGCTCTGTTGCCCAGGCTGGAGTGCAGTGGCCGGATCTCAGCTCACTGCAAGCTCCGCCTCCCGGGTTCCCGCCATTCTCCTGCCTCAGCTTCCCGAGTAGCTGGGACTACAGGCGCCGCCACCTCGCCCGGCTAGTTTTTTGTATTTTTTAGTAGAGACGGGGTTTCACCGTGTTAGCCAGGATGGTCTAGATCTCCTGACCTCGTGATCCACCCGTCTCGGCCTCCCAAAGCACTGGGATTACAGGCTTGAGCCACCGCACCCGGCCTAGAAAAATCTTAAAAATTAAACAAATTTCACCATTGTAGTATTCACATTATTAGCTGTGGATACCTACCTTCCATGAGCTATGGCTAACCTGATAAAACATTTTTTTTTTTTTTTTTTTTTTTTGAGACGGAGTCCCGCTCTGTCCACCAGGCTGGAGTGCAGTGGCGCGATCTCGGCTCACTGCAAGCTCCGCCTCCCGGGTTCACGCCATTCTCCTGCCTCAGCCTCCCGGGTAGCTGGGACTACAGGCGCCCGCCACCTCGCCCGGCTAATCTTTTGTATTTTTAGTAGAGACGGGGTTTCACCGTGGTCTCGATCTCCTGACCTTGTGATCCGCCCGCCTCGGCCTCCCAAAGTGCTGGGATTACAGGCGTGAACCACCGCGCCCGGCCGATAAAACATTTTTTAATGTATTACTGGCGATGTTAAATCTCTACCTTCTCCACTCTTTGTACATTAATTTAGAAGAAGAAAGCCTTATTGAAATGAGAAGAGAGATATTGCATGAAAATAACAGACTCCTTCCATCCTGGCTAACATGGTGAAACCCCGTCTCTACTAAAAATACAAAAAACTAGCCGGGCGACCTGGCGGGCGCCTGTAGTCCCAGCTACTCGGGAGGCTGAGGCAGGAGAATGGCGTAAACCCGGGAGGCGGAGCTTGCAGTGAGCTGAGATCCGGCCACTGCACTCCAGCCTGGGCGGCAGAGCGAGACTCCGTCTCAAAAAAAAAAAAAAAAAAAAAAAAAAGAAAAAAAGAAAATAACAGACTCCAAATATGAATATTAAATAATAAATATACTTCAGTCAGACAGTTTGGTCAAAAGTGAAGATGAGTTATAGAATATAGCAGTTCTTTGCAAGCATTTGTGAAAATAACCTGTGAATCCTATTGATAAAATATTCAGGTAAGTATATTTTTCATTACTATTTGACCTTATCAACTATATCAGGGAAATTTGCATGAGCCAATTTTTCAATAGACATTGCATTTTATATTATACAAATAGAAAATGAAAAAAAGAATCCTGTGTCTTTATAAAACATCAGAAGCACTTTTGACAGGAAACGGGATTATCTGAACAACTGAATATTTATGGGGAAATTATATACTTAGTATACAGAGATTTGAACTATTAATCAATAAATCATTCAGATGCAGAGAACTCTAAGGAAGGTGAAAATTGTAAATCAAAATGCATATGTCTATAAAACATTATTTTTAAGGAGGCTATTCTGGTAGAGCAAATAGTAGAATGAAATATTTTACCTAAGACTCAGATTCTGATAATACCAGGATATAGCTAAATAAGAAATGAGAAGGATTTGTCTTCATTTAATGTTTAAAGATCGTCACTGTAGAGACATGGATGATCAGTGAGCCCTGGGCCATGGTTCTGTAAAGAAAATGATGAGCTCTACTTACTGTGTATGTACTATTGTCTAAAGCGAACCTACTTTTCCAAGCTAGGAATAAACAATAATATTCTTCAGTATCATAGTTAACACCTTGCAATGCCCTCACACACGTGTTTTTTAAATGATAGGCTTTTCTTTTCACATTCTCATGTAGAAATCTGGTACGTATTCATTCCTTGGCAGCTGTGTAATAGTTTAAAGTCTGGCTCTCAGCAAAAGAGGACAAAAAAGTAAGAAAAAGCCTCATTCTGATTGCCAGCCAAATAAATATATCTTTAGAAAGAGGAGGACAATTTTTACCTTGCTTAGTACCTCTTGAAACAATAGAGTCCGGTAGGACACCATTGATAGCAATGGGACCAATCTCACTATCCAATCCCAGCTTTCACTGTACTTGCTGAGAAAGGAGGTTAAGGATGTCTATCTGTTTCATAATAGAAGGTAGCAGTAGATTATTGGGGCAAGCTGTGTGTGTCCCATGTGGTGACAGCTCAAACAAGGCATGTCACTCCAAGTTTCCCAGAATGCTAAATGGGAACAATGGAAAATGTATATGGTTCGGCACTAACTCATGGACTCTTTTTCCTCTGATCATTGGGAAAAATTATTTCAGGCCCCACATATCCAGAGGTTTGGTGTGAGAGAGTTGGAGATCAGCAAGGAGCAATAACCCTCTCCCACGCTCCACCCCCAGAAAAATGTACAAATAAATCATGAAAAAAGAGAGAAGGGAGGAAAGTAAAGAAAATAAGAGAAAATAAGAGAAAATAAAAAGTCAAAAATAGCAGGTTAAAAATGAAAGATCAAGTTTTGAAACAGAATAAATGTTAGAAATATGCAGCCAGAAGACAGCTATTTCCCCATTACAGGGCTTGTGTATGCTTCTAGCTTTTTGTTGCTTGGGCAAATAAGCTCAATTTAAATGGCCAAAGGATATATTTAATTAGATGACTGCAATTTCGAAAAAGAAAAGATATATTTTCCACTTACAAGAAAATAAACAAGTAAGATGATAAACTTCATCCTCTTGGATTAATCAGATTTGGAGAAGAGCTTACATGGAATGGACGCAAGCATAGCTATATCACAAAAAAAAAAAAAAAAAACCGGTATAATTAAAGAAACAGCAAGAAACACACACAGATGTGTGGGTGTACAACCTCACATAGGTTGCCATCCCCTTAGGGATTATTACTCTGTACTAAATGTTAGTATATAGAAGAAAAAGAAAAGACTCTCAATTGTTTTCTAAGCGCAACCATTTTTTGTTTTTTTTTCCATTTTCAGTGAGCAGTATGGCTTCAGCATGTCAGAAGGCAAAAGGAAACCGAGTCTCTCAGAAGAAACTCAAGCTGTTCTAATCACGGGTAAAATTCAAATATTAAGAAAGCATAACTATATGTATGTATTTACTTTATGGCATACATAAAGTAAATACATTCCAGCTTATATGGTGCTGTAACTATTAGATTCTTTTTTTTTTTTTTTTTTTTTTAAAGCAGAATGTACTCAACTCCTTGAAAGTCATGATCTCTGCGGTAAGCTGGTTGCGTAGTTGCCTAGCATTAGCAAATGCTTTCAGCAGGGAAAACCATTTAGAGGTTAATGAACTAGATTTCTCAGATTTATCCATGGCTATTATGTGAGTAAATGGCATTAGTTACAATTCTTTTTTGTCACAAACTGTAAAAAAAGAGAAAATATATTGGCTTGAGTAGCTGGAAAGTCCAGAGAATGTCATTAATTCCTGACATAGTTGGATCCAGAAGCTCAAACAACATCAGAATCAAACTACTCTCCCTTGATCTCTCAGTTCTGCTTTCATCTTTCGTCTTTTGCAGGAAGGCTGTCCTTTCGTGGTGGCCCTGCCAGGTATCAGATTGCAGTCCTTTAACTCTATGTTTTAAGAAAAATATTGGGATAAGCTCTGATTGGATCATATAATCTTTTTTCTACCAATCACTGTAGTTTGTAGCAAGTGTCCAATCACGGACAAGACTGACTCTCATGCCTGTGAACCAGAGATAAAATTAGCATGGGCTGAGAATAGGTAGAAAAATTGGGATGTTGGCCGGGTGCAGTGGCTCATGTCTGTAATCTCAGCACTTTGGGAGGATGAGGTAGGAGGATCTCTTGAGGCCAGGAGTTCAAGACTAGCCTGGGCAACATAGTGAAACCTTCATCTCTACAAAGAAAGAAAAGGAAAGGAAAATCAGGAAATCAGGGTTTTGTTTTCAGGTACTGTTGGAGAAGAATGCAGCATAAATAAAAGGAGAATTTCACCAACCAGTCCTGTAAAGCACCTTGTGTCTTTAGAGTCACAAGTCATATTCAGTTTAGCAAGCACAAATTTTTAGTGAATTGTTTAGATTATTAAAACAATGACTAACAAAAGCCAAAAGAATATAAAATATATCTTATGTTTTAAGAACAAAAGTCTTGTTTCAGCTCTCACCTCATATAACATTCTCATATATATATAATGACCTTGAAATCACTACAGAAAGTATTTTGTCTCTTTTAACACATGCTCATCATTTGTGAGTAGGTATAAAAAAAAAAAAGAATTATGGGCTAATCATTTTGGTCTTTTCTATCATGCTGATATTTGATTTTGGTTAATTATATTTATTTATTAAATAATGTGGTTTAATATGTAACTGCCAGTTGAACACAAATAAACAAGATTTCTTTGCTTCAAGTAAAGGCCTAATTTTACTCACCTTGTAAAAAAATCCTGCTTATGCCAAAAAATATAAAGAATATTGTTTTTAGGATTGTTAGTATTAAATTAGTCCATTGTGGATGGTGAAGCAGATAAGGAGAAAATACAAGTGAGTGAAGCTGGTTTTGCCTATTTTTATAAAAGCAGAGTGAAATAGTTGCGGTATCACTTAAGGGTACTGGTGTCAATCATGCCACAGGAGCATAGTTCTCCCTTAAACAGCATTTATTTGTATTATTCATACTTGTCTTACTATTACTTAGCACTGACATCCCAGTTCTTTTTAATTGATTTAAGATCCTTCTGTGTATTTAATAAATCAATAGAAATACTTTACAGGGAAAGCACTTTATACACTTAACCATTCTGAATGATGACATGTTATTCCTTAAGCAACTCATCTGCCTTTTTGTTTGTTTGTTTGTGGCGTTTGGTTAAGAACTAAAATATCACTTTAATAAAGAAAGTCGTCTTTCTAAAATATGTCACTCTTGACATTTCTGTTTTCAGTGTTCAGTAAATCAAAGTTGCTTTCATGTGAAATACCAAAATCATAATAAATCTCTCTCAGAACTCCATTTCTCAGCAGGAAAACTCTTAGCTGGTTGTCTGCAAAAAGCCAGTGAATGAAACAGAAGAGAAATGCAAGCCTTGAAATTCCATTACCTCCTTATGGAAACCACTGAATCACTATTCAATATTTTCTTAGATCTAGAAATCCAAGGTTTCCTGATTCGTTTTCCTAGTGGTGGTATAACTTATCGCAAATCAGACAAGACAGACCAGCCCAAAGAAGAAATCATGGAATGAGTTATGTACTGGCTGCAATGGTGAAGTCAGAAATGCAGACTTAAGAAGAAAAAAAGAAAGAAACCACCTAATTTACTGGTTACCAAGAAAAGTATAGAAGAAGAAAACACAGAAGTTTTGTAAAAATAACAATGTGCTTTGCAAGAGATGCGTTCCAAATTTAAAAGTGTAATTGAAAATTTAAGTATAATTGTACACTGATGATGAATAGCAAGACCTTCATAATGTATTTATAGACCAGATAATCAAAATCTATAAGCAGAATTTGACCAACAATACCAGCTGTATGCATGCATCAATTTTTTTCTATTTTCAAAACTGGAACAATGTTAATGAACTAGTTTTACTCACAGCAGTCTGACATCAAATACATGGTCTCTTTTCCAACACCACGTTTCCAATTCTCTGACACTGCCTGGGTGACCTACAATTCAATTCAATGCTGACATTATCTATTTGAAATTGGCATCAGATCTCGCAAGTTAAGGGCAAAGGCTGAACTTAAAACTGCTAAGAGAAAAATAGAAGAAACAGATTGAGATTCACAACCTATGGAATGCATGCAAATTAAAACGATGTGAGAAGAGATAGAGAGATAGATATCAAATACAGTAGAGTAGCTGCATCATGAACCTGGGGAAGAAGAAGATTGGAGAATGGAGATAAAAGGAAATCCATCTATCAGTCAAAGGAGGCATGTCAAAGGAACCTTTGCTAATGGTGCACCATAATTAGGCATATGATTATTGTAATCTTATGTACCTGATGTCTAAAAACTAAATAAATATAATTTTAAAATGAAGTAACCCTATATTTGAAAATGAAAGACTTTTTTTGAAGTTCACTTTGAAAGCAAAGCAAAAGGCAATAAATTTTAAAAAGTAGGAAAATGAGTGTAACACATATAGGAGAGTTTATGCCACAATATTTAAAGAGTTCTTGCAAAATAATAAAGATGTCAATGGTATAACCAAATAATTCACTATCAAAAATGCAAATGTTTATCAGTGTAGGTAAATGTATTCAATATCACTAATAAGACTATTTTCCAGTCTTCCTGGAGAATAGGGCAAAAATAAATTTCAGGGTTGTGCTTTGCTACCCTTTCTTGGTTCCAGAGAAAGAGAAAATTATCTGAACCCGATTGAAAATGGTTAGGATGGGAAACAAACCACAGTGATGGAGCTGGTGGGGACAAACAAGTTCATATAATGCATGATAGAACAGAGGCATTGAAAAGCCAAATAATTTATCCAATAAAACACCGAATCACAATGTGACAAAGAGGATTAGAACCGAGTCTTCGAATGTCCCACAGTGAAACATTGACCACTGGCGTCACACAGCAGAAGCAGCCCTCACAAGCTGGACTTAGGAGGTCAGGAGAATTGTGGGTTGTGACTGCTTCCTGAGCATCTTCCAGTCAGGTCTGTTTCCAGAACGAGTCATGTTCCTTCTCCTTCCCTCCTTGTCTCTCTCACATTCAGAGGATCACCTTCCTTGACGTTTGCCTAGTTACCTTCAAATAAGGCTCCCTTTGGCATGGGAATTCTTTCTTGGATACTGTTGATGGTTCCAGTATTGTTATAATCAATTATTTGTGGCCTCCATATGAACATTTTTTCCAACCCCTGTATCTGTCTATGCTCCTGTTCACTTCCCATTCCTCTTGTTATTTAAGCATTATTTGACTCAAGGCTCAGCACATCCCAAACTTAGGTGGAAAAAGACACTGTTGGTGGGTGTCCGGCATTTATTACAGGAAATATATTAACATCACAAGGACCTATCACTGAAAATACTCTCAATCTATGATTTAGATTTAAGAGTGACTACTAATGTGCTCTTCTTTCTATTTTTAAGAAAATAGACTGACATAGGACTTCAATGTGAAGCCCAACCCCAACACCAGCCCTGTTTTTCAAGGAAATGAAAAACGGAAGAAGCAAAATCCCAAATAATGTCTATAGAAGAGAAAGAAGTAATATTGTAGTAAACAGCAAAATTGACCTAAAGATTACATTTAAAACATTTTTCGTCATAGTATAATTCTGCAGTTTTTCAATCCAATTTGTGAGTACTGCATATTGATGGCGGTCAAAAGGTATTAAATGTCAAGGAGGAATACAGCGCTGCTTCCTCAAGAATCGAACTTAACTAAAGGTGAAAAAGTTTTCAACGTGCGCACCTTTAAAAGGTTTTCCACTTGCATGTGCATATAAAAACAGCAGAATTATTCATTTTATGTTTTATATAAAACAGAAATTTTCAAAGGAACTTTGTGTTTTCAGGGCTGCTTCAGGCTCTCTGCCCAGATCCCAGGGATGTGCACATACATATATTGTCCTCTGCTTTAAGAAGCACTTCAGAGGCAAAGTTTGAGAAGCAGTGGTTTAGTTGAAAGAATGATAAACTTAGTGCTGGGAGAACTGAGAACCCGTTCGAGTGTTGATACTTGCTAGCTGTATCACCTAAACTCTCAAAACTTCAGGTTCCCCTTCTGTGAAATGGGATTCCTACTGCAAGCATTAGAGGTGGGTAGGAGCATTCAATAATCAGCACATCTGAAAAAACTTGGAAAGCTGAGAAGCACTATTTATGTAAAAATTTGGTTTGAGCAAGATTAAGAAACATATAATAACTATAGCTTATATTACCCCAAAAAAGCTATATTTAAAAAAAAATTGGAGATGGGATTTCACAATGACAGGTCATTGTGATGTTAATGTATTTCCTGTAATAAATGCCTAACACTCACTAACCGTGTTCTTTTCCAGCTAAGTTTGGGAAACATGTTGCCCAGGCTGAACTCAAACTTCTGGGCTCCAGGGATCCTCCTACCTCAGCCCCCTTAGTGGCTGGGACCACAGGCATGCTCCACTGAACCAGGTCAAAAACTTCTATCTAAATATTGTACTTGCGCATTGATTTTTTTTCATACATCCCTTGATAGTCCCAGAATTTTTTATTCTATTTTCCTGCATCACGAGTCACTCTCCCAGAAATTCCCTGACAGTTTTGATGTTCAATCTTGCTTTAGCTACTGGCATTTGTAGGTGTTATGTCATTTAAATGACTAATACCTCTGAGTTATTCACAAAGCAGTTTCTTTGTTCTTTTTTCCTAGTACCTTCTACATATAGGCATGTAGTGAAAGTTTCCTGAATAAAAGAATTGTAGTGTAATGAAACTGAAATGTAATGTAAACATTGGGTGAAGTCTCTGGTTTCAGCAATCAGGCTGTCTGATTATAAACCTTGCCTCTGTCACTTTCTAGCTCTGTATTCTTAGACAAATTATCTACTTAAGACTCAGCTTGCCTATCTAGAGTATGGGCATTACAGCCACGCCATACTGTCTAAAAATAATAAATATGATTGTGTATGGAAAGTGCTAGCATACTTTGTCATGTGCTAAATATGCAATAAATAGTAATTTTTTAATCAAAATATTTGTATAAGTGGGAAAGAGGAAATGGCACAATGTTGCTACCTGTTCTTGGCTGTAAAATATCACATATTTCTCCCAGCTTCTAGAACTCATGGCTTTATGATTTGTACTTGTTCCAATTTGAATGAAAATTATTTCCAGGAAACTTGCCGCTGTGAGAATCCCTGCCTTTGACTATATGCCTGCTACATTTACTTTAGTAGCTCTTTGTGGATCTAGTCATTTAATGGCACTGGATCCTGCTTCTTCCCCATCAGCCCTTTCACTCTCTTCCTTCCGCTTTCGCATGTCTTAGCACAATGCAATTTCATAAGTAACTCTACCTTGTTATGAAGGTGCTTATTTTTAGTTAATAGTCTTTAAAGATAACCTTTATAAATTAGTGTTTTCACTTTTTAAAATTATTTCTATTTTAAGTCAACTGCTTAGCCAAGAAAGTTTTTCAGTGAGTTTAATTTGAATAATTCCGTAAAGTAGCTACTCGATATTTATCATTGATTGCTTTAAAAATGTTTCCCATCACCTATATACATTACAATAGACAGGCATTTATTCAACATAAAAAAGAAACTTCCTGACTTCAAGATCATTAGATTATAAAATGTTGACCCACTCAGGCAGATTATCTTCTTTCCTTGATGACCTTAAAAGTCAGAGAAGCATGGAAATGATTTCAACATGTTAAATGCTATTCTGATACACTTACAATAAATATGTGCAACTGTCAGCCCAGGATATAGCTCTAATTTTTAATGCAACATTAGAAATTAAGAAGAAATAGGAAGATTTTATACCCAGAAAACATGATATGTTATTAATAGGATTTTAAACTTCCTTTCTTATTATTTTAAAGCTATATGTTTGACTCAATTAAAATCAATAGAAAATAAAATCCTTTGACTCTTATTCTGTTTCAGTTACCAGACTAGGACTGGAAACTGACAAATGACAAGCCATGGACCTTTTCCTCAAGATGTTCACAGTCTATTGGAGAAGACAGACATCAGAGATATATACAGCCCTAAACAATAAGTATATGCACAAGAGAGAAAGTCATCATGGAGAAATGATTGCTTCTCTGAGACAGGTGCAGAAGTCAACCCTAATGAAAACTATAATATTGGGTCTGAGTTTTAAAGGACTAATAGAAATATGTCAGACTGGGCTAGAAGGAGCTCTCTAAATAAACAGAATATGTAATCTGATAGAGTATAACTGCAAGAGAGGAAAGGTGTCAGAGATAATCAAGGTCAGATCTTGAGATACTGTATGGTCCCACCGCAGAGATATCAGAGAAACAAAGCAGTAAATAAATAACAATCTCTGGAAATAGGAGGCTAGATTCAACTACTGTTCTGAGAAACATTGCTAAATCTGTTGCTCTAAATATAGTGCCCGACAAAGCATCCAAGCATAGGTGATTTTATTCCTCCATTTACAAAACCACAGTGCAGGAGCCTAACTACTTGATACTTCACCGATGCCATTTTTCTCAACCCCGAATGTCATAGATTTTATTTGAGAGTTAGTTTCTTCTTATCTGAAGAAACAAAAAGGGCTTCTTTTAATTCCTGCAGATGTGCTTGTTTCTGGGATGTCCGTAAGAATCTGCCGTCAGAAACCACAATCCAGAATTGACAGTTCAAAGTATCAGATGGTAAGAGTTTCCGTAAATGTTTTCTGATCAAAAGAAAGCCACCTGGAATTAATCACGCGACAGGGTAGCACGAAGCTGATTAAGGATGATTTGCTTCAGTAGAAAGGCTTTCAGAACAACCACAGAAGATGCAGTAGGCAAGGACAGAAGGAATTCTGTTAAAATTTTTCTTTTGCTTTTTCTGTTTTGCAAAATATACATCCTTATAACATAACTAGGAAATCTTAATTATTGCAATGAGGCATAACTCAATAAATGAACACTTTTCACTTTAAAAAAATTAACAAAGTTACAAAATCACAAGCAGAATAGAAATATTCAGTATTGTCTGTATCTTTTTCAGTTTCTAATACCACCTTGCCCTTTTTCAGGTTTGCCTCCGTCCTTCCCAAAATATTGAAACTGCTAACCTTGCACTGCTCTATTCCTAATCTGTGTGTGAACTCAGTGGCTTTTCTATGCCTTCTTTCAATTCGTCCTCCCCGAGATAGAGCACTGTAGCCCTCTATCTTGAAACTCTTCTCAACCCTTTTTCTCATAAACACGGCTCTTTCTGGACATCTTCTTACGTTTTTGCACTTTCTGAACAGATTGTTTCACTGGATTCCCTTTATCTTCTGGTTCCTTAAATAGAATTGTTTCTTTAGCTTCTGTGCTTCAGCTACTTCCCTGCTGCTCTGAGCCTTCCATGCCTGACCCACTTCCTAAATTTACTCCCAGAAGATTAATCCCTGGTTTTCTATCTTAAGCTCTCTTTCTCTGTCTCTCTTTCTCATGAGATAGAAATTACCTACCATACATTTTTAGCAGTCACAAGGACATCAAAGCGCAAAAATTACTGCTTCTGGTTTCTCAAAATGAATATAGCCAAAATTTGTCTTCTTATCGTGTATCCAAATAGGCTTTGTTTTCTTGGAAATCCCTCTGCCCACTAACAGGAGTTCACCCACATAAGCTCGAAGTGTCAGAGAGCTCTTTGTGTGTTTTTCCATACAATTTCCTTGAAAGTCTAGATTTCTACTTTTATTAAATCACCTTCAAAAGCATTACCTTTTCCAAATTGTTCTTACTCGAAGTCACTGTGGTAACTTTCCCACCTGTGACGGTCTAAATAAGAAAAATACTCTTACAACTGGTTTTCCTGCCCTAATCCTTTCTCCTTTAAACCATCATGCACAATAATGATACATTGATATTTTAAAGAGTAACACTAATCATATGTTCAAAGGCTCAAAATGTCACCATTTTTCTACAATGTCTTAGATTAGCATTAAAGTCCTCTTTTCGACCTAGCCAGTGTTTTCACCATTAGTGTCCAATGCCTCTCAGTCTATACTTAATGCCAATCATCAGAACTACTTGCTGTTTCAAATTGCTGTTTTGAATTTAGTATCTACCTTTATCTATGTTTTTGCTTTTTGCTTCCAAATTTCTGTGCTTCAAAACACAACTCCACACACATCTGCCATACATACAGTAAGGTTCTGTTCAAATGTATATCTGGAATGAAGCTGTCCATGATTACTCTTCTCAAACGGTAGCATTTCTTCTTCTGAGCACTCAGAGGTCATTCTCTGTTCCCCTATAGTACTATATATGGTTTTTCTCTTCGGCAGATAGGGTCATGATGACAGGCTAATTTTCACATATGTCTTAACAATTACAGGATGAAAGAATTGACCAATATATTTGACCAATACATTTTTCTGTTCTCTTTTTCTATGGATTTTGAAAAATCTGTGAAGTCAATATACAGTTACCCTTGAGAATTAATATTTAGTTTCTGGAGACATATTAAATATTTGTTCTCCAGAAATTAGAAATAGGTTGTGTAGGTATTAATTTATTTTTGATGTATTGAATATCTAAAATGTTTATAATTTGTTAAAGTTATCTTTTCCTTGAATATAAATTAATTATTGGTCCTAGGTCTAATAGAGTCAGTAGCAGAAGAAAGGCATTCTGGTGTATATAATTTTTTCCTTGACCCTCCATATATGCTATTATTCCACATCAATTTACATAGATGAAAAGAAGAAATAAGATAAAGAAATACATACCGACATCTATATATGAGCATGGAATAGTACTAACACTTTCCACAAACTCATAGTAAACCATCATATGTGGGTTAAGAAGATTTAGAAACGTTTTTGCAGATTAGAAAACTCACAAAATTAACTGCTATTAGATCTTGAATTCAGGTGTTCTGACTCCCAATACAAAGTTCTTACCCGTAAACCGTTCCATCTGTAGTGAGCTAATTTCCTTTATTCCCTGATTGCAACAAACTACAACTACTTAAGATTTTATCTCATGTAAAATTATCTCAAAATGTTCTTACAAATTTTTATAAAACAGTGAAGCCTTTCTTATCAGCCAAAATTCTATATGCAATAACCTTAAGCTGAATGAGTGAATTTCTGGACTCTAATTTTAAAGGAAATAACCTCTGCTGATTCTAGTTTGAAATAGTTTTACTAATGTCAGTGTACTGAGAACATTTTTTTAATCACCTCAAAAACGCCTTCAAAATATCACTTGGTTAATGATCAAATGTTACAAATAAAAATACGCTCAAGTCATCAAATTGTTGGACTCTCAATTATGAAATTATATTAACCTTGAAATGAAATGCATAATGGTTAAAGTAACTTTTCTTATTACTAATACAGAATTCTTTGGAAACTGTGGACTAGGGTCAAATCTATTAAAAAGAAAAAATAATAGTACTTGTCTTTGCTGAAATCACATTTTTTTCATTAAAATGCATAACTATTTGGGTTTATATATGCTTACTCTTTAGTAGACCAAAATCAATTTCTCTAAACATTTCTATCCTTCTTGAAAAGAGGTAGATAGGGTAGGGAAAGAAATGAATATACGGATTTCTCTCTGTGTGCTTGTGTACGTGAGGTCAATGGTTTCACCTTTTAAAAAAAGAAAGTAAAATCCTCTTGGCCTCATTTCATTATTATTGATGTATGCAGTCTACAGAACACACGTGAATACAAAAATAATATACAGTGTCTTCAACCAAATGATGTTCATCTTTGGTAACCATATATGATAGAGATATAGAAAAATAGAAGTACTAAGTGTTTTTTGTTTGTTTTTAAAACATACAAATATTGTATGCATTATGTAAAGCATTATTCTAGAATATGTTTGATTCTTAAGAAATTTTTCTTTTGTTTACAAAAATGATTTATGTAGTGTAGAAGATAAATAAAATTAGGGCAATATTACTATCTTTCCTAAAGTTTTTAACATCTGCCTCCTTAAACTTAATTTTGTTTTTACTTTTTGAGTTTATTTTCCTGCTTATGAATCAAAAATGTTCCCTATATATTTTACCATGACATTTTAGTTAAATTCCTTAGATGTTTGGGACTGAGACACTTAGTTCTTATCATAACCATGCCTCCCAAAAGTGTTTAATTGCTAAATGCAAAAATTTAAGAGTGAATATTACTCTTCAACATTATATACATGAGTGTAATTACATGCTGAAATATAATGAAACTCTCATTATGCCCACAATCAGCTACCAAAAATAAAAGCATTTTGCAGGATGATGCAGGTGCTTGCAGTGAATTATAGAAATAAGCTTGAAGTTTCACAGACTCTTCATCTATAAAAAATAATTCATCTTTTCAATTGTCAGCACTGTTCAGAAGCCCAAATGTTATTTATTCCAAAAGCCTCTCTCTCTCTCTCTCTCTCTCTCTCTCTCTCTCTCTCTCTCTCTCTCTCTCTGTCTCCTTACTCTTCTCTCTCTCTTTCATGAATGGGGGTAGAGAGTGGAAAGAAAATCAACTGCTAACGCAAAGCATAGATTATTATGACCCAACTTCAGAATTATTGAACCCAAGTTCAAATGTCTTTCAACTCTATTTGATAGATGTGACAGTCTTCTTTAAAGATTTATATACTGTACTGTTTTAAAACTCAAATTTTAAAGTTTGAAAATAATCTTATCTGATCCTTGCAAATAGTCTTGATCTGATCCTTGAAAATAGTCTTATCTAAAATTCTAAAATTATTTCACTTAAGGTTTCTGAAAATAGCATAAACAATATGTCTGAGAGAACAGAATTTATTAGTAATGTTAGATAATGTTTCTATATAATTAAGAAAAATATTACCAAAGAAATCTACCAAAATATTTTTTACCTTATTTAATATCTGAACTTTCAAGTAAAACTTACAAATGGTGAATCTCCTGACATGCCAAAAAAAAAAAAAAAAAAAAACTTTTTTTACTACTTTTTTACTACTTTTAAACTAACATATTTTTCACAAAAGATTCAGGTAAAAAAGGCACAGTTCAAAGGAAAATGTCTTTTTTATTTTACACAATGTTAAGAATTGCATTTTGCTCTTGTAGCTTCTTGCTGCACAAATTTTTATGCTCTGAAACTTATGGACAATACTTCCATAGATCTTGCAGCACTAACAACTGTCAAACATGTCATCTCAACAGAATGAAGAATGTCCTTGGTTAGTTTATAGACAGTTGTTGTATTTTTACATTCTTTGTTGCCATAAGGGTCTGCCTGAAAATGGACAACTGCATCATAGATAATTCAGTTGTGAATCCCTTTTTCTTATTTCAGTGAATCAATGACTGTCTTTTATATATATATATATATATATATATATATATATATATATATATATATAGTACAAAATATATTTCAGAAACTTTTACACTGGCCTACAAAATTAAATTCCTCTACTGTTCTCAAATCCCTAGAGAAAATAAGAGACTGCATGCCAAACAAATCCTGTTTGCTTTCAGAAGTGTCAAATATACATCTATCTGGCTATTCACACACCTTTGTTTTATTCTGAATTACTCAGTAGTGACAGAAAACACACATTGACGGGAGCCAGAGCACATCACTCTTGAAACTGCAAGAAAATTTGGTAAGGGACTTTATCTTGTTTTGTACTTTGAGGAAGAGAAAGAACTAGATTTACTACTATTTAAAGAAAAAATATACAACTCCAGCATGATTGCACATCTGTTAGCTGGAAGGGGAACTAGAAACGTACTGATTCTGGCCCTTAAATTGTTGCTGTAAACTTCCCAAAGCATTAAACAAGTTTACTTATCCCAGCTAGTTTAATTATATCGGCTTATTAAATAAGAAATGACAGAGGAGCAAAGTGACTTTTTTTTAGTACTGTGAAGTCTGATTTATTTTCATACAGATGTGGACAGCAATCAAAATTTAGAAAACAGTCTTATTAACTACCTTCTACCATATGTTAATGGAGTATCAGGGCATGACTACTATGTATTATTGGTTTAATTTTGTTTTTCTAAATGTGTCTATTTTTAATTTTGTAGCTTAAACAAAATAAAAACATGTATTCCAGGTTTGCACTAATGACTAAATGAATTAAAATTCCTCTTTCTTTCAGTAGTGGAAGCAAACATAGAGGCTTACACTAATGACTAAATGAGTTAAAATCCCTCCTTCTTTTAAAGGTGGAAACATACACAGAATCATGAAGAAAAAAAAAAAAAAACAAAAAAAACACTTGGTCCAGGGAGCGCAGGACAAGTCTGAGAGCTAATCTCAAGGGCACTTCTATTAGCTGAATGGCTCATACATTCAAAGAACTGGAGGAAAACATAGGGAATTTTGAAAATGGTCAATCTCCACTGCTTTTTTTTTTTTTTTTTTTTTTTTTTACCTCTAAAACTCCTTAGCTCACTGGTCAAATTAAAAGATGTATTTTTTTTTGAGTTTGTTTATGTAAACTTCCTTGAATTTCTAAAATGTTTCTTTCCAATATCCCATGACTGTAGATCTAAGGTCTTTTTTTACGCTTTTTCTCTCACTCTCTTTTCCTTCTTTCTTCTCTCTGTTACTTCCATTTTTTCTTCTTTTAGTTTGTTCCTGAATTTAAAATGTATTGATATATCACCCCATTATTTACATGGTAGAAAACAGTAGTAATCAGATTTGGATCATTAAAACATGATGTATTTGCTTTAAAATATTTGCTGGCTACACACAGCCTCCCTATCAGAATCTCATTATTGAAGAAAAATACATTTTAAAATATCAGGAGCAGTAACTGACCCATCCATGAACCAGGTACTGCTTTTACCTTTTAAGTCAATGTCTTGGGAGAACCAGAGTAGTGCATATGTTTATTTCTTTCTAGTCATCCAATTCTTTCCCTTCCAAATATTTTCTTTCAAGGTCCCAAATTCTTTTGATAGTACTTTGTGCCTGAGTATTGAAAGTCTTTATGATTAACACCCCTCTCTTTAATGAATGCTTAAGAAGACAAAGTATGAAACATTGTAAATATAGAATTCATACATGTATGCAAAATAGGATTTGATATTTTCAGATGACAGTTGTCAGTGAGATAAATCCCAATATCTTTTTTCATTTTTAAGTATTCATTGCACAAATCAAACACCAATTATTTGCCCAGAACTGAGGATATAGCAGTTAAGAAAAAAAAATCCTCCTTCATGAAAACTGCATCCTGATGGTGGCAGAGACAAAAAATAAGAGAAATATTCAGAGCACATTATGTGTTAGAAAATGCCCAGGAAAAAACATATAAGTGAAGCAGGACAGAGAGTTGAGAGTAGGAGATTTTAGGCAAATGGATAAAAGAAAGCTTCACTGAGAAGGGGATAAAATCAACCCTCTTTATCTGCAAGTTCTACAGCTACAGAATCAACTACCTGGGGAAATACAAAAATACAAATAAAAACAATGGTGTATTAGGTAAGTACTCTAGAAATGACTTAGAGTATATGGAAATATGTGTGCAGGTTATATGCAAATACTACACATTTTATAGCAGGGATTTGAGCACCCTTAAATTTTGGTATGCACAGCGTCCTGGAACCAATCCCCCTGAGATGACTATACTCAAATATAGAACTGACAGAAGTGAATGAACACACCGTGTAGGCATTTGGGGAAAAGAATTCCAGGCAGAGGGAGTAACCTCTGGAGTTGAGTGTGAATTGGGTATGAGACCAAAGATGACCAAAGACCAGCTCATACAAGGCCTTTTAAACTATGCTCAGGGAACTCTTTTGAGGGTTTAGATCCAATGACTGACATGATCTGATATTTGTTGGAACACGTGTTGCAGTTTAGTATAGCGGTTAAGAGAATGGACTCCGGTACCAGAGAACCCAGGCTTGAATCCCACCTCTGACATTATTTAACTATGGAATCCTAGTGGACTAACTGAGGCTTACTGTGGCTCACCCATCTCATGGGTAACCAAGAGACCATACTTGTATCTATTTCATGGAAATATGATAAATATTAAATGCGCTGATATATACAAAGCACATGTTAAGGAGTATATAAGTATGTGTTAAAATATAAAGACAGTATATCAGCTGTGTTTGATAAGGGCTCCAAGGGTCAAGGTAAAGCAGAAATAGCAATCAGGAAGCCACAAAATAATCTTCTTAAGAACTATTGTTGGCTTGCATTAGAATGGTGGAACTGTGAGTGGTGGGAAAAAGTGGCCAGTTTCGGCATATATTTTGATGGTAGACCCAGCAGGATTTGTTCAGCTTAGAAGTGAGTATGAAAGATAAAGAAGAGTGAGGTTATAGCTCAGGCTTTAGGCTATGTAATTGGAAATATGAGTTGACATTTATTAAAGTGGAGAAGGCAATGAGCAGAAGGGACAGGTTTGGGTTTGAATGAAGAAAAGGTTTTTTAAACATTTTATTTAAATATTTATTTTTTGCAACATATTTTGAGTAACTTTGTAAATTTGACAAGCCTGTTAAACACTCACGTGGTTTCAAAGATTGGGTAGATATGTGAGTCTGGAATTCAGAGAAAAATTCTGGGCTGAAGGTATAGATTTGGGATTTGTCAACCTACTTAAAACTAGACGAATTGATGAGGTTACAGTGAGTACAGAAGAAGGAGCAGTCCAAGTCCAAGGACTAAACTCTGGGGCGTTCTAGAATTTAGATGATGAGGAGACAAAGAGGGCACATGCAGGAAAAGAGAAAGCACGAGGAACGCCATGGCTTACACCACACATGAAGAAAGAGGTTCAGTAGGAAGGTTTGATCAAGGGTATGAGTGATGGTGATGGGTCAAGATTGGGCTAAATGACAGAGGTCATTGTTGACTTGACACAGGAATTTCTATATCAATCTGGAGACAAATTCCTGAAATCAGTGAGTTCGATGGCAGATGTAAGGAAAGGCATTAGAAACAAGAATTTCACACAGAAAATTCTTTTGAGGAATATTTCTACAAGTATAAAAAAGAAATATTAACTAAAGGGGGAATTAAATTGTATTTTATTTACATAAAAATTACCATGATTTAAAAATATCAGAAAACATCTGGTAAAATATTTTTTAATTGTGATACTCTATAAGTAAAAATGGAATTATTTCTGTAGGTGAAAGTTGCTATAATTTGTTTAACTGACTAGTGGATGACTAAATGAAACAAGGCTTTCTAATTGATCTAACCATGTATATAGAACTTTAAATACACAATTATCATTTAGGCACAAATATTTTGAGATATCTTCGTGACTAATTATTTCCCTTTCTAGGAGAATTTTCCAACTACAACATTATACAGGTGGGTTCTGGCAACCATTTTTAAAAATACATAAAAAGTTGCCTTTGCCGCAGTTGATTATATCAGAATGGATACCTAACACAATATACGGTAGTAAGAGTCTCTTTTCTGTTATAATATTGGAGGACTGAAAGAACAAAAAACAAAACCCGTATTATCAACTTCACAAACCAGACACCACCTACAGAGCTGAGCTAACTCTTGTATTAGTAACTAAGAGGGAACTACCACCCATAAGACTTGAGTTCACCCTGACGCTAACACGCATAGACAGAAGTGAAGAGATGGTGTTACTGGAATTTAGGAGCTCAGATGACCTCATACATCTTCAGATGCCATGTGGCTTCTTCTGACAACAGAAGGCTGGGATCTAGCTGGAAATAACACCTATTAGGGGCATACATACTAATAAGGCTGCTAAAACAGTACAGAAAATAGAGCCATAGTCATTTTCTGTTGCCAAATTGAAAGTGAGAGGGAATGAAAATAAAAATCACTTCTTCTATCTTCCGGCCTTTATCTCTTCCTCCTGAGTCTGGGCAAAAACCTGGTGTCACCTAGGAAGTAAGTCTGATAACACAATTTGCAGACCCCAGCTCTAGCATCATAGAGAAGGGAAAAAGGCTGGGCTTAGCTCTGAAGGACAAAATGTCAATAACCAGTAACCTGAGGAGTTTGGGGATAAACGTCCTTCACACTCCATGTGGATGAAGAGAGGAGACAGATGTTTTCCTGCAGGGAGTCAGAAGAAGAAATCTGTTCTTTCGAAGTAGAGCCTGAAAAAAAATGAAAATACATTTCCTATTGGTTTTACATTTTGTAAAATCCAACCACTGAGACCCAGCTGAATTCCTGCTCTTGGATTTCATAAGTTATGTTTACAGCCTTAAAATTAAGTTTCTCTTCATTTCATTTATTTAACTGAGGCACTCAGCAAAATATCTGGCATGTATTTGCGGTTCAAATAGTATTTACTGAAAGAGAAACTGGATCTTGTTTTCTGAAACTGACCATAAACTATCCTGTTCCAATATTCTATATCTCTGTGCCATCTAACAGAGCAGGCACTAGCCACATATGACAACTGAGCATTTCAAATGTGGTAACTTAGGTACCAAATTTAATAAGTTTAAATTTAATTGTAAAAACTGATATTGAAATCAGTTATTAGAAACTTTTTTTTTTTTTTTTTTTTTTTGAGACGGAGTCTCGCTCTGTCGCCCAGGCTGGAGTGCAGTGGCCGGATCTCAGCTCACTGCAAGCTCCGCCTCCCGGGTTCACATCATTCTCCTGCCTCAGCCTCCAGAGTAGCTGGGACTACAGGTGCCCGCCACCACGCCCAGCTAGTTTTTTTTTTTTTTTTTTTTTTTTTTTTTTTTTTTTTTTTTTTTTTTTTAGTAGAGACGGGGTTTCCGTGTTAGCCAGGATGGTCTCGATCTCCTGACCTCGTGATCCGCCCGTCTCGGCCTCCCAAAGTGCTGGGATTACAGGCTTGAGCCACCGCGCCTAGCCTAGAAACTCTTAAATATGTTTGGAACAGCTGGAGATGTGAATCCACTTTTCAACCGTAAATTTCATGAAACCTATGTAGATCGGCTGCTTCTGATGAAGATGCAACATTCAAATAGAGGTATATGAAAAATAATGTAAAATATTTCAGTGAAATGTTTATATTGATTCCATGTTGAAATAATAATATTTTGGATACTAAGTTAAAGAAAATATATTGTCAATATTAAATTTACCTACTGATTTTTATTTTTTAATGGCACTGCTGAAAATGGCATATGTGCCTCACATTATATTCTTACCGGAGACTGCTGCTTTAAACTCTTGCTACTCAAAGTATGCTCTTCGACCAAGAGTATATGCATCACCTAGGAGCTTATTAGAAATGCAAAACCTCCGGCACCTCCCAGACAAACTGAATCTGACTCTGAATTTGCTTTTTAACGAGATCTCCAGGTGATTTGTATGAATATTAACATTTGAAAAGCACCACTACTTTTATATTCATTTGTTCCTCTAGAGCAAAGATTAGATATAGTCTGTCCGGTCTGTCTCAAAATATAGTTTGGTAATGAAAATTAGGACATGAAAGTTTGGTAAATAGGGGGATGATATCTATTAAACTTGAAAGCAGCATTAAGTAATACACAATTTTTCCCAGCAAGTTAACATTATGTGTCAGATAGTTATCACAGGTAACTATCAAACTATCAAGTAGTAACAGCAGGTAGTTACAGCAGATTGGCACCATGTACCCTAACAGAGCGAAACTCAGTAAGTTGCCTGGGGACGTAGTACTTGCTGTACGATACCATTTCACTCCGGATTTCTTGCCTTGTCTCAGTGCAGCCCAGTGATTTCTCTTGAAAAAATTTACTGGAAAGTTCTCCCTGAATTTTGTAAATTTCATGTTTTGTCTTCATAATCAGCATCCTTAGCCCCCCCTTATTGACTCTCTAACTGCCCGATGAGCTCTTCCTGTCCACTACACAGACAAAATCAATCCACTGAGAACATGGCATTGCAGTAAAGAAAGAGTTTGATTGACACGAGGCTGGCCAAGCCATGCAGGAGAGAAAGTTATTACTCAAGTCACTCTCACTGAAGGCTAAGTTAGGAGTTTATCAAAGACAGTTTGGTGGGTAGTGGGCTAGGTAGTGGAAAGTGCTGATCAGTTGAGTTAGAGATGAAATTACAGGGAGTTAAAGCTGTCCTCTTGCATTGAGTTGGTTCCTGGGCAAAGGCCACGAGACAGTTGATGAGCCCAGGTGAAGTCATCAGGTTGACAGAAAGGCAAACGCCTGAAGAAACATTGCAAAAGGCCAACCTTAGGTTCTACAATTGTGATGTTATCTGTAGGAGTAATTGGGGAAGCAACAAATTTCATGACCTCCAGAATAATGGCTGGTAATTATTTACGCCTATATCTTAGTAGAATTCAGACCCCTCCTCTCCTCCCAAATTGGTTGTCTTTCATTAGTTTTACAAAGGCAGCTTAGTTTTGGGGAAGGGCTATTATCATCTAAGCAATACATTAAATTGCCTCCAAAGTTAGTTTGGCCCATGCACAGGAATAAGCAAAGACATCCAGCCTGTGAGGTTAGAAGCAAGATGGAACCAGCCATGTCAGATCTCTATTACTACCATAATTTTGCAAAGGCAGTTTCACCTCTTCCATCAAGTTACTTTCTCATTGTCTCTAAACTTAACTCATATATTGATTTTTGAATTCCTTTATTTATCAGAACTTTATGATGTCATTTAAATGTCACTAGCATTAGAACTGCTATTGTTTCCATTTGTTCCCTGTTGCACAGGTCCTGAGTGATCTACTATCAGCCTTATTTTTTTTCATTAAGCCTTACAATTATTAGTATATAACTTTGTAGTATGTCTTGTTTTACAGAAATATTATATTGGGTGAGTAGAAATAGCTGCATTTACTATTTTTGTAAATTGTGACTATTGAAAAGCCTGAGAAATTCTCTTATGCCTTCTGTTTCAATTTTTAGGTTAAAGGATAACTTCCAAAGAAGATTGTAAATTATTGGAGAGACTTCGTTATAAGAGTAAGTTGTATGAGGAATGGTGCTGGAGGAATTGTTTAACACTGAAATCAGTTTTCAACTGTTCTTAATTTATCATTTATATTGTGCTTAATTCCAAAAAGGATCAGAGGTTGTGTACAATAAAGAATACCGATTTAAAAGACCCATTAAAACAACTGAGTAGTAATTGAAGGGGTAAACGGGAGGAAAAAGAGAAAGTGTAATTGTGCTAGAAAATCTTGACTAAGAGCAAGAATCATTCAGAAAAAATTCTGAACAGCAAGCATATCTAAGCTTACTGGCAATGAGAGCAAAATAGACTAGCTATCCAAATAATTAATGTAATATTTAAAAACATAAACCTCTTTATATGAAAGACAGAAAAGCTCATTGGGTATGTTATTCAAAATCAGACTTTCAAAGTAACAAAAAGGCATTCTTCAAAAGGCTACTTCTTACATTAATTTTCATCAAAAGCTGAGTGTTCATTATATTATAGTTCTGTGATGCGGCTCTGAGAGAAATTGATAAAAACTTTGTTGATTAAAAAAGAAATTTAATACCTACTATACATAATGCATTGAGCTGAGAGTAAGAGGTGTGCATAATGCTCTGAGATTCATTCAGGAAGGAAGGCAGGCACTGAGAAAGCACCCGGAAAGGTAAGCTTAACATTTTCAAGATGCTACCAGAGAATATATCAAGAAATTTTATCCTAGACTGAAGGGCAGGAAAACTTGCTGGAGGAAATGACATTTATGCTAAGACTTGAAAAATAAGTTTGAGTTCTCCAGGCTAAGGGAATTATTTCTGTAAAGATACTGTAGTGAGAAACAAGTCCAGTATGGCTTCAGGGTGACAAGCGAAGTGGACTCTTGCTGGAAAGGTTAAAGTAGACTAAATGGAAACGATGCCTTAGACTTAGTAAGATTTCGCTCTTAATCATAGATACTAGGAGGGAAATTTAGAGTTTCTGAAGTGGGAGTTATTCACAGTTTTTGAATATATATTCTACTAGAGTAGAAAGTAGATTACATGGAAATTTTAGTGAATAGGAGGTATAAGTTATGAAGCTATTGAAATGGTTCAAAAAAGGAATAATGGTGAGTGAGGTAAAGACAATGGAACAAAGAAGAGATGAAATGGAAGAAAAGGGAGAGAATGAATCAGACTTGGGTGCATTTGCATATGGAAGGTGAGGGAGTGAATCACGAAATCTCCAGAATCTTTACTTGAGAAAAATCGTTTAGGACCATTGATATCAGAAGCCTAATTGTGGTTATTGAGATGAGGAATTAGATGTACACATGAGTCCTCAAAGTTGTTTATAAAATAATTTTTTTGCATGTATTGATATTGCTGGACTGTAAGATGGTGGTGGGAGTATTTAATGTTGGCATTAGCAATGATTTCATAGAGTCCTATACTTTTGATCTCTGAAAGGAGAGATATTGTTAGTCTGTAAAAGTACAAAAAGTACAGGGCCATTTTGCACTCCTCGACTGCTGTCTTATGCTGACTGATAAACCATCAGATTGTCGCCCCTAGATTATGCTGTAAGAGCAGATGAGTTCCAGTAGGAGGCCCTCCTGCCATAAAGACATAGTAAAGAAAAAACACATATATACATAAATGGAAAGAAGACAGACTATGTTATTTGCTTTTGAAATAACCTGATTTTGAAGTCTGAAATAGTTCAGATGTCGACATACTCTTGGTTGCATTGTAAGTAGTGAGTTAATCATCCAACATTGTCACTAAAACCCAATCGTAGTCATAATTCTTTAAAAGTATCATTGTGTTGGCCCTAGAAATCTATCAGTTCCATTCAAGTAGAGATCCTAAAGATCTATTTTCTTTACTCCTGAAATAATGGACATTAATGGATCATGTGAATCTTTTTAGTTTATAAGAAACTCCTGCTTTCTAAATTACCATTTTCCCCTGAGGAGCAAGACTCCTAATTGAGACAAGTTCTCAAATTTATTTTATGTTCTTGTAATTATTTTAAAACATAACGGCAATAAAAAGTTATGCCTCTTCAGTGTATTTTTATGTATTCTTGTCATCATACAGGTTCAAGAGGCATTCACCATTTAAAATTATATGTTTTTTATTTTTCCAAATATAATGATTATCCAATAAGGCAAATATAGGTTTGACACAAAATATGTTCACATATTTCATTTCCTAAGTATGCTCAGTTTACTTAATATTCAAATTATTTATAGTTTTATTTTAAATGTTAACTGCTGAATTTCTTACTTATTTGCCTGAAACTGCCAAATCAATTGTTCAAATTGCAAATGGAAAATTAACAAATTAACTTAATTCAGTTCTTACTGCATAAGTTTTATGATAATGAATATAGTGGTTAGCACATGTTACCTAGAGGAATTTTAATTAGTCCACAAAGAAATTTTTGTATCTCTGCAGAGAAATCCATTTAAAGATATGACTCCCAAAGCATGAGTGTGTTAGGGACCCAATACATAACATGTTGAAACTTTGAACAATAAAGTAATAGAAAGATAATAAGGCAACTCTCAGCCAGGGGTCCACATACACATGAACTTACCCTGGAAAGTTTAAAAGAAACTCAAATGAAAAGAATACTTGTAGACTTCCGGACAAGGTTGAACAGGGAAAAGAGATGCCCACGCTACATAAAGCAGAAAGTAGTATTGATTCCTTGGGTGGAAGGAACTAGAGAAGAAAATAGTGTTATTAAACCTCACTGGGGAAATATATACACACATATATATGTATATAGATGTATGCATATGTGTGTGTATATATATATACAAACACACACACATATATATATTAGCCTGTGTTCTTCAGAGACTGTATTATCCAGTGTTCTTCAGAGAAACAGGAGCAATAGGATGTGTATGTTTGTGTGTGGATGTATGTATAAAGAGATTTATTTAAATAACTGGTCTATGTGATTGTACAGAATCGGTGAGTCTAATATTAGATGGGGTAGTCTGGCTGGAGACTCAAGAAAGAAATGTAATTCAAGTCCAAAGGCAATCTGTTGGCAAACCAGGATGATCCAACATTGCAGATGAGGTTTGAAGGTATTCTGCTAGCAGAATTCCCCCGTGCTTGGGGAAGGCTGTCTTTTCATCTATACAGGCCTTCAGCTGATTGGATGAGGCCCATCCACATTATGGAGGGCAATCTGCTTTACTCAAAGTCATCCAATTTAAATGTAAATTTCATCCAAGAACAATCTTACAGAAACATCCGAAATAGTGGTTAGCCTCAAATATCTGGGCACTGTGGTCCAACTAAGTTGACACATAAAATGAGCCACCACAAGTAGGGACTGCCCTATGGGATCATGTAATCTGGAGCTGTGGTCTTGGAGAGGCACAGCCATTGCAAGATCCCTGACAGTGAAGTGGGGAAGCAATGATCCAGCCTCCATTACCACTGAATAGTTAGGGCAAGACTACAAAGCATAGGGGCTAGGCCTGCTGCAGAGCTCTTTTTAACTTGGGGTTCTACTCAATACTTTGAGTCATACAAGTAACTTGTAGATGGGATAGTGGTTAGTTCAGCACATGGAAAGGACCTGTCAGAAAGGTCTGCTCATTGAGGTGCAGCTGTTTGTCTTTAATTTTAGACAAGATTATACATCATGATGCAGAACCCCAGCCCTTGCATGACAGAAACTACGTGGCAGGCTCTGAATTACCGTGGGTCTATCACCCACTCTCTCATGTATCTAAGGAACTTGATATTCAGAAACTTGGTATTTCTTGCTCATTAGATTTGTTCAGCATGAGGCCATCGACATTGATCCTAGGGGATATTCTGTGGAATGTCAAGGTGAGCCAGACCTGGGGAGACCACATTACTAGGGTGAGGAGAGTTGACATAGTCCAAATCAAAGCAATGCAGCTCTGCTGATTTTTCTGCCAAGCTAAGGTAAACTGCTTCTTTATGTTTTCAGAAATTTGATTTGAGAAGGATACATTTGCCTCAGTAATAGTTGCATACCAGATACTATGGACTGTGTTGCTTTCTTCCCATACTGTTAAATTTGAAATGGCAGCCACTTTGGTTTCCTCATCTGATTCAATGTATTTCTCCAAAGACCATTTGGCTTTTACACAGGACAAACTACCAGGTAGAACAGAGAAGCAACTGGAATCATTATTCATTCATCTTTCAAGATTTCATGATGACATCAATCTTTTCAAACCCTCCAGAGATGCAATAACACTATTGTTCACTATTTGCGCATGCGCGCGCGTGTGTGTGTGTGTGTGTGTGTGTATGTGTGTGTGTGTTGGAGGGCCAGTCCCATAGGATTTCACTCAGCATTTGCTACTATAGTAGTACTCACACAGTAAGCCAAGAATCCACTGTGTATATTCTATAAGTTAATCTTATATCTATATCTATATATGTATATAGGTATATATCTATATATATCTTATGTCTCTATAATCTATCTATAGCAACTACACATTCGGAAACTAGGAACAAGGTATAAGTTGTACATTAAAGCCTATTGGAGTCACTGGGAATTTCAGGTTAGCTTTCCTTTTATCATTGCTTCTCCAAAGAACCCCCATTTTGGGCAGTGGAACATGGTAGCAACATCTAACAGTCCCTAACATATGTCAGTATTACCCCTTCCACAGTGCACTGTCACTGAAGAAAATGCTCACAGGTTCCTCAGATGAAGACTTTGAGAAATGTTTACACTATACTTCTATATTCACATTGCAGAATCTTCAACCAAGTGACCCAGCATGGCCTCATTAATGGGACTCAGGTCTAAGAACTGGCTAAAGTTTATAAAATGGATAAGCTGCTACAAATTTCCTCTATACCAACCTGAATCGGGATTCTACCCAACAGAATCATACAGAAAAAAGAGTACCATGATAGGCTGCTTACCCCTTTCATTTTCTAAGAACCCGTGCTCAAGTTGCCACCTTCAAAGCTCCATGTGGGTCAAAATATTCTCACTGCTACATTATCCATGTTCTCTGTGGCAGTAATTGTACCCATCTTATCTCTGATAATTAAGCCTTTGAAATCAGAGTCTATTGATGAACATCCCATTGTACTCTTGAACATTTAGGCTTGTAGAATGGGTCAGCGAGTTGTGCTTACAAAATTTATCCTAACATGACAATTTCTTTAAATTTATTTCTTGCTTTGTATTATTCCAAGGGAATTCTAGTATGGAAATTGTATTAAAAATAGACGATAAGCTCTAATCTTCAAAGATATCTCAAAACAAACTGTTAGAGGCCTCCCATTTGAGCTGAAAAATTAAATTCAAAATCCAACATTAATACAACTCTATCAAAAAATTTGAACCAACCCAATCTTAAATAGTAACTTTTTCGGTTTATTAGCCTTGGAATCCATTCCTACAGATGCTCCCCTGGCTTGTTCTGATACAAAGTAGTGTGTGCTTCCAATTCCTTTGACATCTGTTTCTCCTGGAAAATACCTTGATGTTCTCTTCTGGAGGACTTCCCTTTTGGAGGACTCTCACTGGATCAAAAACCATGCCTTCACACTTTGGGGTTCCAAGAGAAAATTAAGCTCCAAAGCCCCAAGGAATTCATTGTATGTGATGAAGTAACTTACTTCCTATCCATCTATAATGGGACTAGCTATATACAATCCTTAGGGAATTTGAGAAAATAGTCACTCGCATAATCCTGTACATGGACACTTTGAAGGTAGGGGACATCTGTCCCAGGTGAAGTCATTAAACATCTGTATGCAATCATCAGATAAGAGAGAATAGGTAGCTCCCTCTGGCAACGAAGCTTCAGGGATAGTAGGTTGTTCAGAATCCTCTGTTGTATCTGTCTATTCAAATATGCTTTTTCCAAGCCTCAAGGTTCCATTCTTTCCCAATCAGTGCTTTAACTAACATAAAACTTGTGAAGTCCTGTATTTAGCTGGTTTGGTGGTATTATATTTCAGACCTGATCTTCAATCACAAAAGCCCTACAAATACAAAACAACAATAAGGGTATTTTAAAGATCACCATAGAAGTTTTCTTCTAGGAATCTCCACTTAGCAGTTTGGTGCTAGGAATTCAAGGCCCACTTTGTTGTTTGGTTTTTGTTTTGTAAACTCTCTGGTGTATTCAGAGGCAACTTGTTTATATAAATGCTATAACTCACAGCATTTATAATCTCAATTGCCATCAGGTACAATAGGCGCTTAATCTCCAAAAACTTTCCCTTCCACCTCATGATGATGCAGGATTCTTTGCTCCTTAGCTCAGCTGGGTCTGGGTTCTTGTCTCACGGCCAGGAAGAACGAGGCACATAGACACTCAAATAGTGAGTGCAGTAGAATCTATGAAGTGGAAAGAAAGACTCTCAGCTAAAGGAGGGGTCCTGAAAGCAGGTTGTTGGTTGTCCCCTTCACAGTTGAATACAAGAGCTTTTACATATTCAAGCTGAAGGGACTGGGTTCCTTATTTGTATAAGGTGTGAATTCCTGGTGGCTCCACCTGCCCTTCCAGGGTGCACATGCGACCTTAGTCTGAGCCACTCCATATTGATTTATTTCCCTTACTGTGCATGTGTTAAGAAATGGAATTTTCCATTGCAGGCATGTTCAGGTGAGCCCCTCCCCCCATCCTGCAACTCCCCTTATCTGCACAAAACATCTGGTGTAAGCACTTGTGGAACAGGTAGCAGGTTCTCAGGGGACCCTTCCCTTACTGTCTGCTTAAAGGAAGCTGGCTAGCTCCTTTTGATAAGAATAATTTGAATAATGATAATACTGCCTGCTTTGGATATCAGTGTGGAGCATATATTTCCCAATCCAGTCCAAAATCCTATATTGAAGGATTGAAGGCCACTTCTAGAACAGAATACAGGCAATCAGAGTCACACAGAATATAGAGAGACTACATACAGAATTGTGGGAAGAACTTAGGGATGAAATCAGAACAGAGTTGGTAAAACGTAGTTCTAATGGACTGTCACCTATGTGAATCTGTTAGCACCTCCAAGAATAAAGAGGTAAGGAAGGAAATAGTTTTGTCAGAATCCAGTGAGACATAAACATCTGAGTTGGTTTTGCCTACAGTGGGCTGTTTTCTTAGATGTACACAGCTAAGTATAAAATAAAGGCAAAATTCCATTTCCAAAATTCTCTTCTTTGATTGTCTGAGTGTATCTCCTTTTACCCAGAAGCCCACTGAGTGCAGAGAAAGGAAAGGAAAGGTGGAAACGAGATCTCGATGATTAGATGAAGGATAACTAGCACAGTATCATATCAACTGTAGTTACTCCAATATTCTAGCAATATCTTTACCATTTATGTTAGTAGTAATGAAACATTCTTATATACTAATTAATATAAGTTACAAATATATATGTATGTATAATTAAAATAAGTGAAACTATGAAATATAAGCATTTAGAATATAAATAAGAAATATTCACGATATAAGTAACAAAAATATTTAATGTAGTTGAATACATAGAGTGTTCCAGGTACTGTATAAATATATGGGTGTCTAAGTAAGATTTTATCTATCACAGTCCTCACTAAATCTTATTGGGTGTCAATTCATAACGTTTTCAGAAAATAGAGTCCCATCAGCTTTAAGGTCACACATTCTATAAGCGATAGAACAAGAACTGAAACCCAGGATATCCAAGTCAGGGATATAGAAACCACCTTTGAGCTGTTTTAATTCTAATAGGGACAAAAATAATTTGATTATTCTTATTTTATAGATTGTGCTATCATGCAAACAAAGGTAAAACTAAAATTCTGTGTTCAAGGAAGAGCATAGCTAATGAGCACCACAGTTAGGGAGAGAACCTGAGTCTTTGAGACCAGAGGGAGCCATCCTTGTGTGCCCATTTCAGATCCTTCAAACAAGCTGTCTCTTTGCTGCTTCCCAGATAATTATACTATAATTGCATGCTTTAAATTAAGTTTCAGTGTGTGCCTCCAGTATTTCTACTGACCACTTTGTGTACAATCAGCCTTAAAGAATTATGCAAATATCTTCTTTAGGTTCGCTCGGTTGCAAATTACTTTTTAATTTACTTAATTATAAAGGGCATTTGTCTCTTGTAACATGCAATAATTAGGTTTAAGTGTACAGGCAAATGAATTGATTCTTGGCAACACTTCTATAGCATATATAATTTTACATTTTAGTTTTAATTTATTTGCATATTTGATGTTTATCTGGTTTTATAGAGGTACATACATTGAAATATATGTGTATATATATTGATATGTATACATGTGGCCATAGGTGCATGTGTACGCGTGCATAGGTGTGTGTATATACTCAACCCATATCTGTTACTAAATGTACTAAACATTTTCTTAAAAGGGAAATATCTAGGACCAGCGTCAGAAGTCTACATCAACCTTGTCTTTTTCAGGAAGCAACAGATCTATGCTGCTTCCTCAATCTCTACTGATGGCCTGTCTGCTTCCCTTTGAGCTAGACATCACAACTGACTGACTCTACCACTGTACTGAGGCATATCATCCTCTAAATCAAATAATTACTAATTTGGTCTACACAAATCTCTGCACATGTGTAGAGCATATAAACACTACTTCCTAGATTGATTTGTAAGAGGGAACTCAGGTGTGAAAATAGCAATCCCGAGGCAATGGAAGACGAGCCTGAGGGTGGAAGCAGCGCTGCCTGCTCATACCCTGTCTCTGGGCTTACCCGCACTCTCTGATGTGAGGGGCCCTTCAGGCAGCCACTAGCAAAGCTGTTATGCTCATTTACTGATAGAGCAAAATGACAACCTTTTTCTTCATTTAAGACTAAATTTCGCCTTTCCTTTTTTTAATATTTCAAACATATAAGAAAAATTGTTTATAATTTATCTCACTTTTGTAAGTTCTTGATGATGATTATTAATTCAAACATCTAAAACACAATTAAAGTGGTTCTGAGAAGAGATGTCTGACTCATTCCGTCTGTCTATCCACATTTCTTCACTGAGCACTTATGAAGATACAGGGATAAATGAGTGAAGAAAGAGATGAAATTGTTCCCCTCATAGAGCTCATAATACCGGTGGGAAAAACAACTCTTGAGAAAAGGAGAGGTAAACACACGTGTGCAAAAACTTAACATGTGCTACAGAGATACAGCAGAGATGGAGATAAGAGGCAGGTGTTGCAGCATTAAATAAGGTGGGCAGGTAAGAACTTAACAAGGAGGTGTCATTTTAGTAGAAATTGAAGGAGATGAGTGAGTGAGACATTTACATATATGTTGGAAGAGTATTTTAGGCAGAGGAAGTAGCTAGAACTGCAAGAGAAGCACACCAGTGTATTTAGGGACAGCAGGAAATCTCCATACACTGAGGGCCATCAAACAGCAAGGAACTCACAGGACATGAGGTTAGACAGCAAAATGGTGTTTGATAGGGATGGGGCGTGTCTCGCTGGGCAGATGGGAAGCTGAAAGAGAAACTGAGCAGAAGCAATAAGTGACATGAAAACCAGCACTGGCTCGGAAGTTCTTTATCGTTGATTCTGCATATCCCATGAAAGCAATGTCTGTCCCTGTTTTGTGAAAACATATGTGGTGGAGAGATTAGCGTGCCTGGCTCAGGGTACATCTTCGATAAATAGTCATTGACTGACTTTGCTTTATTTTCATTAAGTAAAACTAAAGTTGAACATAAGCAGAAAAATATTTAAAAAATAAAACATGTTGTCATATTCAAAATATGCCAAGGTTTAAGATTTCAGTAGAAATATTTGCATCCTACTGTGAAAGTTGGGCATATGTTGGTAAAAGATCAAACTTCTATTGTTATCTTATGAAATTCCAATTCTTCTGCATCCTCAAGACAGTTTCAATCAAAGTTGAAGGAAATCCCCAGTGCTTCCAGGTTTGTAGTTATAACTTGATTTTTCATTACAATTTAATAGTAAATTAAATTTACTATTCTACAATGTAATAATAGTTCCTGGTTTTATAATATTCGAATTTCCACAATTATGAAGTTTATGTAGGGAAGAAAAATTGTCTTAACCAGATCATTTCCACTAATAAATTAATAAAATTAGTCACTAATCAAACCTCACACACCACTTAACACTAACATCTTTGCTATGCTGTCATGGCAATGGGAATTGTAATTAGTATGTTGAAAATACAAATTTTGAATTTCAATGTTTTTATCTCGGTCTGTGAAGAAAAATAAAATGTTAAAAAAAATTACATTTAAAGCTATTGACAGTCAGTATCTTCCTATGTGACACCAATTGACAATTGAAGAAAAAAGAAAGATGATGAAGCCTTAAAAGAAAATGACAAATAGGTGCTGGAGAGGATGTGGAGAAATAGGAACACTCTTACACTGTTGGTGGGACTGTAAACTAGTTCAACCATTGTGGAAGACAGTGTGGCGTTTCCTCAGGGTTCTAGAACTAGAAATATCATTTGACCCAGCAATCGCATTACTGGGGATACACCCAAAGGAGTATAAATCATGCTGCTATAAAGACACATGCACACGTATGTTTATTGCGGCAATATTCACAATAGCAAAGACTTAGAACCAACCCAAATGTCCATCAATGACAGACTGGATTAAGAAAATGTGGCACATATACACCATGGAATACTATGCAGCCATAAAAAAGGATGAGTTCATGTCCTTTGTAGGGATATGAATGCAGCTGGAAACCATCATTCTCAGCAAACTATCGCCAGGACAGAAAACCAAACACCACATGTTCTCACTCATAGGTGGGAATTGAACAACGAGAACACTTGGACACAGGATGGGAACATCACACACTGGGGACTGTTGTGGGTTGGGGGGAGGGGGGAGGGATAGCATTAGGAGATATACCTAATGTAAATAATTAGTTAATGGATGTAGCACACAAACATGGCACATGTATACATATGTAACAAACCTGCACGTTGTGCACATGTACCCTAGAACTTAAAGTATAGCAAACAATAAATAATTTTTTTTAAAAAAAGACAAATGGCATGGTTGGCATGGTGGCTCATGCCTGTAATCCCAGCACTTGGGAGGCAGGAGGATTGCTTGAGGCCAGAAGTGTGAGACCAGACTGGACAACATAGTAACACCCCAGTCTCTACACAAAATTTAAAAATTAGCCAAGAGTGGTGGTGCACACCCATCTAGTCCTAGCTACTTTGGATGCTGAGGTAGGAGGATCCCTTGAGCCCAGGTGTTTGAGGCTGCAGTGACCTAGAATTGTGCCACTGCACTCCAGTCTGGGTAACACAGTGAGACCCTGTCTCAAAAATAATAAAATTAAAAGACAATGATGTATACATCCAACTAGGAATCCAACTTACAAGGGATGTAAAGGACCTCTTCAAGGAGAACTACAAACCACTGCTCAGTGAAATAAAAGAGGACACAAACAAATGGAAGAACATACCATGCTCATGGATAGGAAGAATCAATATTGTGAAAATGACCATACTGCCCAAGGTCATTTATAGATTCAATGCCATCCCCATCAAGCTACCAATGAGTTTCTTCACAGAATTGGAAAAAAACTGCTTTAAAGTTCATATGGAACCAAAAAAGAGCCCACATTTCCAAGACAATCCTAAGTCAAAAGAACAAAGCTGGAGGCATCACGATACCTGACTTCAAACTATACTACAAGGCTACAGTAACCAAAACAGCATGGTACTGGTACCAAAACAGAGATATAGACCAATGGAACAGAACAGAGTCCTCAGAAATAATACCACACATCTACAGCCATCTGATCTTTGATAAACCTGAGAAAAACAAGAAACGGGGAAAGGATTCCCTATTTAATAAATGGTGCTGGGAAAATTGGCTAGCCATAAGTAGAAAGCTGAAACTGGATCCTTTCCTTACGCCTTATACGAAAATTAATTCAAGATGGATTAAAGACTTAAATGTTAGACCTAATACCATAAAAACCCTAGAAGAAAACCTAGGTAATACCATTCAGGACATAGGCGTGGGCAAGGACTTCATGTCTAAAACACCAAAAGCAACGGCAACAAAAGCCAAAATTGACAAATGGGATCTCATTAAACTAAAGAGCTTCTGCACAGCAAAAGAAACTACCATCAGAGTGAACGAGCAACCTACAGAATGGGAGAAAATTTTTGCAATCTACTCATCGGACAAAGGGCTAATATCCAGAACCTACAAAGATTAGAAACTTGGGAGAATTGATAAAGCCTTTGAATATTGTTTTTCAAAAATGGCAACCTTTATGATCATTTTAAAAGTCAAATATGAATTAAAATATGCCATGTTATATTATCATACATTTTACCTTTAAATTATGTAAAACATCAGTTGAGTGACTTTTTGATTGAGTTGCCATTCAGTTGAAACACAAATCATTGGTAAAAATGATTTAAAATGTTCTTTACAATTTTTAGTTTTATTTGTAGGGAAAACATGTAAGTCATTTGTATATTATATTCTATAAAATGTTAGTCCTTGTTTTAAGTTAAATTACTTAAGAAGCCATTTTTTCCTGTACTGATTATTCTTATTTTCAGCTATTAACAATTTCCTGTACATTATTTAGATAAAATAAATCATTTAATAATATGTTACTATCTCAAGTACAATAGTATTTTTGTCAATCATTTTCTTTCACAATAAGTGAATTATTGTTTATAAAAACATTACATATAGACCTCTGAGTATCCTAAGGAAGGGAAAAAAACCCATATTGAGTCCCAAAGTATATTTTGCCAATTATTATTATATCATTAAATTACCTAATAAAGAAAACAATAAGGGGCATGGATGAGGCTTAGAGACTTTTAAGTAACATAGCAGTTTGTAAAGCTGGTAAGAATCAAAGTCATTATTTAGACTTGTGGTTGTCTCTTACAAATTTTCATATTTTCATCATATTAATACATGTTCAACTGCCAAGTGCTTTCCCTTGAAATCTATATTGTGTGTGTGGAGAAAGAAGTCAAATATTTAAATCTGGTTTTACAGGAATATTAAGTTAACTTTTTATAATTAGGATAATGAATTAGCATGAAAGAATGAAAGTTTACTCATATATTTCATAGCTCATATATTTCAATATATGACCAGCCTCAAAATTAATCATAGATTCATAATTTGTAATTCGTTTTCCTTTTTGTAATATGGAAATGTAATGGGTTTGTGTCTCAAAAGACTAGTTAAAGCTCTACTAACCAACTAAGTGACAAATATGTTTTGAGTGTTATGTGGTCACATTGTGTCTAGTACTATATAATAATTTTTTTTAAATGCTTGTTCTCAAGGAACTTACAAGAAAATTGAGAACATACATATATACATAAAGTTAGAACATATAAACTAATGTTATTTAAGGCTAACTGAATTGTTAAATTATCTTTCCTTTATTTAAAGAAACATTGAAATTCCTTTAATAAAAGTTTCTATTATAAATTTAAATGTTATGGTAATTTATTTCTTACTATCATCTTGAAATCTTTCTTTCTTTTTTTTTTTTTTTTTTTGCCAAAGAATACTAACTAAAAATTAGAAGGTTTGCTTCAGAGTTTGAACTTTGACAAATGATAGTCTTTCACAGTAAGTTAACAAAAAAAAAAATAGCACCTAGGTGTTGTTTGGATTCTAAAATAAATATGTTTAGTCATAAAAGAAGAAATGATTATACCCCATGGAACTATCCGTATGTCCTTCTGGCACCTGCAGGTTTAGAAAAATGAATGAAACATCAAAAAGCTAATGAATAAAATGGGTAAGAAATAGCATTGCAGAATGTTGACAAATGTAAATTTCTACAGTCCTGACTAGAAACTGGCACATGTCAGAGCCATCAAAATTAAGTGCCAGAAGCTCAGGACAAAAAGAATTCAAGATATTTAGCTGTAGGCATATTTAGTTTTCTAATTCAGCCAAATTTCTACACATGCTGGAGACTTGTAGTAGAGGAACATTCAGCTTTATGTTTTGACATCCAACTTGGCATCTCTGAAAGTCAAGCTCTGAAAGCTACAGTACAGAAAGAAAAGCTAGAGATCAGTGTTTCGTGATTTTTTATGAAAGATGTTTAATGGTCCAGCTCTAAAATGTTACTGGCACAAAACATCACACATTATCCAGCTTTCTTTTGCCAAAGTCACATGGAAACTGAAGCTATTTTCCATATTTTTCTTTAATTTTGTAAATGGAAAGCTTAATGACCCCAGGCTCTGCATGACTTTGGCAAAGAGATGTTGATACAAAACAATAATGCAAAAATAACATAAATATTAAACCACAGGTTCTTGCTGTCTTGATCTGCATCTACATTTATAAAACGTGTTTTTAGGGGAAAACAAATATTAAACTCATTACAAAGAAAAATTGGTTGATTTTCAGTGGCTTGGCTCAATCGAAATTGAACTGTTTATTTCCCAAACTTATTATAGACTCAATAATACTTCTATATATCACTTACCATATGGTATTTAAACTAATGCATACATTTAATATCATGGATACATGTATTCATAAGTTTAAATCCTTAAGAATGATACAGATACATTTATAAGGTATTTAAACTTAGGTATCACAAATATAAAATATTTAAACTTATGGATAGGCACAGGTATTCTTTGAAAGTATGAATACCATCATTTCCTTCCCTTCATATCAATAAAAATATAGCACACAAAATCAGTTTCTGTTTGCGATTTTTGTTGTTTTTGTAGACATGATATCTTACTATGTTGCCCAGACTGGTCTCAAACTCTAGTCCCAAGTGACTTCCCACCTCAGCTTCCCAGAGTTCTGGGATTACAGGCATGAGCCATCATGCCCAGCCACTGTTGTATTTTTAAACATTCAGATGTAATCTCTGCTTCCTCAGTTAGAAATACTCTTGTCAGAGATGGAATATGACAGATAAAAGATACTCATGATTAGATGTTTGTTGCCAAAATTACAAAGTTTGTGTGATCATCAACTTTTTCTTTTTTGTTTCCATATCCTATTGGTTCTCCAATACTAATCCATATTATCACTAGAGAGAGGTCACATGTAAACTCTTGTTATTATAAGCCAGTGAAAGAAACTGGTAAGAAAATATGCCTTTTCAACAGAGAGATGCAATAGTTGATGATTATATTTCCATAAGCTCCTATAAATCCTAGAGAAAACCAGTTGTTTTAAAAGCATGTTTATGAATATCCATCAGAATATTTTTAACACTATTTAGGGTACTGTGATGAATATAACTGATTTAAACCAAAATCTATAGTTGTTTTGATTTCTACAGTTTAATTTTTATTTCCTCTTTATTCAGAATAGTAATGGTTACAATGAGAAATCCTTATGCATAGCTTGTTAACCATAAATTCAGCCTTCCTTTAGAGATTTGTATATACTAAAAGTACAGGATAAATGATCTGCTATGAAATGCTTTTCCTTAAGAGCACGCAGTGTGTGTGTGAATCATGATAAAGAATTCAGCACCAGTGATAACAAATGACATGGGTTGATAATACTCTGGAGCATTTGAAAATTTATCTTTATACATTAAATGTTAAAAACAGAAAGCATCCATTATGTATAACAAACACATATGGGGTATTTATTCAACTTCTGATTCAGTTCAATGGTTTACTTTTTGGGCTTTGAAATTACAGAAGGAATTCCAGGAGACCAGCACAATTACATGCCTAACTAACCTGGTTTTATGTTATTGTGTTATATACATGGTATGTGTATGGATTTCTCCACAATGAGTTTGGAAAGAGCATTGATGCACGTGCTTAGAATATTTCTAAGTTCTAACGTATGAGAATTGTGAACCTAGAAAATGTAATAGTATGAACCTCTTTATCTTAACGTTTATAATATAGCAATTATTCCGGATCTGCCTACCATAATCTTTGGAAGCAAATTCTGTTTTCAAAACATCGATTTATCTGTCTTCTCCATCAATATTCCACCTTTTTTACTCACTCTATACTGTTTTCTACTCTTGTATTTCCTTAAAAATCTCTAATTCTCTTGGAGCTTCAGATTTTGTTTCTGAGAAAATTACACCAGTTGAAATTCCCAGAATAGTTTTTTTTTTTTTTTGCTGTTGTTGTTGCCATTTGTTTTTTTGGTTTTGTTTTGTTTTGTTTTGTTTTAATGAGCGCTCACTATGTTGTCCAGGGTGGTCTTGAGCTCCTGGTCTCAAGGAATCCTCCTAACTTAGTTTCCTGAGTAGCTGGGATTACAAGCGTGAGCCATCATACTTGACTAGAATGTATTTTTATATAGTATTCATGAATTTTCCCTTTTTAATAAGCTAGTTTATTTGAACGAGATGACTGGGTTCTCCAGCTGTGCTGTGTGTCTTTTTGTTCATTATTCATTACTATTGAAAAAAGGTGTACAGCAAGATTCTAAGTGCAGGGCACACCAACCGTTTTCTAGATGTATTAGATGATGTAAATGTGAGATCCTGCCAGGAATGTATGTTACTACGTGACACTAACATCGTTAGGTAAATTTTTTAACTGTATTGGAAAGAGTAATTTAGGATACCACTGCTCATCCTATATTCAAATTAACATCGCAGAGCTTGAGAAGATATTTTTAAAAGAAAGGAAGTCATCCTTCAGCCTGAGTAAAACTGAAGTAAAATAGTAAATATGTGTGACTGCCAGTTTTGAGAGACATGCAAAATAAATAGTCATTTCTAGTATTTTCCCCACTAAGAGGCAAATGCTGATTTTTGACAAATCTACTTTCCTGATTGGCAACTACATGCATCATTCTTCAGGTTATGAAATCATATACCTGTTCATTGTTAGGTGTTTAGAATTCTGTGAACAATGCTAGTAGGGCCACTCGTTTCTAACACAAGAGAATGTGCCTGGCTGCTTTGGGCACCATCTTGCTCGGACATGCATATGTGAGCAGAGGTTACCTAAATTCGTTGCTGGTTTCAGTATGGACTCCTCTCTAGCACTTTTCTATTTAACCTAACTGAAATTTAATGACCTAGAGGAAACAGAGGCAGTTGAATTAAAAGATTTGTAACTATGCACAGTCACTTTGACCTCTGCTGTTAGCTATGGCTCACTAAAGCCTGATTATTTTATTTTATTTTATTTTATTTTATTTTATTTTATTTTGAGACGTAGTCTTGCTCTGTCCCCCAGGCTGGAGTGCAGTGGCGCGATCTCGGCTCACTGCAAGCTCCGCCTCCCGGGTTCCCGCCATTCCCCTGCCTCAGCCTCCCGAGTAGCTGGGACTACAGGCTCCCGCCACCACGCCAGGCTAGTTTTTTGTATTTTTAGTAGAGACGGGGTTTCACCATGTTAGCCAGGATGGTCTTGATCTCCTGACCTCATGATCCGCCCGTCTCGGCCTCCCAAAGTGCTGGGATTACAGGCTTGAGCCACCGCGCCCGGCCTGATTATTTTCATTTATATGTTCTGCAAACACTTTAACTTCAGAGTAATTAAAATCTAAACTTCAAATTTTTTTCCAGAAAACCAGGGCTCTTTCCAACTGTCCCATTTTTTAAAACTAATGGTGGCAAAATTAAACCACCTATCCAAAGCTAAAAGTCCGTTATAACTTATCAAGCCCTACAAATATTTGTTAATGCCAGCCATTTTTTTCCATAAGTTACCAGCATTCTCCAGAATTTCATCAGCAAGAATGGGGTGAGAAGTTTCTAAGTGGTTTTTCTTCACTAATCTTTATCACTCCCATACATTTTATCTGCAAATTAAAGTTTATTTGTGTAAAGTTTCCATTCATAATTTTTTCAGTACTTATAAAATAATGCTTAAATGGTATGACTAAGCTTTATGAGATCTTGAGCCTTTCTAGTCTATAATACCTACAAACTGCATGTTTATTTTCTTCAATTCCCCAATATAATCCATTTTCAAATAATTGATTTGGCTCAAGCATTTTTCCATAAACATGTCTTCATTTGAGCTCCTGGACTTTCGTTTCTACCATCTCTTCTACTCTCTTCCATTTTTCATGATCTCTTTATTCTTTAAGATACAGCCACACAAGCATATTTCTCACATGAAGGCTTGTAACTACAGTCAATTCTTCCTTCCCTAAATAATGGCAAAATACATGGCCCTCATTATTCACTACCAACACTACAAGATAGCACATATTTTTAATTTTCTGAATAGCACTGATATGGTTTGGTTGTGTCCCCACCCGAAATCTCATCTTGAATTGTCATCTCCATAATTCCCACTTGTCAAGGGTGGGACCAAGGATGGAGGTAATTGGATCATGGGGGCGGTTTACCCCATGCTGTTCTTGTGATGGTGAGTGAATCTCAGGAGATCTGAGGGTTTCATAACTGCCTGGCATTTCCCCTGCTTATGTTGTAGGACTTTCTCATTAGTTCAGCTGAAAATGGGGTCCTTGTCACACGACCATGAAATATTAGGCACGCAGACACTTCAAAGGGTGAGAGAAATAGAATTTATTGGGCAAAAAGGGGGAAAAAAGGGAAACAGGGATGCTCGGCAGAGCAAGAGTCCTGCTGGTATAGGCTTCCCACCTTCCAGATTGAATTTCAGGTTCCATCCCGGAACAGGAGATGTTATCCCCGCTGCAAGCACTGCAAACTTCCTGAGGCTTCCCCCCAGTGCGCGTTCCTCCCAGTGCGCAGATAGGTGGGAGGTTCTCCGATGACCCTTTATACTTGGTCATCTCTCTTGCACTCACTCTGCCCTGCCCCCCTGTGAAGCAGGTCCTGCTTCTCCTTTGCCTTCCACCATGACTGTAAGTTTCCTGAGGCCTCCCCAGCAATGCGGAACCGAGAATCAATTAAACCTCCTCCCTTTATACATTACCCAGTCTCCGGCAGTTCATTATAGCAGCGTGAGAACGAGCTAATACAAATATGTATATTTAGATGTATTTCAAAATACATTTAAACACCTTGAGGGTGAAGGTTGTGTTGTGTATTTCCTTATAAATGAGTATGTGGCTTGAATTAGCCTTTCTTACATAACTATGTTAGTTTGCTGGGACATCACAACACAGAAGCACAAACTGGATAGCTTAAAAAACATAAAATCATGGTCTCACAGTTCCAGAGGCTACAAGCCCAAGAACAAGGTGTTGTCAGGTTTGGTTCCTGCGAGAGGGAATCGATTTCATGCCTTTCTTCTAGCTTCTGCTGGTCTGCTGCCAACCTATAGTGTTCCTTGGCCTATAGAAGCATCGCCTTGAATCTATACATGGTATTCTCTTTGCATGCATGTGTGTCTCTGATTTCTCACTTTCAAAAACTATATATATTATTGTTATTTTATGTTATAAATAAATAACAGCTCTTGTTGTCCAGGCTGGAGTGCAGTGGCACAATCTCGGCTCACAGCAACCTCCGCCTCCTGGGTTCAAGCGGTTCTCCTGCCTCAGCCTCCCAGGTAGCTGGGATTACAGGTACCTGTCGCCACGCCCAGCTAATTTTTATATTTTTAGTAGAGATGAGGTTTCGCCATGTTGGCCAGGCTGGTCTCGAACTCCTGACCACAGGTGATCCACCCTCCTTGACCTCCCAAAGAGCTGCGATTATAGGCATGAGCCACCACGCCCAGCCAATTCCCTTTCTTTGTAAGGACACGAGTCAGATTAAATTAAGATCCCATCCTAGTACAGTGTGACCTCATCTAACCTTACCTAATTATATGTGCAATTACTTTATCACCAGTTAATGTAATTCTAGATACCAGAAGTTAGGATTTCAACATACGAATGAGGAGCGGACACAATTCAGCTCATGACAGTAGCAAACCATACAAAATTTAGGGGCTTAAAACAACAACCATTTACTTAACTAGAGATTCTGTGAGTCAGTAGTTTTGGCTAGGTTCAGCTATACGGTTCTCTTGGCCTCAGCTGAGCTCATTCATTCATCTGTTCAGGAGGCAGTCAGCAACACAGCTCTATTTTGGGAGCTGGCTGGCTGGCAGTTGGTGAAATGAGGGCCACAGGTCTTCGGTCATCCAACGGGTTTCCCCACAATTTTTCTCATGGCAACCGAGTCAATTTTTTAAAGCGAGAGCAAAACTGTGAAGGGCCTTTTGAGGTCTGGCTTGGAACTGCCACAGTGTCATTTCTGCCAAAGCAAGCCACAAGGCCAAACCAAATCCAAGGGTATGGAAAATAGATTACACCTATTTCGCAAAGAGCTGCAGAGTTACACTGTGAAGGGGCATAGAGAGAAAAAGTAAAATCTCAGTTAATTCTTGCAAACCTTTTATCAAATAGCTAATGCCTCCCGCAGTCCTGTCTCTGAAAAAATGTCATGCATGATGTAATATGATGTTATTTCTCTCTTTTCAATCCAGAGGTAACATGTAAAACTATGATAAACTTAGACATAATATCCCTAAGCCATCTGAATTCCAAATATGGCCTCATTTCTCTGGTATAATTTATACTTGTTCAGTAGAAAAAAATGGAAATGTAAATGAAAAGGACCTTAGGATATAGAACTAGGATGCATCAAAGCATGAAGGTGTAGGTATAAATGTGTGGCAGAGGAAATCAAGAAAAGTGAGGGAAATTGCAAAGGAGAATAAAGTTTAAGACTCTTTAAGTGTATTATGTCAAGGGAGAAGTTAAGCCCTTTAGATTAAGTCATGTAACATTTTTACAACTTCTGCTTCTAAAATTAGAGATTAACTCTCTTCCTCATTGTTTTTATGCTATAAATGACCAGGAGAGACCAGATATCAGAACTGTGCCATTTCCAATCACTGAACTTTCTTGTAAAGTAACTTCCTCTTTATTGCCATTTACCAAGCTCAGATGTGAGGATGCCCAAGACCCTGTAACTATCACATCTGCAACATAAAAGACTAAATATGGACTTCCCCCCGAAAAAAGACCACCTCACCTAACCAGACCATTGTAACTATGCATTAAGCCTTACAGTAAAAAATTAAAAATCTACTAAATTTTCCTAAGCTTTGTCTATATAGACAATCTCAAACATCTATGCTTAGAAAATGCTGACTTCCATTCTTTAAAGTCTGTACTTCCCAGGTGGCTGTCCTCAATCTTTACACGTAAATAAACTCTTTAAGGGCTGGGTATGGTGGCCTACATCTGTAACCCAAGCACTTTAAGAGGCTGAGGCCGGAGGATCACTTGAGCTCAAGAGTTCAAGACCAGACTGGGAAACACAGTAAGATCTTGTCTCTATTAAAAAAATCCAGCTGGGCATGGCGGCTTGCAAGTGTAGCCCCAGATACTCAGGTAGTCTGAAGTGGGAGGATCACTTGAGCCCAGGAGGTCAAGGCTGTAGTAAGCTTTGATCAAGCCACTGCACCCCAACCTGGGCCACAGAGACAAACCCTGTCCAAATAAATAAATAAATATAAATAAAAGGTCATGCCACTGCACTCCAGCCTGGTGACAGAGTGAGACTCTGTCTCAGTAAATAAATGAATATATAAATACGCTCTTTAAGTTAGATTCTGACCCTTTTAATTATTTTTAAGTTAACAGAATAAACATCCTAGGGAGACATATGTGAGCCAATTCATGTAAAAAAATCTATAACTGATTCATTAATATTAAAATGCCTGCAGAAAATAATGCCTTTATACAGAAGAATGTCTTCGTAAAGTCTAGAAATAGAGCCTGTTGCCAAAATTTCATTGTGTTTACATAGCATGATACAGGGGAGATATGAGAATTCTGAAAAACAGAAGGAAATTTCATACTCAGCAGACAGAGTGATTTATTAAGCTTCTTCATGGTCTAAATTAATTGTTTATCAAATCCATAGTACTCCTATTACCGTTTCTATACCTACTAAATGATCTTCTAATTATGATGTGGCCACTCAGGCTCTTTGCTACCAGGTAGGAGGCTCACTTATATGTTGACATGGGTATCTATGGGTATCCATAAAATGTATATATCTCTTGTAATATGAAATGTGATGTTATGATTTATGGATAAAGATCAAGATAGAGAGGACACACACATAGACATAGATATATGTATAGATATTTGTTTGTGCAAGCCAGTGCCTAAGCAATTTATTCACTCTGAGGTCACAGATGAAGCTGAATTTCTGATCTTGAAAAGCAGTTGCTGAGGCTCTGGACCATATCAAATCTATCAAATGAAATAATCAAGTGACAGATACCTGTTAGTTCCAACTCGGGGAACCAACTCCTCTAAGAAATGGCTGGCTCATCTTTTTTTGATTAAAAATGTATAAAACTGGCATATTATTTACCTTACATTATTTTTGAAAATGATTTATTGAACATTTACATATTCTCTTAATGAACATTACCCAAATTAATGCCCCACATTATTTTAATAAAAAATGATGCAATAACTTATATATTATATAATTTGTATGACCATATACATTTATTGATAAAATGAGCCCCATCAATTATGGTAGTATATATTTGCAAATATATCAATGTTAGTCTATGATTTTTTTTTTTTTTTTGAGACGGAGTCTTGCTCTATTGCCCAGGCTGGAGTGCAGTGACGCGACCTCAGCTCACTGCAAGCTCTGCCTCCCAGGTTCACGCTCTTCTCCTGCCTCAGCCTCCCGAGTAGCTGGGACTACAGGCACGTGCCACCACACCAGTTTTTTTTTTTTTTTTTTTTTTTTTGTATTTTTAGTAGAGACAGGGTTTCACCATGTTAGCCAGGATGGTCTTGATCTCCTGAACTCATGATCCGCCTGCCTCAGCCTTTCAAAGTGCTGGGATTACAGGCGTGATCCTCCGTGCCAGGCCCTAGTCTATGATTCTTTTAATTTACTTTTGCCACATACTTTTAAATTTCCCATAAATGGGAAATATAGAAAGGTTCAAATTTTATTTTGCTCTTCTTCAGTTAATTTCAACAACATAATGTTCTGTCAAGGGACCTCAAAGATTTTTCTGGAGGTTGAATTTAGAGAGAATAGTTACAAGGAAATATAACCCAAAGCAATAAAATATGGCCATTGATTGCTGCAAAGTGACAGCTGCTGGACAAACCATGCTGACTTGCAACAGAGATATGTTAGCTTAAAAAAAAAAAACAGCATGAGAGACTGAAGTAAAGTGACAGAATTTCCCATGGAGAAAAGGCCTAAAAGCACTGGCCACAGCAATCTTGGTTATCTGCAAAAAGTTCCAATTCTTCAGAGAGAGACATTTTTCTTTACACTCCTGTATGTTTACAAATTCACAGGGAGCTGACATTGTAACTGGGAATATCAAAGATGCTTGCATACTGCATGATTATTTGCAGCCAAAGAAGAAGTTGGTGGTGGTGGTTATTCATTTCGGAGTTGTGGCCAAAGATGCTGACATCTAACTTTAGCCCTTTATCTCACAGCCAATACTAAATGTTAACAGTATCATTGGTTCTTTACAATTATGTATTTTTTTCTTCATGCCATAAGTGCTAATTTGTAATTTTATTGAAGATGAGAACCACATTTTGTTTATATATTTAGACTGGTGGTGTCAAGAATCCAGGACTTGGAATCAAATAGATGGAGCTGGAAATCTTGGATCTGCTTCTCTCTAGCTCTGACCTTGAGAAAGTCAACAAGTTGGCAAGTGATCAATTTCCTTATATGTAAAATAATAATCATCATATCAAAAGATTATTTGGATAAACATATGAAATTATATTTGCCAAGATTATTTTGCAAGACAGTAGAATGCTATAGAATCTTATCCTACATAGCACCAAACATTTAGTTTCCTGTAAATAATAAGCAGTAAAGGTAGACAAATCACTGAAAATGTCTTTTTCCCAAAAGAAGTAACTATCTTGTGTATAACCACTGCTCATCAAGTAAATAGAAGTTGGTGGTGTTTGTAGATAGTTTATATAGTATTTTAGTTTGTACTATGGTAGTTTTTTCACATTAATTTTTTCTAGTGTCATTCATTGTATTTCATGTCCTTATAAATCATTTATTTGACTATGCTTTTTTGTTTCTGTGTTACATATATACTTAGCACTGAGCCACCTGAGTTCCACACTGCACTAGGTATATTTTCTATACTGATATGAATAGAAAGTATTCTGTTTTTCTTCTTTGTGCAAAAAGAAAGGAAAATAATAAAAGTTTAACAGATTTTTGCCGAATTTAATGGGTATGTTTGGGATGAGCTAATTTAAAATATGAGCTATATGGCATTCAAAAATTTGCTTGGAAGATCCCAAGGGGCACTTTGTTTTGAATAGTTGCAGGTGTTTATTCACAGTTTTGTGCAATTATAATCTACAGTTTTGTACAAGGTGCCCTAGGATGTATGGAAGCATGAATTTATTTTTTAACAATAGTTATTTATCTGAAACAATGTGGGAGAACCCACCTGGTTTATAATATGGAATGGCATTAGGGAATGCAAACATTCTCACCCACAGCATATTATTTGGAACTGTCTATGACAATAGTGTGCTAGACTAATGCTGTATAATAATTTAGCTGCACAAAAATGCACAAATGACCCATTTACTACCAAACATTAACTACCTACACTATTCTTTCAAAATAATGGCATTTTGTGGGTTTTATAATATAAAGAATGTATGTTACATACACATGCTAACTAACATTTTGCAATGCATATAAAGGTAACTTTGGATAGAGAATTCTGGGAAGATGGATGAGTAGAAAGCACCAGTAATCTGTTTCTCCACCTAGACAACAATTGCATAGGCACAATCTGTCCAGTGCAACTATTTTGGAACTCTGGAGTCTATTGAAGGCTTTCAACATCCAGGACAATTCTTGGATAGCAAATTTTGGTTAGTTTCAGGCAATTTTAGCTCTGAACGCGGTAGTCACCCATTCCTCACTCATCAACCCCGGGACAGGCAGTCGTGCATGTGTTCGTGAAGTAGGTTGCACACACATGTGGGAGCCAGGATGGAAAAAAAGAAATCTGTTCTCCAAATATCAGGAATATGTACTGTAAGTGATTGCTTCTGATCACAGAGGTTCAGGCACAGAGATAGCAACCACTGTTGTCTTACCCCTAGCCTCCTTTGTTGTATGGCTGAAGCAATTTCCCAACAATTTAAAAGATCGGCATCCTTTCTATTCTCCCTTCATTTTTCTCTTTTGGAAGCCAGCCAGACATTGAATACTAGGACATCAAGATACAGGGGAAACTAGCAGTCATGTCGCATGCCCAGGGAAAGCCTCAGCAAACATCTGAGAAGACCTCAAGTTTCTACCTCAGGCTGATGCTCAGCACAGAGACTGACAACAACAAAAACAAAGCAAAGCATTCATCAAACTCTGAGGAGGAGAAAGAATCTGATTTTCAGAGTTACCATATTATTTGATTCATATATACGGTTTTCAACAACAAAAAAAAAATCAGAAGGCAAAAAAATAAATAAAAAATTTAAAAAAGATGAAAAATATGGCCCATCCAAAGGAAAAAAAAAAATCAACAGAAACTATATCTAAAAAAGACCTTTTGATGGATCTACTGGGCAAAGACTTTAAAACAAGTGCCTTAAAGATACTCAAAGAACTAAAAGAAGATGTGGAGAAGAAAATGATGAACACAATGGAAATATCAATAGAGGGATAGGAAACTAATAAAAAATTCACTAGAGAAATTCAAAGGCTGAATTGAGCAGGTGAAAGAAATAATCAACAACTTAAATATAGGACAATGGGGAAATTATTAAATCTGAGAAATGGAAAGTATAATAAGATTAAAGAAAAAATGAACAGAAATTTACAAACCTGTGGTACACCATCAAACAAACTAATTACATAATGTGTTAGAAGAGTGAAAGAAAGAAGAGGAGAAAATATTCAAGAAATAATGGCCAAAATTGATGGAAAAATGCATATAGACATTCAAGAAACTCAATCAACATCAACTAGGATGAAATCAAAGAGGCCCATACCAAGGGATATTATAATCAAACTATTAAAAGACAAAGAAATTTAAAAGGAGCAGTGAAGAAGTTATTCATCGCAAAATGATTGGGATCCTTAACAAGATTATCAGCAGGTTTTCATTAGAGACTTTGGAGGCCAGAAGCCAATGAACCAATACATTTAAAGTTCTAAAAGAAAAAATTACCGTCAACTAAGAATTCTATATCCAGCAAAACTGTTTTTTTAAAGTGAAGGAGAAATGAAGGCATCCTCAGATAAACAAAAGCTAAGAGAGATGGTTATCACAATACCATGTTTTACAAACATTGCTAAAAACAGGCCTGCAATTTGAAATATAGGGACACTATTCAGTAAGTCAAGGCAGTATGAAGAAATAAAGTTCTCAGAAACGGTAAATATAGATATGTGGGCAATCATTAAAAGGTAGTATTATTATAACAATAATACATAACTCTACTTTTTGTTTTCTACATAATTTAAGGGACTAAATCATTAAAATTATTAATTGTATTTGAACACGGTGTATAAGAATGTAACTTTGTGACATTAATGACAAAGGGATGGGACGAAACTGCTAAATGAACAGTTTTTTTGTCAAAATGTGGAATATACATACAATAGAATATTATTCAGTCTTTCAAAGGAAAAAAATTCTGATATCTTTTACAACAAAGCTGAAACTTGAAGACATAAGGCTAAGTGACATAATCCAGTCATAAAAAGACAAATACTGTATGATTCTACTTATGTGAGATACTTAGAGTTGTCAAAATCATAGATACAGAAAGTAGAATGGCACCTGCCAGGGCTAAAGAGAGGAGAAAATGGAAATTATTGTTTAATGAGTATAGAGATCCAGTTTTGCAAGAAGAAAAGAGTTATGGAGATAGATTGTATTCATGATTTCACAGCAATGCAGATGTACTCTATACTATTGAAATATAAGCTTAAACATGGCCTAAATGATAAATTTACATTATATATATCTTACCACAATGAAAACATTGGAAAAAATATAACTTTGAATAGACTTCTGTGGAGCAGCATGAATTAAAAGCACAGATAAAATTCTCAATCTTTTCCTGAAGCCTGAAGTAGTCTTGAAGTTCATCTATATTCTTTGTTCCATGATTACCACAGCTTTTTAATTTAATTTTTCTGAGAATGACATGTAGGATTTCCGAAATACTAGAAAAAATATATAGTTTTGTGTACATTATAAATGTAATAAGCAAATCATTTAGAACTTAGCATTTTTTAGCATGAGTGAATCTTTCAGAATCGTATTATCAAAAAAAATGAGTTTCTATTCTCTGTCTGGCTCTTCATGAGGCCCCACCTGATATAGGAAGCCACTGCTGGCATTTATACTCATAAAATGACTTGCATATTGATTTTCTATATTCAATGTGCATGAGAATGGATGTTATGCTATTAGAAATGGGTGTATTTATAAACTTGTTTTTGTTTTCTTGTTGTTGCTATTGAGCTGTTTTTTTTTTTTTTTTTTTTTGAGATGTTTTTGAATTATATACTCAGAACGTAGTTTCAAAAGAGCATTGGAAGTGGTAGCAGTTTCTTGTTTCCTGTCCAAAGATAACTGATTATCTTGAGTTGCTTATTTGGAGAAGTGTTTAAGATAACATTACAATATAATGTAAATCATAGTGATATATAGCACACATCATGAAAAAACTCTACCTTTGCTCCCTAAAAAAGAGAGAAAGCACAAGTTACTATAATTTGAATCTCTCCAGATGCTCACCTGCAACCTTACAGTTTAATAAGAAATCTACTTTAAAAATTTCCATAATTAACAACTTAAGCAAAACTGGAGATAGAGAAGACTGCAGACTTCCATTTCTATGTGAGTGGATAAAGATTTTCAGGAGACCTGATGGCAGAGAAGAAAACTGACAAGTGTTTCATGAAGGAAAGGAAAGTATGTCAGTTTCTAATGGTGACAAAAAACAGATTGCATTTTCTAGTTTTTAACTCACAATTATTATGCTTTAATCTGAGTGAATATAAGAAGAATTGGAATGAGACTTGCTGGACCAGAATATTAGCTACTGGTAGTAGATGCTATGATATAGAAAGATTAACATTAAAACAGTATTGATAACTAATAAAAGAAGGTTGTGAAAGGAGGAAGAAAAGGAGAATAAAACATACCACTTAATTATTACTAATAAAGCAAAAGAGACTATCCCGAAACCTGTGCCTACTCATAAATTTTAAAGGTCTTGGTTTAAAAATAATCTCTAAAACAGCAATACTTTTTAAAAGTAAAAGAAACAAAAAATATTGCCCAGTAAATGAAATATAAAAAAATGACATAATTAGATGAAATGAATTGGTCTTAAGAATAAATATAAATGTGCTTAAGGCCTATATTTTAAAAGTGTTAATAATAGGTGAGCTTAACCCATTTAATCAAAAGCTAAAAAAACAGAAAAAGAGAAGAAACATGAAGGCAGACACATACAATAAAATATAAGAAATAGAGAAGAATAACTACTAAATTATAGAAAATGATAATGAAACAAAGCAAAGATTATAACTTTGCTTCATAGAATTTAAGGCAAATAAATTTGAAAGGCCAGATGTTACGAATAATAGTATCAAAAATAATTCACAAAATATGACCCTGTGAGGGACTGGAAGTCTAAATAAACCAATGACAATAACCAATATAGAAAAAAATTCAAAGTACCTCTCCGAAAATGGTCCAGCTTCAGAAACTTGAAAGGAACATGTTTTTTAGAAATATCAAAATAAAAATTTGAAAGAGATATCAGCAAAAACAAATTTGCATGTGGAAAAATAATACCTCATAACCAAATGTTATACTTCCCTGGAATGCAAGGATGGTTGGTATTATACTACAATTGACTATTACTCACTTCATGAAGATATCTAAGGACAAAGCTACTTCATCATGTTAATTACTAAAAAGGCCCTTAACAAATTTTTCACTGATACGTTTTGGCTGTGTTCCCACCCAGATCTCATCTTGAATTTCCACATGTTGTGGGAGGGACCCAGTGGGAGGTAATTGAATCATGGAGGAGGGTCTTTCCCATGCCGTTCTCGTGATGGTGAATTAGTCTCACAAGATCTGATGGTTTTAAAAAAGGGAGTTCCGCTGCACGAGTTCTTTTCTCTTGTCTGCTGCCATGTGAGATATGCCTTTCACTTTCCACCATGATTGTGAGGCCTCGCTAGACACATGAGACCATAAGTCCAATAAACCTCTTTCTTTTGTAAAATGCCCAGTCATGGGTATCTTTATCAGCAGCGTGAAAACGGACTAATACAGTAAATTGGAACCAGTAGAGTGAGGGGCTGCTGAAAAGATACCCGAAAATGTGGAACTAGCTTTGGAAATGGGTAACAGGCAGAGGTTGGAACAGTTTGAGGGCTCAGAAGAAGATAGGAAAATGTGGTAAAGTCTGGAACTCCCCAGAGACTTGTTGAATTGCTTTGCCCAAAATGCTGATAGTGATATGGACAATAAATTCCATGCTGAGGTGGTCTCAGATGGAAATGAGGAACCTGTTGGGAACTATAGCAAAGGTGACTTTTGTTAGGTTTTAGCAAAGAGACTGGAAGCATTTTGCCCCTGCCCTAGAGATTTGTGGAACTTTGAACTTGAGAAAGATGATTTAGGGTATCCAGGAGAAGTAATTTCTAAGCAGCAAAGTATTCAATAGGTGACTTAGGTACTGTTAAAGGCATTCAGTTTTATAAGGGAAGCAGAGCATAGAAGTTTGGAAAATTTGCAGCTTGACAATGCGATAGAAAAGAAAATCCCATTTTCTGAGGAGAAATTCGTGCCAGGTGCAGAAATTTGCATAAGTAACAAGAAGCCTAATATTAATACCCAAGACAATGGGGAACATGTCCCCAGGGCATGTCAGAGGTCTTCATGGCAGCCCCTCCCATCACAGGTCCAGAGGCCTAGAAGAAAAAAGTGGTTTTGTGGGTCAGGCCCAGGGTCCCCGTGCTGTATGCAGCCTAAGGACTTGGTGCTCTGCATGCCAGCTGCTCCAGCTGTGGCTGAAAGAGGCCAACATAGAGCTTGAACTGTGACTTCAGAGGGTGGAAGCCCAAGCCTTGGCAGTTTCCATGTGGTGTTGAGCCTACAGGGGCACAGAAGTCAAGAATTGAGATTTGGGAACCTCCACCTAGGTTTCAGAAACTACATGGAAACACCTATACTGGCAGAAGTTTGCTGCAGGGGTGGGGGCCTCATGGAGAACCTCTGCTAGGTCAGTGCAAAAGGGAAATGTGGAGTCGGAGCCTCCACACAGAGTCTCTACTGGGGCACCAACTAGTGGAGCTGTGAGAAGATGGCCACTGTTCTCCAGACCCCAGAATGGTACATCCACTGACAGCTTGCACTGTGTGCCTGGAAAAGCCACAGACACTCAATGCCAGCCCATGAAAGCAGCTGGGAAGAAGGCTGTACCCTGCAAAGCCACAGGGGCAGAGCTTCCCAAGACGCTGGGTACCCACCTCTTGCTTTAATGTGACCCAGATGCGAGATATGGAGTCAAAGGAGATCATTTTGGAGCTTTAAGATTTGACTGCCCTGCTGGATTTAGGACTTGCATGGGGTCTGTACACCCTTTGTTTTGGCCAATTTCTCCCATTTGGAACAGCTATATTTACCCAATAGCTGTGCCCCCATTCTATCTAGGAAGTAACTAACTTGCTTTTAATTTTATAGGCTCATAGGCAGAAGGGACTTGCCTTGTCTCAAATGAGACTTTGGATTGTGAGTTAATGCTGAAATAAATAAAGACTTTAGAGGACTGTTGGGAAGGCATGATTGGTTCTGAAATATGAGGACATGATGTTTGTGAGGGGCTGGGTGGAATGATATGATTTAGCTGTGTCCTCACCCAAATCTCATCTTGAATTTCCATGTGTTGTGGGAGAGACCCAGGGGGAGCTAATTGAATTATGAGGTGGGCCTTTCTCGTGCTGTTCTCATGATAGTGAATAAGTCTTATGAGATCTGATGGTTTTAAAAAGAGGAGTTCCCCTGCATAAACTCCCTTCTCTTGTCTGCTGCCATATGAGACGTGCCTTTCACCTTCTGCCATGATTGTGAGGCCTCCCCAGCCATGTGGAACTGTAAGTCCAATAAACCACTTTCTTTTGTAAATTGCCCAGACCCAGGTATGTCTTTATCAGCAGCATGAAAATAGATTAATACAATCACTCATTTCTGATAAAACAACAATAATATGTAAATTGATGTATTTTTCCTTAGCAAATGTTATGCAAACCTCTTTTTAAATGGGGAAGCACAGTTTGCATCCTTATTAAATTAGGGATAAACAAGGCCCTACCTTTACCACTGTTTTGTCTTCTGTTGAAGGAAATAACCAGCATAATCAGAAAACAGAAAATATTGAAATGTTTAAAATCAATGCTGTTGTTATCTGCAGATAATATAATAGTTTAAAATCAATGCTCACAAGTGTCTAGGAGAAAATTCACCAATAACTGAATGAATAATAAAATAACAGGATATTAAACTGACATACCAAATGAGTAGCTTTCAGATATTAAAACAATAACTACAGATGGTATTGGCTTTAGATGGTTTGAATGCACATGAATTTCAGTTGCAATGGTCTACTAAAATAACACTGGTCTCTTTACCAACATTGTTCAAATTATAGTTGCCATGGCATTATTGACTATGAGAATTTTACTGCTAGCTCTTCAGTCTTCACATCACTGCACAGATAACAGATATGCATCATGATAAATGAACAATCACATCTTTTAAAGTGATTGGTCAGTGAGCTTATGCTATTCAAGCGATACATAAACAATGGAGCTTGCAGTTGTATTGCCGCCTTGTCTCCCACATGATATTTTGCAAAACTGAATAATCAGAAGAATGAATTGGCCAACAAAAATGAAAAAAAGAAACAACAAAATGACAAATGACAATGCTGGAAGTAAAATCCGAATTGAACTTAAGTGGAGTTATAGAAGAAAATGTGACCCTGGAATATTAGCCCTGCTGCCATTCAAGAGACAATGAATATGGGGCCACAGAAACTTACTGAGGCACAGGTCAACATAAATGAAGAAAGTGGTTGTAACTAAAAGGATGAAGACACACCAGATGAAGTGACACTGGCAAAATCTTCCCATTAAAGGAATGATCTGGAATATTTCATGATGTTGAAAGTTCAAAGGATAGTTTGAAGCTGATCCATACTTTGAAAGCGATATGACAATTCATCAAGCATAGAAATGATTCACTCTGTTTATAAGCTTTATGACGAGAAGAAAAAAGCAAGCATTGTTCAAATTATTTTTAAGTTTGTATGCAAAAAGAAAAGAAATACAATGAAAAAACAGCTTTAGTCCCCTGTGTGTGTGTGTGTGTGTGTGTGTGTGTATATATATATATATATATATATATATATATATATAGTGTGTGTGTGTGTGTGTGTGTGTGTGTGTGTGTGTGTGTGTGTGTGATGAAGCCTCACTTATCTTGCCTGGGCTAAGATGACAGGCACGTGACAATATGCCCTGCTTAGCTTTCTATGCTTCTAATGTCTTAAATCACAGTACGTTCTATAATATTACTTTCATGATTTTCCCATTTTCCTGTACATTCACAACCTAGAGGAAGGAAAGTTTTTATGATCTGACAAAAATGTTTAAAAGTCAAGAACAATCATAAATTTTCCCATTTATAATTAGGACCACTCTCTGTGGTTTCTACTTGTACAGTTTTAAGTACTACTGTGTCTGTGCAAAGCATGAACTGTCTGTATTCACTAAAAGTTCTATGTTTACGTTTACTGATATTAATGAAAAAAAGTCTGTTTTGTTTACGATTGTTAGCTACTAAGAAGATTTCTCCCTTGTTAGCTTGGTTGGTACCAGTCTAGAAACAATAGTCTGGTAAAATAACACAGGTCTCTTCACCAACATTGTGCAAATTTGAGTTGTCATGGTATTATTGACTATCAGAATTTTACTGCTAGCTCTTCAGCCTTCACATCACTGCATAAATAGCAGATATGCATCATGATAAATGAACAATCACGTCTTTTAAAGTTTGTAAGTTATTGGTCAGTGAGCATATGTTATTCAAGTGATACATAAACAGTAGAGTTTGCAGTTGTATTGTAGGTGTTTCTGTACCCTAAACGCTGACCTAACAAAATGTTGTAATACATAATTTCAGCTGTATTGTGATGACAGACTTTTGGGAATGTCCTAGGAACCAATACAAAATTTATTATTAAGTGGAATATTATTATTTGTGATAAATAAATAAATATTTTAACTCAATATTTATTCTAAATTTCTAAATACTTTACAAATAGCCTTTTGAACAATGAAATCTTCACCTGCCCAGCATACCTTTATATCTCATAGGAAAATTGTATATAGCAAATAGCTGATTTTATTCCGTGATTAGTGCTTCCAGGAATACAAAAGCAAGTTCTTTTCTTTCTTCCAAGTAAAATACTTTAGTTCAATATTCTTCCAAAATCAATAACCCATGAATTAAAATAATGTTTTATTTAAAGTATTTTGTGTTTTCATATACCTATTTATAGTATGCATTGCCAATGCTTTAAAATCTGTTTCACTTACAGGATATATTATGTATTGCCAATGTTTATAGGAGAAATGCATTCATTTCACTTACTAAGCATTTATGGTACATCAACAGATGGTCAGTCAGTATTATAGATATTTTAAAAATCATAAGAAAAAAATCCTGCAGGTGACTTTTTATCTAGTGGAGTATGCAGAATTGTAAACAACAGTTACAGTAGTGGGTTTTGAGGTGTAGGGTTAAATGGCTTACTCCATACCAGTCAAGTGTTAGTTTATACATACAAATCTTCCATTCTATCTTATGGCATTTCAGATGGAAAAGTACATCACCAAGCATACACGCCTCAAGATACAATTTCGTAGACAGGTTGTAATAATGTTTGATCTTAATCATTATAGTAATTATTATCATCAAGGATAGTGAATGAATGAAGAGAACATATTGAAAGTAAGAGTTAAAAAACATATTTATTAAATTTTAAATTTTGACCTGCCTAAAATTCACTCTAAATAGGTAGAGTTATAAAAACTCATAAATATGTGGAAAAGAGTTTGGTGATGATGACTCTCATGTACTGAAGTGCAGGAAGAGATTAATATAGTAATATATATTGATTGATATATAGTAATATATTGATTTTTAAAATGGCACTCAATACTAATTTGATTCTGTAATATTTAAGTAAGTTTCCACTTACCCTTTAGAAACAACAAAATATATATAACATGGAACATTATTTCATTCATGGTAATAAGGTTTATTTTATCACCAAGTCAATATAGTGTCAGATTTTAATATATTTAATGAATCTACTCCCATACCCTCAATATCTTCTAGAGCTTACAAATATTGTAACAGGGTTTCTTTAAAAACATCTGATTTGTAAAGCAATAAAAAAGAATGCCTGTATTGGTTAAATATACAGACTACAGAGCCAGAAAGAATTGAGTTTAAATCTCAGCTTTCCAAGGTGTTTATTTCTATTACTTTGGCAAATTTCTTAATCTTCCTGAAAGTTAATTTTTCTATCCATGATACTGGGAAAATAATAACTATCATGAATGTAAGGCAAGAATGAAATTAATAATTTATTTTAAAAGTCAGTAAAAACTGTGGTATCTACTCTATATTGTTTATGTCATGGCTGATGATAACAATCAGACTGCTATTACAAATCTAATGTTCCTAAAAGGATTAAGTTCTCATGATTTCTATGAGACATAATTTCACATACTTCCTACCAAAGTAGCAAAAACACAAATAACAGTTTACACCGGAGATTAGCAATACCTTGTATCTTGACAATTATTCCTTTATTTTCTCCTGTAACATATTGCTAACATTTTGTAAAAAATAAGCTATGATTAGATACATACACCAGACATTTATTAATGAGTGTAAACTTGCTGACTTTGCAAAATAAGCATTTTATAAATAGTATATAAATAAGTGCTTTCTTAAACTCATGATCTGATTCATATGCTTTTGAATATTGAAAATCTTATATTAGTTTGATATACTGGAAATAATTAATTTTCTCATATAAATAATGTTAAACTTGTTTCTTTAAGCATACCAAAATTTAGTCTCCAGCAAGAATCCATAAATGATAGAAGTTGTAAGATCTGCTTATCTTTTATGTGGCAAATGACTAATTACACTCTGTAATTTGAACTTCCAGTAACAAGAAAAGCAAGTTATGCTATGTCTTCCTGGTAAATTCTTTAGGTCAACATTCTTTTAAAAATCAGTTTTTCATCAAAGAAGAAAATTGCTTGTTTACTATATAAATTTCTTTAAATAATTATCTTATGTAAGTAATTTCATTGCCAGAGTTAGTGTTTCTCAGAGCTCTCTTTTTCTAGACCCTGTTTGACAGATATTACAACTCAGATCTACCTAACATTCAATAAAGACAGATTTTTGAAAATTTAAACTTACAAAACTGTTAAATTGGTGAGAGAATATTTGTGAAATTTTTATTTAAAAAATGTTCTTGTAAGTAGAAAATTGATTTTTTCACACCTGGATTTAAAATATCAAATTACTTACATAAATAAATAGGTAATTTACATAAACTTTTAGTATTGCTGACAATGTGCAACATTTCACATGTTTGTTAAGGGAAAATAAAGTGAGAAATAAAAGTGAATTCCTACACAGATATACACACAGTTGTTTATAGCTAAAAGGCAAACAGCAATGACAAATACACAAATCACTGAAGGCTAAGTGAACTTCACTCCAAATCTACTTTCTAAGAAAAATGTCATTAAAACAAACCAAAACTCCATATATTGAAATCAAAAACTTCAGCTAAAAATCAATAAGCAACCCATATTTGCATTACTAATACTGCAATTATTTTGAGTACTCATTTTACATAAATTGTACTTTCAAGTGGAGAGGATTAATTAGTGGAATTCTAGTAAATCCAGTGTAGTCAGCCAACCAGTACATAGTGAGTATCTAATTCCATGATTTGCATAAATGCCCTTATAAATCAAATATTTATAATTCATTGTTTAAAAACAAAATAGTATCCTTACAGAAACTTGATGAGGAATACTGAAAGTGCTCCCCCCAGACTTCCTGAAAACATACTGTCTCTCAGAAGACTGAGAACAAACCCACCATAATGCCTTCAAAAATGGGGTATAACTCTAGACTCCTTAATAATTATAGCAATAGTAATAAAGATGACAACTACTTATATTTAGTGAGTGGTTTCTATATTCTAGGTACATTATATGGGATTTCTCCTGCTAATCCTCACAGCAGCTCTGTGATGAGGTACTAGTATTCCCCATTGTCCATAGAGAAATCCAAGGCATAGAATGGTGAAATAATTTCAGCAAGATCATATAGCTAGGATGCAGGAGAGTAAGGGTCAAGACAAATTCAGCAAAAATAAGATGTGGATTAAGGTAAAAGTACAATAACTCATTTTTTCTCTAAGGCCGGTTTTCATATCAGTGGTCCTCAAGGGGACAAAGTAGTTGCTATTTTACAAGCTATATAATTTGCCACACTCCTAGGCCTTTTAGATATTTCTTTCTCTTACCTACTCAGGGAGTGATCAGACCTAGGAAGGGAAAACACACACTCACCACATCACAGATGAAGTGAAGCTAATTTAAATCATAATACTTAGTTGATGACGTTAAATGGAAGAGTCTCCTTCCAGATAGTAGAGAAAGCCACTTAGGCCAATGAAGAAATCTGATATTCATACATTTATTTATGAAATCTGATAAGATGCATTTGTTTATGTTGTTACACTGTGTATACCTTAAAGCTAGTTTAAATTAAAAATAATGGAGAAAAGTAAGTTTAAGAACCTGCTGAAATGGAGACTGAATATTCAGATGAAATGAAAATAAATACAAATTCTGAAATAATATGCACACTGTTCTAGTGTTGGCTCCACTCGTTTTAACAACAACTATGAAACAAACACTGAACCTCTCACACAAATAGCTAATCATTAAAAAACATACTAGTTCCTAAGACAGATAAACCTATTGCTGGTACTATGGCCATGGAAGAATTTCTCACAAGTTTGCCAATAAAAATTGTGTGGTAAAATAAACAATTCTAAATGTCAGTTTTTGTGAGATTCCATGTAAAATTGGGATAAAAAACTCCATCTCATAGATTTATTAAAGGATCCAAGATGGTGAGGCATGAAAAGCACTAGGCTTAGAGCATACTACAAGCCCAAGAAATAGGAGCCACAGGAAAAGAAATCAAAATAAAACAGCTCCAGCATTCTTCGCTGTTTTTATATTATATTATTATTTAAACTGATGGTGACATTCAGGAAAAATGATTCTAGGCAGCAATTGTGATTGAATTCAGGCACATGAAAAATATGATTTAACATTTTTCAATCCAAATGTTGACTGCAATAAGGCAAGATATCCATAAACATAGTCCTTTTTATAACTCTTTCACAATGAATCAATATGCTATAATTATTGCCAAAATCTTATTTTATTATATCCATTGTATATGCTAAGACGTCACTTCTCTGACTCTAATTTTATCAACATTTTTATCTAAAAAGTCAGTATTTAAAAAATAAGAGCACTAGACATTACTTTTTCTTGTAAATTATGTTCTTTTGTTGTTGTTTGTTGTTTGTTTGCTTGTTTGTTTACTGTGCCTAGTCAAGCACAATATGGCTCAACTTACCACTTGAATGTGACTCTTCTGAACCGGTTAGACATTTCTTAAAATTGTGTATGAAAGTCATGATGCTGTCTGCTATAGGAGGTGAATTAGAATAGATTTGAATTTGCCTTAAATAAAGCATTTGCATTTTTCTGGGTGTGATATTTGCTCTTGATTCTCACCATCAAAGCTACTCGTAGATTATGTGCTTCTGTTCCAAAAAAGAAAAATCGAAATAAAAAGAAACAAAAATAAACATTGCTTATTACTACTTATCATGCAGTTAGCCACCAATTGTGTATAAGTTGAAATATATTTTCTCACTTAATGGACATATTTTTGATAAGTATCAGTGGTGAGCTTTTATGACCATGTTGGAGTTGTCTGCAATGTGTATGTGTATTTCTCTTTTCAGGGATTGCAGATATGTTTGGATCTGCCTAGTAATCTGAAATGTCCACAGTAAATACAGAGGTGGCACAGTGTTATAAAGCTCCTCAAAGCATTGTATTATTAGGATAATTACCCTGTGCACAGTGCCTGGCTCACTGGGGTTCTGAAGAGGTAGTTAATAAATTCATGTATGAAAGATGAAAGAAAAGAAAGGAAAGAAAGAAGGAAGGGAGGGAGGGAGGAAACATTTGAGTACCTACCATAGTATTTGCAAAGCATAAGGGGCATAAATAATATGCTTATTTCCCTCAAAGAGATTAGAATACAAGTGATGAGGTTGTAAATATATATGAAATAACAAATAGTAAAACAAGATAGTATAAGTCAATCATCAACGGCTAAAAAGTCTCTAAATGCTATTGGACTTCAAAGAAAAGAGCCAGGAATGCTAAATATTTCATATATATTTGTTATTTCATTATGGAGTCCAGTGACTTACGTACTATCATATTCTTCACTAACATAGGTTTTAAGAATTGTCTGGTTATCTATGAATCCAATATTTGTTACAGAATATCAATCACTTAACTAAATATACAATACTTGGTTTTGATTAGCAAATCAGAAAGTATACCAAAGACTACAGTTAAATCAAGGTGAAGCTGTCTCTATGATTGAAAATACAGATTTCATTGGAAAGAAGCAGCTGTGTTCCTGAGGTTAGAGCACTTTGTTGCAGAAAGAATATCAATGGACTGTTTATGAAATAACAAGGGAACCTCACATCGCAAAGAGCAATGAAAGCCTCTTTTAAAAAAATCTGTATAATAAACATGTCTAGATGGTTACGGTTCTGGCAGATCGCTAGAGAGGAAATATTAGAAAAACATCTCTACTCATACATTTTTCATGAAATGTTCTGTATTATACATCACAGCTGCAAATCTGCCCTCTGAAGTTTGCAGCTTCTTAATGACACCAGCGATTTAGGGCACAGGGTGGAGTTAGGCTGACATGTGACTGATGAGGTGGAAGTGTGAGTCTGAGGGCCATTGAACACAGAGAATTTCCCAATGTATCATAATCACAGAAACACCTGTGCTGAGGAATTTGTGCTGAATCAGAGAAAAGACATGAAACTTAATGGTCTGCAAGATCCTTTATCTCAGACCCATGGCTGTTGGGGGTAAAGGAAACTGTTTCATTTAAAAGTGATTTTAAGGCATTGGTTTTTACCCTTCCAGTAGATGATATTTCCATCATCTGAAAATGTTTGTCTCATTTGAGAATGGGAAATTGGATATCGAAACACTGTTGGAACGTACTAGGAATATTTTCTGGAAAATGAGGCAGAAATGTAAGGTCACAAACTACTGAGTTTGATGAAGCACTCAAAGCTGGATTACTCTGAGTTTTGTTATCTTTACAAAGTCCATCATTGAGTGAAAAAAAATTAAATACACATACGTATTTTAAGCTAAGTAACACAGCATTTAACAGTGGGATCACTCTTCAAGTTAGAATTCTTTTCCCAATGTGCTCTCAATCATCTGTTAAATCTCTGGGTAGGAGTAGGGAGAGAAGCTGTAACAGTGTTAAGCCTTCTACAGAAGAGTTCAGAAAAGATTTACTTACATGTAGACTGTGGTTTGAGAAGGGTAAGAAAGGAAGATGAAATAACAAAACATGTTCGTTAGGAGGGAAATGAAATTCACTATTTATAAGAAACAAATAATATATATTTTTAAATCCGTGAAAATAAAGCAAGTTCAGTAGATAATAGTAAATATAAAATAATTCAACATATTAGAACAAGGTATTTTTAGTTATATTATTTGTTTCTCTCTAAATATTTAATCTGTAATGAAAGACTATTCTTTGGATGAATACTACATCTGAAGTTATTTATAAAAATTTTTCAGCAAATAACATGTATTTTGGGCAATGTCTTTCTTTACGTGAGTTATTTGGCAGTCATTCCTTTTTTAGAATATTTTAGTGTAAGAATAATGAATACAAATTTTAAATACGGCATATCATTTATTATATTATTATAGAAGTAGCATGTTTACTTGTTAAAACTCAAAATGATAGAAAAAGAAAATGTGAAAAGCAACAAAAATCGCCCACTAACATCATCAGTCAGATATATCTGCAATTAACAGAGTGGTGGGAATCCTTTCAAAAAATGTATCATATAACTTTCTCCAAAGAGATTAAAAATTTAAGGAACAATATGCTTTGTATATAAATTTAGGATCAAAGATCAATGACTCTTTTTCTTTTTTTTTAATTTAATGTTTTTTATTTATTTTATTTTATTTTATTTTATTTTATTTTATTTTATTTTATTTTATTTTATTTTATTTATGTTTAAGATGGAGTTTTGCTCTTGTTGCCCAGGCTGGCGTGCGGTGCCGCAATCTCAGCTCACCGCAACCTCTGCCTCCTAGATTCAAGCGATTCTCCTGCCTCAGCCTCCCAAGTAGCTGGGATTACAGGCATGTGCCACCATGCCTGGCTAATTTTGTATTTTTAGTAGATTTTTTTTTTTAGTAATTTGAGTTTCTCCACGTTGATCAGTCTGGTCTCAAACTCCCGACCTCAGGAGATCCACCTGCCTCAGCCTCTCAAAGTGCTGGGATTAGAGGTGTGAGCCACCGCGCCTGGCCGATGACTCTCTTTCATCTTATGTATTTGTTGAATAACATGCATCACAGAGAGTATTTGAATAAATAAGAGATACAAATTTATTCTTAAATTTAAATATGAATAATATTAATTACATTTACCTGTGAACAATTAAATAGGAAGATTGCATTTAAATGAGCAGGTTATCTGATCAGTAGAGAAGTGAAGTAACACTGCAAATAAAATACAGTAGCCTAAATACTATTTGGAGGAGGACTAAAGAAGGTAATAAGAGGATAGAACTTTGGTACATGCCCTCATCTGACCACCATAGATCCATGAGAAGCAGTTCTGTTTGCCTGTTCAGGCCTTGCATTTTGGAGCCTGATTTCTTAGGTTCATATTCTAGCTCTGGCATTAACTAGCTGAGAGAATTTGGATGGCGAATGTGTTACCAATTTTTAAGTAAATTGGCACTTAAGAAACTTCTTTTCCAAGACAGGTTCTCACTCTCCTGCCCAGGCTGAAGGGTGCAGTGGCAGAATCACGGCTCACTGCAGCCTCAACTTCCCTGGCTCAGTAGTTCTTCCCACTCAGTCTTCTGAGTGGCTAGGACTACAGGCAGGCACCTCCATGTCCGGCTAAATTATTGCATTTTTTGTAAGCTACAGGATTTCATCATGCTGCCCAGGTTGGTTTCAAATTCCTGGGGTCAAGCGATCCACCTGCCTCGGCCTCCCAAAGTGCTGAGATTATAGGCGTGAGACACTGCACCTGGCCTAGAGAATGCATTGACTTCTCTAAACCTCAGTTTTCCTATCTGTAAAATGAAGTCATCGAGGATAAAACAAGTTATTGATTGCAAAGGTGTTAAAACATTTGCAAACACATAGTAAGCATTATGCAAACATTGTTTTGAAATCAATGGCTTATGTTACAGTTTATTTTAGAGATGAGAAATTTGTAAGCTTAGAGAGCTTGATATTTTCTGTCACTTACCATAGAGGACTATGAGATAAAGTCAATTTTTCTGTCAAATATTATTTTCTTTCTTCAAGTTTAAAAGAATATATATATTCTGTATTTCTCAAGTAACTGTTATTAATTACCTTATTTCTATCTCTAGCCTGATAATAGCAAAGTCATCTAAATAAATAACCATGAAATTGATATGCATTTTTAAATTGTATTTTTTTCTTAAATAATCTACCACTTTACCCTAATCCTGACCTGGCTGGATTTTGCCTTTTTTTTTAATTTGATATTTGTTCATTAGTGATTTTTTTTTTTTGCATTGCTTTTTAATTTCCAAATCATTGCATTAACATCTTCTTTATCTTGATTGCTAAGTGTTTTGTGATTCCTTAAGTTCTGCACCAGAAGAAAACGTTTCATTTTCTCACCCTAGTCCCAGGCACTGGCAATGTTGAACATAAAGCTGGAAGGACAAACGGGTTGATTTAAATGAATCATATTAACTGCATTAAAATGTTTGGCTTTTATCTTAAAAGCAATATGATGAATAAGAGGTAAATTGAATAAACTTCAGTGGTCAAGTGAACCAAGGGGCTAGAGAAGAGCCAAACGTGATGCCAATGTTTCTGCCTGGTCAATTGGATGGAGAATAGTACCATTCTCTAAGGAAGGGAAAACAGGAGGAAGGGTATGTTAAGAGGGGAAGGCCTGATTATGAGCTAGATGTTAGACTGTGAGCTGTCTTTGGGAAAATCAAATAGAGATGTGGAGAAAGCAGCTGGAAAGCCCAACTACATTTCAGGTTCAAATACGGACTCTAAGTTGGCATCATTTTTACGTAGAAAAAAATCACCCAGCAAAGTAAAAACAAACAAAAAAAGACAAGATAGATGAAGGCCTCAGCAAAATACTAAGAAAAATAGTAGATGAATCTGAAAGTTTGTCAGAAAGAAATCTAAACAAGTAGAGAAGAAGACAGTGTGTAGGCCAAGTTGGCAACTTCATTACATCAAATTCCTTAAAAGGAGAGTCAAATGATCTTGGATTTTCATCTGAGCTCTATGACTGGCAGTCTGTGTTACCCTCATTAGATGAGTTCCTTTGTGTAAGGTTAGGTCTCCTTAGTTTGAAACTGGAAATAAAAACAGTACGTATTTGTGGCATAGCTGCAAGAATTTTATGAAATAGAAGGATGCTTACAACAATATGTGGCGCCAAGTAAGTTCTCAAGCATGAGCCATTAATAATAGAAATAATTAGAAGGATCATAGGCTCTGAAGCTAGACTCTTTGATTTAAAACCCGATTCTGTCGGTAGCAGAAGTGCTACCTCGAATAAATTGCCTCAGTTTGCTCTGTGCCTCAGTTTGCTCATCAATGAAACAAACGTAATATCTAACATATACGCTTGTTACAATGATCAAATGGCGTTAATGCTCATAATCTACTTACTACAGTGTATGCAATAATAATTAATTATTTATAAAACAATTTTATAGGCAGACCAATTTTAAGTTCAATCATTGAACATATGTGGAGTTTTTTTATTCTTTACTTTTTCCTCAGAATTACATTTTAAACACATTTTTTGTTTATTTTTTGAAAATGTTTCTTTTTAAGGGAAGCTCTACATATAAATAAATTCAATTAAGATATGAAAAGTCAAACAAGTATAAAACATTTAAGCAGCGCTTTCAAACGCAAGCCATTCTTGATAGGATTACATTAACAGGCATATCCTGAACAATTCACAATCTTATTTGTCCTTAGACAAGTCAGTGCCTGCCTACCATAGGAGGAATGTCAGGATAACCAGGTATGTAAGGTTGCTTAGGAGAGTATTATGGAAACACTGCGCTCTTTAGGATCAGGCAAAGAGAAACTCAAATCCTCATTTCTTAAATGCTTGATTGGGTGACATGCATTATGTTACTCAGTGTCATTGAGCTTCTGTTTGCTGTTGTTGTGGTTGTTTGTTTTTCATCTATAACAAGTACTAGGAGTGTCTGTCTCTGCAAGTCACATTAATAATGAAATGGTGTACCAAAATACCTAGCACATAGTAGGCTTTTCAACAATTGTTAGTTTCTGGCTGTCTGCCAGTTGACAGCTATTCCCCAGAGACATAGATTCAGTAATACTTTATTTTAAATTACTGCTGAAAGTCGAAGGAAGACATAGCAAAAATAAAACCAACTACAAATAGCAGAGTTAAATTCCTTAGTGAGAACTACTCACAAACCAAATTTTTATTACATTCAGAAGCCACAATTTAAAATAAGGCTGGATTCTGTCATACCTAATGATACGGTATAATCATAAAAATGTAATAAATACTTTCTAACACAATATTTCTTCTATACAATGAATACCTTCATATGTTTTATATTTTGCTAACCATTTTTATATGTAGCAATCAAATGTAATTGAATTTAAATGTTAGGATAATAATCCAGAGCATAGAAGTTCAACAAAAGACCATCAGTTATAGCCTGTAGATGCCAAGGAGTATCTCAGATGGATATGGGACCAAACCAGGAGAAACAAATAAACTCAACTCAAAACCGATCCTGATGGAGCAGGGGAATATTCTACTTGGGGATACTGTGTCATCCCAGATAAGAGGCTCTGAAATCAGAATTAGTTTTTTTTAGCACCAAGCACATTGTGAATTCTCAAAACCGCTAAAGAAGCTTGGAATATTTTTGACCTGACTAATGTGTGTAATCAAATAAAACACCTGTTCACAAATGTGTCAATCGTGCCTTTGCTACTAAGAATTATTTATGAGTGGCTTTGTGAATCTTGATTACACTTTAATTAAAAATGGACACTTCCTTCCAAATTTTACAACAGTGTTGAAATCTTTTTAAAATACAGAACATTAACCATGTCACTTTTATTGTAATATGAGGTTAGGAATTAACTGTTTTTTCTTGATGTAGTTTTGCCAAATAATTCATGAAATTATACAATAAAACATTTTTTAAAATGAAAGTTACATAAAAATAAATATGCAATATAATTATGGATATTTGGAGAATGGTAGTAAAGTTTCCTATTGCTATGGTATCTAGTTGTGCTAAACTTTTAAGTATTATATCCTTACATTTAATAATTTATTGACTAAATAAATTCAATATAAATTTAATATTATATTGCAAATATAAATTAAAGCAGTAGAATTTTAAATTGGTAAGCACAGGGTTTAGTTTACAGAGAATAACCAAAAATGTGTTCACTATTTGAATTCAGCATTTCCTTTAAACAATTTAATGTATGTGTTCTTTAAAAAAGTGAACTAATTTTTAAAAATAGCATCTGGACCTATTACCAGCATTCAGAAAATATTTCCTTAGACGTCTTATTATCCAACAGAAACCCAATTTTTATACTGTTAGATTACAATCTAAAAAATTACCACTTTTACAAACTAAAATAGTTAATTATGCTTTAAGAAATGTTTAGGCACTGGGAATCTGTGGCTCATTGATTTAAGTAGCTAAGATTAACAATTCTAGAAAGCCAACCTTGGTGAATTTAAGAAAAGAACAATTTAAAAAATAAAAATAAAATTATGAGATGATTCGAGTATCATTTTTCCTTTATAGTCCAGAATGACTTCTGGTTTTATCCTTAAATAAATGAATAGCACCCAACAGTAAATAGATTGTATATAAGAATTATCCAAATTTCCAACCCTCTAGAACTCACATTAATATCAGAAAATATTTTTCCAGCCTCAGGACTACATGACCTAGCTAAGCAAACTAAAAAAAAAAAAAAAGAAAAAAAAAAAGAAAAAAAGAAGTAAATTGTTTTTTTAAATCTCAGGGCATTGAGGAGATACTACAAGTGATGATGGAGGTGATCTAGCACATTATTTATGTTTTATCTTAAAGGTAAAAACCCTATTTAAAAAGTAACAAGATTGAGAAGTAAATAATTTGGTGGTTGCCAAGGGAACCCTGTTACTTATTTTAGATTTTTTTTTTAAAATGATCTGACTCTTATAACTAGAAGAATTTGTCCCCACTTACTGTAAAATCAAATCCACGTTTCCATCATCATACTGCATTCGTTTTCAGATAAAATTGATATTTAGGGAAAAGTGGAAAGCTAATATTTGTCAATTGGATAGTAACACTCTTGAATTTGCTTTGGAAATTCACCACTAAATTATTAATTTATTGTGATACATTGAGTATTAATCTCACCCGGATGTGTAGACAGTAGCACTACCTGAGGGAAAAGTTTTCACCACCACACTAGGCTTGGAAGTTATATTTTTAAACTTAAGATGTGAGCTTTCGTAAATATAAAACATGATAATATTTTTGATCACCAATTTGTGACTTCAGGATCATTTCTTTTTAAAGCATGGGGCACACAAGTGAGGCACTGGCAGACAAATGTTATTTTTGTTTCAGAGAGTTCTGTATAACTAGATAGGATTCTGGCTCTGGTGTCTTAATTGGGCTGATGGAGTTACTCTCTGTGTTGAAAAGATCTCAATATTTATCTTTTAGGTAGATACAGTTAAACGTTTTTTAGGCTGGGTGCGGTGGCTCACACCTGTAATCTCAGCACTTTGGGAGGCCAAGGCAGCAGATCACGAGGTCAAGAGTTCGAGACCACCCTGACTAACATGGTGAAACCCCGCCTCTACTAAAAATATAAAAATTGGCTGGATGTGGTGGCACGTGCCTGTAATCCCACTACTCAGGAGGCTGAGGCAGGAGAATCACTTGAACCCTGGGAGGCAGAGGTTGCAGTGAGCTGGGATTCCTGCACTGCACTCCAGCCTGAGTAACAGAGTGAGACTCTGTCTCAAAAAAAAAAAAAAAAAAAAAAAAAAAAACTTTTTTTAGAAACAGTTTGTGCGTTCATTTTACAATCTGCTTCCATTTCTACATAAATTTCTGATAAGAGTCTGTCTTTCTTTTTTTTTTTTTTCCATGAGTCAAACGGGTTCATATTTTCCAAATAAGAAAATGATGTACCTAAGCTTTATAAATGACATCTCCCATGTTATCAATAAAAATGATGTACATCTTATTGTGGATTTATTCAGCAAACAATTCCCAGAAATCACCTTTATTACAGGGAATAAAACAGATGTATAACTCCCTCTTTTGGATGTCGTATTTACACAAAGAGGCAACAGTGTACTCCCAAGCATCATATTAAAAAAGCATTAGTTTGGTGATGTTTCACTCAATAGATATGATATCTATTATAAATATATTTAAAAATCTTTCCTACAATTTTTTTTTTGTCAAAAATACAAAAGAATCTTAGCATAGATACATGGAAGAAATTCCCAACTCAACCCAAATCACATTTAAAAAGTTACAACCAACATCCCCTGAAAAACAAACAAGAATAATGAACAAATTTAATCTCTCTGTCTTGTACCTACTTTTTGTAAACTAGTCCATTGTCTGAAATTACTCAGGACATAAATACTATATGTTCTGGTCAAGCAAAGCCTGATATTCCTTTTCTACTTCAATTAAACACAGTGTATTTCTTTCTGGAGCTTGAAGAGGGACAAGGCTCAAATTACTGTGAATTCCTCCAGCCTTTTTTCTTCAGATTTCTACTTTTAAGGTCAATGCCAGTTGTTTTTTCTAATCTGAGTATTAAAAAAAAAATTGTTTCCTTCAACATAGCTAAGTGATGTGTCTATGAATGAATGATGTATTATCAGGGACTGGAAAGTATTATTAAATTTACTCCAAGGCCAATCTCCTTGATTCCTTGAAGTCTTTTCACCAGTCCAAGTGTAGTTCTATAATTCATGTAATTCTTTCTAATTTCTTACTGGAAAGAAAACAGTGTTTAGTGTGTTCTCAGATGAAGCACAATAAATAAATGTAAATTGTGCAACACATAGTGAGACAGTACAGATGAAATACACATACACACATATGTATAACTACGCTTCTTCTATTGCTCAGCATTTAACTGCATTCATTATGCTCCTATTACATGTGTCCCATCTCGTAAAGCATAAGATTTTGCAGCTGGTGAAGACATGGAAGAATGAAGTTAATAGCAACATGCTATAAAATAAAAGCCATCAAAAATAATGGAGAATAAAGTATGAAAAAATATGATTTATTTAAAGAGAAAGTGGCAGTATCCTTTCATTTTATGCATTTCATGAAAAGATAAAACTAATATATGTAGTTCAGGAGGAGAATATTTACTTCTAGCTATTATATAGCAGATCTAAATAGACTAGATACACACACGTGTGTATTAAAAATGGTATTGACGCAGACAGGAGACAGGGAAATACTGGGTAGAAGAGGGCTGTCCCTGGCAAGGGTCACACCCTCAAACCTGGACCTGTGACCTAAAGTGAGAACATGCATTCCTGTTTTCCTGCCCAAATGTTGCCTTTTTTAAAACCACCCTGACTCGCCCCACCCCCTATCCAGTACCCCTAAAAAACCCAGGCTCCACTGGAAGAGTGGCAGAGTGGCATAACAGCAGAGAAGGAGAGAAGAACAGCCAGATGTCAAAGAGGATCACCTTGACTACAGAGGGGTGGCTTGATGGCGGGACTTCAGGGAAGAGTTTGGCCCGAGACAGCTTAACTCCAAGGGAAGACCACCTTTCCACTCCATCCCCTTTCCAGCTCCCCGCTCTACTGAGAGCCATTTCCATTGCTCAATAAAATCCTCTACATTCACCACCCTTCGACTCATGCACATAACCTGATTCTTCCTGGACACCAGACAAGGACCCAGGTGCAGGTGCAAGAAGCTGTCACACTGACCCTTCACAGAGCTGGTTAACACTTAAGCCATCTATGGATGGCAAAGCTAAAAGAACACACTGTAACACATGCCCTGTGGGGCTCTGAGGGTCGAAGGCAACCCCTAGCTGCTGCCATGGGCCCACACAGAGTTCTGCTTCTGCTGGTTGCCCAGAAGCACTCGTCCCGGCCTCTGCATCCAGTCACCCGAGTGGTCCCCTTCCTACAAGGGGTTGGGAGCTGCGAGCTGAGTAAATGAGTCAACCCCTTCACGAGTCCTACAAAAGGGTCAAGGGAACTATCTCGTTTCAGTATTTTCCTTTTAAAATAAATTCAACTTCTTCTTACATTATTACAGTAACTTCGCACTTATTTGCTAAGCGCATTACAACATTATTGTGTTAAGAATAAAAACTAATTGGCTGGGCGCAGTGACTCACACCTGTAATCCCAGCACTTTGGGAGGCTGAGGGCAGATCACTTGAGGTCAGGAGTTTGAGACCAGCCTGGCCAACATGGCAAAACCCCTTCTCTACTAAAAATACAAAAATTAGCCGGGCGCAGTGGCAGGTGCCTGTAATCCCAGCTACTTGGGAGGCTAAGGCAGGAGAATCATCTGAACCCAGGAGGTGGAGGTTTCAGTAAGCTGAGATCCCGCCATCGCTCTCTAGCCTGGGCAACAGAGCAAGTCTCAAAAAAAAAAAAAAAAAAAAAGGAAAAGAAAAGAAATGAAAACTAATTGTAAGTTTTACCCTCTTGAAAGGTTCCAAAGCTGGATAGATTATGAACCTATAGATTTGAACTGCATAGGTTATCTATGCAGCTGATATCTAAAAATCAATCTTGTCCTCTAGTAAAATATTATAACAGACATTTCCTTTTATGGAGGAATTTCTACTGTATTATTTTTAAAATAATTCAAGTATGACTAATTTATTTTAATTCATAAATATGGAACAATTGCTTAAAAGTCAACAGGGCATTTCTGGCCCTCAGCTTGATTATTTTCACAATTATGTAAACAAAATATTAAGGGCAATGGGAAGCAGGAATAAAGTGGAGATGGTTAATGAGTACAAAAAACTGTTCAAAGGAATTAGATCTAGTATTCTGTAGCACAAATATAATTTCTTGTAGATTTCAAAATAACTAAAACAGTGGAGTTGGAATGTTCCCAACACAAGGAAATTATAAATGCTTGAGGTGATGAATGCCCTCAGTTATCCCAATTTGATCATTACAAAAGGTTCTCTCATTTTCCACCAACTCAAGCTTCCTCGGTATGCTCCCTCCACTTCTGCAAATCCTTTCCTGTATCCAAATGATTTACACAGACTTTCCCCAATGCTCTCACTGTTTCCTGAAAATAACTTTATTATTAAATAGATCTTACCATTGTCATCTTTTATTTGTGTTCCTCCACACTTCGAGATGACTTATTATCATTACCATATCCTCTGGTGTCCAGCACACTCTGACACGCATCTAGTAAGCCACCAATAAATAAATAGTTGCAGCTTTTTACAAATCAGTGAAACACAGACAGAAACACAGCGAGAGCTCCATGGGGGGCAGCCTCCTGACATAACACTGGGTGAGTTTCCTGCAATGAGTGGATGATATTAAGCAGTAGTAAATCAATAACTGCATGACAAAAACCAGCCTTCAATGGGCTCTTCTGTAATAATATTGTCTACCAGGTGTGTACACAGGGTTTGTGACTGATGAAGCTTATATAATGAGGGAGTGGACTCTTCAATCATGCAAAATTATGAATAGGAGAACCCCAAGGCCTTCCCATGAAGGGTTCCTGCAAAGGTCCCTGAAGCCTAAGCTTTGTAACTTCATATAATCTGCTCCAGGTATGGGTCAGATTTCCAAAGAGGGTGGATGTTTAACTATAGTTGCACTAGAAGCAGTTTACTTCCAGTGGAATGTATGATCCTAACCAGAGAGATTTGAAGGCAAATATGAATAAGCAAGACAAACAGAAAGGAAATAATCCCAAGAAAGCTTCAATTATTAAATATAGGGGTGGGTGGAAAGAAAAGGATCTGAAAGGAAGCTTAATGTAGTTTGGGAAAAATAATTTCCTGCTCACTGTCTGTGTAACCTGAGGCAATTTAATTAACCTCTCTCAGCCTTTATTAACTTAATCACGATGTCAAGTAACACATAGCATTTTCTGTGCCAAGTACTATTCTAATCACATTCTAACATAAAGTAATACATGTAACTTTGACAGTATAATGACACTATTTTACCCCCATTTTACAACGGAAGAAACTGAGGCATGTGGACTTCAAGTCATTTGCTGAGGTATATGCCCAGTAAGTGGCAGAGTCCAGATTCAAACCCAGGTTTCTGCTCCAGAACCCACTTCCCCCCACACACAATCACCTTCATCCATAAAAGTGAGGGAGAGCTACGATGAGTTACTCTCATGGGCACCGTTTACTTTGTGCATTCTAGTTCCTCCTTCAGGCGCGGGTCCCTAGGAACAGAGTCAGAAACAATGATCAAGGAGTGCGTGTTTTATTGAGTGCACTTTCTTTCAGGGAAAATCTGTGAGATGGTGAGAAAGGTCAGCTGGATGAAGGGATAGAGCCAAGGTGCGGGCTCAGGTCCCAGGCAAAGTGTAACCTTTCCCTGAACCACAGGCAACTCTGGAGCACGGATTATCCTCACAGAATTAACCACCCCTCCCAATCCTCCTCTGCAACTCTGAGCAAGGGAGAAAGGCTTGCTTTCTTGTGTGTGTGTGTGTGTGTGTGTGTGTGTGTGTGTGTGTGTGTGCGCGCGCGCGCGCGTTTTTAACAGCCTTATCGGTACATCATAGGATTAGGCTGGCTACCTGGTCCAGGAGCAATGGAAGAGCAGAGTCTGCAACCTCCCATACAACTCTCTTGAGAGTGTGGGCAGTGAGTTTTTACTACTCAGTGCTCATGGCACCTGGAAGAAGGAGATCTGGGTGGACTCCCATTGCATCTAATGCATGATGGTTACTCAACAAACAGTCATGTGCCCAGAGCAACATCTTGATAAACAGACCTCATGTACGTTGGCGTTTCAAAAGACTATAAAGAAGCTGCCCTATACAGGTCTACTACTTTGATCTTTTATGTAGTACCTTTACTCTAACTTTTCTATATCTAGATACTCCAATACTTACCATCTTGTTCAAATTTTCTGCAGTATTCAGCTCAGTAACATGCTATAAAGGATTGTAGCCTAGTAGAAACAGACTACACCGTATAGTCCAGGTGTGTGGCAGGCTGTACTGTTTAGGTTTGTCCTAAGTACACACTATGAAGTTCCCACAGCAAAATTGCCAAATGATGCATTTCTCATAACTCATCCCCATTGTTAAGTGACATACGACTGTATTTGGTATCATTTATTGGTCATATTTGTTAAAGAGTAAAAGGAGAAGCAAAATCCTATGTTTTTGATTTTGGCTGAATGTGTTACAATGTCGAATAAACACAGAGATTAATCAAATTAAGGATTTTAGCAGATATAGAGTGGAGAGTGCTACGCATGATATGTTCCCAAAGATATTAAGATGTACAAATTACAGTGGGTATTCTGGCTGCCTACACATAGGATGTATACTAATGATCTTAATGCATAGATTTTGGAGTTTGTGTAGTTTATCCTCTACCAGTTCACTGCATTTAAATAAGGTGATAAAGGCACTATTGGTTTCATATAAAACATCCTGGATATGCTTTAGTTACAACACAAAACAAGCAGTAGGTGATTTAGGTCCGTAAACTAGGAAAGAAGGAAGAGATAATAGTTTACCAAATATCTGTTCACCAATCAGTCAAAAAAGTAAATTGGACAGAGCTTTGAGTCTCCTAAAGAACAGATTGTCATAGGCATTTTTTTTAGAGTGACATAAATACTTCTGACTAAAGAGTAAGACTCCCCCAAGCTCTGTTGATGCTGATACATTCTCTAGTGTATCCAAGAGATGTAGCTATTATACATAAAAGAGTGGGTACAGGGTAAGATGTATTCTTATGTCTCTACCTAGGACAAAGAGTCAAGGAAAATCAAACTGATGAGTAGTTAGTGGACATAGAAAAGACTCAAAGGCAATGCTTAGATGTGGTAACTCTATCTAACAGAGCACTGGCATTTGCAGCTTGCCATTTGAGGAACCTGTGGGTGGCCCTGGACAGCAGTTGATAGGAAAGGTAGGGAGAATATTACCCACTACTTTCATGATAACAGCCTAGGTTTTCTGATGCACAAGACCATAATCCAATAACTACAGTACTTGAAACCACAGGAAAATTGCAAACTATCAGTTCTAATGACCAAACGAGTATAAAAACAAATGAATCAGATCTTTCTAGTTGAAATTCAGGTCAGAGGTAAACTTTTTTTTTAAGTGTTGAATTCATAAAATATCCATTTTTATGTTATTTCACTTCTTAAAAGCATACTAATTGATAACTCACTGATTGCAATTTTTATAACTTAAACACCTCATGCATTCAAAATGGGCACAGACTCAGTGGAATTACTCACTCCCACATCAATACAATATTCTGTCAAAGTTTCAGAATATTTTACAACAGAATTAAAATAAAAACCCAGCATACAACTCACCCTTCACATTTTAGAGTTAACCTAATTAGTACCAGGGGGAGCACCTTACTTTTTTGACTGATTGGCAAACAGATATTTGGTGAACTATTATGTCTTCCTTCCTAGGACCAGGGGGAACACCCTAAAAGCCAGACCACTTTCAATGTTTTGTTTTTAGAAATTGATTTATGTTTGTGTGAAACCAGAATATTAGTTAATTGAAAAAGTATAACCAAATTACATTTAATAGGGAATCTTCCTTTATAATATTTTTTTAACCTACTGGAATAAAGGTTATGTCCAGACATTTTCAGAAGATCCCACAATAAATTCAAAATATTGAGTTATTTACATATCACCAAATCCATTTCCCTGTTGAATATTACCAATAATTAAAGATTCAATTGAATTCTGAGAAGTTAAAAAATAATGAATACCAACATATACATAACAGTTAATCTTAGATGAATGCATTTGTTAAGAGGAAAACCTTGGACAAATTAAATTTAACAGTTTAATTGAGCAAAGAACGATTTGCTAATCAGGCAGCCCCTGAACCAGAATAGGATCAGAGGCTCTAGTGCTACCACTCGGTAGAAGAAAATTTAGGACAGAAAAAGGGAAGTGACATCCAGAAAACAGAAGTGAGGTTCAGAAAGAGCCAGACTGACTACAGCCTGGCATTTGCCTTCTTTAAAGATGATTTTAACATTTGGCCACCTTTGGCTAAAACTTGGTGATTGGCACAAGGTTATGTACAGCCTGTTTACACATCCAGTTAGGTTAGAGTTCACTACATACAAAGAAACCTTTAAAATATGCAAAGAGACCAAACTTAATGTAACATATCTGAATGAATATATATGGTTTGGTAAACCACTGGAGCTCTCGTTTTGTGTCCTTGCAACTCAAGAGACCATGAAGCTTTCAAATGTTAATATTCCTCAGTGTTGACTAAGGGAATCTTAATTCTGTGCATTCAGAAGCTATAATACGCTGAGCATTTGCTATGTGTTTCGCCTTCTGGCAGGCATGGGATATTAAAAAAAAAAAAAAAAAACCCAGGCACTTGAAACAAGAAATCTATAAATTTATTGGAGAGAAAAACACATGGTGTTAACAAAAGACCATAGATCTGCAGAAGAAAAAGGGAGAGCTTTCTTTTAATTTCTTTTTTTTTTTTTTTGTCTTTTTTTTTTGAGACAGTCTCACTTTGTCGCCAGGCTAAAGAGCAGTGGTGGGATCTCCATTCATTGCAACTTCTGCCTCCCTGGTTCAAGCTATTCTCCTGCCTCAGTCTCCTAAGGAGCTGGGATTACAGACACGCGCCACCATGCCCAGCTAATTTTTGTATTTTTAGTAGAGATGGGGTTTCACCATGTTGGCTAGGATAGTATCCATCTCCTGACCTCATGACTTGCCCGCCTCAGTCTCCCAAAGTTCTGGGATTACAGGAGTGAGCGTGAGCCACCACGCCCGGTCAGAGAGCTTTATTTTCTATAAGCAATCTTCAGATTGGGGAGACAAAGCCTTCTGCACAAACCAAACATGTGCTCCAAGGAGGGGTTCGGCAGAGTTAGGGATTAGAAAGGCAAAAACTGTAGGGCAGGGCGGGGAATCAGAAGAGAGAGGAAGAGAGATCCTTTTTGTGGGGTTTCTTGTTGCTGTTGTTGTTTGTTTGTTTTTGAGGCAGGGTCTTGCTCTGTCACACAGGCTGGAGTGCAGTGGCACAATCACAGCTCACTGCAGCCTCGACCTCTTGGACTCAAGCGATCCTCCCTCTTCTTCTTCTTCTTCTTTTTTTTTTTTTTTTTTTTTTTTGTAGAGATGAGATTTCACTATGTTGCCTGGGCTGGTCTCCAGCCCCTGGGCTCAAGCAATTCTCCCACCTTGGACTCCCACAGGGCTTGATTATAAGCATGAGCCACTGTGCCTCTGGTCCACATTCTTGGTTAGATTATCTTTAAGCCCCCAAATCGCCCGTCTCTTTTAATTGGCTGGTTTCAGGAAGTTGGAGGGTTGGCACAAGGCTGCCCATTGGTGGTCAGTAGGGGCATTTCCAGCTGCAGTCTATTTCAGCACTGACAGCAGGAACTGATTTGGCTTGATTGTAGAAAGGGAGGTGCTGTGACACTTTTATAACATCTTTTTGAGAACGTAGAGTACGTGACTGCTCCCTCATCTAGTCATGGCTGCCTGATCCAGTTTAACCTCGAGCACCTCAGCTAGCCATAGGGAGTTCATTTTTTCTGTTGGCTAGGGTCATACTTTAACAATGAAATTATGCAGCAGCTTAAAACAAATGATAAAGTGTGTCACAAAGAGAAATACCCTGTAAATTAAGAAGATGTAGGGAAAAATGAAGGAATGGTCAAGATGATTTACTGAAATAAGTAAGATTTAAAGTACGACTGAAGGATTAATTCTTAGTAAGAGTAACTGGTGACTGTTGATGTAATCATTTAAGGGAGGTGGTACCAACAAGGTCAAAATTCTCACGGATTAATTTCAGTACAAAATGAGTTTCAGTAACAAATATTTCAAAAGCAAGATTAAAAAAGAAAACAGCTAAAAGAGAAATTATATTTGTAATCAAGTAGTTTTCAATACAAATTGAGAATTTATAAAAACTTGGATTGATATTTCTTAAAACAAAACCCTATTTATTGACAAATAAAGTTATGTAATTTCCTTTTTAAGAAATGCTTTCTATGATATTACACATTATATGTATCAGAGATCATGCCTCACTCTACTACAATTAAATTAATGAGTCCTAGGATTTCTCTACCTTCCACCCTATGTGGCAGATGGCTATTTCTTGACATATATCTGTTAAGTAGATAACTTAATGAACAATACAGTACAATTTTGGTTTGCAGACAAAAGTCTTTTTTTATAAGACTACCCATCAAGTAAATCCTCCGTTGATTTTCTGTCCTTGAATTGTATGGTAATTATATGGGAAATGGACTAACATATTTTCTTTACCTAATTTGAATAATAAATGATTTTTCAAAAGTGCATGAATATCAATGCAATACATTTGTGTGCAAATGCATATATACACATATATGTATATATAAAACTATCATGTCTCCATGATCACTGCACTAAAATCAAGTTCTTCAGAGAGACATAACCAACAGGATACCTGCCAAAACACACACACACTATATATAATATAATATATAATATATATTATAAAATATATGTGATATGTAATATATATTATATAGTATATAGTATATAATATATATAATATATAATATATATATTTATATATATATATAAAATATATATATACTGAGGAATTGGCTCATGTGATATGGGAGGCTGAGAAATATCATGGTCTATGATGTGCTGCCTGTAATCTGAAGACCCAGGAAAGCCAGTGTTGCATTCCAGCTCAAACCAGAAGACCTGAGGACCAGGAGAACCAATAGTTGCAAATCCCAATTCAAGGGAAAGAGAAGACCAATTTTCTAGTTTAAGCAACAGTCAGGAAGAAAATGTAATGAATTCATCCTTTCTCTTCCTTTGCTTCTATCGAGGCCCTCAGTGAATTGCATGAGGCCATCCACAATGAGGACCACAATGTGCTTTACTGAGTCCACCAACTGAAATGCTAGTCTCATCAGGAAACACCCTCACAGACATGCGTAGAAATAATGTTTAATGTGGGCATCCTCTGGCACAGTGAAATTGACAGATAAACTGAAACGTCACAAATTCAGCCCTTGTCAACTTGGCAACCATAAATATCTCCTTAAATTATACTTACTCTTCACATGAAGACAATAAAAAGGTCATTATTTCTCCTAATATTTTGTTCCATGTACAACAGAAAATGCGCTGTCTTCCTCAGATGTTATGAAGCACTTGAGTGATGTGTACTGCTCTTCCTCTGTACTTAATTTCTATGATGTAAAATTAACAGTATTTAAATACTGATGTAAAGTCAATATACCTAATACTGGGTAATAACATAAGTAAAGGAATAAGAGAGAAAACACACATGCGCATGCACGCGCACACACACACACACATTTCCAGAAAAAATAAGGAAGTACTCATGACAATTATAGATCATTCACTCCAGCCATCACAGTAACTCCCTTGTTTGATGCAGAGGTTGCAGAGAGCCAAAATCGCGCCTCGGCACTCCAGCCTGCATGACAGAGTGAGACTCCATCTCATAAACAAAAACAAAACAAAACAAAAAAACAATACCTCCCTTGTTTGCCTGTTGATTCCGAGGCATAAGGAGCCCAAATGGTTGGGAGATAGTCTTAACTACTAGTTTAATAGAATCGCTGCTCTGTCTCTTGATGGAAATATTTCATTCTCTAGAAACAAGACCTCTAGGCCAGCAGACCATAAGAGCATGGGAACAGGAAGCAAAAATTTTGTTCGTGGGTACCGGAGATAATTCTGGGTAGAGCCACTCCCATTTTCACTTCCCAATTTCTGGATAAATGAATCTTGGCTATGGGAGGAACAGTAATATATGTTGGATACTAATTCAGAGCATATAAAGCCTTCTGGAGAACTTCTCCCAGCCCTGCAAGGTATTGTCACCTAGTTGGCACTATAACTGAAACTTCAAAAGGCCACCGTACTGTTCTATTAGGGTGGTAAAGAATATGGTAAGGCCAGCGAACTCTGTGAGCATGGCTTCATCGATACGCTCTCTTGCTGTGGTGTGAGTTCTCTGGCAGAAGCAATATTGTGTGGAGTAACCTGATCTTGCATGAGGCGTTCTGTAAGTCTACAGATGGTTGTTTTAACAGAAGCAATGCATTCAGAGAAGGTAAATCTGCATCCAGAGCAAGTGTTTATGCCAGTGTAAGGACAAAGCATTGCACATTCCGTGATGGAAGATGCTCATTGTATCCAACCTGCCTCCGGAGAGCTGGCTGATTGCCCCTGGGAATAATACCTTTTCAGGGGCTCAGTGTTTATCTCTGCTGCTGGAAGACTGGACACTCAGCAGTGGCTTTAGTCAGGTCAGTTTTGGCGAGTGGAAGTACATGTTGCTGAGCCCATGTGAAAAGCTTCATCCCTGCCACAGTGGCCACACTGTTCATCAGCCCATCGTGCAATGCCTGGGTGGCTATGCAAGGAGGCTGGCTGGTATCCCCAGAACTGGGCATCCTAGTCATTTTATGATAAAAATTCACCTCTGCTAAGGTCACTACATGGGACACACATATCTATGTGTTTTCTGTCTAGTCAGTTTTTTGGTCCATCCACACGTCTCTCCCCCAAATTTCCTTGTCAACAATTTTCTGATCATGTTCCTTCCAAGTCTCTGACTATCCAGCCAAATGATTGGCCTCAGGCCACCGATTGGTAATTATCCACATTTGGCCATTTCTCCTTTCAAGCAAAGTGAACACTCAGCTGCGCTCCTTGTATTTTTGCATCCAGGGAGTATTTCTCTTTATTCATGTTCTTTAGGGATGTCCCAGCAAGGGGCTGTGGTGTTGCAGCTGTCCACTTCCAGCTGGGGAACTGCATATAATCCAGTGCCATCTGGAAGCCAGTCTCAAGTCTTTCCTTTCTCTGTAAACTGATCATAGGGAGCTCCCCAGGAGGCTGTGGGTGCAGGCTGGGAGAGATAAAACAGTGCAGCAGGGGAAAAGGAGCTCTGGGCATTTGGGTCACTTCTTCTTTATGTAATTTCTTTGAGCTTCTAGGGCCTGCTTGGACCCAATCACATACATACCACTTCCATTTAATAGCTGAGTGCCGCTGTGCATACCCAACTTTATGGCTCAATGTGTCAGATAATATCCAGTTGATAATGGATAATTTTGTGGCCCATGGTTAAGTACCAACCTCTACTGAGGCTCAGAAGCAGGTCAAGAGACCTTTCTCAATAAGGGAGTAGTTATCGTCGTGGCTTTACTAAAAAATCCTAACCCTAAAATCTGTTTTGTGGTATGATCACAGCTCACTGCAACCTCGAAACTTCTGGGCTTTAGTGATCCTCTCACCTCAGTCTCCCAAGTGGCAAAGGCTACAGGTGCAAACCACCATGCCCAGCTAATTTTGTAAATCTTTTCTAGATACAGGGTCTTCCTTTTTTCTTAGGCTAGTCTCACACTCCTGGCTTCAAGTTATCTTCCACTCTTGGCCTCCCAAGTCTCTGGGATTAGCAGTATGAACCACCACATCCAGCCTCTGTGTCAGCACTTTTTCTAACTCTGCAATCGGTAGCATTAAATGCATAATCTCTACCTAGTGTGCCTCCTTTCAATAAATCAGCCTGATTCAACTCTGTGCTCCTTCCACCATGATCCTACACCCTTCGTGCTGGTTCCCAAATATGTTTCCTGGATTTCTGTCTGTATAAACTAGAAAACTCAAGCAATTTTTTTGTAGTGTAACACACCTCTTTACGTGTCACACATTGTATCTCATCTTAAGGAGCCTGATGAGACTTGAGTCTAGTTATAGATCGAGATGCAAAAAGGAGTGGTTGGGGTGGGACCTGAAGAGAATCAACATTGTCTTGCATGGCAACTTCCTCAGGCAATGCAGGGTTAATCCCTCAGATGGAAACAGAATGGCTGATACCACTCTGGATGTAAAAGTTGATATCACTGGAGGTAGGGAGACCTGGCAAAGAAGACTCATTAGAATTTAAGGGTTCAACAGTTCCCAACTTCATCAGGGTCTTCCCAAATTTCCTTAGTCCAATTGTCAAGATCTTGTGCCTGTGTGTGTGTGTGTGTGTGTGTTTTCCTAATCAATACACTCACTTTAACAGTAGGCACCCTCCAAAGGTAGAAGTTCAGCTTGCATTTTAATTCAGCCAATCACAGATGAAATGTGGTATTTAATTTTCTGCAATTTGAATATTGTGCTACAGGAAATAAAGGTCTCCTTCAGGACACACATAGAACAGCTTAGGTTATTTATATGGTGGGAAATCACATGGGTTATTTAAGCTGGGAAATAAAATCCCTGAGTTGATCCTTTTCTTGGACCATTCAGTCCAGGGACATTAATAGCAACAAACCCATGTCATTACATTCTTTAATTTTCCAAAAATGTTAAAGATGTCATATATGGAGGCAACCAACTCCTTATTCCATGTAAGGATTTGAGTAGGAGTAACACATATAGATCTTTTGTGTGTCTCTATTGCCAGATCATGCCATGGACTATTAGTTAGTATCTTGAAATCTAATCAGACTGAAGACCCAATTTCAGAAACCCAGGAACAAATTCAGAAAACTTGTCTTTGAACTTCTATTGTTCTAAAACTACTCTCAGTGCCAAAATCTGTATGTCAGTATTCTCCAAAAAAACAGAGCCAATAGGATATCTATAAATCTATGTATCCAGACATATTTTTGTATGTGTAATATTTACACAGAGGGAGAGAGAGAGAGAGAGGAAGATTGAGAGAGATGATGAGAAACTGGCCCACATGATTATGGAGTCTGAAACATCCTACCATCTTATGTCTTCAAACTGGAGAATCAGGAAAGCCAACAGTGTAATTCCAGTCTGAGTTTGAGCACCTGAAAACCAGAGGAGATGACAGTGTAAATCCCAGTTCAGGGGAAAGGTTATCATTTCAGCTTAAGCAGGAAGGCAGAAGAAAAAGGGGCAAGTTTGCCCTTCCTGTGTCTTTTGATCTATTCAGGCTTTCAACATACTGGTTGACACCCACCTGTATTGAGGAGGGCTATCTGCTTTAGTGAGCTCACCAATTCAAACGATGAATTCATTTGAAAACACTCTCACAGACACAGGAACAATAATGCTTAATCTGAGCACCCTGTGGTACAGTCAAGTTGACACATAAAATCAGCTATCACTCATGCCTGATCCCAGCACTTTGGGAGGCTGAGGTGGGCAGATCAAAAGGTCGGGAGATCGAGACCATCCTGGCTAACATGGTGAAACCCCGACTCTGCTAAAAAAAAAAAAAAAAAAAAAAAAAAAAAAATTAGCCAGGGGTGGTGGCAGGGGCTTATCAGGAGTCTGAGGTTCTCAGCTTCTCAGGAGGCTGAGGCAGGAGAATGGCGTGAACCCGGGAGGCAGAGCTTGCAGTGAGCCGAGATCATGCCACTGCACTCCAGCCTGGGTGACAGAGCAAGACTCCGTCTCAAAAAATACCCAACCAATCAAACAAACAAAAAATCAACTCTCATTCGCCTGTGTAGGTCAAATAAGAATATGGACACAAGTCAGTCTAATGAGCCCACACAGACGGGAGATCAACAACCTTGGGAGTTCAGCAACCTCTTCTGGCAGACAAGGTGGCACAGGCTTCCCATTTTCCCAAATCCTCACTTGAAGATTACATGATTCAGATGACAAAGTCTGAATGAGTGAGACTCGCATCAGACCCAAGAATCTGAGTGTGGGTTCCTCATCCTCATCTGAACCAGGAAGTACTTTATAAATTCAGCCTTACAAACTTAGTATATGACTATGGAAGGGCAAACAATACAGAACATGCAGACACAAATACGACCCTCCCTTATCACTCTCCACCTGTCCAGATTAACACAGTCTGGTTCGAGTGCTTTCCTGAACCCAGAGCTGCTGAACAGAACAAAGGCCAGTTACCCAGAGATCTCGGAGCATCACGCTAACCAGCCTTAGCACAGCTGTAAGATTTAACCTGCACTATTGAAACAAATTAAATAGCACAAGGGCCAATTTCAGGGCATTGTTGGAGCAACAATGATGGCATAAACATTCTTAAACTCGCTTCTTTAGAGACAAACTGTAAATTAGAGCTAATTCCCAGAACTGTGACATAATTCCACATTGGGAATTAGAGCAAATGATGTATAGCTCCCTCCTAATAAACTATTTCTGAAAAATAAATAGCAAAGTCAGCAGGCATTGTAAGTGTATACAGGAACCACAAAATACAGTCCTTGCTTATATCAACATCAGCTACTAAGGAGATTAAAAAATACAAATCCTTGAACCCATGTATATTTGTTCATATTAAAATTTGCATTTCTAAAGAAAAATATAAATTTAATGGGCGAAACAAAAACAAAACAAAATTTGAAAACAACAAAATTTCAAAACTATGAAAGAAATTTAAAATAGTTTAATTCTCAATCATACAGTTATCATTGTGAACGTGAGACTCAGACTATGTCAGTGCCTCTGAAAATGTAGTCAGCATCCTGTTGCTGTTGTGCTCCAACACATCGAAAGAAATTGAGAATGATCATGGGAAACTTTCAATGCAATTTGACCTTTTGGTGACCTCTGAGCATGTGATTTCATACATTACCAAAATATTAGGCTGCAAAGAATTGGAAAAAAAAAATGCCTTATCACAGATATTTTGAGAAACACTACTCAAGATTACTTCTTATAAAGAAATTTGTTCTCATGTACTTAGAAAAATCTTTCTTTTGTCGGAAACACACATAATGATCATGTGTATCTACACATTACCTCTCTGGAGATTTTATACATCTGAAGATACTGATATGGGAATCATCAAGAGGATGATCCTTGTCAGCTTATCATCCTTCTAGGCACAAACAATAAAACTTAAGCAGGAAATAAAATTGTCTCCCATAACAAGACTTTCAAAAGCGAGGTAGTATGAGCAGTTAAATCAGGGGCACCATCTAGGTTTTTTCCATTCACTATGACATCCACAAGAATCCAGTTCTTGAGATGGTTGCAACTCTAGTCATGACTTGCTGACACAAAAGTAGGGAAGTCTGCTTCCATATGACCTTTTTAAAGAAAAGAAAAAACCCAATCAGGAAAATTTTAAGCAAACTTCCCTCATTTTGCATTACCAGAATTGCGTTATGTGTCCATAACCAAGGCAATTGGTGGCAAGAAGACTGGAATTATCGTGTTTGTTTTATGCTAATAAAAATTCACCCACCTTTTGTTTTGGAAAAAGGCCATCCTTTCATGAATGATGTTAAAATCTAATTTGTTTTTAAAGGTCTTAAAGTAAAATGAGGAATGGTAGTGAGGCAGACAACCCATATATCTCCCAGAACGCCATTTAAATATTGACCATAGACAATATTTCTTCTGGGAGTATGTGATAACAGCTGAAGAGGGCCCAAGAACAAGTCCTGAGAATGTTGAATATGTTGATATTGGGAGAAGAGAAAGATCCCGCAATAGAAAATGAAAAGCCGCCTCCCCACTTAGCCACTAGGGGCACTAGTGTTATGGAAATAGCAGAAGAATTTGTTTAAAGGTATGAGTAGTTCAATTTGACAAAAGATAATATGAAATCAAATAGAATGATCCTAGACATTCTAAAAATTACATTTAGTGAGAGAAAGTCCCTAGGGATTTTAGGATGACAAGTCAGGGGAATGGTGGCCCAAACCCAAAATGGAGTGATCAGATTTGTGAATACAGAGGGGAGAAAAAGAAACCAAAAGGTGCCCAATACACAGAGAAAACCTGCTGGGAATTTGTGGTGGTCAGAATATGGGCCCTCAAAGATGACCATGTTTTAATTGTTAAAACCTGTAAATATGTTACCTTACATGGTAAAAGGGTGTTTGCAGTTAATAATTTAGTATCTTGAGATAGAAATATAATCCTAGATTATTTCAGTGGGCTCAATAAAATTGTAAGAGTTCTTTTAAAAAAATTTTTTTGATGAGTTTGGGTGTATATATACACCCAGGAAACCATCATCACAATCAAGGTAATAAAATATGCGTCACCTCCAAAAGTTTTATTCCTCTTTTTCCTTCTTTCCTTCCTTCCTCCCACCTCTCTCCCTCCCTTCCTCCCACCTCTCTCCCTCCCTTCCTCCCTCCCTTTCTTCCTTCATTCCTTTCCCCTTCCCTCCTTCCCTTTCCCTTCCTTTCCCTTTCCCCTTTCCTTCCCTTCCCCTTCCCTTCCTTCCCCTTCTTTTCCCTTCCCCTTCCCTTCCGTTCCCTTCCTCCCCCTTCTCTTCCCTTCCCCTTCCTTTCCCTTCCCTCCCCTCCCCTTCCCTTCCTTCCCCTTCCCTTTCCTTCCCTTCCTTTTCCTGCTTCCCTTCCTTCCCCTTTCCTTCCCTTCTCCTCCTTCTCCTCCCCCTTCCATTCCTTCCCCTTCCCTTCCCTTCCTTCACCTTCCCTTCCTTCCCTTCCTTCCCTTCCCTTCCTTCCCTTCCTTCCCCTGCTTCCCTTCCTTCCCCTTGCCTTCCCTTCCCTTCCTTCCCCTCCCCCTTCCATTCCTTCCCCTTCCCTTCTCTGCCTTCACCTTCCCTTCCTTCCCCTTCCCTTCCCTTCCTTCACCTTCCCTTCCTTCCCCTTCCCTTCCCTTCCTTCCATTCCCTTCCTTCCCCTTCCCCTTCCCCTTCCCTTCCCTTCCCTTCCCTTTCCTTCCCTTCCCTTCTTCCCCTTCCCTTCTTTTCCCTTCCCTTTCCTTTCCCTTTCCCTTTGACTGCCTTTTCCCTTCCTTTCCTTTCCTCTCCTTTCCCTTCTTCTTTCCTTTCCCTTCCTTTCCCTTCTCTTTCTCTCTCTGCCTCCTTTCTGTCCTTCCTTTCTTGTAGTAGGAACAACATAAGAAAAATCACAAGGGTTCTCAAGAGTGAGAGGCAGGAGTGAAAGTCAGAGAGTTTTGCCAATGGCACACTGCTGACTTGAAGATGAAGGGATGGGCACCTAGCCCAGCAATGCTTGGCAGCTTCTAGAACCTGAAAAGGTAAGGAAACAGATTCTCCCCTAAAGCTTCTAGAAGGAATCAGCCCTGTAGAAACTTAATTTCAGCCCAGTGAAGCTTATTTCAGACTCCTGACTTCAGAGGTGTAGCAAAACACATCTGCTTTTGTAAACCATTAAGTGTGTCATAAGTTGTTACAGTAGCAATAGGAGACTAATTCAAAATGCTTTAATTGTAAGGAGATATTTTCTGATGAAGACTTGATTTAAAACAATATGTTCTATTTCTCCAAAGGCACTTGCCAAAACTCTTCAAGCAACAACAACAACAGAGTAGACCATTATGCCAATATGGAATAACGTCTGATATATTTGTATGGATCATTTAAATATTTATAAAATTAAATATGTATGTTATGAATTTAAATACATGCATACTTATGACAGAAAATATATTTAAAAACACATATTTTACTTTTATAAATATAACCTGACATGAAAATGAGTCAAGTACAAAATTCATATATATATAAAAGACTCCTAGACATACCCACTTTGAATCTTTAATGTGTCTCAAAATTAGTATGTTAAATTGAAATTGCAATCCTTCCCCTTACATAGTCCTACCTATTTTCTCTATCTTAAATGTCACTGGTATTGTCCCCCAGTAAGCTTGCCCAAAACGCTAGAAAATTATCTTTGATTTCCTCTTATTCTTTCCCAATTCACAGTCAAATGTCACCAAATCCTAACAGATAGGTTTCCAAATATATGCCAAATATAACTGCTCCTTCTACCTCTAAACTACCACCATAGTATAAGTTAAGATAATTTACTACCTGTGCTACTATTATTCTCTCACCATTATTGTTTCTCTCCTTGGCCTCTCCATTTTAGTTTTACAGTAGTTGGAATATAGACTGCTGTTTTTAAATTTATGTATTACTATTCTGGTTATAATGTTCTGATGCCTTGTGTTAGAATAAAAGATACATTTACCACTGTGGCTTTCACTCAAAATTGTAATGTTTGAATAATGAATTTTTTTATCTCTCCCACTGGAATTGAGCTCTCTGAGGGAAGAAATATTGTATCTTTAATTTTTTTTCATTTTATCAATAACTATAAGACAAGGACATAGAGATTTCAATAAATAATAGTAATTAATAAACATTTGTTGAATATTGAATATACTGTTAAGAGGAAAACGAAAGTGTAGAAAATGTGTATAACTTGGGTTCAATAAACTGTTTATCTGTATATACACACACATATAGAGATTTTGAGTTATTAAAATAAATACATGCTTAAAATTTATTTACTGATACCTTTGCTAAAATTTTAATCCTATGAAAGTAGGGATATATTTCTGTTTTGTCTGATATATCTCAAATTCTAAAAATAAATCTAGAACCTAGTGGATGCTCAATAATAATTTTGCCAAATGAATAAATGAATGAATGAATGTAGATACACACATCCACATTTTTTGTACATAGACATTGTATGAGTTACATCTAGCTGCTGTAACTAATTACCAAAACCTTAGTGACTTAAAACAACACAAATATATGTTGCTATCATTTAGGAGATCAAAAGTCAATAATTGTTTCCACTGGGCTAAAATCAAGGAGTTGGCCAGGCTCCATCTTTTCTGGAAGCTCCAGGGAAGAATAATTGCCTTTTCCAGCTTCTAGATGCCACCTCTATTCCTTGGCTGGTGACCATTGCCTTTGCCATCAAAGCAGCATCATAACATCTTAAGTTCTCTCTCTCTCTTTTTTTTTTCTTTCTTTTTTGAGATGGAGTCTCGCTCTCTCACCAGGCTGGAGTGCAGTGGCGCGATCTTGGCTCACTGCAATGTTTCCCTCCCGGGTTCAAGCGATTCTCCTGCTTCAGCCTCCCGAGTAGCTGGGACTGCAGGCGCAGGTCACCACGCCCGGCTAATTTTTGTATTTTTAGTAGAGATGGGGGTTCACCATATTGGTCGGGATGGTGTCCATCTCTTGACCTCACAAAACGCCCACCTGGGCCTCCCAAAGTGCTGGGATTACAGGCGTGAGGCACCGCACCCAGCCTCTAACGGTTCTCTTGACTTCGACCACAATGCCTCCCTTTCTCCACGCCATGTAATTGTCCCTTCAAATAAAATACGCCCACGTGGAAAGTCCAGGATACTCTCTTTATTTTACGATCAACTGATTAGCAATCTGAATTTCATCTCTAATCTTTTTTTTTTTTTTTTTTTTTTTTTGAGACAGAGTCTCGCTGTGTTGCCCAGGCTGGAGTGCAGTGGCGCGATCTCGGCTCACTGCAAGCTCTGCCTCCCGGATTCACGCCTTTCCCCTGTCTCAGCCTCCCGAGTAGCTGGGATTACAGGTGCTCGCCACCACGCCCGGCTAGTGTTTTTGTATTTTTAGCAGAGACGGGGTTTCACCATGTTAGGCAGGATGGTCTCGTTCTCCTGACCTCGTGATCCACCCTCCTCGGCCTCCCAAAGTGCTGGGATTACAGGCGTGAGACACCGCGCCCGGCCTTCATCTCTAATCTTAATTGCCCCTTTCCAGGTAACATAATGTATTCATAGGTTCTGGACACTAGCACACCCACATTTTGGAAAGAATGTTAATCTGTGCGCTGCAGACATTTTCTAAAAATATAAACTGAAAGTTACCTACAGAGTTTGACTATGGGAAAAGTGGTGAATATCCATGTTGGAAGGTAATTTAGTTAATGGTACAGACTTCAAAACATGGTGCTTAGAGCAGCAGTTGCATTGTCAGCAGAGAACTTAGGAAAAGTGCAGATTCTTAGACCCCACCCATACCTACTGAATTAAAAATTCTTGTGTTTGGGCTCAGCAATCTGTTTTTTAAAAGCTCTCCAGATGATATAGATTCTTGCTAAAGTTTAAGAATCATTGGATTATACCACTCCATACCTGTTTTTTATACTAATGACGTATCGTTATTTACATTTAGATAAAGTGTTTTAGTAAGGTGGCATTCATTCAATTTACACAGCATATGCTTTTTAAAGAAGTATTACACTTTTATAGGGCCAAGTAACATTAATAGTATAAACAGGTATAAAAGAATATGCTTGCCCAATATTAGTAATTACAAAAGTTATTTCAAATAGATATAAATTGAGGTAATTTAAAATCACTGATCTTTAGCCTTAGTAAAACTTGATTATTTATTTATAGTTGCAATTTAAAATATATTAAAGTTCATTTCATAAGGCCTAAATTAATTACCCAATCTTAATTTCTGTATTTGAAGATCTATGAAAAATTTTTAAGCATATTTTAAAAAATAATATAAGCAACATTGAAATTTTAATTATTCTTAGCAAATGTAGCCATCTCATTTTATATACTTATCTTAATTCTCATAAATTTACTGGGGAACATAACTATAAGGCTTTAATGCCTTAAATCCTTAAAACTGAACATAAAATCCATAAATCCATTACCTCTTTAGATATGACTCTGGATCATGGCCACATTAACCATGGTAAGGCAGAAAGAAATGCTGTGGGTTCGGGAAAAAGAGGAAATAGTTCAATGATTGGCTGTTGTCTCTTCCACCATCTACCAAATATCTGCTTCGGCAATCTTTTCACCTATTCAAGTCAGTGACTTATCCCAAGAGGACATAACCTTAGGTCCAATACAAAAACATCATCCAGTCCTAAATTGAGAATTAGTCACCAATGCCCACTTCTCTCCACTATGTCTTTTTATGCCTCTGTAGCATCTGAAGACCTAAGGAGAAAAATATATCTACCCCACTGTCTGTTCTCACACTGCTATGAAGAAATACTCAAGACTGGGTCATTCATAAAGAAAAGAGGTTTAATTGACTCACGGTTCTGCTTGGCTGGGAAGGCCTCAAGAAACTTCCAATTATGGCAGAAGGCGAAGGGGAAGAAAGACACTTTCTTCACAGGGTGGCAGGAAGAAGTGCTGAGCAAAGGGGGAAAATCTCCTTATAAAGCTGTCAGATCTCATGAGAACTCATTCACTATCATGAGAAGAGCATGGGGATATGTCCCATGATTCAATTACCTCCCACTGGGTCCCTCCCATGACACATGGGGATTATGGGAACTACAATTCAAGATGAGATTTGGGTGGGGACACAGCCAAACCATATCACCCACCTCCATACCTGAACACACTCTCTCTCTCTTTCTCACTTTTCAATGATGAACAGAAACCAAATAGAAGAAGAAGAGGAAGGCAAAGGAAGAGGAGGAGGAAGAGAAAAGGAGGAAAAGGGAAAGGAGAAAGAGGAGGAGGTGGGGAGCAGGAGAATTGGAATCACACAATACTCATCATGAATAACAATGATGAAATCCTGCTGAGTGAGGATTGAGAGATCCTTCTACCAAGCAGGCATGGAGAGGTGTAGGGAGGGGATTGAGGGGGTATGCTTCATGATTAGACCCTAATGCTGATTTCTAGGAAGAAAACTCTTGTTCATTGATTTCCAGGAATCCTGATACAGCAACCTATAGGATATTCTTATCTGATATTCCTCATGACTCTGCTTGAAGTAAGCTGTACAGTTTACACTCTTCCTCCTTCTGCAAAAGTGAGGACACAAAAAAATCTCTTGAACAGCAAAAGTCTTTTGGAAGTGATGTTTTCTAGACAATAGAATTGCCTCAACTAAACAGCACTAATTTCTCACTTACATAATTCTTTCTTGCGATAATCATACCCAAAGTCTCTCCCCTGACCCTGACATATATATAATGCCTCGGTCTGCTTTATTTTATTCTTCTATGACCTAGGCTTATCTTTTAACTTAATGCTGTAAAACTTAGGGTCATTTGAAATAATAAGCTTATGTGTAATCCTATCTTTGTTGCAGGGCTGAATACTGTGAAAGATTTAATGAAGAAAAAAAGGCAGGGAGCAGTAGCTCACATCTGTAATCCCAGCACTTTGGGAGGCCAAGGCAGGCAGATCACCTGAGGTCAGGAGTCCGAGACCAGCCTGGACAACATGGAGAAACCTTGTTTCTACTAAACATACAAAAATTAGTCAGGCACCTGTAATCCCAGCTACTCAGGAGAGTGAGGTCGGAGAATCGCTTGATCCCGGAAGGCAGAGGTTGCAGTGAGCTGAGATCACACCACTTCACTCCAGCCTGGGCGAAAGAGAGAAACTCCATCTCAAAAAACAAATAAATAAACAAACAAACAAATAAATAACTAAATCACAATTCTTTACCTAAATCTTATTCACATACTTGACAATATAACTTAGAATTTCCTCCCATTAAGAGATGTGCATTCCGTGGGATCTGAACTGGCCTTGTGAATTGCTTTGGCTGGTGGAATGCAGTGGAAGAGTAAACATGTCAATTCCGAGCTTAAGCCTTCAGAGGCTTTGTCTGTCTCTCTCTCTCTTCTGTTTTTTTCCCTCTCTATGTCTATCCATCTCTCCCTTTCTTTCTCTCTCCTTCAAAACCCTATTACCATCATATGTGAACAAACTTGTGTTCATCTGCTAAATATTTCAAAATACATGTTCCAGACTTGACCTTTGTCCCAACTGTTGGCTAGTCAACCACCAAAATATGGGGCCATTCTAGACTAGCCAAGCCCTGGTCAATGTGTCAGTCAACTTCAGATTCATAAGATAACCCTGCTGAGATAACCCACACCTTAACCAGATCAACAGGCTCACATAGTTGACCTACAGATTTATCAGCCATTAAAAGGGTAAATTATTTTAAGTCACTACATTTTGAGGTGGGTTTTTTAAATTTATTTTTATTTATTTATTTATTTATTTATTTATTTTTATATACTTTAAGTTCTAGGGTACATGTGCATAACGTGCAGGTTTGTTACATATGTATACTTGTGCCATGTTGGTGTATGGGTTGTTATGTAGTCAGTAAGTAATTGATACGGTTCTTTAAGAATTAGCAATGGGTGTACACCTTCAGGTTTCATATCAGATTTATTTCTTGTGCTTTGGACTCACATTTTCGACTTTGGAATCTGCTTCAACAGAGTTGAACAGAAAAATAAAAAGCCACTCCAGCTCTAGGTTTTTTGAGCAGGAGGAGTTTTTCATATTAATGAAAAGATACTTACAAAAGCATGGATTTTCTGAAAGGAACAGAGAAAACAACTTGTATTAATGACCATATTCTGAATATATGTATGTATACATGTACATACTATATATATATATATTTTTACAAGCAATAACATGTCAAGCAAATGCATGTCGTAATAATGCTAAGGCAATAATATTACTAGAAAAGATATCAACTAGGAAATTCAGGCAAGTAAACAAATGTAATATCTTCAGTAAGACAAACATTTTTGTCTCAATATGAATAAAACAAAAACAATCACAAATTTGTAAATATTTGATTACAGTAAGTCTACTTGCAGTCGTAAAGGACTTAAAGGACACAGATACTAAATTCATGTATCTAGTGTCAAATATGTGTAAGTTACATCCTCTGAGTGCTATCTTACATTGTGGTTTGTTAAAAAGTAGAAATAAAAGCAACTAACTCTCAATAGTGACACAGTAAAATGGTAATGTCTATCATTTTTATTGAATTGACAGGTGTTTAATTGCAATTACTAAATCAGTTGGCTATTTCGGCATCAGTTATAAACAGACTGAAACGATGTTTACATTCAATCAGAGGAAACTTTTCAGTGCAATTCTGTGAGTAAAAGTTATTACAATTTTATTAAAGATGACATTATGATAAGAAGAGTTTAGGCAATTTAGCCAAGGTCAAGATATGAAACAAAAAATACACAGACATGATAAACAACTTTGGTATTTGCAGACTATTATTATTAAAATAGTGCTATAATTTTCACAAATGTAATCAGATGACATATCACTTTTGCTTGTACCTTAATATAGAAATTAAGGAAATATTTGTAACCTCTCTCTTCCTCTCCTTAATGTCACTCTTTCCATGGATGTAGCTACACCCTTCTTATTTATATTCCTTAAAGTACACCAACATCACTATTATCACAGTTATTTGTTACAAAATGACATTTTTCCCATTGTGGTCTTTTTAATGTGCTCTCTCATCTCAAAATTCTTTCAAAATTGAAATTTTGCCGTTAAATTTCAGTGATAAAATAAAGGTCAACGATGAACTAAAAGTAATCAAAAAGATTCACAAAATAATAATAGGTACATGCAATATATTTTATTTTATAAATAAGTTGCACAGAAACCTATCTTTATTTTGAACTGCATGAAATGTTCATCTCTGATTACTAAATACTATCATGGATATTTCTTATTTAGCATATTTGATATTGAACAGATTACTATAGGATTGTTTCAGTTTTGCTCATGTCAAGGTATTAAACCTGAACATGATCTTCTGATTCAGCTGGGGCATCCATAAATAATACTGACCAAGGTGTCATATTGCTAGAGGAAACCACATACATACAAATACTTGTTGATGAAATATGAGGTTAGAAAAAACTTGCTGATTTAATTACCCAAGAACACAAATGCTCATGTGAATAAAAGTAGAAGCAAGGGCCATAAACAGTGCAGTGCGTAAGGCCCTCCCTTGAACCTCAGTATCCCTAATGTAAATATGTGTCTGCAAAAAGGAAGGTCTTGTTGGATACCTAATCTTCTTTTGGACCATAAGCAGTATTTTCTGTCTCTCTCTCAATCTCTTCACATGTATATGTTTATATATATTATTATATATAATTTATATACAATTATATATAAGATATAGTTAAATAATTATATATACCATATAATTTAAAATTTAGACAATCACATACAGTTTAAATATACAAATATATATTATTAAATTTTAATTATAAATGTGCATTCTCTATAATTAAATTATAATTATATATAACTACAGATTTATACATATTTATACTATATATCAATTTATGAATAATTTATATACATAAATATATATGTTTTATTTATATAAATTATATATAATATATATTTATATATCCATTTTGTATATATAAACATACATATAAATATGAACATAAATACTATAAATATAAATTTATAAATTTTTGTATAAGTGAAAATATATACCTTTTTTTTTTTTTGAGATGGAGTCTCTCTCCATCACTGAGGTTGGAGTACAGTGGCACGATCTCAGCTCACTGCAACTTCTGCCTCCCAGGTTCCAGCAATTCTCCTGCCTCAGCCTCCCAAAAAAAATATAAATTTTTTTAAGAGCTAGTGTCTCTATATGTTGGCCAGTCTGGAGTACAGTGTCTATTCACAAGGTGTGACCATAGCTCGCTATAGCCTTAAACACCTGGCTTCCAGCAATCCTTCCACCTCAGACTTCTGAGTAGCTAGGACTACAGGCATGCACCAGTGTCCCCAGGGTTTAATTTTATTTTATATACTCTTTTATAACAGTATTCTACTCTGTCACCTAGACTGCAGTGCAGTGGTGCCATCATGGCTCACTGCAGTCTCAATCTCCCTGGGCACATGAGATTCTCCCACCTCAGTCTCTCGAGTAGCTAAGACTACAGATGTGCACCTCCACATCTGGCTAATTTTTTTTATTCTTTGTAGAGATGGGGTTTTGCCATGTTGCCTAGGTTGATCTCGCACTCCTGGACTTAAACTATCTGCCCACCTGGCACTCCCAAATTGCTAGGATTACAGGAATGAGCCACGACATCCGGTCTTAAAAATTTGTATAATACTTTTATCGAAATATAATTCCAAACCGTGAAATTCACCACCCCAGCTCTATGCCCTCCTCCAAATACTAATCCTAGGCAACCACTAACTATTTTTCTATTTCTATATAATATATGTCTATTCTGGACATTTCATATACTGCATATAAAATCATATAGTATGTAAACTTTCATAAATGACTTCTCTTACTTTGCGTATGTTTTCAAGGTTCATCCATGTTCTAGTATGTATCATTACTTTATTTCATTTTATTGACTAATAATATTCCATTGTATGTATACACAAATTGTATTTATTCACTCATTCATTGACAGATACTTGAGGAATTTCTAATTTTGGGCTATTTTGAATAAAAGTTCTACAAACATTAGTGTACAAGTTTTTGTGTCGATGTATGCTTTTCTTTCCCTTGGGTGTATACCTGGGAGTGGAATTGGTAGATCATAGGGTAACTGTCTTAATCCATTTGTGTTTCTATAAAGGAATACCTAAGGCTGGGTAATTTATGAAGAAAAAAGTTTTATTTGGTTCATGATTCTGCAGGCTGGAAGATTGGGCATCCAGTGAGTGCCCCAGGCTGCTTCTACACATTGCAGAAGGTGAAGGGGGAGGCCAGTGTGCAGAGATCACATAATAAGAGAAGAAGAAAGAGAGAGACTAGGGAGGTGCCAGGTTCTTTTTAACAACCAGCTCTTGCAGGAACTAGTAAAGCGAGAACTCACTCACTACCAAGCCATTCCAGAGGGATCCACCACCATGACCCAAACACCTCCAATTAGGCCCCACCCACAATACTGAGGATCAACTTTCAACCTGAGGTTTGAAAGGGACCAATAAATCATATCTAAACTATAGCACTAACTCTTTGTTTAACTCTTTGATTAACTGTCCAACTATTTTCCAAAGTAGCTGCATCATTTTATATTTCTAACAGCAATGTATGAAAGTTAAAAGCTTTCTACACCCTCAACAATACTTGTTATTGTTTGTCTTTTTGATCATAACCATCCTAGTAGGTGTGGAGTGGTACCTCACTGCAAAATTGTTTTGAATCTCCCTAAATGTCAGTGATGTTGAGCACTATTTTGTGTACCTGTTGACCAATTTTCTATCTTCTTTGGATAAATATCTATCCAGATTATTTTTCCATTTTTTATTAGGTTGTGTATTTTTGTTATTAGGAGTTTTTTATATCTTTAAAGATACAAATCACGTATTAGATATGTAATTTGCAGATGCTTTTTCCCATTCTAACAAGCTTTCTTTTAACTTTGTTGATAGTATCCTTAGAAGTATAAAAAAAAATAAATTTTATTATGTGTCCGTTTTACTTTTGATGTCAAATGATAACAGCTTTGCCAAACCTAAGTCACAAATATTACTCCTAAATTTTCCTCTAAGGGTTTTATAGTTTTAGATCTTACATTTAGGTCAGTGATCCATTGTGAGGCGACTTTTGTATATCGTGTGAGGTATGAGTCCAAGTTTATTTATTACATGGATTATCAGGGTTATTTTGTTTGTTTGTTCGTTTTTTGTTTTGTTTTGAGACAGACTCACTCTGTTGCCAGGGCTGGAGTACAGTGGTGCAATTGTAGCTCACTGCATCCTTGATCTCCCAGGCTGAAGCGATCTTCTCAATCTTTCTATAGGCATGTGCCACCGTGACAGGCTAACTTTTTTTTTTTTTTTTTTTTTTTTAGTGGAGACAAAGTTTTTTCTTTTTTTTTTTGCCAGGCTGATCTCCTGAGCTCAAGCTAACCTTCCTCCTGGGCCTCCCAAAATGCTGGGATTACAGGCGTGAGCCATTGTGTCTGGCCTTAGTACCTTTTTAAAATAATCAATTAATCATAAACATGAGAGTGTATTACTTGACACTAAATTCTATCCCATGGATCTATATGTCTATCCTTATGCAAGTGATATACTGCATTAATTACTGTAGTATTATAGAAAATTTTGAAATTCAGAAGTGTAAGTCCTCCAAATTTGTTATTTTTCAAGATTGCTTTGACTATTCTGAGTTTTTTCTTTCCTCACATCAATTTTAGAATCGTCTTCTCAATTTCTGAAAAGAATCCTACTGGGATTTGGTTTATGATTGCATTGAATCTGTAGATCAGTGTGGGAAATAGCACCATCTTAACAAAATAGTCTTTCAAACCATGAATAGAGAATATGTTTTTATTCTTTTAGAATGACTGTAATTTATTTCAAAATGTTTTGTGAATTTTAGACTAAAATTTGGTACTTTCCTTGTTAAATTTATTCCTATGATTTTTTTTCTTTTGATGCAATTCCAAGATTCCAAGCAAATAGCATTGCTATTATAACTTTATTTTGATATTTTTCATTGCTAATATTTGGAAATGTCATTGTTTTTTAATATTGAACCGTGTTCTGCATACTTGGTGAACTCATTTATTGATATTACTCAGTTATTTTTGTTCTTAAGGTAATAAATTTTATTTTTACAGCTGTTTTCCATTTATAGAAAAATTGAGCAGAAAACCCAAAGAGTTCTTACCCTCTTTCTCACCCACTCTGTTTCCCACCAATTGCTAATATCTTGCATTGGTGTGGTACATTTGTTACAATTGATGAACCAATATTGACATATTATTGTTAACTAAATTTCATGGTTTACATTAGGGTTCACTCTTCATGTTGTATAGTTCTAGGAATTTTGCTAAATGTGTAATGGCTTTTATCCAGCATTAGAATATTATACAGAATAGTATTACTGACCTAAACATTTCCTGGGCTCAACCACCTTCCCATCCAGCTCTTGTCAACCACTGATCTGTTTAATGTCTCTTCATACTGGCTTGTTTTGCTTAGCAATCTGTATTTAAAGCTCCTCCATGTCTTATCCTGGCTTGGAAACTCATTATTTTTTAACATCAAATAGATGTAGCACAGTTTATTCATAGACTCACTTGCTGAAGAACCTTTCCAAGTTTTGGAAATTACGAATAAAGCTGCTATACATATTCATGTGTTATTCTTTGTATGGATGTGAGTTTTTAACTCATTTGGGTAAATACCTAAAAGCACATTTCCTGAATCATATGTTAAGACTATATTTAGCTTTAAAAGATCTGCCAAACTGTCTTCTAAAATGGCTGTATCATTTTGCATTCTCACCAGGAATGAATGAGAGTTCCCATGGCTTCACATCCTTGCCAGCATTTGGCATTGTTAGCATTTTGAATTTTAGCTAGTCTAATAGGTAGAAAAGTATCTCATTGCTGTTTTAATTTGTAATTCCCTGTGACATATGGTACTGAATATCTTTTTATAGGCTTACTTGCATCTGTGTATCTTCTCTGATGGGATGTCTGTTCAGATATTTTTCTCACTTTGTAATTGGGGTGTTTGTTTTCTTGTTGTTAAGTTTTAAAAGTGTTTCCTTTATATAATATATTGGACACAGTCCTTTATCACATCTATGTTTTGAAAAGATTTTTCCTAGTCTGTGTCTTGCCTTTTCACTCTCTTATCTATGTCTTTCACAGAGCAGAAGACTTAAATTTTCATGAAGACCAACTTATTATATTTTGTCATGGATTTTGCTATTGTTTTTATATATGAAATCTTTTTTTGCCACATTCAAGGTCACCAACCTTTTCTCCTGCTATCTTCCAGAAGTTTTATAGTTTTGCATTTTACATTTAGGTTTATGATTCCTTTTGATTTCATTTTTGTGAAATGTCTAATGTCTGTATCTAGAATCATTTTTTATTTTGCACATGGATGTACAGTTGCTTCAGCATCATAGTTCAAAAGACTATCCTTTCTCCATTGAATTTCCTTTACTTTTTTGTCAAAGATCAATTGACTGTATTTATCTGGGTCTATTTCTGTGCTCTTTATTCTGTTCCTTTGACTTACTTGTCTATTCTTTCACCAATACCACACTGTCTTGATTACTGTAGCTTTCTCGTAAGACTTGAAGTTGGGTGATATCAGTCCTCCTACCTCATCTTCTTCAATGTTGTTTTGGCTTTCCTTGGTGTTTCCTTTCCATATAAGCTTTAGATTCAGTTTGTTGATAACAAAAATTAATTTACTGAGATTTCAATAAGGATTAAATGGAGTCTATTGATTGAGAAGAACTGACGTCTAAAAAATATTAAGCTTTCCTTTGCATTAATGCCATTGCATTTATTTAGACCTTTCTTGAATTCTCTCATTTGAGTTGTATAGGTTTTTCTAATATATATAGTGCATATTTTATTATATTGAGAACTAAGTATTTCACTTTTTGCAGTTACATTAAATGGTATTGTGATTTTTTTATTTTCAGATTTCAGTTATTTATTCATGATATATAGGAAAGTATTTTACTTTTATATATTAACCTTACATCCAGCAACTTTAATCTCTTACTCCTTCTAGAAGGGTTTTGTTGTTGTTGTTGCTGTTGTAGTTGTTGATTCTTTGGAATTTTCCACATAGACAATTAGTCATGTCATCTATGAACAAAAACAATTTTACTTCATTTTTCCTCGATCTATATACCTTGCATATCCTTCTCTTATTGCATTAGCCAGGATTTTATTATAATGTTTAATAAAAGTGGTAAGAGAGTGCATTTTTGGATTGTTCTTTATCTTAGGGGGAAAGCACCTAGTTTCTCGCCATTAAGTATAAAGTTAAGTATGGATTATTTTAGTTGCTCTTTATCAAGTTAATAAAGTTGTTCTCTATTTCTGGGTTGCTGAGATATTTTGGGGGGGTGTTTTGTTTTGTTTTCTCATAAATACATGTTGGATTTTGTCAGATGCTTTCAAAAAATCTATTAATAGGATCTTTCAAAATTTTCTTCTTTAGCCTTTTGATGCGATAGACATTTATGAGTTTTCTAATGTTGAAACAGCCTGGAATAAATTCCAGCTGCTCATGGAGTATAATTATTTTTCATACACTTTTGAATTTGCTTTACTGATATTATGTTGAGGAATTTTGCATCTGGGTTTATGAGAGATGTAAGTCTTTAGATTTTATTTTTTGGTGATGTCTTTGGTTTTGGCATTGGAGTAATACAGCTGACTCTTGAACAACACAAGACTTGAGGGTGCCGATCCTCAAACAGTCAAAAATTTTTGAATAACTTTTGGCTTCCCAACACTTAACTACGAATAACCCACTGTTACTGATAACATAAACAGTCATTTAAAACATATTTTGTATTCTATATTATATGTATTATATGCTGTCTTTTTACAATAAAGTAATCTAGGAAAAAGAAAAGATGATTCAGAAAATCAAAAGGAAGACAAAGTGTGTGACTTTTCATTAAGTGGGAGTGGATCATCATAGAGTTCTTTATCCTCATCATTTTCATGTTGAGTAGGCTGAAAAGAAGAAAGAAGAGTTATTGGTCTTACTGTCTCGGGGTGGCAGAGGTGGGAGAAGTGGAGGAGGTGGGAGAGGAGGCAGGAGAGGCTGGCACACTGGGTGTAACTTTATGGAAATACATCGTAATTTCTGTCTGACAGTTTTGCTTTTTATTTTTCTAAAACTATTTTTGGCTGGATGCAGTGGTTCACGCCTGTAATCCCAGGACTTTGGGAGGCAGAGGCGGGTTGATCATTTGAGGTCAGGAGTTCTAAACCAGCATGGCCAATGTGGTGAAACCCTATCTCTACTAAAAATACAAAAATTAGCCAGGCATGGTGGCGGGCACCTGTTATCCCAGCCACTTGAGAGACTGAGGCAGGAGAATCACTTGAGCCCAGGAGGCGGAGGTTGTGGTGAGCTAAGATCACGTCACTGCACTCCAGACTGGGTGACAGAGCAAGACTCGGGAAAAAAAAAAAAAAAAAAAAAAAGCACAAAATATTCTATATGGTACCCATTCTTTTCCCCCGGTTTGTTTTAGTTTCAGTATCAGGGTCTAAGCTTTAAAAGAAGTTAAAAGCAGTCCTGAGTAATCAGAACGTTTCTGCCGGATTGTCTCATGTCAGTTTGTTTTCTGACCCTGCTTCTTCTACGTCGTCTTCCTCATTGTGAAGCATTGGTTTGGAAGTGCTCATCTCCATCAAGTCATCTGTTAATTCCTCTTGTCTGGTGTCAATAAACTCTTGAATTTCTCCATTATGTGTATCTTGAAACCCTTCATAACCACCCAACCTTTTTTTTTTTTTTTTTTTTTTTTGCCAAATACAGACTCATTTTCATGATTTCCTTTATTGATTCTGTCCTAAATCCTATGAATTTTTACATAGTATTGACAAATTTTTTTTCATAAAGTGCCTTTTTATAAAGTCCTTATGACCCCCTGATCTAGAGGCTGAAGTAGAGACTTTGTGTTTTAGGAAATTAGACCACTTAGACACCTTTACTGTTGAACTCATGGTGTTCTGGGTAGCCAGAGGCATTGTCCAAAACCAAAAGAACTTTAAAAGGCAGCCCCCTCACTAACAAAATGCTTCCTGACTTCCGGGACAAAGCATAAATAGAAACAATCCAGAAAAAGGATTCTCATTGTCCAGGCCTTCCTGTTGTACAACCAAAAGACTGGCAGCTGGGGTTTCTGTTTTCTCTTCATGCCTGGGGTTAGCAGCTTTATAGGTAAGGGCCGTCCTGATCACAAACCTGACGGCATTTGCACAAAACAGTAGAGTTAGCTTATCCCTTCCCTCTTCAAATCCTGGTGCTCACTTCTCTTCCTTATTAATACATGTCCTTTGTGGCACTTTTCCCAAAATAGAGCCCTTTTGTCTTTGTGTTCAAAACCTGTTCCATCAGATGTATTTTCTCCTCAGTGATTTTCTTAATGGCATCTGGAAAGTGTCTGCTGCCTCTTAGTTTTCAGAACCTGCTTCTCCCGTTGACATTTTTTAAGCCAAAGCTTTTTTCTAAAATTATGAAACCATCCTTGTTGGCATTAAATTCTCCAGCTTGAGATTCTTCGTCTTCTTTTTTCTTTGTCATATAATGACTTTGCCTTTTCTCAAATCATACTAGAGCCTATAGGTATGCCTTTCTTACAGCAATCCTGCACCCACAAAAAGGCTACATTTTCAATATGCTATGAAAAGGTATTCCATTAAAAGTGCAACGTTTTTGTGTTTGCTGGAATAGCTACAACAATGGCTTCACAAATTTTCTTTTTCATTTTTTCTGATGGTCCTTACGCTGGATTCCTTTATTTTGAAAGGGTGGCCATCTCAGCTACAGACCTCAATCTACAGTACATACCAAACAATTCAACATTTTTCTTGTAATGTCAGGACTTTTCTCTTCTTCTTGGGAGCACTTCTAGTATCACTAGCGACTCTTTGCATGGGTCTCATGGTATTATTCAAGGTTTATGTTATTACACTAAGCCAGATGAAAAATACATGCAAGAAAATAAGACGTCACTTTTTATGAAATTCAAAATTTACTGGAGAGAGGAACTGTTCACATGGTAGTTAATTAGCTTCACATGGCGTATCAGGCCTCTACTGGCAACACTTGAGCTCAGCACAAGAGCACCAAGAGGTGGCTACAAAATTATTACAGTAGTACAACATGCATAACTGTTAATTATATGCAGATATGATTTATTACAGGATCTTTATGTTTGTTTACATTTCTCAGGACTGAAAATGGCACCATGTACAGGTCTGTGTTTGTGTGTGCATCTTGATAAACTTTAACTTTTTATAATAGATGTGTGTAATTTTTATGGTAGTAAATGATAAAATAGACTAGCATCTACATACATTCTATACACTCATGACTTATTCAACAATTCCTTAATCTTTTGGTGTTTCTAGGCTACTTGGTTCATCTGAGTTTTTTAAATTGTCCCAAATCTCCAAAACATTTTTCAATGTATTTAGTGAAAAAAATCTGCATATGAATGCAATTCAAATTCATGTTGTTCAATGGTCAACTGTACTTTCCTCATACAATGAGTTAGAAAGCACTTCTTATATTTCTCTTGTCCAAAACAGATTTCAGAAAATTGGTAGCATTTTTACCTGAAATTTTGGTAGAATTCACCAGTGAACCCATCTGAGCTTGGTGCCTTCCTTTGTTGAAGTTCAATTTCTTTAGTAGATACGGGTCTATTCTAATTATCTATTTGTCTTTGTGTGAGTTTGAGTAGATTGTGTCCTTCAAAGACTTGGTCTGTTTTATCCAAATTATTAAATTTGTGGGCATAGAGTTGCTCCTAATATTATCATTATTATTAATATAATATATAAATATTGTTTTTATTAATATTAACATTATTAATATTAATATTGTTTTTAATATGATGTCTTTATTATCCTATCAATATCTATGAAATCAGCAACAATGGCCCTTCTTTCATTTTTGATATTGATTATGCACTGTAGAGCAATGTTTCAGTCACTGATGGACTGTATATGTGACAGTGGTCTCCTAAGATTATGTACTGTATTTTTACTGTACCTTTTCTATGCTAATGTATTTAGATAAAAAATATTTATCATTGTGGTACAGTCGTCACAGTATTCAGTAGAGTAACATGTTGTAGAGGCTTGTATCAGGGAAGCAATGGGCTTTACCACATAGCCTAGGTTTGTAGTAGGTTGTGCTATCCGGGCTTGTGTAAGTGCCTGCTCTCTATGACATTCACACAATAAAAGTGCCTAATGATGTATTTCTCAGAATGTCTTCCCATTGCTAAGTGATGCATGATTGTATTCGTAATTTGTGTCTTCTTCTTTTTTCTCTTGGTTAGCCTGCTAAGGGTTTATCCATTTTATTGATCTTTTTGAGAAACAAGCTTTTGATTTCTTTGATTTTTCTCTATTGTTTTTCTGTTCTCAGTTTTATTGATTTCTGCTCTGAGTTTTATTATTTATTTCCTTTTGCTTGCTTTGGATCTAATTTCCTCTTCTTTTTCCAGTGGCTTCATATGAAAGCTTTGATTACTGATTTTAGATGTTTCTTCTTTTCGAGTGCATTCAATGCCACAAATTTCCCTCTAATCACTGTTTTTGCTGCATCCCACAAGGGTAGACAGGTTGTATTTTCATTTTAATTTAGTTTTAAACTTTTAAAAAAAATTTCTCTAGACTCTTCTTATCTGACCAATATGCCCTTTAGTGTGTGTTGTGTAATATCCAAATATTTGGGGATTTTTCCAGCTATATTTCTTTAATTGTTAAACTTTAATTCCGTTGTGGTGATGGTATATACTCTGATGTCTCTACTGTTACATTTGTTAAGGTGTGTTTTATTTCACAGAGTGTGGTCTATTTTGATGAATGTACCATGAGGCTTAAGGAGAATGTGTACTTACCATTGTTTATTATTACAAAAGAGGATATAAATATGTATTTAGTCTTTTATTGATTTCTTAAAATTGTATAAAATAATATATATTCGACAATTGCAGGGCAAATAAATGCACAGGAATAAATGAAAACAACAAGAAACGGTAAAGAAAGGTTAATGTAACAAAACCTGTAAATGTATACTGCTCTCCTTTCTTCTCTTGGCTTCTTTAGTAGACAAAACTATATAAATAAAAATTGTAACAATTTATTGTTGTGAGTGTAGAAGTGATATGTATAAACAATAACAGCATAAAAAGTGAAAAGATGTAATAGAGCAGCATGAAGGAGAGGTTGCTACCTCACTGGAATTTAGTCTCTATAAATCAGTCTTTAATTGCGTGCTGACTGCCAGATTGTTTCCAATAACGCCTTGTGGCATACATTTCTCCACAGTCTGACTTGATCAAATTTGGGCTCTTTTGAAGGAATAGTTTCACTGGCCAGCCTGTGTAGTGTATTCTGATGCTAGGAAGGCTCTTAGCTGCCTCTTCTCCTGGTTCACTATGGTGAACCACATTGTTTTACAATTTAGCTTGTTGCCGTCTAGGAGCTACCAGCCTCCTCTTAATTGTTTATCACCAAAATGTTCATTATTTTCTAGAGCACCCTTGGGCTTAAGCTTCCCCATACTCTTGTATGAAGTCCGTTATTTTGAGGAGAGATTCACAATTTATGTCTTAGGATCTGCTACTTCCTCTGGGAAAAAATCTCTAAGCCACTTCCCTGGAACTAGGAGTTGGCCAATGGGCTGCTTCTCTCAGAGGAACTATGCTGTTTTATGAAAAGGGTTCTGGGTGGGGCCCATAGCCTCTGGTGGTGGCTAGAGTGGAGCCACTGCCCTAGAAGCTGGGACAAGGGCAGAAGAGACCACCGGATTCTCAGCCTGCTGGGCCTAAGGTGGAGCATCCAACTTTGGGTGGATCAGGACTGGGGGGAAAAGGAAATCTCATAAATCCAGGCCACCTTTGCCTAGATTTTAGCCTCTGATAAACAGAGCGTGGTGGGGGATGGGAAATGCGAAGACCTGCCCATACAGGGACTCTATGGTAGCCAGTGACTGTGAGCTACGGTGGGGAGAAGAGTTTCCTCTTCTTGATCATTGTGCTAGAGCAGAATGTCCATCAGTCTGAGCTAGGGATTAGAGGGAAAGAGCATGCTGTGGCTTCATTGACACAGAGTGTCACTGTTATTACAGAGATGTATTCGATTTTTTAAAATGAATGTTTCATCCCTTGCTGTGTGCCCTTAGGACAATTTTCAGAGACTTTAAATGGTGGTTGTTTTTATAATTTCCACTGTTAGTGGTGATTTCACTAGGGATCTATTCTGCAGATGTCCTCATGTTGCCACTCAGCATGTTAAATATTTTTGTATTAGAATTTTATATAATTCATTTCAAATAAGTTAACAGGTAATGTTCTGTTGTGTCCTTAAGCATAGTAACTTCTTCCCTTGTGGGTAGACGGCATGAGAAAGGCAGAATTAGTGTCTAGGTGCCCTTGAACAGCACAGATGCCTTCTGGGTTCCATATTCAATGAGATTTTACTATCTGACACATAGTGTTACCTTTCCGTTGTACACCTCCTTTAACATATCTGTTGATTGAGAAGTTGGGTAAAATTGTACTTCCTCAATGCCTGCTTTGTGTGGACCATTACATGTCCCAACTATTTTGATATCCCTTGGTAAATAAATAGGAAAACTAATCTATATGTATGGTGAGATTTATCCTGTTAAGGGTCTTGGACCATTTAGCCATATCTCATCTAAATCATAGAACACAACTTCTCAAATATTTCACTAAATCCATAAATAATTCATTTCCAAATCCTTTGGTATTATTATTTTAATTTTTTATCTCGACACTACTCACTCTTCATCTTGGAGCATTATTAAACAAAATATCACTTATAATAATAATACTAAACTCTTCCACTCCACTCTTAAGTTACAAAACTGCAGTAGAGTTACAGGGAAAGTTCATGGTTTTAAAAAAAAACGAAGTCCTCAGTATCCCTGCTGCTCCTATAATTTTTCCCAAGACAAGTTATGACCGCAAAGCTCTATTTCTCCCAAAATGATCCCAATTATATATAGCTCATAAGAGGTGAGCATTTTGTCAATACAAAGATCCTCTGCTTAAGCTACCCAATGCTTAATAGTGCTTCTTAACAGACGTTCCTTACACATTTACCAAATGAATTACCAAATGAATGAATGGTCATTAACTAAAGCTGTTTCAGTGCAAGAAAGGAGAAAAGGATGGCATATATATCTTAAAAACCTGGAGGTGGTTTTCTTGATATGATAAAGACCAAACTGAAATAAATAAAGAACAGACTTCAATAATGCTTTCCTTTTGTGAAGCAAGAATCTGACTGGGTAGTAGATTAAGGAAACCTAGAAAGACTCCACTCATATTCCAAGCCAACTGAAGAAAAACGTGATAGAAGTAGATGGGGGTGTCATCTGAAAGACCCCTAGGATGACTAAATAGCAGAAAATAGGGCTTTTTAGGTGATCCTAGTTTGCAAACCAGGAAGAGAAAGTCTCCATTGAGTACTAAAGGTGTTATCTCTTCAAGGAGGGAAGAGACAGGTTGGTTTTTGCCTCATAGGGCTTCTATTACACAATAGGGTTATACATATTCAGCAGGTTTGGGGGAAAAGCTATACATATTTATGAGGGGAGCTGAGCACATGTGCAATAGGTAAACATATGTAACATACATTTCATGTTCTCTTTAACATGGGGTTTTGACACTAAAATGAGGTAGAATTTGGCTCTTTTTGTTCAAAGAACTATAGGACACAAAGACAATTTGTCCATTGTCTCTATAAGCTGACTAAACCTGGCTTTTTGTCTACAGTTACTTATCGGGAAAGAATGTTCATAAGGCCAGCTTCTGTTCAATCATAGCTATATTGTTCTGGGTTCAAAACCAGAGTTCGGAAAGGGCTGACAATTTTCCTGATAGCTCCTATTGTTAGGGAGGCTAGTAAAAGTGTGTTTTTTCTTGTAGCTGTAGGAATTTAGGAAGTTGCCATGCCAGCTGGGGCATGAACCCTCGACCTGTAAGCAACTTTTGTTTTCGCAATTTTAGATTTCACAGTAGCTGATAAATGGGCCACTATTTTAGTCTCGCAGATCAAAGAGGCAATATATAAGTTTCACCAGTGCCTCCAGAGATCCACTGAACCACAGTGTAAGTGCAATGAATAATGGTGTGATGCATCCTCTGCTGTTTCTTAACAACTGGGCCCCCCAGGCACAACACATCATTGCCTTGACTGGCTCTCCACCACAGCGACCATGCAGTCAAGGTTCCTAGGCACTGGTATCTGCAAAAAGCTCTGCTATGGCATCCAAATGTCTTTCTACGACTGCCTCTAAATCCAGACTTGACTGTTCTCTAACTTATTCATCTTTAGGTGGTAGAATGTCTGTATTAGCAAAGTAAAAGAAGAATAGGATGACTGTCTCTCTCTTTTACTCATATTGACCTCAACTATTGTTTCAGCTTTTTATCTGATTTCTGAAACATACCATTATAGTTTCCTACTGTATGGTAAGCACAAGAAAAAAAAAATCCTAAATAAATTTAAAGACATTAAAGTAAAAGTTAAGGTAACCACTAAGAAACTGTTGCCTATCATGGGCTAAATTTTGTGTTACCCTTTCCTCATTCATATATTGAAGCCCTAACCACCAATACCTTCAATGTATTTGAAGATGTGGTCTTTAAAGAGGTGATTAAGTTAAATCGGGTTCTTAGGGTGGACTCTAATGCAATATAACTGGCATCCTTATAAGAAAATGTGATTAGGACACAGACACACACACACACACAGAGGGATGTCCATGTAAAGACACAAGAAGATGGCGATATGCAAGCCAAGGAGAGAAGTCTCAGAGGAAACCAAGATTGCTGATACCTTGGTCTCTCAGCTGTAGCCTCTGGAGTTGTAAGAAAATACATTTCCATTGTTTTAGTCACCCAGTCTGTGGTATTTTGTTATGGCAGCCCTGGAAAAATAATATACTACCAATGTTTGCCTTTGAAATAGAAGTACAAGTCTACAATCTTTGTTTTCAAAACTCTTGAAATCTAATGTAATCTGCAATTATTTATTTATTTTTTGTATTTTGGAATGTGTGTTGTTTGTTATGTAAAACCCCATCAGTGGACTGGGGTAATACCATGTAATCAAACTCATGAGGATTCTGCAGGGAAATGTATGACTACACACACTAAGGGGAAAATATACAATACAAATAGCTTCACATCAGTTCAGGTCAGGATTTGGTACCAAACAACTGGTCACAAAGCAAGACAGATAATCATGGATTGCCCTTCCACAGTTCCTGAAGTAAATATTAGAATTGGGTGGGACCCCTTGATAAGGAGAGGTTGTCTATTGAGTACATTATTTTATGATTTTATAAGGTGACTGTTTAATGATATTTTGGTTTGTTTTTTAGAGTGCTTCTAAATGTCAAAGTGCCAGTCAGTACATCCTTGACAAAGGCTACTTGGCTGATATGAAAGAATCCCAGTGATGTGTCCCTCCCCCAAACCCGTGTGTCTAGAAATACTAATATAACTTCACAGAGTGTACCCACTGAAACGTCAAGTGAAGTCAGATTTTTAAACATTCCTCATTCACTGGTAGATTCAATTCTTCTTCTTCTTATTTTTTTTGAGACAGAGTCTCTGTTGCCCAGGCTCGAGGACAGTGGTATGATCTCACCTCACTGCAGCCTCCGCCTCCTGGTTTCAAGCAATTCTTTATGCCTCAGCCTCCAGAGAAGCTGGCATTACAGGCACCCACCATCACGCCCGGCTACTTTTTATATTTTTAGTAGAGATGGGGTTTTGCCATGTAGGCCAGGCTGGTCTTGTACTCCTGACCTCAGGTGATCCACCCATCTCGGCTTCCCAAACTGTTGGGATTATAGGCGTGAGCCACTGCACCTGGCCTAGACTCAATTGTTAGTGTCTAGTTATCTTTGGTTAATTGTGGACTATAAGTTTTATTGTGATTTAACTTTTTTAATGTTTACCACCCTTATATTCTGAACATAAGGCCAGAGATCAAGATTTCATGATAAGAAGGCAGTCAGCATAGGATATTTAGTACCAATTGCCAGCATGTCTTGCCCAGTGATGATACTTTCTTGTGTTGACCACACATAGTCACTCACTGAAAGGAAAAGGAGTATGCAGGTTCTCACGAAGCAACAAGAATTCTCACCCAGCTCAAGTTCCTTCCAATTACCTTGTTGATATGGTAAATTGAGAGTGTAATTCTGACCATCAGGGTGCTGTCAGGGATTGTTTCTGGTAGGAATTCCTATGCACCATTGAAAACCCTGTGGATACAAACTCACGGAGATAGGTCCGAGTGCAGAAGTATCTGTGATCCACCTTCCAGGGGCAACCAATCTACATTCTTTGATTGATTGTTTCCACTCCCCACAATAAGAATTCCAGCCGAGGGAGGAAAAAGTATACACAATGATCTCTCTCTTGAGAGGGGTCCGGTGTTTCTAAGACAACAGTGTTGGGTTTTTTTTTTTTTTTTTTTTTGAGACGGAGTCTTGCTCTGCCACCCAGGCTGGAGTGCAGTGGCCGGATCTCAGCTCACTGCAAGCTCCGCCTCCCTGGTTTACGCCATTCTCCTGCCTCAGCCTCCCGAGTAGCTGGGACTACAGGCGCCCGCCTCGTCGCCCGGCTAGTTTTTTTTTTTTTTTTTTTTTTTTTTTTTTGTATTTTTAAGTAGAGACAGGGTTTCACCGGATGGTCTCGATCTCCTGACCTTGTGATCCGCCCGTCTCGGCCTCCCAAAGTGCTGGGATTACAGGCTTGAGCCACCACGCCCGGCCCCCGACAACAGTGTTTTAAATTAAATACAGATTATTGTACCAAGTAGCCCTCCTCTCAAACCTCACATCCACAGGAATCTCAATGTGTGATCTCATTTGGAAATTATGTATTTGCATCTCTAGTTAGTTAAGGTTATTTTAGATTAGAATGGATGACTGGTATCCTTATAAAAGGGTGATGTCAAGACCCACACACAAAGAGGAGAACAGCATGTGACAACAGAGACAGAAATTAAACTGATTGAGCTACATGCCAAGGAAATCTAAGGATCGCTGGCAACCACCAGAATCTAGAAGTGAGACAAGGAACAGGTTCTCCCTGAGTTTCCAGCAGGAAGCCACTCTACCAACACCTTTGATTTCAGATTTTTAGCAGCCTGATCTGTGAAAGAAGACTTTGCTGTTGTTCTAAACCATCCAGTTTGTGGAATTTTGTTAAAGCACCTCTAAAGAGCCACAAATAATTTCAAGCTACTCTGTGGTAAACACAGGGAAAAAAATCCTGAATAAATTTAAAGACTTTAAAGCAAAAATTAAGGTAACCACTAAGAAATTGTTGCCTATTAGCAGCTAAATTTTGTGTTACCCTTTCCTCATCCATATGTTGAAGCCTTAATCCCCAATACCTTCAATGTATTTGAAAGTATGGTCTTCAAAGAGGTGATTAAGTTAAATGGGGTTCTTAGGGTGAACTGTAACGCAGTATAACTAGTGTTGGAGGAAGTATTCCTATTATTTTTCAACTAAAATACAGTGAAATAGTCTTCGGGTCTTTATAGTTTCCAACAACATTAGTTTATTAACAACTAGGACAATAAGAAAAATCTAGTCAATGAAGTGTTCTCCTTCAGCTTTTGGGAGGAAAAATACATAAATAAAAAATTTTCTGGCTGTTATTTTCCCTGCGCTCTTCATTGAGCAAAGTCCTGCCCTCACCTTAGTCTATTTCACTCTCTTGGTTCTCCCCTGGCCCACTAAATCCTGTCCTGCCTACTTTGGGGTGTATTTGTCTATCCAAAGATCCATAGTTAAATTCCAAAAGTTTAAAATTTTTTAAAAATCAGGTATTATGTTGTATACATGTAGATGAAAGAAGGAGGTAGAGTCGGCTTAATTGAGTATATTTCTCCCATGTGTTACTTGATCAATATGGGAATTTTTTACCAAAATAAGATTTTTTTTTACAATAAATGTAATATAAATGGCACTTTTTGCATTGAACTTGACAAAAAAGTTCTACTTTCTTTTCAAAATATTTAGTTTATTTTATGATAAATTTTTAATATACCTTTAAAAATGTATTGAGGGCAAGAAGGCGGTAGCCAACCCAAGGGCCTATTTTCTGTGAATAAATTTTCAACACAAATTATGTGTGAACCTCAACACTAACTTTATCCTTCAGTGCAAGTAACACAAACACAGTGTTCCTTATGAAGATGTATTTATGACTAACTTGTGATTCAGTGTCATTTCCATGGATTTGTACTTTCAATAATTCTAGAGAGAATTCAGAGAAATTTATTAGCAGTTTTCCACTTTAATTTTCAATTGATTATGAATTTGTCTCTGCCTTATTGCTGATGATTATTTAAGATAATATTTAAGAGTCACGTGTATTTGTTTTAAGAATTGTTTCCCATATTCAGGCTGTTGCACACACAGGCTAGCTTTCGTTTACAAATGCCTTCTGACAAAGCACACAAGATATTAAAATGAAATATTGTCAAGAAGATGGAGTTTTGTTTTGCTTATTTTTTGATGTTTTTTAGTTTGTGTTATTTGTTTGTTTTCTAAGGAGGAAAGACACTGGCTTTATCTATCCCAGATCTTACCTCTTAAATGAAGTAATTGAATCTTCAAAGAGCCAAATTTCAGATGAGGATGTCGCTATGATCAATAAAACATTATTAATGGTTCCTGATTCAAAACCTTATTAAAGACAGGAATCCTCCGGTGGTTTTGTGGCTAGTGTTACCCTTTTGAGAGTTATGAGGCAGTGGCAGCTCCATCCCTCTGGAGCTTTTCTTGGTGAGCCATCCTCTGAATGTGTGAATGAAGCACAATAGGCATTTGCTGTAATAATCTTCTTAGGTAAAGCCCACTGGCATTTCAGTAAATCAAACCACAAACAAATTTGCTCCGGAAAATTTGTGATCCTTCTGCTGAATACACGTTTTCATTTAAAGTAGGAAAGCAGTAAATTCTCATCATGCAATTGATCCACACTATGTTGGCTGTTTCAACTGTACCTGTTACAAGTATAATTTAACTCTGCATGAACAGCATTTTGCCATGTTGTATATTACCAGTAACACAAAATTACAGTGTTGCTACATAAAAAGGAATATCCTGAAAAAGATAAACTTAGCAACATATTTAAATTCCTGGCTTTAAACTAAAGTTTAGAAGCAGTCCCCACTTTCATAAGCAGGAACATGTGCTGGGTAAGCATAAATGAAGGAAAAAAGAGACATATAAATTATACCAAGAACTAAGTCATGAGCCTTTTGTTCATTTGTGGATCTCTGAGCTGCGGCATTTGAGCCAGCCCACAGTTCTGGTATCTAAATGTGTGGCACAGGTTTAGCCTTTAGCTTTGCCTCGGGAAAAATACTTTAACAGCTAAATCTGTATAAAAATTCATACCTTTCAATTATCCCTGCCTGAGAATGGCTTTGCAGCAAGGTGCCCAAGATCAGAACAAAGTTAATGCATTTAACATTTTTCCAAAAAATGGTTTTTAAGGATAGCTATGGGGAGGTATCATGAGTTGCCTTCTTTTGACAGGCACATCTCCAAGTAGCCTTCATATCTCTAATGCCTACTACAAAGAAAGGTGATAAAGCTTAGATGGGAAGATGCAAGTATGTGCTCTAGAAGTAGACAGTCGTGTCTTTTCTTCAGGAATTTTAATTGCAAAATAAATAAGAAAATACTAAGACTACTGGTGATAAGTTAGTTTCTATTGTTTTGCGTTTTTATATGTAAGGATTTATAAAATTGAATTCTGAGAATAAAGATGTGTTATATTATTATAATGACGTTTCTCTCTTGGAGCTGGAAGCTTAAGGAAATACTATGCAGATAACAATAATATGACAAATATTCACATTTTTTGCATGGCTTTAAATATACTTTTTTCTTTTACAGTTTTTGGTAACATACATAAAACCTGTATTATTCACAACATATACTCTGTATACATAATAAAACACATCTTTGTGGGACAAAGACTTATAAGGGGAAACAAAGAGAAAAGACCATGGGGTCCAATTTTAAACTTGCTGTTGGTGATGGTTAGAAGTCATTGAACTTCAAGTACAATATACGAAAGTAACTGCATATAACCTAGAAATCTACTGCATAGCTGTTCTATGCTATGAAGTAGAAATACTGAAACAAAATTACAAAGCTTTGAAACTCTATGTCAATAGAGGAATGCTCTTTGTGCCTTAAACATGAATTCTTTTCTACCCTAACCCTAAGAAAATATCCAAATAATTGAATGTTTACAGGGCAGTTTGGGGCCAGTGTAAATGTAGTCTTAAAAATAAAACAATAGCAACAACAAAAATAACAAAAGACCTTAGGTATGGCCACCTAAGTTTCTAGTGTAGAATCCAAAGTTGAGCAAGATTCACCAAGCCGGGTCCTCACCATCGCTTTCACTTTTGTAAACCAGAATGTAAATCAAGCAAGAAATTTACCACAGAGAAATCATTTAAATGTCTAGTTCTTGTAATAAAAAGATAGTATTGGAGGATGAGATCATCAGCTTAGTATAATCAGATTTGTTAATTATGTGTAGATTTTGTGTTTATTCATTTTTTGCTCATTTCTTTACATCTCCTTATCCCTATTCTCCTAGTGATCATGTAGGTATTAAACAAAGTTTAGTATTACTAACTGTTATAAATCATGTAATCTTAATAACGACTAAGTATAGAGCTACGTATACCCTCTTTAAGTGTATCATTTTACATCCATAAATAATAAAATCCCACAAATGTAAAATATCTACTCTGTAAAATTATTTTATCAAGAGACATGCTCCATTTTCACGCTGTTAACAAAGCAAAGATTTGATTAAATTAGGTATTTAATATTAATATTTTTAAACCAGTCATGATTAAGACTAATCCAACAAAGTGTATATTTTATACTACACAGAAAAAATGAAAATCTGACAAAAAATTTCCACTCTGGAAAGGATTGTATAGAAATACTTGAATAAAATTAAGAGCACATATGTGTGATGTAGGGGTACGTGTGTGTGTGTGTGTGTGTGTGTGTATTGGACTAGCAATCTGATGGCCCATGATCTTCTAGTTGAATGGCTTTATGCAAACATTTACCTTCTGTCTGGGTCATATTTTGAATCTAAGAAATTGGGACTCCAGCATGGGTCTCAGTGGCCTCAAAAAGTCCTCATGATCTGAGGTATGTGAATGCACAGTGAAAATTATAAAGTGCTTTACAATTCATTAGCTGCTTTTAGAACCTGATATTAAAAAGATAGATGGAGAGTATTAATGAAAAGAGAGAGGGAGAGTTAACCAAAATGCTCCACCTGATTTAATTGTATTTTTCACAGTATTAAACTGGTCAGAGGTGGCAATCTCTGTCAATTGGTTGCTATCTAATAACAAATAAATTATCTAGCTGATTTTTTTTCCCCTAAATTGACTGAAAAGATGAGTTGTTTTGGCAATATGTAAACACAGCCAGAGAGAAATTTAACCTTCCCTAACCTCCATTATCTATCTGAATTTGAAACCAAATGCAGATGGAGAACTCATTATTGTAGTGACAAGCTTGGTTGTAATTAAAAAACATGGGATCTATTGCTAAAGGAGGAGTATAGCAAAGGGCAAGGAAAGGTCTGACCCTTTTCATGCATTATCCCCAGGCTTCTTACCACAAAAATGTCTCAGCTGTTTTGAGCAGATATATTGACCTATGACTGACTAGCTAATACAACTATGACAGAAATTTTTAAGTGCTATTAATTAGCCACTGGAGTACAATAGTCAAAAGGTGAACACTGGAATGCCAGGATATCTGTGGCTTCCTCTCACAAAGCTGCATCAACTTCAGCATGCTCTGTTAATGGATACGTTTGCACCAACACAATATGACTGCATGAAATCCCTGGTGCTACTTATTTGTTTGGTTTTGTTTGCTTTTTGCTGCTTGAATGTATCTATTGAGTTCACATTCAAATAATAGAGGCTTTATCTCTCATTTTGTTGCCCAATTGATTAGCCAAAATCTCATCCCTTTCACGTACGTTTTCTTGGTACTGAATGGCAATTTCAGACTGGTCATCCAAGTCTTTAGTACAAGGATGTGGTAGAGCACATTTCATAGCAGATAACCTGGATACTAAAACAAACACCAAGTGAAAAAATACTTCTAAAAAAATTTGGTTTATTTTGAAATAAAAACTATGACAGAATACAGATAAAAAGGAAAACAGTAAAACCAACAGAAAAATAAACTCTCTATTGTACTGAATTTCTCTATATTGCAGTCTTTGCTCTATCAGATTTCAAAATGCCCTAAATAAGTAATTTTTTAACAGCCTATGCTTCTGGTCCCCTATAATATCAAATCCTCTAATTTATCTGGTTTGTTTACACAGGACATATTATTTATACCTACCTAAAACTTGTAAGCAATAGTCATAGAAATTAATTATATTTCCTCTCTCTTAAAATAACATTTAAAATTCACCTTTGTACAAGTTGGATTTTGGTGCAATGTGGACACTATCTTATTCCTCATCTTCACATGCTTCTCATTTTCCCTGTTGAATGGTAATTCCAGGATCCAGATGCCAAACTGAGAAAATATTCTTCCAGCCACAGCATATGGTTCCTTGGCAAGCTTATCTAGCATCTGTATAAAAAGCTTATCGTTTCCTCTGGGTATGTAATACTTCTGGTTGCTAAGAGGCTCTTTGTGCAGTCTTTTTCTCACAGACACCATTTCTCTTGACAAACCTTTGGTTCTAAGCAAATTTTGCACATTTTTTGTCCATTTGAGAATCAATGATATACATAAGCTTTCTTTATAACCAGGCAGCTAGCCAAACTTTCTCACTCTATGACCATGGGGTGTATCTGGCACTGACACAAATTGGTTTAAATATAACTAAGAGCTTATTTAGCTACCTTGATAAGCAACATTTTGATACTAATAAAATATGAAGACTATCTACATTTTGGTAACTATTTGCAATGATTATCAAGGTCAAGAGGAAGAGCATTTGAAATGAAAGCTGCACAAGGTAGCAATATTTGAAAGCGTACTGGTGCTCAGCATTCACACTGTTGTAAATGGTGTGTGTGATGTGTAGTTACTCATATGTAACTTTTCCCTCACTGGAAATTCAGCTTCTGCACAGCTGTTCACAGGGATCCCCCGGTGGCATATAGTACCAGTTTCTGCAGCACTATTAATGTGGGGAACAGTTTCATTGGTCACCATTTTATCTAAGTACTAAAAACAACTCTTCTGCTAGAATTAGAGATTGTTTTATACTGAAGAATTTATGAGTTAACTTATGGCAGATTAAAAACCAATCTTTTGTTGTTTCTTACAGCCTTCGCATCCTATTACTCTTAAGTTTTGGCGTCTCTTCTAGGGAGAAAGTGACTAAAATTTGCAAAAAGAAAGTATCTTCCAACAAGATTCATTTTCCTTGTTGAAAAGCTAAGGCACAGCAAAATGTATCAAAACAAATCAATACCTAAGTCCTTGTACTACGTATTTCTGGAAATTAGCATTCTTAGTAGTCTTCATTCCATAGTATTTTTAAGAATTTCTCTTAAAGTGGGGCACCAGGAATAGAGAAGTGAAGCATATTGTTAACTGTGTATCATCTCCTCATGAATGATTACATGATCTGAGATTTCTGGCTAATATTTTAACGAACTTGAGAGAAAAGTAAAAGGAGATGGATTGATAGATAAAGCTTTATTAAAAGATGCCATGCACATGTATCTTGAATACCTTTAAAATGTGATAGTACTTACTGACACAATATTTTACAGAGGTCATTCAAAATAAGTGAAGAATTCCTTAGTCAGGTAAGCAGAAATGAATTTAAGCAAAGTTAAACAGGTTTATTTACTGGGAGGCATCCTACGGACTCCAGGATACTGATGTGCATTTACCTGAAGGAGGATGTGTTCCACTCGCACCCTTAAAGTTGGACTTTTTCTTTTTTTAGCAATTTTACTGGAATGATGTTGCACAAAATCCATTTAGAAAAGGTCTAAATCTGCATTTTAAAAATAAATTATGCAATATTATTATGTTGGCAGCCTTAAAAACTCCAAAATACGGGATCTATGACAAAATGCACTTAATACAAATAATATGGGAGAATCCTTATGTAAATTTAGCATATTAAAGACTTTTAGAAACCTTAGAGTGAGAAACATATCTAATGTTATCAGGGCACTATGGCGAACTAGATTGATGTCAACAATTTACACTTTTCAGTTCCAAAGACAGATACATATTGGATACTATGAAACAAAGACATTGTTTAATATATAAAATAACTGAAAGAGAAGAGAAGGAAATCCCAATATGTGGATGTGAGCATTAAGCCCCTAAAAGAGATAGGAAAAAATAGTCCACAGAGGTTTGCAAAGCCAGATATGGGTAGAAGTGGATAGTTTAGCTCATTTAATTTTTGTTTTTTATTGTTAGTTTATTTCACCTTTCAAATTATTATTGAGTAAAATTTTACTAATGTATAATTTTCTTTTAAATATGGTCATTTATATTCAAGCTTGCACATTCATTAGTACAAATTTATTCAAATATTCAATTTTGATTTTGTAAAATCTCCACTAAGATGAATCATTTGGAGGCTACAGAAATTCATTGAATAACTTAGAATGGGCTTGGCAAAAATGTCCTGATTCTAAAGATTAACTCTGAGAAAATAGGAAATTGAAACATGTCCTCAAACTGTAGCAACAATTTGAAATAGTATTTTAGAACGGTTGGACTGGTAAGAAGTTGAGACATCAGTTTCTGTTTTATAGTTTAGGGATTAAAAGTCAGAGAGAACTGGAATTGTACTTAAGGAATTAGTTAGGACCAAGGGAGGGAAAATTTCTCACTGTTTTAGTTCTTGTGACTAGGCCTATTGGAGCCAAAAAGTAATAGATAGGGCTCTAATCTAAACTTATCTGCATCCTTCATGGTGACCAAAGTATAACTGATATCCAGTCTGATAGGCAGGGAAGTTGGCAAGGGTAGAGAAGGAGATCCATCGACCAAGATGGGCTACCAGCAGCAATATTGTGTCAAAGAGCATGTGAACTAGAGTAAACTTTTGGTCTCAAATCTCAGTCCCTGCATGCACACACACATCTGTGGGACCTTAGTCAAGCATGTTTTCCTTTCTAAATTTGAGTTCAGGCTTCATAAAAGGGAGATAATAATTCATGCCTTGTAAGGTTGTTGTAAAGAGTAAATTAGATGATGCATGTGAAGTTCTTGTCAAAGACATAGAAAACATTAAATAAGTATGAAGATTATTGTTATTATTAGCATTATCTGTGGTCTGAAAACCACCTAATGCTAGCTCTCAGCAACTGAGGGCACAGTAGAGAAAGAAGCAGAAGTGGATTCTATTAATACACATTCTAATACTGCAACATTTGGTTTCTATAAATGAACCCAACTTAAATAAACCCAGCAAGACATAGGTACATGAAAAAAGAAAGGAAGCAATGCAGATCACTTTTCCTTTGTGCCCTGAGTGACCCAAGTTATGCCAACATTGAGGCCAATAAAAAAAACTGTGCCTAATGATTCTGAAGAAAATTAAAAAAAAAAAAAAGATTTAAAAATGTTTAGCTCAAAACATCAAAATCAAAGTCTTTGGGATAATTTGTGATAATAACTTATTCCCATTGCATCATGATTTCATCTACAAAAGGAAAAATGCAGTCTGCCAAAGAAAATATGATTTCTCAGGCTATTGTTTGTTAGTACTTAAGTGGTATAAAATTCCAATATCATAGATGGATCATCGATAATAGATATGTGGGTAATAACTAAAATGTCTAGCTGTGTAGGCAACTGTGTTACTCTGTTCTTACATTGCTAATAAAGTCATACCTGGCACTGGGTAATTTATAAAGGAAAGAAGTTTAATTGACTCACGGTTCCACATGGCTAGGGGGTGCCTCACAGTCACAGCAGAAGGCAAAGGAAGAGCCAAGTCATGTCTTACATGGCAGCAGGCAAGAGAGAGCTTGTGCAGGGGAGCTCCCATTTATAAAACCATCGGATCTCTTGAGACTATTCACTACCAAGAGAAAAAGTATAGGGGAATTTGCCTCCATAATCCAATTACCTCCACTTGGCCCCACCTTCAAGGTGAATTATTACACTTCAAGGTGAGATTTGGATGAGAACACAACCAAACCAAGTCAGCAACCAACAGTTTGGACAATCAGGCTCAATAAGCATATATCTCTTTGTTAATTCATCCTCACTCTTGGGATAGACACTGTGCCATTTCATTCTTCAGTTTGCCCAGATTACCTATAAGGGATGAGAGGAGAGGCTCTTGGTTGCCAACCTAATATTCACTGCCCTTTTCTTCTAGCCCCAAGATTGATGATAATAACAATAATGATAATAATTCACTACTATTCAGTTATTCTATGTCATTTTGTCCTTATACTTCAGTATGCCTAGCCCCATTCTCAGTGGTGTAGATTCTGAATATTCAATAAGATCCAATCATTTCACAATATAATTTATATTAATTTATTGTTTGCTTCCTAAAGGGGCAAGCTTATGATCATTCTACTTCAATTTGCAAAGTTTAAAAATGTTGGTCATATCTACCTTCTGAACCTTCATTTGTTTTTTGCTGTTTCTTTTAGTTTATTTTTATTCCAGGTTCTCTTTTATTTTTCATTTGCCTTTGGCAGCTTTCATTTTCTAGATCTGTGAGAGCTTTTTGAGAAAGACTAACCTGTATTGTGGAGTACTGATATGCAGTTGTGTTTTAATTTATAATTGTAGTAAAATGTACACAACAAAACATTTTCTTTTTTTTTTTTTTCTTCCTTTTTTTTTGAGATGGAGTCTTACTCTGTTGCCAAGGCTGGAGTGCAGTGGCGTGATCTCGGCTCATTGCAACCTCTGCCTCTGAGGTTCAAGCAATTTTCGTGCCTCAGCCTCCTGAGTAGCTGTGATTACAGGCACCCACCCACCATGCCCGGCTAATTTTTGTATTTTTAGTAGAGACATGGTTTATCCATGTTGGCCAGGCAGGTCTTAAACATTTTCTATCTTAAACATTTTTAAGTACACAGTTCAGAAGTGTTAAGTACATTCACATTGTCACACAATTGATCTCTCGAACTTCTTCCATCTTGCAAATTTTATACCCATTAAACAACTCCACATTTGACCTTCTACCCAGCCACTGGCAGCAACCATACACTACAGTTTGAACCAGGCAGAATTTTAGTGTTATTTATTTTTCTAGTTTTATTCACAACATATCTGGTATTTATTGGTCTTTTAAGGCAAAAAAAAAAAAAAAACTATTAATATTTGGCTATAATAGACTGGCAATAGTTCTTGGAATCACAGATTATTTTTGTAAATTGTAACTTTTAGCTTAATATACATAACTTTAGAAATGTGTTTTATGGAATTTCTGGCCCTTGGACAATCTGAATAAAAATTATCAGGGTGATTTTAAAACGCGTAGATGTTTAGCTGTATCCCAAGTCAATTACAACAGAATTGTCTGTTCAATCTATTTCTCCCAGGTGAAGCGAAACAATATGCAAGTTTATTAATAGTACCAGATGATTCTTAAGCAAATTAAAATGTGATCATTTTCCTACTTTATTTACTTTTACTATTTACTATTTATTTACTTCACTATTTTATTACTATATACTTCAGTAGTCCATATTCTACTATTAAACATGCAATTAATCCAACAAACTTTTCATAATACTTCATAATATTGGTTCATCCATAAGTTTGAGAGGGGGACATTGAAACTTGTGAGTAAGATAACCTGAATCCAGACACAAGCCTTGGCAGGCAAAGTTCTGTGGGTAGGGCCTACGATCATAGGTTCTCTCCTTTGAAACTTGGGGTAATGGCCAATTTAGTTAGCTGTTCAGCTTTTCTCTTCTTTGTTAGAATTCCATTTTGTAATTATCCCAACCTATAGCAAAATATTTACCTAACCCTTTATATCCTGGAGTTGTAATTTGAGTTTGACTGATGGGGTTGGATATGAAGGGGAAGGGAGGGAGTTTTCACTTCATCTCTTTGGCTCCAATGGGAATGAACTTCAGTCTATCTGGGTTGAAAATTGAGTCTCTGTTAGTGACTTAAGTTCAGAAGAAAGCTCCATATAGAAATTATGACGTTGACAGATTTGTGAGAGATATATACCAAATCTACTTCTTACCCTTACAAATAAGAAAGAGAAAAGGCAAGATAGATATACTTGGAATAAATATTGAAGTAAGTACATGTGCAACAAAGTGTTCTATCCAGATGGTTTAACTTATTAGATCACTCTGTTCATAAGAATTAAATGCAGGGGAACTTCAAAGGGTTCATGGAAAATGTAATTAAAAAAATACATAAACTTTATTTCTCAATACAAGCTCCGTCAAGTTTAAGACACTTTTGGAAGCGATGTTGCCAGACATTTATCCCATCCCTAGAGAGCCAAGAGTCCTGGGAACGTAGCCATGTCAATGTAGTCATTTTTGTATTATTAACGGAAGCAAAATGGGTGCACTTTAGGAAACAGAAGAAGTCATAAGGAAACAAATCAAGGCTATTAGACAGATGCCTAATGATTTCCCATTGAAATTCATAAAAATTGCTCATGTTTGATGCAAGAAATGAGCAGGAGCATTGTCCTGGTGGAAAATATCCTGGGCATTTTTCTGCTGAAGCTTTAGCTAACTTTCTCAAAACACACTCATAATAAACACATGTTATCATTCTTTCGCCCTTCAGAATATCAACAAGCAAAATGCATTGATAACCCCTCCCCCGCAAAAAAAAAATACTGTTGCCATGAACTTTGCTTTTGACCAGTCTGCTTTTGCTTTGACTGGACCACTTCCACTTTTTCGTAGTCATTGCTTTGATTGTGTTTTGCCTTCAGGATTGTACTGGTAAAACCACGTTTCATCTCCTGTCATAACTCTTACAAGAAATGCTTCAAGCCCTGGCTTCCACTTGCTTAAATTTCCATTGAAATCTCTGCTTTTGTCAGCAGCTTACTTGTGGTGCAATGGTTTTAGACTCCACGGAGAAGAAAGTTTGCTCGCCTTTCGTTTTTGCTCACCTTTCATGTCAGTTTTGTGTGAGCTGAACCACTTGAGATGTCTATGGTGTGAACTGTTCTTTCTGCTGGTAATCGTGGGTCCCCTTCAGTTAGGGCATGAACAAGATGATGCTTCTCTTTCTCACAAATTGATGTGGTTAATCTGCTCTTGTGGGTTTCATGTTCCACGGTCTTGTCCCTTTTTAAAATGAGTTATTCATTTGTAAACTGCTCATTTCTTTGGGGCATTATCCCAATATGCTTTTTGTAAAGCATCAATGATTTCATCATTTTTTTTCACCTAAGCTTCACCATAAACATGACGTTTGTTCTGCTTCAATTTTGGCAGAATTCATGGTGCTTTGACGGGGGCTCTTTCTGAACTTATGGCTTATCATTCTTAGCGCCTCAACCTAGATCCTGTTCAGACCTGTTATAACAAGTTAGTATGAATATATTTTAGTATAAAAAGTTGTTGAAATTCATGCATAAATTTTTCATAATACACATCTTTCATTAACATTTTGAAGATTCCTTGTATCCTTTGCACAGATTATACAAAACTTACTACATAGGAATTACGTAATGTAGTAAGTCTTGTATAATCATGAAAATTGAGCTAAAATATATGATTTTTCCAAATAAATGGCTGAAGAAAACCAATCTGCATGCTAAGAAACATTTAGCCATGTCATGACAGGATTTTGTCCTTATAGTTTCAATGATTTTGTCTTAGAAATTAAATATTAAAACTTAGAAGAAATTCACCCTTTACTTACCAGTTAGTGTGGTTATACTGTATTCTCCCCTAATGCCTAATTAGGGTGACTTTTTTGCCTGTGCCTCAGTGGTTTCAGTCTCACCCTTCCAAGTACAATCAAATGGAAAATTTTTTTCCTGAACCTTCCTCTGTAAAGAAAAATGTGGCCTAGAGCAGTTTGGCTGTGGAGTTAACATTCTAAGGCGGCCCAGGCTCACACTTAGTCACCTCAGAAACCACTTTCAAACTGTTATTTTGGACTTAAATGTAGTGATTTAGTTGCAGGAATTTAGAAAAGAGTATGTAATTCTGAGGGCTGTCAAATTATAGCATTTCATAGAATACTTAAAACAAATCGTTATTTACATAAAATGTCTAAAAGTATCTAACAAATATGTTTTAATTTTATTATATTTGAAGCAATATATTGTATAGTTGTATCTTTATGAGTGTGTTCATATGTAATCATGTTGTGAAATTAGAACTTTCACTCTATAATTATTGCAGTTACCTAGTAGTCTTCGGAAACACTAAGTAACAAAAAGCTAAGTAAAAATATTTTATTTGAATAAAGATATTCACATTTAGTATTAAATGTCTGAAAGAATTTTTAAGGAAAACTAGACATATAATCATGGTTTGGATAAGGGAGAGCAAGCACTTTATTGAAACTGAGAGGTCACCCTTTCATGTTCTACAAAGGTGTATATACCAATCACATATGATCCTAGTTTAGGTAGGCTTATAACATTATTCCTATGTAGTATAATTCAAATAGATTTTTTCCAAGGCATTCAGGCAAGATGGGTAACCAGAAACAGAGGCATAGGAAGATATTGAATATTTTGACACACCTACATTCCATTTTCCAGTTGAACCTCTTCTGACACAGTGATTTCCAAGCATTGTATTTTACCTGAATCAGGAAAAAGTACAGTGGAATGTAAATAATGTATACTTATTTAGAAAAACAACGTAAATACTTTATAGACTGTTCAGTAAATAATGTATATACTTAGAAAAACAATATAAATATTTCATGGACTGCTGGGCTACTGTTAAGGTTCAGATTAAACCTCTGGGTTTAGAGATCACTGTGTTTATCAAAACTCAATTTCTTCTACCCAATAGAATTCTGCCAGGTTTGGGATAAATTGCCATATATAAACTATGCATTTATGATACAGTTCAACTATAGTCACTGTATTAACTGTACATTATATTTTCTAGCTGCTGCACACTAAAATCCTATGAACTTCACAGTTTCAGCTATGTTTTACTGTTACAAAACATACAGAAGTGTACTTCTTGTCAAGTCCTTGCTAACCTTGCCAATCTCTTTACAGATTCATGTTATATTCTTGATCTGTTAGGATTACAATCTCAGTTACCTATTTCTAATAATAATGTTTCCTGTTCTCAACCTTTAAGTCCATTATAGAAATTACTTTTATTCCTTTCTCCTAGCAAAAGTGCACCATGCTTTATGCATGTATGTTGGCTAATAAGGCTTTAAAACAATCTTTTCATTTTTGGTTTCAGTTAAATCACAGCTAAAAATGTGCCTCACATTTCTCTCTTTTTCATATTTTGGCAATATAGTACATCATTGCAGTTCCACATTTAATATTCAATATCTATTGTTAAATTCCTTATAAAATGCCAGTAACTGCTCATATGTTCTAATTAATAGGCATAGTGTGAAGGCCATAACCAGCTTCACAGAAGAGAACAATGAGCTCACAGATCACAGCTGCAATCCACCAGAGGTTGGATGTGATCGTTCCCTCCTCAACTGCTGAGTATTTCAAGCAGGAGGAGCAGCTGGCAGGCGAACAGAGCCCATGATGCAGTAACAGTTTGTTGGAGCCATGAAAAACTGTAGATGTCAAATGCATATCAAATAGTTCTCTATACCAACTGGTTAACATTGTTTGGACCAAAAGATACCGAATATAAAAATGGAGATTTCCTAATAAATTACACTAGTGTTTAGAGGGATAAAAGAATAACTTATTGGAATGCTTAGAGTTCAAAGAGTAGTCTTAAGGTATTCGCGAAAAGAAGTTTAAAGACTGGAATATGTGATTTGTTTTGTTAGCATACTAAACAATGATGATGCAAATTGTGTCATAACATTGGCCAGTTATTTGGGGTACAGAAGAACTGTGTTCCAAATTCATGAACACACATGTTCCTGAAGCCAGATGGAAATCAAAGAAATGCGTAATGACGTTGAGCCATCACAAAGGCTATGTGTGTTTATTCTAATCTATACATATTACATGAAGACAATTCACAGTGTATGCTCTTACCAGCATCATCTCTGTGTTCGTGAGTTTAACAGACTTACAGTTGACCTCCTGACAAAGCTTTTTAAATTGCGCCATGAGGTGTGAATTTATAAACATATGAATATATTCTAAGAAATCACTGGATATAAGAGGTGAGAAAAAGAAAGTAAAAAGGACACAGTGATCAGAGATTAAGAATGATGTTATAAGAAAATTTTAAAAACTTAAAACGTGGAAGTATGAAAAAAACTGCAGAAAACAAAACAGTCATTTCAAACGTACAAGATGAACTTACATTTTAATAAATCTCTTGCTTACTGAGTAGAAATACAATAGTTTAAAATTTTTATTTCTATTGTTCAAACTGTAATGCATTTGAAGAGATGCTCTAATTGCTAGAGTCTGATCCAGGGTTTCCCATACACCTGGATCAGATTAGCAAGTTACTAATTCAAGGTAGTCAGTGACAGATCAGGGTCAGAGCCACATCTGGAAACTAGGCCTGCTGGAGGTTTTTTAAACTATATTATCTGCATCTTATTGGCCAAACCTATGCACTTTGCACATTTTTCTAAAACAAGGAAGTCAGTTCTGATGTACTTAAAAGTTGCACATGGCTTTGGAAATTGCAAAATGTTAATACACATGTGATTTCATCTGATTCTCAAAATAACCGTACAAGATAGATAGGTGTTAGCTCCATTTTAGAGCTGATGTAATGTATGTAACCCCAGAGGGATTACATAATTTGTGTAAGGTTTCCGTCTAGAAAAAGATAGTAATGCTACTCAAGCCTAAAGCTGCTTCTTCAAACTAAAAGAATATCTTTGATAAAATTCTAAAAGAAGAAGAAACTGCAGAGGGAGCAGAAGCATAAGTAGAAGAAGGAGGAAGATTGGGGAGAGAGGAAGGGGGCATAGAAGGTGAGAAAGAAGGAGGGAAGAGAGGAAGGAATGAGTAAAAAAAAGAAACCAAACAAAATCCTTAGATCGGAAAGAAAGTTGCGTCTGTCAGCAGTCTGTACCATAAAACTCAGGGCTTAACATTTATTAAACTTTTGGGTATCAAAATAATATGGGAACTAAAGTAAAAATAAAAACATTTTTAACATAAATTTAAGATCTAAGAATGTGTTTCCAAATTATATTCCACTAAATACTGAAGGCCAGAGAAAAAACAAAACTGGAAGTTACACAGTATTTTTAATAATGACCTGAACTCAGAAAAACAATGATTTCATATCTTAAGAAGTTTTTTTACCTGTAATCACAAGCATGCCGATATTTAATTTCACTTTATTCCTTCTAGAACATCCATTTAAATATATTCCTACTGCAAATCAGGCAAGCAATAAACAGGATTAGCTAGTTTTAGTTAAGCAAGACCTATTTAAAATACTCACTGCTTATTTTTAAAACAGATTATTTTCTTTAAATTCTGATAATGGGAGTAAATGGAAATGTTTCCACTACTGATTTTTGCATCAGCAGCAGTAGAAGTTGGCAATGACCACAAACAGATCAGTATCCTTTAGACCCCAAAATGTCTCTGTTGGCACTCCCTGGCCCATTTAGGTGCTGGCTCTATTTGGCAAATTGTTTAGGTTAGCCACATTTGAACCAAATACATTGTGTACAACCCTGAAACGATGCGTGCACACGCGTGTGTGTGGTGTGTGTGTGAAAATCCAGTGTATTGTTCCACATCTACCCAGTTGTATTCTGATTGTTTTCTAGTTTTAACAGCACAGATTTGAAACTGTCTCTGGTTCAATTATTAGAATTTGTTAATTACTTCAATTAAATAAATATTGAGAGCTGCTAATATTTTTATAAGTTTTAAGCAAAATTTCCCAAAGGTTTTTCTTTAAGGAATAGTTAATGGAATCAGAAAATGTTAACAAAATCTTTGCCCATCACTTACTAACTATGCACGTCATGTAAAATAACTGTTTCCCATCCATAAAGTGGATTTACTAAGCATCAGTTGCTCTCTGCACTGTACTGTAATTAATATAAAATGAGATGATATCTGTAGAAACAGTCTCTAAACACACATATATGTCAATATTCGTTACTATTCTGTAGTGTATACATTTGCATGTATATCCACCTGTCAACCAATCAGGTTTTTGCGTATCACTTTATTTGTTTTGTGGAAAGAAGATTTCCTCGTACCCCTTGGCATTAAGAATATCTTTGGTAGTATTTGGCATGCCTGAACCCTCCTGCATCCTTTTTTAAGAAATGGCCTTCCTTTCTGCCTTCAGAGTGAAGAATACTGCTTAAGAATTCTATCACAGCTTTAAATTGCTGTTACTGCTGATGCTAAACTCTTTCGTTTTTGTTTTTCTCTTTTTTTCAGCCTTCTGGCTCTTTTTGCATATGTATTGCCTTTCAAAGATCAAAGGACATAATCAAGTCAGAATAATAGCCATGAATTACCTCTGATACACAATAAGGCGTTGTACACATTTAGGATAGTGTTACCTCCTATCAGAACATGCTTTGCTTCAGGACTTATGGCTTCTAAGTGTTTGCTACCCATGGTCTCTTGCTGCTAGGTGCTCTGGGCCTGCCTCATTAGTCCTGAAGAGAATTTGAGGACAGAGGGAGGGAGACATCTTAAATTCCACATGACTGAAGACTTATATAGCTACACTCATGATTTTAGTGGGAATGTACACGCACATATTGGCACATATCTGTACAGACACACACATATAATAATGTCCATCAGCAAATACTAGCTATAATAACTAACAAATTCATTATTTATGTTCTCCACATGGCTTTGTTTATTTAGGTAATGTTTCCTTAGGAACTATTAGCTTCTACTTTCTAAATTTAGATAAAAATAAATTATAAGTTTGTATTCTTTGAAACATCAATTTAGTTTGTTTAGTATCTAACAAGGATTCTTTAAATTAAATGTTTAGGTATTAAAAGAAAGCACAAGTAAAAAATGATTTTGAAATTCGGTTTTGAAAACAAAAAAACGTGCCGGGCACAGTGGCTCACGCTTGTAATCCCAGCACTTTCAGAGGCCGAGGTGGGTGGGTCATGAGATCAGCAGTTCAAGACCAGCCTGGCCAACACAGTGAAACCCTGTCTCTACTAAAAATACAAAACTTAGCTGGGCATGGTGGCAGGTGCCTATAATCCCAGCTACTCAGGAGGCTGAGGCAGGAGAATCTTGAACCTGGGAGGGAGGTGGAGGTTGCAGTGATGTGATATGGTGCCACTGCACTCCAGCCTGAGCCACACAGCTAGACTCTCTCAAAAACGAAAAAAAAAAAAAAAAAAAAAAAAAAAAAAAAAATTGTTGAGTATCTGAGAGGTCAGTCAAGGAGTCTACCATGAAACTACTAGGGAAGAAAGGAGAGAAAACAAACAGTGAAATGGAATACACTAGATTCCATGATGGGAATACAAATGGACAATGATGGGAAATAAAGGAGACAGGTCAAGTTTATCTGAATGAGTGTCCCCAAAGGCAACTCAAAACATGGTATTTTTGGTTTGAATCATTAAATAAGTGTTGTCCAGGCTACCAAGAGAATGAAGAAGGTTAATTTTGCAAGAGAAAAACAGAAAGCAAAGGTTCTGAAGTGAAACCAAGTACACCTGCCTATCCAGTTATAGAAGTCTCTCTCTTATGCAGGTAGAAAATTGTCATTGTAAGAATTTATTAATGGATATTGAGCCCTTTCGATTTGCCTAACATTCTATATAGCATGTTACATATAGAATGCCACATGCATCTTACAATCACACATGAGTTAGGCCATTTATTAATTCCATTTTACAGGTGACAGAAATGAGGACAGCAATGATAATAACACGCCCAGGATTGCATAAATAGAACATTGCTGAACAAAGACTTGAAGCCATGCAGAGCAAATCCAGAGCCTATACTCTTAACTACTATGCAAGCTAGGAAGATAATTGCAAGTATTTACAATTATTATTACCATTATGCAATCTATTAAATTGGTTAATATTCAAGATTGCTTCCTAGATAATAAATTATCATTCTCTCCACATGAACATTTCAATAATACTTTCAAACATATATGATAAAACACTTTTCTGATTGGAAAAATTTTGCTGAGAATTATCGTGGGCTTATTTTATTGATAAATTACCACCTGAGGAAAGGCAAACACCAAAATCAGAAATGGACATCTTCTTGCATTACTTGCCAAGATAAGTCTTTTTGAGAAAGTCAATTACATTCCCTGTACCTGTGTATGTTTTAAAAACTTTTGTTTTCCTGGGGAGGAATAAAGAATTTGGTTTCAAGAGAGGCTTGTTCAGAGCTATCCTGCTCGGTGGCATTACGTAACTGCACGTTTTTCTTTATTAAATTAGAGATTGCCTCAATGCAGAACACATTATTGATTTATCAGGAGATAGAGAAGCAGTTAGGCCATCAAGGGTATCACTTGGCACATCCCTTTCATGTAATGAAACTTACAGTGAGAAAGTCAAGGATCCAAAAAGAGAAGTCTAGGTGTTGTGGCCAGGGGGGAAAAGACTCGGTTCAAACTGCATGTTAATTGCTGCTGAGTAGGCCATTGAAGTGGTAATACTGCAGAGGCCTTGCCTCTGGCCTTCACATTTGTAGCTCTCAGCCTAGATGTTCACTACCCATCAAGGACATTATTTAGCCAGGCAGGCTGCAGCCTCTGTGCTGGCAACTTCATCTCTAGCAGAACTTTGACAGTTATAGACTCTGAATACTAGTTCAGAGACACCAAAATGTCTTCTTTGTGCCAAACGTTTCTGTATCTTCCTTAATATTGTTTCTCTGAGCATTACTTATTTTGAATATCATTATTATCCTGGAGTTTTTTTTATTTCAGGTCCCCGAATTATCACTTTGCTATGACTGAAAAAATAATAGAACGTTGTCTTTAAGTGTGAAAGTCTCAATTCAGCAGTGAATGCTTTGAAAGCAAAAACAGTAGAAAGTAAAGGCTTCTTGATCATGTTCTATATTCCAAGAATCTGAACACAGGTCACATTTTCCTTTAAATATAATTTCAGAAAAAAAAAAGAACTTCATTTAGCCTTTAATACCTGAATCGACGTAGTTCTCGGAAAGAATCACGGACCATACAGTAATGCTCAGAACAGAGTTTACATCTTGGCCAAAATATGTTAGGTAAATTTTAATGGGGTAAAATCACTAGATAAAAATTCTGTAATGTGATTCTCTAAAATTAAAACTCCTCATATTTGATTATTCAATTAGCTTATTTCTGAGAAAAATAAGTATTAATGTTTTAATATGCTTACTCTAAGTGAACACTCAGAAGCCCAGGAAAGGGAAAAAAAAAAGGACTAATAGATTTTGTTCCCTGTTTCTCACACAGCAGTTTGATGCCAAAATCAAAGCTGGAGTCTATTTCTTATAATTTTTACAGCAGTGTTTTCACATCTGTACATTTCGCTTCGTCTCTTTCCTTTTGAGTAAACCAGTCTCTGATTGCATGAAAGATCTTACAGCATATTAGTAAGAGCACTGATACATGAAATTCCAGGTCCTGTCTTACTCTGGTGCTTATTAGTAATCAAAAATGGCACATCACTACCTTGTAGATAATACAAGTTTCTGTATTTTTTAGGTTGTTTATTTATTATAGACTTTGAAATGTGCTGTGGTTTTGAAATAATATAATTATGTGAAATATTTACATCCTTTTATAGTCCCAGAGTTAGGGCAATGAGGTTTTTCTCTGATTGGCAACCTCTTTTTTCTCTAGGTTTCTGTGTAGACAAAAAGAGGACTGAAGGATGTTAGAGGTCATCATTCTTTACATTTCACACCTGGCCTTAGGGCTCTGCTTAACCTTCTGGCTCATTTCTTGCTCAAGAAATATTTATGTCCTCGTTAAGTAGTGAGAAATTAATAGTATAAAAAAGGCGATACAAAACAACAACAGCAGTCTTCATAAAATCAAACGTTTATTCAGTTGTGTACAATCTTACGGAATCTTCATATACTTTAATGGCTTATGGTAGACATAACAGAATACTAGATTTCATTCGATGTTGGAATGATTAGCAAGTGACTCCATGGAGTGACTTCCCTAAGACATCGCGCCAGGTTCCATGCTGTGCTGCACAGGAATAGTTTTATAAACCAGAGACGACTGACAACCCATAAGATCGTGATACAATGGCCAAATGATGAACATGAAAATACTGTAGATGACTTGACTTCTCAAGGTTTCCTCCAGTGCTAAAGTCCCAAGTTTCCTTCTATAGTCTACAAAATATGCAAAATAGCAAAATAAAAGAATGAATGCCCTAAGGTTATCTCAGTGTTTGAAAACACAACTCATAGATAGCAAAAGACTTTGGGGAATAGATAAAATATAGAGTGGGAAGATGAAAGACTTGGTAAGAACAAAGAAGTAGAAAGAAGGAAAACCATGGCAAGTTTAATCAAAAGGGAAAATGCTAAATATTTAAGTGACAAAAGTGGTTATAGTACAAAACAGAAAATAAACATTTTAACAAGGTTTTCTAAATATCCAAAAATGACAGAAAAGGTGTGGAGAGATGATATGTTTTAACAAATCATAAATATTTTTCACAGTTGTTATTTTCTTTCTAAATTCTTTAGAGAATAATGATATAATTGATGAATAAATGTAACCATCATATCTTAAAAATCTCTATATTATCAATCTACTATTTAGTGAAGAGATTCAAGTACACAATATGTATTTATTCCAAACCAAACATTTAGTCATTTTAGGGTATGAAGGTCTATTAGAGATCATTTAACTCAATCTTTTAACTATGCAAATGAGCAAACATTGGTACAGATAACTTGAAAACTTTATCCAAGAATCCACACACTGGCAGTGGAAGAAATATATCAAGAATAAAAGACTTAAAACCTCTGGCTAAATCTCCTCTTTCGTTCTTTGAGTTCAGTTTCAATACATGGTTTTATTTTTAAGAGCCTTCCTTAATATGTGTGTTTTATAGAATATTAAGTACCTGTCTTAGAGACTAATGGAAGAAAGGCAAAAAACCAAGATAGTCCAGAAGCAACACACACACACACACACACACACACACACACACAAACAAAAAACAGAGAAAGTAATGATCTTTCATAAATTTATCACATAAACAAGGAAAGAAAATGGCTACATGATACAAATCTTGGTGCTTGGCATGTTAATCCAATTTAAAGACTGTCAAGATTTCTGCTTTCTTGAATTCTGTCAAATTTCTTTATTGCTTTCCTCTTTAGACAAAGAGCAGCATAAAACTAGTACATGAAAGCCGTTCCATTGTGGCAGTCCTAATCACCAGATCTATATCCTTCAAATCACAAAAGAATCTCCCTGAAAGAGTCAAAGAAGGGGTCTGAGGTTATATTTGACTTTAGGCACAGGACTCAGTGCGAGTGCTTAATAAATACTTTTTCACGGGTGATTTATGTTGCAGAGAGTTAAGTCAAAAGGAATTTGGGAGTTTTGAAATAAAAGTGTGTTGCAATATAAAGGAAAATATATATTTACTTTTTAAAAAGACATATACAATCTGTCTTACAATATACTCTGCCATGACATTTACATTAACAAAAGAGATTGAATTTTAAAATGAAATATTAATAGGAACAAATTTTTTAAATGGGTAGTTGAGAATTCAAAGTGCAATGCTAAGTTAAATGGATTTGCAAACATTCGTGGTTCTTAAAAACTCTTGGTAGTTTTAAGTGTAGCATGTATTTTATAAAGTATTTAAGTTTTAAACTATAAAAACCAGTGAATCACAAAGCTGTATAGAGTCTATGGGGAATTTCGGTATTATATTTTTATCCATAAGCTCTTGTTCATATTTTCTTTGCCAGCTCAGGAATATATCAAGTCTGTGCCTAACTGGTGAGCTTAGTATCTAATTCACAGCAGGTACTCAATACATGCTAACTTCTCCTCGCTTTTTTTTTTTTTTTAAGTCAATTTCAAGTCAAATTCACACACAGTGAAATGTATTCCATTCATGTGTTGAGTTTGATAAGTTTTGTCAAATGTATGCTGTTTCAAAACCATCACAAGGCTCAAAATTTGGATCGATTCCATCACCCCCACCCAACCACCACAGCTTCCTGACACTCTTTGCAACTTCTCTCCCTCTCCAGCATCCTTCGTCCCAGGCAGGCATGAATTGCTTCTATCTCTATTGCTTTCCCTCTTACAGAATGTCAAATAAAGATAATCGTATTGCCTGCAGTCTTTTGTGTCTGATTTCCTTTACTTAGCACAATGCTTAAGAGATTAATCCATGTAATTTGTTCCTTTTTATTGCTGAATACTAGTCCATTCTATGAATGTACCACAGTTTATTTATCCATTCACCAGTTAACAAGCATTTTAGGTTTCTCCCAGTTTGAGGATATTATGAACACAGCTGTGATGAACATTCATGTATAGGTCTTTGTCTAGACCTGTACAACTTTTAATGCAAGAAATTATGGCTTATAAAATGCTGGATACAGTACAGAAAAACACTGGAGAGAAAACCAAAAGAGCATTTCATATTTCTGTGTGGGGCCAGGTATATTAGCAATGTAGTCAGAGGACACCATTCTAGAATATTCTTACTATTTCCTTTACTTAATTATGTGATGGAAATTGTGAGGGAAATTAGAAAAGTAAAGAGAGTGGCCAGGCCAGTCTTAAATCTTTTAGCCAACTTCTCTATTCACTGTAGCTCTGTCTTCTAATAATTGTGTAATAGCGAATAATGATAACAGCAATATAATCAGGAATAGGAAAATAACTAGCATTAACATAATGCTTAGTATGTGCCAAGAATTAGTCTAAGTTTTTCCCCTACTAAATCAATTCTTTTTTTATCAGCTCTTAGTAATGAATTAGCAATGTTATTATCAGTTTACAGAACTATATCAGTTTATAGGACTAAGACCCAGAGAAGATGAGCGCTTTGGCCAAGTTCACATGCTAGTCAGTTGGGGAAGGGCATTCAGAAATAGGTAGGCTGACTCCAGAATTCAAGTTCTTAAATCCATTCCATACCACTTCAATGACATAACTATTTTATTAACAAATTGAGAACTTTTTAAAGAGTACCATTTTAGAGACACGAACAATTCTCACCATTAGGCAGAGCACAGGAAACAGAATCCAGCTAAGATGTGAAACTGATGCTAGCTTCATCCTGTTGTCTCTATGTATACTCGAAGAAGCTCTATCACGTTTCTCAGGCATGGCTACATGCAAAAACTAAAGCTATAACTCTTTCTATAGAGGAGAAAAATTTATCTAAATGAAATTCAGAATTAAAACTTTCCTAGTTGTCTGAATCAAAATATATTATATGAATACTACTTCCTTTGTTTGTATCCATGTAAAACTCCATATAATATAGCCAAGAAATCAGTTACCACCAGAAAATTATTTTTATATTTAATATTAACAAATAAGTTTATATTTCTTTTCTATTTGCTTAAAAATGCAATGGGAAAATAGCTTAAACTAGGCTTGGAGATTTTTTTGCTTGAACTCAAGAAAAATTGAAATAAGTAAGACTCAATATTATTTTATCAAACACAAAAAGATAATTAGCAATTGATAAAAGAGGAAGCTGGTTTTACAAGAATCAGGAAATTCTCATATAATGAAAAGTGATTCAATTCTATAGATGTTTCTTATAAACAATTCATACTATCTCATCGTTAACATTTTCAATGCAGAATGATAGTTGCCCTTAGTTCATGAAGGAAACTCTCTCTTTAATGTGTTTACAATGGCTGTTATTCGCAGTTCATCAGTTTATTATCTAGATAAGCAAATGAGCTTGGCTGGGCAAAAATTAGAGCATGTCACTACATAAAATCAATACTGACTATTAAAAGTTGTGTGCCTTAAAATGATATGTTGAAGTCCTAGCACTGGAATCAAGGAAGGTGACTTTATTTGGAAATAGATTCTTTACGGATGTCATCAAGTTAGGATGAAGCCATTCAATTGGGCCCTCATACAAAATGACTGCTGTTCCCATTGTATAAAAAGGGGGAAATTTGGGCACACACACAAGAGGTGGAGACACAGAGGGTGAAGACACAGATGCACAGGTCAGATGGCCATGTGAAGACAGAGGCAGGATTCGAAGGGATGCTCATGCATCTAAGGAATCCTGGGGTCTCCAGAAACTGGAAAACAGAAGGAAGTTTCCTCCCTGAGCAGCTTCAGAGGGAGAATGTCCCATCAACATCTTGATGTTGGGCTTCTAGCCTCAGGAACTGCAAAACAATAAATTGCTCTTGTTCTAAGCCCCTCAGTTTGTGGTGCTTTGTTATGACAGCCCTTGGAGAATGATAGAATGACAGATAACATGATGAATATCAAAAATTTTAAAGAAACATTCTAAAATCCCTGCTGCTTCATACTAGTGATCGTCTAAGTGACCATCAACATAGCAAATCATCTAGAGAAGTTCAGCAATGTTGTTATAAATAGTCAATCAAGCAGCAGGGCATCACATAAGAGTCATATTCTTTTGAAGGAAAGGCAAGTATTTTGATTTCTGGATCTCTTATTGGATTTATATTAAGGTCCTTGAATTTCTATGCAAGCATTTTCCAATTTTCTATAACAGGAATTGTCTTGTCTGATCTGTGTTGACATCGTCTGCTCATTCTAAGGCTATACACCACTCGATTGTGTCAACGAAGGTAGAACAAGAGAAGTGGTATACAAGAGAAAATCATTTACTAATGAACAAAGAAGTTGAAGAGGTTGTAAGAGAAAAAAAATTCCCATCAAAATCTTTATTTTGCCCTTTTACTTAAAGAGCTGGAGGAAACAGTAATATCCTGAGGGTTTTCCAATACCTGATGAAAGTAAAGAAGGTGAATATCAAAATTATCCACTAAGGCCCCCGTGCCTGTACTTAAAACACTGTTGGCAGAATTGCTGAATATCTAAAATATTCCATTCAGCCATCACTATATGTGAAAAAAGCAGTCATTGTATTTATGTTCAATATTCTGTGGCTTATTAACTTGGCATCACTCATCTCTACCTTTCCCTCTGCCCAAACTTAGAATCCCAATGGAATAAGCACCTTCAGATTCTAACAATCAATAGCAGGTTTTAAATATACTATAGTAATAAACTTGGAAAGCACATCATCAGATTGGCTAATTCAGGGAGACTATTTTACTTGCAGATGAGCTAGATTCGATTTGTTACCTGCCAAGTGCAGCAGCTCAATACTGGGCTGGTTATTCAAGGATCAGGGGGAAAGCGGTGCTAAAGAGCCGAGCTGTCAACACATTCTCTCACTGCAACATCGTCAGCCTTTCCTGGCTTGAACCCTTTTATCCCAAGTCCATACGCACATCGTTCTTCCATCTGCTAGCATGGCAGGTTGATGTTACAACAAACCAATTCCACCCCATGTATTGATTTACATTCTTGTTTCTCTAGACATCAATCTCAGTTAAATCTCTCCTTCTGCCTTTTTATCTTCAGTTTGGGCTTAGGTCCTTTTATTTGTCATTTTTATGAGAAGAAAAATTTAAAGGACCAGGAAGAGAAATCACTTGAAAATATGTGTCTGAATATGCAAAACACAGCTAGTTTTTAAGTGAACACATTTTTTTTAAGTCGATATAGCTAACGATAAAATGATTTACTTTTTATTCAATGCCTTCATGTAACTTTCCATACGTGGATGGAAGCTCTAAGTGGAGAACAGATTCCACGGTGGAGATGAAACCTGAGCTGACATACTGGAACTACTGGAATCACTGGGTATGCCATTTTCCCCATGCACAATACTCTGCAACAATATAATAACACAGGCACCCACTGACATGAGATTTCTGTAGTACCTGGACTGAAAGCTATAAGAAAGAGGGTAGTAATGACAGTTCCATGATTATTCCCTTTCTGGTCAATTTCAATCAGTTCGTTAATGTGACTTTAATGATGTTTTTTAGTGTTCATTTCTTTTTATTTTTTAACATTATACCAATAGCAGTTCCCTTCAACCACTGTGTTTTTTTAATTAGGATGATTATAATGGAAGATGACTCTCAGTGGAAATGTATGAGACACTCTTGTTATCCATGCACCATTGTCACTATACATTAATTGCTCCAGTCTGTCATGTGAATGAGTATTTAAGGAGATTTGAATCCCTGAACCACCACATTCATTGTAATTCTGTACGCTAAAGATCCTTATGACATTACAGTGATAAAATTGGTAGCATTGCACACATGCCCAGATCGCCTAAATTTAAGCATAAAGCATTTGGATGCATTTTAATTTGTAAATAATTGCTTTTACAATAAATTGATGTGTGCTAAGTTAGAGTTTGGAGTAAACTTTCCAGTTAAACTTTCATGAATACAGCTAAAGAGAGGACTGAATTCTTTGGTTGATTTCTGACTCTCATTTGCAAACCATGCTTCAATTAAGCTCCTGGTATGGGTAGGGAGATATAAGTAATGTCCAGCGATCGCAATTCCCTGCTTCTATGAGAAAGATGTCAAATGCGCTGAACCCATCAAGACAGAGATTTACGTCATTAACTCAACCATAGATTTGAAAGCATTTCGAAAACTGGGTCAGTTTGTCAAAGGTACAAACACGACATGACAGAGCCATTTCTAAAACTGAAGTGCACAATTACAAATCACATCAAAAGTAATCAATGCAGTTCATTATAAAATCTGTTGTTTAGGGAAACTATAGCAAAGTTCAAAGTAAAAGTTATACTTGTCTCTATCTAGGGATGATAAAAAGGTTAGAATGATAAGATGACAACATTATCAAAGAGTTGTAAATATATGACATACTGTGTTGGCATTTTAAAAGTTTTTTTTTTTTTTTTTCCAGCCCAGCACTTTTATCACCATAGCAATGGATTTTAAAAAGACTGTATTAATTAGATGCAAATGGCTGCAAGGAAAACAGAACCTTTTAGTTTTTGAGAACCAGAGCTTAAATCTGATATATTGTAGGGTATGATATGGAAACCATATTGTCAGTCGCAAGTAGTGAATTTGATGTAGTGAATTTCTCAAAGAAAAGTTCATTTGAATCATCTTGATTGCAATTGTTTTGAAGCAACTATAATGCTGCTGGTGCTAAATAGTTGCGATGATAGGACTTCAAGCATTGAAACATACAAATGCAATAAAGATTGAGTGCCAGAAGGACAGAAAATATACAAATGGAAGCAGAGTCAAGTTCCAAATTCACCTTGAATGAATGACTGATTAATTGTGAAGACAATCAAATGAAATCATGCTATAACTATCTTAACCAAGAGTTTAAGCAAGGACCATTTTTAACTTTTAGAACAACTTTAGGTAAGTTGATAATTATTTGCATATGTTAAAGTCTATTGTTTTGGGAATAGCTTGAGTGGCAAGAGCTCAAACTCACCTTGAGCTCTGTGGATAAATGAAGAGAGACACATCAGGATGACTTTGAAGTGTCACTTCTTCCGCTTTTCAGCAGTTTATCAGAGAAAGCAGGTCAGAGTTAGCTTAAGGAAGCAGAGTCTATTGTTAAACCCTTGTCTATGAATGCCTTACCAACAAGGCCTACCCTTCCAGAATACAAAACTTCCATGACTGTATAGTTATATTGAAAACTTCTCTGTTACAGTAGGTAGCAAGTCAGGCATGAGCAGGGCAAAGAGAGCCCCCACCACACCCCCACCAGGAATATCAGGCGACCATTTCAAAGCTGTTTCTCTGAAATGAAAATTGGTCACAGCCAGCACCAGGGAAAGGCAGTCTCCGAATACATAGAAAAAAACCCTGAAACCTCTGATCAGCAGCTTCCCGATAAGATCTCAGGAGTTGGTTGAGTGAGCTCAAGCATGCCCATGAAGAGGCAAAATGGCGGAGTTTAACTGGTGCATGACCTTCTTCTAGGAATGCTAGACTGTTACGGAAGAACGCCTCAAGTGAGCATGCGTACAACTCCAGTAAACACACTGAGCATGTGGCCCCTCCAAGTGCTAAAAGGCCACTGTGCATGCAGAATGTCAACCTATAAGACCCCAAGTCAAAAGTCCAACCACACGAGAACAAAATCATAACAAACAGTCTCTCAGACCACAGTGCAATCAAAGTAGAACTCAGGATTAAGAAACTCACTGAAAACTGCACAACTACATGGAAACCAAACAACCTGCTCCTGAGTGACTATTGGGTAAAATGAAACGAAGCCAGAAATAAAGATGTTCTTTGAAACCAATGAGAAAAAAGAAACAATGTAACAGAATCTCTGGGACACATTTAAAGCAGTGTGTAGAGGAAAATTTATACTACTAAATGCCCACAAGAGAAAGCAGGAAAGATCTAAAATTGACACCCTAACATCACAATTAAAAGAACCAGAGAAGCAAGAGCAAACAAATTCAAAAGCTAGCAGAAGACAAGAAATAACTAAGATCAGAGCAGAACAGAAGGAGATAGAGACACGAAAAGCTCTTCAAAAAATCAATAAATCCAGGAGCTAGTTTTCTGAAAAGATCAACAAAATAGATATACTGCTAGCCAGACTAATAAGAAAGAAAAGAGAGAAGAATCAAATGGAAGCAATAAAAAATGATAAAGGGGATATCACCACTGATCCCACAGAAATACAAATTACCATCAGAGAATACTATAAACACTTCTACACAAATAAACTAGAAAACCTAGAAGAAATGGATAAATTCCTGGACAAATACACCCTCCCAAGACTAAACTAGGAAGAAATCGAATCCCTGAATGAACAATAACAAGTTCTGAAATTGAGGCAGTAATTAATAGTCTACCAACCAAAAGAAGTCTAGGACCAGACGGATTCACAGCCGAACTCTATCAGAGGTACAAAGAGGAGCTGGTACCATTCCTTCTGAAACTATTCCAAAAAATAGAAAAAGAGGAAATCCTCCCTAACTCATTTTATGAGGCTTGCATCATCCTGATACCAAAACCTGGCAGAGACACAACAAAAAAGAAACTTTCAGGCCAATATCCCTGAGGAACACCAATGCAAAAATCCTCAATAAAATAACTGGCACACCAAATCCAGCGGTACATCAAAAAGCTTATCCGCCACGATCAAGTTGGCCTCATCCCACGTATGCAAGGCTGGTTCAACATATGCAAATCAATAAATGTAATCCATCATATAAACAGAACCAACAAAACCCATATGATTATCTCCATAGATGCAGAAAAGGTCTTCAACAAAATTCAACAGCCCTTCATGCTAAAAACTCTCGATAAACTAGGTATTGATGGACTGTATCTCAAAATAATAAGAGATATTTATGACAAATCCACAGCCAATACCACACTGAACAGGCAAAAACTGGAAGCATTCCCTTTGAAAACTGGCACAAGATAAGGATGCCCTCTCTCTTACCACTACTATTAAACATAATATTGGAAGTTCTGGCCAGGGCAATCAGGCAAGAGAAAGAAATAAAGGGTATTCAGTTAGGAAAAGAGGAAGTCAAATTGTCTCTGTTTACAGATGACATAATTGTATATTTAGAAAACCCCATTGTTTCAGCCCAAAATCTCCTTAAGCTGATAAGCTACTTCAGCAAAGTCTCATACAAAATCAATGTGCAAAAAGTACAAACATTCCTATACACCAACAACAGACAAACAGAGAGCCAAACTATGAGTGAACTCCCATACACAATTGCTTCAAAGAGAATAAAATACCTAGGAATAAAACTTACAAAGGATGTGAAGGACCTCTTCAAGGAGAACTACAAACAACTGCTCAAGGAAGTGAGAGAGGACACTAACAAATGGAAAAATATTCCATGCTCATGGTTAGGAAGAATAAATATCATGAAAATGCCCATAGTGCCCAAAGTAATTTACAGATTCAATGCTATCCCCATCAAGCTACCACTGACTTTCTTAAAAGAATTGGAAAAAACTACTTTAAATTTCATATAGAACAAAAAAAGAGCCTACATAGCCAAGACAATCCTAAGCAGAAAGAACAAAACTGGAAGCATCACGCTACCTGACTTCAAACTATATTACAAGGCTACAGTAAGCAAAACAGCATGGTACTGGTACCAAAACAGATATACAGACCAATGGAACAGAACAGAGGCCTCAGAAATAACATCACACATCTACAACCATCTGATCTTTGACAAAACTGACAAAAACAAGAAATGGGGAAAGGATTCCTTATTCAATAAATGGTTTTGGGAAAGCTGGCTAGCCATATGTAGAAAGCTGAAACTTGACCCCTTCCCTACACCTTATACAAAAATTAACTCGAGATGGATTAAAGTCTTAAATGTTAGACCTAAAACCATAAAAACCCTAGAAGAAAACCTAGGCAATACTATTCAGGACATAGGCATGTGCAAAGACTTCATTACTAAAATGACAAAAGCAATGGCAACAAAAGCCAACATTGACAAATGGGATCTAATTAAACAAAAGAACTTCTGAACAGCAAAAGAAACTATCATCAGAGTGAACAGGCAACCTACACAACGGGAGAAAATTTTTGCAAACTATCCACCTGACAAAGGGCTAGTATCCAGAATCTACAAATAACTTAAACAAATTTACAAGAAAAAAACAACCCCATCAAAAAGTGGGTGAAGGATATGGACAGACACTTCTCAAAAGGAGACATTTATGTGGCCAACAAGCATATAAAAAAAAAGCTCTTCATCACTGCTCATTAGAGAAATGCAAATCAAAGCCACAATGAGATACCATCTCACTCCAGTTAGAATAGTGATCATTAAAAAGTCAGAAAACAACAGATGCTGGAGAGGATTTGGAGAAAAAGGAATGCTTTTACACTATTGCTGGGAGTGTAAATTAGTTCAACCACTGTGGAGAACAGTGTGGCAATTCCTCAAGGATCTAGAACTGGAAATACCATTTGACCCAGAGATCCAATTACTGGGTATATATCCAAAGGATTATAAATCATTCTACTATAAACACACATGCAAACGTATGTTTACTGTGGCACTGTTCACAACAGCAAAGACTTGGAACCAGCTCAAATGCCTATTAATGACAGACTGGATAAAGAACATATGGCACACATATACCATGGAATACTATGCAGCCATTAAAAAGGATGAGTTCACATCCCTTGCAGGGACATGGATGAAGCTAGAAACCATCTTTCTCAGCAAACTAACACAAGAACAGAAAACCAAACACTGCATGTTCTCACTCATAGGTGGGAGTTGACCAATGGGAACACATGGACATGGGGAGGGGACATCACACACTGGAGCCTGTTGAGGGGTGGGGGTCTGGGGGAGGGAGAGCATTAGGAGGAAAACCTCATGTAGACGATGGGTTGATGGGTGCAGCAAACCACCATGGCATGTGTATACCTATGTAACAAATCTGCACGTTCTGCACATGTATCTCAGAACTTAAAGTATAACAATAATGATAAAAAAAAGTCCAACCACACACTTGATCTCTCAAGGCACTGCTTGGCCCTCTTCCAAGTGTACTTTACTTCCTTTCTTTCCTGCCCTAAAACTTTTAAATAAACTTTCACTCTTGCTTTGAAACTTACCTCCATCTCTCATTCTGCCTTATGTCCCTTGGTCAAATTCTTTCTTCTGAGGAGGCAAAAACTGAGGTTGCTCTAGACTCATACAGCTTTGCCACTGCTAACATACTTTTGCTCATTGCTCACTTCCACAAAGCAAACTTTGGAGTAGAACCTCTTTCTCCACTGGCCACTGACCACCTGATATGCAAGGTTTAGGCCCAGCCTAACATATTTCTTCATGAAATAACATGGTCTCAAGGAAGTGTGTTTACTTTGCTATACCTCTGCTATTTCCTCAATACCCCTTATTTTACATATTTATCTTGTGTATAGTTTGTGTGTGTGTGTGTGTGTGTGTGTGTGTGTGTGTATTCTCTTTGCTGGGCAAAATTTAACCATTTCTTCATCCTCTGACTCTAGGCTACTGACATATGAAAACATCAATACTTCAATGTAAGTGTAGACACATTTAGTCAAACTCTGCTTAATCGCTTATAGGCTCTTTTCCTCATTGCTTAAAAGTGGATCTAAAATGGCAAGCGTCATGAATTCTCACAATGACACAATAGTAATTTTTGTTTCTGACATTCTCTCTTGTCTAGAGTCCTTAAACCTGAGGGATATTGATCACAAGCTGTTGGAAGTGAAAAACCCATCTGTAATGAGAGAGAATGAGGAGGAAGAGAAAAGACTTTGATGATTCCTGGATTCAGTTTTCTCCAAAGCTAGTTTCTCTCCTTCACTTTCTGTTTGTTATTTAAGCCAAAGAGGTGTGATGAAAATTGAGATATGCAAGAATGCTTGAGATGCGTCCTGCAAGAGCAGTAGAAAATGTCCAAGTCTATGTGCCATGTATGTGTAGGTTGGGAAGAGTGAGGGCCAGAAGAGAAACAGCAGTGGTCCCAGGATCGGAGAGAAATTTGGCACTGAAATGCGGGGAGCAGCACGTGCAAAGGGAGCCACAGGGAAAGGCACACCACATTCAAAGAACCACGTATAATTCATTCAGTGGAACTTAGGCATTGGGAGGCGGGATATACGGGGTAGGAAACAAATGGGTGGAAGATTGCTTACTATGTACCAACACTGCTCTTAGCATATACATATAATATTACGTTCATTTTCTCTAATCATCGTAGCAACACTATGAAACAGGCACCATCACGCTTCTTCTGTTTGGGATATTCCGAGGGGTATGACTTAGTAACTACATAAATAGAGTGAAGACAGATGTGCATCTGCTTTTTAATAAGCTCCACTCTTGTGAGATTTAAATTAACAGAAGTTTACGTAATTTCATTTTTAAAAGCATTATAGAAAGGTTGCATTTGTTTAAACACAAATAACAGCAATTACGATGTGAAAGATGCTTACTCTTGTTGTTTTTCTTCTCCATCCCTCTCTTCCACGCCCACTGCATGGACACCCTGCCTGACAAAATCCTTCCACAGTTAATCAATATATCTAGTTTTTCATCATGGTTAGCTAATAATGTGATTATTCAAAATAAAAATTGCTTTTATAGAATTCTGCATTAAATTTTTAAACATTTTACTCAGGGGAATTATATAATGTCACATATCTGTACATTTCCTTATAATGATTAATATTCTGGATACAAACTTAAAACTTGAAAATAAAAATATTAAAAGTTAAAAATAAATCATTGTTTAGTGGAAACAACTCATTTGGTGAAAGATATTTCTGAAACCTCTGCAGCATGAACTGTCCTTTGGGGGATAAGTGAAGCTTCCTACTAATGTTCATTCTATAGGTGTTTGTGAAACTTATCAAATATTCAAAGTGCAAACGCACACATCTTTGCTCTATCAATATTTATAGCCCGAAAACACATTATTGTTGCAAATATGTCAGGACAATGAAAAATATCCATTTGCGATGGGGATATATAACAAAGGGCAGTTGAGCAATATAATTTATTTCTATCATTTATTGAATGACTCATAAGTAATAAGAAATGAAGCTACAAGTAAGTTATGAAGGTCATCTCCTCTCATGTATGAAAATACATACATTGTTTATGTCATTATCTGCTGTAAAGCATTCTTTCCGTTGAGGATTCTGAAAATTATGAGCCAGATGTCTGGACTCTATACTGTGAAAGTGCCCCAAATTGGCTTTCAACAGGACTTGGCCATATGCAGATTCCTCTGTTTCACAGAAAATACAGACATGGCTTGGACTAAATGACTGTGCCTTTCTTAAAGCTATATTAATGTTATTTGACCGAGCTACAGATGGAGTCAGTCTCTGATATAAAACAGATCAGATCCCAGCAGTTATTATTACGACAGATGATGACATTTTTTTATTACTTATCATTTTGTATATACTTTAAGCATTTAAGAACTTTTAGGCATAATCTTAGGAATACTATATGTGTTCCTTTTAAAAAGATTCTCACAAAAGCATTAATATTCCATTTTAACACTTGAAAAAAACATAGGCTCAGAATGGGTTCTGCTATTCAATCTGCCAAAAGTCCCACAGCTAGGAAGCAGTTTAAATTCCTGGATTTGTCTACGTTCACCTGCATTACGGTTTCTCTAAAGAAGAAGTCATAATAAAAATCACTGACACCTTTTGAATGTTATAAGCATTTTATGTGAATTGTTACATTTAATCCTTTCAAGTAGGTAATTAATAAGCATATTTTACATATGAGATGACCGACGCTTGGGGAAGCTAAGAAATTCCTCATAAGTGGCAAATATAGACTTTGAAATTAGATATCCTTTATTCTAGAGCCTGCGATTGTTAAACAATGCACTGTAGAGAGAGAGAGCAACGTTGTTATCCAGCTCAGGGTTTCTCAACGATTAATGAGCCACAGATCACCTTGGTATATTATTAACATCCAGATTCTTGCCCCGTAGGTTTGGGGTGGGTCCTGAGAATCTGCACTTTCAACACACTCCCAAGTGATGCCAATGACCCAGGTCACTTACTGTTTATCACCTGATGGTTTTTAACACCTATCAATTACTTACAGATGTTTTTCCTTCTAATTTCATTTTCGAGTAAGCTTTTACTTTCCTTTCTCTCTCTCACTCTGTCTCTCTCAATCTCTTTCTGTCTCTCTCTCATTTACCATTTTACACCCTTTCTTCCCTTACACTAACATCTAAATCATCTGAGTGAAAATTTTTCACTTGAACAAACGATATTGAGGAATAAGTGAGTACTTCCATATTTGATTGTATGTAATTGTGATTGTCCACTAATGCAATTTGAGTGGAGAAGGCCCCAGAAGAGGCCCACACACTAATCCTTGCAACCTGTAAATATATCCGCTTCCACGGCAGAGGAGAATTAAGTTTACAGATAAAGTTAAGAATAATTATCAGCTGACTTTGAGATGGGGAGATCCTGGATTATCCAGGTGGGTAAAATACATTCAGGAGGGTCCTTATTAGGGAAAGAGGGAGGAAGAGAGAGAGAACAAGAGGGAGGCAGGGTGGAAGGATCACAGCCTCCTCTTGCTGGCTTTGAAGATGGTGGGAGAGAGATGCAAGCATGAAATGCAGGTGGCTTCCAGAAGCTAGAAAAGGTGAGGTTGTTATTCTTCCCAAGAGCCACCCAGGGAATGTTGCCCTGCTGACATATTGATTTTTGCTAAATTGTATCCATTTCAGACTTCTGAAATCCCTCCAAAATAATAAAATAATAAATTATTCTTGTTAAATGTACTAACTTGTGATAATTTTTATAGAATTAATAGAAAACAAAACTCTTAAGATACTACACAGTGTAGAATTGACCTTAGTGATAGCTATACAATTCGAAGTGTGACTCAGGTCTTCACAAGGCATGCATATCATTTGTATGCAGGGGAAAAAACCCCTTCACAAAGATTCCTATCTAATCATAAATAATAATATTTTCTTAAAATGAGAATTACTACTGTCAACTAGATGATACACTTTCAGTTTTCTCCATCATGTTAACAAAACACAAAATAAATATATTTAAAGTAGGGTAATATTTAAACATATATATTTACAATAGAATATATATATATTTTATGTTCTATTTATATATTGCCTATATAGATATGTATTTAATGGATATCACTGGGTTAAAATCAATATGATATGTCAGCATGACTGCATTCCTTAGGGTGGCTCTTGAGAAGAATCGCAACTTTGACTTTTCCAACTCCAGAAGCCACCTGCATTTCATGCTTGCATCTCTCTCCTAGCATCTTCATAGTCAGCAAGACAAGGCTGTGATCTTTCCACTCTGCCATCCCTCTTACTCTCTCTCTTCTTCCCTCTTTCCCCGATAAGGATTCTCCTGAATACATTAGACCCACTTGGATAATCCAGGTTCTTCTCCCAATCTCAGAGTTAGCTGATTATTATCCTTAACTTTATCTGCAAACTTAATTTTCCTTTGCCAGGTAACCTATATTTATATATAAGGGCTATAGTATAGGGAAAGAAACAAAGAGTGTCTTGTAAACATAAAATCAGATTGAGAGTCAATTGACTCTCAGGAGAGATATGGCTAACACTAAGCTTTCTTGTCTTCGCCACTGAATCGCATATACAGTGCTTGGAAAATTACTGCGTTTTTCTGCCTCATGTACTACGTTTCCTGGAATCCAGGAAGACTCCATCCATCCTTACCCGACATGAGGAATTGGAACAAGGTGAAATGGATATAATAAGGCTTGTACTTAGTAAATGTTGTACAGAATGTTCCTAATCAATTTAGTCGGATATTTACAATCTCTTGTTACCCTTAATTAACAAAATACTATCCCTACATTTCAATTTTGTCATTTTAAATTTTCAAGGGCAAATTTTGTTTCCCTTCTTACCTAATTATTTTATATTTTTGTAGAGATGAGATCTGGCTATGTTGCACAGGTCGGTCTCTAACTTCAGGTCTCATGCAATCCTCCCACCTCACCCTCCCAAAATGCTGGAATTAAAGGTCTGAGCCACCACAGGTGACCCTAATACTTAAATATAAGTTCAAGAGAAGCCTGACTCTCCTCACTTATCTAATGAGTCTGAGTTCAGGACACTGTTTAATGTAACACACGGCCACAGTGCATAACCTCCCTCTTTGTTGTCTTGATTGAGACCTAGGATCTCTTAATGCAACACAGGTTTTTTTTTTTTTCTTTTTTTTAATTCCAGGCAGATGGGTAGATGAGAAGATTCTCACCCTGCCCCTCCACTTCTCTTTCCCTTCTTCCTTTCTTTTCACCCAGATATATTTTACTAGTCAAAGCTTTCCATGACATTTTATTAATTGTAACAAACAGCTTTTTTGTATCTAATTATTGTCCTATTTACATCTATATATCAAATGTTGGAACACTATAGAAAGAGGATACAATACAGAATTTTAACATTTCTAGTTACTTAGCCCTGATAGCATCATAATAATACAAAAACTGAATTTAAAGCACAATATTATGGAGCATTTTATAGCTACTAACCCTTAAAATATCTTTAGTGTGTGTGTTATCATAATAGATATCATGCCACCGGATAGCTTAACTATTATTTAGTGGTGAATGGAATCACATACAAGTCAAACAAGAATAAAAATTGACAGTAGAATGAACGATTATCTTCTCTGAATTAGTTTGAAGTATATACATGCTCTGCTGTTAGTAACTGTCTCTGAACATTTCCCAGTCGTAAGATTTTCTTGACTGATCCCTGACCCTCAATTCAATATCTGTGATTAAATTGACGCTTTTGATCAGTTTCAGGCTTGTGTTCAAGCTAACAATGACTGTGTGTGTCAGTCTCCATGTTTCCAACTTCAAAGTCATTCTCACAACTCAGCTCACAATCATGTCCTGCTTTGCTGTAAACTTGCACAAGACTTAATGCCATTTGATATCAGGCTAAGTGTGTGAAGACTGAATAAAGGCTAGTAAAATTGAGTTTTTTGATGCTATTACAGGATGAAATATTCCAGGTAGTATGGAAGGACAGAAATACACAGCATCACCTATGGATATAGCAACAAAATTTGACTTGTAGCTTCCAACAGAGTTAATGGAAGAGAAATAATAGAAAAGTCAGTAGACAAGAACAGAACTTAATTTTCCTGTGCAGGTACGCAATTATGATGTATATGTGTGTGCTACTTACATATTCCCTTATAGATTGGTAAATAGACTAAAAACCAAAAATACATCTTATTGCATTGATAATATATACTATACAGCTTTTATACTATTTTGCTGAGTCTAAACTTAGGTAAGAAAATATTACCTTGGGGAAAGTAGCTAGATACATAATAGAGTATCTGCAGTACTGATGCCACCTATATCAGGGAAGACAGGGTAGCTGCAGGCGGGCAAGTAAACAAGCTTCCAGCTTAACTTTCCTTGGAGTCTTGTAACATTTGCAAAAATTTCTCCCTGGAAAGACTGACTACTAATCCATATATTTCCACCATTCCTTTCGTAAAGAAAACACATGTTACTTAACAATTATAAAATTAACTAGAATTATAGAAATTTATTTATATTGTCAGACCATCTTAGGCACTTTTGATAATTTATTTACACAAACTTGATATATTTTGAAAAATGGTATGGAAACATATCTGAAGATAAAACATTTTTCTCTTCCACGTCTCTACATCTGCCTATAATTTTACATGAGTTAATAAATTCAGATCTCAAAATTAAGGTGTGAGAATCAAGTTGACCCTTAAAACACACAGGTGTTAGGAACACTAACCTCTGCATAGTCAACAATCCATATGTAACTTTTGACTTCCCCAAAACCTTACAAATGGCCTACCTTGACCAGAAGCCTTACTAATAACATAGGCAGTCGATTAGCATGTATTTTGTATGTTATATGTATTATATATTGTATCCCTGCAGCTAAGTAAGCTTGGGAAAAGAAAATGTGATTAAGTAAATCATAAGGAAGAGAAAATATGTTTACTATTTATTACGTGGAAGTGGATCATCATAAAGGTCTACATCCTTGTCATCTTCATGTTTAGTAGGCTGAGAAAGAAGAGGAGGAGTTGCTCTTGCTGTCTCAGGAGTGCAGAGGCAGAAGTGGACCTGAGTTATTCAAATCCATGTTGTTCAAGGGTCAGCTAAATTGCATTTCTTTAGGTTTAAAAAAATACATATTATTGATAATCAAAGACATCGTCAGCCTTCTACACCTCACCAGGATTGTAAAATGGCTGTATGGAGTTACGTTTCATTGGTGGGGGGTAAAGGGCTCTGTTCTTTAGTTGTTAGTGTGGCCCCTAAAGTCTTCTTGCATGTCACCTTGGGATCCAGGGCTCTGGATATTTCTTCTTTTTCTAACTGGATCTGAGTGTCTGTCCCTCCATTTCTATCTAAAGTCTTGCCTTATTTTCTCCTACCTCTATGAGGAAGCAGAGACAGATCCTGGAAGACATTCCTCTCTCTTGTCTCTTGAAATGCAATAGCTGTCTTTCCATTTCATGGACCTCAAAGATTTTCTTCTGCACTTTTTTTTTAGACCAATTTAGTTTCACTGTCTCACTGGGATTTGGCTTTTACAAAATAGTGATGTCTTAATGAGTTTGGGCTGCTGAAACAGGATACCACAGCCTAGATAGATTAAACAGCAGAGATTTATTTCTCACAGTCAGGAGGCTGGAGGTCTGAGATCAGGATGCCGGCATGGTGGGGTTCCTGATGAAGGCCGTCTTTCTGGTGATATCCTCACATGGCTTTCCTTGGTATATGTATGCAAAGGAAAAGACAGTCTTTTCCTTAAGATAGTCTTCTCTTTCTTTAAAAAAAATAATTTTTTAGTGGAGGTAAAATACACATTTACGGCCAGGTGCAGTGGCTCACGCCTGTAATCCCAGCACTTTGGGAGGCTGAGGCAAATGGATCACCTGAGGTTAGCAGTTTGAGACCAGCCTGGCCAACATGGCAAAACCCCATCTCTACTAAAAATACAAAACTAGCTGGGCATGGTGCTGTGCCCCTGTGATCCCAACTACTAGCGAAGCTGAGGCAGGAGAATCACTTGAACCTGGGAAGCAGAGGTTGCAGTGAGCCGAGATCATGCCACTGCACTTCAGCCAGGGTGACAGAGAGAGACTCCATCACAAAAAAGAAAAACAAAACAAAACAAAACAAAATATATATATACACACATGCACACACACATATATAGACACACACACACACACACACACTTACTCTTACCATCTTTACTGTTTTCAAGTGTACAATTCAGGGTAATAAATCTCCTCCTTTACTGATGGCATGAATTCCATAATGAGGGTTCCAACTTCATAACTGAATCTAACCCTAATTGGCTTCCAAGGGCCTCGTCTCCAAATACCATCACAACGGGGATTAGAGTTTCAACCTGTAAACTTGGAGAGGACACAAACATTCAGTCCACAGAAGAGGCCAAACCTTGACTTTGGTCTGCAACTGCATTCTGCCAAAAAATAAAAAAATAAAATAAAATAAAAAATCCCTGAAGTAATGAAGCCTAAAACCAACTATAATTTGAAGAACACTTGAGAGGATAATACAAAGACCAAAGAAACAAATTTCTATTTTAATAAATTACTCTGTAACCATTTTAGCTTCGTAACATTTTTGAAGCAGATGTCATCTGGATATACATTTAATACAAAATGGGCATGATTACTAGTGAAATTTCAAATTTTAATGCACTCACCAGTCAGCAGAAAGTCCTTCAAAAAATTCAGGATAAAAACTGGAACATTTTGAACACAGAGTCTCCTCCACACCCTTATTCAGGGGTGACAGGATTCTTAACATTATGTGTTCATTTCATACAAAACACCATAGCACGATAGTATGCCCAGTCAACGAGAAACTAAATCAAAATACATAAACTCATATTTTACACAACAACGAAAAACAAGGTTATCAAAGAAGTTGTGTTTTCTATAAAATAAAAACGACACATTTCCCTGACCAAAAACTCAGAAGCATTGATCTATTACTTTGTTGAGATTTGAAAGTCTCATTCTGGCTGTGATTAACACTCTTGCATATAACAAGCAACGCCTTAAAAGGAAAGCCTATTTTCCTTTTTTTCTCCTTTTTCACAACATTGCTTTCTCTTAACTACCACTTAAAATTCAAGTAGGGTTTTTTTATGACAAAGGTCACATTATAAAATAGCACATAAGATGAAAGTAATAGAGTGTAGCCAAAGAAGGGCGTGAAAATGAACACATCAGAAGCCAGTGTTGCTTGGGCGCAGTTTCAGAGGTGTTTATTTTCATTGGCACTTTAAGGTAGGCTGACAGGAACAATCAGTTGCCTCATAGATCACTGACAGAGGCTCAGGAAGACAGATGACAGGCAGAATAGCAAACCCCACAGAAATTAAACAGAGTGCTGGAAGAACAATTAGCATCGTTGGGGATAAAAACGCCAAGGAGGAACACCGCTAATTTTAGGGCACAGAACCAAACCTAAATGACATCTTCATCTCAATGGCTGTTAAGCCCACAAAATGAGTGCAGCAATTCTAACTACGACTCTAACAATGTGTTTTTATAGAATTTCACAGTAGGCAGTCCATGTCTGATCAGTTACAGCCAGATATACTCGGATGTTTCAAGAACTCTCATAAGTTTTATGTGGCAGAGATAATTTAAGACCTCATCTCATTCCCTGACAGGAATACAGCGTGCCAATAAGCAATTGGACTAACTCTTCTTGGTGAGTGGAGTCAGGAAGAGTTCTATTCCCTCTACCTGTAGCCAGGGCTCAACAGCTGGAGAGTGGGATTTGGAGGCTTTAGAAAAGTCCTGGAGGGATTAAACATGAAAAACATTGGGGTTTCGCAACATGGAAGAAGGAACATTTCTGTGAAGAATGTACCGCATCTTGGCACAGAACTCCTCAACCTAAATGAGTTGGGGGTAAAGGGTATCAGGGCCATGATGAGACATGACTTAGATGCTGAAAAGAAGCTTTGTTTTTTATCTTAGACATGCTACCTCACCAAAATTTGAGTGTCTGTCATATTTTTCCAGTTTAAAAAAATTTTTGAAAAAAATCTCAAAGCTGCAGAAAAGTTGAAAGATAATATGATGCAAAACCATATGATTATCAGGCTCACAATGTTTCTACCATAATTCAACTTTGTCATTTATATACAATTAATGAAAACAATAACATTTTGAAGAGTGCATATCTTGTGTATATAAATTTATACAGACGGACTCCACTCAACTCAGTATTTTAAAATATAATTATATTTCCAGATGTTTCAACATATTTTCTTTATGATAATTTGTGCTATTATTTTCTAATCTCATTCCATACTTGAAGTAGAAACAAAAATACATATCTACTGGGAGCCTTAAAAAGAGGGCAGGGTAAACAGTAAAATAGTCTCATAAAAATAATATAAAAATTATACAAAAATTAAATTGACATGCTATAATATGATATAAATATAAAAGTTTTTAAATAAGAGCATTTAATATACTACTGATTATTACAAAAGGAAACAAAAGACATCACTGAACCTCATTTCCTGTAATATAAGAATAATGTAATATTTACATGTTTCAGCTAATAAATATTTTCATAAGAAAATATCTATTTCATTATTCTCTATACTACCTTTTGTGTGTAGATTTTTGCAAAGTGTAACTGGAATGTCCTCATCTCCACATTTCCAGTGATCTACCAGCATGTAATTGAAAGTGCTCAGCTTTTAGCCCCCATCTAAAGCTATAGCATATTCCACTATTTTACACAAATATTTTAATACACGAACATCTTCAAACAATGTTTAACCATATGACATATACTTAGCCATATTGCATGAAAATAAATTACCAGTTAATCATTGGATTAAGTTTGGAAATTCAGCTTCTCTAAAAGAAAAATTCCTGCTTTGCCCAAAGAAGTAATTTGTATAATATTTTAATGATTGCAAATAAATATAATTTTATAGCTTTTAGCATGTGAGCGAAGTTTGAGCATCTTTGCTCAAGCGTCAGATATTCAAATTTTGTGCAAGTAAGAATAGCATGGCCCAAACTCTATCACATTTATATGGAGTAATCTAATTTAAAGGACCTTTTTTTAAACAAAACTTTGATTTGTCCAGATATCTATTCCCAGCATCCTTTAACCTCTTCTTATCAACTCTTATAAAATTCACATCTGAGTAAATTTAAAAAGCTAACCCAGAGAACATCCTGTTACTGCAAGATGTATATATAGAAATGACGCTTTAGGACCTGAGCTGTCACGTGCTTTACTCACATTAATAGGTGCTTGTCACTTAGCAATAAAATAATTTCCCTACCTTGTCACTGAATAAGATAAACAACTTTGTCTTCTAGTTATGATTATCCCAGTTCATGGTTGGAAATGAATAGGTTAGAGGTAGAATAAACATAATCATTCACGCCCATAATTGGAAGTTGATATGGTTTGGGTCTGTGTCCCTATCCAAATCTCATGTTGAATTGTAATTGGCAGTGTTAGAGGTGGGGTGGTTGGGAGGTGATTGGATAATGGGAGGGGTTTCTAATTAGTGCCATCCCCCCTTAGTGCTGTCTTGTGACTGATTCTCGTAAGATCTGGTTGTTTAAAAGTGTGTAGTGCTGGGCAAGGTGTCTCATGGCTGTAATCTCAGCACATTGAGAGGCTTAGGAGGGCAGATTGCCAGAGGTCAAGAATTGGAGACCAGCCTGGCTAACATAGTGAAAACCTGTCTCTACTAAAAGTATAAAAATTAGCCAAGCGTGATGGCGGGCTCCTGTAAGCCCAGCTACTGGGGAGACTGAGGCAAGAGAATCACTTGAACCTGGGAGGTGGAGGTTGCAGTGAGCTGAGGTTGTGCCATTGCACTCCAGCCTGGGAAACAGAGCGAGACTCCCCCTCAAAACACACGCACACACAAATGTGCAGCACCTCCCACTTCACATTCTCTTCCTTCTGCTCCAGCCATGTAGGACATGCTGGCTTCCCCTTCACCTTCCACCATGACTGTCAGTTTCTGGAGGCCTCCTCCAACATGCTTCCTGTACAGCCCGTGGAACTCTGGGTCAATGAAACCTCTTATTTTTATAAATTACCCAATCTCAGGTAGTTGTTTACACCAATGTGAGGACAGACTAATACAGAAGTTCACAAAAGAAAGATGATTTTAAGAGCTCAACCGATATTGGCAGAGGTGAGCACGAGAAGGGGACGTGCAGGATCCTCCATAGAGTAGCCCAGGCAGATGGAATTCTCGGAAGAAAGAGAAACCAGAGAAGCTTTTGCTGAGCGTGGAAGCAAACTGGGAGAATTAGGAAACAAAATTCATTTACAGTGAAGGAGTTTCAACACATATAGATACCTGCTAGATTTTGATCCTGCAGGGACTTAAAGCTAAATAAAAACACTAAGCTCAACGTTTCCCTGGGGGAGAATGTTCAAAGCGGAGGAGACAGATAAGAATAAGAAGAGCATTAGCTGGGCCAGAAAGATAGATGAAACTTGCTCACTCTGACGATTCTTGGGAGAAAAGTCCCATTGGAGGGGAAAGCTTTGTCAAATATACCACTGGTTTCCCACTCAAGGAACATGGGCGGGACTCTGAAGCCTCAGGAGGATGGGGGTGCAGAGCGAGTTTCTACATTCAAAAACACCAAACTGCATCTCACACCGGGGCCAAAAGCTTGTCAATCAAAATTCCAGGAGGGCTACACCCAAGAAACAGAAACAAGCCAAACGCAGACTCACTCTAAACTACAGCCACAGCTCCTTGACCTGGTTCAATGCGGGGTTACATTTAGCTTTAATCACTGTTTCTGCCTAACAGAGCAGAGAATGTTTTCAGGCACAAAGGAAACTTCTCTGATGCTGGAAATGTTCTTTATCTTAATCTGAGGGGCAGTTACATGTGGTAGTATATATACAAATGTTTTCAAGTTAAAGGTTGTGTGTACTTTCCTGCATTACGTTATCTTAGTTAAAAAGTATAATAATAAATCTCAGCACTTTAGGAGCCCAAGGCGGGTGGATCCTGAGGGTGGGAGTTCGAGACCAGCCTGACCAACATGAAGAAACCCTATCTCTACTAAAAATACAAAATTAGCGGGGCATGGTGGTACGTTCCTGTAGTCCCACCTACTCAGCAGGCTGAGGAAGGAGAATCTCTTGAACCCGGGAGGCAGAGGTTGTGGTGAGCCGAGATGGCTCTATTGCACTACAACTGTGTACCAAGAGTGAAACTCCATCTCAAAAAAAAAAAAAAAAAAAAAGTATGATGATAATAGCCATAATTATTAAGCACAAATCTGTCATCCTCAACAAAGCTAAATCTTTGAAAATAACCTATATCTAACCTCACCACCCCTCATCATTTCAACTTCTGCCTCACCTGCTCAGGCCTGAATCCCACGTTCAATAGTCTCTTACTTTCCTTTTTATACAGTTCATGTCTTTTTCTATGCGTAAGTTACAAACTTAGGGCGGTTGTGATGCTCTGCTTTTTATATGAGACATCTCAACTAGTTTATTTCTCCCTAAGTGTCAAAATCTTAAAAGTAGTGTGCCTCAAGATCAATGACCTATAGCAATTAACCCTGGTTAATTGGACAGATTTGTTTACTCGAAATAGATTTTCAAGGCCAGTTTTTTGAAATGCTTCCCTTCTGGAAAAATTGGAGCATTCTTTCCTGTCCTTTTTTTTCTAAATTGTTCATTTGTACTATAATTATCTTAGATTGATTCTGATTCTGATTCCCTCACTCTGCAATCTCATTTCCACATGTTATTTTATAGACTTTGGGAGTATTTCCTTCTCTGCGATTTTTCGGAAGAGTCTTAATGGAATTGCTATTAACCACTCTTTCAATGTTTGGTAGAATTGAGCAATAAAGCCATTGGGTCCTCAGTTTTTCTTTGAGGAAAACTTTTTTTTTTTCTTATCTTGATGTTTGTCAGTTCAGGTTTTTATCTTGGTATTGTTCAATTCAGGTTTTGAGTTTTCTCATAGTTCAGTTGTGGTAGGTGGTATATATCTAGAAATTTACCCATTTCTTCTAGGTTTTCCAGTTTACTGGCATACAGTTGCTCATAATGGTCTCTAATGATCCTTTGAATTGTGGTGTCAGTTGTCATGTCCCCTTTTTCATCTCTGGTCTTATTTGGGCCTTATCTCTTTTATTCTCAGTCTGGTTAAAGATTTATCAATTTTGTTTACCTTTTCAAAAACCTAACTTTCAATTTTACCTTTTGTATTTTTTTGAGTATCAATTTTATTTATGCTCTGATCTTTACTTTTTTCTATTAATTTTGGGTTTCGTTTGCTCTTGCTTTTCTGATTCTTTAGGATTCATCACTCTGTTGTTTATTTGAAGTTTTTCTACCTTTCTGATGTAGGCAGTTATTGCTATAAATTTCCCTCTTTGCACTGCTTTTGCTGTACCCCATAGACTGGGGTATGTTGTGTTTCCATTTTTATTTGTTTTAAGATGTATTTTAATTTTCTTCTTTTATTTGACCTTTGGTCAATGGTCATTCGGGAGCACATTGCTTAATTTCTATATGTTTGTATACTTTCTGAAATTGCTCATTTTTAATGTTAGTTCTATTATGTTGTATTCAGATAAAATACTTGATATGATTTCTGTTTTTCAGAATTTTTGAGAATTGTTTTGTGGACTAACATATGGTCTATCTTTGTGAATTTTCCATGTGCTAAAGAGAAAAAAGTGTATTCTGCAACTGTTGAATGAAATGTTCTGTAAATATCTGTTAAGTGCATTTAGTCTATAGTGCAGATTAAGCTCATTATTTCTTTGTTAATTTTTTATCTGGATGAGCTGTCCAATGCCAAAAGTGGGGTGGCGTGTTGAAGTCTCCAGCTTTAACTGAATTGGAATCTCTCTCTCTCTTAAGGTCTAATAATATTTGCTTTATTTCTCCGAGTACTCCAGTTTTGGGTGCATGGATATTTACAATTGTTATACCCTCTTACTGAACTTATTGCTTTATTATATATAATGACATTCTTTGCCACATGTTAAAATTTTTGTCGTGATCTATTACATCTGATATCAGCATAGCTACTCCAACTCTTTTTCTGTTCCCATTTGCATGATTTTTTTTCTTTATTTTTAGTATATATATATATATATATATATATATATATTTATGGATTGAGATTCATACAGGCACCATTTAGTTGGGTGTTTTTTTTTTTTTTTAAATCCAGTTAGCCATGCTGTGTTTTAGTTGGAAAATTAGTCTATTTAAGTTCAATGTTATTATTATTCATAGGAAAGGACTTACTGTTAATATTGCCATTTTGTTATTTGTTTTCTAGTGGGTTTGTTGGTCCTCTCTTTCTTTTTTCCCTCCTTCCTGTCTACCATTGTATAATAGTGATTTTTGTATGGTAGTATGTTTTAATTTTTTGCTTTTCATCTTTTGTGTATCTGTTACTGGTTTTTATTTTGTGGTTACTATGAGACTTGCAAATAGCATCTTATAACAGATTAGGATGGCAACTTAAGTGTGATTACAGTGAAAATAACAAATACAAATAAAGAGACAGCAAACAAACAAACAAAAAAACCCTCTGCATTTTATCTCCATTCCTGTCCTCATTTTTGACTTTTTGTTCTATTTATATTGTGTTCTACTATTTTTAAAAAAGTTGTTTAGTTATCATTGATAGGTTTGTCTTTTAGTCTTCTTACTAAATCTTTGACTATTTTATACACCAAAATTAGAGTGTTAGAATATTTTGTATTAGTGTACTTGCTATTACTTGTGAATTTTATACCTTCAGAGGATTTCTTGTTTGTTAACATCCTTTTTTTCTGATACTGAAGAATTCACTTCAGCATTTCTTAAAGGACTGGTCTAGTGTTAATGAAAACTTTCAACTTTTTTTGTCTTGGAAAATGTTGCTCCTTTATGTTTGAAGGAAAGCATTGCTTGACATAATATTCTAGGTTGAAAGTTATTGTGTGTGTGTGTTTTTTTGTTTTTGTTTTTCTTTTTGTTTTCTTCCTTCAGCAGTTTGAATATGTTATTTTAATATTTCCTGGACTGTAAAGTTTCTCCTGAGAAGTCTGCTGCTAGATGCATCAGAGCTCCTTTGTATGTTATTTATTTCTTTGTGTTGCCACTTTTAGGATTATTCTTTATCCCCCGCCTTTGAGAGTCTGAATAATATATGCCTTGAGGTAATCTCATTTTGGTTGACCCTACTTAGTGTTCTATGACGTTCTTGTACCTGAATATTCATATGTTTCTCTAGGTTCGGAAAATTATGTTTTTATTTCTTTGAATAAACTTTCTTCTTCAATCTCTATGTTCTCTTTAAGGCCAATAATTCTTAGATTTGCCTTTTTTGAGGCTGTTTTCTATATATGGCAGGCATGCTCATGTTTTAAATTTTTTTATTTTTTCTCTTCTGGTATTTTCATATAGTTTGTCTTCAAGCTAACAAATTCTTTTTATGCTTGATCAATTCTGCTGTTGAACAATGCTGATGCATTTTTCAGTTTGTTGATTGAATTTTTTGCTACAGATTTTCAGCTTGATTTTTAATATTTCAATCTCTACTAAATTTCTCTGATATAATTCTGAATTCCTTATCTGTGTTTTCTTGAAGTTCATTAATAACAAATTCATTAATACACAAGAGGTATAAATGGACCAAAGCTGACAGTTGTGCCAATCACTGAGTATTGGCCAATCAAATGTAGCCAACTGTTTGAAACTTATTCAAATAGATCAAACTCTGAGCTGTAACCAATGCAGCTGTTTGTGTACATCACTTCCATTTTTTGTATGTCACCTTCCTTTTTTGGTCCATAAATCTTTTTCCACCACATGACTGTGCTAGAGTCTCTGAGACTACTCTGGTTCAGAAGGCCACCCAATTTGCAAAGCATTCATTGCTAAATTAAGCTACCTTAAATTTAATTTGGCTAAATGTTTTTCTTTTGTCTTTTTAGCTCTGTCATTCCAGGACTGATTACTGGGGGAGGGGTCCTGTAGACAATGCAAGAATGTATTTTCTACCCACTTCAATGCCTCTTTTTTTGATACTATGTTAAAACCAGGTACTGTAATTGTTCACCTGATTTTGTTTCTTTTGAAGGTAATTTCTTGTTTATATAGTTGTTAAATTTTGTGTTCCTATAGGGGGACAATTGCTGGAGGGTTCCATTTTGCCATCTTCCTTCTAGAATTATTTTCTTACTAAATATTTGCTGCTTTATCATTTCAAAAATTTAGCTTTATTTAGTCAAAAGTTATGCTTTATAGTTGACCTTTGAACAATACAAAGATTAGGGACACTGACCACCTACACAGTCAAAAGTCTATACATAACTTTTGGCTCCCTAAAAAGTTAACTACTAATAGTCTACTGATAACCAGAAGCCTAACCGATAACAGTAAATTAACACAGATTTTGTATATGTATTATATCCTGTATTATTATAATACAGTAAGCTAGTGAAAAGAAAATATTAAGAAAATCATAAGAAAGAGAAAATATATTTCTATTTATTATGAAGAAACAAATCATTATAAAGATATTTATCCTTGTCATCTTCATGTTGAGTAGACTGAGGAAGAGGCCAAGGAGGGAGGGGTTGTTCTGCTGTCTATGGAATGGCAGAGGCAAAAGAGGTATGGGAGGTGAAAGTGAAGGCAAGAGTGGCAGGTACACTCAGTGCAATGTTTATTAAAGAAAATTCTGTGTATATGTAGGGTCACACTATTCAAACCTGTGTTGTTTAGGGGGCAGCTGTAGTTACATAACATATCTGTGAAACTATAGTTTTTACTGGTACAAAATATAGAATAATCTCTCTTTTATTGCTATTTCTTTGTACTTCTAAACTAAAGTATTATATATTATGATATAGGTAGCTGGGTAAGAACCATCTGGAGATTGAAGACGAAGTATTGTTTGGGCTTAATGATGTCCTCCCTTAAGTACCCCAGTATGTGATAATATTTGGTGACGAGATTTTTTTTTGTTTTGTGTTTGTTTTTTATGAGGTGATTAGGTTAAAAGAAAACCACTAGAGTGTGATCTGTAAAATCTGACTGATATCCTTATGGAAGAGAAAAATTGGACACATAAAGCAACATCAGGATGTGCATGAGTAGAGAAAACACCATGTGAGGACACAGTATAAAAGTGGCCATCTGTAAGTCAAAGGGAGAGACCTCAGAAGACATCAAACCTCTTGACACTAACTTTGGACTTCACAGCCCCTAGAACTCTGAGAAAATTAATTTCTGTCGCTAAAGCACCCAGCCTGTGGAATATTAGTTCTAGCAAACTGACACGGGTATCACCATAAAAGTTCATAATAACATAAGGGTATTTGATACATTAAGAATGAATTCACCCAGGATACAAAGTGCATGTCAAAAAAGGTTAACATGTGTAATGCCAGCCCTCAAGTACCCCTTTTTCATTACAATAGCAATAAGTGTGCACTGAGGACAAAAATAACACGTGCTCTGTATTTAAGGTCTCTAGTAAAAGTAAAGTATCCTCACAAAACTTGGGTAGCTAACCAAATTCTTTAGAGCAGTGATTCTAGAAAAGCATTTCTCAAATTAGTTGTTGAAATGTTCTCCAGATCCAGCAAATGCTGCCAGAGGTCTTCAATATCCTCCCGTTTCAATTTTATATACTTAAGTCCAAATAACATGTTATAATAAATTGAATATGCAACTAGGCAAGATAAATTAGTTATCTTCTATTAAGGTGAACATTGAAGAGATTTTCAAAGATGTAATGCACCACCATATTTCTCATTAATTTTTTAGAAATTTATAAATAATTGTATTTATTTCAAAAATAATATATATCTTAAGATTAGTATGATTTTTATTATTACTATTGAGTGAATTGATAGAAGAATATTCTAAACATTCTCAGTGTACAGTAAATCTTGATAGATACAGTCAACATAAACAAAATATCTTTAAAGCATCTCAATTTTTGAAGGAGTAAGGATCTTGAGATTTAAAAAACAATTTTAGAACTGATATTCCTGAAGTTTTTATTTTTCATATTGTATTTCTTCACCTTCACATAAATATAAAGGATAACAAGTTTCATCATTAAAATGTATATTTGCCTAAACCCAGTTATCTCCAAATTATCAAAATGATTCTCTAAAACACAGTTTTCTAAAAATTGAGGCATTTATCCTTCAGAAGCATAATTAACTCAATTAGAGTCAGCACACTGATCAAGCAGCAAAATTGTTATAATTAAGAAATGTAAGTGTCCAAATTAAAAAAAAAAAAAAAAAACACTCTGAAAAATTTCTAGCATCTGCTTTTGAGAGACATCAGGAAATTGGTGGAATTAGGAACTCTAGCCTTCATGCTCCCAGTATTGGCAACCATCCACAGACATGAATATCTTTTTGGAAGCCACAGGGTCTAGTTGAGAGGTTCCAGCACCTCAGTGGGACCAAAAATCCAAGAGTGGATTCATTGGAGAATTTCAGAAAACTGGTTTCACTTAACCTTTGTCACCTCTATCCTAAGATAGCATAGCTCAGTGCTGAGAGAGGTTCCCTCAGCCCACAATTTCTCCCACATTAAAAAGGAAAATCAAAGTGGACAGCTGGCTTCCCAGCCTTGTTGGATGCTTCTTGGGATGCTCACTTCTCAATGTTTCAGGTAGGTCTTGTGGGACCCAAAATGCCAAGAGAAACAGCATGGCTGAATCATCTGGGACAACTAAGAGCAGTGAGAAGGGGAAGGAATGCACAACAACTGCCACACAGTTCTCAACAGCTGGTTGCCAATCCTACCAACGGGCTTGTGGAATCCATCAAGAGGTCCATCTGTGAACCCCACAGGATGTCCTGCCTGAAGATCCCTTTGCCACAGCCAGATGATCTGCTCCCAACCTCTAGTGGGTGGCACCAGGGGCATCCCAGGTGTGAACCATGTGAGCTCCTGAAAACAACACATAGATTTCAACAGCAGGTGTGTATTGTTGTAACCAGCTCAACTCTGTTCATTTGGAAGAAGGCTCACAACCTTGAATACTTCAAGGCACTACCATAATGAAAATAAACAGGAAGCTATCAGCATTAGTCTTGGATTTGTGAGGCTGAGTGAAGGCAAACAATCCTGACTTTGCTCCTAAAAGGGGTCAAGAAAAGTGGGGTGGGTGCATCAATTGTAAAGGTATGAGAGACCCAAGAATGTCTAGCTGGGCTCACTGGTGAAGGTCATTCTCTCATTAAGCCAGTTAGTGAAGACAGAAATATAAGATGTCTCAATAACTGATGCTTCAAATGTAAAGAGAGTAATGTAACAATTTGTGTTCCACCATGGTGTCACCAAAATGACACCATGATGCTACTAAAGGAACAAAATAAAACTGTAAAACTCCAAAGAAATGAGATCTATTAATTGACAAATAATTCAAAATAATAATCTTAAAGAAACTCAGTGAACTACAAAAGAACTCAGACTATTAAATATATTCAGGAAAATACATACTGAATGAGAAAATTCACCAAATGAGAAATACATCAAAGAGATATAAATCATTAAAAGAACTAAACAAAAATTCTGGATCTGAAAAACACAATGTCTGAACTGAAACATGAAAAAGATCTTCAAAACAGACTAAATGAAGCAGAAGAAAAAATCAAACTTTAATACAGATCTTTTGAAACGATTCAGTTAGAAGAAAGCAAAGGAAAAAAGACTGATGAAACAGAAAGCCTACTGGGCTTATGGAACAAAATAAAGTGAACCAATATACACATTATATGTGTCTTGGTAGGAGAAGAGAAAAAGATGTGGAAAGCTTATCTAAATAAATAATGACCCAAAACTGAAATCTGGAGAGGAAAATGAACATTTCAATATATAAAACCTAAAGAACTCCTGATAGATTGAGTATAAAGAGATCTTCACCATGACACATAAGCAATATGTCTAAGTCAAACACAAAGATAATTTTTAAAACATAAAGAGAAAAGTGAATCATCACATGCAAGGCTACCTTCACTATCTGTAGGTTTCCCAGCAGAAACAATGCATGGCAGGAGTCAGTGGGATGATATATTCAATCAGCTGAAAGGAGAAAAAAAGACAAAACAGCAACCAAGAATACTATACCTGGCAAAGCTGCCTTTAAAAAATGAAAATGAGAGACCGGGTGCAGTGGCTCATGCCTGTAATCCCAGCACTTTGGGAGGCCGAGGTGGGTGGATCATGAGGTCAGGAGATTGAGACCATCCTGGCTAACATGGTGAAACCCCGTCTTTACTAAAAAAAAAAAAAATGAATAGAAGAAAAAGAAAAAGAAAAAACTAGCCGGATGTGGTGGTTGGCGCCTGTAGTTCCAGCTACTAGGGAGGCTGAGGCAGGAGAATGGTGTAAATCTGGGAGGCAGAGCTTGCAGTGAGCTGAGATTGCACCGCTGTACTTCAGCCTGGGCGACTGAGCAAGACTCTGTCTTGAAAAAAAAAAAAAAAAATGAAGATGAGATAAAACACTTTCCAAAATAAATGAAAGCTGGAGAAATGCATTACCACTACACCTGCTTTACAAAAAATGCTAAATGGAGTTCTTTAAGTTGAAATAAAATAATGCCAATTAGCAATATGAAAACATAAAGTATGAAACTCACTAGCAAAGGTAAGTATATAGTCAAATTCAGAATGCTCTAATAGTGCAATGGTGGTACATAGTTTTAATTCTAGTATATAAATTATAAGACAAAAGTATAAAAGTAAATATAACAACAATAATTTGTTAATGGATATGCAACATAAAAAGATGTCAACCGTGATACTGATAATGAATAATGAGGTAGAAAAACGTGTAAGTTTGAAGTTTTGTATCCAGTTATCAGCTTAAAATGGTATTATAAGATTTTAGTGTAAGGTGCACAGTAATTATAAATAAAAATATCTTTGGCAGATACACAAAAAATGAAGAAGATTTAAAGAATACCACTATCAAAAAAATTATCACATCACAAAGGAAGCTAGCAAGATGGGAAGAAAAGAGCTAAATAACTACAAAAGCATGAGAAACAATTAACAAAATGGCAGTAGTAACTCTACTATCAATAACTTTAATGTAAATAGACTACATTGTCTAATCAAAATATATAGAATAACTGAAAGGATTAAAAATAAGATCCATATGCTACATATGTGATTCACTTTAGATTTAAGAATATACATAGACTGAAAGTGATGGGTTGGAAAAAGATATTCCGTTGAAATGGTATCCAAAAGCGAACCAGAGTAGTCCCACTTTTCTGACAAAAAAGTTTTAAATCAAAAACTATCATTAAGAGACAAAGTCATTATGTTATGATAGAAAGATCAATTTATCAAGAGGTTATAACAATTGTAAATATATGTGCACCAAACTATAGAGCCCCTAATTATAAAAAGAAAATACTGATAGAACTGAAGGGAGAAATCAAGAGCAGTACAATAGTAGAGGATGACAATACCTTACTTTCAGCAATATATTATTCAGGCGGAAATTCAATAAGGAAACAGCGAACTTGAACAACAGTATAGACCACATGCACCTACTAGACATATTGGAAATATTCTATTTAACATCAGTAGAGTATACATTATTCTCAAGTGTACATGAAAATTATTCAGAATAGATCATACGTTAGGCCAGAAAACAAGTCTAAACACATTTAAGTATATTAAAATCATAAAAAGTTACTTTTTAACTACCAAAGTATGAAACTAGAAATTAATAACAGGAGGAAACAGGAAAAATTACAATTATTTGGTAACCAAGCAATTCACTCAAACAATTGGTCAAAGAAAAATAAAAATATAAATAAAAAATATATTGGAACAAACTAAATAGAAAATACGATATATAATATACTACAATTTATGAGATAAAGCAATAGCAGTTCTAAGAGGGAGGTTTATAAATGCCTACATTAAGAAAAAAGAAAAATCTTAAATTTACTCTTCAAGAAACAAAAAAAAAGAATATCAGATGGAAGAAAATAGTAAACATTAGAGCAGAAATCAATCAAATAGACACTAGAATCAAAATGGAAATAATCAAATAAACTGAGTTTTTTTTAAAAGAGATAAAATTGACAAAATTTTAGTTAGATAAACTTAGAAAAAGAGAAGACTCAAATACGATTATAAATGAACTAAGAGACATTACAACTGATACTACACCAAGTCAAAGGATCACAAGAGAAAAATTTTATGCCAATAAATTGGATAACCTAAAAGAAATGAATAAGTTCCTATAGACATACAACCTATCAAGACTGAACCATGAAGTAATATTAATTGAAACAGATTATTAATGAGTGATGAGATTGACTCAGTAATCAAAAAGATTCCAATAACAACAACAAACTAACATGTGATATCTTCACAGCTGAATTTTACCAAACATTTAAAGTAGAACTAATACCACTTCTTCTCAAACTCTTCCAGAAATTTTAAGCAAGAGGAATATTTTCAAGTTTATTCTATAGGTCAGCATTATCTTAATACCAAAGCCAGACAAGTACCCTACAAAAATAAATGAATAAATGAAAAATTACAGGCCAATATCCTTGATGAACATAGTGTTTTAAAATCCTCAAAAAATACTAAAAATCATATATAATAGAACATTAAAAATGTCACACACCATGATCAAGTAAAATTTATCTCTGAGATGCAAGGATGGTTCAACATATGCAAATCAATAAGTTTGACATACCACATTAACAGAATGAAGGATAAAATCATTTGATCATCTCAATAGATGTAGAAAAAGCATCTGATAGGATTTGAATTTGCTTAATGATTAAAATCTCTCAATAAATTATGTATTGAAGGAATGTACATCAACACTTTGTTGTAAAGGCCTTATGTGATAGGCCCACAGCTAACATCATATTCAATGATGAAAGGCTGAGAGCTTTTTATCTAAGATTAGGAACACAAGAAAGAATGCCCACTCTTGCTGCCTCATAGTATTAAAAGTCCTAACTAGAGCAAATAGGAAATAAACTGAAATAAAGATATGTGTAGGTCAGAAAGGAAAAATTAAAATTGTCCTTGTTAGAAGATGATATAATCTTATGTATGTAGAATACCTTTAAGATGCCACCAAAAATCTATTAGAATAGATATAAAAAAATCTGTAAAGAAACAAAAGAATTCAATAAAGTTGTGGTACACAAAAGCAACATGCAAAAAATAGTTACATTTCTACACACTTAAAGGATCCATCTGAAAAAGAATAAACCAATTTCATTTACAATAGCACCTAAAAGGATAAAATACAGTGGCACCCAAAAGAATACAATAAAATGTATTTAAACAAGGAGGTGAAAGATCTATACACTGACAACTATAAAAATTGATAAAAGTAATTAAAGTAACTTTCTAAATAAATAGAAAAATACCCACATATTAATAGGTTGAAAAATTAATATTGTTAGTATGTTCAGACTAATCAAAGGGAACTACAGATACAATATAATCCCTATCAAATTCAAATGACATTATTTTACAGAAGTAGACAAATAAAATAAAATTCACGTGGAACCACATAAGACTCTGTCTGAATTTCCAAAGCAATCTTCGGAAAGAGAAAAGCTAGAGGAATTATACAAACTGACCTCAAAATATATTACAAAGCTATGCTAATTCAAACAGTTTTGTACTGGCATTAAAATAGGAACATAGAGCAATGAAACAGAAGGAGCCCACACATATCTAGTGAACTCTATCTATCCTCAACAAGAGTGCCAAGAATTCACAACAGGGAAAGGATTGCCTGTTCAGTAAGTGGTGTTGAATAAACTAGATATCAAAATGCAAAAGAAGGAAATTGGACCTTTATTTTACACCGTACACAAAAATCAATGCAAAATGGATTGAAGATTTAAATGTAAACCTAAAACCTTAAAACTCATAGAAAAAATATATAAAGGGAAAAGCTCCTTGATATTGGTCTTGCAATTTTTTCAAATATGACACCAAAAGCACAGGCAACAAAAGCAAAAATAAACAAGTAGGACTTATGTCACACTAGAAAGCTTCTTCACAGCAAAGAAAACAACAGATTGAAGAGAAAACCTATTGAATGAGAGAATACATTGTAGATATTAATACTGGTGAGGGATTAATATGCAAAATATACAAGGAACTCATACAACTGAATAGCAAATAACCCAATTTAAAAATGAACAAAAACAGAATAGTCAGTAATTTTTTTTTCAAAAAAGGCATACAAATGGCCATCAAGTACATAAAAAGATGCTTAACAACTATGCATTAGAGAATGGAAAATCAAACCCACAATAAGATATTGCCTTATAACAGTTAGATGGCTACTATCAAAAAAGACAACAGATAAGTGTCAGTGAGGATTAAAGAAAAGGAAACCCTTGCACACCATTGGTGGGAATGTAAAGTGGTATGGTCATTATGGAAAACAGTACAGAAGATCCTCAAAAAATCGAAAAATGGAACTATGATATAACTCAGCAATCTCATGTCTGATTATCCAAAGGATAATCAGAAGCTCAAGCAGATATCTGCACTCCCATAGCAAGAATCTTCTCAATAGCCAACATAAGGAAACAATTTAACTGTCCATCAATGAATGAATGGGTGAGAAAACATGAAACACACACACACACACACACACACACACACACACACACACACACGAATGGAATATTAGCCTTAAAATGGAAAGTAATTCTGTGATTTGCAACAACATGGATAGACCTGAAGGGCATAATATTAAGTGAAATAATCCAGCCACAGAAAGACAAATACTTACATGTGGAAACTAAAATAGTCAACTCACAGAAGCAAAGAGTAAATTGTGGTTGCTGGGGGCTGACGGAGAAGGAATTGGGAAGTGATGGTTAAACGTTTTAGTCATGCAAGAGAAGCAAGTTCTGAGGATCTTCTATAAAGATCTTCTATAAAGCATAGTGCCAGTAGTAACAATACTGTATTGCATACTCAAAATTTGGTAAGAGGATAGATCTTATGTTAAGTGTTCTAACAACAATAAACCCCTAATAATAATTATTATTATTATATTAATAATAAAATAGCTGAGAGAATATTGTGAGAGATGGACATGCTTATGACCTTGATAGTGGTGATGGTTTCACACTTGTATACTTAACCCAGACTCATTAAGATGTAGCTATGAAATATACACATCTTTTTATATGTCAATCACATCTCAAATGGTAAATAAATAAATTTTTCAATCTACAAACCTAGAAACAAATTTTGGCTTCTAATTCTCTCACAATTATTCAACAAATCACGTTAGCACTAATATCAACACACAACCCAAACTGAAACAGTTTGTTATCTTCACTACTACCACCAGTTTATGCTATCATCTTTTTTCACTAAGACTACTAAGACAGCCTCATTTCTCTTCTCCTTTCTACTGCTAACACCTCACCTCACATTAAATTCTCTCCCAATACAAAAGAGTGACATTTCTAAAACAGAAATGAAATTATTCCTTGGTTTATTCAAAACCATAATAATTTCTAATTATGTACAGAATTTAAAAAATAATTCATCTCATGATATGTAAGAGCTTAATGAGCCAGCTCCTCCTTTGGTAGACTGGTTGCCAAAATATTTTCAATGCTTTAACTCTTCCTTTGCAATAGGTTTTGCAAATCTTCCTAGTAATAAAAGATGGAGTCTGTTTCTTTACCCCATAAAAACTGGGTTGGCCTTATGACTTACCCCAATATAAGGCAGGCAGCAGAACGGACTGTCAGTTTCACACCTAGAATACGAGAAGTCTTGCATGTTTTGCTCTCTGTTGGACACTTACCTCTGTTATAAGCACAAACCTGAGCTATGTACTGCAGGATGAGAAACCACATGGCATAGAAGAGCCATCCCATTGGAGGCCATCCTAAACTGTCCCAAGCTGAGTTACCACCACGTGCCAGTAGATGTGTAACCAAGCCCAGCAGAGACGGATTGAACTAGGCCCAAAGACCCACATAAAATAATAAATGGTGGTTTTTCAGGCAACCAAAATTTTAGAGTAACTTGTACATGGTATCAGGCATGAAACAATGCCTGATACTTGTGTATTTTTCCATGATCATTTCCATCAATTCCAATTTATGTCCTCTTATTTAGTCTTAATGGCTTTCTTTGAAGTCATGCTTATGCTTATTTCAGGAATTTGTGCCTATTCTTTCCTTTGTCTGCGGTGCACTTACATGAGATTTTTCCATGGACTTTTCTCACTTTATTCTGCATTCTATTCATATATAACCACCTCACTGCCCCAGGAATGCCTTCATAATCATTATACTTTCCCCTCGTCATGCTATTTTATTCTATAGCCATTATTTCTACCCAATATACATGGTATAATTTGTTTTCATTTTCTTCACATATCCTTAGTAAATATATCAAGGAAACTGCACATAAAGGAATTATATATTTAGATATTTAACAGCTATATATTGAATATGCAGTATCATTTACTTGAAAAAATAACTCATGTTCTTCTGAAATATTTCCACATAATAATAGCTCAAATAAGAACTATAGAGAAAATTTAGCTGTCACCAAAGACTGCTATGACAGATTGCATAAAAGTATTGTTTTCCTGTCTTTTTTTTTTTTTTTAAGACAGAGTCTCACTTTGTTGCCCAGACAACAGTGCAGTGGCACAATCTAGGCTCATTGCAACCTCCAACTCCCAGGTTCAAGCGATTCTCCTGCCTCACCTCCTGAGTAGCTGGGATTATAGCCGTGTGACACCACACCTGGCTAATTTTTGTATTTTTAGTAGAGACGGGGTTTCGCCATGTTGGCTAGGCTGACCTTGAACTCCTGAACTCAGGAGATTCACCAGCCTTACCCTCCCAAAGTGCTGGGATTACAGGCATGAGCCACCACACCAGGCTATTATCCTCTGTCTTAGTTCACTTCCTGTTGCTTACAACAGAATACCTGAAACCAAGTAACTTATAAGGATAGAAAATTTATTTTTTCTCTTCTGGAGGCTGGGAAGTTCAAAGTCAAGGGGTCGAATCTGATGAGTGTTTTCTTGCTGGTGGAGACTCTCTCCAGAATCCTGAGGTGGTGCAGAGCATCACATGGAGAGGGGGCTGAGTGTGCTCACGTATCAATGTGCTCTCTTCCTCTTCTTATAAAGCCACCAGTTTCCCTCCCATGATAGTCCATTAATCCCCTAACTGATTAATCCACAAATGGGTTAATCCATTCACAAGGGCAGAAGCCTCATTATCCAATCACCTCTTAGAGGACCTACCTCTCAATACTGCCACATTGGAAATTGTTTCCACATGAATTTTGGAAGGGATATTTCACTGTTTTAAAGGAATAATGCAAAGACCCTTCAAATTTGTTGATATCAGTGTTTATGGATAATGAGAGGAAAAATCACATTTCAGAAAATAATTTGAACAAATACATAACCAAATTTTATGATTATTTTAAAACATACTGTTTTAATGCAACTTACAACTTAAAACTACTGATGCCACATAGATAACTTCTCCATTATTAATAAAAATGATGAACAACATGCCATAGTTATTCAATCAACAATTCCCAGAGATCACCTTGACTGTAAGGTCTGAAATAGAAGTGGGATTGCCTTACTTGGATATTAAGCTTTATGGAGCAGCAACTCTTCATTTGCTTCTACTTTATATGAAAAGGACAGTACTACAGACATAAAGCAATACATTTTCAGCAAGCCACCCCAGGAATGTACACTGATAGCCTCATTAAGGCTTGTAGAAGTTGTGATACATTATTTCTGAACACAGCACTCAATGTCTAATGTTTAATTCTTTAAATGCCATGTTTATGACATGACTCAGGATATAGGGCATGGGCACAACTAAAAAGAAATGTGGAGTTTGTGTCTTAGCAAAGTTTAATTCTAGGGTTTTATTTTTCCTTTCAAAAGTGTATAGATGCATCAGAAAGGTTAGCGTAAGTTTTGCCCCGTATTAAAGGTTAAGGAGACAGGAATATGGTTGTTTTCATTTCACTGTGAAGAAAAAGACGAAAATATTTTTAAAGCAAACATATGGATTTAGTTACCTTCTGTTCTAAACCCAATGCCAACACCAAATATAACAAGCAGTAAAGACAAATTTGGCAATTCCCACAGCCCTTTATACAGTGTACTCTTCTAGTGTTTGAAGCACCCAGCATGTTGCAATAATCACAACATATATGTTTAAACAATCTTAACAGTATGAGCTTTGATTCAAGTATTTCACAGTAAAATATACAATGAAATATTCTTGGTAAAATAAATAAGAAACATTAAATATTTAAATAATTTGGTGAACAGTTTTTTTCATGTTACTTTACCAATGCTAGCATATAGAAACTTTGGAAATCCAATGTTTTATTCCCATTAGCTTTTGGTTTTTCTAGGTGATTATTTTTTAACTATTATACTGTTTTTTAATTAGATCAGAATTTTTTTCTGGTTAGCTCTCATTTCTAAAAGCAAATATTACAAGGAAATATTTGGCATCAATTTAATGGTAGATTAAAGATAGCTGCAGTTTCCTGGACACACTTCCTTTTAAGATATAGATCTATCCTACCTTTGTTCCAATCAGAACTGACCTGTGACTGCTTGGCAAATATCACACACTGTAGAAACAATATTACAGTCAGTTCTGCTACCCTTATTGAAGGGAACTGGGAGTTTCCGTCTTGCTCTCTCAGGGTGTCAAGCCACTATGTAAGATGTCTAATCGTCCTGCTAAAGAATCATGTGAATACCAGAAGACAGAGAGGAGCCCAGATAAATACAGTCTTTCAACCATCCCTCAGAGGGCAGGCATGTGGGAAACGTCCCAGGTCCTGCAGACCTGTCTTCAGCTAAATGCCAAGTGACTCCAGTCAACATCACATGAAGCAAAAGATTCAGCCAAACGAACCCAATGGGAATTTCTGATGCAGGAAATTATAAGATATAATAAATGGTTGTTATTCTAATATACTAAACTTTGAGTGGTTTATTATGAAGTTTTGAGTAATAAGAACAATATTTCTTTAGTCTATCCCAGGGGTTGGCAAACTTTTTCTGTAAATGGCATAAGAGTGAATATTTTAGACATTGCAGGCCATATTGTCTCTGTTGCAACTACTCAACTCAGCCGTTGTGGCACAAAAGCAACCACAGCAACGTGTGAATAGTTGTGTGTGGCTTGCTTTAATAACACTTTATTTATAAAAACAGGTGATAAACAGATTTGGCCCTTGCCGTGCTTAACTAACGTCCGGTCTACACAAAACTGTTGTCTAAACCTAAGTTCCGAATGCCTTCAACGAGAACACTAAATCCAAGTAAAATTAGAAACTCAGGAAATTAACAACAATAGTAATTCCAATTTCAACATGAGGCAGTGCATTCACATAGAGTTATGTAAATTAGTGATAATTTTGTTTCTATATATAATTTTTACAGTTTTTTCAAATGTTAGAATTTAAGTGACATCAAGGTGAGATGTACAGGGTACATTTGAAATGTTCTAAGCTGGGTACACATACCAGAAGCACCATACCTACACTAGCTTTATTTTTAACTCTGTGTTATAGATGTTAACTGCAAAGGGCTAAAACGCCTACACTAACAAGTGTAAGCCCCAGCCTAATTTTTCTTGCTCAGCCCTCACATTTCCAGTGTAATCGCTTTGACATTCTTGAACTTCCAATTCCTTTGTTAAGTTTAAAGCCCCAGAATGCACTTTCCCCAGACTTGCTTCTGCTTCTGAAAACTGATCGCTGAAATTTTGCCTTAAACCACACATCATTGTCCTGTTTCTTTGTTTTTGATTTTTTTCTCTTGATCAGCCTGAGTACTTGTAATGCATAAAACCTCTCTTAACTGCCAGAAGGCAGCACGTCTCATCATCAGACTGAAACTCTTGCAAACAGGGAGAAAAGCCTTTCTTTTTCTTTCTCCACTCTGGTGGATTTTACTTCAGGATCCTTTGCCATAACTAATTTTTCAGTATTGTTTCCTCTTCTTTTAAATGTAAGTAAGAACAGACAAATTTATAAGATATTTAGGATGGTTAGATTTTACAATTGATTTTAAGTACTTAACAGTTTGTATGAATCCAATAGATTCCCATTCTCTTTACTGCTTTTGCTCAGTTATAATATATTAAAAACTAATATATTTTGTTCTTATATAAATTTCACATATGGACTGAACTACAAGGAAATTCTTCTGCATCAAATTTTTCTTTTTGATTTTGTGTATTTGTGTTTACTACACAGACTTTTTTAAGTTTTCAATTTATTTATTTATAATATACACAGAAATACTCACTATTTGGGGGATACAGCTCTATGAGTCTTGAGAAATTTATAGAGTTATGAAGCCACTACCAAAATCAAAGTATAAAACAGTATCCTCACCCTAGAAATTCCAGCCTCCCCAACACTAGCTCCTAGCAACTTCTGACATAATTTTTATATCTACAACTTTAAAAATTCTTTTACAGAATATCGTATAAGTTGGATCATGCCAAATACAGCCTTAAAGAAATCTTTTTCTTAATTATGATGATTGTTATTATTTTTTGAGACGGAGTCTCGCTCTGTCGCCCGGACTGGAGTGCAGTGGGGCGATCTCAGCTCACTGCAAGCTCCGCCTCCCGCGTTCACGCCATTCTCCTGCCTCAGCTTTCCGAGTAGCTGGGACTACAGGCACCCGCCACCACGCCAGGCAAATGTTTTGTATTTTTAGTAGAGACGTGGTTTCACTGTGGTCTCCATCTCCTGACCTCATGATTCACTCGCCTTGGCCTACCAAAGTGCCGGGATTACGAGTGTGAGCCATCGTGTCTGGCCTCTTAATTATTTTATTTTAATAGACAATAATTATATATATGTTAATGGGGTACAATGAGATATCATTATACATGTATATATTGTAGGATGACTAAATCAAGCTAATTATTACATACATTATCTCTCACACTTATCATTTCTTTGTGGTGAGAACATTTAAAATCTTTTTCAGTGATTTTAAAATAGACTTTATTATTGATTATAGTCATCATGCTGCAATAGATTACTAAAATTTTTATTCTTCCTCCTGTTTTTCTTTTTTTTTTCTTTGTGAGACAGAGTCACTCTCTTGTCGCCCAGGCTGGAGTGCAATGGCACAATCTCGGCTCACTGCAACCTGTACCTTCTGGGTTGAATCAATGCTCCTGCTTCAGCCTCCTGAGTGACTGGGACTACAGGTGCGGGCCACCATGCCCGGCTAATTTTTGTATTTTTAGTAGAGACGGGGTTTCACCATATTGGCCAGGCTGGTCTCCAACCCCTGACCTAGTGATCTGCTGGCCTCGGCCTCCCGAAGTGCTGGGATTGCAGGCGCGAGTCACCACGCCCGGCCTATTCCTCTTGTTTAATCAACACGTTGCACCCTTGGACTAATATCTCCCCTTCCCTGTCCTCTGTCCCACCTCTGGGAACCACCATTCTACTCTCTACTTCTGTGAGTTGCTATATACAACTTTCTGAGTTTAGCTGTTATTTTTTTCACTTAGCATAACCTTTCAGATCTGCCCATGTTATTTCAGTAGTTCTTTCCTCTGTAGTACTGAATAACGTTCCATTGTATGAAAGTATCACACCTTATTCACCAGTTGAAGAATACTCAGTTCCTAGTTATTACAAAATTATGCATAAAGCATCTATAATCAGCATTCCTCTGGTGAACTGGATTATGCCCTCCTCTCTCAATTCATATGCTGAAGCCCTCACCCCTCATGTGACTGTGTTCAGAGATGGAGGCTTTAAAGAGATAAGGCTGAACCAGGTTATATAGGTGGTTACAGGTTATTTGATTATTTTACTAGTGCTCTTGTAAGGAGAAGAAAAGACACTGGATATTTCTCTGTCTGCCTCACTCTCTCTTTCTCTCTCTCACACAGGCACTCTCTCAGCAAGAGGAGAGACCATCTAGCCAGGAAGAGAGGACTCACTAAAAAAATCAGTCCTGACAGCCTCCAGATCTTGCACTTCTAGCCTCCAGAACTATAAACTAAATAAATAAATAAATTGTTGCTGTTTGAGCTATCCAGTCTGTGGTACTTTGTTATAGCAGCCTGAGAAGACGGATACAATTCTTGTCTCAGTTATTTTGTATTGCTATAAAGGAATAATGGAGGCTAGGTACTTTATTTATTTTTTAAAAGATTTATTTGGCTTACAATTCTGACGGCTAAAAAGTTCAAGATTGGACTTCCGCATCTGGTGAGGGCCTCAGGCTGCTTCCGCTTAGGGTGGCGGAAGGAGAAACGCAGCGCGGTGGCCTGTGCAGATCCGGTGGTGACAGAGGAAGCAAGAGAGAGAGCGCGGGAAGTGCCAGGCCCTTTAAAACAGCCAGCACTCAGGAAATTAGCAGAATGAGAACTGATTCATCCCCAAGAAAGGGCAATAAACTATTCAAGAGGAAGCCACCCCCACAACTCAGACACCTCCCATGAGCCCCCATTTTCAATATTAGGGATCCAATTTCAACATGAAGTTTGGAGGAGACAAACATCCGAACCATAGCAATTGCTAGTTAACATTTTGTGTGAACGTGGGTAGTTTTCTCCTGTATAAAATACCTGTGAGTGGGAATATTGAATGGTTTCTAATGTTTCATAAGAAATTGCCTAACTTTTCCAGTCTGTATCACTTTTTGTTCCCATGAACAATATATAGACCTCTAGGTGCTGCACGTCCTGGGGGTTACTTGTTATAGTTATCTATCTATCTATCCGCATACATCTATCTAGCTGTCTATAATCATCGTCATCTATCTATTGCAGTTTGCCATTCTAATAAATGTACAGTGGTATTTCTTGGTTTTAGCTTTCATTTTTCTTATTTCTAATGACTACTAATGTTGAACATTTTTCATGTATGATTTGCCATTTGTATATTGATTTTAATATTCAAATATTTTGTTCATTTTGGATTACAAAGTTTTCTTTTAACTTTTGCTTTTAAAAAAACATATTCTGAATACAAGCTTTTTTTTTTTTTTTTTTTTTTTTGGCCTTATGTGGGGATTTGCAAATGTGTTCTTCCAGTAAAGTTTGCCTTTTCATTGTCTTTAGCAGTTTTTTTCCTAGAACTAAAGATTTTAATGAATTACATTAAAATTACATATGTAATTTAATGAATTTTAATGAATTACATATGTACACTATATAAATGCTGTTGCTATTGTATCTATAAAATCTGCAAACTGGAGGGCACATTTTCTTCTATATTTTCTTTTAGAAGTTTTATAATATGAGTTCTTACATTGTTCTATAATCACCCTTGAGTTTATTTTTATATACAGTTCAAGGTAGGGGTTGAGATTCACTTAAATATGTTTGCATATGAATGTAAGCAGCTTCAGCAACATTTGGCAAAAAGTCTATCATTTCTCCTTGTAAATGTGTTTGCATCTTGGTAAAAAATTAATGGATATATCTATGACCCTATTTCTGCATCTTCTGTCCAATTGTATTGGTGTATCTGCTTATCCTTTCTTCAATATCACATTGTCTTGCTTCCTGTAGCTTCCAAGTAAGTTTTGTAATCAGGTACTTGAGTCCTCCAGCTGTGTTTGGTTTTTTTTGTTTGTTTGTTTTTTGCTTTTTGTTCTTCTCCAGATCATTTTGACCATTACTGTTCATGGATTTTCTATATAAATTTAAAAAATCATCTTGTAAATTTCTACAAAAAAAGTTTCAGAAAAAAATGATTGAGATGGTTTTTAGCTAATATATTATTATGACAAGAATTGCCACTGATACCTAGTTATCCAACCAAAGAACACAGTATATCTCTCTGTTAGTTCTGATCTTTTAAAATTTCTTCTATTGATGATTTCTAGTTTTTAGGATATAGACTCTGAACTTACTTTGTTAGGTGTGTACTTCTTATTTCATATTGGCAGAGCTACCTAAGTAATATTCATTTCTCCTTCTTATATACTGGCAATGAACATTTATCCAGTGAAATTCTATGGGCCTGAAGATTGCTTTTGGGGGAATATTTAAATTATGAATTTATTTTCCTTAATAGATATAGGGCTACTCAAATAACCTATTTCATTTTGGGTGAGTTGTGGTTTGTGTTTTGGAAGAATTTGCCCACACTTTTCAAGTTGTCCAATTGATGTGTATATAGTTATATTGTTATTCCCTCATTATCTTTTGGATGTCTTCAGGGTCTGTAGTAATAGCCTATTACTGATGATTTTAATTTGTGTCATGCCTCTCTTTTCTATTCATGCTAGAGATATGTTCCACAAATGTTGATATGTTATATTCATATATCTACTTAGTTAAATATAATTTTCTATATCGACCTTGAGACTTTTTTTTTGAGCCATGGTTTCTTTAGAAGTGTGTTATTTTATTTCTAAGCACTTGAAAATTTTCCCACTTTATTTTGATTATTAATTTCTACTTTGATTCCACTGTGATCCAAGAACACAATCCATGTGGTTTCAGTTATTTTAAATTAAATGAGGTTTTTTCACAGGCCTGGATATGGTCTATCTTGGTATATTGTTCATGGCCAATTGAAAAGAGTAAGTATTTTGAGTGAAGCATTTTAAGAATGTTGATTTGGTCCTGTTGATTGATGGTATTGTTGAATTGTTCTGTATTCTTGCTAATTTCCTATCTAGTTCAGTTGATTGTTAGGAAAAAGATGTTTCAATCTCCAACAATAATTGTGCATTTGTCTATTTCTCTTTTCAGTTCTGTCAGTTTTCTCTTTGTAAATTTTATAGTTCTGTTATTTGATGTATACACATTTAAGATTGCGACGTCTATGTGTTGGATTTATATTTTTATTATACAATGTCCGTTTCTATCACTGGTAATTTTCTTTACCCTGAAGCCTACTTTCTCTGATATTATTACAGGTACTCCTCTTTGCTGTTGATTCAGGCTTGAGTGATATATCATTCTCCTTTTTTACTATCCACCTGCTTGTGGACAGCATTTGTTGGAAAATATATTTTAATCAACTGCATATATCTCTTTATTTTAATTGGTATGTTTCAACTACATATAATGCAATTACAGAATCTAATATTGAAGTCTACAATTTATTATTTTTTGTTCTTTTTGTTTGTTTGTTTGTTTCTGTTTTTTTTTTTTTTCTCCTGCTTTCCTGTGGGTTAAGCGAACAATTTTTAAAATTCAATTTAGGTTGTCTATAATGTTTGTTATATACACTTTTTATATCCTTTCTTAGTGGTTGTTTTAGGTATTATATTATATATACTTAACATGACCAGTGACTGATATCATCATTTTACCAACTTAAGTGGAATGTAGAAAATGTGCCTTTCTTTATGTCCTGATACCTTCCTCTTTTACAATCAATTATTTTAAACATTTTCTCTACACAACATTTTAAAATGAATCAGTGTTAAAAATTGTTTTAACCACTAAATTTAAATTAGAAAACTTGAGAGAAGGAAAGAATATCATATATATCCATAGTTTTGCATATTATATTCTTTTTTTCTTCCTCATAGTCAAAGATTTCTTTTTATAGTTTCTCCTCTGTTTAGTAAACTTCCATTAGCCATTCTTTAAAAAAAAAAAAATCAGTCTACTGGTGATAAATTCTCTTAGTTTTCCTTTATATTATAATGCTGAAAAATATTCCTTTTATTTCAAAAAATATTAATGCTGGATAGAAGATTCTGCTTGAACAGTTACTTTCTATTTACACATGAAAAACATGCGGCTTTCTCCTGAGTTCCAAGTCTTCTAATCGAAATTCACTGTCACATAAGCTATCTTTCTTGTAGTGATTTGTCATTTTATTCTCTTTGCTTTTAAGATTTTTTTCTTTCAGAAACTTGACGAAAATACATATTGTGATGAGCGTGTGTGTTTTGTGTGTTTGTGTTTGGAGTGGTTTATGATGGAAGTCACTCTGCGTCTTTAAGCTGTAGGTTTTTGTTTCTTCAAACATTTGTTGAGCCATTATTTTTTCAAGCACTTATTGACTCACCCACTTTGTCCTCCCCTTCCAGGACTCATATTACACAAATGTTAAATCTTTTGTTATAGACTCACAGTAATCTGAAGCTCTATTTCTTTTTTTAATTTTTTGGTCTATTTTCTTTCAGTTGCTCAGATTGGATAATTACTTTAGTTCTGTCTTCCAGTCCACTGAATCTTCACTCTGTTTCCTCTATTTTGCTGTTAAGCTCACCCATTATTTTTCAGTTCTATGATTTCCATTGAAATCTGTTTTATATCTTCTAAATCTTTGTCGATACTTTCTATTGCTTTGTTGGTGCATGCTATTTTTTGTTTAAATTCTTTTGTTTTAATTGCTAGTTGAAGCTCTTTCTGTCAGATAATTCTAGCATTCCATTACCTCAATGTTGGCATTTATTACTTGCCTTTTTCATTCATTTGGAAATCTTTTTTGTTCTTGAAGTGAGTGATCTTCAATCAAAACTTGTCTGGATCTTATTTAAACCTTTTGTTTTAGCTGAGTGCCTCTGACTCCACTTTACCAGAAGAAAGGACATATCTGCAAGGTTCTCCACTCAGCCTCCATTGAAAACAGGATGGGAGAGAGTCTCCTTCTTACTTCTGGGTAGGAGTGGGGGTTCTGCCTCCCTCTAGGCTTCCACAGATATATTTCTGAATGGGAGGAGTAAGAGTTCCTCATTGCTTTTCCCCACTTGGCTTTCACTTACTACCACAGGGGTAAAAGGTATTCTTATGACTGGATGATGCTATCAGGTTGGTGCAAAAGTAATCGTGGGTTTTACCATTAAAAATCATAGGGAAAAGCAAGATTACTTTTGCACCAATTTAATAAAAGTTGTAAATCTCCACAAGACCTCCTCTAATAACATGCCAGTGGGGAAGAGGAGGAACAACTCATTACTGCTGGCAAGTGTGAGAGTCCAAGCTCCCATGTAGTCTCCACTGAAACCTCAGGGGATCTTCGTTTCCATTTGGTGGGTGGTACTCAGCTGCATGCTTGACTTTCTTGTACACCTCGTTGAGGAGCTGGGATACGAGTGTAGGCTTGGCTCCCCACTCAGTGCTACAGGCTCTTGTTAAGTGTGGGCCACAGTATTTATCTGCAGTGTTCATCTGTTCTAGTGCAGGGATCATATAAAAGTTTTCTGTCCAATTAGGAAATCATTTTCCTGGTCCTTTGTCTAGAGAGAAGTCAGCTGTTGTTGGTCTTTTTTTTTAGGTCTATGCCCATTAGCATTTCTAGTGTGATGGCTGTTTCAAAATCTCCAGGCCTGTAATATTTGAAACAAAAAGAAAACCCAGAAAATTCATTTCTGTATCATTTCTTGGCTCTCAAAAACCCTAGCTACCTGTCAGAGTATTCTTCTCCCCACCATTTGGAGTCCTCTTGTAGTTTTTTTACATATAGCATCAGATATTTTACTTGTATTTAATTTGAGAATTAGGGAAAATTATGTCTACTCCATTTTTTCCAGAAGTAGAAGGCAGGAGTGGTTCCTGTTTTTTAATTCATGTATTTAAAGAATGATATTAAATTAAATTGTTGGATTTAGGAGTCCATTTTTAAATCTGGTTTTCTCCTCATTTTAAAATTTCTCTCATTTTCCTTTTATACTTTCTTTTGTGCTAGGGAAATATTTTTGAGTTCCATTGTAATCTATGTTTTACTATGTCTTTGTGTATTTTTATTTTTATTACTCTACTGTTTAGAATGCACATACATAACTTTTTACAGTTCTTATAGTTAAGATTTTCTCAATTTAAATAAGATTTTTGTAGATTTTTGTAGTTGTCGTGATGTATTATGCCTACACTTATTGAAAATGCCTCCAGACAGTGTGATAATTTTTCTTTAAAAAATAGTCTATTAGGTCCACCCACATGTTTACAATTTGTGTTGAAACTTCTTTCTTTAATGCATTTCAATATTTTCCTATGGTAGCATTTCTCTTGGCCTGATGAACTTTTAGCATTTTTGAGCAACGTTTTTTAGTGATAAAGTGTCTTTGTTTCTCTTCATCTTAGAATGTCTTTATTTCTTACTCATTCCTAAAAGATATAGAATTATAAGTAAACAGTTGTTATTGTTGTTGTTTGACTCGCCGTCAACAAACGTTATTCCATTTGTCTTCTGACCACCATGGTTTCTGTGGAGAAATCCTTAGTAACCAACTTCATTGTTCCGCCACATAGAATCTGTCATTTTTCTCTGATCCTTTGCAAGAGTGTTTTATTGATGTTTGGTTTTCACTAGTTTGATTAGGATAGATCTGGACATTTAAAAAATTGATTATGTTTGGGACTGTACAGTTTTTTTGAAGTTTTCAATTTATATTTTCTCATGAAACAGTTTTTCTGCATGAATATCATTTCTTTCTCCCTATGGAATCTCCATTTCCACTTCCTTCTTCATCTTCACCGAGGCTTCCATGTGTGAGGCTCTGAAAAATCTCTCTGCCTCCTTTGCTCTTCTTATAAGGACACTTGTCATTGGATTCAGGGCCCGCTCTAGTCACATATGACTTCATTTCAATATCACTAATTACATCTGCAAGGGCTCTATCTCCAAATCATATCACAACCTGAGAAACTCGTGGTCCACGAATTTGGATAGAACACTATTCAACCCACTACATCTTCTCAAGCTCCTCTTCTTTAACAATGCCTCAACACTTTCCATTTCCAGGAAGGAGAGAAAAAGAGAAAGAGACACACACAGAGAGACACAGTGGAGAGTTTCTATTGGTCATGCTCATTAAGCATCCTGATATTAAGGTTTTGCTATGGTTTGAATGTATCTCTCAAAGTTCATGTGTTGGAAACCATCCCCAGCGCAACAGTGTTGAAAGGTAGGACCTTTAAGAGGTGCTTATGTTGTGAGGGCTCTGCCCTCATGAATGGATTAATGCCATGATCTGAAGTAGGGTGGTTATCTTGAGAGTAGGTTCCTGATAAAAGGAAGAGTTCGCCCACCTTCACTTCTTTTGCAAGTATTCTCATTTACTCTTTGCCTTGCCCCAAGGTATGACATGGCAAGAGGCCTTTGCAGAATGTGGGAACCTTGGCCTTGGACTTCCCAGCCTCCAGAACTGTAAGATATAAATCTCTGTTTTTACAAATTACCTAGTCTCAGGTGTTCTGTCATGGTCTCACAAAATGAATTAAGATATACTACCCTGACAGTCAGAAAATAGGAAAGGGAAACGGACTAGAAAATTCACTGCTGGGTTGTTGTTCTTTTAGATTCTATTACCCTCCTCGGCCTGCCTGGAATAATTTCTTTAAGAGTCATCAGGTTTTACATTTTCTGTTCAGGGATTTTAGTTATAATTAATGGGAGACATAGCATGGTGTGTATTGATTTTATCTTAGCTAGAACCAGAAATCTTCAGTCCATTTATATTTAATATAACTATCCATGTGGCTATATTTAGGTCTACCATATTTTAATATTTTCTTTGTCTTTTTTACTTTTATTCTTCTATTCTCTCTTCCCTGCCTTCTTTATATTTACTTGGATATTTTTGTGTTCTATTTTTATTTATGAATTAGCTTTTTAAAGTTATGTATCTTTACCTATTTTATATTATTTTCATAGTTCCTCTACAGAATATAATGCCTAAATTTTCACATTCTGATTGGTTGCCATAGTGGTCATAAATATACATATATATTATTTATAATACATATATATCCAATATATTACTTATAATATATATATCTACCAGAAAATACTATCATAATATAAATTTTTGCTTTCAACGATTATCTTTTAAATAATTTATCCAGACAGCTGCCATTTTGGTTACTATTTTTTCAGTTCTGAAGATCCAAATTACTTTCTTCCTTTAGTCTAAAGATATTTCTTTAGCATTCCTTTAGGACAGGACTTCTGACAACATATTTTTCCAGTCTTCTTTTATTTATAATGTTTTGATATTGTCTTTATTTCTGAAATTTACTTTTGCTGAATATAGAGATCTAGGTTGACAGCTCTCTTCCTTTAGCACTTTAAAGATGTTCTACTATATTCTGGCCTTTGTAGTTTCTGGTAAGACCTGCTATTTATGTAGTTTTTCTCACATATATAAAATACCATTTTTCTCTACCTACCTTCATGTTTTTTCCCCCCTTTGACTTTTAGAAATGTGGTTATGATGGGTCTTGGTTGGTTTCCTTAAGTTCATGCTGTTTGAGCTTTCACAAGATTTTTGTACCTGTAAATTTATATTTTTCTTCTCAAGTTTTGAAAACGCTACTATTTTGTCAAATATTTTTATTTCCCTATTTCTGTTATCTATCCTTCTAGTGCTTTGATGGAGTATATATTATAACTCTTGATATTAGGCCAGTGTCTCTGTTTCTTTTTGTTTTAAATCTTTTTTTTTTCTCTCTGACCTTCAGGATTTATAAATGTTATTGATTTGTCTTCAGATTCACTTAACCATCCTCTGTCATCTTCATTATGCTATTAAGCCCATGTAATGATTTTATTTTACAGCTGTTCCTTTTCCTTGTCTTAAAATTTTCTTTTGATTCTTTTTTATTTCAATGCTAATAACTCCTTTCTTTCCATTTATATTTAAGTATGTTTATCTTTTTCTTATGGAGGACAGTTATACTCGTTGATGTAAAGACTTTATCTGATCATTTCAATGTCCAGGTCATTTCTACGTTAGTGCTTGTTGATTTTCACTTCGCTTGAGAATTGGCCATATTTTCCTCGTTTCTTGTGAACTTGGTAATTTTGGATTATATCAGTGACATTTTGAATGTTATGTTTAGATTATGAATACTGTTATAATTGAGAGAACGTTTATTTTCTTTATTTTTAAAGAAAATCAACCTTACTGGTTTCAGAGCATGAGGCGGGTTTTGCCTTCTGTAAGTGCTAGCTTCAATCTCAGCTTTTCAGAGCCTTTGCTAGGCTGCAGCAGGTCCATCCCACATATGTAGATGTCATAAACAAGCCCCAGATTAGTTTCCACTCATGCACAAAATTGAGAACTCTTCTTTTCTTGTTGTCTCCCCTCTAAGATATTCTGTGACACTCTCTGGCCCACACAGTTTTGTTTATTCAGTTCCACTAGATTGTATTTTTCTACTTCTCTTGAGTGCACTTGTACCACTGTAACCTGCCTGTGGGGCACATCATAAGGAAAATGAGTATAAAATGGTAAAAATAAAGAGAAAACTCATTCCTTTACAGACTACTTCCTCTGATTTGACTTTCTTCTGTGACCTACATGTTCTTATTTATTTTTTAAACTCTTCAGATAATTGCTTTTTTATACTTTATTTAGTTCTTCATTGTAATCAGTAGGAAAGATAGCCCATAGTGAATATCTCTTGCCATGCTGGAAGAATTGAAAAACCTTGGTATTTTCAATTTCTGATGAGTCAGATGGTTCTGAAGATTTTATTTGTTCCATTAAATACTTTTCTTTTTTTTCAAAATAGCATCACACTTGATGGGAAAATGGCTGAAAAACTAGGAAACTGAATGTTATTAATAAATGCTAGCAAAGTTTCTATTCTAAAGGAAAAAGTTTCTAAGTCAATTGGAATCAAAATTTAGCTTTAATCACCAATACTTCATTTTCTGAAAAGGAATCTTAATATCAAAATAAAAAGACCATACTATTTTCAGAGAAATATATCTCATCTTATTTGATCATAATAATTAAGAAAACCTCGATAATGTGAATGAAAATCCATAAAAGCCAGAGTAAGAAATATATTAAGCAAAACCATAAATATAGTTCTACTTCATATTTTTCCATTTTCTAACATTGGAGATATACACACAACTCATTACAATTCTGAGACTTTTGTTCGCAAGGATTAACATTGTCCTTCTTTAGATTCCACATGCACATAAAAATTAAATCTATGTTCTCATCCATTCTTTTCTTCTAATCCAAACAGAAAGCTGTAGAATGTAGTAAAGGTGTTATTACAAAAACTGAGCATACCATCCAAACAGATTAAAGGAACATATCTATTATTAATCCTGATGTTACCAAGAATATTAAATATTGTTTAACCTGCTACAAATAATTGAACTTGTATAACCACTGTATGTGCAAATGTTAAGAATTAGGCATACTCTTGATTAATGTAGTAAATGGTTTCAGACCCCAAGGCCTTAAAGCAGTGCTATAAATCTGCTTATATATTAAAACAGCCCTTGAAGCCTTAACTTTATATTATTCTTCTAGTTAGTTGTTTAGTACATAGTACATAAACTTAAGTAGCTGTCAATATCTACAATTCAGTTAAACATTGTACTGTTAAAAGGGTTTTGTTAAAAGGAAGCAATTCATCATTTGTATTTAATAATTGGTCAAATTGTATTGAAGTTACAAAGTTTTTCATTTGTTTATATCTACAGGAAATATGACTTTGGCAATTACCATTAACATTTAACATTGTAAAGTGAAAAAATATAGTTCCTAGATGTCAAGAAATCTAATTAAGATGGAAAGGCATATACCAAAGAAATATCACATTACTAAGCCAGGCAGGATATGTTAAATCACCTTGGACAATTAAAATTCTGCTGATTTTCTCATCTATGAAATGAGTTTGACACCACATTTTTAAAGTTTCAAAAGTTAGTGTTCTAGACCTAAGTATTGTACACCAATAAAGGATGCAAGATGAATGATTGTTGGAACATGTCTATAAATGCTTATCAATTTCTAGTTAATAGTAAGTTATTAACATTCAACAAAGTAAAGAGATTATCCCACCTTGAAAATACTTATATGTATTTGAAAGTATAATTATATAATTTATTAATAATTCAGTCATACAATATAATTTTATAATAAACTAAATAAAATTAGAGATTTAATATCACACTACCCTATACTGGCTAAAACACACCTGGGTATTGTAGTATCTATATTTTACTAAATAAAAAAAAAGTAATGGTAAAGCCACTCAAAATATTTCACATTAAAAATGAGCCAAAAAAGTTATTTATGAATGGACACAAATTAGTTCTTCAATTAACCAAAGGCTGTCTTTAAGGAGTTTGAACAAAGGCGTTCTGCAGAATCATAAAGAATATTAACAATGAATGAATAAAAAGAGTTATAGATCTTTTTTTTACAATCTGATATACCATGGAATTGTCCTATCAGATGTTACTCTTTAAAATGTTCTTATGATCAAGCAATTTTAGAAAACATGGAATATCAAACACTCTAAAAAATCTACAGTATACTTGTAAATTTCAATATTTTTTTATTGAGGCTTCATTATGTAGGCATGATTGACTGAATCACGAGTCACTTGGTTGAACTCAATCTGCAACTCAGCCTCCTCTCTTCTGCAGAGGCCAGGCTGATATCACTTAGCTCCAATGTCCTGACCCTCTAACCACATGTTCTTTCTGTCATGGCCAACCCCAGCCTACATCATTTATTTACCATAAATCATGGATCACCTCATTAGCATAATGGCCCAGCAAGTATAACAAAAGCACTCCAATCGCTTGATAAATATAGAAGTTTAGAGGTTACCTCCCAGGAACCTGGGATATATGCCAGCCAAATTCATTATTTCACAAGGGTATACCTCTGAATAATCAAGAAAGCATCCCACGAAGGAGCCTGTATTCAGACACCTGTCCTAGAAAAGGGGAATTTCAACATCAGACTGTAATGGCAACATTCAAGTAATAAATTTTAATGCTCTTCCCCTAAATTTTGCTGCTCTGACCCTGGATAGAGGAAGTGGGGTTGAGGTGGAACAAGAAAGACAAAGAACATTATAGTTTCTTTACCCCTGTGGGTTTCCCTGAGCATTGACTTGCCTGGGAGCTGTGAGAGGAAATTTTTTCATGGAATGATGATTCATATTTTATTACATTGAGATAGGTTGTTAATTTCTGAAAATGAGACTGAGAGTAACTGGGAAGCTTTGCCTTCTGCCCCGTATTTTCTCCAGTGCCAGAGACAAGAAATCCAATACAGTAGGCTTAAAAAAGCATGGTGAGAGGAAGAGCAAATTGATTTTGCCCTTTCTGGTTCAGCTAGTTCAATAATCTATTTGTGAGTGCATTTCAATCCCTTAGGATATTGTAATTTAACTCTCACTGTCCGTGGTCAAACATGCTTTACCACAAGTCTTCCAATAACGTTGTTTTGTTCCACGTTGTTTTGTCATAACGTTGATAAGAAAATTAAAAATAATAATAACAAAAAAATGGCTTCCCAGCCAGAGTCACTGTCTCTGTGGACTCTGCATTTTCTCCTTACATCCTCATGGGTTTCCTCCTAGGATTCTGGTTCTCTACCACATCCCAAAGCTGTGCATGTTTGGTTCACTGGCATGTGGACATTGTCCCACTGTGAATGAGTGTGGGTGAGTGTAAATCACCCTGCTGTGGGATGGTACCCCGGCCTGGGCCCTGGACTGAAGTAAGCAGGTAAATAACTATCTTACTTGTTTTGATTAATCTCTTTTAAATGTATGTATATAGCACACATGTATTTCAATGTTTCATATTAGAAGTATTCTGGTGTTTGTTTGTTTAGAAGTTTGGTAATGTTTTTGTGACCAGGAACTTTAGTTCATATCAATTAACCTATGTGAAAATTGGTTTCTTTATAGTCATTTTGCTTGAAGTCTCAGTTTCCAAAATCCTACCAGCAATGTTGAGTGGGCGCTTACTATACATGCAGTTGGTGGGGACGGCTGTAAGGAAATACAAGATAGTCTCAATTTGTCCTAGACTTTACTGTCCCCTCCAGTCCTGGGATTCTCTCATCAGGTTCACATAGGAGAGCATCACTGTTATCTGGAGTTTAGAGAGTTTTGTCCTCAACTGCCCACTGGAGTTGCTCCAAAAGTGGCAGCAAGGTTCCCACAAGGAAGTGCCCCAAACCTTCCTGGGATGAGGCTAGTTAGAATTCCAGAGAAAGAAGCACTAAACAAGAGGGCGACCAGTGGCACTTCGTACAAAGTGCTGCAGCAATCCTGGAGATGGACAGAGAGAACAAAGGGACGTTCTAGCTAGGAATACCAGCAGCTGGAAGGCCAGGGTGTGGAGTTTGCATCAGGATTTAACGCATTTGACTCAGGACTGGGCCAGTTTCTTTCAGTGTTTGGGGCAACAACCTAGATAGCTTTAACCGTGCCTGGGAATATTCGGGGCCTAGTTTGGGATCCAGCCTGCTGGGAAAACATCAGCTTGCTGGGCCACTCTGTGAATTTTTTTAAAGCACTCTATGATTTTTTTTTTTTTTTTTCCCTCAGGACACAGAAGGAAAGTGACCTTACAGGGCAGAGATTCACAGAATTAGTTACAACCTTCCTTCACTCTATCACTTGACATTGGAGTTCATACTGCTATATTGATATTCTATTGAAACTAAATGTTTAAGTCACATGGCCATGATTAACAGCAAACATTTATACATCACTTACTATGTCAGAATATTTCAATTTTTTTTCTATTTTAACTTATTTAATTCTTTCCACAAGCCTATAAGTTGGGCTCTTTTACTACCAGCATTTTATTGATAAGACAACTAAGACACAGAAAGGTTAAGTAAAATTCCCAATGTTAAACAGCCTGTAAGTCTTCAACTCAAGTATTTATCCAAGTATACTATCTCTAAATTCCATGTAATCCACTACTATTTCACTGCCTGTAATATAATCAAAATCACATTATGAGTGTAAGGCATCTAAAAACTAGTCTGTTTCAGCAGGGCATGGTAGCTCACACCTGTAATCCCAGGACATTGGGAGACCGAGGTGGGCAGATCACTTGAGGTCAGGAGTACAAGACCAGCCTGGCCAACATGGTGAAACCCCATCCCTATTAAAAATACAAAAATTAGCCAGGCATGGTGGCGGGTGGCTGTAGCCCCAGCTGTTCGGGAGGCTGAAGCAGGAGAATTGCTTGAACTTGTTAGGTGGAGGTTGCAGTGAACCTAGATCTGGCCAGTGCCCTCCAGCCTGGGCCACACAGTGAGACTCTGTCTCAAAAACAAACAAACAAACAAACAAACAAACAAACAAACAAACTAGTCTATTTTAAATTCCTTACCATATAGTTGAGGTACAAAATTAAATAGCAAGCTAATGAAGACCAGTACAGTGTAGCAACCCCATTTTTTTTTAACACCCATCTTCTGACTCTTTTTACAATGTCCTTTTGACTGATTATTTTAGAAACTTTTATCTTGCTTTGTTTTAATTCCAGAGAACCTTTCTTCAAATGGAATCTCTTGTGGAATCTGCTGCATAAAACTGAAAAGTCCCACTGAGCTGAAGTGGGAATTCAGAGCTTTGCTTGCTCCCCACCACCTGTTCTTGTCTTGTTTGACATCTCTGTGCTATTTCATGCATCTCTTTTTAGAGTTACATTTCCCTTAGCATCTGTGACACAAGACCCCTCTAATTCTCATTCTACTTCGTAATGTCTTACTTTTTCACCATGTTTAACAGGGGTTGGGGACGAGGAACTGCAAATCTTTGTCTGCCCACAGTTTAAATGGAAATATACGACAAAGTTTCTGGTGACAGTACTGTATAGATAAAAATCTGAGACAAGCAGGTGGTGTTCAACAAGAGACTTGAAAGATAAGAAGCAATTTCACAATGAGAAGGAAATGGATAATGGATGACCTCAGAAGAAGAAGGAAAGCAAGGGTTAATTCAAGTTATGATATTATTGAAATGAAAAAGTGAAGGCAGAAAATGTATCTTTTGAATTAAATCCCATATACCTTTCTTATTAATTAAAATAGTATTTTTGCTTTCTTCACTGTCTTTAACCTAAAGAGTCACAGTGTTCCCAGTGGGATTTGAAGTTACTGTTTAATGAGATAAGCAATCATGGAACCTAATTAACTGATCATTAAGGAAACTAGAGAGATTTAAAAATATACATAATTCTTGGGGCAGAGAGAGAAAGGAGAAACAATTTATTATACCATTCAACTCTTGGAGTCAGTACAGTGTGAAAACTAGAAATAGAATAGAATAACATTTATACACAGCCCTTCTCCAGTATGACTTTCCCTTACTGGGCATGTTTGCAGTGGATGTCATTCAGAATGTAATCAATAGATTAAAATTTTGTAAATGATGGTCAAAGTTTTCTTTTCCCCCCTTTGGATCCCTTCATAGGCAGCTGGCACATAGGAATAATTGGTGACTATGTCCCAAGAAGTCTTTTGTTTTATTTTGTTATTTATTATTTATTTATTTACTCTTCGAGACAGGGTCTTGTTCTGTTGCCCAGGCTGCAGTGCAGTGGAAACATCATGGTTCATTCCAGCCTCAAACTCCTGGGCCCAAACAATCTTCCTGCCTCAGCCTCCCAAGTATCTGGTAGTGCAGACCTGTGCTACCACCCCAAATTTTTATTTTTATTTTTTGTAGAGAGAGGGTCTTGCTGGTTTTCCCAGGCTGGTCAAACTCCTGCCCTTAAGGGATCCTCCCGCGTTGGCCTCCCTAAGTGTTGAGAATATAGGCATGGGCCACCATACCCTGCCAGTATATTTTATTTGAATTTGGTAAAACCAATATGAAAGCATAAAGCTAAAGGAAAGATTCTTTTTCATGATCAAGTAATAACTAACCAGTGAATTGCCGGTTAATTTGAACCAGTTGGTGGTATAAGCAACATGAGACAATAGGACTGGCATTCAAGAATGAAAATAGAGCTATGAATAATCAAATATAATTATGGATGCCCAACTATTAAGCAAACTTAACATCTTATCAAATAGATTTACACATCTCCAGAGTAGTTTATATTATATGGGTGTAGAAATATTAAAATATAGTCACTAGACCTTCAATAACAGTGAAACTCACTTCTATATTACCTAAATATATTATTGTTTACATGGTGTAATAATGCTCTTGGGAATTCTTATCAAATATCTGAATATGAATAAAGTCTCTTAATATAAGGGGCTGTCACAAATTGTAGTGTAATTCCATATGTGTGACTTTATGCCTATTCACATAGAGAACAACACGTGTGTGTATGTGTCAAACATAAGGTGTTTTATTGCCTTTATAAGAGAGCTTCACTACATAATAACTTACTATAAAACAAATATTGTTATTTAAATTATTATTACTAGCAGAAAATTGCCTGTTGTACTGTATTTTATAGAGAAGACAGCACATAAATGCACTAAAGTGCAAAGACATTTTTAAAAAGGCAATAATGAACTTTCAATAATGAAGCCTAGTAATAGCAGTGTAAGAAAGCATCTGAAAGCTGATAAAATATATACTTTAGGACTGTATCTATATGTACAAGGTACGGCACTGTGATCTCAATTGTCAGTATGAATTTTTTGTTTCAATTTATAAAGATCAAAATCACATTTTTGAAGTGAGTTATTATTGCATATCTTCATTTAAGGTCAGGCACAATTTTGAACATGTTAATCAAAGAGAATACTTATTGTCATATCTCACTTCTGACATTTAAGAAAAACTCTTCATGCAAATTAACTATGTGACTAAACTACCAAAAGAGTGTATCAAATACTTAACACAGAAATACAATGAACTTCTCTATATTGACTGAAGTCCTTCATGTGCCTCCTCTCAAGTGCAAATTAGACTCAGATTTCTCCTCTTTGAAGTAGAGCTACCCTTGTACATATGCTACTTAAAGAGTACTTGTATCTATCATGGATCAAAATTAAAGTTTCCCTTTAAAATATTTCCAAGCACAAGATTTTTATATCTTATAGAAAATACCCAATTCAGAAGGGTTGTTGGATTCATCAAGCTATTTTTTCTAACTTATAATTGGCTTTTTAAAAACTTAAAATATCAGTTTATTTTCCCCTAAGATAATTTCCTTCAAATACTCAACTTCCTTATCACATCTGATTTTTAATGATTAACTACCTATTTTCTTCTAATTTGCAGAGTCTCTCTATTTATAATACAAATTGTACTTCATCACACAGGAACCTTAATTGGATATAATTGGGATGAAAGTGTTCTCACTCATGCTTTACGAGTCTCAAAGGCGAAAAATAAATGTGGCAAATCAGCACAAAAACCCACACCTTTCTCTCCACAGTGGTGGAGAGGAAACTCACAGGAAACCCTGGCAGTCAGACGTGGCAACTGCTCACTCTCACTGGAGCTTACATTGCTGGAGTGAGCACTCCAATTCCAAGAGTCTTTGATTTATCTAAGCATCCATTGACAATCATGTACAGCAGAAAACAGCACCTTGTGTATTCAAGAGTGTTTTCCAAAACCTAGTAAATAAAACCAGGATGCCAGGCAAGGTTAGAATGCCACAGAATAAATAGGGGCTGCTTTGTTCTGGTTTAGTAAATTTGTTTAGCTTTACTTATGTCCCATTTCAATGATGTGCTGTTGTTTCAAAAGGGAATAGAACAAGGTATTTGCCCTTGACTTCCAAGGGTAAAAACCCTTGGATTTTACTCTACGTAGAGGATGTATCTTTGATCATGCCATTTTTTTCCGTGTCTTAAATTTATATTATCCTTTAATAAATTAGAGAGCTTCATGCAATTTAAAGAGCACAACGTTACTGCTTAATTCTGTGCAGTCATATTGTGAATTTATTATCTAATTTTGGTATAATATTCATCTTCTATTATGGTCTAATAAGCAGAAGAACAATGAGACTTCATCTCTTGTATTAAATCCTACTTTAATTCTTACCAAGTGGTTTATTTGATCCTAATTATTTTGGCATCAAGTAAACCTGACTATTATTGTTTATCCAGCATAAGCCCGTGAGACACCTGAAAACCTTCATATGACAAAATGATGCAGAAAATTTCATTACATTTCTGTAAAAAGTCATTTTTAGTGTTGCAGGTCAGGTTCCCTGGGAAACAGACTCGAGCTGGAGATTTGTGTGCTAGAAGTTTATTAAGGACTGCTCTCAGGATCAAGCCCTTAGAGAAAGAAAAGAAAGCAGGATTGAGGAGGCAGAAATTAGGTTGCTGCACAGTCACCACAAAAGCCTAAGTCGGTCCTTTAGGTAGTTGTAGAGCTGGTATGGTCTACCAAATTTGCCCTATGTAAGGCGTGGTATCTGGATCTTTATACCTCATGACATCCAACCATGTGAGCATGAGACCACAGATAAGGCAGGAGAAGCAAATCTCTTCAGCAAAGGGCAATCAATCACCAGGAGTGACAACACTGTGGCACCAGAGTTAACGCTCCCAGGATCCGGAGAAATGTGTGCTTTCCCTCTGAAAGGTGGTGCGGGATATTGGAGTTGCAGCCTGTGGTATCCATTACTCACACGTTAATATATCTTGATTCAGCACTATCCTTTTTTTCCTTGAATGTTTGAAATTAAGAGCTTGGTACATATTTGACCATTGGAAATCCAAATACTCCCTCTTCGCTATCACAGAAATGTTGGTGCCTTGATAGCACCAAGATATATAATTCATCAAAATAGTACAAACAGTTCCTTTCCTTTTTTGTATCCTTGATTCTTGTCCCACATCTCATGTATACACTTTGTTAGCCGCAGATTTTTGAGCAGCAACTGAAGAAGTGTTCAGCTAGTCCTGTGTCTCCTGTTATAGGAAGAAGTGTGTTTCCTCAAAGTCAGAGTAGATATAGCCAAGTAAATTGTGGGTAGCTACTAAAGTGCTGGCAGCAGCAGTATGATGCATAAAAGCACATGCTGGCACTCCTTTTTGATAAACTAGTACATACAATTATTTTTTTTCTTTCCATTATAAATACAACTATTTTGGCAGATACAGCAGTGAGACTTGATCAATTTTCATGGATAAATAACAGTTATGAATAATAGCATAAAACAAACAGAACACAGGCTTATATCATTTGCAAACTCAATAACTGAATTTTGAAAAGTTTAAAATTGACTGTATAATGAAATATTGAAAAAGAGTTGGGAATAAGAGAGAAGCACTATGCATTAGATAGTTGTATCCTCTGAAATGTTCTTGCTTATTGGATCATCCTTGGGCACTTTTCCTGAGAAAGGCTCAGACAAAACTGTAAATAGAGGCAGGTTGGGGATCAATGGCCAGAATCTAGGGCCCTGAATATTGAGTCAGAGGTATGGAATCTATCACAGTTTCAATCAAACCATGAAATGTTTAGAAATGGCCAATAAAATCCCAAGCAAAAAATCACTACATTTCTAACATCTAAAATTGAATAAGTGAACAGAACATGGTGATCAAATATGGAACACAAGATTCTGAAACAACAAATCTGACTGGAAGAATAATAAATGGTGCTCTTAAACAGCAGGTGTTATAAAGGCTGTGAAAATATGACTGCAAGTCATACAATTCTTAGCACCTAAAATGTTCAAGCACTGAGCTATATCAAATTTTTCAGGATCTGTCCTCAAATAATATGTAGAGGCATGTAAGTTGACACATAGAAAGAAAGAAGGAAGTAAGGAAGGAAGGAAGGAAATAAGGAAGGAAGGAAGGAAGGAAGGAAGGAAAGAAGGAAGGAGGGAAAGAAAGAAAGAAAGAAAGAAAGAAAGAAAGAAAGAAAGAAAGAAAAGAAAGAAGAAAGAAAGAAAGAAAGAAAGAAAGAAAGAAAGAAAGAAAGAAACTTGTAGTGCACTTGTATACCAGATATTAGCTAAGCATCTTAAAAGTTTTTTGTTTGTTTGTTTGTTTGTTTTTTGAGACGGGGTCTGGCTCTGTCACCCAGATTGGAGTGCAGTAGCACAATCTCAGCTCACTGCAACCTCCAACTCCCAGGCTCAAGTGATCCTCCCATCTTTCAGCCTCCTGAGTAGCTAGGACTATAGGCACGCGTTACCATGCCCGCCTAATATTTAAATATTGTGTAGAGACAGAGTTTCACTATGTCTGAGCTCAAGCCATCCACCAGCCTCGGTCTATCATAGTGCTGGGATTACAGGCACGAACCACCAATCCCGGCCTCTAAACGTTAAAGGATAATTATATTCCTTAATTTACAAACAGATAGATATACTCATTCTCATTTTGTATTTGAGGAACTGGCTTTGTAAAGTTAAGTAATTTACTCAAGTAGACACAGCCAGTAAGTAATAAACCAGATTCTAATTCTTGTGTTTTTGGGATCTAGGAATGTGATTTATGGGGTCTATAAATGTACAGTTATGTTTTCCCCCTCCTTAAGTTTTCCTTTAAAATAAGTACATAATAGGATAATGCTGTTTACAATTTCCAAGGTTGTAGTAATTTTTGTCACACTTTCTATAATATTTTTCACTTGATAATTTTTTTAAAACAATTACAATTATGGTAATCATCTTTATGTATACAAGACCCAGCACATATTGAAAAATGTTATAGACAAAAAGCACCACAAACCATACTACTCATTTCCATGTCTATTTTGAAAACAAAAGCTATAGTACTAGGATGACATGCATGAAGCCAGCAAAGCTAAGGTAAATGTGTAACTTTTCCAAAAGAAAATGGACCTATTTGGGAAGGTTGGAATTTTACCAAAAAATTTTAATATGAAGACCCCTTCAGAGTTGCATGTTGGATGGAAAATCAAAAGAAGTTACAGGATATCAAAGAGAGTGTGGTAAGTTCATGTATCCTGGAAATTATTCAGCTATTTCATAAATTTAAGTAGAAGAGTGGAATGTAATTACCATGCCTGACCACTGGTGTCATCACTTTTGAATCACTTGTCTTTCTTCAATATTTTTCAGTAAAACGTAGTAGATTTCTCAGCTCTGCCACTTTGTCAACATGCATCTGCAGAACAGTGTTCGTAACTTCTCAGCAACCTAGTTTTTAAGCATCTGTCTAGATATCTAAGTACATGTTGAATTGTGAAGGAGAATTTCTGTTTTGTAATGCCCTTCAGAAAACAAGAAAGGCAGTTGATACATTCAAAACCTGCAAATAATTTATTTTCTAAGTAAAAGTTTTGAAGAAAAGTCATCTCACCCTGAGCTCAGATGGAAAACATGTGATGTTGTGTATTTCATCTAATTTTGCTACATAAATGAAGGATACAACTCCAGATGGCTTTGTGACTCATGATTTTCCATGTGAATGTCCATTAGCATCAATGCCTCTGCTAATGAGGCCGAAATGCATTTTCCTATAGGGATAAAAATCTTAACTTTATAATCTGGATCAAAGAAGATCTTGATTAAAGAAAGTCTCTGAAGAAACATTAGGATGATATATCTTTATGTACTATGTAGAGAGTCAGTGGTTTCTTAAAAATAGGACATGTTTTATTTTTAAAAATAGGACATGTCTTATATCCATGTACCTTTGGATATAAATATTGTTTTTTGAAAAGAGATTGGTCAATTTCCAAATAATTCAAGAAGAATGAATTCTTCCAGTGCCTCACTGTCTTGGATGATTTTGACCATATTTATGAGGACACTTTTTCTTTCTTTAAGACCCTGAGGTCACCATTATAGATGCGGTTTAAAGAGTCATGTAGTCTTTTCCATCCTTTCACTCTGGAAGAAGGTATCGAGAGCTCAATTATGCAAACTTTGCAAAGCTGGTAAAAGCGTTTCTTCAAGATGGAATTGAGAACTACAAAGTCTTGTCAGTTTCTTTGTGGACAGAAATCTCCAGATACCTGAAAACAAAGAACATTTTAAAATGTTTCCTTCAGATGACTTTAAAATTGAAATGTGGATTCATAACATCTTCTGTGCTAATAGAGTCAGCATCCATAATACAGCCCCTATCCAAATTGACTTTAGCACCAAGGAGGTAGGAAAAATGAAACATTGTGCCATTAATTTAATTTAAAATAGTCAAGAAGAATTCTGGCATTATTTGACACAATTCTATCTTTATCTGAAAAAGGTAAGTAGGAAGTTTCTGCTTATTGAGTATATTTGAAGCTACATTCTTGAGTAGGATTTCGTATTTCCAAAATCATAAAACATGCAAAATATTGTATTTATTTATGATCATTGTTATCAGAAGGAGGTACTTAGCTTTTATCAAAATATCCAAGGAAAGTGTCACACCAAAGTATTCATTTCCTCAACATAATTATTTTAAAATAAAATAATAAAAATACAGATAATTGTAAAAATAATATGCATTTATATATCATTTTATAATTCATTACAGTAACAGTATGAGTTCTGATTTCACTTTACGCACATGAGAAATGAGGGGCTTAGGAAAATTTGATAGTTGTTTAGGGTAACACAACTGGTAAGGGACAGATTCCGAGAAGACAAGTGTCTTCTCACTGTAAAGCATACACTGTGCTGGTTTCCTTTAAGGAGAGGTTAGTAAAGGGGCCACAGAGCTCTGAGGGAAGGCTTGATCATAAGTGGTCCCTTAGAGAGAGTTTTAAAGGGAGTCAGTGTTTGAACTGGGGCTTGAAACAAGACAAGAATTTAATTGGAAAGGGAGAAATATCCAGTTCATGGTACCAAAATAAGAACGGTACTTGTGAAGACAGGCTGAGCCATCTGATGCAGCTCTTGCTATGAGTTTTTGAAAAAGTATTGTTATGGTCATCTCATTTTGAGAAAGGAGGAAAGGAAGAGCAGATGGCCTTGGGTTGGGGAATTTCCTACAGCATATTGTTATAATTAACTTAGGCTAAAACTAAGATTAGAGATTACAGAGCATATGCTTAGGTGGTAGACATCTTTGATATATGATGTTCTATGCATCAGAGACAATTTGTAAAAAGGGGAGAATGTTAAAATTTGGAACATGATTAAGCTTTGTCAGCCTAAGTATGTTAGCTATTAACTGATAACGATTAGGCACTCATTTTCTCCAAGTTGCCTTTAGCCGTCATTGCTGAGAGGACCCCAGTAGCCACTCAGTCCTCCTTCCATGCTGGCAGAGCTTCGGTTTGTTCACTTGCTCCTTTCTCTTCCTAAGACTCAGAGTCACATCTTTATTACTGTAAGCCAGTCATTTAGGTCTCATGTCCCTTACCAGTGCTTTATTTGGGAAGAGATATTTATTGCAATTTTGGCCAAGAAACACAAGAAGTAAACTGGTACAACCAACTTTTTACCAGGGGAGAGAAATGCCAACTAATGACTAATGGAGAAAATAGTAGGAAAAGAAACCTGGGGACACTGGGTGACATCAGTTCTTCAAACTACAATACCTTGAGGATTTACTTAGGGAGCTAAAAAATATTCCTTATTTTATAGGGTAGTTCCATTAGAGTTTTCTTTGCCTTGTAACAGGAAGCATTATCACTGACATGACCTGAGTGAGACTAACTCCAATGAAACAGAATCACAGCATTAAAACTGACTGTCATTTATTATGTACTTAAATCAGGAAAACGTACTTAAAAATGTACTTTAAAATGTGCTTAAAACACAAAATGAGTAGTAAGGTATAACAGCAAATGAAGGAGAAAAGTAAACATTTATACTAACAAGGGAAGTTCAGAAAGGTAATTAAGGTTTTTCTGTAATGGAATATTAGCCTTTTGTTTTGGGAAGACAGTCCTGACAGAATTTCTGTAGAAGAGTACAAAAATTGGAAAAATGTAAGATATATCAGAAATGTCAGATTCATAATAACCACGATTCTTTTTTAGCACAGGGAAGACTAGTAGAATAAAGATGGCTGTACATATTTAGGGAAACCCCATTGACAGAATGGGGCCTTATCCCCGCTTCTCTTGAATCTGATCTAACCTGTGACTACTTTTGACCAATAAAGTATGGCAGATGCCGTGACATCACGTGGTTCTGAGTCTTGCCTTTAAGAGAACTGGCAGCTTCCTTCTTGCTCTCTTGGAGTCTTCTGGGTTGCTATATCAGAAATCTGCTCTCCCAGCAAGACCACAAAGAGAGGCTCTGAGCTGACCTTAAGAGAGAGAATGGCTCAGATGAGCCCATTCTTCCAGATGTCCATGCCAAATTTCAGGCCTGTGAGTGACATAACCTGAGACACTCCAGACAAACTTAATAACCAGTTCAGTACCACCAAGTAACCCCAGAGGAGGCCACATAGAGTTGAAGAATTGATCAAATTCTTGATCCACCATTGGTGAGATAAAAGAATCGTTTTTTGAAGCCCCTGAATTTTGGGGATTTTTTGGATTTTTTTGTTATTGTTGTTGCTTTGTTAACACACGGGCACGGTGGCTCATGCCTGTAATTTCAGCACTTTGGGAGGCTGAGGCGGGCAGATCACATGAGGTCAGGAGTTCGAGACCAGCGTAGTGAAACCCTGTATTTTGTAAAAATACAAAAATTAGCAGGGCACGGTGTTGCATGCCTGTAGTCCCAGCTCCTCGGGAGGCTGAGGCAGGAGAATTGCTTGAACCTGGGAGGCAGAGGTTGCAGTGAGCCTCCCAGCCTGGGCAACAGAGCAAGACTCCACCTCAAAATAAATAGATAAATAAATAAATAAATAAATAAATAAATAAATAAATAACTGAAATAACTATAGCTAAAATAAATGTAGCTATGAAGTCCTAGGTTATTGTGGTTACTTAAATCCAGTTTGTCAATGGACTGAGGATATTAAGAATAAAAAAATAATATTGATAGAGTTTTGTGATACATGAAATTTTGATAGTCCAGTGAAGGAGAGGGAGGTGTGCCAGATGATTACTTTATGCTATCCTAGAAGGCAGAAAATATTCCATCCATTGTCTTAACCAGTATCTGGAACTGAGTAGAAAGAGCACATTTCTAGGGAAGAGGTGCACAATAAGTTTCACATTTTCTAGGTCTGAGAATTCAGTTGGCTATCCATGGAAATTTTAGAGTTCAGAAGATAAAGAAAACCAGGCTGGGTGTGGTGGCTCATGCCTGTCATCCCAGCACTTTGGGAGGCCGAGATAGGTGGATTGCTTGAGAGCAGCCTGGCCAACAGGGCAAATCCCTGTCTCAGCTGAAAATATAGAAGTCAGCCAGGTGTGGTGGCAGGCGTCTGTACTCCCAGGTACTTGGGAGACTGAAGCATGAGAATCCCTTAAACCCAGGAGGCGGAGGTTGCAGTGAGCTGAGAGACTGCACTCCAGCCTGGGTGCCAGAATAAAACTCTGTCTCAAATTTAAAAAACACAAAAACAAAAAATAAAGAAAACCAGAGATAATGTTTAGAAGTTATAGACAAGGCAAATTTCAATGCATAGAAATATTTTAATCCATGTAAAAATGGTTGAATAAATGCTGCTATAGTTCATTCACATAGAAACTATATATTTTATACTATTTCACTGGACTTTTTCAAAATTTACAAAGAAAAACTCAGTCTTTTAGGCCCACCTACACCAAAAAAATAGCATTCTTAATTACTCTATTAGACATTAGCTACAAACAATGAAGAATTTTGTTAGTTTCTGTGATTTTTTTAAATATACAGAAAAATTATATACTTAAGACAGTCAAGTATTTAACCTGAATTATTTCTCAATTGAAATACACTTTCTTTAAAAATCTATAATTTTATTTAGGCCGCTGTTTTAACTGTAGATAAAGGTCTGGCAAATCTACAGTTATGCATTTCATTTTATTCTATTTTTTATGAACATGAGGCATTTATTTAAATATTTAAAGTTGCCGTACATTAAAGTACTTTAAAACATACTTTAGATTTAGAATTGACTGAGCCACAGCTCGTTCAAGAATATTTGAATTATTTTTCCAAGAATAGTTTTAGACAAAGTTTGATTCTATGATGAATGCTCTTTCAATGTAAATAAATCATGCTACTGAAGGTAAAGAAATCTGTTATTGAAGTAAATTACCATTTCAGGGTGTCCTTGAAGCCTCAGCAGTTTTATGGTCGTATCTATAGCCTGGAGAATGTAAGACTGAAAAAATATTTTTGATGATTATGGGCAAGTCAGTGTGAATGGTGACTGCAACAAGCAGAACTGTAGGTCTGGAGGGGAAATAATAGTCACTGGTGACATCTTCCAGAGCACTAACAAACAATTATTCCTGGCAAGAATGACTATATCATATTTTGTAGAAATACAAATGAATTTCAAGCCTCTTCTACCAGTCTAAATTTAAGAATTACCTGGGTTTGTTCAACCACCTCATGAATGCCTCTCATGATACTTAAAACTAAATAAACTTTATCTAGAGATCTTTCTGTATAAAATTTCTGCTTCCATTTTTCATTTTTTGTGTATACACAGACACACCAATGCAGGATGTAATAATAAAAATATCATATGACTTAATTCATAATTGTCCTCAAATATAACCAAATAATAAAATTTGCATGCTATATGCATAGATATACATAAAGATATATAGATATTTATGTATGTATCCATCTATATAGAACAGTAAGATGTAGATTAATATGAAATGATGTACATACTTAGTTTTATATTTGAATTTTTCTGATTCTAATATAAGGGCAATATATATTTATGTATATTCATTAATTCACATACGTATTCATATATATAAGTTTTCATCAGCTATGAACATATTGCAGATAATTCACTAAAAAATGAAACTTTCCATCATAAAATTGTTGACATTTATATGAAATAATTGATCTTGAATTAATGTGAGAAATACTTATTGCCTTCCTTCTACCACAAAAATTATATGAGGAGCAGTTAGATACCTATAAAACTGCAAATAACAGAGAAATGTTACTTTATGATTCAGATGTCCAACTTGTTTCTATAGCTCTCAAGTCCATTTCGAATACTAGTCCCATTGGCACTTGGTATGTGGATTTAAATCAGAGCTTCTCCTCTAAGGAGAAGCCATTTGGTCTTAATGCTTCTAGACCTCACAGAGGTTCCCAATCTCCTAGCCCCCAAATACTCTATTTTTAGAGGGGCACATTGCAAAACCCGAACTTTAAAGAAAGGGTGAGAATGTTTTGGAGATGCTTCAGAGTAACCATGAAAAGAGTGGGAGTTATGGGATTGCTTGTCAAAGGAGAGCCATAGAATGGACCTGTGCTCCCATTACAGCTTCCTGGGCAGCTTTGGATCGACCACCAGTAGAAGGTGCTATTAGGCCAGAGAGAAAAGCAGAAGGGTCGTTCAGAAACTACTTCTAAATTTCAAGGGAGTGGAAAGGTACTAGCAAGTGGTAGTTTCCAACACATACTCCTCAACTACGTGAGCATATCACATAGTTTGCCTGGTTTGCCAGGGACAGAGGGACTTACCAGGAGATACGAGCTTCAGTTACAAAACCAGGAAAACACGGGGCAAACTGGAAGACGTTCGTCACCTTCCTGTAACAAAAATGTTTGAGAAGAAATAACAACTATAGAAAAGGCCTGGTCAGGCCAGGGCAATCAGGTCAGAGAAAGAAATAAATGGTATTCAAATAGAAAAAGAGGAAGTCACATTGTCTCTGCTTACAGGTGACATGATTGTCTAGCTAGAAAACCCCATCATCTCAGCCCAAAAGCTCCTTAAGCTGATAAGCTACTTCAGCAAAGTCTCAGGATACAAAATCAATGTGCAAAAATCACAAGCAATCCTATACACCAATAATAGACAAACAGAGAGCCAAATCATAAGTGAACTCCCATTCACAATTGCTACAAAGAAAATAAAACACATAGGAACCCAACTTACAAGGGATGTGAGGGACCTCTTCAAGAAGAACTATAAATCACTGCTCACGGATATAAGAGAGGACACAAACATGTGAAAAAACATTCCATGCTCATGGATAGGAAGACCAAAATGCCCATACTGCCCAAAGTAATTTATAGATTCAATGCTATCCCCAACAAGCTACCATTGACTTTCTTCACAGAATTAGAAAAAAACTATTTTAAATTTCATGTGGAACCAAAAAACAGCCCATATAGCCAAGACAATCCTAAGCAACAAGAACAAAGCTGGAGGCATCACACTACCTGACTTTAAACTATACTACAAGGCTACAGTAACAAAAACAGCATGGTGCTGGTACCAAAACAGATATATAGACCAATGGAACAGAACAGATGCCTCAGAAATAACACCACACATCTACAACCACCTTATGCACAAATTAACTCAAGATGGATTAAAGACTTAAACATAAGACCTAAAACCATACAAATCCTAGAAGAAAACATAGGCAATACCATTCAAGACATAGGCATGGGCAAAGACTTCATTACTAAAACACCAAAAGCAATGGCAGCAAAAGCCAAAATCGACAAATGGGATCTAATTAAACTAAAGAGTTCTGCATAGCAAAAGAAACTGTTATCAGAGTGAACAGGCAACCTACAGAATGGGAGAAAATTTTTGCAATTTATCCATCTGACAAAGGGCTAATATCCAGAATCCACAAGGAATGTAAACAAATTTACAAGAAAAAAATAAACACCCCATCAAAAAGTGCAAAAAGTGGGTGAAGGATATGAACAGGCACTTCTCAAAAGAAGATATTTATGTGGCCAAAAAACATATGAAAAAAAGCTCATCATCACTGGTCATTAGAGAAATGTAAATCAAAACCACAATGAGATACCGTCTCACTCCAGTTAGAATGGTGATCATTAAAAAGTAAGGAAACAACAGATGCTGGAAGGGATGTGGAGAAATAGGAATGCTTTTACACTGTTGGTGGGAGTATAAACTAGTTCAACCATTGTGGAAGACAGTGTGGCGATTCCTCAAGAATCTAGAACCAGAAATACCATTTGACCCAGCCATCCCATTAATGGGTATATACCCAAAGAAGTATATATCATTCCACTATAAAGACACTTGCACACGTATGTTTATTGTAGCACTGTTCACAATAGCAAAGACTTGGAACCAGTCCAAATGCCCATCAATGATAGGATAAAGAAAATGTGGCACATATACACCATGGAATACTATGCAGCCATAAAAAATGGATGAGCTCATATCCTTTACAAGGACATACATGAAGCTGGAAACCATCATTCTCAGCAAACTAACACAGGAACAGAAAACCAAACACCGCATGTTCTCACTTCTAAGTGGGAGTTGAACAATGAGAACACATGGACATAGGGAGGGGAACATCACACACAGGGGCATGTCAGGTGGTAAGAGGCTAGGGGAGGGATAGCATTAGGAGAAATACCTAATGTAGATGATGGGTTTATGGGTGCAGCAAACCACCATGGCATATGTATACCTAGGTAATAAACCTGCATGTTCTTCACATGTATCCCAGAACTTAAGATACAATTTAAAAAGAAACAACAAACAAACAACAAAAAGAAAAAAACAGGCCAGGTCAAATACATCTGCAAGCTGAACTTCCAAATTCATCCTCAGTTTAAGGGCTCAGATAATCAATACGTCTCCAGACCCAGGGGCTACAGAGCAAATTCTGTCTCTACAAAATCCAAATGTTGAAGCCCTAAGCTGCAATGTGATGATATTTGGAGATGAGGCCATGGTGAGATAATTAGGTTTAGACGTGGTCATGAGAACAGGGTCCTCATCATGTGACTAGTGCTCTTCTAAGATGAGAAGGAGACTAAAGCTTTCTGGCTTGGCTCTGTGAGGACACAACAAGCTAGGGAGAGAGGCTTTGCCAGGAACTGGATCTGCCAGCACCTTGATCTTGGACTTCTCAGCTTCCAGAACTGTGAGAAAATAAACTCCTGTTCTTTATTTTATTTATTTATTTATTTATTTATTTATTTATTTATTTATTTATTTATTTTAATAGACGGAGTTTCACGCTTGTTGTCCAGGCTGGAGTGCAATGGCTCAATCTCGGCTCAATGCAACCTCCTCCTCCCGGGTTCACGCCATTCTCCTGCCTCAGCCTCCTGAGTAGCTGGGACTATAGGCACGTGCCACCACGCCTGACTAATTTTTTGTATTTTTAGTAGAGATGGGGTTTCACGGTGTTAGCCAGGATGGTCTTGATTTCCTGACCTCATGATCTGTCCGCCGTGGCCTCCCAAAGCGCTGGGATTACAGGTGTGAGCCACCACGTCCAGCCAACTTCTGTTCTTTATACAACACCAGATCTATCCTATTTTGTTATGGCAGTCCAAACTGATTAATAAAACAGCAGTGCTTTAGAGTCAGGTGTTTTAGTTTTTCTGAGTGCCAGAGATAAGGTAAAATGCCAGGCAGTTGACTAGAAAGAGGTTTCAAAGCCTGATCCATATGTAGAAAAGAAATAAAAATAATTGCACGTGTATCTTTGGAAAGAAAATGGACTTAAGTCAAAGCAGACTTATTAGCGAAACACACTAAAGAAGCAAGGAATAGTCAGAGGTATCAAGACTTCTCCACTGCAAGGAGCTGGAGGCAAGAACTGGATCTGACATACTGTGCTTGAGGACATCAGACTGGCTGTCCTGACTGTAGGTAGGAGGCCAGCTCTGAAGATACTGAGATAGAATCTGCAGCATGCTTTGGAGATATTGATGCTTCATATGCATGTGAATGAAACTGTGAACAGGGAGAGACCTGCTAGGAACACTGGTGATTTTTCACACTCGGAAGTAGAGGAAGACTTACTAAGGGAACAGAAGTCACTGGCTCAATGTAAAGCAGCAAATCCTCTGGGAAGGTCTGTGAAGTGTCAGAAAATCTTCAGGATTCAGGGTGACAAGAAACAGGGAAAATGCTATGGAATATAATTTAGAGGAATGCACTGATGAGAAGAGTAGGTAGAATTCATGGCCTGTTTACCATGCAGTGAGAGTGCTCCTTTCTGCCTTGGACATCTAAGAATTCTACCATCTAAAACACCTAGTAATCCTGATAAAATAGAAGAATCATTCTTCATATTGCCAGCTAACCTTCAAGAAATAAGGTAACGTCATAGAAACCAAATTTTAAAAGTAGCAGTAATCCAGAGGAATGGAGTAAAGCTCAAGTTTGTCTCTATTGCAATTTGCCAGAACTCACTGAGTACTTAGATTCGTTTCAGCAAACCTGAGCCTTTCATATTCTCAGTTGAAGGGAGAACTGGAGGATGGATATACAGGAAGGGGTTTGTGTGCGCGTATGTGTCTTCTAGCAATACATACTCTGGTGACAAGAGACATCAACCAAACTTGTCTCTTATAGCCCAGGTACTGGGGAAAACTTTCTTTCTGCTGAAAAATTTATATCCTCCTTCCTGATCAAAGTTAAGAGTCAGATTTTCATTGACAATATGACCAAGTAAAATCACAGTCGCAAAAATAATGTAAAAGGGATCACATTTATAGCTTCACAGGTTCTTTGCAAAAGGAAAAGCAAATCCTCTCAGGTGGAACAAACGTTCAACGCAGGCGTCCTGCATCTCCCATAAATAAATCTTCATGGATCTGAGCTTACTGATCAAGTTATCAAACAGAGAGAGACATAAGCCGACATCCCCTAGAGACGTTAGAATTAATGAAGAGCAGAAGGAGAACCCCCAAGAATGTTGATTTTAGAATCAGGGTTTTAAACTGTCTATGGAACTAAAAGTTAAGCACTATCCCAAATATTAGGCAAATATGAAAAAGCCAAATAGAGTACTTTTAAAAATGAAAATATATAAACACTAAAATTAAGATCCCAAAAGACTGCTAATTATAACTTACTAAATAGTGACTTGGTGAAATAGATATTAAACAGAATTCGGTCAAGTGAGAACTACAGAATCTTAATATAATAGAGAGGTTAGAAAAATGAAGATTTAATGGTGAGATACAGTATTATAATAGAAATGCAAACTACATAAGAATGAGAACTGTATTAGAGAAATGCATTATTATGAGCTATATAATATACATAATAGATACATGTTTGAACTTTCAGAAGAAGCAGAGAGAAACAGTAGCAAAAACCTACGTTTAATAGCATTTAACATTTTTCTAGAAATACTTTTAAATCTAAGTCTTTAAATTTGGGAACTATTTAAAAAAGCAATGTTACCAATAAACAGAGACTAGCAGATTGGTCTATTGTATTAAACCTACAAATTAAAAGCCAAGAAGAACATTATAAAAGCAGCCAGAGAGAAAAGAAAAAGGCCCTAACCAAAGACTGACCACTGGAATAAGAGGAATCTGCAAATCGCAAGAGTTTAAAGCAGAGGATGGTGGAATTATATATAAAAAATACTGAAATAGACAGGACGTGGTGACTCAAGCCTGTATTCCCAGCACTTTGGGAGGCCGAGACAGGTGGATCACCTGAGGTCAGAAGTTCGAGACCAGCCTGACCAACATAGTGAAACTCCGTATCTACTAAAAATATAAAAAATTAGCTGGGCGTGGTGGTGGGCCTCTGTAATCCCAGCTATTTGGGAGGTTGAGGCAGGAGAATCGCTTGAACCTGGGAGGCGGAGGTTGCCATGAGCAGAAATCATGCCACTGCACTCCAGCCTGGGTAACAAGAATGAAATTCTATCTCAAAAACAAAACAAAACAAAAGAATACTGAAATAATAGCCATTAATTTAGAACATTAAAATTGCTAGTATATCACTCAAGAAAAAGAAAATAAAAACTGTGACATTAGCACCTTCTTCCATAAATGAACTTCTAAATGTTGTGCTATAGGAAGACTATAAAATCTGAATACACTTATATTCATTAAACGAACAGAATTAGGGCAAAAATAAGTTTAAAAATTGGTCCTGACAAATATTCAAGAGAGAAAAGTTGTAGTTGGATACAAAATGTGCCAAAGATTAGAGAACAGTGGAACACTCTAAAATTCATGTCGTACTAGTTATAACCTTAAAAACAAACCAAAAACAAGATGAGAAGGTAAATGAGACAGGATAGGCTAGGCTGTTTTGCATGCATTATCTCATTCCATTCTCAGAGCTACCCTATGAGTTAAGTACAGTATAATTATTTACTGTTACAGATAAATAAATTCAATCCAGAGATGTTAAGTTACTTGCTCCATGCCCCGCAAAGCAGAGACAGAACTTTAATGTAGTTTTATTCAAGAGACAGCAATTACTAATGTGAGATCAATTCCTGTTTCCACTCCTTTTTAACTGTGTAATCTTGGGCAAGTAATTTAACCTTCCCAAGCTTCAATTTCTTCCTCCATAAAAGGAAGTATGTATACTAACAAAAGAAATTTTCATAATTATTAAGTGTAAGTAGTTTTGAGGATTCTATGCAATAAACAAGGAGGATTAAATCCACATAAAATCTGTAAGCCAGCATCTAGTGGAAAATATTAAATGTCATTTATTAATACATTATTAATGTGTGAATTTTTATTATTGTGCTCTACTCAATATTGCAAAGTGTGCTTTTTTTTTTTTAATATATTTAGGCTAGAATGTTTATCTACAGTGAAAAATGAGATCCCCTAATGACATGAATCTCCGAGATTTCCTGGAGGGGCTATAAACTAACCCCAAGCTGCCTACCACTCAGCAAGTGCTGGACAATTCGTGATTATATGAACACACCATAGATCTTATTAACGGTCTCTTTTCAAGGTTTCCCATTTTAAGTAATTCTTTCTATATGTGTAAAATTACAATTGTTGTCTTTTACAAGATGGTGTGAGAGAAAAGGGGCACTTTTAAAGATATGGACTATGAAATTGCCATTATCCTGGGTTTCACTCTGTAATCATTATTTTTCCAATTAGATAAATTTCACACATGACCACAGAAATAATGATGTGAAAATAATTTTTTTTTCCTATTTCAAGAATTTGGAGTGTTTTGGGGAGGAGGTTAGATAATGAAGAAAATAGTAGCTCTAAAGTCATATATTGGCATATTGGAATCTTAAGCTTCATTTCTGCAAGTCACATGCTTTATTCGTTTGATTGAAGAATAGGCCTAGGTTCATAGAACGTAACAGGGAGAAAAAGAAGCCTTATGTTTTAGAAGTTCAGTTTATGTAAACTGACTCCACGTAGGAAAAGATGTGACAATATTAACAACATCTATGTAATAGATAATTAATATTGTACAAATAATTGAAAACGTTATTAGTATTTTGTGGGTATTTTAAAATTTTAAATGTACTCATATTGTGTTCTTAATAATTCTGATGACGTTTTCTAAATTACGTTTAACTCAACAGATTCACTGGACCTGACACTCTGGACAAATATCCTTGACCACCTTTTAAATGAAGGGTAGGTTCTAGAGAATACAATCTAAATAAATCTAGAGAATACAATGCAGGATTACGGCTTTAACAAAATAAATCCACATCAGCACAATCCTGCCTCATCTCAGTCATGCTTTGCCTGCTGTTCATTATCCCAACTCTGCTGCCATGGTAATTATTTATGCTGTGAATTATCGTCATACTGTTAAATACAGCTTTGAAAATGACAAGACCAATCTTTTTTATTTACCGCCAATCACCCTGCCTAGAATCAACAAAAGTAAATTATATCTCTGTTAAGCATTTATTGAAAACACTGCATATTATCACTTAACTTCTTGGAAGAGCGGAGCCAAGTGGGAAACTGAACAATGGGAGTGAAACAGCTCGGATTCTCCTGTCTCAAACACCCTTTACAACAGGTATGAAATGGCCTAAAACTCATACTTTACGATTCCATAATAAGAAACAATAAATAAATTTCTGATCGTCATCCCTATACCTGCCTCTCCCTCAGATTCTCCCATCTCACTTTCTCTTTTACTGCACAAGCGAGTTCTTTCTTCAGATCTATCCCACCTCTGACCTCTTCTCTTCATCTGCACTGCTGATGTTCTGGAGCAAAACGCTGTTGTGTCTACTCAGATTCCTGCAATAAACCCATAACACATCCCCCTTCTTCTGCTTTGGCCACCAGTCCACCTATTCTCAACGTGGTAAGCACAGTGACCACACAGAAAACCAAATCCTTCTGTCTGAAAACCCTCCAATAGCTTTCTAGCTCTAGAATGAATCTAAAGTCAGCTTAAAAGTTCACCAGGCCTCACAGGACCTGGTGCCTGCCCTCCAAAACGTCTCTGGACCCACTTCATACAATTCACTCTTGTTTGCTCTGGCCCAGCTATATCAGTCCTCTTTCTGTCACTCAAAAAATGCACATTCTGATGCACAGAAGAGAACACTGTTGGTGGGAAAGTAAATTAGTGGGAATGGAAAATAGTATGAAATTTCTCAAAGAACTAAAAGTAGAATACCATACAATCCAGCAATCCCTCTACTGGGTATCTACCCAAAGGAAAATAGATCATTATAGCAAAAAGATACCTCCATTGGTATGTTTATTGCAGCACTATTCACAATAACAAATGTTTGGAATCAACTTGGGTCCATCAATGAAAGATTGCATAAAGAAAGTATGATATATATATATATGTGTGTGTGTGTGTGTGTGTGTGTGTGTGTATACACACACACGAAAAAGAATACTGATCACCATAAAGAAGAATGAAATCATGGCTTTTGCAACAACGTGGATAGAACTGGAGGTCATTGTCTTATGGGAAACAGCTCAAACACAGAAAGACAACTATAGTATATTCTTACTCATAAGTCTAACTAAATAGTGTGTAAATATGGAAGCAGAGTATCAGACTATAGAATGTTGGGCAATGGGGACTCAGAGGGATGGGGAGGTGGGACGGTGTGGATGATGGGAGGTTGTTTGGTGGGTACAGTGTGCATTGCTCTAGTGATATATGAACTGAAGGTCCTGACTTCACCATAATCCAATGTAACAAATGCAATATAATCATTGTAGCAAAATTGCACTTGAACCCCATGAATATAAATGAAAAAATACGAATGCACTTGCTTTTACTCCACTGGGTATTCCCTTTCCTTCAAGATACCAACATGACTTTCTATCGTCCTTTGTTCCCTTACATGTATTATTCCTTCCTTTGAAGTCTTCTTCACTGCACTCTTACGGATTTCTTAAAAACATCACACACACATGCTCCTCACACTCTCTCTCTTCCTCTCTCTAGCCCCTTCATGATTATTTTTCTCATTGTGGTTATCGTCATTGAACTTACTGTAATTGTACTTGCTGATTTTTCATTAAAGTCTGTTCTCCCTCTTCCTCACAACTAAAGGTAAGCCACATAGCATCAGGGATTCTTGCCTGTTTTATTCACTGGTGGACTTCCACTACCCGGAATATTGCCCAACACATGTTAACCACTCATTACATGTTCAATGAATGCATGAATGTGAATGTGTGATGGAAAAACTGAGAACCTTCCCCAGCAACACTCAAATCAGTCATCTGTGTCACTTTCTTTTATGAAACATACAAACATATCTACGTCCGTACCCATCCACTCCTCCTATGTCTTGCTATAACTTTTCTCTATTCAAAAGCCAATTCCTCTATACTTGCTATGCCCACAATGAGTATTTGCTTACCGAAAAAGGAACTTTAATCTTGTAACTTCTGAACATTTTCTCATTTATTAAATTTCTTTTAGTTTTCTTCTTCCCCTTACCCAGCTGGGATTACATTTCTCTCTTTCACTAAACCTTCTTTCGTAACCTAACCTCTCTGCCTCTCACTCTTTCTATTGTATCCATCTAGCAAAACAGAAAGCTAGATGAACCAATTCTACCACAGACTTCCTCCATGCCTAATCTGGGCTTCATAGGATAATTCAAATGCTCAATTTTATTGGCAGTCCTACTACATGAGTCAGGTCAATTCTGATCAACTCTGCACTAGACATTTCTATTTGCATGTCTTAAAACATAAACATGTAAATGATAGCACAGCAAACATTCAGGGAAGACTTAAGATCTTTCTAATGAAGGCCAGTAATGGATTTGAAATGAATTAAAAGCAACAATTGAACAGAGTCCAAATCTACCTTAGAGACATCCAGGATAATAAAAATTTTAGGTGTCCCCTACATGGTTTCCTTCATACTTCTGTGACACCTTAATTAGCTGTGGAATTAAAATTTCATGATTGACATTCTTTAACTATTAAAACAAAGAAAAACTGATTAAAATGAAAATCTCAAACAAATACATTTGTGACATAGCCTATACTGCAATATTGATTAATATAAAACAATTTATTATCATTAAATCAAAAAATTTGAAGAATGCATGTTCATTCAGTTCCTAGGAAATAACATATTTTAAATATTTCTCCAGCTGAAGCTGGTTTTTTCTGCCCGTGCAGATCTTTTCTGCTTAATAACTCACCAATCTTCCTCAGTGCCAGATCTTAGAGACTTAACCCTTGAACAGAGGCAATCTCATATAAATTAAGGACCAAGTGCACACTGCACTCCAATTGCGTGTCACATCCCTCAGACACCTATGGGTTTATTTCTGAAATCCACTGTCCACTTTGTTTTTATTGTCACATCCCATACGATAAAACATACCTAATCAATAAAATCAGAAAAATATAATAAAAAAAGTCTCATTACTATTTGGCAAATGGAAATTTAAAAATGAGATATATAAAAAACAAAAACACATAAAAATACAAATTTAGAGTTGCATGAAATATTATTAATTATATAACAAAATCTGTTTAATACAACTGGATTAATACCAAATATCAATTGATAAAATAAGTAATAGAATAAACACCTGTTGGTGCTCCAAACTTAGTTGAATCAGAGTTTTCTAAATAACATTAAAATAGCTTGGGCTTCTGGAGCTATGGCTTGATCAAATCTATAGAATAAGTTGGAAGTGAGATCTAACTAGCCTCACATTGCATTTGAATTTTTTAAATTATATTTTCAAAAACTTCTTAAGGTAAATAGTAGAATGCTATCTTCATTTATTTGACCCACTGTAAGGAAGTACCATAGTCTAGGTGGCTTAAAAACAACAGGAATTTAATTCTCACAGTTTAGAGGCATTAGACAGGCCAAGAGCAAGGTTCTGGCAGATTTTGTGTCCAGCAGGTGCCCACTTTCTGTCTTGTATTTAGCCTTCCTTTGGCTATAGTCTCACCTAACAGGAAGGGTGAAGGAATTTTCTAGAGTCTCTTCCATAAAGACACTAGTCCCATTCATAAGGCTTCATTCTCATGACATAATCATCTCTGAAAAGTCCTGCCTCCTAATAATATCACCTTGTGGAGCAGGATTTCAATATATGAATTTGGGAGGACATAAATATTCAGTCCACTGCAAATACATTTTTTCTAGCAATTGCGTATTTTTTAAAATGAGATGAAATTCATCCAAATAAAGACAAAGTTTCTATTTTCTTACTAAAAATATAGAGAAGCATTATTTCCTTAGTTAATGGGAAGAACATTGATTGTATTATACATAAACATCAAAAATATTCACATTTACATTAAACATATACCTGTATGAAAATAACAGGAAACATAATATTTTTGTTCTTTTTGCTGATCATCCTATGGAATTTGTTTATATATGTATATTTTTATTATACATAGTGATTCCTCCTTACTCTGACACTAGTCTATTATTAATAAAAGACAACTTTGTCATCTATCTAGTATATTCTTGTCTCTGATCTGATCAAGATAAGAAATTATTTTGGGGCCTAGTGCAGTGATCCAGGCCTGTATTCCCAGCACTTTGGGAGGCTGAGGTGCTCAGATTGCTTGAGCCCAGGAATTTGAGACCAGCCTGGCCAACATGGTGACATGGTGAATCCCTGTCTCTATAAAAATATACAAAAATTAGCCCAGTGCATTGGTGCACACCTGTAGCCCCTACTACTTGAGAGGCTGAGATGGGAGGATCCCTTGAGCCTGGGAGGTAGAGGTTGCAGTGTGAGCCAAGATCATGCCACTGCACTGCAGCCTGGGCGATGGAGCCAGATTTTGTCCCAAGAAAAGGAAGAAAGAAATTCTGCTCAGGTCTGATTTCAAAATAACTATTTTTAGAAAAGTTTTATTTGCATTTAGCTACTTTAAAAAATATTGTGGCTTTTCCATCTATAAAATATTCCCATAAGTTTGAGTCTATATGTCCTTCTACAGAATTATGTCACTCATATTAAGTGCAATTATTTTTAGTGCCTTAGTGTCTTCAAGTGACAGATCTGTCAGAAGCTCAAACCTAAAACAGACTTAAAATATAATGAGTTTTACTGTCCTATGCCTGTTCTGTAAGTTTCCTCATGTTTCTTGCAATAATCATAATACAATGATAATGTGAAATATAATGAATTCCTGCTCTCTCTGTTTAAGAAAAATAACACATTTCTTGCAGAGTGGTCTCATGCTAAGCAGGAAACCGACAACAGCAAGGTACTTGCTGATGTGGTCAGCTGGACCACGTGTCAGCCAGGCCTTACATGCTATAACCGCAAGGCTTGAACTCCAGCCTCCTGATCACATAATGGGAGGGGCTGTGGTCCTGAACCACAAGAACGGCGGGACAGCAGATTAGGCCACTGATTTGTCTTGTACATCTGCAACAAAAAGTCCTGATCACTCTAGGAAATGCTATCACGTGCTTCCTCCATGAAGGATAAACTAGCAAAATTGGGCTGGAGCCAAGTATTTGCCACAGTATGTGGTTGAATCCCAGGCCCTGATAATCTCAGGAGCAGGCCTGGACCTCTTCCAATCTCATAGCTCAGAAAGTCCTTCCTCCTTCTCCCAGAGCCTAATACCTGACCCTGCTGGGTATCTGTGACCTGAGTCAGAATAAAATATGTAATAGGAGATCCAAATACCTACTTTTTCTTCTGCTTCCTTGAGGTTGCCTTAGTAAACCTGGTGCCAGCAAGCCTGATGTGTGTGCTGTCAAATACATTATATTTTTAGTTATTAAGTGGCAATACCGTAAGAAGCCTTTTCTAGCTTCAGAGGAGAAGTTAGGCATCGCTCCGAGATCCTGAGCTTTAAGGTGAGTGTGGTGACTGGATAGGACTTGGACCGTGTCTCTGAAGAAGGATGAAAATGTGTTCTATGTGTGGGGATAAGAATGCACAAAGATTTTCTCCTTTTATATTAACCAGAGTAGTAGCTGGAGGTGGCTACCTGCACAGGAGCTGTACATCCATGCCCCCTTGTAGTTAGATGTGGTCATAGCACTGATTCCTCTCAAAGGAATGAGAGCAAAAGCAATGTGTGCCGTTCCAAGGCAAACGGTTTAAGATGCAAGAATGGAATGCCTATCTGAGGTGTGTGTTTTTTTTTTTTTTTTCCTACTTTACCACTTGGAAACATTCAGTAAGGAAGCCCTAGGAAATTATGGAATCATGTAAATGAAGAAGCCTGGGCTGCTGAAAGCTTGCGTGGAAAAGAACTGTCTCCGAAGATAAAAAATCTCCTACAACTGTTACGTAAGACATAGATGTCTGTGGTCCTATGCCTTTAAATATTTGAGTCTCTTTATTTTTACAGCCTGAATTCAAGTCTAACTGAAAGAAGTCTGCTTGTTATTTTATTTTATTTATTTGTTTTGAGACAGGGTCTCACGCTGTCACCCAAGCTGAGTGCCGTAGCACAATCACAGTTCCCTCCAACTCCTGGCTCAAGCAATCCTCCCACCTCAGCCTTCTGAGTAGCTGTGACTATAGGCACACGATGATGCCCAGCTAATTTTTTATTTCTTATACAGTGTACAGGGCACACTATGTTGCCTGACTGGTCCCAAACTCCTAGACTCAAGCAGTCGTCCTTCCTCAGCCTCCTAGAGTTCTGGGATAATAGGTGAGATCCAACATGCCCAGCTTACTTATTTTATTAAATGGACAGACTTTGTGCTATTTATTAGTATTCATTGGATGATCACATGAGCCAAATTCATAAACATCAGGAGAGCTGTTCTAATTGGGTAAAGTGAGGAAACACATGGCATCTCCCAATAATATAGATCATAGAAAAAATGAAAAGAGGGTTAGTGTTACTGCAAAGAGGAAAGTAATTCTAGAAAGGTAGTTCCTATTCACTGATATTTTGATTTTCCAAAACATTAGTTAGTAACAATGTCTAATGATGAGATAATCTAACTAATTTCAATATTAGGTGTACTTTAATATGTGTGCCATTATAAGTCACCAGCTCATTAGTTCTCACTAATATGTTAGACTTTAAAGTCTTCAATTAGACTGCAGTCTAGGACAGCTAATAGGCCTCTCTCTCTCTCTTCCTCCCTCCCTCCAACCTTCCCTTCCTCCTTCCCTTTCTCTTTCATAATAAATAATTTTCCTGATTGAGTATGTGAGTCCCATTTGCAACAATTAACACACACACCAGCTTGGAGCTCCCACCCATTTAAATGGTCTGATCTTCTCCCAGGATTCCTCTCACTATGTGGTTCCTCCAGCAGCCTTTGGGCTAGGTCATAATCTGTCATCACCACAGGGCCTAGCTCTGCATCCTCTCCAGGCTGTTGTCCTTTTGCCCCCTTAATGGCAGTTCACCTGCTGCCCCCTTGTGGCAGCCTGAGAAAGGAATCAATTCTGGAATTCCATCAATACCTATTTCTTTTTTCCTTTTCTTACACTTTTCTCAAGTTCCCAAAACTTCAGTTATGGCTCAGAAGCCCATAGTCAGTCATCAGCAAAATGTCCTATATTTCTACCCCTGAGGCACTGCTTACGTCTCCCAGAATTTCATTCTTCCCTGCAGTCACGAACGTCTACTGCTGCCAGTGACACCTGTGAAACCAGTCGTGTCCAGGGCTCTCACCTTCACTAACCAGCATAAAAATGTCTAATAACTCTCTGGATCCACACTTGCAGAAGGCATTCTCAAAATAGAGGTTATAAACTGACCTTGCATCACAGTGTTTTGCTTTTTTTTTTTTTTTTTTTTTTTTTCCAAAAACTCTCCCTTTTATTATCGAAAATGGGCAAGGGAAGGAGAAAAGTCGGGTTAAAAGATACTTGGAGGTAGATTCCCATTGTGCCTATGACCACGGATAGCAGCTGAGACGGATGTTCAGGCTGTCTTGTTCCCACATACATTTTCGTGTGTGATAATTTAGTTTCATATTTCTCATATTTTTTTACTCCTAGTTTGAATGCTTTTGAAGAAACCTTAGTACATCAGATTAATATGTACATATTTGATTACCAGGTATCACGTAGCAAGATATCACAATGTCAGCTATCAAGTTCTCTGCCTCAGAGCTGAAGGCAGGATAGAAAGGATGCTGCAGAAATGTGTGTGCCACAGATAGCTTTCCCTCAGATCCACTCAGCTTTCATCACATTGGAGAATCACAGACCCAAAAACTACTCCAAGGAGTGAGGGATTTCCCCTCAGACAATTTTCATGTTACCATTTACAGGGGTGCATATGGAGCCCAATAGATCTGCATGAGTTTCCAAATACAACCTCCACTCACTGGACAACCCACGTTTAGAGCTTAGGCATCAATCTATGCCTGACACCTGCAGAACTGATGCCATTATATCCTTTGTCCTATTTTGAATCTGCCCACTGCAGAGATCCTAGGGCTAATGACTATCCTTCAGTTCTGGAATTCCATCAACATCTAATTCTTTTTTCCTTTTCTCACATCTCTTCTCAAGTTCCCAAAACTTCAATTATGGCTCAGAAACCCATAGTCTGTCATCAGCGAAATGTCCTATATTTCTACCCCTTCTCTAACTTTTCTTTACTTTCCTTTTCTTGAAGCCTAATTCCCTAAGGACCACTTCCCTGCACTGCTGGAAGTAGCATGTGTCTTCTCTCCCATGCCCTTCATAACTGAGCCTGGAGGCAGAATTTCGATATTCTAGTTCTTCATCATTTTCCCGGGTCATCACATTCATGCCAACAGATGATGCCATGCACTGCATCTCCGTGTCATACTCTTCTACAAAACCACTGTCACTGCCACCCATTTCTTAAAGATTTAAACTCCTGGATCAGTATCACTATCTTCATAGTTCATGTCATAATTAATGATGATTTCTGTACCCATTTAGTGTATTTTTCCAAAATCCTGGATTCACAGTATTTGCTCTTATGTCTACTAATGACCTAGTTCTCCACCCTGTTTGTCTCTCACTCCATGGCCACGTGTCTCATCATTGCTAATCATTCCAACTCTTCTTATTGTATCGACTTTGACCATCCCAATTTTTAACCACGACCACTGATCTTTTTAGTTCATTCCCTGTAATACACTGATTCCAAGTATTCTTCAACCTCCAGAATAACAACATGCATCTTACTGCCATTTTCTGTGCATTATCATTCGCTTATCATCCTTTTATTCTTACTTCTGATCTAAAGGCTTGGATTTTATGGCACATCATTATGTTCATGTCTTGTACTATTCTTTATTTTTGTTACCTCTCTTTTTCTTGTTTCATTTTATACACTTCTAGTATAATTCCAATGCTGATTAAATTCACTTCTCCACCTACTCTGGGCTTGTCACCCTGAAGCTACATGGACTACACCATTTTTTGATAGACCCTCAGTATAAACTCACGACCACAAACCTCAAAGGGAAGTTATTGCACAGTTTGATAGACAATTTAGCCTTTTCTCTTACAGATAATTTTTTATACTCTCTCTCTCCTCAAAATTCAAATACCACATGCCATCTTCCCTCCCAATTGATCTATTTTATGTATAAAATGAAAGCAATCTGAGAGAACTTCTAAAAGCTACCTTATGACTTTTTCTCAGCTGCGATGGTTCACATTATGTGTTGACTTGACTGGGGCCACAGGGTGCCCAGACATTTGGCCGAACATCTTTCTGTGTTTCTGTGAGACTGTGTCTGGATGACATTAACACTTTATGAGTAAACTGAGTGAAGTAGATTGTCTTCCCTTACGTGAGTGGGCCTTATTCAGTCAATTCAAGGCCTGAACAGAAGAGACAGGCTGAGTAAGTGGAAACTCCTTCCATCTGACTATTGGTGCTGGGACATCAGTCTTTTCTTGACTTCAGACTTGACATAAGAAACTGGCTTTTCCTGAGTCTTGAGCCTGTGGGCGTTCAGACCAGCACTTCCACCATTGGTTCTCCTGGGTCGCCAGCTTACTGACTCTGGATCTTGGGACCTCTCAGTCTCTATATTTGCATGAGTAAATTTTTTATCATAAATGTTTCATATAGGGCATCTTAAAAGATGATATCATTGTCTTACTTACTAACCATCCAAACCTTCTCATCCCAAAGTTTAGTGTAGTGTTGATGAGGACCTTCTAGTGAATTACTCACAAAGATTGATAACCCTGCCAAAAATTAACATGCTCTGGCATTGCAAAGGAGTGTAGTCCCTGCAAAACCAAGGCAGGGATGGCAGAGGAGAAATAAGAACCCCAGGTCTCTGTCCTTACTGTCTCATCTGCAGCACCTTCCATTAGCCAAGCCCAACCAGAAGCCTGAGGGCAGGAAGCATGTGGAGTCCCTAGAGTCAGCCTCCCAGGACACAAAGCCAGGCGGATAAGCCAAGAGTAAAACAGGAGCAGGAGCAAAACCAAGCAAGCATGCACATCCTAAATATACACATTTGGTATACTCATAAAAAAAGCAAATGTTCATTTTTATTCAAATAAAATACCATCTAAGTCTTTCCCTTAATTTATTTTTCACCATGACAAAGCACTTTTGGTTCTATAATAAGTAAACTGGTAAGTATTGAACATACCTATTTTATTCTTTATTATTATTTTAATCTTGAAAGTGAAATTTTTATTATATTCTTATTTTCAAAAATAAACAAAGTTTATAGATTGATCAACTGTGCATAAATCTTTGGCTTCTTTGCATAGTTACATTAAAGTAATTAATTCAATACTTATGTTGGCATTCATCAGATACAATCCTTGTGTTTATATACACACATATACACATACACACACACACAATTTTAATATATATGTATATATTATTATTTAAAATTAGTTCCTCAAAACTATATATTCAAGAACCACATTTTACCTAATATGGTTGAAAATACAATGTAATTGTCTTGATAACTATGATATAATTTCCTCAGGATTTGTGGGGAAAGAACTTCAAATTTTAAACACCTACATATGAAAATAGGAATTCTCTTAAAATTCATACTTTAAATGTATTTATTTTACTTTTCAAGCCAAAACATAAAATTAAGTGTATTTAAGATTTATTTCTATATATTTGAAAATCAGGTATGCTTACCCTAAAAATTGCTACGGTGTAATTTGTAAGATAAATTGTTTTGGTTCCCAAATGTTATGAAAACATGTTGTTGATTTAAATACCATGGGTTAAAACCTATTACAGAATATGAAAACATTTCACACTTCTTATAAAGCATCACTTAAAAAATACAATTGTGGAATTCTCTCTCATTTTGATTACCTGGAAGGTAGTATTGTGATATTGTGGGTGCTAGCATAGAGCTATATTGTTTCTTTCTAGTTCGATGGCTAGGGCCAATATAACACTTAAAAAAACTGTTCTAAAACAAGAATAATGATGTTGCAAAATTATCAGCAGTACTATGTTAGCAATCTCTTTTGAGCACTTGTGAATATATTTCCAGGAAATTCTAGCAACATCTTCCATGTGTATAATTGCACAAACTCAGATTTAACTTTTTAAATAAGCTAATAAAGCAGTCAAAATTTTAGATTTCTTGAAGAAATAGAAGAAAACGTTTTGTGCTTTTGTCATAATTATGTTGTTATTGTTTAAACACTCCTTACAGTGAATAGACTCATGTCTTGAAACTATTATAAGGCAATAGTCACATTGTTTTTTCTCCAACTTCTCTATTTTATTTATATCTAGACATTTTACTTTCCCATCTTGAGCACTTTCTTTTGTTTTTGTAAGTAAAACAAATTATGGTTGTATATCTTTATGGGGTACAAAGTGATGTTGTGATTTATGAATACAATGTAGAAAATTTAATCAAACTATATAACATATCATTACCTCAAATACTTATTTTGTGTGGTGAAGACATTTGGAATTTACTCATCATGATTTTGGAATGTACCCTACACTGTCGTTAGCAATAGTCACCACATTTTGTAATAGATCTTGAAAAAACGATTAGTTCCCCTGAGGCTTTAAACTTTTTCACTGTCTTCTCCTCACTCTCCCCATTACCTGGCCTCTGATAATCACCATCCTTTGTGTTATGACTTCAACTGTTTAAATTCCAAACAGTAGTAGGAACACGTGGTATATGTCTTTATATTCCTAGCTTATTTCACATAGCATAATGTTCTCCAATTCCATCCATGTTGTCACAAATCACAGAATTTATTTCTTTTATAAGGCTGAATATATTCCCTTGTGTATATGTGCCACATTTTTTAATGCATTCATCTGTTGATGGACACTACTTGATTCCATATTGTGTCTATTATGAATAGTGCAGCAAGGAACACTGGAGTGCAAACATTTCTTTGACATACTGATTTCAAATCTTTTTGTAAAGACTTGGAAGTGAGGTTGCTAGATCATGTGATAACTAAATTTTTACTTTTTTGGCAGACCTCCATATCATTTTCCATAAAGGCTGTACAACTTAACGTTCCCACCAACAATGTACAAGGATTCCCTTTACCCCATATACTTCCCAACATTTATTTTTTATTTTTTTATAACAGCCATTCTAACAGATGAGACAAGCTCTGGTTTAATTTTCATTTCCCTAATGATTAGTGATGTTGAGCATTTTTTCGTCTAGCTGTTGCCTATTTGTATGTCATCTTTTGAGAAATATCTATTTCAGCTCATTTACTCATTTTAAAATCAGATTATTTTCTTTCTATAGAGTCATTTGTGTTCTTCATGCATTTTGAATACTAACCTTTTAACAAATATATAGCTTGCAAATATTTTCTACCATCTATATGCTATAACTTCACTCTTATTTGTTTCATTTGTTGTATAGAAGCATTTTTTTTAGACAATTGCATTTGTCTGTGCTTACTTTTGTTGTCTATGTTCTTGGAGTCCAATCTTAACACTTATTGCCCATCACTATGTCATAGAGATTTCCCCCTAAGTTTTATTTTGTAGTTTTATAGTTTCAAGTCTTTTGTTTAAGTTCTTTATCCGTTTTGGGTTACTTTTTGTACACGATGTGAGATAAGGGTCCAATTTTACTCTTCTGCATATGAATATCCAGTTTTCCCAACATAATTTGTTGAAAAGCCTGCCTATTTCCCATTGTGTATTCTTGAAACCTTTGTCAAAAATCAATTGACTGTACATGTGTGGGTTCATTTCTGGGCTCCCTATTTTGTTTCATTTACTGATGTATCTGTTTTGTGCCAGTACCATGCTGTTTAATTACTATCAGTTTGTGGTATAGTTTGAAATTAGGAAGCTTGAGGCCTCCACCTTTGGGATTTTTAGTCACGATTGCCTTGGTTACTGTGGTTCTTCAGTGGCTCCATATGAATTCCTAGATTGTTTTTTCTATGTTTTCGAAATATGGCATTGGAATTTTGATAGGGCTTACATTGAAGTAGATCACTTTAAGTAGTATGGACATTTTAACAATATTTTGTCTTTCAATCCATGAACATAAAGTTTTGTTCCATTTATTTGTATCTTCTTCAATTTATATCATTAATGTTTTATAGGTTCCAGGGTATAAGTCTTCCACTACTTTGGTTAAATTTATTTTTAAGAGTTTTTAAAATCTTTTTGTAGCTGTTGCAAATTGGACTGTTTTCTTGATTTCTTTCTCAGAAAGTGTGTTGTTAGTGTATAGAAGCGCTATGGAATTTTCTTTGTTAATGTTGTATCCTGCAACTTTTCTGTATTTGTTTATTAGTTCTAACAGGTTTTTTTTGATGGATTCTTTAAGGTTTTTAATATGTAAGATCATATCTCTACAAACAGGGACATTTTCACTTCTTTCTTTCCTGCTTGGGTGCTTTTTACTTCTTTTTCTTGCCTACTTGCTCTGGCTAGGATTTCTATTACTATGTTGAATAGAAATGGTGAGAGTGGTTACTCTTATCTTGTTCTGGATTTTAGAGAAAAGAGCTTCAGTTTTTTCACCATTGACTATAATGTCGGCTGTGAGCTTATCCTAAATGGCCTGTATTGTGTTGAGGTACATTTCTTCTATACCTAATTTTTTGAGAAGTTTTTCTTTTTTATCATTAAAACATATTTGGATTTTGTCAGATGCATTTTCTGTATCTAATGATATGATCATACTTTTTTTTTCTTCATTCTATTATTATGTGGTATCACATTTATTGAGTTGTATGTATTGAACCATCACAGCATCCCAGGGATAAATCCCACTGATAATGGTGAATGATCCTTTTCATGTGCTGTTGAATTCACTTTTCTAGTATTTTGCTGAGGATTTTTGCATCTATTTTCATGAAGGAAATTAACCCAAAGTTTCCCTTTCTTGTGATATTCTCGTCTCCATTTGGTAAAAGGATGTTACCGGTCTCATAAAAAGAGTTTGGAAGTATTCTCTCATTTTCAATTTTTCAGAGAAGCTTGTAAGGATTTTGCTAGTTTGGATGTCACTTGTCCCACTAAAACCCATATTAAAATTTAATCCCCAATGTGGCCGTTTTGGGGAGAGGAGCCTAGTAAAAGGTGTTTGGGTCATAGGTTACATCTCTCATGAATAAATTAAGATTAACCCCACAGGGGTTAGTGAGCTCTTCCTTTTGTGGGGATGGATTAGTTATCACTGGAATGGGTTGTTACAAAGAATCTGGCTTCTCTGGTTTCTCTCCCTTGCTTCCTCTCTCACAATGTCATCTCTTGGCACATATGTGCTCCCCTTCCTCTTCTCACCACGAGTTGAAACAACGTGAGGTCCTCTCCAGATGCAGCCGCCCAATCATGAACCTTGCAGTCACCAGAATTGTTAACCCAATACATTTATTTTCTTTATAAATTACCCAACCTCCGTCTGCTATAACAACACTAAATAGACTAAGAGGGATTATTTGTTATTTAAATGCTAGATTATTAGTTCTTTAAATGGTAGACTTCAGAAGTGAAGCCATCAGGTACTGGGCCTTTCTTTGATGATAGACTTTGTTTATTACTGATTCAATCTTCTCACTAGTGATTGATCTATTCAAACTTTATATTTTTTCGTGGTTCAATCTTGGTAGGCTGTGTGTATCTTAGAATTTGTCCATTTCTTCTAGGTTACCCAACTTCTTGGTATATAATTGTTCATCTCATTCCATTCTCTCCTCTCCTAAAAGCTCATCCCTTTTATGGCATTAAAAAAAAGCCACACACACAAACTTCAAAGAAACTGATTTTTAAAGCATAGAAAAAATGTGTCAAGATTACATTTTGTTATAAGTTAATGTTAATGTTATCTTAGAAGTATATATATATGTGTGTGTATATATATATACATATATGTTAATCACTAACAACACTGCAAAGAGATGACAGTAATATTAACATTAACATGCTCTTGAATTTTGTTAAGGTATATCTTAGATTTAACCAAGATACACTAGTTTACAGGAGCTGGAAAACATATTCTAAAGTGTCTTTTGGAAGGTTCAAAGAAAATACTGAAAATGCAAAATGGGATAATGTACCTAATTTTCTTATTTTTCAGAAGTTAAAGGGAAAAGACATTTCCTTGATCAAAATGAAATGCGAAAGCAAAAGTGAAACACACGAGGTAGGCAGAGTTGAAGTACAAAGCATTTTAAATTTAGAATTTGTTTTATATGAAGAATCTTTTAAGAGATGCTCAAAGAATTACGTTTCTAGAGACAGCATCGCTTTCCATAAAGTTATTAAGGTTATGAGAAGACCTGAAAATTTTCTCTTTTGAATTTATGATTACTGGGCTTTACAAAATTCTGTTGTCTTCTACTGATTTATATGGCTGGAAAGCAGCTAACAGAAAATATTTTTTTAAAAACAGAATAAATCAGTTTTTATTTATTTAAAACCTTATAAAAAGTTAACTGAAATATTGACGGACTTGTCTAGGCATTTAATTACACTTGTTAGGTCTACTGGGATATATATCAACCCAGCATATAACTAAATAAAGAAGTGGTTATATGTGTCAGTAAATACAATTAAACAAAATAATTTAGACAATTCAATTTTATTTCAATGAAAAATAAGTAAAACTTTTTTTGGAATTTAAGCAAGAAATAAGGACTTGATGCAGCATATTTAATAGATTTAGCACTGACTGGTTATTTCTGAGCTTTCTAATATTTAAGGAACTAAGAGCTGACTATCAATATTGTTAATTTAGAATACTTGTACTTTAAATGTGAGTATAACATAATTTACAATTATACCCAATACATTATTTGCCATGTGTAAATCAAGTTATCAAGCGTTTCATATATTCTCATTTTTTTCTCAGAATGCAATTATAAGAATAGAAGAAAGGTGGTGTGATTATAGCACACTAATGACAGAATTTAGTCTCTTAGCCGATGCTTCATATGTTTCAAAGTATGAGTGCCACAACCATATAATAATAGGGAAAAACCACTCATGTTTTACATTTCTTCATGAACAAAACCTTAAAATGAATATCACCTTAAGCTCAGGAGTTCAAGACCAGCCTGGTTAACCTGGTGAAAACTTGCCTCTACTAAAAATACAAAAAGTAGCTGGACGTGTTGGTGCGTGCCTGTAATCCCAGCTAGACTGGAGGCCGAGGCAGAATTGCTTGAACCGGGAGGTGGAGGTTGCAGTGAGCCAAGATTGCACCACTGTACAACAGCCTGGGTGACAGAACGAGACTCCATCTCAAAAAAAAAAAAAAAAAAAAAAAAAAAAAAAGAACATTACCTCAATTATGGAAGTACTTTTAACTCGATCTTCAAAACATATATAAAATGTTGAGATTATATTGTCATAAGTTAGAGGAAAAGTGGTACATATTAAATATATATTTACCATCAAATCAATATCTTTATTACTATCTTGTTTTATTGCCTTATTGTAAATTTCTGTCTTTATTTTCCATATGCATAATCTACCTGGGTCAGGAAAGAAGATATACTAAATAAAAAGGAGATGCAAACACACACACAAAACTGTGCTTTCATTCTTGAATATGAAAAGATAATTAAAAGTATCCTTATTGAAAAATAAAAAGAAACTTCCACTTAAAAGATACCTCTTGCCCCCGGATCTCTAAGTGTTCTATACCCCCTAATCAAAACTCATAATATCCCGGAAATAAAAATTGTAGCATAATTACTGTTCACCAGGTAGAGAGAATTCATGTCTCTACATTCTGACACAGACTTTCAGAAATTAGATAAATTTTTTTTCAGTTAACCTGCTTAAGAACCTTATGGTACGTAGACACTTACATACATTTTATATTGATTTTCTTCCTGGATATATTTATATTGTTACCATAGTCTTTTGTTAAATTTTGTTGGTAAAGACCATGTGAAATGAAGATAATTAATGAAAAAAAAAACACATATGATCATTTCTTCTGCCCATATTTTCAATTTTGAACATTATTTCAAAGTATCCCTGTTGCCTTACAATCCTTAATTATTTGGCTAACCATATCATTTTATTTATTGTACACTGAACAGAAGAGAAAAAGCGTCAAGTTAATATAATTATCCTATCACTGTAAAAACTGGTCCCATTTTCTTAAAAACAATTTAGGTCTTATTTTAACAAAATTGGAGACTTTATTTTTGTTTTGTTTTGTTTTTGAATCAGACTGTAAATTGAATAAGATTAAAACTTTTTTGTGACAAAGTAATACACCTTTTATTAGATGCCTTGGGAAACAAAACTTTTTAGTTTTGTTTTGTTTTCTAAAAAAGCTTCTTTAGTGATTCAAAGTTTGGGAAGCTTGTCTGGTGGCCCCACATTAAGCAAAGGACATCAAAATCCCCAAAGAGAACCACCCTTATTGTGAGAAGGGAGACTCTAGGCTGGAGACACCAAGAACACAAATTTGGGGCTCAAGCATATGGGACTATTATATCAATTTTCGGGTGTGAATTACTTATGGAAGCCCTGAATAACAATCCATCAAATGAAACAAACGCAATTTTGAATTTGTGTAGCACCATCATAAGCGAATAGCACCCGTGAAGGACTGACATTTTCTATTGTTCTCCTCTTGGAGCATGGGAGAAGAACTGAGCTCTTGAGACTGCATAGCTTAACATTTCTTGGACAAATAGACAGAGGAGGAAGATATACTAGTATTTATGTTGCTAAGGGTCAGTGGTGCCTTGGTGTTTACTTAGAAAAGTAAATGATATACAACTACAATTAAATCCTAGGTTCATTAAACTCACTATTACTATAATAGTCTATTATACCAGATATTCTGTCATATCTAGCTCTGATTTAATTCAGCAAGTGTTTATTGAAGAGGTATTATGTATCAGGCATTTCAATAATGCTACAAAATCCATAATAGATTCTGTCAATCATTTTTTCATTGGAGAATTCTGTTAATATGTTCAAGGTTAAGCTAATTCATGCTAACATAAACTTATATTATAAAGCAAAATTTCTGAAATGCTTCATAAATATTTTTAAAGTCCAAATAATATCAAACATATTGTACATTTCTATCCTCTGTGTTCTAGACTCTTTAAAGTACCAACTGCTATGCTCCATTTTTTTTTGCCTTATTAGGTGCATTAGTTTATCAAATATGGTTTTATCGATTATTAAAGAGACATGCTTCTTCTACCCTTACAGAAGACATAGTGAGTATGCTCTCATGACATAAAATCATTTGGGTAAAGAAGGAAAAACGTCTCATTATCCAGATGTTGAGTTTAAATAATACTAAACATCTGGTGTCGTGTGATAAATTTTTCTTCACTCTGAAAAGCCTTAATTTGAGAGACCAAAGACTTAAATGTCAGCCCTAAAATATTTCTTAGCCTAAAATTAACACACAAGTATTTGTGATACATTGGAGGAGTTATTTCAAGAGGTGGTTGACACAGAAATGCATAATCTGATGCTCTGCACCTCACCCAAAAGAATCATTCTGTGAGTACATAAGCAAAGAGATTTTCACCTAAACATGTTGGCTTCTAAGTTTCTTGTCATTTATTTGTCCAGTGCTTTCTCTTATCCATATGCCCAGATTCTAAGTGTTAATAACTGTCCAACTCTCAAAATACAGAATATATCATTTATTCAGAGTGGTTAAGACTGAAAAGTTTGCAAGTTCACGATATGTATGTGGCTTATACACCTAAAAACACAAAGACCACAAAAATTGAGTAGCAAAGGTATTTTTAAAATAAGATTTGCAATATAGTATGGGATAAAATTTACTTACTAAGATTAAAATAAGAAATTTTTACACAGCTAAATATATGATTGAAAACCAAGTATTTACTATAAACATACCTGTTTCAAGTTTTACATACAACCATCTACAATTAATTTCTTACTTGGTGTAAATGTCAAAGTTTAATTTTTCCCCATAGTGTACCTAGCATCATTTATTGGAAAGACCATCCCTTTCTACTGCTAGAGAGTGTCACCTTTATCACAAAGACAATGTTATATTTGTGCCTATTCTGGATTATTTGATCCTATTGAAAGTTTGTCTACCTTTGTGTTGTTATCATACTGTCTTACTTAATTTACTTTTTAATAGTCTCACCAGCATAACAAGAGGGGGAAATGGGAATAACTGTCATGAAAGTTAGAAATCCTTTATCAGTGACATTGTTTAGAATTCCAGTTCATGTTGAGAAAAAGCAACCAACAACTTGTCAGTTTTATTATAATTAAAAAAATCTGCATAGACAATTTATCTCCTTGTGGCCTGAAGCCAGTGTGGACTATTGTATCACCCACCTTCTTCCTGTTCTTGATAGTCTGTCTATAATTTATTTGTTACAGCATGTCCTGTAGAACTTATTATTTAAGGGTAACTGATATAAACTTGGTACTTTTTTTTTTTTTTTTTGAGAGAGTCTCTCTCTGACACCAAGCCTGGAGTGCAGTGGTGTGATCTCGACTCACTGCACCCTCCACCTCAATTATCCTCCCACCTCAGACTCACTAGTAACTGGTACTACAGACGCACCACAATGCCTGGCTAATTTTTGTATTTTTTGTAGAGACGGGGTTTCACCATGTTTCCCAGGCTGGTCTTGAACTCCTGGGCTCAAGTGATCCACAAACCTTGGCCTCCCAAAGTGCTGGGATTACAGGTGTGAGTCTCGGTAATTTTTAATTCCCTGTAAATTTCATAATTGATTTAAAAATGAAATAAACAAAAGTTATAATAGCAACAAAAAACTGCAATTTTCACTGGAATTGCAATGAATCTTTAAAGCATCTTGAAATTAATTGGCAAAGTATATGGTAGGATAGTTCATGCATGACATAAGCTATACTACTTTATGCTTTGTTTTAATTTCTTTTTCTCAGTAATGATCTACGTTTTTCTGCATATACAGCTTGCATTTCTTTTACTACATTTTTATAAAGTATTTTTGAACTATTCTAAATGGCATTCCTCATGACATGACTAAATTCGTTTATTATAAAGAACTATCCATAGAAGTGTTTGAAATTTCCACCTAGGAAACCATGCCATCTGAGGATAACTTTGATGGTACATTTAAATATGAAAACAAATTAATAAAACACCAAGAGATATAAAATGTTATCTTCATTATTTTGATGCAAGGTGACCATGTTTAACAAAACCAAAAAAAGTCACAAAGGGAACACTTGATCAGTAGAACTATGTATTAATTTTTTGTTGCTGTGTAACAATTACTACAAATTTAGTAGCTTAAAACAACACCTGTTTATTAGCTTTCAGTTTTGTAGCTCAGAAGGCCAGAAATGGCAGAGTTAGGTTCTCTGCTTAAGGTCTCTCAGCATTAAAAGTAAAGTGTCAGCTGCTATGTAGTATCATCTGGGAGTTTCCTACCCCATATGGCCGGACATATTTCAATTCCTTGTGGTTGTAGGAATGAGGTTCTCTTTGCTTGAGAGGAGCCACTCTTAGGTTCTAGCCCTGGTGACAAGAAAGGGCAGAAATTTGGGGGCCATCTTAGAATTCTGCCTACCACAGCTGTATTTAAACTACTTATATTCTTTCATTAATAGAAGATTTTTGCAATATATGTAACCATAAATAACTCACATTTATAAATTATAAGGAACTTCTAGAAGTGAATGAGGAAGAACATGAAGAATATCTGACACAGCATCTTATTAGTATTGAGAATCTACAGCATTATGAAGATAAGAAATGAAGCGAAGGAAATTTTTACAGTATATATATATATATATATATATATATGACCATAAAGAGACCCTATTTGTAACTTACAGGGAACTTAGAGAAATCAATGGGAAAACATAGAGAGTCATAAAAAATAGAGACTCATATAGATTTAAATGGGCCTTTAATAATTAAACTTCATCCAAATGACCATTAAAATATAAAAAGTGGATTGTAGTTATCACACAGAATCAGATAGTTGAAACTACAGAGTACATCCACATAAAGCTACACTAGACTTAACAGATGCAGTAAAGAAAATAAGTAATGGCACAAATCAGAAGGGTCTAAAACTTTCAGGTTCAGGACCTGGGGTCCTTTGACTATTTCATCATGTATGCTTTATCTTACGATTGTTAACCACAAGGTTATAATTTTACTGAGTCTATCAGTCATATATCTAAAACCATACAGTGTAACCAGATAAACCAGGTGCAAAACATCCATCTATGCATTTTTGCAGAACATCCTATCCACAGTGGTGTAGGGTGCATCTAGGTAGGTTCTAATATTGAACTGCATAGTATAAATCACTACCTAGTGTATTTCAACCTGATCTTGGCCAGAGATTAATACCATAGTTCCAGACACTGTTGGAGAAAAAGCCTAAGGTTCCCCTCAACAAGCTGCAAGTTAACACTCTGCCTGTATTTTGTTCAATCCCATTACTAATCAGAGAAAAAATAAAATAAAACCTCATTTGGGTATCAATAGTCCATTAAGTGGATTCACTCTGAAAGACTAGGAAGGTGTACATATTATGACCCAAATTTCCATTCCTGCATAGATGCCCAATAGAAATGTATGTACATATACTTCTTACATGTAAGCAATAATAGCTGAAAATTGTAAACAACCCAGATTCCATCATAGCAGAATGTTTAAGTAAGTTGTGGTATTTTCATATACTTGATTATCACCTAACAATGAAAATAAGCCACACTACAAACAACAATATAGTGGAAACTCCCAAACATAATATTTGGCATAAGATGTTGACATGAAAGAATAGATGAATCTGTTTATACAAATTTTAAAACAAGGCAACACCAAACTACAGTGTTTAGGGATGAATTTCTAGCTGATAAAATGATGAACATCAGCAACTAAGTGGTTATCATGAAAATCTTTTGAAGAGCAGGGAGAAGTTATTGATTAGCTGGAGGAATGAAGTAGGTTTCCCAGTGGAGTCTGTATGGATGTTCAATTGGCAATAATCTATTGAGCTATGTGCTATACTTTTGAGCACTTTTCTGTTATGTGTTTATCACTCATAATTGGAAGATATAAAATGTACAAAATATTCAGCTGAATTTCATAAATGTGCCATGATTTTATACAAATTGAGTTTCAATTTACGTCTAAATAAAACAAAGTGACAATATTTAATACATACATTATTAGATGGTCACATGAAATGTGTTTACTTATCAATTGTGGCTCCAGAAGTGTGAATTTTTAATACATAGTTACCCCATAAAAGAAGTCAGTCATCTGGGGTAATAAAAACTATAATACTATTCATCTTATGATTTTTTTTTTTTTTTTTTTTTTTTTTTTGGGATGGAGTCTTGCTCTGTTGCCTAGGCTGGAATGCAGTGGCGTGATTTCAGCTCACCGCAAACTCCACCTTCAGGGTTCATGTGATTCTCCTGCCTCAGCCTCCCAAGTAGCTAGGATTACAGGTGTCTGCCACCACACCCAGCTAATTTTTTGTAATTTTAGCAGAGATGAGATTTCACTATGTTGGCCAGGTTGGTCTTGAACTCCTGACTTCAAGTGATCCGCCCACCTCAGCATCCCAAAGTGCAGGGATTAGAAGCCTGAACCACGCTGCCTGGCCCATTTTGGGATTTTTTAACTGAAATCTGCAGCGATTATAGGACAAGGTGCTGCAACACTTGGCAATATTCTACTTGCTTTGCTTTAACTTTTTCAAATTGTTTCACCCTTAACATTAAGAGTATCTCCTTTGTTTCCAGAATGTATGAGATTTTTCACCACCTGAAATATTTGACAGGCATTTTCCATCTGTCTGCTTTGAACCACACCTCTATCTCCTCATCATCCCATTTGGGCTGACAACACACCGTTGATTAGTCTTCTGATACCTAGGACATCACTTCATCACTGCATTTTCTACCCAGAGTAAATCATTAAGTATTTTTATAGTGTTAGTTTGAAAGTTGAGTAATCATTTTTAAAAAGCAACTTGGAACACCTTTGCTGTTTGGATGCCTTTAATGTCTACTAATGGATGTTATTTTTCTGTCAAATTTTGCATAACGTTTTTAAGGGATATATATAAATTTTTTATATGAGAACAATTTGGAAAGTTTATAACTTTTATTCTGAAGTCTTGGTGCATAAAGAGAAAAAATCCACTTTGATCTCCTCTCCTCAGATTAAAGTATTAATAAAGCAAAGAGAGCAAGTTTAAACTTTCTTTATAAGTTGGTTCCTTTTTGTCTATAACATTACAAAGATGTAATTTTGTGCAGTAGGGAGAATTGGGAAGCTGAAAGAGCTGAAGGCCTTTGAGTGGTCAAGAAGTAATGATTCTGTTACAGCCAAAAGAACCGTGAGATGAGAGAAACAAAAGTCATTGTCAAATTTAAGAATGTTTATTTTTTTCTCTTCCCCAATCTTCCAATAAGGAAATAATTATAATTATTCTTTCTCCAGAAATGAACCCTCCTAACTATACTTTAATTTTAAAGTTCAAAGTTTGCAACAAATTTAAACTAACCAAGCTCACTCTCTATTATTTCCTTCATAATATCTATCACTAACTATAATTATCCAGCTTATTGAATTTCAAATAATTATTAACCAATGTTGATTATTTGCCTCTTCAACTAGAATATTGTCTGAACTCCTGGTCTCATTTTTCGCCTATTCTCTTCACTCATTAAAATGCAACTTCTCACTACAACCCCCATGACACTGCTATAGCTAAGATCAAAATAACCCCAAGTTTTCAATCCAGGGGTCATTTCTCTTTCAGAATCTTAAAAGCTGCTCGGCAGCATTCCGAATTTTCAAACACAACCTCCCCTTCCATCTTTGCCCCAAGGCCCCATTTAAATCATTTCTTCTCTCCTGTTCTAGGATCAAAGGCATTTCTGGTTTTCCTCTACTTCACTGGCCACTGCTTTAGAGTTCCTTTGTTAAATCCTCTTTCTGTACTTGAACTTTAAAAGCTGGGTGCCTGGGAACCCCAGTCTAGCTCTGCTCTCTTCCCGTCTGCAAGTCCTCTCTAGAAGCTCTAGGTTAATCTATGGAGAGACCTCTGTGACCTTTCCATGTGAGTGTGGAAAAAAGTCTCATATTTTACACATTCAAAATGGAAATTTAGTTCCCTTTTCTATGCCCCAAATATATTTGTCACTGTTCTATTTGGTGTTCAGGAACATATCTATAAGTCTCAAATTATCTTTAGATACCAACAAATTTTTCTTTTCACAAAATAAAAATAAGGGCCAGGTGCAGTGACTCATGCCTGTAATCCCAACACATTGGAAGACCGAGGCGGGAGGATTGCTCGAGCTCAGAAGTTTGAGATCAAACTGGGCAACACAGGGAGACCTCATTTCTACCAAAAAAAAAAAAAAAAAAAAAAAAAAGAAGCGGACACAGTAGTGCACACACCTGTAATCTCACCTTCTCAGGAGAATGAGGTGGGAGGATCACTTGAGCCCAGGAATTCGAGGCTTCCATGAGCTAGGATCACACTGCTGCACTCTAGCCTGGGTGGAGTGAGATGCTATCTCTAAATAAATACATTAACTAATGAACGACAATCAATCCTTAGCAAAAATAGGATGAATGGCACTTACCACTTGTATTAAGATCATTGTTTGCTCTGAAGAAGGGTGATCAATTCACTAATCAAATGAATTCCTACTGGACCAAATAAAATCCCTTACATATATACATTTTTTTAAAAAAATGCTTTTTTTTGTTCTGTGTCTTGGATGAATTCCTGAAATTATGCACTAGCTCCCTACTTCTCTCATCATGTGTGGCTTAGAGTTTATTGTCTCTATCGAGGTCATTTAACTCTTTTTATGATATATTTTTTATTCCAAGGTTTATCTAATTCATTATTTTTATATCCATTTTTTCCTTGCTTCATTTCTCATGTAATAATTTCTTTTCCTTTTTATAAATGGTGTCTTCACTTCTATTTTGAAAATTCTAAGCATGCATTTGTTTTTACAATCACTTCACAGTTTTCTTTACATGTCAGTAGATGTATCTCCTGATTGTTGATTTCCTTGCCTAACTTTTGAAGTTTTGCTCACGTATTTTAGAATTTTGGTTTGCACACTTGAGTGGGGTAAACTTTCTTTCTGCTTTGGTGATTTTTTTTTTTTCTGTTTTTCTTCTGAATGCCCCCACAGGGTCCCCAAACCAGCCTGTATTTGCAGTCTTCCTACTAATGGCGGCAATATTGTAGAACCAGGAGTTAAGGGAACTGTCTAATCTGGATGAAATCTGCAACCTGCTGCCTCCTAAATTCCTAGGAAAACAGATTTATAGAAGCCCTAGTTACAGGTACAGCTCAGCAGCTCAGTAGGAGCACTTTTCAGCCTCCTTTCAAGGGCAGAGGGACTTGACAAGAAATCTTTACTTCAGGCAGCGTGTCTGGCTCCAGTTGCATATGTCACAGTGGTTGATTTAAGTACTCACTATCCTTCAAGGAGATGAAACTCCAGTCCATCTTTGCAAGCTTCTATTCTCAGATCAAGTCAGCAGATCTAAGTTCACATTGTTTTTTGTTTGTTTGTGTTCGGCTTATTATTGTCCATGTACATTTTTTTTTAATTTTTTGGCTGCACATTTTTATACGGCTTATCATTGCCGTATATCTGAAGCAGAGGAAAAACTCAAAAGTATGAACTTACAATGCCATCTAGACTAAGAGTTTTCCTAGTGTTGAAGTTGTATGCGAAAAGATGACAGGACTCATTTTTGTCATTACTTTTTACATTGAATTGATAACCATTACTTAAATAGATTTCACAGTGCTTTGGACCTAGTGCATTTGTGTCAAAAAGCCTCACCTTTTGTGAATACTGAACATTAACTCACTACTCACAACTTTTTTTTCTACCAGATATGCCTTTTTTATTTCTTTATGCAAAACATGCGGAATGGTAAAGCTACTTATTAGAGGATGACCATCAGGAAACAATAAATAGCAGTTAACCTGCATTATTTGCTGTATTAATATTTCCACTCCAAAAATATTTCTGCCCAAGTCTTATAAGTTCCACATTAGATGTTTTATATTGTTTAACATGTCATTCTTCTTTAACTCAAAATACTAAAAAATGACCTTAAAGTGACTCCATTTATGTTACCTGGTTTTGTTTATTTGAATAGCCTCAGGATTAGTGCATGTTGGAGATTTTGACAGGTTTAATTATTCTACACATTTAACTGGTGAGAATTTAATTACTCTAGTGTTCCCAGAGGGCTGATGACACAGGTGAGATCTTAAAAAATAATAAATAAACAAATATATGCATAATGTGTGTCTCCACCAATTTATAGTTAGGAATATTTTACACTTCATAGAATATACCCTATTTAAACCTCCATTTAACAATTCTTAAATTTTAGTGTTTTCCAGATTAATTAGCATCTAAAATTAATTGAATAAAATATCAAATATATATTATTTTACTTTCATTATATACTTATATAACAGAAATATATAATATATAGATAGATATTTGTAAGGTTTTCATTTTGAAATAGTTTTGAATTTAACAGTAAATTTGGAAGAATAGTACAAATACTTTTCATGTATCCTTCCCTTCAGTTAGAGATATCGCAAATGTTATGTAATATTTGAAAGTAAGTTACTAACGTGATGTCCCTTTACTTTTAAATTCTTCATTGAGTGTTTTCTAAAAGCAAGCATTTTTTGTAGGGATTGGGGGGCTTAACTACAGTGCAATTATCAAAATTAGAAAATTCACATAAGTAGAATCCTATTATCAAATCTGCATTCATTATATAAGTTGTATCAATTACTCAACTAACATTTATTATAACAAATACGGTAAAACAATGTCTTTCCTGGTCCAGGGTCTAACCCAGCACCCCATGTGGCACACACCTCATTCATGTCCTTTAATGTGGAACAATTCCACAGTCTCTGTTTGTCTTTTATGACTTTGACTTTTTTTTTTTTTTTTTTTTTTTTTTTTGTAAGGGAACAGGCTTATTATTTTGTTGAATGACCTTGATTTGGCTTTCATTATATTTTCTAATGATCACATTATGCGTTTTGGTCAGGAATACCATCAAATTACTGTTGTGCCCTTCACAATACATTATAGCACCTGGATATCATCCTTATTTGTTCTCTGCACTGGTGAGGTTAACTTTGATCATTTGCTTTTCTTCACTCTAAAGTTTCCACTTTCTCTTTGTAGCTAATTTGTAATAAACTGGGAGCTATTTTAAGACCATGTCAGATATCTCATTTCTTGTCAAAACTTTATTCACAGGTAATTTTTGCTTGAAACTATCATGACTATGATGTCACCTGGTGATTTTCCAGTTCTGTCATTCATCTTACACTTGTTAGTTGGCCTTCTAGCATGAAGAAAACTTTTCAGTACTGTCCCATTCAATTATTAAGCATACATTTAATTAGGTACATATGAATTCACCATTCCTTATTTTATTCAAGGGCTCATAATCCATTAATATCATTAGTATTACCAATGCTTACACTGGTTCAGATTTGGCCTCTGGAAATGCCTCAAAGTTTGCTCCTATATCCTCTGAATTGTCACCATTATTCTTTGCATAGTCCTTTACTTTTTGAAAAGCACAAAAAGACGATTCAGATCAATTTTATTAGGAATTGGGTATTTCTGCAAGAAGCTCTCCTTCTTTTATGTGGAAAATATATTTAGAAACCAAAATATGGACACTGGGTGTCCTTACTCATAGTGGGATCTCTTTGCTTCTCGGTCCCTTTATCAGACAGTTATGAAGTGCAAATATGCATATGTAGACTTTTCCTTTCTCTTTACAGCTGCAAGATCCTCCATTGTGTGGATGTGTCAGAGTTCATTCAGTCCTACGTATGGGCATTTAGCTTTTTTTCAACTTTTTGCAGTTACAAACTCTATTGTAATGATTCGCCTTGTACATATGTTTTTTTAATGTCTGTCATAATGGTAATTTCTAGAATTGAAATTGCTGCTAAAAAGGTAAAATATATGAAATATGTTAGATATTGCCAAGAAGGACGTATCAATTTGCATTTCCACAGCAACATCTGAGTGCTGGTTTCCCACTGCGTCTCTAATAGAATGCGATCTCATACTCATTTAAACTTTTGCCGTTCTCTTAGGTGATAAGTGGCATGCCGTGCAGTTTCAATTTCCATTTCTCTAATTCTGAGTAAAGCTGAACATATTTTGCTAAGTTTAAGAGCCATTCGTATATATTTGTTGTGAATTGTCTGTGATTTTTGGCCCATTTTTCTATAAGATTTTTAAAAATATTATCTGTAATATACTTTTCATTTTTTTCTTCCAACTTTCCATTGTCTTTTAATAGTATTTATAGTGCTTGTTATCCAAGAAATGCTTTTTTTAATGGAAAATTCATCAGTATCGTATTTTCATTTTCTTTTCTTTTCTTTCTTTTTTTTTTTTTTTTTTTTTTGAGATGGAGTCTTGCTCCATTGCCCAGGCTGGAGTTCAGTGGCATGATCTCAACCTCTACCTCCTGGGCTAAAGCGATTCTCCTGCCTCAGCCTCCCGAGTAGCTGGGATTACAGGTGCCCACCACTATGCCCAGGTAATTTTTATAGTTTTAGTAGAGACGGGGTTTCACCATGTTGGCCAGGCTGGTCTGGAACTCCTGGCCTCAAGTGATCCACCTGCCTCAGCCTCCCAAAGTGCTGGGATTACAGGCATTAGTGACCACACCCAACCTGTATTTTCTTTTTCCTTTTGTTTTTTAAGTCTGAATTCTGAGTCATAGCTAAAAACAAAACATAACTTTTTCTGCTTTCATGTTAACAGAGAAATAAATCCATATTTTCTTACAATGGTTGTAAATATTTTTCCTTATTGTTTGTTTCCATGTTTGCTTACATTTAAATTCTGGTTTCACTTTGAATTTATTCTTGTGCACATTACGGTATTTGAACCTAATAGTACATGTTTTACAAATGACCAACTGGTTGTCCCGGAACTATTTATCACAGTTTGTCTTTGATCTGAATGTTTAGATGCTGTTTGTATCAGATATCACATTTCATATGTAGGTTTATTTCTAGACAGCCTTTGTAGATTTGTACAGTTGCCTGTTTATGTGCCCATATTTCACTGTTTTAAAATAAAGATTTTTACCTATTAAAACGTCTTATGTTGCCAATCATTCCTCATAGTTTTCTTTATCATTGATTTCTTAACAGCTTTTGCATGCTTCTTCTCTTATGAACTTCATTATTAACTTCTTTTCCTCTTCACAAGCATTTTGTGGTATTTTTATTGTGACGACATTACATTTATAACTTTACTTATAAAAGCTGACATACTTGTGATGTTGTGTCATTCTATACACTAATAGAAGTTTAATAGAAGTTTTTTTCTATTTTTTTGTTATAATTTACAGTCATTCAAGAGAAATGCACATACTTTAGAGGTTCAGAAAATGAGGTTATAATTAACGTCAACACCTATTTTATTGATGCAATCTAATTTCTAGGTTTTTTAAAATTTAGTTTTCAAATATGTTGTATGAGCTATGTCAAGCACTTATCTAAGATAACAACAGCTAAACTTTCCTGATTGTCCCACTTTGTAATAAGTGAGAGATTATTTTCTTCTTGTATAGTAACTTTTCTCTCTATTCCAGTGCTTTGTGTATTTGTTGCCATATCTATATTTTACAGCTCTCCTGCCTGTTAAGGAGTAATTTCAAAGAAATTGTAGTTTCCCTCTTTTTCATGTATTTTAAGTTACATAAATTCAAAGAGATGTTCATGCCAGAATGTTTATGGGTAGATTTGACAATGGTGCCCAATTTACACAAGTAAAATGCACAAAACTGATATTTCAGCCATGGGCTTGAACTAATCACCCAAATTATATATAATATATTACTTTATGTGCCGTATATTAGAGTCTATATACAAGATATATCAACTGAAAGGACTACTTCATTATATATTTTAATTGCTGTTAGAGTATTAAATCTATTTTTATTTAAAATGTATGTACTCATTTTTTGTTATTTAAAGAACTCTAGCTATGGAAATAAGGAATGTAAGTTATATAGTAGGAAACATTATTGGAAAACATTAATGATTGTACAAATAATCAGAAAATTATTTTCTGCATAGTAATATTAGAATTTTCAAATTTACTGTAAATTTGAAAAATGTTTACACTGAATGACTATGTGCTCTACTAACATTCTATTATAATTCTTCATCACATGTCAACAGATACACCTTTTTCTCTATCCACCCATCAAGCTATCTTATTTATGACACATTTCAAAGTAAATTGGAAGCATCACTGCACCTTCCCCTAAATACTTCAGCATCCATGTCATTAACCAGGGTTCAATATTTTGCTACAATTTACTCAAATGAAATAAAACAAAATGTAATTGTCCATTCACTAGATTCTGAAAAATACCTGCCCTTAGTAATCCATACCTCTACCAATATATAAAACAATACAACTAACTCAAATAATTTTCTATGTGTGTTTCTAGAAAATCCCCTCATCTCCCTCTCAAGACAAGCACCTGACTTTTTTCCAACATAGCTTAATTTCATGGTCATAAAAGTTTACATGCATGGCATCATATCGTATGTGCTCTTTAGTGTAAGGTTGCTTTCTATTACTGTATTGTTTTTTGGTATTAATCAGAGTTGCGTGCATCAGTAATTTTTCTTTTTCTCTGGGTAGCGTTCAATTGTTAAATACACTAACGTTTTCTCGTTGGTGAATATTTTAAATTATTATAAAGTTGCTTTTAATATTCTTTTTTTTTTTTTTTTTTTTTTTTTTTTTTTTTGAGACGGAGTCTCGCTCTGTCGCCCAGGCTGGAGTGCAGTGGCTGGATCTCAGCTCACTGCAAGCTCCGCCTCCCGGGTTCACGCCATTCTCCTGCCTCAGCCTCCGGAGTAGCTGGGACTACAGGCGCCCGCCACCTCGCCCGGCTAGTTTTTTGTATTTTTTTAGTAGAGACGGGGTTTCACCGTGTTAGCCAGGATGGTCTCAAACTCCTGACCTCGTGATCCGCCCGTCTCGGCCTCCCAAAGTGCTGGGATTACAGGCTTGAGCCACCACGCCCGGCCCGCTTTTAATATTCTTGTACAGGTTTTTGCGAACATGTTTTTCATTTATCTTAAATACATGTCTAGGTATGTCATCACTACATGACGGAGCAAGTTAATATTTAGTTTATAGGAAACTGACAAACTGTTTCTCCAGTGATGATACCGTTTCAAATTTCCACCGATAATTTATGAGAGTTGTAATTGCTCAACACAGTAGTCAATACTGTTTTGTCAGTCTTTTCTCATTTTTAGTCATTTTGGTGGATGTGTTGTGGTATTTCATTAGTAGTTTTAATTTATATTTCTATAATGATGAATAACTTGAGCACTTTCTAACCGTGTAATGGTAACTTGCATATCTTCATTTTGCAGTGTCTAGGTACTCTGTCTTTTAGTATTTCTCATAGGAGATATATGTATATTTTCTATGTGAGCCCTTTGTCACATACATAGGTTATGAGTGTTTTCTTTTGGCTAATGCTCACCTAAGTATTTTTTAAAGATGCCTCTGCTGTGGTTTGAATGTATGGGTTCCTGCAAAATTTATAAGCTGGAACCTAATATCCAATGTGATAGTCTTAAGAGGTGGGGACTTTTGGGAAGTGATTAAGTCATGACCTCTCCTCTCACATTAATGAAAGTACTGCTCTTATAAAAGAGGCTGAAGCAATACCATTGTTTCTGTTTGTTCTTCCGTCCTTTCTGCCATGTGAGAACACACTGTTCATCGCCTCTAGTGGACGCAGTCACAAAGTGCCGTCTTGGAAGCAGGGAGTTAGTTGTAACCAGACACTGAATCTGTTGACATCTTGATCTTGGTATTCCTAACCTCCAGAACTTTGATAAATAAGTTTTAAATCTCTTTTTGATACTACGTCAATGCCACAGTTTTGATTCTTCTGGATTTATAGTAGCCAAGAATTCAAATAGCATGCATTCAATTTTTGTTTATTTTCTAAAATTTCAGGGGTATTCAAGGTCTTTGGTGTTTCCACACACATTTTAGAATCATCTTGTCAATTTACTTTATTTAAAAAAAAGCCTTTGAGAGGGATTTTAGTTGGGATAACTGTAAAGGTATGGATCAATTGGGGAAGAATTAAAATTGAGATACTACTGATGACTCATCTAGTCCATGAATACTGTATACATATTTATTTAAAATTTTTCTTAGCAATATCATATCATTTCTAGAATTGGTAAGGATACAATTAAACCATTTAATTATTACTTTATGTTTCTACTTCAGAAAATGACACTGTTAATATCACTTTACAATGTTATGTGATGAAGGTATTATTATATTTAAAAACATCTATACTGATAGGAGTTATGCAGAGTTAATAATTAAGTTTAAGGTCTAGGTAACTTTGATTCTACACAAATTTGCAGCCTCTTATAAGACCTTGTATATTGATCTTGACTCGGGTTCAGTTGCCCGATTCTGAATGACCTTTTGATGAGTGATCTAGGGCAAATTACTTTATCTCTCTGTAATTCTGTTTTCTTAGCTCTAAATGGGTGAAATTGTGGTGGGGTTGTAAGGCTTTACAGACATAATAGAAGTAATGTCTTAGAACAGTGTTTGAACACTGAGACGCACCAAAATGATAAACTGTTTTCCTTTTCATTCATGAGCGTTTCTTCCCTTTCCTTCAACATGCCAAGCCCTTCCCTGCTTTATAGTCTTTCTGTTCCCTTTGCCTATTTTCCCAGCTCCTCTGTGGAAGACTTGCTTTTTTATCTTTCACTCATAGCTTGAATGTTCTTTCCCTTGAAGAAGATTCTCAATCATTTAATATGAAGAGAAACTCTCTATTCTCTATCTCAGCAATATGTCTATTATCTTTATGGCAATCAAAAGGCTTTCAAAAAGTGTTTGCTCTTGTTTTGTTTTACATTACTTTGCATATTTGTTTTTGATGTTCAATGTAGAAATGAGGCACTGTGCCTCCTGTGTTGACCAATATATATCAATAGTATGGTGCAGTGACTTTCTAATTTAGATACTTAGTTAATATTTATCAAATACATGAATCTTCAACAAGGCAGAATAGCCCTGGCTGTACTCTAAATGTTTGTGTCCCCCTAAAATATATTTATTGCAAACTAGTTCCCAGTGTGGTGTTATTAGAAAGTAGAACATTTGGGAGGTGATTAGGTCATGAGGGCTTCATCCACATAAATGGGATGAGGGCCCTTATAAAACAGACCTGAAGGAGCTCTGTCATCTTTCTTCCATGTGAGACACAGCAAAAAGGCACCATCTATGACACAGAGAAAAAGCCCTGACTAGACACTGAATGAGTCGGCACCTTGATCTTGGACTTCCCAGCCTCCAGAACTGTAAGAAATAAATTTCTGCTGTTTATGAATTATGTACTTTATCATATTTTGTTATAGCAGCCTGAATGAACTCAGAAATACTTTATTACTGAGAAGTGGAGTGCTGATATAACAGATACCTAAAAATGTGGAGGCAGCTTTGGGACTGGGTAACAGGTGGAGGCTGGAAGAGTTTTCAGAGGTGTGCTAGAAAAAGTCTACATTGCTGTGACAGGAACATTAAGGACTATTTTGGTGAGGGCTCAGAAAAAGAGCAGAATTGTAGAGAACCACAGTCTTCACAGAGATTACATACATTGTTATGAACAGAATATTGGTAGAAATATGGATGACAAACACCATTCTGATGAAGTCATATAAAAATGAGAAACATGTTTTTGTTGGAAATTGGAGGAAAGGTGATTCTTGTAATAAAATGGTAAGGAACTTGGCTGAATTTTGGTCATGGCCTAGTGTTTCATGGAAGGCTAAACTTGTGAGCAATGAATTTAGGATATTTGGTGGAAGAAATACCATAGCAAAGTGTTGAGGGTGTGGCATATCTTCTCTTTACTACTTATAGTAAAATGTGAGAAGGGAGAAATGATCTAAAGACAGACTTTCTAGTCTAAAGGGTAGCACAATGTAAAGATCTGGAGTTTCTAAGCCTAGTCATGTTGTGAAGAACAAAGACACTTGTTTGGGAGAGAACAATAGGGGTGCAGCAAAGTGACTGATGAAGACATTGCCATGGATTTGTGGAAGCCAGGTGCTATTTATCAAGACAATAGAAAATGACTGCAAAGGTGTTTCAGGGATCATCAGGGCTGCCTCTCTCATCAAACACCCAGAGTGCTAGCACCTGAGGAACAGAACTATGTCAAAATGGGGGTGTCAGGCACTTGTCAGTTCTGCCACTGCCTAAGCCACTGCTCCCTAAATTTTGGTATAGGGCTCCTCAACTGTCCCAGGTGTGTCTCCAGCGGGCCCACAGGCCACAGCGACCACCTTTCAGCGGGAAAAGGCAGTAAACCTTGGGAGTCCCCATGTGAGCCATCTCCAGCAGCCAGCAGAATTCAGGGTTGTGGGGCATGGCTGCCTACACTGTGATCTCAATGGATGTCCCAGAGCGTCGCAAGGTAGGCAGAGAACTGCTGCAGAGGTGAGGCACCACAGAGAGCCTCCACTAGGGCAATGTTTAGTAAAACCATGGGGACAGGGCCACCCCTGTGATCCCAGGCTGGTCAAACTACAGACATTCCATTCCAGTCCAGAAAAGCCAGAGAGCATGACTGCAACTTGTGAGAGCTGTGGTATGAATTGCACTCAGAAAAGTTTGGAGACAGGGTTTCCTGGAGCCTTGGGAGCCTGCCCCCAACCACAGTGTGTCCAGAAGGTTGGACATGGAAACTACTATCAGGATTATTCTGGATACTGAAGATTTAATGTTGTTTTCCCTGCTGAGTTTTGGACTCAGTTGGAGCTTGTCACTTCTCCCTTCTTTCCTATTTCTCCCTTTTGGAATGGGAAGGTTTATCTTATGCCTTTGCAACCATTGTATTTTGGAACCTCACAACACACAGGCTCACAACTAGAGAAAAAATGTGCCTCAGAATAAATCTAACCTTGAGTCTCACTGATGTCTGAATTAGATACTATTTAGGTAAGTCTTTGAACTTAGACTTTAAAGTTGATGCTGGAACCGGATAAGATTTTGGGTGCTTTTGGGATGGAATGAATGTATTTTCCATGTGAGAAGAACTTGGATTTTGAGTGGACAGGGGTGGAATATTATAGTATGGTTATTTGTTTTATCTCCCCAAAATTTATATATTGCAATCTAATACCCAATTTAGTGGTATTGAGAGATAGGACCTTTGGTAGGTGATTAGATCATGAGGGCTCCACCCTCATGAATGGAATTCTTGACCTTATAAAAGAGGCCTGAGGGAGCTTGTTCACCCTCCCATCGTGTGAGGACACAACAAGACGGTGTCATCTATGAAGCAGAGAGGTTTCCCCAGATGTGGAACCTGCTGGTACCTTGATCTTGAACTTCCCAGCCTCCAGAATGATGAGCAAGAAGTCTCTCTTATTTAAGAATTGCCTAGTTTAAGATATTTTGTTGGCTGGGTGCAGTGGCTCACACCTGTAATCCCAGCACTTTGGGAGGCTGAGGCAGGCAGATCACGAGGTCAGGAGATCAAGACCATCCTGGCTAACATGGTGAAACACTGTCTCTACTAAAAATGCAAAAAATTAGCTGGGGGTGGTGGTGACGCCTGTAGTCCCAGCTACTCGAGAGGCTGAGGCAGGAGAATGGTGTGAACCCAGGAGGCGGAGCTTGTGGTGAGCCAAGATCATGCCACTGCACTCCAGCCTGGGCGGCAGAGCGAGACTCCATCTCAAAAAAAAAAAAAACTAAAATAAATAAATAAATAAAAGATATTTTGTTATAGCAGCCCAAATGGACTAAGACAGCTCTCATTTTAGAAATTTTGATAATGGTTCTTAAGTAGAAATTTTGTCTTTTCAAATTCACTGCAAAGTACCACCTGTGAGTTCTTATTTTGAAATATTGCCAACATTCAAGATTATATATATGTGGCTATTCTTATTCTTCCCAGTAACTTGAAATTAAGACGTGTGGAGATTTTAAAGGTGCCAGTTATTGCCAACAAAAGGGTCCTCTTGTCTCCAGAATTAACTATTCGAACACAGTTCTTACAAAATTGTTGTTTTTGTTTGTTTCAAACAGTGTTCACAGTACTTATTATTTATTAATTTAGCAAACACTGACTTTGTTCTAGATTCTTAGCATTCTTCTGACAGAAAACATGACAGAACAAGACAGAACTCATGTTATAGAGTGTTAAAGGAGCACAAGTTTTTAAAAGGTGTATTGAAGAGGACCTGAGCAAAGACCTGAAGGAGGTGACCTATCTCTTCAATTTCATTTTCTGTCCCTTTTCTTTAAAGACTTACCATCTGCCCTGGCCACATAGGATTACTGTAAGTCTTACACATTGTATATTTTTTCACCTGTGTTTTCTTGTTTTCATATTTTCATATTTTTCCTCCACCTAGAATAGGTTTTTTTTTTTTTATGTCTCTGTCACTATCCTGGTTATAGCTACTATTACAGCTGCTGTTACTCTTTTACTGGTTTCCGCAATATCCTTTCATTCTATACAGTAAATCCCCAACATCATCCTTGGAAACTGCTACTATAAGTGAAACAACATGTAATAAAACCAATTTTCCCATAGACTAATTAATATAAACAAGAGTTCAGTTCATACATGTATTTCTCGTCACAAAAATATCACTAAACTTCTACATAAAGACCCAGATATTTCTATTAGTAAAAGTTGAAATAAATGTAAGCTATACATACATTTAAGAAAGATTAATCAAAACAAGATAATTATTTTCCCAACACTCGGTGATGGTGAGTGACTGTGGTCATAATGGTGGTGGTTTAATCAAGAAATACATATTTGTGAAGCAAAACTTGTAAGGAGCAACCTCCCCTCACCACAAAGTTCAAAGGCAGTCACAAAGAGGATGAGCTCACTGAGTGCTTTCCTACCGCACTGTTTATTGCCATGCATCTGTATGATTATTATCTACTTGGTTAATTTTTAGTTTGCAATAATTTGTGTTGTTTCATTCACTCATTTGTCAAACTGCTTATTTCAGTTCAGGTTTGTGGGTAGCCGCAGCCTGTCCTGACAGCTTAAGGAGCCAGGCAGGACCAGCCGGACACCCTCCCATCGCAGGGTGACTCACGTTCATCCACAATCACTCACACTTGACCACACTCTTCCACATTCACTCACACTCACCTACACTCACTCCTTCATCCACACACACCCTCAGTCACCCACACTCACACTCACTCACACTCACACTCACCTATACTCACATTCATCCACACTCAGTCACACCCTCACTTACCCACTCACATTCACCCAAACTCATACACCCACACTCACACTCACCTACACTCACATTTATCCACTCAGGCACACTCACCCAAACTTACCCACTCACATTCACCCAAACTCACTCACCCAAACCCACACTCACCTATACTAACCCTCACCAACACTCACACTCACCCACACTCACACTCACCTATACTCACATTCATCCACATTCACTGACACTCACCTACACTCACTCATCCACACTCAGTCACACCCACACTCACACTCACACCTTCACTCACCCACATTCACCCACATTCACCCACACCACTCATACGCACACCGGGACATGGGGAACTGCTAGTGAACTTAATGGGCACAGACTTGGGATATAGGCGGAAACCTTAGTGCTCAGGGAAAACCTAGGCAGAGAGAACATGCAGACTCCACGCAGACAAGGGTTCAGATAGGAATGAGACAGCTGGCAGGGCTCGACTTCAGAGACAAGGCTTGGACACCAGACCAAATGGAGGACTAGTTAAAACAGGGACAGGGCAGAAGCACCTCCTTATAAGACACACCCACCAGCGTGCCACTGTCAGTTTACCTCTGCCATAGCAACATCTGGAAGCCACTGCCCCTTTCAATGGTAGCAACGCAACGAGTCAGAAGTGACCACCCTTTCCTGGAAATTTCTGCACAGTCCACCCCTTAATTTGCATGTAATTTAAAATGAGTATAATTATGACTTCACCACTGCCTCTGAGCTGCTGCTGCTGTTCTGGGCACACTGCCTATGGAGTAGCCTCACTCTGCTGGGGCAGTGCCTCCACTGCTGCCTACACTGCCCTTTAATAAGAGTTGCTATTCAACACCACCTGCTGGCTCTTGAATTTCCTCCTGAGCAAAGCCAAGAACCTTCCCACGCTCGACTGTCCTGCATCAGAAGCAACTACTTTCCTCATCCATGTAATAAGGAAACAACGTGGAAGAAAAAGGCTGTTCTCGGGGACCTGTTCTGCTCTCCGCAGACGTTACTGACCAGTTAGTCAGGACTATAATTTCTAACTGATCACTCACAAACTTGCAATTTTTAAATGCTTATCTTTGTTCTGATCATAAAAGACAAAATAATGCCTTGGCCCACAGGCCCTGTGCGTTGTGCCAGTGGCCACCTACCCCTCCGCCTAGACTCCCCTCTCACCCGCGCTGGGCATTTCTGACATAACCCCTGCTCATGCTGCAAGGAAAACAACAATTCGCTTCCTTAAGTAACTCCCGGCTTACCATCCTCCCCTACCTGTCCTTAGCCAATATTCTATTACATGAGTAGAGAGCAGCCCGAATCTCCCCTTTCCGTAGAACTATATTAAAGTCCTGCTTCCGCTGGGCACAGTGGCTCATGCCTTTAATCCCAGCACTTTGGGAGACCAAGGCAGGAGGATCACCTGAGGTCAGGAGTTTGAGGTCAGCCTGGCCAACATGGTGAAACCCCGTCTCCACTAAAAATACAAAAAATTATCTGAGTGTGGTGGCACACGCCTGTAGTCCCAGCTACTCGGGAGGCTGAGGCAGGAAAATCGCTTGAACCTGGGAGGCAGAGGTTGCAGTGAGCCGAGATTGCACCACTGCACTCCAGCCTGGGTGACAGAGCGAAACTGTTTCAAAATAAAAAAAGACATAACATTAAAATGTCCTGCTTCATCAGTTACTCTGTTTTACCTTCTATTATATAGAAGACAGGACTGTTTTTTGTTTTTGTTTTTTCTTACTGAGTGCTGCAATTTATCTCCTTAGTAAATCTTTTCATAGCGTAGATTTTTAATGAATGTTTGTTGATAAATGGTCTATTTTTTATTTATTAAAATGACTATTTAGAAAGATAAAAGAAATGCCCGCAAGTTAAACAGTTTTAAAACCTGACAACCACAAAACAACAAAAAATACAGAAAGAGAGTATATTTGTTGCCTGCCTGACACACTGCTTAACACATTTCCCCCCTACATTTTGTGTACTCTTTGATCGCCTCTGCAAATGACAATTTTGTATTTTTCTATGGAGAGAAAAGAAAATTAATATACTCCTTCTTTTTGCGCAGTATATTAAAATGTGTTTGGTTTTTTAAATGATAGCTGGGGCACATAAAACATGTGATTTCTCACACAAATGTACTTATTTCTGTCAGTTTGGGTCTTTAAATGCGGGATTTTGATAGATTTTATTGACATGATGAGACAGCCAGGTAGGACAGGGGGTCCCTGGAGAAACTCCAACCAGCCTGCCAACTAAGGTGAGGCCTCAAGAGGTTCCTGATGTTTGCAGCAGGGAGGGACCTGGCCCCTCCTCTTCCTGTGTGGAAACTGGGATTCCAACTGCCAGGTTGGAAGCCTGGCCAGAGTCCCTATTTTCCCTGTTTCCCCTTTTCACCCAATAAAACCCTGCTTCACTCACTTTTCAGACCATCTGCGAACCTACATATTCATGGCTGTGGAACGAACAAGGACCCTGTCTTTAGCTGAACTAAGGAAAAGTCCTGCAACAATGATACACCTTAAAGGCGTATGATAGATTTACTGTATAAATCTTGCATTATTATACATATTTCTGACATGAGAATATTGTCCTTTTGACTGTTTTCATTTTTAGGTGGTTGATAATTGGTGGTGTTTTCCACACACTGTCTTCTTACATTGAATATTTCAAACACAGGCTTGTCTTTCATCCTCAAACTTGGAGTTCTGGATGCCATAGGACATGATTATACAGTAATGCGGCCCCTACTCTTGCAACTGCGTGTCTTGAGGCTTGCAAGCCAGCATAGTGGTGATAGAAGTGCTTTGGAAAACCATTCCTCTCTCTAGCTCTGATAACTGCTAGGAACTAAATTACACACTGGAGTGATTTTGGACCCCTTGGATATCCCAGTAACCCCAAACTAAATTTGTTCTCAATGCAATTTCCTCTTAGACAAATCCTAAAATTGCCATCATGCCATTCCAATGCTCTCTTGGAGGAAGGGAAGACGGAGTGGAAAGAAATAACACTCATAATAGATTTTGATTAAAATATCTTTCTTTTAAACACATGGCCACATGAGCACATTGTTAGGATGCTTCACTGGTCTTAGGAAAGGGTCTATTTTAGAGGGGAAAGTTACTGAACTTACGCACTTGTAAGCTTTATGGGAAATCTATTTCTGCAATGGATTATTTGGGATATATTTTCTGCTATATCACTCAAATATTAAAAAACTAGACCAAGGTTTTGTGACTTAAAATTTGTCTTTTAGGAAAAGGGCAGGATGCATGATGTCAGTTTTGTTTTCTTTTGTTTTGTTTTGTTTTCTGGAGACCCAGAGAGGCAGGAGAGAATTAGCACTTTTAATTTCAGATTATTTGGATCGTTTGCTTTTCTATCAGTTGTTCTTCTCAACCTCTTTTCATTTTTTTCCTGCTTTCCTCTTTTTTCCTTTCTTTTTACCAAGATAAAGAGGTTGTTTTAATGAATGTAGCTACCAGTCCAAATTACCAGGCCCAGACAGTATCGTGGATGATGGAAGGAGGGTCCCCAATCTTCTATCATGAAAGCAAGTGATGTTTCTGGAGCGAGACCTGCAGATAGGACTTGACAAGTATGAGGAAGCATTTTCAGGGGTTAAAACACGGCTGGTTTAGTTCAATGAGGAGACTTTATGATAGACTTCCAACGGAGATTTGCTGTTATATTCACGGCCTTGCAGCTGTGTCGGCTGAAGTTGTTACGTTTCAAATAGCAGCAGCCGGATAACCCTGTGCTTACAGCTCTCCACATCAGTCTTTTCTTTCCTCCTGGTCTTTCCTTTCATTCTTTCCTTTCTGCTCTCCCTTCCTTTCTTTCTTTCATTTCTCTTTTTCCTTTTCATATGTTTACTGTTATTGTTTAATATTTTTGCATCTACAGATATATCAACCTCTAACTTTATATTCTTATGTTTGTCAATTTTTTAATTTTTTAAAATTTGGTTTGCTACCCTACCTTAGCAAGTTAGGAGATGTTCCTCATTTGTCATTTTGTAAAATATAAAGAATGGGTTTTTTTAAAATATAAAATTCTGTATAGCTTGCACAAGCATATAATAGGTACTCAATAAATAATTATTGATTTGATAACTTGCCAACAACCTGCACTTTTTTCAGTTATTTTATCCTCTCTAACTTTATGCCTTTATATTAGTGTCATCTTTTTAGCTCTAATTTCACAGCTGCTATAATAGCTTCCAGGAAGAAATTTCCTAATCACTTTGAAAATGAAGTCTAAGTGATTAGACTTGGTTTGATGACATGATTTGGCATGCTTTCTTCTCCATAGACTTTTCGAGTTTCGTCAGGAAAAAAGGAATATTGTCCCAATGTATAATTCCAGGGACTATTTGTAATCCATGGGGGAGAATTTGTGTCTATGTGCATGTGTGTGTGTTCGTGTGCGTGTAAAGGAATGGGTTTTGGATTATCGAACTTTCTGATACTCATCCCACAATGGTGGGCCATGTGGGCAGTACTAAATGACACTATTGCTTCATGAGCCTGGCCCTAAATATTGCTACATACATAACCGTGGATCCTAAGGTGCGATGAAAACCAGGGCTGGTTGGGGTGTAAGTAGGGATGTCCTTTCTTGTGCTCCAAGCAGCTCTTTTCTACTTGAACCTTTGTGAGATGGCCAGAAGGTGAGACAGAAAATATGGAAGAAAAATATGTGATTTGGAGTTCCCCCAAAACTCCAACAGTAGTGCTATCATTTAAGTCAGTAGACCGGGAGAGGCAGACTCACCCTCACTCTGGGTGGGCACCATCAAATCAGCTGTCAGTGCGGCTAGGATAAAGGCAGGCAGAGGAGTGGGGAAGAACTAGACTGGCTGAGTCTTCTGGCCTCCATCTTTCTCCTGTGCTGGATGCTTCCTGCCCTGGAACATCAGACTCCAAGTTCTTCAGCTTTGGGACTCTTGGACCTTCCACCACAGACTGAAGGCTGCATTGTCGTCTTCTCCACTTTTGAAGTTTTGGGACTCGAACTGGCTTCCTTGCTCCTCAGCCTGCAGACGACCTATTGTGGTACCATACCTTGTGACCCTGTCAGTCAATACTCCTTAATAAAATCCCCTTTATATATTCATCCATCCTATTAGTTCTGTCCCTCTGGAAAACCCTGACTAATACATCTTTCTTACTTTTTTTTTTTCCTTTGAATTTCCTCTCCTTTTGGGGGTCAGGGTTTGGATCTGTTTGATTAAACATTACTTGAAAATTTTAGTTATGTGCTCTGCAATTATGTGCCTAGTTAGGCATGCTATTGACATTTTTATATATTCCACACAGGAAATCCTCTGCAGTAATGTAGCTTTTCATTCTGGTTACAATTACTATACATACAAATTTCTGCTTAAACTTCATTGTAGCCTCACAATCTGTGGGATAAAGACAAATTAGCAGCTCTCCTTACAGAATGAAAACAGAACATGCTAGTTTATTTTGTTTAAATTTTTCATGAAATGCATCAATTAATTCAACATCAGCTTGTCATTTGAACCTGTTTCTCCCTTTTATCTCAGATAGCCATATAATTTATTTTGGAAAGTATCTGCTTTGTTGTTTCTATCTCACTGAATTCTCATTTCCTGAATTCTCTGCCATATGGTAGTACTTTTTTAATAAAGTTCCAGTTCAAAAATGCCATATATAACGAAAAGAATACATGAAAGAGAAATTCAATGACAGTCAATGATTCCTAGTCACATAGACTAGAATCCCTAAATCAGCTTTCAAGGAAGGTGACATAGCAAGAATACTACTTGTAAGAACAAAGGACTCTGATCTATCTCACTGTTGTTCACCCCAACTCTTGTAAAATGTCATTAAAAAATTTCTTGTGTTAAACATTCCAATATGTTATTAAAATAAGGTCATTATTCCTCAAAGATCTTTGATAAGACTGTCATTCTCGTTCTCAATAATTTTATCTAGATTACATACTTGCTATTAAACCTATCCTCACTTTTGGTAACAGTATAATGAATCATAATAAGAGTTATATTAGGCCAGTTGCATTGGCTCACGCCTGTATTCCCAGCACTTTGGGAGGTCGAGGCGGGCAGATCACCTGAAGTCAGTAGTTCCAGACTAGCCTGGCCAACATGGTGGAAACCTGTTTCTACTACAAATACAAGAAATTAGCCAGGTATGGTGGTGCATACCTGTAATCCCAGCTGCTCAGGAGCTGAGGCGGAAGAATCTCTTGAATCCCGGAGGCGGAGGTCGCAGTGAGCCGAGATCGCACCACTGCACTCCAGGTGGGCAACAGAGAGAGACTCTGTCTCAGGAAAAAAAAAAAAAAAAAAAAGAATTATGTTATTACATCATCAGCAATGAATTGAGCAAATCATTGAGCAATGAATTGAGTAACATACAATAGGGATAAATATGAATTTTAAACCCTAGCCCATAGGTACATTGTCTTAGAAAAGTTAAACTGCTTTTATATGAATTAACTACTACTACTAATACCAAAGTGATGAACTTTATAATCCAGGCATTTTTGTGTGTTATACTTGTATGTTTAATGGACAAATTATTTGTATAGTGTGAGAAAGGTTAAAACCATACTGATTTGAAACTGGGTGAACCATTAAGAATGAATTCTTTCCATTTTTACTTATAAAGCAAGATACATTAAAAATTTTCATGCTGAAATGATATTAAAATAATTATATTTATTTTTAAGATAATATTTGATGATTAGGACAAAATTTCAGCATAAGAACTTAAGGATAGAATTAAAAATATTTATCAAATGTACTTTTAGTGCTATTTCTTTCAAAATCTTCAGTTCATTGGATACTTACCTCCATAGAAAGATTACTTAATATTTGTACCATATTATGTGATTTTTGTCTTAGACTCAAAGAAATCTCATTATTTTGTGAATTCTCTAGGCTTCTAATATGATAGCAGAGCCTAGGATACCTCGTTCAACCTTAAGAGAATATGGCTAAATAAGCCATAAACCACTTAGTGGATTTCTTCAGTTATAATAATAACCAATTTCTATATAATTCTTTAGATTAGACATAATGGTATTCATGCATATCCGTATATCTCAAACAATTATTTTGAATGAGTAATATTGAAATAAAATAACATAGGCTAATGAAATACCCACCCCTCCCTCAAACTGATACAGCTTCAGAATCAGAATCAAAATAGTATCAAGTGGATACTGTTTCCAATTAATAGCTTCAGAATGATAAATTATATTTTTTCCTGAGCACATGCTCAACATAGATTTTAAAATATAAAATCTACTGTAGCTGTTGAAAATTTAGCAGGTAACAATCTTATGCATTTCAGAAGTGTGTATGAAAATAAGAACAATGAAATCACAATTATTTTCTTTAAAAATATAAGGGTTGCTTTAGGTGGAAAATGTTTTTGCCTAAATTAAGAAGTGTTACATTCAATTATGACCTGTGAAAGTAAAGCTGCTTTCTCTAATAATACAGAATTTTCTTAATTATTTGTATGTATAATAATAGATATTTTGAGGTATTATGATTATCTTGGAAAATGCTTATGTCAAATTTTATTAATTCACTGTAGGGATCTATACTTAATCTTTTACCGTAATTACTGTAAGAATACCTCTATTTTTAGCTCTACTTCTGTGGTTCTCCTTCTGGAAAAAAAAATGAACTTCTTTAAAGGAATACTTTGCTAGTAATTTTTTTTTCAGTTTCTTTCTGAAGTAAATCACTTCAACTTTTAAAATTATCACTTTGATGTTTGAAATGTTATTTGTTTTTCAAGGCATCGAAAGGCATCCAATAAGCAACTGCATTAAGATTTGTTTCACATATTTGGATTGCATTCCATCTAAAGGTATTTTTGAATTGCAGTGAAATCTAGCAATTATTTATGTTTTACATAATATTTAATGTTGTTAAAATATATTTTATGATCTTTTAAATCTAATTATTTTATTACAGTCATTTGTTTCTTAATAGTAATTAATATAATTATGACCATTGCTGATATGCTTCGGCTGTGTCCCCTCCAAAATCTCTTCCAATTGTAGCTCCCATAATTCCCGTATGTCAGGGGAGGCACCTGGTGGGAGGCAACTGAATCACGGGGTCGGGTCCTCCCCATGCTATTCTCTTGATAGTGAATAAGTCTCATGAGATCGGGTAGTTTTACAAAGGAGAGTTCCCCTGCACATGCGGTCTTGTCTGCGGCCATGTAAGAAATGCCTTTGCTCCTCCTTCACCTCCTGCCATGATTAGGAGGCCTCCACAGCCATGTGGAACTGTGAGTCAATCAAGCCTCTTACCATACTAGTCTTGGGTATGTCTTTTTTAGCAGCATGAGGACAGACTAATACAATTGCTAATATAAACAATAAGAACTGATTATTCAGATCTATCTCAAATGAATCCTTACATGAGACAACTTTTCAGGTCTTGTAGTTAGTGTCGGTTGATCATTCTACTTCTATCCGCACAAGCACCCAGTTGTAGGTTGAATTGTGTTTCTCCAAAATGATATACTGAATTCTAACCCTGAGTATCTGTAAATATGACCTTACTTGGAAGTAGAGTCCTTGCAGATGTAATCAATATAAGATGAAGTAATTCTGGATTTGGGTGGGTTCTAGTTTAATATGACTGGTGTCCTTACAGGAAAAGCAGAAGGGACATTGGTCCATTTTGTAAAATATGAAGAGTAAGGTTATTACATGTAAAATTCCATATAACTTGCACAAGCATATAATAGGTGCTCAATAAATAATTATTGGTTTGATACCTTGCCGACAACCTCAGCTTTCTTCCATTATTTTATCCTCTCTAACAGACAGTGACAGAGACACAAGAAGAACCAAGGGGCAACAGAAGCAGAGATTGAAGTTGTGTATCAGTGAGCCAAGGAACAGCAACAATTTGCCAGCAACACCAAGAGCTGACAGAAAGAAATAGGAACCAAGTCTCCCCCAGACCCTTCAGAGAGAGCATGACGCGACCAACACTTAGATTTCACACTTATTTCCGACCTCAAGAATTTGAGAGAATACATTTCTATTGTTTTAAGCCAGAGAGTTTGTGATAGTTTGTTACAGCAGACCTAGAAAACTAATACAATTTCTTTCACCTCTTCATTTCAGCAGTCATCCATTGCTTTTATAATTACCAGCTCATTTCTGTCCTTGGATTCTCAAGGGGAAGGTCATAATCTTTTTCATATCTGTAATGAAAATTCCTACCACAAGATAGTTGCTTAGTAAATGTAACATAATTGAATTAGTTAACTGGTAACCGTATTAGAAACAAAATATAAACATGATTTTTTTTATATAATGATGGAGCACCTGTCAATATGTTATATATTTGTGAATATTTAAACCCTTCACTTAATTCTGCTAATATTTGCTGGTTGTACTTTATTATGAGCCTGCAGAGATAAGTATGATCTGGAGTCATCAGGGCTGGAGAAAATATACAGACAGCTAAAAGGTGTAACATAAACTTTGAAAAAATTAATTGAATTGAAAATATAGGAGAGGATTAAGCTACGTACTGTTATCAAACTTTGACAAATACTGTTTTTCATACTTTTAAAATTATTTCAAAGACCGTAATTTAGGTAAATGATTGAAAACATGGAATAAATATGAATGTAAGAGTGAAATGCCAAATGTTATGTTAGTAATCATTTTATGAATGCAACCTATGTTACAATGTAGGATAGAAGCATTTTGTAATCAGGCTGATCTTTTACATATGTTTGCAAGCTGTAGAAAATTTTGGTTATGAATTTTGACTTTTGTGTCAGGGTAAATTAAATTCAATGCTAAAATATAACAATTATCTAAAATGACAATGGGAATATATCTTAACCTCTTTTACATTCACTTTCTTCATTTGTAATAATCACTTATGTATTCTATGTCTAGAGTCATTCTTTCATAAAAGCTATGACGATTCTTTGGACAATGGCTATTATTATGATTGGGACAGAAAATTTCATAATGAACCTGTAGCATATTAGAGTGCCAGATATTGAACGCTGAAAAAAAAAAAGTAGGAAAATTCTAGAGGCAGTCAACAGACAGAAGAAAGTACTACTCAGGTGAGGTTTCTGATTTTAGAGCTCTTAGCCTGGGGACAACACAAAGCTAGTATCATGTACAGTGGCTCAAATTCTAAGAGAAAACAGTCTTTCCAGCTGGAAAACCAGAGCATAAAATTTGAGGCAATAAAAGCTGCCAGAAAGTCAGGTGGGAAACCTGAAAAGGGAACAGCTAAAGTGAGGGAGAAAGAAATTCTGTAAATATCTACCCTAATCCCTTGAGCATCACAGAAGCATGTCAGGGTGAGACAGATTCCAGCTAAGGATAAAAAGCTTCAATGATAATTGAGTCATCATCTCAGGGGCAGTTTGCAGTTTGAGGACAATGAAGTTAATTACTTCTAAAAACAACAAATATAAACAAAACCCAATGTCACAACAGCATAACATTTAATTGTCTAGGATGAATGTAAATATGGTTCAACCTCAAGATAAAGACAATCAAAAGAGATAAACCCTGAGTTTTCTCAGCTTTAGAAGTAACAAAACTGTAAAGAAATATTTGCTTTCCTATGCTGTATACTTGCTTATAATAAATAAAAAGACAGGAAATTTCATCATGTAAATAGAAACTATAAGACAAAACCAAATTTTATATTTTAGAGATTTAAAAACTACTTTGGGGCTAAACAGCAGAATAGAAATGGCATATTAAGACTTCAGGGATTCGAATATAGACCAATAGAATGTATCCAATTTGAAGAATACAAAGAAATAGAAAATTAACAGAACCAAAGGTATCTGTGGGTAATATCAAAGTTCTAAAATATGCATAACTGGAGTCCTATAAAAAGAGGAGAGAATGAGGATATAGCAGGAAATTAGTATTTATCGAAATAATTGCAGAAAACTCATAAATTTGAAAAAAAAAACCGTGAAGTGACAGATTCAAGAAGTTCAGAAAATACCTGGGAGGATTAAAACATAGCACTACATGCCTATTCACAGCTTAGTTAGACAACTACACATTAAAAGTAAAATTTTCAAAACATTGAGAGAAATATACTTTAAATATACGCACACAATAGTTTCAAAATCCATTGACAATGCATCAGAAATCATGGAGGTAGCATCGTAGCATCCTTCAATCACTGAGAGGAAAAAAGAAAACACAAGAAAACAAAGCCTGCAAACCCGAAATTGTATCTCTATTGAAAATATCTGTAAAAAATGATAAAATAAAAATATGTTTAGGTTATAAAAATAAATAATAACTTTGTTCCACCCCCAAATTCATAGGTTTAAACTGTAACTCCAAGGGCATGGTATTAGGAGACTGGGTCTTTGGTATTAATTAGGTTTAGATGAGTCCATGAGAGTGAAACTCTTATGATGTGATTAACGACCTGATAAAAATAGGAAGAGATAAAAGATTCAGGGATTAATGAGCTTATAAAATGAGGAGAATGCACAAGGTGCATTTCCTTCATTCATGTGGGAATACAATGAAAAGGAGCCATCTGCACACCGGAGGTGGGCCTTTTCCAGATATCATATCTGTCAGCGTGTTGATCTTGAACTTTCTAACCTTCAGAAATGTGAAAAATAAATTTATGAGTTTGTTGTTGTTGTTGTTGTTGTTGTTGTTGTTGTTTTGAGATGGAGTCTCGCTCTGTTGCCTAAGCTGGAGTGAAGTGGCATGATCTTGGCTCACTGTAAGCTCTGCCTCCTGGGTTAACACCATTCTCCTGCCTCAGTCTCCCAAGTAGCTGGGACTACAGGCACCCACCACCATGCCTGGCTAACTTTGCATTTTTTTTTTTTTTTTTTTTTTTTTAGTAGAGACGGGGTTTCACTGTGTTAGTCAGGATGGTCTCGATCTCTTGATCCCATGATCCACCTGCCTGCACCTCCCAAAGTGCTGGGATTACAGGCATGAGCCACCACACCCTGTCTAAATTTATGTTTTTTAAGTCACTCAGTCTATAGTATTTTGTTATAGCAGCCCAAGCCAACTAAGACAATAACTAACAGAATTTGTCACCAGCAGGCTGCAATACAAGAAAAAAAAACTCTAAAAGAAGTTTTTTAGGTGTATGGGAAATGACAGTAGATGAAGCTAATGCAAAATATCTGGATGCAACTAAGACAGTCCCAACAGGCAAATTTATAGCTTTAAACATTTATACCAGGACACCAGGACAGAATATAGGTCTTAAAAAAACCTCTGAATTTTAGAAGCAATAAAAAGAGAAAAGAAGGATGAAACACCTTAGATATAGAAATATAAATATGTGTAGACACAAACAAAATTTTTAAAAAAACAGAGAAAATTATCAAAGACCCGAAATTGGTTCTTGAGGTAATCAACAAATTTTCTGATAGCTAGATTAAGAAATTAGGAGACAGCAGACGAGTTAGCAGTGTCAGGTATGAGAGGGGGTTGTAATTAAATATCCTAAAGATATGAAATTGAAATAAGAGAAAGTTATGAACAATGTTATACCCAAAAAGGCCATCTTAGATGAAAAGAATAAACTTTTTGAAAAATATTATTTACTGAAAAGGATCCTAAAAGAAACAGAAAATCTGAAGTTAATAGCAATAGAATAGTGTGCCTAGGTATACGTTTAACAAAAATATTTAATAAAATTTTATAGAGAATGCTATAAATTTATTAAAATTACCTCTAAAAAATTGAACACACATATTCCTATGTTTATAGGTAAAAACATATAAGCACTTCAACACGAAATTTCTCTTCAAACTAACCTTTGAATCCAATACAGTTTTCATTCATAACACCAATATGAATATTTAGGGATTTAATAATTTGAGGCTAAATCTATTCAACAAGAGAAAATACCAGATTTTATTAGATTTACAAGCTAAGGCATTCTGTCACTCTTTGCTGAATGCTGACAAATTAGATATACTTCTGGGTCAGGGACAAAGGACTTCAGTGCTCACAACACAGCAAACAGCATCACTTCCTCCTGCCTTCAGTTCTCATGAGAGATGAAGATGGTTTAGAAATATGTCTGTAGATGCACAAGATTGCATTACAGGAGAGAAACATTAAGTATTGGGAAATTTGTCTCTTTACAGGAAACAGTAATCAAAGCTATTCTTTGTACACAAGGGCAACATTACCTCATCCCTCAAGAATGTTTGTTGTAAATACAACAGAGCAATGGCTCAGATATATAGGGATCAAGGGCTGCCTTCTTACACCTAGGATTATGGGAGATCCATGGAGGATTGTCCTTCACACATAACAGTGTACAGAGAATATTGGCATGGAGATAGGCTCACTGAACAATAGAACTGAACTGAGTACCAGAAAACAGATCTACACAGATATGGGCGCAAGATATGTGACCAGACATTGCACTGCAGATACAAAATCGGAAAAGGATCCAAAATAAATGATGCTAGTAAATTGATCATCTACATGGGAAAAAATGAAATCAGATCCTGACTTAGCATTATAGTGTAGAATCAATTCCAGTGAATATAAAGAGGATTTTGTACAAATAAAACATTTTAAATTTAGAAAACATAAAGAAGAATGCCCTTATGACTGAAATTGAAAAGAATTTCTTAAACAAGACAAATCATAGGGTAAATTTTGAAAAGCACGACTATTGTAAGAGTTAAAGAAAGAAAAAGAAACATGAAATGTGGCTCAACAGTCAAAGATGAGAGGAGCTTCTGGCTGATTTCAGTCAGAAGCACTCTCTCTTACATTTTAATATAGTTGACAGGGCAGGAACATCACCATCTTGGACAAGTACCACCATTTTAAGTTCACCTTGATCAAAAACTGCCTAAATCCAAAGGGCATCAGCCTAATGGCTAAGGTCAGCATGATCATAAACCACAAATAACATCTCCTACCAGAAACATTCCAAACCCCTCCTCAACCAGAGACATGCCATCCCCGAGACAACCTCCATTCTGTCTGGAAAGATGTCAGTCCCAAGATAACCTCGCCTCCACCCAGAGACATTCCAACCCCACCATAAACTTCTCCTCCACACAGAAACATTCCAAGCTTGTGATAAACCCCTTACCCTAAAACCAATATATACTCTTAGTCTATAAGAGAGAGTGCTCCTGACCAAAATCAGTCAGAAGCTCCTCTCGGGTTTATTTCTCTCAAATAAACCCATCTTTGACTGTTGAGCCACATTTCATGTTTCTTTTTCTTATAGTATAGTTTGAAATCAAGTAGTGTGGTACCTTCAGCTTTGTTCTTTTGGCTTAGGATTGTCTTGGCAATGCAGGCTCTTTTTTAGTTTCATATGAACTTTAAAGTAGGTTTTTCCAATTCTGTGAAGAAAGTCATTGGTAGTTTGATGGGGATGACATTGAATCTATAAATTACCTTGGGCATTGTGGCCATTTTCACGATATTGATTATTCCTATCCATGAGCATGGGATGTTCTTCCATTTGTTTGTGTCTTCTCTTATTTCGTTGAGCAGTCATTTGTAGTTCTCCTTGAAGAGGTCCTTCACATCCCTTGGAAGTCATATTCCTACGTATTTTATTATCTTTGCAGCAGTTGTGAATGAGAGTTCAGTCATGATTTGGCTCTCTGTTTGTCTGTTATTGGTGTATAGGAATGCTTGTGATTTTTGCACATTGATTTTGTATCCTAAAACTTTGCTGAATTTGCTTATCAGCTTAAGGAGATTTATGGCTGAGACAATGGTGTTTTCTAAATATACAATCATGTCATCTGCAAAGAGGGACAATTTGACTTTGTCTTTTCCTAATCAAATACGCTTTATTTCTTTCTCTTGCCTGATTGCCCTGGCCAGAGCTTCCAACACTAGGTGAATAGGAGTAGGTGAGAGAGGGCATCCCTGTCCTGTGCCAGTTTTCAAAAGGTATGCTTCCAGTTTTTGCCCATTCAGTATAATATTGGCTGTGGGTTTGTCAAAAATAGCTCTTATTATTTTGAGATATGTTTCATCAATACCTAATGTATTGAGAGTTTTTAGCATGAAGGGCTGTTGAATTTTGTCAAAAAGCTTTTCTTTATCTATTGAGATAATCATGTGGTTTTTGTCTTTAGTTCTGTTTATGTGATGGATTACATTTATTGATTTGCATATGTTGAACCAGCCTTGCATTCCAAGGATGAAGGCAACTTGATCCTGGTGGATAAACTTTTTGATGTACTGCTGGATTCGGTTTGCCAGTATTTTATTGAGGGTCTTTGCATTGATGTTCATCGGGGATATTGGTTTAAAATTCTCTTTTTTGTTGTGTCTCTGCCAGACTCTGGTATCAGGATGATGCTGGCCTCATAAAATGAGTTAGGGAGGACTCCCTCTTTTTCTATTGTTTGGAATAGTTTCAGAAGGAATGGCATCAGCTCCTTTTTATACCTCAGGTAGAATTCAGCTGTGAATCCATCTGGTATTGGATGCTTTTTGGTTGGTAGGCTATTAATTATTGCCTCAATTTCAGAGCCTGTTATTGGTCTATTCAGGGATTCAGCTTCTTCCTGGTTTAGTCTTGGGAGGGTGTATGTGTCCCGGAATTTATCCATTTCTTCTAGATTTTCTAGTTTATTTGTATAGAGGTGTTTATAGCATTCTCTGATGGTAGTTTCTATTTCTGTGGGATCAGTGGTGATACACCCTTTATCATTGATTCTTCTCTCTTTTCTTCTTCATTTGTCTAGCTAGCAGTCTATCAATTTTGTTGATCTTTTCAAAAAACCAGCTCTTGGATTTGTTGATTTTTTTTAAGGGTTTATTGTGTCTCTATTTCCTTCAGTTCTGCTCTGATCTTAGTTATATTCTTGTCTTCTGCTAGCTTTTGAATGTGTTTGCTCTTGTTTCTCTAGTTCTTTCAATTGTGATGTTAGGGTGTCAATTTTAGATCTTTCCTGCTTTCTCTTGTGAGCATTTAGTTCTATAAATTTCCTTCTACACACTGCTTTAAATGTGTCCCAGAGATTCTGGTACATTGTGTCTTTGTCCTCATTGGTTTCAAAGAACATCTTTATTTCTGCCTTCATTTCATTATTAACCAAGTAGTCATTCAGGGGCAGACTGTTCAGTTTCCACATAGTTGTGCAGTTTTGAGTGAGTTCCTTGGTCCTGAGTTCCAGTTTGATTGCACAGTGGTCTGAGAGACAGTTTGTTGTGATTTCTCTTTTTCACATTTGCTGAGGAATGCTTTACTTCCAACTATGTGGTCAGTTTTGGAATAAGTGTGATGTGGTGCAGAAAAGAATGTATATTCTGTTGATTTGGGGTGGAGAGTTCTGTAGATGTCTATTAGGTCAGCTTGGTGCAGAGCTGAGTTCAAATCCTGGATATCCCTGTTAACCTTCTTTCTCGTTGATCTGTCTAATATTGACAGTGAGGTGTTAAAGTCTCCCGTTATTATTGTCCAGGAGTTTAAGTTTCTTTGTAGGTCTCTAAGGACCTACTTTATGAATCTGGGTGCTCCTGTATTGGGTGCATATATACTTAGGATAGCTAGCTCTTCTTGTTGAGTTGATCCCTTTACCATTATGTAATGGCCTTCTTTGTCTCTTTTGATCCTTGTTGGTTTAAAGTCTGTTTTATCAGAGACCAGGATTGCAACCCCTGCTTTGTAATTTTTTAATTTTTTTTTTATTTTTGCTTTCCATTTGCTTGGTGGATCTTCCTCCATCCCTTTATTTTGAGCCTATGTGTGTCTTTGCACATTAGGTGGGTCTCCTGAATATAGCACACTGATGGATCTTGACTCTTTATCCAATTTGCCAGTCCATGTCTTTTAATTGTGGCATTTAGCCCATTTACATTTAAGGTTAATATTGTTATGTGTGAATTTGATCCTGTTATTATGATATTAGCTGGTTATTTTGCCCATTAGTTGATGCAGTTTCCTCCTAGCATTGATGGTCTTTACAATTTGGCATGTTTCTGCAGTGGCTGTTATCGGTTGTTCCTTTCCATGTTTAGTGCTTCCTTCAGGATCTCTCTTAAGGCAGGCTTGGTGGTGGCAAAATGTCTCAGCATTTACTTGTCTGTAAAGGATTTTATTTCTCCTTCACTTATGAAGCTTAGTTTGGCTGGATATGAAATTCTTGTTTGAAAATTCTTTTCTTTAAGAACATTGAATATTGACCCCCACTCTCTTCTGGCTTGTAGAGTTTCTGTGGAGAGATCTGCTGCTAGTCTGATGGGCTTCCCTTTGTGGGTAACCCGATCTTTCTCTCTGGCTGCCCTTAACAATTTTTCCTTCATTTCAAACTTGGTGAATCTGACAATTATGTGTCTTGGGGTTGCTCTTCTCAAGGAATATCTTTGTGGTGTTCTCTGTATTTCCTGAATTTGAATATTGGCCTGCCTTTCTAGCTTGGGGAAGTTCTCTTGGATAATATCCTGAAGAGTGTTTTCCAGCTTGGTTCTATTCTCTCCATCACTTTCAGGTACACCAACGAAAAGTAGATTTGGTATTTTCACATAGTCCCATATTTCTTGAAAGTTTTGTTGGTTTCTTTTTACTCTTTTTTCTCTAAACTTCTCTTCTCACTTCATTTCATTCATTTTAACTTCAATCACTGATACCCTTTCTTCCACTTGATCCAATCAGCTACTGAAGCTTGCGCATGTATCACGAAGTTCTCGTGCCATGGTTTTCAGCTCCATCAGGTCATTTAAGTTCCTCTCTACACTGTTATTCTAGTTAGCCATTCATCTGACCTTTTTTCAAGGCTTTTAGTTTCCTTGTGATGGATTAGAATATGCTCCTTTAGCCCAGAGAAGTTATTACCGACCTTCTAAAGCCTACTTCTGTCCACTCGTCAAAGTCATTTTCTGTCCAGCTTTGTTCCGTTGCTGGCGAGGAGCTGCATTCCTTTGAAGGAGAAGGGGCACTCTGATTTTTAGAATTTTCAGCTTTTCTGTTCCGGTTTCTCCCCAACTTTGTGGTTTTATCTACCCTTGGTCTTTGATGATGGTAACCTACACATGGGGTTTTGGTGTTGATGTCTTTTTTCTTGATGTTGATGCTATTCCTTTCTATTTGTTAGTTTTCCTTCTAACAGTCAGGTCCTTCAGCTGCAAGTCTGTTGGCGTTTGCTAGAGGTCTACTGGCGGAGGCTGCAGACCAGCAAATATTGTTGCCCGATCCTTCTTCTGGAAGCTTCGTCTCAGATGGGCACCCAGCTATATGAAGTGTCAGTCGGCCCCCACAGGGAGGTATCTCCCAGTTAGGCTACCCAAGGGTCAGGGACCCACTTGAGGAGGCAGTCTGTCCATTCTCAGAACTCAAACACCATGCTGGGAGAACCACTGCTCTCTTCAGAGCTGTCAGACAGGGACGTTTAAATGTACAGAAGTTTCTGTTGCCTTCTGTTTAGCTATGCCCTGCCCACAAAGGTGGAGACTACAGAGGCAGGCAGGCCTCCTTGAGCTGCAGTGGGCTCCACTCAGTTTGAGCCTCCTGGCTGCTTTGTTTACCTTCTCAAGCCTCAGCAATGGTGGATGCCCCTCTCCGAGCCAGGCTGCCACCTTGCAGTTCGATCTGGGACTCGCAGTGAGCAAGGCTCCATGGGCATGGGACCTGCTGAGTCAGGCATGGGATATAATCTCCTGGTGTTCCATTCGCTAAGACCATTGGAAAAGTGCAGTATTTGTGTGGCAGTGTCCCAATTTTCCAGCTACAGCATGTCACAGCTTCCCTTGGCTAGGAAAGGGAAATCCCCTGAACCTTTGCACTTTCTGGGTGAAGCGACACCCTGCCCTGCTTCAGCTCACCCTCTGTGGGCTGCACCCACTGTCCAACCAGTCCCAGTGAGATGAACCAGGTACCTCAGTTGGAAATGCAGAAATCACCCGTCTTCTGCATCAATCATGCTGGGAGCTGCAGCCCGGAGCTGTTCCTATTAGGCCATCTTATTTATATCATTTTCAAAAATAATTATATTTATTCTGTATTATGAAATAAAGACTTCAAAGTGAAAGAAGGAAATTATTAACACAAATTGAAGACAATAAAACCTACAATGGAAAGAGGGAGCTGTTCGATGTGTTTGTAATATGCTTTATACAAAGCTTGTCGTTCATTACTTGGGTGTTTCCTCTATAAATGGTGGTAAAAATATCATAACTACATGTGTTATACATTCTTTCTTATTTTAAAAAAGTAAAAAGGAAGTAAAGAAGAGTCCAAGGATCACTGAGGAGGATGGTTAAATTATATATAACCATATTGCTGTGATATTTTTGAACTCCACAGATAAAAATAAAGTTTTCAGACAGTAGATATAAAAAAATTTTCAGACAGTAAAGGAGAATAAACCTTAAAAATAGCATACTGCTAAAATGTAAAATCAGATGGCCGTCAGTTGTGATGGAAGTGAGATGACAGTAGAGCAAAGTTTTCTATGCACTAGCAGAAAACCACCTTAAAACCCAAAATTCTACACCAATTAAGTGTACACTAAGATATTAATGCATGCCACATTTCGTTGTGTGTGTGTGTGTGTGTGTGTGTGTGTGTGTGTGTATATATATATATATATATATATATATATATATATATATATCACCAAGGGCAATTCAGAGATTGTCAGAGTTGCCTCATTAGTTCAATGGTGAGACCATCACCTGGGTTTCAAAAACCCAGATGGCTTCCTGGAGGCTTGAGGTCAGGGATGTCTGGAGTCTTGGGAGTGAAGCTCTCACTTGGCAGAGCGTTGGGACCACAAGACTTACCCCTGTGGGTCTGGAAGGTGAGGGATTAAGCCAAAGATTATTCTCCAGCTTTAAAGCCTAAGCACATTTACCTTGCTAGGTTTGCTAGTCTGGTTTTGCAGGTTCACAGATGGAGGGGAGTTTTGATTCATGATAAATCATACCTCAAGTCTTGCCTGATTTAGATTATATTTAAATTAGACTTTTGACCGTAGATCTTAATTGATGTGAAATGAGTTAAGACTTCGGATGTTGCTGGAATGGAATGAATGTATTTTGCACGCACAAAGGACATGAATTTGGCTAAAGGATTGTGTTCCTCCAAAATTCACATACTAAAGCCCTAACATCCAAGATGACGGCATTTGGAGATGGGCCTTTGGGAGGTAATTAGGGTTAGACGTGGTCAGGAGTGTGGGACCGCTTTGCTGGGATTAGAGTTCTTATAAAAAGAGAGACATGGAGGCTATCTCTCCACAGTGAGGACATAGCAAGCAGGTGGCCATCCGTAAGCTGTGTAGAGAGCCATCACCAGGACCTGAATCAGTTGGCACTTTGACCTTGGACTTCTCAGCCTCAGAACTAGAAGAAATACATTTCTGTTCTTTAAGCCAGAAACAATATGATATTTTGTTATGACAGTCTGAGCAGACTAAGACAATAAACTTAAGTATTTCATTTCAAATTATAAAGATAATAATCAGAAAAAATGCAATTGATGATTACAATGGTTAAATAATAGAAAGAGAATAAAAGTTAAATAAATAATTTATATGCAAATATTCCATTACAGGTTATACATGAATAATGCTTATACCTGGTAAATCAAAACAGCAATATAATCATAATATTTAGGTATAAAAATAACCATTAGGAGAATTGAAAGCATAAGTGGTTGAAGATAGCTTTTTCTGAGGAGTAGTCAGGAGAAAGACCATGGGTAATTTCATTCACGCTAAGTCTGTTTCATTTTATTTTAAACAATTGCATACATCACTTTCATTCAAAAAAAGGAAAACCAAAACATGCAGAATTCAACATTATTAATGGCATCGTGAAAACGGTTTTGTATAAGTATGGATTACAATTCCCTGAAAGTATAAAACCTGCATTTTCTAATTCCTCTGCATCTCATCATAGCACATAACAGAGCATTTTGCATATGAGGGAACTTAACAAATACCATAGATTTACAAAGTTTATGTTAATAGGGAGATAGATGCTGCAGCGATACCACACAAGAGTTGTGATCCTTGTGGTTTATTTGATCCAATTGCTGAGGTAAGGACAAAAAATTGATCAGTTTGGAGCCTAGCTCTTTAATTAATAATGAAGGCCAGGTATATAGGCACCATAGACTCTGTCATTTCTCCTTATAAATGAGGAAAACAATAAGAATGCTGTGACTTTAGGAGAACAAAAATATTAAAACCTGGACTTGTCTTGACAAAGTTAACTCATCATGCATTTAAAGCCTAATCAATTTTTAAATTATATTTCTTCTTAATTGACTTTAATTACCAATTCTTGTCAACAAGGACAAACAGACCTTGCATTTTAAATGAAAAGAAGCAAAAGCCATTTTAAATGTTGCCTTGAAGTTTCCAACCCATTTCATATGCATGAAGTGATGTCTTTTAGCAGCCTTTGCTTCTATAGTAAAGCAGAAAGAATAAACTACATCACAGATATTCTTAGAAAAAACATATACTAATAAAAGGCTGATTTCATGAAATATTTACATATTTCCTCTATGAAATCTATCATGAGCTTACATGCAAAAAAAGAAAATGAATGATATTAGCACTTTAAGATTATTTTTTGCCTAATCTACTTTGCACTATTGTGAAAGAGAAGTGTTCTTTTGTCTTATATTTTGGATAAAAATCAACAGATTCCAGCTGGGTGCAACTCTCTAGGCTGTTACCACAATATGAAATGTCTGGGTGTTAGTATAAAAAAGTAAGACTTAAAATCTTTCATATCTCCTAAAAGCACCCAACAGGGGTTTAATCCCGACTGCCATCCCTACATCTTTCAAAATCCAGTGACATTCTCATCTAATGCTCAGTGAACAGGCTGGTCAAAAAGTTGTCCACAAAGAGAAACAAGCTTTAAATATTAATTATTCAATGCCTTAAAAAAACAAAGTCATTTAAGAATGTGTGAATCACAGTCAAGCTCTAATACCAAAACTAATACGAGCTTATTTTTAGAAAGTTTCTGTTCCTTAGCCAGAAAATCAAGAGGGAACAAGTAAATCTGCTAAAACCAACAAGTCATTGTTCTGGGTGTTCCATCTCAAGTGGACTAGTGCAAATTAAATTTCATGTGCCCCTCCAGAAGTGAAAAGTACTCCTTTACATTTTTACCTTTTAAATATTTATTACATTTTAATTAAAATATTATCATGCTAATTAAGTAATATGTGGATAGAGCAAAAATCATTTTTGGAGATTTAGTATGTGAAAGATTTCATGCACATGATGACGTATATGGTAGAAGGAACCTTTTATTTGTCAGATGCATTTTACTCTTTACATCATGTTTAATATTTAACAAATTTGTAAGGATATATTTTGTGTTTAAACATATGAATATATGTGTGCTAAAAAGATATTAACCTTCCTCATACTTTCCTAGAATTCACCACAAATGCTATGCTTTCCTAATCTAGATGTCCTTTATGTTCTACTTGCAGAAAATTTGTCTTTCATTTTGCTGCTGTTAATTCTGGTAAGAAGTAAGTGAGAATTGAAGTATAGCTATTCTACAAGAAAAGACCATAATTTTGCACTGAAAGAAACACTATTCTTTCTGTAAACTTTGGCCAGTAACCTTGGTGTTTTTAATTGGTAGTTACTTTCAGGTTTGTATTTATGACAATAAAATAATTTTTGTAAAGCCATAAAAATATATTCTTTGTGATAACACAAAACATGGTGCAATTTTTAAATTATCCTTTATTTTAGAAAGTTTTTAGTTTGAACTAGGAAATTATCTTCATAAAAAGTAACACAACTGCCTGTAAACCCAGCACTTTGGGAGGCCAAGGCGGACGGATCATGAGGTCAGGAGATCGAGACCATCCTGGCTAACACGGTGACTCCTCATCTCTACTAAAAAAGTACAAAAAGTCAGCCGAGCACTGTGGCAGGCGCCTGTAGTCCCAGCTACTCAGGAGGCTGAGGCAGGAGAATGGCGTGTGAACCCAGAAGGCGGAGCTGGCAGTGAGCCTAGATCGCACCACTGCACTCCAGCCTGGGTGAGAGACCGAGACTCCATCTCAAAAAAAAAAAAAAAAAGAAAGAAAAAAAGTTATACAACCGTGCTTCCATTAATATCGATAATACCTATCTTCAGACACTTAGTAGCCAAATAACCATGAAAAGGTGAACCATTTTTGAGCAACTAAATATACAGTCATGTCTATATCACGTTTGACAATTATACTAATGAGAACATTTTGAAAAAAATCAGTTTTTTTTTTTTTTTTTTGAGACGGAGTCTCACTCTGTCGCCCAGGCTGGAGTGCAGTGGACGGATCTCAGCTCACTGCAAGCTCCGCCTCCCATTCTCCTGCCTCAGCCTCCCGAGTAGCTGGGACTACAGGCGCCCGCCACCTCGCCCGGCTAGTTTTTTTTTTTTTTTTTTTTTTTTTGTATTGAGACGGGGTTTCACCATGTTAGCCAGGATGGTCTCGATCTCCTGACCTCGTGATCCGCCTGTCTCGGCCTCCCAAAGTACTGGGATTACAGGCTTGAGCCACCGCTCCCGGCCAAAAATCAGTTCTTATATATTATTAAACAAAAAGAAATGAAGACTACTAAATAGTATATACAGCATGATCCTGTTACAAACATCAGGATCATGCTGTATACACTGTTTAGTAGTCTTCTAGAATAAGAATGATATCTCTAGAATAAGAATGATATCTGTTAAGTACAAATAATTACTAAAATTTTAACCAAAATATCAACTATGATTATCTCTGGATAGTGAGATTTTGCTAAACATTATCTTTTTTTTTAATTCACTTCCTTGTTTTTTTCTTGAAAATACATTATTGTCTAGGGAAAAAATTATGATCAAAAGAAATTATTTCTCGGCCGGGCGCGGTGGCTCAAGCCTGTAATCCCAGCACTTTGGGAGGCCGAGACGGGCGGATCACGAGGTCAGGAGATCGAGACCATCCTGGCTAACATGGTGAAACCCCGTCTCTACTAAAAAAATACAAAAAATTAGCCGGGCGAGATGGCGGGCACCTGTAGTCCCAGCTACTCGGGAGGCTGAGGCGAGAGAATGGCGTAAACCCGGGAGGCGGAGCTTGCAGTGAGCTGAGATCCGGCCACTGCACTCCAGCCTGGGCGACAGAGCGAGACTCCGTCTCAAAAAAAAAAAAAAAAAAGAAAGAAATTATTTCTCTTTGACGTCTACAGGAATTACGTGTTAACGTTGTCTTGATGTGTTTCAACAGAGACAGAATTATTATTCCTTAAAAGGAAAGGGGCCATTTGAAGTACTCAAATACATGTCATAGAAGAATGTCTTTTAAAATCTATCTAGTGTATGGAATTTTACCCTTTGAAAGGGCAACTATAACTAACAAATTACTCATATATCGTTTCCCACAACTAGTCCACCAAATGCAATTTTCTTTTTTTTTTTTTGATGTGGAATTTCACCCTGTTGCCCAGGCTGGAGTGCAATGGCGCCGTCTCGGCTCACTACAACCTCCGCCTCCTGGGTTCAACCAATTCTGCCTCAGCCTCCCAAGTAGCTGGGATTACAGTCATGCGCCACCATGCCCGGCTAATTTTTATATTTTTAGTAGAGACGGAGTTTCGCCACGTCGGCCAGGCTGGTCTCGAACTCCTCACCTCAAGTGATCCACCCGCCTCGGCTTCCCAAAGTGCTGGGATTACAGGCGTGAGCCACTGCACCCTGCCTGCAATTCTCTCTGTGAGTTAATAAAGGGATCCAGTAACTGCTCCCAGGGAAAGGATACCAGGTAAGTCCTGCTGCCACTATTAAAGATGAGTTTCTATTCTAAGGTCAGGATGAGTAATAAGCAATTACACCATTCAGGGCTGAGTTAAAAAGAACTTGCTGTTTATATGACCTTCCATGAGTAGTTTAGTATATTTATAAATATTTGCCATTCTTTTGACTTTTGTCATTGACGGAGGATTGACCTGTGTCACTTGTCACTGACACCTAACACCAAAATGAATTGAAATTCTGTCTTTAGAAATAGGTTTCCTTGATACTGTGACATTTATAAATGGACCTTTAAAGACTGCACTTTTTCTGTACACTTTGTTTCAATTTCCTGTCACTCTCAAGTGGAGATTTTTATAATACTAAATTTATCACATCTTTCTAAGATCATTTATCTGACTCTAAGCTTCTGGTGTACACTTCATCTTTGCGGGAATCTATATTTACTTTCTCCCCCTTCAACTTACAACAAAGTATATATAAAAGCACTTTCAGGACAGGATATGGCGTTTCTTTAAAAAAAAAAAAAAAAAAAACCGTGAAAGTATAATGAATCATTGGCTTCAATATCCAAGTTAGTTAGAAGGCTTATCATTATGTACTTTTTAAAGATATGCCATTTTCAGAAAATGTCAGTCTCAGGCTTTTTCCTTTGTTTTGTAATAAGAAGCTTAGAGGGGAAATATTTAATTGGTTTTTGTTAGTAGGTGAGCTACAGCTTCCTATAGTCTTTTGTTCATCTAACCTGTCTTGAATGGCTTTTATCCATCTTATTTTCCCTTTTACTTTTGTAAAGGAATTTACAGCAACTTTAAGCTTTGCTATGTGAATTATGTTGCGTACCGCCGTCATTTTTGCAGTTTCTGCTTTTTCTTAACACCTTTGTAATTTTTTATAGTCCATTATTTTTCATGAAGACAGGCAACTCCGGATTCTCTTAACACAGTCATACAAGTTCAAAGTGTTTTTTTTCCCTCACATCATGTACAAGCCTATGATGGCTGCCTCACAACAAGTCAAAATAAGAAACCAAAATGTTAAAAGAAAAAAACCCTTAATTTGGTAGACAGATAATTATTTTTGAAAGCTTTTTGCAAAATAAATTTGTACTTTGTATTATATATACTTCAACATGTTACCACTGTTATACCTACATGGATGTAACAGCATACTTTATTAGGTGTGCTAATTATACATTTTAGACCATTCTTTAGTTTATTAGGTTCCTTTTAATATGTATAGAACAGCACTATTGCCGCAAGAAGATAACGTCTGGACTTAAATGTGCATTGGGCACAACCAGCGGTATTTTTTCTCTGCTTAGGTCATGAACCCAATTAATCCTCACTGCAGAAAGGATAAAGGAAATACCAGTGATCATACACGCTAAATGTTATCTGAATCTAATCTGACAGTCATTGCTGATTGAACTTGGTATACCCTGAAGCCTAACAAATGAGTCTTAGCAGGCATGTAGATTTCTCTGTATATTCCTAACAGTTGCTCCAAATGTTTTTGAAAGTCAGCAAAAATGGAACTGCAGTTATATGTGGGATTAATTTTTATTGTATAGGCTATAATGAGTGTGAATATCTGAAAGTACTTCGTGTTTTTATGCAGAATACACATAATCTTTACTTTAAAATTTTGCTTATGTTTGCTGTGACATCCTTTACATGAAATTGACAATCCATGAAGTAAAATGTTAGTAATGTAATCCTAATAAATATTTAATACCTTTTCTTTCTATATTTTTAAGAAGGGGAGAATACTGTTGATATTTCTAATTTCAGCCATTTGCATTATTTTTGGATCATTTTAAACTGTCCACAAACATTTGCTGAAATATATACAATTACATACAATATGCACATAAAGCTGTACCTAACATTTTAGACTGTTCTAATTACCATTTACAATTAAATACCTATTATTTTTATGATTTCTTACATTATTATGGTCTTCATAATCATAATCTCTTATATGATTTTGAAAACTCTGTTTCTAGATGGTTTTCTTAACCTACAGACCATATGTGGAGTATGTACTTACTGAAACACTTTACATCTAGAATAAAATTAAATTAAATACTCTTGTTCCTGTGTCAGGACTAAACCAAAATCCTTTCTCGTAGAATTTGCTCATTCTATTTCCCATCTTACTGTTACAAAATATGCCCAGTCATCCAAACTAGAAATGGAAAAATCATTAGAAATGGAAATTGAAGCATTTTAAATGCCTTTTCTCCTTTCCTATTTATAACCAATTATTTATCAGTTTTTCACTCGTCTACTTCACAAATTTCCTTCACATCTCCCTACTCTTACATCACTAGCTGATTGTTAATTATTCCCATTCTGGATGAGTGCACCATCTTCCTAAAAAGTGTTCCCAATTGGCCCACTTAACACAAACTTCAAATTGCTGTTTTAAATATCAATCACTACCTCTTCTTCTTAAAAGAGAAATGAATAGCTCCTTTTCTTCTAGTGGATACAATTAAAACTTTTTAGCATAGTCAGGATGGTGTGCTAACCTGGTTCCCGTCTCTCTCTCTCTCTCCAGTTAATTGATAAAACATCTTACATCTCAAGGTTATTCACACATCCTCAGCATAAAAATCTCCTTGCCTAGTGCTTTTCTGTTGTGGGCAATCCTGGAAATTGTTAACGTATCATAAAATGATCTTCAGACTCATATCACCTTCATTGGGACCTTTTGTCCCTAAATTTCTATTCCAAGGTTCAATATCTGTCTTAGGATTCGTCTCCAATCTTTGGTTGATTCTGGAATTCTATTGTGTACAGGGAGAGATCCCAGGAAATAGCTCCCAGGAGGCTAAAAGTTGAACAAATATTAAAGGATTCACACAGTGTCATAGAGATGTTAGAATTTCGACCCCGTCAGCCTGGAAAGACCTTTGAGAATAGCTCAGGTACTTATTTGAAAGGCTACTTGATCGAAGTGAGTACCGCGCCTTAAGAGCATGTGCTCTTCTTTGGGAGCAAGATCAAAACTGGAAATAGGTATATCCTAACAAAACCTTTATCAAAATCCTAAGAGTACCAAGAGTCTCCACCAGTAATTTGACTATCTGTCAAAAAACAGCATGACATTATTTACAGGAAATTAAGCTTTAGAGGGTCTGTAGAGTATCACTCATAACATACATAAAAATCACTAGGCTAGCAAAACAATAGGAAAAATTAATCAGTAATCAGAAGATGAGACAGTAAATAACACCAAAGAGATAATCCAAATATTAGAGTGAGCAGGCACAGATTTTCAAACAAGTATAACTAATATGTTAAAAAAATAGAGACAAACACAGACCCTGTGGATAAAAAGAAGTATAAAGAACAGACTATTAGAATCTATACACATCAACCTAACAAACCTTCTAGGGGTGCAAAATTCTACCTAAAGTTAGGGACGCGTGAGATCCATTTAACAGCAACTGAGCCCTGACAAAGGTAAGAGTAGAGAACTTGAAGGCAGTTCAGTTAAGAAAATAAATCTAAACTAAAGCACAGATGGGAAAACATAAAAATAATACAAAAAATATACATTTTAGAGAATAATAATTTCTAATGTATTGGTCAGTGAAGTCATAGGAAGAAAGAAAAGTGATGAGAAAAAATAGAGAAAAATATTTTTAAAATCTCGTGAAAGATACTAATATTTTCCCACTGACTGTAGAAGCTCATCAAATCCCATGAATAATAAGTATAAATAAAACCTTACCTCAGTGTGTATATAGTAGAAAAATCACTGAAAAAGACCGAGGGACTAACAGCCAGAAGGTCAGCTGACTTCTCAAGGGAAATTATAGAAATCAAAAGATAATGAAATGGAATATTTTAAAGTGCTGAATGAAAAAAAAAACCAAACTACCCATATAGAATGCTATAACCAGTGAACGTAGCTTTCAAAATTAAATCAGAATAAATAGATGTTATCAAAAACAAATCTTAGACTTCATTACTGACAAGCCCAAAATAAAATAAATACTTAAGATAAACTCTTTTGGCGGCATTAAAGTATAACAGGGAATAAACATCATTAGATATTGTAAATATATGGGTAAATACAGTAGTTCCCTGTTTTCTAAGGGGGATATGATCAGAGATGCCCAGTGGATGCCTGAAACCTCAGATAGTACAAAACCCTATATATACTATGTTTTTTTAATTTTATTAACTGAGAAGGCTACTAAGAGACTAACGAGCAGCTAGCACACACAGCATGGACATCTGGCCAAAGGGATGATTCACATCCTGGGTTGGACAGGCATGACAACATGAGATTTCATCACAACTACTCAGGGCCATGTGCAATTTAAAACTTAGACATTGTTTATTTCTGGATTTTCCAGTTTATATTTTTGAACTGTGGTTCACTGCTGGTAACTGAAACTTGAGAAACTGAAACCACAGATAAAGGTGGGTGGGGGCGGTTATTGCATAAAATAATATTCACCTTTTTTTTTTTTTCAGATGGAGTCTCGCTCTGTCGCTCAGACTGGAGTGCAGTGGCTCAGTCTCCGCTCACTGCAAGCTCCGCCTCCCAGGTTCAAGTGATTCTCCTGCCTCAGCCTGCCAAGTAGCTGGGACTACAGCCATGTGCCACCACGCCCGACTAACTTTTGTATTATTTAGTAGAGACGGGGTTTCACCATGTTGGTCAGGATGATCTCAATCTCCTGACCTTGTGATCCGCCCGCTTCGGCCTCCCAAAGTGCTGGGATTACAGGTGTGAGCCACCACACCCGGCCAAGATTATTCACTATTTCAGCAATGGTAATAAAGGTAATAATATTGTCTTGGTTTTCAAAGTATGTAGACTTAAAATGCAGACAAGGACACAAAAAGGAAGAGGCCACTAAATGCATTTAAAATATTATATCATTTTACACATTAGTTGAGATGTGGAAAAATATTATTTTCAGATAGACTGACATAAGTCAAGCATGGATTTAGTATTGCTATTTCATGACACTGAAAGAGCAACACTAAAAGCTATAACAAAACCTAACAGAAGCAATTAAAGAAAATAACAAAATACGTGATTCATATACAATGAAACAGAAAAGGGGGCATAAAAGGACAAAGGCCACATGGACCAAATAGAAAATAATCAGCAAAATGTCAGACAGGAATTAAAATGTACTTGCTGGTCCTTCTGGGGACTTGGAAACATCATATTTCTTAGCATGGGAGGTGCTCAATAGAGATTTTTGTTTGATGTGTTTTTCGGTTCACAGTTTTATAGGTAAATAATACAAAATTTGAATAGTTGACATCAGTGGATCCACGTTCACACACACACAGCCAAATCAGCTAGTGTTGATTAGCAAAAGCCCAAATTCAAGGGGATGAGGATCACTAGGATATTTCGTTTTCTAATAGGCTTGCTTCATATTAATTTATCACCTGTCTTTTGTAATATATTTATGATCTCTTCTTCCTAAATCCTCTACTCTGTGAAAGCCATAACCTTTGTTTTCTTTAAACATCTCATAAACCCGATTGTTTGTGAAATGGCAGCAGCAAGTTGTAGCTTGGCCTACATCCTCACTTCAAGAGTTGACTTCATAGCTGGTAACAACACGGAACAGCAGCTGTATCGTCAAGGAATAAGTGACCAAAGGCCAGCTCAATGGCCTTTCTATTTTTTGGAGACATTAAATCCTTGCCCAAAGCTTTTGATGGCTGGCAGAATTACATACATAAGTTATTCTGATGTTTCATTAGCATATTGCCACCCTCGAAAGTTTTTGTTCTCTGACTGTTCTCAGTATATGGAAATCTATCAGTGAAATCATGATACTTTGCTGAGGCTGCTAACTTAAAATATTCCATATTTGTTAGGAGTGGTGTGCATGTATTAAAAGTGAATCATATTTTGGTCAAAGGAATGCTGATAGGAATTACTGCTTTTGCTATTATTAAATAAAAGAAACACGAGATTTTTCAAGAATGATTTAAAGACACCCATACTAAGACCTAAGCTAGCATCCCACCAGGTTATCAAAACATACTTGGTGAAGGAATGACACATCAAAACGAGGCTAGGGAAGGATAAAGATGAAAAAATATAGGGATTCATAAAGAATTTGGAAGATACATAAAATCGTTGGATAAAAGATACATGAAAGATACATAAAATTTTATCTCTTTGCTATAAAGGATAATTTTACTACAAATAAAACGAATGATTAATTTCATAAGTTATATGCATGTAACTGATGAGACAATAGTTTAGTCAGCACGTGTCCACATTAGTTTCATAGTTTAATCATGAATGGTAAAGGTCTGTAATTAAGCAATTGTCAAGAGGGTGCCTAAACATAGTGTGGAGAGACAAGGGAAAGATTCAGTGACTACTTATAATAAGAGGTGAAACACAAAAAAATTCAGAAATAAATGAACTTAATAGCATCTCAGTTTCAACTTGAATTCTGACAACAGGAGATGAATGCAAGATTTATCAAAACCAATTATACTATCTGGAGGCTAGGCCAATAAAAAGTCAATGTCATGTGCATTTTATTCTTGGCAGCTGATAGTAAATGTAGCAGTGGTCAGTATTGAGGGGCTGTAGCAAAACTGGCTTATCTTTCTGCCCATTATGCTTGGCTCTATTTATTTACCTGCTCCATTCATAAAGAAATATCTCCCCTAAAAAAGGTAGAAAGATACATTCTTGATATTTTTCTTAATTATTTTGATATATATCTTGCTTTGCCACCATAATTTGCGAATAGATGGACAGAGGACTTCTTGTCCATATCACACCATGAGCTTAATTAAGTTTGTAATCACTATACCAGGTAGGGAAGATCTTCATCTCCTTTCTGTATGTCTGCTCGCAACACCTGAACCTAGTCCCAACCAGAGAAACCTCCATAAATTGACATAGCAGTTCTAAAGTTTAAATGGGAATTGAAAGATAAGAAAGGAAAATACGATGTAATGCTCTGTCCTCTCAAAGGTAAGTTAGTTTGGAATAATGACGTCTCCTCCTTAAGAGGCTAAAGAAAATATAGAGTTTTCTACCTTTCTTCATAAGTGGTTCCAATTTACTTTCAACATATGAAATTTACAACTCCGAAATATTGAGGGACCTATAACCTTTCCTTTTTTTTTCCTCCCAAGTTTGCTACAGGATATAGAATTCAGCAAAATGAATACATTTCCTTACAAGGAAGTTTGGCTTCAAGTGCAGATGTAATGTCCAGTCCATATGTTTCTTTGAACAGGCTTCAACTGCCCTTTGTGAAAATAAGACTGTGGGGGATGACACAGAAGAGGGAGCAAAGGGCAATCCCCGCATGGACAAGAGAGTGCATGACTGTGAGGAAGAGGTGCACCCAGGCTCGGCGGCAATTGATTCGCCCACACTCATCTCAAACTCTCTTAAGCAAACTTTCAGGCCCAGATGCTTACACAGAGGTGTGACTTCAATCACAGTCAGTGAGTCCGCTCATTAGCAGTAATAGATGTCCCCACGCTTGCTAAGCACCTAATTCGCTACTAGGAAATGATTTTACGCATAGAGAAAAATAAGCCAGCATAACATCATAGCTTCTAAGATAATTAAGAAATGCTAGGCAAATATAATTATATATCCAGATACACTTGAATTCTGTTACATACCATATGTATATAAATACTTATTTATATCTCCTAACTTACATTTATTTCAATGTGTCAATCATTTCAGTATTTGTTATGACTGGTAAAGTCCATGTGTTTGGGGAAACAAAATGGTAAAAATAAATCAGGTCCCCCTAAAACTTTTATTAAAGTTGAAAAATACACTGACAAATGTGAAATAGTAGCACACGATGTGTGACAAAATATAATTTCATGTTGTGGTGGTTAGTATAGATTAACTTACAGACAATTCTGAGAGTAGAAAGAGGGCAATGAAAAAACTTTCAAGAAAGATTTTGTTGAATGAGAGGAACTTCAGCTAGCATTCAATTATGGACATGCTTTTCTGATGGAAGACTTTTTTCTTAGCAGAACACACACAGAAGAAAAACACTTGTTAAAATCCCTCCCTAGTCAATTTCCGTGTTCATATGGATAAGGGACCAGTGTTTATTAGGAGCAAGTGAAACATGCATAGAAGACAAGGAAGTGTATATTCTCTTGTTGCTGACCCCAGGGTTAGGTGCTCTTACAGATGAGGTGTTTTCTCTCTGGATGGGTGTGTGCGATTGCTAACTCAATGCTAGTGACATCTTTCTGCATAAGCAGACAGTTCTTTGGGCTTTTATTTTGGTTTCTAGGACCCTGTTTTGGTTGCAAGATCAAAGAAAAAAGCAATACAAGATTAAAGTATCTACATGAAGCGTGGCTTGTGCTGTCATACTAATAGACCCTTTATGAATTTTCTTTTTCTAAACAAAATGTCTCCTTCTGCTATCTCTGCATGGCATGTGCCAAAGCTTTGTGGTCAGACCACAACCTGTTAAGTGGAAAGAGAAGAGAGAAACCCATATTTTAATTGTTTTAAAGAGATCAGAGTATGTTTTGTTCTTTTTTATTGTAAAATCTCACCAACTTGTTTCAATTTCCCTCTGATTCATTGCATGTTTAAAAAGATATGAGCCTTAAATCTCCTTTCTCAAGGCAAGATAATAACAGCAATAATCTTTAAATACACACACTGTCACTTATGATCTTATCCTCATTGCTTCAGAAGAAGATGATCATAAAGGAATCTATAAGAAATCTATACCAATTTATTTGGTGGAAAGAAACAGTGGAAGGCATTTTGGTGCTTAACACTATTTTTTCTAAATGTACAGAGCAAAAATCAGGATATTATTCAAGTGCCTTGCATATAATAGTAATAAAACAGGAGAAAATATTAATTGTGAAAATGTAATTGAGAAATAAACATTATAAAGTAAACTCAAACTTTCTATATGACAAGAAAATGCAAACTACGAATGTAATTACTTTTACAAATATGAATTGCTTAGCCAATAACAAGTTATTCTTTGGGAGGAAAAAAAATGACATGAGGCCTCTAGGAAGGTTTTGCAGAAAAATAGTGAGTAGATTTTGTAAGTGGGTTGGAGTCAATATCAGATATCAAGTTCCTGGATATTTAAAAGTAATAAAAGAATGATGCTTGAATATATGGAAACATGAGATGGGATATTTGTAAAATGATGATATTTAACAGGACTGAGAACTCCTAGAACTTATAACATATTCTCTGAGAGCTGACTGAATGTTTGCTACATACCAGGTGATGAATAAGTAAGATTTAATTGCATTAAGTGCAGCAAAGACCTTCACAGAGCACATCAGTGTTATTGGAACTGACACATAAAGGCAAATGTGTCTCCCACAAAGGATGTGGGAAACCAATTCTTCTAGAAAGGATGTAGAAAACACCCTTTAAAATATTGCACTACTAAGGAAAAAAAAGTGTCTATTCAATTCCCACCATCAGTTTCTATTTATGTACCATTACGTGCCACATGAGGAGGTTTTGGTCTACAACGGACCACATAAGTAACAGTGGTCCTATATAATTGTAATACCGTATTTTTACTGAATCTTTTCTATGTTTAGAAAAGCTTAGATCCACAAATACCACTGTGTGTTACAACTGTCCACAGCATTCACTTTGGTAACATGCTGTAAGAGGTTTATAGCCTAGAACCAATAGGTTATACCATATAGCCCATGTGTGTAGTAGACTATACCTCAAGTATTGAGTAAATACACTGTATGATATTTGTGTGACAAAAATCACGTTAACTATGCCTTTCTCAGAATGTATCCTTGTTGTTGGATGATGCATGGTTGTTAGTATAACACTGTAGTAAGTATTGCAAATATTTTATTACAGAATAATTACCATTAGTATTGATAAATTTTAAAAATGATAAATATGTGTTTTTGAATGACCAAAAATATGTATATATTTCAAAAATATTTTTTAAAATACAAAGAGAGAGAGCAAGAGAGAGAAATTACCCCAAATTACCTCAATATAGCCACTAAGCGAAATCTTGGGCAGATTCCATAGATGTGCCCATTACTTAATTCAGTCATTCAACAGATATTTATTGAGAGTCTAGGATAGGCCAGATATATATTATCAGACTAAAATACAGTCCTATATAATATCTTCAAGTTATATCAAATTTTCAATATTTCATCAGACTAAAATGCAGCCCTATATAATATCTTCAAGTTATATCAAATTTTCACATGCTCCCCTTCCTAAGAATTGTACCAAAATTAGTATCCTAATGTGCGTCTATTGGTAACTTAGGCAGGATTGGGACCCTATGCCATTCACTGCAAGTGCTATCCTGTTACCCCATGGTTATGCTATGTTAACTAGCAAAAAGGACTTTGCATATGGAACTCATATTACTAACCAACTGACTTTAAAATGAGGAAATTGTCCTGACTGAATAAAGTGAGCTCAATATAAACACATAGGCTCTTAAAATTGGAAAAAGAAGATAGACATGTCAGAGAGATGTGATGTGAGAAGGGATTAGAGGAAGGGGCCATAAACAAAGGAATGCAGGTGACCTCTACACACTAAGAAAGACCTTTAGCTGATAGAAAAGAAATGAGCACCTCAGTCCTACAACTACAAGGAACTGAATTCTGCTTGCAACCTTAATGAGCAAGGAAATGAAAATAGATTCTTCCCTGGGCCTCAAGAAGAAAACACAGCCCTATTAACACCATTTCTCTAACTCTGTGAGATTCTAAGCAGGGACCCAGCCAAGCACATGGGACTTCTGATCTATAAAACCAGTGCGGTGGCATGTGCCTGTAATCCCAGCACATTGGGAGGCCAAAATGGGTGGATCCCTTCAGCCTAGGAGTTCGAGGCCAGCCTGGGTAATAAGGTGAAACCCCATCTTTACAAAAAAATACAAAAACTAGCCAGGCATGGTGGCACACGCCTGTAGTCCCAGTTCCGCGGGAGGCTGAGGTGGGAGGATTGCTCAAGCCTGGGAGGTCAAGGCTTCAGTGAGCCGATACCGTGCCACTGCACTCCAGGCTGAGCAACAGAGTGAGACCCTGTCTCAAAAACAACAGCAGCAACAAACCCCTGAGGTAATAAAGTTGTGTTGTTTTAAGCCATTAAATTTGTGATAATTTGTTACAGAAGCAACAGGAAATTGATGTAAATGTATTTCCTATGGTTACCATTTTTAATTTTCAATCCTCCACTCTACTTACTACTCATTGTTTCTGACCTTCTGGGTGCAGGTACGCTGGACCAAGATTCTTCTCTTAGGAGCTCTTTGACGTTCTCTCCCACATTAGGGCTCTGGCTGCCTTCTCAGGCTTTACATTTCGATAGTGCTCCCCCTTCTGAAATGTCTATATTTATTAGGACACATTAGTTGCTATCTAGAAAAACGTTCTAAGTTTCAGTGACTTTTCAAAACAAAGTTCATTTCTTAGTTAAGTAATAGTTCCATATTTCTAGTTGATAGTGATTCTCTTCCATGTGATGATTCAGAGGACAAAGTTTCTTAAATCCTGTGACTCCACCAAGTTCTGGTGGACTTAGACATGTCTACATTCATACAGAAGAGACAGAAAGATTACCCGAAGAAGGCACCTTTTTCTTAAATTCTGTGGACTTAAAGTGGCTTTCATCATATTTTTTTTACATGCCATTTTGTTTGGAAAAGATGTAAAGCAGGTTGAGAAATGAAGACCTTGTTTAGGTGGCTGTTTCCTACCAATCATTTTAAACCATAAAATGAGAAACACATTTAGGTGGAAGAAAAAAAAAAAAAAAACAGACTCTATCTCAAGGTCCCTTAACTGATCCATTTGGTTCTATTCGGCAGAGCTCGTCTGAAGATAATCATAGTCCAGATTACTTTCGCAGAGTTTGAAATCGGCCCCCAACACATTCTCTTTCCTGCTGCTTTCATTGGGATTATAACACACTGCATTGCCGCCACTTGCCTCTGCATAGCTTTCAGCAAGGCAGCTGTAGTCAAACTTCTGCCTTCAACTTTCTCCTGCTAGGAGCCAGGCACCAGACGATTTGTCCCCCAAATTCCCAAAGTTTGAACTCTTTCTATGGTTCTGTCAAAGACTTCCTTGTCATTTGAATTGGGGTGATCAAAAAGCGCTGATAGATGAAGGACACAAATATCTCTTTTGTGGACTCAAAGTTTTCAGAAGCTTTCTAATTCCCCCAACTCCATACTCTGAAATGCATTTAGGCATTGAGAAGAAAAAGCACATAATACAAAATTGGTCATTCTCCAAGGAATCTGAGAGATGGGAGGAGGAAAGTGTCACAGCATTTCAACTACTGTCACAGCATTTCAACTACTGTCTCTCAAGTAGCGCGCTCTCTCTCTCTCATTCGATATTTTTCAGCCTTGATTCACTTCATCCCTCAAGGTAGGTGATGGGTTACTATGTCAGAACCAGTTAAAAAATATCTAAACTTCAGGGTTGTCCCGAACTTCTCTCTTTGTTGTTGTTGTTGTTGTTGTTGTTGTTGTTGTTGTTGTTGTTGTTGAGACGGAGTCTCGCTCTATTGCCCAGGCTGGAGTGCAGTGGCCGGATCTCAGCTCACGGCAAGCTCCGCCTCCCGGGTTCACGACATTCTCCTGCTTCAGCCTCCCGAGTAGCTGGGACTACAGGCGCCCGCCACCACGCCCAGCTAGTTTTTTGTTTGTTTGTTTGTTTGTTTGTTTTAGTAGAGACGGGGTTTCACTGTGTTAGCCAGGATGGCCTCAGTCTCCTGACCTCGTGATCCACCTGTCTCGGCCTCCCAAAGTGCTGGGATTACAGGCTTGAGCCACCGCCGAACTACTCTTTATAATGAGGATAAAACATATCACACTGTCTTTAGTTTGGAGCCACTGTAGAAATGCAATACACACACACACACACACACACACACACACACATACATGCACAGAAAATCCTTTTAAATATTATTTTAAATAGACAAGAAAAAATCCATGTACAATTAATATATATAAATAAACGTGTGTATATATATATATAGACAGAGAGCTCTGTGACATAAATGCATTTTAAAATTAGGATCAGATTTTATTATTTTATAATTGGCATTTGCACATGAAATCATGAATATTAATTCATGCCATTAAATATTTTCTAGACACTAAGTTTAAGAAAGCAGCCCTGAAATAAGGATGTCCACTATTATTGCTTTAATTTAATATTTCTGTTGACAGTCCTTACCAATACAGTAAGAAAAAAATTATAAAAATTGGAAACGAAGGAATAATATTATAATTTCTATTAATAAGTCTCAGTAGAAAACCTAGGAAAATCCACAGAAGAATCTAGAAAATTAATAAATGTTTCTGTAAAAGTGATGGATATTAGATCCATTTAGAAAAATTAATTGAATTCTTATAAACAAAAGATAAAAATATAAATTTAATTAAAAAACATTTTATTTGCAATAGCAACCAAAAATATAAAGTTCCCACAAACCAACCTAAGAAAAGGCATGCATGACCTTTTTGGAGAAAATTATAAAACTCCATTAAATGTTATTAAACTATGGGCCATGCATTTATGCAGGGCAAGATAAACCCTGTTCATTTACAGAATTCTCAATATTTTATAATTTAAATTCTCCCTATATATTCAATGCAATTATAATTAAAATTGAAACAGATGTCTATATATGTGTATGAATCTTGAAAATCCAAGTCTAAAATGTATGTGAAAGAGAAATGGCTCATAATAGTCATAATGATTCTTAAAGAGATATTAAGTTGAGAGCTTCTTTTTATCTATCAAAACAAATTGAAATAGTTATAGTAATTGAGATAATGTGTACTACTGCAAGGTTAAAGAAATGAACCAACAGAACAGAAGGACATGCTAGAAACAAACTCACATACATATGGAAACTTGCACGTATATTTGAGGAGCATATGCAATAAATGATGCTAGAAAAATCCATCATTCTTATGGAATCAAAGTGTGTATCCCTACCATATGCAAGACATGAAAACCAAGTCCAGGAGAAGTAAACATCTAATTATGGAAAGCAATACTGAAGATTTCAGAGGTCAATACAGAGAATATCTTTATGACTTTAGAGTAGTGGAAAATTTCCACAAAATACATACACAAACAATCTTTAAAATGTTGATAAAACATACTATATTTAATTTAAAAAAAATTCCATGAAAAGACAAGTCATGGTTGTCCTTGAATTGATGAAATTGATGAAGAAATTTGCAATACACATGACTGATATAGGAATAGTTTTCAGAGTATACCATTCACTTTCAATGGTATTTTAAACAGTAATAATAAAAATCCCAGGAGGAAAATGGGCAAAAGTTATTAAAGAAAATTCATAGTAGAGAAAGCCTGATGAAACATAAGCATATTAAAAGGTGTTGAATCTTACTAGTTATCATAGAAACGGCCATCAAAATCACAATAAAAAACATTTAACGATTCAAACTAGCGAAAAATAAAAAGTCTTGAAGTTCTGATACACACATGGCTGCAGTTGACTTGGACCGTTGACTGGGAACTCGGCTGCCGCTGTCTACTAAGGCACCTACATTTGTATAACTCTTAGAGGAGGCAGCGATTATCTTCCACCAGACACTTCCTATTACTTCAAGCCAATTAGAGCATTAGCTGGGTCATATCTGGGCTACAATTATACTAAGGTTCAGTCTATCTTCAGATGCATTTCCTGTAACAGATTGTATTTTCCAAAGACGGTTGCAGGTTGCAAATGTTTGCCATCCCTCTTTCTATTCTACAGTGTGGCCTTGCCACATCCCATCAAGAGGGCGAATCTAAAGCCCCTCCCCCTTGAATCTAGGAACACTTGTGTCGTCTTTCAACAATAGAATGCACACAGTCAATGCTATGTAACTTCTGACACTGAATCTTAAGAAGCCGCACAGTTTCTACCTGCTACTCTTGAGTTACTTTCTCAGGGAAATCAGTAACTGTTATGTGAGAAAACTGACTATCCTGAGACACTGCACTCCAAGGTGATCAGGCCGTGTCTGAATTCTAAACTCTCCTGTAGATGGCCCAGCTTGACCTGCAGCTGACAGCTAGTAGTGACTGTAAGCCCCGTGAGAGAACAATCTAGGCCACCCAGCCCAGAAGAACCTTAAGACGACTGAAGCTCCAGCCAACATCCAGCTAGAGCAACCTAAGAGAAGCCAAAAAAGAGCAGCGTAGCTGAGTCCTCCCAGAATTTGGAACCCAGAAAAAAAAAGTGAAATGAAAACAGTAAACAAGTTTTTATTTTACAACATTGTATTTGAGAGTAATGTGTTATGCAGCAACAGGCAGAAAATTCTTGTTCCTCTCGTGTGTTCTTTTGCATTTTTGCTTGGGAGCCTGGTATAATCAGTCTCTCTAATTTTAAGGATGACAGAATTTGCACCTCTATCCTGGAGAATTTATCATCTCCTACTCTGATACAGTTTGGATGCATGTCCCCTCCAAATCTCCTGTTGAAATGTGATCCCCAGTGTCGGAGGTGGGGCCTGGTGGGAGGTGTTTGGGTCATGGGTGTGGATCCCTTATAAATGGCTTGGTGCTGTCTTCATGACAATGCGTTCTCACCATATCTTTTTTTTTTTTTTTTTTTTTTAAGTGTGTGGCATCTCCCCAGACCCCCTTGCTCCTGCTCTCCCATGTGCATGCCTGCTCCCTTTGCATTGCACCATAATGAGACCTCATCAGAATCAGATGCTGGAGCTATGCAAGCACAGCCTGCAGAATCATGAGCCAATTAAAACTCTTTTCTTTATAAAATTCTCCAGCCTCAGGTATTTCTTCACAGCAGTGCAAGAAAGGCCTAACACACACCCACTCAGCTTCAAGAATCAGAAAAAGTGCTATACCTGGTCTGGTCAACATCGGTTACCCTTATAAAGGAAATTAAACCATGATGATGGATAAACCAAAAGGAAAAGAGATCAATGACACAGATTAGTTTGCTTCTGAAGAATATTTTTCATTTGTGTATTAATATGCTATGGAATGTGAGTATAGTAGGCTCTAGTGAGTTTGTGTTAGTTCAGTCCTGAAAGACAGATGACTCTGTCTAATAATCAAAGCTGTAAATTTGGGGCATAATAAGTAGAAATAGCTGAATGGGAGTTTTGACTTTTAAAAGTATACTTCTATAATGCCACCAGTATTAATATTTAGCTTAAAAAGTTATGCATGTGATGACTCTTTAGAATAACGTTAATAAGTTTTTTTTGGACATTTAAAATATACCGTGATCACATATCTGCAAAACCTGCAACAATGTTCCTGGGCTTTGTGATTGAGTGACAGTTCCCTACACCAGGTGACACCACTATCAAATGCCACTGCAACCCTTGACTCCAGCTAGCAAGGGAGGTTTATGGTACTGAGTTGAGTTTCTCGTATTATCTGGGAATATTTGGCAAACACATTTATCTTATTTTGTTTTTATTTTACCAACTTCTTAGGAACCCTGGTAAAAAAATCTTACATGATGTTAAGTTTTTATTTTTCATTCTGGATGTGAAGCTGACATTTTTACCTGCAAATATCCAAAAAGTGATACAAGATTTTTAGGTAAAATAAACTGTAGGAACAGTGGAGATTGAAATCCAGTGATCAGGTCAAGGTGCTACAAACAGCTTTTTGAAAAATCATTCTCATGTCATTTGGCAAGTGCAGGAATATACATTTTCTTCAAGTTATTTAGATATTAAGAAGCAAAGAATACATCTTAAAAAATAAAAAATACATAAATAATAGTATTATAATGAGAAACTATATAGACACACAAAAAAACTTCAAAATTATATTAATTTATATGATTACTGTAGCATAATCCCAAATTAAACTCACCTTTACTGGATGACTGAGTTGGGTAAAAATATTTATATATGAGCAGTGTGGGTAAAAAGAAAAAAGCCTCTAGTTTACACCATAAATAGAGTGATTTTATCAAACCAAATACTGGGAGTTTATCCTTGGCTTTTTAAAACAAAAAGATACTGAAATAACTGAGAATCCTAATTTTATAATACTGAATAATGCCACCGTGTAGATTGGCAGAGTAGGATGCTTTAAAAAGCTCTAAAGTTCACTATACACTCAACCAGGTGCAGTGGCTCACACCTGTAATCCCAGCACTTTGGGAGGCTGAAGTGGGTGGATCACCTGAGGTCAGGAGTGGAAGATCAGCTTGGCCAACATGGTGAAACTAAAAAATACAAAAAAGTTAGCTGGGCATGGTGGCAGGCACCTGTAATCCCAGCTACTTTGGAAGGCTGAGGCAGGAGAATTGCTTGAACCCGGGAGGCAGAGACTGCAGTACACTGAGATCGTACCATTGCACTCCAGCCTGGGCAACAAGAGTGAAAATCTGTCTCAAGAAAAAAAAAAAAGTCACTATACACTTAAAGACTCAACCCTCTCAACATCATTGAGTAGGTAAAGATATAAACAATAAACACAAGAGATGGTTGTTTTTCAGCTATATTAAAATAATTTGTACCACTCTAACATTTTTGTTGTTGTATATGGTAATCAATTGTGTAATCATCATATTATTGTGCTTCCTTTTGAAAATATTCATCTAGAGAATCCGATACATTTAGCATTTAAAAGATTAGTCAAGCTGGACACAGTGGCTCATGCCTGTAACCCCAGCTCTTTGGGAGGTTGAGGCGGGTGGATCACCTAAGATCAGAAGTTTGAGACCAGCGCAGCCAGCATGGTGAAACCCATCTCTAATAAAAATACAAAAATTAACCGGGCATGGTAGTGTGTGCCTGTAATCCCAGCTACTTGGGAGGCTGAGGCAGGAGAATCACTTGAATTTAGGAGACAGAGGTTGCAGTGAGCCGAGATCACGCCACTGCACTCCAGCCTGGGCAACAGAGTAAGACTCCATATGAAATAAATAAATAAATAAATAAATAAATAAATAAATAAATAAATAAAAGATTAATCAATCTTAGAATTAATTTTAAATATATAAAGACATATAATTTGTTTTATTTGTCTATCATATAGATGATATGTAAATAGTTAGAGGAACATCGATTTTATGAAGATCCCTGAAAAGAAATCTTTAGTGTATTTTGTATTCCATGTTGGAAACGTCAAAAGGGAATTAGAAACTGACTTTACGATTTTATTTTTGGTGTTCACATATGTTAAATGAAAACTAAAATTATTTTATTAGGCCATGTTTCCTCATTAATATTAATTCTTTTCACTAACATGCATATACCTTAAAGTTGCATAAGATTTTTGACAAAGGCTTAGATGAAAAAAAGAATTAGGGTGATTCACAATAAAAATATCAAAAACGATTAAGATGATTAGGGTGATGATGTTGAGCATATTTGTTGAGTGATTGTCTTAGTTCCTTTTCTATTGCTTATAATAGAATATCTGAAGCCAGGCAATTTATTAAGAAACGGTATTTATTTCTTTCATTTAGGGAAGCTGAAAAGTCTAAGAGTTGAAGCACTGAATCTGGTAAGAGCCTTCCTGTTGGTGGGGACCCTCTGCAGAGTCCTGACGCAGTGTAGAGCATCTCATGGTGAGGGTCTGAGTGTGCTAGCTTAGGTGTCTCTTTCTCTTCTTACAAACCCATCAGTTCCACTCCCCTGATAACTCATTAATCCATTAACCAAACAATCTATTAATTTCTTTCATGAAGGCAGGGCCCTCGTGACCCAATCATCTCTCAATGGCTTCACCTCTCAACACGACCACGTTGAGGATTGTGAGTTTTAATGTGAGTTGTGAAGGGCAAAAACACTCAAACAAAGCAGCCCTTGACTTGAGTAGGCCAGGTATGTTTTGTTTGACTGGTGCAGTGTGACTCCTCTGTTCCACATTAACATCCTCTATGGGCTGCTGCTGTTGAGATGAAGTGGCTTTCTTATACTGCACAGCAGGTGATGCCTTACTTAAGCGAATCAAATGACATGACAGTTGTCTTAGTCCGTTTAGGCTACTCTAACAAAATACTATAGTGCGTGGCTTATAAACAGCATAAATATTTTCTCACAGTTCTAGAGGATGGAAATGCAAACTGAGGTGCCAGCAGATTTCATGTCGGAAGAAAGCTTCCTTCCTCATAGCTATCTTCTCTCTGTAACCTCACATGGCAGAAGGGGCAAGGAAACTCTCTCAACCTCTGTCCTCATGACTTTTCTCCTCTCAAAGACCCCATTTCCTAATACCATCACCTTGAGAATTTAGATTTTAAATCATGAATTTTGGGGGCACACAAATATTCAGACCATAGCAAAGGCTATAGTCTGTACCTGATAGCTTTTTAAATGGCACACATACCATCTTAGTCATATTAATAAAAGCAATGTACTTGTATGAAGTGATAATATTGGGGAAAAAGTTGTTATATTAAAACACAAAATGCAAAGGGGTTCTGCAGGGTTAAACACTAATGGTTAATATCACACATATATATGATTTTATGTCACATATGCATGATTAAAGGAGAACAGTCATTAGTGGAAAAAGATAGAGGTCAGTGTGCCTATATTCTTTGTACTTAACATGAGTGTAAGCATTAGATCTTTCTCCACACAAGGACCTTCCCCTTGAAATTTTACAACTTTTATAAAATAATTGGATGGTTCAAAGGGGCAAAATGGAGTTTAGACAGAGGGATTCAGAGCAGATTCACTCCCTAAGCCATGTGCCTTCCATGCAGAATATCAGAATTATTTATTTTAATACTCAAATATCTCCTGGTGAAATATTTTAAAAAGAAATTTATTTTTAAAACTTTAATTGACAGGTTATCTGGTCAAGATTGAAAATGAACTATTTAGAATATATATTGGTAACTACATATTGAATCATTCTATGGTGATCCTCATTTTCTAAGAATACTATATTAAATGTTATCGAGAAAATGCAAGTAAAGTAATAAGTAATTGACATTTCTACCTTGAACATAGTTCCATTTAAGTAAACTTGACCTTCTTAGAATGAAAAAGAAGTGAATATGGACTCATGCTTAGTCTTGTTAGGATTTCAAGTGTTACAGGAAAAAACAAAAGGTATGGTTGAAGTGAAATTAAGAAATTGGCATAATCAGCTTGGGGACACTTCCTATGGTCTCTTGAACATAAAAGAAAAGGGCAAGCTGAGTATGAATGGCGGGTGCTGGAGGAGTGCTCTTAACTGCTCCTCATCGGCTTAAAATGTGGGCCATTATTAAACAGGCAATATTAATCAGTGAAAAAAATGATGTCTTAGCCAAATTAGTTACCAAAGTACCAGAAGTTCTAGCTGTTGAAGCCCAAGAGAACAGATAACAAAAGTGACCTCTTGCTAAGTATTGGAAAACCTCATTAGGTATTGGAGGCCCAGACAAGCTCTAATCATCCTCTCTCTCTGCATTGCACATGTCAGATAGAGCCAAGTCTGGGGAAGAATCTGGCTTCTTCAGAGGGAGAAGAAAATTAAAGACAAAATGAAGAGGGAAGAATAAAAGCTCGTATGGGAAATTGCTCATATAAAGCACTTCTATCACCACGATCTAATTTTAGAATATTGCCATCACCCATGAAGGAAAGTAGTACCTCGTAGCATCCCCATTCTCCAGCCCCAGGCTTCTATCATACTTTCTCTCTGTACAAATGTGCCTATTCTGGACATTTCCTATAAATGAAATGGCAGGATATGTGTTTTTGCATGTGTGACGGGCTTCCTTTACTGAGCACAGTGTTGTTAAGACTCATCATGCTGTAGCATGTGTCCGTACTATACAACTATGTAAAGATGACTCTGTAAATATATTAGGAGTCATTGAATTGTACACCTCAAATGGATAAATTGCTTGGTATGTAAATTATATTTCACAAAGCTCTTTGAAAAATGGAGAACCTCATAGGGAAGTATTAATGCCCACTCAAAGACAACTGGATGTGCTCTGGCTTCCTCATCTAAGGGGACTAAGGCAAAAACTTCATCGATAGAGTTAGGAGCATTCCGGAAGTGGTAGCATCCCTACCTGAATGCAATGATCAGTCAGACATGCAAAATAACAACCTCAAGTAGTATCACCTTAAAATAAGTAGTTAATAGAAATTACGTTCCTGGAATATTATGAGCAGAAACCATCCAGACAATTAAAAGTAAATTAGGTACCCAAACAGATTGAAACAGTACATTAAATGCCAGGTCTGCCTGTTCAGAATTTTACAAAACTATAACCTATATTTGGGGAGTTTATTAGACCCTACCCACAGGTAATGCAAACAAGTGACCTTGTGTTTTCTTCTCTCAGCAATCCCACCATCAACATAGAATGAAAAACTGGCCATCAGGGAATGTAGGGTGTGAGATGAATATTTTAATACATGTAAAAAGTTGGATCTGTGATCCAATACTTTGTATTGGTAACTTACTGAGTTCTAAATTTGTTTTATGTGAAACTAGAAAAGTTGAAAGCCAACAAAAATGAAAAATATTTATAAGAGCATTTGGAACACTCCGAAGGAAATGTCAACAAAGATTGCAACTAAAATGTGTAAATCAAAATATAATAGCTTATTTAATGAGCTGGTTATTCTAGAACTTACACACTGTGGTAAAATTAAGAACCTACCAAAATTATTCTACTTAAGAATTTCAGCCAAGTTTAAAAGTCTCTCATGACTCCTGATATTAATTTGATTACATGGCCTGCTATTTTTAATTGGGTTTTGACAGCCAGAATAATTCAATATATATGTATTTTCCTTTAATGGCCTTTTGAAAATTGAATTCCAACCTTAGGTCTAATGGTCATAAAAGATAAATAATATTAATGCCCATAAAAAGAGGTTACCAAGATAAACTTCAAAGGTCTGATTTTGCCTCTGCTCTTTTATTTATTACAGTTTCCTATTAGATGTATAAAGTGTTATCTAAGCTATTAATTACGCTATGCTTTATGTTTCTAGGCCCTTCTGTTTCTCTTTTTAAAACAAATAATACGCTGGGCACATATTCATTGTGACATCATTTGAATCAATTCTCTAGACAATCTCTAACATTTGGATAAAAACATAATATAGGTAATTACCTTTTTTCTTTTTTTTTCTTGAGATGGAGTTTCACTCTTGTTGCCCAGGCTAAAGTGCAGTGGCACGATCTCAACATGAGATGTGGCTTCACATCTCACAGCAACCTCCGCCTCCCGAGTTCAAGCGATTCTCCTGCCTCAGCCTCCCCAGTAGCTGGGATTACAGGCATGTGCCACCACACCCTGCTAATTTTGTGTTTTTAGTAGAGACAGGGTTTCTTCGCGTTGGACAGGCTGGTCTCGAACTCCTGACCTCAGGTGATCCACCCATCTAGGCCTCCCAAAGTGCTGGGATTACAGGCGTTAGCCACCGTGCACAACCAATATAGGTAATTACTAATGAGAGTTTTAGACAAGGCCCAGGCCTCAACACTTTCACCCTCTCCTTTAGTTGAGTCTTCTAAAATTAATAATAAGCATTCTTTTCTGGATTCTAACTTTTTGAGACTTGGCAAATGCTATAGTTTGGATCCATGTCCCCATCCACATCTCATGTTTAATTTTAATCCCCAACATTGGAGGTGGGTCTGATGGGAGGTGATGGGGTCATGGGAGTATATTTCCCCATTGGTGCAGTTCTCGTGATAGTGGGTGAGTTCTCCTGAGACCTGTCACTTGAAAGTGTGTGGCACCTCTCTCTTCCCTCTGTCTTCCTCTTGTTCTGGCTACGTGAGCTGCTTGCTCCCCCTTTGCCTTCTGCAATGATTGAAAATTTCCTGAGGGCTCCCCAGAAGTCAAGCAGATGCCAACATCATGCTTCCTGTACAACTTGCAGAACCATGAGCAATTAAACCTCTTTTCTTTATAAACTACCCAGTCTCGGGTATTTCTGTGTAGCTGTGCAAGAACTGACTCATACAGCAAATTTCTGAGATTGGGTTTTAAATCAGAAATAAGAATGGTAGAAAACTTGCTGATATTTTGGTCAGCACTTTGTTTTACATTTTTGTGAGGTTTCTTTTGTTTTTGTTTGTTTGTTTTAAATCCCAGCTTGTTTTTTGTTTAGAGAATTGATGGTGGGAACTGGCAGTAGCTTTAGCCCTCTGCTTATGATTTCCTGTATTTCTCTTGTGTGTCATTCTACGTCTCAGGTGAGCAAAATACAGATGATAATCCAGGCTATTCATGATTTTACTGTGCTAAGTTTTACCAAGTTGCTCCAGGCAACGACTTCGATTAGAAACTTTAAAGGTCCAAAATCCTAGAGTTCCTACTTAGAGAAAAGATCTTAGTGCCGTGCTGACCAATGAACACAAGGCCGTGCACCAAACGATGATGTTTCCATCAATGGCCAACAACATATAGGACAGTGACCCCATGAGATTAGAATATAGTAAGTTTACTGTACCTTTATCATGTTTAGATATGTTAAGACACACAAATACTTACCATTGTGTTACAATTGTCTGCAGTTCAGTACAATAACATACTGTTCAGATTTGTTTAGATATGTTAAGACACATAAATACTTACCATTGTGTTACAATTGCCTGCAGTTCAGTACAATAACATACTGTTCAGATTTGCAGCCTAGGAGCAATAGCCTGTACCACATAGCCTAGGTATGTGGTATGCTTTACTATTTAGGTTTGTGTAAGTGGATTCTGTGACGTTCACACAATGACAAAATCACCTAAGGACATATTTTTTCAGAAGGTATCCCCATCAAAAAGTGACCCGTGACTGCATAACACTAACTGCATACATATTTTTAAGCATTTCCTAGTTATGTTAAAAAGTCAAAAGAAGGAAGTGAAATTAATTTTACACATATATTTAACCCAATATATGCACAATATTATCATTTTAAAATATTTTTCATATAAAAATGATTGAGATAATTTGCAGTCTGTTTTTTCATACTAAGTGTTCAAAATCAAACTTGGACTGGCCACATTTCAGTTGCTGAGGAGCTGCACGTGGCCAGCAGGCATGATACTGGACCACAAAGGCTCAAATAGCATCTGAATGACGTTGAACAGTGACGACACGTTGACTGAGATCGTCACGTCTGTTGGTTACAGCTGCCAGCATCAGTTTCACCCTGGAGGACAGATTATTTATATAGTCTGTTCTACTTCACTGCCTGTTCCTCAAGAAATAAAGAAATTTCACTTTCCTCTTTTCTGTGTTATAAACCTCTTCTTTGTTTCTCATCCAATGTCCTTATCCTTATGAGTCAAATTTTTCCTTTTCAGGAGGCCCAGTTTTATCTAGGAGAGAAAAAAAGGACTGAGCAAGACAGCATTATAAGATCTTTGTTTAGCAGTGGAGAAAAAGAAATTGTCAAATTATGGTTTCTATTGATGTGAGCCAGAGAGGAAGAATGACCAGACTTCAAATACCATGAGAGAGAATGAAGTGAAGTGTGTGCACGTATGTGGGCTGTTATCTTTTAGATTCGAATTTTATTTGAGATGTAATTCTGTCATATTTAGGCACACTAGGCTTTACTTCTGGGCTGTTTCTTCTATTCCTCTGTCTATTCTTTGACAACACTGGGCAGATTTAATTAACTTTATTAAATGGTGTTATCTGATAGAATATGTCTCAAGCCCTGCTGTTTGTTCATTATTTTCTTGGATGCTTTACTGCATATTTCTTTATCTGTTCCCATAGGTGTATTTGGTGAGACATCATGTCATTGATCCACAGCAACTGATCATTATTGCTAAAAGGTTGTCTCTTATATTATTCAATCATATTCACCTTCACCCTGTGTGCATCCCACTTCACCCGAAGCCTTCCATTCTAATGCATTGAACATGTAACATTAGATTTGAGTATATCTTTGAATGGCATGTAGTGATATTTGAATCATGTTTTAAATTCAGTTAATGTTGTGCTGTGAATTTAAATCTGACTTACATGATTTCTATCTCACCAACATAGTTCTTAAGGCCTAGTCATGTAACACATATTATTTCAATGAAAATTGGAATCACTTGATGTAATTGAAATATTCAATTGCTGTTCTGATTGTCATTGTTTTAATTGCACAAACTTACCCACGTCACCTCACAGTACCTCAGTAAAATGTAATAATTTACATAACATAGTAGGGATTTTACACTATTCCTGCTCTTAAAGGCATTTTTTTGGTTTCACTTTCTACATTGTAATTATAAACCAAAAAACCTATTTTTGTCTATTTATTATATATCTATATCCTTTACCTATTTGTTATGTTTATATTCTGTCTTTGCCTCTACAATGTAATCTCCATGAGGGATTTTTAACTCCTTTATTTAATACCTACAAGACTGCCTATTGCTCAATATTTCTTTAACTCTTTTCCTGGTACTGTGCTACATACTTGGGATATAGCGGTGGGAAAAAAAAAAAAAAAAAGTCAGTTTTAAGAACTTTTTGGTCTAGGAGGGGCCAGTGCAGAGAGATAAACAGGGAGTAACATTATGGTGCTCACTGCAAGAGAGTAAGCACAGTGAAGTAAACAAGCATGAAGGTGGCCAACCCTACAGTTTTCCAGAAATGTTTCTGGAAAGTGCAATGGCTAAATGGAGACTTGAAAGATATTCAAGCGTAAGTTAGATAAAGAAGAGTGAGGGAGGCAACAACGGGTGCTGCAGAAAGCAGGAACAAATGCCAAGGTTTGGAAGTAAGCCTGAGTGTGGTATGTTCAGCAAACACATTCCAGATTCCTCAAAATCTCCTAAATCACCTCATTGACAAAAAAACTGCCTTCACCTTTTATTCTCAATATTACTTTTCATTAAATACAAATGTCCTTTTTCTTGTAATTTTAATAATATGTATAGCTCCAGTGTTTCTTTTCTTCTCATTTTTCAACTTCTGTGTGAGAATGTGACAGTAGGTAGTCAGGCAGACATGAGCAGGGCAGGGGAGGGGATCCCTCCCCAGGAATGTCAGGCAACCATCCGGTGATGGCCAGGCAGTTGTTAAGGTGTCTCCCTAAAATAATAATTGGTCACAGCCAGCACCAGGGAAAATCAATCTCCTAATAGTTAGACAACATCTGGAGGTGGTGGTCAGCAGCTTCCCAGTAAGGTCCCAGGAGTTAGGTGAGCTGGCTCAAGTACGCACACTAAAAGGTGAAATGGCGGAGTTTAACTCATATACGACCTTCTTCTAGAAACACTTGACTGGTAATGAAAAAACACCTCAGGTGAGCATGCACACAACTTCAGAAAATGCACTATGTATGTGCTCCCTCTGGAGTATTGGCAGACCACTGCACATGCGGACAGCCCACCCCAAGAGAAAAAATCAAGGGAGGGCAAACACAAACCCCAGAACCATGCCAATGTATAAAACCCTAAGTCAAGGGCTACACAGGGCACCTAACCTCTCAAGGTGCCTGTTTGATGCTCTTCCGAGTGTGCTTTTCTTCCTTTCATTCCTGCTCTAAAACTTTTTAATAAATTCTCATTCCTGCTCTAAAATTTGCCTCAGTCTCTCTCTCTGCTTTAGACCTACTTCTGCCCCTCAGCTGAATTCTTCCCTCTGAGGAAGCAAGAATAAAATTGCTGAAGACCCATGTGGACTCATGACTGGTAGCAAGAAGAGGCCTAGATGGTTGTTAACATGTGGAAGAAAGGACTTTAATTCATTTTTATTCCCCTGACTCACAGACTGACAATACCACTAAAAATTAAAAATCCTCCTTTTAGGCAATAAACAATAAGATTAATTGAAATACTTATTTTTTAATTCTTGTTCAAAATTCTGATACTTATTAGCCATTACTTAGGTGTGGATCTAATGATCCAATAAAAAATACTATTCACCAAAAATATATATATTATTGATGATACAAGGTTATCTGTGACACTCTCCAAGTCAAAACTTTGAATGAAAAGCTAAATATTTACAACAGTCATTTTTCATCTGAATTAGTCAGGGTTATCTAGAAGGACAGAACTAATAGGATATATGTATATATGGAAGGGAGTTTATTAAGGAGAATTGACTCACACAAGGTGAAGTGTCATGACAGGCCATCTGCAAGCTGGGGAGCAAGGAAGCCAGTACTAACTTAGTCTGAGTCCCAAAACCTCAAAAGTAGGGAAGCTGATAGTGCAGACTTCAGTGTGTGGCCAAAGGCCTGAGAGCCCCTGGCAAACCACTGGTGTAAATCCAAGAGTCCAAAAGCTGAAGAACATGGAGACTGATGTTCAAGGGTAGGAGCCATCAGCACAGGAGAAAGATGAAGCCTGGAAGACTCAGCAAGTCTGCTCATTCCACTTTCTTCTGCCTGCTTTTTCTAGTCGTGCTGGCTGCCAATTGGACTAAAATCCAATGGGGCAGTCATTAAATCTTAAAGCTCCAAAATGATCTCCTTTGACTCCAAGTCTTACATCCGGGGCACAGTGATGCAAGAGATGGGCTCCCACATCCTTGGACGGCTTCTTCACAGGCTAGCATGGAGTGTCTGTGGCTTTTTCAGGCGCATGGTGCAAGCTTTCAGTGGATCTACCATTCTGGGGTCTGGAGGATGGTGACCCTCTTGTCACAGCTCCACGAGGCAGTGCCCCAGTGGGGATTCTATGTGGGAGCTCCAAATCCACGTTTCCCTTCCACACTGCCCTAGCAGAGATTCTCCATGAGGGCTCTGCCCCTGCAGTAGACCCCTGCCTGGACATCCAGGCATTCCCATACATCCTCTGAAATCTAGGCGGAAGGTTCCAACCTCAATTCTTGACTTCTGTGCATGCACAAGCCCAACAAACACCACATGGAAGCTGCCGAGGCTTGGGGCTTGTACCCTCTGAAGCAAAGGCCAGAGCTGTACCTTTGGCCCTTTTAGCCACTGCTAGGACTGGGTCACAGGGCACCAAGTCCTGAGGCTATATCCACTGACCCTGTGTCCTGCCCACAAAATCATTTATTTTTCCTCCTAGGCCGCAGGGCGTATGATTAGAGGGGCTGCCATGAAGGTCTCTGACATAACCTGGAGACATTTTCCCCATCGTCTTGGCTATTCATATTCAGCTCCTCATCACTTATGCAAATTTCTGTAGCCAGCATGAATTTCTCCCCCAAAAATGGGTTTTTCTTTTCTACTGCATGCTCAGGCTGCAAATTTTCCACACTTTTATGTTCTGCTTCCCTTTTAAACATAAGTTTCAGTTTCAGATTATCTCTCTCAAGTTCAAAGTTCCACGGATCTCGAGGGCAGGAGCAAAATGCCACCAGTCTCCCTGGGAAAGCATAGCAAGAGTGACCTTTCCTCCATTTCTGGTAAGTTTCTCATTTCCATCTGAGACCACCTCAGCCTGGACTTCATTGTCCAAATCATGATTAGCATTTGGTCAAAACCATTCAACAAGTCTCTGAGAAGTTCCAAACTTTCCCACATTTTCCTCTCTTCTTCTGAGCCCTCCAAACTGTTCAAAACTCTGCCTGTTACCCAGTTCCAAAGTTGCTTCCACATTTTCAAGTATCTTTATAGCAGTATCCCACTTTCAGTACCAATTTCCTGTATTAGTTTGTTTTCACACTGCTCTAAAGATACTACCAGAAACTGGGTAATTTATGAATAAAAGATTTATAAACAAAATTGACTCACATCTCTACACGGCTGAGGGGGCCTCAGGAAACTTACAATTATGGCAGAACGGAAAGCAATCACTTTCTTCACAGGTTGGTAGAAGAAAGAGAAGAGCAAAAGAGGAATTTTCAAACACTTATAAAACCACTAGCTCTCATGAGAACTCACTATACCACGGGAACAGCATGGGGGAAACCACCCCCATGATCCAATCACTTCCCTCTCTTGACAAGTGGGGATTACAGGTCTCTCCTTCAATACGTACAATTTAAGATGAGATTTGGGTGGGGACACACAGCGGAACCATATTGAGGCAGCTACATAGTCTGGGGTATATACCCTGGGGTTTGTTGTCACGTGCCAGGAAAACTTAGACCACAGACACACACAAGGAGTTTAGGAGCAGAGGTTTAATGGCTAGAAGAGAAAAGAAATAGAAACAGCTTCCTCTGTAGAGTAAGGGGTCTCGGAGAACTAAATGACCAGCTGGTGGCAGATGCTCTGTTTTACATACAGTTTCAGGAGGCAGTGTCTGATTTACATAGGGCTCATAGATTGGTTCAATCAGGTATGACATTTACATAGTGCAGGGAAGGCCAGTATCCCCACCCTAATCTTCTTATGCAAATGTGCCACCTTGTCTGCTCCTTACAGTTCCCGTGGCTGGCAGAGAAGGGAAGATGGAGCCGCCATCTTGAACATGTCTAGTCCTTATTTCCTGCAGGCATTCACCTGTGCAAGCTCCCAGCTTGCAGGCTGCTCTTTGTTAAAAAATGATTTGGGGCTGCTTTTCATTAAAAAGAAAAGCCTTACTGAGGACTCCCATACCCTTGCTATCTGCCTAAGTGATTTGTTCTTAACTCTTACATCAGTATCACCATCAAAAGTCATGCATTGACAAATGTACCCACTTTTGACCAAGGTTTTGTTGCATTGTTGGAAATCGTATTCCTAGAGTAGATACAGGATTTTTACAAAATAGAATTAATGGGGATGATAATTGTTGGGAAACAGTTAATTTTGACTTATGTTGAAACCTCTTCCTTTAATTTCTTGCAGTCATAAGGTACTTGCCCTTTTTCTAGGTGTACTCTTAGATACACAATAAAATGGACGTGTTGTGATCTTTCTTTCTGATTGATAACTTTTTATAAATTCACTCTTTAGTCAAGTTCTGGAATTTCACAACATTGATAAGAATTTGGCCCATTCCGAAGCTGCTGAAGCTGTGCGTATCTTGAAGGTTAATTAGCTTGTTTGAATTCCAAAAAGAAGGTAGGGGATGGTAAATGCAGTCTCGGTTTTTAGGTAGATTTCAGTCCCCATAATCGAGAAGATCAATGAAATTTTTTAATCAAAGAAAGTCAGAAATATATATTATGGTATGCAAAACATGAAACACAGCACTGAACTGTTCACTAATATAAATCGGTGAACGAGGGCAAGGTCAAAAGGTACATGTGACACAAAAAGGGACATGTTTTGTGTCAGGTCTCTGAGCCCAAACTAAGCCATCATATCCCCTGTGACCTGCACGAATATGTCCAGATGACCCGAAGCAAGTGAAGAATCACAAAAGAAGTGAAAATGGCCAGTTTCTGCCTTAACTGATGACATTCCACCACAAAAGAAGTGACAATGGCCTGTTCCTGCCTTAACTGATGACATTACCTTGTGAAATTCCTTCTCCTGGCTCCGAGGCTCTACTGAGCACCTTGTGACCCCTGCCCTTGCCCGCCACGGAACTACCCCCTTTGACTGTAATAGTCTATTACCTACCCAAATCCTATAAAATGGTCCCACCCCTATCTCCCTTCCCTGACTCTCTTTTCAGACTCAGCCCACCTGCACCCAGGTGATTAAAAAGCTTTATTGTTCACACAAAGCCTGTTTGGTGATCTCTTCACACGGACGTGCGTGAAATTTTGCTTGTTGATGAAAAGAGTCAAACTCTGTAAAATATTATTCTGAGCCAAATATGAGTGACCATGACCCATGACACAGCCCTCAGGAAGGCCTGAGACTATGTGCCCAGTGTGGTCGGGGAGCAGCTTGGTTATATACATTTTAGAGAGGCATGAGACATCTATCATTTGAGAAATACATTGGTTTGGTCCAAAAGGGTGGGATGATTGCAGTGGAGGGGAGAAGGGGGGATTCGTTTCTGGGCTATAGGTAAATTTAAACATTTTCTGGTTTACAATTGGTTGAGTTTGTCTAATGACCTGGAATTAATCGCAAGGAAATGATTAAGTTAAAAGATTGCAGATACGGAGGTTCTTTTGAAGTCTCATAGTGACTGCCCTTGGAGACAATAGATGACAAATGTTTGCTATTCAGACCTTTAAAAGGTGCTAGACTCTCAGTGAATCTCTTCAGGATTGGCAGGGTCTGGAAGAAAAAGATCTAGTTATGTTAATGATTCTTTTCAGATGCAAATTTTCTCTCAAAGGATGGTTTGGCAGGGCCATTTCAAAATATGGTCAAGAAACACGGTTTGGGGCAAAATATTTTCATTTTCCTCCTTGTCACATAATGCCATGCCAGAATCAGATTGGAAAGTAAGTAATGACATATAGGGTTAGATAAAATCCATCTGAGGAGAGTTTATGGTTTGTAGGGCATGACTTCCCAGACACCTTAAATAGGAATTTGGGCAAGATTAAAAAAACAAAACAAACAAACAAACAAACAAACAAAAAAACTAGAGCTTAGTCCTCATGCTTATTGCATGGGGTGCAAAAACTAATTTTGCTTTCATGTATGCCTACTTCTTGAAAAAAGGGACAGAGCTTTTGAAAGAAAATGACGTAGGCCTTATTAATTACTGTTTAAATGGTACCCAGGATTCATTTTAATCATGTGTGATAAAAATGTACAGGTAGGAACATAACAGTCATGAAGCTAGGAATTCACCATACTCACAATTTCCTAGAAAAAGGAGGCACTGTGTGCCACACATGGCCACTTGGGAAAGCACCAGGGTGCATCAGAGGCAGAGGGTGCGTGAGAAAAATGTGGGTACAAGCCTTTACAGTGGTTTCTGCAGGAAGGAAGGGGCAAGGCAGGCTAAGTGGGCTTATACTTGGCTAGTTTGAATAATTTCAGCAGGCTCTGGGGTACACCAAATGTTCTTAGTTATCTGGTACTTGACCCTTAGGGATCAGGGCAGTGAAATAGTAGCCTACAAAAGGGCTAGAAGAGGTGGCTATACATGTGAGCCCTCTCTGCCTTGGTGGGTTTGCATTTGAAAGGCACCATCCCAGAGGAGTTGTGTACTCTTTCCCAGAACTGGCTGCCCTTGAAATGGACTGTCCCTTCGGAGTCAGCAAACCTCCAAGATGTCAAAGGACCAGAATATAGATGATGAAAGAAATTATTTATAAAGTTAAGAGGAAAAAGAATCTTCAGTTAACTAGAGCTAATGATTTAGAACAGGATCTTCAAACTGGAATGTACTTACCCACAAAGTTACTGGTCGTTTCAGAAGGATACTCAGGAATGAATACATAGTTTAGGGACTTTTTCAATTTCCACTGATACAATTCTCTTAACTTGATCTGTTTTAGACCCTATCCTACTCTTGTTTCACTCCCCTTTCGAAATTGCCTTATCATACTTGACAAGAGAAGCGAAGATCTTTAACTATCGTGAAATACTGGTGCATTACTGTGTTGTGCACAAAACTTCCCTGTACATAACAAATGGATATTTCAAAATATTTTTGCTCAGCTTGAAGAAAATGAATAACTTTAAGAAAATTGGATGCAAACTGTTTGGACGAATGGAGGCAAGATGGTGCACTTCCGGGTTCTTCTTCACCAACTTTTCCCGCGCGCACGAAAATGCAGCCGGCCCCGGGAAGGTGCAGACCAACTGGGCATGCACCAGGTGACGTCAATCCGAAGAGACCAAGATTTACCCGGTGGCACCTGCGGAACGCCCCCTGACATGCCCGTGCCCCACCTATTGCCCTCCCACTCCTAGAAAAGCCGCTCCGGAGGGACGCCACGGGCGGCCTTCCTCAGTCCTCCACTCCTGTTGGGATGTCGGGACTGCAGGAACTCCGTCCGAGAGCCCCACCGGGGGACTCTGTCGGCCTTCTTTGCTGGAGGCCGACAGACCTCTTCCCCACACCTTAGGTGACCAAAATAAACTTGCAGTTTTGCTCCTACACTTGCCTACTCGCTGGTTCTTTTGTGCCCGCTCTGCTGGTCTTAGAAAAACAAATCACAAACCAATTGGCTTCCATTTCTTTACTTTCAATACATTGAAGAAACATTTAATTGAGGTTTCAGCTGGTAGGTCGTTAACAATATGTTTTGATTATAAATTACCAGGCAATTTTTTGTATCTAACTTTGAAGGAATTCAAACTGTTTTGTTGCATTGTTACAAAGCTTTCTGCCAGTTACTTATCTTTGAATGAAACACCCTTGTCAGCACATATACTTACATAAAAAGAAAAATAGAACTTATGCTAACCAGCATCTCAAGCAATATATACTCTTCATTAGCACATATAAAAATTAATTTAACAAGAAATCAAACAACCACTTTTTACTATTTAATAGAAGCATTTCAAATAAATTTTTTTCTATCCTTTTAAAAATTATTACATTTAGTAATACACAAATGGTCTAAGTTTATATTAATACAAATCTTAACAGTAAATAAATCCAGAAACATTTAATATTTATCATCACAGAGCATTTTTTAAATACATATACTTTATATCACATCTTTGTTTCAGTACAGTATAATCAAGAAAACACTATCAAGTATAAAATTATATTTCACAAGAAGAAAACTAGGAAAAACGTAGAATACAAAGATAAGGGAGAATAAGTAATATACAATTTCTGACTCTTAAACTCGTTTTCATATATTTCTTTGAATGAATGATAGTATCAAATGTCAATTACAATTTGATGGACACATTTAAAATAGTTAAGTGCAGTTTTATTTTAAAGTGTTAATATTTGCAATTTGCCAAAATGTACTATCTGCAACTATTTAAATTATGACAAATATTTTGATGTCAAGATATATATATATATAAGGACACACATAGGCTTTCAAAATACTTTAAAAGGTTAATCAATAAATAATTGTGACAGCCAGTGCTTTATTAAATACTAGTAGTACAAAATCAGGAATGTGTAGCTTAAAAAAAGAAAAAGATTTGGAGATAATAGCATACAGAATAACAAGGGAAAAATGGAAATATTTACACTGAGAAAAGGTATTTTAACACTAGAGGAAAGAGGAGGGAAATCAAAGGAATAAATGAGACCTTCTTTCAACTCAAGAAAGAATAATTGGGTGCAAGTGAAGCAGAAGAAAATGAGCTTGAGATTTGAAGCTGGAGTTAAAATTAAACTCAATGTTATTTCATATTAACAGCCTAATTTCAGACCAGTTACAAAATGTATCTGAAGCTCAGTTTTCTCAAATGTAAATGGGGAGTCTGTCTTTACAGCTTATTAAAGACTGAACATGATAATGATATCACTCAGCATCTATTAGACTTGATGAACATTTATAGAATTAATGAAAAATTCAAGTAATCATGAATATAATATAGTTTTCCTGATTTCCTATTGAAGGTATACATACTTTTTTTGTCATTGTCCCAACTAAAGAATCTTAATTAGGATTTGTTTGTACTAGCAACCACAAATTGGTGTGGACTTCATCAAACATCTGGTCATTGGATTAATGCCCAGAAAAATATGGTGTAGTCATCATTTCATGTACCTGAACACTTTCTCTTTGCATACAAAGGGAATGCACTGACCATGCCAACAGTGCCTAGCATGTATGATGTTATCAGATGCACTAAAATCAAAATGCTTGAGATGTAAATTTTTTGCATCTATATGTAAAATTTTAAGGTGCATGAAATGTGATATTTGATCTTGTATAAGAAGATCTCTACTCATTATTCTTTGCCCTTCAGAAATGCTAGTCAGCCAGTAATAGAGTGGAACAGTAAACCGATATATTTGCCAGAATGATAGTTAATAGAGAAGGAGACAGTGTGTTGTCTTATGACTTCAAAATACTAAATATGATTGAAATATTTCTAAGTGTTGCTTAGCAACTGAGAACATGCCTAATCAGAGGTCTGAGATATGCAAATATATTATTTGAAAAAAACATTATCTTACCTATTGCATACTTAAGGTAACTATAATTTGTAATTTGAAGTTGCAAATCACCTTCACAGCTCTTGAAAGAATATGCCAATAGTAAATTTTTCTTGCAAAATCTCTGAGACACAAAATATAGTTATTTCTTATGCTGAATTCACAACAGAAAACAGTATTTATTATAGTTCCCTAATACTTGATAACATATAATTGTATTTATATAACCACTTCAAAATACAAAAGCTTTTTCATATAAACTTTTTGAATGCCATTGTGATAAGCGATGCTATTTTATATTGAAATGCAGTAAGCAAGTTCACATATATTCACTAGACCTTAAACAGCATTTTCTTCTGAGAGACTTTGACCTGAGCATTATGCTAATGACAAAAACAAGTAATCTTTTTGCTTGCTCAAGGTCACGATCTATATTGAACTCTAGAAATATGTCAAAGGAAAGCATATCATTAGGCTGACAATGGGAGACACTATTATGCATTCTTAAGTGAGGGTTAAAGATTTTAAGACAAGGATGTGTTAAATTAGCTAATCAGATGTTTACAGTTTGTTTCTTTGCTTTATATCTTCCTGAGAAAAAGTTTTTGTCATTTTATTGAAAAAGTAGGGCAGTTCACCAGTATGGCAAAATATTATTTTACTTAATTTTTCATAAATGCTCTAAGAAATTTAGCTTAGATCATCAATGAATTAAAAATAATACATACACAAAAAGTTTGTTTTATGCTATAAGAAACAAAACACAGTACTTTGTTTACTGTTATATACTGTTTAAGTGACTCAAACTTAATTCTTTGAAGAAGACTTTCCATGTGTGACACAAACTTTGCTGGTTTTAAACATGGAATTAGAGTTTCATAACAGCCTAATGACTTCAAACGGACACTAGCATCTTCATTAGTTCTCATCCTTTCCTTAGACCATTCTTACAACTTTTTCTCAAATAAGTACTCTAGATTCTTTCAAGATTTTTTTCCCTCTAACAGTGTTTTGTGCATATTGACTTACTTTATAATCAATAAGACTTTTCGATACCTTTTAAAGCCAGATACTCAACACTAAAGGTAATATAAAGTGATATATTAATGATTTAAAGTACAAAAGTTAAATTCTGTGGTGGTTTATGCATATCTAAATGCTATGTATTTATCAATACATAATAAATACTCAAATATTAAGCAGTTAGAGCTACTGTATTAATTGCACAGTTGATGCTTGAACAATGTGGGGGTTACAGGCACTGACCTCCATGTAGTCAAAAATTCACTTACAACTTTGATTCTGCCAAACCTTAACTGCTAATAGCCTACTGTTGACCTGATATGTGCAAACTTGATGGAGAAATTTCTCACAGATTCAGGCACTTGTGAAGCTGGATAAGCTAAGAAACGGAGTGTATTAAGTGTATTAGCCTGTTGTCACGCTAAAAAAGACATACCTGAGATTGGGTAATTTATAAAGGAAAGGTTTAATTGACTCACAGTTCTGCAGGACTAGGGAGGCCTCAGGGATCTTACAATCCTGGTGGAAGAGGAAGCAAACACGTCCTGCTTCACAGGGCGACAGCAAGGAGAAGTGCTGAGCAAAAGGGGAGAACCCTCCCTATAAAACCATCAGCTCTTGGCCGGGCGTGGTGGCTCACGCCTGTACTTCCAGCACTTTGGGAGGCCGAGGCGGGCGGATCACCAGGTCGGGAGATAGAGACCATCCTAGCTAACACGGTGAAACTTCATCTCTACTAAAAATACAAAAAAAAAAAAAAAGCCAGGAGTGGTGGCGGGCACCTGTAGTCCCAGCTGCTCAGGAGGCTGAGGCAGGAGAAGGGCATGAACCTGGGAGATGGAGCTTGCAGCGAGCCGAGATTGTACTCCAGCCTGGGTGACAGAGCGAGAAAGACTCTGTCAAAACAAAACAAAACAAAACAAAACCCATCATATCTCGTGAGAACTCCTTCATTGTCAGGAGAATAGCATGAGGGTAACCACTAGCCCCGATTAAATTACCTCCCACCTTCCTATGACATGTGGGGATTATGAGAACTACAATTCAAGATGAGATTTGGGTGGGGACACAGAAAAATCTTATCACTAAGCAAGCTATGAAAGTCAGAATAACTTTCAAAATTTGTAAGACCAGTTCTCAGCAAGCTGTGCTACCTGCGTAACTGTCTCTTGATCAATGATGGTGCAGTTCAGTTACTATAAAGAATGTTTAATGTCAGCAATCTTCCCTGTTAATAAGTTAATCAGGGAACTTTTATTAATTTTCTTTGAAACAGATAATTGACTTATTGCAAAACAAATACAGTCTTTAACCCATCTTGATCTTTCCTTTTTTCTTTTTTGGGGGGAGGCGGAGGACAGTTTCACTCTTGTTGCTCAGGCTGGAGTGCAATGATATGATTTCAGCTCACCGCAACCTCTACCTCCCGGGTTCAAGCGATTCTCCTGCCTCAGTCTCCCAAGCAGCTGAGATTACAAGCATGTGCCGCCAAGCCCAGCTAAGTTTGTATTTTTAGTAGAGATGGGGTTTCTCCTTGTTTATCAGGCTGGTCTTGAACTCCCGACCTCGGGTGATCCACCTGCTTTGGCCTCCTAAAGTGCTGGGATTACAGATGTGAGTCACAACACCTGCCCCCCCTCCCCCCTTTTTTTTTTACTGTTTATATAAAGGTTTCTTTAAAAAAATAACATCATGTTATATATTGTGTATGAACACAGATTGTGAAATACAATTGTAACATCACAGAGGAGAGGGATACATGCAATCTTAGGGTGATACCTTTTTCTTTTTATTTATTTATTTATTTATTTATTTATTTATTTATTTATTTTTAAATTTAATTTAATTTAATTTAATTTAATTTAATTTAATTTAATTTTTTTAGGTGGAGTCTCGCTCTGTCACCCAAGCTGGAGTGCAGTGGCCGGATCTCAGCTCACTGCAAGCTCCGCCTCCCGGGTTCACGCCATTCTCCTGCCTCAGCCTCCCGAGTAGCTGGGACTACAGGCCCCGCCACCGCGCCCGGCTAATTTTTTTGTATTTTTAGTAGAGACGGGGTTTCACCGTGTTCGCCAGGATGGTCTTGATCTCCTGACCTTGTGATCCGCCCGCCTCAGCCTCCCAAAGTGCTGGGATTACAGGCTTGAGCCACGGCGCCCGGCCACCTTTTTCTTTTTTAAAAATTTTATTTTATTTTAAGTTCTGGGATACATGTGCCAGACATGCAGGTTTGTTACATAGATAAATGTGTGCCATGGAGGTTTGCTGCACCTATCAGCCCATCACCTAGGTATTAAGCTCTGCATGTATTAGCTATTTTTCCTGATGCTCTCCCTCCCTGCTTCCTAATGACAGGCTGCAGTGTGTGTTGTTCCCCTCCCTGTGTCCATGTGTTCTCAATGTTCAGCTCTCACTTAGAAGTGAGAACATGCAGTGTTTCGTTTTCTGTTCCTGTGTTAATTTGCTGAGTATGATGGCTTCTATCTGCATCTATATCCCTGCAAAGGACACTGATCTTGGCCTTTCTACTGACTACTCCCAGTTAAGAAACTTTGGGTTGAAGTGATTTTTCCTGACTCCTTTTCATTCTTTAAGGAAAAAATGAAAAATCTTTCTTTCTTTATTTTTTGGGGGAAAAATTTTACACAAACCACTATTGCTTGGTAAATCGCTTTTTTTCAGAACAGTTCCTTCTATGTCCCTTATTTTCTTATTAATAAATAAATTGTGTTAAATAACTGCTTTAAAATCATCACTTGATTTTTATTAGAGTTATTAGAGTCATAACAAACTTTTCTGTGCCAATTTAAAATTTTTAACATAATGGAAAATTTTAATCATAAAGAAATGTTGAAACAATTTTAATTGAACAGCCATATAATCACCTATATTCTACTGTTAACATATGAGGTACACATATTACATGATTTAGCATGTATAATCCCATCCATCTTATTTTGTATGCAATACAGGTACATTGAAGAAATCTACATACTTCCATTGAATGTTTCAGTCTTCACAGCATTAACTAGAATTCAATACTTGTTTAGTTTTTTCTTTGAATGAAAAATCTTCATACCCTCAATTCCAAAAATCATGAGTGGGCATGTGCTAAGTTTTGACAAATGCATATATTTTTGTTACCAAGATATAAACCATTATGATTGCCTCAGACAGTCTTGTCTGGCTTTATTCCAGCAGGTCACCACCCCTATCTTAAACCCCACTGTTTTTATATTTTCTACCACATCATAGATGGCATTTACCTGTTTCATTCATACAAATAGAATCTTACAATATGTACTCCTTATGTGTAAAGATCTTTTCACTTAGCACAAAGCTGGTATTCCTCGTATTGACCAATGTAATGTGTCAAAAGTAATGCTGTATATTGTTCTCTTTTATAAATAGGACAATGTGTTTATAGGTTCACCTCTTTATGAACATCTGGGCAGTTTCCAGTTTTTAGTAACTAAAAATAAAGTTTCTCTGAATGTTTATGTATATATGCTTTTTCTCAAGTTGCTTTATTTCTCACCACAATATGAGAGTTTGGGTTGCTCTCCATCTGTATTAATATTTGGTCTCAAGGGTCTTTGTAATTTAAGTTAGTCTGATAGCTCTCATGCAGGATTTTTAGTTATTGATGTTTTGTTGTTGTTATTTATTTATTTATTTATTTTATTATACTTTAAGTTCTAGGGTACATGTGCACAAAGTGCAGGTTTGGTACATATGTATACATATGCCATGTTGGTTTGCTGCACCCATTAACTCGTCATTTACATTAGCTATTTCTCCTAATACTATCCCTCCCCCATCCTCCCACCCCAAGATAAGCCCCGGTGTGTGATTTTCCCCTCCCTGTGGCCAAGCACACACATGTTTATTGCAGTACTATTCCCAATAGTAAAGACTTGGAACCAACCCAAATGTCCATCAACGATAGACTGGATTAAGAAAATGTAGCACATATACGCCGTGGAATACTATGCAGCCATAAAAAAGGATGAGTTCATGTCCTTTGTAGTGACATGGATGAAGCTGGAAACCATCATTCTGAGCAAACTATGGCAAGGACAGAAAACCAAACACTGCATGTTCTCACCAATAGGTGAGAATTGAACAATGAGGACACTTTTGTTGTCTTTTAAAATTCTGTTTTCTTATTTGGTAATCAGTTTTGCACTAAATGACAAACTTTCCACCAATGGACTTGCTATAAAATGCTAATATCCATTATCTTTATTTCAAAAGATATTTTTACATGAGTTCCACAATTAATACATCCATATTATATTTCATGAGTGAAAAAGTTAAAACTCTAAAAAGTAAAGAATATAAACAATATCAGAGAGAAAGTATTTTATGAATAAAATTATAAAGCACAAATCTTAATATATCAGTGAAGAGTTGGATTAAAACCATTGTTCTTCAGAGTTTTCTTTTGCATTTTTTTAAGAAATTGATATAAATGTTCGGGAACTCAATTTAGACCAATTCTGAGAAGCTGAAAAACTAAAGTTGGAAAAGATGCTATTCAAATTCAAAACAACATGAATGATCATGTTAATAGGCATGATTTAATGTGGGCTACTATCTTCTTAATGAGGTAATGGATCAGGAGAAAGTTCTCTGTGAGAAACAGCAACATGGCAGAGAGATTTTTATTCTCCACTAGGAATATTCATTTTTCAATTTATTTCTCTGGTAATATTCAAGAAACATAACCTTGGAAAATCATTCTTAAATGATAGTGTTACACCAGCTGCTTAAACAAATTGCTCCAGTATAGTCCATAGACAAATCTTTACAATAGGGTTGAGAACAGGCTTCATTGCTTACTGAACAAGCTCTTGGACCAGAAAACACGTGCCTTGCTTTTAAATCTTTCATAATGTTCTTTTTGTTACTTGTACAGCTAAGGTTTGCTCGTTCTTTTCTTAAAACGCTGTTCCCTTTATTGACTCAAAGATTACTATCAGGTGTCACCTAGACCACTTAACCGTATATCATAATGCCCATTAAACTGTGTTCCTATGAATGTATGAAAATAGTACTAAATAATGCTGGGCCCAGAGCCTCAGAGCACCTATGTATCAGAATAAGCAATAAAATGTTTCACTGACTAGAGAGTTGGTACTTGAAAACAGGGTTACAAAAGGTCCCCAGTGCCCTCTTTAAGAGAATATGTCAAATGATTTCATTGGATGCTGTTTGCATGTAAACTAACAAAACAGGAAATACATCTAAACTATCCTTCCTCCTGCTAATCTGTCACCCAGAATCACTTAAGCTTAAGAATTTCTTAAGACTCTAATCGTGTCCTTCTGTCTTTCTCAGTGAGTGAGACAGCAAGGGTCAGGGAATGAATGCAAATATAGGGTGACTATTTCAAACTATGAGAGCATAATTATTTAGTTTATAACATGAGAGTTTTCCAAGCAGGCTACCGGTACATAGTAGTGAAGAGCACAGTGCCAATAAAAATCAGCCAAGAACTGATGAATATGCAATTCATAAAATGTGAAAGCTAAAGACTAGTTAAGATATTGTTTTCTAATCTTCTGCAGCACTGTCAATATTACAAAACAGGTGAAAATCTTTCCAATTAAAAAAAATCTAAGTAAACTGTTTCCACCTACATTTGAATATTTAACAACCCCCTGAACAGAAAGGCAATTTCAAACATACTCTAAATGTTCTGTCTCGAGTGATAAAATTGCTAAATATCACCCACAAATTTGTGTGATTATTCATGTATATTAGAGCATTTACTTAGCATTGAATATTAGGAAATAGTAATAAATAAAATACAATACCAAGTTTAAAAGTACTTTATAACCAGTGATTATTGAAATTGTTATTTTGGTAGTTATTTAATTAAAGTCTCCAAGTACACAGTAGAATTATCCTTTTCTACCACTTTAAAGTTACGTGTGACTGTATGACATGTTTTGGTCAATGAACCATGAAAAAAGTGGTGTGTAAAAGTGATGTGTACCACCTCTAGACAGAGGTTATAAGAGCTCAAGGGGAATTTTCTAGAGTCTCCTTCTTCCTACTTTAGTGCCTTACAAGCCTTCAGATGTAGCTCCTCCATCTTTCTGTGCCCCTGTGGGAAGACATGGAGTAGAATGGAGACCCTGGCCAATCCAAGATGTCCATAAAGCACACGCAAGAAATAAGGCTTTGCTGGGGTTTCTTTGGTGCTACAGTATAACCTGGACTGTCTTGATTGATACCATTAATGGGGTGCTGCTAAAGAAAATGTGACATTGTCTTACTCCTGCATTGGAAAGCAGGGAATAAATAGATGTTGCAAAATGGAATGCTGTGATCCATATGGCAGAAGATTTGGTTAATGTGTTGCCTTCATTCGTGAAGCAGACCATATACCTAAAGGACTGTGACTGTAGAGAAAGAGGTTGCAAAGCAGAATGTTATTTCTGTGTATTGATTGATAGGACTGCATTTGGATAATGCAGTATAAAAAGAGGAAATCTTAGAAAGAAGAGGTTGGTTTAATAAAATAAATAAAGAAGAATAAAGTACAGAAATTTAGAGATTTGCCTGGCTGGAAGGGGCAGGGATTCTTTAACCCCAAATTATCAATGATTAAATGATTAAAAGTTTAACCATTTAAACCACGAAAGTTTAAAAGCCAAAGCCATTTAAAATTCAGCCTTGTGGCAAATATTTAATCAATGCTAAAATTAATAGACCCATTGTTAAAATATCTAAATGAATTAAGATGTTTAAGAGCAGAAACCAAATTAAGAAACCCAGTAAATCCTTTCAATGAAAGAGGTAACGTAGAGAAAGACTTAATATGGGACTCTCAAATCCAAACCTTAAAAAGTCAAGCCACCTCCAATTAAGTTGTGATAAAAGGCATGAGGGAAATAAAGCAATAAATGTAGTAAATTTGAGAATTTTGTCTAGAAAAAACTTTGGATGTAGCTTTTAGCAGAGGGAGATCAATGAAATAAAATAAAGAAGAAGCCAAGTGAGTTTTAATAGAATCGCACTACTATATAAATTAATAAGTAACTCACAAGCTACAACTAAGAATACTTATAACTACTTGAGAATTCAAAAGATGTTGAACCTCCAACCTTCAACAGTAGGAAAGCAGACAGAGAAAACTGCTCATCTCAAAGAGAAAGGATTCTCTAATGCTCGTACAGTGTGGACAAGAAAAATGATGAGAAATGAAACATATCTCAACAGGCAGCAAGTAAAGGAACATGGACAATTACAGACTGAGTCCCTCCCAGGAAAATGAGTGTGTAGTTATCTAAGAAATATAAGCTACCACCAAAGCGACAGCCCATCTCCACAATATCAAGTGGAATGTCAGAATTGCGATGATCCCCATACCACAATTTTCCAAGTTGGATTGTTCACTGTGGTTGCATCAGCTCTAGTCTCATTATTTCATAATGAAGGTGCAGGGCATCTAATTTCTTTTTTTTTATTATTATTTTTCAGTTCATAGATCTCTAGATGAGAGGGGCTATATGCAAAGTAGATGATGAAAATGCTAGGCCCGGCTCAAGCTCTTACACTTTGAGCTGGACCCAGTGATTGAATGGAATTTTTGGATTGTCTATCACAGAGAGTGTGAATACATTCCACATGTAGGAAAGAGAATATACAGTATTTGGTGACAAGAGAGTCAGATTACAGTAGTGGTTAATACTCCACCTAATATTCCCAGTTCTCCTTCAGTGCGCAGATGAGTCTTGGCCTTTTCCATCTCCTTAAAGTTAAGTGACATTGTTTGCCTTGTAAATGAAAATGAAAAGAATTGGCAAGCACCTCTTTTAAACGGAATATTTAGAAGCCCATGCACATTCCTTATACTTTCTTTCCCTCTGGTATTCTTTCTTTTTTTTTTTTTTTTTTTTAATTTTTCTGCAATTGTCCAAACAGTGGCTGATTTTCAACTGATGTTCAAGAATAAAGGCTCCATTAAAGAGCACCCCCTCAGCAAATCTGAGATGTCCAGACTTACCTCGTCTTACTGCACTTCACTTTATTGCGCTACGAGATACTGCGTTTTTTATGAATTGAAAGTTTGTGGCTAACCTGTGTTGAGCAAGTCTATTGACTCGATTTTTTTCCAATGGCATGTGCTCATTTTGTGTTTCTGTGTCACATTGTGGTAATTTTCACAATATTTCAAACATTTTCATTATTGTATCAGTTACGGTGATCTGTGTTTAGTGATTTTCGGTAGTACTATTGCAATTATTTTGGAGCACCACTAAATGTGTCCATATCGACCAGTGAAATGTGTGTGGTCTGACTGTTCCACTGACTGGAGGTTCCCTCTCTCCCGCTCCTTGGGTCTCCCTATTCCCTGAGGCAACAATACTGAAATTAAGGCAATTAATAGTGCTACAATGGCTTCTAGGTGTTCAAGTGAAAGAGTCACACATTTCTAAACTTTAATTCAAACCTAGAAAGCATTAAGCCTAGGGAGAAACGCATATCCAAAGCTGAGATAGGCAGGAAGCTAAGTCTCTTGGCCCAGTTAGCCAAATCGTGAATCCAAATAAAATTTTTTGAAGGATATTAAAAGTGCTGCTCCAGTGAACACATGAATGATATGAAAGCAAAACAGTCTTTTTGCTAATATGAAAAGAGTTTGAATGGTCTGGATAGAAGATCAGGCTACTCACAGCATTCCCTTAAGCTGAAACCTAATCCACAGGAAGGCCCTAACTCCCTTCAATTCTGTGAAGCCTGGGAGAGGTCAGGAAGCTGCAGAAGAAAAGTCTGAAGCTAACAAAGGTTGTCTCATGAGGTTTAAGGAAAGAAGATTTCTTCATCATCTGAAATGGAAAGGTGAAGCAGCAAGTGCTGAAGGAGAAGCTGCAGCAAGTGATTCAGAAGATCTACGTAAGATCATTGATGAAGGTGTCTGCACTAAACAACAGATTTTTGATGTAAACAAAACAACTTTCTCTTGGAAGAAAATGCCACCTTGGAGTTTCACAGCTAGAGAGAAGTCAATGCCTGGCTTCAAACTTCAAAGGACAGGCTGATTCCCATTTAGTGCTAATGCAGCTGGTGACTTTAAATGAAAGCGAAAAATCCGAATGAAAACAATGAGATTCCACATTTTCCCATGAAAACAGAAAACTCTTTAAAATCTGAGAGGCATTGTTTGGTTTATACCCTCACAGACTGGTGAAGACTCCATATTAATAAAGCAAATTTGATAAATTACATATAACTCTTCTTAAAAATGTGTATCTTGTGACTTTGTAACTCTATTTCTAGAAATATATCTTTTAAAAATACAGATTTCATGAATAATAACAAGCACAAAAAACCTGTAAACATAAACATAAAAAAATCTGTTTGTCCTAAAGGGTATTCGTCGTTGCTACATATATCATTGGAAGTAACGGAAAGTAATACGAAAGTCCAAAAGAGGTGAATGGTCGAGTAATTTCAGCTGTGTCTTCTCCTTGGTTACGTAGTCTTTAAAATTATGACTATAAAATACCTCAAGAGAATATGGAGAATATGAAAATGTGCTTATTTAATAATTATTAGATGGAAGTAGGATAAATAAAATATGAAAAGCTGTACTAAACTTTACTATTGGAATAAGAATTATAGATAACTTGAATTTAATTTGCACACTATTACCAAAAGTTTCTCCATAAGCTAGAATAAATTCCTTAAGAATAAAAAAAGCAAATAAAACCTACATTAAATCTTTCAAGAAAGAGTCAAGAAGAAGGGAAATTACTAGCTTTAATGAAAAAATAAAGAATGTGGCTCTTTTAAATTCTAAATACGAGTGACTATCAATAAGAAGCAAATAGGGGAATGTTCATATGATACAAAATAGCTATAGAAGAAATACGTCCTGAAGATCAGCTATATTCAGGGGATGCATCCTTATCCTGTAAGCCTCTAAATAACATATATTGAGAAATAGTATTTTTGCCACAGTAGGTTTTTTTTTTTTAGTGAAATTCAATGTTCTTTTGAAAAAAATAAATGTACTTCCTCAAAAGAGTCTAAAAGTCAAATTTAAATGTTCTAACACTTTACTTTTAATTTTATTTACATGAGACTTGAAATATGAAAGAAATGCTTTTTTAAAAATATTTGCTTCATTTTGTTTCACACAATTGCAGTAAATTAGTACATAATCCAATGAACACAGTGCTGTTAATATTTTGTGTTGATCGTTAAAATATCCATTTTATCAAAATCAAAACAGATTTAATTAGAAAAGGAATCAAAGAAGTGTTAACATTATTTCTGTCAATTGTCTCATATAAAAATCAATGGAAATTCATTTAAAAAGAAGCATAATATTTAGTTAATTAGACTAAATTCGAGTTGAGCAGATATAATGGAGCATTTCCTTTACAGAAAAAAAATTGTAGCAATTAAACTTGGCATTTATATATACAGTTTTCAACTTTTTCAGATACTTCTGTAAAGTATTTTGCAGACTCTTACTACATTACTCTTAATATTTGCATTGCAAAACAGAATACAATCACATTTAAAAATTAATGAGAATCTTCTCACCAATTATTTTATAATGTCACCACAATTTTTAATTAAAAATGACCTTAGAGGTCATAAAATGAGACTGAAAAACTAAGGTTAAATTATTGGTCAAAAGCTACATTGCAAATTAGAATCCAAGATGGGACTGAAATTTAGACTCTTGATAGTGTGTTCCATCTATAAATCCAGTAATGTAAATTTTTATAAGATAAAATAGCATGATTTTCCTAGTTTGATTTGTAATCACAGAATTTTCCAGAACTGTGCAGTGTCTACAGTATTGTATATCTTTCATACTGTTTGTTGAAGTGAGCCGAGGTAAACTACTCTAAGTGCTGTTTTAGTATTCAGAATTATTTTTAAATGACATAATGAAAGTAATTCCCTTGATTTCAATATACATGAAGAAGAAATATAGGTGTTCAATTCCTATAGCATCAGTAAAATAATATCAGTCCTAGAAGTAATTTAGGAAAATAATATAAATCTATTAGAAAAGAAACATTGCCAAGATACAGAAATGAAAATTGGCTTCTCACATTACTAGCCTCTTTGGTAAACAGTGGCATGTTCCTTTGCAATATTTTATTTGCAGAAAATATATATGCCTACATGCTATTATGTTATTTCATCATTTAAACATATCATTTTAACATTAATTTTTAATCTAGGATATTAAAGATATTTCCTCATTTTGTTAATGAAAAGAAACTTGCAATTCACCACTATGAATGATATTTGTGGACTGCATTAAGCTATCATCTTTCTATAAATAACTGAAGCCAGTGTATATAAAATTACATGCAATGTCTACACATATATTGACTGAAGTAATGAAAATTACATATTATCAAAAGTGTCCAAATACTTTACACTTGACTGTTTATATAATATCTATTGTCTGAATAAAAAGATAAATCAAGTCTCTCTCATTAAGAATATGTAGATAGATATTTTACCAGGTGGCAAAATGTTTGGGCATTGAAAAAAAACTGCATTACTGGATTCAAGTGCTAGTTTTGTTATTACTGACTCTATGACATTTCCAAGTCAATTAATTTATCAAAGTTTTCGTTTCCTCATCCAAAAAATAGGAATTATAACAGTACCTACATTAGGAGGCTATTGTAAAGATTCAATGCCATAATACCTAGCAACAGTAAATACTTAGCAACATTACTGGCATAAAGTAAATTCTTGCTAAATTTTATCAACTATATTACATAAACGATATTCACAGAAAATTTCTGTATGACAACAGTAGGCAAACGGTATTGGCTAGAAAACATAAAAAAGTTGCTAACTTCTACATAATGGAAAGGGCAATTAAAAATAAATGTAGCTAACTTCAAGCTTCATGAAGTGACAAAATAAAAAGTTTAAGTGTCATAGTTCACTTGACTTAATTTGTTTATTCTTCTCAGACACAGTAATCTAAAATTTATCTACATTTTAAATTTGTTTTTCTACAACTTTTCCAGCATCCTTCCCCAAGTTTAACTTTTTTATTATCTACCTTATTCTCTGGCACCATTGTATCCACCATCATCCTGTGCCCCACCTGGGACAGATATCACCAAGTAGCCACATCATTCTGCCTTTTGCATCCTTCTTTACCCAGACTCAGCAAACTTCTCAACATGGGCAGCAGGAGCAACTGAGTGGAAATTGCCATTCTTATCTTAGCCAGGATATGTCATCTCCCTTCATTTAAAAAAAAAAAAAAAACATACATTAGTAGTTCTCACTTAAAATAGCAATAATTCATATAGAATGACAATAGAATTGTTAGCTGTTTTCACAAGTAAAATTAGTCATAATTTTACTGCAGTTTGATAGCTAATTCTGAACACATATAATAATAAGGAACATGGTTGAACTAATTTACACTCCCACCAACTGGGTATATACCCAAAAGATTATAAAACATTCTACTATAAAGACACATGCACGCATATGTTTATTGCAGCACTACAATAGCAAAGACTTGGAATCAACCCAAATGCCCATCGATGATAGACTGGGTAAAGAAAATGTGGCACATATACACCATGGAACACTATGCAGCCATAAAAAAGAATGAGATCATGTCCTTTGCAGGGACATGAATGAAGCTGGAACCCATCACTCTTGCCAGACTAACACAGGGACAGAAAACTGAACACCACATGTTCTCACTCATAAGTGGGAGTTGAACAGTGAGAACACATGGACACAGGGAGGGGAATATCACACACACCGGGGCCTCAGGGGGTTGCGGGGGAAGGGGAGGGATAGCATTAGGAGGAATACCTAATGCATGCTGGGCTTAAAACCTAGATGACGGGTTGATGGGTGCAGCAAACCACCATGGCATATGTATACCTATGTAACAAACCTGCACATTCTGCACATGTATCCCAGAACTTAAAGTTAAAAAAAAAAGACAGAAAACCTTAAAAAAAAGTAAATAATTAACATGAATATTTAAGACTTCTATTAAAATAGGCTTATATTTATCAAAATTTGGGGATAGAAAAAGGTAAAGCAGTGATTTTGTGGAAATTTGTCCATAGAATACAGTTATGGTTGTCGCTTTTCATAAAGGAAGAATAAAACAGATCCATTGAAGAGTACTGTGGTTTAAGATGTACAGTTAATCAGAAATCAATTTGTGCTGGTCTGAAAGACTGGGCAGAAAAATATTTTGCTTTATATTACTCAACTGTAATTACCAAGAGAAATAATGCATTTGAATGCATTTCCCCAAATGGATGTCAGGAAGAAAAGGGGCTATGAGAAAAAAGTCACCGTGTTTGAGGTGCCTTCCTGGGAGGCGATGGGTCACATTGGTGGGATTCACCAGCTGCTGGGAAGGAGTGCAGCCTGCAACTAGACGGGGCAGGAGTGCTGAGAGTTAACCAGGCGAGCCGCTGCGACACATAAGTGGATGTTAGATTATGCTGTGAATCCAACGTCGGATTTAAGGATATTCCCAGATTCAGTTATTTGCCCAAAGGGATGCAGCTAAGAAGGGTCACAGAAGCGAACTGAGCTGACAAGGGTGTAACTAGAGACACTCTGGATCTAGAGACCACCAGGAAATACCAACTCTTAATAGTAAGAATATCCCACACAGTTTCAGGTAATATGGATAATGGATGGTACTTCAAAAAGAGTTGTTTTTTTTTTTTTTTTTTTTTTTTTTTTTGACCTGGTGCTGTCTGTAATCCCAGCACTTTGGGAGACTGAGGTGGGTGGATTACGAGGTCTGGCGTTCGAGACCAACCTGGCCAACATAGTGAAACCCCGTCTCTACTAAACACACACACACACACACACACACACACACACACACACACAAAGGGCTTCCCTGCTACCTACCCCTTTATAATGGCCAATGACTAGCTTACATTTATTATTCGAAGAAATTGGTGCAAAGCGGGCTCTGTTTGGTAAACAACAGCAGGTTGTTTCTGGAAACTGAAATAGCCTGGCCTGGGAAGTATTCTACAAGAAGGGATAATATGCAATTTATTTTTCCCCCAGTCTTACAGTGTTGATTTAAAAATTGTCACTGCTCTGTTTTTAAAATATATGCTCCACAGACTTTTTTCCCTCTCAGGGAAAAAAAGGGTCACATGCAAACTACAAAGGAAAGTGCCTAACATAGGGCAATAAGCAGCTACTTAGAAACTCATGGAAAGCTCACACAGTTTCCTAGTGGACAAAGTGCTTAACTCCATTAGTGCCATAGGCTGATTAAATCACCCACATTACATTTCAACGGTGTTTCAGCCAATTAAGCCAGCTCAATTCATCTCTGCTTTCTGGGGTCATAAAGACATTAGAAACAAATTTATGATCAGGCCTGTTAGTGAAATGACTTGCAGAGTTGTTTTTAAATCAGGGTGGCTAAATTAATTTTCAAAAAAGTTTAAAATGGTCTTAAACAAGTAAATTTTTTAAAAAATATTCACAGTCACCATGATGTGGCCTTAATTACATTCAGCAAATGCTTTTCCCCTTCTTTCTCGAGGCTGACTTGGAAAGCAATGAACTGAGGAAATCAGCCAACTGGAACAGAGGAAGAAATAAGCTGAATTCATTTTCAGTCAGGTGGCCTCATTGTGGAACTATCTTCTGGTAGCACTCAGTTCCCCTGAATGATGATGCCACCAAGCAGCACATGAGAGAGGGCAGACTTGATCCCTGAAGTAACATGCATCTAGTAAACGCCATTTAAACGATTAGGTTGTGCAATTTCTAGAACGATACAGATATTGCTTCCGATATTGCTGCATGATTCGTCAAGCTCCCCACAAAAACACCATGAGATCTTTGACCAAAATGAACACAAAGAGCTCATCAGGTATGAGTAAATTCTGTGTATGTAAATTGACAGCAGCAAATGCTTCATGAATCAATAAATTTCTATTTCATTATGCTGAATAAAACCAGGAGTATTTATTGTTCATGATACAGTTTATCAAGGGTTTAAAAATATTATATATTGAAGGAGCTAAATTTTGACCAATTTTTAATAAGAACAATGACTATACAAAATATATATATGTTTAGACTGAACTCACCATCAGGTATAGGAAAATGGCAAGTCTAGGGTCAATCGTTAGAACTGCCTCTCGTTTATCATAAATGATCACTGGATTCAATAGCCATCCTGATGGTCTTAAAAATTCATTTGTTAGAGTATATGTCTGTCTGCTTGCAAGAGGCACTCATTTCAATAGTGGCTTACACAAATTTTTTTTTCTGTCTAGTTTTTGTTTGATTTAACACTTTACAGATAGTAAATGCAAAGCTAGTATGATGGCTCTGTTAGAGAAATGTACTCAGGGACCAGTCATCTTCTATCTTACTGCTCCATTATTTCTGCGATTTTTCTCTTCAAATGTTGTCCAAGTTGGCAAAGTCTGTATTTCAACCAGCAGAGAGGATGAAAAGAACAACCCTTAGATTTAAGAACACAAGTCAGAAGATGTATATTTCATTTACATTCATATGTCATTTATGTAACTTAGTCATAGTAATGTACCTGACTGCAAAGATGAATGGATAATGTTGCACTATTCTGGCCAATTTTGTACTCAGCTAAACTTTCTATTGGCTTAGAAGAAGGGGAGAATAGATAACTGAGAGATCACTAGCAGACTCTTCTATAGATGGGAAATATGTTACACCTTAAATAGGAAAGTAACAAGAAAATATCCTTCAGGAAATCAGCAGAGAAAGAATTTCACATAGTATATGAGGTTCAACTCCTATCTCGTGTCTAGTCATGAGGTGTTGAAAAGTGCATCTTCTGATAAAGCTGCAATCTTCAGTGCTCCATAGACTAACCACCAACAAATGCAAACTGACACTTCTGAAATGGATTAGTGTGCATATCAACAATCTCCTAATGGCTTTCATCCTTTCTATCACATTTGACCTTGCCTTTTGGAGGCATTTGATAAATGATTAATTATTCATCCTAGAACTTGATCCTTGAACAACTAAACTACTTCCCGGAAGCAAATATGGATGTGTATTAGGGCATCAGAATCAATCAATTATTCATTGATGGTATGCTTTGTATTTGTCTAGCGTGTGACAATCTCTAAGTTAGACGGTCTGTAAGATATAAAAATAATGGAATGCATGGTCTCTGACCTCAAAGGAGTTACCACTAGAATGAAATAAATACTAAGTGGGATGTATGGGCTGGGTTCTTATGACTGACTGTGTTAGTATCTGTCTTCAAGCTCTTCCATGCAATGCTGTGAGCCTGGGCCAAATTACTGAGGAAAGAAAGGATTCAAAACAAAACAAACTTGAACAAAAAGCCCTTCAAAATCTGAAAATGTCCCTCTTTGAAAAATGTGGTTGTATTTAAGGAAAAGGAAAAATACCATGAGACCTAAATTTGAGATGAAGATGATAATTTACTGTTCTAATGCATACAGGAAGAAGTGGAGAAGAACATATACAGCTCAGATATGAGTGCCTTAATGAGTTACTGATGGCAAGAAAGAGACAGAAAATAAGTATCACATCCTGGGGATAGAAGAAAGGGAAAATTAGAATACAGAAAAAGGAGGCTGAAGGCAGAGAATTACAGATCAGAGAGGAAAACTCAGCATGGGGACCCAGGACAGTTGGTCAGTCAGTTCCTAATCAGGGGAACGAGGGGAAGGAAAGTCCAGGTTTGTATTTTCTGAATATGGTAAATTTTCATTCATTGAAGGATACATACTCAGTTCCTAAGATTTGTAGGTCTTTGATAGATTGGAGCCTATCAGGAGTTTCCTTATTCCTTTGACTTTAGAGATTTTTTGTTTGTTTGTTTGTAAATACAGAGTCTTGCTCTGTTACCCAGGCTGGAGTGGTGCAATCGTGGCTTACAGTAGCTTCAACCTCCTGGGCTCAAGTGATCCTCCTGTCTCAGCCCTCCCACGTAGCTGGGACCACAGGTGTATGCCACCACACTTGGCTAAGTTTTTATTTTTTATTTTTGTAGAGACAGAGTCTCACTATGTTGCCCCGGCTGATCTTGAGTTTCTGGGCTCAAGAAATATTCCTGCCTTGACCTCCCAAAGGGTGAGGGATTACAGGTGTGATGGAATTTTACAGGTGTGAGCCACCACATCCAGGCAGAGATGCTCCTTTGCATGTATTTACATGGAACAATTATGTTCATATAGCTTGGCATCTTGAGAAAAGGCCAGGGGTCTGGGGTCTCCTTTTGATAACTAGTTCTCTCTGTGGTCAGGAGCAACAGCTGGCCCCACCAGGATGTAAGAAAACCATGTGAGAGAGGCAGAAAAGGGCAGTTCTGACAGCGTGTAGGATTAGTGAGGTTTTTATTACATCGCCTTTGTGACTCCTTCTGAGTTGCTTCTTCTATGAACTGCTTGGTATATAAGGTTTGGCATGATGCCTGGTATAGCAGGCTCATTGGTGAGTTTAAGGTAAAGGCTGTTAGACCACATACTCGGTGTTGTATGATGATGTACAATGGTGATTGGAGGCAGATGTAATACTTTGTACTGCCACAGAGATAGGGTTGGCCATTTGAGAGACAAAGGCATATAGCAGGAGATGGTGAGAAAAGTAGACGTTCAACAACATAAAGATGTTTAAGAATTTTATAGCAAAATTAACTTAACAAATTCTCGGTCTGTACCAAAGGCTAAGTCTTGTTTGAGGCCTCTTTTTGTCTGCTAATAATGCCCCCTTACTGACAATGTTACCAACATGATACAAAAGCTTAACAATTCTTGTTTAGATTTTACGTTCAGCCAGCGATTTTTTAAAATTTGTAAACATAACAAATTTTAACCTTTGCTTTAAAGACTTTTGAAAAATATTTGGTCTCATTTTCAAGGTTTAGTTAATTAAACACCTTTTACACTTCTAACTGTACTTAGAGTTTAGATTGCTATTTAAAGCACTAAATCAACACACAGAGCCTTCTTGAGCATTAATATTTATTTTTAAATTATCACTTGTCAAAATGCGTTTAACTCTTTAAGGAGGGAAATAGCAAGATGATGAAGTTGTTTCAGAACAGTGTAGGATATATAGAAGTATATGTAATTCCTGACAGAAAAAACCTGGTATAAAAATGTAAACTTACATACAAAATTGATCAATGCACAGTAGGGCAATGCAACTATAACTTTGTGTTCTGATCTTTTCTCTTGGACAGAAGTCATTTGGATGTCTGTAAGACAAAATTCATTTATGCCACTCTCAGACAAGAATCTGTTTCTTGGCTATTTCTTTTCAACAAGTTAATCTTTATCCTTACAGAGTTGTAAAATGCCTTAATCGATAGTAAACAATATATATGTAAAAAGAGGATACATACTTATAAAGAATGAGATACTATTTGGATCTCTTATTAGGCAATGACACAAAATAATAGTTCTCCCTTTGCCTATTTCCAAGTTTCAGATTTGCTTTTCCTTAGTGTACCACTCCTAATGATTTCAACTAGTCTCTGAAGATTTTTTTTGACTTTTAAGTTCAGAAATACGTGTGCAGGTTTGTTATGTAGGTACATTTGTGTCATGGGGATTTGTTGTACAGATTATTTCATCACCCAGGTATTAAGCCCAGTACCCATTAGTTGATTTTCCTGATCCTGTGCCTCCTCCCACCCTCTCTCCTCCAACAGGCCCCAGTGCATGTTGTTCCCCTCTCTGTGCTCATGTATGCTCATAATTTAGCTCTCACTTACAAGTGAGAACATGTTGTAGTTAGGATTTTGTTCCTGCATTAGCTTGCTAAAGATAATGGCTTCCAGCTCCATCCACGTTTCTGCAAAGGATGTGATCTTGTTCTTTTTTGGGAAATTTTTATTTTTATTAAAAAAATTGCCTGGTCTCACTGTGTTTCGATCTGATTTGTTTACGTATGTACAGCAGAAGGTGCCAGTTGACATACATTGTAATACGGTCAGCAAATCAAAAGTCACATAGTGTTAAATAACTAAGACTAAAAAGCTAATTTCCATTTAGAGAATTTGAAAGAAACCTAGGATTGGATTTTTAATATGCTTTATTATCCTAGGGTTTTTTAGGTCATAGGAGTAGGATTAATATTTGCTCCTATATTAAATGCATATGAGACCAAACCCCTGAAATTCATTTTCAACACATTTTATCTGCAGTATCAATAAATGTGTTTGAACTTCTCCTCTAAAATCTGCTAAGTAATTTACCTGATAGAAAATGACTTATCCTCTTATGTGTAAGGCTGGGACACCATTAGTTACAGACCTGTACCAGATCATTTGCCTAGGAGGGCTTTCTAGTCATTGATTCCACACAAAAAGTACAGCCCTTTATTTTTAACGGTTTGCTTTGACACTTGAGTGAATACAATTTATTCTCAAATATGACACTCCAGAAAATTCAAACATGATTTGAACAATTGTTTTGTCAAATTGGATCCTGATTTTCAAAGCAGAGGACTGATGCTTGTTGTATTAATTAAATCACCATTAAATCACCACAGCGCCATTGAATGTGAAAAAAAATCAGAAAAGTGTTCGTTCCTGATTTCCTTAAATATCCATCAAAGGCGATAAAAGAGCTTGCAAAATAACATCAACAGTATACCAAACAAATAACTATTATGAACTGTTCTTTTTCAGTTCACTCATTCTTACTTCGTTGATTTTTTGTTCTATGAGATTTGGGGCCTATAGTTTACTTTTATGAAATCTTCTGCATCTGGATAAAAATAAGGTCTGTAATTGTTGACTCAGTCCTGTGTCACACTCTGACATTTGTCTGTTATATCAATCAGAAGCCAGTATTATTAGTCTTTCCTTGAAGTATTAATAGTTAAGACTAGCTAGCATAGTTTTATCTGTGAAGCTCTGAAACTGACCTTTGTAGGAGAACAAATGTCTACCATGCTGTAGTTTTTAGCAGAGCCTCTGAAAAGCATCAGAGAAGAACAGAAACCACTTACAGATAATAAGACTTGATGACTGTGTTTAATTTATTACATTAACCAACAATCTCAAGAATGAAGAAACATAAAAATACTTTATCATACGTATAATAAATAGCTGGTTCAAAACACATTGATTAGTGTTTTCTGGAAAGAATGAGAACCATTTTATGAACACAAGGTTACTACTAAATATTCAGGACCTTCCTCTGAAATCCACAACCTCCGCAACATACTTAGAACAACAGCGATTTGCCTGAGTGAAACTGATCTAAAAGAGGGTGAGTTTCCCTTTTAATGTGATTGCTCTTTTCATGAAGCCAATGGATTGCTGAAGTAAGTAGAAATATGGAGCATACCAAAAAATAATCTCTAGCACTCCTCTTTTTTATCAGGTTGGTGCAAAAGCAATTGTAGTTTCTGCCATTACTTTTAATGGTAAATAATATTTGGTTTTCCAGAGACCTACCTGGAAATCTTAAATACAGCTTAAATGCAAAAAAATCTTGACTATTTTTTTTTTCTTTTTTTAATTTAGGAATTATCTTAGGGGACAAAATCACGAGAGTTAATGTGGTTAACGTGATTAAAATAATAGAATATAATTTTTTGAAAGCAATGAAAGGTTTTAGATTATTACCTATAAATATGAGGAATGGTATAATATCTAAAATTACAAATATGAGCATCACCATCATAATGAATGTTATTCCTTTCTTTCAGAAGTGAGAAATTTTTACTCAATTATTTTGAATAATCAAAGATACTAAAAAGTTGGCATAAAGCATAGAAAGTTACCCTGGTGAGATACAAAATTTCTGCCAACTAAAAAGATTACAGAAAGGGGATGGATCAACTTTTACTATCCTTTGTTATGAGCAGACTGGATGGTCTAATACCAATTTATCATTTTAATAAGGAAAAAACAAAATTTTAATTTTTCATTATGATTTGTAACATTAAGTATTCACATACTCTTTAAACGAACAACTCTATCAAAATTGAGCACATTTGCTAAAATTTAGCCCAATTTATAGTCTTTTCAGACTTATTGTTTGTCATTTTTATAAATGAAGGCAAATGAAGTTTCCTATTTGTATGCAAATCTTCTACAACCTCCTAATTCTGTTCAAATTTTATGAAAAAGTACATTCCTTACTCTGCATACATGTATTTCTGTACAGCTTCTAATATAGTCTAACTCACTTACATGAGCTTAGCTTTTATGCAAAGTAACTAACTCTTACTTTGTTACAATTTTGACAACTGAGAACTGTCTCTAAAACAAGGGAATTTCAGAGACCAGCAAAGTTCATGAGTACAGATAGTAACAACCTACAGCCACATACGTACCAGTCACATCATTTAAACAGGTAAAAAATAAAAGCACACTTGTTAAAATAACCCAGAGGTACAGTGATTTTATAGCATAAAATATGAGAAAAATATACAATGTATGAGATTATATACATATATACACATATGTGCTTGTATGTGTGTGTGTGTACATGTGTGTAATGCTTAGTAACCGATATTTAATAGTCAGTTTTGAAAATCATCCTGGTATTCTGAATTTCTTCATCAGTTAAATCTATCACTATCAGTACAAAGTTGCAAATTTATCTGATCTTAGAAATTTAATATGACACATTACATAATATAATTACTCTTGATACTGAAAATTTCAAAATCATAATTCAAATTTTCTGGAACACAAGTTTACATTTTTTGTGATTGTAAACATTGTATGGAGGTAACATTAGCTTATCTGGTGAGTAAATAAGAAGTTGCATAAGCTCAGATTATTTAGTCTTGTCATTTTAAAAAAGCAAATTATATTTTATAGGAAGTATTTCTGCCTTACATGTCATGGATAAAACCAGAGATTTGCCCAGGGATTTATTTTGTTAAGATAAATATGGATTGATATATCTAAAAAGAGAGAGATGGTTACAAAACAACAACAAAAAACTATTTTTGAGCTGACAGTTTTTGTGAGAATAATTTTTCTACTTTTATATCTAGCATATACATTTTAGTTTATATTTTTTCTAGGAATATTTGTGTTCCTCTATATATGATATATATAAACCTATAGTTCTGCAAAGCAATTAAAACAACAGTTTTATTTAAGAGGTCTTATGGTGTAATTTATTCAAACATTCCAGAGCTAGGAAATATTTCAAATTCACATAATGAGAAACAAAAGTTTTTTTCAATTATAGAAACACAAAACATACAGAGATTCATATTTGCCTTTACAACTTCATAGTCGAAGTGAACATAAAACACAAAAATCACTCCAGTTGAGATTTCCACATGCTGTCTCTTTTCCAGTGTGACATGATATTGCATCAACACAAATGACTGGAGAGCAGATTCCTTGTCACCTTTTGCCTGCCAGAGAAGAGATCTGTATTGCTACATGACAGAGATGGTAGATGAGCCAGACAATGAAGCCACATTCTCAGCCATTACTAGGGAAATGGCCCTGTGGAAGCCAGATTAGATTCAAACTTGGCCACTATCAGAAATAATAGCCAAAACAACAACAACAACAAAACAAAACAAAACAAAAAACAACAAAAAAGCAGAACCAGAAGAAATGACGGAAGAGAAAGATTTGCTGGAGGTAGTGTATCACTAATTAGGATTAATTTCAGAGACCAAAAAAGTATCTGAGCCTAAGAATTCTACTTCTTAACCAAGGCCATTTTAATGGCATCAACAGCTGAATCCTCATAGGCATTTCAATAGGACATCCAATAACTGTCACAGATAATTTTTAAATAGTTGAAAATGTAACTTTCTTACAAATGTAAACTAAGCATGTGCCAAAGATTCCTTGAATTCAATAATGAGGGAAGCAGGAATGGGGGAAAGCTGATTGCTAAATAATTTTTATAAATTTTATAAATCTCATTCATAAAGCAGTGTAGCTGAAGAAGTTTTTGTTCCAATAATGAGCATAAATTGAATAAGATTTTACTTAAAATCATTAACCAAATAATTGCTAAATTTTACATCTTAAATTGAAGTTACAGAGTTGATATTCTAATAATGCCAAATTATATTTAATATATATTATATATTATACTATATAGTATATATTACAATATACTATATATAGTATATATCATCTATAATATATAATGCCAAATATGTTTATATTACTTCTTAACACAAAAATTATAACATATTCATGTAGCCCATAACTGTGGATTCAAATGTAAACATAACCTAAATTGTTTTTCCTATTTTATATATTTTCTGCTACCAACCAAATCGATCATTTAATAGAATTTTCATTTCTATTTCATATATATATTTATATATTGTCTTAAAAAAAATTTTTTTTTTTGAGATGGAGTCTCACTCTGTCACCCAGGCTGGAGTTCAGTGGTGTGATCTCAGCTCACTGCAATGTCTGCCTTCCAGGTTCAAGTGATTCTCTTGCCTCAATCTCCCAAGTAACTAGGATTATAGGCTCGTGTGTTCATGCTCAGCTAATTTTTGCGTTTTTAGGAGAGATGGGTTTTCACTATATTGGCCAGGCTGGTCTCGAAACCCTGACCTCAAGTGATCTTCCTACTTTGGCCTTCCAACCTGCTGGGATTACAGATGTGAGCCACCACGCCTAGCCTTTAAAATTCTAACTCTAAATATTTTTTTTAAACTTGATGGGATAATAAAGTACACAAATATATGTATTATTTAATATTAAAGACTTTAGATATTGCTGGAAAAATGCACTCTCCCATATGTCTACCATGCCAAACTAAGAAATATTTGAAATGATGTTCAATTTAATTTTGGCTTATTACTTTAAATCAGCATTTAGATTAGTTGTCTGCAATTGGCTTTAAAATATTTAAGCATAGAAAATATTATTTTAGGACTAAACTGGGTAATTTAAAATAAGCCATAATTCCGCTTAGTTGTTTTCTCTAGGAATTCAAATCCGAGGTGGAATTAGCTGCTTAGAAAGGCTATGCTCCAGAGGTGATTACTACAAACATATCATTTCTCTTTATCTCTGATTAACACCAGATGGTTTAGCTTAAATTAGAATTATTTGTTCTGCAATAACATGTTGTGTAATACAAATAGTTTATACCATTATCAAGTAGGGAATGATGTCACTTTAATGTAGAAATTATATTAATTCAGATATGAAGTTTCCCAGCTTGTTCATTATGCACCACCAAAGCACTGCAGGTAGACATCAAGTACAATAAGGCAGCTACATGGAGTGAACTGGAAAAATACAATGCTGTATACGATGCTTGGTCAACCTAAATTCTTCCTCTTGGCTCTGCTGGGCCACATGTCTCTCTGGGAAATTTTTATTATAAATTTTATCTGCTCTTTTTGCATCTTGCTCTCATCTAACATAACTCAACAGCCTCACCCCTTCTTTATGCATTTTTGAATGAAGTAACTTCAACTTATTTTTAATCATGAATGAAATCTTAATATATTCAAAATGTCAGACATTAGGAAAAATGAAAAATTATATGATAATTTTTTTCTTAAATAAATCAAATAGATCAGTTGCTTGTGTTACTCAACAATATTTAATGCTCTCTGTTGCCACTCCCTCTTTTTCAGAAGAGACCTCTGTTTAGAGTAATAAAGATTTTTTTCTATTTCTTGGCCTATGGCTTATTTTTATCAGTATAACACTTAAACTTTCTGTGGACACTTCATAGCAGCATAGCCTAGGATTTAATATCACAGACTGTGGTCAGACTGCTTGATTCTTGGCTGCAACGCTTACTGTTTGCCTCGAGGATGGGTTACTCAGTCTCCTCTGTGAGAATACTTTACATTAAAATATAACTTCTTTAAATAATATAGAAAAATTCAGGAGCTACATTTTTCTTGACTTTTTTGTGATTTGGGTTTTTCGGGGAATTCTTCTACTTCAATAAAGTTAAATTTGCTGAAAAATGATTCAATGTATCCCCTAATTTTCTAATCTCTATGGGACCTGTAGTGATGTCCCCTCTTTTTTGTGTTATTTTTCAGCCATTGTTTTTAATTTTTTTTAGGTCATCTAACTAGAAGTATAATAATATTGATTATTTTTAATCAGTTTTTAGATTTATTGTTTTTCTCTTCATCATAATTGTTTTTCTCTTCTTCATAATTTATTTATTAATAGTTATACCTTTATTATTAATTCTTTATTATGCTAATTTTGACTTTAATTTTTTCTTCTATTTTTAGCTTAATCAGGTTGAAGCTTAGATCACTGATTTTAAAACTTGTATTCTTTTCTAGTATAATCTCATAAACTACAAATTTCCCTGTAAGTACTGTTTTAGCTTCATACAACAAAGTTTAATATATTCTGACTTCAAGTTAAAAGTATTTTCTAATTTTCTGTAACACCTGATTTATTTTAAATCATGTTGTTTGATTTCTAAGTAATTAATTTCTAATTTAGTTTTATTAAAATCAAAGAGCAATATTTTCATCCTATCAAATTTTTGAAATGTGTTGAGACTTATTTTGTGCTCTAACTTTTTGAATATTCCCCGCCTATTGAGAGGAAAACATTACAATCTAGAAGAATAATTGAGAATCTGTCTATTGTCTTTTGGAGTGTCAGATTTTGCCTTTTCTTCTTTTTTTAAAATCTTTGTTTTCAGGTAATACATATTTAGGATTGGAAAATATTGTTGTATTGCAAATAAATTGACTCCTATTGTAATATGGAATGAGTCTCCTTTATCTCTGGTACCAGTTTTTGTTATAAAGTCCAATTTGAAATTAATTTAGCCCTATCATATTTCTTAAAACTAAGAATATATATCATATCTTTATTTTGTCATTAATTTTACATTTTAATCTTGTTATTAAGTCTCCTTAAGTAAATATTGCTTGCTTTCTTTTAACTAATTAGTTTCATTGTATTGAAAATGAGCTTGTTTTAGAAAGAACCTGTTTGGAACTCATATGTTTAGTCATTTTTATGCTTTTAACTTTTAATCATTTGGAACATTTATATTTAAAATAATTTTCTATATATTGGGATTTATCTCTGGATATGGAGGTTTTAAAAAATCTTATATGTTCTTTGTTAATTTACTCCTCTTTTCATGAGTTTATTTTTTAGGAAGGCATTTTATATCCACTGTTGGGGTGTTTGGTTATAGTACTTTGATTTTTAAAAAATATTTTGTAGTGTTTAATTCTAGCATTTACATTAAGTGTATAGCCTATTTCTATAAACTATAACAACACTTTACACATAAGTACCTCAATTATCTAGGTGCATTGCTTCTTCTATCATTCATTCTATTGTCATACATTCTACTTCTACACATTATAAACCCCAAAGCATCTGTAATATTTGGTTTAAACAATTATATTTCAAACAAAAATAAAATATAAAATATTTTACATTTATTCATAAATTAACCATTTTTATGTTCTTATTGCATAGATCCCAGTTTCCATCTGGTGTCATTTTCCTTCAGCCTGGAAAACTTGATGTAGAATTTCTTATAGCTCAGGACTACAGACGAATATTGATAAATCATACAGCTTTTTTGTCTTATTGTTATTTTGCTTTCATGTTAGAATTTGCTGGTTTTGTAATTCTAAGTTAACTTTTTTCAGTTTTTTAAAGCTTGCCTAAATTTAAAAGACACGAAAATTTTTATTTTTGCTTCTCATTACATTTCGTGTGTGTGTGCATTTTCTTTTCTGCTTTATCATTTATTCTCAATAAGTTGATTATAAAGTGACTGTGTACTGTTTGTTAGTTTTTGTATTGCTTGCAGTTTGTACTAGTTTTTGGATCTCTAGGTTTGTGAATTTCATCAAAATTGAAACATTTTCAGATACGATTTCTTCCAATATATGTTCTGCTTTCTAGCCTTTTCTAAGACCTCAATTACATATGTGTTATTATTTCATGAGCGACTTAGGCTCACTTTCTTATCTTTTCTTTCCTTCACTGTGTCTTCTCTCTGTGCTTCATTTTGGATGTTTTGTGTTACATTGTTTTCAGTTTCTCCAGTTATTTCATCAAATCCACTGTAAATCCCATTTAGAGAAGTTTCCTTTAATATATTTTATTTTACATCTCTTTTAGAGCCTTGGATATTTCCATCATTCTTGCCATTTATTTATTTTTTATTGTCAGGTTTTTCTCCTGATATGGGTCATATTTTCTGCTGTTTTAGCACGGATGTTGAATATTATTCATTCTAAACTGTTAAGTGCTGGATTTTGTTATATTCTTTCCAGTTTGCTGAACTCTGTTCTAGTAGAGAATTCAACCATGTACAATTAGTTTTAGCTTTTCTCTGTTTTTTGTTTGTTTGTTGTTTGTTTTTTGTTTTTCTTTTTTCTTTTTTTTTTAAGTTATTTATTCATTTGTGTTTTCATGGGGGTACAGGAGCATTTTATTTTGAGACTAGGCCTATTTTAGTCTTACCGCTAAGGTCCAATTATTCTGTGTTCTTTACTGCGTACCTCTGGTATTCAGCAGATTTTGACCCTTCTGGCCTTCCAAACCTTACAAGTTTGTGTTAGCCTGGGAATTGCTCTCTCCCTAAATTTTTATTGCTTGTCTTTATGGACTTTAATTGAGGGCACATGCCGATCGGCATTTAGCCAACGTCTCACAGCCCTTTAATTTCTGGAATTGTTTCTCTCTGTGTAGTTCTTTCCTCTTGGGTATTTTAACTCCAAAATTCTAGCTGCCTCAAACCTCCTTGAACATCAATTTCAGGTTCCTTAATGCAAGTAGACTTGCTGAGCTTGGTTTAGTTTCCCTGCCCCACACTACAGTCTTCAAATTGTTCCCCAAGCAGAAAGCAACACTATAATAGGATTCCCTCTCTCCAGGATTGCAAGGCTGCACTGCCTGCTGTCCAGTGACTTAGAACTCATGTCTCCTTTATTTCCTCCTAATTTTAGTTGTTTTTAGTGGAACAGTAATTCTAATAGGAGTTACTTTTTCATGAACTGAAAGAAAGTCACCAAAACACCAGGCTAATTCAATGTTTGTGTAAATTACAAAAGTTCACATTTTTTGAAGGAAGACATATTCTTTTATTTATTTATTTTTTCCCAAGACTTGAGTCTTGCTCTGTCGCCCAGGCTGGAGTGCGGTAGTGAGATCTCAGCTCACTACAACCTTTGCTTCCTGGATGCAAGTTGTTTTCCTGCCCCAGCCTCCCAGGGAGCTGGGACTACAGACACCTGCCACCACGCCTGGCTAATTTTTGTGTTTTTAGTAGAGACAGGGTTTTGCTATGGTAGCCAGGCTGGTCTTGAACCTCAGACCTCAAGTGATCTGCCCACCTCGGCATCCCAAAGTGCTGGGGTTACAGGTGTGAGCCACCATGCCTGGCAAAGGAAGATGCATTCTTAAGTATAAACAAATCACGTTAGTGTTAAAGCTGACTTTCTTATTTATTCATGGTGAAATATTAGTATTTATTCAGTGTCTGTCACTAAACAAGGATTCATTTTAAGTGCAAATAATTCTTTGCTCTTACCTTTTGCAAATTTAGTCTTACTTGAAGAAACTAGTACTCCACTTTTCCTTTTTAGTAAGGCTTAAAGTATGGGAAATTGATGGTTGGTTTTTGTGAAATAGATTTCTGTTGAAGACAAGCATTAGTTCCGTTAATATTGGTATGACAGCTTCTACTGGAGCGCCAAATTTCTTTTGACAAGTTGTCAGGATGTCCGTCGTCTCTTACGTAGGCTCTCATAAGGATCAGAAACTTTAATGATAGTGCCAAGAAGACTGACTCTTTTATTGAGGCAATCTAACCTAGGGGTTTCTGGAATGTTCAAAGGTTGGAAAATCAAATGCTGTGTGAAATAATTTAAGATTAGCTTAAAAAGTGGCTTCATTGGACTTCAAAAGCAGAAACAGAAAAACCTAACAATACAGATCATATTGTACCTGTAAAGGCAGGCAACCAGTGTAGAATCTCAGGGCTCAACATTCAGAAGAAGCAATAGGGAGTGAACAATTGTAAAGGCTTTTTATTCCTTTAAAATGTTTCTGGTCTTGACTTGAGCATTTCTGTGAGGTGTCACATTGTACTGTCAATAGTTTCATGCCAAGTCTCATCTTTCTATACATACCAAGAATTCACGTAAACGAAATGGGGTTTTCAGATTTTCCCACTAGATATTCAGGGAAAATATAATCCATGAAGAAAAAACTATAAACTGAGGTAATCTCTGCTACATTAGTCTGTTCTCGCATTGCTAATAAAGACATACCTAAGACTGGGTAATTTATAAAGGAAAGAAGTTTAATGGACTCACAGTTCCACATGGCTGAGGAGGCCTCACAATCATGGTGGAAGGCAGAGGAGAAACAAAGGCACATCTTACACAGTGGCAGGCAGGAGAGTGTGTGCAGAGGAACTGCCCTTTATGAAACCATCAAATCTCATGAGTTTTTTTCACTATCATGAGAACAGCATGGAAAAAACCAGCCCTCATGATTCAATTTCCTCCCACTGGGTCCCTTCCATGACGTGGGATTATGAGAGCTACAATTCAAGATGAGATATTGGTGGGGACACAGCCAAAACATATCATCTACTATTCCAATTACAATGTTATGGACTGGGAATCATAATAGTCTATCATAAAGTGATTGGAGTATGTATTCTAATCTAGCCCTAAAACAAAAACCTATTCTCTTTTTTAAGTCTTTCTTCATGAAACTGGCAGGGTTGTGTAGTGATATAGGTGTGTGGCTGACTTACAGACAGACAAGCCTATTTTTGTGTTTTCCATCTAAGACAACACTGCATTCTGCATGAATTGCTTTTCAGATACTGAGCCAGATAAGGCAATTTCAGGTACCAGAAAGGATAGAAACAGAAAGTAAGATGATTTTGTCCTGTTTATACTTACCTGGCAGTTTCCTCTGTTGTACTTAGAGTCCATATTGCCACAAATACAACCAATACTATGCCCAGTTGTTGCAGTAACACGGGCCACAGACTCACATTGCAGGAGCAAGAAGACATTGGAAACACATCATTAGCTGAAAGGAGAGTGTCTCAACTCCTCAGCCTCCTTAGTACTTCAAAAATATAAATGCTTCTTTACATCATTGAAAGTAGCACATATGTCAAAGGAGTGGTAATCATTGGAAATTTATCAGTCATCCATACTCTCCCTCCGAGAAGTCTCCCTATAGTCAGTGGTCTCTTTTAACATAATAATGATCTGCCCAGAGGTTTCTTGTACCACAAGAAAAGGGATGCTTCTGGCAGGACAGACATGAAGTGAAAAAACATGTAAGGATAGCCAAGAAGCACCAGTTGGTTGAGAGATAGATAGATAGATAGAGAGAGAGAGAGAGAGGGAAGCAGATACATAAAGGATAGACAGATAGATAAGAGATGGAGATAGATAGAGATTAGATAGATACATAGATAGAGAGGATTAGAGCAAAAGAGAGAGTCCTCAGGCTTTTTTTCTTTTTTTTTAATTAGATGGAGTCTTGCTCTGTTGCCCAGGCTGGAGTGCAGTGGCATGATCTTGGCTCACTGCAACCTCTACCTCACGGATTCAAGCGATTCTCATGCCTCAGCCTCCCAAGTAGCTGGTACTACAACTGCGTGCCACCATGCCTGGCTATTATTTTGTAGTTTTAGCCAAGAAGGGGCTTCGCCATGTTGGCCAGGCTGGTCTTGAACTCTTGGCCTCAAGTGAACTGCCCTCCTTGACCTTCCAAAATACTGTGATTATAGGTGCGAGCCACTGCACCTGGTCCTCGGACCATTTTTTAAAACTGGTTGACAGCTACTACCTGCATCTTGATCGTATTTTTTCCCAGAATAATTATTTTTCTTCTTCTTTGAATCTACAACATAGAGGTATTCTCAACTCAGTCCCAGGATGATTTTTCTAAAACTTCAGAATGACAAATAATCATACTTTTGATAACATGACAGCACAAGATCATGAAACAATGGCTCTGGTTTCTTACACCATCTTCATTTGCTACAGTACCTTTTATTCATAGGAACTGATATTTACTGAGCAATAACTATATGTGAGATGCTGTTCTAGTACTCTCATAATAAGCAAAGTCATTTAACACTCACAATAACTTAATGAAATAATCCACATTTCACAGATGAGGAAAGAAGTTGAATTATTGCATCTAGTTTACTCAAATATGTGATTATGCAAGGTTTCCTATCCAGGCCATGAGACTAAAAACCAAACTCTGACCCATTATAGTATAATATCCCTTTATAGTCTTCAGAGTCACACACAGTTTTGTGAATATAATATGAACTAAATAAATATTTGTTGACCAGTAATTACTGAGGTCAAATAGGCTGTTTATATATAATTTTTAAAGTTATGGTTAATGTGTACATTTATGGGCACTATTCTTTAAACTATTAAGAGGTTTTTATATACCAAGAAAATATAAGGAACCTAATAACTGTATTAAGAGTGACATAATTTTATTTTAATATTACATCAATCTAATAAGGTATGAGCAGATGCATAGAACCACTTATTTGAAATTTTCTATAATACCACATTTAATTTTCACAATTTTATCAGTTTACCAGGGATTCTAGAACTCCTCTCAGAATTTTATTCTTGAACTGCTTTTACATTTTGGTAAAGTACTTTACCTTCTTTCAGTTCCCACTTCTGAAAAAGAAAGATAAATAATTCTTACATAAGTTCAGGAGACAACTCGCAGAGAAGTAAATGAAAGACTCTATGCATTCGTAGAATTCTGGAGTTATGCTTGACCTTAAGATCTCATTTATCCTCCTGGGAATCTAGTTTCTTGTAGTAACATATTTTTTCAATTTCCTTTTCTGTGCAGTTCTCAATGGTATCTTAAAAATTGCCATAAGAAATTAAACAAAAGGAAAATGTGAACCCTAAACCATTTACAGACTTTTTTTTAAAGACCAATTGTGATTCAATATGTATCTGTTACTTACAATGCCTTATTCTTATATTCTATAATTTAACATGTTATTATTCATTTTGGCTTTAAAATCTCAGTAATTTTTTTGTTGTCTTCTTCTTTGTAGCTACCTTTCTCCCCAACATAAGAATTTTCCTGTCAAACCTCTCATGAACATTAAATATATTTAGGTCTTCCTTCTTGATTTTATAATACTGTTAAAGTATATTCCAAACTTAAATTTCCTTGCCTTCTATTTGCTTTGTCTCATTAAAGTAAGGTTCTTGATGAGGTCTTCATTCTCTCCAACTCTTTTAGGCTTAGCCTGTGTTTCTACCTAATCTGCACTTGAATGTCGACCTAGGGTTTGTTAATATACTCCAAATTCAATGGCATTTTATTACATATTTCATATTTATTAATAATAGACTGTAGAATCATCATCCTTTAGCCTTTATTCCAATCCCTCAAAAGACAAGATCATTTATTGCTAACACCGTATGTTGCTTTTTTGTGTGCCCTTGTAGTTTTTAGTGTATATGTAATGAGAATGAGAGTATAGGATAAAAGAAAGTATAAATTTAAAAATCTAGGAAACTTAAAAATGTAATGGGTGGTATGGACTAGGAAGTGGTTGAAGGTGAAGATAAAAATGTTAAGCATAAAAGACTAGAAAATGTTGAGCTAGATAGTAGACAACTGATTGTGCCACTAACAGAAATTTTGAATTCGAGATAAAAACACATTTAGCAGGAATGATTGTGGTTATGCTGAATCTGAGTTGCTGGCAAAGGCAATAAGACATAAATCCTTTACCAGTAATTAGAAATTTATGACTCCAGAATCTAGATTGATACCAGAGTTGGAGATACAGACCTACACATTTTACAAAGAGATGACACTTGAAGCTGTACAAATAGATGGAATTTTAAAGGAAAGGAGCTTCATACTTGAAAAAAAAGTCAATGAATCAAAGGTGGTTATATTGAGAAATGCTGACATGTAAGCACCATAAAGAAAAAAGTTAGAAAATAAATTGTTAAAGACAGAAAGAAAAGCAGGGGTAATAATATCATAAAAGCAATTAAAATCTTTAATCTGAAGTATAAGCTCAAAAAATTAAAACCAGGGTGTCTATGTGTAGATAGAATTCAAGGTATTTCTGGAAATGATATTTGTAAGTCAGTCTATTTTCTTTAAATAGTATTTTAACTTTTTGCATGATTGTAAGCAGAAAAGTGCTGTTACTAGCATCAATCAATGATTTTATTGAACTTCTTATCCTTTATGAGAGATACCTTGGAAACTGAATATTTTTAGTAATTCACAATACATTTGAATAAGTTATACCCACCTCCTGGTATGTAAGGTATCCATATGGTCCAGAGTGCCTGATGGTCTAATAGAGGCTGATTCCAGTGATTGCAATTCAGGACCTGAAGAGCCAGATAATTCCCGAATTATATGGGAATCTAAAGAATCAGATGAAGACTAGAGCAGTCTAGTAGTCACCTGCCAAGGGCCATGCTGGTGGTGAAAATCTACCTTCCAAATTGAGTTATAGGAATTGCTACATTCCACTGATATTAGGGTCAAATCAAGAAATCCTGAGTATCTATCTGCCCAGTGTCTATTTTTAAACCAGCAATTGACCTTGCACTTATGAGTTTACGAAGGACAACACTGTGGCAAGAAGGGGTTTTCCTTTCTGGCTGTGGTGAGCTTGCTTGGTAGTCTTCTGCACTGCATGTGGTTTTCCAGTGCCAAGCTCCTGCGCTGTGAGCAGCTTTGCCAGCATTAGGCTCTTGCCGTGTGGTTGGCTTCTCCATCAGAAGTGCATGAAGGACAGCAGCGACTATCTGCCAGCAACTTTTCCCACCCTCCCCTGGATAGTTTTGCATGATAGTAGCTTTAGGGAGATATCTTCCTGTAAACAGCCTTCCAAGGCCCTAGAAGGGATTTCCAGCAAGTTGCATCAGCATCCATCACAACTGATTCTCTGCTGAGTGAGCCATGGTCATGTCATCTCTCACAAGACCTAGGTCTAAGACTGGGGTGATGGTGTGTGTGGAGTTTTTCCTTGGGTGTTCATGTCAACTCTAGGGTTAGTGGATGCTCCTTGTATCTGCTATTCCTATACTCTAGATTTCTCATTGTTTCTTATTAGACATCCCTCATTATTCCAACCTATCGTTACAGTGAATAGTACTTTATATTTCAGTTTCTCCCTTCAAATTACTGCATAATATTCTCTACTGATTGGACCCAGACTGACATATTAACCAAATGGCATCCTAGAATCAAATTTATGAAACAAAATGATATTTCATTATGAATCAGAGATTATGGTACTTAGCATAATTAGATGGCATAGCTTTTCCAAATCTCTGTCGCACATGGATTATTAATCTAAATGTGAATGAGAAAATAATACACCTTTTGGAATAAAATATCAAGGAATGTATTTATAACCTTAGAAAAGACAAATATCCCTTACACAGAACCATTGCAAAAATCGTGAATATTTAAAAAGACAAATTGTATTAAGTTCAAATTAAGAACTTTCATTCATCAAGAGACTCTATTACATGATCAAAAAAACAAGCTGGATGCATTTAGTATATAAAATATAAAAACTCATAAATCAATGGAAAAGCCAACAGCCTGAGAGGAAAACAAGCAAAAGACCTGAACATTTTGCAAAACAAGGTAGAAACCCAAATGGCCAGTAATGATATAAAAATGTGTTTAACTTCATTAACATTGTGGAAATACCAATTAAGTCAAAATGTGATACTACTACACTTGTCAGAATAGCTTAAAAAAGAAAAAAGAGACTAGCAATACCAAGTATTGGCAAGGGTATGGAGCAACTGGAATGCTCATAAACTGTTAGCAAGAACCCAAATTGGCACAACTTTGACAATTTTTTTTTTTTGCCTATGACTACTAAAATGAATATATGCATACTAATTACCCAGAATGCATGTGTGACAAAAATATGTACAAAAATGTTCATAATGGCATTATATATATTACTCTAAAATTTAAAAATAGCCCTGCTGTCTGTCAACAATCAGATGGAAAAACAAATTGCAGTATATTTAAGCAATCAAACATTATACAGAAATGAGAAATACCACACTATTTTACACACAGAAAGCCAGACAAAAAGCAAATATTTACAAGTCAGCCTTGGTGAATTAATGTCAACTTTTGTGGAAAAAAGTATCTGGATCGAGGCAACTGGGGACTTTGGGGCGCTGGTAAATCCCAACTCTTCCTTTGAGTGCTGGAGTGATAAGTGTATTCAGGTTCTGAAATCTACTGAGGTGCACACTAATGACTTAAACACTTTTTTGGTTGTTTATTATATTACCAGAAAAAAAGTTTTTAAAAATTCTTAAAAATAAGATGGTGCTGCCATGTAATGAGAAAATTCCTTGTGCAAATAATATATGACTGTCCAGTTCTCTGAAGCACTGGAAGTACCAAGGGTGGAATTACTCATTGAATTATTATTAATTCACGATTATCTTAATTAATGTTACTTTCTAAAGGTCCTTTAATTGACATTAGTCACTTCTTTTGTCGTCTTTTCATTGGGCCTATAAACTAGCCATTTAGTTATCTGCTTATAGCCTGAAGCTCTCCATTTCTCACAGACTTGTGTGATAAATAACAACCAAAATGATATTACTTGGAGAAGATTTTATGATTCCCATAAAAATCACCCAGAAAGAGGTCATATGTAACAATTTACTAAATGCAATAACAACAGCTGCTGCTGTATACATTCACTACTCAAATCCAGATTGTAATGGCAAAGAAGTAAGCATTAAAGCATGAATTAAAGCAAAAGTGATAATAAGAACTGACATAGTCGGCAGGGAAGAATCCTTTCATTCTGTGATCCTCAGATTATTTAGTTTGAACCTTGGAGTCAATAGAAAGTTGAAGTTTTAGGGTCCTGAAGTGTATTTTATGATGGAGATGATATGGTGCTCAATTGGTGGATTAATGTGTGCTGCTGCTGGTTGCTATGCTTGCAGTTGAAAGAATGACTCACTGCTTCTGTATTTATTATTTATGGATTACATAGTGGGCCAGTAGAGAGAGGGAAAAAGAGAACTTGCAAACTAAAATCAATACAAATAATAGCCTCTCACAAGAGAAATCCCAGGGGGTTGAGCAGCTCTCTTTTGCCTTTCCTCGAGACATCTTTTCCTCTTTGACTTTTTTTCTTCCTCCGTTTGCTCTAAAAAAAATTCTCTATGGATGAGTGTTTCACTATTTCGCTCCATTATATTGTTGGTAAATTATCATTATTAGCATTTTTTTTTTTTTTTTTTTTTTTTTTTTTTGCCCTGCATTTCCCTAAGTGATCCATTCTAAGTTAAAAATGGTAGCAGGCAGACTACCCTTTAATTAATTCTATATTCTACTACAATGTGTAGAAAATAAATGTTGGGCAGTGTATGTCATTGCAGACGAGGAAGACAGTAAACTTAATGAATAATCAAATATGCTAACATTATATTTTGCTCTTCCAAACACCCTTGTGAGATTTTATTTACTTCCTACTAATTTTATTAAAAGTAAGTTTACATAATGAGGTCAAATAAATCTACAGAATGTATTTGTGTCATATACACACATGATTTTGATCAGGTTCTCCATGTAAACTCATAAAGGATTTCATTTTCCTCACTAGTACTAGACAAATTATGGTATCACATCAGTGTAAATAGTACCTCAGTATTAAATATGTCATTAATAGGATCAGAATACAATTTTAAAGTGAGCAAATACAAACCATATTATTTTGAATCACTGCAAACACAGTTCCATAAAGCAGGTTTTCCAGTGTTTTACTTGTATTCACTAAGGTTTAGTAATAATTTAAGTAGGAGAGAAGAACAGAGTTTATGACTTACTTTCTTTCTCTTAAGAGAAATAAGTGATATTCAAAATAAAAAAAAAACTCTAAAGTATATTCTTAGATTTTTGGTAAAAATCTATAAAATTCTACATAAAAATCAGAAAAATAATTTTCTTACATTTATAAAAATATCAATATTGCACAAAATTATATTTGCTTGTATCCATTTGAACCACGATTTTGGCTATTATATTTATATGGCTATATTATTTTATGGTCAAGTGTCTAATTGGGTTATCTTCTTGACTTCTTTGAGTTATATGAACTGGGTTATATTCATTGTTTTGAGTTAAAAAATGGGAACTTGACATAATATAGCAACAATGACTGATAGTAACTGAGGCAAATTATGAAGTGTCTTGTGAGCAATAGAAAGACGTTGGCTTGAAGTATGGGCATGGTAGGAATCCATTTGACAATTTTCACTGAAGAAAACTATGTGAAGATTTAAATTTTAAAAGCGTCACTGTAGCTGTTCACTAGACAGTGAACTGAAGAGGCCCAGAGAGGAACTGGGAAAACAGCAAGAAATTATGGATCAAGTTGCAAACAGTAAAGATGGTAAATGAAAATGGGTTCTTGATGCAGATTTAAAGACTTACTGTGTCCAACAGGATTTCCTGATGGCTTGGACATACCGTTTGGGAGAAAGAGTCAAGAAAGACTATGATGGCTGATGGTTGATCTGAACATTAGAAAGATGGAGTTACTCTTTTATTTTTGAGACGGAGTCTCGCTCTGTCGCCCAGGCTGGAGTGCAGTGGCCGGATCTCAGCTCGCTGCAAGCTCCGCCTCCTGGGTTTAAGCCATTCAAGATGGAGTTACTCTTAACTCCACCAAGAAAGTCAGAGGAAAAGTAAGTTTCGGGAAACACATAGTAAGTTTGAGATGGCTATTGGACATCCAAACACTAATGTCAATCAGGCAGTTATATACAGGAATCCAGAGTAGAGGGAAGAGGGCTAGGCTAAAGGTACAAATACATCAAAGACATGCTAAGTATTATACATTATTATTGAATGTTATGCTGAAAGGATAACATGTTTTCAGAAAATGTTACTTTAGCATCTTGATTTCTGCCAGTAAGCTAAGTATGTATACATATTGAGAATGAATGAGATGATATTTACAATAAGCATTGTCTAAATATTCCCATACTTTACAAACTTTTTTAAGGGTTAACAAGTACTTTAAAATTTGGCAATTAATTATGTCTAAATTTGGAATTATATAGGTGTGTTTATAATATAATACATTTTAAGCATTATAGTAGCATGAATAACATTGTGGAGTTTTTAATTTGTTCCATTTTACATTTTCTAAAGCTAGTTTTTGCTTCCCTTTTTTACTCTAAATTTATATTATATGTCAGATTTCTATTCCAGTGTTCTAGATTTCAGATAATACCTGCATTTGCATACCAGTAAACCTAAAACCTACCAATTCAAACCAATTCAGATGGAAAGGAAGGGAGACAGTGAATTTACATAATTAAACACTCTAATCCACAGAGTTTGTAGAATAATTGAGTTTCATGGCTTTCAATGACTTTCAGGAACTCAAAGTATCTATTAGATATCACACATTAATGAGTAGCTAATTATCATATGAAAACATCCAACTCTCAAAACTCACCTTTACTTACATTAGAGGCATGCTGCTTGCATATTGCTTCGTTATAAAAGTACTCACAATTTTTAAGTACAAATCTCTTCCCTAACGTTAACCATCTAAACATTTCAAATTAATACATATTTCAAATCAAACAATACCTGATTATTCCATATTTTGTTCAAGATTACTTCAGCTGATACTTAAAGCAATTATGAAAAATTCAAAATTACTGAGGATTTTCTAAAGTTTATTTTTCTCTGACATTTTCCTAATTATTTCAAAACATTGGATCAAATCCTATATTCTCTGTTTTCAAAAAGGTATCACTTTCTTTTTCCTCCATGATCATTTTGCTTCTCAATTATTTTACATACATGATGGCTAATCTTGATACCTGTTGGCCCATTGAATAGTTTTGCACCCAACAAAAACTAAATTGCCCTTTTGACACTACATTTCAGAAAATAAATGGAGTGAATAAGTATTACAGCCAAACAATTTTCCCAAGAGTCACTGCAAAAGCATGTATGTAAAAGACCGTGGCCTGAAGCCTCACAAAAGAAAGTCGACTTGAGTGGAGGTATATGGAAATTACAATAATACTGCATTATTTTTTTCCATTTATTAACCAGTAAGTTATCTGGAAACAAAATGTGCATTTTTGTTAACATATATTTATTTGATCTATGCTTTTGATTTTTGTCATTATTTGATAAATAGTGCAATCTAAACATTCATCAATGATTTTACTTTTGAAAACATTTAGACACATACCATTTGGGGGGAAAACTAATTATAGGAAGCTCTGTTCTTGATAATATAAATCAGAAATGTTTTATTAAAACAATATCTTGACTAAACCACATAAATCACACATCTTAATGTTTTTACCAATAGATATTATGTGTAGTTGTACCAAGTTCAAATCAATAACAGAAATAAATTAATAAAGACATAGCAAAGACCATATGGTAAATTCAATTAAATTAATTAAGAGTTTAATTAGAAACAAACATGTGCCTAGCATTATATTAAATATTGAGGGGCATACAAAAGTAGCACAGGGCACCAGACGTGTTCTCCAGATGCCGGAAACATTATTAAAGACACATGAGATGCACACCTGGAATAATTAAAGATGACTTAGAATTTTGGAATAGGAGAGACCTTGTGTAAAACTTAGAACCACTATTCCTAAATCTGTAATGTTAGGTATATTACTTGAATTCCTTAATCCTCAAACCTTCCCCTGTATAATGATGGTAACAAATACATCAATGAGTCACTTAGAGGAGTTAGTGAAATATAAATGAAAAGTACATTGTGTGAGCCCTGCCATATTGTAAGCATTTTTAAAATGTTAAAAAATGAAATATGGCAGTTCATGTCAATCTGTGTTGTAATGGCTAGCTACATCGTACCTAACTGAAATGGACTTGGTAGTCCCATGGATATTTCTTTCAGATAAACATAGAAACTGGCCATTCTGGTCTTAAAGCTTGAAACTTACAATATCAAAGGACTAAAACCAGATCATCACATTCAGGCAATGAGGCAAAAGTTTCCCCATTGATCATGGTTGCTACCTTAACCCTCCCGAGTTCCTTTCCCCGCCCCCCCCACACAGTTACATTTCTTCCCTGCTGTACAAACGCTTCATGTTAGTCAGTCAGGGGAAGAATTTGAGACTGATTACCCATCCCCTTGACTGTAGCACCCAACTGAAACCTTTTTCCTTGGCGATAATCATTGTCTCAGTGATTGATTTTCTGTGTGGTGAGTAGCAGGCCCTAGATCAAACCCCTGGGGTTTCAGCAACGTAACACTATGGAGATGCAATTGTCAGAGGCATGTAAACCAGAGCAACTCCATCTTGAATAGGAGCTGGGTAAAATGAGGCTGAGACCTACTGGGCTGCATTCCCAGATAGTAATGGCATTCTAAGTCACAGGATGAGATAGGAGGGTGGCACAAAATACAGGTCATAAATTCCTGTCTGATAAAACAGTTTCCAGTAAAGAAGCTGGCTAAAACCCACCAAAACCAAGATGGTGATGATAGTAACCTCTGGTCGTCCTCACTGCTACACTCCCACCAGCACCATGACAGTTCACAAATGCCATGGCAACATCAGGAAGTTACCCTATATGGTCTAAAAAGGGGAGGCATGAATAATCCACCACTTGTTTAACACATAATCAAGAAATAATCATAAAAAAGTGCAACCACCTGCCCTTAGGTTTGCTCTATCCGTGAAGTAGCATTCTCTTATTCCTTTACTTTTCAAATAAACTTGGCTTCAGTTTATGAACTTCCCCTGAATTACTGCTTGTGTGGGATCCAAGGACCTTCTCTTGGAGTCTGCATTGAGACCCCTTTCCTGTAACATCTTTCTGGAGACTGCAGAAGGGACTATAGTGTGGAAATCCCCAGCCCAAAGGCTAACTTTGGGTAAGTGGTGGGGTCCAGTAACATCTTTCTGGCTAACTCTGAAGGGATGATAGTAAAGAAACCCCCTGACCCAAAGGAAATAGACTGATCAGCCGACTTTGGGTAAGTGGTGGGGTACCCAGGTAAAGGATAGGATCGGGTTAAGAAGCCCAACTTAGGAGAGTTAGAGTCTCTCCTAAGACAGAGTGGGTTAGAGGGCCCTCTTAATAAAAGACAAGGACGCTTAACTGACCTTGAGTTAGAGGCCCAACTTAGGAAGGTTACAGTCCCTTATAAGATTTAGTGAGTTAAAGCCCCTCTCAGTAAAGTCCCTCTCAGTAAAGTCCCTTTCAGCTAAGAATGGCTTTGGCACTACAGGATGTTAACTGCTATTCTCTTTGGATTAATCTATTGTGCACTCTTTGCTGAAGGCTGTGGGTGGCAGGATTAGGCATATACAGGATCATGGGACATGGGGAGCTTTTTCCTCCCTAAAAAAGGATACTTCAGAGTTCATGGGACTGCTGGAAAAGATCTCTTCTCGACTGATAAGCAGCCGCCTGAAATTTTCAGTGTCACTGTGATTAGTGGGTCTTTCTCGGGCCTCCCTGAGCACCTTGCCTTCCCCATTCTGCCTCAAGCAATGCTTCTCTCTCCCTCTCTCTCTCTCTCTCTCTCTCTCTCTCTCTCTCTCTCTCTCTCTCTCTCTCTCTCTCTCTCTTTCTCTCTCTCTCTCTCTGTGTGTGTGTGTGTGTGTGTGTGTGTGTGTGTGAGCAAACTGGTTAAATGGTAGAAGTTACTGTTTATCTCTTGTAAAGTTGTGATTAATGGAAAAAAGGGTTTGTGAGGCTAGTCTTAAGCTGCAGCCAATCTGGTGTGCTTTGTGTGTCTTCCTGTATCATTCTGTCATAAAGAGGGGTACCTTGGGATAGAACACAAGCTTAGATACCTGTAAGCCTACTGTTCAAAGATGACCCAGCAAACTGGTAATTTACAAACTTTGCTGCAGGTCTCTGAGAAAACTGAACGTGGTTTCCTTCTTGTCTTGCATATCCTTAAGAGCTTGACCTTATAACCACATGGCAGTACTGTCTGTTGGTCTCCACCATCACAATGGTGGCCTGGGTTCAGTGTTCCACTCCTGGTTTGGAAGATGAGTCCTTTATCTTCTTCTGCATATTTATGTTTATTATGTGTGTGATGTTTATATATAAAAGAGCTTGAATTAATTGGTTTAATAATAATAATAAGACCTTAAATCAAATATTTTGTCAGAAAAGTAAAAAGTATAATACCTTTCGGATCATGTAACTTTAGTAATCTTTTGGAAATAAAAACAGTTTTAAAGATTATTGGTAAAATCGAAATATCTTCAAAAATGTAAACATTTAGTTTAAATTATGCAGGTCAGATATTAAGCTTGTTAATGCTTTAACATCATAAACTGCTCCTTTGACTTTTGAAAATTGTTCAATTTACCTGTCTCGAAGTTATTAGTTTCTAGAAAAGTCCTGTTGACATGTAGAATTAGCCATGCCCCCAATCTATGAAAAGAAATGTATAAATAAAAGACATTTTATATTATGAAGTCTGTTGTATGGTAAATTCTTGTCCTAAAGTAAAACGACTATTTCTTTATAAAAAAGGCATGTTTAGGACAAATCAAAAAGACCAAACATGTCATACATGGTCTATGTAAGTCATGTAATAATTTATAAAAAGGAATTTTTTTTTCAATTTCAAGGTGAGTAGGCCTCCTAAATGCTTCTTAAAATGCCACTATGACTTTCACTGTACAACTTGACTGTTTTACAGTTAGGGAGGCCTGGAACACGTGAAGTTAGATACTAGAAAGAGCCAGACCTTATCTATACTTCTGTCTGGGTCCTACACTCCACACCTAGTACACAATTAAAATTGTGACTTACCAAGGTTTTGGTGAAAACCAAACTAATGTTAATTAAGAGTTAACATTGTAACATGTAATTGAGACTAATGAAGAAACAATTTTACATGCAAGTTGTGTAAGGAAAGTGAAATGTGTTTTTGGTAAAAGATTATAGAAAGGCCTGGGAATCTGGATTTCTTGCCTGAGTTTAGAGGTTTAAAGGATTGTTTCAAGTTAGAATAAAGCTGAAGGTTTAAGCAAAGTGTGGAAGGTCTGAAAAACTACTTGTAAAAGACATTCTGTTTGTGAACATATTGGCTAAAGTTAAAGGGGTATTATTCAGTTTTTCTGTAAATTAAGCATTGGAATAAAAGTACAAGTTTTTCTTAGAGCACTGATCTGCTCTTAAACAAAATTTGTAAAGGGTTATAAAAGTTTTACGAAAATCTTAACTTATGGCCAAACTGATTAAAATTAAATGCATCCATCTATAAGGTTTTATTAAGAATTGGGTTTGACATCAATAATGCACTAATGCCACAGTGACATTTGGCTTACTTGTTATAAAAAATCATACAAGAAGCATTGTCAAATGTAAAATAGTGTTTGACTTTCTTTGGGCTATATTTGTATAAATATTTATTGATAAGTGTTCCAAAATAATGGGAAACTCCTGTAATTCTGATATGACAGTGTATATTAATTAATAATTATAATTATTGTATGCCACAAAGGTAACCAGATTTCTTTGTCAATCATGTTTTTGACTGGGGCTGTCCTAAAACTTTGTCATCCACAAAAATTGTCTTGTATTGGTCTTCCTTAAAATGTGCTTTTATAATCAACTATATTCTGTTCTTAAATGCAGGTTTTCTGATAACTTTGGAAATTTTGATATCAGAATACAGAAAAAAGCTCTCAGTACTCATGGAGAGCTGAAATGTTGATGAATATCAAACAGAACAAGAGTTAACTGCATAAATTAAACTAAAGAAGTCTGAGATACTCTTAACTTTTTGCTTAAAATGTTGTTCATCCTTTATTTCATTTTTCAGAGTCAAGGAAACTTTACTTTTAAGCTATTTACAGCTTTTGACAATTGAGTAATATATTTTATGCAGGATTTGGAAACTATTTGTGAGTATTCTTAATTTATGGCAATAAAGTTACTTGCACAAGTGAAATAAGAATCTGTTTTCTTTCGTAACAGGAAACAGTTGGGGAAACTAGATATTTCACCAAGGCTTTGATTGGAATGATGTGTTTTCCTTCAAGGAATCAAACTTTGCTTGTAAAGCCAATAAAAGTCTCCTGAGGAACTGGCCTCAGACATTGTCTACAACAGTCCCTGTATAGCGTTTCTGACCTGTGGCAAGTAAAGAATGTCACTGTCTAACAGGTCCAGGAGCCCCAAATTATCTTGGGAACCCAAAAGAAGAGGAATTTACTCAATTCATAGGTATTTGAGGGTACAAAGCCATGGTAGGGCTCGGCACTAAAAAATCTTACCTGAAATTCCTTCTATGGAACAGAGTTCCATCAGAGACAATTTTAAAAGAGTTTATGTGGAAAGTAATTATTCTTTTTGCACATTATACAAATAACCAGGCCAAATATAATAAAGCAAATCAGGCTTACCATGATTTGTCTTTAAGAAAAATGAGAAAACTATAGAGAGAAATTATGTTTCAAGAACTATGGTACATTTATTATTAGATTCTAGTCTCATCAGTTGTTTTTAAGCTTGTTTCTGTCATGTAGGCTAACCCTGCTTGTTGCTGTGAAACAACCGTGATCTCTGGCTGCTACTCAGAAGAAACAGGAGTATTGGGTAATGTAAAAACCTGATCAATATTCTAATTCTGGGCACATTGGACTCAGCTAGCAACCCTATATCAGCTTGGTTCCAAGAGTTGCCCAGTTCATGGAAAGACTTCTAATTTAATTTACTTGGCATAATTTTACTTACTTTGCTTTTCTGCTGTGGAATATATTGCCGTTGTACTCTGTGTAGGAATGCAGGACAATTTACTGAATGTTTTAAAAATTGAACACTTATGAATCTTCCAGATATCACCTCTTGTCAGAACTCAAGAGTCATGAATGGCTCTCACCATACTGATGCTTTCTGACTGAGCTCCTCTCTACCCTGAATATGAGAGATCTTAGTAGTTAAGAAGGTCATTGTCCCTATTTAGCCTCAAGAAATTACAGAAGATGGATTTTCATCTCTCTGCAACCTTTAGGATTAACAATTCTCTTATAAAAGGGAGGGGAAAACATCAGAGGCATGTGAACCAGAGCACCTCCATCTTGAATAGGAGCTGGGCAAAATGAGACTGAGACCTACTGGTCTGCATTCACAGATTGTTAAGGCATTCTAAGTTACAGGATGAGATGGGAGGTCAGCACAAAATACAGGTCATAAAGACCTTGCTGATAATACAGATTCCAGTAAAGAAGCTGGCTAAAAACCACCAAAACCAAGATGGTGACAAGAGAAGAGTGACCTCCGGCCGTCCTCACTGCTGCACTTTTACCCAAGCCATGACAGTTCACAAATGCCATGGCAACATCAGGAAGTTACCCTATATGGTCTAAAAAGGGGAGGCATGAATAATCCACCCCTTGTTTACCGTATAATCAAGAAATAACCATAAAAATGGACAACCAGCAGCCCTTGGGGTGACTCTGTCTATGGGGTAGCCATTCCTTTATTCCTTTACTTTTCTAATAAGCTTGTTTTCAATTTACAGACTTGCCCTAAATTCTTTCTTATGCAAGATCCAAGAACCCTTTCTTGGGGTTTGAATAAGGACCCCTTTCCTGTAATACAATGATTTTGCTATTAAGAGCAAGATTACAGCTATGTGCAGGATCAGGCTATGTGGGACGATAGCTAAATTAGCTATAATTTTTCAGATTGAATGAGCTAATAAGTGATATTTATATTTCAGTTTTGTTTTCATACTCTGTATTTTTTGAATATTTTAATAACAATTATGGATTGCTTTGTAATCAAGAAATTGTATATGAATAAAATACATGATGAAGACTTTAAATTTTAAGTGCAACTAAATATGGAAAATTTATTATCAGTGGGTGTTATCATCTCCACTCTTTAATAGTTACAGAAAATATAGTGCATACAAGTCATAAACTTAAATTCAGCACAGTATATAATAAGCATTTAGTAAACATTTATTGAATTAAATAGAATTGTCTCCATTATAAGCTTTTGGTATGTAAATCACTCTGAAACTAAGGATTGTAACTAAGGATTTACAAAATCCTTCCAGACATAGAAAGTGTCACAAGACACTTCAGCAGCCCCTTAGTAAATATTTTTTAAGCAAACAAATAAATGAATCCTAACCAACTTAAAGGGCTGTCATGAGGATAAAACAGACAATGCATTCATAGTGCCTGACCCAATACTTGATACATATGGTAAATATTAACTAAATGGTGTCTCCTTTCCCCACACTCCCCTTTCCACAGCTCTATCTTTGCCTCTCGACTTAAAATCAAGTAAGAAAGCTATTTTGGGAAGGTTATGCAGGACAGATTTTGGTCTGCTCCTGTGAAGTAAAGTGTGAACCCTGGAATATTCTGCCCGATGAGCATTCTTGTATGCCTGAGGCATTGGGCTACCTGGTATCAATTTGATCAGATAGCTTATGCCAACATGTAGTTGATGAAAAGCCCATCTTTTCTCTGGGGAGCTGGAGTTTGAATGCGGAGGTCATTCCCTTACGGGCTGCATGTCTATGTGATTCACCTCAATAAAAATGCTAGATATCAAGGTGTATGCGAGCTTCCCTGTTTGACAAAACTTTGAATGCATTCTCACATATCATTTCTAAGAGAATTAAGCATGTCTGCGTGGCTTTCTGGGAGATAAGACATGGAAATTTGTGCCTAGTTTCTCCTAGATTTTTCCCTGTATACCTTTCCCCTTGCTAATTTTAATCTGAATCTCTTCATGGTAATAAACTGTAACCCAAACTATAACAGCTTTATCTGAGTCCTGCATGAATCATGGAGCATGAGGATAGTCTTAGGTAAACTCACCCCAGGGGCAAAAATTTCATTCTAGAACTTGTGAAGAAGAAATCATATCAAATTACTGGAATTGTATTAGGAAGATTTTAGATCCCATGGTAAAATACCTAGACTTCACCTCAAAAGCAAGAGTTTTTGACTACAGGACATCCATGAAAATTTTAATTTTCACACGATTAGGTTAATAGAGATTTGCAGAATGAATTAGGGTACAAGAAATCTAATTTCATAATAATGGCATTGGAAAACAATACGAAAGTAAAATGTTGACCATTACAAAGAACTAGTTTATAATTGATAATTGAGCATCTCTTTTGCCTCATTTGCATTGTCTGGTCAAACTGTCTCAAACAGGCTCTCCTTCTTATTAAAATAAAAGAGATCTTGCAGACGTGACAGATGACATTAATCCCTACAGCTGTCATCAAATCTCAATGTTCATTCTACGTTGCTTTTCAGTAGCATTGGACGTAGCCACTACTCCCTCTTTGAAACCTTTTGTATTAGTCTACTAGGGCTCCTAACAAAGTACCACAGACTGGATGGCTTAAACAATAGAAGTTTATTTTCCCACAGTTCTGGAGACCAGAAGTCCAAGATCGAATTGCCATCAAGATTGGGTTCTGATAAAGACTTTCTTCTTGGTTTGAAGATGGCAGCTTTCTGGCTGTGTCCTCACATGGTCTTTTGTCTCTCTCCATGTGTGTATGTGTGGTGTGTGGGTCTCTGTGTGTGTGTGTGTGTGTGTGTGTGTGTGTGTGTGTGTGTGTGTAGAAAGAGAGATCTCTGGTGACCCCTCCTCATAAGGACATCAGTTCTATCACATTCAAGCTTGGTGATGCTTGGTCACCTCTTTCACACTTACTTACATCTTGAAAGGTCCTATCTCCAAAGACAAGTGACTTTGGGACCTAGGCCTTCAACATCTCAATTTTGTGGGGTTCATAAGATCTTCGTTTCTTTAAGTTTCTCTAAGACACAGTTTCCTTTGATGTCTTCTTTTCCCCCAACTTTAGGGCCGATTTCATGGGTGTGTCACCTGTGCAGTGTTACAGAGCTTCCTACTTAAGAGTCTTATGCTACATTTAATTCTCTGCTGCTGCCTTTTAAAGTTCTCAGTAATTAAAAAAATTAATACATGTTAATTGGTAAAGCCATGTTAGCTTCACAGCAAAATTAAGCAGAAAGTATAGAAGTTTCCATATATCCCTCCCTGCACCCACTTGCCACTACAGTCTCCCCCATTATCATTGGGTCCCAGCACAGAGGTACATTTGTTACAATCAGTGAACCTACATTGACACATCAAAGTTTACACTGGGGCTCATTCTTGGTGGTTGTACATTCTATGGTTTGTGGACAAATGTAGTATGACATGTATCTACCATTGTAGCATCATATAGAGTAGTTTCACTGCCCTAAAAATCCTAGGTATTCCACCTATTTGTCTCTCCCTCCACCAGCCCCTGGTAACCACCAATCCTTTTCTGTCTCCACACTTTTGCCTTTCCCAGAGTGTCACATAGTTGTATACTCATACAGGGATGTAACCTTTTCAGATTGGCTTCTTTTGCTTAGCATTATGTATTTAAGATTTCTCTGCCTTTTCCTGTTGATAGCTCATTTCTTTTCAGTGTTGAAAAATGTTTTATTGTCTGGTCGTACAGTAGTTTCTTTATTCACTTACCAACTGTAGAATATATTGTTTGCTCCAAAGTTTTGGCAATTATGAAAAATCATCTATAAACACTCATGAAAGTTTTTACATGGACATAAGTTTTCAATTCATTTTCAGAAACAACAAGAAATACAATTGCTAGATCATATAGTAACAGTATGTTTGGTTTTATAAGAAACTGCCAAATTATCTTCCAAGTGGTTGTACCGTTTTGTTGCAAGCAGGAATGAATGAGAATTCTGGTTGCTTCACATCCTTGTCAGCATTTGATGTTGTCAGTATTTTGGATTCTAATAGGTTTGTAGTAGTATTTCATTATTTTTTTACTTTGCCATTCCCTATTGATATGCAATATCGAACATCTTTTCATATGTTTGTTCACCATCTGTTTATCTTCTTTAGTGAGGGGTCTATTCAGGTCTTTTGCCCATTTTAAAATTGGATTGTTCATTTTCTTATTGCTTAGTTTTAAGGCTTATTTGCACATTTGGACAATGGTCCATTATTAGACATGTTTTCCATAAACATTTTCACCCCATCTGTGGCTTGTTTTCTCATCCTCTTAACAGTTTTTTGTTTGTTTGTTTGTTTGTTTGTTTGTTTGCGGAAGTGAAGTTTTAAATTTCAAAGAAATACAACTAATTATTTCTTTCATAAATCATCCCTTTGGTGTTGTATCTAAAAAGTCACCACCATACCCAAAGTGAACTAGATTTTTTCCTGTGTTAATTTTAATGAGGTTTATAGTTGTGCATTTTACATTTAGGTTGTGATCCATTTTGAGTTAATTTTTGTCAGAGATGTAAAGTCTGGGCCTATATTTGTGTGTTGTCATGTATGTGCTAAATGGTTCCAGAACCATTTGTTAAAAAGACTATCTTTTCTCCTTTGTCTTGCTGTTGCACCTTTCTCAAAGATCAGTTGCTTATATGGATCAGTTTGTGAGCTCTCTATTCTGTTTCATTTATCTATTTGTCTATTCATTTGCCAAAACCACACCATCTTAATTATTGTATTATTGTAGTTTATAACAACTCTTGAAGTCAGGTGGTATTAATTCTTCAACTTTCTTCTTATACTTCAACATTGAGTTGGCTTTTCTGTGATTTTTCATGCACCATATAGACACTAGAAAGAATTTGATGATATCTACAAGATAACTGATTGATATTTCTATTGGGATTGTGTCAAACTTATACATCGAATTGGGAAGAATTGACACCTTTACAATATATCTTTCTATTGTATGATATAGAATATTTCTCCATCTATGAAGTTCTTAGATATTTTCCCTCAGATTTTTATAGCTATTCTGTATAGGTTTTCTTATCTATTTTTGTTAGATTTATGCCTAAGTATTTTATTTTGGGGGATGCTAATGTAAATAAGTAATAATATGTTTCTAATTTTAAATTCTACTTGTTTATTGCTGGTATAGAGGAAACAAATTGACTTTTGTATATTAACTTTGTATCCTACCACCTAACTATAATTGCTTTTTAGTGCCATGACTTTTTGTCCATTCTTTAAGATTTTCTATAAAGACAATCATGTCATCTGCAAATGATTACAGTTTTATACATTTTTCCAATATGTGTTCTTTGTGTTTCCTTTTGTTGCCTTGTGCATTTTCTAGAATTTATCGTACAATGTTAGCAATCAGGGATAAGAAGGGACATCCTTGTCTTGTTCTTGACTTAGCAGGAAAATTTAGAGTTTTTCATCAAGTATGGTATTAGCTCTAGGTCTTTAGTAGATATTCTTTGTCAATTTGAGGATATTCTTCTCTAATCCTAGTTTGAGGAGAGTTTTCATCATAAATCATTTTGAATTTTGTCAAATTCTTTTTGTATATTGATATAATCATGCGATTTTTTCTTCATTAGTCTATAGATATGATGGATTACATTAACTGATTTTCATATGTTGAATCAGTCTTGCATACCTGGAATAAATTTCACTTTGACATGGTAAATATTCATTTTATACATTTGTTGGATTCAATTAGCTACTATTTTATTGAATATTTTTACATCTATGTTTATGAGAGATATTGGTCTGTAGTTTTCTATTCTTGCAATATTTTTGTCTAGTTTTAGTATAAGGTGACGGATGATGCTTGCCTCATAGCATGAGTTAGAAAGTACGCTTTCTCCTTCTATCTTCTGGGGGAAACTGTGGAAAATTGGTAAAGTTTATTCCTTAAATGTTCAGTAGAATTCACCAGTGAATCCAGCAAGGCCCAGTGTTTTCTCTTTTGGAAGTTTACAAGTTATTAATTCAATTTCTTAATAGATACAGGCCTATTCAGATGTTTATTCCTTGTTGTGTGAGTTTTGGCAGATTGTGTCTTTTAAGGAATTGGTCCATTTCATCCAGGTTATCACGTTTATTGGCAGAGAGTTGTTCATAGTATTCCTTTATTATCCCTTTTATGTCCACGGCATCTGCAGTAATAATTTATCTTTTATTTCTGATATTAGTAATTGGCCTTCTCTAACTTTTTTTTCTTAGTCAGCCTTGGCTTATTGATTTTATTGGTCTTTTTAAAGAATGAGGTTTTGACTGTTGATTTTCTCAATTTCCTCTTTTCAATTCCACTAATCTCTGCTCTGATTTTCATTTATATCTTTTCTTCTGCTTACTTTAAATTAAATTTGCTCTTCTTTTCCAGATTTTCTAAAGCAATATCTCAGATTATTGGGTTTGGATCTTTCTTCTTTTGTAATTAATGCATTCAATGCTATAAATTTCCCATTAAGCACTGCTTTCACTACATATCACAACTTTTGATAAGTTGCATTTTCATTTTAATTTAGTTCAAAATATTTTTATATTGATCTTGAGATTTCTTATTTGTTCCATATATCATTTAAAAGTGTGCTGTGTAATCTGCAAGTATTTTGGAATCTTCAAGTGACTTTCTGTTACTGATTTCCAGTTAATTATATTTTGATCTGAGAGCAGATGGTATATAATTTATATTTTACATTTGTTGGGTGTGTTTTCTGGTCCTCAATGTGGTGTATCTTGGTGAACATTCTATGTGAACTAGGGAAGAATGTGTATTATTTTGTTTGATAATGTAGTCTATAGATATGAATGATATCCAGTTAGCTGATGGTGCTATTGAATACAGCTATGTCCCAGTTTATTTCCTTCCTACTGCATCTATTTCTGATAAGAGGTGTGCTATCATCTGTAACTATAACAGTGGATTCATATATTTCTCTTTGCAGTTCTATCCATTTTTGCTTCACATATTTTGAACCTCTATTGTTAGGTACCTGTATGTTAAGGATTGTTATGTCTTCATGAAAAATTGATCCCTTTATCATCATGTAATGCTCCTCTTTATGGCTGGTAACTTTTCTTGCTCAGAATCTGTCTGCTCTTTCTGAAATTAATATAGGCACTTCCGTTTTTATTGGTGTTGCCATGCTATATCTTTCTTTCTTCATTTACTTCTAATTTATATGTATTCTTACATAATGGAGGTTTTGTAGAAAATATGTAGTTGAGTCCTGTTTTATGATCCACTCTGACAACGTTTTTTAATCAAAGTTTAAGGTGATTATTGATGAGTTTGGATTAATGTCTACCATATTTATTATTGTTTTCTATTTGCTGATCGGCTGATCTTGTTCTTTGTTCCTGTTTATGCCTTCCACACATTTTCTGCTTTCGTGATTTTTTGTTTGTTTTGTTTTTGCTTTTGAGACGGAGTCTCGCTCTGTCGCCCAGGCTGGAGTGCGGTGGCGCGATGACCTCTGCGCACTGCAAGCTCCGCCTCCGGGTTCCCTCCATTCTCCTGCCTCAGCCTCGCGAGTAGCTGGAACTACAGGCGCAGCCACCTCGCCCGGCTAATTTTTTTTTTTTTTTTTTTTTTTTAGTAGAGACGGGGTTTCACCGTGTTAGCCAGGGTGGTTTGGATCTCCTGACCTCGTGATCCGCCCGCCTCGGCCTCCCAAAGTGCTGGGATTACAGACGTGAGCCACCGTGCCCGGCTACCTTTTTTGATTTTTTTAACTGAACATTTTATTATTCCATTTTCTCTTCTTTCCTATCATATCCAGTTTTTTAAATGTTGTATTTGTGTGTTTATTTTTCACTTTTTTAGTGCTTTCCCTAGAGCTTGGAATATACATTTACAACTAATCAGTTTCCAATAACATTATTCATCTTCCCTGGTAATACAAGTACTTCATAAGAATAAAGTATACCCAGTTCCACTCTTCTGTTCCTCCTATCATTGCTGTCAATCATTTCATTTAGACATGAGCAACTACCAATGTCAGGTGATATGCCCATGTCTTTAAAGTTTGTTTCTGCCTTTTAATAGTTTTTTGTTGAAAGTCAGGCATAATGTCCGAGGTAAAAGAAACTACTAGAGTTGGATATTTCCTTCTACCTAGATGCACTGGGCTCTAACATAATCGCAGCAAGTTAAGCTCTAGTGAAATATTTTTTCCTGAGAGCAGGCTTTGCTCAAAAGAAGAGAATACTCTGTTGAATTTTAAAACGGTTACCTTTCCCCTTCCCCAGAAACTTAAGGGGTGACTGTGATACCTGGTAGAGTTCCTGAAGGTAAAATTCACAAAAGTAGGAGAACCTCCCTATGACTAAGTTTCCCTGAAGTTTTTGAATCTCTGACTTGTTCACACTTGCCTCGAGCAATTCATCGATTACTTTCAGATTTTCCAACCTGACACTGGTTCCCAAGAGATTTCCATTCCTGGGTTTCTACTACAGTACATTGTGAGTCCCTATATCCACTTATCTGTCTTCTTAGTTGTGAGCTCACTTCTACGATGCATCTTAGAAGAGTTGTCGACTTTTTTTAGTTTGTGTGTTTTTACTTGTCACAAAAGAGTGACGGCTTCTAAACTCCTTACATGCTAGACTAGGACCTGGAGGTTATTCAAGTTTCTAGAAATTTGTTTTGAAAGGGGCTGCATTTTTATTTAGTAGTGGGCTCTGCAAATTATATATGCTGGGCTGTTAGTGTTTCCAGGGACTTGATGTTCTCTTTCTCTCTCTGTCTCAGTCTCACTCTCTCACATCTCACTAGGTAATCTCATACACGCCTGCAGTTTAAACACCGGTCCTCTGACAACTCCCAGATACTGCCTATTTTATATCTATAGTTTAATATTTAATAAAAGTCTGAAATACTATATGCCAAAACAAATGCATATTTTCTCCTTGAAGATTTTTTTGTCATCATGATGTGATCACCACCTTCCTAATCACACATATCATTGTTTTTAAATCTGAGAATTATTTATTTGTCCTTGTAGTTTCCTCAAACTCCCCAATGAATTCAACAGAAGAACCGGTCAGCTCTACCACCAAAACAAATCTCAAACCAGAACACCTCTCACTATCTCTCCTACCATTTTCCTGGTATAAGCTGCCTCCAGCTCTTTGACCAATATAATATGAATCCCCGTATATGAAACTCCTTTCATAAAAAGCAAATTTACAGAAACAGGAAGCAGATTAATGGTTGTCTGAGCTGATGGTGGTAGGATTCGTTGTAAATAAGTGTGAAGCATCATAGAGGAGTGAGGGAGTATGTTTGAAAACAGATGCATAATGATAGTTAAGCTGCTTGTTAAAGTTGCTAAATATTATTGAAGTACATGCTTGCGATGGGTGAATTTTATTTAGCACCCACAGTAAAAATCAGATCAGTCGCTCTCCTGAGTCTTCCAGTAACTTCTCACCCCAACTAGAATGCATTCCCGATGCCTTTGCTGATGTCTTTGATTTCATATTCTACTATGTCCTCAGCACACTCTACATGTATTTGATTTGTTTCTGTGTCTTGAACTTGACAAGTTTGTTCCTGACTTGGGCTCTCATATTTGTTACTTTCTTTGCTCTTTAGTAAGCTGTTTCTTTATTGTTCAGGCCTACTGTCAGAGCTCAGAGGAGCTTCCCAGATTACCCAGCCAATATAGAGCCCTATTACACACCATACACCCTCCATCATTTTATTCTTGAATATAGAGCCCTGCCTACATACCAAACACCCTCCATTATTATTATCCTAGCCCTTAGAGAGACTACCTACACACCAAACACGCTCATTTTACCCTTGAATATACAGCCCTACTACACACCAAACACCGTCCATCATTTTATCTTAGCCAATATAGAGCCCTACTATATACCAAACAGCCTCCATCATTTTATCCTAGCCAATATAGAACCATACCTACACACAGAATAGCCCCAATCATTTTATCCTTGAATATAGAGCCCTACCTACACACCAAACACCCTCCATCAATTTATCCTAGCCAATAGTACACACCAAACACCCTCCATCAATTCGTCTTAGCGCATTTTATCCAAATGGTCTCTGAAATTCTTATTTCTGTGCTTACTTCTTTAGTTTTGCTTCTTTCAGCAGAATGACATTCCTTAAAAGCAGGAGTTTGGCTTATTTTGCTCACTACCAAATTCTTAATGTCAGAATAATATCTGGTATATAATAGGGGCCCTGTATATACTTTTTACTTACCTATTGACATTAGAAATAAACCCAAGAGAGGGAATTGAAAATACACCTTTATTGTATAAGCAAAAGAAAAGACACCTAAGAAACAAGAGCACATCTCTTCCTAAACACTATGCCATATTTTATAACGTCCATAATACAAATGGCCCCATGTCAGATTTTTTATTCACATTCTTCATCATTACAATCTTAATAATAATACTTAACACTCTTAGCATGTTCCATCTTCAAACTGCTTTATAAATGATAACTGACATCAATTAATTAGTCATTATCAATTGATTTGTTGAATTAATCTCATTTCTAAAATTTCATTTTTATTGAAGATAATTAAGAAGGTGTCCAAACAGGATCTCAGACCATATCTAATCATATCTCCTGTGCATATATTGTGTCTCATTAAGAAATGGAAAATTCTTTTTTTCTAGTATATTTCTAAATTAGCACAGTTAAAATGACCTTCAGCTAACACCTCATTTATTCATAGTCTCTCACTTTTCTTTCTAGATCTAAAAAATCTTTAAAATGTTCTATGATAATGCATTTTTCTGTCATAACCCGAAAGGTTCATAGGTGAGCAGAATTAACTCGCTTTCTCTTCCTTTTTGTCTTCAATACACCTTTAATTTTCTATTTCAATAATAATGTGTGAGTAGCATCATTGTGTTTTATTACACTTTAATTGTCTCAAATTTGTAATATTTATAACTAACTCAAAAATTTGTACCAACTCTAAATTTTATAGACTATGATGCTTAAATAATTTCTAAGATGTAAAGTTTGCTCTCTAGGTGTTTCCATTATTCAAAACTAGGTTAAATTCACTTCCTCCTCCTTCTGTGATCCCTCAGAAACAAAATATTAACGAAGTAAAGTTATGAAAGCATAGAAAGCATTTTTACTAATATTTATAGAGAATTTAATGTTTTCACATTCTTCATTAAGAGAGATAAGAGAAGATATTTTAAACACTTTAAAACCCTGTTTAAATGTCTGTTTTGTATTATTTAAGTGTGAATTGTAGAAAAATAATGACACTCATTGAACAGCACTTTAAAAAATTCTCAGTATTTGTGTTCGTTATCTTATCTCTAACTGTTCATAACAGCAAAATGAATCTTATTTGAACTATTCTATGGGGTTTGCTAGTTAATATAACAAAAATAACAAAATGTCAAAATGACTGGGTTAATCTCACTAAAAAAGCATAAAATAATATTGTCTTAGTTTTGTGTTTTTTAAAAAAGAACACTGGATTTAAATTTGGAGTCTTATCATTTCCATATTTAGGTAACTATATTCACAGTACAACCTTAAATCTAATTTAAAAAAAATTTCTCCCGAATCTGCTTCTGTAATCTAATTCACTCAAATTCTAGCAAAACAAAAACAATTAGAAACTCTAAAAAGTTAACAATGTTTTATGTAAGCCTATTAAACATTATTTCTTATTGAATATGAGTTCATTAAATGTGATTGTGTAATACCTGTCAAAAAAAATTAAAACCAACTAATATGAACGATTTGCTATACCATTGTCTTTATTTTGCTGTTATGGGAAAAATATTCTCATAATAAAATATAAAAATACAAATTTGATTTTTCTCTAAATAGGGCACATAATGTATATGAATAAAATTACAATAAAATATGAATACAATTTATAAAAATATTTATGATTATTCTTTTCCTAGATGATCTCCATTCAAATCAGGTATGTTAAGTTTACATGGTTAATCTCAAATTATAGTTTTGAACAAATGATAGTCATTTTAATTTGAATGTAAATTTATACATTAAGAGAGTAACTGGGGTGGAAACTCTTATCTTCGATTTTCTTATAATAGAAACAGTATGCGTGTGCATGTTTTTATAAGCATATAATGTTTCACCATATAACAATGTTTTAGTCAATGATGGACCACATACACTATGGTGGTCCCATAAGAGTATAAGGGAGCATACATGCAACCTGATATATGGCACTTGATATTGGCACTGCAGATCAAGTAGAAGAAATGATTGATATTCAGCAATGATGTTGAGACGTTTGGTTTTTCATATTTTAAAAATCTATATAAATAAAAATACACATATTATCTGGGAATGTGTGAGTACACTCTATGATGTTTGCACAATGACATAATTGTCTAAGAATGCATTTCTTAGAACGTTTCACCATCATTAAGGGGGACACATATTTTAGAATATATCCTGATTATAGTGCATGGCTGTGTGTGTGTGTGTGTGTGTGTGTGTGTGTGTGTGTGTGTATGATATGGTTTGGCTGTGTTTCCCAGAGATCTAGGAGCAAAAAGTGGTTTTGTGGGCTGGGCCCAGGGTCCCTGTGCTGTGTGCAGCCTAGGGACTTGGTGCCTTGCATCCCTGCTGCTCCACCTGTGGCTGTAAGGGGTCAACAAAGAGCTCGAGCCATGAGGCAAGCTCAGAGGGTGCAAGCCCCAAGCCTTGGCAACTTTCACATGGTGTCAAACCTGCAAGTGCACAGAAGTCAACAATTGGGGTTTGACAACCTCTGCCTAGATTTCAGAGGATGTATGCAAATGCCTGGATGACCAGGCAGAAGTTTGTCACAGGGGTGGGGCTCTCCTGGAAAACCTCAGCTAGGGCAGTGTAAAAGGGAAATGTAGGGTAAGAACCCCCTCCACAGAGTCCCTACTGCCTAGTGGAGCTGTGAGAAGAGGGCCACTGTCCTCCAGCCCCCAGAATGATAGATCCACTAACAGCTTACATTGTGTACCTGGAAAAGCCACAGACACTCAAGGGAAGCCTATGAAAGCAGCCAGGAGGTAGGCTCCACCCTGCAAAACCATAGGGGAGGAGCTGTACAAGACCATGGGAGCCCACCTCTTGGATCAGTGTGACCTGGATGTGAGACATGGAGTTAAAGGACATCATTCTGGAGGTTTAAGATTTGACTGCCCACCAGATTTCAGACTTGTATGGGGTCATTAGCCCCTTTGTTTTGGCCAAATTCTCCCATTTGGAATGGCTGTGTTTACCTATGCCTGTACTCCCATTGTATCTAGGAAGTATAACTAACTTGCTTTTGATATTACAGGCTCATAGGCAGAAGGGACTTGCCTTGTCTCAAATGAAACTTTGGACTGTGGACATTTGAGTTAAGGTTGGAATGAGTTGAGACTTTGGGGTACTGTTGGAAAGGCATGATTGGTTTTGAAATGTGAGGACATGAGATTTGGGAGGTGCCAGAGGTGGAATGATATAGTTTGACTGTGTCCCCACCCAAATGTCATCTTGAATTCCCATCTGTATTGGGAGGAACCCAGCGGGAGGCAACAAAATCATGGGGGCAGGTCTCTCCTGTGCTGTTCTGATGATAGTGAGTAAGTCTCATGAGATCTAATGGTTTTAAAAAGGGGAGTTTTTTTCTGTTCAAGCTGTCTTCTCTCGTCTGCCAGGATGTGAGATATGCCTTTCACCTTCCACCATGATTGTGAAGCCTCCCCAGCCATGTGAAAGTGTACGTCCAATAAACCTCTTTCTTTCATAAGTTTCCCAGTCCTAGGTATGCCTTTATCAGCACCTGATAAAGTTTCCTATTGTTTCCTTAACAATGGACCATGGTCTAGTGTGCTTAAAACAACAGAAATTTACTTTCTCAGTTCGAAAATCAAGGAAGTGGCAGAGTTGATGCAACTGGAGACTCTGAAGGAGAATGTGTTTCCTGACTCTCTCCTAGGTTCTGATAGTTGCCAGCACGTCGTGGTGTTCCTTGGCCTGTAGGCACATAAACCCAATCTCTGCGTCCATCATCATATCTCATTCTCCCTGTGTATCTCCACATCCAAATCTTCCTCTGCTTATAAGAGAAGACACGTCTCATAATTTGGGCAGCACTATTCAAGTATACTATATTTTAGGAAAACTGGGAAACTCAATAATGTGAGATATTAACAAAATAACTTGGAGTTTAATTATTAATATTTCAACCTAATATTTGGAACTTCTTAGATGTAACTTCTTGAGTTTGAGAAATAACTGGGAAAAAGTGGCATAAAATATTTTGGCATCTTCACTTATAACAATATGAAAAACTATCATGCTAACTATAAATATTAGACTATTTTACTAACAGAATTTACTACTGATGTGTAGTGATCAAATAGCAAAGGTGAATTAAGCTTCAAATTTTAACTGAAGGAATTGAATTGAACAATAACTTACATTTGGATATCACAAGTGTTATTCTACTTACTTCCCACTCCCCCTCTCTAACCCACATATGTTTCTATTTAGTCCATTTTAGCACCTAAGGAAATTGCAGCTAAGATACATTCAGTTACTTACTTGATTCACACAGAAACTAGGAGACAGAGATAAGGCTTAAAGGCATATTTTAGCATGAGTTTTGTTTTACTGCATTCTTCTTCAATAACTTTTGGCTCTTTGCTATTTATTTTAGTTATTGCATCTTTCTTCTTTTCCTGGAATATAAAGGTTATTTATTATTGAACATTTCTATATTCCTTTCTATCTTGAAAGTGGTCTAGCATAAAGTCTACTAGAGAAAGACAACAAAATAGCATCAAGAGCATTAAAGTGTAATTGACAAAACAGAAATGGAAATCATATAATATCTATATGCTGTCATAAACATGTAGATCTCTGGAGGCTTACAACTATAAATTTTATTTTTAAATACATTATTTTAAACAGTTGGTTGGTCATATAATCATTGAGTATTAAAAAAGAACCAGGCTTAGAGCAAAGAAGAATGTTCATCAAAATCAAAAGTGAGATTTATGTCATTACTGCTGTCACCCTTGGGGCCATGATACTACTTACTGCAGCGTCTTCTGTCAGTTCTTCACGTGTTCTTGCCAAGTGGGAGTGAGCAGGGGAATGGGCCTAGGGTGGGGGCTCTGTAGGAGGATAAAAATAGAATTGCTGAATCCATCTACCAGTCAGAAAATTTCTGGAGCAGTTTAAAATGACTTATGGCAATAATTATTACATTAATATTTATAATATCTGTGGGCAATAGCTTGAAATATCCTTGGTATTTTTAGATTGAGGAACCTAAGATTAACAGATTAAATAACATGTGCACATGGCAAACATGTCCAGAACTGGGAGCAATGTTCCCAGAACAAGATTTAGTACTTCTACTTTCTCGAAGTATAGGAAATCTTTCACCAAAGTCAGAATTCTAGCCCCATATAGGCCTCTTAAAGTCTCAGAGGCTCCCATCACAATGCAGTCAAGTGTTAAGCATGCTAGACTTGGCCTGACCATCTGGATTAAAATCCAGCCTCTAGCTAGGCTACCTCTTCACTCTTCCCCAGTGCATGAGTTTCTGCAAGTTGCTTACCTTCTCTAAGCCTCATAGCTGCCTAACACTTCTGCTTCGCTGTGTTGTTCTGACAATCGAATGAGAATGTACGTACATGAAAATGCTAAGCCTAACAGTTTGGCACGTAACAGGCACTCCTGGAAACATTCAAGTCAGTTCATTACATCCACACATGCCTCTGGGAAACAAGATTGCAAGCCACAGTTAGAAGTCTATTCCTACCCTTAATGACGCTCAGATTAAGTCCCCGAAAACCATTCATTTAACAAGCCTGTTGTTCTCAACCTGGTGTGCTTGAAGTACATTAAAAAGCACCTGTTTGCCTCCTGCTGAAAGTCAGGAATAAAACATGACTAACCCAGTAAGTCAGCCAGTTAGAATATGCCAGTAGTGTCTTCCTCAGAGTGGGCTTTGCCGTCACTCCCACAAAGTGGACAGGTCACACTTGTAAGTCTCAAATGGCGCTACAGTCGACAGTGATGTTAAGCAGAAAGGAAGGTGTGAAATAAATATCAAAGAGTTTCTGTAAGAGGAGTAACAACCAACCCGAAATTATAGCTTGAGAAGTTTTATTCACTTGATTCAACTACAAATTAAAAGTACAACTATTAACCATTTGTGAAATTTCTTCATATAAGATTGTCATAATTTATATACTTAGGCATTTTGTTGTAGAAATCTAGGTTTCATTCCAGTAATCCTAAGACTAAAATGTAGTTTTAAGGTCATAAATATTTCAAAGAATGCATTATATTTTATCTATTACATGTATTTTATCTATTCATCATATAAACTATGATCTTGATTCAAAATTACAGTAAACTTGAAAGCATCAAACCCTCTCCCACAAATATCATAGATGATTTTATATAATTGATTTCATAAAAGGAGAGACATGCTTTTTGCATTTTGGAAGATTTAAATGTATTTTTTAAGATGTTTTCCTACTTATAATATCTGCAAATCTTTCATATGATGTTTCCTTCTTTTTTGTAATGAAAAAAGGTCTGTGAAATATAACTACTAAGAATCTGACTATTCTGTGATGTTGTTTTAAACAACAAAATAACCAAAAAAGGAAAAGAAAGAAAGAAAGAAAGAAAGAAAGAAAGAAAGAAAGAAAGTAAGAAAGAAAGAAAGAAAGAAAGAAAGAAAGAAAGAAAGAAAGAAAGAAAGAAAGAAAGAAAGAAAGAAAGAAAGAAAGAAGGAAAGAAAGAAAGACCTTTCTAGTCAACTCCAAAGGGAAACATTTTCAGACAGGGTGGATGGGGAGTATACTATGTAAATCACAGGGAATTAAAATGCTTCTGTTGAGACTAGAGATGCGTTTATTCACAGAGGCCTCACCAAGAGCCGCCTCTTGACTTCCTGTTAAGCTTCACCTGACCATCTAGGAAAGTACACCGCCTCAGAGTTTATTTGTAATCGAAGTGCTAGATATATCAAATCAAAAACAATTTCAAAACTGTGATTTGTTGTCCCAGGGAAGTATAGTTTGCAATTAAACCCATTGTTTCTGTGAATCCGAGTTTGCACATTAAAAGAATCTTATATATATATATATATATATATATATATATATATATATATATAAGCACTAACAATGAAAACTGCTGTAACTGAAGGTTCTGGTGATCTATTGCACAGCATGGTAACTATAGTTAATTATACTGTATTGTGTATCTTAACATGTTTCTATTATTATTAAAATTGAATTAATTTAATTAATATTAGCTATTTTTAAATAACATATTAATTTTAAATATTCTCAGCACAAAGAAATGATAAGTATTTGAGGTGGTAGATACACTAATAAGCGTGATTTGATCATTCCGATATGCATACATGTATCTAAACATCACATTATACTCCATAAATAGGTACAATTATTATTTGTCAATTTAAAAAAACACAAAATTTCAACAAAAAGGCTCAAGCTATTTCCAACACATTTATATATCAAATAGTTTAAATTTATCCTAAAATAAGTTTCTTGTCCATCATATTAAATGCAAAAGAAATTAAATGGAAATGTTCAATTGCTTTCACAGACAAAGAATCGATAATTACTACTCGGTGTTTTGTTAAGTAGGACTTTTGTAAATCACAAATTTTCTATTATCGTTCTTGAATTATTTACATGAGTGCTGATGACTTAAAATTTCTTAAGGACTTATTCAGTGTAGACGTGAACAATATATGACTAAATCCTATGTCACATCTCTTAACCACCTATATTATTATTATTATAAAGATGTAATTTTTATTATTATTCTATGAAGAAATTGAATGTTAATGTGAAAACAAATAGTTGTTAATAGATGGTGACAATATAATAAATTATTTATATGTAAATTTATCTAAACCCTTCTAAATCAGTTTATGTTTTCACATTTTACCATGTTTCAGAATAAATAGGCACCACAGATTTACTAGTTATGTAAATACAGTAAAACCTTGTCTTACAGAAATCAGCTTTCTAGAATGTCTCAAAAACCATGATAAGGCTGGATGAGGTGGCTCGTGCCTGTAATCCCAGCACTTTGGGAGGCTGAGGCGGACGAATCATTTGAGGTCAGGAGTTTGAGACCAGCCTGACCAACATAGTGAAACCCTGTCTCTACTAAAAATGCAAAAAGAAAAAAATTACCTGGGTATGGTGCTGCACCCCTGTAGTCTCAGCTACTTGGTGGGCTGAGGCAGCAGAATCACTTGAACCCAGAGGCGGAGGTTGCAGTGAACTGAGATTGTGCCACTTCACTCCGGGCTAGGCAATAGAGCGAGACTCCAGCTCAAAAAACAAAAACAAAAACCATGATAAAAACTGCAACTAATACACCCACACCCCAAAGAGCTTCACAGTGGCTTTGATGTAATTAGAACAGCCTCAGATACACAATATAAACCAGAAGGGAGAGAGAATGAGAGAGAGAGAAGGAAGAGGAAAACGAAAAGGAGGAGAAAAAGAGGAAAGAAGGAAATGAAAAGAAAAGCAGGATAGGAAGGAAGGAGGTAGACAGTGAGGGAGGGAGGGAAGGGGAGGGAGGAAGGAAGTCTAATCCAAATTTTAAAGCGTATACCTCATGTATTGTGCTTTGCTATCACGTAAGAGAGGGAAAGTAAGTTTTTATATATTTGAAGTCAATTTCTTAACAAGTAGACTTCTTACACAAAAGCTTATAAACCACAGCAGAAAACACAGACAAAAAAAAAAAAGTCAAAAAGTAGAATGAAGATATTGCTAGTAGTTTGAACACAATTAAAAGTTGCAACAACTCTAGTAACCGTAGACATTGATGGCAGAAATCTTCCAATGAACAAATGACACAGAAAGTGAAGCAAAGTTTTCTTGGGGGTTCTACTGCTCTGGGAGCTTAAGGTGATTCCTGTCTATGGGTATGCACTGGGGGTATGTCCACTGGGGGTAAAGAGAACAGACATCTGCACTTCAGGGACCACCAAACTGAGTCTCTTTATAACATGGCAGAAAAAGACTAGGTTGGCTGTGTTTGAATGTGCTGGTTCTACAGGAAACCAAAAAACAAAGCATCTGATAAACGGGAATTTCGTCATCCTAGAACATTGATTTTTACTCTTTACTTCAAGGGTTGAATGTGCTGGTTCTACAGGAAACCAGAAAACATAGCATCTGATAAATGGGCATTTCATCATCCTAGACCATCAATTTTTACTCTACTGCAAGGGTTAAGCCAACACAGGGATAGACAAAGTAGGTTTTGTTTGACCAACTGGCTTATCCTTACTGAAAGATCATTTCAGAACCCTAGGCATGCATCAGGATGGAAAATTGTCCTTTGCTGGACAGCTATGGAATTCACCCTAAAGAAACAGGGTAATTGTTAGGGAACGTACTTGTTGTGCTCTTGCTCTCTGGTTACTCCAGACACTTTGTTGATACACTTTGTGAATTAGGTTTTAATTTGGAAATTTAAATACTACTTCATGAGATGGTTTTGGGAAAAAATAGTCCATTGTCTATGACTTTCAATAAATAATTTGTCTTAAAGTAATGTTTGGAATATAGCTTATGATGGCATTCTGTTCACAGAATAATGTTAATGTCAATTTGGATGTGTATTCTGAATTGTCTTCCATTGGAGCCCTTATTCTCGCCTGCTGTCACTGCCACACTCTGAGACCAGCATGCAAGTGATTAACTAAGACTTCTGACTCCTCCCTCCCTGAGATATCTAGAAATTCCTCTTCCTCTTCTGCCTTCAGCGACACATTTAACTAGTCTGTGAAGAGGTACACACTTCTCATGGTCTTCACAACGACAATTTGCTTCTCAGGCAAACTCACTAAACGGTGAACTCCTTTAAGCAAACTGCTTTATTCATCTTTAATTCCCTTGGTGTAGCTTTATATATTTTAGTGTTTTTGTTTTTCTTTCAAATGGGTTCATGTAGTATCACCATGCTTTAATTCATTTTATTCCATATTAAATATGAAGATGGATCAGTTTTTAGAATATAAAAAGTGAATTTATTAAACATGTTGAGACATAAAATCTGTTTAAATTTTAAAAGAGAAATTTATATTTTGTATTTTTCTAAATATTAATGAGTTTTCTAAACTTTTTACAAGTTTATTTGGCATCTTAAATTTTGAAATTTGAAAAATTCCTTGTTAAGTACAAAGCGTTTAAAGATATTGAAAAAATATTACTTTTTTTTTTGAACTATTTGGTCTTTGAAATTTCCTTTCCATTACCCCTTTTGTTAGACATTAATGCAGAAAAAAAATTGTTTCCTTAACATAATATTTCCCACATTAATGTCAAACTGATCAGCTAGAGGCAAGCAAGTGATTTTTTTTTTTCTAAATAGAGTCTTTGCTTCAAGAATCTTGTAAATTGCTAGCTTAAACTGAAACAATTATTATTAAAATAAGATACAAATCTCAGAAAGTCTAATAAGGTAAATTCAATCTGTACATTCTACAATTTCAAGGAGAGATGCTATAGTCTATCAAATAGCTCTAACATTCCCTAAAACATTGATCTCTATACATTGATACTGCCCTCCTCTTCCACTAGAATTTAACACAGAACCTCTTAAATTTGTAAAAAACAGCTGCTTACAGGGGCTTATTTTATTTAACATTACATCTGTAATCCCAGCACTTTGGGGGACTGAGGTGGGCGGATCACTTGAGGTCAGGAGTTCGAGACCAGACTAGCCAACATGCTGAAACTCCCTGTCTACTAAAAATACACAACTTAGCCAGGGGTGATGGTGTGCACCTGTAATCCCAGCTACTCGCAAGGTTGAGGCAGGAGAATCGCTTGAACCTGGGAGGCAGCGATTGGAGTGAGCCACGTTGCACCACTGCACTCCAGCCTGGGTGACAGAGTGAGACTCCATCTTAAAAAAAAAAAAAAAAAAAAAAAATGTTGGAAAGGGCAATGAAATCCAGGCACAGATGAAGAGCTACTGTGGACAATGCCACTGATGAAGCATTTGAAATGTACCTGGCATTCATTTTTTTTGTACAAACTTTATATGTAGCAAGTATAAGGCCATTTCGTACTATCATAACATCTCTGCTTATCCAGATGTCCCAAAAATTCAATTGATTTCAGTAGTATCTAGGTCTTCAAAGACCATATACTATCTCTAGGCAATATTTTTGCAATGTACTTGCCAGATGTGAAACCTGAGCTATGAACCAGTAATTTTCTGACTCAATATTACATTATATATGGTCTGATATCTCCATCCACATGGAGGAAAATGAATGCAGACTTCCCTCAATCAATATATGATGTAAAGATGCAGTAATTTGGATCATCTTACGTTAGGTTTGTTTAATTCTGCCCTGCCATCCTTTATGTGTTTTGCCCCAAGGTGTTTTTTTTTTTTTTTTCTGAGAAATTAGAAATATATATTGCAAAGTAAGCACATTTCTTCCTTAAAATGATTAATTGCATTTCCTTATCTGTTAATAACCTCTCCCTAAAATGCATGTCTTTTATTAAGAAATCCAACTGTCTTGCTTATTACAAAACTCAATTTGTATCTAAGCAGAGTTAAAGATGTCATAGAGCATTCATAGTGGATGTATTCATTAGAAAAGAGAAAGTAGGCTGTGCACAGTGGCTCGTGTCTAAATCCCAGCACTTTGGGAGGCCAAGGCAGGTGATCATGAGGTCAGGAGTTCAAGACCAGCCTGACCAAAATGGTGAAACCCTGTCTCTACTAAAAATACAAAACTTAGCCAGGGGTGGCTGTAATCCCAGGAGGCTGCCACCTGATGCTGAGGCAGGAGAATCTTTTGAACCCAGGAGGTGGAGGTTGCAGTGAGCCGAGATAGCACCACTGCACTCCAGCCTGGGTGACAGAGCGAGACTTCATCAAAAAAAAAAAAGAGAAAGTAGCTAGAGAAGGGTGTGTGTCTGTGTGTGTGTGCACGCATGTGTGTGTGTATTTTAAAGCAGGTGGCATGTGTGTTCAGGTTATATGATGAATGTAATGTAAGAAGGAAGACAGGTAAATTATTCTTACCCAGGCATCATCCAGTATATCCTTCTTAGCACCTCCGTTTTCTTATGCATATTGATTCTTTCTGTCTTTTTCCTACTGATTTGGTCATATCCGCAAGTTTAAAAGATGAAATTTTTGTCCTCCATCATTTTAGACACTACAATCAATTCACTTTACTCCAGTCTTGGATTAAATGTTTAAATTCAAATTTAAAAATAAACTCCCAAATCTAAATCTGGCGATGGTTAAAGATACACTAAATTATCACATATATTTCATAAAGATTTTTAAGCAAAAGGAATTTTGAAATTTAAAATAAAGTTAGCATCCACCTGATTTACCCAGAGATGGTGGTGATTTTCATTCTATTTAGTGGTTTAATGGTATTAGGGTCTAACGTAAGTTGTTTTTGTTGCCAGTGGTCATTAAATGTTTTTTGTTTATATATTTTTTACTTCTAAAAAACGTCAGTTAGATTAAGAATGCTATCTTTCTCTTTTGTCTCAGGTTTCTGTTTTTTAAAAAATAATTCAATAGGAAGAAAATTTCATGTAATGCAAATTCTTCATGAACAGTAAAGATTTTGAATGCAGGACAGCGTAGTGAGTATGGTAAGACCCTGACAAGGAATATATGATTTCTATTTAGCTCTTCCTAAAGATAAAATGAGCAAAGAAATCCTTCAGTGAACACGATGTTATTCTGGAGGAAGCAGGAATGACGGAAAGGAAATCTGTGAAGGGCGACTTGAAAAAGTGAACCGAAACTAGAACTTTCTAAATTAACTGCACCTTCAAACCTTTGCACATTACAAGATGCTTCTTCTCAAACTAATATTCTACTTTATATTCAAATTAAATCTAAAGTGATTAGCAGCACTTACATTAGAGCCTCTTCCTGTGATGACACTGTTCGCTTGAGAGAAAATTGAGTTAGGAAAAAGAAGTTTGGCTTGATGAAGTACAGTTGCAAAATTTCGTCAGTGTCTGTGCCAGTTTGTGAGCTGGAAAATAACTGGAAAGAAGCAGTTTCATTACCGTATTTCCATTCAAGATTTTTATATTGGAAATGATCATTTATAAAAACTAGAGCCAAAAAATTATTACAAATCTTGATTTCAGTTCATGTTCCCTTAAAATGGAAGAGTCTTCCAGTGTGCCTATTTCTGACTCAAAATGCGGAAAACCACAGTGTCGTTTCTCAAAGGTAACAACCCCACCACGGCTCTGCCTGAGGACTTTATTAGATTTAATGCTGAGAGCTCACAGTCAGCTACCGCCAGGAATCCCTTGAAAGCTGGAAACTTGGATTATCTTTTGTCTACATTTCTATTACAGAGACTGTTGTTAACCTTCCATTCCCAACCTGAACCTACTTAATGGCATTACCAACCAGCAGCGGCACCTCTGAGAGCCTCCAGCAAAATAAAAGCTCACCTAAGTAACACCTTAGGTGTTAATGTAGGTTTCCAAGAAGAAAAGTAATCAGATCTTTTAACATTCTGTTTGTACTTGCAAAGTGTAGCACATCTGTGTTATGATATAGCTTCTGGGAGATCAGCATGTGGATCATTTTGCAGCTTTCAGAGGTGACTGAAATGTTTCAAATTAGAGTTCTGAAATAAAAGAGCTCATGGCCAGGGGGATTATCACTTCACAGGGTGAAAGATGAGGTTTACCAGTTACTAAATCAATAGAAATAATAGAAGTGGTAGGAGTAACTTAGCTATGGGTTATTGGATCTTTTTTTTTCTTCTTTTATTTACTTGGAGATAATTTAAAAGATGACAAGTATGGTGAAAGTTTAACTCTTCATTACATAACCTCAGTTTTTCTGGATATCTATATACTGCGAACAGGAATACACATCAGAATGCTTCAAGTTAATGTAAGCATGGTTATAATTACTCACTCATCCTCACATATTTAAACTAGAAGATACACATTCATAAATTTTTCCTTTTAGACATGTGTAAATTATGGAAAGAGTAATTTTTCTCAATATAACAGAAAATGGGAATTTTATCTATGGATAAAAGTGACACAAGTCATTTGACAGAATAGTTCTTTATTGTGTATCTCCAGGGCAGCATGCTTTTATTAAATATATAAATCATTACTTTATTATTGATAAAACTGATTAGTCATCAGAAAATATTCATGTATTTAAGTGAGAATTTTGTTGCATATAATTCAATATTCTTATTCTACATTTAGAAATAATACTTGAGGAAGTATTCTACTGAAGATATATATTTAATTTGAAGGAAAAATTATACAGATAGGCAAAATTAAAAATATTACATTTACTCTTTATTTCTGATCTATTTTACAATGACATCCCATGTTACAACTAACTTTCTGATAAATAAGATAACTCTTTTCTTTCATGTTAGATTATCACAAACTAAAATGCAGGAAAGATTGCACACCACTCTCAATGAAACTGACCTGTCATTCGTGGTCTTGAAGAAAGATGCAGAAGAAAACTCAGTGTGAACTTCCAGACTTAGCAATCAAAAGACAAAATTCATAGTATGATGATGATGATGACTAATGCTTTACAAAATATAGAAATGCTAACCCTTCTTCATAATCATGCTCATACCATAAATGACTGAAGTAAGCATTCTATCCTAAGAGGAAAATATGATTTTTATAGGAAGTGAATATTATGCATAGACATATTCCTGTGGCTATATGATGACTGAAAAAATGATTTCTCTCACTATGGCATACATAATAAATCTTAAAACCATGGAGAGAAAAAAATATCGAAGTTTAAAACTATAAGGAACCAAAATCAGTTAGTCAGACTTTTATACTTTATGCATAAAGAGACTAATGATGTGGGAGGTCAAGTGACTTGCAAAGGTAATAAAAAGCCATAGCTAACTGTCAGTCTTCTAATTCACATTCTCATTTTGTTCTGCTTTGTGATTTTAAATATAAATTTACTATATTGGATATTACCTTAAGATATCTAAAACTTACTAGAAGTAGTGAGTTTTGCCATTACACAACCAATACCATATTAGAAGCGCTTATTCCATCATATATCTGCTCTGTGGGGTCACTGCCAAAGAGAGGGGGCAGAGTTGTCTTACAATATCCAGTCAGCTTGTTATCTTTTTATTGTTCTTAACAAACCTTAATTATTACTGTAACTGGTTAGCCATGTGAATCTTCTAGCATAAGTAATTGGCTTGAAGCCTTTAATATTAGCCAATAGAAATTGCCTACAAAATTTTTCTGTTGTTTAATTGTTTTCTGATAAGTCGTAAAGCGGTGTGTGGGGTTATGACTAAGTGACTGTGTCAATAAACTTTCCAAATGACTCATCAAATATTTATTGAGTAGTAATTATGTTTGAGAAATTCTATAATTTGTTATTCAAGGTTGAGAAAGTACAACTTTTTTTCCACAATAAAATGATGAATTCTGTAAATATATAGAGTGTGCATTATGGCAGAACATTTGATTTGTCATAAGAAAGTAAAATACAGTACTACATGGTTTCAAATTTTGAGTCAATTACATTTGTTTGAAAAACATAAGGAAAGCCTTAAGAGATGAAATGATAATTGTCTATGTTCCTAAGTAAATTTTTTAATTGTAAAAATGATTTTAAAAATTATTCAATAAAAGAATACATGTTCATTATATGAGAAACAATAACCAAAAACCAGAAAATTAAAACATATAAAATTCCATCCTTCATAGAAATGGATACCAAAGACACTTAGTGCATATTATTCAATGTATGTACATGCATAGTATATATTTTTATGTTTAAGATGAGATACCCCTAGGTATATCAGTTTTCATTCATGCTAATCATGGTGATACATACTTTACTTAAGTTAAGAGAATATGTTTCTTTTGACACAGTTCCATTTCCAGGAATGAGAAATAGAGAGAGAAGATTCTCCACAGAGAGGGGAGCAAGGCATTTTGCATCTGCCACAGTCTCCCCCACCAAGGTCAGTGCAGAGTCAGGAGGACTTCTTATAGGGAACAGCTAAGCTGGAAGTCACTTGCCCAGCAGTCCCCACTCCTGCCAAAAATGTCAGTAATCCGTCTCTACTAAAAATCCAAAAAAAATTAGCCGGGCGAGATGGCGGGCGCCTATAGTTGCAGCTACTCCGGAGGCTGAGGCAGGAGAATGGAGGGAACCCGGGAGGCGGAGTTTGCAGTGAGCTGAGATCGCGCCACCGCACTCCAGCCTGGGCGACAGACCGAGACTCCGTCTTAAGTAAATAAATAAATAAACAAATAAATAAATAAGAAAAACTCCAGAAACTTAAAAAATACATATATATTAAATAATATGCTCCTGAAAAACCAACAGGTCAATGAAGGAATTAGAAAGAAAATGAAGAATTTTCTTGAGACAAATGAAAATGAAAACACATCCTACCCAAATCTGTGGGAAACAGTATAAGCAGATCTAAGAAGGAATTTTATAGTAATAAACATGTACATCAAAAAAGAAGAAAGATTTATAATGAACAACCTAACACTGCACCTTAAGGAACTAGAAAAAACAAGAACAAATGAAACTGAAAATTGATGGAAGGAAGGAAATAATAAAGCTTACAGAAGATATAAGCAAAAGAGAGAATTGTTAAAAAAAAATCTCAAACGATTAACAAATGGACGATTTGTTTTTTGAAAAGATAAACCAAATTGACAAACCTTAGCTAGACTAAGAAAATAAGAGAGAAGACTCAAATAAGTAAAATCAGACATGAACAGGCAGACACTACAACTGATACCACAGCGGGAGAAAAGATAATATACTGCTATGAACCAATATATGCCAAGAAATTTGATAGCTTATAAGAAATTGATAAGTTCCCAGACATTTACAAAATACTTTAAATTCTAAAGAGATTTCAAAAATCTGAGTAGATCAATAACAAGTGAGAAAATTGAACTGGTAATAAAAAGTCGTCCATCAGATAAAAACTCAGGACTTGCTGGCATCATGGCTAGATTTTACCAAACGTTTAAAGAACTAACACCAATTGGCCAGTGGCGGTGACTCACGCCTGTGATCCCAGCACTTTGGGAGGCCGAGGCGGTTGGATCACGAGGTCAGGAGATCGAGACTATCCTAGCTAACACGGTGAAACCCCGTCTCTACTAAAAATTAAAAAAAAAAAAAAAAAAAAAAAAAAATTAGCCGGGCGTGGTGGCACATGCCTGTAGTCCCAGCTACTCTGGAGGCTGAGGCAGGAGAATCACTTGAACCCAGGAGGCTCAGGTTGCAGTGAGTCAAGCCTGCTCCACTGCACTCCAGCCTGGGAGACAGAGTGAGACTCTGTCAAAAAAAAAAAAAAAAAAAAAAATACATAAAAAATAAACAACCAAAAAAAAATCTATTTTCCTCAAACTATTCTGGAAAATTAAAGAGGAGGGAATACTTTCAAACCCATTATATAAGGCTAGCATTTCCCTGATTCCAAAATCAGACAACACAAGAAAAACAGAAAATGATAGGTCAATAATCCTGATGATCATAAGTGCCAAAATTCTCAATAAGATACTACTGAATTCAACAGCACACTAAGGAGACAATTTACTATGATCAAGTTGGATTCATCCCAGGGATGCAGGGCTGGTTTGACATATACAAAGCAATAAATATCATATACTACATTAACAGAAAGAAAGAGGAAATTGTATGATTATTTCAAGAGGCAGAACAAAGCCCTTGACACAATTTAACATCCCTCTCTCATACAAACTCTCAACAAACTAAGCATAGAAGTTATGAATCTCAACAACGTAAAAGCCATATATGACAAACCCACAACTAACTTCATACTGAGTGAGGAAAAGCTGAAGGAACGGGGACAAGATGAGAATTCCTACTTTCACCACATTTATTCAACGTGATACTGCCAGAGTTCTAGTCCCAAGTTCTAGCCAGAGCAATTAGGTTAGAGAAAGAAATAAAAGGCATTCAAATTAGAAAGGAGGATGTTATATTGTCCATGTTTGCAGATGATGTAATCTTATATATAGAAAAACTTAAAGACTTCATGAAAAAAAGTCTATATTAGAACTAATAAAATTAGTAAAGGTGAAGGACACAAAATTAACATACAAAAAGCAGTAGCATTTCTATATGCTAATATTGAATTATCTGGAAAAAAAAAAGACAAGACTAAAGAAAAATAAAAAATAAGCTATTTTACTGTAATCCCAGCACTTTAGGAGGCCAAGATGGGCGGATCACGAGGTCAGGAAATCGAGACTATCCTCACTAACACGGTGAAACCGCGTCTCTACTAAAAATACAAAAACATTAGCCGGGAGTGGTGGCGGCACCTGTAGTCCCAACTACTCGGGAGGCTGAGGCAGGAGAATGGCGTGAACCTGGGAGGTGGAGCTTGCAGTGAGCCGAGCTCACACCACTGCACTCCCACCTGGGCGACAGAGCGAGACTCCGTCTCAAAAAAAAATAATAATAAATAAATAAATAAAATAAAATAAGCTATTTTATTTAAAATAGCTACAAACAAACAAACAAACAAAAAACAATGATATCTAGGATTAAACCAAGTGAGTGAAAGATCTCTGCACTAAAATCTATAAAAATTTGATTAATGAAATTGAAGAGGACACAAATAAATAGAAATATATCCCATGCATATTCATTGATCAGAAGCATTAAGATTGTTACAGTAATCATAGCACTCAAAGAAATTTATAGAGTTAATACAATATCTGTCAAAATAACAATGATATCCTTCACAGAATAAAACCAAAAAAAAGAAAAAAAGAAGATTTCTAACAACCTAAAACTTTGCCTCGAGAAACTAGGAAAACAAGAAAAAATGAAAATGAAATTTAGTGGAAGGCACTATATTAAGTGAACACAAAGAATAAAACTTGAGCCTTCACACTAAGTTCAAAATATACTTAAAAGTTGTAGGATGCAAAACAGAATGGTACTGGCACAAATACAGATACATAGACCCATGAAACAGAATAGAAAGCCCAAAACTTAATCCACACCTATTGCCAAATGATTTTTGACAAAGTGCCATGAAGACACACTAGGGAAAGACAATCTCTTCAATAAATCGTACTGTCAAAATTATATATCCACATGCAGAAGAATGAGACACAACCCTTGCATCTTATCATATACAAAAATCAACTCAAAATTGATTACAGATTTAAATGTGGATTTTGAAACTATGAAAAGACTGGAAGAAAAGAGACGAAAAGCTTCAGCACATTAGGCTAGGCAAGTATATTTTAAACAAAACCTCTAAAGCACAGGCACCAAAAGTAAAAATAAACAGATGGGATTAGATCAAAATACAAAAACCTTTTCACAGCAAAGGAAACTATTAACAGAGTCAAGAGAAAACATATAATGGGAGAAAATGTTTGGAAACTATACATCTGACAAAGGGTTAATATCCAAAATATAAGGAAGTTAAACACCTTGACAGAAAAAATGAAAAACCCAAATTAAAAATGGGCAAAATACCTTAATAGGCATATCTTAAAAGGAGACATATAAATGGCCAACAGATAACGTTTTAAAATGCTCAACTAGGGGCGGAGCAAGATGGCCGAATAGGAAGAGCTCCAGTCTCCAACTCCCAGCATGAGCGGCACAGAAGACCGGTGATTTCTGCATTTTCCACTGAGGTACTGGGGTCATCTCACTAGGGAGTGCCAGACAATCGGTGCTGGTCAGCTGCTGCAGCCCGACCAGCGAGAGCTGAAGCAGGGCGAGGCATCACCTCACCTGGGAAGCGCAAGGGGGAAGGGAATCCCTTTTCCTAGCCAGGGGAACTGAGACACACAACACCTGGAAAATCGGGCAATTCCCACCCCAATACTACGCTTTAAGCAAACGGGCACACCAGGAGATTATACACACACCTGGCCGGGAGGTTCCCACAGCCACGGAGCCTCCCTCATTGCTAGCACAGCAGTCTGCAGCGATCTAACTGCAAGGCAGCAGTGAGGCTGGGGGAGGGGCGCCCGCCATTGCTGAGGCTTAAGTAAGTAAACAAAGCCGCTGGGAAGCTCGAACTGGATGGAGCTCACAGCAGCTCAAGGAAACCTGCTTGTCTCTGTAGACTCCATCTCTGGGGACAGGGCACAGCTAAACAACAACAACAAAAATAGCAGCAGGAACCTGTGCAGGCGCAAACGACTCTGTCTGACAGCTTTGAAGAGAGCAGTGGATCTCCCAACATGGGGGTTGAGATCTGAGAAGGGACAAACTGCCTGCCCAAGTGGGTCCCTGACCCCTGAGTAGCCTAACTGGGAGACATCCCCCACTAGGGGCAGTCTGACACCCCACACCTCACAGGGTGGAGTACACCCCTGAGAGGAAGCTTCCAAAATAAGAATCAGACAGGTACACTCATTGTTCAGCAATATTCTATCTTCTGCAACCTCTGCTGCTGATACCCAGGCAAACAGGGTCTGGAGTGGACCTCAAGCAATCTCCAACAGACCTACAGCTGAGGGTCCTGACTATTAGAAGGAAAACGATCAAACAGGAAGAACACCTATACCAAAACCCCATCAGTACATCACCATCATCAAAGACCAGAGGCAGATAAAACCACAAAGATGGGGAAGAAGCAGGGCAGAAAAGCTGGAAATTCAAAAAATAAGAGCGCATCTCCCCCTGCAAAGGAGCACAGCTCATCGCCAGCAACAGATCAAAGCTGGTCAGAGAATGACTATGACGAGATGAGAGAAGAAGGCTTCAGTCCATCAAACTTCTCAGAGCTAAAGGAGGAATTACATACTCAGCACAAAGAAACTAAAAATCTTGAAAAAGAGTGGAAGAATTGATTGCTAGAATAATTAATGCAGAGAAGGTCATAAACAAAATGACAGAGATGAAAACCATGGCACTAGAAACACGTGACAAATGCACAAGCTTCAGTAACCGACTCGATCAACTGGAAGAAAGAGTATCAGCGATTGAGGATCAAATGAAGGAAATGAAGCGAGAAGAGAAACCAAAAGAAAAAAGAAGAAAAAGAAATGAACAAAGCCTGCAAGAAGTATGGGATTATGTAAAAAGACCAAATCTACATCTGATTGGGGTGCCTGAAAGTGAGGGGAAAAATGGAACCAAGTTGGAAAACACTCTTCAGGATATCATCCAGGAGAACTTCCCCAACCTAGTAGGGCAGGCCAACATTCAAATTCAGGAAATACAGAGAACACCACAAAGATACTCCTCGAGAAGACAACTCCAAGACACATAATTGCCAGATTCACCAAAGTTGAAATGAAGGAAAAAATCTTAAGGGCAGCCAGAGAGAAAGGTCAGGTTACCCACAAAGGGAAGCCCATCAGACTAACAGCAGACCTCTCGGCAGAAACTCTACAAGCCAGAAGAGAGTGGGGGCCAATATTCAACATTCTTAAAGAAAAGAATTTTAAACCCAGAATTTCATATCCAGCCAAACTAAGTTTCATAAGTGAAGGAGAAATAAAATCCTTTACAGATAAGCAAATGCTTAGAGATTTTGTCACCACCAGGCCTGCCTTACAAGAGACCCTGAAGGAAGCCCTAAACATGGAAAGGAACAACCGGTACCAGCCATTGCAAAAACATGCCAAAATGTAAAGACCATCGAGGCTAGGAAGAAACTGCATCAACTAACGAGCAAAATAACCAGTTAATAACATAATGGCAGGATCAAGTTCACACATAACAATATTAACCTTAAATGTAAATGGACTAAAAGCTCCAATTAAAAGACACAGACTGGCAAACTGGATAAAGAGTCAAGACCCATCAGTCTGCTGTATTCAGGAGACCCATCTCACATGCAGAGACATACATAGGCTCAAAATAAAGGGATGGAGGAAGATCTACCAAGCAAATGGAGAACAAAAAAAAGCGGGGGTTTCTTAATCCAGTCTGTCACAGATGGACATATACACCATGGAATATTATGCAGCCATAAAAAAGGATGAGTTTGCGTCCTTTGTAGGGACATGGATGCAGCTGGAAACCATCATTCTTAGCAAACTATCACAAGAACAGAAAACCAAACACTGCATGTTCTCACTCATAGGTGGGAACTGAACAATGACATCACTTGGACTCGGGAAGGGAAACATCACACAGCGGGGCCTATCATGGGGAGGGGAGAGGGGGAGGGATTGCATTGGGAGTTATACCTGATATAAACAATGAATTGATGGGTGCTGACGAGTTGATGGGTGCAGCACACCAACATGGCACAAGTATACATACATAACAAACCTGCACATTATGCACATGTACCCTAGAACTTAAAGTATAAAAATAAAAAAATAAAAAAAATAAAAAAATAAAAAGCAGGGGTTGCAATCCTAGTCTCTGATAAAATAGACTTTAAACCATCAAAGATCAAAAGAGACAAAGAAGGCCATTACATAATGGTAAAGGGATCAATTCAAAAGGAAGAGCTAACTATCCTAAATATATATGCACCCAATACAGGAGCACCCAAATTCATAAAGCAAGTCCTTAGAGGCTTACAAAGAGACTTAGACTCCAATACAATAATAGTGGGAGACTTCAACAAGCCACTGTCAACATTAGACAGATCAACGAGACAGAAAGTTAACAAGGATATCCAGGAATTGAACTCATCTCTGCACCAAGCAGACCTAATAGATATCTATAGAACTCTCCACCCCAAATCAACAGAATATACATTCTTCTCAGCACCACATCGCACTTATTCCAAAATTGACCACATAATTGGAAGTAAAGCACTCCTTAGCAAATGTAAAAGAACAAAAATGTTAACAAACTGTCTCTCAGACCACAGTGCAATCAAACTAGAACTCAGGACTAAGAAACTCAATCGAAACCGCTCAACTACATGGAAACTGAACAACCTGCTCCTGAATGACTACTGGGTACATAACGAAATGAAGGCTGAAATAAAGATGTTCTTTGAAACCAATGAGAACAAAGATACAACATACCAGAATCTCTGGGACACATTTAAAGCAGTGTGTAGAGGGAAATTTATAGCACTAAATGCCCACAAGAGAAAGCTGGAAAGATCTAAAATTGACACTCTAACATCACAATTAAAAGAACTGGAGAAGCAAGAGCAAACGCATTCAAAAGCTAGCAGAAGGCAAGAAATAACTAAGATCAGAGCAGAACTGAAGGAGATAGAGACACACAAAACTCTCCAAAAAATCAGTGAATCCAGGAGTTGGTTTTTTGAAAAGATCAACAAAATTGACAGACTGCTAGCAAGACCAATAAAGAAGAAAAGAGAGAAGAATCAAATAGACGCAATAAAAAATGATAAAGGGGATATCACCACCGACCGCACAGAAATACAAACTACCATCAGAGAATCACCACCGACCCCACAGAAATACAAACTACCATCAGAGAATACTATAAACACCTCTACGCAAATCAACTAGAAAATCTAGAAGAAATGGATAATTTCCTGGACACTTACACTCTCCCAAGACTAAACCAGGAAGAAGTGGAATCCCTGAATAGACCGATAGCAGGCTCTGAAATTGAGGCAATAATTAATAGCCTACCAACCTAAAAAAGTCCAGGACCAGATGGATTCACAGCTGAATTCTACCAGAGGTACAAGGAGGAGCTGGTACCATTCCTTCTGAAATTATTCCAATCAATAGAAAAAGAGGGAATCCTCCCTAACTCATTTTACGAGGCCAACATCATCCTGATACCAAAGCCTGGCAGAGACACAACATAAAAGAGAATTTTAGACCAACATCCCTGATGAACATCGATGCAAAAATCCTCAATAAAATACTGGCAAACCGGATTCAGCAGCACATCAAAAAGCTTATCCACCACGATCAAGTGGGCTTCATCCCTGGGATGCAAGGCTGGTTCAACATTCACAAATCAATAAACGTAATCCAGCATATAAACAAAACCAAAGACAAGAACCACATGATTATCTCAATAGATGCAGAAAAGGCTTTTGACAAAATTCAACAGCCCTTCATGCTAAAAACGCTCAATAAATTCGGTATTGAGGGAACGTACCTCAAAATAATAAGAGCTGTTTATGACAAACCGACAGCCAATATCATACTGAATGGGCAAAAACTGGAAAAATTCCCTTTGAAAACTGGCACAAAACAGGGATGCCCTCTCTCACCACTCCTATTCAACATAGTGTTGGAAGTTCTGGCTAGGGCAATCAGGCAAGAGAAAGAAATAAAGGGTATCCAGTTAGGAAAAAAGAAGTCAAATTGTCCCTGTTTGCAGATGACATGATTGTATATTTAGAAAACCCCATTGTCTCAGCCCAAAATCTCCTTAAGCTGATAAGCAACTTCAGCAAAGTCTCAGGATACAAAATTAATGTGCAAAAATCACAAGCATTCTTATACACCAGTAACAGAGAAGCAGAAAGCCAAATCAGGCATGAACTTCCATTCACAATTGCTTCAAAGAGAATCAAATACCTAGGAATCCAACTTACAAGGGATGTAAAGGACCTCTTCAAGGAGAACTACAAACCACTGCTCAGTGAAATCAAAGAGGACACAAACAACTGGAAGAACATACCATGCTCATGGATAGGAAGAATCAATATCGTGAAAATGGCCATACTGCCCAAGGTTATTTCTAGATTCAATGCCATCCCCATCAAGCTACCAATGAGTTTCTTCACAGAATTGGAAAAAACTGCTTTAATTCATGTGGAACCAAAAAAGAGCCTGCATTGCCAAGACAATCCTAAGTCAAAACAAAGCTGGAGGTGTCACGCTGCCTGACTTCAAACTATATTACAAGGCTACAGTAACCAAAACAGCATGGTACTGGTACCAAAACAGAGATCTAGACCAATGGAACAGAACAGAGTCCTCAGAAATAATACCACACATCTACAGCCATCTGATCTTTGACAAACCTGAGAGAAACAAGAAATGGGGAAAGGATTCCCTATTTAATAAATGGTGCTGGGAAAATTGGCTAGCCATAAGTAGAAAGCTGAATCTGGATCCTTTCTTTACTCCTTATATGAACATTAATTCAAGACGGATTAGAGACTTAAATATTAGACCTAATACCATAAAAACCCTAGAAGAAAACCTAGGTAGTACCATTCAGGACATAGGCATGGGCAAGGACTTCATGTCTAAAACACCAAAAGCAACGGCAACAAAAGCCAAAATTGACAAATGGGATCTAATTAAACTAAAGAGCTTCTGCACAGCAAAAGAAACTACCATCAGAGTGAACAGGCAACCTACAGAATGGGAGAAAATTTTTGCAATCTACTCATCCGACAAAGGGCTAATATCCCGAACTTACAAAGAACTCAAACAAATTTACAAGAAAAAAACAAACAACCCCATCAAAAAGTGGGCAAAGGATATGAACAGACATTTCTCAAAAGAAGACATTCATACAGCCAACAGACACATGAAAAAATGCTCATCATCACTCGCCATCAGAGAAATGCAAATCAACACCACAATGAGATACTATCTCACACCAGTTAGAATGGCAATCATTAAAAAGTCAGGAAACAACAGGTGCTGGAGAGGATGTGGAGAAATAGGAATACTTTTACACTGTTGGTGGGATTGTAAACTAGTTCAACCATTATGGAAAACAGTATGGCGATTCCTCAAGGATCTAGAACTAGATGTACCATATGACCCAGCCATCCCACTACTGGGTATATACCCAAAGGGTTATAAATCATGCTGCTATAAAGACACATGCACGCGTATGTTTATTGCGGCACTATTCACAATAGCAAAGACTTGGAATCAACCCAAATGTCCATCTGTGACAGACTGGATTAAGAAAATGTGGCACATATACACCATGGAATATTATGCAGCCATAAAAAAGGATGAGTTTGCGTCCTTTGTAGGGACATGGATGCAGCTGGAAACCATCATTCTTAGCAAACTATCACAAGAACAGAAAACCAAACACCGCATGTTCTCACTCATATGTGGGAACTGAACAATGACATCACTTGGGCTCGGGAAGGGAAACATCACACACCGGGGCCTATCATGGGGAGGGGGCAGGGGGGAGGGATTGCATTGGGAGTTATACCTGATATAAATGACGAATTGATGGGTGCTGACGAGTTGATGGGTGCAGCCCACCAACATGGCACGAGTATACATATGTAACAAACCTGCGCATTATGCACATGTACCCTAGAACTTAAAGTATAATAAAAATAAAAAATTAAAAAATTAAAAATAAAAATAAAAAAATAAAATGCTCAACTTCTCTAATCATCAAAGAAATGCAAATCAAAAATCACAAGAAGATACCACCTCACTCCAGTTAAATGGTTATTATGGAAAAGACAAAAGGAAAAAAAATATTGGTGAGGATGTAAGCACAAGGAAACACTTACACACTGTCAGTGGGATTGTAAATTAATATAACCATTATGGAAAATAGTATGAAGGTTCCACAAAAAATTAAAAAGGACTATCCTGTGATCCAACAATCATGCTATGGGGTATATATCCAAAGGAAATGAAATCAGTATGTTGAAAATATATATATGTTTCCATGTTTATTGCAGCACTATTTACAATAGCCAAGATATGGTAACAACTTAAGTGTCTAACAACAGATGAATGGATAAAGAAAATATAGTATATATTTTCTTTATACTATAAAGAAAATATAGTAAATACATGCAAAATAATACTACTCTGACATGAGGAAGAATGAAATCCTGTCATTTGCAGCAATATGGCAACATAGATGGAATCAGAGGTCACTTTGTTAAGTGATATAAGTTAGTCACAGAAAAACAATACCGATACTGCATGATCTCACTCATATGTCAAAATTGTTTTTACTGAAGTTGATATCATAGAAGCAGAGAGTATTACCAGAGACACTGGGGAGGGGTGACAGGGTATGAGGAAGGACAAGTAGAGATTGGTCAACAGGTACAAAGTTACAATTAAATAGGATGAATCAACTCTAGTATTCTATTGCATAGTAAAGTAACTATGGTTAACAGTGAAACATCATATATAACAAACTAGCCAGGAGACAGACTTTCAAATGTTCTCACCACAAAGAAATAATACATGAATGAGATGCCAAATACACTGACAACACTGACTGGATAATTATACAATGTAGATATGTATCAAAACATTGTATTATACCACATAAATATGTAAGTTACAATGTGTCAGTGAAAAAATAATTAATTTAAAAGTGAATTTAAACAAAGTTAAAAAACATTCCAAGAGATCAGCATGTGGCTGTGAAGCTAAGAATGTTAGATTCTTATTTGTGAAACAGAAAATAGATATTTTTGCCTATAGCAGAGATTATTCTAAATCTAATTAAGGAGTAGGAAGCCAATTAATGCCAAAACACTGTTTAATTTATTATACAAAAATGCAATGATTATTAAACTGCATTTTTGGAGTTACATACTGCCACACAACTGAAAACCCCCAACATCTTTTAGTTAATAGTATCATAGGTATGTAAAGATTATTTGTTTCATTTTTTCATATTACAGTGACTACATTGTAATTTTTCTGTTACTAATATTTAGGGTCTGGGGTGTTTTAATTACATATTACTTGGGAATTTTTAGTCTATTTTTTATAATGTTAATATGATTGTGTTTGGCATTAGGAGATAACAAAATGTATTGTATAGGCTATCTATTCATTTCAATAAACCCAAAACATTTTATCACATTTTCACTCTTCTTCTTTCGGTGAACTATTAAGTATAAGTAAAAATGCTAAAGAGCTAAAATATATATAAGTACTAATTTCTCCAAAGAAAATTTCCAATAATATGAAGGCTCACAGATCTCCAAATGTATTTGGTCAAGTCACTGATGATGATAGTTCAAATGCATTGATGCCTGCTCTGTGTTATGAACTGTGTTACTCTGTTTTGGAAACTCTTAAAATTCACAACAACTGCATAAGGTAGATAATATTATTCCCATTTAATAGTTGAACTGGCTGTAGCACAGAGATGATAAATATAAATAATATACACAAATTACACAGCTGGTAGGGGTGTGCGCTGAGAGAGCTGATCAAGTCACTAACTACTATGCAATACTATTATACCTCTCATGATGAAATGATGTTACAACAAAGGACAATTTTCAGCAGAAATTTGTTGTTCTTCTTGGTTGAAAATTTTTAACATAAATTCATAGATTCCACAAAGGAAACATTCTATATGTATGGTTGCATAGCTTTTAGTGAAATTTAAGTCAGCACTTTTAGAAATACGTTCTTCACAACACAAGTTCTATGAAATGTTAAAATACATTCCTTGAGGAAAGATATCTGCAATAAATTAATTTGAAAAATGTTGGGTTAAACAAAATTAAATAGCTTCCTACTGTGGCCATCTTAGACTTTAACATACTAATTTACAATATGATTCTTCAAGAGGAATGTTATATACACCTCTGCATATGAAAACTTTTTGATTAACAAGTACTACTATATTTGTTTAAATATTTAGGCGATTTTATCCTTTCTGTATGTTAAATGATAGTGGGCATTGGGTAAGTCTTGTAGTTCTACTACTATTCTATTTGGTGAGGAATTTTGGGGAATAGTTTTGATAATTCAATATTTATTTGTACTGAATTTGAAAGATATATCACTGTTTTGAATTTAGAGATATTTAAAAAGCCTTATAATTGTAACCTCTGAAAACTTATTTCATGTCGAAGTGAAAGAATTTAGGAACATCTTCAATACTACATTGCCCAAGTCTACTTTTATAAAAATTTGCCCCTGCTATTTTGTAATTTTTTTTTTTTTTTTTTTTGAGACGGAGTCTCCATCTGTCGCCAAGGCTCGAGTGCAGTGGTGAGATCTCGACTCGCTGCAAGCTCCGCCTCCCGGGTTCACGCCATTCTTCTGCCGAGTAGCTGGGACTACAGGGGCCCGCCACAACTCCCGGCTAATTTTTTGTGTTTTTGGTAGTGACGGGGTTTCACCGTGTCAGCCAGGATGGTCTCGATCTCCTGACCTCGTGATCTGCCTGCCTCATTCTACCAAAGTGCTGGGATTACAGGCGTGAGCCACTGCGCCCGGCCAATTTTGTAATTTTTTTAAAATCTGAAGTTTAGGGAGGTGCATTTCATTTAGTAAAACGTGTTGAAACAAATTCCAAACATCTTTTTGAAAATATTTTAATCGTTTTCATTCATTAGCAGTGAGAAATTCTGCATTATTTATATATTTTTTTCTATTAGAAGTGCATTTACTTTGTTTGTTTTGTTTTGTTTTGTTTTGTTTACCTTTATTTTAGGTTGAGGAGGTGCATGTACAGGTTGTTACATGGGTAAATTGCACGTTGCTGAAACTTTGTGTACAAATAATCTCATTACCCAGGATGTGAGCATAGTAATCCATGTTCCCTTATCACCATCCCCCATCAAGTAGTTCCCAGCGTCTATCGTTCCCATCTTGGTGTCCATGGGTATTCAATGTTTAGCTCCCACTTATAAAGGAGAACATGTAGGATTTCATTTTCTGTTACTGCCTTAGTTTGCTTAGGATGATGGCCTCCTGCTGTATCCATGTTGCTGCAAAGGACATGATTTTGTTCTTTTTTACGATTGTGTAGCATTCCATGGTGTACATGTATCAAATTTTCTTTATCCAGTCGACTGTTGAGGAGCATCTTGGTTGATGCCACGTCTTCACTGTTGTAAATAGTACTGCTGTGAACATATGAGTGTATGTGTCTCATTTGCTTTGGGTATATACCTAGTAGTGGCATTGCTGGGTCAAATCATATTTCTAAGTTCTTTTAAAAACTTTTATTTTTAAAAAATTTGTTTAAAGCGGTAATCATCAAACTTTAAAACACATTGGAATCACCTGCAGGGCTTGTTAAGCAGATTGCTTATCAATAGATTTGGGTTGGGGCAGAGAAATTAGCATTTCTATTACGTTTCCAGGTGATAATGATGCTATTTCTCAAGAGCATACCTTCAGAACCACTGGAAAACAGAACTCAGAGGACAGTAGATAAGGCAATGTTATTAGTCAGCGTTCTCCAGAAAAACAAACCAATAGGATAGATTAGATATAGACATAGAAAAAGAGATTTATTATGAGAGATTGTTCATGTGATTATGGAAACTGAAAAGTCCCACCATTTGCCATCTGCAAGCTGGAGGTTGAGGAAAGGCATGGGCATAGTTTCAGTGCAAATCTGAAAGCTCAAGAACCAGAGGCATTGATGTCCAACGACAGGAGAATATGAATGTCTCAGCTCAAACAGAAAGAGCAAATTCACCTTTCATCCACCTTTTGGTTCTTTCATGCCCTCAACAGATTGGATAACACTATCTCACTTTTGTAAGAGGGAACCTTCTGTATTCAGTTTTCCCATTCAAATGCTAAAGTTTTCTGAAAACACTCTCTCTCATAGACATAGTCAGAAACAATGTTTTACCAGCGATCTGGGCATCTCTTAGCCCAATAAACATGACACATAAAATTAACCATCACAGGCAATAAGCATTTGTGATCCTAACATTATTTTTAAGGATTATAATTCAAAATGGGATATCCTGATTTTCATTTTTCAGATTAAATAAATAACATTCGTTATTCAATTGAATACTGCATATTTAAAATACAACATTTTTAAAAAGACAATAAGATGAAACATTTTTTATCTTTTCACTGTCCCTAGTGAAAAGACTAATTTTCCTGTCCCTACTTTTCAGACTAATGATTGAATCATATTTAAATATCCTGAAAATATTACATGTAAAATTAATTCTTTTTAAAATAAGGACTACATATTTTAATAAACCATGTCATTTATCATGAATATGATACCAGGATTAATCAGTAAAATGTCATAGGCTCCAAAATATGAAACATGACTTCAGTTGCACCTGGAGCCATTAGTGATGATAGAATATACAGAATTTTTACCAGATGTCTTGACCTACTCAACTCTGCAACACCATGTGTGTTATGGAAAAAAATAAAATGACAAGTTATTAACCATATAGACATTCTTCTAGAATTAAACAGTATGTCTAGGTATATGGTCAGGAAGAGCAGATTATAGCGGAAAGGATTAGAAGTACTGGGTTCTATTCCTCCTTGTTTCATTATTATGTCTGGGGATAGATCAGGTAGACTCTCTCTAAGTTGCATATTTGTGAAATGAAAGGATTTGGTTGAAGGAGTTCTGAAGCCTCTTATATTTTTGAAAAAAAAAAAAGTCATACTGATTGTTTTTTCTTCTTTCGATATTTCTCAAGTCTGTTGCCCAGAACTCTGTGATATTTCGATACTGGCCATGCTCGGTTTTACTTATTTAGTAAAATAAATTAATTAGGTGCTCTCTAATTGTGACAGCCATAAGAAAAATCAATTGGAAGTCATTAACAGGTAATAATTACCTTTAAGTAGACTCTACTGTAATCCAAAATTCATGTTACGTAAAAAAGAACTTTTAATAAACTCTCTCCCATTACTTTTAGGAAGATTTAACAATTACAATTATAATAGTTGTATCTACATATATGTCACAAGAATATACAAAAGTAGCAAAGATAGTAAATACGTAGACAAAAGTAGAAAAAAAATCTGGATAAGTTCACTATATGCATATATACAGCATATACACATGTAAAATTTTAGGTTGCAAAACATAACACTCAGATGAAGCAATCATAGAAAGAAAATTGTCCTCCCAAATGTCAGTTAATGTTTGATCAAGTGTAAAGCTGATCTATATGTGAGTAAGAGTCAGTAGGGACCCAGAAAGAAACCAAGTCATAAGCATATTCAGGTGACTGACCATGTACGTTGTTTTAGATTAGGGTCAGAACCTGAAGTCTAAATTAAACACTTACCTTAAAGAAAAACTCATCAATTTAAAGTTAGCATGAGTATGACCCATAATACAGAAAAAAAAAAAGCAGCTTGCTGGTAAGTGTGTGAATCATAAGTCTACAATGACATTTACTGAAAGAGCAAACCGACGGCACGGATAAAAGAAATTACAAAAGAGCAAAAAGATGGGAATTTTTAAACTCAAGCTATTCTATTTAGAGCAATAGTTTCAAAATCCACAACAGAAACAATGTATCAAACAGAAAGGTTTAAAAGCAGCATTTTGATGTTGTGGTATGCTGTTTGTAAATCTGGAATGAGGTGGCTGGAAGAATATATTTAATGTTTTCTTTATATAAATGTATGGGACACAAGTGCAATTTTGTTAGATGCATAGATTCCTTAATGTATTGATGTAATCTTCTAGCCATTTGCTTTTGAGATATTATGAGAATATAATTTTTTTTTTACCTTTAGATTTTGGTAATATATTATTGTTCTCCTGCAACTGACATTGCAATTTACATGTTTCTGTTGAGATCACTGATTCTTTTTAATCATTTAATAAACTCAAGACAAGCAACAGATGTAAAATCTAGTTACAATTATAAACCTGCAAATTTGGGTAAAATTATATCTGATTGCATAAGGTGTGGTATCTTCAGTGCTTTATCCACATGGAAAGAAATAGCAGGGAGTTTAAAAATGTTAAAATGGGTAAGATCAGGGAGGGAAATATGACCATCATAACTTATTCCCAAGAAAAATCTCATTCAGAACTATGTATAACATATAACATATATGCAATAAATGCATACAAACCATGTGATGTTTACATGATTAAAGCAGATAAGCAATGAAAATACATACAATTTTAAAATAAGAAGAAGTCTACAGAGACTTTCATACACCAGACATAGCCTTGTTGATGGAGAACTTTTAGAATTGACATAGATAATGAAAACAAACTGCACAGGAATTAAAATCAATATAATCTGTGAAGCAAATATGAAGACACAAGAATGTGGAGATAAATGACTAAAGAAAAACAGTGACCCTATAATACTTCCCAATTCTGCAATGCGGCAACTCAAGCACATGCATGGTTATATATATATATATATGTATATATTTTAACGATCCATAGTAAAGAGCAAAGAGCAAATAAATGCAGGTAGTGGGAACTCAAAGAAATAAACATCTAAAATGTAAATACATAGAGTATAGAGTTATGGGATAAAGAAATCATTCTTCAATCTAGTCACGATAGGGGCAATGACATATCTTAGAGAATATTAATGTGAGCTTTTTTCATTAGAAATTTTGCAATATGATCACAGCTAATCATTTTCAGTATCATCAACCAATGTGAGAATGTCTCACATGTAACAGGTGGGACTACTGAGTTCTTAGAACGTAGAGGAAAGCCAAAAATTAGGTTAGTTTTTTATATGGAGAAATGATTTTAAAAAGATTTTCTAGAGGACAATGTTGTTCAACTATTGTTATAAGGTATCTGTTAATAAATTTTATTTATTTTTCTTCTGCTAAATTAAAATAATTATTAAATGGATCTTGAATCATAGAGAATGTTTGAGGTTTTGTAAGTAAACTTAGCTTTTTAAATAAACACAATAAAATTGCCACACATAGCAGTGAACAAGTAGTATGATAGTTGCCTAGTGCAAAATGACCTCTGCCCCTGGTCTCTAATAACCAGGGCTCATAGGCCGAGTTTATCCTTGAGGGTGCTGGTAGTCTAGTTACGGCTATAGTTTTGTATGCAGTATGTTTATACAAATGACATCGTTCTGCATACAGACTATTGTAATGCTTCAACATATAAGCAACTCTAACCCTAAATATGCGTAACAAAGTCAAACCATATAAGCTATTTGTACATACTAACAATGACCATTGGGGGTATCAGTTTTTCAAAATCTTTACAGTAATATCAACAAATACTTAGAAATGGGATTTGATATATTGTGCACAAGACTTGTTCATAGAAAAGTGTAAAATACCACTGAGGTAAATTAAAGAAGGTTTAAACAAATTGAGATTTATACCACATTCACAGATACTAGAACTATTGTTAATACTGCAAATTTTACCAAAATTTGTCTATGTATTTAATGTAATCCCAATTGAAATCCTGTCAGATTTTTTTTCTTTGAAAGAACCTCCTAGCTTGCTCTAAAATGTATATTAAAAAGCAAAATACTTATAACAGTAAAACATTTATTTTAAAAGAAGAAGGTTGGAGGCTTACACGATCTAATGTCAACTTACTGCCGACCTAGTAATCAAAACAGTGGTGTAGAAAGACAGACATATTCTTCAATGGAAGAGAATAGAGAAACAAGAAATAGTATGCAGTTGATCCCTGAATGACATAGAGGTTGGGGTTCTAATCCGTCTGTGCAGCCAAAAATTTACTTACAACTTTTGACTCCCCACAACTTAACTACTAACAGCCTACTATTGACAGGAAGCTTTACTGATCGCATAAACAGTCGATTAACAGTCGATTAATGTATATTTTGTACATTAAATGTACTACAGACCTGTATTCTTACAATGAAGTGAGCTAGAGAAAAGAAAATGTTATTAAAAATCATAGGGAAGAGAACATACATTTACTATTCATTAAGTGGAGGTGGATCATTAAGAAGGGCTTTTCCTCCTTGTCTTAACGTTGAGTAAACTGAGGAGGAGGTGGAATAGGAGGGGTTTGTTTTGCTATCTCCACGGGTGGCAGAGGCCGAAGAGGTTAAGGAGGTGAAAGGGGAGGCAAGAGAGGCAGGCACACTCAGTGCAACTTTGCAGAAATACATCATAATTTCTGTCAGACATTTTTGCTTTTTTATTTCTTTAAAAATATTTGTGCATGGTATCAATCCTTCTTCTACCGCTTGCATTAGTTTCAGTGCCTGCATCACAAAATAGTCCATGTCATAAAAGAAATCAAAAGCAGTCTTGAACAATCAGAGCTCTTTTACCAGATTGTCTAACGTCAATATGTTTTCTGGCCCTGCTACCTCTGTCGTCTTCCTCATCATCTGGCATTGGTTCAGAAGTACTCATTTCCATCAGATTATCTTCTGTTAGTTCCTCTGGTGTGGTGTCTACATGCTTTTGAATTTCTTCATGATCCATATCTTGAATCCCTTACCACCACCCCTCACACACAGCCATTTTTTTTTTTTTTTAATATGTATAGCCACAATCTGTTTCATTATTTTCTTGATTGACTGTGTGGTAAATGCTGTGAAGTCATGCACAACATCTGGACACAGTTTTCTCCAGCAGGAGTTTATTGTTGCAGGCTTGATGGCTTTCACGGCGCTTTCCATAACCACAGTGGCATCTTTGATGGTGTAATCCTCCCAGACTTTCTCAGAGTTCTCTTCCACAGCATGGACAATCCTTTCCATAAAATACCATGTGTAATGTGCCTTAATGTTCCTTATGACCCCCTGATCTAAAGGCTGAATCGGAGACCTCATGTTTGGGGCAAGCAGACCACTTCAGTGCTTTCAGTGTTCAATTCATGGGGTCCTGGGTGGTCGGGGCATGTCCAATATCAAAAGAAAGTTAAAAGGCAGTGCCTGACTGGCAAGGTACTTCCTGATTTCAGGGACAAAGCATCGATGGAAGCAATCAAGAAAAAGAGTTATCCTTGCCAGGCTTTCTTGTTGTACAACCAAAAGACTGTCAACAGGTGTTTAATCTTTTTTTTTTTTCTAGGTTTGGGGATCAATAGCTTTATAGATAAGGGCCGTCCTGCATAATAAACTCAACTGCATTTGCAAACATGGAAAAACAGTAGAGTTAGCCTATCCCTTCCTGCCTTAAATCATTGTGCTTGCTTCTCTTCTTTACTAACAAATGGCATTTTCCACCTACCCCCAGAATAAAGTATGTTTATCTGCACTAAAAGTTTGTTCAGGCAGGTAATCATTTCTCTGCAATGATTTTCTTTTTATTGTTATTATTATACTTTAAATTCTGGGATACATGTGCAGAATGTGCAGGTTTGCTACATAGGTATACACGTGCCATGGTGGTTTGCTGCTCCCATCAACCCGTCATCTACATTAGGTATTTCTCTCCAGTGATTTTCTTAATGGCATCTGGGAAGTTACCTGCTGCCTCTTGGTCTGCAAAAGCTGCTTCTCTTGATTTCTTGATATGTTTTAAGCCAAATTGCTTTCTGAAAACATCAAACCACCCTTGGCTGACATTAACTTCTTCAGCTCTAGATCCTTCACCTTCCTTTTAAGGAGTCATGTAATGCCTTTGCTTTTTCTTGAGTCATAATAGAGTCTGTAGCTGTGCCTTTCTTACAGCAAATCTGTACTGATAGACAAGCTACCTTTTCAATATGAGATAAATAGGTATCCTCCAAAGAGTACCAGATTTTTTCCAGCTGCCTGCATAGTTGCAAGGACAACATCACTGATTTCTTTTTCATTTTTTTACAGTGGTCCTTACACTGGATTCATTCATCCTGAAATGGCCAGTAACCATAGGTTTAGGTCTCATTCTATAGTACATACATATAAAACAATTCAACTTTTTCTTGTAATGTCCTAACTTTTCTCTGCTTCTTGGGAGCACTTCCAGCATTAATAGTGGCATTTTGTACAGTGTTATTTAAGGGTCACAGTATTGCCCTAAGCATGACAAAAATATGTGAGAATCCGGAGAGATCACATTTACTGAGATAGGCAGTTTACTGGAGAGATGAACTGCTCACTCAGAGATGATTAGCATTACATGGTGTTTTAAGTGGATATTGGAAACACTTGAGCTTATCATAATAGCAACAAGAAGTGGCTGCAAACTTAATACAACAGTGCAGTACCCGCTATGGTTAATTATATACATATAGATACTAATGAGCTCCTCAAAGTTGAATTTAGAACAGTTCACCCAGTTATATAAGAAATAGTTATAAGAGTTCAGACTCAGTTTTTGTTTTGTTTTGTTTTGTTTTCCATTTTAAAAATGGAACTTTGAAATTCACTGAAAACAGACTTTATTAATATTCACTTACTTAAAAAAACTTGTCAAGACTTCTTCCTCCAGATGTGGTTTCCAGATGGTCCATGAATTGCCCAATGAGAGTCAAAAGGGTATATTTAGTCATAATAAAGAGCCAGCACCTTTTGTCTCTTAAAAACCACTAGTCTTGAATCAGCTAGATATGCACTTAGGGGAAAAATAATCATTCTATGCTTTTACAATAATACATATACTTTTAGCCATGGACATTTAAATGATCCAGCCCCCACATAATTTAGATAATTCTATACCAATGCCAGACACATGAATACATTAAGACAACAGCACGCAAGAAACTCACAATTATCTCATATCATTGTGGGAAAAGATAACAGATCCTTTGAGATGAAAATCCAGGAAATTGCGAAGATAAAATGTCAGTTTCTTCTCTTACCAAAACTCAAGAGGTCTATTAGATTTTGAAATTTACCAATTTTTCTCCTACATTATTTTCCTTTCTTGAATTTGTATAAAAAAGTTGTAAATATCCAAGGAAACAACCAGTCCTTTAATTATCTCAAAAGGATTAGTAGTTATGTGAAAATTTCAGGGAATCTGAGAGATTGGTTTTTTGTTATCAAAATTTCCTCTTGACTGAGTAAGATTTCTTACAAATGAAGAAGTGCAACTTTTTGCAAATGTTTACACAAGCTTTTGTTTATATTTTTATACAAGAAAGGCTGTAACTCAGAATAAAGATTTGTTATGATAAATTCTGCTTTGCCTTTTATTGAAATATTTTGATATTTCAAAGACCATATAATCCTAGTAGTATCTGTATTATTTCCAGTGCAATTAAGCAACTTGGAAATTCATGTTCAGAGCTACTCAAATTAGCATCCATGAACTAAAATAAGAGGAGAAAATTATGCAAAATAAAGCTAGTAAAATTTATTTTAATATATGTTTTCTTTAAATTACAATTAGTTTTATAAACTTAGGGAAAAAAATCTGAACAGAGACATATGTTAACAAGTGACAAATGACAATTATTTTGAAGAATAGAGAATGCCTGATTTTAGGAAAAGGAATCACACTCATTTTAAAACTATACATCTCCATTCAACATGTATTCACTAAATGTCTATTACATATAATGAAATGTGCTCATCACTACAGGGAATACAAATAAGGATAAAACGGAGCCAATATACCAGTCTAACTTTCTCTTACTCAATGAAAACAATAAAATGTATGCAAACAGCAAACACAGAATCTGACAAATAATTTGCCGACAAATAAGATGATTGCAGTAATATCACATTTTTTTTAACTATTTTAACGCATGGGGATCATGGAATAGTGATGGTGACAGTAAAGTCAGAAAGATACAAAATAAATTTTAAAGAATGTATAGGAGATAAAATATGGGGATAAATTTTTGTTCTAACATGTTGCTGTTTAAATACGTTGTAATATGTCCTGTAATTGATCAAAACGACTCAGTGGAAGAAAGCTTAATTACAAGGCTGGAAGAGTAACACTTTATACACACTGCCTTCACATAGCTTCCTTGCTATGATTTCTTTCTAGATAAACTTTAAAGTGATTGAACAATGACTTGCTGGCCCCCTGGTTACTTTTCTCTCTCATTTTTTGTCTTCACCTATTCAATTTCTGGATGACTAGAATAGTGAAAATAATATTAAAACTAGAAAGATTGGTATTATTCAAACAGTATTAAATAACAATACATAAATTAACGTTAATTAATAACAGTAAAATAATCTCATGATCATTTTGCTAAAATAAGTATTCAAACTGATATTAAAAAATATATATGGCATATATGTTATATAAATATATAAATGTATAAGATAACTACTCAGACAAAACTGCATCAGTAGACGCAGAAATGATGTCACAGTAGTCAAATGAAATCAGAGAAGTTTTATTATTTTTTAAGCAAGGACGTACTTAAAAATGTTCACATATTGACAAAGTATTCTTCATTTATTAATTTACAAATGTTTCTTAAATATATACTGTACATTAAGCACTGGATTATACATTATTGTTAAAGAAACAACTGTCAAGAAGCTGATGTTCTAATTGGCCTTTTACATTTACACAGTATTTTATAGTTTATAAAGATACTTCCTGACACATAAAATCATAAATCTCTCTCAAAAAGTTGTTCTAAAACAACACTTACAAAATGGGTAGCAGAGAACATGGTGCAGAATGGAAATCACCAATATATTAAAAATATTAATTAATTGCCTCAATTGCCATCTTCTGCCAGAGACTTAAATACGTAATCATCATGAAGTCTTATTGTCACGGAAACTTTAACATGACTAGCGATTGTTTTCACTTTCAAGTAAATGTTGTTAACACAGCAAGAGACAGCTCTCTGTCCTATCACAGCATGGCAGGTAGAGAGTGGTTATCAATATTTGGTGAATAAATTTGTTGCTGTTGTTTGAGTGATAGTGCCTAGCCCTACGTTTGAACATTCATGTACTTCCGAAGGACATTTCTAGAATTTCTTCTAAAAACAAAAAAAATAGGTGACATGTAATATATTGGCTCACGGTACTTTGGGAATGTTCGAAAGGGATACCTAGGCTAGTCCAGATAAAGTAGAGATGGTGTCTGAGGAAAGTGCAGCAGGAAATAAAAGTAGATGGTGGCAGTCAAGGGAAAAAAGGGATCTCAGAAGTTTACCAAGGCTGGGAATAGGAAGATGAGGAAGAGAGACTAGTGCATGCAGACAATAAAACGTATGTAAAGAGAAGAGGGCAAGGATATAAAATGACAAAGGGTCTGCCGAAAAGATGCAAAAGCAAGCCATGACACTGTGATGCATACGTGAGCAAGCAAAATAAGGAAAAAAGAATAACTATGTACTGAACATTTCAGTTATAATCAAAGACACAATCACGCCAATATCACCATCTTTAAAAATAAAAAAGGAGGCCGGGCACGGTGGCTCAAGCCTCTAATCCCAGCACTTTGAGAGGTCGAGGCAGGCGGATCACGAGGTCAGGAGATCGAGACCATCCTGGCTAACACGGTGAAACCCCATCTCTACTAAAAATACAAAAAACTAGCTGGGCGAGGTGGCGGGCGCCTGTAGTCCCAGCTACTCGGGAGGCTGAGGCAGGAGAATGGCGTGAACCCGGGAGGCGGAGCTTGTAGTGAGCCGAGATCGCTCCACTGCACTCCAGCCTGGGCGACAGAGCGAGACTCTGTCTCAAAAAAAAAAAAAAAAAAGAAAGAAAAGAAAAGAAAAAGAAAAGAACATATTGTCAATTTTCACTTAATTCAAATAAGTAAGAGATGGCAAATTTTTACATGTTAGAGGATTTTTAGCTATTTACTTTTTGAGACAAACTAGAGGATGCTGCAGTATAGAACTATAATATTATTTTTAATAAGCATTTATTTTACATTAGACTTTTAAAAAAACGGTCCTCAGAGGCACTGTTGTAATGGACATGCATGAAGTGATTTATCAAGGGTAACAGTGTGGAGATTCTGTTGTGAAATATTCCACATGAAAAACAGAGAATTTTACAGTATTTCATGCTGTATTGAGAGATTTACTCTGAGTTAATTGGTATGTGGAAACATTCTTAACTGCACAAAAAAGGAGCAGGTAACTGCCTTATTCTACACCTGATAATTATTTTGAGCTTCCAGATTATTGAAAATTCAACACATGAAAGTTTAGAATAATAAACATTGTAGTTATATTACAGAAATATTATTATGGCATTTTTATATATTTATGAGAGTTTGATGAATTTTTATTTTTATTTTTTGAAATGCAGTCTCGATCTCTTGCCCAGGCTGGAGTGCAGTGGTGCAATCTCGGCTCACTGCAAGTTCCACCTGCTGAGTTCATGCCATTCTCCTGCCTCAGCCTCGTGAGTAGCTGTGACTACAGGCGCCCACCACCATGTCCGGCTAATTTTTTTGTGTTTTTCGTAGAGGCAGGGTTTCACCATGTTAGCCACGATGGTCTTGATCTCCTGACCTCCTGATCTGCCCATCTCCATCCTCCTAAAGTGCTGGGATTACAGGCGTAAGCCATCGCGCCCGGCCAATGAAAATTCTTTACTTGCAGAAATATTAATATATTAAGTACTGCAAATATTGTTCTGATTATATCTGTGATGATTAACATCATGCATCAACTTTGCTAGTCTATGGTACCTCATTGTTCTATCAAACATCTAGATGTTGTTGTGAAGGCATTATTTTAGATGTTATTAATATTTGAATCAACAGACTTTGAGTAAAATAGATTCTTTCAGAATATGTGTGGGCCATGCCTAATCAGTGGAAGGCCTTAAGAGAGAAGACTATGGTTTCTGGGGAAAAAAAGAATTCTGTCTCCAGACTGCCATTGAACTAAAGATTTCCACATTAACTCTTCCCTAGGTCTCCAGCATCTGCCAGCTTGCCCTGCAGATTTTGAACTTGCCAGCACCCTACATTTTGTAAGCCTGTAACTTAAAATCAATCTCTCCCTGTCGCTCTCACTTTCTGTCTTTCTTTGTCTGCATGTGTGTGTAAAACATTTTGTATTGGTTCTCTTTCTCTGGAAAACTCTGACTAATACAATCACTCTTATGTAATCCATGTTTATTCCTTCATTCACTCAATATGTATTTACTGAGCTCTTATTGTATGCCTGGTTCAGTACTTAATCTTAGAGGTATGTTAATGAGAAAAAGCTAATAGATGGAATTTAAAATATGGTGGTTAGTCAGCTCCTCTCACACTGTTTATCACCCAAAACAGAGAATCAAACAAACAAAAAACTAACTATAATTCAGATCTCCATCGACCTTGATTTCAGGCAGACTAATCTTTAACTCCCGCATACATTGCCCCAAATACCCACATTTGTTTATACCTATTTAGGATACGTTCTTGTTAATATTCACTCATTATCTTCTGAGATGGCAGGAATGCATGTGTCCCCAACAATGGGTGCTATTGGTACATTGCCCAGCCAATTGGGCACACCCACCTCCCAGCTGCTGCAGAGAATTGCCTTTAGTCTAAAGAAAATTCCCTCCCACCCAAGATGCACTCCTTGACAGTCAACAGCCAGAGTGACCAACACGGGGACTAAAAAGGATAGTCCCCTTGCCTTGGTGCGACCAATTTTTTTTTTTTGGGGGGGGGGAGGGAAGGGTGCAATACACACTGCCGAGCATAAATATTTTCTGCAGATATCTTCAACTTTCTTCTCCTTCCCTATCAGTGTCTCCCATTTCTCTTCTCCTAAGAGCCCTCCGTCAGTCAGCAATCACTTTCATAAAAATCTGCATTTCCGGTTCTGCATTTCAGGTTCTGCTTCTAGCTATCATAGTTGAAGACAGGCCTCCTTGAAGAGAATCTTTCCTACTATTGGCCAAGTGAGAAATCCCTTCACCGGGAGATAGTCTAAAGTCCTGGGTGTCTATTAGAGATGGTCTGATATGTGCCACCTGTTCTTGCTCTCACTCTAAGCATGAGGGAGGTGACTAATTTTTCATTAAGGGATTCCAATAGAAAATGGTCTAGGTCTTCATGGCTGCAGTTTTGAAGAGCATGCCATTTTCAATTTACCCACGTTCCCCTAAAATATTCCCCAGTGACCAGGGGCGTAATCAGTGCCTCTTGCAGTTACCTGTCTTATGGAATTGAGTCTGGGTACCCATCCCAATGTCCCCTTTGTGTGCTGTCCTTTCTGTTACCTAGTTTCCACAAGGTTCAATCCTTTACATCCCTGTTTTGTTTTGTTTTGTTTTGTTTTTAGCTGGAGTATCACTCTGTCACCCAGGCTGGAGTGCAGTGGTGTGATCTTGGCTCACTGCAACCTCCATCTCCTGGGTTCAAGCAATTCTCCTGCTTCAGTCTCCCGAGTAGCTGAGACTACAGGAGCACACGGCCACATCTGGCTAATTTTTTGTATTTTAGTAGTAACAGGGTTTCATCGTTTTGCCCCATCCTGTGTTTAATCACTTGGGGTCACAAAGAGAAGGAATCGCCATGCTGATCTGTATGTATCGAGAGCTCTCTCTGCATTTTGTAAAATGTGGCTATAACATTTACAGGAGTGAGGCACACCATTATATTTCATGCAAGAGAGCAAAGCTCCAAATACCAAAGATGTGGAGAAATATCAATGACAGGCCACAGCCTTACTGAATAAAAATGTTGCATTAAGTTTTAATCAAAAACTTTAAAAATAGGCCTAATTTTAGAGTTGTTTTTCAGCACTACTCACCTCTCCTCATGACAACACTGAAATATCAGAGTCTGTCATCAATATAGAGAAAATTTAGAAGCTGAATCTAGGCGACTACAATGGTTACATACAAATGTATGAATGTAAACAGTCATAAAATTTTCAAAATGTAAAAATACCAAACTACAAACTAGATGTTGCAAAACTAGTTGGAGAATTTATTCATAAATGGCTGTTGGTGTTTTTAGTGTCGAGGTAATAATATTTTGTCTATTTATTTGAGTGCACCGATGTGGGTCAAAAAAGGAGGTCATGTTGCAAGTTATAACGTCATAGAGTTTATTATATAAATCAATCAACCAATCAACAAGTATTGATTTCTAAGAAGAAAGAAATAAAGCCCATCAAGGATGACCTTTTCATAAATTTCTCAATTATTCTATTTACAGGTTGATAAAATGGCTATTTTTTATGGACATGAAGGGTTTTTTGCTTCAAGCAGTCAAGTATCATAAATTTTCATCTGAGTTATGATGATACATTTAAGAAATAACCCTCAATTCCATCAGTTTATTAATTGAATCTGAATGGGAATGCTGTGTACAAAAATGAAGATTGTGGGAGAACACGTTTCCTGAGGTAAAGGCAGAGTTTGTTATGACCAGAATAGGGGCACAAGGAGGGCTATGAGATGAGATGAGGCATCAGAGGGACACATTACGAAAGCGGGGGGACATGTCTCCCAAGCAGATTTATCTAATTAATGTTTCTCAAAAGTGGAATCAAAATCACACTGTGGTATTCTTTATAAATGCACATTGTCCCAACATGGAATTTTATGACCACTAAAGTCTGAGAATCATTCTGTAATTAATGGGGAACCCCAGAAGGGTTTCTAACAGCAAGAGAAGGGGAATAAATAAGAAGAAAAGACAGTTAATTACCAAAGCCAAAGAAATATAGAATACATGGAATAAAATCAAGTTCTAAATGTGAAGCTATGGATCATTACTGGAATCACAGTATCCTTTAGACCTCTTTTTCAATCTATTTCTAGATAGGACATCTCTATAAATATAAAGCCAGAAAACCATATTTTGGACAAACTCAAGAATTACCATAAAAAACCTCTTTCACATAAAGCTCTTAATTAAATGGAGGTTTATATCACTCTAATTTTCTTTTCTCCTTTCAAATAATCCTCTCAGAAGACATTATCTCCTAACCAACTTTGATTTTATAAAATTTCAGCTTGATTTAATTTATATTTCCCTTTTACAAACTAAAGGATATAGTTTAATTTCCATTGTTGTTGTTATTATTATTATTATTAGTTTTGGTGAGGGTATCAGGAATGAGGAAGTAAGTTGTGCTGATTTCAGCAGTTAATTCTCTGAGCATACAAAATAAAATTAAATTCTGGAGCAGTGAAATTAGTAAAGCAAAACTACTTTTTATCTTTTTACAATTGATTTTTAGAAAATCCTGAAAGGAGCAAACCTAAATCTCAGCGGGTTTCTAGTGGAACAAATAGCTACCAAAAATACTCTTTTAATTGACACAGAAAACATATATGCCAAAACTGTTGGCTCAGATGGAAGCCAAGTTAAAACTCCTTGAACTAAACAAAGAATTTCTGCATGCAAACTGTCTTTCTGGCAAATAATGTTAGTTCTTTCATTTTAAGAAATTTGGTTATATCTCAGCAGCCAGATTCCCTAGATTTAAATATTTGTATTTAGGTCTTCTGGGACGAATGATACTGCAAGTTGACTATTAAGCCTCTATCAGTTTAAAATGATATATAAAAGGGTCAAGATTGCTTAAAAGTCTATGTTTTACCCATAAATACCATTAAAATCAAATATATAATAATACATTTTTAGTTAATTAAACTTAGTACTTTATCTCTTAAGAAAGTTTAAGAATAGCATAGGCAACTACTTCCTCTGTTGGTAACATTCACTGCTTAAAATCCCTTGCTGTAAAATGATCCATGCATTTTTGGCCCATGTGGTAGGTGGACTTTAAGATGACTCTACAATTCATGCTGTCTTGTATTCACGCTCTTGTGCAATTCTCTCCCCTTAAGTGTGGAATGAACTTACTTGGTTGGTAAACTGTAGAGTAACTATTCCAAAGCTTTGGTGAGAAATCAGTCCTATCCAGAGTAATCCTTTTTTTGATTAACTAAAAGTTAACTAATGTAGAGATCTGATTATATCTGAAAAATCTCTTCTAACATATAAGGTGACAATATTAAAAGAATAATGTATTGATAGGTTCTGTCAAAATTCAAGTGCATTTCAAGTACTTTCACAAGAGATTACCACAAACCTAGCAACTAAAACAATGCAAACTTATTATCTCACATTTTCCATGGGCCCAGGGTCCAGGCAAGGGTTAGTGGTGCATCTCCTCAGGGTCTCACCAAGCTGCAGTCAAGGTGTTGCCCAGGGCTATGCTTCTCACCTGGGGCTCATTCAGGTGGTTGGCAGAATTCAGTTTCCTGCAGATCATGTCTGCTGTCCCTGTTTTCTTGGTAATACTTGGCTAAGGACTGACATCAGCTCTTAAAGGATGCCCCTGTCCAGCGGCAGTTTAGTATCATGTTTTTTTTTTGTTTTTTTTTTTCCTACTACACTTTCCAGTCTATCAGAAGAACATTCTCTTAAAGAGCTCATTTGAAGAAATCAGTCCTATCCAGAGTAATCCTTTTTTTGATTAACTAAAAGTTAACTAATATAAAGATCTGAATATGTCTGAAAAATCTCTTCTACCATGTAAGGTGACAATATTATAAGAATAATGTATTCATAGGTTCTGTCAAAATTCAAGTAGAGGGAATGGTACAAGGTTGAAGGTCACCTGTGGGACATGGGACACATTTTTGGATTCTATCTATTACAGCGAGAATAAAATTATTTGGTGGGTTATCATGTAAGATCACCCTAGATTCCCCCCACACAGGTCCTCGGGGGCATTCCTTTCACCCTGGCAGTGAGAAATAAGTTTATGAGTGGAGCCCTAACATCACTGAAGAATTCTGCAGTAGATTTGCTCTATAGATTAGAGATTACAATGGTAACTGCTACTCCCAAACTGGGGATCCTAAACTCAATGAGGATGATGGGATCCGGGGTGGCAGAGGTCAAGTGGTAACACTTCACAGCCAAAGACAAAGTATGGTTACCATAACCATTAGCAAAGCCAGTGCAGTAATCAGACTAACCTGACCAGCAGAGATTATTGACATTGGCTAGTTGGTTCCACTGTTCCTAGAACTGAAATAGTGAATGGGCAACCTACTGAAGTCTTGTTTCATCTATATTAGCAGAAAAAAAATAGGTTAAGTAAATAGCAGTCTGCTTTGAAGAACCAAAATGGAATCAAAGGCCCTCAATCCATTCCCAGGTTTGAGCCAGGTCCCAGGCACAGATTTCCTTCCATGTGGAAGCTGAGAAATCTTGCAGAAAGGCCCTGCTACACTGTCAAATGTTTATACTGTTGACCTTCCTTCCAGCCTTTTCTTTTAAAGGAACCTGTAATAAGTTACTAGAATGACTGTATTGGAGAAGGGGAAATAATTAGACATTTCAGGAATTACTGGACCCTGGCTCTGAACAGACACCAGATTTTGGTACTCTCTACATTGTGATAGTCTGCCACTCAGATTAGGGACCTTGGGAATTAAAGGCTGATTGGAATTTTGCTTTATGACCATCTCATAGTGAACCCAGTGGTTCCCTGAATCTGCCTTGTTACTATCACCTTAGTTTTGGAATGCGTATTAGGATATACTCATACTCATACTTAGAAACTGATACAATTGCCATATTAGTTTTCTAATCTGTAAGAGTGAAGATTATTATATGACAAGTGGAAGTCACTCAAACTGCTTACCTTTAAAAACAGTAAATCAAAGACAATGCCACATTCCTAGAAGAATTGCAGAGATTAGTGCCATCACTGAGGATAGGAAAAATGCAAGGGTGACATTTCCCATTATGTCTCCCTTTTAACTTGTCTCTTTGGCCTATGAAGAAGACAGATGAATTTTGGAGAATGACCTTAGATTATAAAGTTTATCATGCAATGACTTCAATTGCAACTGCTGAACCAGATGTGGATTTGTTTCTTGAGTAAATCAACGCATCTCTTGGCAACTGGAAATCAGTGATCTGATGAATGTTCTTAATTTCTTCCTGTTAATCAGACCACTACCAGAATCAGTTTGGTTCTGGCAATATACCTTTACTTTGTTTTTTGTTGTTGTTGTTGTTGTTGTTGTTTTTGCCTCAGGGACAATCAACACTCTAGTTCTAGCTCTGTGTTATGTCTTAGTCTGCAGGGAAGTTTACTGATTTTCCCTACCAAAATATAGCCCAGTGGTACACTACCTGTATGACATTATGCTGATTGGACCTGATGAACAGGAACTAGGAACTACTCCCAACACATTGGTAAGACCCCTGCATGCCCAAGAGTGGGAAATGAAGGCTACAAAGATTCTCAGGTGTACTACTTCAGTGATATGTGCAGAGCTCCAGTGGTCTGCAGGATGCTGATAGTCCTTCCAAGGTGAAGAGTGACCTGCTGTATCTGGGACTTCCTGTTAGCCCACTTAAATATGGTATTTAGTGCCATCAAAATCCAAAGAAGCTCACTAAGCATCTTGTCTCTCATTTAAATGTGCTATTCTTTATTCCCCGCCCCCCCTTTTCTGAGACAGCCTCACTCTGTCGCCCAGGCTGGAGTGCAGGGGCACTATCTTGGCTTACTGCAACCTCTATCTCCAAGGTTCAAGGGATTCTCCTGCCTCAGCTTCCCGAGTAGCTGGGATTACAGGCACACACCACCATGCTCAGCTAATTTTTTGTATTTTTAATAGAGATGGGGTTTCACCATATTTGTCAGACTGGTCTCAAACTCCTGACTTCCGGTGATCCACCCACTTCAACCTCCCAAAGTGCTGGGATTAGAGGTACGAGCCACCACACCTGGCCTAAATGTGCTACTCTTACCCACTTACTGAGTGACCCAAAAAACTTCCATTTTTGAGTAGGTTTCAAAACGAGAGGAGGCCCTATGATAGATCTAGGTTACCATGCGAGGTTCTTTGCCCCTTGGGCCATATGACCCAGCAGATTTGGTTGTATTTAAAATGTCAGTGGGGGATAGGGACCCTGTTGGAGCTTTTGGTGAATCATAGCTCAAACTCATAGCATTTGGAGCAAAGCCATGATATCTCCATGGATAAATATCCTCCTTTTGAGATACTGTATTTGTCTTCCTACTGAGCTTTAATATACTGTATGCTTATCCCTGGGATACTACATTACTTGAGCTAGTGATCATGAAGTGAGCATTTAAATAAGTAAATGTTTTGTGGTAAACACAATTAGGCATGCAGAGCAGCACCAGTCATCAAATGGAAGTGGTGTATAGGAATTCAGGCTTGAGCAGGTCCTGATGGCACCAGTAAGTTAGTGAAGAGAAATCCTCTGGTCTCTGCTGCTGCTACATTCCCTTTTCTTTCTTGGCCCACAAGTAACTCAAGTTGGTTTACAGATGGTTCTGCAAGGCACTGCCCAAAAGTAGACAGTTCCTGCACTGCAGCCCCACTCCAGATTGCCCCAAACAGCAATGGCGTAGGGAAATCCTCCCAGTGACAAGAACTTCAAACAGTGTACCTAGCTGTTCATTTTGCTTGTAAAAAGAGATGCCCAGAGGCATGAGTCAACAAAATTTTATAGATCATGGCTAATGTTTTGGTTGAATGTATCAGGGACTATATCAGGGACTAGGCAGAAAAATACTTTAAAAATAGGTTATAAAGGGGTCTAGGGAAGAGCTATGGATTGATTTTTCTGAATAGACAGAGTGTAAAGATTTGGGGGAACCATATAAAATGCTTTTAATAATTAAGTGGATAGAAATTTTAATAATTAAGTGTATACAGTGACCCATTCTGTCGCTGTAAGTTAGCCTTTTTCCCCAGGTACTGCTACCGCTCTGCAAAGAGCTCATGAGCAAAGCAGCCTTGCCAGCTTGGACTCAACAGCATGGACTGCCACTCAATATAGCACTTCTCACTATGACCACTGATATGTGCTCATCCTGTCAACAGTAGGGTCTAATCCTGAGCTCCCAGTATAACACCATTCCATGGAGAGATTGCCAGCAGCCTAGTGGCCGGTCGATTCTATTGGATCATTCTATTGTGGAAGAGGCTGTACTTTTTTCTTACTGAGATAGACACTAACTATGAATATGGAACTTAGTACCCTGCTCCAATGTGCTACATCTTTACATTTTCTTTTTTCTTTTCTTTTTGTTTTTTTCTTTCTTTCTTTTTTTTTTTTTTTTTTTTTTTTTTTTAGATGGAGTTTCACTCTTTTTACCCAGGCTGGAGTACAATGAAGTGACCTTGGTTCACTGCAACCTCCACCTCACAGGTTCAAGCGATTCTCCTGCCTCAGCCTCCTGAGTAGCTGGTATTACAGGCATGCACCATTGCACCCAGCTAATTTTGTATATTTAGTAGGGATGAGGTAGGTCTCTCCATGTTGGTCAGGCTGGTCTCGAACTCCCGACCCCAGGTGATCCACCTGCCTTAGCCTCCCAAAGTGCTGGGATTACAGGCATGAGCCACTGGGCCTGGCCATCTTTACATTTTCTAGTGTCTTATCCATCCCCACTGTATTCCACACAGCATGTCTTCTGAACAAGAAACTAATTTTTTCACAAATGAAGTATGACAAGGACATGGAATTCAGTGATCTCTTAATATTCTTCATAACTTGGAAGCAGAAAGCTTGAAAGGATGGAGGAATGGTCCACTGAAGACCAGATAATTCATCATGCAGAGTACGACAACTCACACAGCTATGGTAATGTCCTCCAGAATGTAGAAGATACTCTAAATCCAGTAACTAAATTTCTTCCATAGTTAGGATCAATGATTCTGTCAATCAAAGGTGGAAATGGGAGTGACTTATCTTATTATTATTTTTAATTAACCACTAACAAAGTGCATGTTTCCGGTAGCCCATGATTTTAGAGTCTTCTGTGCTAGGGGTTCTTTGTTCCAAAGAGATGCTTCACAAGTGGCCACACAGTTATTTCACTGAGCTGGAATTTGATGCTGCCACCTGGCCCCTTTAGACTCCCCAGGCCAGCGAATCAATAGGAAAACAAGGGTTGCTATATTGGCAAAGAGGATTGAGCCTGCGTATCAAGGAATATTCGTTTTCTAATGCACAATCTGAACTAAGAATGAAAATGTCTACATTTCAAGAAATCCACTACATTTCATCTTGGTATTTCCATGCTCTATGATGAAAGTAAATGGAAAACTATATAACTAAGTACAGTCTGTACCACTAATGGTCAGGATCCTCCAGAAGACAGACTCGGATTACACTTCCAGGCAAGATGCAACTGAATGTTTGTTGAGAGCAAAGAGCATATGGAATGGGTAGTTGAAGCAGAGAGTTGTAAATACTAGCTATGACTACATGTCCGGTTGCAAAAACAAGGATGGTAATAATTACAAGTATCTCTTTTATATTTTATACGATTATTGTAAGACCTAACCTTGTTTTTAGACTCTCCCTTAACTACCTGGCCTTGTTTCCACATGAACAAGCTTTCCCTTAGCTGAGAAAACCTGAGGAACTCCATTTGGCTCCTTTATTTACAAGACATCAAGGACTCCTTACCCACCCTCTTCCTCAAGGAGTTAACTTGTGTAAGCTGACTCTCAACATATCAAAGAGTCCAATTAACTGATAAGGTACTGAAGCAAGCAATCTACGAAGTTCCCAGGATTTTGCTCAAGAGGTAACACCATAAAGCCCTGCGTTTGTATCCGGCAGAGCCCCCATACCTATTGCCTTGTGATAGATTTAGAGCCCCTGCACCTGGAACTGTTTGTTTCCTTGTAACCATTTTTCTTTTTAACATTTTGCATGTTTTACTTCTGTAGAATTGCTGCAGTTAAGCTCCCCTCCCCTCTCTAAACCAAAGTATAAAAGAAAATCAAGCCCCTTCTTCCGGGCCGAGAGAATTTCGAGCATTAGCCGTCTCTCGGTCGCCAGCTAATAAAGGATTCCTGAATTCGTCTCTAAGTGTGGCGTTTCTCTCAAACTCTCTCGGGTACAACAATTATGTTGTATATATTATAAACAACCACTTTTCTTATCCTTCTTTTACTCTTTCATCTCCTTATCATTTAAAATAAGATGTGTTAATAGCCTGTATCTATATCTCAGTTGTGAATTTATGTGATATCAAAAAGGAGAACATTTCAGCTGGGAGAAGAATAAATATCTCTCAAAGACTAAAAGGGAACTTTATCATATTCTGGGGAAGGATTGACATTTTTTCAATTGTAGGATAATCGTTGCATGTTAGGCATAAGTGTGATTTGGTTATTACTATCTTTATAAATTAGGTATGGTTGAAGGAGAATTGTGTGGTTGCCAAGTTCATAAGGGGTAGACCGTGATGACATCATGTGTCAACCTAGCTAAGCTGAACTACACTTTCCAGAATCTTGTTTCTTGTCTGTTTCTGGTTAGGGGAGGCCACAAGAGAGATTCTCCTGAAGACTTGGAGGATGGAAGTAGAGCAGCAGCCATATAGCTGCTCACACACTGTTGCTGACTTACCTCCCTGGCAGTAGTCAGGCCTGAAACTGCTCCATCTTCTCCTGGATTCTCCTTTTTTCATGGGGCAGCTATGCATATTTACCTCCATGATAAAGGGTCCAGCTTCTCTGGGACGCTTATACCACAGAGGCCAACGAGAACAAATACTAACACGAGCTTCAGACCATTCTTAAGGTCTGCAGCTCGTACGTGTGGTTTCTAGCTTGTTCTTGGTCTCCAACACCTTCCAGCTTTTCTTACTAACTGCCTACTCTTCCAGCTCCAGCATCAGATGAGAAGACAACAGCCTTCCAGAGACTAGACAAACAGCTGCTAAAATTGCAAAAGAAAACATCCTGTAAAACACATATATGAGGATTTTGAACGTGACTGAGCCGCAATTGATATACACAATAACCAGAAACATCGTGCTAGAAATGTTTAGATTACTAATCTCATATATTTTATTACCTTTGAAAATCACCGCACGAATGTCCAATCATCATGTGTCAGAAGTCATTTGTCTAACAAATGTGAAGCTCAGTTTTAACAATGACTCCTTGGCCAACTCTAATCAGGCTCCTCGGAGTCCTCTTCTCAGCTAGCCCTCAGCTATAGACTATAAGACTGCAAACTCTCAGCACAAATGATTTTCACCCACCCTTGCCTGCCCCTCTCACATATGCTGCACTGAGACTTGAACTAACACTGGTATACTTTCTAGAAGCTCAAGTCCACATCCCTAAGTTGATGGCTCTAATCCCTTTAATTTCCTGCCTGAGAAAGCTCACAGTCCCCAGAAAAATTTACTATTTACTCTTTGTTCCCAACAAAGCCTTAAAGGAGAAAATTCTCTCTCTCATTCTGTCTCTCTGTCAGTCCTTGTGGGAGGATAAGAAACTAACTTCAGTAGGTTCCATGCTCCAACTTCCACCACTGCCTCCTGTCAAAAGATAGGAAAAGTTTGTCTCTCCTTCACTTCAGTGCCAATTACCAAGCCCAGATGGCCAAGTCATGTGGACTCACCTCCTGCAGTCCTTCCCCTGAGCACACCCCAGTCTGTGAAGGGGCCCCTGTCTTTTGTTTTGGTGAAGTTGTTTGGATCACATTGGGCCTATTCCCCATGGTGGTAGTTATTACTGAGTAAAATCTGCCCTTCCAGGTTTACCTGGTGTGCATCTTTGTTTATCTTTGATGGTTAATTATTTTGTGGGCCTGCATAATGGGCTACCATCCAGACCAGTGTGCATCTGGGAAATACCATGGCCCAGTTGTAGGCAAGGAGATAAGCATCAATTGTAAATGTGTCTCCTTTTGAAGGTGAGCTGGAAAACCTAGTTGGTTTCAAAGTCGTTCAGATATTTTCATAAACTGGAGAAAATTAAACCTATAATTCTTAGGCTATATCTAAGTAATTTAAAATACATCTGACAAGCAACAGGAACAAGAATAGGAGCAGGTGGCTAAAACACAACTACTATTATTATTATTTCAGGGATCGCTATATCCTTCAAACCTGACTAAGCCTTACCAGAGGACCACTGAAATTTTGAAGTGATTCAGTACCTAAACTCAAGAACATTTTCCAAAATATTAGGAATAACACGACTCTACAATTTCCTCTTTGTAAGTGTGGTCATTGTCTTATTTACACATAAAATATAAATACATTAAATATTTCAAAGGAAAGTAGACAGCAAGGACCTTTCGTTTTGCTACATATAATCTTTAATTTTCAAAAATAAAAAAATTAATGTAAATTGTTTAGAGTGCATTGAGGATAGTTAATTTTCTTGTTTTATTTCCCTTTGATGGATTGATAGAAAGGTTTTATTTAGGGGAGAGTAACTACTTCTTGCTGTCCCCAGTAATAGGCATACTTCTATAGATTTGTGGTTTGCTACAATGAAATTAAGGAAATATGTTTAAATTTGGTTTATGTCAGTGAAATTACAGATATATATTTCAATTTGGTATAAATGAATGTGATGTTGCACTATATCTCCTGGTCAAATTCTTATCCTATAAATTAAACTGTTCTGACTTACAGCAAGTGTCTTTGTAGGCTTGCCTGGCTCATTAGAATATCAAATGTTAGATAGGTAAGTCTGACTAAAAATCAGACACACTGACTCCTTGGCTAATGACTTCTTAAAAGTCCCTTTTGGATTTGATGCAATCAACATTAGTGGTCTTGTCACATTCTTTTCCTATTGATTTTCTGAATATCATTTTCTTTAACTTAAAAGGTCAGTGAGAAACAGTTTGTAGATAAGGTTAAATGAATTTGTGTGTGTGTGTGTTTGTGTGTGTGTGTGCATGTGTGTGTATGTGTTGGTCAGGTAAGATTTACTTTTAAAACAAAACGATGAATAGCGTTTTCTTAATTTTAATTTATAATTCGGTCTAAAATAAAATAATTCTCCTGGTCTTTGATTTAGTATTCGTTTCATCATAAGATTTTTCAACTCATGTTTAGTAACGTGAAGGACCATAACAAGACCTGCATACATTTCTACAAATGAGTGGAGAAGAAAACAGAGTTGGACTTAGTTAGACAATAACTAGAATAACAAGTCACTGACTGGATGTTTCTATAAATAAAAAAAATTAATCTGCTGTAGCCTAGGCTATTTCTATACTTATCACATGTGAAAGTACTTTGGTTTTTAGAGAGTTCTAAAGTTTAATATTTGTGATCCCAATCTTAGATGTTAATTTTCTTAGTTATTATATAATTTATTTTTATTTTGAGCACCTATTCTGCAAAAGTACAATGTTAGTAATTTCTGGATAAATGAAATCATTTAAGTGAATCAGTTCAGGATAACAGCTTCTTTTACTCCTTCTCTCCAAAATGACATCTAAGTTCTAGAGATCATTAAACTTTCAGTCACATTTGTAAAACCTTGGAGATACAGAAAGGGGAGAGGAGGAACTGAGTATTAACTCTCTGGAGTTGGCAGTTGTTGTCATATGACAAAAATGTCCCCCAGCCACTCATACAGGTCCCCGAAGGGAAAGTGTATGTTAGAGGAGATTTTGGGCTGTGGCCTTGTCAGATAGGGGCAAACATATTCTGTGACCCGAAGTTGTAAGTAGTTTGCCCAGGCGAGGGTCTGCCCAGAATTGCACCAGGCAGTAGCTTTCAGCACCTGCTTATCTGACTCTTATTCTCATATTCCATGAGAAGCTAAGGGATTCATTTTATTGATGATATTAGAAAGTAGACGTTAGTGCAGATGTAGCCTAATCATTTTGACTCTCTCTTGTGCAATGTGCCTTTTTACAGTTTGTGTGGTTTTTCTGTTAACTCTATTTCCATTAAGAAGTAAGACAAGAAAGGAAGATACTCTATGTAGAATTCTGTTTTTTTCAGTTGTCTTGAGCATGGTTTGTGGGAAATTCAAATGAAGACATAAGGAGATGAAAGTTTGGCTCTGGGATAAAGCCTCATTTCACCATCCCACTTTCTACATGTGCCTTTCTTCCCCTCTCCCTTGGTTCAAAATAGAAGCAAAAGGGACAAATGATTCTCAGTCTTAAGACATCAACATTTTGCAGTTCATCAGTTTAATGATTCCTTCATTGATTCACTGAATAAATGATTAAGCAGCACCTACTATGTGTTGGGATTTGGGTTAGATTTTTGGAAAAAATAACAAACAAAAATCAGTGAGATTCATGATCTCATGATGTCTACTGTTTAGTAGAGAGAATAGATATTCATAAAATTATTAAAATAACACGTTAAGTTTCAAACTGAGATAAACACACTGAAAGCACCTTACCAAGGAAATTGAGTCTACTTGATTTTTTAAAGAGAAAGAAGTGGGATTGCAAGGAAGACGTCCTTATAAAAATGATCCCCGAGATAAGATTTGCAGGATGACTCGCTAACTAGAAAAGAGGCTGGAGAGAGAGAATTTCTGTTCAAGGGTCAGCAGTAGCTGCATCCCATAATCAGGTTCATGTTACCAGAATCATGATAAGCCAGTTGACATGGCGAGCTGCTGACACTCTTGTGCAAAGATTTTAGGCAATTTATAGGACCCAAATCTATGTTCTGTGGTCCTAATTATGGTGGAAAAAACATAGAACTCTCAAGGAACAGGCGGCCGATTAGTGTGGCTCAAAAGCAGAGACTGAACAGGAAAGTGGAAGCAGGCAATGCAGGTGGAAAGAACACAGAACATAAGTTTCTTGAAGAGGATTTTGGGTTTTATTACATCAACAATGGGTGGCAATCGAAGAAATTTATGATCAGATATGTGTTTTGAAAATTCACTCTGATGCAATGTGGATAAAGATTTGGGAAATTTGCAGCAGTGTAGAATGGATACCAAGAGATAACAGCATTTCCATTATCCAGATGAAAAATGATAATAGTTTAACCTAAAGTAGTAGCACATATTTTTAAGGGATATCTAGAACTAAAACCAGTACAGTTTATCAGAGAAACAGCTATAACATGCTTGATAGCTGTATCTTCAGCAACTTAACTCATGGTGGTACTGTTGTAGCTTAGGAATCTTGGATATCGTTATGGTTAGAGGAAAAGTGAACACAGTTTTGTATATGTTTAAATTCATTTGTATCATATGTGTGTAAGTTATGTAGATCTGAAACTGATAGGAGAACCTAGAGGTCTCCTATCTAAAACACAAAATTTTAGATAGTTAACAGAATATAAAACAGAAAGCCCTATATAAAACAGAAAGTCGGCTGGGCGCGGTGGCTCAAGCCTGTAATCCCAGCACTTTGGGAGGCTGAGACGGGCGGATCACGAGGTCAGGAGATCGAGACCCTCCTGGCTAACACGGTGAAACCCCGTCTCTACTAAAAAAATACAAAAAAACTAGCCGGGCGAGGTGGTGGGCGCCTGTAGTCCCAGCTACTCGGGAGGCTGAGGCAGGAGAATGGCGTGAACCCGGGAGGCGGAGCTTGCAGTGAGCTGAGATCCGGCCACTGCACTCCAGCCCGGGCGACAGAGCGAGACTCTGTCTCAGAAAAAAACAAACAAACAAACAAACAAACAAAAAAACAAACAAACAAACAAAAAAAAACCCCGAAAGTCATCTTGTAATAACGGAAATGAATACGAATGTAACTGTGAGGTTTCTTATGGCAATAGTTTTGATTCTGTCAAAAACTGAGTATTTCCAGAATTTATTGTTCAGGTAGAAGATGAAAGGTATCAAGAGAAAGAGAAGGACCAAGCAGAAACATGTGGGAGGAAAATCAAGGGTAGGTGGATAGATAGTGCTTTAAAAAGGATGACGCAGTTAACATATTTGGATGATTTTGAAACTTCAAGAAACAGGACTGAAAAATATTTACTGGAAGTAATGACATGCAAGTCATCAGTAGCCTTAGCAAAAATTATTTTTGGAAAATATCTGTAGAGGCTGGAATACTGGCATGCATTAAAAAGTAAGAAACGAATGGAAGATAGGCACTTCTATGCAGTGAGTAGGGACAACCCTATCAAAAAGATTATCTAAAAGTAAGAGGAGAGAGTGTAATAGCTGGAGGGGAAGATGAAGTAGAGTTGGTTAGTTGATTTTATTATCTTTGAAGACATCTGGTTCAATTTTTCAAAAGAGAGTACAATAAATTTGATTAAATGTTAAAGGAAAAGACTGATTTTAAGGGGTGTGCTTGTCTATTGAGGTGAAGAGGGGTGATACAATTTAAATACACAGATTGACAGAGGAGTCTATGTAATTATTTTCTCAAATATTTAGTAAGTGACATATCTGAGAAAGGGAACTGCCAAGTATTGGGAACATTTCTATCGGTCCTGGGCTCAGCTGCGACCATCGCAAAGTAAAATGTTATCGGAGAACAAACTTTGCAACCTTTTCACATTCAACTCTTGCAGATATCATGTTTGTTATTCAAAAGCAATTTACGAAAGTTAATTCATTTTTTCATTTGTAATCAGATTCACTTAAAACATAAACCCTATGAGATATGTTCTTTGCTGAAGTGCTTCTTCAGAAAGGCAGATGAGCTAAATGTATAAACAGACACCTAATTGAACGGTGAAATTTTACTATTGCTATTGTGCTCAATTTACGATGCTGAATTTTAATGTTAGAAGACTATCAAAGCATAGCTACAGGGAAATGCCCTGCGTTGTAAATGTATATATAGTATTCCATGAAAGATAATTATTGTATTCATAACAAATTCTCAAAATATTTCACAGAAACACTGAAATTTTCTGTGTTCATAACTGTTTCGCATAAAAATATATTAAAGAATTACAGATATTTACTCTGACCCCAAATCTCAGAACAACTCTTTTGCTATCCTACTAAAGGAGTGGAATAGCACTATTTCTCTATTTGTTAATATAACAAAAATGTAGGTAACAATAAAGTCTAATTTTTTTTTAATTTCAAGGGCACTTCAACTTACCTGTCAATAGAAAATCTCGTCTACAGTCACAGAGCTGTCATCTGTATATTACAAGGCATGATGAAAGAGTTTTGCTTTTCACAACTGCAAAGAGGAAAATTAAAATGCCACAAAATGTATGGAACTTGAAGAATATGCATTCCAGCTCCATTTGACAAGAGAAATTTGTCAAACTCTCAGTTGTACTTATTAACCACATGGCTTCACAGTACCGTGTTTTAATCTCTCATTTTAAGTTTTATTATAAACTTAGCTTTCTATTTAACAAAACATCCAGACATAGTAAAATTATGTTTTTTCATTTACTAGTTAAGATTCACTTGCAGCACTTAACTTTATTTATATTATCTTTATTATGTTTGTGCATTCAGAACAAGCATGATTCCTACTTTTACAGCTTGGTGCTATCTCCATACTCAGTTCTGAACAGCGCACCATAACTGGGAAGCTTGGGAAAGCTAATAGAAACAGGTGGTATTTTCAAATAGAAAATAGCCACTAGTGAGTTCATTTATATTAGGTAATTACACTTCTCATTACCTTTTCCTGTTGAGGCCAGATTGATTGCTACTCCACAGGGAATACATAGGTAAGAACTGCATTTTCACAATTACCTAACATTTATTTGATGGCAAAAACTGAATTCGGAATATGAAAATTTGCAGGTTGTGATCAGACATGTTTTTCTTGCAGCTAAAATTGCACATGACAATTAAAAAATTCTTACTCAACACATTATCAAGGCATACTCTTTCTTCTCCTTTCTATCAGCAAGGCCTTAGGCAATTTCTTAGTTAGTAAGAAATAGCAAATTCTAAGGAAACAAGCACACTCTTAATATGAACAATTTCTTGTTAAAATTAAGCATTGAGTAACACAAGCAAATTCTGTTTTAGATAGATAGACAGGAAATCAACCTCAACTACCCAGTGGTTCTGAACCTTACTCTTAATTAACAATTAAATACGGTTTTTGTTTTTGTTTTTGTTTTGCAAGAGCAAAGTAGTGAAGATTTTTTTCGCTGAAGCAGGTAGATAGAGTTGTCTTCAGGGTGGAGAACGAGGAGGGACTTTGCTTTGTCTTAGAGACATGCAGATTCCTTCATCATGATCAATTTAAAAGCTATTGGCCTAAAGTTTATTGTTATTCATAAATTTTCATTCAAATATTTTGATTACACACTTGAATTTTATGAAAAAATCTGGTATATTTATCTTGGAATATTATGGGAAAATAAGGAAGAGAGAAGATAAATAATGCAAAGAAATATCTATACTGGCACAAATGTTTATTCAGTTCCCTCCTCTTCCACGGGAACACAACTCTTCCTCCATTTCTGACTTTCAATTCCCACGCTCTGCCAGATTAGCCCAGAAATTAGTAACTCAATTACAAGGACCTTCAGTTTGTCTCCATTAATTTTATTTTTGTAACCAAGGGTTTCCTCATATTATTGGTGTCTCTACTTTAGATATGTTTGCATTTCTATGTCCCAGACATCTCCCAGAATGAACGCTTTCAGTATTCAAGGAATTCTTCTTGTCACCATGTCTCGCAGTCTTGACTACTTCATGCTCAGGGCAGCAGTCTGCATTCCGGAAGGCATTATTTTGCCATGCGTTCTGCTCTTCACTCACAATAATGTGTATACTGTGTTTGAACTTAATTAAACCTGTTTTTTTTACCTTTCACACAAATTTGTAAAAAGCTGATTTTCCATTGTATGATTTTCCTACTCTTCCTAACAAACTATTTTTCAAACGTTCTGCCCCATAGGCACTGTTCTTCATTCCTCTTCCTTTCTTGCTCAAGACACCTGTCAGTACACTTAATATGTTCTATTATCCTTAAACAGAAGGGGCCTCAGGCTGTAGCTTGACAAAGACACCCAAGGGTATCGACGTCTCAAGTAGATCCAGCTGTCACTGCCTCCCCAGTCCTCTTGTTCAAAACAGAGGATGATTGAAGTGTTTGGTTCAATGATGTTTTAACATTTATTTTGGGCTCATTTTGTGTCAGGTCTTTAACATGTAAAAGATACAGGTCCACCCTCCAAGGAGCTTCCATTCCAAGATATTCAAAAAAGACAGACATGCAAAGGAGCTCTTTGTGAAATGTATTTTCCCCAAGTTCAAGAAAACATACATAGGAAAGAAAATCTGAAAACATTAAAGGAGAATTTATGACAGAGGCAACGGAAACCATGGTCTCTCTCCCTCTTGCCGTTCTAATTCTAGAGCCAGACAGTCTTAAACAGTGAAAATAATTTATATTAAAGCATCACGCTGGCTAAAATAAAACTCTATTATCATTTTATATTCTTCATATTCTATTTATTTATTGTTTTTTGAGATACAGTCTCGCTCTTTCTCCCAGGTTGGAGTGCAATGGTGCAATCTTCACTCACTTCGACCTCCACTTCCTGGATTCAAGCAATTCTCCTGCCTCAGCCTCCCAAGCAGCTGTGATTACAGGTGCACACCACCACACCCAGCTAATTTTTGTATTTTTGGTAGAGATGAGGTTTCACCATGTTGGTCAGGCCGGTCTTGAACTCCTAACCTCAGGTGATCTGCCCTCCTCGGACTCCCAAAGTGCTGGAATTACAGGCATGAGCCACCATGCCCAGCCTTATTCTTCATATTTTTATAAGGCTTCATGTATATATTGATTTGGAGATGGCAATCTAGGATGACTCATTTCAAGACAACTCTACGTGGAAAAAATTCTTCTTTGTGGCAGTGGAAAGATTTCTATATTGTTTCATGTGGGAATGAATCTTAAAAAAATTAGATAATTATTGGAATCTCTGATGGCTTTGAAGTCTGGAAAACAGAGGAAGGGCGGATTTTAGCTCTTTCTTAAATTGTAATCCTACTGTAGGAAAAAAAGCAACCTGAAAGGCACTGCGAGGCAGACAGCAATGAAAGTCAGTGCTGGCATTTTCGTTCTGGACTTATGATAATAAGCAGTAGGGAACATACAGGAATGTCTCCCTATATCAGGGAAGAAGAATACGTTGTCAGGGCATTTGACCTTTTAATAAGAGAGGTTGAAAAGATTTGAAGTGTAGGGGGAAGAAAAAAAACCTGGATTAAACCATAAAAGGAGATAACATGAAAAACAACATGTTGTCACAGAAAAATGCAATTATCAGAGTGAAAAATAAAGGGGGGAAATGAAAATCATTTCTATAACCCATATCTATATGTCCATAAGCAATCTAAAGCAGAATTTTTGGGCGGGGAAGCTCATATAATGAGGTATTCTGGAACAAGGATGTGTCATTTCTTCCTCTCTGGCTCCAGATAGTGAATTTTTAGGCTTTGCAGACCAGACAGGTCTTTAGCAAATATTCAGTTCTGCTTACATAGCATGAGGTAGTCATAAACAATACATAAAGGCATGAGAGGAGCTATGTGCAGATAAAACTTTATTTACAAAAACAAGTGGCTTGCCAGATTGGATTCATGGTTTGCCGACCTCTCTTCTGGAACCATTGAAGTTATTTCAAAAATGACTCCAGGTTGATATCTTTTATCTTTCATTTCTATGGTTTCACTCTACAGTATTTGAATTTTGATGTTAAGGGACAGCTGTACACATAATAAATAATATCAAAAAATATGTTCTGTGTAAGACATTATCTTTTCAGCTAAAACTAGAGACCGTGTAAATGAAAACTAATTAGATCCTATGGTTTTTTATTTGAACAATTGCTATGTTTCAGGCCACCTCATCTACATCAATAAAATATAATGCAGTTAAATATCAACAGTGTTTAGGTCACATATAAGCACATACATTGATTATAAGATCTTTTTAGTGTCATTCATGTTTCTTTCTCACACAGTGCTCTCTGTGAACACCCTTCCCATTGTACCTCCTGTCTTTTAGGCTAGATCAGTGGCACCCATTATTCTCACAGGCAATTCCTTACTATGCCATTGAATATCAGCCATACTCTGACTGGGCTCTGCACCCTGCTGAGTGATAATCACACAAGGTGTGACCACAGAAGGATGGTCAGTGGACCCTGAATTAAGTTGAGCTTCTCAGGTCACAGTAGGCCCATAGCAAAGAATCATCTGATAATCCTATCACATAGCTGGTATTCTTTCAACAATAGCTGTCAGATGTGTATCTATTCATGCTACAGCCACACTCACCCTTCTGCAAAACCTCTTAACTGAGATAAATTTGACATTCAGAAATGATTAAGAAATGGCAATTTTTGAAGAGTCAGCCCTGTATCAACCTCAACTAATTTCTTAACCCGTTTTATCCCCTACTGTGAATAGTAACTGTCAGGATATGCAGGCTAATATGTGTGATTGCCTTGGTCTGGTCTCCCAAAGCCATGGGATGAAGCGCTTAAAAAAAAAAAGCATGCACACTTACCGATAACGATGTATTTTCAGCATATTGCACCTTATATTCAGATTTAAGAGATGGGAATAAATCTCCAACATTTCAGAGACATGGTTCTGTGAATAAACCTAATTTGAGTTAATTAATTCTGGTTAATGATGATATCACACTGCTCCCAAGAACAGTGAGGCTACTGGTTTTATATTTGTGTAAATAAGGGACTCCAATTAGTGATTTTCCCCAAATACAAGGAAATCTGTCAAAGGTACATTGAACTTTTACCTCTAGACACTTAAATCTGTAGTGACATTGAAATACAGACAGTCTAACTTTATAAAGACCAAGACTCCGTATTTACCACGCACCCAGTTGCAATACAATTAGATAGGCCAGTTATTGACAGCAAATGCCCTGCTGTAATCTCTGAGGGGAAACTGAAAGCTTTCAAGGGAAGCGAGTGTCAAAGTATCTGGAAACAATCATTGTTGTCATCCCTTTGAAAGACGAAAATGCATTACAGGAGGACAAATGGAACTAACAGTTTAAATACCTATTCAAACAAAATAACGTAGTGTACCCTTGTTGTTTGTTCTGCTTGGAATTTTCTTCCCCTGTGAAATCTCTGTGGTTCACTTTCGCTTCCTCTAGGTCTTCCCTCTGAAGACCTCTCAGTGAGACCTTCTCTAGGCACCTCTATCAGAGACTGAATCCTGCTTTCCTCCACACTCCATCTCTCTACCTTATTCTATTTTTCTCATCAGCACTCATCATCATCCTGTTTTATTCAACCCAGTCATTAAATGATTTCCTCCAAAACCCTGGGCTTGAAAGAGTGCTGCAAGAAGGCAAAGACTTTCATCTTGTACACCATAGGTGTTCAGTAATTATTCGGTAAATAAATAAATGATTGAATTAATGAATACATGAATAAATAATTCTTTTTCACCAAGAACCTCCACCACTCCTATTTCTCTTCACCAACATTTAATATCAAGTTAGAATTTGCAGAGACTTATATGCAATTAAAAATATGTACTTCTACTTCAAGTCTATCAATTGTCAACTGTTTTATTCTCTTTGCTCACTTAGATTTTTGTCATGCTGGCTTCAGCATTTGATGCTTGATAATGATACTGCAGACAAACACTCAAATACTGTGACATTACATCAGAGTCCATATAATTCATGTAAAAATTAACTTTGCCCACTGATATGGGGAGAAAGAAGAAGAAAAATGATTAATTAGTAAAAGTCATTCTACCCACATTTGCCTTAGCTGGTGTAAGTGCCTGAGATGCCTGTAGTGTAACCGTCTCATCTTAAAGCACGGAGTGTTTTCCTGGGACCTCTGTACCTTCTTATTTATAATACATAATATAGAGTTCAATCCCCAAACACAAGCTTAAAAGCGTGTTACATGTGCAAAAATTATTTCAATAAAAAGTTAAACATATAAAATACTTCACAATAAATTTATAGAGAAAGACAAGGACCCATTTGAAGAAAGGTATGAAAACATAATGAAGGTCACAAAATATCTGAGCAACAGAAAATATATTATGTGTTCCTGATGGAAAACTTAAAAACAGTCAGTTTTCTCATAATCAATGTAGAAATATAATCCAAATTTAATTAGAATACCAATAGATTTTTTTAATTGGATAGAATCATCTGAAAATTTGTATGGAAATACAAATACCTAAAATGACCACTGAATAAATGGCAGTGAGGAGGGCTCCATTTGCCTGATTTCAGGGCACATTATATAATCAAATACATTAAACCAAATTTTACAAAATCACATTGATATGATATTATTATAAGGAAAACAGACAAATCATGAGAACAATACATATATATATACACACACACAAATATTTATATGGATAGATAGAAGAATTAAATACACGATCAGTGTGTCATTTATTAATATATATTCTTAAAAGTAAAATGCTAGTAAAACTGACATTTGGAAGAAAATGTTAATTCATTTAGAAGAAAATAAATCACTGTGAATGAAATAAAATAATTCATTTAGAAGAAAATAAATCCTAAATCACTGATAGGAGCACTGTGCTCCTATCTTTCACCATATTCAAATAAGAAATATAATGCAGATTAAGAACTTAAATTTTTTAAAACCTTAAAATCTTTAAAAAATGTCTAGGACACTCTATATGTAATTCAGCAATAAAAACATACATGATTGGCTACGTAAAACTGAAAATATTTGTTTGAGAAAGAATACTGTGAACCAATAAATAGATCTACAGCAGTGTAGGAAAATCTTCTTAAAACAGATGTCACCAATAGTTAAATGTATACAAGATAAAGTAGCTAACCCACACTAATGGAAAACATTGGCAAACACACGAATGGAAAAAGAGTCAGAAGATTTGAATAGGTTTATCATTGAGAAGCAAATGCTCATAGATAATAAACCATATCATGAGTGACTCAAATGCATTCTTTGCTTGAGAATTGCTAAAGTTGCCAGAAATCTCAAAATATACCCATAAACCTGACAGAAACTAAAAAGAACCATCACATCTATGACTGTTGGGATAGGAAGAAAACATACCTTCATATGTTACCAGTGAAAACGTGCAATGCTACAGTCTTTCTGAAAAGAGAACAGACCATATCTAGTAGAATTAAAAACACATAGACTCTGATTCAGCTATACTATCCTGGAATTAAACGCATACACACAAAAGCCTCAGTACATAGAATATGTGTACAAGGATGATTATTATAGCACTATTCAAAGGAAAAATTAGCTAAAATCTTGCTAGTATCCATGGATAAGGAAACGACTGGGGAAATTATGGTAAATTCAAACTATGAAGCATCTTGAAGAGACTACATGTAATGAGTTCATTCTGTGTCTGTTGACTTGGAGAGATTCATATAAGGAATAATTAGGTAAAGAAAGTTATATGCAGAAAAATGTGTTTATATGACAAAGTATATATGTGTATAAACAAAGATAAGTATATATGCATATACTATATGGGCATATACTATGTGAGTATATGAACAGGTGACATGTATACTATATAAGTATACAAACAGGTGACAAATATGCAAGGATACATGCTAGTGGGTAGAATTGGAATACCTGATCTAGGCAGCTTGGGCAGGCATGAGTGTTGGGGAAAGACAGAAATGGCAGAGGCATGTGAAAAGCAAAAAGACAAAGATGTCACTAAAAGTAAGACATATATAATATGGTGATAGTTACGCATCATTTAAAATCATGCACAGATACATTAGCCATCAGGAAAATGCATATCAAAACTACAAGGATCCCATTTAATACCCACTGCGACAGTCACGCTCAAGAAGACTGACAACAGGTGTTGGAAAAGATATGGAGAAACTAGAACCCTCACACACAGCTGATGTGAATGTAAAGTAATGCAGCAGTTTTATTTTACTTGTTTAGTATTATTATTAGTTTTTTATTTGGAGTTTTGCTCTTGTAGCCCGGGCTGGAGTGCAGTGGCGTGATCTTGGCTCACTGCAACCTCCACCTCCTGTGTTCAAGAGATTCTCCTGCCTCAGCCTCCCTAGTAGCTGGGATTACATGTGTGCACCACCACGCCTGGCTGATTTTTGTATTTTTAGTAGAAATGAGGTTTCATCATGTTGTCCAGGCTGGTCTTGAACTCCTGACCTTAGGTGATCAACTCTCCTCAGTCTCCCAAAGTGCTGGGATTACAGGCATGAGCCACTGCACCTGGCCTGCAGCAGCTTTAGAAAATGCTCTGGCAGTTCCTCAAACAGTTTAACATAGACTTACCATATGACCCAGAAATTCCACTCCCAAGTGTATACCCAAAATAAATTTTAAAAATGTCCACACAAAAATGTACACAAAATTAATGGAGAATTATTTATAATGGCTAAACGTGGAAACAAAACAAATATCCATCAAATGATACATAGACAGATAACATGTGGTATAGCTATACCAAGGAATATTATTCAGCCATGAACATGAGTGAAGTACCAAATTCTGCAACATGAATGAACCTGGAAAACATGCTGAATGAAATAAGCTAGACAAAAAAGGTCACATACAGTATAATTTTGTGTGTATGAAATGTCCAGAACAGGCAAGTGTCTAGAGATAGAGAGTAGACTAGTAATTGCCTAGGGCTGGAGTGGATGGATTGATTAGGGGGTGATAGTTAAATAGAACAGTGTTTCTTTTGGGGATAGTGAAAATAATCTAAATCTGATTGTGGTAAAGGATGCACAACTCTGTCAATATGCTAAATGTCATTGAATTGTATAATTTGAATGGATGAATTGTATGATATGTAAATTATATATTTGTTTTCTTTTTCTTTTTTTTTTTTTTTTGGAGAGGGAGTCTCGCTCTGTCACCCAGGTGGAGTGTAATGGGGTGATCTTGACTCACTGCAACCTCCGCCTCCCAGGTTCAAGCAATTCTCCTGCCTCAGTCTCCCGAGTAGCTGGGATTACAGGCACCCGCCACCATGCCCGGCTAGTTTTTGTGTTTTTAGTAGAGACAGGGTTTCACCATGTTGGCTAGGCTGGTCTTGAACTCCTGGTGTCAGGTGATCTGCCTGCCTCGGCCTCCCAAAGTGCTGGGATTACAGATGTGAGCCACCGACCTGGCCATGAATTATATCTTAATAAAGCTGTTCAATTATATACACACATACATGAATGAACTCATCTTTATTAGACCAATAGTACCCACAGATTATGTTAAACTACCAACTAAATGTAGAACTTTTTTTTTGTTTGAACTGTAAGTTAATAGACAGTTTAGCCAATATTTTTCTTGCTAGCCCATTTTAAAATTATTTTAGGTTTATATAAAGAACTCCCAATGGAAAACTTTAAGATCTTAACCAACAGATAAGTATAATATTGGCAAAATCGAATACATGTTTAACATCCTGGTTTGCTCACTGGAGCAATTGCTGGTTACATATTAAATATAACTGTGTTTGAATTCATTTACAGCTCAATTCCATACTGCATTGCTGCCCCATTCCTGCAGGTGCTAATGTCAGCACCTTCTGGTTCCTGATATCCAATCATGTGCCCTTCTTCCCAACTCTGTATTTAGTAACATTGCATTGACAGCTTCAAACAGACCACGATGGTGTATTTACACCACAAAAACCCACAAATACTATAAGTTAGTTCCCATGCTCACCTCCCCCCACCACACACTGATTTATCAGCACACTCTGGTTACAGGTAAAGAGGCCCAAGGCTGAGGGGAAAAAAAGGCATGAAGGGCCACAACATCTGAAGAAACCTGCCAGCTTGCCACTAGTAGTTAGATTTGGAACCTCCCAGAGACGCTGACTGACTGACTTTCTCACCAGCTCTCAGTATACCCCTGCCTTCCCAGTGGCAGCAGGCCGTTTCACCCTTTTCTCTTGGGATAAGGGAGAAGGCTCACTTCTTCCTGAAGCCAACTGAAGGGAGTGCTAAGAGAATCCCCTTAAAGTCTGATGGGCACATCCTGGAACAGTATACTTCAATCATCCTTCAGCCAGGTGCTTGCACAGCTGCTGGATGTCCATGCCCACCCTGGTGCCACCACTGGAGCAAAGTGTGTTTGGAGAGATTTGGGGAAGATGTGCCAGATGTGCCAGGGGACACAGAGTATGGTGCAGTTTATTTTTCAGATCTTTTCTGAATATGAGAATAATATGGGAAGTTTTCCCACGTGTCCACTGAGCTTTGGGGTGAATACTTGAGCATAAAGATGGACATCCATTTTCGCAGAGTTTTCTGAATTCTGGAAGTTCTGTATTATAATAAGCGCCAGCATTTCTTTCAGCCCCTGGGACTTAGTGTGCCTGGAAAGAAATAGGGGCAATCCCTATATCACATCCACTCCCTGTAGCCCTCTAAGGGTGTGGAAGAAGACCTCAGAATTGCCTGTAGCTTGATGGGCTAGAACAATGGGGCTTTCCAGGTGGCCGCTGTCAATTGGAGAGTGGTCAACAGAAGAAAGCATGGAGGGCCTATCTTTGACAAGGGAAGTGAGTCATGACTGGTCCTCTACAGAAATCTTCAATAGTAATGGAGATGGGTAAAGCCAATTACACCTGCAGGATGACGTGGATACAACCGAAATAGAGGCCACCACGTAAGTGCAGTTCACCAGCATCAAGTAGAAGGGTTCATGAACCAGCCTGAGGTAAGGGTTGACTTCCTACCAGCAATATGGCAGTCATGTAAGGGAATATTCGTCGCCTCTGCTAGCACCCCTCCTTTTTTGCTCCTAACAACTGCAGAGCTACAAGAAGGGGAGGAAGAAGGCAGCTCACTGCCCCCACACCACCTCTGTGCAGTAGGCAGCCCCCCAAACAAAGCTTGCATGGAGATTAGGAAGAGGCCAACATACTGCCACGTTTGTAATTAAAGTTTTGCAAATAAATAGGAATGAGACTTAAGAGCCATTGAAAGTGTCCGGAGATTTATGGAATCTGAGGAAGCTACCTCTAAGTTGCACATAACTCAATGAGAAATCTAGATTCTAATAGTCTAGTAAAAAGCTGTGTCTGGGCAAAATAAAATTATTTAATGCTTATGTCCCAATGAGCTCTTCAATAAACTGGCTGCAGTTTAATTATTACTCTGCTTCCCAGCTACATCACTTCCATCAGCTTTTAAAGATGCCCCACCTTTTTTTTCCGCAACAAAACAGCATTTTCTTTTTCTTTTCAGAGCTGACAATTTTATTGAAAGTTTATATTTGCCATTTTTATTTACCTTATTTTCATTTTTCCTCAGACTTTCATCACTCCACCAAAAATATCTGCATCACTCAGTTGTTAAATCCAGAGGACATATTTCAACCATCACCTAACTTAGACTCAAGGCAGTACATAATACAGTTAGCATGCTCTTAATTTAATTTATATTATAATATTTTAAAATATTTTAAAGTAAATTACCCGCACCAATATATTCCATACCTAAATACTTCAGAATATATTTTTTCACATATCCACATAAATTCATACATAACTAATGCAATATTATAACACTCTGTGTAAGTGGTAATCATTCATTCAGATTATCTAATACTTACTCTATAGTCAAGATTCTACACTTGACCCTAAAATATTCCTCATAATTAAGCCTTTCTTCTCAAAATACTCTCTTCTCTAAGCTTTTATGGCTCAACTATCTCTTGATATTTCCACTATCCATCAGCCTAGTTCTCACCTGAGTCCTTTCAAGCCATTGAATATTTAGTTTCCCCAAATACACTGCCATGGAGATTTCTTCTCATTCTGGTCTGTGATCTCACCCATGTCTATGACTTTCATTACCACATTATATAATATGGTTTGGCTGTGTCCTACCCAAATCTCACCTTGAATTGTAGCTCCCGTAATTCCTATATTGTGAGGAACCCCGTGGGAGAGAATTGAATCATGGGGATGGTTTCCTCCATACTGTTCTCGTGGTAGTGAATAAGTCTCGTGAGAGCTGATGGTTTTATAAGGGGTTTCCCCTTTCACTTGGTTCTCATTACGTCTTGCCTGTCACTATGTAAGACGTGACTTGTGCCTTCCACCATAATTGTGAGACCTTCCCAACCACGTGGAACTGTGAGTCCATTAAGGCTCTTTTTCTTTATAAATTACCTAGTCTCAGGTATGTCTTTAATATCAGCATGAGAATGGACTAATACATTATATTAATATTATAACACTCCAATTTTTATTCTCAATATCCAATTCATTGAAGATGCTGTCTTTACAGCTTTTCCTTATTTATTTCTCTTATCTCTCTGCCCACTACCTTAGGACAAGTTATTTATCTCCATGACCTCTGCTATTAAGGCCTTCTCATTGACACACTATGGTTTTCCTTATTTTATTTGCTTAGTCTTATATTTGACATTTCTAAATAATATTATTATGTATTTTATTATTTATAAATATTATTATTTGATATTCTTATACTTGATATTTCTAAATAGTGTTATTATCTGTACTTGCAGAATGTTTGCATTTTTCATCCAAACACAGGAGTAGCTGGTAGTTGAGAAAACATTTTGTAGTAAAATAAATTAAAATATTTGACCATTTTCTTACTTAAGAACTTTAAGCAGTTTTCTATTTCTCTTAGGATAAAGTCAAAAATCCTTAACATGAGCAACAACAACAAAGATCTTGTGTGATCTGACTTGTAAGTACCTCTGCAGTCTTATTGAAAAATGTTTTCCTTCAAGTTTTCTTCTTTTTGTTTAGAGAGATCTCTTTTTTCAGTTCCTACAACCCACAGTATTTTTTTAGTGTTACCTGTCTCCCAAATTTTCACCAGTCCCCACCACTTTCATCTCCCACAGATATCACATGTCAGCTCAGATATCTTGTTCTCAAGGAAGTCTGGCAGATTTCTCTGTTACATTCTCTTAGGAAAGCATTATAGCAGTTGATAAATATAATTCCTTTGTGTGATTACAGACTGAGGGCCATCTCATCCATTAGTTTCTAAAGAACAAGAAGTCCAGGAAGGTGTCAGATTAAACCTATGATTTACACAGCTCTGGCGTCATAGGGGATGCTCCATAAATGCCTGCGGAATGGGTAACCAAATGAAGGGAGGCACATGAATGATTGTTCACCTATCTGAGGTTTAATGTATTTTGATCATGTAGAACTTGCATTTAGGTTAATAATATTGAGTGAATGCATGATGTTAAAAGTAGGCTTTATTTAGTAAGTATACCCTAACTTCCATGAATAAACATTTGTCAAATAGGTCATGAAGTTTTGGAGGAAAACTGTTACAAAACTAGACCACAAAGTATACCTCAGTACATAGAATTTTTTTTATAAAGTCAACTTAGTTGTACGTATTAATAAATCTATATATTGTGTAACAAAATGAGCAGCAAACAGAAATGAAATCACTAGCAATATTTTTAACTAGTAATCAATTCTCAATTCAAAGATAAAATCTAAAAAGGATAGACTATTTTTCAATTACACTAGATTTTAAACCTTAAAAAAAAAAAATTCAGCCCAGTGCAGCGGCTCATGCCTGTAATCCCAGCACTTGGGGAGGCCGAGGCCGGCGAATTACGAGGTCAGGAGATCAACACCACGGTGAAACCCCGTCTCTACTAAAAAAAAAAAAAAAAAAAATTAGCCAGGCGAGGTGGCGGCGCCTGTAGTCCCAGCTACTCGGGAGGCTGAGGCAGGAGAATGGCGGGAACCCGGGAGGCGGAGCTTGCAGTGAGCTGAGATCCGGCCACTGCACTCCAGTCCGGGCGACAGAGCGAGACTCCGTCTCAAAAAAAAAAAAAAAAAAAAAAAAAAAAAAAAAAAAAAAAAACCCCTAAACAATACGCCGAGGGGAATTAGTGACTTTTGACCCTGTAATGGGTGCCAAACGGAACTTCAATTTTACAGTTGAAGTTGTATTTACTTGTACAAAAAATAGTTCCCAAGAGGTAACTACTAACTGAAATACTTTTTAAAAATGAATGAGTGAATCATCACACAGAAAGTCAAAAGAGAAAAGAACAGAGATTATGGAAACACAGTTATAGCGACTAAGAAAGCAAAGGGTCTGTATCTTTAGTAAGAAAATAGTTCAAATTAATAAATCAGAGAAATCTAAGGACAGTGAAGGAACAATATACAGCAAAAGGCAACTTCCTACAAGGCAAATACGCCTAGCAAGGTGGTAACAATCAGGGAGCTTCAGACCTGGAGGATGATGACAACTACTGGAATTTAAATTTCTTCACTTATCCTTCAAAAGGATCATAAGTTCGACAAGGAATAAACATAAAATCATGCAAGATGTATAGCTTCAGAATCACTAGAAGACAGAGAACACCACAAAATCCAGACGAGCTGTAAGGAGCAAATAAACTCTAAATCCCCACATAGCTGTCCCTGCCACTGCAAGCCTGTGGGTAAGAGAGCCAGGAGAGGGAGGCGAAAGAGGAACCATGAAAAAGAGGAGAGGAAAAGTGGTAATGTAGACAAAAAGTACAACAAAGAAACTCCTTAGAAGTTGGGCACTAGGTATGAACATTGTCAAAGCGTCTCTGGGACATGTAGTTCCCAATACCAAATACAGAAAAGGGGCTTGAAATGAAGTGGATGGAGGTGACGGCCTTCATGAGGTACAGCTTCAAACGCAGGAGCAGTTGGGGAAGCGGGCTCCTTGAGGACATGGCCGTGAAATCAAAGAAGAAAGAAAAGGGGAAATTGAAGAATCTGTAGAAACCAAAGAGAAACAAAAACCTCCAAAACTTCTCTTCCTGCTCTTACCGCCATGGCCAACTTCATCCATTAAGGAAACTGAATGTCACTATAGTGCAGAAAGAGGCATTCCTTCTAGTATGTATGTAGGGATAGAAGAGAATTTTTTAAAAATAATTTAATACAATATCATGTAAGAAAAAAACCCAGGAAGTATAAATCATATCATCTTAGCTAATAAAAATCAATACCCTTTATCCCCCAAAAGAAACAAAAATCAAATAAGAGCAAAAGAAAGTTACAACACAACATTCCAAGCTGAATTATTTATTCTCCAACAAGCATATGGTGATAAGCAAACAAGAAAGAAAATAAATACAACACGAAATGCAAAAACCAAGAATAGAAATAGACTAAAATGACAAAACAACAGAAAAAAAAATGCAGTGAGGATTGATTGAAGTCATGAAAGAAATTAAAGATAAAGAGGAAATCATCTCACATGAGGGACACATTAAAATTAGCCAGGAATGATCAGCTTTGAGATATATCTTAGTAAAATCGTCAAACTTGATGGCAAAGATATCCTCAGGGAAAGCAAACAAAAGTTTAAAATGTTTAAAGGGTAACATGAATAGGTTCCATTCCAGCTTTGTGTTTTCTGCTTCACTTTGTTCTACTAGTTTTGTAGTTCAGTGAGAAACTGGTCCTTGTTTGGGAACCCACAGCTGAAAAGACTATGATGCTTACCGTGGTGAGTGAAAAAACAAGGAAGGGTTCAGGACCGATAAAATTATCATATTACATTGCGGGTTTCAGGGCAGCATAATTCTATGCTGTGCTTTAAGACCAAGAGGTGTGTACCACTTTGTAAACTAACGAAGCCTATTGTGATTGATGGTTTACCAATGGAACAGATCAGATTCAGATTTGATGAGCAGCGAATCAATGAAACAGACACATCAGCACACTTGGAAATGGAAGATGGAGAAAAATTGATACAATAGAGGACAATATAGAATACCAAAAAAATTGACCTGATACTTCATAATTCTGTTCCTGTAAACGAGGTACATCTTCAAGTAATGAACAATTTGATTCCACCACCACTACATTCTTGCTGCTTTAATACTATCTTCTCTCCCTTCTCATTTCTTTGTTTTACACAAGATAACTTCTATATACATATATGAATGTGAATTTTGCATGTGTTGCATTGTTTTATTTTATTGTTTTACTAAAATGACCAAAGGTATGTTTTGATGGCATGATATATAAATAAGATGAGAGAAAAAAAAAAACTCCTGTTTTTATAAAAATCCCTCTCTTTCTCCTTTAGAGCCTTCAGGTTTTAAATAACACACCAGACACTATTATTCCTTCTGTGCAGCAGACACAAGGGGCAACATTTTCACTTTTATGTTGGAGGGGATGTCGTAGCATACCTCGGACCACTGGAGCTAACTGAATCTTACATCCTGAATCTTAAGGTTTCTCTCCCATCCTCTGGAGTGCCTGTGTCTTACTGAGCCTACAGCAGTAGAAGCCAACTCTTGCTCATCTTGCCTGCTCACCGTGATGGCATCAATGCAGTGGATCAAAGTGAAGTACCATGTGATGTCCAGATGGCCTGGACTCTTCAGATTTTATTATGATAGAGTGCCTGAGCACTGATACAGCTCTAGGGAAAAACTCTAGTAATTATGTTGTCCATTGCACATGAAAGTTAACTTTCTGATGATTTCTTTTGATTCTAATAGAAAGACATGTATTCAATTAGTCAATGATCATATACCACATGTCTGAGGCTTTGTTAATCTGCTTCAGCCATGCTACAAAATATGACATGATACCCACAATCAGGATTACTGTTTGATTGAGCTGGCAGTAACCATTTTCGTGGATCGTCTGGATTCTTCTTCTGAGAAACAACTTGTGAATCAAATTTCTGATTGGATCACTCACCCATGCATGCATCCTGGAACTTTAATAATAGCATTAATATCTGCCACGCACATATACACAACACATGCATGCACTTAATGAGGTGGGATTTTGTTTTTGATCTACATACAATGTTGGCAACTGGGAGGTTTCAGAGGATTTCACCTGTCTTCCTCATTAAAATATTGTGGCCCTTTTTATGTGTGTTACTCCAAATGTCCAGTATGTAAGCATAAATTTCATACTTAGGAATCAGAGAAATAAGTTGACAAGCACGTGGGCGGTCAGAGGGTGGATCCATTATAGGCCAGAGTTTAACCAGCACTCCATCAATTACCTGGTTCCATATGCATCCACTTTAACCAGAGAACAATAGTTTGCATCTCTTTTATCAATGTCAACTTAGATGTGTGTCCCATAGTTCACACATGGTCTAGGTGTTCCCTTTTTCTCACTGTGCAGAAACTGACGTAAAAGGCAATAGTTTCTTTGGGTGAGGAAAACAATTCCAATATATATTTGTTAGGGTGTGGCAGAGCTCTTCCACCTAGAGACCTAGCGATCTCTTTAGTTCACGGGTTCCAGATTTAAAACCTGGCTGTTTCTCAAATGGAGCAAGGGACAGAGCTGGCTTTGTAATTAATGGGTCTCAATGAAAATCAAATTGTGAGGTCCCTTATTGAAAAAGCAGAAAACAGAGCTGTTGACAGTACTGCTATGCTAATACCTGGGGCTGTTTCTTTTGCTGTGTCTCATTATTTGTCATGACACTTCATATTTGTTACCTGATGTTTTCCAACAAAAACAATTAATTGAAAATATTTTTTAAAATAATTATTTTGAAATATTTTTTAAAAAATAAGAAGTAGAAAAGATAAAACTTGGCGATCTATCTGAAGTAGCAAAGTTGGAAATCAGTGGTGATGAGTTCCTCAATTTTCTTCTGAAACTAGTGTGGTTATTTAATAATAAAAATGATACAGAGTATCTTTACTGAGTTATCTGAAATTGTCATGTTATTAGAATGGGTTTCTCTCCAGAGGTTTACTTTAATTTGTCAAGAAATAGCTAGTACCGTTGAAGACTTCAGGGAAAGCTTCAGAAGTTTCAAAAGCGGCCAGGCGCGGTGGCTCATGCCTGTAATCCCGACACTTTGGGAGGCCAAGGCAGGTGGATCATTTGAGGTCAGGGGTTCTAGACCAGCCTGGCCAATGTGGCAAAACCCTATCTCTACTAAAAATATAAAATTAGCCAGGCATGGAGGTGCACGCCTGTAATCCCAGCTACTCAGGAGGCCGAGACGAGATAATCACTTGAACCTGGGAGGCAGAGGTTGCAGTGAACCGAGATGGCACTCCAGCCTGGGGAAACAGTGAGACTCTGTCAAAAAAAAAAAAAAAAAAAAAAAAAGAAGAAGAGGAAGTTGCAAAACAAACAGAAAAAGTGGTTCAATTCATACACCATCAATGGAAGCTGTGTCTACATGAAATTGTGGAATTTTGAAGAAAACAGCTGTTACAGTTGCTCCATATGGATTTGGGTTTTTTTGTTTGTTTGTTTCATCTGCATACTGACTTTGCAGAGAAAATAATTCCAGTATTTTTTCTGAGCAATGTATGTATGTATTTTGTCATCCTAAACTATTTTTAAAAAGTTATCTTTAACCATTTTGGCAGAATATAACAATATTTTTTGCAAATACTCCATAGAAAAAAATATGATAGCATAAGCCAGAGGTTTTTCTCATATAAAGGGGTTTGTCTGAGTTATAAATATAATGCAATTATATTTATGTTAATTTTTATCAAGCAATAATTATAAATAATTTTAAACAAAAAAAAAAAATTGACTGGGCACAGTGGCTAACGCCTGTAGTCCCAGCACTTTCGTAGGCTGAGACAGGTGGATCACCTGAGGTCAGGAGTTTGAGACCAGCCTGGGCAATACAGCAAAATCCCATCTCTACTAAAAATACAAAAATTAGCTATAGGCACAGTTGCATGGACTTCTAGTCCCAGTTACTTGGGAGGCTAAGGTGGGAGGATCACCTGAGCCCTGGAGGCATAGGCTGTGGTGAGCTGAGATCACGCCACTGCACTCCAGCCTGGACAACAGAGTGAGACCTTTTCTCAAACAAAAATAATAATAAATTTTCTGCATGGATGTTATAATGTGCCTTTTGTACCATGTGATTTTAATTGCAAAGAATGAGAGCATTTTGTTGACATAAGAAATCACTGAAATTACTCAATTTGTATTTTATAGCTCCGACATGGCTATGTATTTCATTCTTAAAAGAACAGTGGAAACACTGCACAAACGTAACTCTACCTCTTAATACATTCATGTTCTTCAACACTCTGTAAGATGTGTACCTTATACTCACTTTGAGTCTCGCACACAGTGTGGGTGCACTGGAATTCTATGCTCGGGGCATCATGAACTTTGTATGTGAGTGGAGCAACAAGGACTCGTAGGAGATGCGCACACTGCATAAACCTCCTTTGCTCAGGCACAAGCTCGATTGGCTCATCAGACTTCCCTTACAAAATACAAGTTCAAAGGAAAAGTTAGTAATAATTTTAAGGTATAAATAGCAGAGCATTCAATTAACTGTGAGGCCATTTTGAGCATGGGGCCCTGTGTGATTACACAGGTAACACACTCAAGAATCCAGTCTTGGCACAGAATTTTTAATTTGTATGAATTAGCTGGTATCAGGCTTCTCCTCCTTCTTTCCTGTCCCTACAGGTGCTATGTTCAATTAAATACTGCAGGGAACAACTCTCTGAAGGCCTAGCCCCACAACTACCGGCTCCTGCTCCTCCGTTGTCCCTATGACTTGGGAGTCCCATCATCCCAACAGTGCCACCATTTCTCTTAAACAGCCTTAAAATTCGCAAAAGGGCATTTCATCATTCAACATTGCACTTCCTAGAAACTGAACTAAACCAAACTTTATTTTCCTTAAAAAGTAGTGATTTCACCAAGATTTCAAATGCATTTGTATGGAACTCTGCTGGTCTTTGTTAGTGTCATGTGGCTATTGAGGACTTGAAATGTGGCTCGTCTAACTTGAGATTTGCTGTAAGTGTGAAATAAGCACTACATGTGTAACATAGATGCTCTTCAACTTATGATGGGGTTGGCAGAGCCTTAGGAACCTTTGGGACCATAACAAAGATTTAACATTTATGTCACAGGAGTCTTAAAAAGAGATGAGAAAGAGAGTAAGGCTGAACAAGGATTCGAAAAATTAATAGCTGGGAACTTCAAAATTTAGCAAAAGACGTAAATATACTGATACAAGAGTAAGAGAATCCAAAAAAGGATGAATTCAAAGAAATCTACAGCGAGGCACATCATAACTAAACTTCTGAAAACTAAAGATAAAGATAAATGTTGAAAACATCTAGAGAAAAATGACACCTTACCTATAGGATGATAAAACAATTCAAATAACAGCAGGTTTTTCAAATCACAAAAGACATGGCACATCATTTTTCTGGCATGCCAGAAGGACATGGCACACTATTTTTCACATTCTAAAAGAAAAAGACTGTTACTCTATAATCTCATATCCAGCAAAATTATTCTTTCTGGTAAGAGAAGGAAATTAAGACATGCTCAGATGAAGGAAAACTAAGAGAATCTGTTGCCAGCAGTCCTACTCTAGAAGAATGGCTTATTGGAGTTCTCTAAATAAAGCCAAAAGAAAAGAAACTTGAGAACATTGAGAAGAAAGAAAGAACACACTAAGCAAATCCGTGAGTAAATATAACACAGTTTTCTTCTCTAGAGTTTTCTAAATAAGTCTGATGCTGAAGCAAAAATTACAATACTGTCTGATGTATTTCTAAATATGTATAGAAGAAACATTTAAGGTAATTATAAGTGGTGAAGGGTAAAGAGATGTAAAAGGAGGTGAGGTTTCTATATTTTACTCAAACTAGTAAAAAAATATGAGTAGACTGGGATAAGTTCTGTATGCATAACTAAATTAAAAAGCTGTATGAAAACACATACTCAAAAATACTATGGATAACTCAAAATGAAATTGTAAAATATATTTAAGTAACCCATAGAATGGTATACACACAAAAGAGACAGGATGAAAACAGAGGTAATAAACATAAAACCAAAAAATAAAATAAAATGGCAGATTTAAGTCCTAACACACCAATAATTAAATTAATATCCAACATTAATAAACAACCTAATTAAAAAACACAGGTTTGCAAAATGGATTAAAAAAAGTCTCAACTATATGCTGCCTATAAAACTCATTTAAAATATAAAAACCTATGTAGGTTGAAAATAAAATGGAAAAGATAGATCATGCTACACTTAGGCTGAAATGTGTCTCCCACAGATAGCAGGTGGTAATTCCTGGAACCTATGCTACCTGATCTGGGAAAGGAATCTTTGATGTAAGGGTAAATGAAGGATCTTGAGAGGAGGAGATTATCTCACGTTATCTAGATGTGCCCTAAATGCCATCATAAGTGTCCTTATGAGAGAAAGGAGGAGAGAGATTAAACAAACAGAAGCGGAGGTAACATGATCCTCGAAGCAGAGATTGCGGTGGTATAACCATTGGATGCTGGAAGAGGCAAGGAACAGATTCTCCCCTAGAGAGAGTGCATCCCCGTCAGCACCATAATTTCAGACTTTTGGCCTCCAGAACTGTGTGAGAGAAATTTCTGTTATTTTATGCCACCAGTTTGTGTTAATTTGTTAAAGCTGCCACAGAAAATGAATACACATGTCAACATTAATAAAAAGAAAACAAGAATGACTTTATTAATATCATATAGAATATATTCAGATCCAAGAATATGACCGAGAGAGAACAGGACAATATAGAATGTTAAAAAATAAGCCATCAAGAAGACATAGCCATTCTAAATATGCATTACCCAAACAAGAGGCCTACAAAATGTGTGAAGCAAAAATTAATAGAACAAAAAAAGAGTCAAATCAAGTATTATATTTGGAGACTTAACACTCACTCTCAGCAATCGATGGAACAATTAGGAAATAAACAAAGATGTAAAAGGACTAAACAATACTATTAGTCACTAGGACCTAATCAATGGTTACAGAAAACTCTACTCAAGCACAGTAGAATACACATGACTGTCAAATGTCTGTAGAAAGTATACTAGTAATAACCCAGCCATCAAGCAAATTTCAACAAATTTAAAACATATGCTGTGTCCTCCAAACACAATGGATTCAAATTAAAAATCAATAAGATAAAGATAACAGAAAAATCTCCGAGTACAGAAACTAAACAACTGACTTTAAATAAAAAATCCATGGGTAAGGTAAAAATCTTGTACATGTACCCACTGAATCTAAAATAAAACTTTGAAAAAAATCCATGGTTAAAAGAGAAATTATGAAGAAAAATAAAAAAAAACACATTTAATCCAATGAAATTGCAACATACTAAAATTGGGCAGATACAGCCAAAGCAGTGCTGAACGAGGAATTGAAAAAACAAAGCACATACATTAGAAAATAGGAAAAAGTCTCAAGTCAGTAATCTAAGCTTCAACCTCACAAGACTGGAAACAAAGAGCAAAATTATTTCAAAACAAGGAGGAGGAAGGAAATAAATGTAAGAGCCAAAATTAATGAAATTTAAAATAAGAAAATAATACATAATAGCAATCAAACAGAAAAAGCTGGTGATTTAAAAAGTTCTATAAAACTGAAAATCCTCTAATAAGACAGATAAGGAATAAAAGAGACAAGAAATAAATTGTCAATATCAAGTCTGATGTAGGTCTATTGCCCCTGCAAACATCAAAATGATAATAAGGAAATAATACAGACATCTCTACACATGTAAATTTGACAACTGAAATAAAATGGCCTGATTTCAAAAATAAAAAATCACATCTTACCTCATGTGGAATAGTTAATTTGAAGTCACATAACTCTTAAGGAATTTGAATATGTTACTTTGAAATCCTAAAAATAAAATCTGTTAGCCCAGATAGTTTTACTTTTGAATTATATCAAACCTTTAACATTTCTATACACTGTTATCCAGCAAAGAGAATATAACTTTATAATATATTTATAAATATAAATATATTATAAATAATATAAATAATCATATTATATTATTATAATATAATATAAACTTACCAATTTATCTTATGAAACTTGTATTACCCTGATAACAAACTAGACAAAGCCAGTATCAAAAAAAAGTAAGAAAGAAAGAAAACTACCAAATATTAACCTTCATGAATATAGACAGAAAAATCCTTAACAGGATATTATCATATACAATTCTTCACCTCACTAATCAAATGGATGCATTCCAGCCAGGGATGTAAGTTGGTTCAATGTTTGACTATCAATTTTATTCACCATGTTAAGAGGATAAAGAAGATCCTATCAATCAATGTAGAGAAGACATTTGACAAAATTCAATACCCATTCATGATAAAAACTCTCAGAAAACTAGTAATAAACAACAATAAGTATATAGGGAAAACCTACAAGTAACATTGTACTTAATGAGGCAAGATTGAATTGTTTTCCTCCTCCAGCTGGGAATAGGACAAAAATACTCACTCTCAGCACTCTCATCCAACATAGTGCTGGAACTTCTAGCCAGTATGAGAAGACAAGAAAACAAAATAAGTGGCCCGAGTGTGGTGGCTCATGCCTGTAATCCCGAGGTGGGTGGATCACAAGGTCAGGAGTTTGAGACTAGCCTAACCAACATGGTGAAACCCCGTCTCTACTAAAAATAAAAAAATTAGCTGGGCATGGTGGCACTTACCTCTAATCCCAGCTATTCGAGTGGCTGAGGCAGGAGAATTGCTCGAACCCAGGAGGCGGAGATTGCAGTGATCTGAGATGGTGCCACTGCACTCCTGCCTGGGCAACAGAGAGAGCCTCCCTCTCAAAAAAAAAAAAAAAAAAAAAAAAAAAAAAAAAAAAAAAAAAAAAAAAAAAATTAAAGGCATGCAGATAGGAAAGGAAGAAATGAAACTGCCTTTATTTGCAGAAGACATGGTTGTCTATGTAGAAGATCTAAAGGATTTTTTTTAAATAGAAGTAAAAGTGAATTCAGCAAAGTCACAGAATATAAGCTAAACATTTTTTAATCTATCATATTTGTATATACTAGCAAGGAGAACATGAAGTCTGAAATTAAAAATACATTTGCATTTGCAATCAATAAAAAGAAATATTTATGTGCAAATGTAACAAAACAGACAACTTCGATGCTGAAATCTACATAATGCTAATGAAAGAAATAAATGCAGTAAATAAACAAAGAAATATACACTTTTCATGCATTGGAAGACTCAGCCTAGTAAAGACGTCAATTCACTTTCCATCGACATACAGGTTGAATGTAATTTCTAATAAAAGCCCAGAACAATTTTTCTGAACTATAGACAAGTTTATTCTAACATTTCTTTGAAAATTTAAAATACTAGAACAGATAAAGCTATTTTCAGAAAGAAGAATAAACTGAAAGAAATCAGTCTATCCATTTTCAAGACCCATTGGATAGCTACAGTAATCAATACTGTGATAGTAGCACAGAAATAGACATGTGGATGAATGGAACAGAATACAGAACCCAAAAAGGCCTATGCAAATACTGTCAACTTATTTATGACTAGGGTTCAAAAGCAATGCAATAGAGAAAAGATAAACTTCTTAACACATTTTGCTAGAGCAATTGAACATTTCTGGAGAGACAAAAATGACAATTAACCTTAACCCAAGTTTCACACCTTACGCAAATCAATCATAGAGCTAAAAAGTAAAATGTACAACTGTAAATGTTTTAGAGAAAAAAAACAAAATATTTGAGATCTAAAGCTAAGAGTTGTTAGACAACACCAAAAAGCATGATTCATTAAAAATACACCAAAATTTGACTTTATTAAAACTAGACGCTTTTGCTCTATGAAAGATCTTGTTAAAAGAATGAAGACAATTTAAAAAGTAGGAGAAAATACATGCAAACTACATATAGAACAAAGGACTACTATCTAAAATATATTTTTAAAAGCTATCAAAACTCAACTGTTAAAATGTAAACAATCCAATTACAACATGAGCAAGACACAGAAACAGTTTCCCCAAGACATACTGATGGAAAATAAAAACATGAAAAGATGTTCAACAGCATTATCATTAGGTCAATGCAAATTAAAATCACACTGAGATATCGCTATATGCCTCTTCAAATGGCTAAGCAAAAAATAGCATCTATAACAAATGACGGCAAGGATGCAGAGAAAATAGATCCTCACATTGCTGTTGGAAATGTGAGATGGTACCACCAGCATTACCATTAGAAAGCATTTTGGCAGTTTCTTTAAAAATTAAACATGTAACTATCACATGACACAACAATTTCACCCTTGCTGGGGGCATTGATCCCAAATAAATAATCTTTGTTTTACTACTAGTGATGTGTTAATGTTCCCTGTTGTATGTTCCTATTTCTTCTCAATCTCTGGCATTTTCTTTTTTATATATATAATTCATGTGTATTTGTGAGAATGTGTGGGTGATTGGGCATATTTAAAACACTGATGATCGTAATGGTTGTGTAACCATTCTGAATTGTTTTTCGTTACGAATCATAGTCTTTTTCTCCTTTAGTGCTTTTCATCTGAACTATATTTGTTCTGATATAAAATTCTCAATCCTTGTTTTTCTATTGTTTCATTTGCCTGGTGGGTTTTTGTTCATCCCTCTGTTTTTAGTCCTTTCGAAACACTGTTTTAGGTGTTCCCTAAGAGTGGGTTTACCTTGATAAACCACTCTGAAAATCTTTGTTGTAAATTATTAACAGTAAAGCACACTCATGTTCATTGATGACATATTGTCCTCAACTTCATTATATATTTGCGTTATCACTCCTGAATTGTAATGATAAATGCCATCATCAAATTTGTGAGGGTATTGTTTATTTATTTATTTACTTTTGTTATATTTTAAATTTACTTTTGAATTTTTAAAAAGGCTTTTATTTTTATTTTAGTAGTTACTTTGCATTTACAAGTTTGACAGAGACATTTTTTCTTGGTTAACATTTTACAATGGAGTCTGTCGGTTTTGAATGGTGATTTTAATTCTTACTTATTCTCTACAACACAGTCAATGATACCAATCTACTTTTTCTTTTTTCTCCCTCTTCTTCTTTTTTGGTAATGATGGCCTACTTCTGTGTTGTCAAACATAAAATGTTTCCATACTTTTCTTCACCCATATCCTTAAATTCAGCTTGGTATTACAATTAAATATATTTAAGGTTTACATTAGCCTGTTGCTATAACTTCCCCAGTTTTCTTTTGATTGGTTAACTTCATCCTCCAGTAGATTCTTCCAGAAGCACATGTGTATGCATTATTTCCTGAGTTAATTCATATCCAAAACTATATTCTGAAGCCTTACATATCTGAAACTCATCTAAATACAAATTCCTTAGTTTATACTTTTTTTTTTCCTCAAGCCTCTTGAAATTGCTACTTCTCTTATGCCTTGACTTCTATGTTATCTTGAGGACAGTAACATCACTTGTTTTCTCAAGTAAAACATTTCCTTAAATAATAAATTGTATGACAGGAATCATTTATTTAGAGTAATTGCCCCCACATAAAGGTCAATGTCGGCCAGGCACGGTGGCTCACGCCTGTAATCCCAGCCCTTTGGGAGGCCAAGGAGGGCGGATCACAAGGTCAGGAGTTTGACCAGCTTGGCCAACACAGTGAAACCCTGTCTCTAATAAAAATACAAAAAATTAGTCAGATAGATTGATAGCTGTGGGTAAGACAAATTGAGGAATGTTAGTGGAAGAGGGAGGTGAGTATCATTTACAGCCCTCAAATCAACTGCAGAGCTGGGAGCTGCATAGTATCTTACTAACGTCCTTCTAATTTCTTCCTCTAGAAGACAAGCCCACGGGAACTGTGGAGGAGATGCTCTGCAAATATGTGAGTAGATTTGAATCCAGTGCAGTAGAAAGGATGAACTATCTAGAGGGGCATCACCCTTTTTCTTAACCTCAGCACATGATTTGAAGATAAGAAAGCTTACCAAAACTTCTTTCTCCACACTGTGTATTTGCATTTCAGAACTAAAAGGCAGAAGCATGTCATGTATTTTAGAAGATTGCTTTTAAAAGATTCTCCCAGGCCCTATATTTTTTTAGAGAACAAAATGGAGATGAGTCCATGAATAGAAAAGACCTACTCTTTCTTTTGATTCATGCTTATGTATCTGGAATAAAGCAGGGAGATGTCTAACTATTTTATGATAATATCAACTATTTTTCCTGGGCTTCATTAATTCAGCAAAACAGAGTTGCTTCTGATGGAATTCTGAAATACAGATTGTTCCTGAAACTAGGAACTATTAACTAAGAAGTGTATTTGAGGTTTTTAGCACTTAATTTGGTATAATCATGCCTTATGAAGTAATAGTCAGGACGTTGTATAGTGTTTCCAGCTGTCAGACATTTTTATAAGAAAGGGTCCTGTTCTCCCCATCCAGACATAGGGCTTCACACCCATCGTGTTTCCTGGGCCCTCCGACATAATATAGTAGATTTGCAATTAGCCTTCAAAATATGGCTTATTGTCTCTCTACTCTCACATCATCTTAGTTGTGATACGGAGGTAGACTATAATTTTCAGAAGAAAAAACCCATACTATACAAACAATATCATTATAGCACACTGGAACCCAAAAGCTCTTTATTATCACATGTAGAGTGAAGCCCACAAGAGCTTGAGGGCTTCAGAAATGTTTCTCACAAGTGACTCACAGAAAGTTCTCTGAAGAGGAAAACTGGGAAAGGATTGAGATTGTCTCTCAATCTTCTGTCCTCTCCCTCCTTCACTTTCCCTTTGATTTCCTCCCTCCTTCATTCCTCCCACTCTCTCATTATCTCTTCACTCCATTTATCCTCCTTCCGTCCTTCTCTCCCGCTCCTTGCCTCAATACTTTCTGTCCCTTCCTTTATCCTTGGCTTCTATTTCTGCCTTATTTAGAATTGTGAATGGAAATCGGCTTCACCTTAAGTTAATTGTCTTATTTACAAATATTTAAAAGAACTTAAAAGACTATAAAATGTCAAACAAAAGAACTTTTGCAATATAGTATAAGTATGGACAACCCTTTTACCTGTTTTTACCTTTAAACTATTTCTTCTATTAGAAATAAACTTGCATGTGTTCATGTCTAGAGAACAAGTGGTGGTTTAAAAGACGTATTTCTCTTTTTTTGACTTCTTTCATTCAAAGACATTACATTATTAAATGTGATGTAAATACCAGAAAGAAGCAAAAAGTTCTCGTAAAACTGTAACTATTTAACAAAACTTACTAAGGTATTTTCACGTACAAACACCCACCAGAGTGCTGTGAAATGAACCCATCACAGTGCCCCTAGTGAGTGAGAGATGGGTGGTTATGCCCCGTTTCTCCTGCAGAGGGCAGGCAGCTCCAGACACCTCAGAGCTAAGGTAGTTTCTGTAACCTCCTGGCCTGCAACTGGGATGATTTCTGTAGCTGGAATTAAGACACTGTGGCCTGAAAACTCCTCCTACCAGTTGCCTGAAAGGGGTATCCACCAGACACCTCTGATTGGGCTTAGCAGCTACACAATGGGGACTGCTGTTTTCAACCAATACAGAATAAATGGGTGTGAATTCTTCAATTGCATATATGGGCCTGATTGAGAACTAGGGTGGAAACTGTCCCTATTTAAGCCAGTTCCACTCTTTGCTCTCCCAAGGGAACTTTCCCATTAACATTAGAAGTTGTGTGTCCTTATCTTCAGATTCCTTTCTGTGTGTGTGTGTGTGTGTGGTTTCTTTTTTTTTTTTTTTTTTTTTTTAAAATAAAGCTTTCCTTTGCTTTTCCTTGGGGGTACCTCATGGTCTTTTCTTAACAGTATATATACACATTAAAAAGGCAGACAGAGAGAGGGAGGCAGACTTTAATATACATTATCCATAATTATGAGTAGAGCGTATATTATGTATATTTTCTATAATATGTGCTAATAGAAGGATCTCATATCCATAGATTGACAGTTGCAAGTCAAAGGTTACAATAGCTATAGCCTATTACTACATGGACAGTTAAATTGCCTAGAAATATAGCCTCCTCTCTCCTTTTAGTGAGTGTTCCCCAAACAAACTTTGTAAAACAAAAGTTTCATTTCATTCATATACCTGATAATATCCTTGATTGGATGTATATTAAAGTCAGCATGTACTAAAAATAACGATTTATTATCTAGTTGCTATCTTTTAAAACAGCAATATGAAGCCTCTTAACATCTAAACCTCTCAAATATATTTCTAAAGATAAATTGTATGTATGTACTGTACCTATAAAATTGTATATTTGCACTACCCTTGTCACTAATTATACAAAACACGCATAAACCTATCCTATAAACTATGTGCTAAAAATACACTAATTGTACCTTGAACTATATCAAAGTAGGGCTATATGTATTTTTTTCTGGTTTTAAGATTATATTGTTTGTTATAGTCTTAGCCCTCCCCTGTTTTTATACCCATTCCCAAATATGGGATGAAAGAGAAATAGAAAAATAGAATAGGAGGTAAAGAGTTTTTTATAATGATAAGTAAGAAAATGATACACCAGTTTGAAATGCAGCATTTCAATCAGTCACTTTCATTGTTATTCTGAATATTCAAATATAAAGGAATAATCTCAGTGGATTCTTTTGGAAAAACAAATAAATTACAAAATGAGGAATGTGTATTTGCCCATCTGTGCATTTTGCAGCCATAATGACAAATTGTTGATTTGATACCATGGGCATTATTAAAATCAAAGTCCTGCCAATCCAGCTTTCATACATAACAGATTATACTAATTATCTATTGGGGCCAAATTCACACTCTAGCTATTAACTCTTATCTACCTGAATAGAAAAATCAAGTACCCACAATCTAAAAGCCAGCAATGTCCAAAACAAAAAATAATTGGACTGAAAGATGACATTAACTGCCTAATACATTCTGATATCAGTTTCATTTTCAATTTTTTTAAAATTGAAAACACATTGTACTACTTTGAATAAGGCTTTCTGATACTGAATAGCCCTTCTAGTCTTCTTACTCCAAACAAGCCAGTGAGTGACTAAATTTTAAATTTCAACCTCTCCAGCAATATTCTTTAATTTATCTGAGCACCTGTGTTTTCCCTCAATTTCATTTCTATTCTCTCTGGATGAAATAAGGAAAGGGCATAGTGTGTACATCCTCTGGTGGATCAATTAAATTAATGAATTAATGAATATTTATTTAGCAATCATTTACCAAGCATATATTATGTGTCTGATAATCTAGAGTCTATTCCTCGTGAATTTTAATTATATTATTGTTAAGATCAAAGTGTTCCCAATCTCTATGCTCTCTAATGTAAGAGATCCATTTTTTCATGAACCACCCCTATCTAAATACTTACTAAAAGAGCCAGGTGGGTTTTCATTAAGATCCTATTATCCGTTCTCACTGCAGTCCCAGGCTGGACAGTATCACCAAGTTTTCATTCACAAGTGCCCATTGGTGCTGCTGCTATCATCCTGGTGTAGCATAAGGCAAGAACTTCATCTGGCTCACCCTTTTGGAAAGGGATGGGATTGAGTACTTCCATTCTTGAGGAACGGAGTGATGGGAGATAAAATTCAAAGTTCACTAAATTAACCAAGCTGTACCAAACATTCTGGCAAAAATTCTTCCCTACTATCCACACATACACACAGGAACAAACACACACATTTTTCTTTAACCCCACCCAAAGTCCCCCATGAGCTCCCAGATTTATTGAACAAGCTTTCTCTGTGGGATATTTTGGCTTATGCACCTTTAACTCATAATGTCACACTCATGTCTGACCTTGATTTTCACTTCTTTACTAAAACTTTTCTCATTAAAGTCCCTGACTTCCACATCACTAAATCTCACAGGTGCTTCACCACGTATGCACTCCAGCAGCTAACCTGGTGGTCCACTCTACTTTTTCTTTCTTAAGACACTATTTTCCTCATTGTTTCATAATACATCATGATCCATGTTTTCCCCAAAATTCTTATGCTCATTTGTAACCGTCTTCTTTGCCAAGATTTACTCACCTAATTGATCTTAAAGATTAGTTCCCCATGTCCCCGTCTCTTGTCCTCACTCCATCTTTTTTCTTCTCTCCTCCTTTTATTCTCTACTTTTTCATCCGCTACTTCTAATAGTCCCACCTGTCCACTTTTCTGCTATGAATTTCACAATAATCTATAGACAGACAACTCAAATAGCTATTTCAAACTTCAATTTCCCTGCTGACCCCTAGGCCAGATTATCCAGCTGCTATTGACGGCTGCAATAAGATGCAAACCCTTCAGATAAAGGGAGCATCTTCAAAACTAATGTCACCCTCTCAATTCCTTATATAATATACCTAATATCATTAAATTGTACCACTGTCCTCAAATGCATTCCAATGTGAAACATGGCAGTCCAATATGCCTCTCTTCCTTTCTTATTTCTCCATTTTCACTGATATTATCTCTTAAATATCATTCACATCTGTCTTCTGCCTTCAACCTAGCCCAAGACATTGTCTTAAGAAAGTATCTCTGTATATTTCAATAATATCTTTTACTTTTCTTTATACAGTCCATCTTCTACAATGTAACAAAAATGTTATACTTGAAACACAATCTTATTATCTTACACTTCTGTCTAAACTCCTACAATAGTTTTCATTACTTTAGGAGAAAGTGCAACATTTTTAATGAATTTGAACCTTCTTCCTGTTCGTTCTCAGTACATATGCACATTCAACTCCTTTAATTTCTTAAACATTTCTAGACATGTTCTCAACTCCATGTCTTGAGATCATCTAAAACCTCTACCTGAAGCAGTCATACTCACCTCCCTCTCCTTCTTTCCCAGCTCAACTTAGATGTCACTTAAGACATGGTTTCTATCCCTGGCAATTTTAAATTGCCATCCCATACATTAATCTAGCACCCATGTACTATAACTCTGGATTTTTTCACTAAATTGTATGTCTCCTGCACTTGACTGTTGAGTCACAATAGCAATAATATCTTTTGAGGGAAGAAGGATGCAACTATCTCATTCTACTTTAAGGTCTGAGAGAAGATGGCCCAATGGATGTCAAGGGCTATATATCTTTTAATACCAAAGTCACTGTCTCCTTGGATATGCATATGCAAAGAGAGTCACTGGTTCTTGATGAATTTTGTTACCAACCCTCAAACTACATCCAGAATAAAAAGATCATTCTGACCCATATACCTTGGAATCAGGTCTGGATTGATGGTCTATGTGTCTTCTTCCTTACAGTGAGTTAGATTCAGGAATCATAATTCTTTTCCAATATCCAGACATATGTTGAAGCCATCCAGTCTGTCATGGTTTTGTGAACTCTTGAATTTCATTTGTGGTCAGGTTTTTTGTCTTTTTCTTTTGTAGGATTCACCTCAGTACTTGTGTAAGTAAGAAGGAAAATTAATTGCCTAAAAGAAAGCTATTGTTAAATTAATTTTCATCAAATTTCCATCTCCTGCCCAGCAGGGTTATACTATTACAGACAAATTTCTGGCAATATACCAGGAGCTAAATTTATACGGATGAAAAGACATGATATCTTCCATGAGGAAGTATGAGAGAGCATTTTATATGTACATTTTTGTAGGTTACTATAGCAAATTATTCAATGAAATATTAATCCAGGTTTTTCTGGGAAGATATCTCATAGATGTGATTGAAGTCCTTTGTGAATTAACTCTAGGTGTGGGATACTATACTAGATAATCTGGGTGAGTCTGGTTTGATCAGTTGAAAGACCTTTCCAGAGCTAAGACTTTCCGGAAGTAGGAGAAATTCTGCCTGTGGACAATAGCTTCAGCTTATGCCAAGAGTTTCAGCCTGGCTTTCCTGACAGCCTGCCTGATGGGTTTCAGTTTGTCTAGCTAGCCTCCATAATCATGTAATCCAATGCCTTGCAATAAATTTCTTAGTACACATTTTACATTAGTTCTGTTTCTCTGGTTGAATACTGACACAAGAAGGAGGAAGAACCTAGTAAACAAAGAATGATCCCAGGTAGCAGCACCATGATGATACAGAGAGGAATGCCATGATATCTATCCATGGGGAGGGATGGGAGCTCAAAATATACTATAGAGAAGTTACAAGTTGCATTAGTTCCTGAAGGATTAATCATAAATTATGGCCTAATCATAAGCCAGGGTAAGGACAGCCAAAAGCGGTGGGGGCAAAGAAAACCACATCACAAAAGTAATGGAGGCATGGAACCCATGGCAGATTTTATGAAAAGCAAGTCATTGCTGTACGTGTATGGCAAAAGGACAGCGTAGAAGGGATAAAGTGATAAATAAGGAATCTAGAAACAGGATATAGATCATGAAATTTATTTAATGCCATGTTTAAGTGATCTGAAAATGAGCAACCATGAAAGATATAGAGCTATGTTCAAATACAATCAAAAATTTTGTTAGAAAAAAGCTACTTTTTCTGCTATGTGGGTGATGAACTAGAATGGAGCATATTTGAAGACATATGATAAACAAGAGTCAAATTCAATGGCAAATGTGAGGAATGTGGAAAACCTGAGGCAGGGGAGTGCTGCTGTGAGTGGAAATAAAGGGACTAATTATAGATATACCCAAGAGCATGTAGTTACCAATTGAATATAGGGAGTAAGGGAATTTTTCAAGTCTAGAAGGGCACTCTATTAATAACTATACCAGAAGACCCAGCAGCAGTAACGAAGATACCTAGGTCAAAAAGGGAAATGGAAAATCTGAGAACAGAAGAAATGTAAAATGGTTTCAGTGTTATATATCTTGGGCCTGAGATGCACGTAACTAATGAATATACTGGTTTGTACCTCAAGAGAGGCTGTTAGGATTTCATTCAGCTATGAATAGCAGAAAACTTTCACTTGAATGACTTAAACAGATAAAAGGCTTATGTTGTCAGATTATACACAGTTGAGGCTGGCAGTTCAATGTTAATAGGGTGTCCAGTATTGCTCCCGAGAACACAAACTTCTTCCACCTTCCTTCAAACTAGCTGGATGTGTAGAGTATTTTTCCGCAGAATCCTTGGGGAGGGTTGTGTGTGTATCTGTGTGTGTGTAGAAGAGCTCCTTCCTCAGGCATTTCTAACTATAAATCATTATCAAAAATCCTGCCGAACAGTCCATCTCCAGCGACAAGAAAGACTGTGATATTGACTATTTTGGCTTCCCAGTGTGTACATTTTTTAAAAAAGACAAAATGTGACTGAGTGGTGTGGGTTCTGAGTAAGCAAACCATTCGTACCTTCCACACAGGTCATTTTTAGAAAGGCAGGACTGGGCAGGATAAAACATATTGGTAGCAAATAAACTTTGGTGATTAGGAAATGAGAAGAAAAGCACAGGTGTTAAAATAATAATATATTGTGCAATGGATAAGGACAGCACAAAGTAGAACTGAAAGAAACTACCCAAAATCTAGAAAGAGAATTAGGGAGATGTCACATAAGCAGAAACAAAAATGATTTCAAAAAGGAATGTACAGGAAATTCAGGTTTAAAAAATGATGAAACATGAACATCCTATTTGTTGATTAGGGGTTCGTTTAAGACTTTGTCAAATCAGTTTTATTGCAGTATTTTTAGTGTGATGTTTAAAGTGAGCAGTACAGTCACTGTTCTGGGCATGGAGAATGCAATAGTGAAGAAGACAGATATGGTTCCTGCCTGATCCCATAAACTGCATATAAAGGTGGAACAACAGATACACATATTTTTTAAAAAGAATTGATGAAGGTAATAAAGGTAGTGAATGGATTAAATGAACAAAAAACCAAGAAAATTAGAGAAGGGAACAAATTCAAGGTCAGGTTCTCATAGATCTCCCAGGTGAGACCTAAATATAAAAAACTAAAAACATAAAATATGGGGGAGAGGAAAGGATCTTTTTGCTGAGTAAGTGGTAATTTGAAAAAGAACCTCAATAGCAAAGGCAATTCTAAGCAAATATAATGAAGCTGGAGGCATCATGCTACTGGACTTCAAACTATACTACAAGGCTACAGTAACCAACATGATATGGCACTGGTACAAAAAGAGACAAATAGACCAATAGAACAGAATAGAGGGCCCAGAAATAAGACCATACACCTACAACTATCTGCTCCTTGACAAAGCTGACAAAAACAAGCAATGGGGAAAGGACTCCCTATTCAATAAATGGTGCTGGGATAACTGGCTAGCAATACGCAGAAAATTGAAACTGGATGAATGCCTTCCTTACACCGTATATAAAAATTAGCTCAAGATGGATTAAAGACTTAAATGAAAACCCCCAAATTATAAAATTCCTGGAAGACAACTTAGGCAATACTATTTTGGACATAGGAACTGACAAAGATTTCATGATAAAGATGCGAAAACCAGTTACAAAAACAGACAAATGGGATCTAATTAAAGAGCTTCTGCCCAGCAAAAGAAAGTATCAACAGGGAAAACAGACAACCTACAGGATGGGAGAAAATACTTGCAAACTACACATCTGACAAAGTTCTAATATCCAGCATCTATAAGCAACTTAAACAAATTTGCAACAAAAAAATGCCATTAAGAAATGGGCAAAAGACATGAAGAGACACTCTTCGAAAGAAGACATACATGCAGCCAACAAGCATATGAAAAAAGTTTGAAATCACTGATGATTAGAGAAATGCAAATTAAAACCAATAAAATAGTATCTCATAGCAGTCAGAATGGCTGTTATTAAGTCAAAAAACAACAAATTCTGGTGAGGTTGCAGAGAAAAACAAATGCTTATACACTGCTGGTGGGAGCGTAAATTAGTTTAACCATTGTGGAAAACAACAGTTATTCCTCAAAGAAGAATTTCTCTTGTGATTCCTCAAAGAGCTAAACACAGAACTCAGCAATCCCATTACTGGGTATATACTCAAAGGAATTTAAATCATTCTATCATGAAGACACATGCGTAAGTACGTTCATGGCAGTACTATTCACAATAGCTAAGACATGGAATCAACCAAAATTCCCGTCAATGTAGACTGGATAAGGAAAATGTGGTACATATACACCATGGAATACAATGTAGCCATAAAAAAGAATGAGATCATGCCCTTTGCAGGGACACAGATTGAGCTGGAGGCAAACATCCTTAGCAAACTATCACAGGAACAGAAAACCAAATACCAGATGTTCTTCTTTATCAACCAGAGCTTATGGGTGAGAACACAGGAACACATAGAGGGGAACAACAGGCACTGGGGACTCGCAGAGGGTGGAGACTGGGAGGAGTGAGAGGATCAGGAAAAAATAACTAATGCGTATTAGGCTTAATACCTGGGTGATGAACTATTCTGTACAACAAAACTCCATGACACAAGTTTACGTGTATAACAAACCTGCACATGTACTCCTGAACTTCAAATAAAAGTTTTAACAATTTTCCCTAAGTTAGAAAGAGCCTGACATGCTTGAGAACCTGAAGATAGTTCAGTGTGACTGGGGCATTGGACTATACCATGCTGAAATTATTTTTCCAGTTAAACTGTTTAATTATACAGGGTGGGAAGAATGACATCTATGTACTTTGCAAGAAAACATGGATTAAAGAAATGACCTTTCACTTGGTATGAAACTCATTTGTTGTGTATCTGAACTTGGATGGCTTCAGTTGGGCCAGGCGTTTTGTTGCCTCCATGTATATATGTATATGTCTAAGACTGGAGATGAATGAAGCTCCATCTTCAACTGGATTGAGTTGTATATTAGCTTTTCTTTTTTTTTTTTACAATGATTTGTGTATTAGCATTTTTTACAATGTAACCATCTGAAATACTTTTCCAGAGAAGTGTCTCTTCCTGTAGTTATTCCTGGTATTTTGTGGATTTATATGAATGTAAGTGTATCTGAAACATCAAAGGGACAAGAAAATGATCTTTGCTATGAGTCACAGAGTAAGAACAGTAAAATCCCACAGATCAGGAACTATTCAGAAGATGCAGGAGCATAATTGATGGGACTGGTGATCTTTCTGTAATTAAAAAACATTTAGAACCAGAAAAAAGTCATGGAACTAAATGTCAGGTGTCACACTGTGAGAACATTATTATTAGTTAGTACATTTCATTACTTTTTTTTAAAAGTAGAGGTTCAAACTTATTTTATTTTATTTTATTTTTCAGGGGTACATGTGCAGGTTTGTTATATAGGTAAACTTGTGTCATAGGGCTTTGTTGTACAGATTATTTCATCATCTAGGTATTAAACCCAGTAACCATTTGTTATTTTTCTTCATCTTCCTCCTCTCACCCTTTATCCTCCAATAGGCCCCAGGGTCTGTTGTTTCCCTCCATGTGTCCGTTCCTTTGTCCTGGATGGTATTTTCTAGATTGTCTTCCGGGTTTTTATAGTTTTGGGTTTTACATTTAAGTCTTGAATACCTCCTGAGTTAATTTTTGTATATGATGTGAGGAAAGGGTCCGGTTTTAACCTTCTGCATATGGCTACATGCTGAATGAAGTAGGTCATGAAAAAGAGTTGGGATTTTATCCCACTTGAAATGTAAATTTACTTTATTTTTTAATTGACAAATAATATTCATACATATTATTGGGGTATGTAGTGATGCTTTGATATGTATAGTATTTTATTAGTCCACTTACATTGCTATAAAGGAATCCCTGAGGCTCAGTAATTTACAAAGAAAAGAGGTTTAAGGGATGGGTGCGGTGGATCATGCCTGTAATCCCAGCACTTTGGGAGGCCAAGGCATGCGGATCACCTGAGGTCAGAGTTCCAGACCAGCCTGGCCAACGTAGTGAAACCCCGTCTCTACTAAAAATACAAAAATTAGCTGAGTGTGGTGGCGGGCACCACACTTGGGAGGCTACTTAGGAGGCTAAGGCAGGAGAATCCCTTGAACCCAGGGGGTGGAGGTTGCAGTGAGCTGAGATTACACCATTGCACTCTAGCCTGGGCAACAGAGGGAGATTCCATCTCAAAAAAAAAAAAAAGAAGGTTTATTTGGCTCATGGCTCTGGCTCTACAGGCTGCACAAGAAGCATGGTGCCAGGATCTGCCTCTTGGGAGGGCCTCAGGAACCTTTTCTCATGGCAGAGGGCAAAGGGTGAGCAGGTGAGCAGACACGTCACACGGTGAGCAAGAGAGAAAGACAGAGAGGCGAAGGAAGTCACAGACATTTTAACAACCAGACCTTGTGTGAACTAATAGAGGGATAATTCATCCATTACCTCCAGTCTTATGGTCACAAATGAATTTGATAGAGTAAGTGCCCAGGAAATATAGGTTTTCTGTTTATTCTGAGGAGAATGAAAACGTCTGGTGAACACATAATATTATTTCTACCACCAGAGATATTTTGGAGATAGAATGATGGGAATTTTTGATGAGTTGTACATGTATGTGTGTTGCTGAGTTTTATTAAAAAAAAAAAAAAGCAACTGGGAAACCTTGAGGTAAAATAAGTATTAAGTAAAACCGAAGGCATTTTCTGGATTGTTAAAATATTGGCAGCTTAATGTTTCAACATCTCCATGAGTTGGCATAGGAATACCTGAATGAGTCTATTCACTGGCACAGGAAAATGTGAGAATACAGCAATGTTTCGAAATAAAAATTTCAGAGTTAATACAGATTCTAGAAGTAGGCAGAAGCCTAATTATGATGCATTAAGAAATAATAATTGGTAATCATACAGTGTTAGTGACAATAGCTATGCCGTTCAAAAAGCTTAACGGAGAAAGAAAGGAAGGAGAATATTAGCATGGTAGGTAAAGGGAGGCAAAAACCTAGGTCACCATAGACCGGGTGTGGTGGCTCACACCTGTAATCCCAGCTCTTTGGGAGTTCGAGGCGGGCAGATCACGAGGTCAGGAGATCGAGACCATCCTGGCTAACATGGTGAAACCCCGTCTCTACCAAAAATAGAAAAAAATGAGCCGGGTGAGGTGGCGGGCACCTGTAGTCCCAGCTACTTGGGAAGCTGAGGCAGGAGAATGGCGGGAACCCGGGAGGTGGAGCTTGCAGTGAGCCGAGATGGCGCCTAGGGCACTGTTTTTCAACTAGTTTGTTACATCCTATATCTTTTTCTGCAAAAACTTACAGTGTGAGCAACTAAATTTATATCAATTTTATATATATTTATAACAATATTATATGTGTGTCTACACACAATATGCATATATTTATATAAATGAATGCTCTTACAGCAACAGCTATCACACAGAAGGTTGAACTGAGTCATGTCATAGAACATGCAATGAAGAGCAACTAAATGCAACTCATAAGAGGGATATTGAAATATGAAGTACAAAAAAAGGATGTTTATCTCATGAGTATATAAGAGAACATTAGTAAATTAGAAAGCTGATTCATTTAAGTAATGCATGGGATGCTTTCCTTGACACAGAGTTATTTCTGTGTTGAAAAAATGCTATGATGTATTTACGGTGCACGAGCAAATTTTAACAACTGCTCTCTGGAGGTGTGGGGGTAATGGAAACCAACTGATTTTGTGGAAGTTTTTTTATAATATTAACTTATTATTTTTAATTTTACATTTATTTCTGCCCTTATTTTGAATTCTTCCACATAAGATAAGTCATATACTAAGACTGAAATGTTTATATCTCCTCAAAATTCATATTTTGAACCGTAATCCTCAATGTCCCTTATAAGGGACTCCAGAAAGGTCTGTTTCCTCTGCCACCATGTGAGGACACAGTGAACCAGAAAGTGGGCTCTCACTAGACACCAAATATTCTATTCCCTTTATCTAGGACTTCACAGCCTTCAGAACTGTGAGTAATACGTTTCTGTTGTCTATAAGCCACTTGGTCTATGATGTTTTGTTATAGCATCTTGAATGGACTGAGATACAATGAAAGCAAGCATCATATATTATCTTGCATATCACTTTATCCTCAGCACCTGACCTTAACTAGTATTCGTTTAGTAAATAAGTAAATAAATAAATGAGTCAATAACCAAACGGATGATAAAGACAATATCATATTGTTTAAAGTATTAAAAGAAGACGCATATCAGCAGCAAGAAAAGAAATCCCATTGGTAGTTTAAGGAAATGTGACTATAAATTTGATGGACTTGTTGGTTATGTTTGACAATTTCCAATTTGCTTATTTCCATGCATCTTCAGACTTTTCTGGAATTTGTGATTGTCAAAAGGAGTAGGTATTGATCTCATGAAAATATATATGTGAGTGGTAGACAAAAAAGAGTCCATCTCAAGAACTGTGGTGGATTGGATTTTCTTAAAATCAGGACATATTTGATGTCTTCCAGACAAATAGAGCTCAGAGAAAATATAAATTCAATAAACACACATAGGAAGTTCACAGTTTGTCTCAATTAATCTTTTCCTAATTTTAACCCTGTTAGATAACAAATAAGGACAGATTCAGGAAGGCAGACAGTGATGAAGAAGGGAAAAGGGTAAATATGATATGGATACCATGGCTAAGAAACTACATGCACATTCAATTTTTCTATCTTCATTTTGTGTGTTTATATTCACAAACGTAAGAATAACACTAATGATATTAATGAAAATGATGATGATGATAATAAAAGTCGTCCCTACATAGTATTTTCTGTGTACAAGGCACTGTTCTGAGAGGTTTTGATTGTAGTTTGCCGTTTAAATTTTATGACACCATGAGTTAACTGCTATTATTACCCTCATTTTCATGGAGAAAACGGCATTGCTAAATCAATGTAAACAATATAATTGTTTTATCTCAAGTAAAACAAAATGGGATATTGACAAAAGCAATCTCAGGATCTTGAGCAAACATTTTAAATACGATAAAAATGATAGTGTATTTAAGTAAATAGCTCAAATACAGTGAAATTAGAACTTGTGTCCTGATTTCTTCTTATATGGAATGTCTTGGAAGCATTAATAGTCATTTGAAATCACACTTGATAAAGACCCTGAATGTCAAAATACAGCAACTCTAAGCTCCCAAAGAAAACTTATTTAACCTTCTATACCAATGCCAAAAGTTTCTGTAGCACTGAAGATTGACAAACCTTTCCTGTGAATTTATAACATCATAGAGTCTTAGAACCCGAGATAATTTGACTTTATAAGGCTTTAAAGGTTAAAGGCATAGAATAATTTAAGTATTAAAAAGAGGAAAGGAGTATTTTCTGAAGCAAAGAAATTACTCTAGTTATTCAAAGTCTTTCTTTTCCTTAGGGCAGCCAAAATAATTGGATTTATGTGTATCTGAATCACTGGCAGGGGGCAGAGAGGAACCAATGTCACTTTTTATATTCATCCTAAAATATTTATTTCATTTTTATTATGTTTTTAAAAATAAATTTCTTAGCAGAACTAAATACTGAATATGTCAACTAGTATCTCAGGCAAACTATTTGACCACAATGTAAAGGAAACTATATAAACTTCCTTGTAACATCAATTAAAGTTAACTTAAACTGGATTATCACTTAGGCCATTGACTATTTATGATACTTTACTTAAATTATTCTACATATTTAACTCACACCTTTATAAAATTGATATTACTATTTAACAAGATAAATACCACTTCTAACCAAATTCTGAATTTTATTTTGATTTTTTTCCCTGTGTTAGCTGCTAACTTGTGAATACCACTCTACTTATCACAAGATATAAAAGGCATTGGGTAAATAATTACATAATTATGATGAAACATTTATAGAATTAACTTATATATATATATATATAATATATAGTGTTCTTATATATTAATATCAAAATACAGAGATATACATCCATCTTTCTTAGTTGATTTCTATAATGTAAAATTTTGTATAAGATTTGAACTTGGCTTAACATTTTGTGGATTGTTGGTGATATTAAAAAGAAATGTAGAAAAATACTGACTTTTACGTCACGGATATAACCTAGTATAAAGTGGCAGTATATCTCAGTGAGGACTGTCAGCAATCAAAGTTTCATAGAACAGTTGGCACTAATTCTTAAAAAGAGAAAGACAGGTTGAATTGGTAAAAACTAACAAAAAAAGATAATTGAACTGATAAAAAAAAATGAAGGGAGAAAACTCTTAAAGCACTGCAGATACTATTAATTAACAGCAGAAGGCAAGATGTCTACAAGGATCCCTAGGGAGTAACATGAATGTATATATAGCTCACATCCTGAAAAGACCATCTTCCTAACCCTGATAGAATGTTTGGGGATACTGCAATTTGCATTGGGGAACAGTGTGTTTAGTTGGTGATTAGCTGAATGGTGTGTTTATTGGGTAGCAGAAATGGGTCTAGGAATAAAAGTAGGTCTGGAAACAATCGGTCACATCACAGGGAAACATGTTGTGCAATACTCTTATATTCTGCTTCTAAAGAAATGAATCAGAAAAGGAGAAAAGGCTACATAGTTCCCTGCTCAACGGATCATGTTTGCTCAAGTGGGGATTAAAAGCTAAGTAACAAATTGGTAAAATATCTCTATCTCCCTGTTACTCTGAAAACTCGAAAACTCCGGAGAGATCATGATCATTCACAGAGGTACCTCTTGCACTGTTAGACCTCACTAAAACTCTCTAAGTCACACCATTCATGTGATTTTATCTGACGCTTTATGATTTATGAAATGTATTTCACAGGATGTGGAGGGTTAATTAACTGAGATTGTATATTCAAAATTGCCTTGTGTATCATATATCGATACATGTCTTCACAGGAATACTTCCAATTAGTTTCAAAATTTAAAATCCTCACAGAATTAAATATTTACTATAAATGTTCAAAAACAAAAGGAAAATACTGAGGACTGAATATAAAGCAGGAAAGCCACAGCAAAAGCCTTCCCAAATATCATTTAATATTTTCTGACTACGCAATAAACATTTCTTACTATCTCTTATGCCTAAGAAACTGTGAGTCTGGCAGAATATTATAAGGACTAATATTTTTAAAACCATTTAAAATTTGAAAAATGCTCTAATGAAGAGTTGTATATGTCTGACTTATTAACATAATATATTTTCAGAAGATTTTTAAGTAAAATTGGGATCATTTCATGTTTACAAACCAAACGATTATATTAAATGCATAATCTATTATTTGAATAGGAATGTACAGTAATGATAAACTAGATAACAGCCAGCTTAACCAAGGTGAATGAAATGAGTGTCATTATTTTACATTAAGAAAGAAATACAATCTGAAGCTGAGTCACTATAAGATGATCTAGAAAGTATTAATGTTAAAGAACAAATTAAACAGAATTGCAGTTTTAAAACATATTAAATGTTTACAGAGAATGGCTTCCGTTGCTATCAAACAACCAAAGACAAATCAATGTATTCTTTTTCTTAAGAGAAAACTGAATACATGGTGTAGTTTCTTCTTATACTGTGTACAAAATCTAGCAAATGTCCTGGTGAGTCTTTTAGTGCTTCCAGAGTAGAAAATCTAGCATGTTAAATCTCATCAGAATGGGCCAGGAGTTCCTATAGAATGAGTCTTTGTCATATAATAGTGAGTCATACTATTTGTAATTTAAGTCCGAAGAATCTCTCTAGGAAATAGAACTACGGAATCAAGCTGACATGGACTGAGATTTCATGCAAGGATTAAACAGCAAATCCTTGTGGCAAAACCTAGGCAGCATGAAACTGGTCCTTAATAGGAATAAGTCAAAGTGCTGTACATTAAGCTTGGTTAAAAGTTCGATGTCTGAGTGTTTGAAAAATAAAAAAGTTGATGGAAAAGGAAAATCTAGGTCTCAGTATTCAAGATGCAACTTACGCACTTTTAAAAATTTGAGATTGCAAAATTGGCCTTTAATTTATTTAGATAAAGCACTATTTAGCAACAATAAAATCCTATAAGGGGCATTTAAATATATTTGTAACCTTCGGGATTCTGGGAAAAACACGGAAGAAAGATGACTCTGCTCAGATTCCAATGCTTAATTTCAACACCATAATAAGTGTTGTTCACAACAGCTAAAAGGAAATGATGTTAAATTCAAAAACTTAAGGAGTTTACTGCTTTGAGCTAAAGTTAGGCTCAAGAGATTGAGGAGGGACTTAAAATATACCTGGAGAACCAAAATACCTGCACAGAACATACAAGCTAATTTGGAGTTCGTGAGAGATTTTATTAAAAATAAAAGCTTTTGAGCTCAGAGCCCAGAAATTTGATGGAAGAAGCTTTGTTTTGTATACACTTTGTAGAGGAAAGTGTATTGCTATTTTTTAAAATATTGCCTCTGTTGTCCATATCTAGCTGTTAAGTAACTAAAAGCTACCAAGGCAAAAATCATGCAAAAGACGTAATTACAAATAAAACCATAGCATAAATATTCTAAGTTCATATTTGTCATTACAACGCATCAATAAATATAGAAATTATTATCCATAGAGTTCTAGTCTCAGGGTGTGGCAATTCAGACACTTGTAGATATGCAGAATAGAAGTTTTTTAATAAAATATTCTTTGAAATAATAATGTATCTGTAAGAGGGTATTGACAGACTTTCTAAAGCAAAAAACAAAAAACAAAAAAAAACAAAAAACACCCCACAAAAACCCGTGTTTATAATTGCTGCTGCTGGATGCTTGTTCTTATGGGTTAAGTCATGATCTCTCCAAATTCATAATTTGAATCCCTAACCTCCAGTACCTCAGAAGGTGCCTGCATTTGGAGACAGGGTTTTAAAGGGGGTAATTAAGTTGAAATGAAGTCTTTAGAGTGGATCCTAATCCGATCTGGTGTCTTTCTAAGAAGAGGGCATTTCGACACACAGAGAGAGGCGCATTCACACAGAGGAAAGGCCCTGTAAGGACACATCAAGAAGGGATCGCCACGGTCGGCCACGGTGGCTCACGTCTGTAATCCCAGCACTTTGGGAGGCCAAGGCTGGCGGATCACGAGGTCAAGAATTCTAGACCAGCCTGGCCAAGATGGTGAAACCCTGTCTCTACTAAAAATACAAAAACTAGCCGGCATGGTGGCGCGTGCCTGTAATCCCAGCTACTCAGGAGGCTGAGGCAGGAGAATCACTTGAACCAAGGAGGCGGAGGCTGCAGTGAGCAGAGATCGTGCCACTGCACTCTAGCCTGGACGACAGAGCGAAACTCTGCCTCAAAAAAACAAAAAACAAAACAAAACAAAAAAAGGGATCCTCAAGTTACAGAGGCTTCAGGAGAAACCAAACTTGTTGACTGTTCGATCTTGGATTTCTAAACTTCAGAACTGTCAGAAAATAAATTTCCGTTGTTGAAGGCACCCAGTCTGTGATATTTTTTATATCAACCCTAGCAGTTTAATACACCCATATACAGTTTTTTCATGTTGTTCATGGAAATTACGTTTTTTAACGTTGCTACAAACACCGAATTTGCAATAACTGAATCACTGCTTTGAGGAAAAATGAAGGGGTAGGTTCTCTGCAAGCATCTGGTTACTAATTTTCATCAATTGATCAATAAGTAACATTGCTTTATGTTTGTTTCTGTTTGAAGACAACTTTCTGAATACATGCTGCTGATTCATTAACGTTCAATTGGCAGCCAACAGCCCTGTAACACATCCTTAACAAAGCTTATACATCACACATGTTTCCATCAGCCACATTGCAGCCAGTTCTGGAGATTAGGAATAGGAGACAGCTCTTCAGCACTATGCTTGGGGGAAGTTTTAACGTTGAAATAATCAACATGAAGCACAGAAGTGTGAGAAACATAGCACCAGACAGCTCGTGAAAAGGACAGTTTAATTTAGAGTATAAAAGCTGAAACAAGGCCGGGCACGGTGGCTCAAGCCTGTAATCCCAGCACTTTGGGAGGCCGAGATGGGCGGATCACGAGGTCAGGAGATCGAGACCATCCTGGTTAACACCGTGAAACCCCGTCTCTACTAAAAAATACAAAAAACTAGCCGGGTGAGGCGGTGGGCGCCTGTAGTCCCAGCTACTCGGGAGGCTGAGGCAGGAGAATGGCGTGAACCCGGGAGGCGGAGCTCGCAGTGAGCTGAGATCTGGCCACTGCACTCCAGCCTGAGCGACAGAGTGAGACTCCGTCTCAAAAGAAAAAAATAAAAAATAAAAAAAAATAAAAGCTGAAACAAGAAGACAGAAAGTCACTTTTTTTCATTGGCAACATGCATCTTAAGTGACTCAAACTTTTTGTCACTTTGTACATCTGTGAATTTCTGCTAAAGCACCAAAAATATTGATTTGAGGGTTACAAATACATTTTATAGATAAGCAAATTTGCAAATGTGGAATTCATGAATAATGAAGGTGAACTGTACTGAGAATTTTTTTCCTTAAATGCACCCTTGCAGTCTCACACCTACTTCCCATGTCACATAATGAAAGAGCCCACATTCCTCATTGTGCCTCCGGGAGAAGTAAGCCTGCTGAATACTTCTGTATTCAGTTATGCATTTCTTATACGCGGGTAAATTTAACAGGCACAAAACCAGGTTATCCAGTTCAATTTATTGTTCTTTTCTTTTTTATTTATTTATTTTTTTTTTTTTTGAGATGGAGTCTTGCTCTGTTGCCCAAGCTGGAGTGCAGTGGCACCATCTTGGCTCACTGCAACCTCCGCCTCCCAGGTTCAAGCAATTCTCCTATCTCCGCCTCCTGAGTAGCTGGGATTATAGGCGCACACCACCATGCCCGACTAATTTTTGTATTTTTTAGTAGAGACAGGGTTTCACCAGTTGGTCAGGCTGATCTCAAACTCCTCACCTTGTGATCCGCCCGCTTTGGCTTTCCAAAGTGCTGGGATCACAGGCGTGAGCCACCTCACCCGGCCTCAATTTATTGTTCTTTTACATTGTTCATGGCCCTGACTCCTGCAGGAGAATAGCTGAGGATTTTACACTCACTCTCTGCTTCTGTTCAGGCCTGTACTGTGGATTCTTAGACTCACCTTAGGAGTCAAATCAAAGAAACTTCTCCTGGAACTTTGAAAATATATGACATATATTACTTGCTTTTTTTTTTTTTCTTGTGGATTCCACAACATATCCTTGCCAAGAAAGGAGCAAATTATAGACTAATCAATAGATCACAGCGTAGACAATAGGGATGAGCTGTGAAGACAGCAGACATAAAGATATCACTCTAACTGACATTTTGTTTGAATTTGTTATTTCAGTGTTATTATTGTTCATCGTGCAACTGTTTTCTAATACTCCTCCATTGATCTTTTATTTCTATGTTTTATAGCAAGTGTTATTCAACAAAGGCATTTCGTTATTTTATACAGATTCTAGTTCTTCTAAGTAAAACAATATATATTTCATCTTTTTTTTTTGGTTCTTCTTATTATTTGTGAAAGGTTTCAAACTAGAGTCTTCAGGGTGGTTTAATCTCTCCTACAGGTAACAAATTTTAATTATGACCACCTCCCTTTTGAGCCATTGGTATATCTCTATCTGGCTTCTATTTTCTTGAAGTCTTTGAAATGGAAAAACCTATTCAGAAATAACTTATTTTTGAGAAATTAAATGTGAAATTCAAAGAATATAACCTCTGCTTAGATGATGGACAACAACCAAAGGAAAAAAAAAAAGCCCTTTGAGTTTACCAAGTTCTCATTTAAATACCAAATCATTCTACCTTCATATAAAAACATAGTACCTTCTGCTAAGAAGGGATTCTGATTCATAATTTTCTCATACTTTAGAAAATAATATAACTGTAAAGGAACATACTTGAATTGTATATATTATTATGGCATGATATAAATATATTCATATCTAAATATGATATGAATATTAAATATTTTGAAGATAAATATTAAAAGATGTCTATATATTTAAGAATTAATAAAATGTCACCAAATATAAAATCAATTAATTTTTGTGATCAATTTTAAAATACCGAATGGAAATTATGGAGGGAAATAATAACTACAATATTATTTCAATAAATGATTTGTGTACATTGTTTCTAAATTTATGTGGATACTCCCTTTATATTTTTAACTTTTAATTTGACTGCTTCACTTTTTCTAATGAAGCCAGACAAATTACACAGGTTTCTTTCCATAAAAGAGGCACTCATTAATGAACAGGGACAATTTGATGGTCACTGCATAAAATCTTCTTTCCCTGTAGCAGGTTTCTGATTCTTGGTCTACTTGCAGCAGGCTTTACCTCTCTTCCCCTCTCACCCTTTCTGTACACATGGAAGCAGACCACTCAGCTCTGCCTACAATGCTCTTTAACCACTGACTGTGACATCTATCATCTAGGATATGATCCAAATGAAATAAAGCTATTACCAGAAAGAGAGAAAATTAAGGCTTGACTGGAGCCTACATAATTGCTGAGGCCAAAAAACAAAAAACAAGGCATTTGAGATCGACAAACAGGCTTACCCAACGACGGAACAACACAAGTGTCCATTCCTTGTCTCTGACTCGTGGCATCGTCATTCCCCCAACTCTGTTCTCAGTAATAGATCTCCATGGAAATGCAGTCAGACATATTTCTGTTTCTGAAAGGTCTGCTTTGTCTTACGTTTTTAATGAAAGCCCATAGAAATAGGGAGAGCTGCTCAATAAATTATAATCTGGTCTTTGGCCAATCATTGTCACTGACTTTCATTTAATCCAACTGGATCAATGAGTATTCTAACTATTTTCAACAGGTCTAACTAGGGCCAACTGTAAAAAACAAAAACAAGCAACAACAGCAAGAACAAGAACAACAAAAATCAAGACATTCTTAGTCTATGGTAAATACAGTTTTAACTTTTAAGACACAGATAAAATATTCTAACAAATTTAAGATTCTTTAAGTTAATTTCTACATTTAACCCTCGATATTAATATATTTAGTTATTTAATATATTTTACACTGTAGAAAAAGATAAATATATTTTATATCAAATATTTAGTAGAGATATAAAAAATGTTGTTTTTTTTTTTGCCTTTGTCTGAAATCAAGTCTACATAGTGGCTTTAAAAGTTTATATTTTACATTTGATCTTGATTTTTTAGTAGGTTAAATGTAGCATGTGATTTGATATATGGGAAGGTTTAGCCTGGTTAATAAAAAAGGAAATGAAATGTTGGGATTATACTTGTAGGGAAAAAGGTTTTTCTGGAAAATGGTTTGCACAGTGTTGGGATATCACCTTGAATTAAGAATGAAGGGATTGGGGGTGGTGGCTCACACCTGTAATCCCAGCATTTGGGAGGCTGAGGTGGGTGGATCATTTGAGATCAGGAGTTTGAGACCAGCCTGACCAACATGGTGAAACCCCGACTCTACCAAAAATACAAAATTAATTGGGCATGGAGGTGCATTCCTGTAATTCCAGCTACTTGGGAGGCTGAGGCAGGAGGATTGCTTGAATCAGGAGGCAGAGGTTGCAGTGAGCCGAGACCACACCACTGCACTCCAGCCTGGGCAACAAGAGCAAAACTCCTCTCCAAAAATAAAAAAAGAATGGAGGGTTAGTGATGGCAGATAAACAGATTACCTGAAGGCTACTCTTGCCATATTAGGATAAATATGCAGATGCATGGCCTCAAATTTTCATTAAATTGAATATTTATGTCTCTTCACTTTCAATTGTTTTATCTGAGATGCATACTGGACGACTTTCTCAAATATTTACCCCTGACTACCTATTATATTGGTCAATATTTCAAAAAATAAATATTCTAAATTCTATTGTGATACTTGAGTATGTTAGTTAAAATAACATGTATTTCTAGCCAGAGCAATCAGACAAGAGAAAAAAATAAAATGCATCCGAACAGGAAAGAAGGAAATCAAATTACCTTTCTCTGATGGCAACGTGTTTCTATACCCAGAACACACTTAAGGTGCTGTCAAAAGACTCCTAGACCTGATAAATGACTTCAGCAAGGTATCAGGATACCAGATTAAAGTAAAAAAATCAGTAGCATTTCTACAGACCAATAATATTCAGCCTAAGAACCATATCAAGAACACAATCTCATTTACAATAGCCACAGAAAAGAAAAAATAAAATGCATAGGAATACATCTAACCAAAAAGATGAAAGATTTCTGAGGAAAGCTATAAAACACCACTGAAAAAAATTTATACATGACCCAAACAAACAAAAAAAAGTAAAGCAATTCCATCTTCATGTTGTGAAAGAGTCAATATAATTAAAATGTACATACTCTAATGCAATCTACAGATCCAATGCTACTCCCACAAATTACCCACCTCATTTTTCACAGAATTAGAAAAAAACTATTCTAAAATTCATATAGAACCCCCTAAAAGCTCATATAACCAAGGCAATCCCAAGCAAAAAGAATAAAGCCAGAGGCATCACATTACCTGACTTCAAATTATACTGCAAAGCTACAGTAATCAAAACATCTTAGTACTGGTACAAAAATAGAGACACAGACCAAGGGAACAGAAAAGAGACCATTGGAATAAAGCTGAACACCTACAACGAATTGATTTTTGCCAAAGTCAACAAAAATAAACAATGGAGAAAGATATCTTATTCAATAAATGGTGCTGGGATAACAGGCTAACTGTATGGAGAAGAATAAAATTATACCCCTGTCACCTATATGCAAAAATTTACTCAAGATGATTAAAGACTTAAGTGTAAGACCTCAAACTGTAAAAATCCCAGAGAAAAACCTAGGAAATCCTCTTCTAGACATTGGTCTAGGCAAAGAAATTATGATGAAGACTCCCAAAGCAAATGCAGCAAAATCAATGTAGAAAAGTGAGACCTAATTAAGGAGCTTCTGCACAGGAAAAGAAACTATCAACAGAGTAAATAGTCTGCCTAAAGAATGGGAGAAATTATTTGCAAACTATGCATCCAAAAATATTTTCAAACTATGCATCTTGTTGATCTGTTTAAGTTCCTTATAAAATGATATAAGGAACATTTTAACATGATGTGATAAGAAACTTAAACAGAACAACAGGAAAATGAACAAATAACCTCATTACAAAGTGGGAAAAGGACAGGAACAGATACTTCTCCAAAGCAGACATATGAGCAATCAAAAACCATGAAAAAAATGTTCAATGTCACGAATCACCAGAGAGGACCAAATCAAAACCACAATGAGATACCATCTCTCATCCGTCAGAATGGCTATTATTGAAAAGTAAAAAAATAACAGATATTGGTGAGGTTGTGGAGAAAAGTGAACTCATATACTGCTGATGGAAAATTGAATGTGTTCAGTCCCCGCAGAAAACAAGCAGTTTGGAGATTTCTTAAATGCTAATAACAGAATTACCATTCAACCCAGCAATTCCATTACTGGGTATATATCCAAAGGAAAAGAAATTGTCCTTTGAAAAACACACCTGCACTCGTATGTTTATCACTGCACTATTCACAGTAGCAAAGACATGAAATCAACCAAGGCACCTATAGAGAGAGGACTGAATAAAGAAAACGTGGTACTTATACACCAAGGAACATTACACAACTATACAAAAGGAACAAAATCGTGTCCTTTGCAGCAACATGGATGCATCTGGAGGCCATTACTGTAAGCGAATTAATACAGGAACAGGAAACCAAATACTGCATGTTCTCAATTATAAGTGGGAGCTAAACACTGGGTATGCATGGACCCAAAAATGGTAATGATGGACACTGGGGACTCTAAAAGTTGGGAGGAATTGAGAGGGGCAAGGGTTGAAAAACTACCTACTGGGTTTCATGTTTGCTGCTTGGGTCAAGGGATCATTAGAAGCCCACACCTCAGCATCACACAATATATCCACACAACAAGCATGCACATGTACTCCCTGAAACTAAATTTAAAAATCAAATTGAAACATAGAAAAAAATAGGCTGGGTGCAGTGGCTCACTCCTGTAATCCCAGCACTTTGGGAGGCCAAGGAAGGCAGATCCCTTGAGGCCAGGAGTTTGAGACCAGCCTGACCAACATAGCAAAACCCTCTCTCTACTAAAAATACCAAAAATTAGCTGGATGTGGTGGTAGGCGCCTGTTATCCCAGCTACTCGGGAGGCTGAGGCGTGAGAATTGCTTGAACCAGCGAGGTGGAGGTTGCAGTGAGCCAAGATCATGCCACTGCACTCCAGCCTGGGGGATAGAGTGAGACCCTGTCTCCAAAAATAAAAATAGAAATAGAAAAAAAATTATGTCTCATAATAGAGACACATCCAGTCAAAATACTGTTTTTCTACCAACGTGAAATACATTTAAATTATGCAGTAGCTACACAATCTTGGTCACATCCAGGAGACTGATTTACATGGTTTCTTGGGCTTCCAAAAACTGGAATATTTTTCAACTTTTCTAAATCTTTTTCAAGAATATTTTTCACAATCAGTATTTTGATAATCGTTAAGTAACAATATGCTCAGGATTGCACACTGTAATTATAAGTAATGCAGATAGTCTACACGGCCAGTCAAGACTGCTATTATGAATCCTGTTCATTAGGATGACAGTACCTTATCAAAGTGTCAAAGCCCAATGAACATGTGTGCCTAAATACAAGACTACACACAACTCCCACATGTATAACATCTAAATGTTAAAATTGCCAGATAGGGCACACTAGTACATGCCTCTTTCATGTTTCCAGCAGTCTAATTAGTGATGTCTTCTTTGAAGTGTCACATTGAAATAGTGACATCAAACTCAACATGTCCACAAAGTAAATCTTGATTTCTCTCCTCAGCTGTGTCTTCAAATCCTACTCCATTTCAGTAAATTATATCACTATTCACTCTGTTGCTTCATCAGGGATTCAATGTGTATTCATGTTTGTTCTCTGTTGCTTACACCAACATGTTCAGGAAGTCACATCTTTTGCATCCTCAATGTATCTCAAAAGCATCCAGTTCTCTACACTTCATGGTCATTATCTTGGCTAGAACCATTGTTATTTTTCACTGGACTAATTTCAAGAACGTTGGCTTTCAACAGATATTCTAAAAACATATATTCGATTAGTAAGCACATATTTTATAAGGCCTTACATGATTTGGCCATTGGACAACCTCATCATATGTTTCTTTTTGCTTGTCCACTCTACTCCAGTCACACTGGGATTCTTGTCACTTGCTAGAAACGTTCCCCATCTTGGGATAATCCAAAGGTTGTCACTTCTACCTGGAATGTTCTTCTCACAGTTCTTGGTAGAGGTGACTTCTTTTCATCCTTCAGTGGTGGCCTATAAGTAACTTTCTTAGGTTCCCTGACTTGACCAACTTTACAGGTTGGTTCCTCTTCTTTGTTATTCTGAATAACTCATATTTTTTATTTTCTTCATCTTGTTCATCACAAGTGTAACTCATATTAATGTGTTATTCATGTATCATCCCCTGTCTTCTCTAACATATGCTTCCTGTGGAGAATAAAAGTATTTTATTTACCAACAAATACAAATTTATTAAATGACATTCAAGTAAATAACAAGTTATGAGATAAGATCCCCTGTGGTCACGTTCAAGACTTTCCTCAGTAAACAATTTGAGATCTGCCGTATCTAATGTTTGAATGGATAAGTCTAGACAAAAGATCATGGTTGAACCATTTTTTAAGTCTAAATAACTTTAAAGCACTTTTCAGCCAATATTGACTTCAGGCATATAAAAAGTAGCATAACTGGTGAACTTTTCAACATGAATTGAGTGGAGATTAAATTGCGTCTTTAGATACCCAAATATACTGGGTGACTCTAATGAATTTTAAGCCAAAAACCAGTTCTATATTTTGAGAAATGGTGTTTTTCTCCAGAAGAATTTATCTGAGGCTTTTCTTTTCAGCAAGATTTGGAGGACGATATTTGCCATTTCTTAAAGTTATTGAGATTCTGTAGACTGTCCATTTTTAGACAATGGGCTATTAATTCAGACATATTTAGGTTTCAACCTCATTTCTATATTTATAAATACCAATGAAAGTTCGGACAATGTGTTCAATATTTTTCCATTTAAAATGAAGAAAAAAACATACTTATTCTGTAAAATTAGGTAACATTACTTATAAGATTTTCATTATCATTTCTAAGTTATTATAAACTCATGTCACCTACGTATACAACAAATCTTATCTTTTGCTACTTTATAATAAGATCCAGGCTGATGAGGGCTAGACAGTGGGTCAGCTGGGCATGTTCCTGGAATGCCAATTTACAGATGGTACTAATGTTTCTTTGGAACACTAAATGTTATGTGCGGGAAATGTAGAAAATCCTGTTTATCAGAATACATCTCAGAACTGCTTCTTATGTGTCAGGTAATGCCAGAGACTTTTTCATGAACTCCATTGCTTAGTTTCCTCTGCACAATACGTGTAAATGGGAGGAAAGCTTTGTTTTAAAAGCTTGGGCATGTTGGAAGCCTGCTCAATAAGGTGGTGTGAGCAGCAAAGACTGGCCAAGACATTGTTGTGTGGGACATGCAACTTTAGGGCAAATGTGGAATTCTTAGGGACAACACATTATAGGCGAGTACAGACACCTGTTCTCCTGTTCTACCCTGCCCTCTGCATTGCTTGGTCTTTGTTTTAAATAAATGTTGGATAAATATTTAAGTAATAATGTTTTCAGGGATGTCAGATCATTAATTTTTCCAATATATTTCATTAATTGGTCAAGTTTTAGGTGTATGTGATGAATTCATTTAATACCGTTAACAAATTATTGAAAATAAACTTGTAAAAACCTTTGTATCATACCAGATTATATCAATTTACTGAAAATTATTAGAAAATTTACCAACAGAGCATATACACCAACTTTTGCTTTCAGAGTAATGATACAATATAGGTCATTCATAAACCCCAACGGCAACAAAATGGTGGGTGCGGAATAGAGTTTGCTAAGCTTAGTTTACAGTTGATTCCTATCTATTAAGGATTCTACAAAAGACAGAAACATCTTCATTTTAGGTCTTTTTTCACCTAGATTTGAAGAATACAACAATTACCAGAGTAGAGAATGTATGCTTTTCATGAAAAATATTGCTCTGCAAGTCTCCAATTAGTAATGCAGCAAAAAGAAAATCCTAAGCTTGAGAAGGAACGTATGTTAAGCATACAGATTTATGATTTCAGAAAGCAAGATATTTTATAACCATTTTATCCTAAAATAATTTACTAATATATTTTCCTATAAAGGATTCTTTAAAAAGACTTGTGTCAATGGAATCACATTTATTCATCAAAGTTATTGTGAATATATTTGCTTTATAAAATTTAAAAATCATTAATGTAAATAATATGTTTTCTTTTCAGTGTTTGAAATATTTATGTATGACAAATACTATTCATTGAATTTAAATGATACTAGATATAGAATTATATATTTGATGCAATAGTGAAAAAGAAGCAGATTGTGTTATATAAATTTATATAAAGTTTACATTGAAAGAATTTTTTAAAAACTTTTCTAAATTTAAAATGCTTACTACATTATAAATAGATAATAAAAAATAACAGCATCTTATTGTTTTGTTTGTGTTTTATTACTAAGACATAAAGTTTGAGTGTAAATAAAATAATACAAGGATTACATAATAATATCCACTTTTTGGGGCTTCCTCTGCATTAGTCAATGTGATAAGCTTCTTTAATATACCTTATGTATAAGAGAATATGCACAACAAATAGAAAGATAGAAACTATAATTCTTCTTTGATAAATAAGAAAACAGAATCTTAGTATAAATAGCTTAACCATGGAAATACAGCTAGAAAATGGTCAAGGTAAACTATGAACTACTGTCAGGTTTTCCCCAGAGCCTATCTTCAAATCAATTGGCTATACCATATTGTGAATTTGTTACCCATGAAGCCTCTGTAGCAAGGAGGAATGCTTATAGAAAATATTCACGTAAATATATATAATATATAGAAAACACATTTCATTTAATAATACTGTATCAGTTTTCACACTGCTCTAAATGAGCTACCTGAGACAGAACAAATTATAAAAGAAAGAGGTTTAGTGGACTCACAGTTCCACATAGCTGGGGAGGCCTCAGGAAACTCACAATCATGGTGGAAGGGGAAGGGGAAGCAAGGCACATCTTACATGGTGGCAGGAGAGAGAGAGGGTGCAGAGGAGACTGCCATTTTTACACCATCTGCTCTGGCGAGAACTTCCTCTCTATCCTGAGAACAGCATGAGGTAAACTGCCCCATGATCCAATCACCTCCCACCAGGTTCCTCCCTTGACAGGGGGATTTCAATTAGAGATGAGATTTGGGTGGAGACACAGAGCCAAACCATATCAAATATGTTACATGAAAAAAAATCCACCATAATATATGCATACATATGTAAATTTTATATTCCGTTTTATTCATATGTATTTAATCTTTATTTAGCAATGCCTTCATTTATTTCATCATATGTTTTAAGCACTTCTAAAATTGCAGCCACTCTGCTAGTTATTGTTCTTCTGGTTCATAGTATAAAGAGCAAGAAGATATTCTATAAACTCAGAAAATAGTTTTTAAACATTTGCTTGACTAAACTTGTGAATCTGTTTTTTAGTAAATACACTGAAACATTAAACTCTTTCTGGTTGTTTTTGTTACAAAGCTGTCTTAGCATATAAGTTTGGGGGAAAATGTTCATAAAAGTTTTGCTATGCATACTATTAAGCCATTTGTTTATTTTTTGCTGCTGCTTGTTTGTTTTAATTTACAAGTAACCATCTCAGCAAACTAGAGCAAGCTTAAAGATATGCATTATAAATTAAAGTCATCTGTTTGAATCTCCAAATATTTAGATCAAGACAATATTCATTCTTGACATAAGAAGATAGAACAAAATTATCTTCCTGTTGTCATCATGAATGCTGCTTTAAAAATGAAGAGTGTATCCTTTAAAATGAATACAAGTCTGACCTCAAAATTATAAACTGTTAACTTCAAGAGCTGTGTGGAATATCCTCTTCAAAATGCTCTGAATTTCTGGGCATCATACAGAAAACCAGTCTGAAAAGATGGCATATGTAGGGGTGGGAGGAAAAAGGGTTCATAAGGTTATACTGCTAAAACTTTTGCCGCAATGAAAATAGGCGAAAGCTGTTAAATAACCTTACATATCCTTAACACAATAACCTCAGAAAGTCTTACTTTTGAACACATGATAAAGGAAATGCTTCATTTTCATTACAGTTCATTTGTATTGATTCAACACTGCATTACCTTTGAGAGTTTGGGTACACTATACTGAATTCATGGAGTTATAGAAATTAGAATTATAAAAGGCCAATTGGCCCATCTTGCTCTACATATTAGTGAAATATTATTTGGTGTAATGTATTCTTTAGTGTTTAGTAAAATTTTAAATGAGTTAAGTAATCATGCTTTTGGGAAATGATCTCAATCATAAGAAAGCTTAGAGCTTATATTTTTAATTATCTTTAGAAAATGCATGTTTAACCATTTCCTAGCCATTGAGATTTTAAAAGTATGAGTCAGTTTTTCCCAGTATTTGAGCAGTTTCCCATAAGGAACATGGCAGTGCTACAATATATTTTGTAGAGGACTAGGTGCTCACAAACGAGATGTTCCCGATAAGTCCTGCTCTTGCAAAGGAAGCAGGGTGTTCCTTCCCTGCAAACAGGGAGGACAAAGGAGCCAGCTGCAAAACGCAGACCCTGGGGGCTTGTTTATGTGTAAACATCTTGAAAATCCAGAAAGTCAGGGAAAGGTCAGAAAAACAACAATGTGTCTTGTGACTTGGTAACATTCCACAAACGACTGTATAAAATAAAGCGGAGCGTGTCATTTGGGGCGGCCGCCATGTTTGTCTTGTCTTGTGTTGTCTTGTGTGTTCATTCCTTTGTTTAGGAAACACGCAGACCCCAACATATTTAGTGCTAACTACTTTTGACAAAGTAAGAAATATTACCAAGTGACCAGGGTATGTGCATTTTAAATTTGTTCTAATTTACTACTGGGAAAGATGGTTCAGTTTAAGTAAATGTGGAATATGATACAGAGAAAACTATTGTGAGCAGATGTGAATTATATCTAGTCACAGCAAGACATTTCAAAAGTCTAACCTCAGAAAGGCTTTCCATGGCTACTTCCTCTGCATCATTTCTATCTTTGTATATTTAAAAAAAAAGTCACCACAGAATTTTCAAAATACTTCAGAGCAATCACCATAGGTTAATTTTCTACAAATGATACATTCAAAAGCATTTTCTTCAGTAAGACGAAAGTTGAATAAATCCCCTGATTCGTCATGAAACTCTAAGTCAGTCCACATTGATGAATATTCTGTTACAAACTATTGTGTCTGTTTCCTAGATTTAGCATGAAATCTGAAACAGGGAAAATGAGAATTGCTCTCAAATCCAGCTGCAATCAATCATCTTGAAATATACTCTGGTTCCTATGGGTGACACAACATAATAATTAAAGTCCTCTTCTGTTAGAAATTGAATAGTTTCAGAAACAATTTTTGATAGAAATAGACTTTTTTAACTTTTAATTTTAAATTGTTCCTAATGAATTCCCATAAGTGTAATTATGCTTATTTAACTCTTTTTTATTTTATTTTATTTTATTTTATTTTATTTTATTTTATTTTATTTTATTTCATTTCATTTTTTGCTATTTTATTTTATTTTAGATGGAGTCTCCCTCCGTTGCCCAGGCTGGAGTATAGTGGTGCGATCTCGGCTCACTGCAACCTCCACCTCCCAGATTCAAGTGATTCTCCTGCCTCAGTCTCCTGAGTATCTGGGACCACAAGCATGCACCACCATGCCCAGTTAATTTTTGTATTTTTAGTAGAGACGGAATTTCAGCATGTTGGCCAGGATTGTCCCTGTCTCTTGATCATGTGGTCCATCCACCTTGACCTCCCAAAGTGCTGGGATTACAGGCGTGAGCCACTGTGCCGGCCAGCTTTTGATTTTTCTTGCAGAAATGAAATGCTTTCAGTAATAAGAAATTATTTTTTTCCATTTTTATTTCCCCTTGCTCACACATTTTATTATATTTATATCACATAGTAGAGGTTTTGACAGAGTTGTGTGTTTAGGGACTCTCTTCTTAATGTATCCTCCCTTCTCATATGTATTCATCTATTAGATTCAAAGTAACCTTCATGCAGTTTAACAATCAATTTGAACATGTTCATTTCAAAGTAAATTAATTTTTACAGATGTATTTTATTTAATATCCTCATTCTCATGGTCACTCTGGCTAAAGATTCAGAATCATCTCTGTTACTAATCTATTATTCTCTTACATTCAGGAAACTCACCTTTTTATTCACTCTTTTCCAACGAGTCCATCTCAAAATCATTTAGTTGAGTAATATTTTCCCTTTTTATATATCATCTGATTTTTTATTGCAAAATTATTTTTCCCAAGGTACCTGGATGAAATGTAGGAAAAAAAATAACCTCTTGCTTTGGTTCAGAATAGGATCACTTTCATATCTCCGATGCCCCTACAACCATTCATTGATTAACACAGTAGTTACCTATTATAGTATCTAATTACCTCTTTGAAATTTCTAAGTATAGCTATTCCAAGGAAATGAATATTTTCATGAATTTTGGAGAAAAATACATTTTTATAAACCATGGAAATTAGTGCATGCAGGAGTTGATGTGAAGTTTTGACAGGAGGTTCTGAATGGATACTTTAATTCACAGGTTGATCATGAAGGCACTGAGACAGGAAAACAAGGAGTCCGAGGAAAATGTGTTCTAAGAAGAAGAAAAAAAAAAAAACCTGAAGAGCAGTTTCCAACAAAGAAAAATGTTGTTTAATTCACATATGTGACTAAGAATGCTCATCAGTATTCTTTAAATATTTCATTAGATGTTGATTGAGCAGTTACTATATGCAAAGGATTATGCTAGCTATTGATAGAAGATAATTTCCTGCATTAATATTAAGTGAATGGGGCAGATGACATTTCTACTGTATACCCAATGTTTTTTATATAATAATAATTATTTCCTTCAAGTTGCTTGCAATCTATTCATAGACAGAAACAGTAACTACCAAGAACAAAATGTAATCCAAGAGTTTAAGAATGTAAGAAGACATCCCACAAAGTAGATTGTGACTAAGTGAAGAGTGATTCATACAGACCCTATATACTGTTGAATGGTAGAAAGAATACTAAACTAGCCAGCTCCAAATTCTATGACCTTATGGCTATCATCTGTAAGGTCCCAATGATACATGGCCCTGTAGTAAGGAATAAAGAATATTTCACAAAATAGCTTGTAAAATGTTAAGAGCTACACAAATGTAGTGAACTTTTCTTTTAATCTCAAAAGATTACTGTTTAGAGCAGCGTTTCTCCATCAGAGATAATTCCATCCCCAAGAAATAATTGGCAAAGTCTGGAAACAATTTTTGTAAGTGTAGAGGAGGGAAAAATCTTTTCCACTACTTTCTCAGGTTCTGACTCTGGGATTCTGTGAACTAAATTGACAAAAGATAAATTAACAGGAGAAAAGTCAGGTAAACTTTATTGATGTTTTATGTGCATGGAGCATTTCACAAAATTAAATATTTAAGCTTATAGGGTAAGCAGAGATTGAGGAAGAAAAGACTAGAAGTAGGAAAGTGACTAGAAGCAGAGGAAACCCAAAGGGGCAGTGAAGAGGAATACATTGTGGAAAAGTGACTAGACAAAAGAAAGTGATAAAATTAGAAACTGAATCTTGGATTAGCAAAAATGCCTCAACTGTGAGATCTCCTATAGCACCACGTCTAACATTTAGCTAACATCTGCTCACCCCAGATAAAGAAACTTGGGTGCCCCCCCTGCTCCCATGGTAGGCTGCAGAATATTCGGAGTAGGTGCAGTAATTTTTGCTTTGCCCCTTTGGTAGCTCAAACAGAAATACTCTTTATGCCTCACCTCCCAGGACCCAGACAGAAACTAGAGTGCAATGTTCTTGACACTCATCCTCGTTATTATCTGAAAATGATATTCTCTTTCCTGTCCATAAAAATCCTGCAGTCCCACACCCATCCTATTGCCCTGAACGACTTGCTCTCACTCCAGATCTGCACATCTCAATCCATGACTTGAAGGATTTGATCTTAGTCATGAAAAATATGATGTGAAAGGCAAGGAGAGAACAATTCTGCCACATAACATGTACTTTCAAGTCTTCTATCTTCATCTCTCATGGGCTTTTAAAATTAATGCCAGAAACAAGAAAAATCCCTTTTGCTCTGCAAGAGCATCTCTAAAACTCATAAGACAAAATGAGACAGTCACTCTTTGGAGGTGCTACAGAGGTGCTGTGTGGGAATACTTCACAAATCATCTCATCCCGACACCTACATCATCAACTTGAATGAAAATGGCAATATTGACCCGTTTCAGGAATGCTATTATAGAGACTGGGGGGAAAATGTTTAATCAATTAAATGCTTTAGCATTCCTTAGTAGGTTCTGTCAAAGATAGTCATTTAGAAAGAGCTCACATAATCTTCCTCTGTTTCTTCATATTACCATTTCTGCCAATCACATTGTCATTCCTCCAATCAGCCAAGCTAGGAAGCGGAGTATAAGTCTTTCACAATTTTCTTTTCTTACTCCATTGCATAACTTTCATGCCCTGCTGGTACTTTCCTTACAATATATTTTTGTGTTGTTCTGATTTCCTCCCATTTTTTTATATCCCTTCTCAGGATAGCATTTTATACAACTGAATTTGTCTGTGTGACCTGAGCACATTTTCATGATTCTCTCCTTCAGTACAACCAGCAAAGTATTATAATCCAACATAAAGTGAAGGTGACTTATGTGGACTCTATCTAAAGGTCAAAATGTTCAAAATAGTTGTCATGCCATCATGATTATGAGTTTGTCTTTTCATTTTCTTTTGCTATCTCTAATCTTTTCGTCATTGTTTTTGTTTGTTGCTATATGTGTGATTACCAGTTGGTCTTCAATTATTCTTTAGTTGCAATACTTACTTTGCAAAATTAAATGGAAAACATTAAAATGTTTTTAAAACTTCACAAACTAATTGTAGAATTAAATGCATTCCAAATGTTTTATTTATTTTTTAAGCTTTCTAATTTCTCCCATTCTTATCGATAAATATCTAGGTTTCCAATGTATCCATTGGCTTGTTTTTTAAATGTATTTGGATATTTATTTTAAAGCTACACAACACTTTTAAAGATATGTGTAAGATAGAGTTACAAAATGATAAGCTTGCTAGAAATGAAATACATAAAACAACTCAAAGTAGAAGTAAATCCTGAGCAACTCAAATTATCAGCCATCTGTTCATGTGAACAGCCAGTAATCAAAACTTTTCTTTCTCACATCTACCAAAAGACCAGTAGAAAAAAACCTCTTGGACAAATACCATCCTATTTCAAACCACTGTATTGGTTGTCTTGGTCTACCAGAACAAATTAACACAAACTCAGTGGCTGAAACCACAAAAACTTATTCTCTCAGACTTCTGGAGCCCAGATGTTTGAAACGAAGGTGCTGGCATAGCCATGTTCCTTCCAAAGGCTCTAAGGGAGAATCCTGGCCTCTTCCAGCTGCTGGTAGCTTCCAGCACTTCTTGGTTTATGGCAACGTAACTCCAGTCTCTGCCTCCAGCTTCACATGGCCTTCTGTCTTGTCCCTATAATCTCCCTCTCTTTCTCTCTTTTTAATATACCAGCCATTGGACTAAGGCTAACTGGAAATGCAGAATGATCTTAACCCGGGGTCCTTAACTTAATTACAACTGCATAGACCCTATTTCCAAACAAGGCATACACCGGTATCAGAGTTTAGGACTCAAACATATATTTTTGGAGTATACAATATAATTTATTACACCCATGGGGGATTCAATTTGAACTAATAGCTTTACTTAACTGCCACCATTACTCATCATCTTTACTTAATTGCTTTCATTCCTCACCCTCAGGTGAGATTATCCACAGCAATATCTTGCACCATTTTTAACCATCTATTACCATTACATGATACCAATTATAACATAGTTCTAAATGCCTATTAGTCATTATTAGTTTTATTATTACTTTTGCACCAAGATAATAATATATTCCAATTTACAATGAATCCAATTCTCTATTTCACATAAATAGCATAAAATGAATATAATTATATATGTGTTATTTGCATTAAACACTTATTTGTGTAAGAGTAACAGCAATGAAAAGAACAGATAATATTTTCTTCACTTGATGAAAGAGTTTTAATGAACATTTATTCAAATCAATTTGCTGCATCAAGAGAACATTTTATATTTCTTTGACTAACATTGAATCTTAAAAACTTTTCTCATATTAGGAACAGTTGAGAAACTGTCTCTGCCACAAACAACAGGTATGAGCTACTCACTTTCTCAGCCTCCCTTGCAGCTACAGTACAAGCAAGTGAATTTCTGCTTCACCAATCAGATGCTCCTAAACCAGTCTTTGGATCATAAAACCAGTCAAGTGCAGAGGCTGGCACCTAGGTATGGAGACAGGGACATTTAGAATTTAGAGACAATACCACCAGTGGTTCTGGCAGCAGAAGTCCATGCCCAAACCAGCAGTCGCAAAGATACAAGCCGTGGTGAATTGCAGTGTATTGCCATTGGAGTCACAGCCCTGCAGTGTGTTTTTGGGTATTATTCCTGGTGATGTAGTCTTCAAGCGTGGTTATAGGCTTTCCCAGAGATTGTGTGGGCTATCTGTAATTACTTATTTGATTACTTTTCCGTGTTGCCAGCAACACAGAACAATGATTGATGCATTGACTCACCAGATTCAGTTCACTGGCAACAACAAATAATCCAATATGTCCATATAATTAAGAAAATTGAGCAGGAGCCACAGGGAATGGAGAGAGGTCAGAATGTAATGGCTTCTGTAATACCAAGAAGTGAGTAAATGCCTTGATTTTTTAATCCAAACTTTATTTCTACAAAATATTTTATGATATATAATCTAGTATCCATCTTGTTGACATCTAAAATGTATCCAAATATCAGTGGAGTATCTTTAATTGTATAGCTTGTCAATCTGCATGAAAAATAAACAAAAAAAGTATCCTGGTTAATTAAGAGGATGATAGTGAGATTAATACTATAGATGTGTGTGTAAATGAAACTAGGTATAAGGACTAAGGATGTCATCAACATTATCACTACTTTTGTTCATATTATAAACCATAAAATTTTCCAGGGGTCTCTCCAAACCTACATGAAATAGTCTATTATGTTAAAGTTCTTTTCCACAATAGTATACCAGGCCAACATTAATAACTTATATTTAATTTTACTGTATATCTCTTCTTCTAGACACCTATATATATCGATACATCCATATCTACCTATAGATAGATCTATGTATGTATCTATAGATGTATCTATATAAAGATACAAATACACTCTTTTATTTTGCTGTCAGTATTATTTTTAAAAGTCATTTTTAAGCTGTAATATCATATAACAAAAGAGTTAGTGGATACCAGCCAAAAAATCTAACTGCAATTCTAAACAACTTTTTAAAGTTAATTCAAAGAATGTGGTCTGAGTCCCAAAAAAGCAACTTGTATATTAATTTTTATGATATAACATCTTAAAAACTAAATGTATTAATTAAGCACCTTCTGTAAGTGAATTAATATAAAACAAAATGATTACAAATGTTGTATAGCGTTGATGAAGGTTAAAAATCAATGTTAAATAGTTTAAAAGGTGATTGTTTAAAAATAGACTTTAAGATTTTAAAAATACCTTTAGGTTTATTTTGTAATTGTGAAGAAACGTCAGCTAAGGCTAGAGAACACTTGCAGAAAAAATAGGAACATGAAATTTTTCAAAATAGAGAAAAGATTAATCTTTTAGTATTGTTAAATGTCAGAAAATAAACTTGTTTAATTTAAAAACTTGTAGAAAGTCATTTATGTGATAAAATCAACAGTGAAGAGGACTTTTGAATCTGTCCTTAAACCTATACTGTCTGAATGTATAGACAAATACACTCTGCATCTATCTGGATCAATGACCCATTAAGAACCCTTTAAGAAGAAATCAATGTATTTTAACCCCTTCTACACTTAAACATAATAAGCCACTTCAACAAGTACTTATTTCTTCCACATAGACATGTTTATTTACATATTTCTGGGTACTATGTCAGTTGTTATTTGAATGTTCTCATCTCTGCCAATTCTCATTGTTACATAGAGAAATATTCCATAGCTCTTATATTTGAATTTAAGCTTATGAATATTGATTTTTAAAGAGAGTTAGACTGAAAAAGAACTATTTGTATTCACAGTTGAATCCAAATACACCTTACCCAACCAAACATTTTCAAGCACAAACCTTCCCTTTTGCTAGATATAAGAAAGAAAAATAATGCCACTATATGGAAATACATAAAGACTTTTCAATTTTAAAATATTCCCTGGAATTTAAAGTATTTGTAACTTTTCAATTTGAGATTTATATAAAAATAATTTTGAGTGAAACTTAATTTATAAAATAATTTATAAACAATTCAATTAATAAAAGTCATTAGCATTAGATTAACATATTTAATAATATTTCATGCACTACAAAATTACTAATGATATGAGGCATTATTAATAATGTTTTATTTGTTCTTAAATAGTTCAATTAAATTAAAGAGAGGCAGACATGTAAAAACTCAATTACAAAGAACATGGGCAGCTCTATTAAAGAAATTTGTACAAGGTTGAGGCATGGCCTAGAAGAAAATGATCAATAACAACTGCATCTCAAATGAGATGTTTTTAAACCTGAATCATGAAGAGTAATTAATAATTCAGTCATTAAATAAAATTAAGGAAAATAAATTATAAGCAGAAGAATAAGATATGTAAAAGCACAGATGAAACAGTGTGTTTGGACCTATTGGTCTTTTACCAGTTGTGGTTCTGAGACAAATATATTACATTGTTTCTTCAATATCTTTTGTATTGAGATGAAATTTACATTACATAAAAAATTCCCTTTTTACTCATTTTCAAGTATACAATTCAGTGGGTTTTAGTATATTCACAATAATTTACAACCCTCATCGCTACTTCATTCTAGAACATTTCATTAACCCCTAAAAGACACCCAAGTCCTCCTTCTCTCAATCTCCTTTTCTGTCTAGGGTTTGGGGACAACTCCTGGCAGCTGTTTCTCTACTTTCTGCCTCTGTGGTGTTTCTTGTTCTTGACGCTTCACATAAATGCAATCAAGTAATATGCAGTCTTCCGTTTCTGGTTTCTTCATGTTGTAGCCTGTGTCAGTACCTCATTTCCTGTTATTGGCTGAACAATATTCCACTGTAAAATATATACCTTTGTTTCTCTTGTGAGAGTATCATTTCTGCTTTTTGGCTATTATGAATCACACTATGTAAATCATGTACAAGTTTTGGTGTGAATATATGCTTTCATTTCTCTAGGAATACAGTGATGGGGTTATAGGATACCTTTGTATTTAACATTTGGAAGAACTGACAAATGCTTTGCAAACAAACTGCTTTATTTCACATCTCCTCCAGCAATATATGAAAGGTACAATTTTCTACATTCTCCAGCACTTGTTATTTTATTATTTTCCTTTAAAAAATTATAACCAACCTAATGACTGTGAAGTGGTATCTTATGGTTTTGATTTGCATTTGGTGAGATTGTATGTCTGCCTCCCCTGAGGTTAGGTAGGACCACATGACTAAAGTTAGCCAAAGAATTGTGATCATAATTGAAATGTATCACTTCCAGGCTGCGGCATTTATTTGGTGTTCTAAAACCGTTCTGAAGCTCTTTCCAGCAAAGATGCCAACAATTGGCTTTGTTCTTGCAGCTTAAATGAGCAGAGCTCCTCTGCTAATCAGAGATGGACATGCAGCACTTTCAGGAGTGGCTGAAGACACTTCAATTGTGAAATTATTTATAACAACAGGGCAATAACAGCTTACCTGTGCTGGTATTCATATCACTTCTGCTTATATGGTAATTTCTGTTAGGAAAAATAGATGATAAAATACATGGTGTGGTGGTACAATAATACATTTGGGTCTCTTTTTTTTAAAAGAGCAAAAGTTACTGATTTTATCATATAAAGAATTGTGAAAAAGAATGACTTCTTAGGATGCTTGTTAGAATACAATTTCCAATCTTAAATACAATTTCGATTTTAATTATTGCAACTCATTTGTCTAACGACATGTAGTTGAGTGTTCCTTATTTAACAATCCAGATATAATTCACTAATTTTGAGAGATTATAGGCTAGCCTACCTTCTAACTTTCTTGTAGTCCCTCTACCCTCTGAAAGAGGGTGTTCTATTACTTTCTTATGAGTTCAAAATTTGAGAAATTTTGCTGCAGTAACTTTTTTAGACTTTCTAGTAAGCCATATCATGGGAAATGAAAGTATGTTAATGGAACTGTATTAAATGTCAGAAGATGAAAAGGTGTGTGTGTGTGTGTGTGTGTGTGTGTGTAGGGGGTGTGTTTGCGTGTGTGTGTGTGCATCTCTTCAATTATTTTAAGAATAAGATCTGTGATTGTATAGCTACCAACCTATATATATGTATTAAAATCATCTTAAAATCACTTTGTTTCTTGCCTGTTTAAGACTTAAACTAATAAAGACTATATAGACTTTAAAGTACATGCCACATCCACTATGTGAAGGCTCTGGGATCTTAACTGGCATCTAATTTGATTAATATGACAGTATTTTGCAGTTGGTATTATTTAAACCCCAACTTTAGAAAGGTGGGAAATAGACTGAAAGTCATGCATTGTTTGTGAGTCATAATTGTAAAGCAATTTTTGTGACTAGCAGATCATGACTTTCTTTTCAAGAAAGAAAGGAGAGAAAGAGAAAGAGCACAAGAGAGAATAACAAAGACAGGAGGGAGAGGGGAAGAAAGGAAGGGAAAAAGGAAAAAAAAAAAAGCAAAGAAGCATAATTGAACCTATATGTCTACTACCCAAATGAGAAAACCTGGGGTGTTTTGGATATATTTGCTTTTCTGCTTCTGATCCAGAGGCACCTCCCAGCTGCCTCTGGCCATACCTGGAGCCAGATCTCAGCGTGCTGTCGAATCAGCCGTGATTACCGCTGGGTCTTTCTGTTCTGAATCTGGTCCACAGAGATTTTGTTTCTTAAAATTCCTATAGTGAGTTTTATTTTTTAACCATTTAAACTACAACTGCGGTCTCTGAGTTTCTGATCTATAAAAAAAGGAAGGCCCAACTTAAATGGAAATTTATGCCTATTACTTCTTTTTTCCTACATTATAAAAATAATTTATAATTGGAAAACATATCCATTTTACAAGTAGGACAGGAATCGTCTTCTTATCACCAATATAAGAAAGTTCTTATTTCTTAAATTATCACTAACAGTAGGCATTATAAAACTTTAATGTTGTGGCCAGTCTTATTTGGTGAAAATCATACAATCATTTCTTATTTCTATTATTCTGATTATTGATGGGCTTACCCAATTTTAATACATTTATTGGTCAATAATATTACCCAAATTTAATACATTTGTATTCCTACTTTGTTCCTACTTACATTGTACGTTGTGATAATGCCTTTTCCTTGTTGGTGTTGAGGCATTCATTTTAAATTATAGCTATTAACCTAAATCTTGTTGCATAAATTCATAATATATTTGCCAATATGTAACTTAAGCATTAATTTTTAACATGCAATTTCACTGACAGAAGTATGTGTGTTCACATCTAATTTTTCTTTTCTAACCTTTGGATTGTTCATTATGTAAAGCTCTTAAGCATAGTGCCTGGCACTACATAAGTAAGGCACAGTCATTAGCACTCATTATTCTGTCTTTATCTTCCAGTGAAATTATTCTGATATATAGTGAGGGCTTCCTTCTGGTAGTAAATCTTTCCAAAGGCAGGTTTTCTTCCTTCCTTCCTTCCTTCCTTCCTTCCTTCCTTCCTTCCTTCCTTCCTTCCTTCCTTCCTTCCTCTCTCTCTCTCCTCTCTTCTCTTTCTTTCTTTTCTTTCTTCTTTTTTCTTTCTTCTTTCTTTCTTTCTTTCTTTCTTTCTTTCTTTCTTTCTTTCTTTCTTCTTTCTTTCTTTCTTTCTTTCTTTCTTTTTCCTTTTCTTTCTTTCTTCTTTCTTTTCTCTTTTCTTTTCTTTCTTTTTTTTTTTTTAGATAGAATTTCACTCTTTTGCCCAGGCTGGGGTGAAGTGTCATGATCTCTGCTCACTGCAACCTCCGTCCCCCAGGTTCAAGCAATTCTCCCAAAGGCAGGTTTTTGTATAAACACAAGGAAGGGGAAACATTCCAAACACATACATTTTATATTAAATGAGAATTTTTAAAATAATAAATAATAACTACTTTTCATTTAGTATACTGGTGGCAGGATTGGAATTTATGTGTGTTTCTAGTGGAAATAATTACTGTATTTCTTAAAGATAGCTTTAATTTTATAAGGTTGGGCAAAGGATTCTTTGTGCTGAATTATTTTTTTAGTCAAATCTCAAAGTCTCCTCTAATTTTTAGTTCTATCAATAGTGGCAGGCTCTGGCCTCATTTTGGGTTTGTTAATATTTCTATTATTTATTCCAATATGCAGAGACATTTAGGGGAAAATGTTGGTAGACCCACTTCATCTGAAATATTGACCTGTAGACTCAATGTTTTGTCTTGGCAAACAAAAATTTTAGGCTAGATTTTTTTTAGAAATCATGAGAATATAAAAAAAAAAGTCCAACTGTGTGTTGATTATGGAAAGCAAATCTCAACATGTATGACACATAAATCAAAATACAGCATATGTGGTTTGAAGGGGACACCAAGATAATGCAAATAAAAGAAAAATCTGGCAATACAAACAGCACTAAAGGTGAAATGGAAGTAAGTCTTTAAAGCCATAAAATAAGACTTATCCTCTTTTGAGGATATGTAACAATCACAAAGATATGTAAAATTTTCATTTTATATTGTATGTCATAAGAAACAAAATCTCTAAGAAATGAGAAAATTTCACAAAAAATTACAGCGGTCAAAAATTATGTCACGGTGTCAATATTTTATTTAAATCATTTCTGATTTAGGGAAAAAACACAAATTTTAGGGTGATCTGAATAATATTGAATAATAATGTATTGAATAATACATTATACTTCTTTTCTGAAGATGCATATTTGGTTAATTACTTAATGGAAAATTTGCATATATTAGACTATGTGTTGCAGGAAGTCAGGGACCCCAAACAGAGGGACCGGCTGGAGCCGCGGCAGAAGAACATAAATTGTGAAGATTTTATTTTAATATGGACATTTATCAGTTCCCAAATAATACTTTTATAATTTCTTATGCCTGTCTTTAATCTCTTAATTCTGTTATCTTTGTAAGCTGAGGATGTACATCACCTCAGCACCACTGTGATAACTGTGTTAACTGTACAAATTGATTGTAAAACATGTATGTTTGAACAATATAAAATCAGTGCACCTTGAAAAAGAACAGAATAACAGCAATTTTTAGGGAACAAGGGAAGACAACCATAAGGTCTGACTGCCTGTGGGGTTGGGCAAAAAGAGCCATATTTTTCTTCTTGCAGAGAGCCTATAAACGGATGTGCAAGTAGGGAAGATATTGCTAAATTTGAATTTTAATGTTAACACCCTGGGAAAGGAATGCATTCCTGGGCAGAGGTCTATAAACAGCCACTCTGGGAGTGTCTGTCTTATGCAGTTGAGATAAAGACTGAGATATGTCCTCGTCTCCTGCAGTACTCTCAGGCTTATTAGGGTGGGGAAAAACTCTGCCCTGGTAAATTTGTGGTCAGACCAGTTCTCTGCTCTTGAACCCTGTTTTCTGTTGTTTAAGACGTTTATTAAGACAATATGTGCACTGCTGAACATAGACCCTTGTCAGTAGTTCTGCTTTTGCCCTTTGCCTTGTGATCTTTGTTGGGCCCTTATCAGTAGTTCTCCTTTTTGCCCTTTGAAACATGTGATCTACTCCCTGTTCTTACATCCCCTCCCCTTTTGAAACCCTTAATAAAAAACTTGCTGGTTTGAGGCTTGGGTGGGCATCATGGTCCTACTGATATATGATATCACCCCCGGTGGCCCAACTGTAAAATTCCTCTCTTTGTAATGTCTCTCTTTATTTCTCAACCAGCCAACACTTATGGAAAATAGAAAGAACCTACGCTGAAATATTGGGGGCAGGTTCCCCTGACAGCTATGAAAGAGGCTTTAATATTATTCATTTATGAGAAATCATGCAGACCATTCACTGTTCTTGGGATCAAAACAAAAGACAATTTAGAAATTAAGAAAAAAGGAGAGAAAAACAACACTATTGGCATCATGATCAATGTTACCAATTCAACCACAAAAATAAAAACAAAATACTGCCACATATAAAAAATATAAACAAATTAAATTCTCTTAGCCTAGTCTTCAATCAAAAAAAAAAAAAAAATGTTGGCTGGGCATGGTGGCTCACGTCTATAATCCCAGCACTTTGGGAGGCCAAGGCAAGTTAATCACGAGGTAAAGAGATGGAGACCATCCTGGCCAACATGATGAAACCCCATCTTTACTAAAAATACAAAAATTATCCACTGCATGGTGGAGGGCACCTGTAGTCCCACCTACTCAGGAGGCTGAGGCAGGAGAATCACTTGAACCCAAGAGGTGGAGGTTGCAGTGAGCCAAGATAGCACCACTGCACTCCACTCAAAAGATAGAGCAAGACTCCATCTCAAAAAAAAAAAAAAAAAAAAGTTAAAATTTAGAAATTAGAGAAAAAAGAAAGAATGTTAACTTTAAAAATGTATGCAATGTGAGCATAATTATTAAAAGAGATGTAGTCTGAGATCATGAGGAAGAATGACAGTAAAAGAAAAATTCAGCTCATATGTTAAAAACTGGAACAGCAAAAAGCCTAAAACAATGTTAACTGTTTAATAAAAATTTTAGCTGAAAATAATAGCATTTAAAAGAATCAAACTAGAAGCAATGATCCATTAATCCCATTCTGTTTCTAAGATGACTAAAAATGCGTAGGCCAGGGGCTGTGCCTCACACCTGTAATCCCAAAGATTTGGCAGGCCAAGGTAGAAGGACTGCTTGAGGCCAGGAATTAGAGACCAGTTTAGTCAATAAAAGCATACCCTGGTTCTACAATTTTTTTTTTTTTTTTTGAGATGGAGTCTCGCTCTGTCGCCCAGGCTGGAGTGCAGTGGCCGGATCTCAGCTCACTGCAAGCTCCGCCTCCCAGGTTTACGCCATTCTCCTGTCTCAGCCTCCCGAGTAGCTGGGACTACAGGCACCCGCCACCTCGCCCAGCTAGATTTTTGTATTTTTTAGTAGAGACGGGGCAATTTTTTTTTTTTTTTTATTATCAGGACATGGTGACATTGGCCTGCAGTCCCAGGTACTTAGGAGACTGAGGCAGGAGATCACTTGAACGCAGGAGTCGCAGGTTGCAGTGAGCTATTATCATGCCACTGCACTCAGCCAGTGCAACAGAATGAGACTCTCTCTCTAAAAATAATAAGAAGAACATATAGCCAACTGTCAGTCCAGGAAAATTTTTCAAAACAGAAAACTACAAATAAATAACATTTGGGAAAATAATGCTATTATTATATGTAAAGAATACTTTAAAAATATTATAATATCTCTTTATTCTAAATAGTTTTAAAACATTCGTGTAACAATCTGTATTGTAGAAAAAATAGTAATTACCCTGGTGGATCAAAAGAATCAGGAAAGTAATTGATACAAATTTATGAAAAAGAAAATTACAAAATTAGTAAAAATGGAGACTAATCTGAAAGCATCTGTGGATTATTTCAGGAAATAATTAGATAATTTCAGATGAATAGCTACAGGTCACAAAAACAATAAATTTCCAAATTCATGTATATAACAGTAAAAATGTTCAAAGAATTAAAACTGTAGCCTTATATTTTAAATATAACAATAAAACAAACCTCAAAAGAAAAATGGTAAATACTGATGTAAAATTTTTTTATAAATGTCCAAAGATATTTAGTAAACACCCAAAATATTTTCTGATTAGATAGATATATAGATGGATTTAAAACACACTATTGGAAGTAGAATAACATTGAAGATAACTGTGCAACAATGTAGAGAGCTGTGCAACAATGCAGAAGCCTAGTGGGGTAAATATTAGATCTTCCATCCTTCAGTTGGTGTCACAGCCACAACTGGGACTCCTCTCTCCTCTCTCTGCTTTTCATTATCCATTCTAGATTTTCTTCATTCTCACTTCTCACTTCTCTGTGACACAGATCACCCTTGCAAGGCTGTGAAATTAGGAGCGATGTCAATCTCCAACCCTTAAGGAACTGACAGCTGGAGGTTTTCTGTTGCCTGTGCACCCCACAGCTAAGCATGGTGCCCTTCCTAGAAAGACTTTCTTGAACGAAAACCACAGTAGCACAGATACATAATTAAAAGATGTGATAAATAATGTATAACATGCAAGAGATAATATTTACTATTAAGTAATGAACACATGATATAGAATATGTAATGGGCAATACATCATGTGCAATGTATATACCATATAACATATGCATGTATATATTAATATAATGCTCATCTGTTTCTCCCCAGTGAATGGACCTCATTCTTTCCCACTGCCAATCAGGTTCCTTTACCGGGTCAGGGGAGAAACCTTGGGGACAAATTCAATCTTACATAATTCCAGCCAATGATTCCAGAAGAATAAGATGACTTTTCTCCCTCAGCCACGGTGCTGGCGGCCTTTGTGCTTGCTTTTTGTAGGGGATGGGAATGTCTTGTCTCATTTTGTTCTGAGTTCTCATATAAACAATGACAAGAATGGATGATGCTGACTGGCACAATGTAGGGGCTGTATTGATTTTTCACTGGCCTTTCCAGACTATTCTTTTATCTCTTTTTATTTTATTTTATTTATTTATTTATTTATTTATTTATTTATTTATTTATTTATGTTGAGACAGAGTCTCGCTCTGCCACCCAGGCTGGTGTTCAGTGGCACAGTCTTGGCTCACTGCAACCTCTGCCTCCCAGGTCCACGCGGTTCTCTTGCCTCAGCCTCCTGAGTAGCTGAGATTACAGGCGTGCACCACCATGCCTAGCTAATTTTTGTATTTTTACTAGACACGGGGTTTCACCATGTTGGTCAGGCTGGTTTCGTACTCCTGAACGCGTGATCCACCCATCTTGGCCTTCCAAAGTGCTGGGATTACAGGCGTGAGCCACTGCGCCCAGCCCCCAGACTATTATTCTCCCTGCTCTGCCACAGCTTGTGACCCGATAGTCTGATCTCTGTGGACTATGTCACCCTGTCCCCTTGTCCTGTGACTCTGCTGTTGAGCGGCCCTGGCAGGAAATTAGATGAAGGGAAGAAAGATTGGTGCGTCTAATCCCCTGTCTCCCTGTCGGATACATCTCTGCTCCTGGCTGTATTCTTCCACGATGGAAGTGCCTGACAGGCCATCTCCTATGGATCAAGCCTTTTCTAGGCTCAAGAGCACCTGCTACTTTCCCTTGTCCCTTCAGGGATGGGGTGGAATGGCTTCCCTTTGTTGTTGCCCTGGGCACTTCTTCAGCCTTTGTAGTTTCCTTTGGCCCAGATTTTACTCTGTAATAGTCTCTCCATTGTTGTTAATCATCAGAGCTGTTGTTCATTTCCCCTGAAACCCTGGGTCAACCCTCATCTCTTTACTTAACTTCAGCAAATGACTCTGGGCCTAACCTGGGCAGATACATTGATAATTTTATGGTGCAGAGAAGGAGAAGCATTGAGATTTGTTGGCCAAAAGGTGGGATAATGTGATTGTCCACTCTAATGGAAACACGTTAGTTTCCCAAGGAAAGGGGATGAATTTTAGCAAAATAAAGGGAAGAGATCTTATATAAAAATTACAACTGTCCCCTAATCTTTCTTTGTAGTGTTTACAAACAGAACTTTCTCCTTAGAAATGCAATTCCAATGACCAATGACCTTGTAGTCCTATTTTTTATAAAATCTAAATAATATACGCTCCTTTTCCAGAGAGTCTACCCCAAACCACTCTTTCCATGAACTCCATTGAGCTACAAGTACATGTTCCCTGTTTGATATGGTTGTGTTTTATCAGGCCTGTACACACCTACTCATGGTTCTATAGTATATGGCTAGTAAGAAATTAACTGCTCCTAACGAAAAATAAATAAATAAATAAGATGCCAGAAGTAGCTGAAATGACACTACCTCTGAGTAAGCACTCTCATTTAGAGATGTGGAGAGAGGAGACAAATGAAAGGCCTCTTATCTATTGCACATGCCACGTCCTGTAGTACATAGAGTCAAGACTTTGTCAATAAGTAAGCATTTGGGTCTGGAGGTGTGTTGACCTCTAGTTTTTCAGACTAAAGCTCGCCTTTGTCTACCATGTTTCCTTGACATACCTGAGAAGGTACTCTTTCTTGTTGGCATGGACAGGAAGTTCTGAGAATTGTTTCATGATCTGAGAATCACAGTCCTCTGTTTAATGGGCTAACAGTTCTCAGGGGCAAAACTTCCCTTTTCATCCTTCAAGTTTGATTTTCTGGGGACTTAAAATGTCTGGTAGTCAATACTTTGATCATAACTGGGAGTTTCTCTAAATTTATTTTTCTTAGTATGAGGTGTAAGGGCTTAAATCACTATCCGTCTCTCTCAAGCCCCCAAATATCTGTTTCCCTTCTGCTCTCTACCTTGGGAAAATATAAAACAATAAACAAGATAAGACAAAGCTATTATGCTCTCCACCTCCAGGAATCAGCTCAAACCTGACTTTTTTTTTTTTTTTAGAAGGAGTCTCACTCTGATGCCCAGACTGGAGTGCAGTGGCAGAGTCTCAGATCACTGCAACCCCCATCCCCCCCCAGGGTTCAAGCAATTCTCCTGCCTCAGCCTCCAAAGTAGCTGGGATTACAGGCACCTGCCACCATGCCTGGCTAATCTTTGTATTTTCAGTAGAGACAGGGTTTCACCACGATGTCCAAGCTCATCTCGAATTCCTGACTTCAGGTAATAGGCCCGCTTTGGCTTCCTAGAGTGCTGGGATTACAGGAGTGAGCCACTGAGCCCGGCCTAGGATTTTTACTGCTTTATGGCAGAAGTTTAGTTCTGGTGTGACAAGGGGCAGAGGACTGGAGAAATAAAGCTACTCCAAGAGACAAGGGTCCTCCTAGGACAGAGTGTCATCTCTTGAATTTATGACTTCCTTGGTGTACTGCCATGAACATGAGCACGAGGCATGGAATTTGGATTTTACCGCCTTGATAGATGTTCACTTTCTAATACTATTCTTACTGGATGCAAGATTATGTTAATGGATTTGTATGCTTTATCCTTCCTGCCTTAAGTTAGGGTAACCAAAGTTTGTCTCTTGCTATTTGAACTTTACTGAAAACCTACAATGGTTGAAAAAACATTCTGAGCTCTACATCTCCAAAATCCTGACTCTGCCTTTTTTATCTAGATCATTTAGAGCTTGAACACGGATAAACACTTGCTCTGTTTCCCAAAGATGTCAACAAGTGACAGTTTTCCCAATGCTTTCCTCCCATGTGAAATTAATTGCCAGCTTCCCAGTCAGGAACAGAAAGATTTTCACAGGCCACAATATTGCTTCAATTTAGCTAAATCCGTATTTTAGATTCTGTTCCATGAAACACCCACTTTGGATTACCAGTTTCTGTATTAGAGCAAGTAAAAGAAACCCAACTCAACTTACTTTGAACGTAAAAAGGAAATACATTGACTCATATTAACTAGAAGGTCAGAGTAAAAGTAGACTCCGATCTAATAAGAACCTGAATCCTGATGTTCTTTCTCTTTCTCTCTCCTTTTTCACTTTTTTCACTCCTTCCCTCTCTCCTCCTTCTCTCTTACCTTCAAATGTTCAACTCTCTCTTGTCTTTCTCTGTGTTAAGGATGCTCTCTCTCTCTCACTTGCTCTCTTTTGTGTGCACAAGCACTAGCTCTCTCTCTCTCTCTCTCCCTGTCTCTCTCCCTCTCTCTCTCTCTTTCTCTCTCTCCTCTAAGAGTATAAGGGTGTCCTCTATGTAATGGTTAATATTTAGTGTCAACTTGATTGGATTGAAGGATGCGAAGTATTGTTCCTGGGTGTGTCTGTGAGGGTGTTGCCAAAGGTGATATTGAGTGAGTGGACTGGGAAAGACAGACCCGCCCTCAATGTGGGTAGGCACAATCTAATCAGCTGCCAGTCTTGCTAGGATAAAAGCAGGCAGAAGAACATGGAAAGACTACACTGCCTAAGTCATCTGGTCTCCATCTTTCTCCTGTGCTGGTTGCTTCCTGCCCTCGAACATCAGATTCCAAGTTCTTCAGCTTTTGGACTCTTAGACTTACACCAGTGGGTTGCCAGGAGCTCTGGGTCCTTCGGCCACAGACTGAAGGCTGCATTATCGGCTTCTCTACTTTTGAGGTTTGGGGACTCAGACTGATTTCCTTGATCCTCAGCTTGCAGACGGCCTTTTGTGGGACTTCACCTTGTTATCGTGTTAGTCAATTCTCCTAATAAACTCCCCTTCGTATATATATCTATCCTACTAGTTCTGTCCCTTTAGAGAACCCTGACTAATACACTCTGTGTGGGGACAGAGTTTTGGGGATGCACCATACTAGTTAGTAAAGGCAAAGAAGGTAAAAAGAGTTTTTTGGCTAGCGCCTGTAATCCCAGCACTTTGGGAGGCTGAGGCAGGGGGATCACTAGGTCAAGAGATCGAAACCATCCTCGCCAACATGGTAAAACCCCGTCTCTTCTAAAAATACACAAATTAGCTGGGTGTGGTGGCGCACACCTGTAGTCCCAGCTACTTGGGAGACTGAGGTAGAAGAATCCTGTGAACCTGGGAGGCAGAGGTTACAGTGACTGGAGATTGAGCCACTGCACTCCAGCCTGGGTGACAGAGCAAGACTTTGTCTAAAAAAAAAAGAATTTTTCTATAAATATCCATATATACAATCCCAGAGGACAATTACAATGCTGTTTTTGAACGAATTGTCTGGCAATGCGTCATGAGCCCACCCCTGTTATTAGAGTATAAGAAAATGGTGACGTGAAACTGAAACATATTCACTGGGAAATTACTCTAGTTAGAAGGAGAAAGAAAATAGATGCTGGAAAGATAAAACAACAAGCACTCACCACAGCAAAAATCAAAGACAAATCAAATCATTTACAAACAAAAGAAACAAATCAGAAACCCCAAAACTCTAGTGATGTTTCTGGTGTCTAGCTCTTACAAATTGTGCTTCTGCGAAATGCACATGTTTTTGGTAAACTTATGTACACATTTCTCTTCAGTATATATACTAGAATTGTTGGGCCATTGGACATGTGCAGTTTCAGCATTAGTAGATAGTGGCAAACAGTTTTCTAAAATCTTTCTATAAGATGATGCTCCCATCAGCAGTGTATCAGATTTTCAGTTACTCTACATTCCCACCACTGTATATGGTATGATGTCTTAATTTTAGCTCTTCTGGTGTGTGGATAGTGGCATTATATTGTGTTTTAACTTGCATCTGATGATGAAAGTAGTTAGGCAAATCATTATGTTTATTTATAATTTGGATATCATTTTCACAAAATTCCTGTTCTGGTCTCTGGGCCATTTACTTACTGGATTTTCTTTTATTTACTTGTTGATTCAAATAAATCTTATGGATGTGTTCTCTGTGAGATATACACATTATTTTCCAACTAGATGGCATGCTCACTTACTCTCCTGATGGTGTCTTTTAAGGCACATAAGTTCTTCATTTTAATAAATCCTGTTGGTCAGTTTGTAAAATAAATAACACTTTTGGGTCCTACTTTAATTAATATTTCCTGCTCAACAATCAAAATCTTTTATATTTTCTTCTACTGGCTTTACTGTTTGACTTTCACACTGAGAAATATAATCCTGAATATATTGCTTAGATCCGTAATCCATTTGATATTAACTTTTCTTTACTGTCGAGATCGTAAGGTAGGAAGGGATAAATATCAATTTTTTCCATATGGATATTCAATTAACTCAAAGCCATTTTTTTCACTTTTTTGTGGCAAAATACACATAATATAAAATTTCCCATCTTAACCATTTTTAAGTGTACAGCTAAGAGTCATTAAATACATCCATAATGTTGTCCACCATCACCACTCTCAATCTCCATAACTTTTCATCTTGTAAAATTCAAACTTTGTACCCATTAAACAATAACTCCCCATCCCATCCTTCTCCCAGCCCTAGGCAACTATCTCAGAATCATTTATTTTTGAAATATTTATTATATGCACATATACATATGTACATATACATAGATCTATTTATATCAACATGTTTATCTTCTATAAGTGTGTGTATGTATTCATCTTTATGTTTCTGTGTACATATATGTATATATGCATAACTTTCTAAATACATACATACACACACATATGTGTGTGTTTAGTCTGTTACTTATTGATTATAAATAAGAGGTTGTTTTTCTTATTATGGTCATGAAATCCTCATTGTTAATGTGCCATATACATTTTACTGATGAATAAATTTACCTATTAAAAGAGTGGAATAAACAGCTCTGTTACCTTTTGTAGACCTCAAATATTTGGAATATTTTTATCTTTGTAATCACCATTTAAAGTTGAAGGGGAAGATGAATTAAACATGCCAAGGAGATGACCTTCCGCATTAGAAGTCTTGTGAGAGCTATGACCATACAGGAGAAAGACAAAAGTTTAACTTGCTTGGCAGACTCTGATTCCCTTGATCTCAACCTCAATGCTTTGAAAATGAAGTGCTAAATTACTAATTCCGAATAATAATGACCAAACTCAATAACTCAACCATGCTAGCAGATCACAAGTGAAATGAATAGAAGCATATATAGGGCTACCATAGTTTTCAAAGGTGCTAATGAATCACAAAAACTATTGGTATCTTTACAGTGTTAAACTTTGAAGAAGAGCAAACATAGACAAATCCAGGCAAACATTAATTATTCTTGCAATAGAACAAAAGTTAGTATTAGAATTTGGATCTTAATTATGGAAATTAATCTGGAATGTCTTTTTAAGCTATGAAAGTATAAAATGTTCCACTAAAAGTATGTGTCTTATGTTGGCAAATTAGGGAAACTATTGTAATGTTATTGTAACATTACCATTACATAGAAAATGAGGGATAAAGGCAAATAAGCATACTTAACACAATTAGTCAGGACTATTAAATATAAACATATTAAACATTAATGATCATCACTCTTTGAAAATTTGGCTCTGGATTATCACTAATATTACCATATAATGCTGAAAACAGCTTCTTGTTTGTCTATTATTCTTACATTTTTCCAAAATTTGTTTTAGGGAATGCATTTATTCACCAAGTAGCAAGACAATTGTTTATATAGTCATGATAATGTAATCATAGGGCAGATTGATGTAAAAGGATTTTTGACATTGTAATTATTTGAACTTTAAATCATAACAATGTGTTTTTATGTTTATACAAATAATATCTTCAAAATGATACATGTATAACGGGGTCAAAAAAAAAAAAGCCAGTATTTTGCACATCAACACTTAATTGCCTTTGACAGTTTAAGCTTATTTCAATGTTAGTATTATACATTGATCGGATGGACATTTTGAATCCATCTCCAATTCTAACTTGAACTAAAATCTCTTCTGCATAAATCCTTTTCCTTAGCCATTTTTATGCACAACTTATTTGCACTCTTCAAAATTCTTTTGCTTTTAATTGTAATAAAATATATTTTTCAGAAAATTTCTTTAAAGTTTTCAAATTCCATGCAAGATCTATGACACATTCTAACTTCCTATCACAATCAACTGCATTTATTTAAAAGATGCTTATTAAACCCGTGTGTTGCAGACTGTGATCCAGGCTTGTGGAGCTCAAGAATGAAAACAAATAAATAAACCAACAAAAGCAAGGCCTGTAATCTCCTGGAGTTGATGATTCTTGTTGAGAGGCAATAATATCAATAAAATACGCAAAAAGAAAGAAGATACTTTCAGAGCAAGATAGCCACACAGGTTAATGAGATAGAATCAGGAAGAGGAAAAAGAAGACCTCCTTGAGGTCATCTGCGAGCTGGCCTCCGAATGGCAGAAAGGTCATCCACCTGACTATTTCCAGATTCCCTACAAAGAAATGATGATTGAGGCATCCATGAGTCAAAAGCAAGCCTGGTGTGTTGGGAATGGCTGGAGCCTACTGAAGAGGAAGGAGAGTGGTGGGGATAAATTGGAGAGACAGTGAGAAACAAACAATGTGTGTTCTCACTCATAAGTGGGAATTGAACAATGGGAACACACGGACACATGAACACAGAGAGGGGAACAACACACACCAGGGCCTACTGCGGGGTGGGAAGTGAGAGGGGAGGGAACTTGGCAGATGGGTCAATAGGTGCAACAAACCACCATGGCACACATATACACATCTAACAAACCTGCATGTTCTGCACATGTATCTCGTTTCTTTTCTTTAGAAGAAATAAAAATAATTAAATAAATAAATAAACAAATCATAATGTTGAATAAGTAAAAAAAATTAAAGGGTAAAAAGACATCATATAAAACAATATACTGAAAATTTTAGAATTAAAATGTCATTATTAAACTTTGTAAAAAAAGTTTATCCGGGCGTGGTGGCTCACGCCTGTAATCCCAGCACTTTAGGAGGCCGAGGTGGGCGGATCACGAGGTTGGGAGATCAAGACCATCCTGGCTAACAAGGTGAAACCCCGTCTCTACTAAAAATACAAAAAAATTAGCCAGGTGTGGTGGCGGGCACCTGTAGTCCCAGCTACTCGGGAGGCTGAGGCAGGAGAATGGCGGGAACCCGGGAGGCAGAGCTTGCAGTGAACCGAGATCGCGCCACTGCACTCCAGCCTGGGCAACAGAGCGAGACTCCGTCTCAAAAAAAAAAAAAAAGTTTAGTAGTTCGTGTACATAATGCAACTATTAGTTTAATTAGTATTAGTGGGACCCTGCTGAATAGAGAAATTACCATGCTGATAATTTGTGCATGTAGCTTTTGTCAAGCAGAGAATAAATATATAATTTTTAAATTACATATTTAATTAAATATATAATTAATTTAAAAAGATACAACTAGTGAAATACCTCAAATGTAATATGAATAACCAAAGAGGAAAAAAAAATTATTAGATATATAGAAGATAGATCAGAAACCTGGAAAACCAGTCATACAAAACTTCCAGACATAACAATAAATGCAGAGATCATTTGAAAGTGTTGAAGAATATAGTTGATTCCCCAAACCCAAGCAAACAAATATTAGGGATTAACCAGACCCTCACAAAAACACATAGGACTATTTGTAGACTGTTCGTATAAACAAAAGGCTAAATAAATGTGGCCAGGGACCGTGGTTCACTCCTGTAATCCCAGCACTTTGGGAGGCTGAGGGGGGTAGATCACCCTGAGGTCAGGAGTGCAAGACCAGCCTGACCAACATGGAGAAACCCTGTTTCTACTAAAAATACAAAAAGTAGCCAGGCGTGGTGGTGCATGCCTGCAATCCCAGCTACTTGGGAGGCTGAGGCAGGAGAATCGCTTGAACCTGGAAGGCAGAAGTTGCAGTGAGCCGAGATCACACCACTGCACTCCAGCCTAGGCAACAAGAACAAAACTCCATCTCAAAAAAAAAAAAAAAAAAAAAAAAAAAAAAAAAAAGAAAGAAAGAAAAAGAAAAAAGAAAGAAAGAAAAAAAGATTATTCTTTCTTCAGGGGACTTTTGTAAACATTACACGAATTTTCCTAAACATCCATTTGACTGGACAGTAGAGAATTTCATTTAAAAATTATATATTTATTCTCTGCTTGCCAAAAGCTGCATGTGCAAATTACTATAACTGGAAATTATGTGATACATCTAGCATTCTGTAACAGCCCGTGTCACATAACAAAACCTGCACCTGCCTGCAGGAAATTGTGCCTCACCAGCTTACTTTAGAGACTTTTCACTGTTTGTTGCAAGGCCCCTCTCCTCCTTCTGTAACGATAAAGCTGTTACTTACAGATTGATTGCTGAGTGGTTTTACTCAATTCAGGATAACTAATGGTCTTGTGAATCAGAAGCCTCTGACCCAAGTGTTGGATATCCCTTTATGTGATCTACATAACGATGACTCTAAAGAGAATCTTTATTCAGAAACCCATATGTTACGTGAATCCTCCAACTGATGTGTCTCCTGACAAGTTTTTGCAGTTTTTTTTTTTTTGGAATGACAGGTTATTTTCTGTCTTTTGGATGTCTGGTTACTCAGATTTTCCATGGGATCTGCAAATGGCAAAGATAATTTTTGAAAAGAGGTTAAATAACCATGATTATTTTTCTTCTTCAGGTGACAGAGGACTGACTTTCTGGACTCAGTGCGTTATAGTGATTGATACTGTCACATGAAGACAAATCAGACAGAGGGGGATTGAATCTCCAGGAACTTTCATTTCTTCCATATAGTACGGTATCATCGTTCCCAAATAGCAGGAATATTTAATGTAGAAAGAAACCTAAGAATAACATCCTTTTCAATGAAAGGATGCTATAGTTTTTGTGCTGTTAACCCCCCAAATTCACAATCATTGAAATACATTTCAATTAACATGCTGTATTTATACATAATTAACACAAGGAAAAATACATTTCTCTTTTGATCCATCAGTTATTTTGTTATAACTTTCATAAACAAAAGGATTCTCACAATAGTTTTGCATTATTAAAATGTAGAGCCCATCAAACAAATCTAATTATTTGTATTACCCTTCCTTTTTTAGGTGGAACAGCAAACTTTTTTGCTACTTTGTAGCTATTCTAGGAAAGCAAAAGATGGTTTACTTATAAAAGACAACGAAAGAGTTTATTATTCTGAATCTGAAATTTGAATTTGAGAAAGCACAGTTAAGAATTTTTAGAAGAGAAAATATATGAACTAAAGTCTTAAATATCTAAAATAAGGAAATAGCTACAATCGATATTTTTCTAATGCACAGTATATGAAACAATGTAAACTTGAACTTTACAAATTAGGGATTCAAGAGCAGGCCAAAAGTGCAGAAACTTAAGAATATTTGGATGATAAAAAGAAAACTCTACAATGTAGGCCCAAAATAACTGGTAAATTTAGGAAAAGAAAAACCAAAATTTGATTTTTTTGTATAAAAATTTGTGTATCTAAATTTGTATGTATATTTGAAAAATTTAGATAGCTAAATTTAGATACCTGCCTCGGAGATTGGAAAAATCTTAACAATGGCACAGACACCCAAATGTGACCCAGATTTAAAGTCCACATTTCAGTCAGTGCCTTTTACAAATGGAGGTTCTATTCCTAAGGAATATTGGTTTCATTTATTCCCAGGACAATACATTTAAAAACTAAGTCTGGCAGTTGCAATGAAATAATCAGAGCTCCGAAAACTTACCTTGATATTATAGGAAGGGTGGTCTTCCCTCTGAGCCAGTAGAGATACAAATAACAATTAGCAGTAAAGAATTTATTGTTATACATATATATAACATAAATATCTTATTAAGATTATAAAGACTCTTAAAAAACACTTTTATGGTATAAGAGTGTTTCTAAGTCAAATTTGTATCTTAAATCAAATTTTTATAAAAATTTGTTTCTAAATTTTTCAATAAACTTTTTCCCTTCTTCCTTAGAGATTGGAAAATTCCGCAATGGCACAGACATCTGAATGTGACCCCGATTGTGGGCAACAGTATCAATCACTCTTATGTTATAGGAGTTGTTTTTACACAGTCTTGCATATATAACATAGCTGTATAAATATACATACATAAATATACAAACAGATGATTAGTATAAAACTTTCCACAGCTATGATTTTTTCGTCATTTACTGTATTACTATTTTAATAAGGCAATGTTAGTTTATAATGTATTTATCATCTTAATAAGCTCTGAAAGTTTTATCAATAAAGAGACAAATTATTTTCTTGTTCACAGTTTTTATCTTTCCATAACAAATACACCTAGTGTTTTTTAACATTAATGCGATTTCAAAAATAATGATAAATATAATCCTTAATCAAAATAATTCACTCTGTTTTCTTCAAACACCAGCAGAACACTTGAAGAAAGGAACACATGCTGTCAATTTTTTTCCCATGAGAAAACTTTCATTTTTTTGTAAATTTTAAAATGCCAAAAATAGCCACAATTGAAATGGCATTCAAATGCATTTGTACAAAGCATAATATGAATAAATTAAAAGTTGGTTCAGCAATCACTGTTTTGCATCATTTTCATATTTAGAAATTGCAAAGCATTTAAAGATTCTGTTTTAATCACTTCAATTTATCATTTGTTTAAGGTTTTAAAGTTTTTAAAAGAGCTATATTTGCAAGTTTCATTAAGTTAATTTCTTAATAGTTACATTGTAATGAGAATTTCAGAGGCATAAACTCTCTTAAAATGTTCTTTTTTACAATTCTATAAAGATAAACATAATTTTACATTGTTTTGGAATCTTAACTATAAGGAAACATCCATATCTTACTTGACTCATAGAATCAATATCATCAGTTCAGAAGGTATTTATAAGTAAGTTAACCCTATTCTCAACATAATAGGATGTTGTGATTACACTCATTTTTATAGTAAAACCAGGGAGAACAATAGTTTTCTTTAAAATCAGTATTATTAACTGACTTGCATTTGTCTAATTGAATATCTTATTATCTCAAATAGTACATGAACTGTTATCTTGATATAATCTATAAACCTCTGAATTAATAAACTAATTTTTAAGGTCTCTGAATCATTCCAAAGGTTGAGTACCCTGATTTTCTTATTTGGGGAACTTTGTAACCAAGTTCATAATTTAAAATTAAAAATACAGCTAAATTTTTATCCCTCTTGAGTTAAAACTTTCAGAAGGAATAAATTTAAAGAGGAATAAACATATGAATTTAATATTTTCCCTTTTTTTGCAGTAAGAATGTGAAAACTATTTTTTACCAATCTTTTTATTTACAATATTATAATAACAAGTATCTTTGACAAAAGGGTGGATTTTCCCCACTTGAATGTTTCTTTAACTTCTAAATTATTATCGTCATCTTGCCAACAGGCATTTCCAACAAAATTTTTCTATCCTTTGGCCTCACCAAAAGAATGGACAGAATGGTAGAGGTAGACAGAAAGGTAAAAACCAAGGACAAGTATAAATTTTTCAATAAACCTTTTTATTTCTGCCTTAGAGACTGTAAAATTCTTAACAATGGCACAGACATCTGAATGTGACCCAGCTTTAAGGTCCACATTTCAGTCAGTACCTTTTATAAATGGAAATTCTTTTTTTTTTAAGATGGAGTCTCGCTCTGTCACCCAAGCTGGAGTGCAGTGGCACAATCTCGGCTCACTGCAACCTCTGCCCCCCGTGTTCAAGCGATTCTTCTGCCTCAGTCTCCTGAGTAGCTGGGACTACAGGTGTGCGCCACCATGCCTGGCTAATTTTTTATATTTTTGGTAGAGAGAGGGTTTCACCATGTTGGCCAGGCTGGTCTTGAACTCCTGACCACAGGTGATCCACCACCTCCGCTTCCCATGCCCAGCCTACAGTGGAGATTCTATTCCTAAGGAATATTGGTTTTATCTATTCCCAGGACAATAAATTTAAAAACTAAGTCTGACAGTCTTGATGAAATAATCAGAGCTCAGAAAAGTTATCTTGAGATTCTGGGAAGGGTGGCCTTCCTTCTGAGCCAGTAGAGATGCAAGGTGGCAAGGATGTATCCCCTATTCGTTATCTAGTGAAAGGCTCTGGTCCATTGAAGCAAGAGTTTCAGATAAATTTTGGTGGAATGTCTAGTTTTATTGAAGTCCATCAGTTAGTGACCACCAGAAACATGCATGTAGCCAAACAAAGACAGATTTATTAACTTGCCACAGAAAACAAGAATTGATCAGAGAAGCAATAAGGCCCTTTTCAGTAAGAGGGAGTTAAGAGATATTTATTACAAATGGTGATTTATCATAGGCAGTTTTTTTAAAGTTCAAAGGAAAGTTTGTCTCCTATTGAGACCTATCGGCAATTGTAATAAATAGGAGATTGGAGGTCTTAACAATTTTTAGGAAGAGGCAGAAGGAACAACCTAGCACAATGGTTTTTGCCAGAAATGGAAGAGTAGTCATGCATGTTAGCTGGAAGAGAGGTTTATTTGATTATTTATGTAATGACATCTGTCCTTGTTTCTGTGTTCAGACGGGATTAGAGTCATTTTGCCTGGCCGGGTGTGGTGGCTCACGCCTGTCATCTCCCCGCTTTGGGAGGCTGAGGCGGGCAGATCACCTGAGGCCAGGAGTTCAAGACCAGCCTGGCCAACATGGTGAAGCCACATCTCTACTAAAAACACAAAAATTTAGCTGGGAGTGGTGGAATCCACCTGTAATCCCAGCTACTGGGGAAGCTGAGGCAGGAGAATTGCTTGAATCCAGGAGGCGTAGGTTGCAGTCAGCCAAGATCGTGCCACTGTACTCCAGCCTGGGGTGACAGAGCAAGACTCTGTCTCAAAACAAAACAAAACGAACCAACAAAAAACAGTCATTTTGCTTTTATCTTGTTCTGCTGTGGTCAGAATGAGTCTGTTTGATTATTGTTGATCTTCTTCAGAAACTTTTTTAGATCAAGAACAACATCATGGTCTAGCTGTTGGTTGCCAAAGGCCAACTGTTGACCATCATGGCACTGTTGTTGCTATTGTTCTTTGTTTCCCTTCTCAATATTGGTATCCTCCAACTGTGGAATGTGCTTCAATAAAATGTGTTGGCTTAAATAGGAACAAGATTAATTAGTGAAGAGATAAAAGATTCAGGTGTAAGATGGATAAGGGAAAATAAAATCCTGTGGTTTTTTTTTACTTAAGTTAAAAGTACCAGTATAAACTTTCAATGTTTTTTAAGTTTTTAAAAACGCATATTTCATAGTTTTATCCACTCTATAGGAACAGAAACAAGGGTCAGGTCAGCTTCAACACCTTTAGTGGTCAGGTTGTGGTCTTCATATGCCATTTTCCAATTACCAGAACCAGGAGTCCTTTGAGATATAGTTGACTCTAGACCTGGGGCAGAAAATAAACAAGAAAAACATTGAATTTCTTGTCATATCACAAGCAAAGAAGCTCTCAATTACAAGTGAGCATGTGTCAAACAACAACAACAACAACAATAAAATGCAACTCATTTTTCATTGACCTATGACCAATGAAAGCACAATTGAGCATCAGATTTCAGGTCCTTGACATACAATCCTCCCCCAGAAGTTAAACCAGATCAACAGGTTGTATTAATTATCTTTGCATAGCCTTCCAGTTAGAAACAGATACCTGGATTTAATACTCCACTCAATATGTTTTATTATCCTCTGCTCTGGGCTTGCTTATTCAGAAAATAGACTGATGTTTTTTATTGACGGAGAGCCACATTTCACTGAATGCTTTTTAAAGAACTTTCCAAAGCTTTGCCTTTTAACTCAAAGACTATCCTAAATATCCTAACTATCCATACTATCCTAAATCATCAGGAAAAATAAAAGCACACACACAATAGATTTAAACTAAAATCTGACAACGTGCTTGGAAGCTGTGGAACTCCGGTGGCATAAACCTGTTGACATAAGCTTTTCCTTTATGAGTTAATGCACCTTGAATTTGGGGATTTCAATCTAAACATTTGTCTGCCCTAATGCAAAGTGATATGGCTAAATACTGTGAAATACTCATATACTGCATACACATTTATAATCACCAGGTAGAAAAATCATTTACAAGACATTCAAAATATCTTCCTAAGTAGATTTTGCATAGCCTGAAATAAAAAGATTTAGTCTTTTGATAGAGACATCGCAGAGTGCACCTAAGTCTCAGTGGAAAACACCTCATCAGGAACACTTAACAACTATCACAAACAAGATAACCCCAAGAGGTTGATCCCTGGATTCATGTTTCTTCATCAAAAGGCATTTGCTCTCCGCTACAGATCATTGTACTCCATTCTTTCATGAAATACTTAAGATGAGGATTCTTAGGAACCTTCCAGAACATGCTACTGGAATCTTCCAGAAGCTTATGAACTTTAGAAGAGAAAAGCTAAATCAGGATCCTTATACCAAACAGACGTCTATGACACCTAAGATGATGGAAATAGATTAATTTTCTGACATAGTTTCTCCTTTTAATTTTTTTCTTTTTGATTTACCACTTATTTTATCTATTATCATTGAGTGGTACCCCTCAGTAACCTCCTGAAGTTTTTAAAAATATGCTTGAACCTATATTTGTCTCTTTATTTTTGAATCCTCTATGGTGTTCTTCTACTATCTAAGAAAAGGCAAGACTCATAGGCACTTTTCCACAACCACAGCTACTACTCTGAAATTAAATAATTACTGAATTTGTCATCCCTCATTTGATGACCTCTGACAAAATTTAATTCTGATAATGTCTTAGAAGTTAGATTTCTCTAACATTCTCTCTCTCAATTTTATATTTCCCTAACATTATTAATCCAGTGCTTTACTATTATCAACATTTTATTTTGACTACAAGTAGATAAAATATTACTACAGAAATCATTACAGGAAACCAGACTAACCAGCAGTAGAAACAGAGATTAATTCTGTCACATCCACTCTGTTAACTCCAGATCCTTTTTTAAAACTTTTATTTTAGATTCGGGGTACATATGCAAATTTGCTATATAGGTAAACTCATGTCACGAGGGTATGTTGTACAAATTATTTTGTCACCTAAGTGTTCAGCCTAGTACACGTTAGTTATTCTTCCTGATCCTCTCCCTCCTCCCACCCTTCACCCTGTCATAGCTCCAGTGTCTGTTATTCCCCTCTGTGTGTCCATATCTTCTCATCATTTAACTCCCACTTACAAGTGAGAGGATGTGGTATTTGGTTTTCTGTTCTTGTGTTAGTTTGCTAAGAATACTGGCCTCCAGCTCCATCCATGTTCTTGTAAAGGACACAATGTCATTCTTTTTTAGGGCTACATAGTATTCCACGGTGTATATGTACCACGTTTTCTTTATCCAGACCATTGATGGGCATTTATTGATTCTTTGCCTTTGCTATTGTGAATAGTGCTGCAATGAACATTGGCATGCATATGTCTTTATAAAAGAAGGATCTATATTCCTTTGGGTATATACCCAGTCATGGGATTGCTGGGTTGAATGATAAGAATTCTTTTCAGTAACTAATCACCTTCACTCATAAAATCTACCTGTTTTAAGAGACCAATACTTACCTCACTACTGTTAATGACAAATACAATCATGCTCCCAATACCATCTGAGGCCCACTAACACACTGAGGTACTACTTCTCTGGTAGACAACATTTCTGCATCAAGCAGTTAAAATGTATTTGCCTATGTGCTTTCATACACAATTATAGATAGGAAGATAGGTAATAAGACAGATACACTGATAGATGAAGAAAGATAAGGATTACAGATAATCATGTTTTGTTAAAATATCCATGATGAGATGAAAGGAAAAGTTCACCTGTCTTTCTACAACTGACCCGTATAAATGTGAGGTGTGTTTAGGTTTACATGACTTGGCTTTCAGGCCCTTATTTACAGTCTAGTGTGGATCTCAATAACCATCTTATATTTGCCTGTATTGATTTGTGCATTTTTTTCAAGAATCTTAAAGGCTAGTAGTTGTCAACAGCTGTGAAGAATCTCAGATTTACCCTACCTCAAGTTAGCAAGCTAGCTTGCCACAGTTTTGTGGATACTGGCAGAACACAGGAGACTTCTTAGTTAAAAATGAAGAGCTCTTTACTCATAGCACAACACATAGAAAAAGTTTCATATCCACATCAGTTCTCTTTGCATCTCAAACTACAGAGGTAAACCCACATGGATGCTACACAGGCTTTTGGTTTCCATCACAGCTGAAAAATCTTGAGATGAGGAAGCACCAAACTTTTATAGAGGCTGCAAGTAAACCTTTCCAAACTCTGCTTCAGAAGAAGACATTATCTTTCTTCTACTGTATAGAGAAAACAAATCCTCATTCTGCTACGAAGGTGGATAATATGTTTATATATCCAGGCAGTTTGCTAGAAAAGTATACTTTAAAATAAAAGTGCAAGATGTACAAAATGACAAAAGTTGTCCATGCCTCTTCCTGTGTGCATGCAGAAATGCAAACGCCCCTGGAGCATTGTTTCCCAGCGCTTTTGTGATGCTGTCATGGGACACTATTCAAAACACAATCCTGCAGCAGAAGAAATCATAAGATGTAATTGTCCCAACTGCAGAGGTGCCCTGAACAAACTGTAAACCATAACATTTGGGGAACATTGCAGATTTGAACACTACATACAGATTATTGTCCTCTGGCCTTGCTTCATATATCTTTGCTTAAGGCAGGAATAATGGGAGATGGAGAACTAACAGATGGCAGATGGCAACTAAGGGATAGACCGTGATGTTTCTTTTTAAGCAGAAGCAATTTCTAGAGGACGTTAACAAAAATCAGACAGGGTCACTCCTTGACTACGGAAGAACAACATGGAAACAAGATCACTCTGTAATCACATCTAAACTGATCCCTATACAACCAATTTGACAACCTAATCTTCTCCTCTTTCAGCTCACATGAGTTACTATAGTTTTAGTAACAATGATAAGCCTAGCTCAGCTATCTTTCTCCAGTTTTTTAATAAAATATATTAAGACAATCAATCACTGAATTGTCCCAATGTGATAGCACCTGATTTATTTTCTTGGACTCCATCCCAAAATTTTTAATAAAAGCCCCAGTCACATAATAAACACTTCCCAACTCTCTTACTGAGATGCTCCATAGGTCCTCTACTGTTCTTCCTTGCTGTAGAAATGTATTTATTTATTTGGTTGGTTGCTTTTAAATTTTGTGGCGACATAGTAGGTATATATATTTACGGGGCGCACGAGATGTTTTGACACAGGTATGCAATGCAGAATAATAATCACATCATGGAGAACAGGTTATCATCCCCTCAAGCATTTATCCTTTGTGTTACATCAATCCAATTATACTCATTTAGTCACTGAAAAGCATACAATTAAGTTATTATTGCTAGAGTCACTTGTTGTGGTATCAAATAAAAGGTCCTATTTATTCTTTCTAATTACTTTTTATCCATTAATCAACCTCATTTCTACCTCAAATATCCCCTGCCCCACTGCCTTCCCAGCCTCTGATAATCATCCTTCTACACTCTATGTCCATGCCTTCAATTGTCTTGATTTTTAGATCCCACATATAAGTGAGAGAATGCAATGTTTGTCTTTCTGTGCCTGGCTTGTTTCACTTAATGATCTCCAGTTCCATCTATGTTGATGAAAACGACAGGATCTCATTCTTTTTGATGGCTCAATAGTACGCCATTGTTTATGTGTAGCACATTGTCTTCAGCTGTTCATCTGTTGATGGACACTTATGCTACTTCCAAATCTTAGCTACTGTGAACAGTACTGCAGCAAGCATGGGAGGACAGATAACTGTTTGATATACCAATTTCCTTTCTTTCGGGTATATAGCTAACAGTGGGTAGCTCTATTTTTAGTGTTTTAAGGAACCTCCATACTATTCTCTGCAGTGGTTTTACTAATTTACATTCCCACCAACAGTGTACAAAGTTTCCCTTTTCTTCACATCCTTGCCAGGATACTGCAGCAATTTAATAAGCCTTGTTTTGTTTGAATTTGGGTGTATTCTTGGTGAAGTTTGTCTAGCTGGCTTCAAAATATCAACATTTTCAGTGACATTATGATTACTAACCTGTGCTGAGATTAATTTTTTAATTTGCATTTTTAGTATTTTGCTTTTCAGTGTATATATCTCTGTGGGTATCATGTCATTTTACTGGGTTATTTAAGTGATCTGAAATAGTTCATTTCTGTATGATTATGCCACTAGCTTCATATGTAGTTGGTTCCTTAGTTGCATTTGCTTTTAATTCACAGGGATTGCTTTTGAAAAAAAAATGTTGTGTTATAATTTTATAAAATGTTATTATGGTTTCTAAAACAAATCTAAAAACAAATAAATTCTGAAACATAAATCACATTTTGTGCCCTTTATCTAGTTTCCTCCTTTCTCCATATGCAGGAATGCTCGCATATGAGATGCCATTTTGTCCATTGTGCATGTTTTAACTTATCTTCTTGCCATCATTCCAGAGGTATTTCACACTGATGTTTAGAACTTCAAAGCACACTACTTGGTTTTCTATAGACTTCCATGGTTTGTTTAATCAGACCTTTAATGCTGGACAATCTGTTGATTCCTGTTTTGCTATGACAATTAGTGCTGCAAAAAAGACTGTGCATATGTCTATATATTATTACAGGTTAATCGTCAAAACAGAATTAACTGTGTAGGCCAGGTTCGGTGGCTCATGCCTGTAACCTCAGCACTTTGGGAAGCTGAGGTACGAGGACTGTGTGAGCTCAGGAGTTTGAGACCAGCCTGGGCAATACAGTGAGACCTTGTCCCTATGAAAATTTTAAAACTTAGCTGAGGGTGGTGGCGCATGCCTGTAAACCCAACTACTCAGCAGGCTGAGGTGGGAGAATTGCTTGAGCCCAGGAGCGGGAGGCCACAGTGAGCTGTGGTCATGCTACCTTACTCCAGCCTGGGCAACAGAGCAAGGCCTTGTAGCAAAATAAATAATTAAATAAATAAAGCAATGGACCTGAGAAAATAGTATACATGAAAGTTGAGGATCTGAGAAATCATTTCCTCAAAACGATTTAAATCCACATTCCTTAAGGAAAGTCTTTATGAATCGCCAGATTACACATACTGAACTCTGCACAACTTGGTCTGTCAACTGAAAAGAGATAATTTCTTTGGAAATATCTAAAAGGCTGAACATCCCAGATCATAATAGAGTGGCACCAGGCAAGAAACAGAGCAGTAAGAGCAAAGAGACAGCCTGTCAAGCTGCGGGAAGTGGCCTCACTGATGTTCCATTATGTTTTCCAATTGATCGAACAGGTTGCTGCCAGCTTGCTTGGGATCAGCCCCTCATGGATGCTCACTGTGATCATTTTCAGTGACGCAGGCAGACTTCTTCCAATCCTGATGAAGGATCCAAAAAAAAGAAAATGAAATCCCTAACTCAATGTTTTAAAAAAAAGGGTTCAAAGGGAAATAAGTTAAGAAAGAAAATGTAGGAGACTCTCTGTAAATTTAGAGAAAATGAAGTTCTAGTGTCTGGGATTAGCAAAGACTAAATTTTCTATAGGCTGGCTGTTTTCTTTTCACATCCCAAACTCTGTAAGGTCTCAGTTTTATAGACGATTTTTATCTCTTGAAGCTGGGGTCTGCTATCTAATTGAAGTCTGCTGACTAATTGACAGCTTTGTTTTATGAAAGAAATAGAAATAATCTCAGGCAAAATGTAGTAAGTAAACACCAAAAATCCTTTTCACAATTTGTCTACAATTTGGTCTACATTACAAAACTATTAAAGATGAATTGATTTCCATTTTCTTGCTATTATAAATGTGAATGCTTTTGTATTTATTAAGATTATGGAATATTACTTATAATTTACTTTTCATATATAATTAATTGTTTTGGCTGTGTCACTACCCAGAATCTCATCTTGAATTGTAATCTCCATGATCCCCATGTGTCAAGGGTAGGAGGTAATTGAATCATGGGAGTGGTTTCCCCCGTGCTGTTCTCGTGATAGTGAGTGAGTCTCACAGGATCTGATGGTTTTATAATCATCTGGCATTTCCCCCGCTTACACTCACTGTGTCCTATCACCCTGAGAAGAAGGTGCCTGCTTCTCCTTTGCCTGCCACCATGATTGTAAGTTTCCTGAGGCCTCCCCAGCCATGCAGAACTAAGAGTCAATTAAATCTCTTTCTTTATAAAGTACCCAGTCTTGGGTATTTTTTCATAGTAGTGTGAGAATGGACTAATACATGACTGTTAAGATAACTTTTTTTTCTTTTTTTGCTTGATAAAGTCTTTATATATCTTCTAAAATCAAATACTATTTCTTAGAAGCCTTCTGAAAATACTGTGCCTGAATATTGATGCTATACACAGAGATATTAACGTCTCCTTTAGGAATTTATGTTCACAAGGCAACCCTCACAAGAATTTAAAGCCTTATTTTGTATACCTATATAAAATATTTTCATTTAAGTGATACTAGAGTAATACGTCCACCCCCAGGGAAAGTGACAAAAGAAAAAAAAATTCAAACAATTCAATGTCAATCAGACCTCAATACTACTATAAGAAAAAATTTCCAGGTAATAACTATTCACAGTAGAAAATAACAAATTCCACAAGAAATGAAAGTACTATGAATGAGAAGCTATAGAAACCACACACAAAAAATGACTACTGAAGACAATGACTTCAGATGTTAAAATAAATCAGATAATAGAATATAATAATATTATAACATTCAGATACTAATATTAGAACATGAAATATGTATTATTATTATGAATAACAAATACATGGATACTTGAAAATATGAAAAAGGTGAATGATTAGAAGTGAGCATATATAACACACAAATAATTTGAGTTTAAAATAAAATATTAGAAGAAATAGAACTAGTAATACAACTTAATCGAAGTAATGATTAAAAAAAGAGAGAAAGGAAGGAAGGAAGGGAAAACAAAAAAAGAGAAAGAAAAGAGAGAGAGAGAATGAGGGAGGAAGGAAGGAAGGGAAGAAGGAAGGAAGGAAGGAAGGAAGGAAGGAAGGAAGGAAGAAGGAAGGAAGGAAGGAAGGAAGGAAGGAAGGAAGGAAGGGAGGGAGGGAGGGAGGGAGGGAGGGAGGGAGGGAGGGAGGAAGGAATGAAGGAAGGAAGGAGGGAAAGAATGAAGGAAGGAAGAAAGGAAGGGAGGGAGGGAGGGAAATTCTCCTCTTAGGCATAGCAGGGTAAAATTGCAGTAAACCAAAGATAAAGAGAAAGTCTTAGAAGCAGCTGAGATGAGAGAAGATTGTCTGCAAAGGAACTTTAATTAACTTAAGGGCTGACTTTTCAAGGACAAGACCAGAAGTGAACGAAATTGTTATATCTTTAATGTACTGAAAGAAAACACATTTCAACCTAGATTGTTGTAATCAGTGAAACCATCTCTCAAGAACAAGAACAGAACAAGGACAAAACAAGCACAGAATAAAGACATTATCTGAAAAACAAAAACAGAGATTTCCCCCACTTAAAATTGTCAACAAAAATGAACGGTGATAATGAGTTTCAAAAATTGGGTAAAAAGAATTGAGAAATAATAATAAGCTCCCAAGTTAGACATACAAGAAACAGAAAATAAGGAGAAAAGAAAAACACAAAATAAGATTCTAGAAATAAATCAAAATACTGAATTCAAGAGAAGTGCCTTAAATATAAAACCGAATATATTAAATAAATTGTATATAATATTATACTAGGTAAGTATTAACTAAATTAATACTGCTATTCAAAAATTGTATATAATATTACACTAGGTAAGTGTTAAATTAATGCTGCTCTTCAAAAATTCCATATAATATTACACTAGGCAAGAATTAATGCTGCTATTCAAAAATTGTATACAATATTACACTAGGTAAGTATTAATTAAATTAATGCTGATATTCAATTATTAATATCAAACAAATTAGAAATAAAGCATAAGTGTTAGCTTTATATGGATTACTACTATAAGGTAAAAATATTCAAAAAGCCAGGAACATATGTGCACTTCTAATTACTGGAATCATACAGAAAACAGTCAGTAACAAACACGTATCTAGATCATTCATATATGATTGAAATGTAAAGCACACTTACAGTTAATGATCAAAATAAAATTGCAATTTAAAAAAGAGTTCAAATTAAGCAATAAGGAATCTTCTATCAATCAAAACTTAGAGACGATTTCACTGGACTATTAGATTATTTTGATAAGGACAATAGTGATTATAAGGATCTAGAGCAACGTAAAAATGTGTAGTGAAATAAGCTCGACAAAAAGAATGTATGTTAAATAATACTTTGGAAACTGATTTCCAAAACAAATAGCAGCATCCTTTGGACAGTACACCTTAACTCGGAGAGGACTTAAGGGAGCCAATTGGGGTACTGGAGGTGTATTATACCTTGATCTGTGCTGCAGTTACGTAGCTGTAACATTTCAAAATATTCATCAAGCTGTGCACTTCACATCATGCACTTTGCTTTACAATGTTATGCCTCAACAAGAAAAAAAAAAATTCAATGGCTGCAGTATAGTGGTCTTACACAAAATTTTTAAGAAAAATTTAAAGCAAAACATAGAAGAGAAAATTCAATAAACCTACAAAAGAAATGGAAAAACTCACAATTAATGAACTTAGCATCCATTTTAATATAAAAGCAGACAGCAGAAAACAATGAAATAAATGTAAATAATAATAATAACTGGCAATTAGAGAATAAAAATGCAGATTTTTTTTTGATAAAGACTAAAATAATACTAAAAATAGCCAAGTGTAAAAACCCAAGAGTAAGAAAAAGTAGATAAGGAACAAGAAATATATTTTATATAATATAGGAGACTTTTACTTCTAATTTAAAGTGATTAAAAATCTTTGAATATTTGATGAAAAAAATTTAAAGCTAAGATGGAAAAAATATATTACTTATCTAACCTGACTCAAAATGAAATAGTAAAGAAGAATAATCTTGTAATCATTAATGAAATTGCATCTATAGTCAACATCTTCACAAAGAAGATGACAGACTGAATAATTTTAAGGGCAAGTTCCACCACACATTCAAGCAACAGATTTTATGTGATCTATTTCCCTAGAACTTCTAAAGGGGGAAAAAAAGATAAACAGAAGTGTAAGTAGTTTGCATTTGTATCTTCTAATCTTTAAGATTAGGATCAAGATACAAATGCAAACTACTTACACTTCCCTTTATCTTTCTTTTTTTCCTTAGGAGTTCTAGGCAGTTTACTAAGAAATGAATTATATGCATAAAACAAAATTCTAGTTATTTGCAATTGGATTGTTATGTCCATAGCAAATGTAACAAATTTATAAATAAATTATTAGGGTTAATAAAAAAGTTTATAATGGCTGATTAACCAAAAAAAAAAAACAAAACAAAAACATGGCAATAATTATTTCTTTTTTTTCTAATTATTTCCAAGGAGGTTTCCATATCTTGTCAACCTCAATATTTTTTACAAGGGCAAATCAAATTCTGAATTATGTTAAATGATGTAAAAGGCCTTTTGGAACAGAGTTATAAAATTTCATCAAACAATATGGGTGAGATATACCATCAAATATTATAAAGATTCCAATTCTTTCCAGTTGAATCAAAGGATAAGTGAATGAATATAATTTAATACATTTATATAATAAAATATCATAGGGGAATAGAAGTGACTAAACTATAGATGTTTGCATGGAAAACTTCCAGGAGAAATAATATAGTTTTGAATAATAAAAGCAAATCACAGAATGATACATATTGCAACTGGTTTTGTAAAGTGCAAAACAGGCAAAAAGTTTAAAATAAACACTTTTTTTAGGGATATATGTCTATATTGTTAGTGTATTTTTAGCTGTTTTCAATACTCAAAACTCAAAATTTTATATATTTTTTTTTTTTTCTCATGAAACTCTCTAAAACACGTGGAACTCCTTCCATTTAGAGACTCCATCACCTTTACAGTCACATACTTCCTCATCCATCTAGCTGAAGGGTAAGAAGAGCAAGGAAGAACACGCCCACATCTCATCTGGTCCCAAAGTGCGACATATCACTTCCATTCATTTTCCAGTTAAGCAAGAACTTTTCATGTCGCCCCACCTAAATACAAGGGAGCTCGGGGGCAAGCTCTCACAGAGGCAGCTGCTTCACAGGGATCACTTTACAATAATCCAGGGAGCTTACGTTTCTTGTGCAAGTTAAGCAACTCTGTTATAAGATGCAAATGAAACATGAAAAACATAGGAGGGGATATATATGTAAACTTAGTGTTATTTTGAGACAAAGTGGGAAATGCAGTCATGGTAAGAAGAGTGGGCCTTTCAAAGATACAGGTAATATTATACTTTATAAGTTTGAGGTAAGTATATAAATGTTTATAATATTGTTATTGAAAATGTGCAAAATTTGTATGACTATCATATCTCTATATACAGCCACTCCTTAGTGTTTGGTTCCAGGACCTCCCATGGATGCCAAAATCTGTGGATGCTCAAGTTCGTGATATAAAAAGGCCTGTATGTAATGTATCTGCATGTAATGTATGCACATCCTCCTATACTTCAAATTGTCTCCACATTACTTATGATATCTAATACAATATAAATGCTATGTTATTAGTTGCCAGTCTATACTGTTTAGGGAATAATGACAAGAAAAATAAAAGTCTGGACATGTTCAGTACAGATACAATCTTTTTTTAAAAAATATTTTTGACCCAGAGTTGGTTGAATCCTCTGATGTAAAATCATCTGATGTAGAGGACTGACTGTAAATATACAAATATAATACACATATACATATATGTTTGTGAGCTGTGTGTGTGTGTGTGATTGACCACAAAAGATGAAAAATAAGACAGAAGTGAATGCACTTGATCCTTGAACAATGCAAGGATTAGGTCCCCCATCTTCACAAGGTCCACATACATGCTGAACCTTCGACTTCCCCAAAACTTAACTGTTTTTAGCCTACTTTTGTCCAGACACCTTAATGATAGTATAAACAGCTGATCAACGTATAAAAAGACTAGTATCTACATATATTCGTGGGATACGAAACTTTTTCTTAATTTTTTTTATATTCCTATGCTGTGCAGTTTTGCAAATTGTCACAATCTTTAAAAGTTGTTTCAACTGATTTATTGAAAAATACCACATGTTAGGGGACCTGAACAGTTCAAACCCATGTTGTTCCTGGGGCAACTGTACAATGTTAATTATGATAATCAATAGTATTTATTGAGTACTACTTAATAGGAACCAGGAGTTGTTTGAATACTTTAAATGGTTAGCTTTGTTAATCATCACAGCACATCTATAATGCTAGCACAGTTCCCACCATCTAAAAGATGAAATGATACATACCCTGCCAAGGTCACACAGCTTGGGTGAGCCAAAACTTGCAAAGCTAGTAAGTGACAAAGATGGATTTAAAAAAAAAAAAATGGTAAAAAATTTCAAAGTGGAAATCCTGGTGAATGTGACTGGGAATGTTCCACATTTTAAAATTTTTATCTCAAATAACTTTGCAAAAAAGAAATACTACAGAGAAAGAATGATTTTTTTTCAGAGAATTTAGAGCAGGACAATATATAGGGAAACTCAAGGGGCTACAGCAAAATAATGAGTGAGAGATTATAGCAAAATAATGAGTGAGAGATGACAGTGGTTTATAAAAATTTAGTGGCGGAAACAAAATGGAAAAAATATGGGAATATTTATATCTATATATATTTTAGTGCACAAAAAATAAATTTCTGATTGATCAAATGGTTGTTCAAAAATGGAATGGCAGCCAAGAATGCTAAGTCTTTCTCAATAAAAACAGGATGTAAGTTTCACTCCTACACAGACATGATGGGAAGAAAATTAATAAAGAATTTTAATAAAGAATAGTATTTGGCTATAAAATCAAATTTTAGTTGATTCTGAGGTTACTATAAGACACTAAAGTCTTACAAGTGATCTCAGAGGTAAGTCTGGAATCATGTGCGCATATATATATATATACACACACACACATATATATATATAAACACACACACATATATATACACACATATATAATATATTTAGATATATAAGACTGGTATAACATGTGTTGTAAATTAAGGAGCCATCAATACACTGATTCTACTTAATTGTCATGAGACAAGATGTGTTTTCCTATGTAGCAATTTTAAATACAAATTTTATATTTTTTAAAGAGCACCCTGGAAAAAGCAGTAGGTCATTCTTTAAAAATAGATGCCAGAACAAGAGCAGAGTTAGAAATGGAAAACTGAAAAGAGTCGGCCAATGATGTAGTAAAGAAGCCAAGAAAGTATGTTGGAAATAGAAGGAATATAAATAAATGTTTTCAAATTGTGGTATTGCTAAAGTACAACAAGTGATACTAAGTGACTGAGTGGGATGACAGCAGAGAATGTATTATTAAAGTTGGCAATTGGAAAGTTCTTGGTGACTTTGATAAGACTTTTCGTAGAGTAGTCAGCAGAGAAACCTGACTGTAGTGGGTTAGAGAGTGGGAGATGGCAACAGTAGAGATAGAAATAAAATATGACATCTTCAAGAAATTTTACTGTAAATAACATGGATGCAGCTGTAGGCCATAATCTTAAGCGAAGTAACACAGAAACAGAAAATCAAATACTGCATGTTCCCACTTATTAGTGGACTCTGAACACTGAGTCAGCAGGGACACAAAGATGGAAAAAATAGACACTGAGGATTATAAAAGAGTTGGGGGAGGGAGGATAGAAAGGATCGGGAATCTACTCAGTAGGTACTATGTTGACTACTTAGGTGATGGGATCATCAGAAGCCCAAACCTCAGCATTATGCAATGGAACAAACTTGCAACAGATGCCCCCAAGTCTAAAGTAACAATTTTAAGAAATATAAAAACAGTGAGTTGTTTTTAATTAGAAAAAGAAATTTTGCTGTAAATTGATATAGAAAATTACAGCAAAATAATTTGCTATAAATGGACAAGCAAATGAAGGTGGACGTTGGTTGCAAGGAAGGAATTATAGTTCTCTGCAAGATGACTGGAGTACTGAACTAGGAGAGTGAATTCAATGAATCATAAAAAAAGAAAGGGTGTTTGTGGAAATGAGGGTATTCAGTAGGCAAAGTGGATGGGATCCCAAGCATAAGACCTGCAGGCCAGAGTTAGGAAGACTGAGGCATTTCCTACATCATGTGGAAAGACAACCGTGGACAGAGAGAACGTGGCTTCAAAGATTTAGTGTTAGCTTTTGTCATCTTCCTGCTTCTATTTTCTTGGTAAAGTGAAATTTGAGGAAGGGTTATCAGATGGCAAATAGGGGTATAGTGGAGGCAAATGGATGGGCAGTGAGAATAATTTACAAAATAATCATCTAAGAAAGTGCAAAAGCAAATTTTGCCAGGAAATATAATAGTCTGTGTGAGAAATAACTGCCAATCTAAAATCTGTGTTCATGATTTTTAAAGTAAGAACAGTTCACATTGTTGTGGGATTTCTTCATCCTGGGTTGCAAACATGGAATGAAGGTGAGTTTGGTTTCACTAATAATCGTTTTGCCAGTAATTATGAAGGTGAGAGAAGGGGACAAGGAAGTTGAGGGTATTTGCAATGACTGATTTTAAGAAAGGATCATGAAATCTAAACTGAGTAAGTGAAGAAACATCCAAAGATGGATGAGTACAAGTTAAAAAACAAAAAGAATAAGATGTATAGATTGAGATGTCCAAATGTATTAAAGAGTAAGTGAAGCGGAGCTATAAAGAGCTAAAAAGATAAGAAGCATTATTTCTAATTAGACTAAATGAAAAAGATAATCTCTTGCTTTGTCTTGAGTTATGAACATTTTATCAGGCAATTCTGCCATTATCAGTTTAAAAGCAAACTATTTGCTGTAATTGTTTTTTTAATTTTTCTTTCTGGTTTCTAGTTGTGATTGACCCTCACACCACTCCCTCAAAAAATGTCAGATTCTGTCTTTCAAAGTTGGACAACAATCCTTCTTAGAATTTCTACACATACAAAAGTTTAAAACAGAAAATGAGGTAACGTTTTAAAATTATATTTTAAAGTCATTTCTTCCTGGTGTATTAAGGGTAGAGATTCAAGCACAATACCCTTAAATAAAAATGTGCTGTGATCACATTTAACTATCTGAAAGAGGAATTATTTTCTCTATTTTAATCATCTTCAATCTCCACATGAATATTGTGTCTTTAAGCAATATGTCTTTATGCTAACTGTGAAAATAAATTTCATATTCTATATTGACATGTAGAGCTTTTAGTAAACGGACTAAGAATAAAATTTAATACTATGATTTTAAGAATTGAAGAGGAAAGACGCATGAAAGGTGGCTTGCCAGTTATGATAGGTTTATTTTAGAGAAAATAAACCTGAGAGGGGCATCTGGCTGAATTAGGTTACAGGCACAATCTCTAACAGACTAACAGTTTTTCAGGATTCAGGGTGGGAGAGTTTATTAGAAGCTTGCATTGCTTCTGTGGTTTTTTTTCTGTGTTTTGTTGTTGTTGTTGCTGTTGTGCATATCTGAGAGTTGTGTGTTTGTTCCCATACATCTTTCTGCAGCTGCAGGCACATCCCCCAACTCTGCTTTTAGCTTCCCTATCTTAGTGCACTTGAAGAGAAACAAATGTGCTTATTAAGGCCCACTGTTTTACTGGGGCCCCTTGTATGAGGGTGAAGTTTGACAGTTACCCAAGAGACTTTCCCCCCACCTTCCTCTGTGCCTGAGGTCTGCTGTTTATGACTGCTTGTAATTAGAAGAGAAGTGGTTTCCTTGAAATGCATGAGGCTAGAAATGGAGCTGGAATTTAAAATGGCGGTGTTGGTCCAAAATGACAGCGCCCCTGCTCTAACAATAATAAGTGTGAAAAATGTTACTTTTTTTTTTTTTTTTTTTTTTTTTTGAGATGAAATCTTGCTCTATCACATAGGCTGGAGTGCAGTGGTAAGATCTTGGCTCACTGCAACCTCTGCCTCCTGCATTGAAGTGATTCTCTTTCCTCAGCTTCCTAAGTAGCTGGGCTTACAGGCATGCACCACTATGCCTGGCTAATTTTTGTATTTTTAATAGAGATGGGTTTCACCATGTTAGTCAGGCTGGTCTCAAACTCCTGACCTCAGGTGATTCACCTGCCTCGGCCTCCCAAAGTACTGGTATTACAGGTGTAAACTACTGCACCCATACACATCTGCTTATTAAAAGCATTTCAGATTTCTTTCAATGTTTGCTAGCTTAGGTTTAGGGAGAAACAGTGATGATTTAATTGATAAAGAGATCACATAAATATTGTATTATTGAATTTTGAAAATAAAAGTAAATTTGTAACTTATCAAACAAAACTCCTTTATTTATAGATAAGGAATCAGAAAACAAAAACTTTTTTTTAAGGGGTTTGTTGAAAGGCAGCAAGTGCTTACATTCCTACATCCAAGTCCACTGAACTATCTTCTGCTGAATTTTTATGATGTTCTTATTTGGTACTTATTGTTATTTGTGGGGATAATATGGTATAAAAGAATAATAAGTAACATGACCTATTAATTTTTAAAGTTGGACTTTTCTTCACAATATAATTCATAAAATAATTTTAAGCAGAGATGTATCAGTATAGAAATTCGTTTTCCAAGAAAATTCAATACATAATGCATTCCTTACTTGAATTTTATCACAAACTTTGCAGTCTGTCAAGCTGTCATTTAAAGGCATACCTCATAGATATTGCAGGTTGAAGTATAGACCACCAAGATAAAGTGATCATTACAATGATGTAAGACACACAAAATTTTGGTTTCTCAGTGCATATAAATGTATGCTTACTACATACTGTAATCCATAAGGGTGCCTTATCATTATATCTAAAAACATGTACATAGCTTAATTTAAAAATATTTTATTGCTGAAAAATGCTAATGATCATCTGAGACTTCAGAGAGCTGTAATCCCTTTGCTGGTAGAGAATCTCACCTCAATATTGATGGCTGCTGACTGATTAGGGTTCTGGGACAATTTCTTAAAATAGGATGAAGAATTTTGTCACATTAATTGACTCCTCCTTTCACAAAAGGCTTCTGGGTAGCATGCATTGTTGTGTGATAATATGTTATCCACAGTAGAATATTTTTTCAAATTGAAGTCAATCCTCTCAATCCCTGCTGCAGCTTTATCAAATAAGTTTATGCAATGTTCTAAATTCTTTTTTGTTATTTCAACAATGTTCACAGCATCTTTACCAGAAGTAGATTCCATCTCAAGAAACCACTTTCTTTGGTCAGCCACAAGACGCAACTCCTCATCCATTCATGAGATTGCAGTAATTCAATCACAGTTTTCAGGCTCTGCTTCTATTTCGAATTCTCTTGCTATTTCCACCACCTCTGCAGTTGATTCCTCCACTGGGGTCTGGAATCTCTCAAAGTCATTCATGAGGGTTGGAATCAATGTCTGCCATACTCCTGTTAATGTTGGTATTTGGACATTGCCCCATGAATCAAAAGTATTCTTAATGGCTTCTTGAACTGTGCATTTTTTCTCGACAGCTTTAATTAACTATGACCACATTAATCAGAGGAATCATTATCTATGAAACTTCTAGCATTACGAAATATATTTCTTACATAATAAGACTTGAAAGTTGAAATTACTCCAGGATACATGTGCTGCAGAATAGATACTGTGTTATCAGGCATGAAAAAAATGTTAACCCCTTGTATATCTCCATCAGAGCTCTTCCATGACTGGCTGTATTGTCAATGAGCAGTAATCTTTTGAAAGGAATCTTTTTTCCTAAGCAGTAGGTCTCAATAGACGGCTTAAAATATTCAGTTAACCATGCTTTAAACGGATATACTGCCATCCAGGCTTTGTTTTTCCATTCCTAGAGCACAGGCCGAGTATATTCGACATAATTCTTAAAGGCACTAGGATTTTTGAAATAAATAAGCATTGTCTTCATCTTAAAGTAATCAGCTGTATTGGCCCCTAACAAAACAGTCAGCCTGTCTTTTGAAACTTTGAAGCCAGGCATTGACTTCTCCTCTGTAGTTATGAAAGTCCTACATGACATCTTCTTCCAGTATAAGACTTAGTATATATTGAGAATCTATTGGTTTCGCCATCTTTATCAAGTATCATAGCCAGGTCTTCTGAAAAACTTGCTGCAGCTACTCCATGAACACTCATGGCTTCATCTTGCTCTTGTGTATTATGGAGACAGCTTCTTTTCTTAAACCTCATGAACCAACCTCTGCTAACTTCAAACTTTCCTTCTGCAACTTCCTTACCTCTTTCAGCCATCATAGAATTGAAGAGAGTTGGAGCCTTGCTCTGGGTTAGGTTTTGGTTTAAGGGAATGTAGCAGCTGGTTAGACCTTCTATCCGGAACACTCAAATTTCCTCCGTATCAGTAACAGTAGCTGTTCTGCTTTCTTATCTTTTGCATGTTTGCTGGAGTAGTAAACTTAACTTACTTCAACAGCTTTTCCTTTGTAGTCACAGCTGAGTGAACCATTTGGTACAAGAGGCCTAACTTTCAGCCGATCTCAACTTTCGACATGACACTATGTTTAATGATTTCTAGTTTTTGATTTTTGAATTAAATCAAGAGATATCCTTTTACTTAAACACTTAACAAGTCATTGTAAGGTTATTAATTAGCCTAATTTTAAAATCATTGTGTTTCAAGGAATGGGAAAACTTGAGGAGGAGAGAAATGGAAAAAGGGTCAATTATTGGAGCAGTGAGAACACACATTTATCCATTAATTTTGCCATTGTGTATGGGCTTGGTTTGTGGCACTCTCAAAACAATTACAACAATAACATCAAAGATCACTGATCACAAATCACCGTAAAAGATACTATAATAATGAAAAAGTTTGCAATATTTGGATAATTACCAAAATGTGACACAGAGACAGAAAAAAAGCACATGCTGTTGGGAAAACGGCAGCAATACACTTGCTTGATGAAGGCCTACTACAAACCTTCAATTTGTAAAGTGCAATATCTGTGAAACACAAAAATAGGAGATATGACTCTACTGTACATATTTTAATATAGTCTTAATTCAAATACATTAATTTGACATTAGATGAAAATTCTATTTTCCAATTTGAAGTCAAATTTTGAACAGCGGTTATCCCTTCCTTCAAATTTTATAAAACATAGTCTACCTTATTAACAAGGACATTTTCAAAGGTTATTTACTAATGACAACTTAGATACAGAGCTATGCTTCAGTAACAGCTATGTTCATATAAAGCTTCTCATTAAAATGTTATTTTATCACCATTTGTGTTATGAATTATGACAGTAGGTAATATTTTGGGATATTTTAAGATATTATGGCTGATGTGGTTTGGCTGTGTCTCCACCCAAATCTCACCTTGAATTGTAATAATCCCCAAGTGTCAAGGGCAGGGCCAGGTGGAAATAACTGAATCATGGGGGCGGTTTCTACCATACTGTTCTCGTGGTAGTGAAAAAATCCCACCAGATCTTATAGTTTTATAAATGGGAGTTCCCCTACACAAGCCCTTTTGCCTGCCACATGTAGATGTAACTTTGCTCCTTGTTCATCTTCGACCATGATTGTGAGGCCTCCCTAGCCATGTGCAGTTAAACCTCTTTCATTTTTAAATTGCCTCATCTCAGGTATGTCTTTACTAGCAGTATGAGAACAAACTAATACAGTAAATTGGTACTTGGAGTGGGGTGCTGCTGTAAAGATCCCTCACAATTGGAAATGACTTTGGAACTGGCTAATAGGCAGAAGTTGGAACCATTTGCAGGGCTCAGAAGAAGATAGGAAAATGTGGAAAAACTTGGAAATTCTTACAGACTTGCTGAATGGCTTTGACCAAAATGCTGTTAGTGATGTGGAATGAGAAGTCCAGGCCTGAGGTGGTCTCAGATGGAGATGAGCAACTTGGGAACTGGCATAAAGGTCACTCTTGCTGTGCAAAGAGACTGGTGGCATTTTGCCCCTGCCCTAGAGATCTGTGGAACTTTGAACTCGAGAGAGATGATTTAGGGTATCTCGCAGAAGGAATTTCTAAGTGACGAAACATTCAAAAGAAAGTAGAGCACACAAGTTTGGAAAGTTTGCAGCCTGACAATGCAAGAGAAAAGAAAAACCAATTTTCTGGGGAGAAATTCAAGCCAGCTGCAGAAATTTGCGTAAGTAATAAGAAGTCGAATGTTAATCACCAACACAAGGGGAAAATGTCTCTTTCGGGCATCCTCTCCCAGAATAGGCCCAAAAGCATAGGAGGAAAAAATGGTTTCATGGGCTGGGCCCAAGGCCCCTCTGCTGTATGCAGCTTAGGGACTTGGCATTCTGCCTCCAAGTTGCTCTAGCCATGGCTAAAAGGGACCAATGTACAGCTGGGCCTTGGCTTCAGCGTGTGCAAGCCCCAAGCCTTGGTGGCTTCCATGTGATGTTGAGACTGCGGGTACACAGAAGTTAAGAATTGAGGTTTGGAAACCTCTGCCTAGATTTCAGAGGATGTATGGAAATGCCTGGATATTAGGCAGAGGTTTGCTGCAGCAGGTGGGACCCTCATGGAGAACCTCTGCTAGGGCAGTGCAGAAAGGAAATGTGGGGTTGGAGGCCCCACAAAGAGTGTCCACTGGGAAACTGCCTAGTGGAGCTGTGAGAAAAGGGCCACCAGCCTGCAGACTCCAGAATGGTAGATCCACTGAGAGCTTGTAATCGTGTGCCTGGAAAAGTTACAGGCACTCAATGCCAGCCTGTGGAACCAGCCAGCAGTGGAGGGCTGTACCCTGCAAAGTCACAGGGGTGGAACTGCCCAGGCTTGGGAGCCCTCCTCTTGCATCAGCATGACCTAGATGTGAGACAAGGAGTCAAAGGAGATCATTTTGGAGCTCTAAGATTTGCCTGCCCTACTGGATTTCAGACTAGTTTGGGGACTGTAGCCCCTTCGTTTTGGCCAATTTATCCCATTTGGAATGGGTGTATTTACCCAATGCCTGTAGCCATGATATCTAGGAAGTAATTAACTTGATTTTGATATAGGCAGAAGGGACTCATAGGCAGGTGTCCTCACTTAAACCTCACCTGGAATTACATTAATCCTCCTAGGTCAAGGGCCAGCTCAGGTGGAGATAATTGAATCATGGGGCTATTTCCCCCATACTGTTCTTGTGAGAGTAAATAAGTCTCACAATATCTGATGGTTTTATAAATGGGAATTCCGCTGTATATATGAGAGTGCCAAAATGCATTTTCAAGTTGAATACTAATGGTTAATTGTATTATTTAATATTATGAAATTTTGTCCTATAGAATCCTTGCTCACCTCTAAAACCTCTTTCACTTAATGTGCACTTGCATTCAATGAAAGAGATGCTATCCATGTGGTATGGTTATCTAGAAAGAGAAATATAGATTATAGAATGCATAAATGTAGCATAAATGAAATTTATAAATAACACAATGTTTGAAAAGCCATCAATTTAGGCAAAGTTAATAAAAAAAGATACTATCTATGTGTAAGGCAGCATATATTTTTAAAAAGTTGTATGAGGTATAGTCTCAGTCTATATTCTGCTGCTATAACAATTCCACAGATTGGGTAATTTATAAACAACAGACGTCTAAGTGTCTGACATTTGTGGAGTCTGGGAAGTCCAAGAGCATGATGTTGGCATCTGCTGGAGGTCACCCCATGGCGGAAGGTGGAGGACAGAAGTGAGCACATGAGACAGACAGGGAAGCCAGGTGAACTCAACCTTCTTACGAGGAAGCCACTCTCAATGATAATGGCATTAATCCATTCACAAAGGCAGAGCCCTCATGTCATAATCACTGCTTTAAAAACCCACCTCCCAGCAGTGTTACAATGGCAATTAAGTTTTCAGTGTATGAACTTTCGTGGTATACATTCAAACTATAGCAGGCAAAGTATCCACTTTTAAAAAGAGGGTAAGCTAAAATTAAATTTTGCAAAGTCTAAATCTGCAAAACTAATATATTTTTACATGAGAGATCATTTTTGGACATAGAATCTAATCATTCTGGAAATGTAAATCAAAGTCAAGATGAAATATTACCTTACACTTTTTAAGGTGACTATTACAAAAGACAAGAGATAACAAATGTTGGCAAGAATGTGGAGAAAAGGGAACTCTCATACACTGTTGGTAGGATTGGAAATTGATGCAGCCATTATGAAAACCAGTATGGAGGTTCCTCAAAATTTTTAAAAAACAAACTCAAACTACTACGGGATCTAGCAATGCCACTTCAGAGTACATAAAGGAAACAAAACCAGTATGTTGAAGAGATATCTGCACCCCCATTACTGCAGAATTATTCACAATAGTCACAACATGGAAAACAACATAAGTGTCTGTTGAGAAATGAATGAACAAAAACAGCATGGTGATATAGACAATGGGATATTATCAAGCCATGAAAAAAGAAGGAAATTCTGCCATTTGCAACAGCGTGAACAAAACTAGAGGATTTCATGCTAAGTGAAATAAGCCAGACAATGAAAGACAAATACTGTCTCACGCGTATGTGGAATCTAAAAAAATGCAAACTTACAGAAGCAGAGAGTGGAACAGTGGTTTTCAGAGGTTAAAAAGGGGGGGATGGGGAGATGTTGGCCAAAGAGTACAAGCTTTCAGACATAAAACGAATATGTTCTGAGGACCTTATGTACAGCATGGTAGCTAGAATGAATCATACTGTATTGCATTGTACACTTGAAATTTGCTAAAAGAGTCGATTTTAATAGTTTTACCCTTCCCCAAACAATTAATTATATAAGGTGATGAATGTGTTAATTACCTGGATTATGGTAATCATTTCACAATTTTTACATATGTCAAATCATCACACTGTACTCTTTAAATATATACAATTTCATTTGTCAATTATAAACTTAATAGAACTGAAAAATTAAAAACACTCAAAGTGCATTAATGAGCAGAAGGCTCATATCCAGACTGCAAACTGTTTCCACATGTGCTCTGAGTTTCATTTCTTCTTTTACTTCACCCTTCACTTTTCTGAGAGCTTGTCCCATCCCCTCTTCTATGTAAAATGCTACTCATCCCTCTACTATAATAGAATCTCTTGTCATAAACAAACACATATTATTTATTTTGAGTTTCTTGCTATTGACCTCCTCAAAACAGGAATATCTGCATTTAGAAATAAGAAATAGACCCAGAGATTAGCACACTGGCATTCATAAGGTCACAAAGCCATTGTATTCTTTAGCCTAGACTTAAATACAAGCCATATTTCTGGCCAATTCAATAGTTTTATTCAGACAGTGTTGGCCCATCTAATAATATAACCATGAAGGTGGTGGCTTAGGTTCAAACATCACCTGCATGAATGCAGGTACAGGCTGGGGAAAAACTATCATGATTGCGGTCACTTTGATAGCAGTGAAGGGCTGAGTCTCCGGAATGTGTAACACTGTAATCATTCTGAACCTCCAATCTGGTTTATCATCACTGGTGGCAGAATTTAGATCATTTTACTTCATTATTGAGAAGCCAATGTTATTGGTGATGGTTTTGTCTTTCTAGCCCACAAACTGAAATACGTAGGTTATTGGAGGAAGGACAAGCCCCAGAACCTCTCCAATGTCATGGGAATGATGAAAATTTCATCACGTTTACTGATAGAAACTTTTGATTGTCTCCTTTGTTTCACCACCTTATTCCTATTTTCCTTCACGCCACAATATCACAACAGAAACACAGCTACTAGTAACTATTTCTGTAAGCTCTTCCAAACATTTTTTTCCTGTTTAATTGGAATGATATCACTGAGTACACAGCCACAACCATCCATAAATCACAGAAGGCTTCCCAAGACATCCACAAGATACTGAATTTATTTCTTAGTGTGCTAATACTCTTTTAAACATTATAAAACTTGGACTTACTGTTCTTAACCTTTCTTTCCTATTAGAAAATCTTTCCAAAATTATGCCAGTGATGGTAGAAAGAAATGGAGATACATAAGAGTCCAGACTGAGTAGTCTCATTGCTGAAAATTCTTAATAATTAAAGCAGTCTGGCATCACTAAGTTTACATTAGAAACACAAGAAGTTAATTTTTAAGTATAGAAGATACCACTTCAAATATTTCCAGTCATCCGTGAATGTCATTCTGATTACTTAACAAGCAAAAGTTAGAGTATAAATGAATAATGTGCAAAATATATTTTACTGTTGATGGTAACAGCTGTTAACATTTCCCTGTGAGAGACAGCTCTGTGTATATGTGTGTAGAAACTTTTAAAAAAGAAATATTGCTGTATGAGGAATATTTCTATCAGAACTTAAACAAAATTCTTTTGAATCTCAAAAAATTAATCAAAAGTGAAGATAAACTCAATAAATGAAAACATAGAAGAAATAATGAGAAATTTTTAGCTTGTTCAATTATGTTAAAGTTTTCCCTTTGATTTCCGTTTGATTAAAGGAGAAATATTAAGATTTTCTCAACTATTTGAAACATACACAGATCAACAGGCATGATATATAACATCTTCCTCTCATTTACTGAAATGTTTTACAAATCAGATAGAAATCTGATTATTTCACAAATCAGATGGAAATCTTATTACACAATTTCTGCAAATACGTTGATCAATCACTATTTGAAATAATTTGTTTTTAATAGACTCACTGTATACTTTATAAATCCCAGCTTTAAGACAAAAATAATTTTCATAAACTTGAAAAACATCAAATGAGAAGCTTTTAATAATGTGAATATGTTAAAAGAGGTACTTTTAAAAATATTTGTTGCTACAAATTTTACTTTTTTTCCTTTTGAGATGGAGTTTCATTCTTGTTGCCCAGGCTGGAATGCAAAGGAATGATCTAGACTCACTGCAACCTCCGCCTCCCAGGTTCAAGCGATTCTCCTACCTCAACCTCACAAGTAGCTGGGATTACAGGTGCCCGCCACCAAACCCAGCTAAATTTTGTATTATTAGTAGAGAGGGGTTTCACCATGCTGGCCAGGCTAGTCTCGAACTCCTGACCTCAGGGGATCCACCGCCTCGGCCTCCCAAAGTGCTGGGATTACAGGCATGAGCCACCATGCCCGGCCAAAAATCCACTTTTTACATGAAATATTGCATTCATAACATTTAAGAAAATATTTATAACTATTAAGAATCAATTGTTTCACAGTATAAGTGAATTCCAACAAGTATCGTAGAAAAAAGAAAGTATGGCCAAGTGATCTATCTAATGATGTTAACATACATGAAAACCCAAATTTCACATTGCATTTGTGATTGTATAAATTTGTCTCCTACCAATATAATTGTTTCCATATGAAGTCAATAACATAAATTTCATTAGTTACTATATAGCTCATCCAGATCTCATAGTACTCCCTGAATATCCCTCCATGGACATTGAGATAATAAGCTATACCGACATTTCAAATATTCTTTCTTTTTCAATGACATATTTCAAAAATAAAAGCAAATATAAGGGTAACTACTCTAACTCTATATCCATCAACCAGTTAAAAACAAATCTGATAACTTTTTATATTTCTCTAAGGTGTTTTTTACAAAAATGAAACAGAGTAGTTAAAGTCAGCTTTTACTTCCCATATACTCAGCAATTTCATTCTTATCCATTTCCAGAGGAAATCTCCATTTTGTGTTTATTGTATACAGTTTTTATACAGCTATATTTATACATATACAGAAACACTAATATTGTATTAGTTGATTTTAATTGAAATTCTAACATAAACAGAATTACACTGAACTTATATTTTTTGAATCTTGCTTTTTGAAATCTCCCAATGTTGATATTTGTTCATTTAATTCAAATGCAATGTTTTAATTTATTGTATAACAACATCTCCATTGATTTCCTTATTCTTCCTTTAGTGGCTATTATGGTTTCTATACATTGTTAATGATATTAGAGTCAATGACATATATATGTTTGAGTATTTATCCAGAATCAGAATTGCTGACTTGTAACGTATGTATCTCTTCTGTTTCCCTAGATTTTACCAACTTGCCTTCCAAAGTGATTGACAAATTCATATTCCAATCAATGTGAGAATTCTTATATTTCTATGTATTGGGATAAATAACCTTTTGAATTCTTACCTAAGGGAAGAATTTTCTTAAAGAAAGCACATTTTCTTAAATGTGCTTTCTTTCTTTCTTAATGAGATTAAGCATTATTTATGTGCTATAGATATAGCACATAAATATTTGAGTGACTTATTCATAGTATTTGTCCCTATGTCTATGAGTGCTTGTTTTAATTATTACTCTTTTGGCATTCTTATTTTCTGTTGTCTGTTTCTTTATTAGTTACAAATGTTATAAATACATTCTTCCATTCTCCACTTATTTTTCCACTTTTTTATTGTGTCTGAATTTTAAATGTTACTCTCTAGATTTTCACCTTTTCTCCTTCTGAATACATTTATTTATCAACCTGAAATTATTGTTTAATTTGAACAATTATCAATAGCAATAATTGCAAACGCTTTATAATAAAAACTTCAAGAGTTACTCTCTGACCACCACTGCTGTCTTTCCAACTCCGTCCCCAATGCCAGCTACCCTTTATCCTTCCTGGGGATCCTTCTAGCTCTCTTCCTTTATATACTGTTTTACCATTGATACATTCTGTGATGTCCAAGATCCCCTTTTGTAATAAATTAATTGTATATATCCCTAACAATCTTGCTCCTCTCTCTTTTCATGTTGGTTGTTTGGGTAAAACACAACCATAGTTAAAATCCAATTCTCTAGCTGAATGTGGCTAGAAAGAAATGAAAAATCATGTTAAATATCGTCACTTAAATGAAAGACAAGTAACTTCAAGTTGACTCTCCATGGGTTTTATATTGTTTCCAAATATTTGAAGATTTTCTAGATATCTTTATGCTATTGATTCATAATTTAACTGCATTATAGTTAAGGAACATGTTTTGTAATAATTACATCATCTAAAATTTATTGATTTTATGGCCCATAATATAGTCTGTCTTGGTAAATGTTCTGTATGCACTTGATAAGAATGTGTATCCTACAATTTTTTAGCGGAATGTTCTATAAAATGTCAATTAGAAAGTGTTGGTGGATAGAGTTTTCAAGTACTCTATATCCTCACTGCTTTTCTGTCTACATGTTCTATCAATTATTTTGAGATTAGTGTTGTGGGATTGTCTATTTATGCTTTCAGTTTTATCAGTTTTTGCTTTATATATTTGAAATTTCTGCTACTTGTAAGTAATGGTTAGAATTTCTATGTTTTCCTAATAAATTGGCCACATTTTCATTATCCTCTTTATCTCTGTTACTATTGTTTGTTCTGAAAAATACCTTGCTATTAATATAACCACTTCGAATGTTATTTTCATCAGTATTAGCATAGTGTATCCGTTTACATTCTTACACTTTTTGCATCCTTACACTCTTTCCATCCAACATATTCGCATCTTTATAAAGTAGAAGTAGATACCTTACAGCCAGTCAGTTATTCATGCTTGCTTTTAATTTCAGTGTGACAATCTTTGTGTTTAATTGTTTAGACCATTTACCTGTACTGTAATTATTGATATGGTTGTGTTTAAATTTATCATCTTGTTATTTGTTTTTTTTTTCTTTGTCCCATCCATTCTTTGTTTCATTTTCTTATTTTTCTGCCTATTTTGGATTAGTATTTTCTTATTACTTTGTTTTATTTCCTGCATTGACTTTATATCTATGAGTCTTTGTATTATTTTAGTGGTTGTATAAAGTTTAGGGTATACATTCTAACTTCTCACAATCTATTTTCAAATATACTATGCTACTTAACATACAATCTATCTTTACAAGAGTATACTTCTATTTAGACCTTCAAAGCTTTTATACTGTTGTATATTTTATTTCAATAGATGTTGTAAATTCCACAATACATTGCTTTATCCTTTTTGTAAGTAGTGAATTATATTTTAGTTATTTAAATAATAAAAATAAATATATATATTTACTCATGAAGCTACTATTTTTGATATTCTGTGTTTCATTGTCTATACACATTTATATCATATATATGATCCATGTGGTATCATTTTCCTTTTGCTTGAAAGACTTAACATTTCTTTCTTTGTTTTTTTTTTTTTTTTTTTTTTTTTTTTTTTTTTTTTTTTTTTGAGATTGAATCTCATTCTGTCACCCAGGCTGAAGTGCAGTGACACAATCTCAGCTCACTGTAACCCCCACCTCCCAGGTTCAAGCGATTCTCCTGCCTCAGCCTCCCAAGTAGCTGGGACTACAGGCGTGCACCACCGCACCCGGACTTAACAATTATTTTGATGAAAGTCAGCTTGTGATGGAGTGCTTTAGTTATCTATGTTTGTATAAATCTTTGTTTTGCCTTTATTTTCTAAAATTTATTTTCTCTTAGTAAAGGACTGTAAAGTGACTTTTCCTTTTTGCCCCAGTACTTTAAAGATGTACTATTATCTTCTTATTTGCATTGGAATATCTTTAGCCATTATATATTTAAATGTATCTACCCAATTCCTCCCTCTCTATGGAACTCTAATACCCACATATTTGGTTGCTTGCAGTTGTTCCACACTTTACCAACGCTCTGCTTATTTTTTTTTCATTCAATCCTTTTTCTTTCCATTTACTTTTTGATAGATTTTTTTTTTACTATGTCTTCAATTGTATTACTTCTTGCTTCTGACGTATCTCTTCTAACCTTTATCACCTTCATTGTACTTTTCATCTCAGATATTATAGTTTTCATGTTTAGAAGTTTAGATCTCTGTAATTTATTTCATACCTCACATTAATATGTTTATTCTTTGATCTAGTTTCTTGATGGGATATAGGATACAGTTAGTTTTTAAAGTCCTGATCTAGTAATCCTGCCATCTGTATCATTTCTGAGTCAACATCAATTATTTTTTCTTCCAGCTATGGGTTATAGTTTACTGCCTTTTTGACTGATTCATAGTTTTTGATTGGGTGTCAGATGCCACACATTTTACCTTGTATGTCGCAGATATATTTTGCAGTCCTATAGAAGCTTCTGAGCTTTATTTGCTAAATGCAAATGGGAACATTTTATTTTTTTGGATCTTTCTTGTGACCATTCTTGGATCAAAGCAGCCTTTAGTATAGAGTAATTTTCTCTACTACTGATACAAGATCTTAGTACTCTATTCAGTGTAACATTAATTATGGCGATTTCCACTCTGGCTGGTGGGAACAGGCATTACTTGAAACCTGGTTTGTACGTCAGGCACTGTTCACCCTAACCTATTCAAGTGATTTGTTTGGCAGTCTCCATTTGTTTTCTCACACACCTGTAGTGATCAGTAGATGTTTGGACTTGAAGGGGACCTTTTGCAGATTTGGGGAGTTCTTTCCCTATGCAGCTCTTTTTGTTCTCTAGTACTTGGTTTGCACTTTGAGGACACCCTGACTTGCCTGCATGCTCAGTTCTGTGTCCTTAAATCAAGGACTCTGTGGATCTCTGCCTGGATTCTCCCACCCTACCCCATAGCTTGAAATACCTATTTCTGAGCAGTAAGCTAGAGAATTACAAACTAACCTTGTTTGTTTATTTTCTGCCTCCAAGGGATCACAGTATTTCATTGCCTGATGTCTAATTTCTTGAGAGCCACTGGTTTACATATAAAGTCTGAATTTTCAGTTGTTTCAGGTGGGGATGGGGTGTGTGGAAATTCAGTTCCAGTTACTTCATTTGCAAGGAAGTCAAAACTTGAATGACAATTTAGTAAAGTAATTCCAGTATATTTCTTTTAGCTCCATTCTTTTAGCATTAATTGTAGTGGTAAAACCTGTTATATACCTATGATCTTTACACTAGTTAATATATTTTGTTTCTCTGATATTTATTTAAAATTATTTCTTTATCCCTGTTGCTCAGTTTCTCATCTTGTGACTGTCTGTGTCTCCATTTATTTACCATATGAATATACTGGGTACTGTTTTAATACCAAGCTTTTCTGAGAAAAGAGATTATGTTAAAAGCATTGAGTTTTAACTATTTGTGTATTATTTCTTTGCTATTCCCTTGACTTTCTGTCCTTGAAGTATTCTTAGAAAAAATCATCTCCTGTATTTATCTTTCTTCTACTTACCTTTTTTTTTCATTTTAAACTTTTGAAGCAAAATTCTGTAATTTTTCTCAATTTTATATTCCAACTTACTATTTTCTTAGGGGCTAGAGCCTATCCCTTACACATATTTTTAAATTTCAAACATTGATTTTCATCTGGAAATGTAATTGTTTCACTTTCAAATTCTTGTTTACCTGCTTCGTTTGATCATGTTTTTATATCCACCTTTCGTATTTTTTGCAGATGTAATTTCCTTATATATTTCTTTGAAGATAAATTTTAAATATTGAATAACACTTTATTTTTAATTCATGAAAGAATTATCAGTGCTTTGTTATAATTTTATCATTGATCTTTCATACAATTAGATTTCAAATTTTACTTTCTATTTGTTTATGTATATTAATTTGAAATAATAAGTTTTCACTTTTTTGGTTCATTTGTATCTTATTTTTCTCTTTTTTTCCCTCTGTGCTCATCCTTTTTTTAATAATGATTATGTGGCTAGCTTGCCCAAGAACAACTATCCTCTATGTAGGCCATACTTGTGCCAGTGTCGTGGTGATGGTGATATTTTATAGACAGAATCTCTGTGACAGCTGAAAATTGTTGGTTTTCTCTGTAATATACTGTCCTTCCTCCCTAGGCTCAGAGTTTCCCAGCCATGGGCTACTTACTGAGAGGTGGTGCAACCACATCCCAGCTTCAAGCCTTAAGACTATCTCTGGTCCCAAATCTAGCATGGAGCACTTCTATACCTCTTTCTCCCTCTAGGGTCAAACCACCACCACTCTTTCCTGCTTTCATAGCACAGAAAATCCAATGCTCATTTCTAATCATCACTTTATTTAGTCCTTCTTTTTCTAATCTACAAAGATATCGTTTCTGAATCCGACTATTTAAAAAAAAAATATTTTGCCTACAATTGCTGTTTGAAACAGGAGTTATATCAAAATATACATTTGTTAGGCCATAATTTTTGTAAAATCTTAAGCCAAGGATATTTTTATCCTAAAAAGGATATCAATTAATTCTTTGGACAACAGAATTTATAGAGTTTTTAGATATTATTCATTCTAAAAATACAACAGGAAAAAACTGAGAGAAATTGACGATGTTGACTGTCTAGCTTCTCTTTGTGTCTTTAAGGGGAATTCATCTTGCAAACTGACAGACATTAATTTTTCTTAATTGAAACAACATAATTTCTAAAAACAATTTTTAAACAGAAAACCATAAGAAGGTCAGCTGTTTTGTGAAATGCAAAAATTAGACTGAAATACCTCAGTCAAATAGATGTCTACTTCTAAAGAATTAGTTATAAAAGTGCTTCTTCAAACTTCTCACTTAGAAAGTGTGTATCCAATTAACCATTGCCTTGAAGGCTTTTATACTCGCATCTCTTGAAGTAGAGGTCAAACAGAGGGTTAATTGGAGATTTCAAAGTGGAATTTTAGGAAAAATTAAAGTATTGCTCTCAGAAATTTGATTTTTTAATAGATATCTTGTAATTTTCCTGAAGCTATATTCACCAATGACTTCACGCAAGTAGTTTTGTATTGACTGAAAACACAGGGTACTAAAAGATATATTAGTTAAATTACTTCATCAACTGCATTTTCAATTCAGTAGGAGTGCTTAATCATGGATTAAAAGTGGAAATATTTATGGCATTGAGAAAAATGGTATCCTTGTTATTTAACCTTACCTACAAGATCATGTCAACCCCAAGTACAAAGTTAACCATATTCTGATATGCAGTTCAGCTGTAGGCTACTATTTAAAAGATAACTTTTGGATGCCCTAAAACTATTGTTATCTTGAATAATTTATTACCACCAGTTTCCTGTATTTCATCATATTTTACTCTAAAAACCCCCTTTTCCAGAGAGGACAGTGACATTAGCTTGCTTCCTATCATTTAGTTACTGCTAGAGTCTCTCAGGGACCCTACACAAACATATAAGAAAAGCAACTGAATCCTCTTGTTAAGTGTGGACTCAGGTCAAATTGGAACAGGATGAAAAAACAGCCTGACTTTCTGTAATGGTTCTTTTGTTTTGGGGCATACACTTTCCTTCTTACTGAAAAAGAGAAATAGGGAGAACATCCCTAGAGAAGAGTCCCATTTTTATCCTACAATTTACTAATATGATTACCTTTGTAGAGTATAGCTTCCCAGATTTTTGTGGACTTATGCTAAGGCATAACTATTACGATTAGACAAAGACGAGAAAACCCCAGATATCAAATTATCATGCTCATGCGCGTACGCGCACACACACACAAACACACACAGATTTGTGTGGACTTAGGCTAAGGCAGAAGTATTACGATTAGACAAAAACAAGGAAACCCCAGATACCAAACTATCTCTCTCTCTCTCTCTCTCTCTCTCTCACACACACACACACACACACACACACACAATCAAAGGTATTTTTTAAATGATATTAACATCTCTGGAACTGAGATTCAGTAAATAGTGATGGTTCAGTGCAACTTACAGACCTTCAGGCCCAGAAAAATGTTTCTCAAAATTTCTTGCCCATTGTCTTCAAACAAAAATTTACTATGTTCAAATGCCATGACTTTTGTATTTTATGCCTCCACCCTTGTTGAAGATAGACTCTAATTTGTACTTCAGGGAGGGATTTAGCAGCTAAAGAGCTTAGTAAGATAATCTTTCTCTCTGAATGAATGAAATAGATCTTCCTTAACAAAGTATTTTTTTCTTAGAATTGTTGAAAGTCCATTTTCTTATTCATATTTGTGTTTCAATGTGTGATCCTGAGGGCATTCAGAAATTATTGAAGTTCTCTGCTCAGTTGGGCTTGGTAGCTGAGAAAAAAATTATAGTACTTAGGAATCAAATTTCTCTTTTATTTTTTTACAGACTGTAAGTTATATCCCTAAGATCTATGGTTATTTTTGGATGCCATATAATCCATTCACTTTGCCACATAATCTTGCATTATTGACCCACTATCCCAGTGTTTATGCACCTGCTCTCCTATTTTAAGTTCTTCCATACTTTGGTTCTGTGGAGAGTGCAGCTACGATCATTTTTGTAAATGTCTCTTTTTTTATATGTGCAAACGATAGGTGACAAAGTGCTAGCAGCCCTCACTCTCAGCGCCTCCTTGGCTTCAGCGTCCACTCTGGCGGCGCTTGAGGGGCCCTTCAGGCTGCCACGGCACCGTGGGAGCCCCTCTCTGAGATGGCTAGGACCGGAGCCTCCTCTCTCTGCTTGCGGGGAGGTGTGGAGGGAGAGGCGCGGGATGGAACCGGCGCTGCGCTTGCAGGCCAGTGTGAGTTCTGGCGGGGGCGGGCTCGGTAGGGCCTGCATACGGAGCGGCCGGCTGGCACCCCCGGCCCCAGGCAGTGAGGGGCTTAGCACCCGGGCCAGCAGCTGCCGCAGTTGTGCCGGGCCCCCAGCAGTGCCGGCCTGCCGGCACTGCACTCAGATTCTCGCTGGGTTTGGCTGCCTCCGGGAGGGGCACGGCTCGGGACCTCCAACCCGCCGTGTCTGAGCTCCTCCCCCTGCGGTGGGCTCAAACGTGGCCTGAGCCTCCCCACCGGGCGCCGCCCCCTGCTCTCTGGCGCCGGGTTCCATCCACAGCCCAATGGCTGAAGAGTGCAGGCTCGCTCTGCTCCAGGGCAGCTCTGCCTGCAGCCCTGGTGCAGCATCCACTGGGTGAAGCCAGCTGGCTGCCTGAACTGGATGGGGGCTTGGAGAACTTTTATATCAAGCCAAAGGATCGTATGTGCACCAATCAGCACACTGTGTCTAGCTCAGGGTTTGTAAATACACCAATCAGCACTCTGTGTCTACCTCAGGGTTTGTGAATACACCAGTTGGTACTCTGTATCTAGCTAACCTAGTGGCAGACTTGGAAGACTAGCACTCTGTGACTCTGTGTCTAGCGCAAGGATTATAAATGCACCAATCAGCACTCTGTGTCTAGCTCAAGGTTTATAAATACACCAATCAGTACTCTGTGTCTAGCTCAAGGTTTGTGAATACACCAATTGGTACTCTGTATCTAGCTAACTCTGTATCTAGCTAACTAGCGCTCTGTGACTCCGTATCTAGCTCAAGGATTATAAACCTAACAATCAGCAGTCTGTCAAATCAGACCAATCAGCTCTCTGTAAAATGGACCAATAAGCAGCATGCAGGTGGGGCCAGATAACGGAATAAAAGCAGGCTGCCTGACCCAGGGATGGCAACCCACTGGGGTCTCCTTGTACTGTGGAAGTTTTGTTCTTTTGCTGTTTGCAATAAATCTTGCTGCTGCTCACTTTTTGGGTCCACACTGCCATTATGAGCTGTAACACTCACCACAAAGGTCTGCAGCTTCATTCCTGAAGCCAGCGAGACCGCCAACCCACCAGAAAGATGGAACAACTCCAGGCGCGCTGCCTTTAAGAGCGGTAACACTCACGCAAAGGTCTGCAGCTTCACTCCTGACAGCAAGACCACTAACCCACCAGAAGGAAGAAGCTCTAGACACATCTGAAGGTCTGAAGGAACAAACTCCAGACACACCATCTTTAAGAACTGTAACACTCACCGCGAGGGTCCGCGGCTTCGTTCTTGAAGTCAGTGAGACCAAGAACCCACCAATTCTGGACACACAAAGATTTCTCCCAAGTATTTATTTGTGATTGGGATTGCTGAAATAACACACTGGTAGTATAATTCCAGTTCTTGATCTTGGGAACTAGAGGGACATTGAATGCTAGAATTGTCTGTTTAGGTTTTATAAAATATTCAGTAAATTTAATTAAATGTCAATTTATTTAACTTTTGCTGAATTTTATGTGCTCAAACATAGTAAATTTTATGGACATTGATAGTGCAGAAAAAGGAAACTGTGGTGCTGGGGCTAGGGGAGAGGTTGTAACTACAAATAGATTGATCAGAGGAGGCCCCAGTAAGATAACCCCTGATCTTATCCTTGAACATGGGGAGACAGTGTCCATGAGGAACCTGAGGGAAGAGGGAACAAGGCTCTAAGGCAGTGTTGTGTCCAGAATGCCTGAGGAACAGCAAACAGCAGGGAAGGTAAAATGATTGCAGCAAGGTGAATGAGGGAAAAATAGTAAGAGATAAGTCAGAGTGGTAACAAGCAAGAGAGCTGCTCACCTCATGAATAAGTCATTGTTAGGTAGGACTTTGGTTTTTGTGACTCAGGCCTTTTTTTTTTTTTTTTTTTTTTTTTTTTTTTTTTTTTTTTTATAGAGTCTTGGCTCACTGCAAGCTCCGCCTCCTGGGTTCATGCCATTCTCCCGCCTCAGCCTCCCGAGTAGCTGGGACTACAGCGCCCTCCACCACGCCCGGCTATTTTTTTTATTTTTTTTTTTAGTAGAGACGGGGTTTCACCTTGTAAGCCAGGATGGTCTCCATCTCCTGACCTCGTGATCTGCCCGCCTCAGTCTCCGAAAGTGCTGGGATTACAAGCGTGAGCCACCGCGCCCGGCGTGACTTAGGTTTTTAAGGGATCGCTCTGACACCACACTTGTGAAGAAATTATAGCACACAGAGTGGTACAGAGGAGGTGGAGATGGATAGCTCCTGTCAGGGGCCTGCTGTCTCTTTGGTCCTGAGGGATGCAGCTGACATATCAGACAGGACAGCATGCAACCCAGAAGGCTTGCAATGCATGTTTCTAGCACCCAAGTTATGTAAGTAGGAGAAAAGTTGGGCAGATGTAGGATGAGAGACTTAGTAACAGTTTTGAGTACTGGAGTTTTCATCTTCTACAAAGGATACACAAAGGATACCTTGCCACAGAGAGAACCATAAAATCTCTACAATATGGTCCGCATCATAGCAAAAGCTGCTGGTGTCACAGATGGACTGCTGACATTGGTGTCACAGCCAAAAACAGAAGGGAGGAAATAGTTTCACTCACCTTCTAATGTCCTGCCAGTATTTTATAGTGGAATAACCTAGCTAGAAACCAGCTGCCAAGCACTGGGAAGTGAAATTCTCAGGCTTTCAGGCCCATAAATTACACAGGCAAGCACATTTAAGAGTGGCAGTAGAGCTGTGGTCTAATCCACAAACATCTAACCCACTTAAGAGTTACCAGCTTGATAGCTACTGTGTCCGGAACCTCCAGAGGGAATCCTTTAATGACTCTTCTCATCTTTCTCAGAGTAAAAGTGAATGCAAACAGGATACATTTCACTATATTCTTACAGCATCATCATGATGGAGAGAAAAATGGTACAACATTCGAGGAGGTTACTCTGAGAAGGCAAACTTAAAGAGTAAATACCAAACCATCAGCTAAAAATGTCTGCAAAGAAATAACGCCATTAGGCTAAAAATGCTCTTACCCGATCCCATCATTCCGGAAGCGCCACACGCTATCACCCCTTCCAAGATTGTTCTGAGTCTCAGTTAAGCAAATCTCCTCTTTGTCATGAGCGGTAATCTATCTGTGCTATCCCCAGAGTTGAAGAGGTATATATTAATAAAAGTAACATAATTAAAATATACGCATCCTTTGTCAACTTATTTCTAAACTGTTCGTTGTAAATCTGTTTCTATTTTGCCTGAACTACAGGTAAATCTCTATAGGCTACTTGACATTTCATTTGATAGTTTTTATTTCAAAATTGATAACTATATGGCCGGCAAATTATTACTTGTGAACCAAATCCATCCCACTTCCCGTTTTTGTAAATAAAATATTATTGGAACACAGTCACGCCTGTTTACTTACTTGTTGTCTCCGGCTTTCTTCATCCTAGAACAGCTGAGCTGAGTAGTTGCAATAGCTAATTTCGGGTTCACATTTAGCAAAGCCAAAATATATACTATCTGACTATTCAGGAAAGAACTTGCCAAGCTCTCTTATCTGTGACACTTTACTTGGTATTTCATTCTGGGTAACCATTGTTGGTGACACCTTCCACAAGGACCTGGGTTCAGTAATCTTCTGCTCACTGTTTTCTTTTATCACAAATCTCCACCAGCCTCCAAATTTAGTGATTTTTAAATAAGATTAAGTTAAATCTTTAATGCTTCTTCTTTGTCTTTTTTCAAGTTGTTTCCACTCCATCTCAATTGCTAAAATAATGTCATAGCTGAATTATTATTCTGCCTCCAGTCAAATCAAATGCCAATAACATGATTTTTTTAATGCAACTCCTTGCTATAAAGCATCTGTTCTTCCCCAATTGACCAATAAAGGTGAATCTCTTTCTCTGTCTCCCCACCAATTTCTTTTATCCTCAAGCAATACCTCTCACTACTCACCTGTGGAAATGCTATACATCGTTCAGGAAACCCAAGAAAACCACATCACTATTTCCCAAGTAATATGTACTTAAAACAATGATGATTCCAATAACATATTATTGTCATTGAAAGTTATAGAAGTTATATTTAACTTTTCTATGCCTTGGTGGATATTTGTTCCAGACATCATCCACTGAGGCATAGGCAAGTTAAAAAAACATGAAACATCTAATTGACTGGGACCTGCACATTCGAGAAGATAGTAAAGTTTCACTTTATTCCTTTAGAGGGAACAATCCATTGAAGCTCATATTTGTAAAAGAAATTAGAATCCTATTTTTATAAAAAGTATTTAATATATAATGTGATTTTAGTAAAAATCTACCTTAATCATAAAACTATTTTTCATGCCTAAAAGATGACCCAAGGGTATTTAGGGTTAAAACATATTGTTATCTGATGATTGATTGAAGATGGCCTTGGTCATGAAAGGGGCAAACATTGAACTGGGAAAAATGTGTAATCTTCAAGCCCTCTGAATTTATTATTGCAGTGTAAAAAATCTCTAGTTTGCTTCTTAATCTAGGTGATATTTTTCTCCAAGTTCTGAGAAGAAAAGCATTTCCTGGACTCTCATTCCTTTCCTAAAGCATTTTTCTCTTTTCTTTTCTTTTTTCAGAGGTCATTGTCAAAGTTTTTGTCCTTGAAAGGTTAGCTATGCCTATAGATTTCTACTTGAAGTTACAAGTGCTCTTCAGCATTTCAGCTATAGGTGTCCACTTCTGCAATGGTATGAGACATTGCTCTTGTAAAAATTTCAATCCGTATGGTGGAAAATTTTTGAAAAGTATTGTCAAGTGTATTACTTTCTGCCAAAGGTTAATCAGATACTGCTGAATGATGAAGTTAGTTCTTTGAACAGTTAATGCTATTCTCAAGACTCTATTTGACACAAATAAAAATTACAATAAAAAGTTTAAAAAACAATTTGAGAAACTGAAAGTGTTAATCTATTTTTTTATAATTTAATGGAAAGTAAAAAATATGCATCCACAATCTTTTAGGCAGTTTCATGAGCTATTACAAAGTGGAATGGAATATTACTATTTATTGAGTATTCACGAAGCTAACTTTCTTTAAAAAATATTAGGGAGGGGTGGAGCAAGATGGCCGAATAGGAACAGCTCCAGTCTCCAACTCCCAGCGCAAGCAAAACAGAAGACCAGTGATTTCTGCATTTTCTTTTTTTTTTTTTTTTGAGACGGAGTCTTGCTCTGTCGCCCAGGCTGGAGTGCAGTGGCCGGATCTCAGCTCACTGCAAGCTCCGCCTCCCAGGTTCACGCCATTCTCCTGTCTCAGCCTCCCGAGTAGCTGGGAGTACAGGCGCCCGCCACCTCGCCTGGCTACTTCTTTGTATTTTTTAGTAGAGACAGGGTTTCACCATGTTAGCCAGGATGGTCTCGATCTCCTGACCTCGTGATCCGCCTGTCTCGGCCTCCCAAAGTGCTGGGATTACAGGCTTGAGCCACCACGCCCGGCCGATTTCTGCATTTTCAACTGAGGTACTGGGGTCATCTCACTAGGGAGTGCCGGACAATCAGTGCTGGTCAGCTGCTGCAGCCTGACCAGCGAGAGCTGAAGCAGCGCGAGGCATCACCTCATCTGGGAAGCACAAGGGGGAAGGGAATCCCTTTTCCTAGCCAGGGGAACAGAGACACACAACACCTGGAAAATCGGGTAACTCCCACCCCAATACTGCGCTTTAAGCAAATGGGCACACCAGGAGAATATATCCCACACCTGGCCAGGAGGGTCCCATGCCCACGGAGCCTCCCTCATTGCTAACACAGCAGTCTGCAGCGATCTAACCACAAGGCAGCAGCGAGGCTGGGGGAGGGGCGCCCACCATTGCTGAGGCTTAAGTAGGTAAACAAAGCCACTGGGAAGCTCGAACTGGGTGGAGCTCACAGCAGCTCAAGGAAACCTGCCTGTCTCTGTAGACTCCATCTCTGGGGACAGGGCACAGCTGAAAAACAACAGGGGAAGCAGCAGAGGCCTGTGCAGACGCGAAGGACTCTGTCTGACAGCTTTGAAGAGAGCAGTGGATCTCCCAACATGGAGGTTGAGATCTGAGAACGGACAGACTGCCTGCTCACGTGGGTCCCTGAGCCCTGAGTAGCCTAGCTGGGAGACATCCCCCACTAGGGGCAGTCTGACACCCCACACCTCACAGGGTGGAGTGCACCCCTGAGAGGAAGCTTCCAAAGTAAGAATCAGACAGGTACACTCGCTGTTCAGCAATATTCTATTTTCTGCAACCTCTGCTGCTGATACCCAGGCAAACAGGGTCTGGAGTGGACCTCAAGCAATCGCCAACAGACCTATAGCTGAGGGTCCTGACTGTCAGAAGGAAAACTATCAAACAGGAAGGACACCTATACCAAAACCCCATCAGTACGTCACCATCATCAAAGACCAGAGACAGATAAAACCACAAAGATGGGGAAAAAGCAGGGCAGAAAAGCTGGAAATTCAAAAAATAAGACCGCATCTCCCCCTGCAAAGGAGCGCAGCCCATTTCCAGCAACGGATCAAAGCTGGTCAGAGAATGACTTTGACGAGATGAGAGAAGAAGGCTTCAGTCCATCAAACTTCTCAGAGCTAAAGGAGGAATTATGTACCCAGCGCAAAGAAACTAAAAATCTTGAAAAAAGAGTGGAAGAATTGACAGCTAGACTAATTAATGCAGAGAAGATCATAAACGAAATGACAGAGATGAAAACCATGACACGAGAAATACGTGACAAATGCACAAGCTTCAGTAACTGACTCGATCAACTGGAAGAAAGAGTATCAGCGATTGAGGATCAAATGAATGAAATGAAGCGAGAAGAGAAACCAAAAGAAAAAAGAAGAAAAAGAAATGAACAAAGCCTGCAAGAAGTATGGGATTATGTAAAAAAAACCCAAATCTACGTCTGATTGGGGTGCCTGAAAGTGAGGGGGAAAATGGAACCAAGTTGGAAAACACTCTTCAGGATATCATCCAGGAGAACTTCCCCAACCTAGTAGGGCAGGCCAACATTCAAATTCAGGAAATACAGAGAACACCACAAAGATACTCCTCGAGAAGAGCAACTGCAAGACACATAATTGCCAGATTCACCAAAGTTGAAATGAAGGAAAAAATCTTAAGGGCAGCCAGAGAGAAAGGTCGGGTTACCCACAAAGGGAAGCCCATCAGACTAACAGCAGATCTCTCGGCAGAAACTCTACAAGCCAGAAGAGAGTGGGGGCCAATATTCAACATTCTTAAAGAAAAGAATTTTCAACCCAGAATTTCATATCCAGCCAAACTAAGTTTCATAAGTGAAGGAGAAATAAAATCCTTTACAGATAAGCAAATGCTTAGAGATTTTGTCACCACCAGGCCTGCCTTACAAGAGACCCTGAAGGAAGCCCTAAACATGGAAAGGAACAACCGGTACCAGCCATTGCAAAAACATGCCAAAATGTAAAGACCATCGAGGCTAGGAAGAAACTGCATCAACTAATGAGCAAAATAACCAGTTAATATCATAATGGCAGGATCAAGTTCACACATAACAATATTAACCTTAAATGTTAATGGACTAAATGCTCCAATTAAAAGACACAGACTGGCAAACTGGATAAAGAGTCAAGACCCATCAGTCTGCTGTATTCAGGAGACCCATCTCACATGCAGAGACATACATAGGCTCAAAATAAAGGGATGGAGGAAGATCTACCAAGCAAATGGAGAACAAAAAAAAGCAGGGGTTGCAATCCTAGTCTTTGGTAAAACAGACTTTAAACCCTCAAAGATCAAAAGAGACAAAGAAGGCCATTACATAATGGTAAAGGGATCAATTCAACAGGAAGAGCTAACTATCCTAAATATATATGCACCCAATACAGGAGCACCCAGATTCATCAAGCAAGTCCTTAGAGACTTACAAAGAGACTTAGACTCCCATACAATAATAATGGGAGACTTCAACACTCCACTGTCAACATTAGACAGATCAACGAGACAGAAAGTTAACAAGGATATCCAGGAATTGAACTCATCTCTGCACCAAGCGGACCTAATAGGCATCTATAGAACTCTCCACCCCAAATCAACAGAATATACATTCTTCTCAGCACCACATCACACTTATTCCAAAATTGACCACATAATTGGAAGTAAAGCACTCCTCAGCAAATGTAAAAGAACAGAAATTATAACAAACTGTCTCTCAGACCACAGTGCAATCAAACTAGAACTCAGGACTAAGAAACTCAATCAAAACCACTCAACTACATGGAAACTGAACAACCTGCTCCTGAATGACTACTGGGTATATAACGAAATGAAAGCAGAAATAAAGATGTTCTTTGAAACCAATGAGAACAAAGATACCAGAATCTCTGGGGCACCTTTAAAGCAGTGTGTAGAGGGAAATTTATAGCACTAAATGCCCACAAGAGAAAGCAGGAAAGATCTAAAATTGACACTCTAACATCACAATTAAAATAACTACAGAGGCAAGAGCAAACACATTCAAAAGCTAGCAGAAGGCAAGAAATAACTAAGATCAAAGCAGAACTGAAGGAGATAGAGACACAAAAACCCTCCAAAAAATCAATGAATCCAGGAGTTGGTTTTTTGAAAAGATCAACAAAATTCACAGATTGCTAGCAAGACTAATAAAGAAGAAAAGAGAGAGGAATCAAATAGATGCAATAAAAAATGATAAAGGGGATATCACCACCGACCCCACAGAAATACAAACTACCATCAGAGAATACTATAAACACCTCTATGCAAATCAACTAGAAAATCTAGAAGAAATGGATAATTTCCTGGACACTTACACTCTCCCAAGACTAAACCAGGAAGAAGTTGAATCCCTGAATAGACCAATAGCAGGCTCTGAAATTGAGGCAATAATTAATAGCCTACCCACCAAAAAAAGTCCAGGACCAGATGGATTCACAGCTGAATTCTACCAGAGGTACAAGGAAGAGCTGGTACCATTCCTTCTGAAACTATTCCAATCAATAGAAAAAGAGGGAATCCTCCCTAACTCATTTTATGAGGCCAACATCATCCTGATACCAAAGCCTGGCAGAGACACAACAAAAAAAGAGAATTTTAGACCAATATCCCTGATGAACATCGATGCAAAAATCCTCAATAAAATACTGGCAAACCGGATTCAGCAGCACATCAAAAAGCTTATCCACCATGATCAAGTGGGCTTCATCCCTGGGATGCAAGGCTGGTTCAACATTCGCAAATCAATAAACGTAATCCAGCATATAAACAGAACCAAAGACAAGAACCACATGATTATCTCAATAGATGCAGAAAAGGCTTTTGACAAAATTCAACAGCCCTTCATGCTAAAAACGCTCAATAAATTCGGTATTGAGGGAACGTACTTCAAAATAATAAGAGCTATTTATGACAAACCGACAGCTAATATCATACTGAATGGGCAAAAACTGGAAAAATTCCCTTTGAAAACTGGCACAAGACAGGGATGCCCTCTCTCACCACTCCTATTCAACATAGTGTTGGAAGTTCTGGCTAGGGCAATCAGGCAAGAGAAAGAAATAAAGGGTATTCAGTTAGGAAAAGAAGAAGTTAAATTGTCCCTGTTTGCAGATGACATGATTGTATATTTAGAAAACCCCATCGTCTCAGCCCAAAATCTCCTTAAGTTGATAAGCAACTTCAGCAAAGTCTCAGGATACAAAATTAATGTGCAAAAATAACAAGCATTCTTATATACCAGTAACAGACAAGCAGAAAGCCAAATCAGGAATGAACTTCCATTCACAATTGCTTCAAAGAGAATCAAATACCTAGGAATCCAACTTACAAGGGATGTAAAGGACCTCTTCAAGGAGAACTACAAACCACTGCTCAGTGAAATCAAAGAGGACACAAACAACTGGAAGAACATACCATGCTCATGGATAGGAAGAATCAATATCGTGAAAATGGCCATACTGCCCAAGGTTATTTATAGATTCAATGCCATCCCCATCAAGCTACCAATGAGTTTCTTCACAGAATTGGAAAAAACTCCTTTAAAGTTCATATGGAACCAAAAAAGAGCCCGCATTGCCAAGACAATCCTAAGTCAAAAGGACAAAGCTGGAGGCGTCACGCTACCTGACTTCAAACTATACTACAAGGCTACAGTAACCAAAACAGCATGGTACTGGTACCAAAACAGAGCTATAGACCAATGGAACAGAACGGAGTCCTCAGAAATAATACCACACATCTACAGCCACCTGATCTTTGACAAACCTGACAAAAACAAGAAATGGGGAAAGGATTCCCTATTTAAGAAATGGTGCTGGGAAAATTGGCTAGTCATAAGTAGAAAGCTGAAACTGGATCCTTTCCTTACTCCTTATACGAAGATTAATTCAAGGTGGATTAGAGACTTAAATGGTAGACCTAATACCATAAAAACCCTAGAAGAAAATCTACGTAGTACCATTCAGGATGTAGGCATGGGCAAGGACTTCATATCTAAAACACCAAAAGCAATGGCAGCAAAAGCCAAAATTGACAAATGGGATCTAATTAAACTAAAGAGCTTCTGCACAGCAAAAGAAACTACCATCAGAGTGAACAGGCAACCTACAGAATGGGAGAAAATTTTTGCAATCTACTCATCTGACAAAGGGCTAATATCCAGAATCTGCAAAGAACTCAAACAAATATACAAGAAAAAAACAAACAACCCCATCAAAAAGTGGGCAAAGGATATGAACAGACATTTCTCAAAAGAAGACATTCATACAGCCAACAGACACATGAAAAAATGCTCATCATCACTCGCCATCAGAGAAATGCAAATCAAAACCACAATGAGATACCATCTCACACCAGTTAGAACGGCAATCATTAAAAAATCAGGAAACAACAGTTGTTGGAGAGGATGTGGAGAAATAGGAACACTTTTACACTGTTGGTGGGATTGTAAACTAGTTCAGCCATTATGGAAAACAGTATGGCAATTCCTCAAGGATCTAGAACTAGATGCACCATATGACCCAGCCATCCCACTACTGGGTATATACCCAAAGGATTATAAATTATTCTACTACAAAGACACATGCACACGTATGTTTATTGCAGCACTATTCACAATAGCAAAGACTTGGAATCAACCCAAATGTCCATCTGTGACAGACTGGATTAAGAAAATGTGGCACATATACACCATGGAATACTATGCAGCCATAAAAAAGGATGAGTTTGCGTCCTTTGTAGGGACATGGATGCAGTTGGAAACCATCATTCTTAGCAAACTGTCACAAGATGGGAAAACCAAACACCGCATATTCTCACTCATAGGTGGGAACTGAACAATGAGATCACTTGGACTCGGGAAGGGGAACATCACACACTGGGGCCTATCATGGGGCGGGGAGGAGGGGAGGGATTGCATTGGGGGGTTATACATGATATAAATGATGAATTGATGGGTGCTGATGAGTTGATGGGTGCAGCACACCAACATGGCACAAGTATACGTATGTAACAAATCTGCACGTTATGCACATGTACCCTAGAACTTAAAGTATAATAAAAATAAATAAATAAAAAAATATATTAGGAAAGGGTAGAAAAATTAATACCATTTTAATAAATAACTGTTCTGTGATATTAGATACTTACATTTCCCAACTATCATCTCCCTCTCTGTCTCGCTCTCTCTCTGTCTCTGTCTCTCTCTTTTCTTTCTCTTGCTTACATGCAGGATCTAGACATCAGGAAAAAAGTAGATAGTTAGGGACCCTCAGAAGTAAAATCTATAGAAATAAGCAAGACTTTGAAACTCTAAGTAGGGCCACTGGTTATTAAGATATTGCCCATATTAAAAAAATAAGAAACACCTATAAATGATTGGATGCCATGCTGACATAAAGAAAGCACAGATGCTAGATATACCTGGCACTCCTTCTGTGTTCCTCAGGCAATAGTCACAGGACTGCTGAGACCCTGAACAAAATCCCGAAGTTCTGTCCAGAAAGGAATGAGGTGATATTAGGCAACTGCTGTCAGCAACCAACACAAGGGATTTAAGTATCAAGCAACTCTTCATCTCTCCCTTTTTCTTTTTTCCTATTTAAAATTCTGTAAGTTAATTACAAATTTGACAAATAAATGAAGGAATGATCACACTAGCATTCTAGGTGGCCATCTAAATTCACCACAAATTTAGTATCCCCAAACCTACTGATTTGTGTGCTATGAAAAAAAAAAAAAAAGAGAGAGAGAAAGAGAAATGTAGTTCTGGAGTGGACATTTTCTTGTACATAAGGGCTATTTCTGTTTAGAAAAATCCACACTGTGAACTTTGAATCCGGGCATCTCCTCTCAGCTAGGGCACTGGCAAAGGATAGAGAAGGAGCCGATAAAATGCCATCACCCATGGTGACGACACCAGACGGTGGGAGACAAAGAGGCCACAGCATTAGGTTTCTTCAGGCATCTCCGTTAGAACTGAAAACAGGAGTGACATTGACAAATATACAGTAATGGCCATGACAGTAGAAGCATTCTAACCATACTGTGCTGAGCTGTTTAACCTCTGCTTCCTGATTCTAGTGAGATTTCAGAATCTACTTCTCTAGGCTTCGCATTGTTTTTTGTGACCCCGTTATAAATTTCTAAATTCATTTTCTGTGTATGTGGCCAGAGTCATTTTCTAACATCTATAACTAGCAGGCAATAAAGATGACTTATGCAAGGGGTAAGGAAAGTTTCCTAGATAGTGACAACTCTTACTTCTAACTTGCCAATTTTAGGAACTTTTAGTTTTTTAATTTAGAAAAAAAAAAATCTGGTAATATAGTATAACAATTATGCAATATTTTCTTGAATAATTTGACCCAGATTTATGATTGTATGGCATGGGTTAAAATGAATTTTATTAAGTAATATAGTATTATTCTTCAACATAACGATTTTGGGGTGATTCATTCTAAATTGGTTTCTCACAGTTAATCGAGTGCCCTTGTGAATTGTTTAATAACGTATAATTTCACAGTTGGAAATTCTTTTTTCAATTTTGAGCATTTAATAAGTGAAAATAATCTGTACTTTATTTTGAGATAAATTTGTTTTTAAAAAAGAGGAAAAGAGCTATTATATAAGGAAGAAATAATATTTTCATCTTCTTTCTCTTCTTTGACTTTCAAACATTCTAAGTTTGTGGACCAAGTATCCACAAACACCAGGGAGACCTGACCTTTCTGTGACAAGTATGGAATAAGTGAGTGAACCTCAGGGGGCAGATTTGAAAGAAAATATCCTTATTCTAAAGATAATTAAGTACATTTTTCAAACTAGGAGAAAATGCCTGTGTGGGGCATATTTTTAGTTAAACTCATTTTTTTAACCTAAAAATGCAGGAGAAAGATTACTTTTGCAGGTTTTCAATAGAAATTACCTTGAGAATCCTTCTTTTGAAGCATTTCCCTGAGTTGCATAGAAAATTTGCAATAACAAAGTGATTATTATTGCTGTATTCATTTTTCATATTCTGCATACCATGTAAGTGAATCTATACCAAACTAAGTACAGTTACCCTTTAGCTAAAGTTGTACTTTCACCTTTGCTTAAACCAGAATGAAGAATTTAAATTAATGAAATGGTCAGATCCTTATAGATAAAAGGAAAGGTTGGAAACTAGGGCATCTTGGATTTCCTAGTTCAAATCCCACCTGATCTCTTCTTTTCTGTGGTACAAAAGTTGGCCTTCATATGACCAAACATAAAACTGACCCAAATCTAAGTAGAATCTAATTTGTAAACTGAATGTTAAACTAAAGCTCTTGAGTATATGAATTACAAAGATGCCCTTATGACCACTTTTCATGGATGGAGACAGTGCAAAAAGAGATTTGGAATAGAAACAGTTACCTGTGACATACTTTGTTCATCCCATGCAAAAATGTGCCGGCAACATTCAATGTCAAGATGTTCTTCCCAGAATGTTCGAAGTATAGCTATAAATATGTGCTATATCTTTTTAATCTTGATTTTTATTGCCATTATAAACAGAAAAGTTGTGAGTTCACCAGGGATTTGTGTCACGTTTAAACGTGTCCTTGAAAATTTTTAGTAAAAATGGAGATACCCAAGTCCATGATACTGAGATGTTTCATCAAAATCTGCATTGAATAGAAATAGATTACAGCATGGCCTGTGATTCGGAAATGCCGTAAGAGAAGGTAGCAGAGAAAACGTAATTGAAAAGATATTTATCTAGTACCAAATTATCAAGGTGGTATCATATAAATGGAAATAGCTACTTTAATTAGCTGTTTGTATCCATCAAACAGGAACTCTAATTGACCTCTTAGTTGACAAAATAACCAAAGTTCTGACATTTCTTATCAGCTTTTATTAATTGGTTTATTCAAATTATATGTGTTGAGTTCCTACTATACTCAGTGTGCTGTAATGGATTGTAAAGTTGAAATGAATATGAGTACTGATTCAAAATAAAATTGTATTTTGGTAATAAGCTGATATGATACTGTATATTGAAAGCCAATTTTATGCTTAATTATTCACTGTACAGTTGAGACAGCCAATCAAACTTTTGCCATTTTAGTCAATATATAATTATTTGAGTATTTAAGCATTTAAAGTTAAGCAATTATGAGGGCAAAGCTATATATCTTAAATAGAAAATATAAACCTGAAATATATCTCACTAAAAACCCACAACAAAATTTAATATTTCCAAATATATAAATGATAGGTTTTGTTTGCTTTATAGCACACAAAACATAATGCTTGAATTAAAATATGAATCATTTAATGTAAACATTTTTTAAAATTAATGTTAATGATGCACTACATATAGAAACTTATGGTCTGGTGAAAAAATGTCTATAGTTGAAAACATATACAGAATGCACATAATATAAATTAAATTATTATACATAAATTTTATTTTGATGTTCATTTATAGATTTTGATATTCTGATAATTTGAATATCTTTAAAAAGGTATAATAGTTAAAATGGTTTTGATTTTATTAATTGTACATTTCTCCTTCATTTTATAAACAAGAATTTAATTCCTTTTCTCACCACCCCTGTGAAACAGATAAGAATTATTGCTATAATTAAGATAGCAGTAGAGAAGTCCAAAGGTTTTGGCTGAGGCTATTGATATAATCAGTGGCCCACAATCAGGAGAGATATTTACAAGTAACTTTGTTGAAAAGCCATAGGGAAAATCTAAGTGACTCTATCTCTTTTTCTGCTTGTGAATTTTCCAAAGTTTTAAAGGATAATTGTACAATTATGTTTCAAAGTAGTTCTTTGAAATTAGCATTGTAAGAACATATGATGTTTAAAAAATAAAAAATATAGAATATACTTCAAGAAATGCTTAAAGTATCTGATCTGTTTTGTGTGAATTAAAAATATATATATTCAAGCACTTGAGTATAATTTTAATTGGGATCTCATCTAAAAGTGATTCAAACATAATACTTTGGAATTACTTTTTAATAGTTCAGAAAAATTGTCATTAGGATTAAAAATATTCAGTGTGCATATATGTGTGTGTATAAAATGTTTGTGTGTGTGTTTAAAGAACATCATGAAATACATGAGATAATTCTAAAATTTCTGTGATAATTAAAGATATGGAGAAATTTATGGTGACTGTCTAATTTTTCTAAGTGGTTTAAAGAAATTGAGACATGTTAAATTTCTTTTTGACAAAGAATAAATTTAATCATATCACTTTTCTTTTTGACAAATGATTATTTTTCAAACAATGTTAACAATACAAATTACATTATGTCAGCTTACCTTACATCTGCTATCCAAAGCTCATTTTTTAATTAAAATTCTCATGAGCTACTGGCAAAGTGAAAATTACTGAGTTGGTAAATTGAGGTGAGAAATTCTTCCAGAAATGTTTAAGATGGAATATCTAGAAAGAAAATACGAGAAAAATAATTACTCTAAAGGATAGAATTAGAAGAAACAGTTTCTCTTTAACAGGAGCTTTCGAAGAATGGAAAAAGAAAGGAGACAGTATTTATAGAAATAATATTCAGTAGAGCTTCTGGATGTATAGAAAGACATAATGTAAATTTCACAGTTTTATTTTCCCCAGAAACAGCACCTAACACTACCACCTCCTGTAGGTGATTCCAGGAAGCACAAGTGAAGACTTGAATGAAGCTGTCTCAGGAGAAAATGGCTTGTTATTGAGCAATGGTGGCGGATTCCTGCTGGAGACTCTGAGGGCCCAACTTAGAACAGGTATCCACTGTCTCCAAGGATAGAGTCTTGAGGTTTATTATTGTTGTTGTTGTTGTTATTATTATTATTATTATTATCATTATTATACTTTAAGTTCTGGGGTACATGTGCAGAACGTGCAGTTTTGTTACATAGTTATACACGTGTCACGGTGGTTTGCTGCACCCATCAACCTGCCACCTACATTAGGTATTTCTCTTAATGCAAGCCCCCCCTCCTTGGCAGGCCCCGGTGTGTGATGTTCCCCTCCCTGTGTCCATGTGTTCTCATTGTTCAATTCCCACTTACGAGTGAGAACAGAGGCCACAGAACAGAGCCTTGGGTCCTTAAACTTTTGTCTGCTCCAGGCACCCTGTATAAGCGAATTCCTGACGGCAGAAAAGCTGAGAGATGCAATTGATATCTGAGGTGAGATGCTGCCAGAAGACCCAGGACACCGTCCACCACTGTGACTGTGAAACACAGGGGATGTGGAAATGTAGAGGATGACGTGCAGGGCTCAAAAATAAGGCTAATACAACTTAGACTGAAAAGACTGGCTCAGAAACATCCAAAAGGAAAAATAAGAAATAACTGGCACTGAACACATGCTAGTGAAATTTAAGAATATCAGTGACAATCTCCCAGAAAGAAAACAAAAATAGTCCTCATAAAAGTTAGGAACATAAGATCAACATAAGCTTTTTCAACTACAACACTGAATGGAAGAAAAAAAATGAAGTAATACTCCTAAATTACCACAAGTAAAGCGTTTCACACTATCATAAATGCAAAGGTGCTACATAAAAGACTCCAGGCATTCCAGACCTCAGAACATTTATTCTACATACAATACATCTGGAAGAAAAATATTTAATAAATAGACAATGACATAAAAATAAACATGAGTTTTTTGGGGAATACTAGAAAAACGTACAAGTTTTGTAAAGTTTTTAAGCTTACTTGGGGAGTGAACATAATTATTAAGTTTTAACGTTGGTAAGAGAAACATAGAAACACAGGTCAAAAAAAGATAGGTGTAAGCATTAGGAGAAAAGCATAACATGTATAAATATACCTTTCTAAGTTTAAAAATTGCAAATATTCTCCAGGTGTGGTGGCTTAGGCTTGTAATCCCAGCACTTTGGGAGGCCAAAGTGGGAGGATCATTTGAGTTCAGGAGTTCAAGACCAGCCTGGGCAAGAAAACAAGACCTCGTCTCTACCAAAAAAAAAGAAGTATCCAGATGTGGTGGCGCACACTTGAGGTCCCAACTACTTAGGGGGCTGGGGCGAGAGGATCGTTTGAGCCCAGAAATTCAATACTGCAGTGAACTATGATCATGCCACAGCACTACAGCCTGGGTGACATAGGGAGACTTGTCTAAAAAAAAAATACTAATGTTGTAAAATTTGTCATAGTTTTAAAAGAAGAGCTAGCCACGGTGGCTCACACCTGTAATCCCACCCTTTACAGAGACCGAGGTGGGAGGATCACCTGAACCCAGGAGTTGCAGATCAGCCTGGGCAACATAATGAGACACAAAAAAAGAAACAAACAAAAATAAAGACAAAAAAAAAAAAAAAAAAACCTGCATGCACACATGAATACACATTTTAATACAATTAACATACATGTACTCCACTCCCAGATCATGAGCTAGAACATTAGTTAAACCTTAAATTCATTTGATCTGGGTTCATTCCTCTTCCTCCAATCTCAGAGTCATCATATCATGAATTCTTCTTTTCTTGGTTTCAAAGTTTTATTGCCGATCTATTTATCATCTGTAAATTGTTTATCTGCCTTTTTGTCCTTTATACAATGGAATTCTCTATTTTATAAAATTTTAAATTCATATTGTATTTTCAGAATCAATAATGTTTATGCATTTAATCATTTGTACTGCTAAATAATATTTGATGGTATGATTCTACCATAATTTAACCATTCATTCTATTATTCTCCCATTAATGAAAATTGAGGCAGCTGATATTTTTATCTATTCTGATTGATGTATCTATGGGAACATCACTCCTGGTACCCAGTTGTAAGGTTTGTCCTTGAAATTTTATGATGATAAGGTACATATAAGTTCAACTTCACAAGAGATTTCTAAATTGTTTTACAATATGGTTGCATAAGTTTACACTCTAAAACCATTAGTGTAATGACAGTATGACTACACCACAGCCCTTCTGTACATATTTTTTAGTGAAAAGAACTGTGTACATTTTAATACTGACAGGGCAATCAATATTTTCATTGTGCTATTTACATTTGATTTAAGAAATCCTTACTACTCAGGGAGAAGAAAATACACTCTTTTTTTTTTTTTTTTTTTTTTTTTGAGACGGAGTCTCACTCTGCGGCGGGGGCTGGAGTGCAGTGGCCGGATCTCAGCTCACTGCAAGCTCCGCCTCCCGGGTTTACACCATTCTCCTTCTCCTGCCTCAGCCTCTCGAGTAGCTGGGACTATAAGCGCCCGCCACCTCGCCTGGCTAGTTTTTTGTATTTTTTAGTAGAGACAGGGTTTCACAGTGTTAGCCAGGATGGTCTCCATCTCCTGACCTCGTGATCCGCCCGTCTCGGCCTCCCAAAGTGCTGGGATTACAGGCTTGAGCCACCGCGCCCAGCCGAAAATACACTCTTAAAACATCTTCTGAACATCTTCTGTCTGCTTGTTCTTGCCGCAATGTCACATAATCTTAATACTGTTAGTAACTCCTGTTCTTTATTTTTCAGGAAAGTTTTGGCTATTTCTTGTCCTTTGTTCTCTCATATAAATTTTAGACTATGTTTAATAAATTCTAAAGTAAAATACCATGAGGTTTTGATTATGAATGCATTCACCTATGATCAATTGGCGGAGAACTGACAACTTCACCATATTGCAATCACAATCATAACCTTCTCCCAATATTTATAACTGCATCAATGTCTTTTAATAAAGTCTTATTTTCTATAAGTAAATAATCTCTTTGGGAGGCCAAGGTGGGAAAATAGCTTGATCCCAGGATTTTGAGGACTATAGTAAGCTATGATTGCACCACTGCACTCCAGCCTGGGCAAAGAAGCAAGAAAACCATATCTAAAATAAAATATAAAATAATAAATAAAATACTAAAAAGTAATCTCTGTTATGAGTTGGCATATCTTAATTTTTAGTATAGGTATTATGATCATTTTTAGTTTACATTAAAAATTATTATTTGTTGTGTATAAAACTGTGATTGACACATTGATCACCCATCTGGAAAAATTAGCAAACTTCATGTATTAATTTTAGAATTTCCCCATGGCTTTCTTTGGAGTTTCTGAATAAGACAATCTGAAAATAGTCATGCTTTCGTTACTTCATTTTTCAATGAATTTTCTTTCTTTCTTCATTTTCATGGTTAGGGCTTCAAGTACAATGTTGAAAAGAAGTGATGACAGTGTATCCGGTCTAAAAGCAACTGCCTTAATACTTTACCATAAAAATTATGTTTACTTCATTATTTTATGATGCCCTTAGTTGAGGGCATTTTGCTTTAAATTTCTAATAACTTAATCACAAATTGATAAAGATTTTTACTAACAGCCTTTTTTTCTCTCAGGAAAATGACATATATTATGTTTTCCTCCTTTTGTCTGTTAATAGGGATCAACCCAACTATGTAAGCTTTGTCTTTGCTTTAAGTTTACTACTGGATTCATTTTGCTAATACTGTACTGCGTATTAACGACTAGCATGGTAAGTAATTTTCTTTCTCCTATCACTTACCTTGTCAGGTTTTGGTATTAAGGTTTCGTTAACCTTATAAAATAAGGTAACAAATGCTCCTTCCTTTACTTCTGTAAGAGTTTATGTAATGTCAGGTTTATTTACTATTTGATACAACTTACTTTTAAGGTCACTTGGATCTGGTGTTTCATTTGTGTAAGGATTTTAAAATACTGACTGAAATTTTTAATTGGTAGAGAACTATTAAGGATTTTGAGTCAATCTTGACTCAGTCTTGCTAGAGCCTTTCTAATTTTTATTTTATTTTATAAATTCACTGGCATGACAGTCATTAAAGCTCTTTAAAGTATATTTTAACATCCACATCATGTATATTATTTCTTTCTTCCTTAAAAATATATCCACATATTGTTTGTGTGTGCACGCTTGTGTGTTTGTATGTGTGTGTTTATGATTAGCCAAGACTGTCTGTTTTATTATTATTTTCAAAGAACCAACAAGATAGGCTGAGTTATGTGGCAGGTATATAAAATCTCACACTTTTAGTGGTTTGAAATGTGTTTTTTTTTTTTTCCTTATACCTCAAACTTAGTGTGATCCAGAGTTTTTGTTTGCTTCTTCGTTTCTTTTTCAATTGTAGATCCTCTCATCAGGTTGGAAGCTGATGGAACACTCTCCATTGGTGACATCATTGTTGGCCACCAGGGTTCGACTGGAAAAGTAGGCCCCAAAGAATCCACACAGAAATCCTAAGTTACTTCTGCACACAATTTCTTGGTCAAAATAAGTTGCAGAGCCATGCTTGAATTCAATAGGGTGGAAAATGCCTGGAAGCAGAATAAGAACCAAATGTGAAAAGCTCTGATGACATCCATGCCTATGCAAACTTTTGACTTTGTTCACACTCTCTGTTGAATATATTTTTCATTGATCCCGGCTTTAATCTTTATTAATTCCTTTCATATTTTTCAAAGTTTTTATTGCTGTACTGTTTATGAACTGCCTAAGGCAGATATTTAACACAGTAATTTGCAGCTTTTCTTATTTTTAGATAAGTATTCAAGGGCACATATTTCTAAGTTCTGCTTAAGCTTCAACTCACTAATTTTGATATCACATATTTTCATTATGATTCTTTTCAAACAGTCCTCCAATTTCATTTTGATTTTTTTCCCTGGATATCATATTTTAAAAATCACAAAGCAATTTTTATTGTGTTTTGAAAAAATTTGATTTGCATTTTGCTATTTTTGTCTCTATACATCAGTTACTGAGAGGCCTGTTGAAATATCTCAATATTCGAGTGGGTTAGTCATTTTCTCCATAAAGTTCTATAAAATTTTGATTTATATGTTTCAAACCATGATATTAAGGGCACCTCCTTTAAAATATTACATATTTCTGGTTTTAAAAGGCCTTATTAATACATAGCAAGTAACTGTGAGTCTACTAAGACATTTGCCTCAAATTCCCATTTGTATGATATTAATATGACTACATCAACTTTCTTTTAATTAGTATTTTTTCTTCATTTTTTTCCTTTCACATTTTCTGTATGTTTACTTACCAGTAGGTCTCTAAGCAGAAAAAAACCAGTATTATTATTTTTTAACTCAGTCTCATAACCATCCACTGTAAAGGGCATTTAGACCATATAAACTGCATATGATTACTGGTACGCTGACAGTGTTTCTATGACTTCAATATGTACTATTTGTCTAAAATTTTGTGTTTCTACTTTTCTTAAAGTCTTTATTAACTTTACAATGATTTTTTTCACATTCCACTTTTTGAATTTCACATGCATATTTTATACATGCATATCTACATTTTGTGAACAAAACTAGATCCTTTAGAACCCTTTAATTTGATCTCAAGCTCTCCACATATGCATTCCAGGTATTTCTATATTTTTTTGTTTTTGTTGTTGTTTTTGGTCTAGGAATATTTTCTTTACCCAATCCCTGCACCTGAGATCACTTTCTTTATATCTGCAATGTATTCTTCATGTTTATTTTAAGTGAAAGTTTGTTGCTAATAAATGCCATCAGCTTTGTTTGTTTGATTTTTTCCAATTTTTCTTTTGAACTTGAAAAGCTATTTTTGGATGTAGAATTTTAAATTGACAGCTATTTTTTCTCAGTTCTTTCTTCACAGTGTCCTAAATGACTTATGGCTTCCAAATGATGTTGTTAAGAATCAACTCTCAGGCCAGGTGCAGTGGCACTTGGATCATAGCACTTTGGGAGGCCAAGGTGGGCAGATCACTTGAGGTCAGGAGTTTGAGACTAGCCTGGCTAACTTGGCAAAAATCCCATCTCTACTAAAAATACAAAGAAATTAGTCAGGTATAGTGGCACGTGCCTGTAATCCCAGCTGCTCAAGAAGCAGAGGCAAGAGAATCACTTGAACCTGGGAGGTGGAGGTTGCAGTGAGCCGAGATTGTGCCATTGCATTCCAGCCTGGGTGACCAGGTGAGGCTCTTGTCTCAAAAAAAGGAAAGAATCAACTCTCAGACTAATTTTTGTTCCCAGGTGATCAACATTTTTATTGGACTGTTTTAAAGATACTCTATTGTTTATGTTTTACAGTTTTACAGAGAAAAGAAAAAACAATCTGTAAGCAAACAAAACATTGAAAAAGAATCCTTAAAAAACATTGGAGAAATGAAAAAAATAGAAACATGAAAACATAAAAGAATGAAAAATCAGAGATACATTAAAAATTGGAGTAAAACTAACACTTAATACAACATTAATCTCAATAATTTTAATGCTCATCCATTGAAATACTAAACTGGAAGACTGCACAAAAATTACTCCTACCATCCCAATAACAACAAGCAAGCAAGAGCTGCCCAAAAGACAAAAATACTTAAAATAACACCATGCCAAAAAAGCAGAAGATAAAGTTATGTAAAAAGTGCTACCCAAGTCAATATGAACCAAAATCAATCTATGGTTGGAATTTCTTTGTCAGATAAAGTTAACATCAGAATAATAGAATTTAATAAAATAAGAATTTAGCCAAAAGAGAGGCATGCCCAAAAGATAAAACAATATAATGAAATGATGTTACAATTGTATGAGCCATTTCTTCGATAATTTTCTATATCCAACCATCCCAGCCTGTCAATGGCTAACAACAACGTATACTTGTCTTACTGACCGCCATAGGTCAAGTGTGCCTCTGCTGCACTCAGCTGAAATCAATTGAGCTTGTCATTGTTTACAGGTATGCTCTTTGGGTACCCTCTTTCTAGATTCAAAAACTACCCAGGGAGACATTCTTCTCATCAAGGAATTCAGAGGTATGAAAAGGCAATTCCAACCCAATCAAGTTCATTTAAGCCTCCATTCACCTCAAAACTGCTAATAAATATTGATAAAACCATGTCAAATGACTAAGCTCAAAGTCAGTAGGTAAGGGACACATTTTCTACCTTCTCTCCAACGATGCCTCACCAGCAAGGCTAGGGATGTATAACTCTATGACAGGGGAGAGTAAGGAATTGGAAAAATGATTTAGTCGACTTCAAGGATCTGGAGCAGCTAAGCATAGTAGCCCATACCTGTAATCCCAGCACTTTGGGAAGCTGAAGTGGGAAGATTGCTAAAATCCAGGAGTTTGAGACCAGTCTGAGCAACATAGTGAGACCTTGTCTCTACAAAATAATAATAAAAATCAGTCAATCAATCAATAAAAATTAATTAGCTGGGATGGGACTGGGCATCTGTGATCCCAGCCAGTCAACAGGCTGAGGTTGGAGAGTTACTCTAGCTCACGAGGTTGAGGAGTCACGAGCATCACTGTACTCCAGCCAGGGTGACAGAGCGAGAACCTGACAAAAAAAAAAAGTAAAAAAGAAAGTATATTTGGGATTGACTTTAAAAAATACATATATACGTATGTGTATGCACACACGCACACACACACACTGCTTTTTTTTTTTTTTTCTTTTTTATTTTTATTGTTTTAGGGAGAAGGGGACAGAGCTGTGTTAAATTTGGTGCCAGTTATTCCATCTTGGTCAAAAGCAGATTCCACTGTTTCTTTAATTTGCATTTTCCTCCCAATTGTAAGAAATTTGCAGTGTACATATTTTCTTATTCTTTCATTTATTCCCCACCCCCCCGGAGATAATGCCAGATTCTTAGTTTGAACAATCTCTTTCTAGATGTAGAAAAAATGAAAACCTGAATAAAAGTGTAAGAAAGATAAAAATGTGATGAAATGGTCCTTACAGGGCTGGAATGCAGAAAGTATGAACCTTAGTTCTTACTTTTGTGTTTAGTTATTCATAAAAATAAGGGAATTTCTTTCAAGCCAAATGAAAGCTACCTTGTTATCCACCCATTCCCATTTTGCTCCTATTGATACTACTCCACAGTATTCCTTGACCTCAACTCCCCTTATTCATCACCTTCCATTTCCATGCCTCTATATTTATATTCAGTGGTTAGCACACGTTCCCAAACTAATGGAAAATTCTTATCAACATTCCAGTCAGAAGAAAGCTTCAAGAAGGCCTGTCTGCAGTATAAACCAGACATTACTTTACAGTGAGTCCCAACTACACCATGTGGAACTGTAAAAATTTCCTAAGAGTAATGGAAGAATTCTAAGAGTAAATGGAAGAATGTAATCATGGGAGAAAGTGGGCAAAATGAGATTTAACTTTCCGTTTTGTACTAAGTTGATTTTACTTTATATGGAACAAATTATTATCATTCATGAGATATGAGAAAAATGTTTAAGTCACCTCTTATTGTTCATCTTGTAAGAAACAAGAGGGAAGATATTTTATTGGTCACGGTCACCTTGACAAAAACTAATCATTTAGATCTAACTGTCCATGCTTGAATCATAGCTTTGGTTCTGAGAGGAAATAGGAGAGAGTGAGCGAGAGTTTAAGTGATTTTTGAGGTGATGAGATATGGTACCTTAAGCAAAGGTATTAGCATTCTTCGATTCTTAGTATTAGACACTACTAGGGATGATTATTTTTAGAGGAATTTGACAGCATAGTTAATCCTCTGGTCACATAGAGCCACCAGCTGAATGATTGTATTAGTCGTTCATTACTGCATAACAAATTACCCCAAAATGTAGTGGGTTAAAACAACAAACATTTTTCACATTTTCCGTGGGAGTGACCTGGATTTGAAATTTATTCAAAAGCCATTTGTTAATGTTCACCTCTTTTGCAATATGGAGAGGCTGAGAAATTTCAAAACTAACCCCTAGTTACCATTAGTTAACAGTGCTTCCCTCAATTTATTTCTCTCCTTCCACATTTTAGAATAAGCATCAAAAAGAAAGCAAGTAGCATTTTGAATACTTAGCTTGGAAATCTCCTGAGCTAGATCACCCCACATTTTATATTTTCCATGTTCATGAAGGTAATACTGTTTCTAAGCCTTCTATCCCTTTAGAACAAAGATCCCCCATCCTCCAGTTTCCAAAAACATGTTCCTCATTCTTGTCTCCTTTTGAACTTCATTGACTTCCTCAATGTCAAGATTTCTACTGAATCTGTTCAAAGAAACAGGCTTTTCTTAACATGCTTCACAAAATCCCTTCAGCCTCTGCCCAATGCTAATCCCCAAAATACTTCCAAATGTTTAGGTATTTGTTATGTCAACACACTACTTTGAGGTACCAAAATATATATTAGCTATTTATCAATGCATAAGAAATGATCCCAAAACTTAGCAACGTAAACCATAGCATTGATTATCTCACAATTTCTATGCATCTGAAATCTACATGTAGCTTAGCTGAGTCCTCAGGCTCAGAGTTTCTCCCAATGCTGCAATTAAGTTGTTGGCTAGAGGTGCAGTCATCTCAAGTCTTGAATGGGGAGGTGACTCACTTCCAAGCCTAAACCCACATGGTAAAGTCCTGAGACCACAAATGGCCACAATCCACACGGCCTATGTGGATCTTTCCATAGGACGGTTCACAATATGGCAACCGACTTCCCCTAGGTTGAACCCAGAGAGAATGTTGGAACAAGTAAGATGAATTCATAATCTTCTTGTACCACAATTCAGAGTGGCATTCCATCACTTTTTGTTGTATTCTCTTTCTTAAAAGTGAGTCACTAGGTCCATCCCGCATTCAAGTAGAAGGGATTACACAAGGGTGTGAATGTCAAGCACAATGGAAAAGACATTTAATGAAATGCAAGGGTTTCTAATCTATTTTTATACACATAGGCTTCAAATTATGTAAAGTCAAATTCATGTTTCTTTTTTCTTATGTACCAAGAATTGCAGATAAGGAGGTATGAAAGAGTAACATCTAGTGAAAATATCAAGAAATGTTTATAACATATATAATGAAACATTTGGAAAATTGTGCTGAAGTAAAAACAAATATGAAAGGCAATGCATATAAATCTTGTATGTAAAGACAGAAAATTTGGAGAAAGATCTCCATTCTGTCCTAATTATCCTATACGTCTGGCCAAACTAACTTTATAGCAAGTGAAGAATGACAGCATGGTTTAATTCACATTCATATTTAGAACCACTGTGGTTCATGTATAGTTTTACTCTTCACTGAGGAGCCCAGGTTAATGGTGCTGTTCCTATCTGGAACACTGCTGTTCTTGTGACAGACAAAGCCTAAGAAAACACAGTAGAAATGTGAGAGCTTTTAAGCTTCTTGGAGGGGCATTGCATTTCTGCTCATGTTTTACTAATTTAAGCAAGTCACATTGTCAAGAAGGACATCATATGGTGGGGAAGTATAATTTACCATAGGAATGAGAATGGAAAGTCGTATTAGTTTTCCATTGTTATAACACATTACCACAATCTTTTATCTACACACTCAGTATTCTACCATTCTAGAGGTCAGAATTCCTAAAGTCAAGGCATCAATAGGGCTGCCTTTCCTCTAGAAAGAGGTTCAAGGAGGCAACACCCATTTTATTCTTTATGTAGTTTCTAGTGGCCACCTGCATTTTTGACTACTGTCTTCTTCCTCTGTCTTAGAGGCAACAGAATAGCATTTTCAAATACCATTCTCTCTCCCCTTTCTTTCCCCTCTCTATCCCTCTTCTTTCCTTTCTCTCTTTTTTCTCTGTCCCCTCCTTTCTACCTCTCCCTCTCCCCTCTTCTCTCCTCCTCTCTCGCCTCTCCTCATTTTCTCCTCTCCCTCCCTGCTCCTCTCTTCCCTCTCTCTCCTCTTCTATCTCATTCCTATCTCTTGCCCACTTTTTCTCCTCTCTCTTCTGCCCTTTGTTTTCTCACTCCCTTCCCCTTCAGCACTCTCTTGTCTTTCTCCTCTTCATTCTCTTCGCCCTCCCCTCCTCTCCCTCTCTCTTTTCTCTTTCTCCCTCCTGCTTCTCTCCTCACATATCCTTCTGACACTCCTGCTTGCCTCCCTATTAAAGACCTTTGTGATTACAATGGGTCCAACTAGAAAATTCAACATTCTCTCCCCATCCCATGATCCATAAATGAATTATATCTGCAATCGTATTGGAAAGTGAATAATACCTGACAAAAGTTTATTTTTCCATGTAATGTAATACATTCACAGGTTCTGGAGATTACAACATGGACACCTTGGAGGTACCATTATTTTTCACCCCCACAAATATAACACCAAGCTTGAGATCAATGGGACAGAGAAAATGAAAATTTGAAAATAAAAATGATAGATAGAAAGATAGATAGATGATAGATAGATAAAGGATTGATAGGTAGATGATAGATAGATAGATAGATAGATAGATAGATAGATAGATAGATAGATAGATAGTCCTATTGGTCATGAATGTCATTTCCTTTCCATTTACACGCAAATATGCTCAGACCCCTCCTGCAGGAAGTACGTCCATGAGTCCCAGTGTAGCATCAGGATCAATGTCCAGAGTCACAAGACATTTTCCAGGTCAGACCTGCATGTAGCTTATCTTGATCTAAGGACCAAATAATTCAAAGGACACAAGCAATAAATAGAGGATAACCTTGACAAGGTGTCTTGTTCACAAAGGGGAGGAATGACAGTTTCAGAACAGATACTTTTCCACAACAATTATGAAATTCCTCTGAGGGAGGATAGTATCCTTGATCACTCTTTTCTATGAACCTTGCCTCTGCCTTCTGGATTCTTTATTGATATCCTCCTCGGTCCTATGAAAAAAAGTCAATAGAGAAAGTCTCTCCTTGGGACCCAAGCTATTTTCCACAGGAATTTGGTGTTCAAGGCCAATCACTGGCCAATTACATCTCTCCGAAACCTTTATCCAATCAACTCCATGTGCCACTAGCCATACACGAAGTTTTGTAGCAAAAGTCTCTTTCTAGTTTTAATTATAGACACTTTGAACTCAAAATTACGGTATGCTAGACTTTTTCCTCTGAACTACTTTTACCAATTGGAAGTATTTACTGGATAGCAATGTAATCAGAGTTAGAACATTTAACAGAGGAATGGTGGCCATTACGTTGATTCAGTCTTTCCCATGAGACTGATTTTATTCTATTTTGCCCCACCATGGTCTTCTCAGTTTTGTTTTCACAGTTAGATGTTGATTAGCTACATCTCTTAAATGTGCAAGTCCCAAAACAGAGGCTCATTGAATTTGTTTAAAATTGTATTTGTAAGGACTTGCTTTTCTGAACTCATCTTGTAGTACCCTTTGAAATTCAGCCAATGTTAAGAGACATTTTATTTCCTGACTTCTTCAATGAAAACCAAGGGCTCATTTAATATATTATCTATCTTGTCAGTTGCATGGGAGACAATTTTATGAAATGACCCACCAACACATTGCAATTGATTGATGATTTTCCAATCTTCAAATAAAGTTTCTTACTCTTCAATGCCCACCACAAGAGGCTATGCTACTTTTTTTTTTTTGATAAATGTAGAACCCCACTGGTGGTAATGATATCTTTATTAGTATATTTGGGCTAGGAATAAACTATCCCTAAGTCTCCATAAAATGTAGCTTATGTCAATTTATAGCTTATGTTATGTATCTAATTTGGAACAAAACATAAGTATGTACATACTTATGCATGTAAAAACTAGTAATAGGTATTGTATCTAAATTTTGGACAACAGTGATAAAATTACTAGAAATTAGAAATAAAATCAAATATAGAAAAGTTTCTCTTTTCTATATTTCTTCATTCTGCACCTAGGCTATAGAACTCACTACATTAGAAATTATTAATTACAATGTCTCATTTGTTACCTAGCACAAGTTTTGGCACATAAGGGTACATATTTATATATGTACACATATTTATATATGTACATATTCAACCTTTACGTAAGAGATTTTGTTAGCAGAAAAATGGCGTTGAAAACAAGAAACATACTACTGTAAATATGTGAATGTGTATGTGCATTCACATGTGTATATATGAGTTAACACAAAAAAGTTTGATTTGTCAAATCAGATTCTCATGAATCAGATTCCTTATGAAATACTTTCTAGCAATTCTAAAGTAACAAGTGGTAATTCACAGAGGAAGCAGGGAGTTGGCTGAGATATCGGGGAACCACCACCGATCTTTGCTTTAGGACATGTGATTTCTGGTTGGAATGATGGATGAAATCTCTAAGGAGATTTGTCAGATGCCTCACAAAGAGAATTTTGCTTGTAACTCGTGTAGTTGTAGCTTACAAGACATTTTCCAAGAAGAGTGTCTCATAAATCCAATGATTCTAGGTTTGCTTTCCAAAAGCAATCCTACACTGCAGGCAGTCTGCTTAAGCATATCATAGATAAAGACTCTCCTCATAGCAATATAATTAGTCCATTTGCCAAGAGGTCCAATTATCAGCATGTTTTCAGGAAGATTAGCCTGGGTCATCTGCCTTTCTTCTCTGGGAATGTCCCACAGGTAAGGGGAGAAAAATGAGCTACAGTCCGGTTGCTTCAACTCCTTAAAACATTGCTGAAATCAAAACATGGGAAATAAAAGCCTCAGGACTAATTTATACTTGTAGAAAGAGCATGTTACAAAAGAGGCTAAGTACATTTCATCTAATTTCATAAAATATTCTAGACTGTAGTAGACATGTAGACAAATGGTATAGAAAACATATTGTAAAATTAAAATAAAACAAAAATATACCTTAATTCAAGTAATAATAGATTTTGTTTGCTACTGTCATATAAAGTAACAATATTGAGAAAATAATAAACATGTTATCATTTTTCCTTTGCTCATGTCGCTGCAAACTAATAAAATGGCTTTATTAACCAATTTACCAGTAGGTTAAAGAACTAGAATCTATATATAGTTTTTCACCATGAAATGTAATGATTGTTAATATATCTTTTTTTTTTTTTTTTTTTTTTTGAGACGGAGTCTTGCTCTGTCGCCCAGGCTGGAGTGCAGTGGCCGGATCTCAGCTCACTGCAAGCTCTGCCTCCCGGGTTCACACCATTCTCCTGCCTCAGCCTCCCGAGTAGCTGGGACTACAGGCGCCCGCCACCTCACCCGGCTAGTTTTTTGTATTTTTTTAGTAGAGACGGGGTTTCACCGTGTTAGCCAGGATGGTCTCCATCTCCTGACCTCGTGATCCGCCCGCCTCGGCCTCCCAAAGTGCTGGGATTACAGGCTTGAGCCACCGTGCCCGGCCGATTGCTAATATATCTTATGGAGCAAATGCCACCATAGGTAAAAAGCTATAAATATAAAACAAGAATATAAATGTTATAGCATTATTTATAATTAAAACTCATGATAGTTCCACTATAATACGAGGATAGGTGAATATATGGAAGGTAGCAACTCCATGGGAACATAGAATGGACTGCTGTGGCCTTTGTCTTTGTAAATGAATTCCAAATCTACATCTCTGGCTCTAGCTGTAGTTGACTATCTTTATTCTCTTTACTGTAAGATGTCATAAACATTGAATGTTTTAAAATGATTACTTATGTATGTAAAAACTAGTAATACATATTGCATCTAAATTTTGGACAACAGTAATAAAATTACTAGAAATTAGAAATAAATCAAATTTTAGTGCCAAGAAATACCCAGAGTAAATACTCCATGGGACTGTAAGTACATACTCATGCCAGAAAAATGTGTGGCCCCGGAAGGATGCAATATATGAATGACAAGTATTTGCTTTGCTCAAATTCCTTTATCATATATTTGGAATACAAAGTGAATTACAAGTCAAAATTCATTTAATCATTAATAATAGAAGTGCATTTTATCTCAGTGTTTGATTTAAACATCATTGATTTATAATAGCTTATATTCATTTTTTTATCTCAGAAACTCCTAAGCACACAGTAGGCCTTGCTTGTTTGATAGGCCTCAACTTAATGTTTAAAGAGTAGTGATTTGATCATGATGTACTTTGAGGAGACCAAGCATTTTGTCACAATCAGCAATTTCTGTTGAACAGTATTAAGGTTTTTATTTAAATAATAGCACATTTTATACTCTGATTAGAATACATTTTATTTCAGCATTAAAGGAAATAACTTGAAAAGTTTTCTTTTCTCCATGTTAATATAAATACATTCAAAGACAGTGAGTAGACATAAACATGGTTTTATTGTCAATTCTTTTCATATTCCTCTATACAATCAAATCCCAAGGGCAGACCCTTTAACTTTCAAATGTAAATGAGTTGATGAACTGTAAATATGGAGGAATTTCAATGCAAGTAAAGGTTTTCAGAATATTTTAATTCATATACAATTACTATAAATGTATGGTATAATCCATCCTGCTTTTACTTTATTACTCTTCCCATATGCTGAAAAGGTAAAAAACTGTAAGTTACATTAAAACGCTAGAAATAGAGCTATACCGACCTAAATTGTTATAGCACCATCAAAACTGTGAAATACGGCTTCAGAATTTTAAAAAGAAGAACAAAGCTTTCTGTATATTGAGATACCCAATTTAGGATTCATGTTAATGCTACCCACTTAAATTGTTTTCTGTTTTGTATAATTACTCAAGGGTTGTTCATGGTACTCTCCAGCCTGGGGTGAAGAGGAGAGGGATGTTGGTTGGTATGAGCATATTATCAGCAAAATATGTACAGTGGCAGAATATAATCTTGTATGACTAAAATAAGCAACTAGATTTCCAAGTTGTGATGCTTACCTAACAAGCTAGAAAACCAAATTTTAATATCACAAATCTATAGTTTCTTTCTCCATATAAAATGTTTATTATCACCCTCTTGGTAGCATTTCTGCAGCTTTTGTTTCAGCATTAAGGTTATTACACTTGCCTTTTCTGTTCTCATTACTAGAATATTTTATAGATAAATCCACTCAAGGAACCTATTGTGCTTTCTGATCAAAGTGGAAAGTGATGCCAGGCTATAATAAGCAATTTAATTTTTAATGAGCTTATCCATGCCCAAGGTCATAACAAAGGTTAAAAAAAGAGTGAAAATAAGACTACAGCAAAACACTAATGATAATGCCCAAATATGACCAGGGCATAATAATATTTGGCAAAGTGCACTCTCAAAGTATCTCAGTGGTATTCCTTTTTAAAATTTTTGTTTCAGAATAGAAACTTAGCTCAAGTAAGGTGTAGAATATTAAATAACATAGACATAGATAAAAATGCATGAGACTTTTCTCCTAAAAGAAGTAAGCCAAGCTGTTTTCAGAATTTAAATTTCTAAGCTAAAAATGTTTAAGTAGTTTTATAAAACTCTGTGTTGTTAACCCATTGTTATTTCTGAAGGAGATGAAAATTTAGTATGCTGTTTTATTATCTTTTCCTGCACTTTTTACAACAAACTTACAGGAGGTAGGATGTGGGGGTATTTTAAACACTCAATTTGTCTTACTATTTGGATAATTATTAGTAAACACTTGTGGTGTTGCAGAAAAAATTCTTCTGATTAATAAATATTTAATAAGCTAGGCAATTGTAAAATAATATTGTCTATTTTAAATGATGATGATCTTTAGTTTGCACTTTGTTGTTTTCATTTTAATCTGAATATATTACATGATAAAGACAATAAAAATTCTTAGTTAAAATTTCTTTTGGGAAAAATTAAGCTCATTGCTGCATAAGAGATATGCAATGCTCTGATTTTGTATTTGATATCTTCAGGAGCTATTTTAATTATTTAATGCTAATAGATAGTAAGCAATGGAAAGCCTTTAAAATTATCTTTGGTTTAACAAAGATTTTACTTACATTGACCCTAGAGTTCCATTGATAAATGATGAAAATTAACTAACAAAATATGGAGACAAATGGCTGGGCGCCATGGCTCGCGCCTGTAATCCCAACACTTTGGGAGGCCGAGGCAGGAGGATGACCTGAGGTCAGGAGTTCAAGACCAGCCTGGCAAACATAGCGAAACTCCCACTCTACTAAAAATACAAAAATTAGCTGGGCATGGTGGCGGGTGCCTGTAATCCCAACTACTTGTAAGGTTGAGGCAGGAAAATCGCTTGAATCCCCGAGGCAGATGATGTAGTGAGCTGACGTTGTACCCCTGCACTTCAGCCAGGGTGACTGACAGAGGGAGACTGTGTTTCCAAAAAAAAAACCAAAAACAAACAAACAAATGAACAAACAAACAACAAAATATATATATAGAGAGAGAGACAAATAGGACAAAAGTGGATACCATTTTTGTTAATTAATACCCCTTAATTCTAGTACCCATTATTTTAACATTCAGTAAATTTATATATTAATCTTTTATCTACTTATCATATAGTAAAACCTAATGATTTTGGTTGAAATCAAGACTTGCTCCTGATACGCCCAGGTTAAAAAAAAATGAGCATTAAAAACATCGTGCTTTTTTGTTTTACAGGAGACTTTTGTATGTTTCCTAGAAAAGAGGACAAAAATTAAACATAGGATTGTCCATTGACTTGACAGTCAAATCATCACATGAAGCCAGAAGATAACTAGGGAGTGATTTTGTTAAATAGGATTAATACTTTTTTGATTCTACATTACAATTTAAAAGTGAGTGACAGTCTTCAGTATTTAAATGTAGTAGGATGCATTGCAACTAAAATTTTATATTGCTATAACATGAGCAATACTATAAGGAGTCAAAAACCCAGTGAATCTTTAAGGACTCCATTCCTACCTTTCTTTACTATTAATCAACGACCCTTAAATTTTCAAATCAAGTTGGGACAGTAGAATTTTCTTAAAGTATTTAGATATAAAAATGAAAAAACTGATAAAAGTTTTAAAAATATATATAATTTTATGAATATATTAATAGATTACAAAACCATCCTAGCATTGAACAAAAATAATGCTATAAAATCTATTAAATGGGAATCATAACTTTTCACCAATTCGTTGTTTTAATTTAATCATCATTTTTAGATTGGCCAACTTGATATAACATACCATCTGACAAAGTTTTATTTAATAAGATTTTTGAAGTTTACCCTACAAGCTTTCTTTTTCCTCTTGTATCATTTTCCTATTACTACATAACAAATTACCACAAACATAGAAATTTAAAACAACATCCATTTATTAGTTTCAGTTCTGAATGTCAGAGGCCTAGGCAAAAGCTAGCTGTTTCCTCTGCTTAAGGTCTCACAGGCTGAGGTATTGGAAGGCTTGCCTTTCTAGAGGCTATGGAGTGTCCGGAGCCATGAGGCCCGGAATTAGCCGACCTCTGTTGCTTGATCTCCGCAAAGCGGAGACAAGAGGGCGCATTCCCGGGTTCTTTATTTATTTATAAACCCTTCCCGCGCGCGCCCAAAGTTTCTCCCGCGCGCGCCTAAGTTTCTCCCGCGCGCGCCTAAGTTTCTCCCGCGCGCGCCAAAACTGTTCCCGCGCGCCAACCTTTCCCGCGCGTGCCAACCTTTCCCGCGCGCGCGCAAACATTTTCCCGCCCAGGAAGATATGCAGCCCAGGGCGCAGGTGCGATCCCGCGCCCGGGAAAAGTACAAACCCACGGCGCATGCGCGATTGTAATTTGAGAAGATCCGGCCCCCGTCACCGCCCTGGCCCAACCTCTTCCCCTGCCAGCCTATATAAGGCATGACCCTACACTCAATAAACGAGACTTGATCAGGCTATTTGTCTTGTCTCCATTTCTCGTGTTTTCTTGTCTCCTCCATTCCCACTCCCCCTTCCAGGGTCTGTTTGACTGTCCTGCAGGTCGGGACACCTGGCGCCCGAACAGGGACCTGGACACGGGGGAAAAAGTGAGGAAGAAGGCACTAAAGTCGGCCGAAAGTGAAAGTGGAAAGAAATTCCCCCGGACGTCGCGGGAGCCTGCCGCGTTGGAACCAGAGGTGAGTAATAGTGTCTGATTATGGGACAAGAATTAAGCCAGCATCAAATTTATGTAGGGCAATTAAAAGAGGCTTTAAAAACACGAGGAGTAAAGGTTAAAAGTAATGATTTGTTTAAGTTTTTTGATTTTGTAAAAGAAACCTGCCCTTGGTTTCCACAAGAAGGGACCATTGACGTAAAGAGGTGGCGTAGAGTGGGAGACTGTTTTCAAGATTACTATAGTACTTTTGGACCAGAAAAGGTTCCGGTGACAGCTTTTTCTTATTGGAATCTAATCAGAGATATAATAGATAAAAAGGAAAAAGAAAAAGATCCTGAGGTAATGGCAGTGGTTACTCAGACTGAGGAAATATTAAGAGTCAGTTCCCAAACTGACCTCGAAAAATCCATACCTAATAAAGAAATAGACCTTATATCACTACAAAGCGATGAGGAAGAGGCTGGGGTCCCCTCAATAACAAATATAGAAACATCAAATAAGGAAAAGGCCAAAAAATACCCAGTCTTACCTATAACTAATGAAAATAAAAATAAAAATAACCTTAACCCTTCAGAAGTAGACTGGGATAATTTAGAGGAAGAGGCAGCAAAATATCATAATTCTGACTGGCCACAAACTCTTACTTATCCCCCTCCCTATAATAAGGCTTCTGCCCCCGCAGTTATGGCAGTAATAGACCCAAAAGAGGAGCTTAGAGAAAAAATTGCACAGCTTGAAGAGCAAATAAAGCTCGAAGAACTACATCAGTCTTTAATCACTAGATTGCAGAAATTAAGGACAGGAAGTGAGAGCGTTCAATACCCTAAAGGAATAGAGAAACCCTCTCACCCTCAGAGACCCGGACAGCATGTCCCAAAAGGAAGGTCGCTTGGTAGTAGGGATAGGGAGGATTCCTCTCCTCGAGATGTTTTTCCAGTAACGGAAACTACAGATACGCAGGGTCGAGCCTGGAGACACCACAATGGGTTTGAATTTACTGTAATAAAAGAACTAAAAACTGCTGTCTCGCAATACGGAGCTACTGCCCCGTACACCCTGGCCATAGTCGAATCTGTGGCCGAAAATTGGCTCACTCCCATAGATTGGAATACCTTAGTTAGAGCAGTTCTTTCCGGAGGCGACCATCTGATTTGGAAGTCAGAATTTTATGAAAATTGTAGAGATACGGCCAAGAGAAACCAACAAGCCGGAAATGGTTGGGATTTTGATATGCTAACTGGCTCGGGTAATTACACAGAAACCGATGCTCAGATGCAGTATGATCCTGGACTGTTTTCTCAAATCCAAGCAGCGGCTACCAAAGCCTGGAGAAAACTTCCTGTTAAGGGGGATCCAGGAGCCTCGCTCACGGGGGTCAAACAAGGACCTGATGAGCCTTTTGCAGACTTTGTACATAGACTTTTAACCACAGCCAGCAGAATATTTGGAAATGCCGAGGCAGGGGTGGATTATGTAAAACAGCTAGCTTACGAAAACGCTAACCCGGCTTGTCAGGCAGCAATCAGACCTTATAGAAAGAAAACAGACTTAACAGGTTACATCCGCCTCTGTTCAGACATACGGCCCTCATATCAACAGGGATTGGCTATGGCTGCTGCCTTTAGTGGACAAACCGTAAAAGACTTCCTCGCCAGTAAAAATAAGAATAGCAAGGGGTGCTTCAAGTGTGGAAAATTGGGACACTTCGCTAGGGATTGTAAGGGAGAGCTAGCTAAGACCTTAGAGGCAAAAGCTCCAGGCCTCTGCCCTAGGTGTAAAAGAGGAAAACATTGGTCCAATGAATGTAAATCTAAAATTGACAATCAAGGAAATCCCCTAACACCTCAACAGGGAAACGGATTGAGGGGCCGGCCCCAGGCCCCGAAACAAGCTTATGGGGCGGTCAGTTTTGTACCAACCAACAACAATCCGTTTCACAGCTTAGTAGAGCAACCCCAGGAAGCGCAGGATTGGACCTCTGTTCCACCTCCCACACAGTATTAACCCCTGAAATGGGACCCCAGGCCCTAAGTACAGGTATATATGGGCCCCTACCCTCAAACATGTTTGGATTAATCCTGGGAAGAAGCAGCGTCATCATGAAAGGCCTACAGGTCTTTCCAGGAATAGTTGATAGTGATTATATAGGAGAAATCAAAATCATGGCCAAGGCTATTGACAACATCATTATCATTCCTCAAGGGGATAGAATAGCGCAGTTACTCCTGTTACCATTGCTAAAAACAGTTAATAAAGTCCAATCGCCCCTAAGGGGAAAGGGAGGATTCGGATCCTCAGACATCTACTGGGTACAGCCCATTACTAATCAAAAACCCTCTCTCACCTTGTGGCTAGACGGAAAGTTATTTACAGGACTGATAGACACAGGGGCCGATGTAACAATTATTAAAGAGCAAGATTGGCCCTCCAGTTGGCCCACTTCAGAGACCTTAACAAATTTACGAGGAATCGGGCAAAGTAATAACCCTAGACAAAGTTCCAAATATCTCACCTGGAGAGATCAAGAAAGTAATTCCGGTCTCATTAAGCCATTTGTTATCCCTGATTTGCCTGTTAACCTTTGGGGTAGAGAGCTTCTCTCCCAAATGAGGGTCATGATGGGTAGCCCAAATGATATAGTCACTGCACAAATGTTGGCTCAGGGCTACCACCCTGGAAAAGGGTTAGGAAAAAGAGAAGATGGCATTTTACAGCCAATCCCAGCCATAGGAAAATTGGATAAAATGAGGCTTGGAAATTTTTAACCGTGGCCATTGACATGCCTGCACCCCAAAAATTTGCTGATCCAATCACTTGGAAGTCAGATGAACCCGTTTGGGTTGATCAATGGCCACTAACCAATGAGAAGCTTGCCGCTGCCCAACAGTTAGTGCAGGAACAATTAGAGGCAGGACACATCACAGAAAGCAACTCTCCTTGGAACACCCCCATATTCGTCATAAAAAAGAAATCTGGAAATTGGAGACTCTTACAAGATCTAAGAGCAGTAAATGCTACTATGGTCCTTATGGGCGCCTTACAGCCAGGGCTACCTTCTCCGGTAGCAATCCCTCAAGGATATTTTAAAATTATCATAGACCTTAAAGATTGCTTTTTTACAATTCCCCTTCATCCTACTGACCAAAAATGATTCGCCTTTAGCTTACCATCTGTAAATTTCAAAGAACCAATGAAACGATACCAATGGAAAGTGTTACCTCAAGGTATGGCCAACAGTCCCACCTTGTGTCAAAAATATGTGGCTAGAGCCATACACTCAGTTAGAGAGACATGGAAACAAATGTATATTATACACTATATGGATGACATTCTTATAGCAGGAAAAATGGGAGAACAAGTTTTACAGTGTTTTGCTCAACTCAAGCAAGAACTAACCACGGCGGGTTTACAAATAGCTCCAGAAAAAATACAACTACAAGACCCTTATACATATTTAGGTTTTCAAATAAATGGACCTAAAATTACAAATCAAAAGGCCGTTATCCGTAAAGATAAGTTACAAACCCTCAATGATTTCCAAAAGCTCCTTGGAGACATAAATTGGCTTCGGCCCTACTTAAAACTCACCACAGGAGACTTAAAACCGTTATTCGACACCCTGAGAGGTGACCCCAACCCTAAGTCCCTTAGGTCGTTATCAAAAGAAGCTCTTTTATCACTTAATAAAGTAGAGGCGGCCATTGCTGAGCAATTTGTTACTAACATAGACTATTCACAGCCATTAACCCTTTTAATATTTAACACAACACTAACACCTACTGGTTTATTCTGGCAAAATAACCCTATTATGTGGGTCCACTTGCCTTCATCTCCCAAAAAGGTATTACTCCCCTATTATGATGCCATAGCAGATTTAATTATTCTAGGGAGAGACAATAGCAAAAAATATTTTGGAATTGAACCCTCTATGATCATACAACCTTATTCTAAGCCACAAATCCATTGGTTGATGCAAAATACTGAAACGTGGCCGATTGCTTGCGCCTCTTATGCTGGCAACTTAGATAACCATTATCCACCAAACAGGCTTATTCAATTTTGTAAGCTGCATGCTTTTGTCTTCCCTCATGTTACCAGTAAAACACCTTTAGACAATGCCTTATTAGTATTCACTGATGGGTCATCCACAGGAACTGCTGCATACACCTTTGCAGACACCACTGTTAAATTCAAAACCAGCCATACTTCAGCTCAGCTAGTAGAATTGCAGGCCCTAATCGCAGTGCTGTCAGCCTTCCCTAATCAGGCCCTTAATATTTATACTGACAGTGCATATTTAGCTCACTCAATACCTTTACTTGAGACCGTAGCACAAATCAAACATGTCTCAGACACAGCCAAGTTATTTTTACAATGCCAACAATTAATACATGACAGATCAACACCTTTCTTTCTTGGACATATTAGAGCTCATTCAGGATTACCAGGACCTCTATCCCAGGGCAATCAACTGGCTGATATGGCAACCAAGACGGTAGCCATAGCTACAAATACAAACCTAGCCCAAGCACAGGCTATTCATGCCTTACACCATCTTAATGCTCAAACTTTGAGACTGATGTTTAAAATAACTAGAGAACAAGCAAGACAAATAGTTAAACAATGTCAGACCTGTATAACATACCTGCCAGTCCCTCACTTAGGAATTAACCCAAGAGGACTAGTTCCCAACATGATTTGGCAAATGGATGTCACTCATTATTCAGAATTCGGTAACTTAAAATACATCCATGTATGTATAGATACATTTAGTGGATTTATACTGGCCACCCTACAAACAGGCGAAGCTACCAAACATGTCATAGCTCATTTACTACACTGTTTTTCCATAGTTGGAAAGCCTAAACAACTAAAAACAGACAGTGGTCCTGGCTATACATCCAAAGCCTTTCAAGACTTTTGTCTTAAATTACAAATAAAACACATTACTGGAATTCCCTATAACCCTCAAGGACAAGGAATAGTTGAAAGAGCACACCTATCCTTAAAAACCACCATTGACAAAATAAAAAGGGGAGAATGGTACCCTACTAAGGGCACCCCTAGAAATATCCTTAATCACACACTTTTTATTTTAAATTTTTTAAATTTGGACAACCTGAACAGATCAGTAGCCGATCGATTTTGGCATTCCGAGTCCAAAAAACAATTTGCCACGGTTAAATGGAAAGACCCCTTAGACAACACATGGCATGGTCCAGACCCAGTGTTAATCTGGGGAAGAGGCTCAGTTTGTGTTTTTTCTCAAACTCATGATGCAGCCAGATGGCTACCAGAGCGACTGGTAAGACAGGTACCTAATAATAACCAATCCAGGGAGTGATTTTCTCCCTGAGAGTACTCTTTTCCTCTATTGCAGAGATGAACTTCAACTACAAGCCCCTCTGGACCATGGTGCTGATTTGCCAAGCACTCCAGGTATATGCTGGCTTTGGTAATCCCCATGAGGCCCGTAAATATATACGACAACGATACGGTAAGCCCTGTGATTGTTTGGGGGGATATGTGACCTCCCTTCCAAATACATACATCTCAGCTGTGTCCTGCTCCGCTTACACAGCATACCTGTCTAGTGACTCTCTTAAGTGGAGGTGTGTGTCAACCCCAAGAATATTTAGTGGAGGGGATACCACAACCTGCCCTTGTGACACATTTGAGACTGCTATGCATAGTTCCTGCTACACTACTTATTTAGAATGTACCTCTGGCGGTAAAACATACTATACTGCTATCCTAACAAGATCTAGAACCCCTACTATAGGGGCCAATAGTGTCCCTACAGTTGTAGGAAGTACCAATAACCTTATATCAGCTGGCTGTACTGGAACTGTAGGACAGCCTGTCTGCTGGAATATTCACCCCCCTCTTCATACCTCTGACGGAGGAGGACCACAAGACAAGGTCCGAGAAATTAGGGTATACAAAAAACTTGAAGAGTTGCAAAGGTCCCTGTACCCGGAAATTCACTACCACCCCTTGGCCTTGCCCAAAGCCCGAGGGAAAGAGAAAATTGATGCCCAGACCTTTGCCCTCCTCACGGCTACTCATAACCTGCTTAACAATTCCAACTCTAGTCTGGCTGATGACTGCTGGCTGTGTCTGCAATCAGGAGATCCCGTTCCTCTTGCCATACCCAGTAATAACTTAAATTATACATCCAATACCCCTTGCACCGTAATTCCTCCCCTTAAAGTACAGCCTTTAGAATTTCCTAGTTCCTCTTGCATCTACTCCCCTCCCCTTAATAACACTTACGACCTCGATGTAGGATTCAATCAATTCAATAATTGTTCCACCATACTAAATATTTCCCAATCGCTGTGTGCCCCAAACAGCTCGGTTTTTATATGTGGCAATAATAGGGCTTATACCTATTTACCTACTAACTGGACAGGACGCTGTGTCTTAGCCACACTTTTACCTGACATAGACATTATCCCTGGAGATGAACCTGTACCTATCCCAGCTATAGATCACTTTTTAGGAAGAAACAAAAGGGCAATACAATTTATCCCCTTACTTGCAGGATTAGGCATAACTACTGCCGTAGCAACTGGGGCTACAGGCCTAGGGGTTTCTGTTACTCAATACACCAAATTGTCTCGCCAACTGATCTCAGATATGCAGGCCATTTCGAGTACTATACAAGATTTACAAGATCAGGTAGATTCTCTGGCAGAAGTAGTGCTCCAAAATAGAAGAGGCCTAGATTTACTAACTGCAGAACAGGGAGGCATCTGCTTGGCTTTACAGGAGAAGTGCTGTTTTTATGCCAACAAATCCGGGATCGTCAGGGACAAAATCAGGCGTCTACAAGAAGACCTAGAAAAACGACGAAAGGAAATAACCGATAACCCGTTTTGGACTGGGTTCCATGGACTCCTTCCCTATCTTATGCCATTCCTGGGCCCCCTGCTTTGCCTATTGCTTTTACTCTCTGTAGGACCTTTGGTTTTCAATAAGCTCATGACATTCATTAAGCAACAGGTCGAGGCTATCCAAGCGAAGCCTATACAGGTCCATTATCATCGCCTAGAACAAGAAGATCGCCGTGGTTCATACTCACACCCATTATGACCACCTTCCCTATGCGCTGAACTGGACAGCCAATGACGGGTAAGAGAGTATCATCTCTCACTAACCTAAGACAGGAGGGCCGTCATAAGCTACTGCCTAATCCCATGACGGGTACCAGTGATGAGATGCATTACTCCAACCTAAGACAGGCGCAGTTCTCGAGGGACAATCTTCTAGCCATAATTATATATAAAAAAGGGGGACCTGTCCGGAGCCATGAGGCCCGGAATTAGCCGACCTCTGTTGCTTGATCTCCGCAAAGCGGAGACAAGAGGGCGCATTCCCGGGTTCTTTATTTATTTATAAACCCTTCCCGCGCGCGCCCAAAGTTTCTCCCGCGCGCGCCTAAGTTTCTCCCGCGCGCGCCTAAGTTTCTCCCGCGCGCGCCAAAACTGTTCCCGCGCGCCAACCTTTCCCGCGCGCGCCAACCTTTCCCGCGCGCGCGCAAACATTTTCCCGCCCAGGAAGATATGCAGCCCAGGGCGCAGGTGCGATCCCGCGCCCGGGAAAAGTACAAACCCACGGCGCATGCGCGATTGTAATTTGAGAAGATCCGGCCCCCGTCACCGCCCTGGCCCAACCTCTTCCCCTGCCAGCCTATATAAGGCATGACCCTACACTCAATAAACGAGACTTGATCAGGCTATTTGTCTTGTCTCCATTTCTCGTGTTTTCTTGTCTCCTCCATTCCCACTCCCCCTTCCAGGGTCTGTTTGACTGTCCTGCAGGTCGGGACAATGGAGAATAATTTGCTTCCAAGATTATTGAGGTTGTTCGTAGATTTCATTTCCTGCTGATTGTAGAACTGGTGTCAGTTTCCTTGCTGGCTGTTAGATGAGGCCATTCTCAGTTCCTAGAGGCTGCTCTCAAATCCTTGGGATCTTCTGTCTTCAAAGCCAGAAATGGAAAATCTTCCTCTGGCTGAATGCTTCTCATGATACTCATCTCTAAATCCCTCTGTGATCAGCTGGAAAACGAATACTCTACTTTCTTTAAAAGCAGAGTTCTGATTAAGTCAGGCATGCATTAGAAAATCTCCTTTTTTCAAAGTCAATTGTGCCACATAACTTAAAATTATCATGAGAGGAAATTACTCATACTCAGTCTAGAAGAATTTTGTGGGGTTTGTACATCAGGGGCCAAAAATCTTGGGGTCTATCTTAGAATTCTGCTTACAACAATTTGTCTTTTGATTACTTTCCTAATGGTAATCATCCGAATCAAATAATAGTATATATAATAGAGAAGTGAGAGTTATGTAAACTAGAATTAATTAAGACAATTCCTAAATTACTGTCTGATTCATTGTAGAAGTATGTGTTTATTTTGTGTGTGTGTGTGTGTGTGTGTGTGTGTGTATAAGTGCTTGGGTGTGGTTTGTGTGTTTCTTTTTTTTAAATTCTGTTTTTGCAAAAAACAGTTTCATAATGCATTTAAGATACTAGGGAAGCTGAGCTTACAGAAAAGAATTTACATAGGTTTATTTGTTTTCGTTTTTGTTTTTTTTTTTTTTACCAGTTGCCAAAGATAATTAATGGTTTACCCTAACATGTAGAGAAATTTATTTTGCAATTACAACAGTCAGATGTTCACTTTCACGATCTTAAGATATCATTATTTAACATTTATTAAATGTTGTAAAATCTTCTAATAAGATTCTCACTTGAATATAATACTTCTTAAGTGTGAATATGTAACTTCAAACAGTGGTAGCAAATATTTCATTATGTTTAGGTTTATTAAAATGTAATTCTCTATGTGCTTAGGTGTAACATTGCTGATTAATCAGCAATGGTATTCATTCCCTAAAAACAATTAAAGGATCATTGGAGAGTAAATACAAATTTTATTACCAAGATCCTTGCTCACAATTTGAAAAACTAAGATCAATGCAAAATAACAAACTGTTTTATGAAATGTGTAATACATACATAGTAAAAAAGTAACAATACTTTACTTAAAGAACATTACTAAAGCTTTCTATCATTTCAGAAAATTTTCCCTGATTTGTTTCTTAATATAATGACTTTGTTTCTATCATTTCAGAAAATTTTCCCTGACTTTGTTTCTTAATAATAATATAAGCATATATACACATTATTTGAGTGGAAAATTATTTTAAATAGCACATAGTGAAAACTTCACAATTTTGTCTAGTCTAACTGTACAATTTCTAATATCAGGGACTACCATGAAGTCCAAACCTAGAATTTCATAAATGAGTCACGAAAAATAATCCTATAGAATATGGCCCACGGTCATGTTCTATATGGGTCATATATAGAGTCATATTCAACATGGTCTAGGGTCATGACAGAGGGAGCATAACTGGGATTCCATATTCTATTTCTGGTTCTATTTTTTCGCAGACATTAAAAGTATATGAGTATTTCCTAAAATCAACAGGAAAATATACATCTATATCAATAGGAACATTTATGTGACTCCACATAGGCTAGCTCAGGAAATCTTGTGAAATATTTGGAGAGGGAGTATATTTGGCTCCCACATCATTCTTTTTTTTTTTACTCTTTTATTCTGTCTCTCTCTGCTTTTGTGCATATACACTTACTTCATGTGTCACAAGTGAAAATGGACAAATTGCAAAAATTATTAGTAAGTTTAATTTCTGCTTTGCCATTTTTATTTGAATCTTTTAAGTATAAGGCAAGTCACGGGCAAAACAATCTAAATAAATGACATTCATTGGTGATATTTCAAGCAGTAAGATAAGACAGGGAAGAATGGGAAAAATTGGAGTTAGTTTGTGACCACACATACCTTTAAATTATTCTGTATGTCACTGTCTTTTACTCCCTTAGAGTTGAGAAGCAATATGAATATTTTTTTTCAGTTTCTGCATGGTCAGAGGTTTCTGAGGAAAAATTACTGGAAACCAGGGTTACATGACAATACTTGGATGTTAAAGGGTGTCTGAATAGATAGAGAAGTCCAGAATTATATAGAGATTTATTTCTGCAGTTATGTGTCTACATTCCAAAGGATTGTAAACCAGATACCTCCCCTTATCTTTTTGGAGAGATCCAGAAGAGAGGGTGGTAACTGTGTTGTGACTTCTATATAAGCCCCCAGATCCATAATTCCAGGGTGTTTCTCCTATGGTACAGACTCCACTGGCATAACCATGTGGCTCCTATCACACTGCCGTGCAGGAGAAGGTGTGGCTTCAGAAACCTACATCTTGATTGCTTTAAGTCATTAGAAACCTTGTGCTTGGTTTCAGAACCAAGTAAGTGAATGTAGTATTAAAAACATATCTTGTGTTTGATATGTTAATTGAACATTATTATTCCCCACTGATTGATATTATAGACTAAAATCTAAATGGAAAGACAAGTGAACAACGAAATATTTAATACAATGTTTTGAAAAATTTCATGAAGAAAATAAGCAAGGTCTGGTAGTAAAAAACTGTATAGTTAGAGATATGCAACTATTTTTCTGTACACTGAAATTTAACTATTATAGCAACTGTAATGTATTATAAATTAACTATCTTGGCTTTTCATACCTATTTGCTTGTGAACTTTTTGAGGATAATGACTAACCCTATTTATTTTTTTTTATCTCCAGTAAATGGTATTTGGGGTTTAATAAATACTTCTAGAATTAATAAATTAACAGCTAACCTAAACTTTCACTGTCCCAATTCAAAATTACTAATCTAATATCAAGGAAATTCACATTTAATTCTCGTTTTACCTCATCTAAATATATCATCTCACAGAGTTGTTGAAACTTGGAAAAAAAAACTCTGATTTTACAAGAAATTTTTGATCTATGATAATATAATGCCATTTATTTCATATTAAACTGAATGTATATTTAATTTCAAAGTTTTCAAATGAAAATACCAGAAAGTTGGTCCCAATATTCAAGTTAGAATAAAGGAGTCTTCAACCAAAAATTGATCCTATCTTTTTTAGAGACCCCATGACACAGGTACAGTTAAGACATTGTTCATAAGTATAAGAACACATTTTCCTATGAAATAAATATAGACAATATCAAATGAGGAAGATTTCCTATGATGCTGAGAGAATCTTTCACCTTTGATCTTCCATTTTCTCAACTATTTTACGATACATTTTTTACAATAACTATTCTTATTGTGCATGTAGAAAATATGGGCCAACCTTCACGTATAATAATTGAAAAACTAAGTGTTATTGGTTACCACTTGGTAATGTGATGTGTTAAACCTGAGTCATCCTTTTTCTATGAGCAATGTCTTTTTCCATTTTCAGCTTTATGTACATACTGAAGCCTACTTTTGTACAGTTATTTTCTTTCAATTTCATTTTAAGTTTCATAATCCTGCTGCTATTTAAGGAGTGTCCGCAAGATGTTGTGGTTTACGCTCCAGTGCTCTATCCTCTTTCAGAAGAACTCCACTTGGTTTGCTCATGTGTGCACTGTCTTTTAAGTCAGGGCTTCTAGTATGAAGTACAAGAGCTATTTGACTACTCAAGTGGAACTCTTGTTTTTTAGTATATCATTTGAAGACATGTCTCTAGGCTTCTGGTTGTATTTCTACAACTTACAATGTACTTCTCTCTGTGCGTATGCTGTATTATTTACTCTGCATTTATTTGTATACAGTAGACTGAAGTAAACTATTTGCACTCACCATAATGATGTATTTTTATACATTCAAAAAGTATGGAATTACTGATAATGTAATCATTTGAATGTATTCAAGGTTTATTTGCTTTAACCTTTCTTCATGTCAAATTAAACTCTTAGTGAAATTATAGATAAACTGGCTAAAATCATGGAAAAATGGAAATTTTAACTTAAAATGTAAGAGCATTTTCATATTTCATAGTATCCTGAAGATCAAGAGGAAGAATACATTGGATTATATAAATACAAAATGTTAAAAAGGGAGTGTATAGGCACAAACATATTTTACTCAAACAATATTTCCTTTTTCATGTTAAAAGTAAATTGCTCTTGACATTTATACAGGTAAAGTATATATTTGTATATTATTCCCCCCAAACAAAATATGAGTGTTTTTATAAAAATCACGTAGTAATTGAATAGGTACTGAGATTAATGGAACTAATGGATTAAAATATTTATTAAATACTAATATTATGGCAGTTAAAACTGTAAACTTCAGCATTGGACTGCCCATGCTTACATTCCAATTTAATCATTTATCAACTGTGTTATTTTAGGCAAGTTATTTAACTTCTCTGAGGCTCCTGGATATAGAATAATACCTGCTACTAAGACAGATGGAAGAATTAAGTTGCTGAATACATTTCACACTTAACATCTAGATTTGGGTTCAAATTTATAATATCCTATCTGTGTGGTTTTAAATTACTCTAAATCTAGAAATTTACATAAATCAGTCTCAGGTCAGTAATGTCCTGAGTATCTTGGCAGAGTTAACTAATTTGGTGCTTCTCCGGTGGGACTTGTCCAGAAATGCCACATATAAAGTCCTATTAAGTACAAACTATCACTTCAAAAGTAGAAAGTACACAACAACAAAGGTCTTTTGTTTCAGTGCTACCAGAATCATTCCTAGAATTATCAGTACCATCTAAATTCACATAACATAATCTTCTAATATTTATAAGTAGAAAATATTCCTAAAATATTAAAATAGATAAGAGAAGAGATATAAAACATAAGAAAGGAAAAGATGCCATCAGCAATGACAGGAAGAAAATGATAAAGAGCAAAGCACAACTTTCCCCAAAGAAAAATATAATCAAGGAACTTAAAAATAGAGATAAATGTGGTACAGACACACTGTGGAATACGATGCAGGCATAAAAAGAACAACATCATGCCATTTGCAGAAACATGGATGGAGCTGTAGGCTGTTATCCTTAGCAAAGTAACACAGGAACAGAAAACTAAATGCTGCATGTTCTAACTTATAAGTAGGAGCTAAATGATGAGAACACATGGATATACAGAGGGGAACAACACACACTGGGCCTACCAGAGGGTGAAGGTTGGGAGGAGGGATAGGATCGGGAAAAATAACTAATGGGCACTAGTCTTAATACCAGGGTGAGGAAATAATCTGTACAACAACCCCTGTGGCACGAGGTTTACCTATATGAAAAAACTTGCACATGTGCCCTTGAAATTGCAGTTACAGGTAGGTTCAACTAAACAGAAGTGAGAATTACTAAAAGTGAAATAGACCTGAATGCAAAACAGAGGGATAAATGTTTGAAAATATAAACAAGATTAAGATTTACTGAGGTTACAAAAGAAAATACACAAATGGCCAACAAACATATGAAACAATGCTCAACATCACTAATGATCAGAGAATTTCAAACTAAAACCACAGTAAGATACCACCTTACTTCTGTAAGGATTGTCACAATTAAAAAATAAAAAAAGAATAGATGCTGGCATGGCTGTGCTGAAAAAGGAACACTTTTAAACTGTTGGTCGGGAATGTGAACTGGTACAACTAATATGGAAATCCATATGGAAATTCCTTAGAAAACTAAAAGTAGAACTACCATTCCATCCAGCAATCCCACTATTGGGTATCTGCCCAAAGGAAAATAAGTCATTATATGAAAAAGTCACTTGCACACGCATATTTATAGCAGCACAATTCACAACTGCAAAAATATAAAACCAGCCTAAATGCCCATCAAGCAACGACTGGATAAAGAAAATGTGGTATATACACACCATGGAATAATACTCAGCTATAAAAAGAAATGAAATAATGGCCTTTGCAGCAACTTGAATAGAATTGGAGACCATTATTCTAAGTGAAGTAACTCAGGAATGGAAAATCAAATATTGTATGTTCCCACTTGAAAGTGGAAGCTAAGCTATGAGAATGCAAAGGCATAAAAATGATATAATCGACTTTGGGGACTCAGGGCAAGGATGGGAGTAGGGTAAGGGATATAAGACTACACACTGGTAAAGTGTACACTGTTTAGGTGATGGGTGCCTCGAAATCTCAAAAATCATCACTGAAGAACTTTTCCATGTAACCAAAATCCACATGTTTCCCAATAACTATTGAAATAATTTTTAAAAACCATTGCTCAAACAACCCCCCTAAAAAAGGGTTATTGAGATTACAATGAGAATAAATAAACTTCCAATTAAAGCTGTAGAATTAGAGAATAGATAAGAGGCAAACAATAGAAAAACATATATTGGCTGAGAATGTGTCAATAATCATGAAAGAAAATCTAAATTATCAGATTTGAGAATCACAACAAATCCCAAGCCAGTTAAAAATAAAAATACCCATCAGAAGATTTATCAGGCTATAGTTACTGAACCCCAAGGAGAGAGACTGATATGGTTTGACTGTGTTCCCAGACAAATCTCAACTTGAATTATAATTCCCATAATCCCCACATGTCATGGGAAGGACCCGGTGGGAGGTAATTGAATCATGGGGGTGGTTACCCTCATGCTGTTCTCATGATGGTGAGTGTGTCCTCACGAGATCTGATGGTTTTATAAGGGGCGTGTCCCCCTTTGCTCAGCACTTCTCCTTCCTGGCATCATGTGAAGAAAGACGTGTTTTGCTTCCCCTTCTGTCATGATTGTAAGTTTCCTGAGGTCTCCCCAGCCATGTGGAACTGTGAGTCAATTAAACCTTTTTCCTTTTTAAATTACCCAGTCTCGGGCAGTTCTTTATAGTAGTGTAAGAACAGACTAATACAGAGAGTAAATCTTAAACAGCAGAAAGAAAAGATATTCTCTACACAACGAGGATAAAAACAAACAGCATGTTTCTTAAAAAAACAATGCAAGTTAGAAGACAGAAAATAGAATTTCAAAAAACAAACAACTTAGGGATATGCACACACACATATATATACTTGGAGATATAAGATAACATTTACTGTATTTATGGAAAAATTTATAGAATAAATTGAATCAGTACAAAAACTTAAAGAATATACATATTACATTGTTAAAAGTTTCCACATTAATCTATAATTTGGTGCAATTCCAATTTTTGTGCTGTTGGTGGTGGTCATATTGTTGGTGGTGGGGGTGGGGTGGTAGTGAGTGTGTGTGTGTATATGCATGCAACTAAAAAACATTTCCATTGCACTCCTGGACTAAAAGCAGAAAGTGGGAAAGTAGGCCAAGAAAAAATCAAGGTTTACTAACAAGATATAATAACAAATACTTTCTGGTATCAACAAATGAATAGAGAGGTTGTCTAAAGTTACAGAATAGAGAGTTCCAAAACAGAATCATGCATACATATAACATAAATATATAACATATATATCATGTGTATCTATATGTTAGTTTTATATATATATATAGCATTATGTTCAGAATAACGGGTTTTTAGACAGCAACTTTTTAATATAATCCCTATTTCCTGCCATCCGAAAGTATATCCAGATTAACTAAAGTCAGTACTTTTTAAATGAAAATTTCAAAGTAGTAGAAGACTCTCTTCATGTACCTGAGATAGAAAATTATAAATAAAACCTACATCAATAAGAAATAAACAGTGAAATAGAAACAATTTTCAAAAGACATGAACAAGCTATCCACAGAAACATACACAAATGGTTAGTAAACCTATGGAAGTATGCTAATGCCTCAGTTTTAATCAGGGAGTAAATGCTAGTGCAGGGAGATACATCTTCACACTAATTTTGATTTCAAAAATTAAAACCAATATCAAATGTTAGTAATGGCAAGGAGGAAGGAAACCTCAGATACACTACTGGAAATCTGTATGACTCGCTGGGCAACAATTTGCCAAAATCTAGGAAAGTTGAAGATGTAGAATTTTCTACCAAGATATTTTACTTCTAATCACTTACCCTAAAGAAATGTTTATATAAACAAAGAAACCATACTAAAATATGTTCACCACAATGAAAAAAATTAGAAAAAGAACCTAAATGTTCATCAAAGATTAAAATAGATAGGAAATTATAGAATGACTACATCTTCATTATATCTTAGATATGAACAAATAGGATCCCAATGAATATTGGATGAAATCATGTTTCAGTAAAATGAATAAAAATTGTTTCCATTTATATAAATTTGAAAATATACAATCCAAAATGATGGTGAATATGGTAAATTGTCTTACTCAAATTATCTCCTGTGTGTTGTCTTTCAGTACACAAACTGGAAAGCTTAAAGCATATAGCATATAGAGGATTTCATATCTAATTCTGCTTCTGCAGTTAAATGCACTCCTGTGTGACCTGAATTCACTATTAAGTGTAGAAAAATTAAACAATGGTAGAGGTATCTATACTGCCAGTGAATGATTATCAGGCATCACACAGCTTTGGAACAGAAAGTTCTGGCAGCAGATTCATTAAGTCCCTGATTCTAGCCCAAGCAGTGTACTCCTGGTGCCATCAGTTCTGATAGAAGCTAATATCTAGAAATGAGTTAGGTGCAGTGCTCTGGATGCACCATTGCAGCCAGCTCCAGGAAGGGGAACACGTTTGAAAATTCCCCAAATCTACATCTAGATATGTATCCTAGATCTGCTGTTTTAAACACTTGTCATATGATGATGTGCATTCAAAATGGCATTCTGTGTAAATGAATGAGGCTGCTAATCACGAGAGGAAGTCAATACTATTAAAAATATTAACCATAGAGCTGAGTGAATAATACTCAAGGCTGTAACCAAGTCATGGCACACTGGTTAGAAAACGTTACCAATACACACAAGAGATTTATACTTGGAATTCTCATTGCAGAATTACTTGTTACTAACAAATATTTGCAAACTCCATGCCCAACAAGTGAATTAATAAAATAGAGGATTTTATACAGTATAATCCTTTAGCATTTGGTGAATAAACTAGAGCTACACATGTCAATCAAATAGAAGATGACTGCAAAGAAATATACAATACGTTGTCTTGGTTTTAAGATATTACACCTACCAAAATAATGTATGATTTATAAATTCATAAATATGTGATGAGATTATTTTTGAAAAACATATATGCAAATACAAAACTGCACATTCAAAATAGTGGTTATGGGCTGGGAGCAGTGGCTCTCACCTGTAATCCCAGCACTTTGGGGGGCCGAGGTGGGTGTATCACTTGAGGTCAAGAGTTTGAGACCAGCCTGGCCAACATGGTGAAACCCCATCTCTACTAAAAATACAAAAAACAGTCGGGTGTGGTAGCATGCACCTGTAGTCCCAGCTACTCAGGAGATTGAGGGCAGGAGAATAGCTTGAACCCAGGAGGCGGACAGAGGTTGTGGTGAGCCGAGATCACACCACTGCACTCCAACCTGGGAGACAGAGCGAGATTGCATCTCAAAATAAATAAATTAATTAATTAAAATAGTGGTTACATCTGGAAAGAAACAAATGAAATTATTATATACCTACGATGTACCCACAAAATTTTTTTAATGAAAAAACAAAGGAATCAGATTAAGAAGGCATCAATTTATCCTTTATATTTGTGTCTTTCAAATATTCTACAGGAAATGTTGCAAAACACTAAGATGATGTTTAGTCTAGGGGCTGGGACACCAGTGATTTAGTATATTTTAAAATTAAAAATAACCTATGGTACAAAAGGAATTTGTTGGATCATGAAACGATATTGCTAGCATCTGCCTGGACCCTGTCTCTGGTTCTTGGTGATTCTTCCAGTAAGGATATTCCTCTGTTGGCTTTGTCTTCCCTCATTATTTCTAAATTATATCCAGGAGCAAGCACAGCTATGTGGTCCCTTACTTATATACAAAGGGGAGATCATTTCTCGCCAATCAGTCACCAAATTAAATTCCTGATTTTCTTTGCCAGTGGAAAATCTAAGACAATTACTGGCATGCGGAATAGTGTGTGCTGGTTAATTGCAGGCTTCCCACTGTATTTCTCCCTTTCAGTCACTATAGGAGGAGGAAGAGATGGCACTGATGGGCTTATGCTAACCTCTGCTAAACCTCAGAGTTTGGAGGAACATTAATACCACCAAAATCTCAGGGCTCTAAAGAGAAAATGTGAAATTCATTAAAAAAATATGGGCGTTTTCCAGGAGATGGAACGGGGGGACAGGAGACTAGATAAGCAAGCAGTGACTGAATGTCCATACCAAGTGTGGATCCTCAGGGTGTTAGAACATGCTAGTATCTGGGTCAGTGTTCTGAGAGTGTGGACCCTGGACCAACAGCATTAGCATCGCCTGGAACCCTGTTAGAAACGTAAGATCTCATGTTATAACTCCAACCTACTGAATCAGAGTGGCTGGGGCCAACCAGCTTTCCAGAAGATTCTGATGCCCACTAAAGATTGACAGTCCCTTCTCTAGGCCCTTATAACCACACACATACTCATATTGTGAGTACCTCACTTTGCTGCATGGAATACTACTGTTCAAAAAAATGCATTTTCAGCTATACAGCCATGTACATCATGTATATTGTATTTTCAGGAAAATAAAGAGAGGATTTTAGAACGTAAATTTGACTACATGTCAAGTTCACCAACATGCTGGCTTCAGAACCTGCACAGGAAGATAACATCTCACTACATACACAATATTAATAATCCAAATCTAGACTGTATCTAGGTTTCTTGTGTTTCTTGTTATCTTACCTTCTTTTGTGATATTATGAGTTGCTTCAATCCTAGGTTTCTTGTGACTCGTTAAGATTATTTTCCATGTTCTGGAGTGGAAAACAAAAACTTGTTAATTTTGATAAAGTCAATTTTTATTTTCTTGCTCGTGAAACAAAATTTTTAAAGTTAATTTTGATAAAGTCAAATTTTTCTCTTGTTGTTCATGCTTTTGGTGTCACAGCTCAGATTTTATTGCCAAATACATATTCATGATGATTTCTCCCCATGTTTTCCTCTTTATCCCCATGAATAGTTTCATGGTTCCCACTCTTATATTTAGGCCTTTGATCTATTTTGAGTTATTTTTTGTACATGGTATGACATAAAAGCAGTTCAACTTATTCTTTTGTTTTCAGAAATACACTTGTCCTCGCATCATTTGTTGAAGAGACATTTTTCTCCTCTTGAATGGTCTTGGCACTTTTTTGGAAAATCAATTGAACAAAGATGTTTGGTTTTAGTTCTGGATTCTCAATTCTATTCCATTAGTCTCTATGTTTATCTTTATGCCCACACCACACTGGTTTAATTATTGTAGCTTTATAGTAGTTTTGAAATAAAAAACTGTGAGTCCTTCACCTTTGTTGTTTTCTATGTCATTTTGGCTATTTGAACTCCCTTACAATATTACATGAATTTGACAATTTGCTCTTAATATTATCCAAAAAAAAAGGGTTGTTGAAACTTTAGTAGGGATCGCATTTTACTTGTACTTTAAGTTGTTTTCACACCTTAGTAATATTAAATGTTCCAATCTACGGATAAGGGATGTCTTTCCTTTTAGTTGAGCTTTCGATATGCTGTATTTCTAATTAAGAAATTTATTTTAGATAGAATTAAGGATGTACATTTATATGATAAAATAACTCATATTAAGGTAACAAGATTATATTTCTAAAACCATTACTTTATTATTGGCTTTTAGAAATTCTATTAATAACTGAATAGATGTTGAAAAATAATTTTTTTTTTGTTTTTTGTTTTTTGTTTTTACCAGAAGACATTCGCTAATATGCTGGAACTATGACCAATTTACATGTAGCCATCTGTACTAGTGGAGACCTGATATATTTGCAATTTTTTCCATGATATTCAAACATTATGCATTTTTTCATACAACAAAGAACAAACTCACTGAATCACTCTTTAATTCATCTCTATTTCAAAGTAATTCAATTATTCTGTGGCTTTTATTCAAGTGGAATGCATAATTAATTGAAAACATGCCATTGATTTTACACCACCAGAAAGGAAACAATTGCTTCCTATTTCAATGTTAAGATTCACCTTACAATTGTAGGATGATTTCCAATGAGGTAGAAATGATGATTCTCTTAAGGAGAAGAAAATCCTTCATAAATTATGGAACAGTGTAAAAGGGACAGGAAATCGCAACACAAGCTAAACATCATTAAATAATAACATTTTAATTCTCACAGAAATTTGCTTGATTTTGACATGAAAAAAATAGGAGTAAGAATTATTCTATTAAGTCAAACTTATTTTAGTTTCAAAGGAATCTAGTGTGCTACTTTAAGATAAAGAATTTCATTGAGGCTTGGAAATTGACATTAAAATAATAAAAATTAGCACATTTGCGGAAAAAGCCTTGAGATCAGCAGAAAAAAAGTAATTTAAACTAGATGTGCTTCATAAAGGGAGATATATCTGCTTGAGGATCAGCAATGATTTTTCCAAGGGAGAAAAAATAATAGTTATTACTTTTTATGATTTCATGTTAGTTTTTCATATTACCATAAACATTCCTCAAACTACAATTTTGGCTCTGCTTTTTAGACTTACATGGAAAATTATTTCTATTAAATAATTAGGAAGTTTTTCATGTTAAGTAGAGTTGCTACTTCCCAATCTTTAATCCAATGGGTATATACAGAGCACAGAATATGGGCCACATGGTGCTCAAGGTTTTGGGATACTCGTACTCAAAAAGAAACATCTGCCTTCTCATGGTTTTCTAGGGCAAAAATAATGATCCTGTAATCAAACAAAATGAATAATATCACTTCAAATATTAACAAGGGCCATACATTGATAAATCAATCATATGATATAGATGGTCTAGGGAGTGTAGGTGAAATTATATAGGATTTATAAGAAAGATTGACCTATCAAGGTGATAACTCAGTCATTAAAAAGATAAATTAAAAGATAGGTGGGAAAAGAATTTCATGAAAAGGGAACAGAAATTGAAGTGTGTATAGACTTGAGTCGGCCTTGTTTGAAGAAATAAAAGAATGTTGCAGTATTTGCCATACAGAGAGAAAGGAGAGAAATGACACAAGACAGGATCAAATCTTGCGCAGCTTATTAGTGGATGGTTTGTTTGTGTTGTTGTTGGTGGTGGTGGTGTTTTGTCTACCCTATGTCCAAATTCTGCCTTCTCCTCTGGGAAACTCCCTATACCCTGGCAGCAAATAGGGGCACATTACTTAAGCTCAGACGATGCTTTTAGAAAAGGATTGGAGCATTGGGCAAATATTTAGTAAATTTTAAAAGGTTGTGCAATTTATCTCAAAGCATTACTCTAGTGGCAGGAGCCTCAAAATCTAGAGTCAAGAATAGGAGCGTTCAGGGAAGCTGCTAAGTAGGGGGAGAGGTGTCAGACTATCTATGCCGGACAACCTTGGAAGTGATTCCTGCACCAGAATCTTTTGGTTACATCAGTTCTCCAAGCTTGGTTCTCTAGATCTTGTTTTCTACCTAAGGACTTACCCAGTTGATTTTTTTAAAACTTAAGTTAACTAGAATCCGTTTCTATTACATGCAGCCCCAAACTCTTAGACATTGTTATAGAATATTCTTTAGTAGGATCAATTTCTTCTTAATATTCTTTTCTTTCCTAGCATCTACAATAATTGTCTCTATGATCGTTTATCATTTCCCCAATATTCTAATTATCTTGACACCTTAATGTCTCCACCTGGTCTTCTCTATGTCTACCTGTGAACAATGCTCTTCCAGAAATCCTTCCTGGCCTTTACCAAACAAAGTCATTTCCATTTTCTGTGCTGCCTCCATATTTTATTGGTAGCATAGTCCATGTTATGCTATATTTAATAAACTAATGGAACTTCTCATTGGTTCGCCTACTTTCAGAAACCCCACAGTAAATCATGGTGATGGCCCAAGGCACTGCTCCACGTTATGATATCCAAGCTATTCTGAGCTTGTGACCCCACAGGAGACTTCCATATTGCCCCTGCAGAGGAAGAGAGAAACTGGAGGATGGCACAGCAGATTTTACAGCTTTAACCTTGGAGTGGCCTGCTTCTATCTGTCCCACATTTAACTGGACAGATTAATATTCAAATGGCCTTGGACAATTGCAAGAAGTTGGGGAGGAGAGTTTTCAGGACGCTCATAGAATAGGCATATGAGAATTTGATGAAAACATAACATCGTTTTGGACTCATGTATCCTGTTTTCACCTAATTTTGTATATATAACATTGTACTATAATTTATTCACTTACAAGTTGGTCTGTACCTTCACTATGCATTGGTCCTTAAGAGTAGGGACTATTACTTATTCCCCTCTGAAGCCTCAGTACTGAGTAACGTGCTTGTCTCTCAGTAAACACTGTTCATGTTTATGGAATGAGAAAGTGATAAATGGATGTTATTTTTCCATAATAATTTTCTCTGTGTAATAATTCCATGATACAGTATTAGCCGCCATTCACTGAATATTAAGCATCAAAGTGCTCTGGAGTACTGTTTCCATCAACAGAGTGGGTTAAATTCTCTGGGGGCCTTCCTGCTACCTAAAATCTGCATAAAACACAAATTATGCTTCATTTCTAGACTGCAGGATATAATCGAAAAACACTACAAATCAAAAGAGAGAGAGAGATGAAAAGCATGAGCTTGAACCTAAGTGGTGAGCACTGAAAGCAAACAGAAGTCAGTTACGTGGACAGAAATAAAATCAGTATTGCTTTGGGCCCATGGGGCTTTTCCCCATATCAGTAAGGGAGACGTTGAACCTGGCACTCACATACAAAATGAAGAGTTGGCAAGGGATAGTTGGGGTTCAAATCTGAAGTTATTTAGGCTCTGGTTACATCAAATGTAATCACTGTCCACAGAAAAGCATCCTTCTACTTGTCTTCAGAGTCTGCAAATAACACTATCAACCACATACAACTCACAATGAAATAAGACCAAAGAAATGATGAACAAACACCTTCACTGAGAAATGGTAGAGCCAACAGAAAGTAGATTTAGGCCAAAAATGACCTGCTGGTAATTATGTGAGCTGTATCCAGATGGATAATAACTTCCAGTTATCCTCCCTTAGTTGCTCAATTCATTTTAAAATTATAAATGGATTTTAATAAATACCAAAACTGACACATGTGAGAAATGTCATACATTTTTCTCACATTTGTACTTCTATCAAATAATTTTTGTAAAAATAGAATGCATAGAGTATTTAATGTCACTGTTTATATTAGCATTTCTCAAACTGTGCAAAGACTTTTTCATATGTTATATTTAAAATACATTTTAAAAAGGTGAAGTGACATAATATAATTATTATACTAAAACGTAAAAGCCTTTTTTTCTAACGTGACCCTATATTCCTGATATTACCTTATTTATCTCTATTGATTCCCGAACATAATTTCATTTATATTCTGGTTTTGCCTAGTATTTGTTAAGATGATCCTATTATTTTAAAAATGGTAAGACAATATTTAAATTTGAAAAATTTGACTTATTATATTCCCAACATAATTCCCAGTAAATTTAATTACTACATCATATTACACAGAAAGAGTTAACATAGCAACCCTGAAAATATTATCCTCAGAAAGCCTTGCTTGCATTGCTGCCTCTTGGTTGGCATTTAGAAAAATGGATTTCAAGAGTGTTTCCACATGTGTCAAAGTTCTGTGCGTTTTAAATAAGAATAAAGAGTGTCTCAATGTGCCTAAACAGTTTGTGCATACAATATAATTTATACTGAACACCTGCTTCCCTACTTGGAAGCTAGAAACTTAATATATGATAGAGAGAGGTATTCCCACAAACCCGTTTCATCCAGGTTTCATCCCACACTGAATTTCTAGTGCGCTTCCCTGGTAGATGACATTTCACACAAGTTGTCACAACTCATTGCTGGAAAAATTAGTCACGTCTATGTACTAGGAAATGACTCTTGGCACCTTGCACTTCGTTTCCTCCAAACTTCACCCCATGTTCCATTTTCTTTTGTTGATATTCTTTTATTCTTTTTGCTGTAATACATCATAGCTGTGGCTGTCTTATTTCACTTAATACAATGTCTTCAGGGTTTGACTATGTTGTGGCAAATGGTTAAGATTCCCTTCTTTGCTGATACTGAGCAAAATTCCATTGTATGTATGTATCAGATTTTCTTTATTCATTTATGGATCAATGGGATTTTAGGTTGTTCCTATATTTTAGCTATTGTGAATAATACTGCAAAGAAGATGGGAGTGCAGATATCTCTTTGAAATTTTCATTTTAAATCTTTTGAATGTATACTTAGAAGTGGAATTGCTGAGTCACATGGTAGTTCCATTTTTAATTTTTTGAGGAAACTCCATTCCCAACAACAGTGAACTGCATGAGTTCCAGAGACCTGTTGTGCAACTTGGGACTTATGGTTAACACACAGTATTGTGCACTTTAATATATATTCAGAGGACAGGTCTTATCATAAGTGTTCTTAACAGACACACAAAAACACAAAAGAACACAAGAAAATTGGGGGAGGTGATAAATATATTTGGTACCTTGATTGTGGTGATAGTACAATACAATGTATGCGTATGTGTAAACTCATGAAATGTCTATCAATTATATGTCAATAAAGCTTACAAATCACAGCTGAGGGTACAACTGTATGCTAATTTCTGTGAGTATTCCTAGCGAATCAACATAGCTGGGAGTGGTCTTGGGAATCACTAACACACTGATGCAAAATATTAAATATTTGAGTATGTTGTTGTTGTAATTATCTAAAGATATTTTTAAGTAAAGTATAATAGAGATTTAGTCACATCACAATAGAGAATGGGAGAATAAGAATCATAATTGCAAAGACTGACCTTATTCTCTTTTCACCAAGACAGTTACAGATTATGCAGTCTCTGAGTGAACTGGGTTCACTAACTAACATGTTAATTAACCAATATCTTCAAAAGCTCCTTTTCAGGGCCATCTTCTTTTGAATGGTTACAACAAAAAGAGAATTACATAGCATGCCACTATTAAAGTCATCTTCTATTTTGCATTGTGTATTGCTATGAATAGATTTCTATGGAAATAATACCTTATTATCATCTCTAGTTGTCTATTTATATAAATGCATGATCCTTAAATTAAATTGAAATACAACATTAGCAATGTACATTGTTACATTATAATCTGTATTTCTTTTTAGATGCATTTCAATTTCTTTTATTTTCACTTACTTATGGTCACAATAAAGAAGTTGTAACTTGTTTTATATAAGATACAGAATGACGATAAACTGCAATTTTAGAGAAGATTTTAAGTTCTATTGCAAAATGAGCAGAAAAAATAAAGATTTATGGGATAATCATTAAACTTTATTTTCAAAGACAATTTGAAGGTTATTCCAAAAATAAGTGTATTCAACGATGTAAGTTGGCGAGTGGTTCAATATAAATTTGTTTACATATTTACTATTAAATTTCTTTGAATATTTTGTTGCATTTGCCAAATGCAATGAAAGTTCCAAATTTTAAATTCTTTTAAAAATTATTCTAAAGCTTAAAATCTGTAAAATATTAATTATTGCTTTGTATATGGATACTTGAAATAACTTTTTGTTTCTTCACATAAGTCTGTTGTGTATTTGATCATACACATAATTTCCAATTTTTTCCATTTTGCAGTAATGGAAACTATTCAGTTAAAAAACATATATGCTATGGCTTATCCATTTCAAATTTAGAAAAAAGTTTCATTTATCTTAGAATCAAGCATCTTAAGATGTATCACTTTATAACAGTTCTTTAATAATATCTTATTTTGATAATAATCCTGTGAGTTAACTTTTTTAAATTTCAGAAATAAAAGGGTAAGTGTTTTAAGTAATTTTTGAGTAAACTTTTTTATTGTTATAAATTGTTAAGTTGTAAAGATATAATGTATATAGTATAAAACAACTGTTTTAGAGTGGAAATTCTCAAGATAGCTGAAAAATTAACTAAAGTGGGGATAAATATTCAGTTTGATGATCAGTGGTTCAATATTACTTTGGATGAGGCCTAGCTTATTGTAGGACATCACAAAGTTGGTAGCAACAATTAGGCCCAGCTATGTTAACTTGAAACCTAGGTAGCTTTATCTGATCACAATACCATAGGTTCCTAGTATCTTCAAAATTATGCATATTTATATGTTTCTCACCAAAATATATGAAAACAAAGAATTTAAATTGCAAAAGCAGCTATTACTAGGTTGACACTTTGTGAGAAAACCCATTTCAAAAAGCCGTGCTTTTCTTGTTCCATAATCCATTACAAATATTGTATTTTCAGAATATACTTTAACTAATAGAGAACAATAATATGATTGATATTATTTTAAGTAAAGATCTGAAAATAGAAGAAAAATGAGAAATTAATTATAACGCAGGTAATATATTAAAGACATTTAAATGCAGTTATTCAAATATTTTAACATTTTAAAGTATTTTGAGCACAGTTCTTAAAAAATGTTTACAGTTTTCACATGACAAGTCAAAGATTAATACTAATAAAAAATCTCCTTAGAAACAGGGAATAATTCTAACCTTCATTAAGTATAAAATAATTAAAGAAATGTTAGAATTATCCCCTGAATCAATTGTATCTATGTCTATCAATATGAAGGTATATTATTGAGACAGAGCTAAGTGACAAAAATAGTTTTCAGAGTAATGTATATAGGATGCAATTTTATTTTATTTTAGGGATAACAAGAAAACAAACATTATACCAAAAATAATTCCAGAATAAATATTTTTGTGACAGTAAATGCATGGAATAAGATGAAAAAGAATACCCATCAACAAATCCTAGTAATATACAAGCATTTTCAATCAAATATCTATTTTCAAATTGTTTTCTCTTTAAGTTTTATTTTACAATGAAAAATACATTTTTATTGAAAAGAGTCCATTATAAAAGACCAAAATTTCAAGTTTTTCTTTCCCAGTCCCCTTGCCAGCTTTTGCCTTTCCCAGTCACAAAAAGAATAAAATACCTGTGAATACAACTAACTAGGGAGGTGAAAGATATCTACAAGAATTACAAAACACTGCTCAAAGAAATCAGAGATGACACAGACAAATGAAAAAAAAATTCCATGCTCATGGATAGGAAGTTTCAATATTGTTAAAATGGTCATACCACCCAAAACAATTTATAGATTCAATGCTATTCCTATTAAACTACCACTGATAATCTCAGAACTAGAGAAGGCTATTTTAAAACTCATATGGAACTAAAAAGGAGCCCAAAGAGCCAAGGCAATCTTAAGCAAAAAGAACAAAACTACTTGAATTTAAACTATATTACAGGGCTACAGTAACCAAAACAGTATGGTGCTGGAACAAAAATAGACACAAAGACCAATAAAAAAAAGTAGAAAATACAGAAATAAGTCCACACACCTACAACTATCTGATCTTTGACAAACTTGACCAAAACAAACAGTGGAAAACGATTCTCTGTTCAATAGACGGTGCTGGAATAAGTGGCTAACCATATGCAGAAGATTAAAATTGAACCCCTTCCTTATACCATACACAAAAATTAACTCAAGATGGGTTAAAGACTTAAATTTAAAACCCAAAATTATAAAAACTCTGGAAGACAACCTAAACAATACCATTCAGGACATAAGCATGCACAAAGATTTCATGACAAAGATGTCAAAGCAATTGCAACAAAAGCAAAAATTGACAAATGGAGTCTAATTAAACTAAAGAGCTTCTGCATAGCTAAAGAAACTATCAACAGAGTAAACAGGTAACCCACAGAAGGGGAGAACATTTTTGCAAACCATGTATCTCACAAAGGTCTAATATCCAGCATCTATAAAGAACTTAAACAAATTTACAAGAAAAAACCAAAGACCTCATTAGAAAAGTGGGCTAAGGACATGAGCAGACACTTTTTGAAAGAAGACATACATGTGAAAAATAAGCATACGAATAAAAGCTCAATATCACTGATCATTAGAGAAATGCAAATCAGATGATATCTCACAATGAGATATCATATCATACCAGACAGAAGGGCCATTATTAAAATATCAAAACATAACAGATGCTGGTGAGATTGTGGAGAAAAAGGGACACTTATACACTGTTGTTCGGAGTGTATGTTAGTTCATCCATTGTGGAAGACAGTGTGACAATTCCCCCAAAGACCTCAAGGTAGTGGGAGACAGTGTGGCAATTCCTCTTTAGGTCTTTGAGGAATTGCCACATTATCTGTTCCACAATAGCTGAGCCATTCGACCAGCAATCCTATTACAGGGTATATATCCAAAGGAATATAAATCATTCTACTATAAATACACATGCACATGTACATTCATTGCAGTCCTATTCATAATAAGAAAGATATGGAGTCAATCTAAATGTCCATCAATGATAGACTAGAAAATATGGTCCATATATACCATGGAATACTATGCAGCTGTAGAAAAGAATAAGATTACATTTTTTGGATGGAGCTGGAGGCCATTATCCTTAGCAAGCTAACACAGGAACAGAAAACCAAATACCACATGTTCTTACTTACAAGTGGGAGTTAAATGATGAGAACACATAAACATCTAGAGGGGAACAACACTCACTGAAGCCTTTCAGAGGGTGAAGGGTGAAAGGAGTGAGAGGATCAGGAAAAATAACTAATGGATACTAGGCTTAATGCCTTGGTGATGAAATAATCTGTACAACAAACCCCCATGACACAAATTTACCTATGTAACGTACCTGCATTTGTACCGTGAACTTAAGAGTTAAAAAAAAGAGAAACTACCATTCCAATTTCTTTTATAGATTCACACACACACACGTGTGTGCATGCGCACCCACTCCTCCCTTATATTTCTGACTCCTAGGCAATTCTCAATCTCCAATTCATCCATTCTCATCGGATGTTGGAATTACAGGTGAGTCCATCTCTTGGGATTCTGTGCTATATTTGCTTACAGAATCTACAAAGGTATTGGCTGGGTACAGTGACTCATGCCTGTAATCCTAGCACTGGGAGGTTGAAGGTGGAAGATCATTTGAGATCAGGAGTTTGAGACCAGCCTAGGCAACACAGTGAGACCTAGTCTCTGTTTGAAAAAAATTAATTAATTAATTAAAATTTAAAAAATTAAAAAAGAATCTATAAGGGTCTTGTAGGATATAGTCTAGTCCAGCATTTATAAAGCCTGAGCAATATAAATCCTTCAGTTATGACCATATCTCCAAAGCATGCATTCTTAGACTGGCAGAGCCTTTGAAATTGTATGTTTTTTTTAATTCTCCTTATATAATCATCCAAAAAGGAATCGAACTTCTTAAGAAACTGATAAAATTCTATTCCTGTAACCTACTTTTGACAGTCATTTTCAATTTAATAAACACATACTGCTCCCTAGGCTGTGTTATCTGACAGCATGCCCACAATAGAAAAGAGAGATAATTCACAACCGTGACTTCCTTGCTATATCTTTAGATTTCTGGTATCACTCCCATATCATTATGCTTGAAGATTAAATTAGGACCTGATCATTTGCACTATTGTTCCAACTGCCTAGCAGTATTGGTAAAACTGGGCTTTTTAGCTTACCTCTACAGAGCTAATTTAGTCGAAGACACATCTTTGGGTACAAAGCATGAAACAGTCTTGCCCCTACAGGTAACAACCCTATTGAAGGTGTGACTTGCCTATTTCAGTCCCAACGGATATTGAGTTTCAACACAGCTACACAGAGCATTAAACATGACAATTGGAGTTCTTCCAGATGAAGTAAGCACAACATACCTTTCCTCTTCCACTACATCTATAAACCCTGGATAGAATGTAAGCTGTAACTTTATAGAATATAGCTATAAACACTGGACAGAATGCATGAAACAACCATCAGAGGATGAATCAGGAGGATTGAGGAGATGACAGGAATTCAAAGCATCCCTCAAACCACGGTGAGTTTACCATTTTTATTTCCTCTGGTCCCTGGGCTAAAATGAAGTACCAAACACCCTTAAGTGATCACACATCAGTGATCATACTAGTGCAAAACTGCTCCAGGAAAATCCTCCAGTTCTGGCTTGAGGAGCCAGACAAGATACTGTTAATGCTTGGAGAGAGTGTATAATCACCCCCCAAGACCCTCCACACCCCAAGAAATTCTGTGTTCAAGGAGGTAGCAGTGGCAAGGATGTGGCAGTGGCAACAACAGCCTTTGGAGCTAAAATAGGGAGAGAGAGATGGGAATCTGCCTCTCCATTCAGAGCCTCAAGAGGATGAGGCAAACCATTTTATGTTATTTCTTTCTCTTCTTCCTTACTTGACTCCAGGCACAGGTGTAGATGTAGCATGTGTAGCAGAGTAAGCTAATTAAACCCCCAGCTTCCTGGCCTATGGCAGGACACTGAAGAACTAGAACGTGCCATGGAGATAGTGGAAAGGAAAGAACTAGCAATAGTGAGTCATGCCTAATGATGTTTATGAATTCATACATTTGCTCACAACTGCACGTGAGTGACTCTGATCCTATTCATCATATCAAAGATGTTGAGAATTGAACTAACAAATTATTACATTCATGGGATAGATTCAAACAGACCTGCAAGTCTTTGAATATTGACATGGCATTGGAACCACAGAATGGGGATTGGAATACGTGGTCTACTTAACTGAGTCAAATTCCAGTTAAAACATAGATGCTAACACATATATACACACACATACACATATATACATATATATACACATATATACACACACATATTTATATATATATCAGATATATGATATATACCATAAATATGTTATATGTAATCCAGGGGTCAAACAAGACTTTGAGTTTTATAACTTTATATTCAAAATGATCAGGATATAATTAAAAATGACTGGATATGTGAAAAACAAGAAATAACTAACAAGGAAAACCAACAGATGACAACACTAAGATGACACACATGTTGGAATTATCTGACAAAAGGTTCTAAGGCAGATACAGGTGCCACAACAAGCAAACACAAACACACTTGAAATAAATAAAACAACTGGAAGCATCAGTAAAAAAAAACAAACTATATAAGAAGTATGGAAATTATATAACAGAAAAGCACAATAAGGGGAAAAAATTCAGTACAATAGAAGAATGGAAATAACAGAGCAAAGTATCAGTGAATTTGAAGACAGATCAATAGACATTACCCAACTGAAAACAGACAACACACATCTTCAGAGACTATGCAACAATAATAAAGTATCTCACATCCATGACGTCGGAATTTCAGAAAGGGAGGGGAAAGAGTGTGGTGTTAGGGGAAAATTTTAAAAAAATAATAGCTGAAAACATCTCACTATTGGTGAAACATGTAAGTTCACAGATACCGGAAGCTCAGAGAATACCAAACAAGATAAATCCCCTCCAAAAAACCCTGATGCTCTTACATCTTTTTTCACTCTGCCCCATTTTTCTTGCATCTTGTTTTTGCAACTTTTCACACACGCTCTCACCACTTTTCCCCAAATTCCATGCTTGGGGCATCCCACAAGCTTTTTCTTTCTCTTTCTCCACTTTTCTTGACTATTTATCATGGAAGCCCAACAGATAATCCTCAAAGGCAGAAAGCAAGCTCTGTGAGAACAGAGGAGAGGTAGAAATTGAGATTTTGTGTTAGTACCCTATCATTGCCATAAAAAGTCTCCCTATATCTAGTGGCTTAAACAACACACATTATTGTTTTACAGTTCTGGAGGACAGAAGTCTATCTTGGCTAAAACAAATAAATTAGTGGGGCTGCAGTCCTTTGGAGGCTCTAGGAAAGTATTGGTTCCTTGTCTTATCCAGCTTCGGGAGGCTGGTCACCTTCCTTGGTTCATGACCATCTTTCATATTAAAAACCAGCAACCATATATCCAACCTCTGCTTCTGTTATCATATGCCCTTCTCTGACTCTCTCTTTCCCTTATGAGGATCCTTGTGATTATATTGGGCTCACCTGGATTATTGAGCACAGTTTTCTTACCTCAAGATTCTACATTTAATGACATCTACAAAGTATCATTTGCCTTATAAAGAAATCGATTCACAGTATTGGGGATTACGAGGCAGACATCTTTGGAGGGTCATTATTCTGCCTACCACAGTAGTCAAAGTCAAAATCCTTAGTGATGAGGTGGAAATGAAAGGTAAAAACAAACAAAGAAAAAACAAGTAATAATTTTTATCCTATCATGTCTTCCTTTCAGACTTTTCTATTTGTCCTTGGCCTTTTGAAATTTCATTGAGGTAACACTAGATATGAGCTTGCTTTTATTCATCTTTTTTCAAAAGATATTTTTCTTGTTTTAAGCTCTGATAATTATTTCTGCATTTTATTTGATTTTTGCTTCCTTTCATGTCTCTCTGATTTCTGCAATGCCTATTTAAAAGGCTTTTGATTTTTTTTCTATCCTCATTGCTTCTGAATATTTTTTTGTCATACTTTCCATTCTCCTTTTGCTTTTAATTCTGGGAGAATCATTTGGCTTCTTTTTCTGCCTTCTGATTTCCCTCTTCCTCTACTTCAATCTAATAATCCAAATTTAAATTTCTTTTTCTTTCAAAGTATTTTTATTTTCTATTATCTTTACCCTCTTTCATTCCACCATCATGCATCCAATTTCCTCTGAGGAAATTGGTAATTCATTATATTTTAGTTTCAAATGTTTTCCTTTTTTTTCCTGTAATAACTTTGTTTTTACTAATGTTGTCTTGTGTTGAGTATGGTGAATTATTTTATGGTGCCAGGTGTCCTCAATTTCCTCTTGATCCTTAATTTGCTGCTCATTATTTTATTGGAAGTTTGCTGTTCACCTGTCCACAGATGCTGTGGATGCTGTGGATCCTGGAAGTCAGTAGCTATTTAAAACATTGTTCTGTTTCTATTTCCAGACATTGCTTGTGCCTAGTAACAAACACTGTTTCCACCAGCTGTCCAGCATAGAGAGTGAGGCCAATCTGCCCAGCTACTCTTGAGTCTGTAATCCTGACAATTGTCCTCAGTCTCCCTCCAATTGCTGATGCAACTACTCCCACCTCCGTAGCAGTGTTCTGTGCATTTTTAGATCTATGATTGGTTTCCTTTTTTGCTTGTTCTCTGTTGTTCTGATCACATTTATTTTCTATCTGTGAGGAATTCCTCACACATTCTGGTAAGTTCATAGCTATTTATTATTTTCCAGTGAGGGATATCATATATTTTCCTCACACATTCCAGTAACTTGACAGCACTATATTTTTTTCAATGAGGGCTATTATATACAAATTTTTAATGTGCTTTCTCTTATATCATGCATTTTTGTTGTTTAATTTTCACTATATACCCTTATTCAATTTGCCAACACCTTCTTATACTTAAAGTTCCCATATAAATGTGTTTCCTCGGGTAGCTTTTCTCTGATTACTTTCTTCTCAGAAATATGCCCCTGTAATAATCTCCCAAACCAATTGGCCTTTCTCCTTCTTCCTGCTCATCAGCTTGATCCTAGCTCAATGCTCTGCACTAGATAAGTGACAAGAGAATGAATTTTGTCTTTCTGGCTATCTGCTGTAATCACATTTATTAGATCACTCAGCACATAATAGTAATAGATTTTTCAATTTAAAAATTATTTTCTTCTTGAAACTATCCTATTTTATTAAAGGTGGGTGAGTGACTGAAACAACAAACGGGGTGATCACCAGCACCACTGATGAACAGGGAACTAGGTACAGTGTGTTGCCAGGAAGATAAAGCTAGCAGGCATCTAATCACAGCAAAGACACAGGGAAAGCTGTATGTAACCTTGTTACATATATTTAATATTTAGAAGAGAAGTATCTTAGTCCATTTTGAACTGCTATAACAGAATCACAGACTGAGTAACTTTTTTTTTTTTTTTTTTTTTTTTTTGAGAGGGAGTCTCACTCTGTCGCCCAGGCTGGAGTGCAGTGGCGCGATCTCCGCTCACTGCAAGCTCCGCCTCCCAGATTCACGCCATTCTCCTGCCTCAGCTTCCTAAGTATCTGGGACTACACAGACTGAGTAACTTATAAACATAAATTTATTTCTTATGATTCTGGAGAATAGGAAGTCCAAGGTCAAGAGGCTGGCATTTTGTGAGGGCCTTCTTGCTATGTTACCTCATGGCAGAAAACTAGAGAGGAAAAATAGCACACGTATGTGTGTGGAGGTGAGGGCAAACTTGCTCCAACAAACCCACTCCTGCAATAAGGAAAACACTCCCTGGATAACAGCATGAATCCATTCAGGAGGGCAGAGCTCTCATAAACCAAGTCACCTCTCTTTAGGTCCCACCTCCCAATTTACTGTTGTATTGAGGATTCAGTTTCCAACACACCCTTTATGGGTGATTCATTTAAAGCATAGTAGGAAGTTTTTGAAATTAAAGAAAAAGAGATGAATAATTCAGTAAATAATGACAAAATTATGAATTAGCAATTTATGAAGAAATATATTTATACCTTTACATGATGCCATATTCCAAAATAAATTTCAAATTACTAATTAACATAAAATAGATGAAACACATTAGTGTTTATCTAACATATGCAAAAATATGACAGTCTAAACTTCAAAGTTGTGGAAGAAAACACAAGGAAAATTAAAATTGGCCAGATAAATAATTAAAACATTCATATGATTTAAAAAATCCAAACCAAAAGGAAAAAATTTGCAGTTATTTCAGCTTAATTAATAAATTATAATAATTAAGGTAGTTTAATTGTAATTTCCTGTAAATATAAAAATGTGTAAGAAAGTAACTCCAATTCTGCTAATGAAACCAAAAACTTAAACAAGCAATTCAACAAAACAAAAACAAAGTCATATATTTATCAACTCTAAGAAATGAAATTAAAAATCCATGAATATCTCTCATCTTTCATTCCAGTTCTTTTACCAACTGGGCATACTGAGGTCAAATAAATTTAAGCACTTAAAGTAAGCAGTCACATCTCTGATAAACATACACACACACATGAGTGCCTCAGTTTCAGCACTAACATGCAATAAATTAATCTGAATTCCTTATAAATTACAAATTTGGAAAGAATACTTTTGAAAAAAATGATAATTACTGAAATTTGGGAAAAAACTGGAATCAGAAAATACTTAGAGAAAAAATAGCACATGATATTTACATTGAATAATAGTTCAAATTAAGTTTTATTGCATGATGCAGAATGTGCTGAAATTCTACTTTAAAATGATAACATGTTACAAGAGAACAATGATCTCTCACTTCTTAGTAAATGTTATAAAGGCTATTGGAAATTCTGGCCTCCAGGGAACCAATGAGGAATGAAGTTTTCAATGGAACTGTTGAGTCATAGTAAGTGACAGGATAGTCAGTACTTGTTCTCATATAGGAACAATCCTAGTCATTCTCATAATAGTTTTGATATCAAGACATAAGTACTTTGTTTTTAAGAATGAACATTTTTAAATGAGATACTGGCATTCATGGCTATGTACATGGTTTATTTCCTGAATAAATATGAGTTTTCAATTGAATTTAGCTACATGTAGTCACAGCCTGAGCATTAATGCTCAGTAGAACTACTGAAGGAAGTTGATGGGATCCAATCTTTGACGATGTTTCAAGATTAGGAATTTAAAGCTACCAAATGCTGCATGTAGGGTAGTGGTGGTGGGATGAAAGATACTGTGGTTTGATTTCTGAGTAACCCTTATAAAATGTTCCAATGATTGCATTAAGCCTTTTCAATGCATCCTCCCTGAAACACACTTCCACCACTGAGTGAAAGGACCCATGGAAGAAATTATCATTTTATTGGTGTCCACTGCCATCTTGTTTCTTGTGATGGATCTTGATACAAAGCAATTAAAGGTTTTTTGTTAGCACAAAAAAAAGGTGTGGTTATTTTTATGTTTTAATCACCAATTCATTTAAAAACAAAAATATCTACAATATCCATGTCCTTCCTATAGACAATGTTATCACTACATCAAGGCCGATTGTGCCCCGGTAAGTAATGGAATTAATTAGTTACAAAAAGTATGTTAGGTATTGCCACATGCTAGTATTATTTCAGACAAATTATTCTGATGAAAAAATAGTTACTGCAGAAACGAGAACATAAATTCATGACTGTAAGGCTGCATGCATTGAACCAGTTCTAGAACAAAGAATAAATTAAAGACTATTTAGGGAACCATCTAAATGTTTCTTCCTTGTTTTCCCTTTCTGTTTTTCCAAAAAATTCCTTTCAGTTAGCCATTGGCCTTATCCTCTTGCTGTTCTAGTGCTTAATGACACTCTGGTGGCACCCCATTAGGGCCTGCCTCTGGACTGTACCTGTCCTCACACCCATGTAACTACAGATTTTTCTCATTCCTTCAAGGCCCTTCTGGGTGACTGCCTGGGTATTGCTGAAAAAAATCACATTAAATTGTCAATAACACCTTCCTATCTCCCATCTTTCAGGAGAAAAACCACAAATTAGGATCATTTCAGGTTCTCTGGTGCAAGGCTGTTTTTATTGTTTTTGCTTTTATTGCTGTTCTGTGGTTGATGTGTGTCGGTGGAGGAGGAGAGGTTGAATTAAGAAAATATACAAACATTTAATAATATATCTTACAGGCAGGTTTTAAAAGAGTAGTCATGGAAAGCAAAATACGACATCACTGGAACTCTTTTGTTTTCCATTGCAGTATTTAAACTTTTACGTTGAGTGTCGTTAGGCTAGGCATGACTTCTGCAGTTCTCTGTAACCCCTCTCTAACCTGCAGGGCTGATTTATAGAACCGCTTGTCCCTTGAAAGTATATGAATGTCCAACCACTGGCACAAGCCTGTGTCTCTCACTTATAATGACTAGACTACCTTTGCGTAATTTAAAAATTTCCTGACTTTAAATTTCACAAGAAATAAAAATATAAACCAGATATATATGTCTAGAAATAAATTGTATTAGATGAGAGTAAGAGGCTTGGAACCTCCATTTTCCAGGTTTACCATCTATGTAAATGAAGTTATTTGGAAAATGACTCTATTTTATTTCCTTCTTTGCCTTAGAAGAGTGTCAATGTGTAGTTCACTTAAAATAATGATTGCAAATATCCTTTTATTTTTATTAGTTGCTGTCCCAGCCTGGTTTACAAGAAGCTCTTTGTTGAATATATATGCCCATTATGACACTTAGTGTCAGGACTAGCATGAAGCAAACCTGGCACAAGGGCTCTAAATTTAAGGAGACATTCTCACCCAGGCGACACCCATGTACTTGCAGAATCCTGAGCATCCTGCCTCCTTAATTTTTGAGCCTTAGGCACCTCATTCGTAAGAAGGAATTTATAGTAATCTTACTTATAGTAATCATTAAAAATCCATGGTTTAGCCATATGAATATAGTATAATTAGCTTAGCTAGATTAATAATAATTTTTCAACGTTCTCAATTACTAGGCCAAAAATAAGTTCAAATTTTAAGAAGAGGGGACACGTGGTGATCTGGTCCCTGTTTCTAAAATAAAATCAGTGAATTTTATCTCTGGGTGCTCTTTTTACAAAGAACTTTGTGAGACTCAAGGACACAGATATTAGTGCCCACTCCCTTCTCTTCACCTTCTTGGCTCCATTGTGGTCCAAACAACAATGGGACTACTGCCTTAGCCTTCCACTTTGCATCCACTGTAAAACAGTGATCATTCTTCTCAATGTCTTACGGGACGTAGCATAGTTCTCTCTTGCTGTAAACTGATAGGTCCATTTGTCATTTTGAGGCTTTATGGTAACCATGGAGTGAATACTCCCCTAGACATTACTGGCACAAAGGATACAGGGGAGAGGCCATTGTCAATTTAGGTACTGAAGTAGAAGAAATGGTAATTGACTCCAGTAGGACAGGTTTTTCTTAGAAACTATCAAAAACAACTAAGGCAGGCATTGTTAGGTGACTGAAGAGTTACACTCTGCCAACGGGACAATATCTTAGGAAAATTTGAGTATTACTATTATTATGACCTCCTAGGTACCCACCTTCTAGTGAGATTGAGTTCGTGTAGGTTACATTAAAAGAATATATGTTAAACAAACTTCATCTCATTGTTTATCTCTTAATATTAGGTGTTAAATACTTAGAAAATCATAGCTGCTTGATATGGTTTGCACACTTAATTAGAAGATTCAACATTTATAAACTATATTAGAAAATAAAGTTTTTGTTTTAATTTACATGCTTGCTCATTTGGAAGAAAAATGGAAAGAATAATCTTCTTTATCTCAAAACATACGAGACATTCTTTTCTTCCCTTTCCACTGAAAAATTTAATGACTAAGTAAAACTATTTTAGAATAACCGAATCTAAAATTGTCCTGAAATTTTCAGGTAATCATTAGCAATTAATTTTTGAGTGCCTGTGGTATATTACATACTGGATACTGTTAGCTATTATTTGGAATATATTCTGCTTAAGTTCTTCCTCCAGCATGTAAGTTCATCATTTTCCCTTCTAAGTTTTTTTTTTTTTTTTAAATCTTACTTTGAGGTAAAACATAATTAGTTTTTTAATCATAAATTATTTTTCTTAGCACTTAAGAAGTATTTTAAAATTTTTAGTAACATATTTTATATGTTTAGAAAAATGTTGGAATTTTGACTGGAAATAAATCTATGCATCAATTTGAAAATGATCACTAGCTTAAACTGTTGTGTCTTCCTGTTGTGAACATAATATAGATCTTCATTAATTTTTGACTTATTTAATGTTTTTCAGTTGAATTTTTCTAGGTTCTCTATAAAAGTCTTCCACAATTTCTTATTTCTTTGAGATAAGATCTCACTCTGTCACCCTGTGGGTGGAGTACATTTGCACAGTCATAGTTCACTGTCACCATGAACTCATGGGCTCAAGTGATTATCCCACCTCAACACCCCAAGCAGCTGGGAGTAGAGGGCTGTGGAACCATGCTCAGCTAATTTATTTTTATTTTTATTTTTTTAGAGACAGAGTCTGGCTATGTTGCCTAGGCTGGTCTAAAACTCCTGGCCTCAGGTGATCCCAGCACCTCAGCCTCCCCAGTAGCTGAGATTACAGGTGTAAGTCACCGCCCTTGGCTCCAAAATTTTTTGTTATATTTACACACATATGTATATACATACACTTCTAGGTATTTTGACATAGTATATTTAATTTTGTTAAGTTTAGAATATTTGTCAAATTCTTTTGATTTCTTCATTAACCTCAGTTTTCCGAAGGTTAAATTTATATCATATGTAATCTTCTATTTATATGTTTGTTGTACTAAATGCACAAAATTTGTGAATTTTAAATTTTTCCACAATGAATGGGAATAATTACTATTAGGGCTTGACTTGTTTTGCCCATGATAACTGTTTTCTAACTAAAAATATCCATTACCTGTTATTACAGCATTAATTACTTTGTCAGATACTTTCCTCATCATTTTTTAACTTTATTCTTGTTAAGTTACGTTTTAAATGTATCTATTGCAAACACAGTTTGCTTTTGTTTTCTTGACCAATTTGACCATCTCTCCATTTTAAAAAGCAGTTTAATTTTATTTATGTGTTTTGTGATTACTAATGCACCTGAATATACTTGAATTACCTTATTTTGTTTAATATTAGTGGCGCTTTTCTATGCTTACATGCTTCTCCTTCCTTATAATTTAAATTAAATTGAACTTTTACTAGTAACTGTTTGAATTAAACACTGTCTACCTTATGCTAGCAAATGAAGTTTCATTCATATTTCACTAAATAAATTATAATGCTAATCAATATATCTACCCAAATAGGTCAAAATTAAAGAAATTTCAGATATATTAACTTTAATAACTATTTACCCTAATCTTACATGCTATTATTGGTTTTGGGTTTTTGTTTGTTTGTTTGTTTGTTTGTTTGTGATGGAATATCACTCTGTTGCCTAGACTGGATTGCAGCGGCGCAATTTCAGCTCACATCAATCTTTGCCTCCTGGGTTCAAGCTATTCTCGTGCCTCAGCCTCCCTAGTAGCTGGATTACAGGTGCCTGGCAACCACATCCAGCCAATTTTTTGTGTTTTTGGTACAGACGGGGTTTCACCATGTTGGCCAGGCTGGTCTCAAACTCCTGGGCTTAAGAGATCCACCCGCCTCAGAGTCCCAAAGTGCTGGGATTACAGGCGTGAGCCACCGCGCCCAGCCACCAGTATTGTTTAATATTTAACTTCCTCCATGTTTTATTGCAAAAATTGCATATGAAGGGATTTGTTCAATAAAATCAATATTTGTTGAAATTATCCTTGTTTGTTAGTGACTTTCCTACTTGTTCTTTCTTGCTATCCATTTACTGATACTTTTCTTTCTTGAAGTTCGTCTACTGGAAGTTGTTTTGGTAAATATCTGTTTGTCTGAATTGTCTTTATTTCAAACTCTTGGATTTATATTTTAACTGTATACACACTTCTAACTTAACAAATATTTTCCCTCAGCAATACTATCAGCAATACTAAGGTATTTTTGCACTGTCTCCTTAATTCCAAAATTGTTTTTTGGAATTGAGCTCTCAGGGTAATTGTCTTTCTTCTGTAAGGTAATCTGTTTGTATGTTTCTAATGTTCTTAATTGTTCAGTAATTTTACTTTGATTTATTTAGGAGTGAATTCCAGTATGTGGACTTCCTAAATCCAAAGAGTCACAATGCCACTGATTCCTGAAAATACTTGTTGCTACATTTTCAAAAGGACCTCTTCTCAGTTTTTCTAATTTCATGTGGATCTGCAACTGGATGCATAGCAGACCATTTTCCTCTGAACTGTTCCTATTCTTCATCTTAATTGCCGTTTTTATTTATTTTTCCATTTGTGAATCAGTTTGTAGAAAGGACCACTGTACGTGATTGTCCTGGCCTGGGGTTTCACAGAATCACCAGCATGATGATAGGTATTCAGGGGAGAGAAGACTTGTGCTTTCAAGTACTCATGGGTTCCCAGTTCATGAATGCTAGACCTTAGTATGAAAACGATAAATTTTGAGGTATTCATTCTCTTATGTCAAAAAGAGGATTATTTGATTCTAGGCCTCCCTTTACCTAAGTCTGAGAGCCTTGGGTTTATGCAGGAATCTCAAATTTATACCAATGAAGAATAAATTCAGTGATAAATAACAACAACAACAACAAAAACAAATAGTGGTAGCATACACACATACATATACATAGACACAAATAACACAAATAGGTTAATTTCCTCCCAGAAAAAGTAATCTGAAAGTAGTTAGTGCAGAACAGACATGATGATTCCACAGTTGTAATGAACCCAGTTTTCTTCTACATTTATACTCCCAGCTTTAAGACAAAATATTAATGATGAAGGCTACTAATTGCAAGTGATGGACACAACCTCATACTCCCTATTCCTGACAGAAAGAAGAGAACGCAAGGGAAAAATATGCTCCTAACAGCTGACTCCTATAAAGAGATGAATTATCATAGTCACCCAATACCTACCACTTGCGTCACACTGGCCGGAATTTATGTGCTCATCATTACTTCCCTCTGGGAAAATGGCTGGATATTTAGTCTGTAGCTGGGCACACTGCCACCAAAATAAAATTGAGGTTCAGTAATTAAGATTAATGGGGAAAGTACATTGGGCAGGCAACAAGCATGCATTCTCTGCCACACTGAGTCAAACTCTTTCCTCCTGTTCCCTGCATCCCTTAACCCTAAGACTACGAACCAAGGGCACTGCGAAAGCAAACAAAATACAACACCCTTCAAGGGCCTTCATAGCTTCAACTTTACCTTAAAACTAGGGATAAAAGTTCCCACTATATTCTGAAACCTTACCTACTTATCAGCTTAGCTCTGTAGTTAAAAGTTTGTTTGTAATGATTTTATCAACTGCTTTGTTGCAAGATATTATTTTAGAAGGCAAGCATCTCCCACTTCATGTAAATAATCTGATTCTAAAACCCAAAAACCTGAGTGGATATTTACCAGAATGATAGGGAATAATGACCTATTATCCATAATTAGACACGGGAAAAATACAATGTGTTATACCTCAATCAAAACACTAAATTTCTAAATTTTCACTAAATGCAATAAAACACTTACTTATAAACGATCATGTTTGAATGTAAAAATGCTTAAAACCTTGCTTCCTGATCATCAAACAATTAATGTGGTTGTTAAATTTGTTTTGTTTGCAGTAAAACGTACAGCTTACATGTCGTACCATAAACATTCTGTTTCCGATATGGAAAGACTAATACCACCCAGCAGTAAATAAATTGGCTAGAGAAACTGCATATGAAAATTTATAATAAAATAGCAATTTCCTGTAATAAACTATAACTTACCAGTTGAGATGGAGATTTAAGGCTTTGGAAAAGCCGAGATGCCAAGAGCAGAAGAGGGTTGATCGCCATTATTTCATTATTTTTCACTGGTTATTCAAGTTGACAGTGTAGACGAGTCAGGTGGAGTAGTAACGATTCAACTCAGAACCCAATACAGATCTTCTGTCATTCTGGTGCTGCTGTAAAAACTTTTGAACAGAAAAGCTTCAGTGATGTGGATATAGTTTTAGGATGAAAAATTTCAAAAGAAAACTTTGCTTGCACTTCCAATTTTAACATTCACATTCTCTTTGTATAATACTATAAGACAAAACAGGTCTTCTGTTTTAAAGGAAAGCTCCTATCTCATTGCCATAACATTTCAGAAAAGTGTTTATTTTTGCATCTACATAGCCCATCTACTACGATCTCTCTCAAAGTGCCAACAAGATCTGCTTCAAATTTCCTTGTAAACCATCAGTGTGCTTTGCAAAATGTTTACATGTGATTTTGACATTCTAGTAATTGTTTCTGAAATGTAATTCAAGATTTATCTCTAGATAACTTTCTTCTAAAATGTGTTACTGTGATTTTAAGATGTAAATATATGTTTTTTTATAAATAAGCTTTCATTTTAAAAAGTTGTATTGCAAGATATACACATACTCTGATATTTGCCTAGTAAAATTCAAAAGGGTCCCACTAGAATGGAGTAGCCACATTCCTCCCAGATTCTCCCTCTTACAACTAACAATCCTGGAACAAGATAAAAGCAAAGAATAGAAAAACGCTGAAGTGTGGAAGGAAGAAGGGCTGCCTAGGACTTTTGTAATTTGAGAAAGGAAGACACAGTGCTGAGTTCCCTGGGTCTTTTTCAATACAGGTCCTTAATATAAATGCCATGGGGGAGCTGCACTACCAACCCACCTTTCTTAAACAAAGCTCCCTATTTGCAAATGTGACGCTCAACGTATATATCTCACTGGTCCTCGCACTACACTTCAACAAGGGAACTACCTACTAAAAAAGAAGCTTACATTGGATCCAGAGTCCCATAATATAAAATGTACAAGATACAACTGAAAATCACTTGTCATAGCAGGTAGGGAGAAAATCACAGTTGAAATGAGAAAAGAGAATCCACACAAACCATCAGAGAAAAAATAGACTGAAAGAATCATAAACACAGTCTTGTGAGACAATAAGTATACAGCTAACGTTTATATCGTAAAGTCTCCGGAAGGACAGGAGAGAGAGTGGAACTAAAAAGTGTTTGAATAAATAATGGCTGAAACCTCTCAAATTTTATGAAAGATATAAACCTACAGATTCCAGAACCTGACTGTGCCACAAATAGTATAATCCCAAAGAAATCCACACCAAGACGAAGCACAATGAAACTTCTGAAGACTAAAAGCAAAAAAATAAATAAAATACATTAAAAGCAACTAGAACGGAACACATTACTCATAGACAAACATCAACTGAATGAAAGGAACTTGTCACCTGAAACCAAATGCTGAAAAATTATCAATACTATTCAGCAAAAATATATTTCAGTGATATGATGGGGGAAATAAAGGCATTCTCAAAAGAAAAAAAGAAAAACTAAGAGAAGTTATAATAACAAGCTTACCTTCCAAGAAGGGCTTAAGGAAACTTCCTAAACAGAAAAGTAATTACAACAGAAGCCTTGGAATTTCAGAAAGCAAAGAATATCATAATAAATAAAATAAGGATAAAATATAATAGCTCTCTTTTTTTTCATGAGCTTTTAAATCATCTTTGAAGGTTGAGGCAAAAATTATAGTTTGATGTAGTACTCAATGGAGGTAAAAGAAATACTGAAGACAACTGTGATAAGTGACACTTGTATTTAAAATTATCCAGAAAAACTACTAAAATGATTATTCAAACTTATAGACTAAAATACTATAAACAAATCAAGATGCAACCCTAAACAATGTTTAAGTAACATAGGGAAGCAAGTATAAGAGAAACAAGAGGAATGAGAAAAAAGGAAACAAACAGAAAATAAATAATAAAGTGGCAGACTTAAATTCCAACAATATCATCAATTACCTTAATTATAAATGGACCAAAGACACCAATTAAAAGACAGATGTTGGCAATGTATTAAAAAAAATCACCCAACTCTATGCTATCTACAAGACATTCACTATGAAATGTAATAACACCAGTAATTTAAAAGTAAAAGAATAAAAAGAGACATAGCATACAAATATTAATAAAAACAAACTAGAAATGACTTTATTAGTATGAGACAAAATAAACTTCAGAGGAAAGAAAAGTAGGAGACATTTTATATAATGATAAAAAGATCAATCCACCAGAAATACAAAACCATCCTAAATGGATGATTTTCAGATAACAGAACCTCAAAATATATGAAGCAAAAACTGATAGCATTGAAAGGATAAAATAACAAATCACATTTATAATTCAGGATCTCATCGCCTCTTTTTGGCAATTGATAGAACTACTAGAGACAACATCAGCAAGAATACGGAATAATTGAATCAAACAATATTATCCAATCAACATAGATGGACACCCCACCCCAAAATTACAGAATTCATACATTTTGTTCAAATGCTTTTGGAATACTGACCAAGATAGACCATATCCTAGGCTATAACACAAACAGCAACAAATTTAAAAGAATTGAAACTATATGTAGAATATATTCTCTGACCACCATGGAATCAAACTAGAAATCAGTAACAGAAACATGAGCGATAAATCTTGAAGCATTTGGTATTAGACAATGCACTTCTAAATAATCCTTTGGTCAAAAGGGAATTTTTTAAAAATACGTAAACCTAAATGAAAATGAAAACACATATCAAAATACGTGGGATGTAAAGTAGTACTGGAAGATCTTGCCAGCAAAGTAAAGCAAGAAAAGTAAATAAAAGGCATACAGATTGGAATGCATGATACCATTTACAATCGTTCCCCCCCCAAATAAATACCTATGTATAAATGTCAGAAAACAGGTGCAGGATCCGTATTTGACATTACAAAAGGCTAATGAAAAAAATCAAGCAAGAACTAGAAAAATCAATGTACACACTTGGTTCACAATTGGAAAAGTCCACATAATAAAGATGTCAACTCTCCACTAATTAATGTATAGGTTTAATTCAATTGTTTCTCTAAATCCTAGCAAGGAATTTCATAGGTATAGAAACACTTATCTTAACATTTATATGGAAGGCACTAGACAGAAGAAAAAAAAACGCTTTTGAAAAAAGAATAAAGTGTAAGAATCAGTCTGCATAATGGGACGATTTACTATTTAGTCACTGTGGTATTGCTGGAGGGGATAGACACATAAACACATGGAAAAAATATGTAATCCAGATATAGACCCATACAAGTATAGTCAACTGAATTTTAACAAAGCTGCAAAAGCAAGTCAATGGAGGAAAAGTTTTAAAGTTGCTGGAGAAACTGGAAATATATAGACTTTCAAATGTTAAAAATGAACCTTAATGCAAATCTCACATTTTACATAAAATTAACTAAAAATAGATAGCAGGCATAAGTGTAAAACTCTACAACAACAACAACAACAACAACAACAAACAGAGTATTTTTAAGGCCTAGGACTAAGTGAAGAGTTCCAACTGTTATCAAAAGCACAATTCCTAAAAAGTCAACTTGACAAATGGGACCCCATCATAATTCAAAAATTTTACTCTAGAAAAGGCATATGAAGAGGATGAAATCACAAGTTACAGACTGGAAGAAAACATTTGCAAGCCACATATCTAACACAGAATTTATATCTGGAATACATAAAGAACTCTGAAAAATTGAAAGAAAAAAATTAGAAAACGGGCAAAGTCTTCAACAAGCATTTAACTGAAGTTAGGCAGATATTCAACATCATTTGCCATTAGTGAAATGAAAATCAAAACAGTAATGAGATATCACTATATACCTATGAAAGTGGCTAAAACAAAAATAGTGACACCAGCAAGTGCTGACAAGGATGTGGAGATGCATTACTTCATGCATTGCTGCTGGGTTGTAAAATGATACAGCTACTCTGGGAAACATTTTGGCAAGTCTTAAAATGAAACAAAAAAACACTAAACATGCAATTCCCCTATGACCTAACAATCATCACACTTACGTATTTTTTTCTGGAGTAATAAAACCTTACATTATACAAAAAAACACAAAACATCAATGACCACAGTAGTTTCATTGTTAGTAGCCAAAAACTGGGAACAACACGAATGTCCTTCAAAGGGTGAATGCTTAACAAACTGGGATGGAAACAAATCCAATACCATGTAATACTACTCAGCAATAGAAAGGAACGGACTATCTACATGGGACGCCTTCGATGGTTCTCAGGGAATAATGCTGTGTGGAAAAAAAAAAAAAAAAAAAGCCAATCTCCAATGAGTACACAATGTATGAGTCTTAATTATATTACATTCTTGAAATGACAGAATCATAGAGATGGAGATCAGTAGTTGCTAGAGGGTAATATACTAGAGAAGGAAGCGCAATGAGTCAGTGAGTATGGCTATGAAAGGTACCACAACCGATCCTTTTGATGGAAATGTTCTTTATCTAGACTGCAGAGGTGACCAAATAAATGTACATATGTGCTAAAATTTTATAGAACTAAATATACAGCCACACAAATGAGCACATATAAGCCTGGTGAAATCTGAATAAGGTTGAGAGACTGTCAAATGCCTTCTCCTGGTTGCGTTATTGTAGTATCGTTATGGAAGATGATACCAATGGGGAAACCGGGTGAAAGGTATACTGAGCTTCTCTCTATTATTTCTTATAATTGTATGTGATGCAATAATTACCTCAAAATAAAAGCTTAAAAATAAAAGGAATGCTTTTTCCACCAATGCATTAATGAAACATATGCTTATGCATATTAGTTTTAAATATTGTTAGATGCAACACCCTTTTCATATCTTAATAATGCTTCAATCATCACAATATTATAAAAATCTCATTTTGTGATTCTCTCACATTATATATGAATGTATTAAATGCATACATGTAAAAATGTTTTGTATTTTTTACATTTAGATATTTAATCCACCTCATTTATATTCTATACAATATTAAGTATGAATATAGTATAATTTTTCTTCAAATGGATATTATTTTCTGAAACTTCTTACTGAATTGTTTATTCTTTGCCATAATTTGAAGATTCAAATTTTCTTATATCTGTGTGACTCAGCTACTGCACCTACTATTCTGTTACATTAAATTATTTATATTTGCATTTTATATGAGTTAAGACAAGCTAATTATATAATTTTTTCTGTTGTTGCTTAAACAAACACATATACCATCCCACAGTTTTTGTGGGTTAGGAGTCTAGGTACAGCTGAGCCAGGTCCTCTGACTATAATCAAAGTGCCACCAGGGCTCAGCTCTCATCTGGAGGCTTAATAAACATAAGCTTATGATCAAAACATCATGAAACATGAGGAACTAAAATGCACTGAATGAGGGCTATCTGAAAAAAAAGAAAAAAAACACAGTAAATTCAGACTGCACAAAACTATATAGATCGGATTTTGGGATACATAATATACAACATTCTGATTGGCAAGCAGTTTAGGTAAACATTGTATATAGGAGCAAAGCAGATTAAAATGTATGAAGACAAGCAGTTTAAAGGCTATTCTCTGGTGCATAACAGTGCCTGGCTTCTGGTTGATACTTGGGGCAGGCTATGTTCCCAGTAGGGAGGTAGAACGAATTTCTGTAGAGAATGAGGGGGGAAAAAAAAAAGAGTAGGACTAGTCTAAACACAAAAAAACTGTACTGTACAGGACATAGGATGCACATTTTATCAGGAAAGACTGTCAGGACACAAGCACATGTCAGCATTTGTAAAAAGATGGGAGCTCTAAAGAACAACAGCAGAAAATAATGTATAAGCTTTGGTCCAAACTGACAGAGCAAGCTAACCTTTCTGATAAATCAATGCTGATTCCCAAGACACAGAGCTTGAAGTATATTAGTCTGGCTTAAATCAAGATTAGTTTTATTTTTTATTGTTGTTTGGCCATTTTCTCTTCATTGTGAATGTTTCGGTAACATGCCATTTTGTAACTTAGTCTCCTAGGTTTCCGTATAAATCTCTCAAATTCAAAAAAAGCAAATCTGGACCAATATTTCTTTATAAACTTCATATATATTTGAGAATTTTAAAAGTTAACAAACCAGTTAAATATTTATACTACTATTTAAAAATATGCTAACAATCACTATTGTTATTTTAAATGAAATATACTCACAGTGAACAAATGTAGTTTGTAATTGTCACTGGATTTTCTAACAAATGCTTAAAATTTTAGAACTTGAGTATCTCATTGCTCCCTGTTTATCAATGCATCACAGTCTCATATTAACTATTTGCCAAGATTATAATTAATAACTTTATACAAGTAATTTACAGCAGATTGATTATGAGTAATTTTTATTTTATAACAGAGCAGCCCTTTAGTATATTTTATAATTCATTAAAAGTATGATAAAACATAATGTAAAATATATTTTTCCATATAAAGAAAATGTTAGAAATGGGCTGGTAGTCTTGAATATTCCGCTAGCTGTGATGACCTCATTTGAGTGATAAATTGTTAAGATTAGCTCTCTAATTCATTATAGTCAATTCTTTTGAAAATTGTAATAGATATTTCAGTGAATTAGAGAATTAATCTAAGAATCTGCCAAACAAGCTAACCTGATAGTTTGAAGCTTTCCTGAGTATAATGTAATTTTAAACTAAGAGAGATCATATCCCATGAGCAACAAATTGAGATACTCTGTGTAACTTAATTTTGAATGGTAATTATATTAATGAAATAAGATTTTAAAAGTATTTCAAATCCATACATTCCTATAAAAAATTGTTTAATCAACCCACTAAAACAGGGGTTAGTTTAATTTTCTAAATTTCATAAAATGCTTGTCTTTAATAAATACTTATCAGAAACAAAGCGGTAAGTCCTTCCTAATCTAGTCATTGAAACTACACTTCCTTCTGTGCCATCAGGGCAAAAGCCCACAGGTCTATTTATCTTATTCGTGCAGTGTATCTTATAAATAATCAAAAGAACTTGCTACAGGTTATTTAGAGAATTCAAATGACTAATGAAAGAATAAAATATGAAGGGTGTATTTGTGAAATTCAGGATGGCGTTATGTGGTTATGTTCGGAACAAAGGCACTATGCAGTTTCTGACTCTAGGAGGCCAAATAAGAAGTTGCAGTGGGTCAGAAACATCACAGTTTTCAGCATACAAAATAAATCATTTACATAAATAAGCAGGGTTGCATGAGCCAGGTTAGTAAGTGTGTGTGTGTGTGTGTGTGTGTGTGTGTGTGTGTGTGTGTGTGTGTGTGTAGGAGCTTATGTGTTGGGTAAGTAGAGCTGAAAGGAGAGGATGGTTAAATATTTCTCTTATATGGAGTATTCATGCTATTCTAATGCCTCTATTAAAACTTCATTATGTGACTTCAGGCTGCAAAAATAGTTATATATCTAGGCAAGTGAGCACCAAGCACAAAATTTCACATCATATTCAAGAACACATTCATTTTTGTGTCTGTTCAACTTGGGTCTCTTAAGGATCTTCCCTGAGCTGGACAAAAATTAACCAAACTACACAAGACAAGCACCCCCTGGTGGATGCTGTGTGTTTCCTGCACTTAGAACAGTAATTAGACCATATAGTATCTGAGTCCGAAAACGTCTCCTGCTTTCTCTACCTAATAACGTTATGCCTTCCCCCTTAGTTCTTGCTAGGAATTAGAAAGATAAACCATAGATTGGAGCTGAGGGTTGGTTCTCTAGAACTGAATAAGAACCATTATAGGAAATCCAATGTGGGAAGAGTTTGTGGGAAAGATTTGTACCATAGTCCAAAAGAAAGATCCAAAATCACTAGAGAAACCAAATGTAAAGGCCAATACATTAATAATAGGCAAAATAATTACAATGAACACTTATTAAATGCCTTAATAAATGTTCTTTACCTTAGCAATCAAATTAACACCATAACAATCTTATTAAGAACTATTATTCTCCTTCTATGTATTTTTTTCAGATGAGGAAGGCATCAAGGTAGCAAAAAGAGTATCTTGCTCGAGGACAAACAATTAATATGCGGCAGATCTGGTATTTGCACAATACAGAGCCTGATTCTAGAGTCTGTCATGTGGCAGCAGCAATACATATTTCTTTTTAAAGACAAACTGCTTTTTAAGCAATCTCATTAATAAAAATTATATGCAAAAAAAAAGGTGGTGTTTAAGGTACCTGGCAAGCTACAGGAACTTTTGAATACGTTTAGTTGTATGATGGTCTTGTGTCTCTGAAACAAAAGAAATATTAATGATTATAACATGTTTTTCAGGAGCTAAAATAGTTGAAAAACTTCAAAGTTGTAACCCTGTGCAACACAGCTAAAATCACTGTGACGAGAATCTGCATGAGCTCAAAATACACGCAATGTGGCCAGCAATTAAAACCCTTGATAGTTGCCTATAAAGAATCAGGCTCAGTGATAGCACAAGCCTGAATCTCACAGTTTCCCCTGTTACTCCTGAAATGTCATATCTAGGCAGTGGTTGTACTCTTGCCCAGTACATGCAGAAGGAGTACCTGCATGTTTCTTGAACACCAAAGTACACATATATCCATTCTACCTCGCAATGTGCTCGCTTTGGTGATGTCAATTGGCAAGGCATCAATGTTGCTTTTTATTTCTTCCTCTTTGGAAGTGACTCTTTCCATGGTAATGAACAGCAGAAAATGTCATGAGCTGTGTCTCCCACAGACTAATCATATTCAGTAGTTTGGGGCCATTCATCTTGAGATGCCTACTCAAAAATATGTCACGAACGGCATCATTCCCATGTTGCCCTGGTAGTAGATCCTTCTTCCTCAAGGCAGAGCCACTAACAGGTATATTCCACAAATCATCTGTGCAAGTATGTCAAATGTAAAGGCAAGGAGAGCCAAAAATGTTCTTGAAATATCCTCAAAGGAAGACAGAAGGGACTGCTCAGTTATCACCTTCCCATACTAAGATATTATAAGGATCACATACGCAGGTCTTCATACAAATTGACACCCCGCATGATAACAATGCATTGCATCTGTATAAGGGAAATAGATCTTGAGGGAACAGTTTCCAATTCCTTAAAATCTGTGGCACAATGGTGATGTGAGAACCCTCCTGTAAATTGAAGGGTATGGTATCGATATGCACAGATAAGTATTTTTTGACATGTATTTCTTCCCTCTCCCAACAGACTGGGATGCAGTTTTCCTCAGTAAACACAGTGGTCATTGGAAACAGTGATTAGAGAATGCTAGTTGTATTATAAGCAGGAGGTTCTTGATACCAGAATGCCAGGAAAAAAATAGCTGGCAAAGATACAGATACTACAGACAAAATCAGAGTAAGTTACATTACACAGGTGGTCCTAAGCTAATGGGTCAATTACTTGTGTTTGTTGTTTTCTTTTTGTTGAGATAGATTCTTACTCTGCCACCCATACTGGAGTGCAGTGGTGCGATCATTTCTCACTGCATCTCTACCTCCTAGGCTCAAATGATCCACCCACCTCAGCCTCCCTAGTAGATGGGACCACAGGTACGTGTCCAACACAACTGGCTAATTTTTTTTTTTTTTATAGAGATGAGGTCTCCTCTATGTTTCCCGGGCTAGTCTCAAACTCCTAGACTCAACAGATCCACCTGCCTCAGCCTCCCAAAGTGCTGGGATTACAGTTGTGAGCCATCACACCTGACCGTGGGTCAATTATTGAACATTCTACAGCAAAAGTCAACAAGTAGAAAATAGAAGAATGAAATGCAGACTAAGAAGAAAGTAAAGGGCAAGGGCCCAGGAGAAAGATTGTAAAGACAGAGTTCAGAATTTGTAATTAGGCAAAGATAGTACCAAAGCAGAAAGAGTATGGAAATAAAGGATGTCCAAAATTATCAAGGAATCTAGTATTTTGTTAGCTCACATTAGAGGAGTGTAAGTGCATGTTACCTGAGCATGTCAAGTATATATATTATATATTATTATATATAAATATATATTACATATATTATATATAAATATATATAATATTCATATATTATATATTATATATAAATATATTGCATATATTACTTATATATAAAAATATATATTACATATATTACATCTATTACATAAATATATATATTACATATATCATATATTATATAAACATATATATAGATATATTTGAAGTGTTCAGGTAACAGCCTGTTATTAATGTTTGTGTGTATTTATATATGTGTATATATGTATATATGTGTATATGTATATAAATTCCATATGTGTATACATATACATGTACACACATGTGAATATTAATAATCGCTTCATCATATTTATACTTTCAATGTATTATAAAGTATATTTCAGTAGCTTTTATTATATTCCCAGGATTGTGCAATCATCAGCATGCTCTATTTTTAAAATATTTTTATTACACCAAAAGGAAGTTCCCTACCTATTAGTAATCATTTCACATTCCCACCTTTCCATAGCCCCCAGGAACTACTAATTGAATTTTCGTCACCATGAATTTGACTATTGTGGACACTTTATACAAATGTAGTCATATAATATGGAGTGTTCCTTAACTGGCTTCTTTTGCTAAGAATAATACTTTAAAAGTTAATTCATGATATATAGCATGTATAAATATTTAATTCCTTTTTATTGCCAGGTACCATCCAATCGCATAAAAATTGCTTTTATATTATGCATACTTTTATTGTTTGAGAATTACTCATATATAAATACAAGTTCCTTATCAAAAATATGATTTTAAAGTATTTTACATAAACTTTTGGATTATCTTTTGTCTTATTCTGTTTTGTGCTGCTATCACAGAATATTGAGACTGGGTAATTTACAATGAACAGAAATGAATTGGTTTATTATGGTTCTAGGGGCTGGAATGTTCAAGATTGAGAAGATGGCATCTGGTGAGGGCCTTCTTGCTGTGTCATCCCATGGAGGAAGGGCAATGATGGGTCAGGGTAGGGGTGTGTGTGTGAGAGAGAGACAGAGTGAATTCACCTTTCTGCTACTTTTTTTGTTTTATCTGGGTCTCGAGCTGATTGGATGGTTCCTGCTGACACTGAGGGTAGATCTTTCCTCCTCAGTCCAGTGACATGCCAGTCACCTCCAAAAACCCTCACAGACCCACCCAGAAATAACTCTTTGCAAGTCTCCAGGTATTTCTTAATGCAGTCAAGTTGGCACCTAAATTAATGACTAAATATTTTCACTTTTTTGATGATGTCCTTTGAATTACAAAATCTTTTAACTTAGTGATGTCCAATTTGTCCATTGTTTTCTTTTGTAACTTATACATGTGTCAAATATGTGAAACAATTGCCTAACCTAAGGTCATGGTAACATATTCCTATGATTTCCTTTAAATTTTTTTAGTTTTATTTGTTATATTGAAACCTATGATTAATTCTTATACAAGGTGATGCATATAATTCTTTATGCCCCACATAAAAAAGAGAACGAAAAGAGGCCATACTTCATATATATAAACAGAGACTTCTATATCTTGAACTGGCAGTGTCCAAAGTTGAAAAGTCAAAACCGAGCACATACACTACAATGAATCTTTTGTCATGTGACCACTTGTATTGTATTGTGTCTGGCCAACGACACAAAAAGCTGGGAAGCAAAGAGTTCTCTCCATTTGACTCTTACTTCATCATGAGTCTCATTTATTTTTCTACCAATTAATATTCAAATATAAACTATTCTGGGACAGATATGATAGATTCACTCTTAGCCCTGATTCTCACCTTATCTAATGTATTATGAGGGCTGGAAAGCTGAAAGAGCTCTGGGAAGCTAGGATTCTGCATGTGACATAGGTTTCTCAGCACAGATATATCTGCGTTGTTCTCAGATGTAGAAGTGATCAACATGACACGGGAGCTTCTTCAAGAGAGCAACCAGCATGAGAGGCTTCTTCCACAGAGCAACCAGCATCACAGAGGCATCCAGTTATTCAAGGTAACTGATTTTTTTTTTTTCTTTTTAGCTTCCAGTCACTAGCATCAGAAGTTCTGAGCATGGACACTGATACTAGAGATGTCATTATCTGTATGTTTCTCCTGAGTTGTTCCTGCCTGTATGTTTCTTAGTTATACAGGATCTAACTATAGTTCTCTGGTTCTTCACTAAATCCTTTTCTGTTCAAGTTAACCCAAGTAAGTTCTATTATTTGTATCTGAGAACCATTATTAACACACTCCACATTGTCTCCACCCACCCATGCTCACAGCCTAGGCTGGCAGCCTGTTCTTTAATACACTGTCATTGTACAATGCTCCTTAGACCCCTGGGTTCTGACCTTCATATCTATTCCTACCTCCCTCTACATCAGTTTCTTCTGCTGGATGATGAGTGAATTCCTCTATACCCTTAATTCCAGGGCCTAACATTGTTTTATTTCCCAAGTCACTAATTTATGTGTCATGTTCTCTGTCCTTCTAGCTCACTTGACCAAACTAATTCCACTTAATGTTTTAACCATCTTGATACTTTTCCTTCTTATTTTTCTATTTTGTCTTCACTTTTATCCTGGAATTCAATTATATGGTCCATTATTTAATAATTTTCTCTTGTTCTTCTGACTTTTTTTTGCCTTCTGGGCAGCTGAACACAGCTAGAAAAAATCATCTAAATTAACAAATTAGCACTACTATGAATCAAAGATCCCACACCGTAACTAGACCTCCCATAGGGCTTGCACATTGTTCAATATTTATTTGATACAATTGCACTACAAATATTCCATACATTCCCACTTGACCAACATCAAACACCCTTGCTACCCTTCTCACTGTTAGCAGGTGATCTCCAACTTGTTTTTCACAGGTCATGAAGAAACTCTTCAAAAGGAAATATCACAGCATGTTGATTTACATCAACAAGTCAACTGGAATTTGATTCCATGCAGTTCTCCTCTCTGTATTCTTATAAAATTTTGTATTTCTGCCTGTATGTACCTTGTTCAAACAATATTTCAGGGAGGAAGAGAGAGAGGGAGGGAGGGAGGAAAGAAGGACAGAAGGGAGGGAGGGAGGGAAGAAAAGCTTCTACACATCTCTCCTTGCATATGTTATAAGATATTCCTAAAAGAGCTCTCCGGGATTTTTGGTGTCCATCTCAAGCAGAGAGCACAAATTAAGTAATTCACTATACTCTGGCAGGATCGGGGAACTGTTAGTTGCTGTTATTTATTCTTTCCAAGTATTTAATTAGGTAAATGATTTAAGCTTGAACAAGTGTGATCCTGTTTGCTAAAATTCTCAAGGAATTGTGGGATAATCTAGCACTTTGGCTAGCAGAGTGGCAAAATACAATGAATCATGTTCCCTCAACTGCCCTCCCATATTGCAGGTGCAGACAGCACACACAGCTGAAGAGGAGTGTTTGTAATAAAAAGAAATCCTCTGTTCATTCTTAGCTATGACAGCAGAAATTCATAGTGTGAGTACTTTGTCCCAATAAGCTTCATAGACAAGCTTCTGTGAAGAAGATTGTCACTTCACAGACAATCTCCTCTCCCAAATATGAGATACCACGAAAATCCCAATTCCCTGATAGAGGTAGAACCTTCCTGGCACGTATTTGCTATACATGACTATTCATCTACCCTTCATAATCTTTGTGTTTCCAAGACTTTTTAAGTACTCAGACTTTCAAGATTCTAGGGTGTTTTACTTACAGGACATCATTTCAGCAAACATCTTTCCAAGATGTTAGAAAACAATTCTATTACCAACAGGCATACCCTGTACTAGGCTATCATAAAGGAATTCCTACCTTAGAAACCCAGATTATGTTTTACATCAAACTTTTTCATTTCTTCTATTCAGTTCTCGGGAAGTAGATTTTCAAAAACTCAGTCAGGCTTATAGGAATGTCTAAATATTAGAAATCCAGATACAATATGTATTACAGGTTCTTAGAGGAAGCTGTCTGGCAAACTGAAAGAGCAAGATTCTATTTCTTGGATGGCTCTGGAAGATCCCCTCATTTGACCCGACTTCAGGTCATTTATTATTGTAGGTCCATGAAACCATCTTAGTTATGGCAGTCATTCTGATAATAGTCACTGTTAGATGCTTGACTAAAGTGAACAACTTGTCCTAGTTTGCCCAGAGTTTTTCTGGTTTTAAAACAGGGAAGTCCCATATCCTGGAGATAATCCTGGTTTATGCTGGACACTCTTCATCCCTGAACACCTTGGTTCTATTTTTTTTTCCAGCTGTTTCACTGTGTAGATTATTCAGTATTATCATTTCATTTCAGGTATCCCAGGTATCACAATTCATGTCAATTCCTTTAGGTTCTTAATTAAGATACTTCTATCCTAATAAGCCTGTATATTACAAGACACTTAAGATGTGTTGCCAGAGAAGTGTGTGAACAATTTGTTGGAAGGGTAGGTAAGTCTGGTAATGATAAGTAAGTAATAATAAGTAAGGTGCTAACCTCCCAACCTGTTGAATTGCTATACTACTCACCAAAAGAAGAATGTTCCCATAGCATCTTTACTCAAAGTCTTCATTCCAAACCAAAAATACCATACTGGCCTTTTCTATTATCATCATCCACCCAAGAGAAATTTGAGAGACAGACAGCTTTATAATGAATCATCCAAGTCTCTGTTTCAGAAAGTCTAAGTTCTAGCCCCTCTCCTTACCCTAACCTCTTTAGCAGCGGATCTACAGCTGGGTGTTTATCTCATAAGTATAAACTCATCTCAGTCTTATTTCCTGCTGTGGGACACCTGCACACCAAATAAACCAAGATTTGGTCCAGATGTAACTTGAGAGATAAGGGAGTACACATAAGTCAAACTTGATAACACCTTTAAGGTCTCTGGAAATAAGTGTCCTGGTACAGAAAAGGAACAAGTCATGGGTCATAAAATTGCTTTGGAATTACTCGTAATAGGCTTCTTCTTTGCTTTCCCATGTCTTCTCTTCTGGCAATCCTCATTCATTTTCTTATTTTACTTCTCTATTGACCCTATAGCTTGTTGGATCAGTTGAATAAACATCTGCCTTTCAGACATTAAATCCAAAATTAGTTCTTGCCTCCCTCTTCAAGCACATCACCTCTAGGGTTCTATCACTGGTAACAAGGCAGAGGAATTTCCCATTTCTCTGCTTCATAGGCAGCCCTTACCAGAAAATTCTTAGCAACAATCAGGTAATAAGATTTTCAAAGACTATTAAGGCATCAATTATTCATTAGCAACACTATTACATGTACCTGTTAGCCATATTTTACATCACAATTTACAAGGACAATCACAAGAGTCAAGAGAGAAATTTTCATGGCAAAAGAATTTTAAAATAATTCTATGTGAACATAAAAAGGATCACAAATTATGGTTTTCACACCCCTATCCCTGAATTTATTTGATTCTACAAAACAATTTCTGTGCTATACTAATACTTTAAGATCATTCATTTATCAGTATAGCATTTGTGAAAACTGATGCTAAATTCATGATGAAAAACTGAAAAATTACTCTGAATTAAAGCATATTTTCAGCATTAATATTCTCCATCTCAAAAGGCAGACATAATAAAAATATCACAATGTATTTATAAAAGTTACACCCCAGTGATTTACCTTGAGAAGATGTTATGTGAGTATCCAGAGGTGTTTTACCAGGCAAAGATGAAAGACGTAAGTATGCCTGTAATATAGCATGCTTTCATTGCACTTTATAGATACTGCATTTTTCAAAAATGGAAGGTTTGTGGCAACTTTCCCTTGAACAAATGTATCAGCACCATTTTCCCAATAACATGTGCTCACTTTTGGTTTCTTTGTTACATTTTGGTAATTCTTACAATATTTAAAATGTTTTCATTATTATTATATCTGTTGTGATGACCTGTGCTCAATGCTCTTTGATGTTACTATTGTAATTCTTTTAGGGTACCAAGAAATGTCACCTTATAAGACAGTGAACTCAACAGATAAATTGTGTGTGTGTTCCTACTGCTCCAACGACTGGCTGTTCCCTGGCTCTCCCTCTCCTCAGGTCTGCTTATTCCTTGAAATAAAACAGTTTTGAAATTAGGCCAATAAGTAACCCTAAAATGGACTGTAAGTGTTGAAGTGAAAGGAAGAGTCACACATTTCTCACTTTAAATGAAAAGCTAGAAATGATTAAGCTTAGTGAGTAAGGCATGTTGAAAGCTGAGACAGGGCAAAAGCTAGGCTTCTTGTGCCACTTAGCCAAGATGTGAACACAAAGAAAAACTTCTTGAAGGAAATTAAAAGTGCTATTTTGATGAACACATGAGTGACAGGAAAGTGAAACAGCCTTATTGCTGATATGGAGAAAGTTTTAAAGATCTGAATTGAAGATCTAACCAGCCACAACATTCCCTTAAGCCAAAGCCTGATCCAGAGCAAGGTCTTAACAGTCTTCAATTTTATGAAGGCTGAGAGAGGTGAGGAGGCTAAAGAAGACAAAAGTGGAAGTCAGCAGAGGTTGGTTCATGGGGTTTAAAGATAGAAGCTATCTCTATAACATAAAAGTGCAAGGTAAAACAGCAAGTGCTGGGGTAGAAACTGCAGCAAATTATCCAGAAAATCATAGATAAGATCATTGTGAATGTGACTACACTAAACAACAGATTTTCAGTGTAGATCAAACAGCCTTCTATTGGAAGAAGATAGCACCTAGAAATCTCATAGCTAGAGAGATCAAGGCCTGGCTTAAAACTTTCAAAAGACAGGTTGACTTTCTTGTTAGAGGCTAAGATAGCTGGTGACTTTAAGTTGAAGCCAATGCTCACTTACAATTCTAAAAATCCTAGGGCGCTAAAGAATCATGGTAAATCTATACTGCCTATGCTCAGTAAATGGAAGAACAAGGCCTGGATGACAGCACGTCTGTTAATAGCATGGTTTACTGGAATTTTAGGACCACTTTCAAGACCTACTGCTCAGAATTATAAGCTCTTTTCAAAATATTACTGCTTATTGACAATGTACCTAGTCACCCAAGAGCTCTGATGGAGAGGTAAAAAGGTCAGCGTTGTTTTCATGCCTGCTAGCACAACAACCATTCTGCAGCTCATGGATAAAAGAGTAATTTCAAGTTTCAATTCTTACTATTTAAGAAATACATTTCAGAAGACTATAGATAGTGATTCCTCTGATGGATCTGGGAGAAGTCAGTTGAAAACCAGGAAAGGATTCACCAGTCTAGATGCCCTTAAGAACATAAGTAATTCATGAGAGGAAATCAAAATATTACCATTAACTGGAGAATGAAAGAAGTTTATTCTAGTGCTCATAGATGACTTTCTGGGGTTCATGACGTCAGTGCAGGCATTACTTTCAGATTTGGCCAAAATAGCAAGATAACTAGAATTATAAGTGAAGCCTGAAGGTGTGAATGAATTGCTGCAATTTCATGATAAAACTTGAAGAGAATGAGGTGTTTTTCCTTATGGAAGAGCAAAGAAAGTGGCTTCCTTGAGATAGAATCCACCAGTGGTGAAGACGCTGTGAACACTGTTGAAATGACAGCAAAGGATTTAGAATAATACATACACTCAGTTGATAAAGCAGTGTCAGGGTTTGAGATAATTGACTTCAATTTTGAAAGTTCTACTTTGGGTAAAATGCTATCAAATGGCATCAGATGCTACAGAGAAATCTTTCATGAAAGGAAGTCAATCAATGTGGCAAATCTCATTGTTGTCTTGTTTTAAGAAATTGCCAGACACCCCAACCGTGAGGAACCATAGCTACCCTAATCAGTCAGCAGCCATCCACATTGAGCCAAGACCCTACACCAGCATAAGGATTATAATTTGCTGCAGGCTCAGAAGATACTTCGCATTTTTCAGCAATAAAACATATTTTAATTAAGGTATGTAAATTTTTAGGCATAATGCTATTGAATTAATAGACTACAGTACAGTGTAAAAATAACTTTCATGTGCACTGAGAAAGAAACAAGATATATTTGTGTAACTCTCTTTATTGCCTTATTGGCTTTATTTCAGTGGCCTGGAACCCAATCTGCAATATATCCCAGCGTATGCCTGTACGTGTAACTTGCCCATAGAAGGAAAATCCCTTGTTAGTATGGCTTCCTTCTTGAAGGTTAAAAGGGCAGCCAACTTTAGCAAGTGGAGAGGAAATGATGAGACACTGTACGTAGTAGTGTCAGTAGTATTGCCAGGCATTGTTACAAATGCTTTATGTGGTTGGCCTTTCGTATTTGTTTGTTCCACACCTGTAGATTCAACCAACCTCAGATTTTAAATATTAGAAAAAAAAAAAGTAACTATACTATAATAATTAATAAAAATTACAAATACATATGACAACAATTTACACAGCATTTACATTGAATTAGGTATTATAAATAATCAAGATATTTTTTAAAGTACACGGGAGAATGTATGTAGGTTATAAGTAAAAACTGTGCCATTTTGCATAGGGGACTTGAGCATCCATGGATTTTAATATCTGCAGGGGGATCCTGGAACCAATCCCCCATAAATATCAGAGGATGACGAGGTATTAGTTTACTTTACCCTTTCAACAATCTTATGGAATCCACATACTATTATTATTTCCCATTTAAACATGAGGGCAGGGAGACAGGTGTTCAACATTTGCTCAAGTACACAGAACTAGGATGTGGAGAAACCTGGCCTCATTAGCAGGCAGTCTGGCTCCAGTGTTCTCACACTGAACTTCTGTGCTATATGCAGCACCTCTGTGTTGCTCAGAAAGGGGTGGACAACTTGTGTTTCCAGAATCTAAAAGAAGTAGCCATCATGTGTCCTGGAGTAGAGCAAGGGAAATTGAATGACACTCTGAATTTCCGATGCTGTAAATGCATGAGCAAATTCTGACTCTGCATGTGGGATTTGTTCTCCTCCTGGGAGGTGACAGAATAGGGACAGAGAAAATGAATTTTAGACAAGGGCTGCAGTGCCTATGCTGGTGCTCGCCTTTGTGCTGAGGGCAGAAGAAAAAACATTTTAATTCCCCTGATCCAAAGGTAAGTGTGGTGCTCCTTAATTGTGGGGTGGTTGTGCATGTATAATTTTGCCTGGCTCAGAGATTAAGCTCTAATGGGCTTGGAGGAAGAATCAGACAACATCAGTTTCTAGAGTGCTTTTGGCAGATGAACTTCTTTCAGAAAATGTTTAGGATATTGTTGTTATAATTGACAAGATATTTATTACCATTAAAAATGTTCCCAAGTATATCCCTTAAGTTGTTGGGGTTCAGAATCTCTATGAAAAAGAATTCATATTCAATCCATATGATAATTTGGAAATTAACAAACTGCTCTATATGGTAGAGATTCCACAGTGGACTCTGGATTGGAGGAGATAATGTGGATCCCCAAAAACAAATAACCACTAGTGAAGAAGAATTGGGAGTAATCCAGAGCAGTAGTCACTAACTTTTTTGGCACCAGGGACCAGTTTCATAGAAGACAATTTTTCCATGGACGGATAGGGGTGGGATGGTGGTGGGATGGGGGTGGGGTGGGGGGTGGGCACAGTTTCAGGACGAAACATTTCCACCTCGTATCACCAGACATTACATTCTCATAAGGAGCACGCAGCCTCGATCCCTCACATGTGCAGTTCACAGTAATGTTTGCGCTCATCTAATGCCGCTGCTGATCTGACAGAAGGCAGAGCTCAGGCAGTAATGCTCCCCTGCCCACTGCTCACCTCCTGCTATGCGGCCCAGTTCCTAACAGGCCACGGACCAGGACCCGTCCATGGCCTGGGACTTAGGGGCCCCTGCTCCGAGCTGGCTGTGACCTCTCAGCACAGTCACACCTGCAAGGCTTGTGTGTCTGGGAGAGCCAAAGATGAGGCATAGGTGAAAAGTGCTATTACTAACCCAATAGCACTGAAAATTTTATTTTAAAGTGGCACTGCTCAATAATAATAGCCACAGGCCACATTTTTGCTACTTAAATTTAAATAAACAAAACTTGAATAAAATTTTAAAAGTCAGTTTCTCAGTGTCACTAGCCACATTTCAACTGCTCAAGAGCTCCATGTGGCTAGTCACCACCACACTGCCAGCTCAGGTAAACATTCCCATTATTGCAGAATATCCTATTGTACAATATTACTTGAAGAATAATAACTTGTCCACTACATAAAAGAGAACAGGCCTGGGGTTACTGGGGAGGTCAGTACTAGTAGAGCAACTGCATTCAATGACACCAAAGAAAGCATCACAAACCTAGAAGCAGAAGATTGCACAGCAGCACCATTTATCCTATGTGGCCCAGTATCTGGTAATCAAGTGGGTAGTGGCTTCAAGGTATGTCCTGGAAAATTGCTGTAATACGACCTGTTTACCCTCCTCAACAAGCAAAGCCTGGAATGCATCACAGATAGACAGAAAGACAGCTAGATAGTTGTAGATATGGAATTACCAATGCATGAAGCTCTCCGATGTGACAAATAATAGAAGTAGGCTATTACAATGATTAACTTATTCTGAGTCATACAAATTTACATATTACACATGGATTACACGTTTTCTTTTTTAAATAAAAATGTTTCCTTGTTTCTTTCTGATTATATAAATAATTCATGCTTTTTATAAATACTTCAAACAATATAGCAAAATGTAAGAGGAAAGTCAAAATCACTTGAAATTTTCAATTACTAGAGATAACCAGCAATAACCTTTTCGCAAGAGAGAAATAAATATATGCATATATACACACATATTGTTCTTTATTTTATCTTTAACAAGTTTGCTTTTTGTCTTGATGTTTTTAATACAGTTTCTTTTTTTAATCAGCTCCTTTTTTTGTGGTGTCTCCTTGCTCTTTCCATTAAACCAAATTCTCTGTTCATACACTCAAGTGAAAATTTTTACATGGGAATTTCCCTTATCTGTGTATCAAATTGAGCTAATATTATATATGTATTACTGCAATTTGATTTTCTCACTTAGAATTATATTATAAAATCTTCTGAAGACAGTTCGTACGCATTTAACTCATCCTTGCAAAGACTTTACATTTCCGTGCCATGAGTGTTCCATAATTTTGTCAACAGCTTCCCTGCTTACTCGTGCTTTAGCTCATTTCTAGATTTATCCTCATAAAATTGTATTTTAGCATTAGGGTTAATGACCCCTGTCCTAGATTTTTACCTTACCAACAAATAAATGCAAGTAAACCTGTAGATTTCTTGGAATCTTCTTATTGTGTTACGTGTTTGTTTTTTATATAAACAGGTATTGCCATATTATATTCCAGAAAAGCTCTACGAAATCACCTTTCACCAGTTAAGCACACATGTGTGTGTTCACCCTTTGTCCCTACTGGTGCCAGTGCTGATTATTATTTTACTTTTTATAACCTGTACACAGTTACCCTGTTATTCTTTTAATACAATTTAAAGAATGTCTACTAATGAGTCTCATGACATTTTTGTGTTTAGTGTGTATTTGGCTGTCTCTTCCATAAGTGATCTGTTAAAGACCTTCTGCAAACTTTTCTCTAAGGCCTTCTTTCTCATATGAACATGTAGGAACTCTTTGCAATAAGGTTGTGGTAGTGCAACTCTTGTGAGCCTAACCCTGCTTCTATTCACATTACCGTCTCTAGGGGTTACATAAACCACAATGTAATTTATATACACTGAGATTATGAAATAAGGTAGCACTAATGAATATTAGAGATAATATAAATATTATAAATATATCAAGTATGTGCGTTGTAAATACTTTCCCAAACTACGGTTTTCCTTTGACTATACTTATAGTCTGCCTCAGCCTCCCGAGTAGCTGGGATTACAGGCACCTGCCACCGTGCCCAGCTAAATTTTTGTATTTTTAGTAGAGACGGGGTTTCACCATGTTAGCCAGGATGGTCTCGATCTCTTGACCTTGTAGTCTGCCTGCCTCGGCCTCCCAAAGTGCTAGGATTACAGGCGTGAGACACTGCACCAGGCCTTCCTAACATGTTTTAAGAGATTTCCTAATCTCTAGTTTATTTGTTTGGTCTCCTAAAATTTCCCAACATTTCTGTGATTTTATTTCATATTGGAATGTTTAATTTATCCACAATATGTTTTTATATGGTGTAGAGTAGGCTTTTACATAAATTTCTTTCAAACAAATAGTCACTTGTGCCAGCCACAAGTATTAAATTAGCCAATATTTTCTTGCCTAATTGCAATACCTTCTTTTTCACACAATGAAATTTATTTATTCTGAAATCTATTTCTGAACTGTGTTCTTTCCACTCACCTTTGGCTAAGTCTATGCCAACAGCATACTGACTTGATTACTAGGGTTTGTTAAATTTTTTTCATGTGTGGTAAGGCATATCTCTGCTCAACAGTCTTCCATTTGCATAAATTGCATTGTTAATACTAGATATTTATTCTTCAATACAAACTCAACAGCTTACTTTGTCAATTTGATACAGACTATTTAGAATATAATTAGAATTTAAAGTGTGTATTAATTTTTCTTGGGTTTTTATTTTATTTATATTGAGACCTTGATATTTCTTAGGCTTTTTTCCCTTTTACATTTATTCAATTTTAATTCAGTTATACCTTATTTACGCAATTTACTTATTTTATACATCTTAAGTTTAAGGTGAAAAAATGTAGTATGATAAACAGAGCTTTCTTAATATTAAAAATCACTATACATTGAAAAAAATTTAAAAGAGTTACAAGAATAAGTTGAAGACTGTATTTCAACACATAATTTTTTTTTTTTTTTTTTTTTTTTTTTTGAGACAGAGTCTCTCACTGTCACCCAGGCTGGAGTGCAGTGGTGTGATCTCAGCTCACTGCAACCTCCACCTCCTGGGTTCAAGAGATTCTCTTGCCTCAGCCTCCCGAGTACCTGGGACTACAGGTGCGTGCCACCACGCCCAGCTAATTTTTGTATTTTTAATAGAGACAGGGTTTCATAATGTTGGCCAGGATGGTCTCGATCTCTTGACCTTGTGATCTGCCTGCCTCGGCCTCCCAAAGTGCTGGGATTACAGGCGTGAGTCACCGGCACCCAGCCTTCAACACATAATTTTTTAAAAGATTTACGTACAAAATATATCAAACTAAAAAAGAAAAAGTCATCCAAATTTACAAAAAAAAAAAAAAAAATCAAAGTGGACAAATTCAAATACAAAATAAAGATATAAAAATGCTTCCAGTACCCCTGAATGGTCCCTGTGCTTGCTATCAATCAATACCCTGAAAGACATCACACTTCTACTTCTATTAACATAGATTAGTTCTACCTATTTTTGAACATTACATAAGCGGAATCATCAATTTGTCCTCTTTTTGTCTCTGTACTCTTTCTTTCAGCAGTGGGTTTCTGATGGATGCATAGTCACTTACAACCACTAAAGGGACTATTGAGAATGCTTAGTTCTCTTTGTTCTCCCGTAGTCCTCTTTGTCTCTTTTCTTTGAGTGCTTTTGAAATTTACTGTTTACTTTTGGTGTATGTAGCTGTGAATACATATGTGTGTGGGAAGGTGGGGTACTTATCTTGAGTATTATGAATCTGTGATTTGACACCTTTCATTGCTTTCCAAAATTTTTCATCTATTTCCTCTTTGAATATTTCTTCTGTCCCATTCTCTCTTTCTACATCTTCTGGAACTATTCTCAAGGTATATTAGACCACTGATATTGTCCCCCAGCTCGTGGCTGTTCAGGTCATTTTTTCACCTTCTTTTATCATCTTTCTTTGTTAGTTTGAATGATTGCTATTAACTATTTTTGACATCACTGATATTTCATTGAAGGAATTCTTAATTTCTGATATTATTATTTTTATTTCTTGCCTTTTCCGTTTGACAATTGCTTATAGTTTCCATTTTCTGTTTATAATCATTGTTTCAATATATGTGATTTTCTTTCCTTCCAAATATTCGACTTAGTTGTTTAATGAAAAAAAGTCTACATGTGTGTTAGTGTGTGTGTGTGTGTGTATACATTTTACTGCTCCTGAGTTTCCTCATTTACTCCTATTTTTATTGAAGTTTTCACCTCATTCCTCTATGAGCTGTATTTCAGTGGGAATGTGTTTTGCATCTTGTGACTGAAATTCCTTTGTTGTCCTTTCTATGGTAGGTTGAATAATGTCCCCCAAAGATGTCTACACCCTAATCCAAGGAATCTGTGAATATGTTGCCTTACATGGCAAAAGAGACTTTGCATATATGATTAAGTTCAAGATCCTGGATCATCTAAGTATGCCTGACGATTATCAAAGTTCCTTATACGAAGGATGCAGGAGGAGTTAGTCAGGGATGGTGATGTGACAACAGAAGCAGAGGGAGAGAAGGTGGTGTGAGGACAGAAGCAAAGGGGTTGGGGTGGAGGGGAGAGAGGGAGATACAGAAAAAGAAAGAGAGACTAGTGGGTGCTCCATGGCTGGTTTTGAAAATGGAGGAGGGTGCCATGAGTCAAAAAACGCAGGTGGCATCAAGAAGTTGGAAAGAGCAAGGAAACAGATTCTACCCTAGAGACTCTGGAAGTGTAGCTCTGCTCTCCTCTTGGTTTTAGCCCTCTAAGAGCTATTTCAGACTTCTAAGTTTTAGAACCGTATAAAAATAACACTGGGTTGTTTTATCATATAGTTCGTGGTCATTTGTTCCAGAAGCCATAGGAAACTGATACATAGCCTTTTAAATATGCAGCAATTTTCTTTTTTTCTCAAAGCATTGGGGCGTAAGTGTGGATTTGTATTTACAATGAGGGTGAGCAGTCACAAAGGTAATAAAGAGTGATGTGAAGTAGGTAAGACATCAATCCATGTTTGGGACAACCGAAGAAAGTGGCTCTGCATGTGCCCTCTGTACATCTTCAGTCTCATCTGATACAGTAATCTGCCCATGGTTCCACTATTTTTTATTCTCTTGATAATAGGAGAAGCTCAACATGCTAACCTGGGGCCAATTCTGATCTTCTCTGTGGGTTTTTGAAAGTCTCTGCTGTATAAACCCTGCCAAGAATCTGCAGATCACTAGGTGTTGACCTTGATCTTTGATTCAATTCTTTACATGTTCGCCCAACTGTCAGGAGAAGCTGCCTCAAGCAGGTTTTCTTTTGGGATCCCCATAATATTCCAGACCTCATTTCAGAGGGTTATGCATTACTTGTAGCATCTCAGAAGAAGCAAATGTCTTGGAATTGGGATTAGAAGAGAAGCAATATATGTTTTTGTAGTAAAGCAAATTTTAATGTTGATATAATGATAAAATAATAATTAGATTAGGAAATAATAGGATGTGAATAGAAAGTCAGATCAATTTAACCAACTAGAAATCCAGAAGCAGGCAAATTCCTAAGAGAATTTAAGGGACACTTCAAACCAATGGGAAAATTCTAGGGGGAAAAAATAAGTTTGATCCACAACGCCACCTTGTACCATAAAAACTAAATATTTGAATATAAAAGACATGAATCTTACAAAAGGTGACAAGAATTTTGGGAAAATTATATAAAATGTTAGAGCAAAGAAAGGTTCTCTTTGTGTAATACAATACTCGAAGGCCAGAAAAGAAAACAACTATAAGTTTAACTAGTTTTTAATAACAAACATGTAAGGCAAAGAAGTCACCATAATCCAAGTCTAATATATAAAGAGCTTCCACATATTACTAGGAAGAAACTAACAGCATAACCAAAAAATGAGCAATGGATATGAAATGACAGCTCACAATATGAGCACCACAAGTGAACTTTAAATGATGAAAAATGAACAAGCTAACGCTAATAAAATTCATTAACATTAAATTATAATAAATATCCTTTTTACCTATTAGGTTGTCAATGATGTTTTAAAAGTTGATAATGCCTGTTTTGCTATTGTATGTAGCACAGTCATTCTCAACATCTCTGATGGGTTCTAAATGTGTGATGCCAATAGTTAGGAAGTTAAGATTTATTCATCTTCGTATTTACAATGTTCAAAGCATTTCATAACACAGTACAAGCACAATTTATGCTTAAATAATGCACAAAGTCGACTAGAAATCATCTTGCTAAGAATGTTTTCTATCCTTTATTTACTAAGGGTGACACTATTATACACTTACAGAAATTTAATGAATAATTGAAACAATAGCTATGCCAATTAACTCAATCAAAAATTTAATTAATTATACACAGCTATTCTGGAGAATTCTAGCTAATCCAGACACTACTGTAACTACCCTTTTGTTTTGGAGAAATATCACATGAAATTACTTCAAAGCAAAATGTAATTTTTGTAATTATTCATTATTCTGGCAAAGTGATTTTGTTTTCTTCAATGTACACATTTTTTCTGCTAGCCATGCATCTTCAGAATTGCATAGTCACACTCACCATCAGCAAGGCATAGCAACTAAGATAGATCGCAAACAATACAGTGTAGACAGCATACTATAAATTTATTGGAAACAGTAATTATTAATTTACTTGAAGAAAGTCTTCTCTTTTCATGATCACTGTTGAAATTCCAGTAAATTATACCAGTAAATAATATCTGAAATTCCCAAGTATTTAAAAAGTCAATATATTGACATGTCAGCAGAACAGAATTTCAATCAATATTACAGTACATTAATACATATAATTAAGTGTTGTCAAAAGCTAATTTTTCACGAGATGAGCATATAAAAATAATCAAGTAAAAACTTAAATTCTTGCACTAACAAGTGGATGAATTTAATAAAAAACTTTTAGGAATATTTTACTTTTCAAATGTTTTTCTTTACTGTGAACATTAGTTTCAATTAAAATTCTGAAAATATATTATAAAAACACATTAAGTGAAGATTGTGAATTTCTATAATTTTAATATACTTGTAAAAGTATCATTCCAATGTAAAGTCCAATGTTCAATGTTATATATATACACACACACACACATATATATATATCCATATTAATGGAAAAATCCTGGACAGTCAGATGTAATTAAAATCAGTTGAAGGAATTATGGACGATTTTATTTCTAATTCACTGAAAGTCAAAATAACAATAGTGATATGAAGGCATTTATTTATTGTGTATGGTAGATATGCTGTTATGAAAAACAGTGAGAGAATATATATTAAGATTTCTTTCTAAATATTATAATAGTAATAACAGAAAAATGAATAAATGAGTCTTCTGTCTTAATGAATCCATTTGATAGGCAAACACCTGCATTAAATGCAAAGCACTTCTGTCATTGATATGCTTATCATTTTCTCCTGAATGACCTTGAAGCTTAATGAAATTCACATGAAAGATTTTACTATACGTGTTTAAAGAAAGCAGTTAAAAAGATTCAGATAGCTTTAAAAAATTGAATTTCATTTTATTAAAAAAAAATCCTCTGTTCTCATTTATCGAAAAAGTAAACTGCTTCAATTCAAAAGCAGTTTACAAGCAACTTTCATGGTGCATCTTTGTTGTCACATGGCAGTGTCCCCTAGATTGACAAGTGGTGCAATGGTCTTTGAGGACTGATTTCTAAGGATGTTAAGAGCATGAACTTCATTATTTTTAAATACTTTCTTAAATACATGCTTCAAAACAAAGTCAACCATTGAACCAACTATTTAATAAAGAAGGTCTCAGTGCTGACAATAGGAAACACTACAAAGAACATTAATCTAGCTTCCTGTTTTCATTTGACAAAAGTAGAGGTACACAGTTGTAGAATAATGTGAAATGCCTGGGCTCTGTTCAGCAAGGTAAATCTACATAAAGTCACTGGTGATTAAGATGAAAGGAATCTTTAGAGTACCATATGCTGACATTTGGAAAATTTAAATGACATGTCTATTTAAATCTATTAATATTAGAAACTTTTATGAGCTTTTAGAACATTTACATACTTCTGGATTTGTGATTTCCCTATATAACATAAAAACATGATTTCTTTGGGTTAGTAAAAGCTTTAGGCACAACAATACACAGAAGATAGGTTTTCACTGACTTTGCAGTTTACCTGCCCCCACCCTCAGGCAACTCTCCTGGGGCACCATTTCCAGTTATGTTTCTCATCAAGAGATGAGACCATTTTCTTTCTAACAAGAATAATCACATTTATTCAGAAGCTGCAAGTGTAGACCTGAATTTTACCCTTTATCCTCTCCTGAAAATACAGAAAATGCAAACAAAGAGAATTGTGAACTTACATTAATCAGGTGCTATTTATCGCACAATACAGAACATCTCTAGAATCTTTTTACATGATTTATCTACTTGTGATACTAGAAGTGTTAGAATCCACAGGACTTCTTATGTTTCATGATGCATAGTGTAGAAAATGCACACAGCATTGCTGTGCTTAGCCATATTGGAGCCTGAGGCAAAAGACAAAATCAATAATACTGGTCTATCTATATTTAAAATGTGGATGTTTTGTTCATCACGGTTTTTGAATTAATTCTTGCTTTCAAAAATGTATTGCATTAAAAATAGATAAATTGCATGACATCAAAATAAAAACTTTTGTCCATCAAAGAACACTAATAATAAAGTGAAACAGCAACCATGAAATGGGAGACAATCTTTGAAAATCATATAGGTTAATAAATAGGATAAAGGGTTAATATCCAGAATATATTTTAAAACTCCTCCATCTCAAAAACAAACAAACAAAAAAAACCAGACAACCCAATTAAAATATGGGGTAAGAAATTGAATAGACATTTCTCCAAAGAGGATATCCAAATGGCCAATAAGGGCATGAAAGGATGCTCAACAGTACTATTATTAGGGAAATACAAATTAAAATCACAATGAGATACCACTTCATACCCATTAGAATGGTTAAAATCAAACAGAAAATAACCAACGACACTGAGAATATAGAGAAACTGGAACTCTTGTGCCCTGCTAGTGGCAAAGTAAAGTGGTGAAGCCTCTGTAGAAAACAGTATGGTGCTTCCTCAAAAATTAAACAGAATTACCATACGATTCAGCAACTCCACTTTGAGTTTATACCCAAAAAAACTGAAAGCAGGGACCTGAAAAAATATTTGTACACTCAAGTTCATAGCAGCATTGTTCACAATAGCCAAAATGTGCAATCCATCCAAGTGTCCATCAATGGGTAAATGGATAAACAAAATGTGGTATATACATCCAAGGAAACATTATTCAGCCTTAGGAAAAAAAAAAAAAAAAAAAAAAAAAACAGGAAATTCTAATGTATGCTACAGTATGAACGAACCTTGAAGACATTTTACTACGTGAAAACAAACTAGTCACAAAATGACAAATACCATATGATTATAGTTATATGAGTTTTCTAGGGTAGTTAAATTCATAAATACAGTGGAATAGTGGGTGTTGGGGTCTAGAAGAAGGAATGAATGGGGGCAAATTGTTTAAACTATGCAGAGTTTCAGTTTGGGAAGATGAAAATGTCTAGAGATGGATGGTGGATGTAACAGTTGCACAATAATACGAATTACTTAATGCCACTGAACTGCAGACTTAAAAATGGATAAAACAGTAACATGTATGTGAAGAATATTTTGACACAATTTAGAAAATATTGCACATAAATATTACCCAACTCAATTACTGGCGCTACCTCTCCTTCAACTCAAAGTTTCTGCCTGAGAGTGCTTTACTAACTTCACCCTTGCCCTGGCCCTGGAAAATTTCCGTGTTTGTTTGGCTCATAGATGCTATGATCTGAATGTTTGTGTTCCCCGACCCCCAAATTTATATGTTGAAACCTAATCCCCAATGCAGAGCCTTGAGATGATTAGGTCATGAGGGCAGAGTCCTCCTGAAAGGGATTAGTGCCATTATAAAAGGGGCCTGAGGGAGCTTGTTTTCTCACTCCACCCTGTCAGGACGCAGTAAAATGGCACTGTCTAGGAGGAACGGGTCCTCACTGGATACCGAATCTGCTGGTGTCTTGATCTTGGACTTTTCAGCCTCTAGAATAGCAAGAAATAATGTTCTTACCCAACCTGGAGCATGTTGTTATAACAGCAGTCTCAGTGGACTAAGACAATAGAATACAGCATAAAATAACATGCTATTTTCTTTCTTTCCTCTTCTCCCCACCCTCAAACTCCTGTTGTTTGTTCTTTTGTAAGGCAGATTAAGACGTACTTCAATTACAAGTTGAGAACCCTGTGTGGGGTTCTGGGTAACAGGGATCCACTTGTAAGATTTCAATTCTTTATCAAGTTTGATTTCTCTATTCACTTCTCCTTCATTGCTTTCAAAATCTTAGTCTTAAAATTATTTTAATAGAAATAAATATTTAAAGTAATTTTCTGAAAGGTTATCTCAAAAGCTCTGAGAAACTTCACCTTTTACAAAGGCATTGGTTAGCTCTTGGCATGACTAATGTTAGCATGTTTGATCCCTCTATCAATGAAGGAGAACATTTTGAAATTGGCTTTATTTTTTGCTAAATAAAATAAAATATCACCACATATAAGGGAGAAATAATGTTTAAACAATATTTTGATAAATATATTACTTAAAATGCATGTGAGGAACTCCATGTCAAAAAGAGAAAATAAAAATTAACTAATGTTTCAAAGTATATAGATCCTTCATTTTATGTTTGAATATTCATGAATTTATCAGTGTGTAAACTGCATTTGAGAGTATAGGACTTTTGCAGTATCCTCAGTGAAAATGATACCCCTAACTCCCTGAATTGTAAAATCAAAGCTATCTCAAATGATTTAAACTTAAGGTTTTCATCCCTGTTTAATGCCAAATTATTCTCAACTATAACATTCACACTAATCCAATTTTTAAATGCAGCTATCAAAAAACAAGTTGCAATTTACAGAGCACAAAGTCTCTCTTCTTACTTTGACAGTATGTGCATAAACCATAGATCTTTGTAAAACACCAAGGGTTTTCATAATAATGGTGAAGAAAGAATGAACTTGGGTAAAATTAAGGGGTTTGTCTTTTTTTCACCCTACCATATCCCAATTGTCTAGCATTCCACTGTCCAGAATACGGCCTGCCTGAAATGTATTGATTTTTCTTTCCTATATTCATTTTTACAAGTATGTACTTTTGACAACTACTGTGTGTCAGGCACTGCCCTGAATGCTGAAGATACAGTAAAAAAAAAAAAAAAAAAAAAAAACCTTCATGGAAATATTCCAGTGCCAGAAAAAATATACCGTTAAACACAATATCTCAGACCTATAGAATTGCAAGTAGTCTGGTATAATCTACTGGAAAACTGTAAGTGTCATGAAAATGAATATGGGGCCCCAGAACCAATCACTGAAGTGTTTGTTATCTTAGCTTATGCCTTTACCTGGGGCTTAGAGATGAATAAGAGTTACCTTAGGTGAATGATGAGGAAGTTGGTGCGGTCTAAGCACAGGGAACAGGATTTGCAAGGATGCTGCATTGGAAGGAAGAAAATAAGAAAAAATCAAATGAGGCCTCTTTGTGGGATAGGAAGGAAGAGATTGGTGACAGTGAAGCTAGAGCACCCAGATACATTGACCTGTAAGAATGACTGTGTTCAAGAGTTCATATCCACGGGCTTAAGGACAGTCACACTTGGCATACAGATTCTATTTGTCTTCACACAGATAAAGGGAAATGGTGCTGTCCCTCTGGCAAATTAACTTTTTCATTGCCCAGAATTTCTATAACCTTAAATTCCCTAACAGCTAATCTACTGCCCTTCTTTCTCCCTGACTTGAGATATAATTGAAGAGCTTGTCCAAAGGCTTCCTGTCTTTGTTCCAATGTCCTGAATGTACATATTGAATATGTCAGATACAGGGAAAAAAAAAAAAGCTGAGATGGGGGTGGTGATGAAGGGTATATGGGGGAGAGGAACCTTTATCTTCAACTCTAACAAGCGAATTAAATGTAGGAGAGTTAGAAAATCTATGTTTTATAAAGTGCAAATATGTATCAAAAATGAGTAATTATGTAAGTGATTTTTTTTAGATTAGCCATAATGATAAATGCTGAAGAACTTGGAGAAGCAAGAGACGAAACATGTTACAAATCAAGAACGCCTTTTTTGTTTTGTTTTTTGTTTGTTTGTTTGTTTCTGAGATGGAGTCTTGCTCTGTTGCCCAGGCTGGAGTGCAGTGGCGCGATCTCGGCTCGCTGCAAGCTCTGCTTCCTGGGTTCATGCCATTCTCCTGCCTCGGCCTCCTGAGTAACTGGGAGTACAAGCGCCGGCCACCAGCCCTGGCTAATTTTTTGTATTTTTAGTAGAGACTGGGTTTCACCGTGTTAGCCAGAATGGTCTCGATCTCCTGACCTCGTGATCCACTCGCCTAGGCCTCCCAAAGTGCTGGGATTACAGGCTTGAGCCATCGTGCCCGGCCAAGAACACCTTTTTAAGTGATTTTTTTTTTTTTTGGTAGTAATTTTCTAACATGCGAATGGTTTAGTATCAACCTTAGGTATTCAAAATTGCAATGCTTACATATATTTTTACCAGCAGGGACAAATAATACAGATCTTTTTTTTTTTGAGCTTCAGTTTCCATATGTGTAACCTAGATGATTACACACAGCAGTGCCTTCGGTTAGATGTTGATAATATGTCTGCACACACATACATATGTACACGCACACACAAATAAATAGATCACTGGTTGCAAATTACCAGTAGGGACTCTGGACAAGATGGAGTCATGTGACTTCCCAAGGTGCATTCATAAATTTTAAAAAATTGAACTAAAATTGTTGTACCATATAAATTCATGACTCAGTGTACCTTTTATGAAAAAGTGGGAAAAGTGAAGTTCTTGGTTGTGGAAGTGAGAATTATTGGTTTGGTTTCACTCTCCTGTATGGATGTAGTTCTATTACTGGTAACACAAGCAACTCAACCATTTAGGCAAATTTTCACAAATCAGGATATTAAGCGGGGTTTAAGAGGGATTTTCTGATGACTGTTGATGTTCTCGGCCAGAAATTAAGAGATTCTCATACTTTTCTTTCTCTCCATGTTTCTCATCTTCTTATCATGCCCCTTCTCTACCATCACTGCAGCTTCCTTCCCTTACAGTCACAACTTTCATCCCTCTGTCCCCTTTAGAACCTTTCTATGTCCTTTTATTTTCCATCCCTTTAGTAAGAAATTAAATAATATTTTTAAATAAATTTAATCAATTCAATGCAGTTATACATTTTTATATTCTACATAAAGATAGTAGTTTTTTGGTATTTATAACAATAACCTGAAAACATCATCCTTTACTATCTATGTTTTATATCATTTTCCTTCTGATTTAGTGACCTTTAACAAAGTAATAGGCTATCCACCCTCCTTATGTATTCATAATTTTAATTCAACCTACACATATTTTTAAATTTTTATGAATCAGGCCTTAGGCTGTGGGTACAAACATAAACACAATCATTGAAACAGATGATGTTTACATACAATATTCACTTCTTTACTGTGATGATGAAATCTATTCCTGGTTTCATCTTTTCTCCATCTAATATCTGTGACAATGATGTTTGCTGCATCTAGAGTCAATATCATTCCCAGCATCAAATGTGTGTTTCTCTAGTAAGAGTGAATACAGCTATCATAATATGGATTGCAAAATTCAGTGAACACTGCTACCTCTGGACACTGGAGAAGAGAAGCATACTGGGTGCAACTGTGTGGGGAAATGGGGAGGGGGGACAAGGAGAACAGTTGCATTCCCTCAGAGAAAATTAGAAAAAGTATGCCATTTTAAGAGTTGTTCAAACTACGGTGGTGGGGTGAGGAATACGTGTGTGTATGTGTGTGTGCATATATATGTACATATATATGTTACATACGCATATGTGTGCGTGTATATTTACATGTATATGTGTTAGATATATATGTATATATGTGTGTATATGTATGTATATGTGTGTTAGATACATGTGTATATGTGTGCATGTATATATGTGTGTTAGATACATATGTATGTGTGTGTGTGTGTATGTGTGTGTATACAGAAAAAGTTGTATGTAAAACACAATCGAAGCTATCAATATCAGATAGGCATTTCCCTATGTTAGAGGCTGGCTACTTCTGGAGCAGTGGACAACAATTCTGGAAAAATACATTTGCTTCCAAAGCTCTGGCTTTAAAAGTGCACGTGGTTCTTTCAGATTTTGAGTGAAACTCTCACTACCTCACTGGCATAGATGTCATCAGAGACGGGCACATCTTCATGTCCGCCACTCAGCTGACCAGTAAGGCACTTTACTGCCTTTTGGAGATTATCTCTAGATTTCTCCATTCAATAAGGGTCTTAAATTGAATTATGAGTGGCCGTTTTTCTCAGTGATAAGCCGGTGTTTCATGAGTACGGGAGTACTAAAGGTCCAGAAATGGGCATTTCCTGTTTCCCTTCTTTGAAAATGGCAAGTGCACATGATTATGCTGGGGCAAGAGAACTAGAACATGCTGAAAAGATAAACATTTTTTTTTCCACCTTCTCCCATTTTCTGACCTCACCTGTTCCCCGTCTGACCTCTGGGGGGCTTACTCGGGATGTCAAGGAAAATGTAAAGTATGTAAAACCGGCTCTTTAAGTAGTACTTGTACCCTTAACAGTGAATTTCTGAGAAAAGATGGAGAAGACTGAGGAATGCATATCTAATGAATAAATTTCAGGGAAATTGCAAGGTTTGGATAGAAAGGAAAGCACAGTTTACATACATATGCATACTGTGACGGATCAGGGCAAGCACTCCAGTGTCACCGTGTCCCTGTATCTGAAGACTTTGTACAACGCAGTCCAAGGCTGTGAGGACTTCGGAGTGCAAAACGCTGAGGAAACCAACCTGCCTCCAAATCCAATGCGTGAGATTTATATTGCAGCCTTTGCGATGCTGCTTAGTTAACTGGCTGTGTGTATTTAGGGAGATCTATTGTAGAATTCCTTTTAATTTTCCCCTTTTTGTGACTGAAATCATGAATTCCTAAAAATAAATAAACAGCAAACCAAAGGAAAAAAAAAAAAAAGCCAAAACAGGTTTACCTAACGGGAAGCCTGGAAGGGCTGGCGTTGGAGAAGCCGCTCGGAGGCGGGGCAGGCAGCAGCGCGCTGCCGACCGGTCTTCGGGTCTCTGTCCCGGGCTCTTTGCAGCCTGGCCTTTGGGTGACTGGGGTGGGGGAGGGCGGCCGGCTTTCAGGTCGCGTCTCCCGCAGGTTTGGGAGCCCGGTAGGCCGTTACTGAAAGACGGTGGCAGCAGCGGTCAATTGCCCTTTTAGAGCTCATTTTGGGGGCGAATGCTAGCAGCAGAGCGACTGCCGCCCTGGCTCTTGTAGGTGGGTCTGGAGTGTCACGTAGGCACCCCAACTCGCGCCGGGGGCCGTGGTCCGCAGACTCCCACTTCATTGCCCGGCAGGGCTGAGCCCTCCTCGCACGCCGGTGGCTGCACCTTTCCCGAGAGTCGGGGCAGCGGCGGCTGGAGAGTGCAGGCAGCCTAACCGCATAGCGCTGAAACCACCATTCACAAATGCAAAACCCGGCTTCCGTGGATAAACGGTAGCGGCGCGCGTCCGAGCGTCCCCGAGGGGCTGTGGGGAGCCCCGGGGACAGCAGGAAAGGAAGCGGGGTGGCGGTGGCTAGGAGGCACTGAGCGTTCTTGCCCGACCGGCGGAACAGGCAGCCGGGTCCGGGCGCGCCGAGCCAGCCGCCCCTCGCGCAGTTCCTCGGCCGCGGCGCGGGGTTCGCCCAGCTTCTCTGGGTGCCCCCGGCACAGTACAGTGCGGCAGGCGGCAGCGTCCTCCCCTCGCCTCCCCACATTCCCTCACCTCAGCCAAGGCGGCAGCCCCGGCGTCTCCGCCCGCCCGGCCCCGCGTCCCCGCCCGGAGCGCCCCCGCCCGGTGCACCCCCGCCGGGTCCCGCCGCGCAGCCCCGCTACGCTGCAGCTGGAGCGACAGCCACGGCCGGCCCCGCAGACCGGGGAGGAGCAGGAGGAGGGGAAGCCGGGGAGGGAGGCGCAGAGAGGAGGGTTGGAGCCGGGAGGAGGAAATAAATAAATAAAACAATAACCTCCGCGCCAATAAGAGCGAGGGAGAGAGCAAGACGCGACCAGAAAGCCACCGGGGCCCGCTCGCGCGCCTCTGAGAGGCTGTCCGCGCGCGCGCGTGTGTGCGTGAGTGTGGATTTGCCGGGACTGGAGCTGGAAAGTTCAAACTAAACGTGTTGCTCTCGCCGGGTGCCGAGGCCGCGGCGGAGGCTGCCCAACTTCCCCGGGCCAAGTGAGTGGCGTTGCCCAGCGCCTTTGGCGAGGCGGCGGCCGCTCGGCCCTGCGCCAGGGCGCGGCGGCGGCGACCGCGGCTCCGCTCGCCCCGGGAGGGAGCCCGCGGCCAGGGCTGGACGCTCGCCCCGCCACCTCCACCGACTCTCTCTCTCCTCAGCCTCTGCGCCTGGCACCGCAGCAAGGTACGTGGCGCTTCCCGGCGCGGCTTTTCCCCTAGCACACCTCGCGCGGATTTTTGGCTGCCTAGATTTTTCCCCTTCCCAGAGTGGTCATCATTTGTCAAACTTTACCTCCACCTCACACATGCCGACGGCCGCTGCAGCCGCTCTCCCTGGCAGCGTGGGCTCGGCTCGCTGATGGGAACCGAGTCGGGGGTGGGGGGTGGAGGGGCAGGATCTGCTGGCAGCGGTGGTTCCCATCTGGATTAAGATCGTATTTCGGAATAACTCGCAGGTCTTACCTTCCGGGGGTGTCCTTTATGACGTTCCCTGTGATGCTGGTAATGGTTTTCCTTGCTCCTTCTGCACGGAAGGACGTACAAGTTTGCAAGAGAAGGTACATGAAAAGCAGGTGAAGTTTGCAGCCACTTGACTCCAAGAGAGGAGTAACCCTTTCTTTGCAGTAGCAGCTACGGTTTTGAAGCAGCGGTGGCGCCCGCAGCGGCAGCGGTGACAGCGATGACAGCGGTGACAGCGGCCTGGCCGGTGGCGGCAGCTGCACGTTGTCCCGTCTGTGACTGGGAGAAGGAGGAAAAGTGGGGCTGCCTCGTCGGTGAGCGCAACTCGGGAGCTGCCTGCAAAGACACTGCGGGGGAAAATGCTAAGGGCTCCCTGATCCTTGGTAAATCGTGTTTGGAGAGGCATGATTTCCTTTTGTGATATTTATGTGCTTAATAACAGGCACGCTTAAAAATCTCTTTAAAACTTTTATGCATACGATTTCCATTTCTAGATTAGGTGAACGACTCTAAAACCTCTCAGAGCAATGCCACAATCAGTTAAGATCGGAGCGGTGTGCAAACCTGCAATGAATTGCCCAGTGCCTTGTTGTTTGTAATGTAGCACCTACTGGGAAACGTATCCTCCGTGCCGTACTATTTTAGTAATGGTTATAGGTTCATGATTATTATTTTTTTCTTACAGTGAAGTAGGAAGTTTTTAGTGGAACAAAAATTTACAAGTCATAGTAAGTTTTCAAGCAACGTGCTTGAGCCTTTTGAAGCCACCTGCTGAATTAGTTCATGTTACTTTTCAGAGGTTACCACTTTGGTGCAGGAGATGTAGACATATCCAGCAGATGGAGCAGTGGAAAACTATACGAGAACCTGCATAACACTCATTTATCTCGACGTAATCACAATGAGGCCAAATAAATGTGTATGGAGCTCACTTTAGGGGAGACACTGGTTTTACTGTCATATTTGGAAAAAAAATTTGTGTCATCTGAAATATGATTTGGATTGTATCTGTGGAAACTTCAGTTCTTTAAGCTTTTTTTCATTCATTAAGCATTTGAAAATAGTTTTTGTGCATATTAGAGTACAGTATGATTCATTCATGTCAGAAATGTCAACTGGTCCTTTGGTTATATATTGTGGTGACTCACAAAGCCATGAAAAACAATGCATTCTGCTATAATAAAAGTCTAATTATTGTGTTATAGTTTTAAAAAGTATAAAAACTTGCATTTGAAAGTAAGCAAACATCATTTTGAATACTTGTTAGTATCCTGAATGCACCTGAATTTGTGTTTTGCAAAGTTAAGATAGCTAAATATACTTATTTCTTCAGATAATTTACTGCAGCTTAAATTTAAGGAAAAAAAAGCCAATACAACTTTTTGGTCATTCTTGTGAATTGATGTTTCTTCTTCCCCAAAATTTCATGAAATTTACATCTGGTGATCTGGTCACATTCACTTTACCTTTAGAAACAGAGGCAAAATTCTTCAAAAGTCACTTTTAAAAATTCTTACATTGATATATTATGGTAACAATAATAACATGATGAAAGAATCTGCCTTCCTCTAAAAATTTTAAAACTTTGCAATCAGTCGTTCATCTGAAAAAAATAGCTTTAAAGTGGACAGAGACAAATGGGCTGCCCATTTCACAGACAAAACGGCAAAGACTTAGGCTTCTGGATTGTTGCACTGTTTCAGGAAAGAACTGCTTCTTGAATCTAATCTGTTCATCTCCCATCTCTTACTTCTTTCATTGTGTTTTATCATAGATTTTTCCGTGGCAGAGAACTGAGCTTAACTAGTCTGAAAAAAACCCTATTAGCTCTTACTTTAATGTCATTATTTAGCAATTTAAAAGTTACAGCCATACAGCAAACATTTTAAGGAATTTAGAGACAGACATGATACATTGAAAAATGTAGCACTAGCAATCATTTGAATTCAACATGCTTTACACTGAGGGCACATGTTTATAAAATATATGTGACTGTTTTCTAAATCTTCAGATAACGTCTGTAGCAAAGTACTTACTTTTGCATTCTGAAACTATATTTCTTTCACATTCGCATAATATCCAAGAAGGCTTGGAACTCCCAGTGTTATAAAATAGTATAACTACCTTTCTGAAGGAACTAATTTTATCCCACCTGTTGCCACACAGATTAAATGATTATACATTTTTCTAAATTTATTCCATTCTAAATGTATGCCCCTTTACACAGGCAAGAACAGAAGGGTTTCAGTGTAAGATGCTGAAAGTTTTATGCCATTTTTAAATGTTTAAAAATACGAAAACCAGACATTTACTATTTTATCATCCCTATTAAATGTGTTAAATTCCTCCACTATAACTCTTATTGACAGTTTAAAAATCAGCTAAAGCAATGTTAATGTGGTAAAATAGGTTAGAAGTAGGCATATTATGGTCATTGCTTGTGTAATATGTATCTTCAGAGAAAACCGAGTGCCTTGTAAGTTTTTCTGTAAACTCAATAGAAATGAAATGTTGATAAGATTGACATAATTTTGACGTAACTTTGACGTATATATTTCTACATATTTTGAGACTTTAAAAATATAATCACTAAATACTCTTTGTACAGTACTGAGCTTCTTCAGTTAAGTTTATTGGACTGATGCAATCATGTAATACGCTACTGAAGTTGAGTTCAAGTTTATGGAGGGAAATATTGTATACATACATACATACATATGTATATACATACACACAAGGGTAATCAGTTTTCACTGGGAATCTTGGTAATGGGAGTGGCAATGTGCATACTGAAGAATTTTGGAAAATAGTCTAATCATCAACTTTAAATTCTCATTTTAAAAATGTAATCAAAAATAGATATCTGTTAAATAGAGGATCTGTATTTAACCTAAGCCCCATGATAATAATTGAAGCTTGGCATTCACCAAGTGTTTGCACTTGTTATTACAGTAATTTTAATGCACTTTCTGCATTATTTGTATTTTCATTCCATCTCCTAAGGACATTGTTCTAATAGAGCTATAACATAGCTCTATTAGGTAGTTTTCTTCCAGCACCATGAAATATAGCCACTGGGTTTAGACTTAAATATAAAACCGCAATTACATTTGCACCAACCTCATATTTCAACTGAATTAAGCTTTTGAAACTCATATAGAGGGATTGAGAGATTATGCCGAAGCAGAGATTTTGTTTTTTTCTCCATTACGTTATCTTCTAGGAGTTAACATGGGTTTATTAGTCAGTGAAGATCAAGCAAAAGATGAAACCTTTTATTCTTTCGTTTCTGTCTTGTCACCTGCCTGTTTGGTTTCTCTTATAGTGTAAAGTATGACTGAGCATGACTTTCACTTATAATTTATAAAAAAGGGATATATATTTGAAACTTGGGTGTTTTATTGGGAGGCACCATTTGTTTTTAATTAGAAGAAAAAGTTTTTAGCACTATATATAAGGAAAAAATCATAATATAGAAAATTTATTCTAGATGAGTAAAAGAGTGAAAAATGTATCTTGGGATATAAATTTTAGCAGAAATTATGAGGATGCAAGATTTATCCCAAATAATATTTCCAACTTTGAGTATTACTGTTATTTAATTTTTATATGTTAATGCTGTATTGGATACAAACACCTTTACCTTTAACTCTCTTTAATTACCACTTCTTTGTATAAAAGTCTACAAAGAATATAGCTTAATTATATATATATATATAATATGATTGTTTTATAGCATATGGTATATGATACATATCTCATGAAACATATTTTTAACATAAGAACAGTTTTGCTCATACAATATTCAGGGATAGATTTTATTTCACTGAACATCCCAAATTTTTTTTGAAACCCCAGAGTCCTCAAATAATTTTCTGTATGTTACTGTATAGGACAGTTCTGCCATGTAGCTTTAGAGATATTTAGTCATAGAAATATAATTGGATAAGCTGCCCTACTAGTCACCTAATTACCATGAAACTTGTGATAACCTCTAAATACAATATGTTATATAAACTGTTTATGTTGTTACCAAGGGATTAAAACCATGGGACAAGACAAATATAGTCATTCTTTATAGGGATCAAAAACTATCTTTCATGTTTTAAAGGATCTATGTTTAAAACTTACTATGGGAAAAGGTGGATGGATCAAAAGTGGATATCAAGTGCATGAAAAATTATTTACCAGCATCTCACTTACTAATTATTATAATAAGCATACCTTTCTAATTATTGTTTTCCAAAGGTAGGAGATCGAAGAGGCGTAATTAAAGGTACCTAATATTATTAGAATAAGACAGTTGTCTAACTAGTATTTTCATTCTGATAGGAATATGTTTCATGATTTTGATTATTTCACAGCACCCTAACACATAGATTTATACTGTGTTTTCCAGTATGAATATCTTAAAGTTTTTGAAATGTATGATTGATTACAATTATCAGAACTCTGTGCCTAAACTAAGGGCAACTAGCGATAGAATACTGTTGGCAAATTGAGAGGCTGAACAATGGTGTTGCAAAAGTTTAAATTGATGTTATTTCCTATATACCCCCAAATCAGTGTTATTAATACTTTGCTAGTACTTTTATTATGAATATAAATTATATTAGATTCTTACTCAACTTTCCATGCTTAAATTACAGTATGTTCAAGAACTTGCTTTAGTAATAAATATTGATAATTATTGTATGACAGGGATCTTTGCTGGTAACATTAGATTTAGAACATTATTATGCAAAACAGACAATAAAACAATCTCTGCTGTGGATCTATAGAATTTACTAAATTAGTGCCCATGGGCATGTGAGAACAAAAAGTGTCCATATGTCAGCCTCAGTTATATGACAGAGGGAGGAAAGTGAGGAGATACCTTTCCATGAATGTCTTCCCTCCAGTTTATACCACCAGTTTTCTAAATAAACTTTATTTTAACATTTTTTTAAACCTGGACACTTTTAATGAGAACTAGTCACAGTCACAAATATCAGTGTATTAATGGATTACATCAGTACTTAATATTTTTTCATCTTATAGCTCAATCCATCAGTCATTAAGCAGAAAGATTTATTCGCATTACCTTTTTAAAAATACTTCAGCAGCTATGTGGTAGGCTGACTTTTAATAGTTGTCTATTAAAAATAAAATTAAACAAAATAAGAAAGAAACTAAGAATAAGTTGTTGATGTAGTTTTTAGAATTTAATTTTGTTATTTAGAAGATAAATATTTATAGGTTTGTTTTGATTGTATATAAAATTAACAGCAGCAAGAATAAATAATCCCATATTTCAACCAACATGTCGACTAGAAATTATAAATTGGCTTTCTTGTGTATGTGTGTGTGTGTGTGTGTTTGAATTTTCTGTGTTAATTAATATGTACTATCAGAAGAATAGAATATTCTGAGAAGATAATGGTATCTTGTTGAACATAGATTTAAAGGTTAAGCAGTTATTATTGAAAAATAAACATACCAATTTACTTTCCACCTCTAAACTTTTTTCCTGAAGTATATTTACCTAAATTTGAACAGCATCTATAATATTGATAAAAATTTTTAAAACATAAATGTCAAATTCAGTGCTCAATAAATATTAGGATCTATCTTTGATCTCTTCTTATTATGAAATAAAAATCAGTACACTGATCTCTTTCTTTTAATAACAAATAGGTGCAAGATAGTCCAAGAGGTTAACAACCAGAAAATATTTGTTTTGTGATGGGATGTTCATAATGTCTTTTTCTCATTGTCTTACATATTTATTTAATTTCATGTAGCATATAACAATTCCTTATGAAAAATAAATTTTTTTGATAAAATTAAATACACTAAAGTGTTTTCAGTTCTTAAGTGTGTTGCCTATAGATTTGAGTTTCAAAAGTATTAAATTTATATTTTGCGTGTGTCATTATTTATATTGTAGGGTTTTTCCCAAATACAGGTCCCCTTGTATTATCATTGTGAAGTTTTTTATTCACTTTTTTACATTAATACTTTTCCATACAACTTATTTTTCTTTTTATATTCAGAGCAGATTTGACAATATTGCAGTTATTGCCAACTTTATTTTACTTTGATTTAAAATATGTTAAACTCACATAAAGTATTAACACTCATAATATATATTTTTCTAAAATTATCTGTATGAGTCAAATTTGTTAGTGATTTCTTCAAAATTTTATTTGTAACTCCGGGATCAAAACCAAAAAGGTTAATTTTCATATAATTAAAGGTCAGTGATTTTTTTTAATGTTTACAATTTGTTTACTTCTTTAAGAAATCTAGTATTTTCAACAAAACGGTGTTTCTTATTACTTGTAAATCTTGTTTTTTAAATTTTTGCTTTTAAAACAGTTCACAGTGATTAATTTGAACAAAGAAAGCAAAAATTTAATGGTTATCATACACATATTAAGTTAAATTTCAAGAAATGAAAACTTTGTGATGCTACAAATTATAAAATAGAGAGAAATCTCAGTATTTTCAGAAATTTTGAGGGAAAACTAACCTTGAAATAGTAAAGTATAAGAAATAACATTAACAATAGTCTTAAATATTCTGGTCTCTATTACTGACTTTGGCAAAGTTTATGTTTAAATTGTTATGCTAGTAATATTTACATAGAATGATTTATAAATTTATGTTTAAAGAAAGTCTTATTTCAGCCTCTATTGTTTTATATAATATTGGTAGTTCCAGTTTAGTCTATTTTAAAATGTAAACTTACAGCACTTGAAAATTTTGTTGTTGATATATTTAAATAAAAGAGTGCGTGTACCAACAGCACAAATGAAACAAATTATCACAGTGATACTGTTTTTGAGATAACAAAAACAGACAGAAATTTGAAATTACAAGTACCTTTGAAACAGAATTCACACTCAAATCTGCTTTAGCATGAATTGCACATGAATAAGATTATCTGCTTAATGTTCTATTTAATTTTTAAATATCAGATAATGTGATTTGGGAAAAATCTCAAATGAAAATGTCATTGTATGGTAAGATTATTTGCATTATCCTGTTTCTGGAGCTTGGTCATTTCATTTTAATGAGTTTTTATTTGGAATCAGTCTGTGATTAGCAACTTTGGAATAAAATTGAAAAGGATTTGCAACACTTCCTATTTGCATGGATCGGCTTTTCACAACCCTAAAGAAATTATAGAAAATTAATTTTTAAATTGTTTGAGAAGACCAACATCTATAACAATAAGGGACAGTGGTTTCACTCTGTACATAATATCATTTATAGAATTACAACTGACATATCAATTCAGGCACTATTTCTGATGTTCTCAATAACTATGTATTGACAGATTTTTTTTGTAAAATGTTTTCCATTTTGTAATGCAGAAGAGTTTAAAATGTGAATAATATGCCAAACATTTCATAAATAATGTCTTTGTATACAATTAAGAAAAAACATGCTTCTAGGCAAAAGAATAAGCAAGTCACCTCAGAAATGTCTTCGAATTTTGAAAACTTGTCAAGAAATAATGGATCAGAAGATACCTCATACATAATATGAGAAAAAAATCTATAGATTTCTGTGAAAAAATAATCTCTATCAAAAAGGATAGAATATATTCCCAAGGCAGCAGCTCAAATCATATTGACAGTCTTAACAATGTCTATGAGATAAATGTTTCTAATTGTCTATGGAAAACATGGAAACTGAACCAGAATCTGAGGGGCATCGTTTGGTAATACTCACATGGGTGCCCTCCGGGAAAGAAAGTAGATGCTAGCTTTCTGAATACTTGATGCTGCAGACCTGCATGTTCTGATGGCATTAGGAGTATATCATATAAATAGAATAATGTATTCTAATTCATGCTCAGATAATCTGTTTACTCTTGCCCATTTTCTTTAGTGAAGTAAGGTGTTCAGGGTGCTTCTGCAGGCAGCAGGCAAGAGCTTCAGGCTCCTATTTGATTTTGATTACAAATTAATAAATCAACATAATAGGTTATACATTTCATTTCCGTGTGAATGTCGAGTCACCATCCTCAAATCTGATTAGATCTGTAACACTGACACATACTGTAAACCAAACCTGTAAAACCAAGGTCACCAAAATAGTGCCAAACCTGAGACCTGTTCATCAGCGACCTCTGAGAGAAGCCCCATGTCACTAATGAGAACGTTTATTTTGAAGACTACAATGACAAGACATGGAGTACAGGAATACTTACTCTTTTGGTTTAATACTCTTTTTATTAAAATAGCATGAAAATTAAAAAAAATAGTTGAGGGAACAAAAAAGGAATAAAAATTTGGGATAAGTAACATGGTCAGAAGAAAGATGTTTCAAAAATATTTGTATTGTAGTATTTATTAGGGGTTTTAATTATTTGCCCCCACAGACCAATATTCAATATTAAAACTCTAGTCTTTATAATATTTATTAAGTGAAATTTTAAAGATCAATTTAGAAGAGAAGTCACATTTTAACATTCATCATGCATTCACTCTGTGTATCATTTTACAGTTTGCTTTTCTGCTGTTCGTGGTTTAAAAATTTTTTCTTTGTTCATCCATTTAGAACTAGTTCATTCATTATAACCATTGTTCCGTATTCCATCGTATGATTATGATGAAATCACAATTTCAGCATTTCTTTTCTGACTTCTGAAATAGTTCTTAAGTGTGATAGTGCATTAAAATACAAACTACAAATGCAAAATACAATATGAAACACAATTCTATAAGATAAATGTGGTATTGTGGTATATTATATATGTATTTATGTATGTCAATGATGCTGTATTTATCATAACATTTTGCATGAAATTTTTTAAAATTAAAATTCTGAAGCCGTTAAATCTTTTGCTGCAGCATAATTTTCATAGTCACATGTTATTTCCTTCTATGAATCTAGCAGAAGTTATTTGACAATTTGTTATGGTTGGATATTTAAGTTATTTAAAATGTTCATATTAGAAAGAAAGGAAGGTGAACAATTTTACTATTGTTTGTGTCTTTGTTGACATCAAAAAATATTTATTTAGGAAAAATTTTAAAAAGTTCAATTACATTAGCCTATGCTTGGATATTTTTTATTTTTAGTATAATTGAGATAACAGCTTTCATAAGCATTTTCTTGAATAATTGAACCCTCCATACTGTTGTGGTTGACTCTTGGGGAATCATTGCCTGAAAACATCATTTCTGATATTCTAGTATCATAGATATAACACTGAATGCTGCCTAATCTGAGATCTGGCTTTCATTCAAAGCTGTGTAATCTTGGGTGGGTTATTGAGTATCTCTTAGCTCCAGTTTCCTCACTTGCAAACCAAGGAATTTGTAACAATGCTTAGAGAATATTACCAACACTGCGGTTTTATCATTATAACTCTACTTCTGATTTTGGAAGAAATTAAAGTAGTGTATAGGAATAAAAACATGTTTGTATATTTTCATGATTTATCAACATTAACTCACTCGCTGCCAATTAATTGTAAGGTTGCAAGATTCTCTTGGATCAATTGTCCTGCAGATAGATTTAACAAAACACCAGTTATTTGGACTGATGTTCAAATTCGAACAAATTTTTAGTTTTCTTCAGGTAAAGAATTTCATTGCTATCTGCATAATATTTTAAAATATAGGCAAATAGATAGTGTCACATATGTCTGCAGTTATTTATCTGTTATTTTATTTCCACTGCAGAAATAATAGATATATGCATGTGTAAGTACATCTGTGTATATTCATTCTTGCACAACCTTACGTAAATTCTATTAATGTCTGCTATAGGCCAATATTTCAATACATATCTTAGGTATATTTAAATATGTTCAAATGTGTGTCAACTGTTTTCTCAGTTTTAAAAATATTCCAATCACTTTCGTTTCCAGGAAACAAACAAAAGAAAATTTTCTTTTTGTTTGTTTGCTTTTTGTTTTGTTTTGTTTTGTTTTTGAGATAAGTCTCGCTCTGTCACCCAGGCTGGAGTGCGATGGTGCGGTTTCAGCTCACTGCAACCCTTGCCTCCTGGGTTAATTTATTCTTCAGCCTCAGCCTCCTGAGTAGCTGGGATTACAGGTGTTTGCCACCATACCCAGCTAATATTTGTAATTTTAGTAGAGATAGAATTTCACCATGTTGGCCAGGCTGGCCTCAAAGTCCTGACCTCAGGTGATCTACCCGTCTCGGCCTCCCAAAGTGCTGGGATTACAGGTGTGAGCCACCGCGCCTGGCCAGTTTGGTTGTTTCTCTAAAGTTTACAGACACTTAACACATCCCTATTGAATTAATTTTGGAATTCGATTTGTCCTTGTTTGTTGTTTTAAATCCTGTTATTTTGGCCCATACCTGAATCTGGTTATCCCGGGCTAGATTATCAAAGATAATCTTTCCTCTTTCAGTGCCACTCTCTCTCCAGGTCTGTAAAAAATGCTCTTTCTACAAGTTTGCGCTTTTAAAATAATTTTTTTAAATTGTAGGCTTAAATTAGTAGAATAAAAACCTTCAATATAGACTAGAAAATTAGCTGCAAACCTTCGGCAGCAAATTCCCTATCAATCAAGGTGTGATAATTCTGATCATCTGTATTCTCTTGTCAGCAAACAGTGACAAGTCTCTAATGTATATAAGGGAAGTCTCAGGTAAGAATGGATCGGTATACTATGGAGAGTCTTAGGCACATACGTCATTTGATGTTAAACTTTAGTCCTTTTTTCTGTTCTCCTTTCTCTTCCCCCTCCTCCGCCGCGTATTCCCCCCCCCCCCCCCCCTAAATACAAGACCTTTCTTAACTGGAGAAACCTAGAGACTGGGGGATAGCATAAATTTTAATTAGGCTAAGTGGTTTTAAGTGGTTCCCTTTGCATCTACTACCTGTTATTGATGACCACATCTAAAGAAAAATAAACAAAAAATGATAACAGGTTAGTTTGTAATGCCTTCTGATCATTTTCCTCTCAACAGGTGAAGATACCGTTTTCATGCTAGCAAAAGCTGAAGAAGCTTGTTCTTTCAAATTACAATTATATTTTTTAACCCCCCTGCTTCATTTTCTGGGACTGAATACATGTTGACTCCTTATCCCCACCCCACAAGTAAATGATGCAGTACTATTTATTACAATTATTTGTAGATGAGTTTTGGGCAGTATGTTATTTTCTTTATTTAAGTCTTTAAGTCTTTTACTAAGGAGATGTCTTGTGTCTGGGTCAGGAGCTCCCTTGGCTCTGAAGCCAACACCTGGCTGGCCCATACCTTCTGTACTCTACCAGAAGACAGGTCACGTCCTCCCTTTCTCTTCCTTTGATCACCCTTACTGTTAATTACTGAGGTTGCTCCTCTTCCTTCCCCTGGTTGAGATTTCACTTCCATCCTGGCCTTTCACCTACAGCATTCTGTCCTTAAGGTGATCAATCCACATTTTTATTTTTAGTGAGCACCTAGGTGAATATGACCTGTGAAAATGACTCTACTTACCAGCACTAGACCTTAGGAGGAAAACAGCTACCTTTTATAGAATTAGGGAATTAGGCAATTTAAAACACAATGTTTGACTTTACGAGAGTCTTTCTAAATAGTTTCTGTATGCAAGAACCATTAAAAAGATTCAGGATGTGGAAAATTGGTAAACTTTGGTTTTGCAGATGCCAGAGAAATATAAGCTAAGATCATCTAATTTGGTTTGTCCATATAAAATAATAAAATGTAAATTGTTATATTCTGTGTCTTTTCTCTTATCACCATGCACGGTAATAATTAATTCACATATCATTACCTGTATGTCACATTAAATGAAACACTCCTTTATTTGTCAGTTAGATTAAGCTATTTTCCTCCTGTAGCATTGTTTGATCAACAGCACACTTTTACACATCTTATGTCATTCGGTCTCCTTAGTCTTCTAGTGCCTCAGAGCCTGTTCAGAACTTTAAAAAAGGAAGTAGCGTGGGTCTAGACCCAGCCAGTCAGCCAAATTTTAACAGGCAAAATCATTTTCCCATAACCTAACATTTACGTATTTTTGACATTTTTCTTCAGGTGTTCACCCAGATCACATTTAGTTGTTTGCGTTAATTGGGAATTTAATCACAAGAAATTCTTGATAGTATCTTTGGGAAATGTGGAAGGAACAGTAACTGCTTTGAAGAGATCAAAGCACTGAAAAGAAGTTGTACTGACAGGGATGGTGGCTTTGTGAGTTCCCTGGAGCTGCTGTCACAAATTACACCAACCCGGTGACTTACAAAAACGGAAATGTGTCCTCTCACGGTTCGGGAAACCAGAAGTCCAAAATCAAGGTACTGGCAGTTTGATTCTTCCCGGAAGCTCTGAGAGACATTCGGTTCCATTCCTCCCTCCTAGCTTCTGGTAATGGCACTGAATCCTTCCTGTTCTTGGGTTGTACTCACATCACTGCAATCTCTGCCCCCATCTCTATTTGACCTTCATTTCTGTATTTTCTGATCATTGCCTGTGTGCTTCAAACCTCCCTCTCCTTACACTTCCCAGGACATAGGTCATTGGATTTACTGCTCACCTTGAATCCAAGATGATCTCATCCCATGATCCTTAATTGCATCTGCAAAAATTGTTTTTTAACAGTAAATTCACATTCTTAAGTACTGGGGGTTAGGATTTAGGCGTATCTTCTTGGGAGATGTTATTCAATCCACAAATGTGGAAAAGGACAATGTTGGTAGAACTTAAAGGGTTAAGTTTGCACATGACATTTAGACTGTGTCACCTCAGTAGGTGGTATAAAATATAAATATACTATTTGGCACAGTTGCTAAATCTTTGCTAGAGATAAGAAGTAATGGAAAAACCTGAGTTGCAATGTGAATTTAATTCAAAAATGTACACACTAGTTCGAACTCAGCACAGTTCAGAGAATCTAGCATAAGACAAGGAATATAGAAAGGACAAGGATCAAATATTCCAGGGACAAGTTGTGCCAGTGCTACCTCTGGTGAGATTTTCGAGGCTGTGTTTAGCTTAGGGAGGGGCCTTCCATGAGCTATTCCTAATGTTAAGGATTTCTTTCCGTCAGTCAATTCTTCGTAATAAGTGGAAAAAGCAGAGCTCAGAAACCAAACTGAACTGACATAAACTCATTGGTTCACCAGTTATTACTATTCTAAACTTGAATATGCTGTTTATTTTTTCTTCTGAACTTAAGTTGTCCCAGCAGAAATGAGATGAATAAAAAGAAATTAGTTTTCATTATTCTTGGGAAGAAAAATAACTACCCTCAGTGCTGTCCAAAAGAACTTTCTGTGGTTCTGGGATTGTTCTCTAACTATGGCATTCAAAACAGTAGCCACTAGCCACTTAGTTTCCACTTGGAATGTATTTAATTTTAATTAACTTGAATTTAAATAACCTCTTATTGGCTTATAGAACTCTTATATAACTCTTATAGAACAGTGTAATTCTGGCACAGTTTCTGGCATATGAAAATGGTGCTCTCTTTATTTTCATTCTTGTCCCATTCTTTCTCAATAGATGCCGTTATTCAAATTGAGTGGGTGGGTGGGGACCAGAAACTGATATGTATATCTTGAGTTTAGTGAATTTTAAATATTCTCTAGTTAGCATAAAGCTTTTATTCTTTGCAGAACAATGTTGGAAACTAACATTAGTCATGTAACCTTTGAAATCATAGCACTGTAAAAAAGAAAATTGAATATAAATTATTTCTTAGGCTCCCCTTTTTACAGTTTAAATACTAAAGTATGAGAAACTCAATTTGATATATTCTGACTTGATTATCACTCCATGATGCAGATTTCAAGGATACCTGTTATGATAAAAAGTGCACATTAATTCAAGACACATCTCACACTTCCCAATATGTGATTTATGGTTTAAAATATTTGCTGCTCTTTTGCTGAATTTTTAATGACTTTAACGATTTTCATAGCTGTAGATTTTATTTAGATGCAAACACAAAATTTTATATATTTTCTTGGAAAGTAAGTGGAAATGAGGGAGAAGAGTTTTTGATTATACTCTGAAATTCTCCCTACAAAACCACAACAAAAAATATCGGTCTCTAATATCATCTTATTACATACAATTAAAATATGTAACAAAATTGATAAATATAGAGCAGAAAAGAGAAACACGAAGAGTAGATGAGTTTAGCTTACTTTATGTAATTTGTGAAAAACTAATAATGCAACAATTAAATTGTGGCAAGAATGATTGTACTGATATAACTAATAAATATCATTCAAGAGATGAGCAAGCTCTGTACTATACAAGCAAAGAAGCGAAATGTATTGACAAGCAAACTATATATACTATTTATGTTACCATATGCTTAGCCAAATACACACTCACACACAGAAACTCAGTAAATTATGACAAATTTCTAATGATAGACTAGTCTCTGGTATAAAACTAATGTAACAAATTGAGAAATAACATGCAAAAAGAAGAAACTAAAACTATAATTCCAGATTCTGTATAAAATAGCCGTAAAAATATACCACCTATGGAATCTATGATAGTACACAAAACCATAATAAAAAGGAACTTAATATCTTCAATAATTACTAAATAAAAAAGATGAATTACTTAAACATCTGAAAAATATCAACACAACAAAATTCACGCAATTAGAATGAATGATTTAGTACATATGAAAACATAAATTAATCAAGTAGGAGGGAAAGCAGAATTTGAAAATGAATTCAGAAACCTGTTCCTTGAAACTAAGAAATAAAATACAGAACACTTGCTTGATCAAAAATTATGAAAGCAAATAGAATCAGAAATGACAGCAAGAAAATATGCATCAAATTAATAATATTTCAGGGGCTATAAATGAGAAGAATTGTCTCAGTAAGTGATTAAATCCGTAAGTTTTCCAGTAGGAAGATAGCTTTTGAGCTATCCTAAATATAAAAAGTACTATGGCTAGAAAATTTTATTATTGAATTTGTTCTATGGTCAAGAAGGCTATGCCATTTTAAGTGTTGGAGGTTATAAAGAAAGAAGAAAATTATCCTAATTAATTATATAAATCAATATGATCAATGACCCTAAAATTGGAAAAATATATATGGCTATTGAAAAGGCATTTAGTGGCCAGAGTGGTGGCTCATGCCTGTAATTCCAGCACTTTGGGAGGCCCAGGCGAGAGGTTCATGAGGTCAGGAGTTCAAGACCAGCCTGGCCAACATAGTGAAACCCTGTCTCTATTAAAAATACAAAAATTAGCCGGTGGTGGTGGCAAGTGCCTGTAGTCCCAGATACTTGGGAGGCTGCAGGAGGAGAATTGCTTGAACTCGGGTTGCGGAGAGTGCAGCAAGCCGAGATGGTGCCACTGCACTACAGCCTGGCAACAGAGTGAGAATCCATCTGAAAAAAAAAAAAAAAAAAAAAAGGCATTTTGTTAGCTTTAATGTCTATTTTTAATAAAAACTTTATTTTTATTGAATTATTAGGCAAAGGAGTTAGAAAATAAAAAGAATTCAGAGGTATAAAAATTGGAAATAAGAATGCCGTATTATTGTTTATTTTTGAAAACCTGAAGCGACAAAAATATGTTCAGAAACAATTAGCATTCAATACATTAGACATTTCTAAACAAATTATTGATAGTATTTATGATGCCAAAATTTTTGGAAATATAAGGAAATCTAATAATTAAAAACTGCACCTTGAAAAATAAAATGTGTAGATACACATTCAACAAGACCTGTACAAACCCTGGGTTAAAAAAATGTTTTAAATGTGAAAAACATTAACACTTTAATGGAAGGATGTATCTCAGTTGCAGAGTTATCATTATAGGGACTCTCTTTTCAAAATGTTTGAGCGGAATTCTAGCTCTAGTCTTTACTGATTATTTGACCATTTATCAAGTTTTCTATATTCTATACCTCAGTTTTCCTATCTACAAAATAATGACGATACTAAAAATTATCCCATCTACAAGATTTTCCTGATGGATAAAAGACATGATCTTAAGTGTTCGGAAATCATCTTATACATACTAAGCATTTAGTTCCATTTGCTAATTATTTGACTGTTTCTACTAATACTTCTACTGCTACAGTGAGGAAGTTTAAAACATTAATGATATGAAATCACTAAAACTTAATTTATGCATTCAATGTAAATTCAAGCAAAAACCTATTAGAATTTTTAATTTGTCAAGTGATTTTAAAGTACTTCTGAAAAAAATATATAAAACAAGTAAAGTGCTATTAGGCAATATTGGAAGAGGGGTTATGCCCTAATAGATATTGAGATTCATCATAAATTTATATTATTTAAGATAATAAGATAATGGAAAGAATAGAGGGTCCAGAAATAAACATGTCTATGTATATATAGAATGTTAATATGTGATAACAAAGGTTCTTAACATCAGTGGAAAAACCAAGGTAAATATTCTTATAAGGCAAATAGATACAGGACTTCAGGAAAGAAATACAAAGCATCAATAAATGTATGCTTAAATTTCCTAGCAACTGAAATACAAACAGAATATGAATATTGTGTTTCTATTTTGCTTAAAAAATAGACCATTACAATTTCTATAAGTTTGATTGTTAGGGAATGTGTGTTTTCCTCAGCCTCCATGACTCCAGTTTAAGGAACTAAGGTGGGGCATGGATCTGGGGAAGGATAGAGGTCAGAGATAGAGAGATGGTCAAGGAGGATGAAAGTTTCAGAAGTTGTTTTGCAGTCATCAGTTGTAATAAAGGTTAATAAAATGCTGATTGCCCAGTACGACACAGCAGTGTCAGAAGGCTGAGATTTGCTTTTCGCTTATTGTAAAATCTCAAAATATTATGAAAATGCAGTTGTTTCCTGTGTGTAGGGAAATAGACACATATATACTGCTGATCAGAGCATAAAGGTATGTGGTCTTTCTGCAGGGCAGTTTTACCGTGTTGATCAAAAGATAAAACCTGGATATTCTCTGTTACAGAAAGTTTCTTTGTAAACATTTATTTTAATAAGAAAACGAATTGTGCAAAGATAAATGTGCATAGTCTTTTTAGAATTGTTTATATTACCCAGAGAAAAAACAAAGTAAAATAACCTTAATGTCAGGGAGTAAGAGATAGTTTAGATGAATCATGTAATGTTCCACAATGGAATATGCCATGTAGCCGTCCATGGATGCTGTAGATTTGTATTCACGGAAATGAAAAACTCTGTACAATGCATTGCAAAGTAAGTATACACGCACACGCACACACACACACATGCACACACATACATACATGTATATGTCCTCAGAGAGAGCTGCCATAAAGAACGTTCAGAAAAATGTGAACAGTAACCGCCCCTTGCCCGCCCCTGGTTCCCCCCAATCCCCGTGGTATTTTGGGCAATTTAATGATTTGTTTTTACCTGCTTCACTGTGAGGATTCTTCCAGAGTATATGCTATTGTATTTTAATTAAATGACCAATACTTGCCTAATCTTTTAACCAATGCTGCCTATTGATTAATGTGTTCAGAATCACTTCACTGTGATGTAAATAGCTCTCAGGCAGTAGAAATTTTCTACTGCCAGAGGAAAGGAGTATTTCTTTTCAAAATTAGCATACCTGGCAGAAGAAAACTTTGGGCAATCCTGTTGACCCTGCCCCAAGGAAGAGTACACAGGGGCTGCAAGAGGTGCTTGGAAAGGATTAAAGGACAAGAGCAGAAAATGGGTAGTTTTCCCTGAGATGTAGAAGCAGTGGTTATGTGTCACGGGAAATCTCATGGACAGTTGCTCTCATATTAAACACTGCTAATGCCAAATTTAACAGATCAGTGTGACTTTGGAAAGTATTTAATTTTGACTTCTTGGTTCATCAAGTTCCTTTCGTCCTGTCTGAACTTAACTCCCCACCCCCAGTTTAGGTAAAGCACAGTCTTCTCTATTGCATTTCCTCCTTTTCACATGCAGGTTCTGCCCCTCCTTGCCTGTGAAAAGGAGGAAAAAGAGATATGTGTTAATTAATCCAGTATTTATTGATTATTCCTCAAGTGCCAGGCGCAATGCTAGACCCTGGAAACTGAGTTTCTGTAAGTCTGGTTAGAGAGGCAGATGTGTAAGTAGATAGTTGCAACACAGCTGCGAGTGCCGTGATGGACGTCTGTACAGCTGGCATTCATATAAACATCCAGAACAAGCACGGGGAGAGGAGATTCCTGGCCACACAGGGTTAGGGAGGGCAAAGTAGGATGTGAAGTGACCTTAATGTAAAGGAGGTTTCTTTCCAGGGTGATAGAAATCTAAACTTGTGAATCAGTTTCAATAGTTGCAGTTTATTATATGTAAACTATATGTAAGTGAAGATGTTTGTTAACAAAGAAGTCATACGAACACACATGTTACCCGGGGTGAGGGGGTTGGTGGGAGAAGCAGGGGACGAGGGTATGAGGTCAAGGCCTGGCCATTGTCAGGAAAGGAGGTGGTAGAGGGTGTCCTTTGGGCTTGAGGTTAATCAGAATTTAGGCTTGGGGGAGGCTGGCAAGTGTGGTCCAAGCATGTGCATCAGAAAATGGGGAGCACGGGCTGGGGAAAGCTGGAGAGATGCAAAGAGACTGCATCCTGCAGGGCCTCGGGCCTGAGGTGAGGAGTTTTACGTGTCATCTAGTTTGTTTTCATGAGGTTCCCATCCACTGCTGGACTAATTGGGTCTGTTGTCTCTGTCTATAAACGGGCATTTCGAAGTAAGCGATTTACCCAAGCAGCTTGTTTAAAATGCATTCATCTGAGATCCATGCCTAGAGATTCTGATCTAGGGGGTTGCACTTGGGGGCAAGAAATCAGCCTTCATGATTCTGATGAAGGTGGTCTATGAACCAAGTTTGGAGAGACATTATTTAGAGAAGTTTCTAAAATATACACATTCATTCATATCCCAGATGCCAAATTCTTACATTACGTAGGATCACTGTCATAAGCATTTACGTGCTCAAGACGTTAGTGAGCCAGTGCTTTGTTTTTTGCATTCAAATTCAATTGTAATTACCCACTTTAAAAAATAAAAGAATTCCTGGCCAGATGAGGTGGCTCACGCCTGTAATCCCAGCAGTTTGGGAGGCCGAGGCAGGAGGGTCACGAGGTCAGGAGTTCGAGACCAGCCTGACCAACATGGTGAAACCCCATCTCTACTAAAAATACAAAATTAGCTGGGCATTGTGGTGGGTGCCTGTAATCCCAGCTATGCATCAGAAGGCTGAGTGCCACTGCACTTCAGCCTGGGCAACAGAGTGAGATACTATCTCAAAAAAAAAATATATATATATATATATATAATATATATATTTATATATATATATTCCTGCAGCATATTGCCTGTAGATGTTATGCTCTTTTTCGTCACATATGGTGTGAAAAAGAAAGAAAGGTGAGATGTCATTTGTAAATGTGGAATGGACCAATGAAAATGTTACAAACAAAATGAAACATTTTTACAGTTTGAAACTTTCATAAAATTATTTACAGATATAATTTTAATATATCTGTAAATACTTTATTTTAATATATCTGTATATATAAATACATATATTTACAGAAACTTTCATAAAATTATTTACAGATATAAATTTACAGATATAATTTCATATAATTATTTACAGATATAAATATAATTTATAGATATTATATACAGGTATAATTATTTACAGGTATAATTAATTACTGATATAATTACAGATATAATTTACAGATATAAGGGACTGCAATTTGGCACCATCTAAATTTAAGGTTGGAGAGAATTTAGTATAGGATACAAATTATGTGCTTTACTTCTGGTGAGGACCTATGGATACCCTTCTTTTCAACAAACAAAGATACATTAAGCATAATGCAGTGACCATGCTTTGAAGCAACCTGCTGCATTTCATTTAAGCCATGCTCAAATGCACTGTATTTCTTTTAAGAGGAAGATAAATATTAAGATTGTAATTGTAAAGATTTTTCTTCCCCTGAGAGTGTTTGCTGTGAACTTCTATTGATTTCTGGAGTGATTCTGCAGAAAAAATATACCACTATCTATAGCAAATAAAGTTAGGATATTTGGTTTTAGAGATACATATATATTCTCCTTAAGACTTTTTGCCCCCAAATTAGTTATTCATTTTTCTTCAAGACTCTGCTTTGGGCAAATAATCTCATTATGGCCTCAGCCAATGAATGTAACTCATTTTCTTTAAATGCTATTTTGCCATTACGGTCATAATTCTCAATTAATTTTAACTTCCCTCCTTGACTGTTCTTTTCAAGAGGTATATATGATCAAGAAGATGCCTAATGACTGAAAAAAATTGTTAGATGTGGAAACTCCAGGTGAAACTGACTTTAATAGTCCTGGAGAGTGGGACTATTCTGAGCAGGTAAAGTGATGTGGAAGATTTGAAGAAACTTACCTTGTGCCAAAAAACTTTGTACACATTTTGTACACATTTCAGTATTTGTTGCTTAGCATTTCACTGTTAGAAACTGAGATTCATTCTGTAAGCTCTGGTTAGAAGTAAATATCCTTGAATAAAGTGGAGTTCATTCAGTTAGAAAATGTTCATTTTGTATCCCTAGTATATGTCAACCACAGAAACTCTCACATATTTATTTTGTCTTCTAACTATACTCTGTATTATTATGATAATTTCAGATGGCAAAAATTAAGGCACAGAATATATAGAGTTATGATCAAAGGGGACAACTAGTACGTACCCAAGACACAATTTAAATTACAATCTGTTTATGTTTTAAACCCAAACTCTTTCTATACTATAATAGATGAGTCTTTGGAGCAAGAGGGTTAATTAATTCAAAGAAGCAAATAAGCTGATTCTGGTTGAAAAGATGGAAATTAGAGCACCAAGGACATTGGTTTAAATAATCCCGGCAGCTGGTGAGAGGTAGATCAAAAGACAGTGCTTAATCAAATTCTCTTGACTCTATTGGTAAAATTTCAGAGACCATTTAGTCCATCATGCCTTCTTTGCTAAATGAGAATCTAAATTATACACCTCAGAAGGTGAGAGGTGTTGTTCTTAGTTTCCCTTGATAGAGAGATTGAGCAGGGTAGAGAGAAATCCAAAATCCTTTGGCAATAAGAAATAGGGAATAAGAGTTCAATTCACAGAATGTGAATTCTGTTGCAAAGAAAGCACTTTTGGGGGTGCTCAGAGTGAAAATGTAACAGAGAAACTGCCCATTTTGTTTGCTCTTAAACTGAGAGTATAATTTTATTCAAGCTAAGTTTTTCTGTGAGAAATTGTGAACTCATCAGTTTTATCTTATTTTTTAGAAATACTGTACTTTCCATTATTTCTATGATAACTTTAAAGTATATTACAACATTGTCACTAATGTTTTTACGGTGTGAAAAAAAGGTTGTTGTTTCCATAGATAATGTAGAATGCATTTAGGCATTTTGGAGGAAACTCTTTTTAACTTGAAATTTTTGATACTTCCGAGTAGTTTATATAAAAAAAGTGATTGTCCTTTCATAATTCTATGTGACAGAATTGCACATAAACACAGATGTTTATAGTATCTTTTTCACCTTTAATTAATTTTTAATGATAAGCATTTTAAATTTTGGGGGGGAGAAACGGAGCAGTTTTATTTGTTCACTTATGCGCCATGTACTATAGTAGGCTCCTAGTGTCCTTTTTTTCTCACCATTAAAGAACCAAAACATAACCTCTCTGTAACTCTGGAGGCTTCTTATCCAAAGTCATTTTCTACAGAATGGAAAGCTTCTCATAGTCAATAATCCCTTCATCTATCTTATCTAGTAGTTCAATTATGACATTAAAGTGCTTCATTGTGGGGCATTCTCTTTGATAATTTCCTCTCTCTGGTTCAAATCCAACCAGGCAGTGAATCACTTACTTATTACTCTTCTAAAACCAGATAAGCCTCAAGGCATATAAGACAGGTGACCTTAAAGTTGGGAAGTTTTATTGATTCACTTAAAGAACAGGGATGAGGCCGGGCGCGGTGGCTCAAGCCTGTAATCCCAGCACTTTGGGAGGCCGAGACTGGCGGATCACGAGGTCAGGAGATCGAGACCATCCTGGCTAACACGGTGAAACCCCGTCTCTACTAAAAATACAAAAAATTATCCGGGCATGGTGGTGGGCGCCTGTAGTCCCAGCTACTCGGGAGGCTGAGGCAGGAGAATGGCGTGAACCCGGGAGGCGGAGCTTGCAGTGAGCTGAGATCCGGCTACTGCACTCCAGCCTGGGTGACAGAGCGAGACTCCGTCTCAAAAAAAAAAAAAAAAAAAAAAAAAAAAAAAAAGAACAAGGATGAATATATGTTGTTGGGTTTATATTTTTAAACAAATGTATTATATTCATTTGAATTCTATAATTTTCCTTTTAAAAATATGTTACTTGGAAAAAATATGTAATTGACAGCTCAGTATTGACTGTTTCATTCCTTAATTGTTTCGATGGGAGGACTCTACCTCGTTCAAGAACTGGAACACATTTATTTATTGTTTAATTATCTATGGGGTTGCTGGGAGTAGAAGATATGACATATGGCAATGTTTTTAAATACTAAATTAATGTTCTCAGATTGAGATTCCTTTGGACGATTTTATTCACCTTGTACTTCTACCCGTTCCTCTTTTGCACATATAGGCAGATTATGTTAGGGAGACAATCTAACTATAGTTTATTTCTGGTAAGAATTATTTATCAACAGTAATAAAATTTTTATGGCTTTAAATCTCTTCCTTTTGGAAAGTGAAACACCCTGGTGGCATGAAATGCAGCGGAGAGACCATGTAATAAAGAGCTTACAGTGTTAGTTTAAGCTATTTGGCCTATATGAAAGAGTTAATTTAAAAAATACAGCATGCAATTATGGGATGAAACTAAGGATCCAGCTAACATAGAAGCCTACGTCAATGTAAAAAGGCATTTAGAAGTCCATATAGTATGACCAAATAGCCTTTGAATTAACTGAACTTACAGAATACATTTTTAGATGTACTGCTTTAGAAAACATATAAATGTACTTTATGCATGTACAATCACATTTAATACTTTACTCTGTAAATATTTTTCCTGATATCTCCTAATATTTTTGCATCTTTCAGAAGCATTTTGTCACAGCAATTGCTTTCTTCCAGTGATGTTCCAGTCTAATAAAATCTCAAACCATTCATTGATGAGAGTTTGATTCACCTCTCCTGAAATGTCTCCTAATATTTACCACATCTCTTTTAAATATATTAAACAGTAGTTCCAAAGAAGATAAAGGAAAGTCAAATCTTCGGAAGAATCCTTCACAGCTATATAGTATTTCATTAACATGATACAGTTTGTCTTTCTAAAAGTTCTGTAACTAGATATTTTATATATTTTAACCAAATTAGATATGTGTTTAAGATAAGACATTTGAAAATGGACTGTTTTAACTCAAAGTCATAGTATAACACATTTTTCTCCTCATTCCTCAACCAAAGTTATATTTGATATGTGACTTAAGATTTTGGTTATGCTCAAAGGACTTCCAGGATTTAGAAAGAATGAGTAGGAGTTTATTAATTTATAATTGAAATAACGACAGAATGATTATGGTAATGAGGATTCAGGTAATATACAATTTCTGATTTTATACAGTTTCAGCATTGTTTCTCATTACATTTTATTTGTATTTTTAAGAAGATGCAAAAATGTCTCATTTGGATTTAATCTCTATAGCCTTAGCCCACTCTCTGATAAAATTTTTAATCATGAGTGAAGTAGCTCAAAGTCAAACATTTTGGAAGAAATATTAGAAGGTCTGTGATTTCAGAAGTAAAAATCAGAGACCAGGCATGGTGTCTCACACCTGTAATATCAGCACTTTGGGAGTTCCAGGCCAGAGGATCACTTGAACTCAGGAATTTGAAACTAGCCTGGGAACATAGTGATAAAAAAAGAAAAAATAGCCAGGTGTGGTAACATGCACCTGGAGTCCCTGCTACTTGGAAGGCTGAGACAGGAGAATCACTTTGCCCTGGAAGAGTGATGCTGCAGTGAGCTATGATCATGCCACTGCACTCCAGTCTGGGCAACCAAGTGAGACCTGGTCTCAAAAGAAAGAAAAAAAAGTAAAAGTCAGCACCTGAAATCATTACAGCATCCATAGGATCTCAATAACTTAGAGTTTGACATCAGGAAAACCTTTGTAAAATTTTCCTTTGCTGGGAAGTATAATGCATTTAGGAACAATTCAAATCACAAACTGTATTATTTAAGAGAAGATTAAAAAAAAAACAACAAAAAAAACTGTTACCATCCTCCCAAAGAAAACATTCAGCTTCAAAGTCAATACTACCTTAAAAAGTACTATTTATTGTTAAGCACATGTTTATTCAGTGTTTCCACGGTGCCGGTACTTTTTGAGGTATGTAGCCATGAACCAAAGACTTACATTTTCTCATGAGTCTTACCTCTGGTTGTGGAGACCCTTTATACAAATTAAGTAGATAAGGAAGGATAATATCTCTAGCATCAAGCTCTGCAATGTCTTGAATTAGGGCTAAGTAGTCAGGTGACTCTATGACTGCTACACATTGGCTCATTAGGCAAGCACTTACTAAGAACATGATTTTAAGCAGCACCTGGAATGATGAAAAGTTGTCACTTATGCAGATTGAGAGGAAAGGAATCCAGGAATGGCTTTTAAGGGGCCTCGGTGGTATCAGGGGTGGTGATCAATTATAAATTACTTTCAGTTTAGACCTGTCATTAATGCGGTTAGAAATAGTTAGAAATCACATAAGTGAATATGTGGACCCGGATGATACATTCCTGAAACAGTTAACACCATTTCCCACTCCATTACCCCATAGAAGATATTGCTGATCCACCACAGAACTAGATTCTTCCAAATTCAAATGCATCTTCCAAATCCTCAATAAAAGCGCTCGGGGAGTCAGAGAATTGGCTCATGAGATGAAGCACATACTGTATCTCACTCTCATTCTGATGCCTGGGTAAAACTCTGGCTTGAACCTCTTATACACCCAGGGAGATATTTTAAAAAGCTTCAGTGTCCCAGCCTGGACCATTTAAATCAGAATCTGTGGGCACAGGACTCAGGTAGGGATATATATATATGTATTTTTTTTTTTTTTTTAAGACAGAGTTTGGCTCTCGTTGGCCAAGCTGGAGTGCAATGGCCTGATCTCAGTTCACTGCAACCTCCACCTCCCGGGTTCAAGCGATTCTCCTGCCTCAGCCTCCCGAGTAGCTGGGATTACAGGCATGCACCACCACACCTGGCTACTTTTGTATTTTTAGAGATGAGGTTTCTCCATGTTGACCAGGCTGGTCTCAAACTCCCAATCTCAGGTGATCTGCCCGCCTCACCCTCCCAAAGTGCTGGGATTACCAGCGTGAGCCACCGCGCCTGGCCTCAGGTAGGGATATTCTGAAAGTTTCCACGGGCTCCTTACCATGCATCCAGAGATGAGACTAGGTCCCTGTTCCTCGGTCTCATGCTGTTTCCTACTTATCCATTCAGTTAGTATATTATTAAAATAACTAAAACAAAATAAAAACCTCCAGATATTTATAGAATGAGCTGCAGCCAGTGCCTTCTAAGCCCTAAAGTTGTCGTTTTTGTTTGTTTATTGTTTCTTAGGCATATTCTGAAGTGATTATTCTGGCCTTTTCCTCTAAGCTGTATCAGTTTTTCAGATGTATAGACATATTTTCCTGATGAGAACATAATGTGAGCCACATATGTAATTTTATATTTTCTGGTAACCACATTAAAAAAGTAACAAGAAAAAGTTGAAATCAATTTAATTATCCAATCAATACATCTAAAATATAATAACTTTAAAATATTAATAAATGGGATCATTTACAGACCATTTTTTCATCTTATGTCTTCAAAATTTAGTGTGTTTTCCATTTCCAGAACTGGCCAAATTCCAAGTGCTGAATAGCCACATGTGGCTGGTGACCGCCAGGTTGGGGAGTGCAGTGTAGATAATTAATCTTATATTTTGATCTTGATCTCTGCTAATGTGCCACTAGAATGTATTAAAGCGTGCATGATTTAAAGTTACTCTAAAATTGATTTAATCCAAAATAACTTATTTCTGTAATGGTAGGAGTTTTACCTGCTGCTTTGGAAATATATTTTGTGGAGGCACGGCTTTGAGCCACTATACAAATCATATCAGGTGATCACCAGTTCTTACAAGAAGTTCTATTTGTGTGGTAAAGTAACAGACACACATATGTACACACACATAGCCATACATACAATGTTTGTTGCAAATCAATATGTAGATCTACAGACAGAGAAAAATGACTCAAAGGAAGTCCCAGATATCTCAATCAACTGAAAGTATAATTCTTAAAGTGCTGAAAAATTGCCCACCTCCTGATATGTTAAATGCTCTGGCAAAATGGCATTTTCTGAAAATGCAGCATCCTATTATACCTTTGAAGATTTTCATTACACTCTTTATATTTTTGCTAAATTAGCAGAGCTTTAATCATTAAGGGCACTTTTAACTTCTAAATCCAAAAACCTTATAGTGGCTGGTCATGGTTAAATATAAAATAGGAAAATAATCAATAAAAATCCCTTATCCTTAACTTTATTAAATATTCAAATGAAGCAAGAAAAACAAGTGTTCAGTTTTATGAGGCAGTTTGCTTATTAGATTCTTTAATTCTTGCATTTATTCACATAGAAGTAAAGTGGCTATAGTATAAATGTATATAAAATGTACAATTTCAGATAGAACAGAACTGTCACTCTTTTATAGATTAAAAGGAAAATAGTTTGTGTATACATGAACTTAATTTGTGTTCATCTCCAAATAACCATATAATGTTTTCCTCAATGCTCTAATTCATGTTAATTCTAAATCTTTTACTTTAAATATCATTTTTGCATGTTATCGGAGATTTAATACTAGTAGAAAAGGATCAGGGAGTATCTCTCTTCTATACAAACAAAAGAGTCTTGTGCTGATTGGTGTCTTTCTTTGGATTTAACTGACTAGTAGAAAACAATCCTATTTCCCTTAACCTTGCAAGTAATATGTAGTCATTAATGAGAAGCCCCTTCATTTGGAGGTCTCGAGTCAATACAGTTTTCTAAGTGACTGAACTAGAAAAGACTAAGTCTAGGGGGAAATATAACAGAAAAGAAAAAAATATGATTCAGGATTCAAAATATAAAATATCTGACTATATCTAGAAGAAAAAAAATTGTTCTGCTCCATTCAAAAATATGTTTCCTGTAAGTAGTAGAATGCACTTATAACACCTTCTGTTTGAAAAAAAAATGTACATTACTCTCACCCAAGTAACTCTTTCTAAACTTAGGTTATCCTTATCATTGAAATTATGGTAGTAAAGTGATAGAAAAAGGACATTTAAAATGGAAATTATATTTAATTTTTCATTAATTTTTTATCAAAAAAATTGAAATAAAACACCCTAAAGAGGTGATCTTTGGGACTATGCTTTTAAGAATAGAAAGGAGGAAAGGTTTATTCCTTTTACCTGTAATATCTTTATAAAGGGAATCATCATGATATTGATAATTGTGCAATAAAGCAAAAAGCACATTAAAAATGGAAACATACTTTTGAAAATTCTGAAACAGTATATTTTACGGCAGCAAGCAAAACAGATAGCTAATACTAATTATGGGCTAAACAAATGTGTTTAATATTCAATGTAATCTATAATACACCAAAAAATTGCAAATAGATTCTATCTTGTCTGTTTAGAATATTATAAGACTTTGTTCTGTATGCTTTTCAAAGCTTTCTTCTTCTGCCTTTGGGACTAAATCATAAAGTTCAACCAAAAAAGCTTTGTTTCCCAAAGGACACAGCAGGCATTGATAGTGTACTGTAGCTGTAATTCTATAGTGACACCAGATTGGCGACTGACAGAAATCTCTTGGGTGAAAGTGACAAAGGTGTAATATTTTCACAATGGAATGACTGATGTCTTTGGAAGGTCTGTTTGATTTCAAAGGACATTTATGTTTTTCTGTGAAGATGAAAGTATACTAGACCTTTGTGATGAAAACTCTCTGACTGCATAATAAACATGGAGATAAATAAAATTATAGTGCTAGTTTCCTGAGTTATTTATTGCCTGAAGCTGATTAAGAATATTTCAAAGTACAGATCAAGCGCTATTTATTTTTAGGACAAAGTGGTTATAAGGTTATCTTTATTTCTATCTGATTAATAGAGAATAAATTTCTTAGAAAATAGAATGTATTGCCTATTCCTATGAAGAGTGAGGAGCATATGTATTTTTATGAGATGATGTATTTATTACTTATAGTTAAAATAATAAATATTTAATAGTTTATCACATAAAGTATTTTGTTTATATCAAGGTTTGAAACAGCAGGTAACAATATTTTAATTTTTTTTTGCTTAGTTTACTGGAGGGTATCCAGAATTCTTGAAACTTTAGTAAACTAAGGAAACTGCCAAAAACTACATACATTTAATTAAAAGTTAAGTTTTACAATTTTTGAAAATTTGAAAATCTAAATACATGTCAAAATCTGTCAAACTTAACATCAGGAAAATATGAGTAATTTTTAAACTTTCACTTTCATACTGGTTTATAAGATACATATTTTAAGGAGAAAACAAGAAACAATTCATGTGTTCACCCCAGCATTCTTGGCTCATCTTTTTTAACTGAGTGGTTAATACTCACTGTGTTATTTGAAATTTGATGTTGCTTATTAGAGCTTAAAGTCTTGCTGTTTGAAAAAGTATACAACTGTGATTAACATGGGTTATGTTTGTAAGATACAATGATATATAATTTAATATTTAAAAATATTAGTTGCAGCATTTTAAAATAGCAAAATATTATTGTTTGATCAACTACTTAGGAGAATAAAATGAATCTTTTATTTATTTATTTTGTATATGGAATTAAGAATCAACACAATTCAAAATTGTATGGGCTTTTAATGTTAATCATGCTACATTTGTTTTTAAATAGTTTTAAAATAGTGTTCATATTTCTTTAGGGTCAAAATACATCTCTCCTTTCTTTGGGCCTCCATTGGATTCCCTTCTAGCAATGGTTTCTTAATGGCTGCCTTGATAAATGGGTTTGTATTGTCCTGGAAGTTGAAAATAAAATTGCTTGTCACAGATTTCACTGAAAGATGTAAACAATATAGCGTGAAATGGTTTTGATGCAGAAGTTTTATTGATGATAGGAAATAAAGCCTAGAAATGAATTAAAGGTTTATAAGGTTTATCAAAATATTTTAATTTTTATCTTTGAATTTAATCATATCATTATCAATTTTTATTACAAGTCACTGTCTATTCATGCAGTGGTTTTCAGCCAGGCCTAGTACTCTACTACCTGAAGGCACCTGGAAACCTGGAGGGACTTTTCATTTGTGGCAGTAACCAAGGAGTATATTTCTGGGACTAGATGTAAAGGGGCAAAGATGCCAATTATCTGACCTCCCAGGACAGTTTTACACTATATTAGTTTACTGTTGCTGCTGTAACAAATTACTGTAAATTTAAGTAGATTGAAACAACACAATTTTATTGCCTTACAGTCACCTGGAATTCCAACAGAGGTCTCAATGGTCTAAAATCAAGATGTGGACAGGGCTATATTCCTTACTAGAGACTCTGGGAGATAATCCATTCACTTGTATGTTCCAGCTTCTAGAGGACATTCCTTGGCCAGAGGCCCCCTTCCTCCATTTTCTGAAATCAAACATTGTATCTCTCTAACTGTTCTGAAGTTTCTTCTCTCAAGAACCCTTCTGAAGTTTCTTGTCTTATAATCACATTTGCAAAGTCTGTTTTGCCATGTGAAGTAACAAACTAACAGGCTCCAGGGATTTGGACATTTCTGGGGGGTAGTGGGGTTCTGCCTGTTTCATGGACCATGAAGAAATTTCTCACTTTTGCAATAGCTGGAACACAGAGGAGCCCTGTGTTGGAGGGTAGTACATGAAATAAGCGAACAAGCTTCACTTCTTTGAAATTTGCATTTGATGCCACTTAAATAATGCTCAGGGTTTGTCCCGAGACTGTATCTACTTATTTTGTAGTTTCTGCCTAAAAAAAGCTAAAGTGGCAATATTGAATAATGAATCAGGATGATATCAGAGATGGCTCTAAAAGCCATTGCTAAGATATATTGATGTAGATATCTAAGCTTAATATCTGGATTTCTTCATAGGCAGCCTTTTGTGATGCACACCTCAGGTTCTTGTTCTATGGATTCCTGCCATCTGTCTTTTAAATATATGTAGAGACGGAGTAGGTATGAGACTAGAAAAAAAGAGGGGGAAGAAGTTTAAGACAGCTGTCCTTCATTACTTAATTCCTGGATGAGAAATTTTAGTTTAATACATGATAGTTATTTCTTAGAATAATCATCTAGATTTCCTATATCTCTGCAAGGTTATATTATGATTTTAAAGATTTCCAATACAATCAGTTAATCAGTTATATATCATCAAATAAGTTGTTACCATCTATCAGGAATTTTTAAAGACTTGAGGTTCCAAGTAATATTCCCTAATACTCAAATACATTTTCAAAAGATAAAGAAATCTATTAAAACAAACAGCCAATGATTTTTTACTATACATAGATTATTTAATCTGGAGTAATGATAAAATTGCAATTATATTATCTGTATATAAAATTGTGATGAAATTTGACATTTATTTAACAGTTCACTATTTTCAAAAATACTGTAAGTGATTTGTAATACTTGCCATGGCACCATAATATAGCTATTAGTATTTTTATTTCACAGGTAAGGAAATTGAAGTTCATAATAATCTTGTCCAACAGCAATGCATGTAGTTAATAGTGAAGCCAAAATTGGGAGTCTGAATTTTTGCTCTGTTTTTTGGCAGCTGTATTAAAGTAGAATAATTGTGGAAATATATTTATGCTGTTGATTCTTCCTTAGATGATATTAGAGTTCCCTGATTAGTAATGAGTGACTAGTTTGAATTAATATAGTTTGAATTATATGCTAGTTTATAATTGTATGTTGGTTAAGAAGCCAATATACAATCAGCCTTAGACAATCTAGGATTGTGTAGACTTCTTAGCCATAGACAATCTAGGATTTCATTGAATGCTGAGTACTTTAGTGGGCCAAATCTTCAGGGTAAATATTTCTGGCATGTAAAATTATAATTTGCTCCATGAAGCTGATTCTGGGTTTAGATTGCTAAGGAAAGTCAGAACTAGCTAAATTAATCCTACTGGAATTATATTGCCTTGATCAGCTTTTAGCTGATGACCATAAAGAGGGGAGGAAAGAAGATTCTCCTTGGAGGTTTCCTTTATCTCTCATGAATTTTTAAATTAAAATCTATTTTCTATCTTTCAGACACTTTATAAATTATTTTAATTAGCATTGTAATACTGGCTTCATATTGATATATTGAGATAAAACTTTAAATTTTACGAATGCAGTAATTGATTATTCAGTACAGCTACAATATCTTTGTAATTGGAGCTTTGAAACAATCAAGAATTTTAAAATGCAAACATTATGAGATGGTTTCTCCTACCTGCATATTTGGTGACCATTAATTCTTCTGTCCACTATGATTTTTAACTTGTCATTATTGATTGAAAGAAGAATTTTAAATAGGAAAAAGTACTCGAATTAATGTAATTAAATCAAAATAATTGAGTATAAAATTGCTTACCATGGTATAACTTTTTTATTTTTTATTTTTTTACTTCTCACTTTTATGTTCTTTGGTGTCATCAACTTTCACTTGTACCCTATGTGACCATAAGCCTACTGGAAAAATCTGGGAACATGTCTATGTTTTGAGGTTCGTTATTTAAAAGAGAATAAACACATTTTTCATATGTACATCATATATTAATAGATCAGGTATCAACTACACTCTGATTTTTTTATTCTGCTTTGTTTCAGATGTCTATATGTATGTTGTTGGTTGCTTTTGTTTAAGATATTTGATAGCATGTCCCCAAGTATTTCTCTTCTTATTTGTAGAAAAGAAACATTATATAATGTCATGGAAGAACCAATAACAATATATTCTCATTATATTTGACTTTTATTGGGTCATTCTTTATAAAAAATGTTTCTTTATTCATACCATCGGATGCTATGGGAAATATTTTCATTTATGTCATACAGATCATTAAATTTAGAGAGATAACACTGATAGCCACGAAGTGATAAAAGGATATACGATCCAAGCTAGAGCATACACAGTGTCTCCTTTGAAGCAATCCTAAGATTATGGTGCATTTCAAAACATAGTTGTTTTATACAATTCTCCTTTTAATTTAGTCTACATAATAATATTGTCCTGCCAACATTTTCCAAAATGCTGGTGATTAGGCCTATGTTTGGCAAAAGCCTATATATCTGTACTCCATAGCACTGACCAGTAAAAGGAGGAAAAAAACATTCGAAATCAGTATGATTTTATTTCGTTTAATCAAAGCCTAATCATTACCAAAGCAAATGCTTCGATTGTTTGGTTGTTCAGAAAAAATTATAAATGGTGGCCATTTCATTAAGCTTTTAAAAATAAAGGCAACTACAATAAATATTTACAGCCTGTTTATGTCCACTTTCCTAAGTTTTAATACACTACAAAATTCAGCTGACTTACAGTTCATATAACCAGCTTAAGAGTGTAAGTGGCAACTTGGAAGATGACATTTGGAAAAATAGACTGCTCTCTCAGCCCCATGAGGCTCACTGAGCATGAAACGACAACTGGCACCATGGTGGCCTTGTATTATCAAGTAACTGGAGTGAAGTTGATATACCAGCAGTGGCTGGAGTCAGGTTCTGACTCATAAAATAGACCTTTTCATGCTCTGCTATGTTCTGGTTCAGGAAAGCTACCATATGTAGAGAACTGGGTACATAAATTTTGGAATATGATTTCTTGTAGCTTTTGGATAACCGTTTTGAAACTCACATGGCAAAAAATAAATATTCTTAGTATTTCAACAAAATTATTTTTATTGTATTTTGAAAAATGCAATTATTTTTTAAAATCTCAGTTGTTTATAAATATCCTTTCAATCAGTCTTTTACATCAAAAGTGATATGTTTAATATACACTTACTATGTACCCAGAAAAATTAAAAATAACTGAAATTTAAAAATGCTATTTCAAACAAACATTGATACTTATATATAGCATCTAAGATGGCTTTAGCAATATATATTAATACACAATACATTTATATGGTTATGATAACTTAGAATAAATACTGTTTTTTCTAAGTATCATTTAATCATTCATCCAGTAATATTTGAGAGTCAAACATGTAAAGGGTACCATGCTATTAATTATTTTTGAATCTAACTTCCAATTGGAGTGAGTAGATAAAAGTAACTTTTGTTACAAATGAAGATTTACATAGATCATTCTTTTAGTCACAAAAGAGGAAGGGAGAATTTGTGAGAAGAATGATATATATATATATATATATATGTACTTATCTTTATCATTCTGAATTTCAGCCTGTCAAGACTTTCTATATGTGGGACAGAATTGCACAGAAGACACAAATAATCCCGCTTCTGTTTCAGGACTCCACTGTGCACCGACTTTTATTTTCCCTCCCCTACAGATCATAATCTGAGTTGCTAAGTGAAAAATAGTGGAATAAGCTTTAATCACAGGGCTGGTTCCTACATTTCCTTTAAAAACTGTCTGAGCATTTCATCCTTCGTCTTGTGCCTTTCTTGGGATAAGAATGGTGAGTTGGAAGAATACTGACTCTCTGGAAGTCTCTGAGTAGCTGGGGAATTGTGACCTTCAGCCACTGTAGGGAACCTTATCCTTAGAATACTAATACATACTATTGGTTTGGGAAGGTGAGATAGGAAGATTAAGTCATCTTCATTGATATTTAATTATACTTTGAATGGAAGTTTTTCTAATCCATTGACACACATCCCTTTCGATCACACTGACACTTATTTGACCATAATCTGATGGAGAAACTCAGTGTTAAACATGACAATGAATTTTATTTTCATTGTCTATAAAGGACAGAAAAATTTATCAACAAGTTTCCTTAACCTACACAATTCTATGTACTTCCTTTCACTGAAATAATTTATTTTGCCCGTGGGCCTGACAACTGTAACATTATCCCACTGATTTCATTATCCATTATTTGTAACCACCTGGATTATGCATAGTTATAATAATTTTATTTGGTTCATGGAATTGATGGGGTTTATCTTTAAAATGATAGAAATATATGGATTATTTTTGAGTGTTTATGAGCATTTAAAAATTTTCCTCTTCAATTATTAAAATATTTAACTTATTCTACTCTCTTGCTAATTTTTTTTACTTTCTTGTTTTGTTTTTAGTGCTGTGTTATTTTGTCATTAACTTTTATAAATTCCCATAGTATTGTGTACACATTTTCCAGAAATGCTGTCTAAAATGTCTTTTACTGATGATATAAGTACTACATATCTATTGTAAATACTTTGGAAAATTCAGAAAAATTACACAAAAAAGAAAGAAATCCCTAGTATAATGTTGTCATGGAAATACAACAATTAGTTTTTATCAATGTAAAAACTTTTGTTTGTTTAGCTTATTAGCATAGATGTATAACAAATAAGGAAGTTAGTTTCAATAATTATTATTATCGACATACTATGTACCTGGCACAGTGTTACGCACTGTGAAAATAAAAGCAAGGTGTCAGACTCACAGACTAGATAGTTAACAGAGATAAGACAAAGAGATATAGGACAACAGAGTAATTAAGCACCAGTGTAATTGGATCATATAAATAAAGGAGAAATGCTTTTATAATACCTTCCAGTTAAATGTATGTAATTTATGATTATCTTAATGAACTTTACCAAAAGCACTATTTAATTATGGTTGCTTTTAAGAACAGTGCAATGTAGACAGTCTCTGAAAGTTCAACAGCTATTTCTTGTCAACAAAAACAGCTGTACTCAGTGAAATTTCAAGAGACATTTTCTAAGTTAATCAACTTGGGGGCTATGAAGAAGAAAAAGCAGGTGTTTTCTTTCACTTCTTCTAGTCCTCTTAATCATCGTAGTTACAGTAGTTGCAGGACCATAGAGTTAGAAGAAATGTCCATAATTATTCCAAATCCTCTACTTTAGAAATGAGGCAGTGGAGGCCCAGAAGTGCTACCTTATCCCATCTTATCCTTTCTGAAAAAATGGTTTAGTAATACAACTGTTACCTCTGAGACTGTGAATTCCATAAGGACAGGTACTCTTCTGGCTTTTTCTTTATATATTTTTGGTCAAAATTGGACCTTGCTTAAGTTCTTACTAAATTGAATGAATGTAATCACATCTCTGTAAGACTATATTCATTAATTTAATTTTATAGTTTTTTTCATGTATTTATGCGTTAACTTATTTGTCATGCACTTTTAGATAACCTATTCATTGTTAAGTACCCTATTCTTCCTAGAAGTGCAAGAATAAAATATATGTTCTTGGCTTTTGTATAACACAGAGTTTAAGGTAGGTATCAGATTTGCAAATAAGGTTTTGGTGTAATGAAGTTTGTAAATTCCATGCCTCCATCCAGGGTCTAAGTATTATTATTAATGTGTCTCTTTGATATGCATTAATCTTGGGAGCATCTGTTGCCGTCTCATATTATTCTTCCCAAATTAAAAATATCTTATACAAACTATTGTAGTTAACTCAATATCTCTTGTTGGCAATGCAGATACTCTATAAAAGTGGAAAGCCTTCCCCACCTCCACTTTTCCAAGTATATTCCCTAATATTTAGGCTTTGTGTCACCTTCCTCATGATAGTTGAAGATGTGATACTCTTATGTCCAACTGTCTTCTTTGACATTACGGATGAGGAGTGCAAAGAGAGCAATTGTCTTTTTTCAGGCCTGTGGACTTCCCAGGAGGGTTCAGCATTACAAATGGACCTCCATATTGTGCCTGTCTCCCTGAATGACTCGGCAATCAACAGATCACCCTCAAAATATGTGGGACAGTTTCCATTCAAGAGTACAGAGATTTTGGCCAGGCACAGTGGCTTGCACCTATAATTCCAGCACTTTGGGAGGCTGAGGAGGGTGGATTGCCTGAGGCCAGGATTTTGAACCATCCTGGGCAACATGGCAAAACCTTGTCTCTACAAAAAGCAAACAAGCAAGCAAACAAACAAACAAACAAAAAACAATTAGCCAAGCTTGGTGGCACTTGCCTGTAGTCCTAGCTACTTAGGAGGCTGAGGTCAGAGAATTGCTTGGGTCCAGGAGGCAGAAGTTGTAGTGAGCCGAAATGGCACCACTGCACTCCAGCCTGGGTGACAGAACGAGATCCTGTCTCAGAAAAAAAGAAAAAGGACAGAGATTTTAGTTATTCTTTCTCAAATCTCCAACTTTTCTTTTCTCACATATTTGTCTCTATATTTCATTTCTTTATTTTTCACTGAAAAAAATTACTTCTGAGATTTCTGACAAACTAAAGACAGTACATATGACGCCTCCCCATTCTTTCGACTGTGTTTCTATTGTTTGCTGACTTAAGTATGTTGAAAGTCTTTCATTTTTATGTGACAGAAATGCTGAATGAAACACAGAGTGAAAATCCTTTTTGTCCCATGGTCCTGGATAGGAAGCCATCCTTGGTCACCCTGGGCAATAGTCAGGCCTGGAGTTATCTTGAGAGAAGGATCCTAATGATCTGCAACAGCTGTGGCACCTGCTTACTCACAAGTCTTTCCTCCTATGGATAAAAGACAAGGATCAAGAGTACCAAAATAGGCCGGGCGCGGTGGCTCACGCCTGTAATCCCAGCACTTTGGGAGGCCGAGGCAGGCGGATCACGAGGTCAGGAGATCGAGACCATCCTGGCTAACACGGTGAAACCCCGTTTCTACTAAAAATACAAAAAATTAGCTGGGCGAGGTGGCGGGCGCCTGTAGTCCCAGCTACTCGGGAGACTGAGGCAGGAGAATGGTGTCAACCCGGGAGACGGAGCTTGCAGTGAGCTGAGATCGCGCCACTGCACTCCAGCCTGGGCCACAGGGCCAGACTTCATCTCAAAAAAAAAAAAAAAAAAAAAAGAGTACCAAAATATTTCAACAATCTAGCTACCTCTCTTCCTGCTTACAGGACCCTTAGAGAATAGAATATGAGACCTCCAGAAGCAAGTTTAGAAAGGAAACTAATACTTTCAGAACTTTGTTCTGGGATCCAGTTCTCAGAATCCACTAACGCTGTGCCTTGCCTAAAACTATTTCTGACTTACTGCTTTCTACTCTTTTCCTTTTTTCTGAAAGCAGTATTTTTATATAGCAGCCATACTAGAAAAGATATTCACCAAAATGAGATATGGATGTCTGATTATGGTATACTTCTATTAGCATTTTAGTTCGTAGAACTAAATCATCTATTAAAATAATGCTCATTTTAGAGAATTCTTAGGAAATATTATTTACTCTCATCATCCAGATGCAAACATTCATGGTCTGGAATATTTTTATAAGAGTTATGCAAAAATGACTGTCATATTTAAATACTCATCTGGCTGTCCCTCCTGAGTTTATACTGTGTATCTTTAGAAATTAACAATTTGCAGATGTATTTAACTAAATACAGAAACAGAATAGATTCTCCATATTTGTTGACTGACAGAATGGTAGAACAATAGTGGCATTACCCCAACAGTTATGATTAACAGAGCCCTTTACTTTCTGATTCCATAAAAACACACAGAACATGTTAATGTAGATATAATGCAGTCTTCAAAGGATTAGCATTCCATTTTGCAAAATATATCTTCCAGAATCTTGGCAGTAGGTGATTCTGAAATCTTTTTAACGTTTTAAAAACTTTTATTCTAGTTTCAGGGGTACATGTTTCTAGTTTCAGTTTCTAGTTTCTTTTATTCTAGTTTCAGGGGTAGATAAGTTTCATGTCACAGGGGTTTGGTGTACATGTTATTTCATTACCCAGGTAATAAGCAAAGTACTCAAAAAGCAGTTTTTCGATCCTCACCTTCTGCCCACCATCCACCCTCAAGTAGGCCCCAGTGTCTGTTGGTCCCCTCTTTGTGTCCATGTGTATTCAGTGTTTAGTCCCCACTTAAAAGTTTTAGATCTCTGTTCCTGCATTAGTTCACTTCACTTTGGATAACGGCCTCCACCTTCATCCAAGTTGTTGCAAAGGACACGATCTTGTTCTTTTTACGGCAGTGTAGTATTCCATTGTGTATATGTACCACATTTTCTTTATCTGGGCTACTGTCGATGTGCATTTAGATTGATTCCATGTCTTTGCTATTGTGAATAGTGCTGTAGTGAACATACACGTGCATGTGTCTTTAGGGTAGAATGATTTATATTCCTTTTAGTATGTACCCAATAATGGGACTGCTGGATCAATTGGTAGTTCTATTTCAGGTTCTTTGAGAAGTCACCAAACTGCTTTCCATAGTGGCTGAAATAATTTGCATTCTCATCAACAATATATACGAGTTCCCTTTTTTCCGTAGCCTTGCCAGCATTTGTGATTTTTGGACTTTAATAATTGCCATTCTGACTGGTATTTCATTATGATTTTGATTTGTGTTTCTCTAATGATTAGTGATTATAAGAATTTTTGCATATGCTTGGACATATATATGTCTTGTTTTGAAAAGTGGTCATCTATTTTGCCCACCTTTTAATGGGGTTGTTTGTTTTTGGTATGTTAATTTGTTTAAGTCCTTACAGATTCTAGATACTAAGTCTTTGTTGGATGCATAGTTTGCAAATATTTTCTCCCATTCTATAGGCTGTCTGTTTACTCTGTTGATAGTTTCTTTTGCTGTGCAGAAGCTCTCAGTTTAATCAGATCCCATTTGTCAATTTTTATTTCTGTTGCAATTGCTTTGGTGTCTTTGTCATAAAATCTTTCACATAGCCCATGTCTAGAGTGATATTTCCTAGGTTTTCCTCAAGGGTTTTTATAGTTTTAGGTTTTACATTTAAGTCTTTAATCCATCTTGAGTTGAGTTTTTTACATGGTGCAAGGAAGGGATCCAGTTTCAATCATCTGCATATGGCTAGCCAGTTTTCCCACTACCATTTTCTGAATAGAGTCCTGTTTCCATTGCTTGTTTTTGTTAACTCTGTCAAAGACCAGATGATTGTAGACATGCAGCGTATTTCTGAGCTGTCTATTCTGTTCCATTGGTCTATGTATCTGTTTTTGTACCAGTACCATGCTGTTTTGGTTACTGGAGACTTGTAGTATAATTTGAAGTCAGGTAATGTGATACTTTCAGATTTGTTCTTTTTGCTTAGGATTGCTTTGTCTATTTGATCTCTTTTTTGGTTCTATATGAATTTTAGAATGTTTCTTTTCTAATTCTGTGAAAAAAAATGTCATTGGTAATTTGATAGGAATAGCAGTAAATCTATAATTTGCTTTGGGCAGTATGGCCATTTTAACTTATTGATTTTTGCTATTCATGAGCATGGAATGTTTTTCCATTTGTTTGTGTCATCTCTGATTTCTTTCAGAACTGTTTTGTAATTGCTGTATAGAGATATTTCGCTTCCCTGATTATCTGCATTCCTGGATATTTTGTCTTGTTTTGTGGCTGTTGTGAACAGGATTGTGTTCTCAATTCAGCACTCAGCTGGGACATTAATTATTTATAGAAATGCTACTGATTTTGTAGACTGATTTTGCTTCCAGCATCTTTGCTGAAGTTGTTTATCAGATACAGGAACTTTGGGGCAGACGCTGGGGTTTTCTAGGTGTAAAATCATATCATCTGCAAACTGGGAGTGCTTGACTTCCTTTCTTCCTATTTGGATGCCTTTATTTATTTATCTTACCTGAATGCACTGGCTAAGACTTCCAGTCTTGTGTTGAATAAGAGTGGGGAGAGAGGGCATCCTTGCCTTGTTCTGCTTCTCAAGGGGAATGCCTCCAGCTTTTGACTATTCAGTATGATGTTGGCTATGAATTTGTCACAGATGGATCTTATTATTTTGAGGTATGTTCCTTCAATGCCAAGTCTGTTGAGGTTTTTTAACATGAAGGGATGCTAAATGCTATCAAAAGGCTTTTCTTTATTTACTGCAATGATTATGTGGGTTTTGTTTTTTGTTATGTTCATGTGATAAATTACAATTGTTTTTGTATTTTTTTTAGTAGAGACGAGGTTTCACCGTGTTAGCCAGGATGGTCTCGATCTCCTGACCTCGTGATCCGCCCGTCTCGGCCTCCCAAAGTGCTGGGATTACAGGCTTGAGCCACCGCGCCCGGCCTGATAAATTACAATTGTTGATTTGTATATGTTCACTCAAACTTGCATCCTAGTGATAAGGCCTATTTGATCATGGTTGATTCACTTTTCGATGTGCTGCTGGATTCAGCTTTCTGGTGTTTTGTCGAGAATTTTTGCATGTATGTTAATCAAGGTTATTGGCCTGAAGTTTTCTTTTTTTGTTATCTTGCCAGGTTTTGGTATGAGGATCATGCTGGTCTCATAGAATGAGTAAGGAGGAATCCCTCCTCCTGAGTCGTTTGGAATAGTTTCAGTAGTCATGGTCCCAGCTATTCTTTATATATCTAGTAGAATTTGACTTTCAATTTGTCTGGACTTGGGCTGTTTCTGGTTAGTAGACTTTTTATTACTGAATCAATTTTGAAATTTTATATCGGTTATTACAGGGTTTGAATTTATTCCTGGTTCAGTGTAGGGAACTTGCATATTTCCAGGAATTTATGCATTTATTCTTGGTTTTCTAGTTTGGGTGCACAGACATTTTTGTAGTTGTCTCTGATTCTTTTTTGTATTTATGCAGGGTCAGTGGTGATGTCCCCTTTGTTATTGCTGGTTAGGTTTATTTGGATCTTCTCTCCATTTTTTATTATTCTAGTGGTTGATCTATCTTATTTATTCTTTCAAAAAAAAAAAACAATTTGTGATTTTGTTAGTGTTTTGTATGGTTTTTCATGACTCAGTTTCATTCAGTTCAGCTCTGATTTTGGTTGTTTCCTATCTTTTGCTAGCTTGCGGTTGGTTTACTGTTGTTTTCCTTGTTCCTATAGGAGTTAAATTTGTTTTGCTGTTAATTTGAGATCTCTCTAACTTACTAATGTGGGCATTTTTTAGTGCTATAAACGTTCCTATTAGCACTGCTTTAGCTGTGTCCCAGAGATTATAGTATGTTGTATGTTTGTTTTCACTAATTTCAATGAAGTTCTTGATTTTGGTCTTAATTTTATTGTTTACCCAAAAGTCATTCAGGAGTAGATTGTTTAATTTCCATGTAATTGTGTGGCTTTGATCTATCTTCTTAGTATTGATTTATATTTTCATTGCTCTATGGTCCAAGAGTGTGGTTAATATGATTTCAGTTTTTTTTTTTTTTTTTTTTTTGCGGGGGGGGGTGATTTGCTGTTAATTGTATTATAGCCAATTTCTTGGTTGATTTCAAGATTATTGCCACGTGTAGGTGAGAATGTTTATTCTGGTTTTTCATTTATTTGTTTTTTTGTGTGGTGAGTTCTGTAGATGTTTGTTAGGTCCATTTGGTCAGATCTTGAGTTCACATCCTGAGTATCTTTGTTAGATTTCTGCCTGGGTGATCTGTCTAATACTGACAGTGAAATGTTGAAGTCTCCCACTATTATTGTACAGTTATCTAAGCCTCTTTGTAGGTCTCAAAGAACTTCTTTTATGAATCTGAGTGTTCCTGTTTTGGGTATATATATATATATATATATATATATTTATGATAATTAAGTCTTCTAGTTGAATCAAATCCTTTACCATTATGTAATGTCTTTCTTTGTCTTTCTTAATAATTGTTGGTTTAAAGTCTGTTTTAATAGCAACCTCTGCCTTTTCTGTCTGTTTTGTCTTCTGTTTACTTTGTAGACTTTTCTTCATCCATTTCTTTGAGCCTGTGGTTGTCATTGCATGTGGGATGTGTCTCTTGAAGAAGGCATACAGTTGGGTCTTGTCTTTTTTATCCAATCTGCAAATGTATGAATTTTAATTGTGGCATTTCACTCATTTACTTTCAAGGTTAATATTGATATGTTCAGATCTATTCCTGTTATTGTGTTGTTACTAGTTATTATGCAGACTTGATTGTGTAATTACTTTATAGTGTCAATAATCTATGTACCTAAGTGTGTTTTTGTGGTGGCCAGTAATGGTGTTTCATTTCAATGTTTAACACTCTCTTAAGTACCTCCTGTAAGGTAGGTCTGGTGGTAACAAATTCCCTTAGCATTTGTTGTCTGAAAAGGATCTTATTTCCCCTTCATTTATGAAGCTTAGTTTGACTGGCTATGAAATTCTTGGTTGTAGTTCCTTTCCTTTAATAATGCTGGATATAGGCCTCTAGTCTCTTCTGGCTTGTGGGGTTTCTACTGAAAGGGCCACAGCTAGCCTGATGGGGTTCCCTTTGTTGGGGATCTGCCCCTTCACTGTAGCTGCCCTTAATATTTCTTTCTTTCATGTTAACCTTGGAGAATCTGATGTCTATGTATCTTGGAGATGGTCATCTTCTGTACTATCTCACAGGGGTTCTCGGAATTTCCCTCAATGTTGGGGAAATTTTTTCTGAATGATATCCTCAATATGTTTTCAAGTTGCTTTTTCTCTCTCCCTCTCTTTCAGGGATGCCAGTGAGTCATAAATTGGTCTCTATACATAATCCCATATTTCTTGGACATTTTGTTCATTCTTTTTTCTTTATTTTTGCCTGTCTGAATTAATTTCCAGAACCAGTCTTCGAGCTCTGAGACTCTTTTCTCAACTTGATCTAGTCTGTTGTTAATACTTTCAGTTGTATTATGAAATTCTTGGAGTATGTTTTTCAGCTCAATTAAGATCAGTTTGGTTCTTTCTTAAAATGGGCATTTTGTCTTTCAGCTCCAGTTTCATTTTATTGTAATCCTTGGATTCCTTGGAGTGGGTTTCAACTTTCTCCTGAATCTTGATGATCTTCATTCCCATTCATATTCTGAATTCTGTGTCTGTCATTTCAGCCGTTTCAACCCGGTTAAGAACCATTTATGGGGAACTAGTCATTTGGAAGAGAGAAGAAGACACTCTGGCTTTTTGAGCTGCCAGAATTTTTGTGCTAGTTCTTCCTCATCTGTGTCGCCTGGTGTTCCTTTAACTGTGGTGTAATTTGAGTAAAGTCAGTTGGCTTTCTTTTTGGTTGGTTTCAGAGGGCTGAGGCTTTGTGCTGCATCTTGATTTGTGGTTGGAGTCTTGTCCGTGGTGTCTTGGGAGCGGGTGTATCAGCAGAGTATTTTTGGTGTTGCAGTTTGGGCTGCTATCCAGTAGATGGCGATAAGCATAATGAATGGTAGGTAGGCACTCCTTCAGCCACGTGGCTTCTCTGTGTTTCCTCCGGTTTGCAGTCAAGCTGCCTCTCAGGTTTCTGAGTGTGGACTCCTCTCCCACTCGAATGCTGGCTGCAGATCTGGGATTGGCACTCCCAGGCTGCACACCACAACGCAGCCCTGGGGTGAACTCAGGCTTTATACTGCCTCCCCAGCTTGGGGGCAGCAGGGACAGGGATTTAGGCAGTGGCAGTGGCAGAGGACCTTTCACTAATCCCTTGAGATTCCGCTGCAGAGAAACACGGAGCACAGAGCCGCTACCAGTCGGAGCCATCAGCCCAGACTGGGGCGGCTGTGTTGTGGGCCCAAGCCAGGGCGCCCTGCTGAGTGATGAGTAGGGCGGTGGGGTGCTTATGGAGAAGACAGACTGGCTTCTTCTCCTTAGGGAGGCTGAGGCTTACTGCAGGTGTGAATAAAGCACTCAGGGTCTTTGTACCTTCCCCAGTCCGAGGGCAAGAGGGGCAGAACCACTGAAGAAGCGGTGGCAGAGTGGCTTCCATTTGCCACTGAGAGCTCCACCCCAGGGAAACGTGCAGAGCCGCTGTCAGTGGGATGTTCAGCCAGGGCGGCTACACTGTCCGCCCAAGCTGAAGGTCCTGCTTGGGGTTTGGGGTCTCACAAAGAAGACAGACTGAGTTCCCTGGCCTGCTGGTGGTTCAGGTGAAGCCCTCCTGCTCTTTGTTCCTTCCCCAGTCCCAGGGCAGCAAGGGCAGAACGGCTGCAGTGGTAGTGGCAGAGGGGCTGTCATTGCCTCTGGGAGCTCCATCCACCCCAGGGAAACACAGAGACACTACCAGTGGGAATGCGTAGTCGGGAGTGGGGCAGCTGGTCTTCCATCCCGACGGGCTGGGGGAGGTGCTGCCTGGTCAACAGAAAGGTGTGGAGGCTCACAGGGAAACGGTGAAGAAAGCCTGGTTTCCTCTCCTTATGATGGTGCCGGAGATGTCAGCAATGCGACCTGGCCCGTTTTCCTTCTCCAGCCTGCGGGCGGTAAGGGTGGTCCTGCTGCAGCTGCGATGGGAGAGGGGCTGTGGGTTGTCTCTGCGATTCTCCTCGCCCCCTCCCCAGAGAAAAGCAGAGCCTCCACTGACTGAAGTGATCAGTCAGGGGAAGGGTGGGGTGGGGGGGCTGTGCTGGGAGCCCAGGTCAGCAGGCCCTGTGCAGTGAGGAGTAGCAGGGGCAGGGACCCGCGTGGAAAACTGGCCACCTGTTCCTAAGACAGCCTTGCCGTGCTGAGGGCCTGCTGTTAGTCCTTAATCCCTTTGCTCCAGCTTAGCCTGAGGGCAACAGGAGCGGGACTGTGGAGCAGCAAAACCTGCGGGCCTGCCTGTGCCCTCTGGGATCACTGTCTCAGGGAAGGGCAGGGCTACCACTGGCCTGAGAGTACAGGCGGCACTGCAGTGGTCACGCCAGGCTCCCAGGCCAGTGGGCTTTGTCTGTCCAGGTGCAGTGGAGGCGAGGCCCGCGGCCTGTTGCGGCCTGCTGCTGCTCAGCCCCATGGATTCAGCCCCTTTCCCAGGGACATATGAGGGAGCCTGGCCTCCACTGTTGCTGGAGCTGCAGCCCCTGTTGCTACCAGGATTCCCAGGGGTCCAAGATCTCTGGACTCTGCCTGGGTCTGAGCAGCAGCTCTTCCCGAACTCCTTGTAGCTCTCCGTGTCAGTCTGGAGGCCCTGGCGGTGCCAGGGGTTTCATGGTGGATCTTCTGAGCCCAGGGTCACAAAGGGCTGGAAGAAGTGTGGGACCCTGAGGGCTCTCCCTTACTCACGGTTTCCCGGCAGTGGGGAGCCTCCCCCTGAGTCTGCGCCAGTCCTGAGTGGGTGACTGTCCTGTCTCACTCTTCTCTATTCATTGTGGATTGTGTTGCTTCCTTGATTAACCCCAGTGTGTCTACCTGGCCCATCCAGTTGAGTAGCTACTGTTCACTTGTTCCTCTTTCTTTTCTCCATGAACGCAGTGCATACTGGCTGCTTCTACTCAGCCATCTTGAGCCCCAATCTCAGTATTTCCATTTCATTAGACTACCTAGGAAAAAATGAGTACACTAGTTTTAGCCATTGGACACTCACTATGGTAGATTTTGCAGCAGAACAACCTTCTTGATGAGTCTGCCACATATGGAGTGCACAGCATTAGAAGCCGTTATCACATACATTCCAGTAACTTTTGTTTTGCATAAATATTCCGTCAGTTTTATCAAAATGGTTTGTTATCCTTGATTTGTTTTTCCCAACATTGTATAAATAGGATATCCACTCATTTTGTAAGCTATTTAGGTCAGCCTTCCAGAGGCAATAAAATAGATGATGAATTTCAAAGTTATGTACAAAATAGTTTAGCAGCCCAATATTTTTGAAAGGCATATTGTTTTACATAGAAAATAAAATGAAACAAATGTTTTCTCACTATTGGTAGACTCACACCTTTACTGACACTGTATTCTTTTATTAGTTGACGTTGATCAGTTATTCCAGAAAATACGTTCAAGGTTGTATTAACTGACCTTTGCTGACTCCATGTGTCTGTGGAACTTTACATATGTTTCATAATATCTGACTTTAGAACTTAGTGTATTAACCAACTATTGAATCTGATTTATATAAGTCATTTTATATAACATATCCTCTGAAATATACACAATCAGGGTCAAGACTCTTGTGTTCCTTGTCTCCTCTCTGTCTTCGTCTTTATACCTGTGGACCAAAAAGTGCATGGGCCTGGTATCCTCGATCCTATTGATTATGCAGATTACATTGATTAGTCTTTTAATCATTTATACTTCTTAATTGCTTCTGCATCTAGCAGAAAACATTAGACGCAGGCATTAATATTTTGTTATACAAGTCACAGGAGAAATTTAGTAGAAATTCTTTGTGTTTGTGACAGAAGTGAGTAAAGGTAATACATTTTTTTTTTTTTTAATGTGTCTCCAAATGCCAACATCTGCCCAGGAAGAAGAAAAGGACATTTGTCCCAACATTTGCATTATTTCCTAAATATAGACTCTTTGGATGATTTTTAATTTAACAACTATTTCTTGAAAAAACTTAATGCACATAACATTTAAATAAAGAAAAACATAATTTATGTAACTAAACAGTTAGTGCTGTATGAGTAAATACTAACAGATCGTTCACCTGTAAGTGCCTACAGCTTTCCTAATTTAAGCTTGGGGCTACATTCTGGATTCACACATTCTTGCCCAAAGGTTAATTATTGTTAAAAGGTAAAGAGAATATCCATTCAGCTGTTTTTGGGTGAGGATATGATGTATTTTAGCCATACAAGTAGTGTAAATTTTAGTGTGTACATTTTTATTTTAGATGAATTTAGAAACTGAAGCCTGTCCTATACAGATTACTTAAGTTGAAAATGATTTGCCAAATGTAAACATAGTAATCTGAAGAATGATAGATTAAATGTAGAATTCAATATCTGAAATAGATTTCCTTTGCTTTTTAAGAAAAAAGTGTCACCTAGGGGAAAAACATGTCTTCTCAAATCAAAGTTTAGATTATACACTGTAATACAAAATTTTACCTTAAAAGAAATACAAATCTTAAGTTCTAAAACGAAAAAGTAAGCAATGAAACAACACTCTACATGTGTTAGTATCACTGTTATTTCAGGAAGCAAAGTGAAAGAGGGTGTGAACATTTCTATACATCAACATTCACAAAAGTATCTTTGTAATGTAATGGGTGTAAGAATGACCTGATAGGACTTCAGAAAAATGTAAATCTCTGTGATTTCTCCCGGAGATTCTGACTCATTAGTATGCAGTAGGGCCCAACAATCTGTGTTGTAAAGAGACAAGTCATATAATACAGAGACCACTTCAAGACTCACTGATATGGGAATGATTTTCTGGTTTTCCATGTATGTGGGCTTTCTTTAATTTTAAAATCAAATGTATGTCTAAGTATTGATATTATTTATTTTAGAAATTGACTTCTCTTAATTACACCAAAAGAAGTTTTGTTGTTTTGTTTTGCTTTTTGATGAGTCATCACAGATATTTGGAAATAATTCCCAACATTAGAATTAACGTATAACACATATTTTTGAAGTGACTGCTATTTGTTTGCTACTTTGCTAAGCTATGCAACCAAAATGTTAAAAATCGTTGCTTTCTGAGGGTGTTTAATCTGGCTAGGTAATTAAAGCACCTAGATCAAAATGTTAAAGAGTCTAAAAGATTATAAGATGGTATATTCTAAGACTCTCAAGACTCCATTGGTAAATAAAGACCATTAAATTAGGAATCAGAAAACATGACTTCGGTTACTCTCTGTACCTCTTAACAGTTCTCCGCTGTGTGTAAGTCTTTTAACATTTGCACTGAATCTACCTTGTATCCATTACAATTAGTATGAAAATATTCCACTTTTACAAATCACTAGCTTACAGTGGGATATGTGTGCAATAATCTGTATAAAATATCATGTTATAAATAATTTAATAAATATATGATAATATGATTTGTAAGGGTTTTAGGAGCTAAAGTCTAAAATATATTAAAATGCTGAGGTAATAGAAGAATATATGGGAAAATTAATGCAAAGAAAAGATTTGAACAACTAGAAAAATGGTGAGCACAGCTGGTTATGAAAAAGGGTAATTCTGAGATACTTTTGGGAACATTCTCAAAAATATTTGTAAATTAAAGCAAAATTAGAGAGGTCTCCCATATGCTATAATTTAAGGCATTATTTAATAGTCTATATGTTCTTTTTATTGTCAGGGTTATTCATTACCTATATATTTATATATAAAACCTAATTGTAAATTAATAGCAATGAAATATTGTACATACATAAGGGAATGAATTATGGTTACTAAGGGAAACCTTAGTTTAAATTTCCTTCTTTCATTATATGAAAATCTCAACTCTAACAATTTATTCACATAAAATTGTATTTTAAATTTACATACGTTAATTATATCAAATTAAATTGTAGAGATCATAACCTAGTCTTATTTCTGCTAATGTTTCTACTTACTGCTTGTAAAGAATTCTGCATCTAAAATTCAGCATATTAATTATCCAATCCTTATCAAATAGATCTACAAGTAAAGCACCACATTAAAAGCTTTATGCAAGGAAGCAAAAATAAGGTAAAGCTCTAACGTTTAAGGAGCATAAAATCTAGTTGCAGGGATAAGATATGCACTGGCAAGATTCATATGGAAGTAGAATCACTGTGTAACTAACATTAGCAAAACTGACCACATAAAAGTTACAGCAGTTCAAAAGTGAAACCGTGTCTTATAAACTGGACTACCCTGAGAAAGTGGAAGGCTTGACTCACACATTCAAGATAAGCTTTACATTGGCAGGGAGGGCATTTCAACATGGCCCATTGGTATGTGCAAAATACAGTGATAGCAATATTGGAGTAAATAGCACACGGATTATTCTCTCAACTGGGCATCAGAGCCTATGGCTTAATGAAGACATGAGCTCCTTTTCTGTGTTAGTCGTTCTTCAAATATGGGGCAGTCTCTGTGCCTCTGGTCTCGGTACTGGTCCTATAGTCCCCCTGCCTGTGTCCCTGCAATTACTTGCTGACTCACTTTGGGTTTTTCTGATATTGTTGTTGTCTTTGCTGCAAATGACAAGAGTTCATTCTTTATAATGTATAAATAATATTTTACAGTGTATATATACCACATTTTAAAAATGTATGTATCCATTGATAGGCACTTAGGCGAATCTCTCTCTATTGTCTTCTGTGCCATCCCTTTAGCATCTACGTGTCTGTCTTCATTTTTACGTATTTGATAGCAGATGACATGAATTGATGCCCCAGATCAAATTTCAGAAATCTCCCAACAAGAAAATATCATTGTTAACGGTTTGATGTAGTACCTTACACACACACACACACACACACACATACACACACACATCTATACGCACACACCACAAACATCATTGTTAACAGTTTGATATAGTACCCCCCCCCATACACACACATCTATATGCACACACCACTTCTTTAAATAATAAAATTTGGTTGTTACTCTTAACAATTTTTTTCCACATAATAAACTTCCTCCTGGCATATTTATTCATTGCTTGTCAATAAGGCTTCTCAAACTTTGGTTTCCTAATCTGCAAAATGGGGCCAGTAATAGCTCACGTTTGTTTTAAGAATTGAATTGAGTGAGATGACATTTGCAAAAAGCTTCAAGCACAGTCTCTGGGCCTCAGTACCTTCACGTGAGTCACGTTTCTAAATTTCCAATTGCTGAGCTCTGACCTATATGGAAATGTTCCATGTCTGCCTCTTGGATTCTTTTTGCAAGACATTTGCCTGAGGAATGACTAGAAGTTGCCAAACCCATTTGTTCACTGATTCATACTATCACGTAACCTCAAGCTGTCATTTTCAGATCACACACACCCACATACCACATCTCTATTCATTTATTTATTAAAGGAACAGGGTTTTGCTATGTTGCCCAGGCTGATCTCAAACTCCTGGTCTCAAGCCATCCTCCCTCCTCGGCCTCTCAAATTTCTGGTGTTACAGGTGTAAGCCACTATGTCTGGCCCACATCTCTCTTTCTGAATAAAAAATTCCAATTGTTTGAATATGATTTCTAAGACGCATTAACATCATGGGTATCGTGAGCATGGACATTGAAGTGAATTGAAAGATGATTTCATAATTTAACATTCAGAACTGGGCAATGACACATATGGAAAAAAAGATATTGCAAGGAGGGCTTATTTGTTGGGAAGTAGGAAATATGGGTAATGGAAATACAAGGTTGGCTCTAGATATATTTTACTTGATATTCCAGCAGGCCATCACAGCAGAAACATTAAGAAGATATGTGAAAATAAACCCAGAGCTCAGAGAAGAGGACTGCAGAAGACATGTCTGTAATTTAGGAATTACTTACACACCTGTCATGGAACAAATCATGATAATGCATGAATTCTCAAAATCTGATATGAAAAATATGATACATCCTTGAATATTTTCATAGTCAGTTGTAAGTAATCTTGAATTTGAGTCTCAGTTTTTCCACTTGCTGCACAGTTTGGGTATAGTACTCACTTTCCTCATCGAGGACCTGGGAAAAATCTAAGACTGTCCTCTTTCAAGGAAAAATAGTAGAGAACGTGACTGAACCAGGAACTGAGGCATGGGTCACAGAAGGCCTATGGAATATAAAGGATTAATATTCAGTGAGTGCTTACCATGTGTTATACACCCCTCTATTATTTCCAATGTGTTTACTCATTTAATCCTAACGAAAATTCTGTGAGTCATGCTGTCATTAGCCTCATTTGACAGATGAGGACATTGGAGCACAGGGAACTTCATACACATGCCAGGGTCCTTATGGTGAGTGGCATGAGATCCTGGACAGCCTGACTCCAAGTCTGAGCTCTGAACCCTTACTGACTCTAAAACAGTAAAACTACATGTGAAATGTCTGTGTTAGGAAAATGGAAAAGGAAATCAACAATCAAAGTAAAATCAGTGTCCTGGGCAGTACATTGCCTTAGAAGAATAAAAGAACATTTCCACTGATACGGTCCTTAGGGGAATGATTTTGAATCCCAGGGAGAACATTAGGCAAAAGAGAAAAATTAGGAACGTTAAGAGCAGTTTGCATTCTAGATATCAATGAAGCTGCCTGAGGAAAGACGATTCGTTTTTCACAGACTATCTTTGTACTTTGAGTCAAATGAAATAATGGACCACAGAGTTTAAAAAAAAAAAAAAAAAAAAAAAAACCTATAGCAGTAGTTTAATTATATTTTAATGATAATAATAAATATACTAAGATATATTAAACACTGAATAATGTAGGCAGTTTATCAGCTGGTTATACATACTGCATTTTTTTTAAGTATACATTGCAATTGCATACCTTAAGGGTAAGAAACCTGTCTTTGGCTTTTCTTTCATGCTTATAATGTCGGACATATTTTGCTCATTCTATAGTGGATGCTCGCTGACTTTATTAGTTGATTGAATATTTTGATAACATAGTTCCTTTACTATTTTTAAAGACTCTGTGAATGGAGTATAATTTTATTTTGCTTACAAATATTTTACTCTAATACAATGCTGCAGATATTTAAAAAGTCTTTCTATGATTCTTTGATTGAGCTATTCATTCATTTATTCTTCCATTCATTCAACATATATTACAAGCACCAAATCCCATCTTCTTTTTTTTTTTTTTTTTTTTTGAGACAGAGTCTCGCTATGTTGCCCAGGCTGGAGTGCAGTGGCGCGATCTCAGCTCACTGCAAGCTCTGCCTCCCGGGTTCCCGCCATTCTTCTGCCTCAGCCTCCTGAGTAGCTGGGACTACAGGCACCGGCCACCACGCCCGGCTAATTTTTTGTATTTTTAGTAGAGAGGGGGTTTCACCGTGTTAGCCAGGATGGTCTCGATCTCCTGACCTCGTGATCCCCTCACCTCAGCCTCCCAAAGTGCTGGGATTACAGGCGTGAGCCACCGCTTCCGGCCCAGATCCCATCTTCTGTCATCTATGCAAGGCGATCAGTGTGCAACTCTCTGATGTCACTGTTTCATTTTCTTCTCTGTTCTTACATGTCATTTTTACCAGATGTTATTTCTTACATACAAAATAAGTATTTTCTTAGCCCCACTTTCCCCTCCAGTTACTGCCCGATATCTTCATTCCTCTTTTCAGCACAATGCCTTGTCTAAGTTATCTTAGCCATGATCATTAATTACCTTGCTGTCAGCTTCTATTTGGTGCACATCAGTCAGATTTGCCACACCGGTCTCTACAAATTGCGAATGTAAAGAAGCACCAACAACTGCAACACTGTCAAGTCTAAATGTCACTTCTTGGTCCACATCTTAATTGCCCCATCTGGAGCATTTGACCTGGTTGTTTCATCCTATCTCACTGGTCACTCCTGCTAGGTCTCCTTAAAGGATTTTCCTCTGCTGACATGTGGATGTTGGAGTGCACCAGGTCTCCATCCTCAGAACTCATGACACTGGAAATCTAACGAGTCTCTTGAAAGACCTATCTCACCAATTCAAAAGAAACAACTGTTTTGTGTCCAACTAAGACTGAAAGTAGAAGCTCTCTTATAGCAGAAAAGATTTCTTGCTTGATCTCAAAGAGAACTTTTGAAAAGAAGGAGGGTATAGAGAGTAGGCTGTCTGGGAGATGAGCAATTTGATAAAAGAGTGATCTGGGGAATCATCCCCATACTTCAGTCTCATTCAGAAATGAGCCTGAACTGGTAGGAAAGGACAAGTGCAGCTTGGAAGGGAGAGTCTGCTCAAATAACTGTGCCTCTTCAGACTTACATTTGTCAAATAAATCTTAGTATATTTTCTGGGCTCATAAACTTGGCAAAACCAAAGGTTCTGTAAGTTTATATTTGTGTGTGTGTGTGTGTGTGTGTGTGTGTGTGTGTGTGTGTGTGTGTATGGAGAGATGTAATCTGTAGACATAGGCATGGTGAGGTAAATAAATTGACTATAGCACATAGAATAGTTATTACATGATGGGTATTTCATGAATTGACTGATCTGTTCTATAAAACAGGGGTCCTCAACTCCCGGGCTGTGGACCTGTACCAGTCCTTGGCCTGTTAGGAACCAGGCTCCACAGCAGGAGGTGAGCAAGCATTACTTCCTGAGCTCCGCCTCCTGTCAGATCAGCATCAGCATTAGGTTCTCATAGGAGCATGAACGCTATTGTGAACTGTGCATATGAGGGATCCAGGTTACGTGTTCCTTTGAGACTAACACCTGAAGATATGAGGTGGAATAGTTTCATCTCAAAACCATTGCCCCCGCCCCCCCACAACCACCCACCCCATCTGTGCAAAAATTCTCTTCCATGAAATCAGTCTCTGGTGCCGAAACGATTGGGGACCAACGCTATAAAATACAAATTCCACTCATTCTTATAATTTCTAAATTGAACCTTTCCAGAAAGATCTGTTTAAGACAAACAACCCAAAAGCACTTTAAACTTCTACAGCTAACTGCAAGAATTATTATCCCTTTTATCTACTCTAAACGTTAAGCTCTACTAAACACTAATTCATAGTTTAATTATACCAGATAGACATTCTTTAAAACTTGACTACTTTGAGTTTAGTTTCAGAGTAATGTAGAGAATGCAATGGAAAGAATCATTTAACTGGAAAAAACGTATTTTCTTTTGGGAGCTGATAATGCTCCCTCTCTTTCTGCTTCTTCCAATGCTTCGGCAAAGTATTCAAAATATATAGTATAATGTAACTAGCTTAATTTTCATGCAATTACCTTTATTAAACTATATATAAAGACTTAGGTTTTCAAAAAGTGCATGGGTGGGAAAACCCACCTGTTCACACAACTGTGGATGGGGACTCTGCATCCGTGGGTGGGTCCCAAGTTGTTTTGTTTATTTTTTAAAGAATATTTATATTAACCCCTAATAGCAATTATATCATCATTACCATTCTCTCCTGTGTCTCTCACTTTCTCTTTCCCTCTTTCTCCATACTTTCTCCCTCCCTCTGTCCTTCTTCCACATCTGCTTCTTTTAAACATTACATCAATTCCCTCTTGAATCTGGACTTACATACTGAGAACTTCACAAAAAGAAAGGAAAAGTGAGAGATCCCCCGAGATCCAGTAGAAACATTCCAGGAACGACACAAATCGATCTGCTTAGGGGACGAATACCCTGGCCTGAACACAGTGGCAAGGTACGTATGATGCCACCACAGTAGCCACAGTGTTGAAGTGCTGTGAATATCAGCTCTTACTGGAGCCACGAGTTTGAGCAGGAATGAGTATTTCTAGTCAGCTTCGTTGAACTCCCTAGTTCCTCAGTTGCTTAATTTTTTTTTGCGGGGGGAGGTCTATCATGCCCACCAGAACCCTTCACACCCTTCACAGTGTGGGCTCCATATTTGATCATCAAAACTATTTTTACCGCAATGTATGATGCCGTCAACATGGCATTGGTAACAACATCTACTTTTCACATTCTTACACCTAGACCAGGGATCCATTTGGAGAAAATCATGCAGATATGGACTTGGGAACCATTACACCTTCATTGTCTCTAGGGTCAGCCAGACATTAGTCAATGCTCCTCAAGCTTCTCATTGTCATTTGTCAGCTCATACGCTCCCTCTGCCTACTGCTACCACAAACTTTCCCCAGTCTTCTCGAAATCAGATCTCTTGGCCCTTGGCAGATGATATTTTCCTTCATTTATTGAAAACATTTCAAGCATCTGGCATAGTGCTCCCACCTCACTTGACAGCCCTCTGTCCCCAATAATATTTACAAATATATGCCCGTCTGTGCTTTTCTTATCTATGTCCTTTTAGATTCAGAGGACAAGAGCTCCTTCTAAGCCAAGTTGGTCACTCAAGCTATTAACACATGCCTCACCTGCTAACTCCAAGACCTAGCCGAGTCCATCCCCATTGTTTCTGGTGTCATGAGCCGCTCCCTGTTCTAAGAACATTTTCTCCTCTACACAATCTTAACTCTGCAATATGTAAAAATAGAACTACCACTCCCTGGCAGGTGCTGCACAAACTGACACCCCTCACACACACATGAAGCTCCCCTTGGACCATGCTTCTCACTTTAGGGCCCCCACTGATTACTTGCATGGAATTTTTTGGAAAAGCAATTTTCATTCGTCTCTAACCTTTCAACCCGAATCCCTGCTCAACCCGTTACCTTCTGGCTTATATGCTTAGTCCACACAATTATTTTAGTAAGGTTTTAACCTATTTGTCAAATCCACTGGGTAATTTCAGTTGTTTTGCTAGACTTCCTTTTAACGTTTATCTCCGTTAGCCAATCTCGTCTTCAAACTCCCGTTCCCATGGCTTCTGTGACACCACACTCTCCACTGGCACCTCTACCCATTCTTTTCTGTCTTTTTAAGATCTCTCATTTTTTTTTGCCCTTAAAATATTATTGCTCCATATTTTTGTGATTCTATTACTGTCATATTGATCTTCTCAGGCATCGTACTGTGTCTGAAATCAGATTGATACTGTAATATCTTGAGTGTTTCCACATGGATGCCTTCCTCAGTAGTCAATGGAATTTCCAAAATTGAACCTATCATCTTTTTTTTTTTCTAAGCTGATAAAATCTTCTATTTTTCTCTTTTTAAGTTATGGTACTAATATCTACACGCAATTCCTGATAGTATTAATTATAGTACCTAGTTGACATTTATTGAGTTCATAGTAGTATGTGCCGGGCACTATGTTATGTACTTTACATGAAACATCTCAACTAATCTTAACAGTCCTGTAAAGCACATAGCATTCTACTACCATTATGTAGTTTTGGAACTAAGATTTAAGTGTGTTTAATAATTTGTCAAAAGTCACTTAGGAAGTGTGGAGGTGGGGTGCTCATTGTGGAGACACGCTGAACAACTGTGGCAGACAATCTGAGTGTCATCTTTGACTTCTCTCTCTCTCTCTCCATTGCAAATAGCACCACAACTTGCCATTTCACTCACCGTATATTATAGTTGCAGCTATATACTTACTCTCCTCTGAACTGTACTTCTCAAATACATCTTTCCAGCAGTTTCCAGTAATTAGATAATAAAATTTCGAAACACACAAATCTGAGAGCATTTCCACATGCTCAAAATAACTTGATGTGTCCATGGCTTATCAGATAAATCTCACCTTCCTAAATATAGTTGTCATGGTCCTGTTGATTAAGCCTCAGTGCACATACATCTCCAGCCTCATTCTCCATGGCTTCTTTCATCTGGATTTCCATTTTTCTTTACTAGTGCAAACTGCTTGTGGCTCCCCTTGTAGGCCATTCTATTACTCACTTCTGTGCCTTTGTTCTTGCTGTCATGTCTACTTGGAAGACTCCATTGCAGCTTCTTCCCACTGAATGCAAATACCTGTCTCTGTCCCCTGCCAGTCAATTACTTGTTGAATACTTTCTTGTTCTGATCCCTGCCTGCCTCTAGTAATCCTTTTTTTGACTGCAAGAACAAAATAAAAGACTCTTTTCTTTATTTCAGTACTAACATTTTCATATTTCCATTTTTAAAAACTCGCAGCTTTGTTTTATAATTATCTATTTCTATCTAGACAGGACCCCTTGAAGTCAGGCTCTACATTCTCTTTATATTCTTATTGCCAGGTACCAGAGCACCCTGTTTGCTCAGGGAATTTTTAAATTTATCTTCAGGTAAGAAGTGAACTTTGAGTCAGATCTTGATTAATGGGTTTAGAAATTGGTGGAAAAAAGAAGATGAAACATACTAGAGCTTATGCTTGACTATTGTTTGAATATTAGATTTAACTTTTGTATTAATACTGTATGGTTTTGCACTGTGCATTTTATCATATCTTTTATGAACCATTCATATATTTAGAAGATGAAACAACAGATTAGGTATGAAAACAAAATTGTGTCATAAAATTAGTTAATTTTGTGGTTAATTATAAAGTGTTTTAAAAACAGCAATGGGTGAGATGGCATCTGTGGTTGGCAATAGACATGCTGTGGATAATTTATTATAAAAGGCCTTTAAAATTTTAAAAACCCAATTAAAAAAAAACATAATTGAAGAGTAGGAAAATACTTCTTTAAAAAGCAGCAATAAGATTAAGCCACATTACACAACCTCCGGGCAAATGCTGATCTCAAATAATAATTAATTATGTGCCTATTCTTTGTGTGAGTTAAACATCATTGAAACCACTGAACTTGATAACACCTCAGGCTATCATCATGTTAGATTTCTATATATAATAAAGAATGGGAGACATATACAAGGGGAAACTGCAGAAATGAGAAAACAAGATAGAATTTTTTTTTTAAATTGTTTTTGTTTTTTTCCTGAGATCATTAATCTGTCAGTGGCACTATCATATGAATTTGTTTATTCCTAACTAGATTACATTCTTAGGACCAATTGTCACTCATTTCTAAGCCTGCCCAATTACACACCCACATTGGCTAGTACAATCAAAGGTGCTTAGATCATATGAAATACACTTCCCAAAGAAATATATCCCCTGGCTTTTGCATATGGGCTTTCTTGTGAATTCCTGAATTGAATGATGATAGCTTCCAAATATCATCTGGTTCATATCTCCTTTCTAAAATAACAACAAAGGGTTGCTCTTCTATGTTAAAACTAACTGCTAAAATAGTTTTCTGCTGTGCAGTGATACAGAGATTGGGTTAAAAAAAATTGGCATTTAAAAAAAAGATGGGAAAGCACAAGTATAGAGCAGTACAGGAAAATCATCAACCTTTTAATGACCATGTGTGTTTTTATTTGAAGATAAAATATGTTTTTGATATAGAGATTTTATGTCCAAACTAATTAAATTCTGATATGTTATTCTACATTTGAGTTTTTGTTATAATTTGTCTATTGTTATTAATTATGACATTTAATAGATACCTTTAAATAACTTTTGTCTGAGGGCTTTCTTGTTTGCTGATTACCTGGAGGAATATTTTATAATTTATATAATTTTTAAAATTGCAAAATCCTTAAAATTGGTAAAGTTGAATTGATTGGATGATTTTTAAATGACCCTGTGCATGTGTAATAGTTCTTTTGGCATTGTTAATAGTATTATTTTGTCTGATGAACCTTACCAGTAAAGGTAAACGTTAAGGATGATATTTCAAACTCCCCTGATTGGTGGGATAAAATATCCTGCTGCAGTGGGAAAAGGAACTCTTTGAGGGAACAAACAGGTTGGAGGAGAATGTGCTCTTACTTCCAGAAAAATGTATTTTCCCTGGAAAAAAATAAAATCCATAGAAAGTGCCCTTGGAGGCATGGCAAATGAATGAAGACTTGCTTATGTTGAAGCAGCTTCATTCTGAGATGGAAAAAGGGACTCTTTCAATCTTAATTCTCTGGTTAGAGTCTAATAGAATTTTCGGTCTTGTCTCTGTGCCTATTCTGAGGCCCTTAGAGTCCTTAAAAGGTGAATGAATTAAAAAATACAAAGGATGTTTGTCCCATTAAATGCCATAGCATCTATATTATTTCCCTATTTCTTTGTAACAATAGGAAACTTGTTGAGGGTAGAAGTTGCTCAACACTCATATACACATAGTTCTCTGCATTACTGTAATTGTTTACTTTGCAATTTAAATACTAGCAGGGAACACCAAATATTTTGCTAAATTCCCCATTGCTGAAATGAAGTTTAATAGCCAAAGAATTGCTATTGTATGTATTGCTGTTGTGTGTGTGTATATATATGTGTGTGTGTGTCTGTATATACACACATATATACCTATATTTCCAAATTTGTTGTGTAAGTATACTTCTTCGACTAGCAAATTTCAGATTACAGGTACTATTGAGTGTCAGAGCAAACAAATTTAAAATGTATTTGCAAAATTCATTTAAGCTTTTATAATAAAACTTAATTAAATCATGTTTTATTAATTTACTATTTGTAGTAATTTATTAGTGCTAAAATGACGTTCACTTTGTATAAGAAAAATAAATAATTTTACTGACATGATAGAATAGAAATACAATACACCTATTCAAAGAAAAAACGACAGAGCTAGATTCCATCTCAAAAAAAAAAAAAAAACAAAACACATTTGAAGGCAAAAATCACATAGCAGGAATTAATTTAAAATTTATAGACAAAAGTACTATGCTAATTAAAATGTATATATTAGAAAATCTATATCTTAGCTAGGCAACATATTATGATTTATATTATTCCAAATGTTATTTTTAATGTTTTAATGTTATTTTCAATAATACTCATATTTATTTAAAATATTATATAATTTCAACTGTTTCTCTCAGATTAATCTCTCCCAGTTAGTAGAGAATTGACTAATTTTGTCTTTATTTCTCATCAAATTTTTATGAGATCTGAAAGAAATGATGCATGCATTATTACTATTTTCACATTTTTGCTACCCTTTTTAATTTTGGAGAGATTAATGAGCAGAAAGAAATTATCAAATAGACCACAAGATGAAGGGAAAATAATGATTTGAGGTATTACTGTAAAATCAATTCCAGAATAATTAGGTTTCAGCTGATGCAAAATTTTACTGAAATCGTGTTCATATCTATCATCCAGGAAGTGCTAAATATCTGTAACCACTTGATTACTTCGAGGGAAATTAAATTTTCCATCAACATATCCCCTAATACTCCTACTCATGTCCAGATGATTAAAGGATCAACAGGAATCCTCAGTATGTAGATCTTCATTTTATCTTCCTTGGAACTCTTGTGGTTTAAAGGACCCCAACTTTTGCTACCCATTCTCTTCCTTATCCTTCCTCAGACTCTGAGATTCTTGTATTTGGCTACATACTGACCAAGTTATCTGCATGTCTCAAAGACATCTCAACAAAACCTGCGTTTATTTATGCATTTATTTGTTGTTAAAGTGCATCATCTTTCTGGAGACAAACTAACTTCCCCTCCAAACTTTCCTCTTGCTGTGTTGAGTGAAGAGTTTGCTGCTGGGGGGAACGTCACAGGAATGCAAACAACACAAGAGTTTATAGTCCTGCCTCACTCACAGGAGGCCCACTGTCCAGGCTTAGAGCTTTTCCAGATCTGTCTTCTAAGCCTAGGAGAATTCCTTGGAATTTCCAGTCTTAGTTCATGAAATCATCTCTGAACTGATTTCCCAGGTTAAAAGTTTGATCCCTTCTATCCCGTATTTCATGATTCAAAAGCCATCAAAGTTTTGAATCAAAGATAATTATACTCCCTCATTGTCTTCTATGATTTAGCCCAATCTGTTTATCTTATCATCCTTTCTTTCTTAAAACTGTTGCTGTCAGATCAACACTATTACCATTCACGAACGGTCTAGGCTTTTAGCCACCATGTTATCTGATTCTGTTGCAATGGTCTTATTCCTCTTCACTACCTGGACAATTCACCTCGCTTTTAACACCCCTGAAGCTACTTACTCTTAGGAGACTTTGTGCCTTTGGTGATCATTTACCTTTACCTTTCCTGTGGCTTTACAACACATTAGGAGCCTCTTCCCCTGTCCCCCGCACCATAGCCAGTCTTAGTGATTTGTCTACAATCTGCTGCTTGCTAGGTTCAGGTGGATAAAATCTTACCAATTTTCATTGCTCTGATGACAAACAAGACTTCCTATTAGGCCTCACAAGGGTCTTTCCTGTGTGATCTCTTTTTGCTGCAGTATTAGCATCTCCCAGCCGTACTCTGTACAGCCATATTCTAGTCAGACTAAAATCTTAACAACCCCACAGTGATTCTCAGTTTCTTCAAGCTCCATGGAATTTGCATATGCTGATTCTTCCACCTGGAACACTGTTTTCTCACAACTCCCCATCCTGACCACCATCTAGTGTATACTTTAAATAGCCGAGACTTAGATTATCACTTCACTCATACCGTCCTTGCTTATCAGGCACACAGGGGAAGGGCCATCTCCTGTACTCTCACAGTACCCTGTAATTGTCCTCTCTGAGTGCTCACCATTGTGATGTAACTGTTTTTATCCCTCCTCTTAAATGTGTAGAAGTAAAGGTATTATGTCAATTCTAACAACATTTTATTCCCAGCACGTTTTGCGAAAACATGGAAATTAAAGTGTAGGATTTTTTGTCCATATGTAGATTTCAAGCTTTCTGTGGACCTAAATCATGTATTTTAATGATACTGTATTTCGTAAACTTTCTAAAACTGTGCTGAGTAGATGTGCTGTTTACTTGCACTGAAGAATATGGTAATAATTAAATATTTATTCTGAAATACTTTTTTTACATTCATAGTATTTGAACAAAATGTATTATTATAATTCTAATGGATACATTTATTTGCAGTTAAAAACATCATATAAGAATAAAAAAATAGAACTTAAGAGAACAAATGTTCATGGTTTTCAACTTTAACATATGAAAAAGTTTGAGAAAAACACATTATCAACTATATGTTTGTACATCTATATGACATTTTTCATACTTTCCACAAAATTTTCATGAAGTATTTATATAGGCTTCTCTTTAATCTTACATTGTTTAGAAGCATGTCTGCATTTAGTTTAAAATTCATATCTTAAATGTCTTAGGACCTAAATAATGACTTAACTTTTCAGTAACATCTTAGATGGTGTAGTGATAATTCAGCCTTTGTTAACCTGATTTTTAATTTAGGTTCTACTCCAAGTTAACCTTATGCCCTTGGAAAAGTTCATATGGCTTTTCTCACTTCCATTCTTGTCATTTGTAATATATGGGTAATAGGCTGTATTATTTTTAAAATATTTTTAAACTTCTAAAGCCCATGATTATTTTATTCAAAATCTAGGTATGAACTCACACATCAGATTTAAGTCTGCACTTTAAATTTTTCCCCCTTTTCTGTTTTCAATGTTGAAATTAGAGCAGTCATAAAGCTCATCACTAAACTGAACGAAAATTTATTTCTTAAGACAATTCAAAATATAAGGAGGTTCTGACTGGTATTTCACTATAATTCAAATTATTTAGCTATTATAGATAATGGAAAGGTTGACATAAACTAGGCAAAGAGAAAAAATATGGTTGAAAATCACATATTCCATGTCCTCTTTTGTAAGATACAGGGATTTTGATTCAAGAAACAGAAATAATGTACTTAACGTACACTTCATGTTAAAGGAGTTTATTATGAAATACGTTGGATTTTAATAGGGGAATGCATTGTAGTAATACATCAGTTTAGCAAATATGTATGGACTTTAAATAGACTCAAACATCAATTTCTTTTCTATCTTGAAAATGTTTTGTTTGTCATGATTCATATTTCTCTTCAGCACACATTAATTGATAAGTGTCATGCAAATATTATGTTGTCATGATTTAGATTTAGATTTAGCAGACATTAATTGAGTGCATCATACGTGTGATGCACCTGCCACTGCCATGCAGTGTGGGAAACATGCATGATTCAAAGGTGCATAAACTGACATGGCTGTTGACAGAGTGGTTGGAGGTCACAGGGTCACCAAAACAGGCTCCGTGTGCATGTCCAGGATGTGCTCCAGGAGATAGTTTGTGGCCGAAGTGACTCTCACACATTTGAAGTGGGTAAGACTTATGGAAGAATACTTTACCTCCTAATATGGTTTGGCTGTGTCCCCACCCAACTCTCAACTTGAATTGGATCTCCTAGAATTCCCACGTGTTGTGAGAGGAACCTGAAGGCAGATAACTGAATCATGGGGACTGATCTTTCCGGTGCTATTCTCGTGATAGTGAACAAGTCTCACGAGATCTGATGGGTTTATCAGGGGTTTCTGCTTGGTTTGTCTTCATTTTTCTCTTGCCGCTGCCATGTAAGAAGTGGCTTTCAGCTCTCCCCATGATTCTGAGGCCTCCCCAGCAATGTGGAACTATAAGTCCAATTAAACCTCTTTTTATTCCCAGTTTCAGGTACGTCTTTATCAGCAGCATGAAAACAAACTAATACATCTCCCTTAAGAAATATTTCAGCCCAGGATACTTGGAGGAAAGACTAGACACAGTGGCTCACACTAGGCCGGGAGTTCAAGACTAGCCTGGACAACATAGTGAGACCCTGTCTCTAGAAAATTAAATGAAAGAATTAGCCAGGTGAGATGGTGGTGTATGTCTGTAGTCCCAGCTACACAGGAGACTGAAGTGGGAGGATTGTTTTAGCCCAGGAGGGTGAAGATACAGTAAGCTATGATCGCACCACTACACTCCAGTCTAGGCAACAGAGTGAGACCTTGTCTCTAAAATAAAAAAGAAAAAGGAAAAAAAAAAAAAAAAAAAAAAAAAAAAAAAAAAAAAAAAAACATGAGATTTCCCTCATGCTACCCATCTGCCTTAGGAGATTTGGGTGAAATAATTTCATTTTTTAAACTCATAATTGCCACCTACACCTAGAATCCAAATTGGTGTAGTGACTGGTCATCACAAGTGGATCTAATCACTTGTATATGCTAATTCTTTGTTTTATTAAATTCTTCTTGCTTGTTCTGTCAAGGGCACCCTGCCTAAACAATTCCCTCTAAGTTTGAATCTTAAGAGGGAGAAGTGTGGGAATTCGAAGCTTTCCTTCTGGATAGGCCCATGGACTTGTTAAGCACATTCCTTCATCTCCTTCCTAGCAGCATTTCACCTCTAGATAGCAGTAGTTTTAGTAAAAAAAAAAAAAAAAAAAAAGGAAAAGGGATGTCATTATAAGTCAGTCGGTTGCATGAGCTTCCACTTGCCATTATACAAATATTTCCTTTGCTTTTGACTCTCTTTATTCAAGCTTTATCCTGGTTGAATGACAGATATTTTGATGGAGAAAATGGATTATGTTACTTACATGAATTATGACATTTTTTCTTATGGTAAGAAGTGAAGGAGCTAGGAGGCAGAAGAATGGAAGAAAGGAAAGAAATGGCAGGGCAAGGAAAAATAAAAGAGATAAAATGACCAAATGCCTACATAAATAAAAAGGCCAGGAAGGTTGCTGCACTTAATGTTTGTATTAACTTAAGGGTAAAGCAGGGAAGAGTCTTCTCCACTGTTCCTCCACCCCACGTACTAACAAGAGGGAGTTTCCAGCAAATAGCTGGCAGCATGTTCAGTACTTTGACTCACGTCTGGAGACAGTTCAATAAAGCAGTTTTCCTTTTTCAGAAACATCATCACACTGAGATTAAATGAGAGATGTTACAGCCTTCACTCTGCTCTGCCAACCACAGGCTTGACCTTGATGCCATTGCAATCATCTCTACAGCCACAGAGTGGGAAATGATGCCTGGGGCATGCTCTCTCATTGACTCCAGGAGCTTCCAAACACACATTTTACACAGGTAGTTTAAATGTAACGGTGGATGCTTCCATCAATAGATCATAACTTCATAGTACTTGATCTGTTTCACTTTATATTTAAAGAAAATAAATAACTTTGGGGCCAGCCCCTAGCTTGTATTCAGGGAAGGATACAGCGCAAAGGAAGAAAAGAATTTAGTGTTGTGAAAGATTTTCTGTCAAACAAAAAGATATTTCTAAAATTAGTAACTGTCAGAGAAGAGTGTTTTAATAAAAATATAAACACAAATCAAAATTTAATTTTTTCTTTATACTCTTTCCAAAATATAAATAATATTTCATGCTCTGAGGGTAAATATTTCATTTTAACTATAGCCGACTTGCCAAATATTCAGAAACCTTATGTTGTATGAAAGATCTCAAAGTTAAATTAGTTCACATCACTTTTATAGACCATAACTTAAACCTTTAGAACACATTTTTTTCTCAGCCTGATTTTAGCATATTTTCTTCTCATCTTAATTTTAAATGAGATATTCCATTGTAAACTAGCGACAATTAAGGACAAAAATATTTTAAGTAACTAACTGATATATATCTTTTTGTTTTAATAAGCCCAAAGCAAACAAGGTGTTTAACTCCTTTATAATTTTACTAAGGTATCACTAGGATATATGGGTACATTGAAGTTATCGTAGTGCATAAAACTTTTTAAAATCAAAAGGCAAAAATCTAGTGAAAAATATTTATCTCCTATTTGTATAAAAAGGGTTTTTCCAGGATTTTTTAAATCCAAATGCTCAAATTGAGATAATGTGAACCATGAATAAAAGGGACAAAAAATATTATCTGTTTTTCCTAGGCCCAGTGAAATATTTTTTACTTGAAATTTTAGCATTTTTGAACTAGGTTTATAAACTAATAAGAAACACACAAAAAACAAAACAGAGTAGGGTTTATGGTCACAGCATCTTTTCTTCTACAAATACTTAATTATTTGTAAAATAAGGGAACCACATTCTTTCAGAGTAATTATAAACTTGTATAAGATATGTAATGTAACCAATATCTGATAGTATTTTCCATCAGATAGAAAGTGGAGATTCTCTTAAGAAAGTTACAAAAAATTGTTCTAAGGTTTCAGAGGAGGTAAATTATTGAGTTTTACAGCCTGATACAATTTTAGAGCTAATCAGCTAATCTTATCTTTTATTTTATATTTTATAAAATGTAGGTCAAAAAGTAATTTTTTTCAAAAAAGTGCTGACTGTATGAAAATTTTACAAATTCGTTTTAATGAGAAGAAAGAATGAGAGAAGTATCCTGCAATAGTAAGAAATCTGAGATGGGAAGATCAAGCTTATACCTTAACAGAGTGTGTCACAAAAATTATCTCAGTTGACCTCAGTTGACCTCAGTTTCCACATCTATCCAGTAAGAGTTTGTATTACATTATTTGGAATACAACTTCAAGTTCATAATTTTCATGATTATATAAAACCATTACAAATAAATAAAATATCTGCTATGCTTAAATGAAAATTCTAATTTGAAAAGAAATGCATGTTCTTTTTTTTTTTTGGTTGCTATTGTTAAGCAGAATGTGTTTCAAAGTAGATGTACTCAACCCAAATTTATTTATAATTAGTAGCTTCAGCTGGCATATAGCAATTACTGTGTTTTTTCCAAAGGGTTTAACATTCCTCCTGTTATATACTGCAAGCAACTTATTTGTTTATTATATTATTAAAGCAGCATTTAGGCCGAAGCATGGTAAATGATCACACATCTCAAATTTAATGAAGTAGACATTGGTGACATTTTATTTCTTTTTCTCAGATCATCATATGACAAAAATCACACTGCATTTTACAATATCTGGAGGACATGAGAAACTAGAGTAGCTGTTCAAATAAAATCCGTACTCTGTGGCTAAAGCTGGAAGGCGGAGAGCTATAGGAAAGAATAGATCACAAATTCATTAATGAGGGCTCTCTTTATAATTGAATTATCTCGTCTGCTATTTGTTTTATGCAAGACATTATTCAATCAGTGGCCATTGATTAAGGGCATAATATTTTCCAAATACCATGCTAGGAAAATGGAAGGAGCTGATGTGTGATGTAGATTACAAAACAGGAACTTGGAATGAAGGTGAAGTTGAAAGCTCAGTTATTAGAATGAGAATGTGCTGGATGGTCAGTGTGAGGTGGAGAGAAGGAATACCTTTAGAATAGTGTGCTTTTATCAAAGTCAAAACAGACTAGTAACATGATTTACTTAGTCCTGAGCCTTTTAGCCTGTATCCTGGAGCAAGAAAGTAAAAATAAAATGGGGAAACCAGTGGATGCTCACTGGGTCATTCCTAATATTTATCAATAAGAACTTGCACATATGTTATTTTATTTGGTGCATAAAATAAAAATATACTTATATTTTGTTTCTCCTCCATGTATTTACAACAGAGATTTCAGTTTGCATCTGTATTAGACTGTGCTACATCTGGAAATGTCTAATAAACAAGTAGGATGGGCCAGGAAGAAAACTGTGTTGCATGAATACTGATTTATTTATCACTGGATAAATCATCCTGCAGGAATAAAGTCCCAGGCATAAACATCTTGGCTCAGAGAGAAAGTCTTAGTTTTCAGAGGGAGGCAGAATTCTGAATATAGTATAGTTACTGAAAATTGTATTTATTTCCACCAAACTGCCACTGAATCTGAAGTTCACAGAGAACAAGAGAACGGTAAGTAACCACTGAAATGATTCTCTTATAAACTTGATAAAATATTTGGATGTTTGGGATGACTCTAAATAATAGAAAGAGGACAGAGCAGGTCTTCCTCAAGCACTTATCCAAAAACTGCTGTGTAAATAACTTATCTAAAGGCATGCATGACTCAAATCATGAATGGTAGCACTAAGACACCAAGAGCAGAAGAGATCAGGGACTAACTATAGCCGGAGACATAGTGATGACCACTGGCAGGTGGTTGCCATGCTCTCTAACTTAGTAATGCAGACTGCAGTGTGGAGTGGGATATCTGCAGGGTAGTGGCAGCATCAAGCACCTTATGGAGATAGCAGTGTCTGTAGGGATCTGACTTGTGCAGGAACTGTGTAAGAACAAGGCTGGAGATTATGGCAACTGGTTTAATGGTCCTGGTGCTTTGCTGAAACCATAATTCTGTCAAACACAGCAAGCATCTGGTAGAGCAAGAGCCACAACTTGCAGGGGAGACAGGGACAGCAAATGACCAGAGATAATGGATTTGTTTATTGGGTATATTTCAGGGGGTTATTTTCTCTTGGTTTTGTCTGCCTTCAAATATGTGATCATGTTGTCCTCTCAAACTGATTTCTTTCCTATCGTCTCTAAGGATTCACATACTGGGTCCTGCCTCTCTGTAAGCTGAGTACAGAAGTTCACATCATGGTATGTCAAGGGAAGTCAAAACTAAATTGTACTGCTGACACTGTCGTCCTTGCAGCTTCTTCTTGAAGCCAGTGTGATAGAAACACAGGGTGAAGTAGTGGAAAGCACCTGAGGGTTGGTGCATGCGAGGAAGCATTCGTTCAGCGTGTCTTGAAGGATAAGCCTGGGCTTTCCAGTTTCACTGCTCTGTTTGCAGCCATGGGAGCATGGTGAATTTGGGCAACAAGTTTGGGAGTCATCAGAGAAACTCAAATGATTACTCTCCAAAACCACCTATAGAAACCCAGATTAGAATATTTTGTAGTATTTCTTTGTATTTGCAGATCTGACATGTTCTTCCTGGCTTAGTGTCTACTTCTAATTCTGTTGGGTCCATTGAAATTCCAGTATTTCACCCATCATGACATTTTCTGGTCTTTTTCTTAGAATGTGTCACTGTCAAATACATTATTTCATTCATTTATTTAGTTTTTATTTGTTTATCTATTTTCCCAGCCCCTACTGGAATGAAAGTTCTGTAAGGTCCATTTTTTTGGCCTATTTTTGCTCCTTGTGTCTCTAGCACCCCAAATAATGCCTAACACACAGGGTGCAGACGTTGATTAAATATTGGTTAACAAATAATGTAATGAAAAGAAATTCTGAGGCTCTGAAAAAATTTGTCCCAGCTGAGTCCAATACAGTGATGAGAAACTGTCACTCTTGTCAATTCTGTTTTATCCCTACAATACTTCTTCCCCCAATCACTGCAATAGCATCTTGGCTTGTCTTTCTGCTTTTGGCCCCCTCCGTTACAGTACATTCTCCATGGAAGAATTAAACAGTGAATGTCTACCCCTGGTCCTCCAAGAGATCCCATTGCTCCTTAATTAAACCTGGGGCCCTCTCCCAGCCTATTACCTTTAGGCCTTTGCTGACCTGTGCACACTCTTTCCCTATGATTCCGTCTCCTCCTGCATTGTTGAACTTCTTCACGTTCCTTGAGCCTGCTGAGTTGTCCTACCCCGTAGTATTGGTACTTGCTCTTCTTTCTGTTGCCAGGAAACCTTGGTATGGCTGGCTTCTGTGTACCAGTTATTTCTAAAAATCATTTTATTTCGGATTTTAACATTTTAAGAATAAAGGCATATAATAGAACATGTTAATGTTTTGGATAATAATAGAAAGATTTATGCAAGTTTATGAATAATCGTAACAAAATCATTTATACTAAAGTATCATTTGTGTATCAAAAATGATCAAATACTATATGATGGGCTGGAGAATTCAACAGAGTAATAAAAAGCTACAGGCATTGTAGTGGAGGAGATAAAAAGTAACTGTCTAGCTTCTAACAAACTAGAGAGTTAATTTTATACTACCTAGCATTTTTGGCGTACTTATACTATGTAAAAAGTATTATTTATATTACCAGTATTTTCACATCAGCACTTTGATGTAGAAATAAAGTGCAATCATTTTATAGATGTAAAAGCTGTAATACAAACAGTTTAAGTAAATTCTTCAAGATCTCACAAATAGAAAATGGGTATCTGAAGCAGGTGTGTTGGACTTCAAAGCTCATGCTGCCTCTGTAAGATAAAAGAAATCTTAAATGGAAAAGGAGCACAGTGCGGGGCTAAGGTCCAATCACAGCTTCTATGGTCAGAAAAGGCTTTCCAGAGGAGATGATGATAACTGAATCTAGAAGGACCACTGAGTGCAAAAATACAAATGAGGCTGAGAAAAATGATTCTTGCTAAAAAGTTAAATGGCATCAAAATATATAGAATAAAGAGTCTGAAAGAGAGTGGAGGAAAGGGGAGGGGTAAGACAGAGATATATGTAATGCAAAGAAATTTGACTTGATCCTGCGAGTAACCACGTAATTATGAGGAATTAATTTAATTAATTTAATTATGAGGAAGGAATTTAAAATAAAACCTGGGGTTCTGCTTAAGATGACTGAGAGGGATGTGCACCATTAAGGAATTGAATAGAAAGAAACAAATTTCAAGGGAAATACATTTCCTATGTGATTTTTAATTGTAAGTATCTGAGGAATATTTATATACTCACTAAACCATTTGAAATCCATGTTTGGAACCTAACATACAGTTTAGTTGTGCTCCTGGAGACAACTGCCTGCTTCAACTCCCAACCTGACCACTTCAAATTTGTGTAACTTTGGGTAATTAGTTAGTAATGTCTTTAAGCCTTAGTGTCTTCATCTGTCACATTGACAGAATTACAATAGCGTATACTGTCCCCATGAAAATGAGATGTGATAATCTATGAAAAGCATATGAGACATTATCTAGAGATTTTTTTGTTTGGCAGAAGCTATAGGTTTTCTTATTTTTTATTACTTTCATTGGCACTATAGAAGAAATTTAAACAGATATATAGATTTATGACCTCCTACTAATCTATAGATTATTAGTAGGTCAGAGTAGATCACTAGGGATGAGTGAGATTATCTAGAAACACTGGATAGAAAAAGAGAAAAAAACTAAAAATGAAACCCTTGAGAACACCTACATTTAAGAAATAAAAGAATAGAAACCTGAAAATATGCTTGAGAATAATTACTTTGAGGACTGTTAAGAAGACCAGGGAGAGAATGGTGTTTAACAGGCCAAATGAGTTGTTTAAGAAGTGAGTGATTAACCAGTTAGACAATGCAGAACTATAAAGAAAAATGAGAGTAATTTGTCAATTTAGAGGTAGTAGAAGGGTTTCAGTAGAATGGAAGGGTCATAGAAGGGTCGGAAACCAGACTTTAGCAGTTTAGAAATTACTGGGAGGTCTGGAAGTGGAGACAATGAGAACACATGGATCATCATTTTAAAAATATAAAGGCAGCACACATAATTGTTGGAAAATGTCATGGAGGAGATAAGAGGAAAGCGAATCTAAAGGACAGGTAGATGAAACCGTTTTTGGAACTTTCAAAATGTTACAGTGGCCTGGTTGATATCTTGCTACACTCTTTGCAATAAAGCCGTCAATAAAAAATGAGACTAAACACTCAAATATCAATAGCTGTGCCAGTTGATTCATAATGTGTATTGATTGATATAGAGGAACACAGTGCATTCAAAAGTCAGAAAACAGAATGAATTTACTCTTATGTAAATTACATGTTAATATCATATGCCCAATATATTTCTCTTTAATCTGAAGATACTTCTTCAATAAAGGAACTTTAAAGTCTTCAATTCAATTGTGAATCAGAAAAAGCATCATAAATACATCATAAATACAGTACGTTATTTACTCTGGGCTTCCAGAATTTGGTGGACTTTCTGTAAGATATCTAAGATATGTATACTTGTATGCTGCTGATAATGAGAGATTCATTCCAGCAACAGCAGGAACTGTTGAGAGAATTATCTAATATATAAGAACAGCTATTCAGTGGTTTGCAGAGTTTTGGACAGCTATGTAAGATGTAAAGTTCACTGTCATTGTGATTGTGGTTGTAGTTTGCTATGATCCTGGTTGTTACCTGGCATTTCTTGTTTCCACCCAATTTGAAAACCTAGTTCTCCTGCCTGCTGATTACGGGGGCCACCTTATTTTCTTTCAGTTTTCATCATAGAAAATCAGTGCTCCTTGTTGTGACTAAGAAACCATGGTGATAAACTTGTGGCATTACTTCATCATTGATGAGAAGCTGTATGTTCTTTTCATGGAAATAGTGATATCAGAGGAAATATGAATCCAACAAAACTGAAGGATATCCATGCATTATAAAAATGCATTACCCCATAGAAATGAAAACTGTTCAGACAAAAACCCATACATGAATATTCAGAAAGCTTTATCTGTAATACCCCCAAACTGAAAATGTCCAAGAAAGCCTTCAGCAGATGAAGGGTTAAATAAACTGGTACCTTTATATTCTGGCATCTTTTATATTACAGAATAATAAACTACTGAACCACACAACAGCTTTATTTAATCTCCAGGGCATTGCACCTGGATGCAAAAAAAAAAAAAAAAAAAAGCCTTCCCCAAAAGTTACATACTCTGTGATTCCATTGTATAATATTCTTGAAATGACAAAATTATGGAAATAGAGAACACATTAATGGTCATCAGGAATCAGGAATGGGAGGTGAGGCAGAGAAGGAGTTTAATAATAAAAGACAACATAAGGGATCCAAGTGATGATGAAAATGTTCTTTATCTTTACTGTTTCAGTGTCAATATCCTGGATGTGACATGCATCATAGTTTTGCAAAATGTTACTGTTGGGAAAATCTGGGTAAAGTTACATAAAGTCTCTGGTATTACTTCTTATGACTTCATGGAAATCTTTAATTACCTCAAAACAAAACAGTTTAATGAAAAAGTGCATTGAAAGGTATGAATTTTTGTTTTCTGGAATCTTGCTATGTTGCCCAGGCTGGAGTGCAGTGGTACAGTCTCACTCACTGCAGTTTCTACCTCCTGGGTTCAAGTGATTCTCCTGCCTCAACCTCCCAATTAGCTGGGATTACTAGGCACACACCACCACATCCAACTAATTTTTATATTTTTAGTAGAGACGGAGTTTTGCCATGTTGGCCAGGCTGGTCACGAATTCCTGACCTCAAGTGATCCACCTGCCTCGGCCTCCCAGCGTGCTGGGATTACAGGTGTGAGCCACTGTGCCCAGTCTGAAAGGTATGAATTTCTTTTAGAAAAGACCTGGTCTAAAATGTCTAGAACCTTATTGTTTTGATGTGTGGATTTTCCAAAACAAAATGTGTATCATTAAGTACTATGCAGGGTTGCTTATTGTAGTAAGCTTTTGAAAAAAGATCACAAACAATTTGAGATACCTTGGTTTCTTTGTGTCCTGGAAATAATTCAGTTCCTCAATCCCTGGGGGTGAGATAAAGAAAATTTGAAAAATAAATGTCTCCTTCACACTATTACATTCATCCCAGAGCAATGACATTTCGTCTACTATTTTGAATATCAAAGAGAAATAAAAGCTACGCAATTTCCATTCAACAAGTAAATGAAAGAACTATTAACATCTATCAGTTATTCATGCCGACACAATCAATGAAGAATAATATTTTGGGAGCCCATTTTGAAAACTTCATGGATCATTGATTTTATTTTTAAATAGAAATGTTACTTTACTGATGGAAACATCATTTGAAAGAAAAATCTCAAATTGTTGTGTGCATTGGAAACCATTACAGGCTTGACATAATATCTGGTTTTGGTTATTGGATAAAGTAGGAAGCTTCAACTCTGAATCATGATTTTCACATGAGCTACATTTACGTTAGAGTTCCTCATAAAAAAATTCTTAAAGACATTTTTTGCTGTCCTAAAATTTGTCAGTGTACTTAATATTAGGATCATTTTAAGGGTTTGCTAAGAATTAAAGCTATAATCAATTATATAAGCCTTTCAAGAAAACATCCTGGATCACCTGCTTAAAATTTGAAAATAAAATTGCTTTTTCAGTAAAAAGCAAAAACAAAAACAAAAACAAAATGCAGTATAGTTCTCAGGCTATTAAAAAGATAATAAATTTTACCTACATGATGCAAGATTTATTTGTTTAAATAAGAAGGTAAATCATCTTTATTAAAGCCATTTGGGTTATCATTTTATTGAAGACAAATATACACTCCTCTGACCAAACTGCCATTGTACAAGACGAGATGAGATAAAGATGTCAGTTCAAACACCCGAGCGTGAGCAGCATTAACCATCAGGTAGGCCAGGATTAAAATCAGTAAATGCTTATCCATTTATCTACAGACAGACTCTGAAGACACCTTGAAATTCTGTAAATAATTCTGTATATAAATTCTTAAACGACTTTAAATGCGAAATGTAAATTCACAATTCTTGTGGACACAGATAAGAACAATAAGGAAGAACTTGCTGAGTATGATTCCTTGAACTAGTGAGAAAAGAAATAATGGTGTTTGGTTTCCAACTTGGATACCTAATGGCCTTTTATATGAGACTAAGGTCCTTTAGCGATGTGACCTGTGTGAACCCCAGTTTTGTTTTTTGTTTTTGTTTTTTTTAGTAACACGGATTTTATAGTCAGCGTTTTCTAAATTGTACATATTAAAATGAAAAATCAAAACTGATCAAAGAATATTGTTAAGAAGGACTAATGATGGTACAGCACTATTAAAGAGCATGATTCCAGTTTTATTAAAAACACCAACTTTAACTGTAAATATACATCCTCCATGCTTTTCAGTGTTTAGTGTCAAATTTGTCATGACGTTTCAAAACATTAACAATGGTTATCTTTGGGGACTGAGATTGTGTACAAAAATCAGTTATGTAGCTCTCTTACTTTTGTAATAAAACATGTAATGTGTATGACTACCAGAGAAGGAATACATGTTATCAAGATAAAGTTTTCAGCTTCCTTTTACGATAACAAAGCAATCTACTTTTGTGCAGAAATAAAATTTGTAGGATTTATTTAGTGCTTTTTTGCAAAATTTAGAATTTTCTTCTTTTTTTGGAAGAAATAAATAACTACATGAAAATGCAAAAAGAAAAAGATGTAACAATACTAATATTATGAATTTTGATTATGTGAAGAAATAGCTCTCTAATTATGTAGGTCTAGATTTATTTCATTTTCATTCTATGTAAATTGAAATAACAAATGAAAAGGGAAATTTTATGTAAATTATAACTGCAAACGTGTAGAAGTCCCAACGTGGAAGTACATATCTTGGAAAGAAAATGTGTGAACATACACACACACACACACACATGCATGCACAGACACAAGGCTTTATATAACATTCTCAAAGACAATCAAGACCCTATTTAATAAGAAATACTGAGGAAATACAGAATATCAAATGGGGCATATATATATACATATGCACTCATTTTCAGATTTTTCAACTCTACTATTTCTAATCAGGATATCTGATGGATCCTTTTGTGTTTTCTATTCATCATCACCATTTTCTTTTCTTATTCCAATACGAAAGCATCCTAGCTATCAGCATGCAAAATAGACACTACTTGAGATTTTTATCATGACGATGTGACTGTTGTGTCGTAAGACAAAATAAACCTCGGTGGCAAATTAGAGTGAAAACATTATTGTCTGAAGGGCTATCTCCGAAGTGTTTCCTGTGAATTGGCTAACAAGATAGAGAATGGGAGCAGCAATAGCAGTAGTTTATTATTTTCATCAGTATTTTGTATTAAATATGTACATGTCTTGTCTAACAATGGTTTTCTTTGCATGGCTATAAAGATTCTAACAATACAACATATCATTATATTGACTATTATAATCTGTGATCAGTAATTTAAAAAGTTGAATAAAAACCAATTATCATATTTAAAAAAAAAAAAACCACTATAGAAGACCAAACAGCATGTAATCAATATGTAATCAGTACGGGAAAGATAAGACAAAACTGGCTCCACTGATTCAACCAGTTAGCGGCAGATGCCTGGAGTAGGAAGTATCCTTCGCTTATGCTTTTCCTCAAAGTGAGCTGCAATACAGCGACTCTATTTACTTAACAATAGTAATCAGATGTTTGAAACAGACAATAGTCCAGGTTTAAGTTTAACAAATATGTCTTTTGTAGATGAAATATTTAAAACAGAAAAAGAAAGCACAGGTCAGTAGACTAGAATTTACATCTCAGTTTGAGCACTAAAATCTGGTGTAGCACTGGGCAATCACTGATACCTGCACCCAGCATTCTCACTGTTTATGGAAGATGAAACAAAAAAGTCTCAAAATATTGTTTGAAATCTAAAATTGTATGACCCTTTAAGGCGCTAACATATCCCTATGTTACTTTTTTTCTTTCTAACGTGGAATACAAACATCTTTAAAAGTGTAATTCTCATTCAATGAAGATGTATTTTAATGTAATTATTATAATAATAAATATATCACAGTTTAAAATGACTAGAAGAGATGACACTAGCTTTTGCTTTTACTATCACTTGTATTTCTAGAGAAGTAAAGATTTCAAAATAACAATAAAATCTGGAATTTATTTACATAAAAGCTTCCTCAATAAAGAAATATGACCACAACTGTTTCTAATTCACTAAAGATACAACATGCAAAATTTCTGTGTGTTTTGCAGTACAATTAGGTTCATTAGGATAAAAAGAAAAATTTAGAGTTTTTTTAAATTGTTAAATTTTGCGAAATGATTTTAGATATTACATCAGTCTTTTAGCTTATTTGTTAATACTTCATAATTAAGGGATTAAGCTGGATATTTCTTTTGAACAAGTTTGCATCTCTCCAAATAAGCTATTGAGTAAGAATTCATTTGCAAAATTGTCTAGTCCAGATTTTGATCAGCTCTTTCACACTATACTGGAAGATCACCTTAGAATTACAATCCTGAATGGGAATGCCTAGCTTGACATTTGCTTTTTTTTCAGTGAAACAGATTCCGGCACAAAAGAAAACAGCAGGTTAAAAAGACATAAGGAACACAGCTATGAGGGAAGTTTTATGCTTAAAGGTAAAGAGGAGTGGTTTGAATTTCTAAAAGATAAAAGAATAAGCCACTTAGATCTTTCAAAGTACTGAAATAGTCATTTTTTACGTAAAAGCAAGACTCGCAACTTCAGAGAGTTCAGAGAACTTCTTCCTGGAGCTACTGATCCAGCCACACCAGGGATTGTCAGCTATTGCAGGGCACTCTGTCAGCTGTCAGGAAATAAATCTCTCTATCAGACGGAAGCAGTCTGAGTTGGAGCAAGTCCTCCACAGCATGTCACCCCGGGAGCACTCAACATGCTTGGCGAACAAGGACTCCCTGTTGTACTCTGATTTATGTATATCTGTAAAGTTACTCCTGATAGGGTAAAAGGAGGAGACTGATCAAGAGTCTATCACACTCGAAATGCTTTCATACTGTTGCCACCCCACTCAACCTCTCGTCCATGGAAGCAAGGAAACAAAAGCACTGCAGACCATTCTCAGCAGCCCTTTCCTTTCCTCGGTGACCCTTTCACAGATGGTTGCCAGAACCACCAGTCACTTCTTGTGCTAGTAGAGAGCAGCAAGTAGTTATATTTGTGTTTTTAAGGTTGTCCTGTTAATGGATTGTACTTTCACACATGCCATGTACCTTATTATCTGAGAATTTACTGAATGCTGACCGTGGTACATACTTGCTGACAAATTTCACACATGCCTAAGCATGCAAGTAAATTTCCCCCCACATGGTCATTTCCATGGTTCATTTCCTTATATCTCAGGAGTGATCGTATTTTATCTTCATTTTATTATGCTTTCAATCCAGTGAAGTCCAAATTATACTGTATTTGTGCTGGTCTTAATGGGTAAAAATGTGGATATTATTGTTTGGTTGGTGTTGAAATTTTGCCTGTCTTGTGATTTACTGAATGATAAGGATTTGAAGAAAATGAAAAGCAGGGAGTACTGAGTTTTATAACATGATACTTGCAAGTACATTTAAGATACACATCAGGGCTTTGTTCTGCAAGAAGATGTATAAAAAACATCACAGAAAGGCAATAACTTTAGACTTTAAATTGCAGAATTCAAAGGTATATATGTATACATTTTGGAGAGTTTTGTTGTTGCTGTTAATAGACAGTATATTGAAGTGTGTGACCCATTTACAGAAGAGCATTATTTGATCAGGGCTTTACACAAAGCAAGAGTGGTTGTAGGATTTCAGAAGTACGGAAAAAGATAACGACAGCTGACAATATTGAAGAAGACTTGTTTTACGTAAGAGAATTATGTAGACCTGGTTTAATTGTGAAGAATTTTATGGCTGATTTTTTTGTTTGCACCCAGAGTTAACAAATATAATATTTTTAAACTTACTTTCTAAACAAGTACTTCATATTGCAGTTATGTGTATAGATAGATTAGATAGATAGATGATAGATAGATAGATAGATAGATAGATAGATAGATAGATAGATACATAGATAGATAGATACATAGATACATAGATACATAGATAGATACAAAGATAGATACATAGATAGATGATATATAGATAGATTTTCCTTAACCTTCTCACGTGAGTATATGCTTAGAGAACAGAACCGAGCATTGTATACCATTGTAAGTAACTAATCACTTACAGTATTGCTTGAATTGGGTATCTCTTCAATAAGCATTGATTATAAAAATAATCCTAGTTATCCGTAGGATTTACCCCATTATTTGTTTTAAACTTTATGCACATATAATTTATTTTGGTCTTTGTATTAATATACCTAGTTTCTCCCTGCCACCACTGCCTTGCTTGGGTTTTATTTATCTTTTGTGTTATAGTACTTTTTCTAGTAGCAATCCCAATATTCTTTACTGAAGGGAGAATTTCTTTCTAACTTCACTATGACTTCCATTTTACCCTGCTCAAGTAGAGATATTCAAATTATATCATTTATTTCCACTGTACAGTCCTTGGATAGATTGTGTGAGCTCCACTGAAAATTATGACACACAGATACTTAAAATTTTTTTAAACACAGTTTTAAATAATTCCTTGTTTAAAAACTATTTCCCCTTAAATCTTCCAGAAAATGCTAAAATTATGGAAAGAGGAAAACATAATTTAGTCTATAGGATGCAGAGACTGGAAATCTTGTTTTTATGAACATTTCTGACATAATGTGTTTAGACTTCTACCGTAAAAAATGTATGATAAAATATATTCACAAATAAAGTCACCATTGAATCCCATCCATGGAAGAAAGGGAAGTAGAAATGTTTCCTGAATTCGAAAGAGGTTGTGATTGTGACCTTAAACAACAATTATTTGGAATGCAACAGTGATAAGAGGACCAAAGAGGTGCTAGTGAAGAGCAGAGTTTTGCAATATGCATGTCCACAGGAATTACAGGAAGCCAGAGCCGACCAGGCTGCTTCGTTACACAGTAGCACCATGTCACTGTGGACCTGATGGTAGCAATTGCTTTGTAACGGAAATTAAAAAGTAATAGATATGTTTGTTGGATGTTGGTCTGGACATCTTCCAGATACTGTACTAAAACTCTGTTATTAATTTTATGCAGATTTTAAATTAGTGCTGATTTTTTCTTTTTTTTCTTTTTTACTTTTAGTGTTGATTTTTAAAATTTATAAATGCTTGATATCATGCCGAAAAACTGGCTCATTGAGCAGACTTCCTGTCCACATGCTTCCAATGCTCATTCAGAGGTAAAGAAACAAGCAGCATAGGATAAAAACAAAAACTACTTTGGATATAGTAAGTTTAAAAATAAATTGTGTCACGCCTGTAATCCCAGCACTTTGGGAGGCCGAGGCGGGTGTATCACGAAGTCAGGAGATCCAGACCATCCTGGCTAACATGGTGAAACCCCGTCTCTACTAAAAATGCAAAAAATTAGCTGGGCGCGGTGGTGGGAGCCTGTAGTCCCAGCTACTTGGGAGGCTGAGGCAGGAGAATGGTGTGAACCCTGGAGGCGGAGCTTGCAGTGAGCCGAGATCGTGCCACTGCACTCCCAGCCTGGGCAACAGAGTGAGACTCCGTCTCAAAAAAAAAAAAATAAATAAATAAATAAATAAATAAATAAATAAATAAATTGTGATCCAACACACCTGGTCCATTAAAATTATCAGTTAGGCATGTTAATGTATTTTAAATAAGCTATGAGGATAAATAGCAAAAACATTCTCTAAATGAGCAATGATTTTAGTAATGAATATTTTATTAATAAAAATACAGCTATTTCAGTGAAGTTCTGGATAGTTTACTTTTTAAAAAGTGGTAAGTTGTATCATGTATTAACTCAGCTATGTATATTTTCTTGCATATTTTTCAATCACTCTTAAGATTTTCATTCCTTTGGTTATTCTTTTAAATTAATTCTACCACCTAACAGATACAGGGCTAATATCATGTTTTCTTTGTGTAACAGGTTTGATGAGTGTGATGTATTTGCTAGTATAATTCAGATTTGAGATGTAAATAAGCTAATATGTGTGCTTTAACACCAGATCCAATTAGAAAGTAAAGCCGGAAATGTTACTAACTTTTAGTGTAAGCAATTAAAAACAAGTAATAAATATAATCCTGGAATCTGTTTAAGTTTCCGATACCTAAGGCAGTTTTGTTATGCAAAGTTTGTTGATTCATTATGTGGATACTTTGCGTTAAGATGACATTTGCTTTGGGAGGTAATTGTTTTGATGATCTTCCACTAACTACAGTTGATAAGAGGTATGACTTAGAAAAAAATAACAATTCCTGGTGAAATAACCCATATTATAAATGTTTGAACTATCCTTAATATACACACATTCAAGAAAATAAAATGATTAGTGGTAATAACGTTAATATACTGTTATGCTATTGCTAGCATCAGCCATTTGGAGATCCTTAGCTTATACTCTATTTTCTCAGTTCTAAGGTGTCCATATGTGTAAAAGATATCATTGATTTAATATCACCTTTCCTGGGAGAAAGACAGAAATGGCCAGCAAGTTTCTTTGGAATCCATTGTAGTATGCATACTATTATAAGGCATGTTAAAATGAAAAGAAATATTGGTCTTAGATTTGAAAAATTGTGATTATGTTTGTATTTAGAACCCATGATGTTCCAAATGAAACCCACCATACTGAAGCTGGAAACTTTTCATCCAGAATGAATGCTGCTTACGTAAAGCTATTATAGTTTTGCTGAGGTTGTTATAAATAGATAGGTAATAATGAAGGTAGAGTTTGATAGCAAGTGATTTGTGATCACTTTACCCTCTGTAGTCAAGACTGGAAACAACATGAAATATATTCTAAAATATTTCACTATATAGTAACATCCTGTTTCTAAGTATGAAGAATGTGGGATGTAGGAAGTTTGCATATTACTTTGAAGAAATAAAAATCATGAAAATAACGAAATCATTATAAAATGAATTTTTACTACCAGATTTTTTTCTCCCCAGCGAAAGGTTGTCGTGAACAGTTTTAGGTAGAGAATGGACTCTGATTTTGTGAAACAGATTCCAATTAGAATTATATTATTGAAACTTGAATTAGCATAGAGTGAACCAGTAAGAGAAAAATGACATTATTGATAAAATAAATCAATCACAGATTTATTAGGATATGAAAACTTTTAGGAATAATAGACAAGAAAGAGCTATGTTTTAAGGAAAAGGCCTAGATTGTCCATATTACTTTTGTCTTGTTTGTATTATTTATGATATATAAAATATTTAAACACACACACACATATATATTCTGTCAGTAGAAAGAAAATTGCCACTCTTGCTTTGATCTTACCGACAAATGCAACACTAGCAGAATGGAATGAATTCAAATAGTCTTAATTAAGCCTTCTTGTAGGTTTAATTAGGTATGTACCAGCTTAAAATACATCTGGCCTATAAAAAAGACATAATGAGTATTTGATGTAACGATTTGATCTTGTTGTTGTGGTTTTCAAATTCTTTTGTGTGCATCTGCACACATCTGTAGTTTGTGTAAAGATAATAGCTATTACTTCCAATTATTTCTTCGGGTTATACTTCATGGTGATACTTTGGGCCTCTCTGTGACTGTGTGTGTGGCCAGGGATGAGGTGTTACAAACAATAGCTTTGGAAGTTTAGTCAACAAGTTCACAGAAATAAAAACCCAATGCCAACGTGTTTTGGGAATCCAGTTCTAAATATAATTTTCAAAATTTTTGTCGTTATACAAATAGCAATCAAATATTATAGGAAATAATAAAAATGACAAAAAAATTTTCCATATTCTCCAATATCTTAGTGACTTAACTTTCTTATTTTCATTTTCCTTTTATTCCTTGTTTTATTTATATGTATTTTTAATGTGTTTTTAATTATAATGTGAATATAATTTTTATTCAACTTAATATTTAATAAATTAGAGTTTGTACACGATTATTTTTATAACAGTTACATATTGTTGAGATGATTTTAAATAATTTTCTACTACTACACCAATTAAAGGTATTTAGATTTATTTTCATGGTATGCCATAACACAGAAATGGAACCTTTTTAAAAATTAATTTTCCTCCTTAAAGACTATTGTAAAATTACATACCACATAGTTTAACTGTTTACATTTATGTGTAACTACAACATTTTGCATTCATGAATGAAAAATAAAATGATGAAATATATAGCAGTTATCAAAAGAAACAAACAAAAATACATCAGATATCCACATTTTAAAAAATAGAGCATTATATTATATAATATTCAGACATAGAGAGGTGCCATTATAAGACATAGCAGAATTAAGAAGGGTAAAATAAGAATTAACATTGATAGAACTTTACATTAGTTTAATTGTACTATACCCAATATTTTCACATATATTCTGTATATGTGTTAATGCTTCATAGCTTCATAGAAACGAAAAATGTAAGTTGAGAAACATACTAAATGGTTACACTGTATGTACTATGTTCTCTGTATATAGCATTTATTCTCACTTTTAATTTTTGCTGCCTGTTTTGAACCTGTTCATGACAGTAATGGTGTAATATTTGTGTTACTTGAGTTTATATGGACAAAGAAAGGCTTTTTATTTTTTATGTTATAGGATTTGTGTTAATTATATTAAATGAAACTTCTCTGTCTTTTTTTTTTTTGAGACGGAGTCTCGCTCTGTCGCTCAGGCTGGAGTGCAGTGGCCGGATCTCAACTCACTGCAAGCTCCGCCTCCCGGGTTTACGCCATTCTCCTGCCTGAGCCTTCTGAGTAGCTGGGACTACAGGTGCCCTCCACCTCGCCCGGCTAGTTTTTGTATTTTTTAGTAGAGACGGGGTTTCACAGTGTTAGCCGGGATGGTCTCGATCTCCTGACCTCGTGATCCGCCCGTCTCGGCCTCCCAAAGTGCTGGGATTACAGGCTTGAGCCGCCGCGCCCGGCCGAAACTTCTCTGTCTTATAGTTAACAACGCTTACTATGAAATATTATATTGATATAATCAAATGTATTTATTTGAAATTCTTTAATGATTTATAATTTGCCTTTGTCCATGCATTTGCTATAACAAAATACCATAGCCTGAGTAGATTCTAAACAATAGAAATTTATTTCTCCTAGTTCTGGAGTCTGAGAAGTCCAAGATAAAAGTACCAGTTGATTCAGTTCCTGGTGAGGGCATGTTTCCTGATTCTTAAATGGCGTCTTCTGGCTGTGTGTTCACATGATGGAAGGAACAGAGCCTATGAGGCCTCTTTTGTAAGGGCACTAATCCCAGTCATGAGGCCTGCACCTTCACAATGTAATCACCCCCCAAAGGCCCCACCTTCTAATCCTATCACACTGGTGATTAGGCTTCAACATAAGAATTTTTGTGGAGACATGAACTTTTATTCCTGCAATTTCTGGAATGCTTCATATGTATGTATAAATATATGTTTACACACAGATACATGGTTGTGGAAAAGATCTAAATATCCAGAGAAGAAATGCTTTGCTTTAGATGAGTGCTTCTCCAGACATAAGGTCTATGTTACACTTTGATAAACATAAGCAATCATGCATGCCACACTTTATGGAATGTTGCTCTGTGGTGAAAAAGCCTGGTTGAAAATCAGGGTATCTTTGTTTGTCCCTCCCAACAACTAAAGATTTTGTTGAGCTTCATTTTCTATATTTATATAATGAAATAATTTTTACCCATCCCAAATATAAGATGCATATTTGTTATTTTTACCTCCCTGAGTATTCTAGTACCCCTAGTTATTTAGGTGACTATATTTGTAAAGTTGGCACATTACATACTTAACCCTGGTATCATTATCAACAAGAATAAATGAGTTTGGTAAAAGTAAGGCAATAAATTAGTTCAATGGAATGCAAAGACAAAATCAATAAAGGTAAGATTAAAAATCAATGAGGCGACAAAGTCTGGGCACCGTGGCTCACATCTGTGGTACCAGTGCTTTTGGAGGCTGAGTGAGAGAATCACTTGAGCCCAGGAGGTCAAGGCTGCACTGAGCCGTGGTTGCACCACTACACTCGAGCCTGTGTGACAGAGCGAGACCCTGTGTCAAAAGAAAAAAAAAAGGAGAGATAAAAACTTGATTAATCACCAGGTGACATAACTTTTTTTAAGCAAGGGAGAAAACTTCATCTATGAGCAATAAATATGGAATACCCTTCTGAATGGAGATCATATTTTCAAAACTATGGAAAAACATTGAACACTTCCTTATTAATGGATCTTAAATCTGCATCATGTTGTTAAACTTTGTGATTTACTCAAAAAAGAAGTAATAGGCCTCTGGAGATCAGTAACTTCAAACTTACTTCCAAAAGTTCTTCTAAAAACAATATCAGAAACTCTAAGGAGCATGTGTAATTTCCAGAAGCTTCTCTGAACTCAGCAAGTGATTATATTACTCTCAGTATCCACATACCACTAAGAACTGCTGGTCTGGAAATGTAAACATTTAGGAATAGAAAGGAAAAATCTTATGGGAAAAGAGAGGCAAATTAGTAACAAAAAAGAAAAGAAAAGAAAAAAAGCCCAGAAAGCTAAGAAACTGGCTCTAGTTAATATTCAATGTATCTTTAAAATCAGTTGTCTGTTCACTGGGGGGAAGTGTATGGGAAATTAAGTGCACAATGTGGAATCTCCAAATAGCAACCTAATTCCAGAGAACTTGAGTGTTAAGTGCATACTGTGTTTATATTATTCATAAACCATAGTGCAAACATATGCAAAGAAAAAAAATTAGGTAAATATCCAGTAAAAAACAGTGCTTATAGCAAAATTCAGAAATTATGAGCTTAAAATTAAAACAATGGACTTGACTAATTAAAATGGAAACTTCTGAATGGCAAAGTAGTACATTTCACAAATATATTTGAAAGACAATGAAATTACATATGTAGACATGATATTTATGTAAATGTGTGTATATAGATATATGTATATATCTCTGCATATGTGTGATAGCAAGAAAACATGTTAATAGACCTAAATATACAAACAGCTTATGCAATGCAATGAAAAATACTCAACAGCTCATTAGAAAAATGAGTAGAGGAATAGGGTATTGAGTAATAAACTTAAAAAAAAAGGACTATCAGCTAAAATATTCAGTCTCAAGAACGTTAAATTTAGAAAATCATCATTAGTAATGATTGAAAAGATAAAGTTGTGTTTACTGTCTAAAAAGGTTTAATTGTATAATACTTGATCCAAATCAACAATACCCATATCATTTGTCAAATCAATTCTAGTATTTGGATTTGAAATTAGTGCAATATTGGACCAGTGTTCAAAGACACATCCACCAGGATGTTCATTGCAGTTCTGTTTTTAATATTCATAAATCAGATAAAAACTTACCTACTATTACTATTTGATGGAATATACATGCAAAAACAATCATAATATTATTCAAATGAATTATATCATTCAAAATTTATTAATTTGGAATTATGGCCTTGCTATATTTAATAGTATAAAAAGGCACATTATGAAATAGAGTGGTTGCACTTTTAAAGGAAGAATATTAATATGATTATCTATGATAGAGAATATATCTGGAAATTAATCAATGTATAAATTAGGAAAAGACAGGAGGGAATTCCTTTATTCCAATTATAAATCAAGGTGATACATGTGAGGGAGAAAGATCATATTTCTATAGTGTGATGAAGTCCCGGAGATAGAAGAATATTTGACCAAAGACTAAAGGAAAGTGAGTGACAAAGACATGATGATGGGTGTAGGAAAGACTGTAGAAAGCAGGAAGCAAGTGTGTAGGCCCCGAGGCAGAAACATGGCTGCTGTGGTTCAAGTACACTAAGAAACAGAGTTCATGAGAGGGAGAGGATAGAGCATATCAAATGACATCTACAAAGCTATAGGAAGGGGATTGGAAGCCATTAGATGGATTTTGCAGGAGCTTATCTTGCTCCAACCTACCCTTAAGGGTCACTGTGTCTTAAGAATGGACTTAGAGGCAAGAATGGAAGCAGACCCTACTGTCTTTAAAAAACTATGTTAGTGATCCAGGCCCAAGAAAATGGTGGCTTATGCCTGGGTGATAGTTTTGGGAGTGATTAGAAATGAAAAGGTTCTGGAAATATATCTAGATCTATGTCTAAATTTCATATGTATTTTATATACTATAAATAATATGATACAAAAACATAGATTTCATTTCATACACATTTAGTTTTCATACACTTACACATATAGTTTTCATTTCATACACATTTTTCTTTACTGTGCTTTTTTTCATTTACAAAACATCCCAGAGATTGCTCCATCATAATATATGGAGATATACCTCATTCCATTTTGTAGCCTCAAAATTCTTCATTCTGTGGAGGTACTAGATTATTAACCAGTCCCCTGTTGATGGACATTTAGGTTCTTTCCACTCTGCCATTACAAATAGTGCTGCAATGAATAGCCTTGTGCTTGAATTTTTTCCTATTTTTGCTACCGTGTCTTTGGAATAGATTTCCTAGAAGTGGGATTGCTGAGTCAAAAGGTACATGCAAATGTAACTTTCATAGATATTGACAAATTTACTTCCAGATTTTGATTTCTGTCTATAGTCTCAGATTTTCTATTCCTTCCCAACTTGCTTTTTTATCGTCTTCTTTTGAGAAACACTGTACATTATTTTGTTGTTGTTTGTTTGTTTGAGACAGGGCTGGAGTACAGTGGTGTGATCTCGGCTCTCTGCAACCTCTGCCTCCCAGGCTCAAGCAATTCTCCCACCTCAGCCTCCGGAGTAGCCGGAACTACAGATACTCACTGCCATGTCCAGCTAATTTTTGCATTTTTGTAGGGAAGAGGTTTCGCCATGTTGCCCAGGCTACTCTTGAACTACTGAGCTCCAGCGATCCGCCCTTATGAGCCTCCCAAAGTTCTGGGATTACAGGTGTGAGCCACTGCATCCAGACTAAAAAATCACTGTATATTCTTGATAGAAATATTTTGAATGTGGAGTCCATATGGATTGCTGACTATTTAGATATAGAAGATAAAAGACAAGAGTAAACAATATTTTGGCCTGAATGGCCATATATTTTAACGTAATTCAACTCTAATTCTTTTAAATTTACATTTAGATAACCACATGTGGTGAGTTTTAGCATATTGGACAATGCAGATATAAGCATGAGGGTAAAAAGGGGACAGAGTAAGTTGAAGACTGAGCAGGCCTTAGATCTGGAAATGAGGAAGAACCAGCCAAGGAGACTGACAAGCCAGGTGGGAAAGAGGTGGCAAGTAAATAAACCATTTCAGGATAGATTCGGAAGCCGCTAATTCAATGGGTCAGATGCTACCAGTATTTGCATCCAATGAGGACTCAGAATGGACAGCTGGTTGAACAGTACAGAAAAGACTTTGACCTTGCCAAGTGTTTTACGACTCTTGTGTAGGGGTGCAAGGACCAGTTTGACTTGGTTTAAGAAAAAACAGCCTTTTCTTTTGTGTGTGTTCTTTTGTGTGTGTGTTGTGTGTGTGTTTCTCTTCCTCAATGAGATGGCAAAATCTCTAAATGTATATCTTCTGCCTTTTATATCTTTGTATAAAAAGTTGCCTGACAAAGTTCTTTTTTTGTATTTTAAAGGGTTAGAAATATAAATGCTCTAATCATAAATGTCATTTTTTTTATTACTTTCCTATCATTTCAGAAACACGAATCAGTCAAAACAAATTGTTCACAACATAAAATGGTTACATTATAAAATGGAAGAAAATTAATATTTCTAGTAATTGATTAGGAAGATTTGCAACAGTGATCCATACCTTTAAAAAAGAACTAGTGAAATTCAGAATATAATAATGATGTTATCTGTGCAATTTAAAATAATGATTAGCCAGTAATGTTTAGGTAACTTTTAAAAACAATTACTATTCTAACTAAAGGAATTGTTTTCTTTGAGGATAATTCACCTCCCACCAGTGCCACATTTTGACAGCTTTATCATTTTGGACCAATGTGCATGTGGCCTTTCCCCCACCATTCTTCATCTTGTAAGTGCTGTGCCCTTCCAAGCTGATACTTTGAAGACAAATTATTTGTCCTTGTTTGGATTATTGAACAGTAAATGTCAAGTTTTTTTTTTTTTTTTTTTTCATTTACAAAGGTTTTATCAACTGCTGACCTAAAAAAGATTAGATGTAATCTTAGATATTAAAACTACCATTCAGCATGGAAGATCTTTAAAAAAGAAAAATTTACATGAATTACAATTAACTTCAAAGACTTTTAATGAGGAAATGACATACTTCTTGAGGTTATAATTTGTGCATTCTTTCAATTTCGTAGCCTATTAGCTTGATTTGACCCTGCGAATCACGGAGATACATATTTTTTATGTTTCTCCTGAAGTTCATCAGCAAATCTCTACACCAACTCGCATACTGGATATTGTGAAAGCCAAGAGTTTCTTTAGTCATTGAAGGAGCTAGCATGGAATTATAAAGCAAATGTACAAACAAGAAACTACAGCAAAAAACTCTTCCTAATTAAAATTGTCATTGTCATTTAAGGTATATACTATACAGATTTTTTAATGTGAACCACTGATGAGAAAGCAATGCATATAGGATGAAGTTGTAATTTAATTTATTTAAAATTCTTTCTACACCAGCCTCCCTACTTTCATTTCGTATCTGGTTGATTTTGAAAGAGTAAATCTGTTAGCCTTCAAACATTTTCTGTCAAAAATATGAACTTATTTGATATGAGTCAGCAGGGTTGTGATTGGAGACTCAATATTTCACTTATTTTAATGTAAATGACACAGGATTGGATTGAATCTTATTACTTAAATATTGTATTAACTTAAATGGCTCAATGTATAGACGTGTTTACATCTTTTACATTTTGTTTTAAATCTTCCTCAATGTTGGAAAATCAGGTATATATGATTATTTATATTTGTGGAAACTTAAAAAACACAGGATACATTTGAACTATATTTATGTTTCTGAAAGACACCTATATATTTTCTTTTTATTTCCCATATATATTCTACAGTGACTTAGCTCTGAAATTCAGCATTTTAGCATGTTGACATTCATATCCTTATTATTTAATTTAATGTGACTATGATACTTCAGAAGATTCAGTTCTTATCATGTTCAGCATTTTTTCTTTTTTTTTTTTTTTTTTTTTTTGAGACGGAGTCTCGCTCTGTCACCCGGACTGGAGTGCAATGGCCGGATCTCAGGTCACTGCAAGCTCCGCCTCCCGGGTTTGCGTCATACTCCTGCCTCAGCCTCCCGAGTAGCTGGGACTACAGGCGCCAGCCACCTCGCCCAGCTAGCTTTTTGTATTTTTTAGTAGAGACGGGGTTTCACCGTGTTAGCCAGGATGGTCTCGAACTCCTGACCTCGTGATCCGCCCGTCTCGGCCTCCCAAAGTGCTGGGATTACAGGCTTGAGCCACCGCGCCCGGCCGCATTTTTTCTTATCATTTAAAAAAATCACATGTTTACATTATATAGTTTTAAAATTGAAGTTTTGCCAGTAATGTATTATATATTGTGACATTAATTACTTGGTTAATGTAAAAACTTTATTTTCTATTACAAATATTTTAGTCACAAAATGACATGATTTAATAAAAGGAACATGGGATCAACCTTGTCATGAAACGGGTTTGACTCCTTGCTAGCTAGGTGCATGGCCCTGAGAAAATTACTTAGCTTTTCCTGGCATCACTTTACTGATATGCAGTGTGAAGATGATAATCACAGTACTTATTTCATATACAAATGAAAAAAAGCCACATAAAATGTCAACCTGACACAGAGTCACCATTCATAGATCCTATTTACTATTATTTTGTTGTTATTGTTATCATAATCATGCAAATTCTTTTCTGTTTTAGCCGAGTATTTAAGCGCTTCTGTTGTGGATTTAAGTGTGTGAGAGGGAGGTAAACACTTTTCAAGGGAGCAGTGACTTCTGATGAGGAGTGAGTAGGATGCTAAGGGGAAATGGACAGGAGCCTCCGCGTGTTGAATCTCAAACTGGAAGTCAGAATGCGGTGTTCCTTTCTGACCATTATTGTGTTTTTAGTGGTGGCTTGGTTCCCAGACATGCTTACCAAAATATTATGAAGCCAACACGTAGCTGTTTTAGTTGACTATTCTGAGATTTTTAAATACCATTGAAAACGTTACAGAGCTAATATACTATGCCTAAATATCAACAGCTTGCAAATATGTGCTGACCTCCTTCTTAGTTGTGGATTTCCTGGATTATGGTATGCAGATTTTGAATTTTGAAAATCTATGAAAAAATGTATTTCCCCTCAAATTACAGATTTCTTAATATAGTATGAATATTAACTTTAGAAAATTTAACACAGAAAAAATATCACTGGGTTCCACTAAGCTATAGCCATCTATATTACTTCATAAATAAAAAACACTAAAATTAAATAGCAAGCCAGGCTAAATATTGGCCAATCAAGTCAAGTCATTTAAAAATAATTTCTTGAATAAATCAAATAGGGAGAAAAGATTGGCAGTGTATGCCTACTGGCAAACAACAATCATTCCCTTCCATTAAACTTCTTAACAATTACTTATGCGAAAGCCTAAGTAGAATAACAGCTGCGGAAAATATCAAAGGATCAAATATAGAAGTCATTAGAAAGGATACGATATATTTAAAAGGAAGGCAAAAGAGAACTTACATATAATATTAGACTTTGAAGAGAAAGTGAACAAAAAAGGAAAATTGAAGTTATAACTGAAGAAAATATGAAATTGAAACTGTGATCAACCCTCACTTTGAAATTTTTATGTACAATTATTATCAATATATAATTATCTTTTGAAATTCTTGAACAGCAAGAACTAACAATTATATGATCAAGAAGGAAATAAAAAGTCGTGGGCCAGAGGCAAGCGTGATATTAAAAATCAGAATGGACATACCAACCAATCAGAAAGGAAGTGGGTTATACGCCTTCAATGCTACTGCTGACTGACAGTTAGTAATTGCACTGAGAGGTAGAGACTTTGTTTTGTAGAGGTGGGTTTTTTATCAAGTTATTTATTCTTTCTGCATCCTCCTCTCACAGTGAGTGAGATTACAAAGGTTACATTGGGTAACTTCAGCTACTGTTATTCTCTGTGACAATCTTCAAGGCTCACATGAAACGAATCCACTAAATTCTGATTTTGGGAGGTGGGAGTAAGGGTGTTATAGCATTTTTACTCAAAAGTTTTGTTTTTGTTTTTTAATAAAGCAACCATATCTTAAAACTTTGTAGATATTACTAGAAGATATTAAACAGATTCTATTTAAAACAGTGTAATACGGATCAGCAACCATAAAGACCAACTCCACTGGAAGTATTTTCCATTAATGTCGTTGGTTTGAGTTCAAATAATAACTAAACTAGAGGCAAAAAGAAGGCACATTCCTTTCCCTTTGCAGATGGGAGGTCACCAAATTTAAAGATACCTTCAGATGTTTGTCTTCTCCATGGCCAGCTTATTGAAAAATTAATACTTTCTTTTAATAATTTTATTTAATGAATCTCTCACTATATTTAGATAAATGCTCTCTTTTTAAAACATAATATGGATATACATAGCTTACTGGATATAGAAGGATAAATGGACTTTTCCATGGCTGCACGTATACTAGAAATTAATTTATTCACTCATTCAAATATTCAGTGTTGGTTTATAAGAGTCACTTAACTAGTGGAAATTATATATGTATATAAATATATATTTATAAATATATATAAATATATATTTATGTATTATATAGTATATAAAAATATATATTATATATATATTTCCTATCATTCTTATTATCCTAAGTATACTTACAAGAATAAATGTGATTAAGATCATCCTGAGTGTGTGGAGATTCATTTCCCAACTTATTTGGGGAGTAAAAGGGGTGATATTTCAACTGCTTAATGCATATTTTAATATACTTTTTGTTGGCCTGATGGTTTTTTGCTACATATATACATTTAGTTTTTAAAATTCTGAATCATTTATTCACTCAGTATTTAGAAACATCGTGCTCTCAAGCATTTTCTTGTTGTTTTACAAATTACATAGAACTGCACATAATTATTCGATAGTAAGGTGCCTACAATTTTTATTTTTCAGACTTGAATGCAGTGATCATGTAAACTAGAGAAAGGAGATTAAAAATCACCTCTGGATATTCCTCTGATGTGATCTTTATTCTGGATGAAGCATTAGGACAGCTAATAGACGTGTGTAACTGTAAGTATTTTCTAGTGAACTTAGAATGTTTATTTTTTTGTTGCTGGATAACATCAAATGTTGTACACTTTCACAGAATTTAAGAATAATAGATGTAGTATTGTAGCAGTAATGGGCAGGACACTAAAAACTAAAATACTAAGTAGCAGGGATAGCAACACAGAAGGGGAAAATTATTCTGGTTATAGAATCCCTTATAATGAGTAAATATTTGATATAAACAAAAGTGAAGGACAAAATGATAATTATTTATGATGTCAAAGTGATCTTTGCTAGAATATACTTGAGAGTGTGACAGCTTTCTGATGAGGAAGTAAAATAATTGTAAAGCTATGCTGAGAAGAATCATAATCTTGCTATGAGTAAGAAACGCGTTATGAGTTATGGGATTCAAAAAATAACAGAACGAGAAGCTTCTACAAGCCAGGCTATTTAAATTTTGGTGACGTTTTAGAATCTGTAGAAATTCCAAAAATTATAGCACCAATTTCAATTAATAGAATATTCAATCTGTATCTAATGAAGGTATCAAGTACTCTTTATTCATGCATCTATAATTTTATCATACAAAACCATTGCGTTCATAAACAGAAAAAAAATCTTATAAACTGGCCTGAGGGCTTCATCCGATATTATAAATGAAGAAATAGGCTTCCCATTTAACATCCCGCAGCACTCTAATGTAATTCTGGGCTAAGTGCTATTACCCTTGGTGAAGAGGTTGAATTTGATAGCCATTTCACTGTTAGACTAACGATGGCCTATTATATCTCTTAGGTTACAATGTATTTGATGCTGTGAATGACAAGGAAACATACAACCTCAGGGGGAAATTCAGACAGAGAACGTATTTGATAGAAAAGCCTCCAAACAACTGGAGTTTCTTTAAATTTTGAAATCATATGTAGACATCTTAGCTGGCAGTCAACTAGAGTATACCAGTAAGGCATTCGTCTTGCTCATACCTGTGCTGTACAGATGGCTACATATGTTGTCTGTCACCACAATACACGTTCAAATCTGAGTATGTGTACAAAGATTCAAATGTCAAATATGTCTTATATTTTGACTTGTGAACTTATTTATTATCTTACTAACTTGGACTTATTACCCAGAGAAATTACTTACATAATGAAAGCTCTTTTTTGAATATCATATTACCTTTTCCCCCCAAAACTGAACATATAATTTGGAAAAGTCTCTGAGAAGGAAACAATTAATATTTTGTTTTGTATTTGTAAAACTAGAGTTATTTTATTTCCTAGAATGTAACAATGACTTACACTTTACACTTCAGATTTTGAAATTTTTATTTTTAGTAACATTGTACCTACATCCAAAACAGGTGGTGGATCTAATTTATATTTTGAATGGACAAATAACATTTTCTGGAAAAGTTGTAAAATGTGCTTGCTTTAGCTGAGTCATAATTTTTACTCTTTCGTAGTCCAATAAAAATATATATTCGCAATACGGCTGAATAACGAAATTGACTTAAAGTCAAGTTAGCAATCAAGACAAAAATCAAACCTACTAAGTGTGTTACTTGCCCTACATAAAAAGAAATTGAGAGATGATAATATTTAATGTCTTTTTAAATATAATTTATCTAGGTTAGATTCATAGAGAAATTTCCTTGAAGGTAAATATTCCTGTATCATAGAGATGATTTTAAATGAAGTGAAATTATTTTTAATTAATATCATTGGTAATTTGCAATAGAAGGGAATTTTCATGTTATTTAAAACATAATTTTCTTCTAACATGGGTTAGGCCATTTATCAGAACCATGTTTTATTTTTTTTTTGAGACGGAGTCTCGCTCTGTCGCCCAGGCTGGAGTGCAGTGGCCGGATCTCAGCTCACTGAGAACCATGTTGTTAAATGCAGATTTGCAGAGATACTTTTCAATGAAATGTAAGACTACGTGATATTTGAAACCATCCAGTTTATTTAACTTGCTTAAAACAGTGTTCACTTTATACAAGTTCCCTTTGATATAATCACTTAAGCGAACATTTTTTATCTATGTACACATGTAAGTGTATGTCTTTTTAAAAAATAACCATGATTAGAATGATGAGCATATAGAACGTTATTTATACCAAAAAAAAAAAAAAAAAAAAAAACCTGGTATAAGAAATGCTTTTATGAAGCAAAATGTATCAAGCCCTCTAGTGGTGTTTATATATAAGATATTTCATTGTGGTGTTTGCTCCATCAAAACAAGTTTTTTTTTTTTTTTCCTCCGTTTAAGTGCAAGTATTTAACATTTTTTTTGACGTTACCTTTTTTAAATTCTGATTTGCTCCTCTTGGCAGATAATTTGTAGAATAATTTAGGTGGTTTTTCTAAAGAGAATAATCTTAACCTTAGGATTAACCATTTTAAATGCCTAAACTTAGTGAATAAATGAATGGCCTATTAGGAGATACATTATAATTTTTACATCAGTAACTGTTATATTTGGGTCTAATGTTAAAAGACATTGTAGTGTTCCATATGCATGATGATAACAATAGTTTTTTAAAAAGAAAATTTACATAATTTACAAACTCAGAAAAAATCTTCATTTAAATAAACAACACAATGAAGGATAAAAAATAGCTAAGACTTCCTTTGTAATTCTTACTGAGATCTTTCATGCTATCTAAAGTCTAAAGGAGGTTGATGGTCTTATTCAGAACTAGGGATATTTACACTAAGATTTTTTTTTTTTTATTTGGCTCTTATTATAGAAGGCATGCAATTAGTGAGGAGATTTAGTTGGCAGATCTGCAAAATGTGTTTCAGTTATTAAGGCATGAGTTTTAGCTTCATGCCAGCAGTATTTGTCTTTCTTTTAAAAAAAAATTAAAAGTATGAGCATTTGATGTATATAGCTAGGGGAAACTGACAAATATCAAGCAGTAGAAATGGAAAAGTAACAATGAAAATTTAAGACACAAAGATGAGTCTCAGAGGCTCTCTGTTCTCAAAGATGAATTTCTTGATTTCCTGTCCTTTATTTCAACATCATTTGAGACTCTGAAATTAGGCTCATAGAGTAACCACTGAATACACTGTGGTAGAAAGTGCTATAGTAGGTTTTGGAAGACCCGAATCACTTCTCAGCTTCATACAGTTTTCTTTGTTGTAAAATCGGAATAATCATGCACTACCTTACCTCACGTGCTCACGAGCACTTTTGACACTGATCACCATTCCTTTGTAAAAGTATGCATTATCACTGCTTCTCATTGAGGAATACATGCAGTTGGAGAACATGTCATCTTCTCCCTAATATGTACACCCTCATTCTTAGAAGTCTTCAGTTAAAACTGATTTAAGCCGGGTGCAGTGGCTCACACCTGTAATCCCAGCACTTTGGGAGGCAGAGGTGGGCAGATCACTTGAAGTCAGGAGTTTGAGACCAGCCTGGCCAATGTAGCAAAACCCCCTCTCTACTAAAAAATACAAAAATTCCTGGGGGTGATGGTGCACACCTGTAGTCCTAACTACTCGGAAGGCTGTGGCAAGAGAATCGCTCGAACCCAGGAGGCAGAGGTTGCAGTAAGCCAAGATCATGCCACTGCACTCCAACCTGGGTGACAGAGCAAGACTCATGTCAAAAATAAAATGACAAAAAAATAATGAGTTAAATAGTCTATATTAGGCAGAGTACTGTGTACAAGTGGTCCAAACTAAGATAGGAGCCTAAAATAAAATGCTAAATCTTAAAAGAGACTGGGTTTATGCATGAAACGTTTTGTGCCTTGGTCTAATATTAACATGATATCTGTGCAAAATGACAAAAAGAACCAATGTTGAATTATGCTATATTTTCCATCATCCCAGACTGCTAAATGTGTTCTTTCCAAGAAATCTAAATGAATTATTATATACATTTGCAGTCATGTATACATGACAGTTGTGTCACTGTTAGAGATTTCAGTAATTAAAATGGGGAACAGAAGCTTAAGTTACTTTCCTTATCAAAACTATGTTCCTTAGAACCACGTTATTACAGTGGTTTTTGTGCTCTTGTACATTGGATGTCTCAAGTTCAGTACAGTTTAGGGGATCCTTTCTAATTACATGAAGGTACTGCTTTCCTCAGCACTGTGATCTAACCTGTGCCAAATCTTTACTATACACTATGTAAATGGCTAACAAGTCAATTGCAAACAAGTCGATTGCAAACAAACTGAATGTACAAATCTTAGTGTTGGTGTTGAAACCTCTTCAGAATAGTCATCACGATTTAAAAGTTTGTTTAAAACCTTTTTGCAAGCATCAAGTGTCAATCAAAACTGAATAGTCATCACGATTTAAAAGTTCATTTAAAAATTTGATGCAAGCATCAAGTGTCAATCAAAACTGAAGATGAAACACTAGTGAATGTTGAATTCTCATGCTTTTAGGTGTACTTCCTTTTTAGAATTTTCAGTTTTCTGCTATTTTTACCATAACTATTTTCTTTAAAATTGTTTCACTTAATTTTCCTACATACTAACTTTGTATAATTGAAATAAAATTGCAGTGTGTGTGTGTGTGTATATATATATATCTGATTTAAAACAAAATACTAAATCCTATTGGCCAATATGTGTACTTTTTACCATCTAAATCTATCTAATTTCAAATAGAAGATATACATTTGAAAATCTTTAGCCTTCACTCTGAAACAAGCTCATGTAGCAACTTGAAGACATTGATACTTGACTTTTGTGTGACCCAGATACATAGAATTTTCACATGTGCTCTCAGATTGTCCTAATTTAATTCATCATGATATATGATTAAGTGACACCATAGACACTAACTCCAAAAAGGGAACTAAGAAACAGAATACTCTGTAACTTGGTATTATTTTAGATTCAACCCTACATAACATATAACACTATGAAAGTTACGTTTTTGAACTAGGAGTCAAGTGACCTTGTTTCAGCACCCAACTGTGCCCTCAGGTCACATAGTCTTCCAGGCTTACAATATATTCACTTCTAAATGAATAAATTGGATTAGGGGATTTTTAAGATATCTTCTAGAAGTATGTTGGTTCTAGATCATTGAGCCACTCAAAAGGTTATACCATCCTTTAATGTGGGGACAGCAAAATACTGTTTTCCCAAATACTTTTCCTTTGCAATCTCCTTCCATCTTTCACGTCTTCCTTGGTTGTTAGGAGCTTAGTAGAGCTGGAGAGAGCTGAGCTGCCAGCTGTCTGAGTAGTCAGTTAACACAATAACCCCAAATAAAGTAATAGTCAATTAATCACTCACTGCAATGATGTAAGCAGGAAACTGAACCAGAAAGAGACCTCACGGAGGAGTTTGGGCCATGGCACTGGTTGAGCGTCAGTTGAATCAACACAGATGTGATGGTCATCTTATGCCTTGGGAGTCCTTAAAAAAAAAAAAATCGTGTTGTTTTATGGACCAGCAGCTAGGGGTAAGGGGTAAGATAGGACTAGGGCTGGAAAAGTACTGAGCACCGAGTCAGCATGGAGAAAATTGTGGTCATGTTTCCCTGCTCCCCTAATAAAGAGGTCTTAGCAGAGGCACCTGAGGAAGGCCTCTGATGAAAATTCCAGATAAAGATCTGAATGAAGACATATGATCTGGGAGTATAGATATCCATAAGAGTATGGCTGGCCGGGGGATTCGAGTCCTTGATTGCAACTCCCTGCAGCGACTGCAGTGCACTGACTGTGTACCCAGTCTGTTGTGGGGAGGGCAGCTCTTTCCTCTGAAGCTTGCCAGGTGGTCTGTAATTGCCTGTGGTGATGTCTGAAAAATTATACATAGGGTTTTGGTCTCAAGCCAGATTCCTCATTGATCATCATCTTACTTGCCTACTTCCTCTTGAGTTTAAATTAGGGAGTAAAATCCAATAAAGTTGGTCATTTATTTAGAACATTGGGTCACATAGCCTTCTCAGGCAATTTAAATTTAGAGAGACCCTTACCCTGTGCTTTGTTTGCAGTGTTATTGATACTAAGATGAACCCCACCCTCAAGCAACTTAGTGTCTACTGGAAGTCCAGAGGGAAAATATTCAAAACAATAACATTAATATTGTAAAGTGGTTTATATAATGCAGGCTTGCTCAAAACAGTTTACTTCTACTCATAACTACTCTATTCCCTCTGCACTACGATGGAGGTGAGAACAGAGGTTAAGTAAGGTTAAAAGGAGTTAAGTAACCTGACTGCTGGTAAATGGTAAAGCTGCTTACAGAGGCAATGCATTTAACCACTGCGCTTTACTTCTTTTAAAAAAAACCTGAAAGCTATAGATGTGCATAGAATGTCAGGAGAGAACTGAAAAGAGGCCCTGGATTCATGCAGTAAGTTGCAGAGGGAGTGGTACCTACACAGAGTAGACCCGGGGCGTGTTGAGCAGGTGAACGGCTGGAATTGAAAGTCATTGAAGGCACAAGGGGCATGAGTAGGGGCATGAGTACTGTGGGCTAAATCAGGTTGGTGTTTCAGAAAATAAATATCAAGTGAGCAGTAAAAAAGAGGCTGAGGATAGAGGGAAGGATTAGATAGAGACAAAGAGATGAGTATATTGAGACTACAATCAGAAGAACTTTACACATTATTTTACATAGGGTGTTAGTGAAATAGAGCTAGGGAGAGAATAAACAAAAAATTTCCTGTATCATTTTCTATTTTGATTTAATGAATGATGCCCCAAATGGAGGTACATAAATATAGGAAGAGGAGCAGTTTCATGAAAAAGATATGTTTTGCTTTGGGGGACTTGAGTCTATTGAACTACCAAGTAAAGGTGATTTGCAAACAGTTATATATGTGCATCAATAATTGCAAGAGAAATGGAACCCTAGGGAGCATAGATCTGTAATGAGAAGGGTGCCCCAAAGTGTGTTGTCCAAGAAAAGACTGGAGCAGAACAAGAGCCAGTAAAGTACAATTTCAGAATATTAATAAGAAAGAACTGATGATGATGATGAGCCCATTGCAAAAGATAGATTAGTTAAGATCACAACTGAATTCATACCTGAAATGAATCCCTAATAAAGTCACAGGTTTACCCTATTTAGCAAGGGCAGGATTTGTAGAGTGGTGGAGTTGAAGCCAGATGGTGCTGGATTGAAGAGTGATAGAGCAGAAACAGTTTAAATAAGGAAAGGCATGAAATTTGACAGTAGCTAGAAGAGATAACAGAACTAAGGAAGGCTTTCTATTTCTTTGTTGACTGTTGTTTTAGCTGTATTTAAAAACTGGTTTAATTATTTAATAAATTTATTTTTAATTGACACATGTTGTACATATCTTTCGGGTACGGTGGGATATTTCAATACATATGTACGTTGCATAATGATCAAATCAGGGTATTTGGTATTTCTACCATCTCAAAAATTCATTGTTGCTTTGTGTGAGAGTAATCAAAATCCTCTATTCTAGCCCTTTTGAAATATGCCATAGAATATTGTTAACGATAACAGCCTTGTGTGTAATAGCATCCTAGAAATTATTCCTCCCACAATACTGTGACTCTGTATGCATTAACCAGTCTCTCCTTATACCTCCCTTCCTTCCCTTCCGCAGCTTCTAATTACCGTTTTTCTACCCTCCACATCTAGGAGATCAGCTTTTTTAGATTCCGCATATAAGCAGTGGCATGTGCTATTTGTCTTTCTGTGCCTGGCTCATTTCACTTAACATAATATCCTCCAGGTTCATCTATGTTTCTGCTAATGACAGGATTTAATTCAATTTTTGGTGATTAAATAGTATTCTATTATAAAAATTTACCACATTTTCTTTATTCATTCATCTGTTGATGGACCCTTGGGTTGATTTCATCTCTTAGTTCCTGTGAACAGTGCTGCCATAAACATGGGGCTGCAGATAGACATCTCTTCTAAATACTGATTTCATTTGTTTTGGGTATATACCCAGTTGTGTGACTGCTGGATCATATGGTAGTTCTATTTTTAATTTTTTGAGAAACCTCTGTAATGTTTTTGTCTGTGTTAATTTGCATTCTCACCAACTGTGTATGTAAGCTCCCCTTTCTCCACATCCTTGCCAGCACTTGTTACCTTTTGTCTTTTTGAGAGTAGCCATTCTACTGGGGTGAGATGATACTTCCTTGTAGTTTTGATTTTCATCTCCATAATGATTAGTGATGTTTAGCATTTCCTTATTTACCTGTAGATCATTGTATGTCTTCTTTTGAGAGATGTCTAGTCACACCTTTTGACCATTTAAAACATTTTCAATCATTTTTAATTAGATTATTTTCTATTGAGTTACGGTTTCTTATATAGTCCAGACATTAACCTCTTGTCAGATATATAGTTTGCATGTATTTTCTCCCATTCTATAGATTTTTCTCTTCATGTTCTTGATGGTTTCTTTTGTTGGGCAGAAGGTTTTGAGATTGAAGAAGCCCCATTTGTCTGTTTTTGATTTTGTTGCTGGACTTTTGAGTACTTGTTTGAGAAATCTTTCCCAGACCAATGACATAGCGCATTTCCTTTATGTTTTCTTCCAGTACGTTTATAGTTTCAGGTTTTACATTGTAGTCTTTAATTCATTTTGAGTCGATTTTTTATAATGTTAGTGATAGGAGTCTAGAATTCTTCTGCATGTGAATATCCAGTTTGTCCAACATCATCCAAATTTGCAAGGAGAATGTAAAATTGTCTCTGTTGTTGTCTAAACAACATGCTCATACATACGACCCCACCAAAATAAGTTAGAATTAATAAACAAATTCCATAAAGTGGCAAGATAAAAAATCAACATGCAACAATTAGTAGTGTTTTTATATGCCAATAGTGAAACATCTAAAAAAGAAATCAAGAAAACAATCCCACTTATAAAAACTTCAAAAAATAAAATACCTAAGAATAAATTTAACCAAGGAGATGAAAGATCTCTACAGTGAAACTATAAAACACTGATGAAAGAAATTGAAGAAGACACAAATAAATGGCAAGTCATTCCATTGTCATAAATTGGAAAAATTAATGTTGATACAATGTCCATACTACCCAAAGTTATGTACACATTCAATGCAATCCCTATTAAAATATCAATGACATACTTTACTAAAATAGAAAAAAAATTCTAAAATTCATATGGAATCATAAGGGACTCTGAATAGACAAAGCAATCTTAGGAAAAAAAAAAGAAAGAAAGAAACAGACAAACAAACAAAAAAAAACAAACAAAGCTGGAGATGTCACCATGTCAAAATATACTACAAAGCTATACCAACTAAAGCAGCATGGTGCATGGTACTGGCATAAAAATAGATACATGCACCAGTGGAACAGATAGAGAACCCAGAAATAAACATAGTACTTCCCGCCAAGTGATTTTTGACAAAAATGCCAAGAACACACACCAGGAAAAGGACACTCGAGCAAATGAAGCTGGGATTTTTGTTTTTAATGGGAGAGGTATGAAGCTTAAAAAGTACCAGGAACGAGAGTGAGGTTAAAGGTATATGGAAGAGAGAATAAAACTGGAGGCACAATTCTCACAGCGATCAAAAGATGAGATTCAGGCAGACATTGACTTCAGAGCCAGCTGCACCACTTAATGACTGTGTGACTTGCAATGTCACTTAATTTCTCAAAACTTCAGTTTCTCCATCTCTAAAATGTGAGTAACAATAGTATCAATCTTAGAGGGTTATTATGAGTATTAGGTGTTATTATAAAATGTGCATAAAAATAATTTACAGTGAGAACTCATTATAATGTTTGCTATTATTCTTATTTAGTGTAAATCAGTTGGTCTCCTCAGTAAAGAGGCCTAGAGATAAACACGTAATTGAAGACTGGAATAAAGAGGAAGTGGCTGATGCTTCTCTAGGCAATTTTGTAAATACGATACTCAGGGAGATGATGCTGTATTGTCTCAATGACTTTAGCAGTTATCCATTTTCTTAAAATAAAATTCAGTTAAAAGTGAAAAATCAAGACCCTTTCTGGCCTAAAATTACAAATAAACAGCTGGTCAGTTCCAAGGTGTTTGGCAGTAAGACTTGTTTTATCTTACAACTGTAAACATCTCATAGGTACAAAGATGTTTGGAATATTATTAGTTATCTATTCTATGGTACATCTTACTTTCTTAGGTGAAGTGGCAATCTTATTTTACCTAAATATAAAGCATGAGTGGATTCTTTGCTTAGGATTAGATGTAACAACCTAATATAGACCTTTAAATAATAATAGGAAACCTTCCTAAAACAGATCTAACTTACACAGAGAAATAAAACCATCACATCTTCTTCCTAAGCACCTTAAACAAAAGAAATATGATTTTAATAAATATGTATATTAAAATAGAAATTATAAAGCACACTAGATGTAATAGTTGATAACGTGGCATGCATATTATGAATCTTACTATGTGAAATGTGTATGTATAGGAATATTTTTGTTAAATACACAACTAGTCACTGAAGGAAGTTTTTTCTTTAATGCTAAGTTGATTTAAATCGTTTTTAGTGTTCTTTTATTTAAGCATACCTGAAGAATTGGAACCAAATTATTTTATATTTCTCAATTTTGGTTATTATCCTTTCTCTCTGTGGGTTAGTCACAAATTTAGATATAACCAAAAGTAATTTATGATGAGCCTGAAAGGTACTAATCAAGCTAGGAAATGAAAAAGTAGTAGTCAGTAATAGGGCTAATTTTCCTGTGTATATTTTATAAATGAACATTTTCTTACATACTGGGAGCGTGTATAAATTATATGTTTTATTAAGAGTTCTATATGCCATTTTACCACTTGTTTCTAAATGAAAACAGTCCTTTGCTTTCTTTCATTTAACCTGAACCACTCTTTTTTTTTTTTTTTTTTTTTCTGATGATTCCAGGCTAATTTAGCCTGGTTTACTGTTCTTTTAAAAATGTAAAGTGACAAATAATCTCAGCTGTGTTGAATGGAAGCTAAACTTAAGAGAGGGTAATGGCAAATCTAAGGATGCCAGTTCCTAAATTTTGTTCTATTTCGGTGTGCCTTACTCACGCTCATTCCTGGGCTCTTCTGTGAATCAACGTCAGTCCTTATCCTTAATTGTATATCGTGTTCATTCTAATGTGATTTTCCCCGACATTCAAAAGCTTCCTACTTTTGCAAAAGCTGGCAGCACATGAACAATTTATACCTCTTTGGAACTCTTACCTGTTTGGAGGAACAACCAGCTTCTTTTGGGAAATGACTTTTAATTAATAAATAGAACATTGTTCATCACCTTCAATGGCATAGCTTTTAAGAGAATAGAAAACAAGGCTGGTGACACCTTCTTGGGTCTGGCATGCCAAGAGGGGCCTAGAATTAAGCAAGTAGTGACAGTCACAGCAACTGCTACCTCTTTTTAAGCATCTGTCTTTATTTCAGATTGACTGCCATATTTTTCTCTTTCTTGACTACTTCTTGGTTGCAGGATAGAGTTCTCTTTGGTGTCAAGATCCTTAATGTTTACTTTCAAAACAGGGAAAAGTGAATGTGGGGTGATGACCTTCACTACAGGCAAAGAAGGCCTTATCAAACTTAGAGTATTATTGAAAGTGAGTGTCCAACACAGTCTTTCATGGGGAAATCAGTGATCGATTTTAATTGGTTACTTTTTAGTGTCAGCACCGTTTTACTGTGCAGCTTTAAATATACATATAAACCGCAGTGGTACTAAAACCTAAGAAGTCATAGTCTGATCATTTCTTTTGTCAAAGAAGCATGATCTTAACTCATGAGTCTCTGTTAAATATAAGTGTAATGTGAAGGAAAAATGAAAATACATTATGAGTAGTTTTTTGCCAATTTGTATAATTTTTCAGTTAAGCAGTCATAAATCAAGGAATATTGTATTTTTTGAGGCTCATTAAAGAGACATTATACATCAGAATAGTGAAGTCGTCAGCATAATGAAATGATGAATGCCTGTAACTATCTGTATGTAAATGATGTGAGACAGATTCAGGGTGTTACAAAGGAGAATAACAATCTCTCTGACAGTTCCCTGTAGGTGCAGTTGCTGGATGCTGGTGACAGATGTTAAATGCAAACCTCTTCAATGGCAAGCACTTATTAGCACTCAGTGGAAAGTCGCAATATAAAATAAGACAAATAGCAGATTATATCATTTTAAATAAATTTGTTCAGTAAGGTGTGTTATTGCATTTTAAGATTCTTCTTCTTTTTTTTTTTTTGAGACGGAGTCTCGCTCTGTCGCCCAGGCTGGAGTGCAGTGGCCGGATCTCAGCTCACTGCAAGCTCCGCCTCCCGGGTTTACGCCATTCTCCTGCCTCAGCCTCCCGAGTAGCTGGGACTACAGGCGCCACCACCTCGCCCGGCTAGATTTTTGTATTTTTTTAGTAGAGACGGGGTTTCACCGTGTTAGCCAGGATGGTCTCGATCTCCTGACCTCGTGATCCGCCGTCTCGGCCTCCCAAAGTGCTGGGATTACAGGCTTGAGCCACCGCTCCCGGCCAAGATTCTTCTTTATTAACAAAGGCCATATTCTAAATTAAAGAAAACAGCATGGAAAAGAAAATGGCTATTTGAAAACCAGTGTGTAGAATATGAGTGTGTGTGTGTGTTTATGGATGTGTATTGTTATGCTTGACCATTTCCTTAACTAAAATAAGAAATTTTCCGTATAGTAGGTAGTGTGTCGAACTTAACTAATTTAGGTTTATTTTAAAACTTACCTATTATCGTATCAAGGAAACACATCTATCTCACTTGTGTATCTAACAGATGGATTCCTTTCCATACACACTTTAATGGCAAGAATCTTAATATGCATACCACTTTGTCAACCTTCATAGCGGGTGTGGTTTATTATTTCCATTTTAATCTTCATACTTATTAAAATCATGTTTCTTTTGTTTGACACTGCTCAATTTGTTGATTAACCAGGGCCTTAAATCCTACATTTCAGATGCTTTATTCCATTCACCAAAAAGGAGAAGGCAACAGATCTAGTAGTTTTCTAGAGCTTCTCATTTATCTATCCATTTCTCAGCACCTGGTACAGGCGCCAAATATATAAATGATTATTAAACGAAGAAGGGAGGGAGGGAGAGAGGGAATAAAAGAGGCTAAGAGGAATGGAGGGAGAGAGAGAAGATGGTTTTCAGTCCAACAGGGGTCACTGATGGGTCTGTGGCATTGGCTAAGTCACTTAAGTTCTGTCTCTACATGATATACTATCTGTTCCCTATTATCCATTATTATTAATTTTAAAAACAATGTTGACTTAAGCACTTTGGGAACGGAGAAAGCACTTTGGATAATATAACCAAATGTATGTGGATAAAGTCATATTAATACAATTATTCATATGCTTTGTGCTCTGAGGACTGTAGTTAATTATTTTTAATAACATTTTCCCATAACTGGGCCATAGTATTTTGGCATTTTATAATGTATATGTGAATTGCTAGTAAGAGAAATGATAAAATTTCTCTCCATATTTATTTCAATATGATGATTTTTTTCTCTATCTTGATGTATATATTGGGGGACAGGGTTAGGATAGTATTTGACTAAAGAGTTTTTCTTAAATAATATCTATTTTACTTTTTTGCAATAGGAATGCAGCAAATTATAAGCATGCGAAAGTTTTATGAACAAATAAATGTATATATTTTGTTATAATATGAAAAGTCTATGAGAACATAATGGTTCAAGTTTTCAATAGTCTGAATATAAATATTAATAACTTAAATTGTTAGTGGCTCTTTGGATATGGACTGTGATAATAAAGTGATTCACCAATTCGTTGAATATATTTTAAAATCTATGCATTAAAAATAGATTTGAAAATATCAAGTTGCAGCTTCAAAATTCCTGATAATGGATAGTTATTATATAACTAAACTGAAATTAAAATATTTTAGAGGTAATACACCGTATTTTATTTTTCCCCTACACATTCATCACCTACATCTCTTCTGATCATTTTGCGGTTTTACTCACTTACCAAATAAAAGAATACTTATGATTTTATGTTCTAATTATTTAACTTACTACACATGCACACACAAAACATACAACCTGAGAGCATCTATTACAGATAATAACAATTTTATAATATGATTCACTTTTTTCTGTGACTGAATACTATGTAAGAACCATATTTTTGTTATCTTTAATATAAAATACCAAGTGCTATTATAATTACATGTGTGTATTTTTAATAACAATCATTTATATAATTTTTATGTTTAAAAAAGTACTTATAAATCTATTATCGCATTTGGTCAATGACATGATTTGAATTTTTGTCTTTTAATTCTAAGTTCATTGGTCTGTCTGATGTATCATATTGCTTCTTGACAAAACTCTTGAATTGAAATCCAACAAAATATATACTGCCAGTTGTAACGCACTTTGCCAAACCTACATTATACTATGTGAGAGAAAACTTATTTAATGGAATGTCTTGTCACTTATGTCACATTTACTTACTTTATGCTTTAAAGGTAGTTAAGCGATGAATAAATATTCAAGAGGATTGATTGGGTTAGAATAACATGTCTACCATTTTACGGCACAGAGTAATTACTCCAAAAAACATTTCTCAAAGCCAAAAGATATTCTACATAATTCTTCTTCCATAAATTATATACTATTTGTAAATATCACCAAGCTATCATTTACTGTCAATTGAAATAAATGACTACTGCATTTTTAATATTATAATTAAACTTCTAAATATTCGGCTTTATTTCAAACTCTAGATACACACACACACACATATGCATACACACACATATCTACATTTATGTATACATACGTAGGGTATATGCTACATATACCTGTGTCATGCATGGCTTAGCTACTGGAATATAGTCTGAGAAACGTGTCATTAGGTGATTTCATCATTGTACCCACATCATGGTGTGTACTTACACAAACCAAGATGATGCTGCCTACTACACACCTTGGCTCTATGGCATAACCTATTGCTCCTAGGTTACAAATGTGTAAAACATATTATTGCACTGAAACCTGTAGGCAGTTGTAACACAATGGTGAGTATCTGTATATGTAACATATCTAAACAAAGAAAGCGTTCAGTAAAAATATGGCATAAACGATCAAAAATTGCACACTTGTGTAGGTCATTCACCATGAATAGATCTCACAGGACTGGAAGTTGCTCTGGGTGAATTGGTGAGTGAGTGTGAGGGAATGTTAAGGCCTAAGACATTACAGTACACTAATGTAGAATATAGTACACTTAGGTGACACTAAATTTATAAATAAAAATGTATTTCTGTTTAATAATAAATTACCCTCAGCTTACTGTAACTTTTTTACTATATCACTTTTTTAATGTTTTGAACTTTGTGACTCTTTGGTAAAACACTTAGTCTAAAACACAAACACAAACATTTTGTACAACTGTAAAAAAATTTTTTTCCTGTTTATATCTTTGTTGTATTGGCTTTATTCCATGTAATATTTTTTTTTATTTTAAACTTTTTTGGTAAAACTAAGACACAAATACACACATTAGCCTTTGCCTACACAGGGTCAGGCGTGTCCATAGCACTTTACCTCCACATCTTGCCCCACTTGAAGGTCTTCAGGGTCACACCAAGCATTGAGCTGTCATCTCTGATGATAATGCTGGAATACCTCCTGAAGGACCTGCCTGAGGCTGTTTTACAGATAACTTTTTTTTAAATAAGTAGAAGTACACTCTGCAATAATGATAAAAATTATAATATATAAAATACATAAACCAGCAACATAGCTGTTGAAAATCATGAACTATTCTGAACTGAACATTATTGCATTTGCTATACTTTTCCATGACTGGCAATGTAGTAGGTTTGTTTAAACCAGAATCACCACAAACACTTGAGTAATGCATTGAGTTATGATGTTATCATGGCTACCATGTCACTAGGTGATAGGATTTTGCAGCTTCATTGTAATTTGGGGGGACCACCATCATGTTTGTGGTCCATCACTGACTACAACATCATTATATGGCACAAGACTGTATGTCTGCATATATATGTATATACACCTTTAATAAACTTCAGTTTTCTTAATCAGAATCTTAGAGAACTCAGCCAGATTAAGGAACATTGTGCTAAGAAGCACCAAAACCCATGCATAAATAGCATGAGGATTATCTAGAGAGATGAGAGCCTTGGAGTCAATATGGTATTAATACCAGGAATCAGTTAATCACATTGGGACATTTAGAGTTATGGAATGCTAGAAATAGTAACAACCTTAGAAATTATCCAGACTTAGGATGGCAATCTTTGAAAAATTTCAGCTGAAAAGTGTAATGCTGTCTAAAGCTGATTGGAACTTGCTGCCTGAACCACTGTGCAAGCAAAGGAATATGTGAAGCATGTCATAATCAGTTCGTTCTCTCTGCCACAGGTGAGGCATGAGAACTCGTAGCATACTTGCTGAGGCTCAAACACTATAAATCACTTGCCCAAAGTTGCACAGATAGTTAACTCTGAATCCATGACTATAAACAAGGCATCTGACTCATAATCCAGTGCTATTTGCTCTGCTCTACTGGCAAAGGAGAACCACTCCCAGTCTCCCAGGAGGCTTTCTCAGAGAAAGTCCACAGGGGCATTCAGGAGACTCATTGAGAGCATGAAGGAGAACTATACAGGGGATGGTTGCTGCTCTGGATTGATGTCCTTGTGGGTTAAATTTATTGAGACTTGCTTATTCATCTCATGGCATAATTTACTTAATTATGTTCTGAAGCACTGTAACTTGGGTGTGTTTTCTTTTATTAATTATATTTTATATTATTTTGGTTTTTTTTCCTTAGAATTCCTAAGCAGATGATGCCTGTGCTTCCATAGGCTAAATAAATAAGTTCTGTATTTTAAATACATTAAAATATTAGTATTCTCTAATATATGTTTTGAACATCTGTAAATATATGTTCAAAATAAAACATAAAAACTAGATGAAAGCATTTGCATTTCAGTAATACTTACATAATCAAAACTTTGAGATATGTGTTTACATTGATTAACTTATAATAGAGGACTAAAACAGTTTAGCAAAATACAGACCGTTCCCAAGCTGCCTTCACTCCACCCTTCTCCACCTTTTTATAGAATCTTGTCTAGCTGATTAATATAACAGAGCACTTCAGCTTTGGTGAAATACACTTATTCAATTTCACCGAAGATTATAGGTTTCAAATAATAAAATTGGATTTTATTGAGGATTGAAGTGTGTAAATAGAACATTTGATTGAATTTAATAAAATGGTATCCTGCTGATGAAGGCAAGTCATTTCCCCTAGTTTTAACTTGATTACAAAGACAAGAAGTTTTATGAGCTGCTTTGAATGGAAAATTTCTTTCTCTCTACAGAAAAAGACTGTATCAAAACTAAGAAAAAAATGACTAGCACAATTTATTATTTTTAAATAAAATAGTTACTAATTTTTATTTTTTTAAATTTCGTGAAACTGCTTTCTAATCTGTATTTGTGGCTACTCAATCAGTAGAATTAAACATGCATATTATATAAAAAAGGAAGTCCAGCAAATAAGATTTTTTCTGTAGCTTTGAATAGCTTAATATTGTACCATTCTTCATCTGATCTATGATCATTAGTCCTTTTTTCACAAAAGGAATCAGTATATGGTAACTCATGATATTTAAATGTTTGACTATCTTTAGCCAATTCTGAAGTTTCATAAAAAGAAACAAAAGTTGCATGTTTTTGCTACTTTCCAACAAATAGAATGTGAAATCTGAAAATGACTTGCAATAATTTTGAGAAAATCAAAACCACATACCAAATGTTAAAGCAACATCCTAGGTATATTGAAAAAATCACATTTAATTATTAATTTTTTCTTATGGTAATAGCAATGATTAATTTTGGTATTAAAGTTTTATTTCTCAAATGTTTTACATTTCAACATAATAAAGTAACAATATTTACCAAAATACAGTGTTTTCCTAATTAATGTAAATATTTTAATTGTTTGGTTAGGCTAGCGAGCCAACTGAAAATACTTTTTTTAACCACTTAATCATGGCAGAACTTTTTAAAATTTATTAGGGTATTTTTAAAAAGAGCATTTGGCAGCTAAAAGATGGATAGAACTTGCAGTGAGCCATCATTATAAATGTAGAGTGAATGTTAAGATGTGCCAGAATTGAAGACATTATGTTGACTGAAAATTGATAATAAATAATTTCAGAGCAAGATGAATTTTAATGTGGCCTAAAATAGCACTTTGAGTTGATTTAGAATATTATCTTTGAGCGGTTCATTCAAAGTATCGGCAGGGGAAATATAGAATCTAAATATAGTAGTTCTTTTTCCATTATTTGAGGGTTTTTACAAAGAAGTAAATGGTAAACAGTTAATGAAAGGACAGTGCATTAGAGGAAAATGAATATGTGTGTTGCTAGTGGTTGTTTGTTTTTAATGTTCTGGAGAAAAGTCCATTTTATAGAGAAAAGGAAAGGTTACTAGAGAGGTCAAACTGGATGAGAAAGCAAAGATAAGAATCATCAGACAGACACAACCCCTCGATGTACAGGGAAGAAAACGCAGTTTAGAAATAGAAAAAAAAAAAACGGAGGCAGCAGAAATTAAATAAGTGCTGTATAGGAGAGTGTATGTTGTTCAGACCCTTTGCTATTATTTAGGGGAGCTGTTGCCTGTAGAGATTAGAAACACTATTCGAAAACAGAAAAATGTATAACAACTGAGAAATGATGGTTAGAGACTATCACTGAGATGAGAAGAAAGACCTCTAATTAGAATAAAAGTAGTTATATCGTGAAAATTCCAAAGTACAGGAGACCACTTCATCAAACAAATTAAATTAGTAGGAAAATGTGTTCTGACGAACTTCCAGAAGCATTTTTAACAGGCGTAAATTTTGTGGTTTGAGAGGAACTGCAAAGAAAGAAGGATGAGACATCTCTTCATAGAAAAGATGCACTCAAATAGATGGGCTAAGTGTAGAAATATGATTATAATTTAGGTGGATGCCTAGAAAAGGCAATATAAGGAGATCAATATTCAAATAGAAACATGACAATAGTTGATGAGCATATTACCCCATACATAGCAGGACTTTTCACTTTGAGAGGTAGTTCTAGTAGCACCTTGGGTAATGTGTATGAATTTTAGAAAGACATACGGAAGAAGACAGACCATAAATAGTGTCTGTTATTCATTGAACGCTTAATATATGCCTAAAGAATTTTTCAGTAGTTTATGTATCATTTTCAACTCATATAGGTGGTTACATAAACTCACCCTACTATTGGAGTCTCATTTAATTATTAGAAAAAAACTATAATAACAAAAATATTAGTTATATTAGGAGATGTCAATATTCATTCATAAGCTCAAAATTCTATTCTACAGTGTCTTTTCAGTTCTGAAAATTATTTGAAGAAAAAAAATTTTGCTTACATGAATAATTTTGACACAAACTATCCCCATCCCATTCGTAGCAAGAGCACTATTTTTATTCATTTTGAAAATAAAATGGCCAAACATCTATCATAACATCATATTACCTGGTAACATATTGAGATTATACTCAGAATTGACCTGTGAATCTTATTACCTGTGGGAAGATTAAAATCTTCACTGAATGATCAAGGCAGACATCAGAAGCTGAGAATGAAAATACAATAAATCTCTTCTGAAAATAAATGAAACCCAATCTAACATTGTAACAATCTTATTTTCCCCAACACTGTCAGATTTTATAAATAATCTCAAAAAAAAAAAGTCTGCATCCTCCCCTGATGCAAGAGTGGTTGGTTTTTATCTGTCCCACACAAATTCTACATAGGTGACAAAGAGCCTGTCTTTTCCCCTGGCATGTGTTCCAAAGTCGAACAAAAAGAAAGCAAATGCCTTCATGTGAGGTACCAAATGAAAAGTCATTCTTATATTCTATTCTACAGCATAAGTACTGAATGAAAATAATTTGGAAAAATATGAAACATTAAATAGGTGTGTAGAGCAGGAATACTGGTAGTAGTCACAGCAGCAGCAGTAGTAATAGTAAATGTAAATTTTAGACTGTAAGATATTTGTGAAAAAAGGTAAAAATTAATGTCAAATCAAATCATTTGTAAAGAGAGGTTCGAGATTCAAATTTTTACATGTTTACCAACTTTTTAAAGCCAAAAATAGCATTAGACTATGGTTAATTATACTACACTGAAATAGAGCATTAAAACATAGGTGTATTTTTCTCCTGAATTATATCTACTTCTGTGTGAAGTTCATATGAAGTCAAGAATGCGTATGTTTGACTAGTTTTAGAATAACAATCAATGAAACAATAAAAGCAGTAGACAATTCAAATTACAGAACTCTAATCTGGAATTCTCATTGCAAGTCCTGTAGTACATTTACAGACATTACCTGTAGGAAAATTGAGCGGTGCAGCAATGCTAACTAACTTATACAAGGTCTGTTGTCAGGCAGAATAGAATTATTCTCATTCTCCATTCAGACATGTAACATTGTATAATCATCTCTTTTAATGACTTAATCTCAAGGTATTTATGAACAACATACTCTTATTTCAGTCTAGGCATTATTTTTGTATAGTCAGTTATATATTATTGCCATAACTGTCATTACAATCAACTCTTCATTTAAGTGAAATAAAATTGCATGTTGTGATTTTAGTTACTCAAAATGATACAATAGAACATAAAATAAAGGTTGCAATAATTGTCACTTAACAAGGCTTACCAGCATTATCTGTGATTTGTATGAATTATGCTAATAGAATGACACAAGGTTAAAGAAGCTTAAGATGGACATTAGAAAATAATAGTTACGTTCCACCTTATTTGACAGGACTGAGGAAAGAATGTGAATTGTCAAAATTTTGAGAAACATTAGTGGGACACTATAATTCGAAAAGAAAGAATAAGGAATAAGAACAAGCGTCAAAGAAAAACTCTGAGCAACATTAGCCCTGTATATTTCTGCAACAGAGATTTGCCCAGGGTAAAAGCAGGAAGCACCAGCAAATACACTGTCATTCAGTCCAAGTGCCAATTTGATAGAGGAAGTCACCAATGGGCTAAACGGTCCTTAGTGTAGACAGACAGCAGGAGAGCGAGCAGAAGTCAGCTGTCTTAGCTGGGACTGCTTCAGTAGGAGACCTCACTCCCTTTCCCTCACTTCTGTGTTTTCAGGCCGCAGAAAATATACAACGCACATGTCTCTCTCACTGAAACTGTGCTGAAGTCAGTACAAAAAGGGAGCAATGCCAACAGCACATGCTCTGTCAGAGCAAATAGAAGGTCTGGGCAAAGATGCCCAAGTTAGCGGGTAAGACTGGCCAGAGCCAAACACCAAATTAACAGTGTAGGGAAAATCTTGAGCTAATTACAGAGAAGGTTAATGAAAGAAATCTAGTAGTTCATCCATTAAGAGAAAAAATGATCAATACAAAAGACAGATAAAAGAAGGTCAATAAATGAAATACAAAAATTAGATAAAATAGAGGGAAAAATCCTGAAATAAACAAAGAACTGTATCTGCAGTTCAGATAAGCATATGCAATATTAGAAACTGGCCGGGTGCGGTGGCTCACGCCTGTAATCCCAGCACTTTGGGAGGCCGAGGTGGGCAGATCACGACGTCAGGAGATCGAGACCACAGTGAAACCCTGTCTCTACTTAAAAAAAAAATTACAAAAAAAAATTAGCCGCGGGCACCTGTCGTCCCAGCTACTCGGGAGACTGAGGCAGGAGAATGGAGTGAACCCAGGAGGCGGAGCTTGCAGTGAGCCCAGATCGCACCACTGCTGCACTCCAGCCTGGACGACAGAGTGAGACTCCGTCTCAAAAAACAAACAAACAAACAAATAAATAAACAAACAAACAAATAAATAAATAATACTAGAAAATGGAATGAGGTCATGCGACAGAGGAGTAGAGAGGTTGAATGTGGAACTAACAAACCAAATGAACATAGTATAGGCTGACATGTGTGGGAAAAGAGTGTGGGCAAGACAAGCATGAAGATTTCTGACTAGTTGCTTTCAGGACTCTGGTGAGACAGGTTAGTTTAAAGGATTTTTTGGACATTTTACTGTGTGTCATAAATTGAAGTCGTCTTTTTACATCTTTCAGAAACAGCAAAAACACATGTAACTCTTTTTTGATGTTTTATTTGGGTGGAGCGAGAAAATACCTATTGAACGGAAAACATGAGGAATAAGGGCAAAACCTATGTCATTTGAACTTTGGTAGCACACTGGGGTTTCTGCATGGATTTTGGACTTAAAATGAAACCTAGATGAAATTGTTATTTAGAAATTATCCTTGAGAACACCTTTACAGTGACCTCTATCAGAGTATTGTCATGAAAGGGAGTAGGGAGCTACTCAGAACAAATCATGATGAATTTGGGGATCGCTACTCTCATTAGGAGGGAAATAGTGGAAATTTAAAAATTACCAAAATTATAATTGTTGTACTAATGCATGGTTTATAACTGGGTTTCAAATGGAGAATAAATGCAGGAAGGATTTCGTTACTTAAAAAATTGAAAAAGCTTTAGAAACTCACTCATAATGGTGCAGGCTACAAATTATTATTTTTAATCTGACATTGACAAACACCTAAGTTTTTTAATATATTGGAGCAGTTTGTGGCATTTACTTTCCTTAACCAAGTGATACCAGAAGCCCTGAGGACTGGGTGCCAATCATGGCACAAGACATGAATCTGAATAAAGAACTTCTGATAGAGATTAACTGCTAGGACTAAATATTAGTGTTGAACAATATTGCCAGAGTCAGAAGTCGGAGCTATAATTTACACAGGCCACAGGTATGTGGCAAAGGGCTAAAAAATGCTGAAGATTAAGTGATAGACTGATGAACCCAGAACTATACAATTTTTTATAAGTCATAAAGACTTCTGTTTTCCTGACAGAGTACCTGATTATCTAGAGTTGCTTAGAATTTGCTTTCCAGTTTGTTTACTTCTTTATCCCTAATCAAATTGATGATGGCAAAAGGCTGTAACCATGAGTCATGGGGGCCATTGTCCATCCACGGAAGAGGGAAGTCCATTTTTCATAGAATAGGGGTCACTGAGCTAGACAGGGAGACCAAACAGAATATACTATATTCTCATATTTTACTAAGATATTTTTCATTCTTGTCATTAACTTTGAAAGAGCTAGAATCCCATAGAACCCTGGGAATCTCAATTTCCGTTACCTGGAAGTGTTCTAATTATCACCTAGACAGGCAATCTTTGGTCAGATTTTGCATCTCATTGAAATGTCCTTATGGCATTTCAAAATGTAACTTTGAGCATATTTTATTATAACAGTATTTTATATATGATCAGATATTGAAAATAGCTATGTATTATTTTATTAATGTGCCAATAATACCTTAGCAAATGGCATACAAGGGATCATGCCAATCTTACACATGGTTGTATCTTCAGCACTAACATAAGACCTGAGAAATACAGTGAATATAAATTTTTTGCATAAATGAATGAATTCAGTGGCATTTACTGCATGATCACAATAAAAATATATGATAAAATAGATTAAAAATTCCATATAAAATCTCTTTTTTTTTTTTTTCCTTTTTAAGACAGAGTCTTGCTCTGTTACCCAGGCTGGAGTGCAGTGGCACGATCTTGGCTCACTGCAAACTCCACCTCCCGGGTTCACACCATTCTCCCTGCCTCAGCCTCCCGAGTGGCTGGGACTACAGGCACCCACCACCACGCCTGGCTATCTATTTGTATTTTTAGTAGAGACAGGGTTTCACGGTGTTAGCCAGAATGGTCTCAGTCTCCTGACCTTGTGATCTGCCCACCCAAATCTCCACCGATCTCCCAAAGTGCTGGGATTACAGGCGTGAGCCACTGTACCTGGCCAAAATCTTAAACTAAATTTTTAGAATTCAACACACTCATAAATTTGGACAATATCTAAATGTAATATGTTAAACTATTACATATAGTAGATCTTCGCCATTTTCTTTCTTGAATAGTTATGATATATACTCTATTAATATAACTAAGATATTTTTCCTTTTTTTTTAACCAAATAGCCAGGCTTAAAGGAGACTAAGAAATTGTAACAGTTAAAAAATATGAATTAAGCAGGTAGAGCTATCATCAAGATGTCAAATTCATTTTGATGTAATAGAATTATTTCCATTTGTATTCCACTTGCTAATAAATTTACATTTGATAAGCAAAAGAGTTAATAAAACTACCTGGTATGTATTATTTTTTGATAGTTCTAGGATAATATGTTTTTATTTGCACTCAGAAGCACATACTGCATTCATTTTTTATAAGTTTTAATATATGGATAGATTGCAGTAAATACTGATTTTTAATAGAAATCTGTGGCTTGCTTGCCTTCTTCAAAGGATCTGGAAGCTAATAGATTTCTCACATGCATTTAAAAAAATTGCTGAGCAAGAATTAACCTTAACTTTTGTGTCTGCTTGTGGGCTAAACAACAATTATCGCACATTTTTGTTTCTGGAATTCATCATTTCTCATCTTCTAATTGTTGTTATGCTTAAAATCTGACCCCTGTTTTATTACAGACACTATCTCTTGGGTGTCATCAACGATTTCATGTAATCTGCCTTTACCCCATCTTCATGCTGTGGGATCTTTCTACTTGGCCAGAATTTCTGTTAGAAATCTGATAGTTAACAGGCATTTGGCATTCTAAGGAATGAAGAAAGATGATTCTTCTTCTTGAAGAGTACAGTCTGTTACTAGTGGTAGTGATAATGTTCCTTAATTTTACTTCTGTTGGGTTGCTAACAATGTCCACATAAATTAGAGATCTCAAAGTCAAGATATCCAAAATCAAAGACCTTGTCACCAATTATTTTCCTTCCTTCTTTCCTCATTGTATTGATTAATAGCAGGGTTCCTTGCATTCCTGGGGAAAAGCACAATGAGACTAGAGACATCCTGTTCTGCAGATGGAGCACTGGTGTCAGAACAAGATGAAGTTCCTAAAATACAGACACCATAATATAATATTGTAAAGGTCACAAAGTCCTAAGTAGAAAAGCAGAACAAAAAACGTAGACAGAAGGAGAAAGAAAGTACTAATTGAAGGGTTTGGTGATACACATACATTTATAAAGAATAACTTTTAAATTCGAAATATAGTAAAAATCAAACACATGCATAAAACCATCCAGCGGGAAGAATACTTGTAGAATGTTGCCATTCTATCCTTTATGCAGATCTTATTGCAGATGAAGGAATTATTGTTGCAAAGTGTTTTATTTTCCTAAATGGTTATTCTGTCATTTGTGAAGAGACTTTTAGCTGTAGTGCTGAGTTTTATACACTATGCTGCAGAACATTTATTTAGCAAGAACCAGAATTAGAGTGAGAGGAGGGAAGAAGTAAAATAAAAACATTAAATAAAAGTAACATGCAGAGGCAGAGAAGCTTTGGGATTCATGGAAAATAATACAAAGAAATTTATGAAATAACATTTACAAATGATGAGATAGAAGGAGAGGAAAAGTTAGGGTATTGGTTTTGTATGAATTAATTTAAAAGACAGTCTTTTTTTTTTTTTTTTTTTTTTTGAGACGAAGTCTTGCTCTGTTGCCTGGGCTGGAGTGCAGTGGCCAGATCTCAGCTCACTGCAAGCTCCGCCTCCCGGGTTCACGCCATTCTCCTGCCTCAGCCTCCCGAGTAGCTGGGACGACAGGCGCCCGCCACCTCGCCCGGCTAGTTTTTTGTATTTTTTAGTAGAGACGGGTTTTCACCGTGTTAGCCAGGATGGTCTCGATCTCCTGACCTCGTGATCCGCCCGTCTCGGCCTCCCAAAGTGCTGGGATTACAGGCTTGAGCCACCGCGCCCGGCCTAAAAGACAGTCTTAACCTGAAGCAAACACTTGAGTGCTGAAAAGCACAACCAATTATCATTTTCTGAAAGCAATTTCCACCTGAAAGGGGTGGAAATTAGAAAATGAAAAGATGAAAAAGAGACTGCCTTGGGAATATTGTCTCAGAATCCATGTATTTAACTCTCTGGTTTAGTAAATCTGACAGTGAACCACCATCTGGTGACCACAGTGATGAAAAATAGTCCTATTGATTAAGAACAATGTGTGAACTTCAGAAAAGAGCATTCATGTTTTATAGAGATATATGTATATCCGTTATATAATAATCATTTTCTAGTCAAAAAGACAATGGTCTAGCTTTAAGAGGACCCAGCAAATATTTCAAATATATGTGATCTTTTATGATAGTATGCAAGAACATTCATTATAAAATATTTTAATAATTTGAAGGGAAAATCCTAAAGGATGTAATATTATTTTACAACTGATAATACATATTCATAACGTAAACTAAATATTGGTCAAAGCTATATAAGCAGATACAGATATGTGGTTTTTGAAATAAGTGTCCACATATTTATAGTCTTGAACTTCCTCAATCTCTTTTAAAGAGATGTCTAGATTTTTAAAAATGAAATAAAATTATGCCCATAAATTCTCCAAGTCAGACTCAGAGCACACAAGGGCACTCCAGCTATGAAAGTTTGATAGGTTTTATACTGAAGAAGTATAAAAAGTAATTGAGTACACTTTCTTTTTTCTTTCAGCAGAAAGCATATTTATACCATTTAAACAACTCTTATCTAGCCTTAAGCATCTTATAAATAAGAAATTATTCAGAGGGAAAATTTATATTTGCCCTTAGAATATGCAAGAGCTATGGGTTAGTAAATGTAAAATTAATGAGAACCTCAGCAAGTATCACAAACGTGTAATATGTCTATAGTGCCTATATGGCAGTGGTTATGAATCCTGGCTGCAAGGTACAATAGAATCTGCAAGGTTTTAATTTTTTAATTTTATTTTTTGCTACATTGTATTTGTCCATATTTATGGGGTATATGTGAAATATTACATGCATAGAATGTGTGATGATCAAGTCTGTGTACTTAGGGTATCCTTCACCCCAGTATTATGCTAAGTGTTGGGTACATTTCAAGTACTAGTTGAAAAAATCAAGAACTATTCCAGACTTACTACCTTGTCATCCCCAGGAAAGAGACTTGCAAGTCTTTATTTTGAAAGTATTTTATTATTGATGGTCATGTTAGGTATACTGACCAAATATATTGAGAAACCATGGATATATGCAGCTTTTCTTCATTATCATAGAAATTTGGAGCTGATAGAGACCTAAGATTCATCTAGTCCAATCTGCACATCAGTATCTAAATCAAATACATTTTGCTGTGGTTTTTATTAGTGTACATAATGAAATGAATATATATGTATTTATATGAATATGAGCTAACTTTTACATAGGTATCTCTTCCTGTGTATGTATTTGTGCTCTCACATACACAGGCACACATATATACTACTCCTTCGCTGGAAAACTTCACTATGGTAGGTAACAGGGAACAAATGTGAATGCGAGATTTATTGTACTTAAATAATTTGCAGTCTGAAAAACATATACACCCCTAATCACAGTTCAAGGCAATACTACAGATAAAGTGCTGTTGTAGTGCAAAAGAAAAAAATATTAATTCCCACTAATATAGAAAGGATTATACTTATCTGATGTTATCTTTCAAGAAGGAAAAGGCATTGGAATCTGGAAAAGATGAGACAGGAAACAAAAAATATTGAGGGAGCAGAATATGCCAAGTCACAGGAACAAAATATTAGTACTTTATTCAACAAATATATGCAATAAACATCATTTGTAGAAATGAACATTTATCAACTTATTAATTATGATTATCTCTTATTAGCTTATTAATAAACTTATTTCCCATTCAGTTTTTCCTTCATTCAACAAATGTGGAATGCCAAAGATGAATTTTTCCTTGTCATAAAGGATATCCATGTATAAAAAGAAAGAATGCTTTGGGAGGCCGAGGTGGGAGGATCGCTTGAAGCCAGACATTCCAGTTCAGCCTGGGCAACAGAGTGAAATCTCATAATCTTCAAAAACAAGAAAATTAGCTGGGAGTGAGGTGTGCCACTGCATATCAACCTGAGTGACAGAGCGAGATTCTGTCCCTAAAAAAATAAAATTAAAATTAAAAAATTAAAGATAAATTAATAAAATTTTAAAAAAGCAAGAAAGAGTTGGCCATGTGCAAATGGAATTTGATTTACTGTTAAATATTTTGTTACCTACTTTAAAAAATACTACATTGTATTCCTAAGATAATTCCCATTATTGGGGATATTTTACATTCAAAATTATGGAAATATTTTTAAAGCCATTTTCCAGACAGTCAATGATAATGACATGAATTTGAGTTAACAGCATGAGTTTTAAAAAGATTATAGTATCTTTGACTTTATTCATAGAAATTTGTAGCACTTTCTGTAAGTTTGATAATTGTCCTCTTCAGTGCTTATTTTTAAACTTAGTACTTGTTGATATGAAAGAAATAATTGTGCTAATATCACTGGATATTAAACTACTCAAATAGAATCATGGAGCTAGAAATGGGTCATTAGCTCAGTTTTTGTTTTTGTTTTTGTTTTTGTTTTTGGTTGTGGGGGCAGATGAGAATGTGTCTTATTCTGAAATTTTGTTTCAGATATCCTGGGGGGCTTATATTTGCTGTATATTTGTTCTATAATGAAATACCTATTCATTCTTCAGTCCATACTGCATTAATCTCAAGGAGTAAGTCCTTTCTGTGTCAATTGCTTCCTCAAAAACCTGAAATAGTATCTGATACCCAGAGATTCAAGCCACAATAGCACATAGGGAATGCTTTCAGTAGTTGGTCTTGTAATAAACTACATTGTTCTTGCTCGTATGTATGACCCAGTTCCCCATCTTTGTGTCTCTTTCTGCTGTACTTTTCTCACTTTATAGCGCTCTATCATTGATAGGTATTCAACTGCTGTTTCTTTTTCTTCTTCTTCTTCTTTTTTTTTTTTTTTTTTTTTTTTTTTTTTCTTTTTTGAGACGGAGTCTCGCTCTGTCGCCCAGGCTGGAGTGCAGTGGCCAGATCTCAGCTCACTGCAAGCTCCGCCTCCCGGGTTCACGCCATTCTCCTGCCTCAGCCTCCCGAGTAGCTGGGACTACAGGCGCCCGCCACCTCGCCCGGCTAGTTTTTTGTATTTTTAGTAGAGACGGGGTTTCACCGTGTTAGCCAGGATGGTCTCGATCTCCTGACCTCGTGATCTCCCCGCCTCGGCCTCCCAAAGTGCTGTGATTACAGGCATGAGCCACCGCTCCCGGCCTCAACTGCTGTTTCTTTCAAAGGTGAGCATGCAGATGCTTTCTCTAAAATTGTGCCTATTTCAGCTCACCAAAATCTCTTCCTGTTCTCAATACAAGTGGTTCTTTTTCCGTTTCTCCTATGGATCTTTGTTGTTTATCTTCATCCACACACATAAAAATATACACGTATATATTTTCCTCATTGGAGTAGAGTGTATATTCTCCTTGCTGAGGGTAGAATTCTCATCTTAGTTATTCTATTTTACACATCACCTAAAAGAAAGAGTTGCACACATAATTGTACCTTACTGGGTACTTATCAAAATATTTTTCCCTAATTAAGAATCCTTCAGTTTAAACTATGTGCTGATTCTCTTTGCTGGGAAGAGTAAGGAAAAGGGATAGAGTTCCATGCTCTCAATCTGCCTCCTCCATGTGAAATTTCAAACTGAGGGCAGTAATAATGAAGAGATTATGTAGTATATTCTAGGACACCTTTTGTTACCAATTTTAATGATTCTTTAGTAAATATTGTCATTAATCACATATTAGCTGAATTCCTTGAATGCAATTATGGTTTCTAAATCTTGTATCCTGTTTCTTTTTTAAGTAGAAAAAGTGAACCTTCCTACTATGTGTGTGGTATGGACTTTGAGGCTTGTAGCAAGGCAAACCCTAACTCCATGAAAGCTGGAATTTCTTAGAAAAATTACAGCTAATGATGCATGAAATTCTAGTATCTCAACACAGATCCTACATGTTCTTTTCTTTCATTAATCATTACCTTGTGTGAACTTGGGAAACATGGGATAACATAATGTATCCCCACTCCGACCTCCATCCTCATTTTCTTACCTTGAAAATGAAGAGATTGGGTAGGTGATTTCTTAGGCATCTTTCATCTCTGACATTCTAAGTCTAATTTTGTTTTAATGTAACTGCGTTGGCGTTAAGATTGTTATCTATTGAAACTCAATGACTTCAGTTTCAGACTATGGTTTGCAATTTTTCTCTTCACATTTGGCGTAATTTTTTTTCTTTTCAGATGCATACAATTGATTTAATTCAAATCCTGTTTTTAACATGTATTCACCTTTGGACAATGCATGGTTTTTTTAAATTTAATTCAGTTGGAACCTGACGGATGACTTGGGCCTGCTTGAGTGCTCTTTCTGTTTTACCGTTCCATGCGTGCTCCATCCCCCATAGCCATCATCTTGATTTTGTGTTTATCAATCCATTGCTTTTCAATAATTTCCCTGGATATACATGTTTATTTATGAAATACATCATTTACATTTGCTTATTTTGAAATTTATTAGAAAATATTATTCTGCATGTAAAATTTAGAGTCATTTTTTTGCCCAGTATTTTGTTCCTCATATTTAATCACATTATTACAGATAGCTATAATTGTTATTGTTTAAGACTTCGCTGTGGGAAAATGAAACAGTCTACCTATTCTCCTGTCCATGGCGTATGATTCCTTCTTGATATTATGATCGGTGCTGGTTTGAATATTTTTGTGTCTTCTAGTGTGTGTGTAATCAACTATATAATCCTGGAAAATAATAAAATGTTTTAAACTGGTCATTTTTCTCAGACATCAAATTCATTTTGGCTTTGCTCAGAATGAATTTCTTAGAAAAAATAGTTATAATCATTAAGAAAACATTTAAAAATGTGCTGATATTTTTTCTAAATCTGATTTTTTTGTGTGTATGAAGATATTTCCCTGGAGTTTTTGTCACTTATCATCTGTTTTATTCCCTTGCTTTATTAATGTTTCAAATGAGTCTATTTTTTTTTGTTTTGCTTTTGTATTAGGAAATCTTACTAAGTTCATTAGAGTTTAATCACTTTTTAGATATTTTCAGAATCATTAACAAGGTATCATTGTATTTTTCATGGCTCATTTGACAGTCTCTAAGTTAACAAGGTCGTTTGATGATTATCAAGATATTTATATGTAGGAAGTATTCCTCTTTACATCTTTGTAGAATTAAGAACCTTATTGTCTTTCTTTTTCTTCTTTTTTTAGCATAGCACTTAACGAAAGTTAGGTAGTGTAATGCCTAAAAACTAGCAATCTGATATCAACTATCTAATGGAATGATGCAGGAAATAATTTAAAATTAAATATGAGGAGCAAAAGAGAAAAGGAGCAATTTAAAATAAAGCATTAAGACAAGCATATTCACCAATTATCACTTGGGCACAGTGGAAGAACTGGCCTGAGGGTTATTCAATTTAAAACGTTCCAGTAGGTACTATGGGATCCCTGAAGCAAAATATAATAAGGAGTTGGTGTCCCAATTAAAGTATTGGAAATGTCAGCAAGCTGAAGGGGATGGCTTCATATGGTTTGAGAGACAAGTATGCTGGTAAGGCAGTTCTGGCATGAATTACTTGGAAATATTTCAAGAATAATCAGACTGTTTTTCTTAATTTCTAACTTTTGCTTTCTCTTTATTTCCCTAAAGGGATTTACTTGTCCAGTGCCAAAAAGAACTTATTATGAATTGACAGTGGACCAGATCATGGTGAAATTGTACAGAAACTTAAATATCTGAAATTCCAAAGGTAGATCTGGCTAGTGAGCCCTTGAGCAATTTAAACAATGATTGTACTTTAAAGAGAGAGGAAATCAGCATTATTTCATGTCTTGAAAATGTCTTCTTTCTGAAAAAATGTAACTTAATGAATTTGAACATTTTCTATATTTGAACTTGGCTATAGTACTTCTATAATCAAATGAATAAGTCACCAGTTTCCTAATTGTGCCTTTATGAAAAAGTGAAAGCAACTAAAATTAAAATAATAATTCTAAATTAAATCATTTATAATAAATTTATCTCATACTTCCCAAAATTTCATGTGTATATATGTAAATTTTTAGAAAGCATGACCCCTAACTAATCACGAGGGCATATCCCAGTCGATTACTTGGAGACTCTATCACCTTAGAGAATTTACTTTCCTGTGCCTCAGTTCTCTTTCTTTACACGTGGGTAATACCTGTACTCACTTCAAGGAAGTTTTATGAGATTTAATATGTTAAAGTATTTTGAGACTTTAGAATACTATCTGGCACATAAAGAGACAGGAGTTATGTCTCATCATAATTATAAATTTGTGATTTTGATAATAATCATGTATTAGAGCTCTTATTTAAAATCTTTTATGATTCATTTTTAATTTAAAGCTGCAAATATTGAACAGAAATAATTAGCCAGGAGGCAACAAACTAAATAACAAATAAAAACTACTCTGTCATATTTCACAGTAAATTGACAGTAGAGACATTCTCTTCAAGTAAGATAAAGGGAAACAACATTTGCTCTCACAACTTTTATATTTTCTTTCTGAAAGTAACAAATAAAATAGAGCAAGAAAACTGCATTAAAATTTGAAGCAATTAAAAAGGAGATTAAATCATCATTTTAGCAGCTAATATCATTCATGACTTAAAAACTCAAAATCAAAAAATTAAATTAATAACACATATTATTAGTGCTGATACAAAATATATATAAAATTATATATTTTTATGTATATTCTTTTCTTAAATGGTGTAATCTTTAAAAAGCATAAAGCTAAATAATTTACATAAATCACCTTGAAATAACTCAAAAAACAAATTTCTCTATCCATCCATTTATCCAAGTATGTGATTTTGATGTTCTCCATGTAAAAATAAATAAAGATAAGATAATCCGAATAAATTAAAAGCATGAAACATTTCAGATGAGAAAATTATATATTTTAAGAGATGTCAGCTCTAAAGGTTGCTTGCATATGTATGTGTATGTTTGTGTATGTAACTAAAGAATCTAAGATATTTTCTGAGATTTTGGGGAACCACAGATAGTGATCTTGCAATTAGCAATTGCAAAAATAAATGTGTGTGACCTATACTGAAAAGGTTGCCAAAAAGTGTTATCTCTTGAAATTTCCATACAACATAATCAAGGATTATGTTCTATTGCAATGTGATGAAGCATATAATAAACTTAAATATGCTATTAGATGCTTACAGTATTATATTAATTGGAAAAATATGAATACCTTATGAATCAACATTTCTTAAATATGAAAAAGAGTTAATTGTGTGTCTGTTTTTAAAGATTGTACTACTTTTGGTCATACCTTGAGCAACTTCCCCTATCCGAATTCCAAAACCATGGCATTGATAGATAAGTGATAAAAAGTGATAAGCAAGATATGTCACAGAATACAAACAGCAAAAGTAAGATGAGCCTTGCCGAAGCCCTCAGCCTACTGGGTCCTGGAGTTTTGAAGCAGTTAACATGTGACTGGGAATTTGGCTCACATAAAATTCTAAATTGTTCTTCATTAGGTGGAGGAATGAAGTAAGGCTTATGATTTGAACCCAGGGATTGATGTAGCGATCTTTCACACGTGACTGGAGACATAAATAAGAAAGCTATTGATTGGGGGTGCAGCTAATAGGAGATGGGAAGATACTGACCCAAGCTTGTAGTTAAGTGCTATGGTAAATGGATGGGTATTTGGATTTTTCAATATTTCCCTAATATTACCCAATATTTTCCAGTGTTAGCTAGTGTAGGGGCCCCAAACTGCTAATATGAGACCTGGTTTTGCATTCTGAACTTGGGTAGCTGAGTAGAATTAATTGTGTAACTACTATACTAGGGGACCATGAGACAAGTGGTCATAAATTAGAAAAAGAGTGACAAATGGAGGGTTATTTAAAATGTTTCTATAAACTATCATTTCATAGCAAGAAGACAGCTAATATGATGAAAGCCAAATGCATCCATAATCAGAAAATTAAATCAAATATCTTAACAACTGGAAAAGTATTTAAAAATGTTTGTAGTCCCAAAGTGATAAATGAAGAATAAACATCTTTTATGACAGGAATTTATAGAATATAAGCAAAAGTCAGAAAACAAGAACAGGTATATAGAAGAAATTCAATTAGAAAAAATATATATTGAAACATTCCATAGTAAGTAAAATAATAAAATTGTCTGAATACAAAAATAAAACCTATAGTAGAGAAAGAATATTTGAAGGAGTAGTAGCTGAGAGTTTTGTTTTGTTTTGTTTTCTAACATTTGAGGAAATAACTAAGTCCTCACATTGAATGTTAAATGAAATTTAGTATCCGCTTGGGTACAGTGGTGTGAAATGCGGCTAATCAAAAATTGAGAGCTCTTCAAGTCTCTGAGGAAAGAAAGATGACCCATAGACAGATGAAAATAGATTGCAACAGATTTCTCAGTAGTAAAGTAGATCTCAGAATATAGTATATAGTATATACATAGAACTAAAGGAAAATACATAAAATATCTTCTCTACTAAAATATTTCAGAATTATACTAAAAATAAAGATATTTTCAAAGCAGCTTTAGGGGATTAAACCAATAAAGACCTTTTCTGAAAGATCCGTTCAATATTTTGACTTAACAGAGAGGATATTGAAGCCGTGAATGGCATGGTAACCAAGAAACAGAGGTATCTATAAAAATTGATAAAAAAATGTTGGGCGCTGTTTCTCACAACTGTCATCCCAGCACTTTGGGAAGCTGAGGCGAGCGGATCACCAGATCAGGAAATCGAGACCATCCTGGCCAACACGGTGAAACCCCCTCTCTACTAAAAATACAAAAATTAGCCGGGCGTGGTGGTGGGCGCCTATGGTCCCAGCTACTCAGGAGACTGAGGGAGGAGAATGGTGTGAACTTGGGAGGCAGAGCTTGCAGTGAGCCGAGATCGCACCACTGTGCTCCAGCCTGGGCAACAGAGCGAGACTCCTTATCAAAAAAAAAAAAAAAAAAAAAAAATTGATAAAAAAAGGTATTGGTAAATATAATCACCCTTTGACAAAGTATTAACTAATTTTTGTGATAAAAAGATGAAACTGAAACTCAAGATAAAATAGTAATCTGGGTCTTCAATTTAGTAGCAGGGTAAACTTTGCTAAGTCTTTGTCAAGAGGTGAGCATAAACAATGCACAGTGATGTAGGAGCCAAGAAACAGCATGAGAGAGTAAACGAAGGGGGGGAGGAAAAGTGTAAAAAGAAAATCTAAAATCAGTTAATAAAAGTGTTTGCAATTCACAATAAATATAATCAGGTTAAACTCAACTATTAAAAATCCGACTAGCAGATTGATTTGCCTGCAAGCGATTACTGAAGAAGTCAGATCACTGACTCCGAGATGCTCGAAGCAGCACGCTGGTCATTACTCAGAACTCGTGGGAAGCACTGAAGGTGTTGATGAAGTGCCATGCTCCAGCCCCTGCCATGTAATTTTATGAGTTCATTTTTATGGGTGAGTATAACTCAAGATTTCCTCTACACTCCTTTCTGGAACTTGTTTGGGATCCACAGAGGAGGAAACCTTATGTGCATAGACGTAGACTAATTATAGTATACATTTGAAAAGCAATTAAATACACAGTTTTAAACTAGGTAAATTACATCGGGGCTATAAACAGTACCAACACCATCACCAACAACAGTAAAATGCTCTAGTTGTACTCCAGCACAGGATTACCACCAATCATGAACATCTTTAGTAACTAAAATTAGCAATTTTTATATATTAGAACCCAGGTGATTCTAATAGTAAGAGCTTAAACAGTCTTTTAATTTAAAAAAAAATTGTACGTGCTAAATACATATATTGAAGAATGTTAAGGATCTATTCAAGTTATTTCATTCTGGCTCAAATGTAACATATATAAGTGTATGTAATGATTATTTGAGTTCACTCTCCCATAATTGGATGAATGGAGAAAACCACGTGCCTATGTTAGTTCTGAAAGTCTCAGAGATGGCTCAATTTGTAATTTTTAAGCTAACCTACCTTCATTGGCCTGCAAATAAAATAAAGGATAAATAGAATTTCTAAAAATTTATTGGTATTAGTGGAAGCCTAATAATATAGAGTCAAGTGAAGAGTAAAAGGATGGACATTTGCAAAGACACCCTGAGAGCATCTGTTGCCCCAGATTTCTAAATCATGTATGCCTAAAGCAGGATAATTTAGTTTATCTTAATTTGGTTGTGGTGGTGGGGTAATGCAGTTAACTGAGTTACAGTATAGTTAAATTATAAGGTTGCTAGTTCAACATACATTACTTTATTCAAGTGGTAAGAAACCTAAAAATAAAATAATCTGTATAGCATAGTTTAATTTTAATATAAGCATTTCAGTATCATATTAAGATAATTTATAAGTACCATTGTGAGGAAAATAAATATGAAGTTCACAACCCTAATATCAAAAGCTGAAAATATATATTATATTTGAACACTAGGATTCCAGGTCAGTTTAATATATGACACTAGTGTTTTTAAAGCCACTTTGTGAGGATGATAATATACTTTTTTGTTACTTCATCCCTTACAGATTCTGGCAGCTTCTCCAGGTTTTAGCAAAGGAGTCTTTGAGATATTTTGCTTTGTCAAAAGCTAAATATATTGACAAAGTTTGGAAGAAAGATAAAACATAATAAAGCCATCCAAGAGAGGTGAGGGTGCATTCAAGAAAAGGTTTATGTTACGCAGAGCAAACTTTGTTAAAACAAAATCTACATAGCTAAAAATCCAGTGTTTTTGGATTTCTATTCTAATTTCATTCTAACCTACTAGGAAGATGAAAAAGTCAATATTACTCCCCACTTTGTATTATCGCTTCAACTTTAATATGAAAGATTTCATGGACGTCAGCATTGGAGCTTTATTTTAGTAACTATAGAGGAACCATTCTAGGAAACTGTGGAGCCAAAATCCCAATTAGACACGTCCTATATGCCCAACATTTATATAAGAATTAAAGTTATTTAGAAGAGCAGAAAACATATGTGTAATGGGGATACATAATATATACATGACAGAGCCATAGTGAAAACTTACAATGATTTTAACTTCTGAAGAAATAATCAGTTTGAAAGTGATACAGTATTAAGAGAAATTACCATAAAAATGACTAGACAGGACCAAAATGCTTCTGTCCCCAGTGCATTCTTTTTTGTAAAATTTCAGTAGTTTTGAGGGGTATAGTTGGTTTTTGGTTACATGGATACCTAATGCATTCCATAATGTGGTAATATTTCTTCTTCTGCACAAAATCATCTTTTTCATAGTACACAGCACTCTTTATTAAACCTTCACTGTGAATAAACCCAAAATTGTCAAAAGGCAGTTTTGTGCAAGGCCAATAGATGTTCAAAACATTAGAAAAGTTTTCATCTGTTTGTTTTTCAGTGCTTTTGACATTTAATTTAACTATTTTAATAGATGATTATTAACTCTACTTAACACTTGTATAGAATATACTTAAAGTAAAAAAAAAAAAAGGTAAGTTCCAGGAACATTGAGAAGCTTCCATTACACTTTGGTAATGTATAATAACCTTATATTTTTAATCTTAACTTTTTGCAGATATGTTTTTATAAAATTAATTTAAGAATTTTAAAAATAATTTATGAAACTATCCAATATTATAGAAAAAATAATGGTTAGCGTTTGTGACATTATATCTCCCATAGCAGCATTTTTTTTCAAAAGGAACATATTGTTCATTGTAAAGTTTATCTTTGTTTAATGTTTAAGGTTTTAGGTATTTTAGACTTGCTTTGGTTTGTTTTTGAGGCAGAGTTTCGCTTTTCTCGCCCAGGCTGGAGTGCAGTGGCACGGTCTCAACTCACTGCAACCTCCACCTCCTGGGCTCAAGCGATTCTCCTGCCTCAGCCTCCCAAGTAGCTGGTATGACAGGCACCCGCCACCATGCCTGGCTAATTTTTGTATTTTTAGTAGAGATGGAGCCTCGCTATTTTGGCAAGACTGTAGACTGTTTTGTTTGTTTGTTTGTTTGTTTGTTTTGTTTTGTTTTAACTGCTGACTTTAGTCAAAAGTTGAGACAGTTGATTTTTTTTTTCCAGTCTTCTATTTTCCTATACAAAGAATCCATCCTACTTGTGGGTCCTTCTGATAAGTTCAAATACCTTTTGGCCTTTCTCCTAAGAGCAAATAATCATCTCTCAACTGGTTTGTCAAATTGCAATCTAATTGATAAATTAACATTCACTTTTACTTAGCATAATATATTATGTTCCCAGAAAAAATTGTATTTGCATTGTGCAAATTATCCTTAATTATATACTTCCTGCTATTAAATATTTGGAAATGCTGTTGGATGCACTCTAGATACAAGTGAGGCAAACGGAATCTTCTATCTGACAAATAGGAAATCTTCCCACACTGCATGCTTTGGCAGTGGGAAACCTTGTCTATATTTTCTTGCCTTCTATACATGTGCAAGTCAGTAGACTTAAAACATAGTTTTTCACTCTTAAAGGTCTATAAAAATAGTCTTTGATAATTCATTCAGATTCTATAATCTTTAAGAAATCATAGGACAAAAATGTCATATATAAGGTGTCATTTAAAGAAAAGACTTTAGCAGACTGGTCATTTAATAGGGTACTACAACTACACAGATAGTTATTAAAATTGTTCAAGGAAGTTATTCACATGCCTTAAAATATGTTACCTTTAAAATATTCTGATACATTCAAGTGTACTACACAGTTTTTCTGGTTTATGAGAATATAAGGAAATGTTTGATGAAAATACTAACTATATGTGACATAGAGCTGGAAGAGAAGAATGAATTTAAGGTGATATATATTCCAAGTATATATGGGGTTTTATACTATTGGTTTTATTTATTTAAAAATGGTGAAGAGAATCTAGATTTTAGAACAGAAGTAATCATTTTATTCCTAATCATGCAAGGCATATTAAAAAAATTAACAAATGTATAAGCACTAGTTAACAGAGCGTTTGATCCTTTCTTAACATTTCCAGAGCCAGGTAGCTTTTGTCGTATATGTAGTATAATAAAATCCATTATGAGACAATCTTTAACACAATACATTCTGTATGTCACTGCTATACTCACCTTTCCTAAGAACATCTCAGTTACCTCCAGTAGCCCTAAATAAAGCAACCTAACGTCCTACCCACACGCTGTGACATTAAGGCCCACCAAGCCCTGACTCCAAAGTACTTTTCCCACCTTAACTCTCAAAATTTCTCAAAAAAAGCCCATAGTGATTTCCTTGTGTACAATTATATCTCACATAGAAATTCACCTTTGCTTGTATTTGCATGGCGTTTTCTTGTCTCTTCAGTCAGTTTTACATCAGATCTTCTTTCTGTCTAAAAACATTTTGTACACATGGGTTTCAATCCACATCCTATTCACCTCTTTAGACCCAGCTACAAGTGTCTGTATGTAGCTCTCTTAATGCATTTAGACATGACTTATTTCTTCTCTGTTTTACATTTACTATCGCTTAATAGATGTTTACTAGAATATGCCTTAAGATCTAGGTATTTTTATGCATATCTTGCTCCTAATATAATTAAAAACTTTGGCAGTATTGTCTTGGAAATTATACCATATATCAAGTAAATATTTCAGAAAGGAATGCGGAGGATAAACCTAAAGTCAGTCAATTACATGACCACTTAAACCTGCTTTATAAATGTTGAGAACTATCCGTGGCACATAGTGTATTAGGAAGCATCCAGCACAGGAGGATGATGTAGGCTGGGAGGCTAGACCCATCTCACCTTTTCACGTCTTTCTGCTTTCTTCATATTCACTGGAAGCTGATTAGATTGTGCCCATCAGATTAACGGTGGATCTGCCTTCCCCCGGCCCACTGACTCAAATGTTAATCTCTTTTGGGCAACACCCACGCAGACACACCCAGGATTAATATTTTGTATCCCTCAAACCAATCAAGTTGACACTCAGTATTAACCATCACAGTGAACATTTGATAAATTTTAGCTATTTTCTTATATTATAATTAAAACCAATTTAGAGACATCTTCAGAAACAAACAGCCTTGTGATTCTGTTTCCTTTTAAGTTCACTCAAACCACTGTCTGCAAGATGAAATAATACATTTCAGATGCTTATGCACTTTTGCTTTAGCTTAATCATTGTCTAGTGCAGAGGTGAAAATGCTCAAATGACGAGGTTTCATAGTTTTCATTTTTCAAGTTTTTCCCCAGTTTATGGATAGAAGAAATTTTTTCAAACCAAAGTAGTGACATCCTACATTTTTAGTAAAGACTTGACCCCTGTTTCCAGGTGGTCCTTGAAACAGTGCCACACTTCTTACATATTCCTGTACATCATCTGTAAGAGGGATGTGTAGCCTAGAAATAGATGAAACAACAGGTTTCCACACAGGTACAGACTTTGAGTGAAAGGACACCGTGAAAAAGGGTGTCCTGAATTTATTCTTAGAGACTGATTTCCTTGCCACTGTTGAATTTTCCTTATAGCACCAGTATTTTATTACCACCATTCATTTTCTTTTTCTGAAATATGTCAAGTATTTATAAACATATGAGTAGATGATAGGTGTGATATATTTCAGTGGTTTAAAATAGTAAATTTTCTAAGCCCTTGAGAAAATTCCTTTTTGTTTTCTTTGGAAAATGTTGAATACGAATCTCACTGAAGTAACAAACAATTGATTTATGTGCATTGTACTAGTCCATTCTCACACTACTAATAAAGAGGTCCCCAAGACTGGGTAATTTATAAAGGAAAGGGGTTTAATTGACTCATAGTTCTGCATGTCTTGGAAAGCCTTAGGAAACTTACAATCATGGCAGAAGTGGAGATGAACACGTTCCTCTTCACATCGCACCAGGAAGGTGAAGATTGAGAGTCAAATGAAGGGGGAGGTCCCTTATAAAACCATCAGATCTCCTGAGTACGTACTCACTATCACAAGAATAGCATGGGAGAAATCATCCCCATGATTGAATTACCTCCCATTGTGTCCCTCCCACCATACATGGGGATTATGGGAACTACAATTCAAGATATTTGGGTGGGAACACAGCCAAATCATATCATGGGTCAAAACAAAAACGAACTGGATATTATTTATAAGTGCTTCCTCAACCCAATTTGTATTTTTCTTGGGACATTTACTCAACTTCATGAATGTAATACTATGCCAAGTGGTTGTTATACACTGTGATTATTGGACACAAGTATTCTTAGGGCTATTACAGACAACTGTTGTGATTTAGTTATTGATAAATTTCACATAAGATCATGACAGTGTTGCATAAAAAATACTAGAAGACTATTCATTATATCCAGGAATATGCAATTTGATTCATTGACCATCTTTAATTGGTTTAGAACGGTTTCCTTGGAGAATATTTAATAGAGATTACTCAGGAGAGAAAAGAGAAGAAAACAGGAATAGAATCTGTTGGGCACAGCTGAAAGTGCAGTGTTAGGGATCTCCTTGTGTACTAGTCACAGGGTTCTTTGGGTAGGGAATCTACACAGTGGCTGATAGCCATTCCCTGAGATGTTCTCAGATGAAACATCTTTACAGGCATGACTGTGCATAGAGAGTTGCACCAGCTGTAGAAATTTCACACCATCTGACTGAACATAGCCTTATCCCTCAGAGTGTAAATAAACTAACTCAGGATTACTAGCAAATCTGGACCATCCAGATGGCTCCAGCAGACATTTAATTGATAAGACAAGGAAACAACTATTACTTAGGGTATTTTAATTTTATGTTGTGCCATATTTTCATGTATGTGTTTATTGAATGAGTGAAGTTGTTACAAGTAAAATCATGAAACTTAGTTTTTCCTCATGCCACTGTCTTTAAACATAAAATTGTAGATCTCCCTTTTCTGCTTGGACAATATTTGTGACAGATCTTGTGGCATGTCTGCTTATTTTGGATATTACGGTCTAATTTTGGGGTATTGAAACATTCATTGTTATTTAGAGGAAAATGTGAGTTTTTCATTCAGTTCAATGCTTCTCTCCCTACTCTAACTTTATCATGATTCACGTTCAGAAACCTACGTAGAGAAAGGGCACATGGTCACTTTCTTTTGTCTTTTCTTTCCAACTCTTTAACAATGATTGTCCTTTAATAGTTCTCCTGTACTCGAATTCAGAGAGGATTTTCCCAAAAGATAAAAGCCAAGTCAAAAGTGACTAGTGTATTTGACATCTGGCATTGGTGCCTTAGCTGGGATTGATGCCCAAATATGTCTGTCTCCCAATGGACTATTCTGCGGGTTGTTCTGAAACTCCCCCCATGGGAAGCTCTCACTGCAACATTTTGTGAAAAGGTCAATATACCTTCTGTATTCTCTTCTCACTTGCTGCTTCTGGTGTTACACCACAAAAAGACTCCGGATGGAGTCTATACACTCATCTCATCGGTGTAATCTTCAAGATAATTCATACCTTTTTGTTTACCAGGGTCCTCTTGGACCCTGGAAAGAGCTAATGTACTTGTTCCTTGCCCTTGTTCCACTAATAAGCTGCTCTTGCTTCCTCTCTAACTTTCTGCCATTTTCCTCTTTCTCCTCAGCTTTACTTTTAAAAGTGTCCATGTCTGAGTCACATACACCAAACTCGCTACATGAAGATCTCTAGGTGGTTGATTGAATTGATTTGAAGAAGTTGGAGGTGTAAGGGAGAAATATTTAACATTCTGACAATTCTTTCCAATAAATAATCACTATACATGTTTCTCTATTTGTAGATAAGCTTTAGGTAGATGATGGGATAAAATTTGAAGAACCAGCTTTGGGTCAATCCCTTAGTAATTCCTGAATAAATTATCAAGATATTTGTCACCAATTGTTCCCATTTCTGTACCTCAGTTCAAATTGAAATGACAGCGGACATATCTTTTAATATCCTATCACATATATTTCATGTATATGCTGTCTACATGGCAAATGTATCTTCTGTTTACTTTCTTAATTATTTTTGTTCGTTTAATACCATCTAATCCTTTATGAAAACATTTAAACATTGAACTGAATTCCCTTCCTGTGCCTCAGGAAAAAATGTAGGCACTTATTGGAGCTGAATTATCTTATACTATAAATCTCTGAGTCCTTATTGAGCAGAACTATAATTAGGTGAAGTACTTACCGAACCATTCAGACACAAAAATATTTATCTTGGTTTGATAAGAATTAAAAAACAAAAGTAATGGTCATAACTGTGTACTGTAGGAGAATATATTACAAAGGGGGAAAGGAGAATGTTTTTATATAAGGTTTCTCTAGGATGTAGTAGAAGAACTCCCTCTTTTTTTGTTTATATAATTGAGATTTGAAAAATTCCACAGTGCAAGCTGATAGGTTTCAACTAGTTCTCAATTATGAAGAAGTTTTTAAATTCTGAATTTCTGAAGGACTCTAAACAGAGAGAAACTGGAGATCCAAGTGACCACAAGTCAAAGTTCAAGAGTGTGACCAAAATTAAGAAATATTACAGATATATTAAAATAAAGCAGATTATCAAATTCTGAGTGCAGAAATAAGGTTATGTCTGAGTAAACATATGTTTACTTAAATTGTTTTATATATACCAAATATTTATAGATTCAGGCTAAATTCCAAGAAGGCCACTCTTCAGACAAATTTGAAGATGTTACCATAATACAAAAGATTTTACATAATCTTTAAACAAAAGCATATACTCATACATAAAAAGCATTTTTTTTTTTTTTGAGATGGAATTTCGCTCTTGTTACCCAGGCTGGAGTGCAATGGCATGATATCTGCTCACTGCAACCTCCACCTCCCGGGTTCAAGTGATTCTCCTGCCTCAGCCTCCCAAGTAGCTGGGATTACAGGCATGGCATGCACCACCACACCTGACTTATTTTGTATTTTTAGTAGAGATGGGGTTTCTCCATGTTGGTCAGGCTGGTCTTGAACTCCCGACCTCAGGTGATTCACCCACCTTGACCTCCCAAAGTGCTGGGATTACAGGCATGAGCCACCGTGCCCAGCCAAAAAAGCACTCTTTAAGGCTAAAATCATTTTACTCCGTATTGCATTGCATATATTAAACTTAGTAGCTTTAATAAAACACATAGGAATTTTAAATATTAACCAGAAAAATTCTTAAAAAATCAGTTTGTGCATCCCCACATCACTGTGACTTATCTATATAATAAATTCATTTAATTCTATTACTTTTTTTTATTAGAATGTTGCTATTGTACTCTGAAGGGTCAAATGATACACTCATACAGTATAGCACCACCAGAAAAATAATTTAGAACAAGAGGAAACATTGAGAAAATATGGAAAACAGTTCAATTGATTTGACATGAACAAATATATTTTAAATATGGATTTGCTGGTGACCAGAGTCTTTAAGAAAATTTTAAATCTATTAATGAATATATGTATATGCTAATGAAAAAATATGAGAAATCATGGTCAAGATTTCAAAATTTATCATTTTTAGGTTACAATTTTCTGAATTTTTAGCATAACTTTTTTTAGTCAGGAAAATTTACTGAATGTTTTTGTGCAAGGCCCTGGGAGATGCAAAGATAGGGTAATATGAAGTCATTGGCCTTCAAAGAGATAAACTGTTAAACAAAGAAGATAAGGTACATGGAGCCTGATTGACAAGGATGGCGATTTAGAGTTAGGAGGCAGAAAATGCCACAAGAAACATGATGCTTTCACAATACTTTACATTTACCTAATAAGTTTTGTCATATGAAATGAGTGGCAGACATCATATTTTATGACTGAGCACTCTTTTGTGTCCTTGGACAAATTACATATCTTAATTCCTCATTTATTTTTTCTTAACAATAAGATAGTAGCTCCTAATGCATGAAATTGTTATGAGAATTAAGCTGTATATTTTAAAATTTTTTTAATTAATTTTTTTAATTAGATGGATTTTCACTCTTGTTACCCAGACTGGAGTGCGGTGGCACGATCACGGGTCACTGTAACCTCTGCCTCCCAGGTTCAAGCGATTTTCCTTCCTTAGCCTTCCTAATAGCTGGGATTACAGGTGCCCACCGTTATGCCTGGCTACTTTTGCATTTTTAGCAGAGATGGGATTTCACTATGTTGGCCAGTCTGGTCTCTAACTCCTGACCTCAAGAGATCCGCCCGCCTCAGCCTCCCAAAGTGTTGATTACAGGTGTGAGCCACCACGCCCGGCCCTATATCTTTAATTTGGACAGTGCTAGACATACAATCATCAATTAATATTAGTAATTTAATATAAATATATTAGTAGAAAATTTTATTGTTACTCCTACTTTACATCTGAAATGCTGCCTACCCTTAAACAGCTTGTATCTAGCAGAGTTACCTAAGAACAGCGTGTCTATATGCCTCACTCCATGGCTTTCTTAGGAAGATTCCTTTAAATGTCATGCCATTTTCCATTTTCTCCTTCATCCGTTAACATTAGACCTTCCAGGTGTTTCTTGTTCATTCTAAAAGCACGTACAGAAGAACAGAGAATAAATTGCATTATCTGGTTAAGACCTAAGTGGCAGAATCCTAATTCTGGTCCCTGTTGACAAAGCCAGTGTATCTTTTCCTACATGAAAAGAAGAAAAGAGGGAACTATGACTTTGGGCTGGAGGGAAATGATCAGAATTTAAGCTGGATACTAAAGGGTAGTATGCTCGTTAGAGACTGCATTGATCTGCATGTGACAAATTTCAGCTAAACGTAGGGGGATTTGCTGAAATTTTTTCTCATATAAAAAATGCTCACAGCCAGATGGTGCCTGGCTTTGGTTCACCAGCTTGAGGATGCTAGGGCTAAATTTCCTTTCTCTGTTCTTCATGCTGTCAGATGGATGTTGAAGCTCCAGCCATTACAACATTATTTAGACAGCAGGGAAGAAAAAGGAAATGGGAAGTTTGACACCTGAATTAGTAGAGCAAATTTGCCCTCCTAAGCCCGGCACATTTCCAGGTTTTTGTCATTTTTCAGAAATGTGTCATATGATCACCCCTTCCTATGAGACACGCTGGAAAGATGAAGTTTGACCTTTTGACTTTCATGACAGTGAATCTGATGAGACTGGTCAAATGATAGGAATGTATACTGAGTGAAGCACAAATTATGTGCCCCAAAGGTGGGCTTACTTGTATGACCAGAGATGGGAGAAAGACACTACAAGCAACCAAAGGTTCAGAGATTTTGGAGACTGCTGAATGATCTAGTTGGAATCAGAAAGCAGTGGTTCCTAAGAGTCAACCAGCCCGGGCGAGGTGGCTCATGTCTGTAATCCCAGCACACTGGGAGGCCAAGGTGGCCAGCTCACGAGGCCAGGAGATCAAGACCATCCTGGCCAACATGGTGAAACCCCATCTCTACTAAAACTACGAAAATCAGCCAGGCGTGGTGTCAGGTGCCTGTAATCACAGTTACTCAGGAGGCTGAGGCAGCAGGTTTGCTTGAACCCGGGAGGTGGAGGTTGCAGTGAACCGAGATTACACCACTGCACTCTAGCCTGGCGACTGAGCAAGACTCCATCTCAAAATAACTAACTAACTAACTAACTAACTAACTAACTAACTAACTAGATAAGGTCAACCAAAGGAGTGGGGAAATATTTATTTAAAAACACGGAAAAAAGTCTCATGAGAGATACAAATGAAGACAGCGTTTCAGAAATTACAGAGATTATGGTTACAACTCTGAGAAAGAGTGCAGAAGGAAAAAAAAAGAGAAAATGTGAAGATAATCCTTGAGAATAGCTTCACTGAGAAAGTGGTAATAAGACCAAGGAAAAGTGTGGCCAGAGAAGCAAGACAAGGTGGAAAGTGAGTAGCCTCACAGAAGCCTATGCAGTGAAGAACCTCAGGGTCGCTGTTTGGAGACTTCAACTATCCTACACTTGCAGTAAGAAAAATGAAATGGGTCACGCGCGGTGACTCACGCCTGTAATCCCAGCACTCTGGGAGGCCGAGGCGGGTGAATCACGAGGTCAGGACATCGAGACCATCCTGGCTAACACGGTGAAACCCCGTCTCTACTAAAAATACAAAAAATTAGCCAGGCGTTTTGGCGGACGCCTGTGGTTCCAGCTACTCAGTGGGAGGGGAGGCTGAGGCAGGAGAATGGCGTGAACCCAGGAGGCGGAGCTTGCAGTGAGCCAAGATCGAGCCACTGCACTCCAGCCTGGGCAACAGAGCGAGACTCCGTCTTAAAAAAAAAAAAAAAAAAGAAAAAAGAAAAAAGAAAAATCCACTGCTTTTAAAGTTTCTTCCATGACTTCAGAGAGAAATTCTCGTAGACTCTCTGGAAAATGTCATGACTCAAGGCTTGAGCTAATTGATGGAAGAATAGCAGCTGTAATAAAATATAAATTATTTTAGAGATTTTACTGTCAAAGAGAAGGGAATTAAGTGAGGATGGGAGTTACAGAAGATAACAAGCATAAGAAAAGTTGTTTTATGTAATTTATGTGTTTTGTTGTTAATGAGGAATTATTAGCAAGTGTGTCAGAAAAATGCTGGTGGAAATTGAGATTAAAATGGAAAAATATGAGGGAAAATACTTGCTTTTTTAAGTAGTTGTTTTATTTATTTTTGATTATTCAAAATCTGATAATGTAGAGACTTACACACTTATCAAATATAGTTCATTTGTTTAAGTAAGAGGGAATAACATTTATTAAACTGTTGAATGTTTATTATATTCCAGCAAAGTCACATAGGTTATCTCATTTGGTGATTGAAAAATTCCTAAGAATGTTTACTTCAAAATGTTGTCATAAGAATGCAATTATCAACATGTAAAATGCTTAAAATAGGTCCTACCATGTTAAAAGCAGTACTACTATTGTTATAATTAATAGCAATTTTAGGAACAATCTTTTACGGTGCTTTCTTTTGTAGAAAACTGGAGTTCAAGTAATTTAATAAATGGATCTGCATTAATGAAAGAGAGTAAATTAGAATTTACTTTGAAAGAAACTAAATTAGAATTCTATCTCAGGTGTGTCTGACTCCAAACCCCACTGAGTTTCAGAAGGAACAGATTCTGTTAAACATCTTAACGAGAGTGTCACAGTCATAGGCCTAGTTCAGGGACTGGGACAGTCTTCTACAGATTGAGTAGAGGAGTTGAGTTTATCAACAGCAATGAATAATTTAAAACTCAATTCTTAGATAAGGTTATGGTTATTAAAACAGAATACAAGGTGGGAACAAAATGTCAGCAGCAAAATGGGTAACCAGGAGGAGCACAAGTTGGAGTCATTAGTAGTCAGGATATTGCCTAATATTGGTGAAGTGCTCCTTAAATTTCTTCTGCTCCAATGTTAGATTTTTTTTTTCTGCAGTCTAGAACTATCCTACACTTGCAGATGGGAGGCAAGTAAATTTAACTTTTAGAAAGAATGGCATGCTAAGAATCATGTAAGGCATTTAATACTAAAAACTCAGTTATTAAATCAAGTTAAATAGAATAATCCTAAATTCTTTAAATGTGTATATAGTGCTGTTTGCAATATACTGAGTCACTGACTCTTGGATCTTAGGGTGTTACATCAATTTATATATATATATATATATAATAAATAAATAAAACAATATATAATCATTTTTTCATAAAAAATAGTTATTAACTATAGAAATAAGCACTCATAAATAGAAACCACATGTAGTTACTGTATTCTTGATTTTGGAGACTTTAATGACTTTGAAATATTAATTTATCTATTTATTTATCCTTCACAAACATTTATTATGTACCATTCAGAAGCCAATATATTTGGAAATAAATAATGAGCTATAAGGCCGGGTGCGGTGGCTCACGCCTGTAATTCCAGCACTTTGGGAGGCCGAGGCGAGTGGATCAGGAGGTCAGGAGATGGAGACCATCCTGACTAACACGGTGAAACCCGTCTCTTCTAAAAATATAAAAAATTAGCCAGGCATGGTGGTGGGCGCCTGTAGTTCCAGCTACTCGGGAGGCTGAGGCAGGAGAATGGCCTGAACCCAGGAGGCGGAGCTTGCAGTGAGCCCAGATCGGGCCACTGCACTCCAGCCTGGGGGACAGAGCGAGACTCCGTCTCAAAAACAAAACAACAACAACAAAAAAAAATTATGAGCTGTATACCTGTAAGAAGGATGGAGTATTCTAGAGGGAAAAAGCCATGCACTTCAGAATTAAAAATTATATGCCATCACATAACATATAGATTACAAAAGTAATACAGGAAGGATTTCCAAATGAAGGAATGTATTCTTTCACACTGAATCTAAGATTTGTATATATAATTATATAAATACTTATATACAATTAGAAAGGTTAAAAAAGACAAGTGTAACAGTTATTTTAAAATGCCAGGGACTGTGTGTATATATGTGTAGAAAAGAAGCTGTCAAAATCAATCTTTTAAAATTGTAACTGAATGCAAGTCCAGCTGCTCAATGCTCAAGGGCCAGAATACAAGAAGCAAAGTGTAGTGAAAGGAAAGCAACTTCATTTAAATGCCAGCAGTTGGGAAATGGTCAGGTTCTTGCCTCCAAAAGATCATTTCAAATGTTAGTCTTGGGGGAACCGGTTTAAAAGGGAGAGACTTGGTGTGGAAACCTGCGGGAGAAACGCAGGATGCAGGTCTGAATATATTGTTCCAAGGGCTATCTTGAGTCATCATCCACCTGGGGTGCTGGCTGGACCATCTTGGTTGTGGCTATGTTGTAGATTATCTGTCCTGAGGCAATCTCCTCGTTGGGGAGAATTCCGCAGCTGGGCCTCCTTGCCTGGCTTGTTATAAAATTAGGCCCTGGAATTTTTTAACAAGCATGCAGTTAGATAAGTGTGCATGGTGCAAGGGACTGTCTGCTGGGAAACAGAGGGAAGCAGAGTTTCGAAGTACATTTCAAGGCTTTATCTCAAGGCTAAGAAAAAATGTTTCTACAGTCTGTTTCAAGGTTACATCTTAGGACTTGAGAGGAAAAAAAGGGAAAAAAAGTTTTAAAATGCATTTCAAAGTTAAAATACTCGGCTACAAAATTAAGTAAAATGTATTCACATGGGAACATAATCTCTGATATACGCACAAACACATATGCACATAAATTTTCACTGCTATTGATGTTTACTATCTTTTCATTTAGTATAAATGCTTGTTTCAAGAAAGATTAAGTGTTAAAAATCGAACTTTATCTGAGAGATGAATGAGTTAAGACTAATTAAGTACTTTGTTAAAGAAAGAGAGTATTAATTATATTTAAAGCCTCAAACTATATACTTAAATTATGTGCTGAGCAATTTTTTTTTAAATGAGTAAGTTACAAGGCTTGTTTTGAGTAAAAAATAAGAGTGTTTTATCTATCGAAATCAAATTTTGCTAAGGCACTTTCTAAAAATGATGAGCCAAGATGTTGTTATATATTTTTAGCAAACGTTATATTTATGAAACAATAACAATGTCAATTTATATTATTTTCTACGCTTAAGTACTGGATATAATGTCATGTAGATCAGATGAAGGGTATTTATATTTAAAGCTTACTGACATCTCACTAGTTCTCAGGATAGATGGAAAGATGTTAACCAATTCCAGACTTTTAAAATTAATTATCCTTTGTAAAAGCTAAGGGATAACCAACCATACAACAACTACTGAGTTTATAATTTCCAATTCAGCAGAGAAAAAAAATTGATAAACCTAATAATTGGAAATTGACTAAATGTCTTCATAAAGACAGAGATTTGTGGAATTCATTTTTTTAAAAAAGTTCAACTATATAGATACTTTTTATAAGGAGTATAACTAAAATGTAAGGACATGAAACTTAATGATGCATACTTTTCCTGTGACTATTCAGCTCTGTTCAGAAGGTCTTAACAAGAGTATTGAGGCAAACAAAATAAATGCAATATATAACAGTTGGAAAGGAAGAAAATGGAATGTTATTTTCAGATAACAAAATTGTATATGTAAAAAATACAACCGAATTTGCAGACAAATTACAGAAAAAGTTGGAGAGTTTAGGTGGGAAGCTGAAGATGGGATCGATAAAGAAAAATCTTTTTCTTGTATAAAATATTAATAGCACAAACACCAACCATCATAATCATGGTGAACCTTTTCTGTTTACTTACTATCTATCAAGCACTGTTCTAAGCATTTTATGTGATAGGAATCATTCAAGCTTCTCAACAACCCTATGGGACACATGCTCCTAACATCTCATTTTAGAGACTGACACTTTCATATGGAAAATTCGTGTATACTTGAATTGACATTGTTGTTCAGGAGAGAATAAATGATATAGAGGCAACCGGTTAGCAGTATGAAAAAAACAGAAAAGAAATAGGATTCCTCCCTCACACCATACTCAAAAAATATTTGCAAGACTGACAGCCTCATCTCTTTTGAGTATTAGTTCAAATGTCACCTTTGCAATGACGCCTTTCACCTATTAACTTTTAGAAACTGGAACCTGCCCATCTGCTTTGCACATCTGATTTCCTTCATCTGCTCTAAATGCTTTCCACCATAGAATCCACCACCTTCTTACTGTATGATTTACTTATTTAATATGATTATTACCTATGGTCTCTGTCCTTTCCTGCAATGTCACTCCACAAGGACAGAGGCATTTGTCTCTTTCTTTTACTGATATATCTCGAGTGACTACAACAGTCCCTGTCATGTAATAGATGCCTATTAAATATTTGTTGAATAACTTATACATGGAGGATTCTGAGCCAGGATAAATCTGCATGAGAACTGATTCTGTATTTGTTGTGAGGCTACTGAGGGTTATGCAGATAATGATTACCCTGTTACACATAAACAGATTTGTGTTATTAAAATAAACCATTTCTTTAGAAGCCTTGGTAAATTATAAATCATTCACTGTAAAGACAGACGTTTTACTCATTATGTAGCTATTAAATAAGCTAGTCCAAAATATAATTTTAAAACTACACTGTTTACTATATATTCTGTTAAGATTATTGGATATGCTAAATGTCACTTTTCAATTTATGGTACTACTGTTGGTATATTTTAAAAACCTATTTCTAAGTGGTTAAAGGATCTGTACACAAAATGATAGACTAGGAAATCTGGACATCAGAGCTACTGTTTCATTGATTCACCTAGATAATTATGGGCACATATTCTGTATAAATTCTGAATGGGTAGTGGATGGGTCTGCGGTGTTCATTGTCAAGAACCAAGCTCTTTGACGAGTGCCTGGAAAATGGTAAGCACTCAATGCCTATTTGTTGAATGAATTGTTATATCAATGAGATAATTATTTATTTTCTATATTTCAGTCTTCTTATCAGAAAATGAAAATAATGCCATCTATTCAATGTTCATCTTATTAGGTTAAGTGACAACCATAAAACAACATGAATATCATTACAAGTAGAAGGTCAATGTCTTGTCCATCTTTCAAATAGTACTACTTTGCATATTTTATTTTATAATGTTGCTCTTTATCTGTAGTAGAGGTTGGAAATGTTAACTCTTTAAAAAGGCCTTTTATTCCAGTATTTTTCACTCCTGCAGAATAGATTCACCCTATTACGGGAATTATCTTAATATGTATTAGTGCAAGATATTAGCAATGCCATTTAATTAAGATAATTATTGTTTATATATACTTTTTAGGCTTACCAATGACATTACTAAAATTTTATCAGTGATAGCTATTCTTTAACTGAAGTTTTTGGGGTTTTGTTGGAGATGGGGTTTTACTCTGTCACCCAGACTGGAGTGCAGTGGTGCCATCATAGCTCACTACAGCCTTTGACTCCTGGGCTCAGGGAATCAAGGGATCCTCCCATCTCAGCTTTCCGAGCAGCTGGAACTACAGGCACATGCTACCATACCTGGCTAGTTTCTCTCTCTCTTTTTTTTTTTTTTTTTTTTTTTTTTTTTTTTTTTTTTTTTTGGTAGAGACAAGGGTTGTGGTATGTTGGCAGGACTGGTCTTGTACTCCTGATCTCAAGGATTCCTCCCACCTTTGCCTCCCGAAGTGCTCAGATTACAGGAGTGAGCCACCATGCTCAGTCCTGCTCCCTCTGCCCTCCAAATCCTAGGTTAAGCAAAGACAGATGAAATACAAAGATTTATGTCCTTGTATTTATCATTGTATTAGCTCCTTCAGGAATTTCTATTGTAGGATGCACGTTGTTCTTTCTGGAAAATTCCCACTTCCCACTCTGCTGAGCTAAGTAGTTTGTTAAGAGATTTTTAATCATGCATAAAAACATAATGTGGTTTCTCATTCAATAAATTGTCAGTCACAAAACTATTTTTAAACAACATCAATATTTCAAGCAAGTACATCTACTAATGCATTGCCTGTTTCTTTGCTCAATAAAGCACATATTACACAGACATTCTTAAATGTATTGTACATATTGAAGAGAAAATAAAATTCACTACCCTACAAATGCTATCCTCATAGCTTATCTTTTTAACTTAGCTTTCATGCAAATGGGCTTTCACCCATAAGCCTAATCCTGAAAAGAAATTGTTAGTGCTAAAGAAAAGATGCTTTGACTAAGTAAAGTGTCAATAAAAACAAGGATTTTACAATATTACTCCATATAGAACAACTTAATCAGAATTTGTAAGTGATGAAAGTTAGAACATTTTAATAAGATTTTTTTTCTTTCTTTGTTTTTCAGCATTTTAGCTCCTCAGCCTTTAGTTCTAGGCCATGAAGTTCGTTGAGGACAAAGTTTTCTTCTATTCTTTGAATATTTCTTCTTTCCATCTTGCAATCCTACATTTTCCTCTTTTCTTCAGAGACTTGTTTTCTTAAAAGAGATATTACTATAACCACAAACTAATTGTAACCTTTAAACAGTATAATTATTTACCCCAGATAAATGCATAGAAATTTAGGCGACAGAGAGCTCATCAGGAGTAAGGAAGGCTTCTGGGACTAAGGGGAATTCTTTCTGCAATGGGACATTTCATTGTCCCTCAAATCACAAGTACCTATAATTAGTTTGTATAGTATCAGAAAACTATATTACAAAATAATAATTGTCAGTAAATTGTTTATTTTCACTATTCACTATGTATTATAATATAAATTCAAAAAACTAAAATAAAGGAACAGAAATAATGTTAGGATAATGATTCTGTTTTGTTCTAAATAAAGCCAAAGAACCTAGGGATTATTTTCCTAAGGGAAAAAATACTGTAAAGTTTTACGTAAGACAGTATGAGCATGATGTTTAAGTATTTCTTATGAGGAATAGAAAAAGTTTAAATGCTAAGATCTAAAAGAGTTTAACTCTAGTCTTAACAAAAATAGTGGTTAAGGAATATAATGGCTTATATCCCAAAGTTATTACTTAAGGTTTTTTTGTTTTTGTTTTTATTTTTGTTTTTGTTTTTGTTTTGAGACAGAGTCTCGCTCTGTCCCCCAGGCTGGAGGGCAGTGGCGTGATTTCCACTCACTGCAAGCTTCGCCTCCCAGATTCCTGCCATTCTCCTGCCTCAGCCTCCCGAGTAGCCAGGACTACAGGAACCCGGCTAATTTTTTGTATTTTTAGTAGAGATGGATTTCACCATGTTAGCCGGGATGGTCTTGGTCTCCTGACCTCATGGTCTACCCGCCTTGGCCTCCCAAAGTGCTGGGATTACGAGCGTGAGTCACCGCCCTCAGCCTACTTAAGTTTTTAAACATTAAATAAATCCATCATCACTATATATTGAGAGCTGCACTTCTGTTAATGAAAAAAAAATAGAATAATACTGCATTATAAAGAGAATAGACTGCAATTGTTATATATTGACTTTATATATTATTCATGTATTCACTGATACTGCAGGACATTTTTTCCATAGCAGTAGTTTTCTTCTATAATATCCTTAATGTGAATGGTAGATACCTCGATATTGATATCCAGGGAACCAAGTATAGAGACTAACTCAAGACAGTTGCAAGATGGGAAATGAGAAAGCAACATAAGATAAAGGGAAAAAAAGGCATACTAACTCAGAGTCTGAAAAATGACTGCTTCTCTGTAGATTACAAAGATAGAATATTGGGAAAAAGTCATTTAAAGCCACAATCTATCCTGTTCTATGAAAATAATACCTCAGTTTTTAAAAAAAAGATCTTATCTAGGCTTGTATTATTCATGGTATGAAAACCAGTATTTGAAGGGACGTGCTTCGCCAATTACCAATTAGAGCTACCAAAGAGACATGCTTGGCTCTGCCAGGAAGGTTAACAAACAACATCTCCTGGAGGGAGGCACAATGAAACACGTGTTTTTTGTGGGGTTGGGGGGCTGTCTGGGTTGAGACGTACTACTTAACTTAGTCTTTGAGGATGGACCTTTATTGGAAATTTTTTTAATGTTAGATACTGTATACTAGATGCCAGAGATATGCATGGGAATGTGTGGCCTCTTCTCTCAAAAGTGTTAAATCAGGAAAAAAAAAGTCGTAGAATGAAGCAGATGATTGCAATAGCTTGTGACAAGTCCTTTCGTAGTGGGTGCTATGGAAACAGATATGTGGGTTTGTGTGGTGTGTGGAGGGGGCAGAGGAGGTCTACACAGACTTTCTGGTGTGGATGACTTCTGAGAAAAGGGTAAGAGGGAGGAGGAAGTGGGCCACGAGCATAAAAAGCAGCATATGTTAGTGTGTGAAAGTGAGAGGGAAGCCCATGTGAGAATCCCAAATGAGGTCATAGCATGAAGAGAGAAATGAGAGAGGAGACCACAGTATAGCTAAGCTAAACAGTTTCGAGATTATCTTGAAGACTATGGAATATCGTGGGATTACTTTAAATAAGGGAGTAAGTTTTTTTTTTTTTTTTTTTTTTTTTTTTTTAGAAATTATTGAGATGGAGAGAGGAGCCAGGAATGAAACCCAAGTTGCGACTTAGGTGCTTAGATGGATGGTGGAAGGCAAAGAGGGGAATGCATAGTTTTAGTTTGTTATCAAAATAAATGAAGATACATATCTAAATCTAAGTGAAGTTCCTTCTAAATCTAACAGAAAGTTGTATATGTCGTGGAAGTGGATGATAGGCAGTTGGAGGAAAATAAAGACGATAAGATATTGCTAGATCAGTTTAAACAAAAAAAATTGGCAGGGTGTGGTTGTTCACACCTTGTAATCCCAGCACTTTGGGAGGCCGAGGTGGGTGGATCACTTGAGGTCAGGAGTTCAAGACCAGCCTGGCCAACATGGTAAATCCCCATCTCTACTGAAAATACAAAAATTAGCCAGGCGTGATGGAGGGTGCTTGTAATCCCAGCTACTTGGAAGGTTGAGGCAGGAGAATCGCTTGAACCCAGGAGGTAGAGGTTGGAGTAAGAGGAGATCACGCCACTGCACTCCAGCTTGGAGTGCAGTGAGACGGACAAGATTCCGTCTCAAAAAACAAACAAACAAACAAAAAAACTGTTGAGATACAATTATATGAGGTTGGTTTCTTTTTCAAACTAGGTCACTTTTTTAAAAAAAAATAATTATTATGGGTACATGATCATTGTATATATTTATGGGATACATATGATGTTTGCTAGGGGCCTACAATCTATAATGATCAAATCAGGGTAATTGGTACATCCATCATCTTAAACATTTATCATTTCTTTGTGTTAGGAACATTCCAGTTATACTCTTTCAGTTATTTAAAAATATACAACACATTATTGTTAATTATGTTCACCCTATTGTGCTACCATGTACTAGATTTTATTTATTCTATCTCACTGAATTTTTGTACCAATTAATCTCTCCCACTTTGTAACCCCCAACCCCTGTACACTTTCCAGGCTCTGGTAACTCTTATTATACTTCATCTTCATGATTTCAATTTTTAAAAATTTTTAGCTCCGACACAGGAGCGAGAAAATGTGAAATTTATCTTTTGGTGCCTGGTTTATTTCAGTTAACATAGTTCCATTTCTGTCCATGTTGTTGCAGATAACAGGATTTCATTCTGTTTTATGACTGAATAATGTTTAAGATATCAGAATTAGTGTAGTCCTGGGTGCTGCTGGTAGGTTCAGAGCAGCACATGGGTAGAGGTGAGACAGGGGAGGAGGAAGCTTCATGGAGTTGAGTAGAGTTGAAGAATATCATGCCTCTGTGAGCTATTGCACATGTGGATTGCCTTCCCGGACATTAACCTTACCTGGAATGATGATCTACTGTCTTCAATTTCACAGATAGCCTAAGACATTTCCTCATACATTTCTTTGTTATATTTGGTTATTTGTTAATCAAGCATTATTTGATGCCTGTGCACAAAGGGGTTCACCCAATATTCTGCGAAGAAGTTCAATTCATAGAAAACTTGGTTTTATGATTAAATACAGCCAAAGCAGCACTAGCATGGTTGCCCTGGCAGCACATAGATTTCAAATTGAATTAAATTTTCATAATATTTAGTTTGCATTTTTATTTCTGTAAACATAGCTCAATTGACACCCAAAGTGATGGCACTGAGGGAACTAATGTGCGATTAGAAAGCAGTGTCTAAAACAAATGCCTAAGAAGCAAATAGAAGGCAGTCGGGCTTTTGTACCTAACAGTCTTTATTCTTGTCTGAGGACATCTGAACTCAGGTTCACAGTCAAGCCAATTACCTATTCTCTAAATCACCATTTGAAAAGTTTTCTTTTGTCACTATAAATAAAAGTTGAGAAAGCAAATCACTTTCTGGTATTCAAACCTATGTCACTGCATCAAAAGAAGAAATACAGAAGAAGTGAAAGAGTTGGGAATAGAAAGCCAGAACTAGATTGTACTCTAGCCTTGCCAGTGACCAAACCAGCAGTGTGAACACATGGATGCTCCATTATGTATCCTACAAAAATCCAAGGTTTCTGTCATTTGCAGTTTGATCTTGACCAGACAAATATACCAAATAATCTGTACTTTTCTCATAGGGGTATGAAAACTGAATGGCAGGTCACATGTGGTCGTACAAATGTAACCTCCTGGTTGTCACAGTTGAAAATGCTTCATTAAATTACTTCTTATAAAATACTTATTGCCATTTTTCTTGTACATTAACCTTTAAAAATAATTGCTTGTTTCTGAGTTGAAATTACCATATTTAAGTTTAGAAAAGATAAGAAAAAAACAAAGGATTTACTGAGAAAAAAAAACCAAGAATGTCAAATTAGAATATAATGAACATACCCATAGGTAGATAAATATATGCATACATACATATATAAATTAATGTTGACGTGCATCAACCAACATGTGCATGTGTTTCTTTATAAAATTACATAAATATCTGCCAACATTTAGTTATATTACCCATTTTATTAGTCCAGGAATCCAATCTGGCAAAAAGTTTAAGGTCTAAGGTTATGTAATGTAGCTCTGTTCTGTGAATATATAGAATTTATTATTGAGATTTTGTATTCACTATGAATTGAACTTTATAAATTCTCACACACTTGGTTTGCTAAAACGTTCACCTGAATGGCTTTGAGTCACAAAAATAAATGCATGTTAATACTTGCAGAAATACTAAAATACCTGGAGGAAAATTTGGTTTTAAGAAGTTAGCACTGAAAATTATATTTTAATTCGTTAGCATAGGTGGGATATTGACAGTCTCTACAAGAAGAGAAAACATAGTTGCCTTTTTTTGTCATTTTAAGAAAGATTTTACAAGCCAACTCAATGGAAAGGTGATATCCAGGCATATATTGTTAATCATAGTTAAATATTTTTAACAAAACATGCCCTTAGTTGGGGGTAAGTTAAACCAATGATTGCTTTTTATGAGACTGTGAATATATTTCATTTAATTGCATCAAGTGAATCTGTACTTTCAACTACACATTTTTTATACAAACTTCTTAATTAAATTTTAAGTGTATATTCAAATTAAGGGAATCAATAAGCAATGTTTCATATATTCTTATGCAACTGTCATTTCTATGTCATTACTCAGGACTGATATGAAAATGTCTTTATATTTACAAAATATTTGTGTATTGGTATAAATACCTATATATACACAGATATATAGTATATTAGTTATCTAGCATTATGACATCTAATTGGAAGGATTCAGAGAACTGATTTATTTGAAAGATTCCTCAGCATAAAAGAGACTAGTTATCAATTATTAAAATACATTATCAGAGAAATGACAAACCACAAATTAAATACTGATTGTTGGAAAACATTAGAAGTATGTTAATGACCATGTGTCACCAGTAGACATATTTACTTTATGATTTAATTAAGATGCACATTTAAGTTATATAGAGTAAGCTGTGCTTTAGGAAGAGCAATTTACTTTTTTATCTGCTTATTTAATGAAATAATATTTATATAATATTTATTTATGCTGAGAATAGAGAACATATTTTAAAGTAATTCAATGGAATTAAATTTATTATACAACCACAGGCAGTACCCTGTCTGAAATAGATTCTTTCTAGTATTAACTAATGACAATACAATTATTCTTAGATCACTCTGGTCATTTTCATATAGATATACTTACTATAGCATGATTTCTGAAAAAAAAAAAAAAAGTCTTGAAACATTTCCACAAGTAGTAGCTATCATGTATTGAGTGTCATTATGACATAGCCCAAGGAAGTAATTACTTTCAATGCCTCTACTTGAGGAAAATATGACACAGATAGATTGAATAATTTAACTAACAATTCAACTAAAATTCCATAGCTAATAATATTTTATTGTAATTTTTTTATAATTAAGTAGTCCTGATTCAGACAGTGAATAAATTAATGTAAACAGAGTAAAACCAGTTTGTTCAGTTAGTGGGAAGAATAAGGAACAATGGAGCAATCTGCATATGTCCGCTTCTTGGTATTTAGTTGAATCCTTAGCTAGTTTCCTGAAATGTTGCTTCTAAAGGAAAACTATACATCTAGAAAGCTATCTTGGTATTAGACCTATGCAAACTAAGTTAAAACTACTGTGATATTTTGCCTTTCTTTAGTATGTACTTATCTCTGCAATATATTTCTCTTTGGAGCAGCTCAATTCTGCATTTCTCTGTATCCTGGTGTCTCCACAGGTGATAAGTAACATTCTTAGACACTGAAAAATGCCTTCTCTTTGCAAACAACAAGCATTGTTGGACGTTTAGGTTTGTTTAAAGAGGAAAGATTATGGTAACCCATGTAATAGTGAAGATACCTTCAGATTTTAGAAACACAATTTCAAACAAGAGTTAAATAACGAAAAGCCATACTGACGATGTGCCAGTTACTGTTCTGTCTACAGACTTAGTCAGAAAAATAAGCTGAAAAATAAAGCCAAGTCATTTAAAACTAATAAAACAATTAACGTGACCACGTGATTATTATGTGTGGGAAGCAAATCTTCCTATACTCAGCTTGACAAACCCACCAATAAAAAAAAGACATAACAAAATACCAAACTATGAGATAAGAAACGAAACATCCTACATACATTTATATTATCATAATTATAAAGTTAATATCTATAAAGTTAATACTAACAGTATTATGGTATTATATAGTTATTTAAATATTTATATCATATGACATATAAACAGAATATTTTAAACGTTACATATATGTGTATATATGATATTAGTTAAGGATAAATTTTCTAAAATTGATTTCTGTTTAGTTCAGGGCTAGACAAATAACTAAAGAAAATCTCTTTTTTTTATATGATGTGATATCAGAGATACTAGAAAAACTCAATGTTTCCACAAATCCTTACACATTTGCTAAATGATGCAAGCAAATTCAGCAGAGGTGCTATGTATTTTTTTTCTTAAGAATTTGAAAGTCCTTAAGTGTAGAAAACTGATGTCAACAAAATATGTCACTAGTAGTGATTGGCTGTCATTAATATGAGTGATTGTGACTTGGAAGATATGCTGTACCCCTCCTTGGAATTTAAAGTTTAGTATGCTAGGGAACTGGAGAAGTGCTGGAAATCTGATTTTACTAAAAGTGCCCAAATCAAAGCCTTGTCTTCATCACAGTTTTGGCAAGGGTTATTCCTGATAAAATGGAATAAATTGATAATTTAGTTGTTATGTCAGTTGATAGACTCAAATAATTTCAAATGCAGAATATAGACCAAAACTGGTGATATCCTTTGATAATCATATGATAAATAGTGAATTTTTATTTAACTTACGGATTAATGGCTGGCCATGAGCCAAGCAAAAGACAACTGAGTCATAGGCAATCACAGGATGACTTAAATCATGATTATTAAGAAAATCAGAATGCGTTACTAATTGTAAAATACATTAACTGCGTGACATATAAAATCACACTATGATGGTTTGGGCAATATTTTAGTGCAAAATATGATTTGATTAGAATTATCTTAGTCATATATTTGCCTTGTTTCCTAGGCAACCATCAAGGTTTCATATGGATATAATAGCATTTCCCAAAGTGAGTTCTGTGCAGCCTTGGTGGAAAGTGCTAGGAAAGAAAAGACTGGCAGGAATTGTCGTATGCCCCCTGAAAACCTGTGGCTCCCTGCCAGGAAATAGGGTCCTTAGGTCATACATGCTTAGCAAACAATATTTTTCCTCCCTGGTTTTAAGAGTCTCTGAAGGCTTGCGCCACTAAAATCTATTTAAATTTGTTGAACTTAGTGCTTTCCAAACTCAATTTGACTTTGATAATTCTTTTTAAAGTAACACATTTTAATTTCCGTGAAATATACTTTGGGAAATGCTGTAATAGAGTTAACCCTACAATAGATAAACCAAATTAGTGCATAATACTAATATTTTTTTCAAGAGCTTCATTTTTTAACTGTATCTTTATGTGAAGAGGCAGTCAATAGCTGACTTTCCTAGATCTTCAACAAAATGAATTATGCTTGGTTTACAGCCATCACCAATACCTACAACGTGTGGTTTCTATAGCACATCCTAGAGCTTGCTCTCAAACACCATCTGAATCCTTCTACATTAGTGGACACTTTCAGTATTCACTATGTTTGGAGACTAGTCTTCTCCCTTGGGTGTCACTTATTGCCTAGCTACTGTGTGCCTATATCGCAAAATTTTCCCTGACAGGGTCGCACAGACCCTGCAAGGCAGGGTATTATTTTACTTTTGCAAAAATAAGGAAGCTAGCTTACAGTAACTTAACTTGCTCATGATCATTGAGAGGCAGACTTGAATGAACTGGATCCTGCTTTGGGGGTCACAGTGATACGCTATTCAACGGCCCTATTCATGCTGCAGTCCAAGCTCAAGGAACCCCGGAGGAGAGACTCAATTCAGTTCTGAATTCATGTTCTTCAGGCTTTACGTCTAGGCTGTGAACTTCTCAAGGACAGGGACACTATACAGTGGTATTCAGTGCGATGCCACCACTATCTATAATAGCACTTTGCAGTTCTTAGGAGGTGCTTGATAAAAGTTGAATTAAATTGACTACTTTGATTCTTCTGTATTTAGTGGAAGATTACTGTGTTGTTTTATTGGAAGGTGGATTCAGATTCAACACCACCAACTTATAAATGTCTCTTAAGTTAGGAATTAACTCATCTACCTCACACCAATTTATTTTCTTACACTCGACTGTCATTAACAGAAGTTGATATTTGAATAAGCCTTTTGTAGGCTGAGGTGGTAGACTCATAAATCTGGAAATATTTCAGAAAATAGAGTCTGCTGTTTATAGAATAGGCTTTGTATCTAGATGCTTAAGCAGTGAAAAGTTCACAATTTAAAAAAATGATTAGAATCTTATATCAGAGGTAAGAGACTTAAAATTTTAGTTGCAGTGCATAGCTAGTCCCCTTTTTCTCCAGGAATGTTTGTCTAATAGGGTTAACTGTCTCTTTGTACAGAATGCCTGATGAGTTTATTAAGTAATCTAAAACAATTATGATATTAGTGAGAAACCAGTATGCTCATGGAGATAGAATGAAATCCATACAGTAGTTAGTTAATAATACAAAAATACTTAATCATTCTTTTCTTTGCCCTGAAGACTTAAAAATAAGAAGATTATTCGAATGGTGAATTAACTTGTTGAAGAGGCTATTCTAAAGGGATAGAATGAGACTAATTTCTGACTATGTTTTGCTAGTGATGGGATGGGAACAAACATTACAGGAAATAACAAAATGAATGTAGAAAATATTTCAGTTTGGAGATGTGCATGAATTTAGTTTCCTAGGTTTGCCTAGGAATGAACTGGATCCTGTTTTGGGGGTCACAGGGATACGCTATTCAACGGCCCTATTCATGCTGCAGTCCAAGCTCAAGGAACCCCGGAGTAGAGACTCAATTCAGTTCTGAATTCATGTTCTTCAGGCTTTACGTCTAGGCTGTGAACTTCTCAAGGACAAACATTCCAAACTGGTGGCTTAACAAACAGAAATTCATCTCATGGTTCTCGAGCCTAGAAGTTCAAAATCAAGGTGTTGGCAGGACCGTGCTCTCTCTGAAACTCGAAGGGAGAATCATTCTTTGTTTCTTCTTAACTCTGATGGCAGAGAGCAAGCCTTGTTGCTCTTGGCTTGCAGCTGTGGCGCTCCAGTTTCTGCCTGTGTGGTCACATGGGCTTTGTCTGCATCCCCATGTGATATTCACAAATTTCCTAAAAGCATCTGATGTCCCGTTTTGTTTTTGTTTTGTTTTTGTTTTTGTAGGATAGAATGAAACTCTTAAGCAATTTGTTTCCAAAAGATTATTCCTTGAAAGTAGAGTTAAGACATAAACGTTTTCCTATGAAACTACTAGAAGAAAACATAGGGGCAATGTTTCAATGTTTCAGGACGTTGGTCTGGGCAAATATTTCATGGTTAAAATTTCAAAAGCACAAGTCAATAAAGACAAAAAGATAAATGGGACTGTATTCATTTAAAAAGCTTCTGCACATCAAAGGAAACAATCAACTGAGTGAAGGGAAAACCTACAGAATGGGAGAAGATATCTATAAAATACTCATCTGAAAAAAAGACAGATATCTAGAATATACAAGGAACTCAAACAATTCAATAGCAACAAACCCAAGTAAACCCATTAAAAAGGGAAGAAAACTATGGCTAGGTCATACTCATACCTTGTAGGATATTGTACGATGCAATTTAGATAACAATATCTTTTAAATTAGTAAGCCCATTTCTAAAACCGATTTGACACATCTCTCCAAAGATTCTTGTTAGAAAAAAATAGAGTGAAAATGTTCAAAGAATCCAGTAAAATTATAAATGCTGGGGTATGTGTGTGGTAACAAAAGGAAGTGAAGTTGGACCTACCTAAGAAAACTGTAATTGGGTATTGGTAGACTTATGAACAAATTCAGGAATGGTACGTAGAATGCAAGGATGAAACCCAGGTGTCTGGGTATAAAACACTTTCTGGAAAGCTGAAATATCCCAGTCATTGCCACTACTGTCTCGACAATCACCATGTACCTTACAGCAAATATCCTTAGTTCATTCATGGCCTAGTTGAGGTCACACACACATGCCACAGTGAAAGAAGGCTCTAGACCCCATGCCTTCTGTAGTGGAAAGGGGTTCCAGAAACAGCTTTTATGTCAAGACTACACACAGGGCAGTGATCACCCCCCCCCCAAAAAAATGTAAGGTGCTATTAGGAGGAGAAATGATGTGAGACATCCACTGTATACTAACAGGAGTGATGCCAGAAAGGATTAATAATTTACCTTTGTCTTGCTCTTTGCAGTACCTCCTGGTCTCTGTCAGAAAAGATTTGTAACTTTCTAAATGAAGTGTTGCAACTTCCTATTTTTTCTGAAGTCTGTTTACTAAATGTTATGCAAGACATGAAATTTTTGCCTACTTTATTCCACCATCATTTGTCTCATGAAACAAACAAACACAAAAATATCTAAACCTAACCCAAGCAGAGAATGCTTAACTTTAAGGAAACACCAGGCAACAGGCAGTATCATGGGATGTCACAGGATATGAACAATGGAAAGGCCTCTTGGAAACTGGATGAGGTGCTACTGGGAACCAGCAGTGCTCTCTCCATCTCTCAGGGCTCAACCCACATGGTTTTCAGTTTCTTTGATTCTGTCTCTTTTATTCTGGCTGCTGCTTGGTCAGTCCTGAATCAAAGAGCCCTTGAAGGTTTTCTGCTTACCATGGGTTAGTTAACAAACGTTCTCTCTTATAGAACATGAACGATGTGTTACTGGATAGCTTATTGGCAAATTACCTGTCCTTGTTTAAGGTGTCATTGTCAAGATATGCAAGGAAGGCAGCCAAGGCTTCATCCATAGCCCATGTGATATGGATCGAACATGGCAGCTGCACAGTCCTGTCTCATCTCAGATTGTTAAATGATTAATATCATCACTTATTAAAACAAATTAGAGTCAGCTACTCTATGGGGGTGTGTGTGTGTGTACCTGTGTGGGAGTTTATATTCACAAAGATCTATCTATTTGATTGGAAAACCCACAGAGAGATCAAGGGCTCTCTATATCCTGCTAAGTTCTAAAGTATTCCCCCATAATGTGTCCCCATCTACTCACTACCCTATCCTCCAGTGTCATAACTGCAATAGAGACCCACTTCCATCTGCTCGAGGTTATTTATTAGTTCAATAATAAACAACATTGTTGTTTGGAGAAAAAGAACCAGTGTTCCCCTGCCATTTCTTTCAAGCTTTCACTTTCCTTGTTCTGTCTTATTAGATCTAGTTACCCATAGAACCGTTCCTATAATAAAACAAACAGTTACTGCTAATTATATTCCAGGACTTGTAAGGAGCACTAAAAATATAAAGACACATATGCCATTATATCTACTTGCAGATTATTTATAGTCTTTAGAGGGGAACAGAGAAGTAAATTAAAAACTAAAGTGTGGTGACATACATGCTATAAGAAAGAGAAACAAGGGTGCAATGGGAAACCCTGAAATCAGGTTTCTTTCTGACTTGCCACAATTGACTAGCCCAGCATATTAGATCCACCCTCCCCTTTTCCAACTCCTGAAGCTTATTTCAAACAAAACCTGTCTCATCTCCTCTCAGTCCCAAGACTCAGATCCATTTTCACATCTATGGACTATTCAGTTTTGATGAGAGTAAATAGCTTCTTCATACTATAACTATTTTACCTGATATCTTCAAATGTATTAACACTCCTTTATCCTGTAGTTATATAGTTGATGATATTTCTTACATAACATAGCATTTCTGGTACACCTTCTTGGTCTTAAGAAGTATTGCTACATTGCTACATTCATCATATTATGTGCTTGAGTTTTATTCATTTTTCTGTTGATGATTCCAGAAATGCAGGTTGATGTATCACACAAATCGCCCCTCTAACTCTAGTTCTCATAATAGACAACAGTTAAATATTGTTGTCACTCCTTAAAGCACTTTCTTAGAACAATACCAACTAATATAAGGCACACAAGTGCGTCAATCATTACTCCTGTTGTTCACATATGCAATCTGTCATCACCAACTTCTTTGCCTCTGCTTACAAAAATACTATTTCTCAACACTAAAGAAACACAAATTCAACATTTTTTTCATAAATTCTCTTGCTCCCACAAGGAGAGCAAGCTCTTTAAGGGCTAACTTCTCAGATTACACTCACTATCTCTACTTCTTTACACTTACACCTTAGGTCTTGAAACTTCACTTCGAAGCCGGGCGCGGTGGCTCACGCCTGTAATCCCAGCACTTTGGGAGGCCGAGGCGGGTGGATCACAAGGTCAGGAGATCGAGACCATGGTGAAACCCCGTCTCTACTAAAAAAATACAAAAAATTAGCCGGGCGTGGTGGCGGGCGCCTGTAGTCGCAGCTACTCGGGAGGCTGAGGCAGGAGAATGGCGTAAACCCAGGAGGCGGAGCTTGCAGTGAGCCGAGATCGTGCCACTGCACTCCAGCCTGGGCGACAGAGCGAGACTCCATCTCAAAAAAAACAGAAACTTCACTTCGAATAGTTACCTTTCCTCCTTCTGTATTCTTCTTCATATTGTAGCAGGGTTCCACTAACCACCAGCTCCTTCTTAAAACCTGCTTTTACATTCATCCGTGGGGCTAGGGGTGGAGGATTGGAAGAAAAAGTCAGATGTGGGTTCACATTTTAGCTTTGCTACTCCCTGAGGGTCCTTCGTCACAGTGGCAGACCATAAAATCGAGTTAATAATGCTTACTCTTTAATATAAGTTATAAAATTAAAGGAAAAATCAATTGTGCAAATCTCTCTCTTTTTTTGCTCTTTCAATGTATTTTATTTTTATATTTTTACATTAAAAATATTTATTTGAAAAATAATACCTTACGATCCTAGTGCTATCAATCAAACTTCAATAACAACAATTTTAACATCAACTAACTAATAGTAACTAAACTAACAGTAGCTAAACTAGCAATAGATCAATCAAAACTGTTTTAAAGGCAGCAGCACCAGCTGATGTTCTGTAGAGTCTCTGGACTCAGGATCTGACTACAAGGAAAGCAGAACCAAACTGGCAGCTGCTCTGCACCGAAGCCCTCATACTCACACCGTGACTTGCCTCCCTCCTGATGGCCTAGTGGCCCATGGACCCCCTGCTACTTCTGGGCCTCTCGGGCTGTGGGCCGAGCCCCAGAATCCAAAGGGCCACTCGAGAAAGGCTAGAACTTGGAAGTCAGTCATCTGATTTCTGCCTGTTGTGGCCATTTTCTTTCTGGAGCGCCTGGAGCACTCTCTTGGTGGATGTCATGACCATTCAGTCTTCCTGGGCCATTTTCTCAAGGAAGATCTTCCCATGAAAATTGGAAGCATCTTTCTTCAATTCCTGGGCCGGATCTTCTTGTAGTGGTTGTGCACCATTTTCTTGTAGTGGTTGCAGGTCTAATACACACATTTCAAGTTTTTATGCACCTTGCGTAGTCTCTGGTTGAAGTGCAGGCAGTGGGCATCCTCCTCCATGGACTCCTGCTGAAGCCCCATCGTGGGTTCTTGGCGCAGTGCAGGCAGAGTGGGAAGCCTGAGCTGCAACTTCAGGAGCTCCTCTCCAGCTATGTCCTTGCACCCTGCAGAGAGCCCGGCTGGTCCAGTCAGACTTTGCACTTGTGCTGTGAGTTTTTTTACTCCTTTGGATTTCTTTTCACGACTGCATGTCTGCTTCTTCAATCACCCCCTCAGGACATTCGAAGGACACATCTAAGTCACCATCGTCATCCACACTCTTTGGACGGACTTGTGGCCAGGACGCTGGGGAACCACCATGTCCTGCTTCCCTGTTCCCCTCCACTGCCAAGTTACCATCCTCACATGATCTCTCTTGCCCTCGAGCAGATGCAGGGTGCTGAGTGGGGTGCGGCCCGGGGAAGTCAGTCACCTCACTTCAACATTTGTGGTCTGTTTAATGCTTGGCTTGGCCTGCTCCTGCCTTTCTTTCTTCTTTTTTCTAGCAAAGGTTGCTTTCATCTCACAATTTCTTGGTGGGGCAGCTCTGCAGGTTGCTGACAGTCCATGCTGTCCTTCAGATCCTCCACAGTTTGCCCCTGAAGATCTCCCTCGCTCTGTGAAACATGCGGGACCCGCTTTGTTTAGTCACTCAGGGAAGTTCAGGAGACGCGTTGTCAAGCTTTATTCAGAGGCACACGTAGGTCCTCATGGGAAGAGCTGCTCATTTCCTTGAGAACCCTTGAGTAGAGGATTTGGAACAATCGAGGACTGGACTGTGGCATAGGCAATATGAGGTCACCACCACCCTGGGGTGCTGACCAAATCTTGGCTCTGGCCTTGGTGATCTCACCCTGGGCCGACTCCCTTTGGGCTGGCTCTTCCCTTCTTCTCACTGCGTGTCATCTCCTGAATATAAAGACCACCACAACAGTGCACGACCATATCAACCAGGATATCCATAGTTTGCAAGCATTAGTCCCAGGATTCTGTACATCACTAGCACTGTCACCCATGTGTAGACCAGCAGCAGCTCAGAAGGCATTTCATGGTGGGCAGCAGGCCCTCCATGGTTCCCGAGGGCTCTGCAGCTCTGCCTCTGCTTTCCAGTAGCCTGTGGGCCAGAACTGACCACTGGGAACTCTGCAGTGAGTGTTCCGTCTCCAACACAAGCAATGGCCCATCAACAAGGTAGACCATCCATCTGTTGGGGGTAGGGAAGGTATCCTTTGTTCTAGAAAACTGTGTCCCTGATTTTGCTGTGCAAATAGAAAGTGACATTACTTATGCAATGTATTGGGGAAGTGCAAAGTGCTCGTGGCAGCCCCTAGCTCAGGCCACTCCAGATTCCACCAGGCCCTACAGCAGAGCTAGAGAGTCAAAGCAGGGCCACGCCATGGTCCTGAGTCCACACATGATCCTCTCAGGGCAACATGGCGGCCCCGCCCAGGTGAGGCTTACTACCCAGATTCGATGTTTCCTTCTGCTTCAGGGAAGCCTGCTCCTACTTGCAAAAAGTCTGTCTACCTTATTAGGTTGAGCTTCCTGAAGAACTGGACTCTGTTTTCTTCCTCTGCATATCCCATGTAACTAGCTAATGCTCACTATACACCAGGGACTCTCTCATTGTTTATCTTATTTTTTTGTTGACTCTACTCTGACTTAGGACATGCCATTTTCCCTCTTGACCTCCATATTCAGATCTGTACATAAGAGGACGAGCGTAAAGGCCCCTCTAACTTTAAAGCCCCTCCAATACAGAGAGAACTCTGAAACCAGAACCAGACTGCTTGAGGAATGGTGAATGGAACGTTTTCCTTGGCATGATGGAGGGACCTGCAGGTTTGACTATTAGGGTAGCGTCTGGCCACTTCAATGCCTCTGCAGAATTTGATTCGAGCTTTCAAATCAGACTCAAATGTGATCTTCAGTGTCGGTGGTTTTATGGTTTGTTTCCTTTTTTTTAATTGACACAATAGCTTCTGGAAATCTTTTTCATGGAGAGTAGTGAGGGCTTCTTTGACCAAATTGGGTGGGTGCAGATTTCATCTGCTCATCTGGGCCACTGTCTGGGCCACAGCGTGTCTTCAGCATCCTGCTCCTATACAGAGGTTTAATAATGGCAGAAGGTGAAGGGGAAGCAGACACGTCTTCTATGACCAGAGCAGGAGGAAATGTGTAGATCTTTCTGCACGCATTAGATAATTAATCATTTTAGTTCCCTTTCTGCATTCTTTCTTTTAGCAAATCATGTGCCTTATGTGATACTGGCTTAGAACAATACCAAATAAGCTATAGGAGTATGTAAGTTCTTAGAAAGAAACTAATGGAAGGTGATGGTTTTCAAAAGAGGGTTACATTTTCAAAGGGAAAATATTGTGAACCTAAACTAAGTATTTTACCTTTAATTTAATGTATGCTACAATATATTTATGCCAGTGAATAAAATCATGATTGTTTGCTTAAACGATTTTATTAAAGGTAAATGGAGAATAAGATGACTGCTATCATGCTTTAAAAACAAGATTGTGTTCTCTTTATAAACATTTTCTCCCCTTTTATTTCAAATCATTTCTTCCCTTTATTTCAGACCATAATTGGTTCTACCCTTGAACTCTCCTATCCTCCTCTAATTGCTACCAGCATATTTTCCAAGGAACTTCTTAGAAGTCTATTTTCAAGACACCTTTCTATATGCCTCCAATCAGAACTAGATTGCCTTTTCCTTTGTGCCCTTACAGCATTCTGCGTATATTTATCATATGATGTTGCTTTTGTCGTTGCTGTTGTTTGTGACTTGCTTGGTTGTCATTGCTGTTTTTCTAGACTTATCTTATTGATAGAATTCTATATTTTAGCATTAGAAGGGACACTTGAGTTTGTGGTCAACTCAGAAATGAGTCCAAAGTTCATCTTTACCTCTCAATTACTGAGTAGACTTAGCAAGTTATAAAACCTCCTACCCATTAGATTCTGCCACTGTAAAATGGAATTAATGTCAATTTTATATCATGGTTATAAAGATTAAAAATAATACCTCTAACTAACAGAGTGCCTGCTGTATAATAGGCCATCAGTAGTTATTACTTGTAAGATTCTTTATTTTAGACAGTGTATCTGAACATCTCTTTATCCTGTGAAAGTTCTGTTACAGGGAGTGCCTTGCGTTTAATATGTAATTGAAGAAAGAAAGTGTTAGAAAGATGACTGGAGATCTAGGGCTATGGTGATCACATGCATAGCTTGCAAAACTTAAAAAAATAAAGATAATACTTAAGAATTTACAGGAAGGTGGGGTGCAGTGGCTCACACCTGTAATCACAGCACTTTGGGAGGCTGAGGTGGGTGGATCACCTGAGGTCACGAGTTCGAGACCAGCCTGGCCAACATGGCAAAACCCCGTCTCTACTAAAAATACAAAAATTAGCCGGGCATGGTGGCACTTGCCTGTAATGCCAGCTACTCGGGAGGCTGAGGCAGGAGAATTGCTTGAACCTGGGAGGTGGAGGTTTCAGTAAGCCAAGATCACGCTATTGCACTCCAGCCTGGACGACAGAGCAAGTCTCCATGTCAAAGAAAAAAAAAAAAAAGAATTTCCAGGAACACAGCTTAAAACACTGTAACTCAACTGTGGAAAGCTGGAAAAGAATTAAAATGGATATAGTTCTTATATTGTAATAAAGAGAAGAAGTGTCCTCTTTGTGCAAAGATTTGGTTGGTGGTTTTAAATGCAAAGTTAGAAAAACTTATTTATTAACTTAATAACAGATGTTAGTTAATATATAAACTTCAGTTGCTTTGGTATAAGACTAATGATGCTACTTTCTTCTTTAAAATTATAATTATAAAGAATGAAATTGCCTAATTTTAAGGAAAACTAAAAACAAAGTTTTCTGCATACTAAGTAATAGAATGATCTACTGATCAAAAGCTCAGTAGTTTTTTTCTTTTGTACTACCGAGAAAGAATCATTAGTTCATAGAAATCCTCAGGAAAAGGTATTTGCAATAATAAGGTCTAAAAATTCTGTGTGCTTCAAAGTAGTTCCCCTGCATGCAAGGGGTAGACATTGTAAAAGTTGCTCAGAAAATCATTTAAGTCTTTTAAATCATGTTAACATTTTATGTTTAAATAAGTTAAACAGTCATGAATATGAAATTAGAAATTTGGAAAAAGAATGTCTAAGATGATCAGTTTTCTTCTCTTAAGATGACTATGTGTCATCTCTTTGTGAGGACAAGGCCACAGAAATGGCATTGTCCTATATAACAAGGTGCTACATCTGAAAATTCTTTTTTTAATCACATTAAACCTGCATTTATTTATATTTCTAAATATTTTTATTTCCATAGGTAATTGGGGAACAGGTGGTATTTGGTTACATAAGTTCTTTCCTGGTGATCTTTGAGATTTTGGTGCACCCATGACCCGAGCAGCATACACTGCACCCTATTTGTAACCTTTTATCCCTCGCACCCCCACCCTTTCCTCCTGAGTCCCCAATGTCCATTGTGTCATTCTTATGCCTTTGCATCCTCATAGCTTAGCTCCCACTTAGGAGTGAGAACACACGATGTTTGGTTTTCCATTCCTGAGTTACTTCACTTAGAATAATAATCTCCCAATCTCATCCAAGTCGCTGTGAATGCCATTAATTCATCCCTTTTTATGGCTGAGTAGTATTCCATCATATATATGTCTCAGTTTCTTTACCGACTCACTGATTGTTGGGCATTTGGATTTGCTCCATGGTTCTGCAATTGTGCATTGTGCTGCTATAAACGTGTGTGCAAGTATCTTTTTAAATAATGATTTATTTTCCTATGAGTAGATATCCAGTAGTGGGATTGCTGGATCAAATGATAGTTCTACTTTTAGCTCGTTGCGGAGTCTCCACACTGTTTTCCGTAGTGGTTGCAATAGTTTACATCCCCACCAGCAGTGTAGAAGTGTTCCCTGTTTGCTGCATCCATGCCAATATCTACTATTTTTTGATTATGACCATTCTTGCAGGAGTAAAGTGATATTGCATAGTGGTTTCAATTTACATTTTCCTGATCATTAGTGAATGTCAAGTATTTTTTCATATGTGTGTTGGCCAGTTTGTGTATCTTCTTTTGAGAATTGTCTATTCATGTCCTTAGCCCAGTTTTTGATGGGATCGTTTGTTTCTTTCTTGCTGATTTGTTTGAGTTCATCATAGAATCTGGATATTAGTCCTTTGTCAGATGTATAGATTGTGAAGATTTTTTTTTCTCACTCTGTGGGTTGTCTGTTTACTCTGACTACTGTTTCCTTTTACATGCAAAATTTCTTTAGTCTTTTTTTTTTTTTTTTTTTTTTTGAGACGGAGTCTTGCTCTGTCGCCCGGGCTGGAGTGCAGTGACCGGATCTCAGCTCACTGCAAGCTCCGCCTCCCGGGTTTATGCCATTCTCCTGCCTCAGCCTCCCGAGTAGCTGGGACTACAGGCGCCCGCCTCGTCGCCTGCTAGTTTTTTGTATTTTTTAGTAGAGACGGAGTTTCACCGTGTTAGCGAGGATGCTCTCGATCTCCTGACCTTATGATCTGCCCGTCTTGGCCTCCCAAAGTGCTGGGATTACAGGCTTGAGCCACCAGCGCCCGGCCCCTTTGTTTTTATTGCATTTGCTTTTGGATTCTTGGTCATGAAATCCTTGCCTAAGCCAATGTCTAGAAAGGTTTTTCCAATGTTATTTTCTAGAGTTTTCATAGTTTCAGGTCTTAGATTTAAGTACTTAATCCATCTTGAGATGATTTTTGAATAAGGTTAGATGAGGATCCAGTTTCATTCTCCTACATATGGCTAGCCAATTATCCCTGCACCATTTGTTGAAAAGGGTGTCCTTTCCCCACTTTATGTTTTTGTTTGCTTTGTCGAAGATCAGTTGGGTGTAAGCATTTGGGTTTATTACTAGGTTCTCTATTCTGTTCCATTGGTCTATGTGTCTATTTTTATACCAGTACCTTGCTGTTTTGCTGACTATGGCCTTATAGTATAGTTTGAAGTCGGGTAATGCAATACCTCCAGATTTGTTCTTTTTGCTTAGTCTTGCTTTGACTGTGTGGGCTCTTTTTTGTTCCATATGAATTTTAGAATTGTTTTTTCTAATTCTATGAAGAATGCTGGTGATATTTTAATGGGAATTGCTTGGAATTTGTAGATTGCTTTTGACAGTGTGGTCATTTTCACAATATTGGTTCTACCCATCCATGAGCATGGAATGTGTTTCCATTTGTGTCGTCTGTGAAATATTTCAGCAGTGTTTTGTAGTTTTCCTTGTAGAGGTCTTTCACCTCCATGGTTAGGTATATTCCTAAGTATTTGATTTTAATTTTTTTGCAGCTATTGTAAAGGGTTGAGTTCTTGATTTGATTCTCAGCTTGGTGGCTGTTGGTACATAGAAAAACTACTGATTTATGTACACTAATTTTGTATCCAGAAACTTTGCTGAATTCTTTTGTCATTTCTAGGAGCTTTCTGGAGGAGTCTTTAGGATTTTCTAGGTAAACAATCATATCATCAGTAAAGAGTGACTGTTGACTTCCTCTTTACTGATTTACATGCCCTTTATTTCTTTCTCGTGTCTGATTGCTCTGGCTAGGACTTCCAGTACTATGTTGAAGAGGAGTGGTGAGATTGGGCATCCTCGTCTTGTTCCGTTCTCAGAGGGAATGCTTCCAACTTTTCCTCATTAAGTATTATGTTGGCTATGGGTTTGTCATAGATGGCTTTTATTACATTGAGTTATGTCCCTTGTATGCCAATTTTGCTAACAGTTTTAATCATAAAAGGATACTGTATTTTGTTGAATGCCTTTACTGCATCTATTGAGATGATCATGTGATTTTTATTCTTGATTCTGTTTATGTGGTGTCTCACATTTATTGACTTGCATATGTTAAACCATCCCTGCATCCCTGGTATGAAACCCACTTGATCATGGTGGATTATCTTTTTCGTATATTGTTGGATTCGGTTAGCTAGTATTTTGTTAAGAAGTTTAGCATCTATGTTTATCAGTGATATTGGTCTGTAACTTTTTGTTCTGGTTATGTCCTTTCCTGGTTTTGGTATTAGGGTGACACTGGCTTCATAGAATGATTTTGGAGGATTCCCTCTTTATCTTGTGGAGTAGCGTCAAGAGGATTGGTAACAATTCTTTGAATGTCTGATAGAATTCTGCTGTGAATCCATCTGGTCCTGGATTTTTTTTTATTGGCAATTTTTAAATTACTTCAATCTCACTGCTTGTTATTGGTCTGTTTAGGGTATCTAATTCTTCCTGATTTAAGCTAGGAGGGTTGTATCTTTTTTGGAATTTATTAATCTCTTCTAGGTGTTTTAATTTATGTGTACAAAGATGTTCATAATAGCCTTGAATGATATTTTGTATTTTTGTGGTGTCAGTTGTAATATCTCCCATTTTCTTTCTTATTGAGTTCATCTAGATTTTTCTTTCTCTCTCTTTTTTTTTTTTTTTTTTTTGGTTAATCTTGCTCATGGTCTATCAATTTATTTATCTTTTCAAAGAACCAGCTTTTTGTTTCATTTATGTTTTGTATTTTTTGTTGTTGTCATTTCAATTTTATTTAGTTCTGCTGTGATCTTGGTTATTTCCTTTCTTCTGCTGGTTTTGGGTTTGGTTTGTTCTTGTTTCTCTAGTTCCTTGAGGTATATGACCTTAGGTTGTCTGTCTGTGCCCTTTCAGACTTTTTGATATAGGCATTTAGGACTATGAACGTTCCTGTTAGCACTGCCTTTGCTATATCCTGGTTTTGATAAGTTTTGTCACTACTGTCATTCAGTTCAAATAATTTTTTTAATTTTCATCTTGATTTTATTTTTGACATAATGATCATTAAGGAGAAGGTTATTTAATTTCCATGTATTTGCATGGTTTGAAGGTTCTTTTTGGAGTTTATTTTCAGTTTTATTCTGCTGTGGTCTGAGCGAGTGCTTGATATAATTTCAGTTTTCTTAAATTTATTGAGGCTTGTTTTGTGGTCTGTTATATGGTCTGTCTTGGAAAAACTTCCACGGGCTGTTGAATAGAATGTATATTCTGCCGTTGTTGGATGGAATGTTCTGTATATATCTGTTAAGTCCATTTGTTCCAGGGTATAGTTTAAATCCATTATTGCTTTGTTGACTTTCTGTCTTGATGGCCTGTCTAGAGCTATCAGTGGAGTATTGAAGTCCCCCACTATTACTGTGTTGTAGTCTATCTCATTTCTTAGGTCTATTAGTAATGGTTTTATAAATTTGGGAGTTCCAGTATTAGGTGCATATATATTTAGGATTGTGAAATTTTCCTGTTGGGCAAGGCCTTTTATCATTATATAATATCCTTCTTTGTCTTTTTTAACTTCTGTTGCTTTAAATTTTCTTTTGTCTGATATAGGAATAACGACTCCTGCTCACTTTTGGTGCCCATTTGCATGAAATGTCTTTCTCCATCTCTTTATCTTAAGTTTATGTGAGTTCTTATGTGTAAGGTGAGTCTCTTGAAGGCAGCAGATAGTGGTTGGTGAATTCTTATCCATTCTGCCATTCTGTAGTTTTAAGCGGAGCATTTAGGCCACTTACATTCAATGTTAGTATTGAGATGTGAGGTACCCTTGCATTCATCATGCTATTTGTTGCCTGTATACCTTGGTTTTTTGGTTTTTGTTTTTGTTTTTCAAATTGTGTTTTTGATATATAGGTCCTGTGAGATTTATGCTTAAAGAGGTTCTGTTTTGATGTGTTTCCAGGATTTATTTCAGGATTTAGAGCTCTTTTTAGCAGTTCTTGTAGTGGTGGCTTGGTAGAGGCAAATTCTCTCAGCATTGGTTTTTCTGAAAAAGACTGTATCTTTCCTTCATATATGAAGTTTAGTTTCACTGGATACAAAATTCTTGGCTGATAATTGTTTTGTTTGAGGAGGCTGAAGATAGTGCTCCAATCCCTTCTAGCTTGTTGGGTTTCTGCGGAGAAATCTGCTGTTAATCTGATAGGTTTTTCTTTATAGATTACCTGGTGCTTTTATCTCACAAGTCTTAAGATTCTTTCATCTTAACTTTAGATAGCCTGATGACAATGTGCCAAGGTGATGATCTTTTGGGAATGAATTTCCCAGGTGTCCTTTGTGTTTCTTGTATTTGGATGTCTAGGTCTCTAGCAAGGCCAGGGAATTTTTCCTCAATTATTCCCCCAAACACTTTTACTAAACTTAGATTTCTCTTCTTCCTCAAGAATGCTGATTATTCTTAGGTTTGGTCATTTAATGTAATCCCATATTTCTTGGAGGCTTTGTTCATATTTTCTTATTCTTTTCTTTGTCTTTGTTGGATTAGGTTAATTCAAAGACCTTGTCTTTGAGCTCTGAATTTCTTTTTTCTACTTGTTCATTTCTATTGCTGAGACTCTCCAGAGCATTTTGCATTTCTGTAAGTATGTCTATTGTTTCCTGACGTTTGGATTGTTGTTTATTTATGCTATTTCATTGAATATTTCTCCCTTCACTTCTTGTATTATTATTATTATTATTTTTCTTTACTTTGGGCTTCACCTTTCTCTGGTGCCTCCCTGATTAGCTTAATAACTAATCTCCTGAATTCTTTTTCAGGTAAATCAGGCATTTATTCTTGGTTTGGATCCATTGCTGGTGACCTGGTGTGATATTTTGGTGGTGTTGAAGAGCCTTGTTTTGTCATATTACCAGGGTTGGTTTTCCTGGTTCCTCCTCATTTGGGTAGGCTTTGTCAGAGGGAAGGTCTAGGGCTGAAGGCTGTTGTTCTGATTCTTTCATCCCATGGGGTGTCCCCTTGATGTAATACTTTCCTCCTTTTCCTACAGATGTGGCTTCCTGAGAGCTGAGCTGTAGTGATCGTTATCTCTCTTCTGGATCTAGCCACCCAGCAAGTCTACTAGGCTCCAGGCTGATACTGGGGATTGTCTGCACAGAGTCCTGTGATGTGAAACCTCTGTGTGTCTCTGAGTCAGATACCAGCACTTGTTCCAATGGAGGTGGCAGGGGATTGAAATAGACTCTGTGATAATTCCTAGCTTTGGTGGTTTAATGCACTATTTTTGTGCTGATTGGCCTCTTGCCAGAAGATGACGCTTTTCAGAAAAAATCAGCTGTGGTAGTATGGGGAGGAACGGGCAGTGGGCAGGGACCAAGAACTCCCAAGAGTATATGCCCTTTGTCTTCAGTTACCAGGATGGGTAGGGAAGGACCATTGGTTGGAGGCAGGGGTAGGTATATCTGAGCTCAGACTCTCCTTGGGCAGGTCTTGCTGTGGCTGCTGTAGGGAATGGGGGTGACATTCCCAGGTCAATGGAGTTATGTTTCTAGGAGGATTATGGCTGCCTCTATTGTGTCATGCAGGTTGTCAGGGAAGTGGAGGGAAACCCAGCAGTCACAGGCCTCACACAGCTCCCACACAATCCGAAGGGCTGGTCTCACTCCCACCGTGCCACCCTGTATAGCACCGAGTCTGTTTCAAGCAGTGGGTGAGCTGTGCTGAGAACTTGCCCCAGGCTACCGGTCTCCCAGCTGCACAAGCAAATATGGCTTTCCTCCTTCTCCTGCCTGTAGAGTCTGCACACTGGATTCACCCCCTCCCCTGAGTTCTGGCAAGGTGACTTCTTCATCAGTTCAATTGTTACCAAGTTCAGCTGGAGATTTCCTTCTCCCTGTGGCCTTTTCCCAGTGCCTCTGGCCGCCCTCCCAAAGGATCGCTGTGAAACCAGGCAGAAATGGTTTGCTAGGGGACCCAGCTTGCTCACAGGGCTTTTCCCGCTGCTTCCTCCACCCCTGTATTTTGCTCAGCTCTCTAAATTGACTCAGCTCTAGGTGAGATGAGAATATTCTCTTGTCATGTAGACCTCAGTTTCCCCAGTGGGGGTGTGTGTATGGGGGCAGATGATCTCCGTTTCCCACATCCACATTTTGGGCACTCACAGTATTTGGGATGTCTCCCAGGTCCTGCAGGAGCAATTTGCTTCCTTCAGAGGGTCGTGGGTCTCCTTGGGTGTCCTGATTTATTCCTGAGGCCATGCTGGAACAAAAATTCACTATGCAGGCCTCCAATTCACTATGCAGGCCTCCAATTCACTATGCAGGCCTCCACACACTGCTCCGTTCGCCCGAGTCAGAGCTGCAGTCTGGTCCTGTCTCCTGTCTGCCATGATCTGCCTACATCTGAAAATTCTAATAGCAATTATTATAATAGAATAGTAATCTTCACGTTTCTAATAATTAATAATAATGAATACAAAAAGCAAGGAAAGGATGACTTGTGACAGAAAAGTACTTCATTGGTCATGCTAAGTTATACATTGGCAGAAACACTTCTGATTGTAGAAGTCATATGGGACCGTATGACTCATGTAGATGACTTACATGTTCTATTGGGTTTCCATCTTTTTCTTTCTGCAGTGAAAACGAAAGGTGGTGAAACTGGAGGCAAAAAAAAAAAAAAAAAAAAAAAAGTGAAGCAAAGATGCTTTTATTTTCTTTACTCTGAAGTTATTTTGCCGGTAGAAAAACTAGGGAACATTGAGATAATAAAAGAGCCTGCAGCTGTGAAGAAAAGCTCTCGGAATTCTAAAAGACAAGAGCACATAATCTGAGAGGTTTTGCCACTGACACTCCTAAATCTGAGAATTCCAAAGTTCTTTCTGCAATGTGTGAAGAGGACTAAGATAAAATATTATAATTGTTAATAAACAGTGAAAAGAAAATAAGTTGTATTATCTACACCTATAAATATATACACATGATCCCTGACTCAGCATGGTTCAACTTACGATTTTTTGACTTTACTATGTTGCAAAACACTACACACTTTCAGTACACTCCTTGAATGACAACAGGGTTACGTCTGGAGAAACCCATGGTAAGTTAAAAATATCGTTATTTAAAATACACTTTTGACCCAGGATATTTTCAATGTGTAATGGGCATAACTCCATCATCAGTTGAGGACATCTGTATAGCAGTCCCCCTATCCACAAAGGATATGTTCCGAGTCTCCCAGTGGCTGCCTGAAACCACAAATAGGACAGAACTCTCTATATTATGACTTTTCCTATGCATATATTCCTATAATACAGTTCAATTTATATATCAGGCACAGTGAAAGGTGAACATCAGTGGCTCATATTAATAATAACAGAAAAATTATAATACGCTATCACAAAAGTTATGTAAATGTGATCTCCTCTGTCTTTGTCTCTCAAAATGTCTTGTGGTGTACTTACCATTTTTTTTCTTATGATGACTTGAGATGATAAAATGTCAACTGCTGAGATGAAGAGAGGTGAATGATGAAGGCTCTGTGACACAGGGTTAGGCTATTGACTTTCTCACAATGGGATAGAAGGGGGATCATCTGCCTCGGGAGACTGTGGATCATGGGGCCATAATGTGGATGGTTGGATGTCAGAAGCGGACCATGTTGATGACTAATGGGTACAAACAGTGTGGATACCCTGGACAAAGGGATGATTCATGTCCCAGGCAGGACAGAGCAGGATGCTACTCAGAACTTACCAATGTAAAACTTATAAATTGTTTATTCTAGAATTTTCCACTTAATATTTTCAGACTGTGCCTAATTGAGGATAACTGAAACCATGGAAAGGTAAACCATGGATAAGGAGAGATGACTGTATCTACATGTGTGTTGGATAGAACATTCATTTGAACACATGAGCAGAAAACGGCCTTTCCTGGCCATATGCAGGAGCTCATGCCTACAATCCCTGAAGGTCAAGGCGGGAAGATTGCTTGAGCCCAGGAGTTTGAGATCAGCTTAAGCAACATAGGAAGACTTCGTCTCTACCAAAAGATAAAAATATTAGCCAGATGTGGTGGCATGTGTCTGTAGTCCAGGCTACTTGGAAGGCTGAGACGGGAGGATCACTAAAGCTAGGAAGTTGAGGCTGCAGTGAGCTGTGGTAGCCCCACACACTCCAGCCTGGGCAACAGAGTGAAATCTTGTCCCTTCCCCTTCCAAAGAAAGGCCTTTCCCATGAGACAATAGCAGTTAGTTATTCCCAGTAATGATCAGGATGGAAAGCCACACTTATTGAACTGTTAACTTTAGACGTAGAACTTCCTTGAGTTGCAAATAGTGTGCTTCACTAAAGCAATGCAGGCTGTCCTGGTATTTTCCTTTCTTCTCACAATGGCCCTGTATACACATTAATCTGTGATCTTAATTTCACAGTGTCATTCTGAAGCACTAAGCTATGTTCCAATAGGATAGTGATGACTCCGTTCTGTATCCCAATTTATCAGCAGGTCAGTGCTCACTGTGTATCCTCCTGGGCTTGAAGGGAAGGAAGCCATCTAGGAGACGACCTCCCTCGTCATCCTTTTCTCATGTTTCCCCAGCCCTCCCTCATGATACCCGCCCTTCCTTCCCACTGCAATAATATTCCCCCAGGAAGCCCTAGAAGGCTTTTGGGTTCTGTTGACAATTACAGGAATAATTTATTTTCAAATGGATGTTAATCTGATAGAAGTAGTCAAATTTTCCCTGAGCTCAGGGAGAAACAAACTTCTTCATGGCAAGTATACTGATTCCATCCGCTATTATTGTGATGGGGAAGACAAATTATCCAATTACTAAACACACTGCTCTAGGCAATACAAAATAACATCCTGATTAATCTAACGACATAGGAGAGATGCTTCTGTTTATCACGCTTCCCCTAAAACAAACAATATTGGATTACAAATAAAGATGAATCATATTTGTTTGGCAATACTCATGGATATTTCAGTCCTGAAAATAAAGAGCTTACTTAAGGTGAGAAATATTTATATAAATGGCCTTAATGTAGTGTGCACTTAAAATTACATTCAAGAGTAAAAGTATAAGTATATTCATAAGATCATTTCTTAGCTAAAATACTGAAGATTTTATTCTAGCTCATTTGTACTAATTAGAAACAAATTTTACTTCTTCCATCTCTGTGCTATATATTTCAAAATGAAATGTTATAGATATGTATGTAGATACTGAGATTACCAAGTGGTTAATTTAGACATACATTGTATTATTTGCCATGAAAGCCAAATGATTCAGGTTTTTGTTTTCTCCACAAGGAAAACAAAAAGCAATAAAAATTTTGGTGATGACATAAATATTTTAATGTCATCATCTAAATTATTAAGGGAATATTTGACCTTTAATAATTTATCTGGGAAATTTTTGACTCTGTGACAAATACAGTGAATAGAGCTAAGAGTAATGCCAGTGATGTAACTCTAGTCTACGTAAACCATGTCATATTCTATAGCTTTTGCCTCCTCAGCTTGCCTGCCCCTCATGCATCCTGTCCTTGACTTAAGATGACAATCTAGACTGTGATGCTTTGCAATTCTGCACTTGGATTGGAACACAGTTCCTATTTCCTATATTTTGAGTTTACTTCCTGTTTCATTTTACTTCCTCAGCTGACACCTTCATCTTACTGTGTTTCCAACAATATTCTGTACATCTACCTACTCCCAATTCCTGACCTGCTTTATTACTTGATAGCAGCAGAATGGGCCTTGATCTCCTTCCTCTAATAATGACTGGAGCCATTAACCAAAATCACAGTCTTAATTTTTGCACAGATAACAAAGAACATGGCAAGTCTCTGAATTACATTTAAAACAGACTTAAAAGATAAATGAAAGCATACCAGTGGCTCCTGAAAAGGGGGAATAACAAATTCTTTTCTCCAGGAAGTAGGCATTCTTAGACAGCTTTTGGAGGACATTCCTGGAGCTCTCAGAGAGAAAGGGCATACCCGTGCAGCCAGCCAGATGACCTCGGTCAACACAGGCTGTCAATGGAACTGCACATGTCAAATAAAGCAAGACCACCTCAGATCCAGAGGCCATCTGTCTTTTTTTTTTTTTTTTTTTTTTTTTTTTTTTTTTTTTTTGTAGCGGGTGGGGCAGAGAGGTTTTAGTAGTAGATGAATCTTAGTCAGAAATGTCTGTCACATTCCCCTTTTTTATGTAATTCCATTTTAGAAAAATATTTTTCCAATTCTCCTTAAATATTAGCTCTTCTAGATTGTACTGTGTGACACTGATGAGTTATTAAACTTGCCAAGTCCCAGTTTCCTTAAATGTAAAAAGAAAAAAAAATGTATCTATTTCACAAGGTTGATGATAAAATTTGATGATTTAGCTCACGGGAAATCACCTGAAGTGCTTGGTATAGAGGATGCTTAATATTAAGTTTTTAAACAGCAAGACTAGCAAGGCATTCTAATTCATGTAATTCCAAATCCCAAATAATATGTTCACTGCCACTTTTAAAAAGGATTTTAATTTGTTTTGTTCAGAAATATTTGGTTGCAACTAACAGAAATGTACTTAAACCAGATAGATCAAATGGGGGTCTGATGAAATGGTTTTTTAGCTCTGTTCCTTTCCCTATACCCCTTCTGAGTCATGAAAATTAGTGACTATTTTTTGTGGCTCAGTAATTCAAAGATCTTAATGATGCACCCAAAGTCAATAAGGTGATTGGCTTTGGAATCTTTGGGTGATGTTAGCAGGGAATTAATACTGACAGTGTAAAAGGCCTCGTTATCTACAATAGACTATTACAATGGTCACCCCCAGTGAGCCACATATGCAGGCTGTCAGACTGTTGTGTAGTTTCTAACACATTGACTCTGGGTGTAGCCAAATACATTGCTTTGGCCAGTAGGTCTAAGCCAGCCCAATGCTTGCTTAGCATCACTTGATAAGCGTGCACTTGATAAGCATTCTACTTTGGGGCTTGCCCTCTTAGAATATTCCCTCATTGGACCAGTTATATACTATAGGAAATCTAGGCTCTCTTTCTGGAGAGAAAAACTGCTTGCAGAAGTCATGGAAGATAACTCCACCTGGAAAGGGTGGTCATGTGAAGAAGAACTGAGCCATTCTCCCAGCTAAATGCAGCTGTAAGAGTAGCCCAGCCAGTCGGCACCATGAAGTGAAACAGAAACAATACCCTGTGAACACACAACATTATGAGAGATAATAAATGCTGGAGCTGGTTGAAGCCACTAATGTTCGAAGTGTTTTGTTTCACAGTAACAGAAAAACTCAAGCTGAAACCTTATCTTTTAGGTAATATGATGGGATATCAGGGTGTGCACCTCTTTGACCCTTTTTCCATCCTCAGGATGTACAGCTTTATTCCTCATCACCGTGACAACTTGCATAGGAAGCTGAGTTTATAAATAATTGAAATTCAGAAGGCAAAGGAGAAGGGCTAGGGCTAAATTAAACTAGAAGACACAGGTGAGGAAAGGAAGAGAGAATGTCCCAGGGAGATATTTCCTATAAAACTGGAATGCAGGGCACACTGTATTACTCAGCACGCTTTGGGTGGTAACACTAAAAACCATCTGAAAGTGTCATAGACAGCAAAGGGGATTAATTGGCTGATGCAACCAAAACTATCTTAGGTGGGAAGGTAAATGAAGCCTCCTCCTTTGTTTCTTTCTAGTATTTTGGGTTCTGTGCTTCTCCAAGTGTGGCTTCCTCTTCAAGTGTCTTCCTGTAAGGAAAACATGACTACCAGCAACAGAGTTCTTCCTTGACATGCAGGAGAGGGAGAGACAGCCACTTTCATAATGTCAAACAGAATGCTTTATCTCCCTTGAATTTCTCTATTCTTGCATCAGTCATTTCATTAAGGCAAGAGGAAATCCATGCACTCACTGACATACATCTATTACAGATGCATTGCCAACATAATCTCTAGGCAAAGAGAATGCCATTCTCCTAATTGGATGAAAGTCATTAATTATTAATGTCTAACAAGGGATTACCATATGTACACCTAGAAGGAAAGGCCCTCAGAGCTCTTCATTGTTTCTTCCCTCGTCAAGCAAATAAACATTGAAGTCTGCTCTTTGTAACCGTATCTTCCTGGCACTAATTGTTGTGTTGTTAGGAGGCTTTCAGCTGCAAGTAACACAAGTATTTAACTCAAACTGACTTAAAATAGAGAAAGTTTATTGGCTTTTGAAATTGAGACTTTCAGAGCTGGGGTGGTCTTTCCATCAGTTCAATTTGGGCTCAGATTCCATTTACCTTTGATTATCTCAGCTTGCCTCTTGTCTGAGTAAGATCACTACCTTCATGGTTGAAAAACAACTAACATCAAAAAAAAATGGTGACCGTACATTGGTCATGAGCATAATCCTAGCCGCAGACTGCCTGGGCTGACAATCCAGCTCAACTATTGATTAGACATGTGACCTTGAGCATTTACTTAACCTCTGTATTTCAGTTCACTCATATGGATTATCTGAATAAGCACAAACTACATCTCATGAAACTATTGTGAAAATTCAAGAACCTAAATCAATAGAATATGCTTAGAAAACTGACGTTTGACACATAGTAAGCACTTCATAAATTTAGCTGTTATTATCATTATCACCTGTTCAGATCCAGAGGGAGAGAGACGGTTATCACAATCATCAAATACACATCTTAAACTTGGCTTGCCTCAGGTCGTCTCAAAATCAACCACCATGGCAAGGAGAATGGAACCATTCTTAAGAGTTTAGACCACTTAAAGCTCATCCCTTCCAACTACATTCACAACATGGAGGGCTGAAATGGCTCTTGAGAAAACAACTACAATGTCCACTTATACCCTATGTAACGAGAGTGAGAGTGCCACTCCACACCAGTTGTAAATGTGGGGGAGATCGGTGATTTAAAGAGTTGAAAACAGCTCCTGAAACTGTCACCCTATGTGCACTATTTGGCATGGGATATATGCCTGAGACCAAAAATAGAAGATTCCCTGTACACTCTGTAGGGTTTTTGTAGGCACTTAAAAATAAGTCTTTCTTTGTTATGGATTATATAACTGTTTCCTCTCCATGACAGTGGAACTGGTGCTATGGTTACATGTCAGAAGAATATTTTGCAGGGTTATTGAACTCTAACTACAGGTGGAAGAAAGCACCAGTTAAACTGAGTAAAGAGCATTTTATCTATATACTTAACAGTTACTTTAAGAGTTCCAAGGAGTTAAATTGACTCAATGAGAGTAATGATGTTGCTCAGTATACCCCCTAAAGGAATGAGGGACGTAGGACCCTTTAATCTCAATGCCATAGCTGATGGATGAATGAAATTCTTGAGAATGAATATTTCAAGCAAAGCAAAGAAGATGTCAGACTGTGAATTTTTTGTCAGATTCAGTCAGTGCTCACAAGGCTTCTGAGATTAGATGAGAGGAAAGGGGAATAGGAAGTATGCTGTCTGTTGAAAGATACAATAGGCAATCTCAGAACCTTAAGGAAACAGAAAAGCTAAAATCAGGACACAATGAATTGGAGCTCTAAAGACAGATGATGAGTCTTTGCCACAGACTCTTAAAATCAAAGTCCCTGACAAGTACTGCATCAATGTTAGTAAAAGGATATGGTAGTGCTAATATCATGAATTTGCCAGTGACATCCTTGACGGACAGTATCTTTCTCTCATAATAAAGAGAAATAGTGCTGTTTTCGTATCTCAGCAGCCAGTGTTGGAAGCCATACTAAAATTTAGGAAGTGACTCCTGTGGTTGATACTACTACAAACTTAATCCACGTTTTATTGATTTATGGACTTAGAAACACATTTTCCCTCTTTTTAGATTTTTTTAATTTTTTTTTTTTTTTTTGAGACGGAGTCTTGCTCTGACGCCCAGGCTGGGGTGCAGTGGCCAGATCTCAGCTCACTGCAAGCTCCGCCTCCCGGGTTTACGCCATTCTCCTGTCTCAGCCTCCCGAGTAGCTGGGACTATAGGCGCCCGCCACCTCGCCCGGCTAGTTTTTTGTATTTTTTAGTAGAGACGGCGTTTCACCATGTTAGCCAGGATGGTCTCGATCTCCTGAACTCGTGATCCGCCCGTCTCGGCCTCCCAAAGTGCTGGGATTACAGGCTTGAGCCACTGCGCCTGGCCTAGATTTTTTTAATTTTTAAGGAAACTAAAATAATTATATCTTCTATGACATGCTCTGAAGATTGTTTTTACAACACTTTGAAACTGGACTAAGGTGAACACAGCTAAATGAATATCAAACCCTAATTAACACTGAAGTCAAACAACTTATATTAGTTTGTCTCCACAATAGCAAGAGAAAGACACATTAAAACTTCCCAACACATCTCTGTTCATTAGAAATAAAAAGCTGTATACTGCAAATTATGAATATATTAGTAATAATAAATATACACTAATTTCTGTTTTTACCTCTTTGAAATTGATAGCCAAATTACCCTATCAAAGTCTCTGAGAAATCTAGTAATACTTTAGTAAATCCAATTGATCCTGAACTTAAAAGATCATAAGAAATACCCTTTTGTAGAACACTGAATTAGCATCGTCTGGGTCTAAAATTCCATGGACAAAAGTGTTTTGGATTCATTCTTATCAAGATGTGAATGACGACAGTGAAGACATTTAAAATAACAACATAAAATTGCTGCTTAAAACATTAAAATATTTCTGGAGATTATGTATAAAAGTTAAAATTTGAAAGATTTCTAGAAAAAGTCTAGACATTAATTTTAGGGGTGTTCTAGAGAAAGTCTACACATTAATAAGTTGTGTATTTTTTTATTTGCTGGTATTTTGAAATTATAAATGTGTGTGTTATTCTTACTCTTTCCTTAGAAGATTTGAAACATACTTATCCTCCCTACAGTATGTGCTCCATACAGAAGCAGGATGATATATACGAGTAACAAAACCAAACTACCATTCTCAAAATGTAGGATTAGTGTATATGTTTGTCTCTTGCTGATGAATTCTGATATATCCAACTTTTTAGATCTAATATCCCATCTGCAATGTCCCTCTTGCTAGGATATAGAGATATACATTCTCCAGACAAACATTCTGTATTACTGTGCAGTTTGTTCATTCCTGACAGACTTAGAAAATATGTTTTAGATCGTTTGCCTTTTCTCCAGGTCTCCCAACAATGCATTCATCTTCTTTTCTGTGGGAAATGTGTAATTACATTTCCTGGGATCTTGCTTGCATGTGAGTATAAAAATTGTAAAACAGAAATTCTAGTATACTAATGGAATATTCTTTTTTGTGTAACACATTGAGTATGTGACTTTTATTGGTAGTCTTTTGTGACTTAAGAGAAATTATATGTAAAAAGAGGAAGATTCCATTTTTCATGTGTTTGGCCACTGATGATTCTCAGTCCCCACTCCTCCCCTTCCTCCTTGTCCCACAGCTGGGTTGCTGTCCATTTCTTGGTTCTGAAAAAATTTCAAACCATGCAGATCCTAGCTTATGGGCTTGAATCTGTGCTCCAGCCTTACCTCCCAAGCACGATAAAAGCCTAAGCCCACCCACCTTGCTTCCCTCTTGCCCTTTGGACAGGCTTATGTCTCTCCTGCTCCTCCTGGAAATTCTCATCATGTCTGAGTAATAAACTTTCTTTCATTCCTCATTGGTGCAGTGCATGGTGTCATTAATCTCCATATCTGAATGAATTCTAAATTTTAGGCAGAAGATTGGTCCTACCCTCCACATGACAATCATAAGACAGTATAGAACTCGACATTTTTACATACACACATATATGTATGTCATATTTAACATTTTAGTGTGGTAAGTGTGTGTGTGTACACTTTAGATGGGGCATAAATTATCTATTTTGCCTCAGTGCCCACTGTCCCCTATAATAGCCAACGTGACAAGCATTGTTTCTTTACATCATCTGTTTGATCCCTACAATAAGCCTCTATTTTGGCAGCTGTTACTATAATTGCTAAAAATCACGCATGTAATCTGATGAGTGGAGAAATATCTCTCACAGAGTATTAATTGTTTAACTATGCTTAACTCGGTGGTCTCGTAACTATATTCTATAACAAATAACACGAGTTTTGTAGGAAAAAGGTACAGTGTCTGTTAATTGAAAGAAAGCGAATTCTTCAAAAGCAGGAAATTACCAAAATTAATTTGGATGAGTAATGTCACTGCCTTTTAGTATATAGTAGATATATATTACATGGAGTTTTTAAAAATAAAATATTTAACAGTGAAATAATTATAAAAATAAGTCTACTATAATGATGATATTTTTGTTTTTAAAAAATCACGAACATATGATAAAAGAATGGTTGATTAGTATTACAATACATATTTAAAGGATTATGTTTTAAATATTCAAATATGAAATTTTCACCAGAGGTTATTTCTCTTTTTAATTTTTTTTTTTTTTTTAGTAAAAATTCAGCTTGAGAACTGTCACCAAAGATGTCTAGTAACTTTGAAGAAACATGAAGGTTTGTCCCCATTCTGTCCTAAGTTGAAATGAGATTTAAAAAAGAGTCTAAGTGAACATTTCCCAACCCAATTCCTCTACCCGATGAAATACACGGCTATCCTATTTCTCTCTATTGAAATTACACATACCCTAAAACAGTTTGAGAATTTATCATGCACCAGGCTTATCAAGTACTTTATACAAAGCATATATGCTCTTTTATTCCTTACAAGAGCCCCATGAGAAAGATTCTATTATATCATTCTTTGTAATACCTGTGAGGACATGAGGAACAAAGAAGTTAAATGATACGAAGTTCACACAACCAACAAGTAGTAGACCTGGAATTTGAATTATCAGGAACTCTTGCTCTAAAGAATATAGTCTTAATCATTATATATGTATGTTTATATTATATTTATTATGCATAAACATCTACGTATACTTGCACATATGGTTAAAAACTGTTTGCTAATGCCAGGCCAAATCAATGACAAATATTTGATTTTCTGACACCTCACTTCTCATAGTGCTAGAAGAACAGATGCCATGCAAAACAGGGACCATTTCTACCTTTACAGATGTGTACGATGTTGGAATTCCAGTGTCACCAGGTGAATCCCAAAACTGGATTTAGCCTGGGAGGCCACATGGGTTCTTGACTTCTTACAGGAAGGGATTTAAGAGTCAGGGGACAGAGAGAAGTTCAAAAGGAAGTTTACTAAGAAAGTGAAGGAATAAATGGTGGCCACACCATTGGCAGAGCAGCCCTGGTTGGCTACATTTATGGTTATTTCTTGATCATATGCTAAACAAGGGGTGGATTATTCATGAGTTTTTCTGGAAAAAGGCAAGGAATTCCTGGAACTGAGGGATCTTCCCTCTTTCGAACAATATAGGGTAACTTCCTGACATTGCCATGGCATTTGTAAACTGTCCTGGTGCTGGTGGGAGTTTCCTTTAGTGACAGCAGAAGAAAGAAGAAAGACCTATATTTTAGTACTTTCAATTATCCCCTTTTATTTCCTTTTGAACAAGGGCCATTCATTTGCATTTTGCTCTGGGCTCCACAGATTATGTAGTTGTCTTTGCCCTGAGACTGTGAAATTTGAGGTCAGGCCTTCATGCCAAAAATTGCAACTATGAAAAGATGAGATGAAACCTATTTCAGGCATAAAGAAACATAAATACAAATGATGGAAGGTGGGAATAAGCTAATTGTGTTCAAAGAACAGAATGAAGGCCAGGGTCTCTCCAATAGCAACAGAAGTGGTACAAAATAAGGTCAGAGTGGTAGGTGGAGGCCTGCCACTAATTGTATTATCATTCGCTTACAGCGAGCAGTGAGGACAACTGGAAGTGGCTTTTGTCATCATCCCGGTTGTGACTGGTTTGGGCTGTGTTCTTTACTGCATCCTGTGTTATCATTGGGATCTTTGTGACCTGTACCTTGAGAAACAGCAGAGCCAGGTGCCACCGAACTATCTCACCAGTGGTAGTTGGAAACATCATTCTAGATGTTTACCAAGCCTGTTACTACTAGTTCGTGAAGAAAAGCAACTGATATTTACAATGAGGACCCAATGTCTCTGGTAATGAGAAGCAAGAAGTAGGAAGGAGCTTAGCCTTCAACTGGGAACTCAACGTGGAACTCAGAATACAAACCTGAGTACTCAGTGGGTACTGATCCCTATACTTCCCTCACCAGCTGGGTCTATAGTTCGGCTGCTAGAAAATGAACCAGTCACCTTTCTCGTGTACATTTCTTCCCATTTACCCCAACTACTCGGTAAGGAATAGGCACCCCTTTCTGAAATTCATCTGTATGCCTTCTTGTAAGATCCATGATACTCAGAAAAGGAGTGATAAGGACTTATGTTCAAATGGAGCATTGTTCAGAATTGAAATAAGAATCTAAAGTAGCCCAGTTTTAAAGATTTCTGGTCCCACGGGTTGCAAGTGCCTCTCTGTGTATGCATAGAAATAAATACCTGTGGCTACGCTTAGCCTTCATTCACTTGTCCATTTTAGGAGACAGGAGGCTTTAATACAAATATTTTTTAGATCTTCTAAAAGTGATCTTGATGATTTTGGGATTGACTGAGCCAATTTAATTTTCTAACTTGTTAAAAACCAGTTTGTAGCTAGAATTCAAAAGCATAAGTACTCATGCTTTCCTATTTCACTCACCTTTCTGGTTTGATAGAATACTGATATAAATACAAATCCGAATACGAATGAATGTGATGGATTAAATACATTTAACACTATGCTGTTACTATGCTTCCTTGGCCTTTGGACTGTGTGTCTGCATTTCCACACTATCAACACCAGATGATGCACTGTTACATGAACTTTGCTGGGAAAATATCCTGCACTCTTCAAATCATGGAAGGGTGATTTTACAGAATTAACAAACAACACATACAAAGCTTATGTATACACTGCATGATGAAAAAATTAACAGTTTCCACTCAGCTATGAGATGAAAAGTTTATCTCTTTTGGAAGTAAAAACAGGAATGCATAAAAATATGTAGTTAAATTTTAGCGTATAATTAAAACAGGGTTTTCTCTTAAGTTATAGACTTAAAAAAATCTCATTTGTATATATTAAGCACTAATAATAACTAATAGAATATTTTCCATACTCATAATAAGTTTCATAGTCTGCTTTTTCCCCTTGGTGTTAATTTTCAACATAACACTTTTTATTTATAGATTTAACATAGATTATCTCTCGTAGCCCGAATATCTTTTGATTAATTCAGGATGTACGAAGTCAGAAATTGATTGTAATTCAGTTTTTCATTCTTTCCTCTACATTTCTTCTACATTGATACTAAGATGTTTAACCTAATTTACATGTAATATAGAACATATTTTTAAAGAATATTTAATGCAGGCAGATGTTTTAGAAGTCTCAAACTGTTATTCTCTTTGATTCATAAAAACATCTATCATAAGAAACAAAAGAAAAACAAAACAAAATAAACCTTAGACGATAATGTGTGTAAAGAAATATTAATCACAATATGATTTATAATTAGCTAATGCCTATAAAGTCTTAACTGTTCACTAATAAGAAGTGAGGTGTTATACTTTCTTCCACAGCACAGAAATCTATACAGCCTTGCAAATTGTACTTTCAAAAAATATCTAAGACTATTATAGACAATTTTAAAATGATCACAATACAATGCAATTGTGTTTCAAATAAAGCAATATACCAATTTGCATACAGTAAAATGTCAATTTTATGAAACGGACGTAAAGGTGTTTATTTGAATGAGTCGTCATTTAATGGCCCCAGTTACTCACTGAAGTTTTGTTTACTAGTTTCTAGAGATTAAGGCACATGAAAATACAAGACCACATTTTACAGACAAAAATTACACATACCCCTGAATAAAAGAAAAAAAGGTATAGAGAAGTTGTTACATTGAAACAAAGTCTAATTTAGTTGTCTGAAATCCTGCAAAATACCTTGCAAAATATAATTGTTACTTAGAGAATTGAGTTTTTATGAAGCAAATATGAGTTTTTCTAGCTTAAGGCTAGGATTTGAAGAATCAAAACACAGGAAAGTGTCCTACACCAACAGGTCAAATCTAGCACAGATCAACACAGGAACTTCCTGTGGTTGAAGATTCAAAGAGTGTGTAAACAGGTTGGAGCAATAGGAGTGTAAGAAAACTAAAAGTTGATAGCAGAAACCAATATAAGTAATTGTGTCTAATGCAGGTGAAATGATTGTATTTATTTCACTTTTTGATGTGAGATTGATTAAAAATTGCATTTACTCATGTGTATTGTAATAATATTGTTGAGTATTAGTAGATGTGCTATGATTTCTCAACCTCACTCAGTTCCTAGGTTTTCTGTATACTGTGTTACTAATCTTCTCCAAATTGTACCACTAGACAACAGAAATTTGTTGCCCAAGGGAAAAATCTTTAGTGTGGAAGCAGAGGAGAAAGGTGACACATTCTTGATTTTTAAATCTGAAAGCTGCTGTCCCAGAATAAGCAAAAGTGGAACAGATGTTGATTTGGGTCTTTGCGAAGGAGTCCTGTGTCCTTGGTTCTTGGGAAGAGTCCATTTGAGGGAAATGGACTTGTGCTTATTTGTCTGATAGTAATAAGCAGTAGATTAAAAATCATGTTACAGTGTCCAGGCAGAAGGGACTTGGAGCAACCTCTCATTATCCCAGATTTCCATGGAAGAGCATAAGCTTTCTGTGCTTTTAAAGGATCCATCAAGTGGCCTGGCAGGCAAAAATGTGTTTTAAGGTTAAGTCAGAGAGAGGGCATGTGGACACGTGGACATATGGACAGTTCATTGAATTCTCACATAGAAGTATAATCAGACAAGATAGTGTACGTATCAGTGGATGCTATTTTAAATTGGTAGTATTGACCAGGGACCAAATGGACACCACTTGCCATCTCAAGGCTGTAGGCCCCTAAATCTACATAAATCCTTACAACTAGTGGTCACTTTAGGGTGACAGAGGAAGAACAGAAAGCCCTTAATTGATGAAACTTAATTTGAATTTATTCAGACTACCTGGAAATGATTGTAACTGTCTCCATCAGGAAGAATGAAGATCAAAATAAAGATTATGCAAAATTATTGAAACAATTATATTTTCCATATTTATGTATTCACACCTTACTAAGGTGTGAATTCATTCAACAACTAAAAGCTAGTGAGTCCTTACCATGTCTTATGAGTTACGAGTATTGATAATACCAAGGCAAATAAGACACAGTTTTGTTCCTATTATATTGGAGCAGACAGATAATCAAATGGATAGACAAAAATATACAAAAAATGTACAGAAGAGTTAAGGGCCGGGCACAGTGGCTCATGCCTGTAATCCCAGAACTTTGGGAGGCTAAGGCGGGGGGATCACGAGGTCGGGAGATGGAAACCATCCTGGCTAACACGGTGAAACCCCATCTCTACTAAAAAATACAAAAAATTAGCCCGGCGAGGTGGCGGCGCCTGTAGTCCCAGCTACTCGGGAGGCTGAGGCAGGAGAATGGGGTGAACCCGGGAGGCGGAGCTTGCAGTGAGCCGAGATCGCGCCACCGTGCTCCAGTGTGGGCGACAGAGCGAGACTCCGTCTCAAAAGAAAAAAAAAAGAGTAATGTAATCTCAGATATGGCTTAAAAAGTATCGTATACAGTTAATAAATCAAATTAAAAGGAGACAAAGTAGCTGCCTACGTGGAGAGGAGATGAATGAATGGAGCAGAGTAAGAGCGTGAGCAGAGACAGGTTAGGAATGGCCTATGTGTTCGGCAGAGTGAAATGCAATTGCTGATCGCAGGAGTGGAAAAATCATTGCAAAAGAAGAAGCTGGATATGGGTGAGAGCCAGATGATGGAAAGCTTTGTGGGACGTGTTAAAATATTGGAGTGAATAAACATGTCATGAAATAACAAAGTAACACACAGGAAATAGAAGAAATAGGTCACTCGTTTAGAAGATAACACTGGTAGATCTTGTCAATTACATGGGCTTGAGGAGTTAGGAGAAGAAAGGAGATTTGATGGGCAAGACAGTGAACTAAGGATTGAATATATGTTGGGTTTTAGATATTTATGTGCTTCCCAACTGAAATATCCAGTAAGCAGTTAGGAAAGAATATAAAGTTTGGAGGGGGAAACTATGCTGAATATTTTATTTGTAAATCCTCAACATGTCAGTAGAGTTAAATCCATGAAAGTATATAAGGCCATTTAGACGGAGGGTTTAAAGTGATAGAAACAGAGGCCTGAATATGGAGCTCTGGGGAAGTTGATGTGCAGAGGGAAGATTAAAGAAGAGGAAATCACAAAAGAGAAGATTAAAAAGTTGTCAAAAGAGTGTAAGTTCAGTGTTCTGCAAGCCAAAATAATTGTTTCAGCCTCCCAAGTAGCTGTGACTACAGGCGCCTTCCTCCACTGCCCGGCTAATTTTTTTTTGTATTTTTAGTAGAAACGGGGTTTCACCACGTTAGCCAGGATGGTCTCGACCTCCTGACCTCGTGATCCACCTCCCAAAGTGCTGGGATTACAGGCATGAGCCACCTTCTTTTTGAGACGAAGTTTTACTCTTGTTGTCCAGGCTGGAGTGCAATGGCACGATCTTGGCTCAACGCAACCTCCGCCTCCCGGGTTCAAGTGATTCTCCTGCCTCAGCCTCCTGAGTAACTGGGATTACAGGCATGTACCACTAGGTCCCGGCTAATTTTGTATTTTTAGTAGAGACAGGGTGTCTCCATGTTGGTCAGGCTGGTCTCTAAATCCTGACCTCAGGTGATCCCCCTGCCTCAGGTCTCCCAAAGTGCTGGGATTACAGACTTGAGCCACCGCACCTGGCCTCAATCTCATATATTTTACCTGTCATTTGTAGGTCTCTGGTTTCCTCCTCTTTATCTCTCTCTCTCTCTCCCGCCCCCACTCCACCCACCCCCCCCACCCCCCGCAGCCCCAGCAACCACCCCCAAACACAGTTTACACATGAAAACCTAGAAAGTCAAAGAAGTCATAGATCTTTCCATGATAAATCTTAGAAACCTATAATAATGCAGATTCTTTAGTCCTAAAATTATCTCTGCATTTCTATCATATACAAAAAAAGTACTTACTTAAGAACAGTCATTTTGGGAAGTTGTGTGTTTCTAAATTTGTAGTTTTATTAACCTGATTTAGGGTTTTATCCCATTAAGATTTACCACCCACTCTATTCTAGTGGTTTGGCTCAGTGCATTCTTAACACTTCATGATATATTAGTAATTTTGTATATTTAGAAACGTAGCCATTTAAATCCTTCTTTTTTTTTTTCCACATTCTGACTTCCTTAGCAATATGCATGCAAAGTAAAGTAAAATTGCCTGAGCAAAGGACATCAGAATCAGTTTCATGAAGATGAACCTGTGGCCAGAAAGTGAAGACCTTTCCTGAATTCAGGTAGGAAAGGAGTTACTGGAGGCTCAGGGTTAAGAATGTACAGAAAAACCATTTGAACCAGAAATCTCCTTGCTGGGTATATACCCAAAGAAATATAAATCATTCTATTATAAAGACACATGCACCTGTATGTTCATTGCCTCACTATTCACAATAGCAAAGACATGGAATCAACCTAAATGTCCATTTGTGATAGACTAGATAAAGAAAATGTGTACATATATACCATGGAATACTATGAAGTCATTAAAAAGAACTGAGATCATGTCCTTTGCAGGAACATGGGCGGAGCTACAGGCCATTATCCTTGGCAAACTAATGCAGGAAGAGAAAACCAAATAGCAAATGTTCCACTTAAAAGTAGGAGCTTAATTATGAGGACATGTGGACATATAGAGGGGAATAACATACACTGGGACCTATCTGAGGGTGGAGGGTAAGAGGAGAAAGAGGATCAGGAAAAATAACTAATACGTACTAGGCTTAATATCTGGGTGATGAAATAATCATCCAACAAGGCCCCATGACAAAGTTTACCTATATAACAAACCTGCATATATACCCATGAATTTAATAGCTTAAAAAAAAAAGTACACCAAAGTTCTACCCCAACTAGGAGGACAGAAATCCCTGGCCAGTGTATCATACAGGGATTCAGACAATGGAGAGGGCCAGAGGTCAATTTTCATTGACTAAGAAACCAGAAGAGCTATTTAGAAGCTGAGCAAAATGAACCATTAATTCATTGCTTAATTTAGTTAAATGCTTGATTTGATTGATTGATTTGCTTGATTTGTGCATTCATTCAACAAAATTGTACCTGCTCTTAAATTACGCCAAGCAATGTGCTAGGCACTAGAGATATAAAGACTAGTATGAAATAGCCTTTTTATAGCAGTGAAATAAGAGTTAAAACAACTGTATGTTATATTATTAAACAAAAGCAAAACAACACACCAAAAATGACAATAAAAATGCAAATGGGTATCCAAGTTATGATTTCCATCATAACAGTTATGTATGGTATAGACACAGTGTCAAAGGAAAAAGATTCAGGTCTTTTACTTATTGAAGTCATACACTTTGCCAACATGAGACATTAGTTTGTTTAGTGTGCTTTCATTTCCAGGTTATCGTTATTAACTCAGTCGAGAGTGAACTACTCTGAAACTTTCTGTTTTTTGTTTTTCCAGAGAACCAACTTCACACCACAAGAGAGAAAAAAGCAAATAAATAATATTATAATTTGGAAGACTCTTACAAAATGATTCATAATTAATTTGCAGTATACTATTCTAAAATTCTTTCGTAAGAGATTAAAGAAATATATACACATTATAGAAATATATACTCCTAATGGAAATCAATTTTCATTTACTAAGTATCTTTAAGAATTTGCACAGACAATGTTAATTGACTCCTACTTGCCCAGCAAGGGGAGTTCTTGATGGAGTGAAAAAGCTTCTAATACTTGAGCACTTACTGTGTACAGGACACTGTTGTGTGTGTTTCACATGTATTACCGAATGTGATATTTACAAAAACCCTATCAGGTGGGTGCAGTCATTATCATGATGCCCATTTTGCAGATGAAGAAGCTGAGTCACTGAAATGTTCAACAAATGTGCCTCCACAGGTTGATTTTCCATTTCAGGATTTGGGCTCATATACTGGCCCCAATGTCTGCTATGTTCTCTTTCGGTAAACATGCAGGAAGTGGAATGAAATATGTTGTCTTTAGTATGACAGAATCTTTAATTTGTAGCTCTATTTGAACTTTCTTAGCTGAAGTGTCCTAAACAAAGTCATATATGTGGTCACTAATCACTGTGAAAATGACAATATAGGAAGTAAAATTACATGTATACCATTCAAAGAGATCCGAAAATTGAATTAACTGAGCATTTTTATAGCATGAATCTTTGATTAGGAAATATTGGAGCCTGTTTGCGACATTTTAGGTTGCTACATATAATGTGTTTTATATGAAATAATATAATCAATTTATTTATAGAAGTGTAGATGATTTTAGTTCTTTTCCTATCAGTATTCAAATAGAGTTTGATAGCTTAGCAGACTCATGTTGTATATGCATGTGTTCGAGAGGAAAGGTTTGCAATCGAAGCTGATTGTTTGCCCAAATACCATCTGGCCTACCCATTTATAATATGTCAAATGAGACTGCCCAAGGTATGAGAAAAATCTGAATTTCACATTTATTCAGGTCATATTGGTTGAAGATTCTCTGGCCACAGCTCAGACTGCACTATTACACTGTTATAATGTTTGCATTTTCATCACGACCCACAGTTTTTTTTTTTTTTTAATTTTTCTGAATTTTCTTGAATGCTTTACTGATTTTCACTACCTTCCTTTTAATTATTTCAGATACCTACTATCTGCTTTCACCCACTGTCGATCATAAAGTTAATCATCTTGTTACAACTATAGACTATTATAAGCTCTAGTAAAATAACTTAAATATTTTAAAACCCAAATATCTTTGGATGGACTTTTGCGCATATTAAATTCTTGTTTATTATAACAACGTTTCAATATGCATAAACATATACATATAAGTAAATATTTTATAATGTATCACTGGCTCTTGTAAAGATAGGTATTCATGCTCAATATCAACATTTTGAAAAATGTGGCTATTAATAGATATTTATGCGCAAAGTTGATATTTTAACTGAAAGTTAATGACTTGGGATTTTTAAGTAACTGTCCAAAAAATAGAAGGAATAAAATAAACATCTCACTTTGCATTAGACACTTCTACTAGAACATGTTTTATAAGAATTAAATGTTGGTTGTTTTTTTTTCTGAGACGGAGTCTCGCTCTGCCGCCCAGGCTGGAGTGCAGTGGCCGGATCTCAGCTCACTGCAAGCTCCGCCTCCCGGGTTCCCGCCATTCTCCTGCCTCAGCCTCCCGAGTAGCTGGGACTACAGGCACCCGCCACCACACCCGGCTAGTTTTTTGTATTTTTTTTTTTAGCAGAGAAGGGGTTTCACTGTGGTCTCGATCTCCTGACCTTGTGATCCACCCTCCTCGGTCTCCCAAAGTGAGGCTGGGCTTATAGGCGTGAGCCACCGTGCCAGGCGAGGATTTTTTAAGACTACATTAGATTTTAAATCACCTTAATGGTCCACAATGATTTGTACTGTTTTAGTTAAAAGAATCATCAGAAAGAGTATCCAGAGGAATGTGTTTTGTAAAAGTACTGTACTTTAGTAATATGATAAAAAGGCAACTTATGAGTATATCCTCTGATTAATTCAATGTCAAAATATATGGGGAAGATAGTTTTTGATGTAAATACTGATTCCTGTTTAGAAAATAAAAACAGCATATTATTAATTTAGATTAATATAACACTTATTTCCCAAAATGTTATATTTCTTTGGGTAGCTCCTTAATTATTAGTCAAACAAGAAACCTCCAACACAAGTATTTCAGAAAATATCATGGCATTTAAAAATATAAATGCTCATAATTTCCTTAATCGTTTACATCTTAACCCATTTAAAATGCTAATTTCATGATCATTATTGCTGATTTATGAAAATATAACTTCATTAGTAAAATATATATTTTTAAATTAAAATTTGAATCTGAAAGAGCAAGAAAGGCTTAATTGGAAGATGCATAGAATTTGTGAGGTCTCCTCAGAATATCTTACTGTACATAAGTTACAGAACGTAAGCCCTGAGACAAAGCTCAGCTGAAGAAGTTCACGTTAATAGTGTGCTCTAGGCCAGGTGCGGTGGCTCACACCTGTAATCCCAGCACTTTGGAGGGCTGAGGCGGGAGGATAGCCTGAGGTTAGGAGGTCAAGACCAGTCTGACCAACATGGTGAAAACCTGTCTCTACTAAAAATACAAAGAAATTAGCTGGGCGTGGTGGTGGGCGCCTGTAATCCCAGCTACTCGGGAGGTTGAGGCAGGAGAATTGCTTGAACCTGGGAGGCGGAGGTTGCAGTGAGCTGAGATCATGCTGCTGCACTCCAGCCTGGACAACAGAGTGAGACTGCATCTCAAAACAACAACAACAACAACAACAACAACAACAACAACAACAACAATGTGTTCTCCAGGCTGAGGGCCTTCAGTGTTGCAGGTTATGACTTTAATGGTGAGTAGAAAGCAAGGGGGCCGGGCACGGTGGCTCAAGCCTGTAATCCCAGCACTTTGGGAGGCCGAGACGGGTGGATCACGAGGTCAGGAGATCGAGACCATCCTGGCTAACACGGTGAAACCCCGTCTCTACTAAAAAATACAAAAAATTAGCCGGGCGAGGTGGCGGGCGCCTGTAGTCCCAGCTACTCAGGAGGCTGAGGCAGGAGAATGGCGGGAACCCAGGAGGCGGAGCTTGCAGTGAGCTGAGATCCGGCCACTGCACTCCAGCCTGGGCAACAAGAGCAAAACTCCATCAAAAAAAAGAAGAAAAAAAGAAAGCCAGGTATGGGAAGAAGGCAACTTATTTACATTTGTGGTGCATAAAATATACCAGAACAGGACCATACCCTGGATTCATCTCCTGTATGAAGTGTTAAAACTACATAATTCATAAACTAGTTTAAATTGTGTATTTATATGACAAGTATTGAACATTTCAGACAACCTAAGCAACATCAGTTTAACAGAGAGTATTTCTCAGCTAATTATTTTGAGTATATGGAAACTGCTAATTATATTACTACTATATGTGCAAAAACTATATATGCTTTGAAGTCCTAAAATGAAGCAATCCATTTTTTTTCTAAATTAGTTCAAGAAGAGTAGTGAAATGGGGTGCATAATTTATTTCAGTTCTTAAAAGAAAATCATTTAATTGCTCATTTTGTTTTTAAGCACTTTTTCCCATAACTGCGTAGAAATGATTCTTCAAGTCGTGTTAGATAAGTAGATCTATCCTATTTTAAGGGAACTCTAATAACATGGTAAATGTAAGTGATAGTTGATTTTTTTAAATCTCCACATATATGTAAAAGCCTAGATATTAGATGTTGTTGAAACTTTTTAAATTGTATCATGAAGATGTTTATGAGGATTTTACAGAGTTGTTATTTATCAAGTTTCCAATTACATAATCAGATATCCTATTTCTGTTATACTAGAATTAATTTCATTGTCATGTCTCAAGTCATCAATTTACACACAGGTAACTATTAGATACTTAGAAAGATCTATTGACTTAAACATCGTAAAAAGAAAAGGAAGAAAAAAGAAAACCTTATCTTTTACTTCTTCCATAAATTTCAGTCATTAGTTTTGAATGAAGTTTTGATGTACAAACCTGTGCTCTTATGAAACTAAGCAAAACATAATTTTTAGTACAGTGCACTATGCATAAATGAACTTATTATAGCAAAATGCAGTTAACTATTTAATTATCTATATAGTCATTTTCATTTTGGTAGATTTAACTTTTAGGCGTATTTGTCATGTTCAAGTACTTATTTGATTTTTAAATTATATACCTTTTGTAGTAATCGAGTATTATTCTTTAGCTGTGAAACTAACTGTTCTTTTGAAAAGCAACAAAAATATAAACTGCTTATAATAATAATGAACCTGATGTGGTTAAAAATGAAGCTTTCATGAATGCTAATCAAAAACTTTAAAAAGAATCAATCCACAATGAAAATCTAATTCTCTTTTGTTGATTTTGAAGATGTGTTTTGAACAAATTGCCTTTTCAATGGAATCCAAGTTTCCTTTTTTTCTTCAACCTATGGTTATGACAATTTGGTCTGCTATTACTGACATGATTGTGAGGTTTGAAATAGTGTTAAAATTTCACTGCAGGATCAATTTTTACAGGGATTGCATGCTATAAGGTGGACATTTTCTTAAATATATTTAATGTTGGTGTTCTTTGAGTAGTAGAATAAAAATTACTAAAAATTATAGAATAATTGGACATAATATTTGTAGCTTTTGTTTATTGACTTAAAAGACTTTTTCTTAAAACCTGCTCATAGAATATACCACTCTCACTTGACTTGCTTATACAGAATATTTTTAAATGGAATTTTTTTTTTAGTTTAATCTGGAATTTCAGCTTACTTTCTTCCTTCACACAATAAAGCTAGAGTTCAGTGACAGTATAATAGTAAAGAAATCAGAGGAAAATTAACGTGTAACAATTGAGAAAATATTGCAGTATGGTATATGATGACTGGTTTCTCATGTTTGAAGTACTTATAATTTATATGTAATAAGTTTTTACATAATTTTATGTATTTATTGGTAGTGCAAGGTTTGGGAAAATTGACAGATTGAAAATTCCTTGCTAAATTGCATTATGATTTCCCTCAGCTGCTTTCACTAACTGCTTGAGTTGCTCTTTAGTGGTTCATATCACAACAACAGAAACTCTTAAGTAGAACACTTCCATATAGCCAGGCAAGGTCATTTGTAAGTATAAGTGCTGGAGGTATCTATGGGTAATGGATGCTTAAAATGTTCATGAATAAACTTAATGTCATTACGCTAATAATGGAGAAAAGCGTATTGGTAAACTATTAGTGCTGAAAATCAATTTGTACTTCCATAGTTTAAAATCTTTTCATTATTCTCACTACATTCATCATTTTCAATACTACGAAACTTGTATTTTTCTCTAGGGATTTTATCTCAATTTACTCTTGCTGACATTTTAAAACTCATTAATTGTGAGATCAATCAAACTTTACTCTTCAAACCTATGCATTTTACATACCTTTTGTTTTTATATTCTATTTTATATTAAAATTTTAATGCAATTTATGTAACATAAAAAGTAGATTATGCAATTTAAACATATATCACATTTTCTTATCCTTATAAAATTATAAGTGACATCTTATAACATACACCAGGTTAAAAGTTTTGTGACGAACCAAAGAAAGTACACCGGTTAGAAACATTTGGGAAAATATTTTGCATATTTTTTTCAGGCTAAAATGGAGTCATTTAATTATAGATATTTAAAAGTGCAATAAAATATTAGCTTCCATAATTATATAAATTCCAGAAAAAAATATTTCCTGGAATAAACATTTAGTTAAGGTGTTTTACAAATTTCGAACTTTGTCATTTAGAATCTCCTTAAGAAAATAATTTGTCTAAAAATAATGAGATCATTTCATATACTTGCTTATTTCACATACAGGTAACATATTTCCTAATAGTCATGTTTAAAAAAATAGTTGGCCATGTGTAATTCCAGCACTTTCGGCGGCCAAGGTCGGCAGATGGCTTGAGCTCAGTAGTTAAAGACCACCCTGGGCAACATAGTGAGACCCTGTCTATATATAAAAAAAAAAATACAAAAATTAGCCGCGCACAGTGGTACACTCCTGGAATTCCAGATACTCGGGAGGCTGAGGTGAAAGGACTCCACCCAGGAGGTGGAGGAGAAGGTGGAGGAGGAGGTGGAGGAGGAGGTGGAGGTTGCAGTCAGCCAGTCAGCCGTAATCGCACCACTGCACTCCAGCCTGGGTTACAGAGCAAGACCTTGTCTTAAAAAAAAAAAAAAAAAAAAAAAAAAAAAAAAAAAAAGATAATAATAATTGATGATTACCAATGTATATCTGTTGTAAAATGAAAATGAAACATGCTACTGCCTTCTACTAACAATAGGGGATCCATGCTCTGCTTATGGTAACTTGTTAACACCAAGAGTGAAGGAGGGGTATTACACTGAAAATTGCTGAGTAAGGAAGTAGAGGTCATAGAAACATTTGACATTAATTGTTACATGTTATGACAGAGATAAAGAAAGATATACTTATTAAAAAGACTACCATTTTTATAAAGAAGTTTGTGTTATACGTTTATTCATCATATCTAAATTGAGTGTTCATATAGCATCGAACTTATTTTTCTCCCTGACAATGTATTTTTAGTTATGATCATGTTGCCGTTGTTTCAAATCTTGCATGACTCTTCTTTCCTAGCAAGTTAAATGCACAGTCCTTACTCTGCCATACCCAACCTTCTGCATGGTATGACTCTAGCCTCCATTCTCTGCCAGTTCACTCTCTTGCTCTTAGTCATATCTCTTGTAACTCTTGCAAACCTGATTACTTACTGTTCTCCAAACATGTATAAGCAGGGTTGGCTTCATTGAGTCAGGCAGTCTTGTGTCTTTATTAGATATGCAACACTGGGAAAACTACTCAACTTTTCTGAATGTCATTTATTCATTGATAAAATGTTGGAAGTATTGAATATGTCTAGTGCATTCTCTGGCCAGTGAGATTATACTCTATCACCATCCCATGTCTTTGTCCTTTTCTTTAACAGAAAAATTACTAGGAAGTTATCATTAGTTAGATTGAATTATCATATTAAAATTCTGTACATAGGAAGAATACTATTTTAAAAAATAAGTTGTGTGAAAATATATAGATTCACTGAAAGAAAAAAAATCTTCACCTGCTTGTATTTTCTAAAATGGGGCATGTGGTACACATGGAGATTAAAAACGATTATAAGGAAACATCAGTCCCTGTACATTTTTCTACAGTTTCTTTGTATCTTATGTAGGTTTGTGAATTTCACTTAAAATTGCTTAAATTTTAAAAATGCAAAAAGATTGTATTAGTTTTGTGTTATTCCTTCTAAAAAGTTTTTATCTTTTTTATCAGATGTTTTCGCTTTTGAAAGCTTCTTCTAATGTAAGATTTCAAATAATATTTGAATATAATTCTAAATTTTATTATTTTATATTATTTAAAATCTTAATATCTTATGATTAAGATATTTAAGTGATACTAAGATTATATTTGGAGGACCTATAATTTATATGTAATAATTTTTTACATAAACTTACAGAATATAGAATATAAGTTTGTATATATAAATGATGCAGCTAAAGAAGATATAGAACATAGATGCATCTAAGGCAAGTTGTATGGATTAATATATAAGAACGAACCCCCAATATGCCCTGTGCAGTAGTTCAATCTGTCCTGTGTCTCCTGCCTTCCTGTGCCTGGCTCCTCATCTCTGCCTGTCATTGTTCTTGTTGTCCAACAGCAGTATTGAAAATTACAATGTAAGATAAAAAAGATGGGAGAAGAAAAAGAGGTGATTTTGGATTGTATAAATAGATAGAGATAAGCATAGCAGTAATTAAATCATTTTGCCTTCAGGAGCACCAAAGTTGAAAAATTCACTTTAGTATCTAAACTAACTAACTACATATTTGGCATCGCAGAGCAATGATGGATGACGTATTTGTCCACTGTGATTTGGCTCATATTTGCTGAGAGCCTTATATGTGAGAACAGATACTAGAATACTCCCAAGAGGCAAATGTCTTTAAGACCCAGTTCATTCTCAAGGAGATGGAGGACATTACCATGCAGAGTGTGGGCACCTGCAGCCAGGCTTGGTTCTCTTATTCAAGAAGCTTAAAATTCCATTCTGAAAAAAATGCTAATGCTTCAAAAATAGTGAATAAAAAGGGGGATAGGTAAGTAAATGCTGAATGTGTACTAAGGAGTTTTCATTTTGAAACAAATGAAACTTTTTTTTTTGAGACAGAGTCTTGCTCTGTCACTCAGGCTAGAGTGCAGTGGCACGATTTTGGCTCACTGCAACCTCCGCCTTCCAGGTTCAAGTGATTCTCCTGCCTCAGCCTCCTGAGTGGCTGGGATTACAGGCATGTGTCACCATGCCTGGCTAATCTTTTCTATTTTTAGTAGAGACGGAGTTTTGCCATGTTGGCTAGGCTAGTCTTGAACCCCTGGCCTCGAGTGATCCACCCACCTCGGCCTACCAAAATGTTGGGAGTACAGGCGTGAGCCACCACACTAGGCCTTGAAACAAATGACACTTTGATATTAATGTAAGAAGGAGGTCTTTGGTGCTGAAATGGACACCCCGGTATTTTCTAATATTTGGGGAAAGAGAAACAACAAACAAAAGGCACAAGAATGGCAGCAGCCAGTCCCTTCGTGACTCTTTTGTTTAGTGTCTTCTTCACTTCTACCTTGGTATATTCTATTACCTTAATCTCTACAACTACAGGACTTTGAAGTGTGATGGCAACACCCAGTATGCAGGTGTCTCTGTCCCTTTATAGCATTGTGACTTTGGACTAAGAACTTGAGCTGCCTAAATCTTACCTTTAAAGTTAAAACATAAACACCTCTGTCTTAAGGATGCAACCTCAGAAAATTGATGATGTGAAGTGCTTTGGAGAGTGCTGGATGCCTCGAGCCTCTCAGGAAATTTAGTCTCTGGTATAATTATACAGTTTTTAAAAATCCATTTTTCTTCTTCACAAAGGAGAAACAACTGAGTTAACTACTGACATAAAGATTAAATGATATATATAAAAATAATTCATTTTAATTTGCATCTCAAGAGAAGTCACTTCTCTATATTTTGGTTGCCCTTACCAGATTCTATGAATTCTTAGTGTTTTTGTTTGTTTGTTTGTTTTGTTTTTCTTTGAGACAGGATCTTGCTGTGTTGCCCAGGCTGGAGTGCAGTGGCGCAATCTTGGCTCACTACAACTTCCACCTGCCAGGCTCAAGTGATCCTCCCACCTCGGCCTTCCAAGTAGTCGAGTAGCTGGGACCAAAGGTGCATGCCACCATGCCTGGCTAATTTTTGTACTTTTTGTAAGGACAGGGTCTCACCAAGTTGTCCAGGTTGGTCTCAAACTCTTGGACTCAAGCAATTCACCCACCTCAGCCTCCTAAAGTGCTGGGATTACAGGCATGAGCCACAGCACTTGTCCTCTTAGTGTTTTTGATATACACATACAGTCAAATGTTTGTTTTAGAAGGCAATTGAACCATACTATACTGTTAATCCAGTATCACTTTACAAAAGATACATTCTGCATTTGACTTTCTGCAAATTTTATTTGTAATTTTGTTTGTGAATACCTATTGTCCTTCTATCATCCTTAAAGTTCACCATAAACCTCCTTTTTACCTGTGAAGAGTTCCATAACTAAATATTGTAGAGGTATGATGATCTTTTAAATCTGCCTCTACCAATATTAACCAACACAGAGGTACTCAAACTTATGCTGGTAGCATCTGCATTGCCTAGAAGCTTGCTGCAAACGGAAATTTTTAAGCGATGTATCAGGCCTACTGAGCCAGCATCTCTGGGGATAAGGCCCAGGAATTTGTGTTGTTACAAGCTCGCCAAGAGATTTTCATGCACAGAAAGTTTGAAAAGGACTAATTTAACAAAAGTAGCTAATAAAATGTGAGGAATTCATTCTTGTTTAAATGAGCATCGAAACTCCTTTAGGGTAAGTATGTAATTCATTTCTGCTTACTGAGCAAATGTTCCTGAAGTGTAACCTTTCTAGAATGTAAAACTAGACTTACTGAGCCAATTAATTCATTGTATCTCAAAGTATGGTTGGAGGATCACATATGTGTCTTAGCCAACTGAAAAGACTGCTAAACACATGATCCCTGGGCCAATCTCAGACTACTATAGCAGAATCTTTGTGGATAAAAACTAGGGCTCATCAGTTTTAACAATGATTTTTAGGAACATTAAAAAATAATGTTTTACTACGCCTATAGCTAAGTGATTTAGTTAGCTCCCTTAAATTGATATGGAAGAGTATTTCAACTCTAGGAGGTCATTTTTCAGTGAATATGAATTGATTCATTCACACACAAAGAAACAAAAAGAAAATCCAATAGATAATCCATTAACAGAGGGATACATTTTTGTTTTTCTCCTCTAATTTTCTTGCATACACACTTATCAGCATAACATGGCATATCTTCTAGAGCTGGGGAGAACTAGTATGGAGGTCAGTCATGCCAGTATTAGCTATTGGTCTTATGAAAAGCTAAAATGTCCACTCCGTAGTATTTTCATCTTTAGAATGTGGTTCAAAGAGTAATTGTCGGCCGGGCACGGTGGCTCACGCCTGTAATCCCAGCACTGTGGGAGGCCGAGGCGGGCGGATCACGAGGTCAGGAGTTCAAGACCAGCCTGGCCAAAATGGTGAAACCCCGTCTCTACTAAAAATACAAAAAAATTAGCCAGGTGCAGTGGCGGGCACCTGTAGTCCCAGCTACTCGGGAGACTGAGGCAGGAGAATAGCTTGAACTTGGAGGGCGGATGTTGCAGTGAGCTGAGGTTGCACCGCTGCACTCCAGCCTGGGCAACAGAGGGAGACTCCATCTCAGAAAAAAAAAAAAAAAAAAAAAAAGGTAATTGTCCAATAGAATGATTGGGATGATATATTTAGTTTACTATATAAAACATTTAATCAAATATTCTACCTTCTTCACCTCTGAGTTGTAAACAGTGTAATTAATAAATTTAGATGGTGACTGAAATGCAGAATCAGATTTGTTGACCCAAAACACAGGTTATCTTCCAAAAAATTATAAGTTTTGTGCCAAAATTACACTAAGAACAAAGCACACGAGACTATCCGATGTCAAAAGTTTGCGGCCTAAAATTTTATCTTGTATATGCTTCAAATTTTCCACAAGAAGTTTAAAACACAGAGATACACAATAACTGCTTCTGAAGCCTAGGCCAATTCTGGCACCACCTATACCAAGGTAGGATTTTTACATTTTGCTCTTTTATAAGGATCTGCACTAAAATACGTTGACAGAAAATATGCTGATATATTCTCTTAAATTAATGCTGATTGCACTTATTTCATAGTTTGAGAAACATAACTTCAATATAGGGGTTTCAGAGTGAACACTTACCATGTGTCTTTCGAAACTAGACTGCTAAACCATTACTGACATGCATGCGTCAAATTGCTTATCAGGTTATTTTCTCTTGGTATATAAACATAGCAAGCTTGGACAAAGTGGATATATTTTTAAAGGATAATAAAAGCTGGGAACTGAGTGGGTCAACATCTAATGAGAAATAAGGCAATAGCCTAAAACATAGAGGAGAGAGAGACTAGAATAGAAGGAGAGAGAGAAAAAAAGCATTTTGTTTGTTTGTTTGTTTGTTTTGAGACAGAGTTTCGCTCTTGTTGTCCAGGCTGCAGTGCAATGGAGTGATCTCGGCTCACTACAACCTCCGCCTCCCAGGTTCAAGCAATTCTCCTGCCTCAGCCTCCCGAGTAGCTGGGATTACAGGACCCCACCACCATGCCCGGCTAATTTTTTGTATTTTTTAGTAGAGACGGGGTTTCCTCATGTTGGCCTGTCTCGTCTCGAACTCCTGACCTCAGGTGATCCACCCTCCTCGTACTCCCAAAGTGCTGGGATTATAGGCGTGAGCCCCCCTCCCTGGCCAATAACATGTATTTTAGAAAATAATGGGAAATGGATGGAGATTTTTCTATCCTGGAAAATCAAAGCTCTGAGGAGCCAAACGCTAAACTGGGATCCTACAGAGTACAACGTTCTTTAATCATGAGCCACAGTAGAGACTACACTACCCATTGGCCCATCTTTCTCCTCCCCACTCCCAATCATCTCATAAGGAGGAGGGATGATTCTCTGTACAGACGCTGCATTCGCCAGTAATAGCTCTGAATTAGTTTTCTGATCTAACAGACTCACATTGATACACATTGTGTATCTCTATGTTTTAAACTTTTTGTGGAAAATTGGAAGCATATAAAAGATAAACTTTTAGACAACAAAGTTTTGACATCGAATAGTCTCATAGAATATTACTTAGGTACCCTCTTCTTTTTTACTGCTCCAAATCTAGATTCTGAAGGCTGCCTGGGATAGGGCTGTCAGGTTTAATAAGTAAAAATACTAAACACAAATTTAAATTTGAATGTTAGATAAGCAAGCATACCTTCTTAGTATATCACATGCAAGATTTGAGGCATATTTATATTAACATTTGTCACTGTTTATCTAAAATGTGAATTTAACTGGGTATTCACTATTTTATTTAGCAGGATTAGACTGGAGAGAAGGCTGTTTCCACCATAAAGACATTTACCCAATCAGTCCTATGAAAACAGGAGCGTATTTCACTATTTGGTTATTGACTGAACAGAGAAGCCAAGAGGTGGGCCTGTCAGCCTTTAGGGCCTGCTGAACAGTATTAAAACTAGGCCTTCTGAGAAGAAGCTCTCTGTGCTTGGGAGTATGCAGGTTTAATGTTTTGAAAGAGTGAGGGAGGGAAGAAGGGAGATAACCCTCCCAGAAAACAGAAAGCCAGACCGTGCTTTATAGCCGGGCGCGGTGGCTCAAGCCTGTAATCCCAGCACTTTGGGAGGCCGAGACGGGCGGATCACGAGGTCAGGAGATCGAGACCATCCTGGCTAACACGGTGAAACCCCGTCTCTACTAAAAAAATACAAAAAAACTAGCCGGGCGAGGTGGTGGGCGCCTGTAGTCCCAGCTACTCCGGAGGCTGAGGCAGGAGAATGTCGTGAACCCGGGAGGCGGAGCTTGCAGTGAGCTGAGATCCGGCCACTGCACTCCAGCCTGGGCGGCAGAGAGAGACTCAGTCTCAAAAAATAAAAAAATAAAAAAAAGATTATTTATTACCAGCAGACATACTCTAAAATAATGACTAAAGGAAGTTCTCTAAACAGAATGGAAAAAAATATGAAAAGGAATCTTGGAACATCAGGAAGGAAGAAATCCTATGATTAAAACAAATATGGGTAAATATTATAGACTTTCCATTTCCTCTTGACTTTAAGAAAGTATGTTTGATGTTTGAAGCAAAAATTGTAACACTACCTCATGTGGTTCTATATGAACGCAGATGAAATATTTATGACAAATATATTATAAATGGGGAAGAAGAGAGGAGCATAAAAGAAGTAAGTTGTCTCTACTTCATTTGAACTGATGAAATAATGACACGTAGAGTGTTATGAGTTATGTATAAATAATGTAATTCTGAGAACCACAGAAAAATCTCCTAACACATTGAAACTAAGCAACAATCTTTTAAGTAATCTCACTATCAAAGGGGAAGGATCAAGGAAAATAAAATAAATAGAAAATAATACATATTAAAAGTTATTAGACACAGATAAATCAGTGCTAAAGGAATTTTTGCACTAAATGTGTAATTAGAAAAGAAAAAATCTGAAATCAGCTATCATAGTTTGCATCCCAAGAATCTAGAAAAGTAATTTTAAAACATCAGAAAGAAATAAATGATAAAGTTATAAGACAGTTAAGAGCAGAAACAAATGGAGTTGAAACCAGCAAAACAATATAAAAAAATCAATGAACAAAAGAGCCGGTTCTCTGAAAGATCAACACGATTAACAAGAATGATGAAAAGTAAAAGAGAAAGACATGAATTACCAGCATGTAGAAAGATACCGAAGATGCTTCTCTATATCCTGAAATCATCAAAAGGATGATGAGAGATTACAGTAAACAACTCTAGACACATAAATTTGATACCTTACATGTAATGGACCACTTTCTTTTTAAAAAAAAAAAAAAAAAAGCTACCACAGTTGACTCCACATAAATTGCTAATTGGGATAGCCTTTTAAGTAGTAAGGAAACTGAATTCATAATTAGACATTGCCAAAATGAAATCTCTGGGCCCAGACGGTTTCACTGGAGAAATTATTTAAAGAAGAATTAACATCAATTCTAAAGAATCCAGCTGAGGAAGAGGGAACACTTTTTGATAGATTTTAGAAAGCTAATATTACTCTGGTTTTGATTCATATCAAAATCAGAATAAAACAGTAAAAAATAAAATATAAGGAAACAAAGAGAAAGAAAGCAACATATCAATAACCCTCATAAATATAGACAGAAAGTATTTAAGAAAATATTAGTAAATTGAAATAAAATTCAGCAGTATATCGAAAGAATTATGTATTATAACCAAGTATCTTCTATTCTAAGGAAACAAGGCAAGTTCAGTTCAGTATTCAAAAATCAAACAGTGTAGACCTCCATATTAACAGAATTAACAAAACTTTTCCAATTTTCCAATTAGAAGAAAAATCACATGATCATATAATTGATGCAGAAAAGGCGTTGTAAATATTCAAAACCCACTGATAATAAAATGCTCAGAAAACTAGAAATAGAGAGGGATATTTCTCAACCTGATAAAGAACATCTACAAAACCTATGGATATTTTCATAATGATGAAAGACAGAACACTTTTTCTCTAAGGTCAGGAACAAGGCAAAAATGTCTGCTCTCAACACACTTATTTAACAGTGCTTTAAATTCTAACCAGTACAGTAGGGCAAATAATAAGAATCACAACAAATACAAAGCAGAAAGAAAGAAATAAATGTCCCTGCCTACAGATGACTTGACTGTTTGCATGAAAAATCTCAACGAATCCACAAAAATATTCCTAAAATCAGTAAGTACATTCAGCAAGTTTACAGAATACAAGATGTACATTAAAAAATTATATTCCCATATGTTCACAATGAATACATGGGAAATGAACCAAAGAATGTGATATCATTTATAATCACTAAAAATGAAATGAAATATTTATGTATAAATTGAAACTACACACCACTGCTAAAAGAAATCAAATAAGATCCAATGAACAGAGAGAGTAAACTTACTTCTGAGCTCCTTGAATTGAAAGAGTAAACTTAGTAAGTTGTCAGTTCTTTCTAAATTTATACTGGACGTTTAATGCAATTCTGATCAAAATCTCAGCAAAATGTTTTGTGGGTATAGAAAAGATTATTATAAAATTTATCTGGAAAGGCATAGGTCCTAGGATAGCTACAGAAACTTTACAAAGAATAATAAAGTAGGTGGAATCTGAATACCCAGGATCAAAACTTACTTCACATCTGTCTTCATTACTTCACATCTGTCTTCATTAAGAATGTTTGGTGTTGGTGAAGAGACAGAAACATAGGCCAATGGACAGAACAGAGAATCCAGAAATAGACACACACAAATATGCTCACCTAATTGCTGAAGAGGGTGCAAAAGCAATTCAACAAATGGTACTGGAGCAATCGAACTCTATAGACCAAAAAAAAAACAAGATCTTAATGTAAGGCTTACATCTTATGAAAAAATTAACTCAAGAAAGGCCACACAGAGACATAAATGTAAAACAACTGTAAAACTTTTAGAATAAATGTAGGAGGAAATTTCCAGTGTCTAGAGCTAAACGAAAAGTTCCTGTCTTGCTATCAAAATCATGGTCTCTCAACAAAAAAATTAGTTAATTGGATTTGATCAAAATATTTACTTTGCAAAAAAAAAAAAACTGTAAAGAGGGTAAAAGATCAGTTATTGGGCAGCTAAAATATTTGAAATCTACGTATATATAAAAGGACTATCATCTAGGTCTATTTTTTCAACTCTCAAAACTCAGTAGTAGCTGGTTGTGGTGGCTCATGCCTGTAATCCCAGAACTTTGGGAGGCTGAAGCAGGCAGATCACGTGAGGTCAGGAGTTCAAGACCAGCCTGGCCAACATGGTGAAACCCTGTCTCTACTAAAAATACAAAAATTAGTGGGACATGTTTAATTAATTAATTGATTATTTAAATTAATACTTGGGAGGCTGACGCAGTACAATCGTTTGAACCCGGGAGGCGAAGGTTGCAGTGAGCTGAGATAGCGCTATTGTACTCCAGCCTGGGCGAAAGAGACAGATTCTGTCTCAAAAAACAAAACTCAACAGTAACAAAAACAGAGAATAGGCAAAAGATACGAAGAAATTTCACAGAAAGTGAATTACATATGGCAAAAAAACACATGAAAAGATACTCAAAATTATTTACCATTTGGATAATATTAAATCTATAATGAGATATCACTACATATCTTTCATAAAAACTAAAATCAAAGAGAGTAAAAACACTAAATCCTGGTGAGGCTGCGGAGGAACTGGATCACGCACAAAATGCTGCTGGAAGGATAAAACAGTAGATACATTCTGAAAAATCGTTTAGCAGTTTCTTTAAAAAAAAAAGTGAACTTGGATTAAAACCCAGAAATTGAACTCCTGGCCTTTTATTTCAGAGAAATATAGACTTACGTTGACACAAAAATGAGTAAAGAAATGTTTATAATAGGTTGATTCATAATATCCACAAACTAAAAACTATCAAGACATCCTTTAACAGGTGAAGGGTTAAACACACTGCAGTACCTCTATACAATGCAATACTATTCAGTGATAAAACGGAATGAATTATTGACATGTGCAACAACCTGGGTGATTCTCCAGAGAATTACGCCTGGTGACAGAAATCAATACTAAAAAGCTACATGATTCCACTTAGATCACATTCTTGAAATTACAAAATTACCAAATTGAAAAGATATTAGTGATTTCCAGGAATGAAGGAGGGGATGAGGACCTGAAGAAAGTGGGTGTGGCTATAAAAGGGTAAAATGAGTGGGTTGAACTGTATTCCCCACCCACACTAATAAAGCATAGTAACCCCCAATGCCTGAAGTCTATGACTGGGACCATATGTGGAAAAAGGGGGTTTGCAGATGTCATTAAATATCTCAAAATGACATTATCCTGGATTATGTGGGTGAACTCTAAATCCAATATAAGTGTCCATGTAATAAGCAGAAGAGATGAGAGAAGCCCATGTGAAGACAGAGGCAGAGATTGAAGTTTTACAACCACAGGTCTAGGAACACCTGAAGCCACCAAAATAGGCAAGGCAATAGCTGGACTAGGCCAGAAGGATTCTCTTCTAAACCTTGGAAGGGAATGCACACTGCTGCCACCTTGATTTTAGGCTTCTGGGCTCCAGAACAGTGAGAGAATAAATATCAATTGTTTTAAGCCATCCAGCTTGTGGTAATTGGTTAGGGGTTAGGACAGCTCTAGAAAACGAATATGGGGGATCCTCGTGATGATGAAAATGTTCTGTATCTCTGGTTTAACAATGTCAATGTCCTCGTTATGATATTCTACCAGAGTTTTGCAAGATGTTATCACTGGGGAAAACTAGGTAAAGCATGGGGACGTTTTTGTTTTATTTTGCACAACTGCATGTGAATCTATCATTATCTCAAAATAAAATGTTGATAAAAATAAATAAGATGGCATTACAATTTGATCTCTGGGTTACACAATATAAATGAGGTGATGGCACCTGAAGGGCAACTATTTTGTAGTACAACTTCATCCAAATATTTACTTTTAATAATTAACAAGCTGACTAACATGTTTGCATTAATATCTTAAGTCAGTTTCTGGAATTATTCGTCTTTTAGCAAAATACTGTGAAAGCCTCACACACAGGCTAAGTAGAGAATATTAATGACTAACTATAATTTATCATTTTGTGTTTGCTTCAAGAAACTGGTACATAAATATGTACTTCTTATAAAAAATTTGTAGCAGCTTATAAAATATACATGTAATATAAGGTGAAAAATAAAATAAAATAGAAGTAGAGAAATAAGGATAGAAAAAGTAAGGGAAAGCCAGTTAAAATTGGCATAGAAAACATCAGAGAATGATCTACACTTCATAAGTCTGGGCTCCTAATTTTTCCAGAGAAGAAATATATAATTCCGTAAAGATATTTAAGCAAGTTTAAATTAGTCAATATTCTCATGTCAAAAAACTAAAACATAAAAATAAATATCTCAATTAGAGATGTCAAATTTAGTCAGACTTTAGAATATTCTATTTAAAATATATCCAGTACAATTTCAGAAATAATTATCTCAGTTCAAGAAGGGAAAACCTGCTAAATATTTAAATGTCAAATATATCAGTGATAGTTTCTGTTCATATTTTTAGACTTTTGTCCTGGTGTAACTGAAAAATTTGGACGACTTAAAATGTTATATTTTATTTCAGCCTTAATATTGGGTAGTTGAAAGGCATAATCATGACCGGAAAATGTACTTTAAAATTACCCAATGGGAAAAGCTATGCTGATTTCAACAGAAAATGCTTTATTCAAACCCCCAAAATTGAAATAAAAATAGTCTATTGAGATATTTAAAATAAAATTATGAAAATGATGTCATACCCTTTGCAAAAGTTGGCACCCAAAGTTCGAGTTCTGTCTTTCAAAATATAAAGTGTTTTTTTCCGTGGAAGTAGAATTGTCACCTGTAATGGTTTTCAGTAAATTACTCTGAAGCATCTTGTCAAGAACATTCATAAACTTAAAAATAAAACGTAAAGATTTTCATATCTATCTAAACTAAAATAACAAAAAGATATTCCCACCATTTAATATCATATAAAGACAAAAATAGATGTATAATAAAAAATTTAAAATATATGTATTTAAAGATACATACTTCTTTCAATAATAAGGATTACATTTGCATGTATATGAAATACAACATAAAAATCAGCATAAAAAACCATTCACCATCTCATTTTTACAATAAAATGATACCTAACACGAGGACTGCTTGGAAAACAACATCTTAATCTTTCCTTAACTTCTTAGATTATTTTGCAACTCTCTTGATCTCAGTTTCTTCTTCTATAAAATTAAGATAATCCTTTCTCCAAGAGAATATGTTCAGGCTTTATAAAATGATAGATATAAAAGTAATATAACAGATATGATTATTAATAATATTATTATTTGAAATGGACAAGCAGTAATGGGGGAATAGAATGATAAGGGTGTGTATCATTGCCAAGTCCTTCAGGTAAGAGGTGCTGATGTTTGAACAAAACAAAACAAACCTAAACATGATTAAATTTGAGAAAACTCTACTGAAAAGCTTCCTTATCTGTTCATGAAATGGATGCCCCTTTCTTCTCTGTTATTGCATAAGTAAGGCATATGTCTTAGTCCCTTTCATTTCCAGTCTGACCATATGCCTGAGCTCTACCTAGCCAATAGAATGCCAGCAGAAATGATATGCATCACTTCCAGGTCTTCCCTTTTAAAACCCTAACACCCACCCTCTTTAATGCTCATTCTTCACCAACTGACTGATTGCACACACCCATCAAGGAACGTGGAGCTGTCAGATGGCAGAAGCTTGCTGCCCTGAATGACAGAATGGAAATAAATGAACACCAGCATTACCTGCAATTAACCATTGCAACTAAATGATAAATCAACTTTAATGATGTTAAGCCACTGAGGCTGTAGGTTTTGAATGTAGACTCAATATACTACGCTGACTAATTTACAAGCCTAGAATAGTATGAAGAACTATCATATTAATAAGTAATGCCAATATCAAAATTATGGTAATGTTCCTTGATACAAAAACATAATCCAGAAAAGGAAACAGTCACTACCAACAAAACTCAGTATAAGATGTGTCTAATATGTCAAGCAGTAACCCTAGACTATGGTCAAATGTCAATTGGAGGGTTAATTTATATACTCTAAGACAAGCATGTTAAATAATTCCTGTGGATTCCTGTCAGTGCAGTACTTTCTTAGCTGGTGCTAGTCTAGGAGATTCTGACAAGTAGCGCTTTCTTTTTCAGCCCCTTTTCCTTAACGTGTAATTTTCAGCAGAACAAAATTGCATTCTCTGTATTCTAGCACACATTAACATTTTATGGCTAACGGTATTCACTGATGGTATGATATATCAGCCGTATTGCCATCAATAATTATTATTTATATTTATGTTATAATATTGCATTTCAGTTATATTGGTTCAAAGTTTTACAGTAATCAACTTCTGTGAACATTTCTAAGAATTTTCCATCCCTTATCTTCCTACCCACTTCATCAGGAACCCTTCATCTAAGAAACCCCATATACTTTTGCTTATGTGACCTCTCTCCTGTCAAAAACTGGAACATGGACATATTGAGATGGACTCAATCATAAAGGGATATAAATTTGTTTTGTAGATTAATATGTTAATTTTACAATAATACATGATTTTTAATTGACACAAAATATTACCCAGCTCAGATATTTTATTTTGTGATTTTGCAACCATTAGCCATTAGGAAAGACTGTTTAAGTGAAGGATCTGCCATAAAGAATCCAAAATAATATGCCACTTTTTTTCCCAGTGGTTTTTGCATATCAGGCACCATGCTACAGATTGTATATGCCTAACTACGATGTTTTTATAAAGTATTTTTTCTACATTTACAGGTGAGATAGACTCACCTCATTGAGATCACATGATTTGCTAAAGACCACAAGGATAGAATCAAGATTTCAACTCATGTTTCTTTCTCCAAATCTAGAGCTCTTTTTCCTTACTTCTATTCTATGGAATTGATTGTTCTGCTTCATTTCTATAATGAACCATTAAAATCACTTAGTAACAAATTTGTGATATATATGGTAGACACCAATATAAGTGCTGAGGCTACAAATATAAAGGGAACTCCTGGTCAGGTGTGGTGGTGCCCACCTGTGGTCCCAGCTACTCAGGAGACTGAAGCAGAAAGATCACTCGAACTCAGGAATTTGAGACCAGCCTGCTCCACAAAGCAAGGCCCCATCTCTACAAAAATATATTTTAAGAAAATTAGCCAGACATGGTGGCAGGCATCTGTAGTCCCAGCTACTTGGGAGGCTGAAGTGGGAGGATTGCTTATGCCTGGAAGTTCGAGGTTGCAGTGAGCTGTGATTTCACCACTGTGCTCTAGCCTGGGTGACCACAAAGGCCTGTCTCTAAAACAATAAATACAAGTAAAAATACGGAACTATTAGTCTAGTTGGAGGAAAACTCATGAAAATAAATTATTACATTGTGGTAGGATATGTGAGTAGAGGTGAAAGAGAAGACACAGAAGCCCTGCAGGGAAGGCAATGAATAACTTGCTATCTGGGGCTTTCAAGGACTGTTTGGAGGTGAAGGCAGTACCTGAGCAGAAATTAGAGGTACATTGGAAACTTAGTAGGCCAACAGAGGAGATGAGGGTGTGAGGCGTGGAAGAGAGTGTACCTGAAACAGAAAACAGTGGGGTCTACGCATGGCCAACCTATATACAATGTGAAGAAATTTGAGCTGTTATCCTGTACATGAGAGGAAACAATGACAAATTTTACTGAAAATAATAATTTTAAATGTTTTTTTTTTTTTTTTTTTTTTTTTTTTTTTTTTGAGGCGGAGTCTGGCTCTGTTGCCTGGGCTGGAGTACTGTGGCCAGATCTCAGCTCACTGCAAGCTCCGCCTCCCGGGTTCACGCCATTCTCCTGCCTCAGCCTCCCGAGTAGCTGGGACTACAGGCGCCCGCCAGGTCGCCCGGCTAGTTTTTTGTATTTTTAGTAGAGACGGGGTTTCACCATGTTAGCCAGGATGGTCTTGATCTCCTGACCTCGTGATCCGCCCGTCTCGACCTCCCAAAGTGCTGGGATTACAGGCTTGAGCCACCGCGCCCGGCCCTAAAAGATTTTTGATGTAAGAAATTACTGTCAGCAACAGCAAATATAGAGCAGGGATAGAGAAACTAATTGGGTCATGATGGCAGATTAGAGATTATGTTTCCATTTATCCAATCTATCAATCCATTTATCCTCCCACTTTATTAGAAAAAGCCTGATCTAGCTACTCAGGAGGCTGAGGTAGGAGAATCGTTTGAACCTGGGAGGCAGAGGTTGCAGTGAGCCGAGATCACGCCACTGCACCCCAGCCTGGGCGACAGAGCAAGACTCCTTCTCGAAAAAAAGAAAAAAGAAAAGAAAAGAAAAGAAAAAGCCTGGTCTAACAAATAATAGTTGGGACATTTGGGAAGATGATAGGTTTTCGACATATTTAGGAGCTGAAATTCAGGCATTTTAGAGACTTATGGGACATCCAGTTAGGTTCTATAACAGGAAACTCTATAGATTTCACAGAAAAGCAGATGAATAAATAAATGTGGGACTTATGTATTTATATGTGGTTGTTAAATCCAAGGACAAAGATTTCACTACCTTAGAGTATAGTCAAAAAGAGAGGATGGAATAGAATCCTAAAGAGGGACACGGGGATAGAGAAGGAGGAAGGAGACTGGAAAAGAACATTTAGGAAGAGGATAGAGACCTAGAGGGAATCATGTCAGGAAACAAAGAAAGGCGTGTTCTCAAGACTCTAAATTGCTAATAGGAACAGAAGTCACAGGAAGTTTAAGAACAGTGTATATTGGTCTCACAAAATAGGAGATCATTTGTTGAAACACTGTCCAAGGCGGTACTAAAAGCAGCAGAAGTGAGATTAAAGGGGATTGAATAGTTGGTGAAAATTAGACAGTGAAAATATAAAAGTAAATGACTGTTTTCCTAAATTTATATAAGTACACCTCATTTTATTGAACCTTGCTTTACAAATTTTAACCTTGTGGTTAAGACAACCACAGATATGACATTTTTTACAAATTAAAGACTTTGGCAACTGTGTGGAACAAGTTTATTGGCCCCATTTTTTTCCAACAGCATGTTCTTTCTCTCTTTTGGCCTCTGTCACATTTTGGTAATTCTTACAATGATTTAAACTTGTTCACTATTATTACACCTGGTATGATAACCTGTGATCAGAGATCTTTGATGTTACTATTGTAATTGTTTTGGGGTGCCGTGAACCAGAACCATATAAAACGGCAAACTCACTTGTTAAATGTTGTGTATGTTCTGAACGCCCCACTGACCTGTCGTTCTGCCATCTCTCTCCTTCTCCTTGGGCATCCCTATTCTCTGAGACACAACAATGTTGAAATGAGACCCGTTAACTCTCCAATGGCTTCTAAGTGTTCAGGTGAAAGGAATAGTTACGTGTCTCTTACTTTAAGTCAAAAGCTAGAAATGACTAAGCTTAGTGAGGAAGGCATGTCAAAAGCCAATAGGGAACAAAAGCCAGAGCTCTTACAACAGAACTAGCCAAATTACGAATGCAAAGGAAACGTTCTGGAAGGAAATTGAAAGTGCTACTTTAATGAACACGCGAATGGTAAGAAAGCAAAACCTTATTGTTGATATGGAGAAAGTCTTAGTGGCCTGGGTAGAAGATCAAACCAGCCACACCGTTCCCTTAAGCCAATGTCTAATCCAGGGGAAGGCCCTAACTCATTTCAATTCTATGAAGGCTGAGAGAAGTGACACAGCTGCAGAAGAAAAGTAGGAAGCTAGCAGAGGCTGTCCCACGAAGTTAAGGAAAGACGCCATCTGCATAACACAGAAATATAAGGTGAAGCAGCAACTGCCGATGGAGAAGCTACAGCAAGTTATCCAGAAGACCTAGCTAAAATAATTGGTGAAAGGGCCTACACTAAACAAGAAAGTTTCAGTGAAGACAAAGCAGCTTTGTATCGGGAGAAGATCTCTGGACTTTCATAGCTAAGAAGGAGAAGTTGATGCCTGGCTTCAAAGCTTTGAAGAACAGGTTGACTCTTTCATTAGGGGCCTAATGCATCTGGTGACCTTAAATTGAAGCCAATGCGAATTTACCATTCTGAAAATTTTAGAACACTTAAGAATTATGCTAAATCTATGTAGCCTGTGGTAAGTGGAACAAAACCTGGATGTCAGTACATCTATTTACAGCATGATTTACTGAATATTTTTAGCTTTGAGACGTAGTGCACAGAAAATAATATTCCTTTTAAAAAGTAGTGCTGCACATTGACAATGCACCTGGCCATCCAAACGCTCTGATAGAGATGTATAAGGAGATTATTGTTGTTTTCATGGCTGCTAACAGAACATCTATTCTGCCACCCAGGGATCAAGGAGTAATTTGGACTTTCAAGCATTATTATTTAAGAAATACATTTCGGCCGGGCGCGGTGGCTCAAGCCTGTAATCCCAGCACTTTGGGAGGCCGAGACGGGCGGATCATGAGGTCAGGAGATCGAGACCATCCTGGCTAATACGGTGAAACCCCGTCTCTACTAAAAAATACAAAAAACTAGCCGGGCGACGAGGCGGGCGCCTGTAGTCCCAGCTACTCTGGAGGCTGAGACAGGAGAATGGCGTGAACCCGGGAGGCGGAGCTTGCAGTGAGCTGAGATCCGGCCACTGCACTCCAGCCTGGGCGGCAGAGCAAGACTCCGTCTCAAAAAAAAAAAAAAAAACATTTCATGGGGATGCGGGTTCCATAGACAGTGATTCCTCTAATGGATCTGGCGGCTCCCACCTGTAATCCCAGCACTTTGGGAGGACGAGAAGGGCGGATAATCTGAGGTCAGGAGCTTGAGACCAGGCTGGCCAACATGGTGAAACCCTGTCTCTACTAAAAATACAGAAATTAGCCTGGCATGGTGGTGCATCCCTGTAATCCCAGCTATGTGGGAGGCTGAGGGAAGGCAGGAGAATTGCTAGCACCTGGGAGGCAGAGGTTGCAGTGAGCACAGCCTGGGTGAGAGAGCGAGACTGTCTCAAAAAAAGAGAAAACCTTCTGGAAAGGTTTCATCATTCTAAATGGCATTAAGAACAAGGAGGTCAAAGTATCAACATTAATAGTACTTTGGAAGAAGTTGATTCCAACCCTTATGGATGACTTTGAGGGATTCAGGACTTAAGTGGAGGAAGTAACTGAAGATAGCCTGAACTCACTGAAATAGCAAGATAACTAGAATTAGAAGAATTAGAGCCAGAAAACGTGACTGAATTGCTGCTACCTCATGATAAATCCTGAAGGGATGAGGGGTTGCTTATTATGGATGAGCAAAGAAAGTGGTTTCTTGAGACAACCTCTACTGAAGATGTGGTGAACTTTGCTGAAATGACAGCAAAGGGTTTAGAATGTTCTGTAAACTTAGTTCATAAAGCACCCTCAGGGTATGAGAGGATTGACTCCAGTTTTGAAATACTGTTGTAAATGGCAACACATGCTACAAAGAAATCTTTTCTGAAAGGAAGAGTCAATCGATGAGGCAAACTTCATTGTCTTATTTTAAGAAATCGTCGGCCGGGCATGGTGGCTCACACCTGTAATGCCAGCACTTTGGGAGCCAAGGCAGGTGGATTGCCTGAGCTCAGGAGTTCACAACCAGCCTGGGGAACCCAGGTGAAAACCCCTCTCTACTAAAATACAAAAATTTCGCCGGGCGTGGCTGCGTGCACCTATAGTCCCAGCTAGTCGGGAAGCTGGGGCAGTAGAATTGCTTGAACCTGGGAGGCGGAGGTTGCAGTGAGCTGAGATTGTGCCACTGCACTCCAGCCTGGGCCAGAGTGAGACTCCATCTACAAAAAAAAGAAAGAAAGAAAGAAAGATAGAAAGAAAGAAAGAGAGAAAGAGAGAAGGGGGGGAGGGAGAGACAGAGGGAGGGAGAGAGAGAGAGAGAAAGAGAGAGAGAAAGAAAGAAAGAAGAAATTGTCACAGCCACCTCAGGATTCAACCACCATCACTGTGATCATCAGCAGCCATCAATATGGAGGTAAGACCTTCTACCAGCAGAAATATTATAACTGACTGTAGGCTCAGATGACTGTTAGCGTTGTTAGCATTAAAATATTTTTAATTAAGGCGTTTTCATTTTTTTTTAGACATGATACTATTATACACTTTATAGACTACAGTGTAGTGTAAATGTAACTGGGACACCGAAAAAAATGTGACTTGTTTTATTGGGACAGTTACTTAATTGCAGTGCTGTGGACGCCCACTTGCAGTATCTCTCAGGTGTGCCTGTACAACAAGAATGGAATTTATCAACAGGGAGTGAGACAAAAGAGTGGCAACTAGAGAGAAGCGCAGAGTACAGAGAGGAGTTTTCTCTTGATTTCATTTGTTGACATAGGAATCATTTATAGATTGTTTTTCATTTATTTTAATGATAAGAAAGAATGATAAGATGTGGCAGAGAAAGAGAAGTTGAAAATAGAATAAAGCCAAGTTACTTATTATTGAGGAATACCTAAATGAAAAATAGGGAAATAGGATGAAGTCTGTTAAAGAGATTATCCATGAGGAAGGAGACCTCATCTTCTGAGACGAGAATAAAAGATACAATGGTGGAATCAGAGGTAAAGTAATTATAAGTCTTCGTGAATGTGTGTGGTGGATATGGAGGGATGACTATTCTTTCTCAAAACAAGTGGTAATTTAACTATTGGGGAAAGGGAGATGCTTGATATTTTGAGGACATTGATAAAGTCTAAGCCAAGCCACCTTTTTTTTTTTTTTTTTTAACAATTAATGAACCATTCCTTTTCTTTAACAAGTACCATTACATTACCTTGAATGTAATTGACTCTACTAAAAGGCTTCATATATTTATAATAATCGTTGTTAAATCAACATCTGGATATTTCTAAAAATATCTAGACTGCCATAACCTAAATATCACAATATTTTCAAAGACAGTTATCATTTAGGTTGTTCATATAATAATAATTAATAATCCCATTGACTTTTTTATTTTCTGAGGTGATAAATCTACCGATTTTTCATTAAGATTTTATGCAAACATAATTTATACTACATGTAACAAGTTTTCTCAACTCACAATGACCTTTTAAAATTGCTAATAAGAGTATATAAGAGGTTTTTAGAAAAATTATTGGCTTGTAGGTGTGAGAGAAACTCACATTTATTATTACTGGAAGCAGTGTTCTGTTGGCATATTGCAATAAGACAGACAATCCTTCAACAATTAATTACCAGTAAAATAATTATAGAAGAATTTCTTTTGATGTTTATAATGTTTTAATTGAAGTAAAATTGTGAGAATATGCTTCAGGGGAATATAATATTTTAATTATTTAATGGCCAAGATATCTATGTACTTTGACTAGAGTGCATTTCTCTATTCTGTGGCATTTCTGTGTTATAATAGAACATTTGTAGACTAAAAAATAGGATGTTTTTCCCGCACAGCGTATTACAGTGAATGTAGTCTACTTTATAATCCTTAAGGTTCTTTTAACTTGACATGAATCAAACACCTTAAAGAAACAGAAACTAAGACTGAAAATTTTGACAAATGAGTTTTGAAACCTTCATAAACTAAACCTGTTTTTGGTATCATTGGTTTCAAAAAATATACATAGAAACTTGACGTGAAGTAGCTAAATGTAAGCACTCAATTGATATTTATATGTGTGCCGGTCTATCAATGGTATTGAAAAGTTAATCCAAAGCATTTATTGATTACTCTCAATTTCTCAGATACTATCAATTCACTTTTGAAAATTATTATCTTACTTAATATTGCACTCTTTTCAGTAAAAAGGAGAGTTTGTTGTTCTTAGATATGCATGAGGCACAATAGTTTCACAACAAATCAAATTTAATTAAATGATGCATTTCCTCCACTTACAAAAGGTTTATTAAAGGTTTATTTGCTCATGCAAATTAAAGTGTTAGAGTAAAAATCCACATGAAACTTGGCACTAAGAATTAAAAAAATATTGAAAGATTTCTCGCCTCACTGCAATACCTTGCTATGTTTAAACTGCTCAGCTTGTCATTTAGAATCTTTAATGAAACCAGGGAGGAGGCTATTTATTTGCATAATAGGACATAATTTGCTGTGGTGAGGTTTTAATTATTTATAGGCTGTCTGAAATATTTAAAATGGCATCACTAAGGAGCATGAAGTGTTGGATAATGCCTTCATTTCAGGTTTCCTGCCGTTTCTTTTATGGGTCAAACGATTTATTTCTAATTAGCATACCAGGCTAGTGGCTTTAAAAACATAAGGAAAACAAATTGGTTTCAGTCTGTTTGCAGCTTGAGTAGTTGGAGACGGCCATGGGTCACTGACAGAGACTGAGCAGAGTTAAGAGATGAAGCCAGAAGTCACCGCAGCACATGGAAATCACTGACTCAACAAAGCCATACTTTCATTTGTGCACACTGATTACTGTATGTATTAGTTTCTCTTTGGGAGGTAGTGGGTTATAGTTAATGGATTTTATGTTAATTGTCCCTTAAATATTTTCTACCATTAACACATTTCCTGTTGGAAATGATGTTTAAGCAACAGAAAATGTTCCATTTCCTTGGATAAAAGATACAGTAATTACTGTGTGCATAGGGGAAAATTCAGCAGTTTCAGGGTAAGATTTAACATTTAAGTATATGCAATCTTATTTATATACAAGAACAAGAGCCTGTGGTTAAAACACAATAGGGTTCATTTTTTAATAAACCATATGGAACCTCATATATCTTGTGAGAGGCTGTGAATTAGTAGAGTACACTAAAAATATGTTCGAATTTCTAAAGCATTCTTGTGCATCGTCTGTGTTCTAGGTAAAAGGGAAAAAACTCAAGAATCATATATAAGGTCTCTTATGTTATAATAAATGGATTTTCATGTTCTTTACTATCTATTTTAAATATGGTAATTTTCTTGAAAGTTGTTTAAAAATGGTCATGTTCTAAACATCATTGTATAGCCAGGAGAAATGTATTTACTACAAGAGTTTGTCCGTGATGCTCTAGATATCCCCATCACCATGCACATAGATTTAAAGCGGGGGTAGCACACTGTTGTCAGACATTCTCTCACCTGTCACCTTCTGACCTCAAAACGTGAATAGAGAAATTGCTGCCAGATGTCAAGAAACAGCCTTTGGGCATTACAGAGGATATTCTCCATGCCCTTTCAAGTAGTAGACAGATGCTGTATTCAGAGAGAGGATTTTTATGATTGTCATTCGCACAGCCCAGGTGATTGGTCAAGGCAATAAAGGAGTCTGCAATTCTTGGAGAACTTTTGGAGTCGCTTTAACCATAACATAATGTATTGCAACAAAGAGTTACTGAATGTAACCATCAGTTATCATTTTTTTTTTTTTTGAGACGGAGTCTTGCTCTGCCGCCCGGGCTGGAGTGCAGTGGCCGGCTCTCAGCTCACTGCAAGCTCCGCCTCCCGGGTTCCCGCCATTCTCCTGCCTCAGCCTCCCGAGTAGCTGGGACTACAGGCGCCCGCCTCGTCGCCCGGCTAGTTTTTTGTATTTTTTTTAGTAGAGACGGGGGTTTCACCGTATTAGCCAGGATGGTCTCGATCTCCTGACCTCGTGATCCGCCCGTCTCGGCCTCCCAAAGTGCTGGGATTACAGGCTTGAGCCACCGCGCCCGGCCAGTTATCATTATTTTTAAAGTAACCACTGGACACATAGTGGGAGTTAGAAAATAATAGATGATAAGGAAATCATAGTCTCAACAGCAGAAAAGCTTACAATTTAATGAATGAGAAAGTGAGAATTGATTAATTAAAGGGATTGAAGTATATATTCTTTACATTATAATTAAATAAATTTTTGTTATCTACTAATAAAATTTCAAGTAAAATACTGGTCAGAACCAAGAGTGTCAGGAAGTGTGTTGGAGTACTAACAAATGGTTTGGGGAAAATTGGATCTGGAAAATGGTAGAAAAATTGATTTGAAAAGATGGACATATATTTAACTTTGCCAGAATAACCCTAGTTTTAAAGTACTCTGTTTATTAACTTCTTACGTATTAATTTGTGCCTTTTAAAGCTCAAAAACAGTTGGCAATGAATTCATATGATTCAAACCAGTCAGTTATTCATTAAAAATACAGTCTTCAATATTGCAACTATTGGCCAAATTTGTGGTAGTTTTGATTGTGGCATGATTTATCATATTTTTAAAAATCTTTTGAAAAAATAGTTTAAAGGTAATTATACTTTGTTGTTGCTGTTTTTAAAATAAACTGCTTTTAGAAGAGTTTTAGGTTCACAGCAAAACTAAACAGAAGGCATAGAGAGGTCCCATATATTCCCTGACTTGAACACACACAGGCTTCTCTAGTATAAATATCCCCCGACAGAATGGTACTTTTGTTACAGTTGATGAGCCTACACTGACAAATCACTATTATCCAAAGTTCATAGTTTACCTTAGGGTTCACTCTTGGTATACATCCTATGGGTTTTGACACACTTGTGTACCATTGTAGTTTCATTGCTATATTCATTGTAGTTTCACTGCTCTAAAAATTGTCTGTGCCCTGCCCATTCATGTCTCCCTTCCCTTAACTTCTGGCAACCAATGATCCTTTTTATTGTCCCCATAGTTTTGCTATCTGCAGAATGTCATATAGTTGGAATCATATAGTCGGTAGCTTTCCCAGATTTTTTTCACTCAGTAATATACATTTAAGGTTCCTGCATGTCCTTTCATGGCTTGATAGATCATTTCTCTTCAGTGCTGAAGAATACTCTATGTTCCAAATATATCACAGTTTATTCATTCACCCACTGAAGGACATCTTAGTTGCTTCCAAGTTTTGACGATTATAAGTAAAGCTGCTATAGATACTCATTTGCAGGTTTTGGTGCAGACATAAGGTTTCAGCTCATCTGAGTAAATACCAAGGAGTGTGATTGCTGTTTCATATGGTAAGAGGATGTTCAATTTTGTAAGAAACTGCTAAGCTGTAATCCAAAGTAGCTGTGCCATTTTTTATTTCCAACTGCAATGACAGCTCCTGTTGCTCCCCATCCTCATCAGCATTTGGTGATGTTGTTTGGACTTGTGCCAGTCTACTAGGTGTGTAGTGGCATCTCACTGTTATTTTAATATTCATTCCCTAATCACATATGATATTGAGCACCTTTTCATGTTCTTATTTTCCATCTACATATCTTCTTTGGTGAGAAGTCTCTTCAGATCTTTCATGCGTATTTCCATTAGGTTGTCCTTTTTCCTATTGTTGAGATTTTAGTATTTGTTGTATATTTTGAGTGTGGATTATCCTCTTTACTTTTGATAATATACTTATAATAAAAATAACCAGCATCTTGTCCCAAAGAAAGACTAAGCTTTCAGAATACTTGCTCTGCAGCTTAGGAAACCATGTCAATGTGCTGATGCCTTTTAGTTCCCGGTTCCCACCTATCATCACAACATTGAGACTCAGTCTAACAGGTGTGACATGAGAGAAAAATAATATTTGAATTATTTATCAGCCATGAAGTACCTTTTTTTTTTTTTTTTTACAACTGAGCAGAAAAAGTCTAGAGCTTATTTGCAGAAGATAATTCTTATAGTAAACTATTTAGAAATAAATTTGGCATAACTGGATATATCTGAAGATCTCTGGCTATGTAGGGTTCAGTTCAACCAGCATTTTCAGGCAAAATGTGTTAGGCCTGGTGGGATGCCCAACACATTGATCCTGGGGTCCTACTATCCAAAAGACTTAGTCAAAACTGCTGTGTCATCAAATACATAGCCATAGCTACAAACCTTCATTTTATTCTTAAAGGTCTTACTTCTGATTTCTGAAAAACATATAAGCTGGCTTTCATAGTCCAATGACATATATTCTGTGTATAAATATACAGATCGATGCTCCAAAATTAAGGTGAGAATATTCACAGTGGGAGCATACAAAAAAAAATGTGGTCTAGTGGGGTGCCAGTGTATGTCTTGTGCTTGCATGTGCTTAAACTAAAAAATGTAAATGTGTTATTCATTTATGATCAGACATCTCTGGCATTATTTCACAGAATTCAAAATTATAAATGAGATTCACCAGTGTCAGTGTAAGTAATTAAAATCCTTGCACCTGAAACAAACTTACTAGACATTTCCATTACTCATATTTATGTAGCTGGAAAACACATCTAAAACCCATGAGATTTTTTCAACTTTCCATTATAATGTATGAGATATATGAAGACTGTAGTTACTTCTATCATAAATGAGTTAAATTTTTACATCAGTGTTTAGCTAAGGGGCCAATGTGGGTTTAATTATATATTGCTATTACAACACAGAAAATAGTTGTTGCATAATCTTACCTAAAGAACATATTTCTCAACTCCAACACAAGAAAGCTAACTAAATATTTCTATGACAATTGACATAAAACTGATATTTTTTCAGAGAAAATTGATAAAATGGTTTGACAATAAAACCAATATATTCTTAAAGTGATGTTAATCAGAAAAGAAGTGACACAGGGTTTAAACAAACAATTAGAGATCGGCTATAATAATCAGAGGACTAACTAAAAACCTTGAAGTACCAGCTCTTAATTTCCATTAATTAGAAATAATAATGATATTTCATCTTTGCATTATGATTACTTGTACTATTTACCTCCAGAGCATTCAGAAAAAAATTTCTCTGTAATTGTTACATACACACAGAAGTAGAAATATTTAGTGCTTTTTAAAATGGAGTCACTCTAGTTGAGTGGAATTGTTCCAACACATGAAATGTCAGAATACTTTTTATAAAAGTCAAATTGTATAGGCAGACTCAGTAAAAGTAAGTGGATATGTATTCTGATGATGTCAAAAATCCTTCACTTCTAACTCTTAAAAATGGAATCCCTTGCTTTTTAATTGCTGTTTTCTTATTTTGAAATAATTACATTGTTATCTATTTTTATTTTTAATTCTATTATCTAATAGGGGAAAAGTTATTTTTTTCCAAAAGAAAATATGGTGGTTCTCTATGGCTGCCGTATTGTAATTGCACTGTATGTACAAATAATTGTATATAAAAGCCCAGATATGGTCACCAGATACCTATTACTTTGATTGTATTTTACTGCATGTTGTTTATTTTTTGGTTTCGCCATGCATCTCCCCTTTCCTCTCTGTACTCAAATGACTCCTCCTAGCCATAGCAGATCCATCTTATTATACCCACACTGCTCCTTACCATCATAGGTTACCTATATTGACTGCCTGCTGTGTGTCTCTTTGTAAGTTTTTTTCCATGCTATTCTCATCATATACAAATATGTATATATTAGACATTATATAAGGCTTAAATTAGTTTTATATAGAATCCTGGTACTCATTTTTATTTTTGAAGTCAAGGTGTCTCATGCTGTTACCCAGGCTGGAGTGCAGTAGCACAGTTATAGCTTACTGCAGACTTGACCCCCTGGACTCAAGTGATCCTCCTACCTCAGCCTCCCCAGTAGCTGGGAATACAGGCGCACCCCACCAAGCCTAGCTAATTTTTGTACTTTTTTGTAGAGATGAGATGTTGCTCAGGCTGGTCTGGAACTCCTGGGCTCAAGCAATGCTCCTGCCTTGGCCTCTCAAGGTGCTTGGCCATAATCATAGTGTTTATAATTTTACATCTTGCTTTTCTTCCTAAAGTACACATTGTAGACATATTTCCAAGTCAGTTGCTTCACTTAGATTTTAATGACTACATGACATTCTGTTTTATGGATACACTATAATTTATTCAGCCTTTCCTTAGTTCATGGATATTCATTTTTGTCTTCAGTATTTTGCCGCTAGGAGCAATGCTGTGATAAATATGTTTTTCAAATATCCTTATACAATGGAGTTTTTATTTTCATGCCCTATGTTCCTAGAACTAGAATTGCTGAATCGAATAAAATATTTTCTTAAAGTATTCTTCTGAATTGCTTCCCTTAAAGGTTGTAAGATTTTACATCTTCATCAACAATATATGAGACCACCTTTTATCACCTGTTTTCCACCGTGACTTTTAGTTCTTCTGAATTTGTTTTCTGTTTAATGACTGGAAAGTGATATCCCATTTTACTTTAATTTGCCATTACCCAATATCCAATGTGTTTGAATATCTTCTTATACACTTTCTAATCAATTTTATTTGATTTTTAAATAAATTGCCTATTCCTGTTCTTTCTCCATTTTTCTATTAAAACTTTATCTACCTTCACCAATTTTAAAAGGTCTGTTTTATTCTGTTACATTTTGCTACATTTTCCCCAAATTTATTGTTTATGTGTGACATTACAATGGCATTATTTGCTGTACAGATATTATATTTATTTAGGCAAGTATATTTTCTCCAACTTTGCTGTTTCCATTCTTGGTAAAGAACATCTCCCAACCCGTAGAATATACATGTAGACTCCCACATTTTTCTAAGACTCATTTTGTTTCTTTGTTCATATATGTATGGAACAAACCCTAAATAACATGTATAACATATATAATGTTTAAAAATAATAATAAAATGGACACCCATGTGAACTCTACAGGTTATTGGTGCAGCATTTCCTTCCAATCACATCCTGTTCTTATCCTCCCTGAAGATAAAGGAAGTCTTATATTTTTGTGTTAATAATCTATTTGCTTTTGTTTATAGTTTTAAAACATATATGTATTGTGTGGTTCTAGTTGAGACCCTAATAATTACAGATTCATGCAGCGCATATTGCTCTCCAGATTTTGTTCAGTACTCTGTTTGTGGAATATTATTTACAGTGTCGTGTGATATTCTTTATGTTGACTATGCTATGAGATATATTTTGTAGGAATCTAGTTATTTTGTTATTCTATTTCAGTTTTAATCCACCTAGCATTTAATTTTATATGAAGTAAAAGATAGATATCCAGTTTTATTTCTTTCCAGGTGAATAATCAATTGTGCAAGCAGTTTATTAAAGAATCGACCTTTTCCACAGAATGGATACGTCAATTGTGTCATATCCAAATATAGAGGGATCTCTTTACATACTTTCAGTTTTGTATCATTGATATTTTTCTGTATTCCCATACCTGTGGGTCATTGATTTGATGACTGTAGCTTTGAAACATAATCCACATTCTTGTAAAGAAATTCTGTGCCCTCCCCCCCTCAAAAGGAAGATGCAAACACACAAAAACACATAGCTATGTTCACAGACATTTCTGACCTTTGCTCTTCCATTTAAACTTTAAGATTATTTTACAAAATTTAAATCACCACCACCACCACAAAATATGCTCTGATTCTAACTGGAATTTAAATTCACGTGAGTTAAATTCATTTCCAAAATAACTCATTCTTGGTAACCATATATTATTGTTTTGATCTATTTTTTGTATTTTGTGTTAACTTTTTAATTAAAACCTTTATTTTTATATTAATAAGTGATAATCATCTCAAATTTTTATTTTTTAAGAAAGATTATAGTAGATATAAATTTCAGTACTTTCTGTCTTTTTTCAGGATCAGATTCATAGTAAATAAAATTGAAGCTATGGCTTTTTTTTTTTTTTCTTTTTTCTTTCTTTTCTTTTCTTTTTTGAGACAGAGTCTTTCTCTGTCGCCCAGGCTGGAGTGCTGTGGTGTGATCTCAGCTCACTGCAACCTCTGCTTCCTAGGTTCAACTCTGCTGCAGGCTCCCTAGTAGCTGGGATTACAGGCACCCATCACCATGCCCAGCTAATTTTTGTGTGTTTAGTATAGGTGGGGTTTTACCATGTTGGCCAGGATGGTCTCGGTATCTCGACCTCGTGATCCGCCCACCTCGGCCTCCCCAAATGCTGGGATTACAGGTGGAAGCCACCACGTCAGGCTGCTATGGCTCTTTTAAGAGTTCTATGTCTCATCTGTGAATGTAACTGGTCTTAATGACTTTTTCAGTAGCACATATTTAATGTCCTTCCCAGTCTTTAGTCTGGTAATATAGCTACTCAAATGTTCTGATTCTTCTTGAGTTAATATTAGAAACTGAAACAGAAGCCATCCATTTTTTCTAATATTTCAGATCTGTTGCCTTCGATATGTATAGTATTTTCTCACACTTCTTTTGATCTGTCTCATGTTTGTATTTATCTCTCTGTTCTTGATTCTAATATATCTGTTTAGGTCCCTCATTTTTTTTTCTATTAATAAGGCTTGCAATGTATGTAATCTCACAAACACATTTTAGGACTTAGGTATCCTTTCTCCTGTTTTTTTTTTTTTTTTTTTTTTTTTTTTTTTTTTTTTTTTTTTTGAGACGGAGTCTCGCTCTGTCGCCCAGGCTGGAGTGCAGTGGACGGATCTCAGCTCACTGCAAGCTCCGCCTCCCGGGTTCACGCCATTCTCCTGCCTCAGCCTCCCGAGTAGCTGGGACTACAGGCGCCCGCCAGGTCGCCCGGCTAGTTTTTTGTATTTTTAGTAGAGACGGGGTTTCACCATGTTAGCCAGGATGGTCTTGATCTCCTGACCTCGTGATCCGCCCGTCTCGGCCTCCCAAAGTGCTAGGATTACAGGCTTGAGCCACCACGCCCGGCCTTTTTTTTTTTTTTTTTTAAATTTCATTACCTCCAGGTTTTAATCTTATTAATATTTCATCTTGCTTGTTTTGTTAATCTGTAGTTAGTTCTCTTTCCAATTGCTTGTATTTGTACTAAGTTCTATTTTTCCATTCTTCTTTGTTAGTAGAGAAAACATGTAAGGCTACAAATATTATTCTGAGTACAGCTTTCACTGTGTCTGAGTTTTGGTAGGAAGTATTACCCTTTTCATTACTTCCCTGCTAGTGAGTGGGTTCCTTTTGATCCAAGGGCAATTTAGTCTTGTTCTCATTGTTCAAATTTCCAAGTAAAGATGGTTTGATTAAACCTACTTTTTTAAATAGTTGAGTTTTTGTTTGTGGTGGGCTAAGTGAGGGTTTGTGAAACATTCCGTAGACAAAACAACACACACACACACACACACACACACACACACACACACAAACACACAGATATTCAAAGGCTCTGCAACTCTATATGTGGTAAATCAAATGTCTTGACTATATTATTCATTTCTGCTTATCCTTTATATTGTAATTATAATAAATATTTTCTAATCCCAAATACTTTTATTTAACTTCCAAATATATTTCGTTTCTATCATGTTCTGGTATATAGATGCCAGGTTGCTTGGTAAATGCCAGTTTGTTAGACATAAATCATCCTGGTCCATCTGCCTCCTTTTGTCCTTCACAATTTTATTGTTTATACAGCTTAGAATTGTTACCATTATGATTTTTCAGAAAACAAATAACATTGAAATTCTTGTTTTCTTTTCCTTTGCATTAGTGTGTTATCTTACCCTCATCTTCATATTTTCAACTTTCTTTATCACTATTTTAATTATTTTTATAGTTAAAAAATAAACAGGCCGGGCGCGGTGGCTCAAGCCTGTAATCCCAGCACTTTGGGAGGCCGAGGCGTGTGGATCACGAGGTCAGGAGATCGAGACCCTCCTGGCTAACACGGGGAAACCCCGTCTCTAACTAAAAATACAAAAAACTAGCCGGGCGAGGTGGGCGGGCGCCTGTAAGTCCCAGCTACTCGAGGGTCTGAGGCGGGAGAATGCGGGAACCCGGGAGGCGAAGCTTGCAGTGAGCCGAGATCACGCCACTGCACTCCAGCCTGGGCGACAGAGCGAGACTCCTCCTCAAAAAAAAAAAAAAAAAAAAAAAAAAAAAAAAAAAAAAAAAAAAAATAAACAGATAAATTTTTTTTTAGTTTAATATGTCATTCTGAATATTTAAAAGGAAAATGGCATAATTTTATTAGAATTACTGATTTACATGGTTTTATTCTTTCCATATTATTTAATATGTCTTAATTTTTATTGTTTCTTCTTTTATCTTCTAGTATTTGTTCTTTAGGCCTATTGTTTTTCAGTCCTGTCCATTTATTACTGCCTGTTAATTTAAAAATTCTATACATTATGTTATCATATTGCATAGTTATCTTCCTCTGCTTTTAACCTCTAGTTAAATATATATTTCTCTATTTTTGAAAGCAAGATTATATTTTCCCATAAATATAGTGATTCTCAAATCCTAATTTTTTTTCCTACTCTACCCCCACCTTACTCCCAAACTTCAATTTCAGTCCAAGAGACAGGAAGAATATGTTTACTTGTCTGCTGTCCACCCTTCTCCCTCTCCTTTAGCAAATGAAATAATTGGATTATTTTTATTTTGCTCCCGTCTCACACCTATGCAATATCTAGCTTTCCTTGGAGCCTGTTATTTATTGGGTTTTGGGCCATTATTAGAATTTGCTTTGAAGTATATCCTGCTCTTTCAGTGTTTTTCTTTATAATTCATGCCATATATTCTTGGAGCACACATCATTATGTGTGTTTACGTGTGTGTGCAAGTTTATTGGAGGGGGTACAAGAGTCAGAATTTATGGTTACTTCTTCCTCTCTTTATCTTTTTGAGGTGTCTGTTTCAGGTCATTTGTTGTGTAGGTACATTCCTCTATCACTTTCCTCAGGTGAATTATCTGTGTGGCTTACTTTACTGTACAAAATCTGCATCTTTAATACTGTATATTGCTCAAATAAGAAAATTGTGTGATCCAGACTAGGATTCTAGTCTTGAAGTCCTATTCTCTCAGGAGTCTATAAAATCTATTGCTACTGCCATCTAGCTTCAAATGTAGCAGGGAATAACCCCAATCTGATCTCTTCATGTTATGTCCAAGCTTTCATATCTACCCAGATGCCCATAAGCTTTTTTCTGTTTTTCCAGTTCAGTAGTTTCCACAGGATAGATCCAGGTGGAGGTTTATCTCATCAGCGCAGTCCTCTCTGTGGTTTGTTCTTTCAACCTGCAGACTCAAGTGTTTTTTCACTTCAGGAAAACTTCTATTATTCTATTATTTGTTCTATTATTTGTTCAATTAATGCATCTCCTTCATTTTTTTTATTCCTTTGTAATGCCTATTATCAATATGTTATGTATCCAGGTCATGGAATTTTATCTTTTCCACCACAATTTTGTCACTTTATATTTTGCTCTATAGTTTGAAATTTTGTCCAATTTGAATATTTAGTATATTTCATTCTCCTCCTATGATTTACATTTCATTTTGTTAGTTGGAAAATTGTAGGCTTATTGTCATAGCTTTTCTTTAGTTTGAGTTGGTTGGTTCTATGTATGAATCCCCTTGGTTATCTTGTTAGTTTTCTGTTCAAATTATCTCTATGAGAGGATCCTTACTTTTTTAGTTTGCTTCTCTTTGTTCTGATGATCTCCCTCGCTCTATTAAATCCCTAATGTGCTGTTATCTTCTATCCTCAGTTCCCACACACTCTGGATGTCCCACTGTATTAGGCCGTTTTCACACTGCTGACAAAGACATACCTGAGACTGGGCAATTTACAAAAGAAGTTTATTGGACTTACAGTTCCACATGGCCGGGGAGTACTCACAGTCATGGTGAAAGCCAAAAAAGATCAAGTCACATCTTACGTGGATGGCAGCAGGCAAAGAGAGGGCTTGTGCAAAGAAACCCCCATTTTTAAAACCATCAGATGTCATGAGATCCACTCACTATCATGAGAACAACACAGGAAAGACCCACCCCATGATTCAATCATCTCCTATTGGGTACCTCCCACAACATGTGGGAATTATGGGAGCTACAAGATGAGATTTGGGTGGGGACACAGAATCAAACTGTATCACCCACCCATCTAGCAGAAGCCCAGAAACAATTTACTTAAAGAAAATAGATTTGAAGTTAATAGCAGAAAATAAAGTATTTGTGTTTTATTCACCATCTTATCAAAGTCCTCTGTATTGCTGCCTTAGTACACTGACATAAAATATTTTGTTTTCTGTAGGGATTTTAGAAAAATAGTCAAAAGTTATACAAATGATTTTAAAATAAAGCAAAAATTATATTTGAATATGAGTTTCAGTGGGTTGATAGGTGCATCAAACCACTATGGCACATGTTTACCTGTGTAACAAGCGTGCACATCCTGCACATGTATCTCAGAACTTAAAATTAACTTAAAAAAATAAAATCCACTAACATAATAGAAAAAAAGAATATGAATTTTATCAACATATGTTCATAATGCAAATATTTCACTCAATGTTTGCTTAGGCATAGACAGGATACCCATTAACAAATATAAACATACACACAGACAATAGATCATTTATTTGTAGAGAATTGAGGTAAATATAACATAACATTATTTTGGTATCCAGAACTTAGAAAAGTGCTCCTTAATTTTAAAAATACTTTTATTAATGTATATTTTTAAGATTTTCCTCTCTCAGAGTGACTATTTTCTTATTAATTAAGGAAATACTGCATTACTTCCTTTGAATTTCAGAACTACTAGATCATAGAAGCAAGTTCTGATTTACTCAGTACATCCTAAGATACTACTTCAATTCTTTCTTTTTTTGAGATGGAGTCTTGCTCTGTAGCCAGGATGGAGTGCAGTGGTGCAATCTCAGCTCACTGCAAACCCCTCCTCCTGGGTTCAAGGGATTCCTCTGCCTCAGCCTCCTGAATAGCTGGAACTACAGGCACATACCACCACGCCCAGTTAATTTCTTTTTTTTTTTTTTTTTTTTGTATTTTAGTAGAGATGGGGTTTCACCATGTTGGCCAGGATTGTCTTGATCTCCTGACCTCATGATCTGCCCGCCTCGGCTTCCCAAAGTGCTAGGATTACAGGCATGAGTCATCGTGTCCGGCTACTTCAATTCTTATAATGCGTTGGGGTGATAATAGTAACAGGAGTACTGCTACAAAGTCATGGTAATCTAATAAATGAACGAAATGGTCAATAACCCAACTGAGAGAGCAACCACATTCAAAAGTATGTTAACATACCTGGAATAATTTTAGACCTAGTTCATTATTAAAGAAGTGGAATTCTAGTTGTTCTTGACTGCTTATATCCTTTATTATTCATTTAACAATATGTCTGTTGAAAGTGTAATTCCCTTCATTTTTTTGAAATACTTTGCTTAAGATCAAAGTGAAAATATCTTACTTCTTTTGTGTATACAATTAAGATAAAAGTTTAACCAAGTATTACTTTTAGCTATTGTTTTTGGGTTTGGTTTTGTTTTAAAATAATTTTCCTTCATTAAACTGTGGTTCAATTTCACTTTCCTTTTTCCTTCTTCTGGTTTTATTCCTTTGTCCAAGTGTCTTGAGTGGCAGGGAGAACTTAAGGCTCTGTTGGCTCTTGATCATGCACAGGAAGCCCATCTTCCACCTTCAATTTTATTGTTCTTAATCAGCATTATACATAATGCAAGGACAAGAAGGAAAATAAGACTATAGCTCAGATCCTAAGATGGAACAATGTAATTTATGAGGTCAAACTACTTTAATAGCACAGTGGTAAAGAAAAATCAGCAATAAGTTGTTCTCTGCAGGCAATGGACAAATTGGAGATAGGAACCAGTAGTTGCAGTAGTGTTGCCTGGATCCGTGTAAACCCTCCAAGGTCAGTTATTAACTTTTTCATAGTAGCTAATGTTTTTTGGATGTTTATGACATGCCAGGCATTGTGATATGTGCTTTATATTTTTCCTCATTATAACCTTTGAAGCTACTTGATAATTTTATTTGGATCCTTTGACAGTTTATGAACAGTAAAATGAGAATTCAAATCTGGGTATTCTGAATTCTGCTCTTTCCTCATTGCTGGTATGCTACAGTTTCTCCGTCATTTTTATCACAATTTTCAGTGATGAAGACAGGATAGTGGGAAACTTGTGGAGTTCATTCTATTACTATTATATTGCCTTGAACGGATGCAGTGATGATACACAGAGGTGGAGCACTGGAGCTCACTTTGTCTTCAGTCATGCAGTCCCTGGAGATGAATGGGAATGGGTATATTTTCCTGAAAATGAGAAGTAACTATGGATAAGACCAGTCACAGAAGTATGAAATATCAAGATAATATCTAATAACTTAAAACTTAATTATACTCTTCATTTTACTTAAATAAACTTTTAATTTTGAAGACCAATGAGATTCTTGCCAAGAAATCACTTCCAAAATATTCCCAATGAGAAATTTAGAGTTTCTCATTTGAGAAGTTTGGCTTAGGCCAAACTACCAGCATGTTATATCTCTTGCTAATTTTCTCTTTTAATTCTTCAAATTCAATGTGTATTCAAAGGCAAGTATGTGTGTACATATGTGTATATATACACATATACATGGATATATGTAAATGGATGGGTGAATGAATGTGCACGTAACAGTTTAGTTAATAATCCCATGTGTATACTAAAGTTGTCAATGATTCCCAGGAGGACTTAATGAATATTCAGTAGAGTTTCATATTTTACAACAAAAATCTGTGACATGAAGGGCTCTTTAAATACTCTAGTGCTTACTAGTTGTGAATTAGATAAGTGCTTAGAAGGCTGAAGATAATAAATCTTTATTATCAGCCCACTTACCTTAATTATTTTTATCCTAAGTATGGATACTTTTGAATAAGTACAATATGACAATTTTCCCACCCAGTGCTTTCTTCTGTTTTTTTTTTTTTTTTTTTTTTTTGGTGATTGCTCTTCTGTTGCTTATGTGGCAGATATTCCTTAAAGGTGACAAGAAACTTCCAAATAGTAATTTGGATTTTAGTTCAGATTATTCTCAGGGACTAAGTGACCTTTTTCTCATGTGCTTGTCTATCTTGGTAGTTAAATCCATCATCTGGTTTCAGCTATCCCTTTATATCGCATCAGTTATACCAGATCTTTATTTACAACTGCCTGCATTGTTCTAACTTCACCTTGATCTCTCTCAGATATCTCTAACAAAAGCCGTCCAAAATTCAACTCAACTTAACCTACTACCACAGTGTTGTTTCTAGTATTGGGTAAATATCATTGGTCAAGTCCCATTTCTTCTGGCTAATGTTTTCCTAAGTGACTTTGCATCGGTTTACATACCCATTACCTTCAAGCATGGTACTTCCAAATGGGTTTATGGTGCCCTACTGTTCATTATGACTAAAGAACTAATAATAATCATCATACACATGAGGAAAGCTGCAACATGAAAAATCATACAAGACAAGCAAGTCGATAAATGGACTTAGCAGAAACAGAGATAAAGCCAGGAACAAAATGCATTTTTTAAAAACTATAAAGCTTATTCCCAAGATTAGATCATTAGATATTGAATGCAATAAAGAAAATAGGAAGCAATTAAAAAGGGAGAGTTCAGACAAGACCAAAGAGATCTTGGGAATTTAAAATACATTAACAAAAATTTTTAAAATACAATGATAAATGGAAAAAAAATGAAAATCTCTAATGAAATGGAGGAAAAATACAAACACTGCGTGTCTTGGTGGTGCGGAGTTGTAGTGAGTGCCTAACAAGTTTTACAATTCTTTTTTAGAACCGAAGGACAGCAGTTTCTAGATTGATAAGGACCATCAATTGCCTAGTACAATGAATAGAAAAATACCCTCATTATGGTATATTATTGTAAAATTTCAGACTGTCACAAGTAGAAAATCCCAAAAGTTTCACGAGAAAAAAACAGATCCAAACTGTTACCAGTCTGTGGCCTGTTAGGAACAGGTCACTCAACATGAGGCGAGTGGCAGGCGAATGAGTGAAGCCTCGTAAGTATTTACAGCCACTCCCCATGGCTTCCATTACCGCCTGAGCTCCACCTACTGTCAGATCATGTGAACTGCACATGCAGGGGATCTAGGTTGTACACTCCTTATGAGAATCTAATGCCTGATGATCTGTCACTGTCTCTCATCACCCCCAGATGGGACTGCCTAGTTGCAAGAAAACAAGCTCAGGGTTCCCACTGATTCTACATTATGGTGAGTGTATAATTATTTCATTATATATTACAATGTGAAAATAATAGAAATAACATGTACAACGAATGTAATGCATTTGAAACATCCTGAAACCATCCCCCACTCCCTGGTCCACGGAAAAATTGTCTTCCACGACACTGGTCTCTGGTGCCAGAAAGGTTGGGGACTGCTGATGTACAAGACTTTTCAACAATTGAAAGGTGTCTAGTGGCTGTGGAAAACATTTTTTAAAATGTAGAAGGTAAACAGTTTCCATCTTGGACTTCTATACCCTGTAATTAACTATTAATTACATGTGGAAATAGAATGAAGTTCTTTTCAGGTACACCAGCTCTCAAACATCCTAATTCCTCTGCATACTTTCTCAGGAACTGACAGGAAAGTAGTCTCAAGACAAAAAACAAACAAACTAAAATATATGGGATACAGGAAACGTGACCTCAACAAAGGCGGGAAGTGAAAGCAATTCTTCCTCAGGGTGATGCTTAAGGAGAGTTTTAAGGTGATATGAAAGGATTCAAATGACACTATGAAGCATGCCCCCAAAACAATCAGTCAGACGTTCAGGGATATCATTTTTAAAGTAATAAAATTGATAAGAACATTAGTAAGTAGTAAACTAATAGATTGCTGCATAGTTTTAAACACATTATAAAATTCCTTTCCTATAGTGTTTGGGAGGAATTAGTGCTAAGTATATGGGGAAAAAAAATATCACACCATCAAAAAACAAAACAAGACAAACAAATCTGAGACTTTTTAACTGAAAGATTTAAGAAGAAAAAGCTATATTTTTAAAGAATCATAATACTGTGCATGGTTCAGTTGTAAATAACACAGGGACAAAAATATAAATTCTGATTGCTGACTTAGCTAAAAATTGTGGTAGAACTCTGTTGGGAGACTGAGGGGAGGGGAAGCCTCTGTGTGTGTGTGTGTGTGTGTGTGTGTGTGTGTGTGTGTGTGTGTGTGTAATGTAAGAAATAATGGTTAGATCCTTGTTTTTAATACTTTGTAAAAAAAGTACTACATGGTCTCTAAAATTGAGAAATCAAGAAATAATAGTTTAACTACAGTATTCAGAAATATTCAGAAAGTTGGCAAATGCCATAAGAATCAGCCCATGTTGAAAGCAGTTATAAGATTTAGGCAGCTAAATGTTATTAGACTTAAAGTCCTATTTGACTTGCAAATTATGTTTTATTTGGTGACAGTGCAAGTCAATAGAAACAAGAAAAAAAATTCAGTTTGTTTTTATGAACGCCAAATTAAAGCATACTTCCAAAGTTAACCTGAAGCTAACAAAACATTTTTTTTTCTTTTTTAACTTAGGTTTTTTTGACAACAAATACCTTTCCAACCCTCCAGTGGAAGGGTACATTGAAAGCATCACTTAAAGTGATACTAGGCAAATTTAAAATGCCCTAAATACATTTTTTGGATTGAGCCAACATGTATTTGTACTCGGAGATGCAGAAAGACAGGAAAAATAAAGCAGCTCTCGACTTGAATCTTAGACGAAGTCCATGGTCTGCACCCTTTTCATCCTCCTAGATTTCTGGCTCTAGGTTTTTCAGTTCTCTACTCATCCAAATTATCTGCTGCATTTTTACCCCTGTGAGATCTTATTAAGTGAGTGCCTACCAGATCTGGTAAACAAACTGTTTTGTGTAAGATGCACAAAGGAGCTAGTTATAGCAATGGTACCTTTACACTGCAGGGTGTTTGCACTCTGACAGATTAGACACTGAAGACAGGGATCGGCCAGTGAGCATTATGGGAGCTGAAAGTGTGGGATGTGTTTTTGGCCGATGGATTCCTCAGACCATTCATCTTAAACTGCTATACATGGGGCAGGCACCGTGTCCTCCTACTCTCTTTTGTATCATGCTTCTTGAAAGGCACACCGGGTAAGAAATACATCGCATTGCTTAAAATAAAAGACAGACTACCCTAGAGGAATTTTTTGCTCAGAAGGTAAGGATTTCTTTCTCTTTTAACATTGCACCTTTAAATGGTTATGCTGGGATGCTTCCTAGCAGTCTCTTTCTTTTCTGGCTATTCAGTGTATCGTGTTACCATTTATTCAATAAATACTCACTGAGTGTCTGCATACCATGGGTTTTGTTGCAGGAACTTGAAATAGTGATATCAGAGATCCTGTATAAAGCAGGAACTCAGAAGGGACTTCAAGAGATGACATGTAATAAATAGTGTGACATTAAGTTCAGTATTTAAGACATTAAGTATATTTCATAGAATTTCTTTCTGAGCATATTAAGCGCTTTTAAGTTTCAGAGAAGTGGCATTAAGAGATTTTTTTTGAAAGTTTTCTAATTTTTTCCTCTCTGTATGTACATTTTTTGTTCTTGATTTGGAATCCACTGAAGGCATTAGAAGTTAACTATCAACCTTGTTCTATCTGGTCAATCACAAAGAACTCTGCTTTAACAAAGAGAACTTTTCTAAAATCTATTTAAAACATATGACTGGTAAAGTGCTGGGTTGCTATGACTCTCTTTTGAAAAGTCTACTAGAATGCTATTTTAGTTGGCTATATGTGAAATCGATTATTAAAAATATCCTTGGGCCAGGCACCCAAGGATGTATAAATATGGTCAGAGTCAGATGTTAGACATTTTGTCAATAAGGAGCTTACCAATTCGTAAACAGATCTTTAAGACTACGAGTGACACCATACTTAAAAAGAACATATTTTAAGGCAAACATTTCACAAAAATCATATAATTTGCTTTTATTTCTAGACAATTATAAAAATATAGCAGTCATATAAAAACATAAATATAAATGCACAGATCAATTAAGTATTTGAAAGTGTAGCCCTATAACTATTGCCCTGTGAAGAAACAGAATAATGCTAGCAGGGTATGCCAAAGAATCCTGTGTTCCTCTCCCCAACTGCGCTTTCTCCTGTCTAAAAAAAACCTCGACTATGACTTTTATTCTGATATTTCTTTTATTCATATCTTCAGGCCCTAAGTTTGCAACCCAAGTTTACCACCTAAGAATATATTACTCTTTACTATGTTTTTGTTTTGTTTTGTTTGAGACAGAGTCTCACTCTGTCGCCCAGGCTGGAGTGCAGTGGTGTGATCTCAGCTCACTTCAAGCTCCGCCTCCCGGGTTCACGCCATTCTCCTGCCTCAGCCTCCTGAGTAGCTGGGACTACAGGTGCCCGCCACCACGCCTGGCTAATTTTTTGTATTTTTAGTAGAGACAGAATTTCACCACGTTAGCTAGGATGGTCTCGATCTCCTGACCTCGTGATCTGCCTGCCTCAGCCTCTCAAAGTGCTAGGATTACAGGAGTGAGCCACCTCGCCCGGCCCTACTATGTCTTAATTTTGCTGATTTTTGAACCTTATATCAATGGAGTCATATAGAATGTATTCTGTTGGTCTACGTGGTGTTTGTAAGATTTGCACATGTTGGGCATGTGGAGATACAGCTTTACATTTTTATTATATGAAAGTATTCTAATATATAAACACAGCATATTCAATTTATCCATTTAACTGAGGCACACTAGAGTTATTTACATTCCTTGTCTACTATAAATAATGCCACAGAGATCATTCTTGTAAATGTCTTCTGGAGCATATATGAAGTCATTTTTGTTGGAAATACACCTTTGAGTAAGTTGTAGGGACTCATTGATTTGCCTTTAGTAGAAAAGGTCAAAGTGTTTTCTAAGGTAGTTGTACCAGTTTACACTCCCATTGGTGGTGCATGGGAGTGTATTTTGTTCTGCATCTTTGCTAATGTGTAGTATTGCCAGTCCTTTTAATGTGAACTGCTCTAGTGTGTGTGGTTTTATATATTTCACTTATTAAATTCAGGCTAATATTAAATTCAGGCTAATATGTGCTGAAATGTTATTAAATTTAGAAAAGCATCCATTTCAAGTTTTATTACTTTCTCTAAAGTTTAAATTAGGATAATGCTTGTAAATTATTTAATTTTCAAATCTCAATAAAGGAGCACATCTATTTTCTGAAGTATGTGTCCCTTAATCTATGTATACCTTTATGAAATCAAATGTCATCTTTTAGAATGTAAATGTAAATTCAAGAGTACCTGTTAACCACCCTGTGAGGTATTTTAATTTACTTTGAATCTCTCTCCATTTCATTAAGGTACTTTTTTATTCTATGCAAATAATTCCATGAGGAGAGATAAGTACACAGAACTTTGGTATAGTTTTCTCATTTTGATTTGCCACAAAAATATGTTGACATTTAAAAAAGTTGACTGAAGTATCTTTCCATTATATTTCCTGAAGTTGTAGTGGAAAGTTTTATGAATATTTTGCTTCTGATACTTTTTCAAATGCCTGGTGATCCTTGATTGTCTTTATACTTAGAATAAGGCAATATAAACACACACACACACACACACGCACACACACACACACACACACAACCTGTGAACTTTATTTAGGCAGTGAAATCTTATTGTCAAGCAGGCTTTGGGAGCTTTTGCTATGACTTCCTATGGATGTAATAAAATAAAGAAAGCATTGCCTCTCGAGTAACATTTCCCAAGCAAACTATTCTAGGTTCCTCAGAACAGTTTCTTCAGTGTTTGTAAGAAATCTTGCTTCTCCCATAGGATAAACATATGACCATTGAGTATTTTGCAAACCAGGGTAAAGAAAGGTTAGTTAGGGGCTCTTTTCACTTCCCCAACTCACTAGAAACCTTCACAGATACTTTCTGATGTTCCCTACCCTATTTTAGTTTCTATGCTGTGCCTTCCTCTGATAGCTTCAGGAGTCTTGATGTATTCACTAATGATTCATCTTGCAGAGGTGTCTTGAAACAGCTTGCCCTTAACAATTTATTCTTTAATTAATCTGTTGTGTAGGGAATGATCTTTTCCCCCTTTACTGTCCCTTTAATTTTATGTTATTAAAGAGAAGTGACAAACTTATGTTCTCAGAATGCTTTACTTGTTTCATACAGAAACTGATTTGTTTTAGCTTTGGAGGTAGGGAAGACAGCGAATCAGACAAATATCTTTTTCAATGAGATTTTGTTTTAACTATTAAAGGTTCATAAGAATTTTGACAAACAAGACATTTCCCACATTTTAACTTAATATTGTAATGTATAGCTATATTATATTTTTCACATTATATATGCAATTTTAATAAATATACTTACCAGTTAAAAGGGACAGTGCTTCTTTTTTAAAGTGCATTTTTTCTTGCTTGTGGTGGCAGAGTTACATTTTGTCTCATAATCTTTTTGAACATCTTTCAGTTTTTTCTATGCTAAATAAGAAAGAAAGTTTTACAGCAGTGTAAACTAACTTTAAACTGTTTCAGGGGATGAATTTGAATATCTTCGGAGACTAGAGCCTTTTGGGGATGGCTTATCATTGATAACTTTCTCATTTCTCTCCTCTCATTGCTCTACTCATATGTTACACAAATAATAATTTAAAGAATTACTCTGATATGAAAGGTTCACACAAAACACAGATGGGCTACATGGAGTAACCATGAAAGCAAGCCCCTTTGCCCATACACGTGCATGCTGCCTAGGAACCAGCACACACATTCTTTCTCTCTCTTCATCCCTCATTCTCTCCCAAGCACCCTCATCAGAGGTGATGGTTTTTATTCATCCTCTACTTTTTTCTATACATTTCCACTTTGAACAAAAGTTCTCTGCAAAGGAATTTGGAGGAAAGAGAGTTGATTCCTGTGAACAGTTTGCAAACAGGGAAATCAAGGAGCCTTCTGGGTATAACGAAGGTGTGTTCCAGAGAACAGAGGGACTGCTCTGCGTTTCATAGCAAAAGGTTTTGCCTAGGTTCCCAACAAGGCCTGCTTAAGCAAACAAAGGCTTGAAAATTGCTTAGTTCTGATTGGTTGGTGCAGCTGAGTTCTGATTGGTTGGTACAGAGGATCCCTGATCAGCTGATGCAGATGAGCTCTATATTGGTTGGTTTCCAAGCCCCAAACCAGAAGTCTCTGATGTTTCTTTCAAACTGTAGGCGTGAGAGGTGTGAGTGAGGTGAGGGATAAGGGGGTGTCTGGCCACAGTGTATCTTGGCACCCAGGGCATGGGGACAATAGGAAGAGTTTTGTCTGATTGTGGAAACTTGGGTCTAGTGATACTTTACAACATTTTTCTGACAACACAGAGTAAGGTACTGCTCCCTTACCCAGCTATGGCTGCCTGGTTCTGTTTTCACTTTGAGCACCTCAGCCATAGGGAGTCCATTTGGTCTGTCAGTCAGTTGCAAATTAACACTGTATATAATTATTCTCTTGTGCAATTCGAAAATGTGTCATTCTGCATTACAGTTCCCTTCCAAGTATGCTTTGAAGAATTCCTCATGTCTTTTCCTGTAGCTTTACTATCCTTTTTAATACTTATTTCTTATTGTGATTTGTTTTATTTGGACTTACGCTTTTTGTTTCTTGCTTCCTGTAGAGCATAATTTCTTGTTGGTAGTGTTTCTCTTTTGTGTTTAATTAGATTTTCTTTGTTTAATTTTGTTACTATATACTGAAATTATGTGTCTCATTTGTGTGTTGTTTCAATTTTGTATCCTGTCTTGCCATTACCTAAATAATATCATTACATTTAAATATATATGTAAACTCTTTAAAAAATCAACATCTATGTGAATTGACATCTGTTTTCTCTGCAGCCACAATTTTCACATGCTTTCCCTGTTCACACTACAGGTTCCCAAATTTTGACATTGGGATCATTGGAAATTTTCAAAGCCTCATAGGACCATTATTGTTTTAAGTCTTGTTCCCTCAGTTTTTCCTGTTCACATCATTATTTACTGCATAGTATATCTTCCGTTGCATAGTGAATTTCCTTGTTTTTCCTGTGTTCATATCCTTTTTGAATGCTAGTTTGACAGAAAATGGAATCGTATGTTCAAACCAGTTTTTTTCTGAGAAATTCAAAGAGAGTTCAACATTTATCATCAGTGTCTAATGTTGCTGAGGATAATAATTCTGAAGCAAATCTTTGTCATTTATAGGGTTTAGATTTGTGTCCCCACCCAAATCTCATGGCAAATTGTAATCAACAATGCTGGAGGAGGGACCTGGTGGGAGGTGATTGGATCACAGGGGTGGATCCTTCATGAATGGTTTAGCATACCATTCCTTTGGTGCTGTTCTTGTGATACAGTTCTCATGAGGTCTGTTTAAAAGTGTGCAGCACCTCCCTGCTCTCTCTCTTCCTCTTGTTCTGGCCATGTAAGATGTGCCTGCTTTCTCTTTGCCTTCCGCCATAACTGTCAGTTTCCTGCAGCCTCCCTAGAAACCACGCAGATGCCAGCATCATGCTTCTTGTACACGCTGTGAAACTGTAAGCCAGTTAAACCTCTTTTCTTTGTAAATTACCCAGGCTCAGGTAGTTCTTTAAAGCAGTGTGAGAACGGTCTAGTACAGTCCTATCCCTGGTTTAATATTTATCTCTTCCCCAGGTCATTATTTTAAGTATTTCCTGAGTCTTATATTTGCGTCATCTCTCATTTTCAAAACATGATGTGTCTGAAAGTATTCTCCCATTGCTTTTACACAGTCATTTTTCTGTTAAATAATTTAAAAATTCACTTGTGATATATAGTATTTAGTGATGATTCCTAATATTTCTGTTGTTGATGGCCTTTATAATTTATTTTCTCTGTTTATATACTAGTAGAAACATTTTTTTCCTTTAAGATCTCCCCCCAAAATGTGCCCAGATGTGTATCTCTTTACATTTATTTTGCCTTTTATATGAGCCTTTTCAATGTGCCAACCACATTTTTTTCAGCCCATTAAACTTGTTTTACATTGTACAATCCATTATTGCTTCTCTTCTGTTCTGTTTTCTTCTTTTGTAATACCTATAATTATGGGGCTTGAGTTTCATGAATTGTCCTCCATACCTCGCAGCTGTTTTCTCCACATTTTCATCATTTTTAGTGTTTCTTCTGAATTTTAAGAACATTTCTTAAGTAGATCTAATGTTCTTATTTTTTTGAAGTGGTTTTTTTTTTTTGACTCCAATAAGGTGTTCATGTTTTTAAACTCTCTCACATAGTCTTCTCTCAAACAAACATATATATGCACACACAACATTCATATCCACACACATCCTGCTTGGAGAAAAAAAAAAAAAGTACCGAGTGAGAGAGGTACACAAATAAAAATTAAGCAGTTTATTAAAAGCATATTTAGTAGTTGTTGCCTTTAGAGATGGGTCTTCTTTTGTGTTGTTGAAGGTAGTATGTTTTACTTCAAAAACATAGACTTTTTTCCCTGTTAATGTTATAGGTTTATTTTGTTTGTACTGTTTATTTGTTTATATTTAGGTCTGTATCTAACAAAAATTGTCTCTGTAATATGAAGCATCAATCAATTCTCTTTAGTCTCCATTTATTGAATTATCTTTTCATATTGATGCATAATGACACTTTTATTGTGTACCATGGACCATTTTTTAGCTCTCTCTTGTTCAAAGATCAGTTTATAAAATATAGTGCTCTAGCTTAAATTTTATTAAAGAAATCTTGTATCTCTCAGAGCAAGTACCCAGACCTTGTTCTCTTTTGCACTGGTCTTAAATATTGGATGTTTAGTAAACCAAACAAATTTTAACCTCAACTGTATGCATTTTGTAAAAAGAGGTAGATTGGGATTATGAATGGAAATAGATTGATTTCATAGGATAATTTTCCATAGTTAACATGATTATAGTTTTTGAATATATGAATAGCAGTATTCATAGAGAATTTACAATGTTCCGAGTGCTTTTTAAATGTGTTTACATATATCTATTTTATTTAATCCTCATAAAAATGCTGAGGTAGAGTGGTTATTTCATTATGTCCATTTTATAGGCTAGAAAATGGAGACACAGAGGGTTTATGAATCTTGCCCCACTTCACACAGAATGCAGTGAAGCTGGTAGTCCAGCCCAGGTTGTAGGGCTTTATACTCAGGGCTCTGATAGTGATAGCTCTATGCCATGCTCTTTCCATCTCGCCTCTTAACAGTCTATGAAACACACATTTTTCTCAACTTTTTCATCTTTATACATTAGAGGACTAACTGTGTAAAAGCAGAGACTTCTTTTTCTACTTTTTTTTTTTTTCTCTTTTGTACCACCAGCTCCTAGAAGAGCTCCTGGCACATATTAGACACCCAATAAACATTTCATAGAAGTAATGAATTTTAAATATTGTAAATCTTAGTATTAAAAAGCCCTGAACTGCTGAACTCTCTAGAACTCCTTAGATTCATTTTTTCTGTTGATGTTATCTTTCCACTATATAAATAAATGATACATTATCTTTATTTTTAAAGCCAATCCAATCATCTATTATGTATGCATTTTTAAGGAATTATACATTTCTGCCTGTCACTCTGAAGATAATATTATCACATGTTCCCATATGTTATGAATAGAAACCTAAAACAAAACATTTTTCATGCCTTTAGTATGAATTATGAAAAACTGAAAGCCTTAAATATGTTTCTCCAAGACCATAAGTATTCATAGACCTAAGTATTCCTAATGTTTTTGGCCTTTTTAATACAGTTATTACATCTCTATGGTTAATGCCAGGCAAACTTTAGAAACTTAGATATCAGAGGTATTTTTTCATAATCTGATACATACAGTTTTTTTGCCTTTTCGTGTAAAAAATATGCTATCTCCCATTTCACTAGTTCTTTTCCCTATTCCCAGAACTCAGTCTTTCTATTCTGTATAGATATTGATTATTAGCACCTTAGCCTAGAAGAAATGAAATCATTGCCCTATTTATTTATTTCTGAAGAAGTTCATTGATATATTCAAATTTTTACATCTAATTCAAAATTTTCTGGTTATTTGCCTATAATTTTTATAAGATTTTGAAACTTCACACATTAACTGGTTGGTTTTTTTTTTTCAATTTTTTTAAATTTTTTCACCCCTTAAACACACCGCAATGCTTTACCTCTATTTTTGTTAGCCTCTGAAATTCTTAATCCATTTTAAAGCTTTTAAAAGTTATATAAAGATATATCTTCCTGATTGCAATTTGGAGAACACAATTATTTTCTTGACCTTCATGCAAGGACCAAATTAAGAGGGAAGCATTGCTGATTTCAGTGCTTGAGATACTGAAAACAGTGAGAATGTGGTGTCTATCCTACCTAAAAGATCTCACAATTGAGTGAAAGAGAGGACCATATAAAAAGATAAATTGCAAACATACTACTTACTGCTTGGGATGATGGTATCATGGAGTGGGTTGATCTAACTTTTTAGGCTGAGTAAAGAGTTTTCTAGTAAAAAGTGGGAAGTAATTTTACAAATAGAGGATATGACATATGCAAGTATAATGGAGGCAGGAAAGGGTTGGAAGTTGGAGGAAATGGTGATGGCACTACTGCAGTGAAGATTAAGGTGCAAAAGATGAAGATACAATGAGATTTCGATGAGCCCTTTTCCCTCAATAAACAAACATCATCATTTGTTTGTGTGTGTGCATATTTAAAAATAGGAAAGTTTTGTTTTTTGTTTTGATTTGGTTTACTTTATTTTTTAAAATTCAAAACTGGGAGGACCGGATGCAGTGGCTCACACCTGTAATCCAAAGACTTTGGGAGGCTGGCACAGGAGGATTGCTTGAGTCCAGGAGTTTCAGACTAGTCTGGGCAGCATAACAAGACCCCCACCTCTAAAAAAGAAAAGAAAAAATACAAAACTTAAGACCAGGCGTGGTGACTCATGCCTGTAATCCCAGCACTTTGGGAGGCCGAGGCAGATGGATCATCTGATGTTAGGGTTTAGAGACCAGCCCAGCCAATATGGTGAAACTCCATCTCTACTAAAAAAAAAAAAAAAAAATACAAAAATTAGCCAGGCGTGGTGGCGCACGCCTGTAATCTCAGTTATTCAGGAGGCTGAGGTGAGAGAATTGCTTGAACCTGGGAGGCAGAGGTTGCAGTGAACCGAGATCGCGCCACTACACTCCAGCCTGAACAACAAGAGTGATACTCTGTCTCAAAAAAATAAAATAAAAATTAGTCAGGTGTGGTGGTATGTGCCTATAGTCCCAGCTACTCAGGAGGCTGAAGTGAGAGGATGGATTGAGCCCAGTTGTTCCGGTTTATGGTGAGCTATGTTCTCACCACTGCACTGTAGCCTGGGCAACAGAGCAAGACCCTATCTCTGAAACAAACAAACAAAAAACTGTGCAATGGTATCTTAAGTCCTACATCCTGGTTCAAATAAGATGTTGTGGTGTATCCCAGGAATTTATTGAAATGTTGTTTTAGTGGTAAATTTTTTTCTTAAATTGAAACAATTTATTAACCAACTGTGAAACTCAATCCATTTCTAATCTGGGTAATACTAATTATTACTAAGAATTATTTCTGTCCACCACTTAAAAATCTTTAAGGTAAATGATGTTATCTGGCCTTTGAAAAATGCCGTTTTTCATGTCCTTTACTGTTTGAGATCTCTCTTCCATTGAGACTATTGCTGGCTGAATGAGTTCTGCGCCGCTAAACACTAGCGTACGTCAACCCCACAAACCAAGAGGAGTCGGAATTTTCCTCTGCCTTTGTCTGCTGCTTCATTACTCAAGGTTGACTTTAATGGAATGACCTTGATATTTGGGAATAGGTTTTGAGAAACATGCACTCTACTCTGATACCTCAAAATGATATTATTAGCATAATCACTGTATGCTTTCTGATTCAATGTAAAACAGTAATAGCAATCACACTTCATCATGATCAGGAATATCTTCAGTTGGAAAATACATGCTTACAATTGCAGGCTCTTCGTGATTACAGAATCTCATTTTGATTGGATACAATGTGATTATTAGGCAATTTCTGTCTGACAGTCCCTCACTCACCAACTTGATACTGCTGAGAATTGATGATTTATCAATGCTTTGTATCCTTATGATCTTGTATATCATATACTATCCATTATTTTATCTTTATCTTATGGTCTTATAATAATTTAACTTCACTTCCATGTATGAGGTTAGCATGATTTCTCATGGGTTAATAGAACCTGATCTTGTTCTGTTTGGATTCATCCCTATTTATGGTAGCTGTATTCCAGAACTTATTTTTGCTCTTTATGGAACAATGGCTGAATCTCAACTCAACAGTAGTATGACCTAGGGATTTTATTTCTCATATTAATTTATACAGGCATAGGTAAATTGAATTTTTTTGAATTTGCAAAAAAAAAAAAATCAATAATGGGAGAGTCTTTATTGGAAACATGAAGGAAATAACTTGATTTCCACTGCTTGATACTTGATTCTCTGGGATTGAAATAACTTTCGTTGAGCAACTGTAATTAGAGATCAGTGATCTGAAAAAGCTGATTACCCAGTATCAATGTTGATGGTATTCAGAAAGTTTGTTTCATATCAGTCTCAGAGTGTTTATGTCATATCAGCATTTTCATTAGATAAAGTTTATAAAACTCAAATATCTCATAATTTCATAGTTGGCAAATGCAATATAAAGCTGGAATTTATTTTAATTATAATTCTTTTCCTACATGTTAAAACTATTTTAACCTTTAGCAGCATACAATTATTACAGAATAGATCATTTTTAATGATTCATTATGTATGAGGTCATTTGACAATGCAATTAGCTTTGTGATGAAAATTTCTATTCTTTTGATCATTCTGTACCTATAATGAATGAGGGGAGTTTTACATCTAATTTCCTGAAATTAGAAGATTAAAGATAGAAACAGACTCTTGTATTTAAATGAGACACAAAATGACTACATTGCATTAGTCCTTTAGCTGTGCACCCTGGAACTGAAGAACTTTGTGGTGTTACTTCTTTTTCTCATTATCAGTTCAGCAGATCCATTGGTACTGTGCTATCTGCTTCTATTATCGCCAAAATTTTCAAAGTGTGCTTCTGATTGTGATCTGGAGATTAAAGAATAGGTCCAGCAAGTTCTCAGGAATGACATGCATCAGCACATTGTGCATAAGACCAAGAAATGAAGTCAAAAAAAAAAAAAAAAAAAAAAAGCTAGAACAGAATTTCTGAAACCCTGTATAAACATTGCAATGTGCAGTAGAAACTAATTTTGTGCTATTTTTTCATTTGTTTGTTTTACTTTCTTTGGCCAGATATTTACTATATATCCAATTAAGTCATATTGTGTTATTTCCAAGCTTTTTGTTGCATTCTAGTTAATCACTGAGGCATTGTATTTCCCATTTAAAATGAATTTCAAACCAGGGGCAACTTTTATAGTCAATGAAATTTATATAGGCTTTTATTCCTCATCTAGTAAATACAAAAAGAAATTCAATCGATGTGGAAAAAAGATAAAATGAGTTCTAGATCTATTAAGATGTGGTTAAGGATGGAAACATAGCTGAGGCACATCATATATGTCATTGTGATTTAAACGGATACTCTCAAGGTACTTGCTTTTGGCTCATCACAAGAAAACATAATTGTATATTGGGCAGAATGATGGTTTATCCTTAGAAATTTTAAGGCTAGGTTTGTTTGTGGATAAAGTTTTATTGTCATTTTGCTAAATTTTTCCAAAAACAGAAGATGTTCGATGAAATATTTTTAATTCATTTGATATCAAAGGTATATAAAAATTTTCAAACATCAGAAAAGTATAAAACAGAAGTATTTTTTACTTCATAAGCAAACATATCATTTCTCTGTGATTAATGAGTCTTTTAAATATAGATTGTCATTAGTGTGACTGTTTTTACATTGGAAAATAGGATAAATGAAAAATGAAACTCTCTTAATAAAGTATAGTCGACTTCTTATTAAAAATGATTATAAAGGGAATTAACACATGGAAAATTTCAAAGTTTATAGTATGAGATTTGAAAATCTTTGCACTATGAAATGTTTGACCTCACATATAACTGCATCTGATATTTTGGAATTTTCAGTGAAGCAACCCTGGGACATTCGTTTTTGGCCTGGATTTCTAAACCTGCCCTAATCTCTGTGACTTTTGTAACCAGAAATGTATATGGAAAAATACAGCAAGAGATTTCTGTACCTGGATAAATCAGCAGAGAGGAATTATTTTTCACTCTTTATAGTTTTTTATTAAAAGATATTAATCTTTTGTCCAAATGAAAATAGAACTCTAACATTTCATGTTGTATGAGGAAATTATATATAAATTTAAATTCAATATATTGAATTATATAGACTGAATTTTGTAATTAAAATCTGAACATTAAAATTTAATAATGCAGTATAGACTGTTTTTACCCGAAGACAAACCAGAATTAAACTACATTTTATTGTAAATCAAAAGTGTAATATGTATTTATCGTTAGAATAAACTAGGTAAGAGACAATCTCACTCCAGATCTTGTTTTATTTCTGCATATAGTAAAAAACACAGAAACTTTCAGCAGTATCTGCCTCCATCAACTTAGTACTTAAAAATAGTGGTATAGTTAGGAATTATTATAGAAAACATATAGGTCCTAAGCACTATAACAAAGAACCAGAAACGAGGTCTTAACATAACAAAAAATTATTGTCTCACAGTCCTCGACACTGGATGTTGCAAATCATGGTATGATCAGGACCATGTTTTCCCTGATGGCTCTAGGAAAGAATCTTTTGCTTCTTCGTAGTTTCTGATGGCTTCTGTAATTCTTGGTGCTCTCTGAGCTACAGCTGTGTCACTCCAACCTCTGCCTCTTTCGGGAGGCTTCTTACCTGAATGTGTGTCTCTGTGTGTCCACTGATTTTACTTGTTTTATAACTACAAATTTGTTTTCCTTTTTTTATTTCCAACTTTTATTTTAGTTTTAGAAGTACAAGTGTAGGATGTGGAGGTTTGTAACATAGTTAAACATGTGCCATGGTGATTAGCTGCATAGATCATCCCATCACCTACATGTTAAGCCCAGCATCCATTAACTCTTCTTCCTGATGCTCTCCCTCCTCCCACTCCCAACGCTCTGGGACAGGTCTCAGTGTGTGTTGTTCCCTACCACATGGTGATGTGTTCTCATCATTCAGATCCCACTTATGAATGAGAACATGCTGTATTTGATTTTCTGTACCTGAATTAGTTTGCTGAGGATAATGGCTTCCAGCTCCATCCATGTCACTGCAAAGGACATAATCTCATTTCTTTTTATGGCTGCATAGTATTTCATGATGTAAATATACCACATTTTCTTTATCCAGTCTATCACTGATGGGCATTTAGGTTGATTCCATGTCTTTGCTATTGTGAATAGTGCTTCAATGAACATATGTGTGCATGTATCTTTATAATAAAATGATTTCTATTTCTTTGGGTATATACTCAGTAAGAGGATTGCTGGGTCAAATGGTATTTCTGCCTCTAGGTCTTTGAGGAATCCCCACACTGCCTTCCACAATGCTTGAACTAATTTACACTCCCACCAACAGTGTAAAATTGTTCCTTTTTCTTCACAACCTCTCCAGCATCTGCTGGTTTTTGACTTTTCAGTAATAGCCATTCTGCTTTTGTGTGAGATGGTATCTCATCGTGGTTTTGATTTGCATTTCTCTAATGATCAGTGATGTTGAGATTTTTTTCGTATGTTTGTTGGCCACATGTGAGCAAAGAACATCTGCTCGATTTCTGATAAATAAGTGAGTCATTGGATTTAGGGCTCACCCCAACCCACCATGAATTTACATTAACTCAATTAGACATGCCACGATTTTATGTCTGAAAAAGGTCACTTTCGGTAGGTGTTGAGGGGTAGAACAGGGACAGATCTTTTTGGGGTACAGAACTCAATCCACTACATCACTCTATTCAGAGACTCATGGGGAACATTTTGAGTAACTCATTGGTCTGTTGCTCCAATGGATCTCCTTCAATGAAGTGGCAATTTCCAGGCTCCAGGGCACTTTCTCTCTCTGCTTTGTTTATATCTTCCTGTTGTCAGATAGTCTTCCATCACTCATTCTCCATAATAGACCTCCCTTTGCCTCTGTATATCTGCTGCCTATTAATTTCCCGGGGTTCCAGACTGCCTGAATCTGTAACTTAAAAGCCAGGCCAGTTCTGTGAGAGGTAGTTAGTGACCCCTGGCTTTTTCTTTTTCCTTTTCACACTCTCACAAGATGGACAGACAGTTAGATAGGACTACCATTCTCTTACGTATACACGCCAGGAGACACACCTTTCTGACGGAGACATTCAGGAATTACCACTTGTAGAGATAAAATACATGCAACAATTTAAAAAAGCACTCATAATAAAGAAAAAAAGTGAAAAATCAATATTTTCATAGAGAAAAAAATCATTCAAAATGTAAAGTTTTGCAATATTTTCTATGCAACATTTTCTGATATTCTTGATGTATACTAATCATTAAAGCAGTACAGTACTCATAGATGTCCTTAAGATAAGGGCTCTCTGAATATATGTATACCCAATACTTGCTAATTTGAGATACTTAACAAAATATGTTAATGAATACCCAAATATATAAATGTGCCCTGTAAATCAAAGCAAAGAATTTTTAATAAAAGCTGCAAATGTCTTTTTACTATTTGTATAATTGCCTATAACTTATAAAAGTTGTATGACCTTACTTCATTCAGCCTCTCTGAGAACTTGTTTCATTCTAGTGTCTAATGATCACATACTCATTTTCTTTTAGAAATATATGTCTGCGCTCACACGCACATACACACACATGGCAAGACTGCTTTCAATAATTTGGCGTTTATATTTCAGCCCATTTGTTAACTAAAATCATATTCGCAGACCTAGATATAACTTTTAATAATTAAACTGATTATATATTACTTCAAAAGCAAATGCTATTACATATAATAACAACATTTTCTTCAATCAAAACAATGAATATGTGAGCTAAAAAATGTAGGAAATAGAATTCATTGTGTTTTTATTTCTTTCTATTTACAATTTGTTGTTTTAATCTTTATTAGTTTTCCTAAAGCAGGGGGTGCTTGAGCCTTCGTTACGTACAAAGACCAGTCAATACTGAAATAATAATATTTTTAAATCTGTATTAAGCTTATTCTTTTTGGTCAGTGATCTCTTTTTGAATCCTTTTCCAAATGCAGTCACGAAGAGTATAATTAGTTGAGCATCTATAAACCTTTAAGCAAACATCACTTTTTGATGAACTGGAGAAAAGGACCATGTGCTGATAACTCTTTGGAGAATGAAGAATTCATGAACTGACTTCATTTTAATTTCTCTTTTAAAGTTTGCTAAATCTTATCTTGTGTTATATTATTTGTAAAGCACCTTTATTTTTACAATACATGATAAATAATTGCTAAAGAAAAGATGCACTTACATGTGAAAACCTAACTTTGCAATTTTTTAAAGAAGGTTTTGAAAAAAAAATAGCACAATGGAAAAAGTTTGCCATGGTCTTTCTTGAAAAAGACAAGGAGTCATTAAAACCTCAATAAAAACAAAATCTACATGGTCTGTTGCTCAACTTGTTATACAATGTTAGTAGTTCTGTTATATAGTCTGCAACTACCCTATAAGTAATAGCTCAATTAAAAAATAATAATAGTGATGCAACCTTCTAGAGAATCAATTTACCAAAAAAGAAATGCTTTTGTGCTGAATAATAAATCATAGCCATTCATGACCTCCTAATTAACCATTTGTGTATGGCTCTAATGACATAGACAAATGACTTGAAGTTATGGTCTGTAGATGTTGTAGCCCAAAGCTACAACAATGTTGAGTGTCCTTGAAACAGATTGCATCAGGATAACAATGCAAAGCAAAACAAATAAGGCTGAATCCTATGTGCCATTATTATAAAACCATCAATCAGTGGTCAGATGCAGTGTGTTTTCTTAGGTGCCAAGAAGTTTTCTGTTTTTGCAATATGCATTCTCTCAAAAAAGGTCTTCACCTGGGAAGGCCTAGGAGCGTATCTATTTTAATAGAGAGAGCATCCAGATTTGATATCAAAACTACTGACAGATCTCTTTGCTTGAAATGCTCGACATGGGTTGGCTATTAAATTATGAACACTGTTAAGAGGAAGTACTCCAAGTGGAATTCCCTGCCGTTTGGTTGAAACAGCAGAAGTTCTGATAAAACATTAATATTATGCTCTTGGCTATCTCAACTACTTTGCCCCTAGATGATGGCAGCCTGGGCAGTGCGTGCGTATTCACTTTGGTTATTGGTTTTGGCTTTGCTTCCTGTTTCTCACATTTTGAACATTTCCGATGAGCATTCTGTTTTATTGGTGAGAAAGGATACAGTAGGAAATATGGCTGGATGGTGTCCAATGGGAAAGCATCAGAACATTTCATTAAAAAAGAGAGGACAGAGGAAAGGAAAGAGCCTGAGTGTACTATACCTACTTTTAAAATAAAGAGAGCTCATTTTGCCTCCTGTGGAAACAAGGCTGGACAAAGCGTGGAGGAGAAAGCCTGAAAACAGAGGAGTCGCCTTACCCAATACCTTTTAATAGAGGTGTTCTAATTATTAGGGCTTTACCCAGATCAGACAAGATGCAGAGATGGTAACCACAGTGGAAACGTGGTTGATAACCATGTCAAAGCATGGGCTGGTGTGGGAGGCTGGCCTAGGTAGCCTCTGCCTGTGGGCAGTGGTGAGTTCGCTGGGATACCTGATGCCTCAGGCTTTGAGTCCTGCTTCCTTGTGTAAAAGCCCCCAGTGGATATGTCATACTGAATTCCTAAGGAACGAAAGTCTCACATTACACACATTCAGCTGGTAACAAAGAAGAAGAAAAATATATGTGTTTTTGAGGAGGAAGAAATAATATGCGCTAGAAATTTGCTAATTTTCACATTGGCAAACTGCAAAGATAGGCTTCAAAATGAAAATGAGTCCTGTGGTTTTTTACATATAAGTGCAAATTAGGCAAGTGCTACTAGTTCTGTCATGCATGAGGATAAAACACAGCATTCAGCTCTCCACTACATAAGAGATAAATAATATATGGTTTATGCTGACATTAACGTATACACTTCTTTCTCTTTAACTTTTTTCCTTTGTAATAAGCAGGTACTTAATTTTGGAGCTGGTTGTGTTCATTATAATTATTATTTATTTTATTTTATTATTATTTTTTGAGACAGTGTTTCACTCTGTCGCCCAAGGCTGGAGTGCAGTGGTGCGATCTCAGCTCACTGCAACCAGCTTCCTGAGTAGCTGGGATTGTAGAGACACACCCCCAAGCCCAGCAAATTTTCTTTTTTTTTTTTTTTCCGGTAGAGACAAGGTTTCGCCATGTTGGCCAGGCTGGTCTCGAACTCCTGACCTCAAGAGATCCACCTACCTTGGCCTCCCAGAGTGCTGGGATTACAGGTGTGAGCCACTGCGCCTGGCCTATTATTTTTAATATAACTTTTATAATAAAAATTTTTGAAAATAGGTGAAGTTTTCTAACCTTTCAATATAAGCTTGCTTTTGCAAAGGAATAGTTTTTGAAAGTTGAAATTGCTTTTCCTTTATGCCAAAGCATAGGAGATTGTTGACAGTTTTGCCAGTTAAGGGAAGTATTTAATACTTCTGCTAAAATATATTTGAGAAATGAGATAGATATGAAATAAATGCTCTTGACAACTATCTGTTTGATAGTAGATAGAAGTAAAAATATAAAGGAAGAATTATTGCTTTTGTAAGAATTATTGCCCCTATAAAGAAAGCTGAGAAAATTCCTCTTTCAATCACAGGGATTTTAAAAATCCATTTATTCAACTATGTGATAAATGTTTGTTGAGTGCCTGCTCTGTGCAAATAGTAGTAAATGCTGAAGATGTAGAAATGAACTAAGAAGATCCATTACATTCTATTTGAAGACATGGATGTTAAATGTCTAACTGCAAATTCAGTGAATATAATTGCTGTGTATGTTGCGAAAGAGAAGCACAGGGTAGAGAATGTGCAGGGGTCTGAGAAGCCTTCCTTGATACCTTTTGAACAGAGCACTGAATGGTATGCAGACATTATCTAAGCAAGGTTGGGAAGGAGGAGAGCAGAGCTTTCCAGGCAAGGGGAAATGCATGTGCAGGGCCCTCAGGCTAGGAGGAGCTGACACTTTTTAAGAAATGAAAGAAGGGATGTGGAGCAAAAAGCATAACACAGACTGGGAATGACCCACAGGATGGTGCAGGGCTTTAGTACCATGTCAAAGATTTTTTTTTTCCCCTCTTCTTTTCTCTGCAAAGAAAGAGAAGCCACTGACGGATTTTAAACATAGCATAAGCAACTGGAAGATCTTAGTATCATGTAGTGCAATTTTATAGCTGAAACCACTGAGGTTTTTAAACGGAGAAATGTTATTCCCAAATCTCCAGTGGAATTTAGTATGGAAGGTGGAAATACTTTCTCTAAACTCCTCAGAAACATTTTAGTGGAGGGTGATATTTACAGATTAAGAGGCCCTGGCATTCTTTTCTGCACAAGTTAAGTTAAACTGGGAGAAGGGGATGGAAACATACTGTACTACATTTATAGGACAACTGTTGTAATAATTGATGGGGAATTAATAATAACTGATAATATAATAAAATGATAATAACATCATATAATGCTCTGTATTAAGTTAAAACTTTATACATATTAGTTTTTGAAATCCACCTGTAAAGGGATATATATTTTTCCTACCTCCTATTTCCCATCATGTTCACTCCACACATTTCAAACATAACATAAATTATCTCATTTATGAGTGATATAAAAACCGTAGTTGAGTCACCTAATTTTACCTTTTAAGAAATACTGAAATCTGGACTAAGAAGCAGATCGTGTCCTTGGCTGAGGGTACTGGCTGTGAATCCTGACTCTCTGGTTTTAAAATATGGCTGTATATATCCGGTATTTTGGACTTTGGCAAAGTTAACCTCTCTATTCTTCATTAGCTATATATACATACATTATACATGCACATACATACAGATATTCATGTATATGTATATGTTTATATTCTCTAATGTTATCATCAAAGGATATATATCTGTATTTCTTATATATTTATGTTAAAGTTTATATGTGTATTTATAAATTTATCTTCATATTTATCTTTATAAATACAGATATATATCTATGTATATGCATGTATTAATTTATTTCATTATTTTAATCCTTGAAAGTACACTTTCTCTTTATAAATGTAGGTATACATACATACACATATGTACACATACACATATGTGTATGAGCATATATTTACACATATATACACATATATTTATACATATATTTCTTTTTATAATTACAGGTATACATACATACACACATGTACACATACACAAATATATACACACATAGATTTTTGTTTTATATATGTGTATGTGTACATATGTGTGTGTATGTATACCTGTATTTATAAAGAGAAAGTGTACTTTCAAGGATTAAAATAATTGAATGAAGTAAATTAATTAAACTTGGCTGTTAAAGATACTGGAGAATGGAAAGACGTAAACAAGCACATGTATATATGTGCATGTGTACATATGTGTGTGTATGTATGTATACCTGTGTTTATATATAGAGAGAAAGCATACTTTGAAAGATTAAAATAATTAATGAAGTAAATTAATAAAATAATAAAATTACTTAGTATATTTCCTGGCATATAGTAAGTACATGAGAAAGAGTAACTGGCATAAGTCATACTATTAGACAAGACTAACATTGAAGATGAACATTTACAAAGATAGAGATTACCATCTAACATGTAGAGATAAATTAACATCTGTAATCAACCTGGTCCCACAAACCCTTGATCTTGAATTTCAAACTCTCCGTCTTGAATCTGCTGTCTTACTTGGCCATTGAGGAAGAGACTGAGTTCCTTCACTGTAGACGTGGTAAGAAACTCTGTCTTTAGCCAAGATAATTGAAATTTATCATAATTAATTTAGGTTATGAGATGAATAGAAAATGTTCAGATTTTATTCTTACAACATACATATAAACACCCAGACATGAAGAGTTTTTCAAAATAAAAATGGTTGATCCTTATTTTAGCCATTGCATAATAAAATATTAGCTTAAGCAATAATAACTGATGTTACACCCAACACAAGTGGATCTTTCTCTGTCCTTTAAACTTGGCTGTTAAAGATACTGGAGAACGGAAAGATGTAGACGGAAAGATAGACAGAAACAGAAATTCTCACACTTCTCGTCAAGGCAAATTTTGCTCAATACCATTGTCAAGTCAGTTGAAAGAATTAGACAATCACAAAATCCACTTCCCAGGTCTGTTCATCTACTTGGGCCATTACAGTCATCTTCATCATCTTTTATGATGCACTCTGATCTGCAAGGCAGATGCCTTGACCATCTGACTCATGGCCACCTTACACACACAGGTCCTCAGATTGATAGAGAAGAAAAGCATTTGGTAGAATGACACAAATGATTTTTGCTCTTATCTTCACCTTTATAAACTTTATGAAGTCACCTTTATGACTCGGCTTCTGAAATTAACTTATGTAATTTAATAGGGAAATAGGTTGCATTTACGTTGCCTTTTTAAGTGAAATAATCATGACCATTGGCCGTGAAAAAGCACTTACTCAACCACGATTTCCTATTCTTTCCTCAAAAACACACTTACTTGTATTTACAGTCTCCAAATGTCTGCTTCTACAATGTTCCACAGCTAAAATTTGCACCTTGCCTTGCCCCTGTCTCTCTCATACAATTCTTTCCATATTTTAGTAACAGGTTACCTTCCAGTAAAACTTTACCTCCACCGAATTCCAAATAATATCACCATACTCTGAGCTCTTGAAGACATGCTTCTCTGCATTTCTAATTTATTTAGATTATGCTATTAAATTAACATTTCATAAGTAGGTAGTGTTTCTTCACTAAGTCAAACCTAATTTCCTAATTAGCCAGGATTGTTACTTAGACTTCTTTGTATTGGGGATATTCAGGAGAGACTTATTTTACTTTGAAGATTATAGATTTCAAGATTACAGTTTGATTATAAATATCTGATTAATCATCAGGGTATCTTCTGTTTCATCCTCTCACCTGAAAAATTGTGGAAAATGAAGCTTATTCCAAAAGTTGGTGAATCCACAGGGTTGCTTACTTTTGTTTTATCATTCCGCACCTGTATGTAACTTCAACATGGATGAGAAAGAAGGAAAAAAAGTTCTTGTATTTACATATTCAGCTTATAAGAATAGGAAACTACTGTCACAAACCCCCAAAAGAGAGTTTTTCACATTTTTCATATTTAAAGTGCATGAAGTCAGTACATTCACAAGTAAACACAGAGCTTGTTCTTTTGAGAGCAGCATCTCGGGGTTTAGTCTACCAAATCACACTACATATGCAAATGTTGTTTGAATGCAATTTAGCTGCATGCTAAGCAGTACAGAAATCTCAAGGGTCAAAGATTTGAAAATGTTTTCAGCATGAAAATCATAGAGGCAAATGTTTGATGTACAGATGTGTGTACTGAAATAGGTCATGGTTAGATAGTTTCATCTATTTTAGTCAATCCCTTATTTGGAAGTGCTTACTGGGATTTTTTAGTGTGTATGATTTTGGTTTCAGTTCTATGATGAATTCAAAATGGTGTTTCATAGTCAATATTAGCCCAAAATATAATGTATGTTTACTATGTGGATGGTAGGAGTTTTATAGAATTCTCTAGAAACACTAGAACAAATTCAATTTGAGTGTGCTCTCTCATGGCCCCCTCTCTTTCTGTATCTTTGATTATGTGTGGTTCTGCACTCTATGGGGCCTGTCATAATACAAGTTTTTCTGGAGTTACATATCTTTATTTCTCTAGTCAAGGAACATAGTTGTGCATTGAGGAACTCCATCACAAATGTTTCTGGATTATCATTAGTCTAAATTCTGACTTGTAATATGTTCTTTCACTAAAGGATTTCCCATGTGTAAACTGTAACCAAATATATAGCTTAATGATATACCATCATCATTTGATACAGGTTTTAAAACTTTCTACTAAGTACTAAAAAACTCCAAAACTTAAATAGAATAGAATAAGTCTCTTCAATAAATTTATTGTAAAAGAAAAATACCCAAAAAGCCAGTAATACTAAAAGTTTCTAATTATTTTTAGTGTTGAGATAATTTATTATTTATTCATGCACCAACCATTTATTGAGTCCTACACATTATGGTGGAAACAGGGAATTAATAATGAACAAGATGGATTTGATCCCTGCCCTGGAGAGGTACAATCTAGAAAAATATACAGAAATTTCAAAGATGAAAACAAAGAAAATATAAGAGATAATTCACTGACTAAGGGAACATCATGCCAAAGTTTTTACTTCATAAACTGTTCTATATGAAATTATAGAAGTTTCTTTAATTTTGTATTATAGGCTTGTTTTCTAAGGCACCTTCTTAGCAAGTGATCTCCTAAAAGCTCAGCTTGATAGCATTTTGATCAAACTTACAAAGCTCCCCCATGATCCCAAAGTCAGCAAATATCATAAACAATATTCCCTGGACTCTTCACCAGTTGAGCACTGGACTCTTCAGAAATATTATATTTGCATAAAGAATTTAGACATGCAATGAAATGTATCATAAAAATACCATAAAATGTTCTTAATTCAAAAACTTTTTAAAACTATAAAAATACCATTTTAAGTGACCAAACTGAATCATCAAATAGTCTGTTTTTTCTGAACAAACCAATGATATAAAATACCTATGTGAGTTATGATAGAACTTTGAATTAGCCTCATTGATTTGAATTTTAAAGACAAAGTCAAGATTATTTTCAAAAAGTGTCCATGAATATTTGTTTTTATCTGCAGAATGAATATGTTCTTTCTGAAGTTTTTGCATTTGGCATAGACTGTATTTTCATTCATTATATATACCCTGCATTTGTTGACTAAGAAAGTAGATGATGAAAGCAAATATCTACAGATATTTTGACAAATCTGGATTTTGACAAGTCATATGCTCTTAAAATTAGAAATCATGTAATCTTTACGAGGATTTTAGTTGTCACTGATATAGAAAATTATTAACTGGAATTATTGCACTTATAACAGTTGCTCGTACAGGCTGTAAGAAAATGTAGAGATTAGAGGAAAGTATAGCCAAAGGCAATTTATATATACTTTTCAATTTGTAATTTTTTCTATACATTTAAAATGTGATTAATTTTTCTAACACTTAATGCTGGTTTCTAGTTGATTCTTTTTTATTGTTTCATGTGATTGTTTTGTTAACAAAGGTGTATTGGTTTACATGCACCCAAATTCACCCTTTTTAGTTGTATAGCTCAAGGAATTATCACAAATACAGTCATTTAACTATCAGCACTATCAAGTCACGGAATATTTTAGTAGCCCCCAGCAAGTCCCCTAGTGCTCCTTTGTAGTCAGTCTCTAACCTTTGACAACACAGATGTGTTCTCTGTCTCTATAGTGTTGCCTTTTTCAAAATTATATGGCATTAATAAATTCTGAGTTTTTGTCATAAGATACATTATCATTAATACGTACAAAATTTTGTTTCAAAGAGAAAAGCATATTCTTATATAAATTTACCTTATTAATTTTTGCACAGTATTGCTTTATTTTGGAGCTTAGTAAAAGAACAGGTAACAACTTTTCTTTAAATGTGTTTATTTTGTGAATGTTTTCTTCGGTTGGCTATAAAAATATGTTTATCTTTCATCTCACCTGGCAAATGTAGACGTTTTTCATGTATTTTTCTTTTCTCCTTGTTTGTTTTACAAAAATGACCATCATGCAATTTAGGATTTGATAGCATACTCCCATTATATTGTCAATCTAATCAGTACACACACTTGTTAATGTCTTAATACGAAGCCATTGAAATCTGAATGGAAACTGTCTCCTGATAAGAGGCTCATAATGGACCAAAATCCAAGATCCTAAGTACTTAATGGCATGTGTTTTATAAATTATGTGGGTCAAGGAGATTAAGTGATTTTTTTATGCATAAATCGGAATAGTTTTAGAGAAACAGACGTTCTCCATTAATCTTTACCAAGCATTGACCACCATTGTTCCCAATCTTTTGGTGTTTGAGTTACTTTTTTCACATACTCAAACTATTTTTAACAGACTTAAATGAATGAAGAGACTCAAAGTGACATGAAATAAGAGTTTGTAAATGTGACAATACCACAATATATATCATATACAAAACCTCTGGCAGTTGTTACACTATTAGCTTGGTAGCTTTTCAGCGCTCTGTGATGGCTTGAGAAGAAGGTTTACTTTTATCCTCAAGAGGTTAAGCCATTGCATATTTCAGTAGCCTGGTGATCTTTCTTTAGAATTACTGGTCTTCCTTTTTTTCTCTCCTCCCCACAATGCTCCAACATCAGACAAACAGTATTATAACGACATACGCACCACTAGCATATATGCCTTTTGCATTGTTTATGATTTTCCCATTGTGGCTGCATTGGTGCTCCTGTGAAATCATCCAAACTGCCATGGCCAGGATTTAGTCTTAGGTCTTCACATACATTTTAGTTAAAGTTCTTGAAAACCTACAAACAAACTGGTTCAACAAGCAAAGAAACAATAGATTTAAAAGGAGAACATTTGCTTTTAGTTAATTTTTTCAAGATTTATTTATTCATTTAAATCAGTGATTTATGGAGTGTGTCCTAAGCACAGGAATATAACATGGATATAAGACCCCTCACTGAAGCTGCATTCCAGTGTGGGAAGCATAACAGAATGAATAAAATGAAAATTCAAGACAGCCAAGAAATAAGCAAGATAAAGACCATGATTAATGTTTGAAGAAAATGAAACATCAGTAAGGATAATTGGAAAAGACACTTTCTCTAAGAAGGCAGCCTTCTTACTGAAAGACAAGACTTGGAAAGATACAAGCAAAAGGATAAGAAGTATCAAATCCCAAAGGCAGAAAAGTCTTAATGCGCTCAAGGAGCAGAAAGGGTAGTGTAGACAGTGGCTTGGATGCAAAGAAAAAGGTGGAATAACTTCATTTGGAAAGGCAGGAGAAGGTCACATTCTTCAGGGTCATTATAGCTCCTAATAAAGAGTTGGGATTTTACTTTACATGCAATGAGAATTAAGTGAAGGACCTGAAAGTGGAATAGTGTGAAATTATTTGAATCACATCTTTATAATATCACTTTATGTGCTGCATAGGGGATGGATGAGGAAGAGCCAGAGGAAAACTGCAGAGATGATGGGTTCTGGAAGTGAAAATTGATAGGGAAGATGAAGAAATGCATACATATTCAAGATCTTGCTAAAGGGTAAGCTTTGGGTGAGAAATAAATGAGAAAAGCAAAGCCATAGATGGTTCTATCATTAATGATGATATAGAAAACCTGAGAATCAAGTACGTACAAGGTGGAGTTCAAGAGCTCCATTTGAGCTTGTTAGGTTTGAAGGGAGTTCAAGAGCTCCATTTGAGCCTGTTGGGTTTGAAAGGATTATTGGATATTTAAATGAAGTCAGGTAAGCACGCTATTTTGGTCTAGTGCTGTGAGCATTATATGGCAGTATGTGTCATTAAGCAGTATTTCAATGCAGAAAATATAACAGACAAGAGAACAGACCTCAGGACTGAATCAACTGTGAGGCTCTCCAGCAAAGGCCCAGCAGAGGAGGAGAAAAAGCAAAAACAGGAGCTGAGGTGGAAGGAAAATTTGAAGAGCACAGACAGTCTCTCAGAAATGGCTTTAATGTTTCAGGCAGGAGGAAATAGTCAAATATGTTAAGAAATTGGAAAAATGCTCAAAATGCCCATTGCTATTGGCAAGATGGAGTCCCAGGTATCACTGACGGTGATGGTGAAGATGAGGAAGGAGAAACCATCAGTGTGTTGTTGAAGAATGAATCCAGGAAGAGGGTGTTTGTGTGTATATGTGTTTGTGTACTAGAGAAACAAACACAGACAATTTTTATTGAGGAGTTTTCTGGCAAATATAGTGGAGAGATGCTCAGTAGCCTGTTTTAATACTGGATGCATCTAAGCATACTTTTAGGTGTTCTTGAAACCATTCAGGAGGGAGGGGAAGCTTAGTGATGGAGGGAAGAGGACTAAATGAAGGAGGAAGCTTCTCAAAAAAGCTAGAAGGAATTTCAGAGTGTATGAAAAATGTGATTTTTTTTTTTTTTTTTTTTTTTTTTTTGAGATGGAGCCTCCCTCTGTCGCCCAGGATGGAGTGCAGTGGCGCGATCTCGGCTCACTGCAGCCTCTGCCTCCCAGGTTCAAGTAATTCTTGTAGCCTCACAAGTGGATTACAGGCACATGCGGGCTAATTTTTTGTATTTTTAGTAGAGACGGGGTTTTGCCATGGGGCCAGGCTGATCTCAAACTCCTGACTTCAAGTGATCTACCTGCCTAGGTCTCTCAAAGTGCTGAGATTACAGATGTGAGCCACCGCACCTGGCCAAAAATTTGATTTTTAAAAGAGTAAGATGAAATTGACAAAATCAGCAAAATAACTTTGCTTTTAAAGTATGCTTCTTCTATAAATAGTTTTGCTCTAGTATAGTGGAAGGAATGCACAAAGATGTAGAAACAAACTCCTATGTGGATTTGAATTTGAACTCGACCCTAGATGTTCTGAGTGAGGCCCTTCACTTACCTGTTTTATAGATGAGTGATAATGCTTGTAAATTAAGTGGCATATAACGGAGACTAAGCAAATTAAAAATGTTCTCCAATTAGCATTGGATTTGAGTTGTTGTAATAGTAGTATTTCCTGAGTTTCACACTCCTGAGCACACATTTTCTTAATTCGATGTCGTTTTTTAAGAAATATTAATAGAATCTTCCAAAAACTCCTACTAAATTTCATAGAATGATTTATGTAACATGTTCTAGTTTCTTTGCTAGAAGGAAACATTTCTATTGCTTTATTAACAGGTGAAATCTTAGGTTGGTATAATTTGCCATGTTTGTTAAGCCACAGTTTATAAGATGCTACAAGGTACCATATTGTGTGTGCCTAAAAATTCTTGACAATATCAATTGACAACTATGAAAACTGAGCAAAAACCATAACATTTTGATTAAGTAGTTTTTTGTAAAAGCACTGTTCTATGATACAAGAAAATAGATAAACTGAACGTGGTTATATTTAGAGTTTGCTTAGTATACCACTCAACTCTCTGTATCTAAATAATTTTCAATATTCTTTTAGATCATTTTAGGGATTCTTAACAGCATTGTCTTGTCAATAGACTCTTTTTCCTCCAAGGTGCATTTATGACATAGTACTTAAAAATGTAACATTATAATATTCTAACATTCTAGTCAACATGCAATTATCCCTATCTGATTGCCTTTGTGCAATATTTTATATGTGTTGCTAATTATATTTACATATATTAATATCTTAGCTGATCTGTTTGCATCCCTATGTTTTTTGCTATTTTGTCCAAAGAAACAATTTACTTCCTTGTTTCAATTAAATATTACTTGAATGAAATTAGCTTTTCTTATTAAACAGAAAAAATAGAGTACAACTATGTATTTATCTCTTTTCATTCAAAAAGTGGAAGCAAAGGCTCAAGGTAGACTGTTTGGCCAGTGGCTGTCCCAGGACTGAGTCCTGATTCCTGGATTCCTGGTGAAACTGCTGTTTCTCTAACATCCCTGATTTATTTTATTATTTATATGTATGTATGTATGTATGTATGTATGTATGTATGTATGTATTTATTATTTTTTTTTGAGACGGAGTTCTACTCTTGTTGCCCAGGCTGGAGTGCAATGGCATGATCTCGGCTCACTGCAATCTCTGCCTCCTGGATTCAAGAGATTCTCCTGCCTCAGCCTTCCAATTAGCTGGGATTATAGGCATGCACTACCATGCCCAGCTAATTTTTTTTTTTTTTTTAGTAGAGACGGAATTTCTCCATGTTGATCAGGCTGGTCTCGAACTCCTCAGGTGATCTGCCCACCTTGGCCTCCCAAAGTGCTGGGATTACAGGCATGAGTCACCACGCCTGGCCTAACATCACTAACTTTTGAATCCTCACAATTTAAATCTGACAAAACGAAGGGAATTATTTTTTTTAATTATGTTTTATGTTCACTGACAAGTAGAAGTCACTTTTTTTTAGTTATGTATCTATGATCATCACCAGTCTTTGTGTACAAAACAGTTTCTATCACTGGACCTCATTATATAATAAGAGGAAGGATAACTTTGTTCTAAATGTAGGTGTAAAGAACACTTATGACTTATAATTGGTTAAGCTATCATGAAAATAAAGTATTTTACTACTGTGCAATCTTATGAAGGCTGAATTAAAAATAATTCATTGGTAATGTATTTCTTCATGATTATATGGCAAATATTTTCTGTGGTGAATGTGTGCCCAAAATAAATGACAAAAAAGAAGGATAAATAACCATGGAAAAACAGCACATCTCTGTTAATATAGACTCTGAAAAAAAGGTTATGCTAAATCATAGCCTGACATATCTAACTTGAGTTCTCTGTTATTTAAGTAAACAATTGCCTCTAGCAGATGCATATAAAGATAAAATTACAGCTTATAAATACTCATTTCTCTTTTACAAAATGAATGGAGAGGCATATCAAGATCAGTAAAATGATTAATAAATAGACAAATTTAGAGGCTACTTCTTTGAATTAATCTGTAAGTCACTAAATTCATTTTTACGTGATTCATTTTACATTTACTAAATTCATTTTACATTTTGCATGATACATAATTTTACCTAGTCTGAAAATTGACTTGCTCATATCTTTTTCATTAAAATAGCTAAGTCATAAAATAAGTGCAGAGAGAAAAAATATATGTTTGTCATACATACCTACTAGAAAAAAAGAAGCTATATGAAATTAAAATAATAAGTCCAAATATAGAAAAGCTAACAAGAAATACTAGAGAAAACTTTAACCCATTACGAACTTCGTTTAATTTGAAGAAGGTAGACAAAAGTGTCTTTCTTCACTCAACTTTGTTGATCATGGAAGTCCATCATGCGGAGGGCAGGGGTAGAAAAAATTTGATCAAAATGTTTTACATAATATTTTAAGGTACATATTTTCACTTATTAAGAAAATAGATTTTTAATAATTTAGAAGCATAGATTTATATATGTAGAAAATATTACAAATGTATTTTTTCAACTTTTAAGTTCAGGGGCACATGTGCAGAATGTGGAGGTTTGTTACATAGGTAAACAAGTGCCATGGTAGTTTGCTGCACAGATCATTCCATCACCTAGGTTTTAAGCCTAGCGTCCATTGGCTGTTCTTCCTGATGCTCTCCCTCTGCCCCTGACCCCCAGCAGGCTCCAGTGTGTGTTGTTCCCTGCCGTGCCTCCATGTGTTCTCATCAATAAGTTCCCATTTATGAGTGAGAATATGTGGTGTTGGCTTTCTGTTCCTGCGTTAGTTTTCTGAAAATAACTGCTTCCAACTCCCTTTATGTCCCTGCAGAGGACAAGAGCTCTTTCCTTTTTTAATGGTTGCATAGTACTCCATGGTGTATATGTATCACATTTTCTTTATCCACTCTATCGTTGATGGGCATTTAGGTTTATTCCCTGTCTTTGCTATTATGAATAGGGTTGCAATTATTTATAGTCTTTTGGGTATATACCCACTAATGGGATTGCTGGGTCAAATGATTCTTGTCACTTCTCTTGTTAGCTGTATTCTTAGGTATTTTATTCTTTTTGTAGCAGTCGTGAATGGGATTTCATTCATGATTTGGCTCTCTGTTTGCCTGTTGCTGGTGTATAAAAACGCTAGCGATTTTGCACACTGATTTTTGTATCCTGAGACTTTGCTGAAGTTGCTTATCAGCTCAAGAAGCTTTTGGGCTGAGACAATGGGGTTTTCTAGATATAGGATCATATCATCTGCAAACAAAGATAATTTGACTTCCTCTCTTCCTACTTGAATACACTTTATTTCTTTCTCTTGCCTGATTGCCCTGGCCAGCATGTGCAATACTCTGTTGAATAGGAGTGGTGAGAGAGGACATCCTTATCATGTGCCGGTGTTCAAGGGGAATGCTTCCAGCTTTTGCCTATTTGGTATGATATTGGCTGTGGGTTTTGTATATGAGGCTCTTATTATTTTGAAGTATGTTCTTTCAATACCCAATTTATTGAGAGTTTTTAACATGAAGGATGTTGATTGTATTGAAGGTCTTTTCTGCATCTATTGAGATAATCATGTGTTTTTTTTTTCTTTAGTTCTGTTAATGTGATGAATCACATTTATTGATTTGCATATGTTGAACCAGTCACCACTGACCTCACAGAAACACAAATAACCATCAGAGAATACTATAAACACCTTTATGCACATGAACTAGAAAGTCTAGAAGTAATGGATAAATTGCTGGACACATACACCCTCCCAAGACCGAACCAGGAAGAAACTGAATCCCTGAACAATAATGAGTTCTGAAATTGAGGCAGTAATAAATAGTCTATCAACCAAAAAAGCCCAAGACCAGATGGATTCACAGCTGAATTCTACTAGAGGAATGAAGAGCTGATACCATTCTTATGGAAACTATTTCAAAAAAATAAAAAGGGGGACTCATTCTATGAGGCCAGCATCATCCTGATACCAAAACCTGGCAGAGACACAACAAGAAAAGAAAATTCAGGCCAATATCCTTGATTAACATTGATGCAAAAATCTTCAATACAATATTGGCAAACTGAATTCAACAACACATAAAACACCTTATCCACCTCGATCAAATTGGCAACAAATGTTTCTTTAGAAACTTCAGTATTTCAAACTTGTATATGCTCATGTCAGCTCATAACAGTAAATGAAAACCACTATATTGTATAGTAAACACTTTATAATTCATCTTTTTTAATATTTTAAGTGGGCATCTCAGGCCAAATGAATATGGTTAACTGAACTGGCTAAGTTAAATCTATTGCATTTTTTTATTGACAATTTCTGCAGATAATAGATTCAAATGAGAGAGGTACTGTATGCTCTACCCATTTTCCCTTTGGAAACATTGTGTCAACTATAGAATCATAATAAGGATACTGACATTGATGCAATTCCCCAATCTCATTTAGATTTTCCCAGTTTTACAAGTACTCATCTGTGCACACACGTGTGTGCATGTGTGCTTCTAATCAATTTTATTTCATGTATAGGTTCATGGAGTTACCACTTGACTCAAGATACTGAATACAGTCATGTGCTGCATAACTTTTCAGTCAATGACAGGCTGCACATATAACAGTGGTCCTGTCATGTTATAATACCATAGTTTTAGTGTACCTTTTCTATGTTTAGCTATGTTTAGATACACAAATACTTACCATTGTGCTACAGTTGTGCTACAGTTGCCCACAGGATTCAGTAGAGTCACATGCTGTACAGGTGTGTAACCTGGGAGCAGTGGGTCATACCATATAGCCTAGGTGCACAATAGGCTGCATCTAGGTTTGTATAAGTGCACTCTGATATTTGCACAATAACAAAGTCACATAAGAATGCATTTCTCGGAACGTAGCTCTGCCATTAAGCCATGCATGACTACAGTTTCATCTCCACAAAGCTCCCTCATGTTGCCCTTTTATATTCACATTCAACCCCTTCATGGTTTTCCTTCAGATCCCTCCCCCACCTTCATCCCCACCCCCACCTTCATCCCCACCCCCACCTTCATCTCTAACCCCTAGGAAATGTGAATCTATCTCCATTTATAGAATCATTTCATTTCAACAATGTTCTATAAATATAATAACATGTTATTCAGCCTTTTGGCATTAGCTTTTTTTTTCACTCAGCATAATTCCCTAGAGATCCATCCAAGTTATTGTGTGTATCAAGAGTTTGCTCTTCTTATTGCTGGGTACTATTCCATGGTAGGCCCGTGCCACAACTGGTTTAACCATTCACAGGCTAAAGGACATACTGGTTGTTTCTAGTTTGGGCTATTACAGTAAAGATGCTGTAAACATTTTTGAGAAGGTTTTTGAGTGAAAATAAGATTTTATTTTTCTGGGATAAATGGCCAAGAGTGAAATTTCTGGTTCATATTATAATTGTGTGGTGAGTTTTATTACAAACTGCCAACCTGTTTTCCAGAGTGTCTCTGCCATTTTACATTACCCACCAGCAATGTATGAGGATCCAGATCTCCATGGCCTCACCAGCATTTGATATTAACACTTTTTTGTTCTTATTTTAGCCATTCTGATAGGTGCATGATGATACTTCCCTGAGAGCTCTTTATGAGAGATTCTTTTTGTCATATGTATTGAGGTGAAATTCACATGACATAAAAGGAAACAGCTGGGCGCGGTGGCTCATGCTGGTAATCCCAACACTTTGGGAGGCCGAAGTGGGTGGATCACCCACCTGAGGTCAGGAGTTTGAGGTCAGCCTGGCCAACATGGCAAAACCCTGTCTCTACTAAAAATACAAAAATTAGCAGGGCGTGGTGGCGGGCACTTGTAATCTCAGCTACTTGGGAGGCTGAGGCAGGAGAATCACTTGAACCCCAGAGGCAGAAGTTGCCATGAGCAGAGATCCCGCCAGTGCACTCCAGACTTGGGCGACAGAGTGAAACCCCATCTAAAAAAAAAAAAAAAAGTAACCATTTAAAAGTTAACAATTCAGTAGCATTCAGTACATTCAAGTGTTGTGCAATAATGAATGCTACTTCAAAAAAACATTGCCATCATTCCAAAGTAAAAGTCCTTACAGTGTACTGCTTTACAGTTTCTCTCAATTTTTAACTGGGTTTAATTGGATTTTAGTTTGCCAGCTCTGATTGGATTTTTTGTTTTTTTTTGTTGTTGAATTTGAAATTTTTCATATAGTCTATATACTAGTTCTTTGTCAGGTATTGAGTTGGCAATATTTGCTCCCAGTATGCCTTTTATCTTTTCATCCTTTTCACAAAGTCTTTCACAGAACAAAAGTTTTTACATTTAATGAGGTTCAGATTACTTACATTTCCTTTTATGTATCATGCTTTTGGTATCAAGTCTAAAAATTCTTTGCCCGGACTTAGATCTCAAAGATTTTTTTCCTGTGTGTTTGTTTTTTTTTCCCCTAGAAATTTCATAGTTTGTGTTTTACATCTAAGTCCATGATACATTTTGAATTAATTTTTGTACAAGCTATGAGGATTAAGTTGACATTCAGTTTTTCACCAATGCATGTCCCACTGCTTGGCATTATTTGTTGAACAGGCTGTCTTTACTTCCTTAAAGTGCTTTTGTACTTTTGTCAACAATCAGCTGAACATACTTGTGCTGGTCAATTTCTGGGTTCTCCATTGTGTTTTATTGATCTGTATGTCTGTCTCTCCACCAGTACTACACTATCTTGACTACTGTAGCTTTTGTGGAGTAAGTCTTAAAATCAGAGTAATGCCTCCCACTTCATTTTTCTTGGAATGATTATTGTAGCTCAAGGTCATTGGGATTATTTTAGGGCCTATACCTTTCTATATAAATTTTAGAAAAAGTATGTCTGTGTCTAGAAAATCCTTGCTTAAATTTTGCTGGGAATAACATTAAAACTGTAAATCAGTTTGGGAGAGAATAGACATCTTTATTACGAGACTTCCAATCCTTGAGTGCAGTAATTCTTGCTATTATTTAGATCTTTTAAAAATTCCTTTCTTCAGTGTTCTGTGGTTTTCAGCATATCGATTCTATACATGTTTTTGTTTGTTTGTTTTAGAGACACTCTGTTGTCAAGGCTGGAGTATAGTGACATGATCATAGCTCCCTGCAGCCGCAGATTCCTGGGTTCAAGCAGTCTCCCCACTTCAGCCTCCCAAGTAACTGGGACCACAAGTATGTGCCACCAAAGTGTGTGCCATCACACCCTGCCAATTGAAAAAAAATTTATTTAATCTTTTGTAGAGACAAGGCCTCCCTTGGTTGCCCAGGCTGGTATCGAACTGCCACTTCAAGCAGTCCTCCCACCTGAGCCTCCCAAAGTGCTGAGATTACAGGCACCACTGCATCTGGCCCTATCCATATTTTAAGTGTACACTTACATATTTAATTTTCTTTGGGTGGCTAAAATGATACTGGCACTAGTCATTGTTAGTATAAAGAAATATGATTTTTGTGTGTGTTGATCTTTCATCCCAAGACTCTTCTGAACTTTCTTAGTTCTAATTTATTTATTAGTTCTATGAATGGTTTTTATAGATTTTCAGGTTTTTAAAATGTAAGCAATCTTGTCATTTTCAAAGAGAAACAGCTTAATTTATTTCTTTCCTATTTGTCTTTTACTTATTTTACTCGCCTGACTGCTTTGGCTAGAATACTTAGCACTATTTTGAATAAGAGTGGTGACAGAAGACATTTTTTGCTTTGTTCAACATCTTAGGGGAAAAGTATCTAGCCTCCCAACATTATATGTGACATTGGCTGTAGGTTTTTTCTAGATGTTCTTTGTGGAGCTGAAGTAATTCTTTATTCTTATTTTGATGGAAACTTTTTATCATCAGTGAATGTTAGATTTTATTAAATACCTTTTTGTTTATAATTGCTATGATCATATGATTTTTTCTCTACCCATTATATGGTGCTTCATATAAATTGATTTTCAAATATTGAACCAGGTTTCCAAACCTGGAATGAATCCCATTTGGTTATGGTGCTTAATTATTTCTATGCATTGTTGGATTTGGTTTGCTAAATTTTGTTGACAATTTCTGTGGCTAAATTCATGACATATATATATATATATATACACACACATACATACACACACATATATTTCTTGGTGTTATATTTGTTAGCTTTAGGTGCCATAATACTGGCATCATAAAATGAATAGAAGAGTGTTTCCTCCTCTTCTATTTTCTTTATAATTAGTAATATTTTTTCTTTAAATATTAGTAGGACTTTCTGATAAATTCACCTGGGTCCAGAGATTTCTTTTTAAAGTCTTTAATTATAATTTCAATGGCATTAATGGTTATAGAACTATTTAAATATTTTATGTTGACTAGGTTTTGAGTTTGTGGTTTTCAAGGAATTAGTCCATTTCTTTCAAGTTGTGGAATTTATAAACATAAAGCTGTTCATAGTATTTCCTTATTATCCTTTATCATGCCTACAGTGTGTGTCCTGGTGGGAGAAGGGAGCCTCAAGCCATGAAGATGTTTCCTGGCTTAGCACCTAAGGGAGTGATCCTCCCTGATTATTTGGAATGGACCAAACTTTCTGAGTTGGGCATCTTTGCCGCAGGATCCTCCTATTTATGCCACCTCATCAGTCCCTCCCCACTCTGCTCCATAGTCTCTGGGCTGAGCAAGTGGGTCTCAGGCCTGAAGATCAAAGAGGCATCCTAGGCCAGGACACTTGTTGTGACTGGGTCCCATGCTGTTCCCTCACCCACCTCTGCTCAAGTGCTCCATCTCAGCATCTCTTGGCATGGAGAGGAGCATCATGCATATAGGGATGGAGAATATGGACTTTCCTGGTCACTTGGTGTTAGCAAATCTCCTGATTGATCTCCCTCACCAGTGGTGCCTGGCTCACCTGTTGTCAGAACTCCTGTTGGGCATCCAGGAGCTTCTGCTACTGGATTGGGGGTCTAGGTCATCTTCTGTTGGGTATGAGGACATTAAATGCCCAGCCCATGCTGTTCCTTCAGGCCTGGAGTTCCAAACCAGCTACCTTCTTCTTACTACCTTTCTGAGCTCTTCCATGTTTGCTTCTTGAATCATTTCCAGCATTATAGAAAAGCATGCCTATGTCATTGTGTCTGTTCCAGAAGTCTGTATTTGATCTTTAAAAGATCAAATTATGTTGTTTCACTTGTAAAATTGAAATAAACAGTAATCTGACTAGACTGCCTAGCACACACACACACATAAAAAGACCATAATCATTTTTTATTTTTATTCAGCAAAATTCAAGCAGAAATATTAAAACTTTGACAATGCACTGTCTACTTAGATTTTGACCTGAAATGTTTTAAAACCGTATAACTTTTAAATAATTTAAAGGACTTAGAAGTATGTCAAATATTTATTTCCCTTTATCCACAACATAAATCCAGGTATATACTAGGTCAAAGATGCATCTTTCCTATTTCTTACCCATTGTGAATAATTAATATATGCAATTAATAACACCTTATCATTGCTTCTTTCTAGACCACACAACTGACATATGTGCTCTATGTGTATGTATGTATTATGTATATACACGTGATACATATATAAACATGCATGTAGATAGGAAGCATATATAAAACATATGTGTGTATATGTGTGTATATATGTATACACACATTTTCTTTTAGTATTTTTTCTATTTTTGGCTCAAATTGTGTTGGTCCCCATGGGATTCATCTTTGCTAGAAATACTATTTCTCTTACTTTTCTTTTTGTGTACATTAATATCATTAAATGAAGTGTTTAATGAGTGTTAACAACTGCTCTTTTAATGAACATTATCTAATTTAATAGTCACAATATGCCTATAAGGACAATGGCACTGCGATTCCCATATCAAAGAAAAAGACACCCCAATTTAGAAAGGCTATATCAATTGCCCAAGCTCAAATAGTATTGGAGTGCCAGGATTCAAGACAAGTAAATCCTACTACAGAGTCTCTGTGATGCTACAGTAGACTGAGTTGCAGAATTTCTGTTTGCAGACGCATCTTGAGTAGCAGTTGTTTATTTGACTGCTGCTTACTTTCTTCTTCCTTTGTCTTTGCTTTTGTTCTTCTCCATTTTGCAGATTGGTAGTTGCTTCCACTTGCGTCTCCTGATCTAAAGCTAGTGCAATAGGAACAAATTTCTCTTCTAAAAATCTAAAGTTGTTCATTATCTATCCCTTCCTGGAAGATGACAAGAACCTTATCATGATTTCTATTGAAAAATCACCTGCCTCACCTCTCATGTTATTCTTTATAACTTCTCCAACTTTTTAAATGACAAAAGCTATTATTTAACAGGCAAAAGTTAATTCAATTATCTAATATTTTCTCTATGTTTTTGGGAACACATTTCTTCTGACAACCACTCTACATCTTTTGAAGCATATTTTGTAGTATTTTTTTCAAAGGTGGTCTGTATTTAATGGAGGAACATTCTTGCCTATTTTCTCTTTTATCTCTACTTCTCCATAATTCCTTCATTGTTGATTTTTTTTGAGGGGGTGCTGGGGGAGAAGAGCATTTTTCTGGAACTCCTTTTAGACTTCCTTAGAACTTTTGAATCATTATCATATTTTTTGGGCCTAAACACTTCGATCACATCTTCCTTTACTAATCTTTCCTCCACTTACTCTGGCTTTCTGCTGTTCCAAAAATACATCATGTATATTCCCACCAAGTCTTAAATGAAAAACATTTCTCAAAATATACCCTTGGCTCAATATCTCTTTCCTCGTGATACTGACCTACCTTGACCTATTTTTCTTTTTTCTTTTGAGGCTTTCTGGCTAATTTCCTATTTTTTTTGTACTCCACATGTTCTTGTTTCATTTATTTATGTTTTTGTCACATTATTTTTTGTCATGTATAACACGTTATTTCATTGTTATACTTTATTTTAAACATACTGATTTCAAATTCATTTAAAACTGATCTGCCACTTCTTAAAAGTCTTTCATTTCTTAATTGTTGATTTTTTTGTTGTTGTCAGGGGAGGTGTGTTTAACATTAGCTTTATTTCTTTTTAATTTTTGGTTTGCAGGCTTATGTTAAATTGAATTCTCTCTCTGCTCAGCCCTCCAAGTATTAGAGTCTAGGATTTTTTCATTTGTCTTCAACTAAATATCCAGGGCCCCATTTCATAATCACAGTCCTATGTTAGCAGGGTGGGCCTGCAGTTACTCCCTTTCTGGGGTTCAGTTGGAATAGGGCACATTCTTCTGCAGGATGAATATGACTCTTTGTCTCTGCCTTTCTTTGCCTTCAAACCATGTTGCATTTTGATTGTATTTTTATAGAATTTTAAAAATTTTTTAAATATTTTTTTAATCCATAATCTGTTGACTTGGTAGGACCATGGAGGATGGTATCAAGCATGACATCATCATGTTATCTTGGCCTAAAATTTATTTGATTAATATTTTCATTTAATACCAGTCATGAGTCAGGATCACTCTCCTACGCACTGAAATACACAAATTTGCAGATTTCAGAGCATTGGAGAAGGAAGAAAAATAATGAACAAATAATACATGATGAATTATGAATAAAACAGGACATAGAGAATGAGAATGGAGCGCTGTTTTAGTAGAGTGGTTAAAAGAGAACTCATAGTAGCAAGACGTTTAAGTGCAGATGTGACTCAACATGAGTAGTAAGCTAAGTGGTATCTGAGAAAAGGTATTTACGAAAAGAAAATAGCAAATGCAAAATCCCTGTTCAAGGAAGAGCAAGGAGGCAGTCTCTTCATCATTCTAGATACCTCATTTAATTAATGTAGCTTCCTTTGACACTAACAACTATTTTCCTTAAAATCTCACTCAAAACTGAACGAGTAAATAAACTCGGAACATGCTTACTGCATGTCCTTGTTAAGTGGTTCTCCTGTGTTTACGCAAATTACTTTTTCAACTCAAGATTTCCAGGTTATTTTTACTCCTGTAATGACATTCATCTCTGCAGCATGTTGGAACTTTCAGGATTCCATTCTGATTCCGATTGTGCTATTTTATTTTATGTCCATATGTTATACAAATATTATGATATATCTAATAAAGAACAATTTAGTTACTTTACTTTCTGCTGTTCCAAAAATACATGATGTATATTCCCACCAAGTCTTAAATGAAAAACATTTCTTATATTTAAAACATTTTGAAATATATTGTATATGTGTATATGTATGTATAATTAATTACATGATAAGTATGTTAGCCAATAAGTAAAGCCTAACCTATTATTTTATTATTCAATACAACAATACATAGTATATTTTCAATTGATTTCAGATTTGCTTTAGCATTTTTCAGATCTACCTTAGGATTTACCCTCTAAAGAACTCCAATCTGAAAGCAATGTAGTCATATCAAAGATGTAACTCAGCATGCTATACATAGATTTTGAAGCTACAGTACCAGAATTTGAATTTACCACTTCCCAGGCAGAGACAATAATTTCTCTATCTGTAAATTACAGGTAATAATAGTACAAGCCTTACAGGGCTGATATGGTAGCATTATTATGAAGACTAAATGAATCAGTGATTTTAAGTTCTTTTTAAAATCATGACATAGCAAGTAGAATAAACATGGTTGCTTAAAAATTTAAAACCAGTTTAGTACCTGATCCAGTATTATAAATGATAATGCTTTATATTTAAGTAAGGAGATCTACGTTATTTGGAAATTAAAGTTCTGCTGTTTTGTTTTTTAGTGTTTGCTTAGGTTTTGAGGATAGTGTTAAATTTGGAAACATGGCACAAATTATTAGTTATAGCCCAGATTATTTAAATAAACAACAAAAATAATTTATAGAATATTTTCATTGTTTTTTCCTTATCTATAACATAATCTAAGAACTATGGCAATGTCTATAGAGTGAATGCAAAACTAGTTTATTTATTTATTATGATGGGTTATTTTATTGTGTGTGAAATATCTTTTAATTTCTCACACACAAATCTTTGTCCTTTTACTAAAGTCAGGCACAGTGAATATATCTAAATTGGTACCTTAAGTAAAGTATTTGCGCATAAGTTAAAGAATTTTCATTTATCTGTTCTTAGAACATGTCACTAACAATGACATCAGCAAAGCAGAGCTGTCTGTGAGAAAGTCAGTCTGCAGGTTCCCGTAGTGGAGCCAGATGAGGCTGTAATACTCCCCAGCTGGTGACCTTGCCCATCTTCAATTTCTCAGATTCAGTTTCTTCAGTTTTATAAGAAAAGTATTGGTAGCCTGGAGCTCCTGGGCTCAAACAATCCTCCTACCTCATCCTCCTGAGTAGCTGGGGCCACAGTTGGGAGCAACCACCAAGTCCAACTATTTTTTCTTCCTTTTTTTTATTTTTTATTTTTATGGAGATGGGGTTTCACCATCTTTCCCAGGCTGCTCTCAAGATCCTGGGCTCAAGCGATCCTATAGCCTCAACCTCACAAAGTGCTGGGATTATAGGAGTGAGCCACTGTTCATGGCTCATGTCTGAGTTTTCTTCCAAGTCTCAATAGAAAACATCCAGGAGAAAAGATTTACCAACCCCATTTAATTAGGTTATAAAATAAAAATAATTTTTGCATACCTAAAATTATGAATATGAACCCTATAATAATTTTGTAATTCATAACTATTATTAAAAATTATTAAATTCTTTATTAATTACATGTTTTATGGTAGCAAATATGTTCTAAAATTAATTCTAGAACAAGGATGATATTTGGCTCTGAGAATAAAAGATAGGTTTTCGCATCTGGTTTTGAGTTTAGCCTAAGAAACCTTAAACTGCAAGGGCTTATGAGGAAGAAAAATGGATCTGCGGTAAAACAAAAAACTGGTCATATAATTTATGTAGGTCATGATAAACCCTGAATAAAAAGCAACACAGATGATGATAATTTATAAAATATTTAACAATTGAATTGGGGATTGTTTTGCTTCATGTTTCTTATTTATAAATTCATGGGCATGTGATTGAATAGACACATTTTTCTGGCCTAAAATCTAAAGGTGTGTTTCTTTCCTCAAGTCAAATCTGGAGCTCATTTGAACACTCTCCACAACCGCACACCTGCAGGTGTTGTCTCCAACTTGCCCTCCTGTATTCATCACCCTCGCCCTGAAGGACAAGTCCAGTTCCTGGATCAAAAGTGTTAGAAGTAACCAGGAAATTGCCTTGGATTGATTGTTTTATCTAGTGACAGTTAAATTCCAGAAAATGTAAACCCATTGGGTATAAGAAAGCATTCTGCTTCCTCTGTTAAGTCTGTATCTCTTTACTGACTGTAGACACCTTTGTCTGTATTTGCTGAAATAGAGCCATCTTGAATAAGGAGAGAATTGTAAGTAAGCTACATATTTCTGGTGGGGGGGGGGGGAGGGAGGAAAAAAATTGTACCAATCATAGGAAGGACCAATTACCCTCTGAGGTTGTGTACAAATAGCCAGATGGAAAGAGAAGCAGAGGAGAGCCAGTTTGATAATAGGAGGGTTAGTCAAAGTTTCTAAATACAGGTTGATATTTTCCACATCAATCCTGCATCTCCTGGAACTAAAAACCTCTGGCTAACTCTACTCTGTGTTAATAAAACTATTATAATTAGGCCCTGAAGATTGAGGGCTGCCTAGAGCTATAGTTTTCAGCACCAGATTGCCTCCTAGTTTGCAATTGAGAGGTGAGTCACCCATGGCTAAGGAATTTGACACAGAATGTTTTAATTATATTGCCTATATTTTTGTGGGGGAAAATATCATCACATGTAGGACAGTAGTTTGTGTTCTAGCAAAGAATCATTGTATGGTAGAATATTCTTATATTCATTACAGATTCTTGGCCTTTTTCCTGAAAAGATTCTTCTTCAATCTTTTATTTTTGTGTCTGTGTATATAAATTAACCCAGAGCATATTATATTCTAAAATGTTATTGGTGTCCTTAATATTTCTTAAAATTTAAATAGGCATTAGATTATCTTTTTGAACTGAATATCACATTATTTCCAGTTGCTGCTACAACATTTTCCCCAAATCTAGTGGTTTTAAAGCAACACAAATTTATCATCTTACAGTTAAGTCTAAAATGAGTCTCACTGGAGTAAAATCAATTTATCCATATTCCTTCTAACGTCTATAGGAGAGAAGTTATTTCCTTGCCATTTTCAGCTTCTAGAAGTACCTACATTCTGTTGACACTGGGTCCCCTTTGTTAACTTAAAAAAAGAATGGTAAGTTTAGAAAAGGAGAGAGGGAGACCGTATTTCTTATAAAGTGTTACAGTCTGCAAGGTGGCCATCAAACAGGCTGGGAATTGCAGCCCCTGGCCAAGATCAAAGATAGGCACTTCAAAGGAGGAGGGGTTGAGGCAGGAGCTTTATGCCAAACAGGTTGGCTAAACAGACATATTCAACAGGTTACAGGAGGAGCTATGAATATTCATGAAGGGGTAGTCCTAGCACATGTGTACTGAGGAAACATGCATAGAAGAAAGGACCCATGTGCACTTTGGGGTGGAGACTTCACATTTAAATGCATTACAGTTAGACCCTGCACATCCAAAGGTCTTTTCAGGACACAAAGGTACACAAGTGTGCAGCCTCCGTAAACCGATCAGAACCAGTTCATGGTTGGTGGTTTTCTTATCAGGAGGAAGTTACTGAGATCAGTCTTGTGTCCCATCAAAGCTGCATTTATGGCTGGCAGAACAGGGAGTCAGTCAGCGTCTGTGAACTGGATGAGTTGTAATAGTTTTAATGTTGCTTATTTCCACGCTAGTGCTTGTTTAGCTGCTGGAGAAAAAGAAAAACCTTGTGGCAGTTAGGACATGGTTTATTCCTTAAGTGTAGGGGTGTGAAGCTAACCCTTGCCTGGCAAGGCCTTAGGTCTTGTTCATAATTTGGTATCTTATTGCCACAAAGAGTCCATTCTGTCTGTCTTATGATCTCTATTTTAACATTAATGCTGGTCAGCTGTTGTGTCTAAACTACAGAAGGGAGAGGTTATAACGAGGCATATCTGACCTCCTGTCCCATCACAGGAGGGAACTAAGATTTTAAGGTTTTTTTCTGGAGTTTACTTGGCGAAGTGGGGTTCTTTTCAGGGATGGGGTTAGGATTTTACTTTTAATTTACACCTTCTGTACTAGTTTGTTTTCATGCTGCTGATAAAGACATACCAGAAACTGGGTAATTTATAAAGAAAAAGAGATTTAATGGACTCACAGTTCCACATGGTTAGGGAGGCATCACAATCATGGCAGAAGGCAAAAGGCATGTCTTACATGGTGGCGGACAAGAGAGAATGAGAGCCAAGCAAAAGGGAAACCACTTAGAAAATCATCAGATCTCATGAGACTTATTCACTTCCACGAGAACAGTATGGGGGAAAGTGCCCCCATGATTCAATTCTCTCCCACCAGGTCCCTCCCACAATTCAAGATGAGATGTGGGTGGGGACACAGCTAAACCGTATCACCTTCCATGTACAAAACCAGAAATGCCCAGTCAAGTCTTTCTGAGGCTGCATCAATCTGACATTGACTCTTCTGCCTCCCTCATCTCCTTGTAAGGACTCTCCCAATTATGTTGGGCCCACCCAGATAATACAGGATAATCTCCCATCAGCTGATTGGCAACCTGAATTGCATCTGTAACCTTAATTCTCCTTTGCCATGTAAAGTAACCTATGCACAAGTTCTAGGGATTAGGATATGGACATTTTTGGTTACCACAGACGTCTTGTTTGGAGTTATCTCTTAAATAATCAAAGACCTAAATACTAAAATGGTGGTTGATATAACAGAGGTATTTATATTTCCCACATAACAATTCGTCTGAGATGTGCAATCTGGCTTGCATTCCCTGTGGTTATCCACCTCCCAGTCACCGTTATCCTTCTGCTTCACCATTGGAAGTGTGTGATTTTCACCTCTATCCAACGTGCCCACCTTCTCAGCAGGAAGAAAAGGCAAGCAGAAAGGACAAAGAATCATGCCTTTTAACATTTTCTTTTCCTGGCAACCCTGCTTAGTGACTTCTCACACTTTATGGCTACAGCCAGCTCCGAGAGATTTGTACTTTTGTGTGGGCACATTGTCACCCAGAGCAGAAGTCAGCACTCTGTTTGTGGGAAAGACAGAAAGGATGTTGTGTGGGCAAACGAGAGCATCTGCTTCTCCATTTACAGACACGTGACAGAAAATCTCCTTGAGGGCTTTTGGAAAACAAGGTATCTTATAATATAATATGCCTATCAAATAGCATCAACTACATATACAAAGAAATACCAAAAAAGCCTGTTATTTTTATACTTTATATACTCACTATATGAAATGTAAATTCTTTTCTGGGGCAGTAAATGGTTCTCTAAACATGTGGTCCATATCTTCTGCTCCAGTGATTCCCAAAATAATAGTGTATGTGAAAATCACTTGGGAACATAATTGAAATTTTCAATTCCCAAATCTCCACCAAAGATTCTGTTTCAAAAGGTCTCAGAGGGCTCTGCATTGTCACAAGCACCCTGGATATTTCTGATGCAGGTGGTCTGCAAACTCTGCTTTGATCGTGTTTAAGAAAAAAAAAATCCCAAGTGAGCACACCTGCACTCAATTTAACATGCATGCGTGGAGTACCTGCTATAGCATCGTGCTAGATACCGTGAGGGGTAGAAATAAAGTAATAGAAGACCTGATCCTTGTTCTTAAGGAAGTTTTCAAAAAAAAAAAAAAAAAAAATGAAGTTTCCAGCTTTAGCTTCTATTGAAACAGTGCCTGGATCCACTCCAGCTATTGCAGGGTGAGAACTGTGGGAAAAGCAAACAGGAGAATGTGCTCATTTTCCTTCCTAGCATCTATCATGATTAGTTCTTACATATTTGTGTGATTATTTAAGTCTTTGCCACTAGAATCTTAGCACCACATGAGGAAATAACAGTTTCCCACTATTGTATTTCTTGTAAGCAGCAAAATGCTTTACTCTCTGTAAAAATATGTGATAAATATCTGTCAAATGAACATAGTGTTGTGCTTGTTCAGAATAAAGTTAAGATACATTAATTAGGAAGAATAACACAGCCTACATAGAGGAGCAGAGAGTTCAACTGGCTCTGGAAGGTCTTGGGAAGCAGAAATGGAGGAAAGAGCTTTCTAGATTGAGGGAGGAATATGATCAAAGGTGTGGATGACATCAAAGTATGTGATCAATTAGGAAACCTGGAATAACACTGTTTTCAGCAATGTTGGAAGAGTTTCCTTACTGTTTCTGCCATGTGACGTGGTTTAGCGGTAATTACTCAGTTCCGATCGCTATTTGCTTGAATTTAATAGTAAGATGTCTGTATTTGTATAGACCTTATATAACTTCAAAGGTGTTTAATCTATTAGTTCATTTTTTCTATGTAATAATCTTGCAAACTCAGTAGACTAGATATAATAGTTGTTCTACATATTAAAACACACACACACACACACACACACACACACACACACACACATACAGAAACCCAGACACCAAAAATGGAAGAGTGACTCTGTGGCAGAATTTCTGATTGCTAATCAGTGTTCAGACACCTTCCTTTTACATTTTTGAAATATGTTCTTCATACAGTATTTCAGCATTTATTAATAATTTCTTAAGGGTCTACTTGTGTGTTAAATAGTGTGGGTGGTAAATTGCCTGAGATCTTTGATTTTTATGTTGCTGTAAGTCAAAAGTAAGTTTAATATAAACTTTTTTATATTCTCACTGAAAATTAGGAAGTTGAGTTAGGACACAAAAATAAAACATCTGTCTTTTTTATAACTACATATAGTTATATGATATATTGTGTATATGTGTGTGTGTGTGTGTGTGTGTGTGTGTATGTATCTTTCAATTCTTTTCTTTTCTCTCCTATCTCTTCTTTGACATGAAAGGCACACTGAAAAATTAGCCAATTTAAAGGATGGTGGAAATGATAAAAAGAAAGGGGCATATGATCTAATAAAGAAAATTAAAGAGAATTAATATGTATGGCTAAGAGATATGGTGACAAATGAGAGGATATTATAACTATATATAAATACTTGCAATAGTATGTTATAAAAGAGAAGGAAGATTTATTTTAGCTAGCTAAGGTCTTAGAACAAGGAATAATGATCTGAAGTTTTAAAAAGATAAAAATTTAAGTATAATGAAAAATGTTTCTGTCAGTGAGAACAATTAGAAAGAATATTCTTCCCTGTAGACACGAGCACTAGAGATGATCAAAAACAGACAAGATAAAACCTTTGGGGACTTAATAGATAGAAAAGCCACTTTATAATGTCCTCTTTCCTGGTCTGGGTAAGGCTTTCTTCTATCATATATTGTTAATCACTTGAAAAAGAAATTAATGATCCATGAAATGGGAATACTTATTTCAATAGGTAGGTTGTTCCGCAGAGTTTCAAAAGATCTGTGGTTGAGGCCAAAACTCCCATTACCTTCCCGGATCCTATATTTCTAAGTTAACTTCTCTATCCTACCAAAGTATCCTTTCTGTTCCCTTTTTTAAAATGAGAATTATTAATAAAGGACTATTTTATAAAAGCTAGCAAGTGTAAAGGTTTCTTTTATTTCACCGTATAGTATTTTTTCCTACCTGTCTACCTATCTATCAATCATCTATCAACCTATCTTACTAAATATTTCAATTACTTATCCAGGTTGACTAAGGTACATACTATGTACTAAGCTACATACATACCATGATGTATCATGGAATATAGGTACAAGTTAACAATATATATATTTTTCATATTGCTTAGTTTAAGATCTCCATAGAATATTATCATGGTCAATATGTGGAGTGGTCCTGATCAAATTAAATGTTTAGCAAATTCTCTGGGTTGATTCTGTATACACATAAACACAGAGATGTACATACACTCACATGACCATACATGTGCATATCTATCATCTTTCTATTTTATATAATTTCTTTTACTTTCATCATCTTTTTTATATTGTATATCATGTATGATAATCCTAGAGCAAAAGAATAGTCAGTATTAAATCAATGCCTTCAGTGTTTTCTCAAAAATAACTAACGATAGTGTATAGGTGGAATAATGAATGACTCAAGGCTAAGAATTCAACTTCCTGTAGTAATCCAGTGTAAGCAAATGAGAAAAGTCACTATAAGAGTGTTAGCAATGGAAACGGTGCAAACAGGAGAATCTGAGATTTATTTCAAAGGCAGATGTCATGGAATAATGAGCTTGGTCATTTATATGAGATTTGCAACAAGAGTCAAAGAGAGCTCCAAGTTTCCTAGGCTTGTTAACTGTTTGGAATAACTAACAGCGCATGGGAATGGGAAAGTGAGTGGGGAGATGAATTTATCTGTTTTGGTATTTGGATATTTTCTTTATTGTATATAAGTTTAGGGACTTGGATGTAATCATTCAAAATAATACTTAAACATTTATTTGTTTTTTTGTCTCTGTGTAAGCAGAGCTTAGCCAGGCGTGGTGGCATGTGCCTGTGGTCCCAGCTACTCAGGAGGCTGAGGCAGGAGAACCACTTGAACCCAGGAGGCAGAGGTTGCAGTGAGTTAAGATCGTGCCACAGCACTCCAGCCTGGGTGACGGAGCAAGACTCCATCTCAAAAAAAGAGAAAAAAGAATATACCATAATAAATCTCAACATCTTTCTAGGCTCATTACTGATGATCCCAAAGGAGGTAACCATTCCATACTCTTTTGGGTTGTATCAAAGGTTCATACACACACACTCACATACACACAGTTACACACACATGCAGAGGTACACACACATATATACATATTATATATGTGGTTATATATGAGATATATTTTTATATACTCTCTCTCATAGGAAGATAATAAAAGTGCTACCATACCAAAGAAGAGCTTACACTTAAAATTGCCTGTGCTGCTCCTAAAATTCCACTGTTCTCAGCAAACTGCTAGTTACTATCAGTATTTTAATAACCCTAAATCCTTAAATCCTTCAATTTCACAATTTTAGGGCTCTAAATTACTTTACAAATCCATGGTTCAAACAGCCCTTACGGACTCTAGTAGTCGAGGAAATAGATGGTTTCAATCTGTTTTAGTACTCAGAGGATTCAATTCCGAATATCTGTATCTGCGACTTCTCCAGTGTGTTACTCCTGCTCCGTTTAGGCATCGCATCTTTAGTCTTTAATTAGGCACTTACATCTCCAGCTTAGCCTACCTTCTGTTCATCCTAAACTCCCAGAGAGGAATAATTGTGTTGTCTTCTTAGCAAGTTTTAACCATCGTCTCTTTCTTCTTCTCTTTTCCTCTGTCTTCATTTTTCTCTAATTAAAACCAAAATGACAAAGGGAAAATGAAAGGCAATGGAAATTCATCTTTTCCATGAAGTAAGCTTGGTCAAACTCTGCACCTGTCTCTGCCTTCCACAAGGTTTACAATTGACCCTCATTATTATTGTGTTTGGAAGTTGCCAGGCTATTATTTTTATTTTATAAAATTTTGTTCAATCCTGTTTTGTTCATTTTTGTTTTCTTAATTTTTTAACGTAATAATTTTTGTATAATCCTAACCTTTCAGATACATTCCTTTCTTTAAATATTTTAAATAATTTTTAAATTTTTAACAATTAGAAATAAATCTAGAACCAGCATTATGCAACATATTAATAAACAAAGAAATAAATGTTTAATTTCAACATTTAAATTGAAATAAGTTATTTTCAGAATTTCTCAAAGAGAAAGCTGAGAAAATATTACAATATCTAATCAAAGGAAATACTTGAAACCCCCATGAGCAGTGCTACCTGCAAGAATTGTGGGATATTTTCCTTTCAAGGAAAACAAACAAAGGTCACATATGACTATTGCACAAATAATATTTGTGCTTTCTTATTAAATATATTCGGTGACTGACATTTGTTTCTTTTTTATCAGTATATGATTCTTTTATTTCTTAACACATTCTTCTCATAAATGTAGTAGTTATCACAAAATGTTCATGAATTTAGCTTCTATCAGATTTTCCAGGGTGTATTAAGATAATGCTTTGAATGACAGGTTTTTTTTTTTTTTTTTTTGGTTCTTAAATACAGGAAGCTAGGTAGATACTTAATCCTTTGGAACTAAAATGTCTAATAATAGTGCACTAATATATACAGAACTGTGTGTGTGCATGTATACATATCTTCTTATTTAGCACAGTGTTTAATATTATACCAAATATTGAATAGTTTATAGTATATTCATGGTGGTCAACTTATAAAATAGAAGTTATTTTATCGGTGCTTTGAAGAATATATGGCAGATTATTCGAATAAGTAACACTTGTGATACTTTTCATACACCAATTATTTATATCAATTTATTTGTCAAACATGAGATCCCTCTTTGAGAAATTCTGAAAATAACTTTTAAGCTGAAAGGTAATTTATGAGAATCCATTATCTCTTCTCTTTTCATTAAGTTTTTGATTTGAAGAAGACCTGTTAATAAGATAATATCCTTTATAAAAGAGACCTTTTCTGGGGTGAAATGATTGAAGAAATTTGGCATAACTCGGGTCTATATCTTTCTGATATTGCTTTAGCTATTGTAGGACTCTATACCCCAAAGCCCTGTGGCATTTTAGCCAATAAGTTTTGTTTTGTTTTGTTTATGATTTTATTTTTCTTTCCAGGGCATAGATTAATGACTAAAGTTATTCTAAAATCATCCTTTCACATTTATTTCTTTTAAAAGTTTATTTAAATATATTATTTGTAGTTTTTATGGAGGTAATTGACTATATAAATAAAACTTTATCCAATGTTAATGTATAATATGTATCTTTTTCAATATATGCAAAAATTATTTTACCTTTGGATACATGATAATATTTGTTAATAACTTTTCTGAAATTTTAAGTTTCATTGTCGAGATTGTTTCCTCAAGCCATAAAGAAATTTGTATTGCTATAATAGACACAGTAAAATGTTTTTTACACATTTTCAGAATGATTTATGGTTAAATCATATTGAATGCTATTTAATAAAATATTTAACAAAACAAAACAAAATAAGGCATAGACATACTCTTCCATTTACAGAGAGACAAAGTAAAAGAAAAATTAAAGCAAATAATGTCTGCTTAATCTCTTAAATATTTAAATTTATAAAAAACTATAAAAAGGCATTTGACATTTTTTAACACTACTTAGTGTTCTAATCATAAGTGTAACAAAATGTCAGAAATAATTTTATATGTGTGATATGAAAAATAAGAAACATTGGTCACATTTTTTAAAAAATCCCTGAGAAATCATGAATATAAAATTAAGATAATTATAAAATAGTTTTGGATAATGAAAATAATTTTTTCAACTGTATGATACTACATAGGGATGTGATAAAAATGAGGACTTTGAAGTTAGACCTGGGTTCAAATCTTTCTCTGACACTTTTAAACAAGATGAATATGGGTATGTACATACATATCAAAAATTTAGTTTCTCCATTTGTAAAATGAGCAATATCATGCCTCTTTTATCCAACTGGCATGAATTCTAGTCAACAGACTAGGTGCTCAAACATGATTTCTCTATCCTTCTATAACAATTAATTTCTAATATTTTCTGCTAGTATGCTAGATATTAGAAACTTCAGATCAGGAATTCTTACCACATTTAATCTGCCAGGATTACATCTCGGCTCTGTAAAGCACAGAATCAGCCAGCTGTGGGAGATCAGAGCTGGTCCTGGGTGTGACTCTTCTGCAGGGTATAGACAGTGTTCTCGAGAATCCCCAGGAGCTAAAGTAAAACATCATCTCAGAAAGATAGTATACTTCTGCCAGCAGGGGTTAAATAGGAGCTCAGAATTTTTTTTGTTTTGTTTTTGTTTGTTTGTTTGTTTTGTTTTGTTTGTTTTTTGCCATAGCAAGATTCCATTCTTCCCCTCCATAAGTATTTGAAGCCCTACTACCTCTCTCTGCCTTTGGACTCTAGGATTTAAGTTATTTACCCTTTATCCCTTTGTTTTAAGTGAGTTCTCAAACAGACTCTGAGATGGTGAGTTGAGTGCAGCAGAGGCATTGTCATTAAGGGATGCTTTCAGGGGGTACAGCTACAACGATGTGCAAAAGGCAGGTGGGCGGAGGGAGGAGCTGATCTGCAATGTGATTGCAACTGATTTTATCCAGAGAACTCTGGAGCTTGGATGGACTTTCAGAATTGGCCCAAATTGAGATTAGGGAGCTGAGTTTTACTTCCCTGCCCTGGCCAGTCATTGGCCATGGGCGGCAGTGGGAAAGGCCAATTTCTGCAAGTAGGGGAGATGTCTAATGAGGGACACAACTGTGAAACATCAAAGACTGACACTTCTGACAGCTGGGGGACAGGTGCCTTGGCTCTTATGATGAGATTTCAGCAGAACTCTCCAGTGTATACTATGGTATGCTCCTTGATTTGATGGGCTCAGATCCAATTCTTCCTTTGTTCCACCTGGGAAGAATTTCTCCATGATTGTGTTTGGTCTTGTTCCTTGGAAAATTTACAAGAAAAATATTGAGATATTCCTGCTTTCATTGGTCCTTTGATGAAAGGTTCATGAAGGTCACTATACCAGCCTCTCTCCCCACTGCACAATTCTCAGATCCCTTGGCTTTTCTGGAATCATACTGCTATTTTTGACGCCCTTTGAGGGCAGTGAATCTCTAGGAGGTGGTTCACTACTGTCTTCCTGATGAATGTGGGTGATCTTCTGTGCCTGCATCATGCCAAGTGCAGGGATTTGTACAAGCCTGCCAGATGTGTGGCTAACATAGAGTCACACAAAAGATTGATAATAAAAGTGCTACCATACTAAAGAAGAGTCTGAAAAAGATTTGCTTTTTCCTTCTCTTCCTCCAGTGCCTGTGGTCTTTGCTTTACCTCTCTGCCTATGCTCTCCGCTTACGGGTTCCTCAACAAGTCTGGGGTGTGGTTTTTATCTAGTCTAGTGTCAAGAATTTGGCAGTACAAAAGTCTAAACTTTTTAACTTGAAATGCTTTTTCTTTGTCTTTTAGGTTTCCCTTGGTTGAGGCAATGAATGCTACTGCATAAATGGGTAGAAAGTGACAGAAGATAAGGGAAATGCTTTAAAAAGAGTGGACATTTTATTTCAAAATAGTATCAGTATTATCCCACTATCCACCTAAAGAGCTATTTTTAGATTCAAATGATAAAATACATTTGAGGTGCAGGTTTTCTAGTTATAGTAACAGTAATATTTAATTTCTTCTTTAAAAGTCTAATACCATATGAAAAAATGACATTATAATAACTTTTTCCTCCACTGTGGTCATGACACATGTTAAGTTAAAAATGGATTTTAGGAAAGCAAGAAAGAAACCATTCTTAGCAACAGATGGCATGAAGTAGTATTTTAAAGAGACTGTACATTTAAGACTAATAAAGTCAGTTAAAGTTTATAAAGTAGAAACCCACATATTTCATTAATATATCGAAGGTTTAAATTTACAGTGTTTTTAAATGTTCATGATATACATTAAAAAGCAAGAATTTCCATGTCAAGTATATTTGAAGATAAACATAATGAGAAATATATGTAGATTTCAATTGATTTAATCAGTATCTAATGATATATGTTTTCTGATAATTCATTTTTCAATGGCTATACATGAATTTATTTCCAAGATTATAATAAATTAGAAGTTACAATATGAAAAATTATACAAGTCACTTTATATTTGATTATTAATTGGGTGTTTCTCCAACAGTCAAGCTAGACTCATTTGTTGGAATAGAATGCCACTGCTTAATGTATCTAATAATGTCTTCTAAAGGATGAAATTACTCACAAGGGAGGGTCTGAAGAATAAGATCAATGAACTTCTATTAGTGTAAATGATCACTGATTAATGAATACAACATTGGGGATTAAAATTTACTTAGAGCTTAAACTTACTGCCAGTTTCGCAAGTTTAAATAGAGTAAACACCCCAAGTATCAAAAATATAAATAACAGTAAGCTAATGTTTATACCTGAAAATAATATTCATAACAGAAAATTATGAAATTAAGAGATATGTGTAATATGTATTCGATAAGAAATATTAAAATTGATTAGGACAAAACCTTTGTAAAAGGGTTTCCTATGTATTTTTTTCTACAAATAATCTGTGCTAAATTGAGGTTAAAATTTTTGTTTTGGATTTGAAACTAGTAGCTTACATGTGTTTACTGTAGTTTTCAGTGGTAGCTAAGTACTATAGTGCAGTTAGGTCTTGCTTAGAGAAATGAATCAATATGAAAATTTTTTCATTTAATTTAAAAGGGATTAAATGGAGAAAGAAATGGATGTTTGTTACTACCTTCTATTTTCTTAAAAAAGTAATAACCTCACCATTATACATTGATTAGGTTATAGTCTAATCAAAGTAAACAGAAACACTGAGAAACAGAGGAACAGGTCTGGGTTCTCCGACTAGGAGTTCCACTTCTGAGATAGAGTCTTCTCAGTTTATGCTTGCTCTGTTCTGATACCCATCGGGGTTGGATATCCAGAATACAGAAGGCAGGGATTTTATATTAAGGGTATTAAAGCTTGATGGTGCCATAGTTGACAACTGCCTATGTGTGATGAATATGGTTCTGCTTCTCTGACTGTCTTAGGGTGACATAGGTTGCAATGATTGAGAATTACATGGTCAGTGGGCAGTTTCAAGGGGGGAAGATCTGATCAAAGTATGCTATGATTAGGAGAAATTATGAGCCTTCGAGATGCCATTGTCACACTTTTCTTTAGTGATCATATTCTTAATGAAAAAATGTACAAATGTTATATTGGCTTACAAAAAAGAAAGTATTTTCCCAGCTAGCAGAACAGTATCGATTCAAAAATATTCTTTTCAATTTCCAGAGCATATAATAACATAACATTCATGATTAAAAATCAAAGGCAGTTATATGAGATTTTTGTTTTAAATAAAACCTGTATCATATTGAAAATGATTCTGTCATCTTCCAAAAGCATATCTCAGTCTATAAAAACTATAAGGCAGCCTTCATATTTACAAATAAAGCTACCCAATTATAATAGGTTAGTATGAGAAAAATATTCTTGTTTTTATTCCCTGAGACTATGATTGGCTATACATGAATTTCTCTCCAAGATTATAATAAATTAGATATTACAATATGAAAAATTATACAAGTCACCTTATATTTTCTAAGACTAGGAATCAAAATGGAATGATAAGCATCCTCCTCAGTTAATTTTGATTCTTGTCTTTTTGAAGATAAAGACAAAGCAGTTCCCATATCAATGTAGATACTTGTACATATCTACAAGTATCACATAATCTCTAATTTAGTCAATGTTCTTGACTTAATTTCTTAGGGGAATTTTAGCTTATCACTCTAGCAGTCAATAAGTACTAAACAAATTTATTAAGTAATGAATATAAATTGGAAAGATAGATACTTATTTAGACATAATTAAAAATTACAATTTCTTTATTAATTTTTTGTTAATTATTTGGAAATAGTAAGGGTTTTTTAAGGTTTTATCATTTCAAATAGGTTTACCAAGGAATCAGTATTGTATCTTTCTCTATTAAAGGAAGTCATTTACGCTCTTGAGTCCTGATCATAAATAGTATATTAATGTAAATCATAATACTTACACACTCAATAAAATAAAAAGAGAACAATTCTAAGCACATCAATAATGTGAATATATTTAGTAGAGAAGGTATGTATGATAATGCTGTCATTTAGAAGTGTTTCTAAATAAAACAATTGATTCTGATATATCTATATTTTGTTTAAAAATAGCAAAACAGGCCGGGCATGGTGGCTCACGCCTGTAATCCCAGCACTTTGGGAGGCCAAGGCAGACAGATCATGAGGTCAGGAAATTGAGACCATCCTGGCTAATACTGTGAAACCCCGTCTCTACTAAAAATATAAAAAATTAGCCGGGCGAGGTGGCAGGCGCCTGTAGTCCCAGCTACTCGGGAGGCTGAGGCAGGAGAATGGCGGGAACCCGGGAGGCGGAGCTTGCAGTGAGCTGAGATCCGGCCACTGCACTCCAGCCTGGGCGACAGAGCGAGACTCCGTCTCAAACTAATAATAATAATAATAATAAAACGGGAGAAAATATGTGTTCTTCTGCCTAACCTATCTATATTTAAAATAAACTTGTAAACTTGATAATGTCTTAGAATTATACAAGTAATTAATATAACAAATAGTTTTTGATGAATGATTCTCAGTTTCCAATCTTTCCCTATTTTTTTCTTTTGTTACTTTGAAGAAACATTATAAAATGAATGTAATGCTTAGTTTAAATTATGTTTGTGTACCTTGGAATTAAATAGCTAACATGCATTTTCTTAAATTGCTTATATTTATGAATAAGATGCTTCCCCCCCCCCCCCCCCCAAGATTAAGTCTCTCTCTGTTGCCAGGCTGGAGTGCAGTGGTGCAATCTCAGCTCACTGCAACCTCCACCTCCTGGGTCCAAGTGATTCTCCTGCCTCAGCCTCCCGAGTAGCTGGGACTATAGGCGCATACCACCATGCTCGTCTATTTTTTTTTTCTTTTGTATTTTTACTAGAGACAGGGTTTCACCGTGTTGGCCAGGATTGTCTTTATCTCTTGACCTCGTGATCTGCCCAACTCTGCCTTCCAAAGTGTTGGGATTACAGGCGTGAGCCAGTGCCTCTGGCCCAAGTTGCCTGTCTTTTAAACGTGATACTACATAGGCAAAGTTTGATTTCTTGACCACTCACGTAATTCAAAATCATATATATGTATGTAGAATACCATTAAAAACAGGAAAGTATAATAAAAAGAAAACAGTACTTTCCTTCTAAGATAAAAGAAACCCATAGTAATTCATTTTCACTCCATTTATACTTACATCTCCTTAGCATGCCCATTTTTCAAAAAGAAATACAGATTTTTCTATCTCTCACTCATCAGAATCTAGTAAGTTTAAGATTCTTAATTTAAAGAGAAGGGCATCGAATGTTCTTCACATTTTGTTATTTGCCTACTTTTCCAGGATTGCTTGCCCCACCACCGTGTGTCCACCAACTGTGGATTTCCCTGATGCCTTTCAAATAAGTATTGTTACCTCCATTATAGAGAGAAGAGAGAGAGAGAGAGAGAGAGAGAGAGAGAGAGAGAGAGAGAGAGGCGCTGGCTCAACTCACATAGGATTCAAATCTTCCTCTCTACCTTTTTATCAGCCCTTTGCTTTTTTCACTGTACCACAGTGATCTGGATGAGATAGAGAAAGAGACTGTTTTGCTTGTATCAGTAGGAAATATCTATTTAAAAATTCATTCTCAACGTGATCTTTTTTGTCTCTAAAATATAATCATGTCCTGACAACATATTAATTTCAATCTAACAAGTATCTGTATACTCACATAAAATGTTCTGAAACTAGAAATAAAAACAAGAGGATCAGCATCCTCACTGGGTGAATCTATTGTTGAGAAGAGTGCATGAAGCTTGGTGAATGGAAATAAGGGACAGAGTGTAGGAGCTCTGTAAAAAAAAAAAAAAGAAAGTGTAATTCTTTTGATAGTACTTAATTACAGAATGCATTTTCCCCTGTTACATGTATGCTTCTTTAACTGATACAATTTTTAAAGACAGCTGTTTAGATTTAAGTCCCTTTCAAACATTACCTATTTGGTTTTGGTCCAAACTTTCTGATTCAAACTATTTCATACCGGAAAAACAAAACAAAACAAAATTGTCAGCTTTTAAAAATCTCAGATATCATGTTAATTTTCTTCCCACAGACTAAGAAAATTTATTTAAGCTGCTTTATTTTTGGGATGTCAAAAGCAGTCTCACTCCTTGCAGAAGTCTTGGAATCACTTCACTGAAAGAGATAACATTTCTTCCTGTCTTCCCAAGACTGAATAAGATGATCATTTGGGGACTATCTTTGTTTCCTCAAGTCTAACATACAAGAGTGAATAGATGACTTAAAATTCTAGGTAACATCAACTCTTCTATATTTGTTTCACTTCAGTCACATAAAAGTACTGCATTTTCCTGTTTCCTGATCTTACTATGACCTTTCACACATCCTTTCATTCTACTTGTTACTCCCTTGGCTTAAATGTCCTGACCATTTTATCCAGAATGACTTGTAAATTCTCAAGTAGTCCTTACCCACATAAAAGGTAATTCCTCCTTGAAACTCTCCTGTCTTTGCCTTTTTCCAAAATGTGTGTGTGTGTGTTATCTTCCGTACTCCTCCTGTATCACTGTGTACGTACATCTTTCAGAGACATATACATAGCTCTGTTCCGATAGTGTGTCACACCGTTTACACTGTCAGGCTACTACATTGTGGCCCTCTAGAAAAAAATAATCTTCCATTTATCTTGATACCCTTAGACTGACATACTCCCTGACAAATGGGAGATACTTAAAAAATACTGAGACATGAATGAGTAACCAGATTCCTTTACATCTCAATTTATGTCCTTTAAGTTCTATTCCATCATATTCTGTTAAAAGTTATGTTCTGCGTATCTTGTAACTGGCACAAAATAGAGCATTTTTTAGAAAGCACTTTTTAAAAAATCCAAGCCTGTGGTTTTACTTACTTGCTGTTATGACAGGTCAACTTTAAAATAGATTACATCATAAAACCAGCTAGAGCATTTGCCTGAAAGAAATGGAAAAGCTTAGAGTATTTCAGTGAAGCTTTTGAGAAAATGTCCTCTGGTTGGTGAAAGATTCTCCAGTGATACCCAATGGAAAGAAAATTAGGAAAAGTCCAGAAAGAATCAGTTTGTGCTCTCTTTTTCTCTTTATAGTTTCTTCATCAAGTTAGTTAAAACAAAGAAATAAAAAAATAAAGGCCTTTGTCCCTTTTGCAATTCCTATAAAAATATTTTGTATATGTATTTTTTGAGAGATGTATATAAACAAAGTTTTTAAACAATAATAGTTAAGGTTAAGAGTTAGAATTAAAATATCACATTTTTGGAAAGGTTTTGAATTCTATGTATAAAGCATTCAAATACATTTAAATTAAATTCACATGACTGAGATTAAATGGTATTACATAAAGCACTGATTTACAGTAAAGATGTAGGACAGAGTAAATTTTTTATTATTTTCATTAACCATGTATAATTCTTTTAATCCACATTACATAGATAATTTATATAGTCTGGTACTCTCCAAATGTGAGGAACAAAGAAAATCGCTTGTCAAATAGTTTATAATATGTACTCTGAGATGTTTGAATATGTGTTTACATTTTTTTAAATGATAATTGAGAGGAAATAAGCTGTTTTCCAAATTTACACATAGTGCTCATCTCCCAAGAACATATAAACGTACACCAGGGAACAGCTTGCTTTATTTGAGCACGTGCAATGTAGAATAGAGTTAATATTAGAGTTAATTATTAAGTTAATATAAACCCCATCTCCATTTTAGACATCAGAGACTTCTTTCTCAATTACTGCACTTTCCAATCATATTCATTGTCTTGTGTAGTTCTCACAAAAACTCTCAGTTGTTATTTGACTGTAACTAAGCTAGAGGAAGCAAGGTAAATCTAGACAGGGCTGACTGCAGAGTTCAAGCCTTTCACCCCTAGATAAGCACCGTCTTATGACGATGGAAAAAAAAAAATACAGTGTTTATTAAGTGAGAATAAACCTCAAGACCAGAAGGAAGAAAGGAAGGGAGGGAGGAAGCTCGGGAAGGAAAGAAGGAGAGAAGGAAGGGGAAATGTATTAATTCTCACACTGCCATAAAGAAATACGTGAGACTGGGTAATTTATAAAGAAAGGAGGTTTAATTGACTCACAGTTCTGCATGCTGTACAGGAAGCATGGCTAGGGGGGCCTCAGGGAGCTTCTACCCATGGCACAAGGCAAAGCCAGAGCAGGCATCCTCACGTGGCCAGCGCAGAAGGAAGGGTTGGGGGGAGGTACCACACACTCTTAAACAACCAGATCTCATGAAGACTCACGCACTATTGCAGCAGCACCAAGAGGGAAGTCTGCCCCCAAGATCCAGTCACCTTCTACCAGGCCCCATTTCCAACACTGGGGATTACAATTTGACAGGAGATTTGGGTGGGGACACAGATCCAAACCACATCAGGAAGAAAGGAGTAAGCAAAATGAATGCAGAGAAAGTGGAACAGAGAGAAGAGCCAGTGTTGTAGAACAATAGGAGGAAGTAGGCTTAAACAAATTAAAATGTAGAGAAATAGGAAATTAATGATTGTTTTACAGATGTCAAAGAGGCAAAGTTTAAAGCTAGGAGTTGCTGGATATCAAAAGCTACGAAAAAGACCGTGGAGAATGACATGAGGAAATTGCGTGACTGTATCAGTCATTAGGAGTTATCAGTTTTATGTGAAATCTGTAATTATCACAACTTAAGATCATAAAGCAGAAATGGTAAAATCAGAAATGTAACAGCTATAGAATTACCATAAGCCTGGTAATATGGTAATTATCAGAATTATAAAAAATATAACCAAAAATATAAATATCTTTATATTTAAATGTTATAATTGAGCTTAATGATAGCTGAAATTTGAACATGCAACCTCAGTGAATGAAGAATATTATTGATCTGATTAAAGTTTTAAAACCTGTCACCATGCTGTAGAGATTTTAAATGTAAGACCCCCAGAAATTAGGTAGAAATGCAAATGATGCAGAAAGCATGATCCTTGAATTATGTTGTCCTTTTAAAAAATATATTTCATATAAAATTCATCCCCTGAGGTGCTCAGTGGTATTACTTAAAAAAAAAAAAAAAGATTCTGTGTGTCTTTTTTTTTTTTTTTTTTTTTGAGACAGAGTTTTGCTCTTTGTTGCCCAGGCTGGAGTGCAGTGGCGTGATCTCAGCTCACTGCAACCTCTGCCTCCCAGGTTCAAGCGATTCTCCTGTCTCAGCCTCCCGAGCAGCTGGGATTACAAGCACCCCCCCACCACACCCAGCTAACTTTTTTTGGTATTTTTAATAGAGATGGGATTTCACCATGTTGGCCAGGCTGGTCTTGAACTTCTGACCCCAGGTTATCCGCCCGCCCCAGCCTCCCAAAGTGGTCGGATTCCAGGCGTGAGTCACCGCAATTGTCATTGTCAGGCTTACTCAAAACAGATGTGGCCTGAGATTTTCTTCTATGTGCTGTATTGTGTGGTTTCATTTTCAAATGAGGAAAATATTTTGAAGGAGAAGATGAGTTGAAAAGGCTCCATTATATTCCATTCCGTTAAATAAGTTGTGAAGGATTATATCCATAACTCTATAATATTTAGGATTAATAACGTCTTCAAAAAATTAAAATGTGACAGGGTAACAGCATATATGTGGATAAACTACAAAGCAGACACAAAGAGACCTCAGTCTCAGAAGGGCAAGAGATCTCATGAAGCGTAGCTGGGAGAGGTGCCATTTTCATTGGGACTGTGGGAAAAAATAGGCATAGATTTTTACCTACCAGTGGAGACAGTAGCTGCTTATGGAATAAATACATTTTGCACACATATACAAACAAGATGGAAAAGAAAACTCTCAATTTTATTTTCTACAAACTCAAATTACTGTATCTGTAAATACATAGTAAAATGTGAGTATGTATCTTAAGAAAAACATCTATGTCAAATACATATTCTTAAAAGTACTTCGACATGATTATAGTATCAAATGTGACTTGTTTTATTGACTTATAAAATGAATACATTATTTACAGATAATTTTGCAACAAAAAATGTATAACTTACAAACGTTTTCTGAGTTTGTTAGTTAAGACAATCAAACAAACTAACTCAATAAATGAAGCAATCAACATCCTCTTTCTTCCCAACCAAAGTAAGAAAGCTGAAAGATAGCACTCACTTGGGGGGAGAAGTTTAATTGCTATTTGCCATCAATGCTTTCCACTGTCACTGTGACCATTTCTTTTGCAGGAATATTTCTGACTGTGTTGACAGTAGCACAGCCTGAATAGAACAGAGAATTTCGAACAGGCTTTGTCACAGTCAACAAACAACCCGCAAGAATTTGGTTTCTTGATCTCATGTATTTTTTTCTTCAACTGTAAAGGAAATTAAGTGGCCTGTCTATTCCTTTTCCCTCTTGGGTACAGCTTGCAATAATGTTTGTGTTTGATAAAAGTCTTTCTATCTTTCATAAGGACATAGTATCTAATTTATCAAACAATGTATTTTGCAAGTCTCAGCTGAGACATACATCAAAGTATGAACAGGTTTGGAATAAAATAAAATGATACGAAAGGAGAAAAAGCAGAGCGATCCAGAGAGAAAAACCAGAAAGGAATAATTTTCCCGGTTATATATGTTGTTCATCTCCCTTATATAAACATTCATAGCACCCTAGTTTTTTCATCTTATCTCATATCCACAGTAGATAAAATTCAGCTGAGGGTGATCATAATTTATCTTTTTTTTTCACTAGATATGTAATAGAAAATACAACTTCTTGATTACTATCACTGTAAAAATGTGTGATTATAGACCGGATCAAAGAAAATATATGACTTCTGCATTCTAGGATATCTCCTCAAAAAGTAACTAATCTTCCAGATCATTAAATAGCCAACATTCAGTGTGAACACCCATTAGCATGAAACATACAAGACAGTGAAAAATTCTGACATCATTTGTATTTGACTCTACAATGCATTCATGAAATTATTTTACTTGGGAAAATAATTTTTTAAAGCTAATTGTTTCACTTATCTTTGTGTTATTATTATCTTCTCTGAGTTTCCCTTCCCATCCTGAGATGTTGTATGAGGCAATAGAAGTGGGGGATATTGGGGGAAGCTGTAGTACTTGTGCGGGTCTGTATATGTGTGTGTGAAAAAATCCAAAATATCTGACAGTCACTGGGCTTCTGGAAAGGGAGAGATGACTCTTAACTAGCATTTCCTTCCAGTGAAGTATAATTACACAGTGTGGAAACTAAATGCATCACAATCATATAGATGAGATATATACACGTGTGTGTGGGGGGGGATATGTCTGTGTGTGTGTGGATATATATGTATACATCTCTCTATATATAGTGATCTATATATAGATGTATGCATATATAGATGTATACATGTGTATGCATATATAGATGTATACACATGTATACATATATGGATGTATACATATATATCCACACACGTATATATCCCCATATATACATATATGTATACACATACATACATATATGTGTACACCTATATATGTATATATAGGATATATATATCCCCATTGGATATATATGTGCATATATATGTATACATATATAGGTGTATACATATGTGTGTGTATATATATGTATACATATATATATCCACACACATACATACAAAGCTTTAGTTCAATAAATAATTTTTTAAAAATCTGCATCTTCAGCCTATGAACTAGCATCCTTCTTTTTCAAACTAGCCCAATACTTATTATTGGATTATTGGTTTTTATTTTTGAAATTTATTCTTCATGTAGATTCTCAGTTGGCAACAATGAACATGAAAAAGGCACAGAGCTTTTCTTTATTTTCTTTTTAAATTTTTTATTATACTTACAGTTCTGGAGTACATGTGCAGAATGTGCAGTTTTGTTGCATAGGTATATACAAGTGTCATGGTAGTTTGCTACACCCATCAACCCATCACCTACATTAGATATTTCTCCTAATGCTATCCCTCCCCTAGCCCCCCACACTCTGATGGGCCCTGATGTGTGATGGTCCCCTCCCTGTATCCATGTGTTCTCATTGTTCAACTCCCACTTATGAGTGAGAACATGTGGTGTTTGGTTTTCTGTTCTTGTGTTAGTTTGCCAAGAATGATGGTCTCCAACTTCATCCATGTCCCTGCAAAGGACACGAACTCATCCTTTTTTATGGCTGCATAGTATTCCATGGTATATATGTGCCACATTTTCTTTACCCAGTCTATCATCGATGGACATTTGGGTTGATTCCAAGTCTTTGCTATTGTGAATAATGCTGCAATAAACATACATGTGCATGTGTCTTTTTAGTAGAATGTTTTATAATCCTTTGGGTATATACCCAGTAATGGGATAGCTGGGTAAAGTGGTATTTCTAGTTCTAGATCCTTGAGGAATTGCCACAGTGTCTTCCACAATGGTAAAACTGGTTTACAGTCCCACCAACAGTGTAAAAGTATTCTTATTTCTCCAATCCTTTCCCCATTGCTTGTTTATGTCAGGTTTGTCAAAGATCAGATGGATGTAGATGTTTGGTGGTATTTCTGAGGCCTCTGTTCTGTTCCATTGGTCTATATCTCTGTTTTGGTACCAGTACCATGCTGTCTTGGTTACTGTAGCCTTGTAGTGTAGTTTGAAGTCAGGTAGCATGATGTCTCCAGCTTTGTTCTTTTTGCTTAGGATTGTCTTGGCTATGTGGGCTCCTTTTTGGTTCCTTATGAAGTTTAAAGTACTTTTTTCCAATTCTGTGAGTAAAGTCAATGGTAGCTTGATGGGAATAGCATTGAATCTATAAATTACTTTGGGCAGTTTGGTCATTTTCACGATATTGATTCTTCCTAACCATGAGCATGGAATGTTTCTCCATTTGTTTGTGTTCTCTCTTATTTCCTCGAGCAGTCGTTTGGAGTTCTCCTTGAAGAGGTTTTTCACATCCCTCGTAAGTTATATTCCTAGGTATTTTATTATCTTAGTAACAATTGTGAATGGGAGTTCACTCATGATTTGGCTCTCTGTTTGTCTATTATTGGTGTATAGGAATGCTTGTGATTTTTGCACATTGATTTTGTATTCTGAGAAGTTGCTGAAGTTGCTTATCAGCTTAAGGAGATTTTGGGCTGAGATGGTGGGATTTTCTAAATATACAACCATGTCAACTGCAAACAGAGACATTTGACTTCCTCTTTTTCTATCTGAATACCCTTTATTTCTTTCTCTTGCCTGATTGCCCTGGTCAGAACTTCCAACACTATGTTGAATAGGAGTAGTGAGAGAGAGCATCCTTGTCTGGTGCCAGTTTTCAAAGGGAATGTTCCCAGCTTTTGTCCATTCAGTATGACATTGGCTGTTTGTTTGTCATAGATGGCTCTTATTATTTTGAAATACTTTCCATTGAAACCTAGTTTATTGAGAGTTTTTAGCATGAAGAGGTGTTGAATTTTGTCGAAAGCCTTTTCTGCATCTATTTAGATAATCATGTGGTTTTTGTCATTGGTTCTGTTTATGAGATGGATTAGGTTTATTGATTTGCATTTGTTGAACCAGCCTTGCATCCCAGGGAGGAAGCCAACTTGATTGTGGTGGATAAGCTTTTTGATGTGCTGCTGGATCCAGTTTGCCAGTATTTTATTGAGGATTTTCACATCAATTTTCATCAGGGATATTGGCCTGAAATTATCTTTTTTTGTTGTGTCTCTGCCAGATTTGGTATCAGGATGATACTGACCTCATAAAATGAGTTAGAGAGCATTCCCTCTTTTTTCTATTGTTTGGAATAGTTTCAGAAGGAATTGTACCAACTCCTCTTTGTACCTCTGATAGAATTTGACTGTGAATCCATCTAGTCTAGGCTTTTTTTTTTTTTTTTTTTTTTTTTTTTTTTTTTTTTTTTTGGTTGGTAGGCGATGAATTACTGCCTCAATTTTATAACTTATTACTGGTATATTCGGGCATTCGGCTTCTTCCTAGTTTATACTTTGGAGGTTGAATATGTCCAGGAATTTATACATTTCTTCTAGATTTTCTAGTTTATTTCGGTAGAGGTGTTTACAGTATTCTCTGATGGCAGTTTGTATTTCTGTGGGATCAGTGGTGATATCCCCTTTATCAATTTTTATTGCATCTTTTTTATTCTTTTCTTCTTTATGAGTCTGGATAGCAGTCTATCTTGTTGATCTTTTAAAAAACTAGCTCCTGGATTCACTGATTTTTTAAAGGGTTTTTTTGTGTCTCTGTCTCCTTCAGTTCTGCTCTGATCTTAGTTATTTCTTGTCTTTTGCTAGCTTTTGAATTTGTTTGCTCTTGCTTCTCTAGTTCTTTTAATTGTGATGTTAGGGTGTCGATTTTAGATATTTCCCACTTTCTCCTGTGGGCATTTAGTGCTATAAATTTCCCTCTAAATACTCCTTTAGCTGTGAACCAGAGATTCTGGTACATATGTCTTTGTTCTCATTGGTTTCAAAGAAATTATTTATTTCTTCCTTTATGTCATTATTTACCCAGTAGTCATTCAGGAGCAGGTTGTTCATTTTCCCTGTAGTTGTGTGGCTCTGAGTGAGTTTCTTGATCCCGGGTTCTAATTAGATTGCACTGTGGTCTGAGAGACTGTTTTTTATGATTTCTGTTGTTTTGCATTTGCTGAGGAGTATTTTACTTCCAATTACGTGGTCAGTTTTAGAATAAGTGTGATTAGGTGCTGGAAGGAATGTGTATTCTGTTGATTTGGGGTGCAGAGTTCTGTAGATGTCTATTAGGTTCGCTTTGTCCAGAGTTGAGTTCACGTCCTGAATGTCCTTGTTAATTTTCTGTCTCATTGATCTCTCTAATATTGACAGTGGGGTGTTAAAGTCTCCCATTATTATTGTGTGGGAGTCTAAGTCTCTTTGTAGTTCTCTAAGAACTTGCTTTATGAATCTAGTTACTCCTGTATTGGGTGCATATATATTTAGGATAGTTAGCTCTTCTTTTTTCATTGATCCCTTTACCATTATATAATGCATTTCTGTGTCTCTTTTGAACTTTGTTGGTTTTCATTTCCAACAGAAGAATACATAGAGATGAGTTCAGCAAAACATACTGGCATTAATAAACTTGGCACACATGGATTGAACTCCTACCGTGAGATACTATGCTAGATGATGGGAATATAGAGGTGAGTCTGGCATGCCTCTGAAAACCAGTAGGTGTTCCAGAGACATAACTTAACGGAAGGCTGAAAACATTCACTGTAACAGGATAATGATGTTTAGAAGGAAGAAGAGGAGAACGAATGTTTATATAATATGTGGCACACAGCAGACAACATCATCTATGCTTTCCTTGCAATCACTTATTTAATTCTCACAACAGTAGGAGATCTGTAGTGCTATTTCCCATTTTTCAGAGCAGGAAACAGTGCCTTGGAGACATTGCCCCATTTCTTCAAGTTCATACAGCTACTCAGTCAAGCCAGGAATCAACCTTTGGTCTGTCTGACTGTGATTCCTAAAATGTATATAGTCATATTGTAGGTGTTTAGCAATTTTATTTAATGAATGAAGAAAGATGGTGATATGTAATTTTTTTTTTACCAAGTAGGCTAAGGACGACTTGAGTCATAGACTAAGTTGTTTGGAGGACTGAAAAGGAAGAAGAGAATACATGATTCTAATTATTTGAACAGGGATAGAAGAATGCATAGAGAAGAGAAAGGGAAGAAGCAAAAATGATTCCAATTTTGGAAAAATCCAGTTGTAGAAAATTAGATGCTGTCTTGCTACAAACAGAAAAATGACCATGAAAGAGGAGAAAGATTAGTAGAGAATATGGCTTTTGTTTTTAAGCAATTAACTTTGAGGTTTAAATGAAGTGGACATTAAGTCATAATGGCCATTGTTAAAAAAATTCTTTATTACTAGGAATATCTAATATCAATTTACTTAATGACACTTGAAAGAAAATGAAATACATAGGGAAATACCAGAAGAGGAATCTCACTAAATTCTGCCTGTACTCCTTATCTCCCCAGCATGACCGGCTAGCAAGTGAGAACGTTTTCAAAATATATTACACTATAAATATCTGCTATCTGTGTTTTAACCAGCCTATTTTAAAAATTGTTACTATTTCTAAAGAACACTTCAGTGTTATTATTTCAGATAATGTAAATGTCAGAAATTATTATCAGGTCTGAAGTTATTGCCTTTTCTTTATTAAGCAAATTTTAAAATGAATTTTTCTGTGATTTATAATATCAACATTTGTGGAATTTCTCAAGAAAACATTTATGGTTTATTATTATTTATAGCGAAGTAAGCAAAAATTGCTTCTGGTTGTGTTTTGTGGGCTGCAGTACTGTATTTGACTGCAAATGGAGAACTATAAATTTAGCTTGTTTAGAATAATTTAACTAAGTAGTTGTTTATATATTCAGCCATATTAGTTATTAACAGATGAGAAAATATAATGTTGATTTTATACTTTGGAAGTATGCCCTAGTTACCTAAATTGTCTTTTCCTCAATTACATAATTAGAATTGCATCAGTTAATTAAACAAGGCTATGTCCAATCTCACTAAGATAATTTCGCACACTGTTTTTTTCTGGAACATTTCTATCCTAACAATAACATAGCAGAAACACTGGTCCCCCAAGTTAAATTAAGAGAGTCTCTCCCTTACGCTTTTCTAGTTATAAAACAAAGTCTTTGCCTGTCACCGAACCATACCAGGCAATGTTACTTTGCAGAAGTGCAAGGAAGACGCTGAGACTCCCATTCCAGCACGTGGTCCATGTGGTGCTTTGCGGTTTCCCTTTATAAAGCACAGCCTTGTTAATACTGTTGGTCCTCCAAGTGAGAACTTTGCAGACTGGGTTTTAGTTGCCACGAGTTTTATAGGACCTATTTATAGGAGTCAGCATCTATAGTTATGCAGAATAGAGTCATGCATAGTTTAATGATGGGAGGGGTGCATTCTGAGAAACGTGTCCTTAGGCAATTTCGTGGTTGTGTGAACATCAGAGTATACTTACCTCGATGAGGCAGCTATTGCACGGTATGGTAGGGTCTGCTCCTCCTGGGCTACAAACCTGCATGCATGTGACTGTACTGAATATTGTAAGCAATTGTAACACAATGATAAGGGTTGGGTTCGTGTGTCTAAATATATCTAAACATAGAAAAAGTACAGTAAAAATGGGATATTATAATCTTGTAGGACCATGGTCTTTATATGTGGTCTGTCATTGACCAAAACATTCTCATGCAGCACATGACTGTATGCAACTAAGTTATAGTCTTTAGCTGATTTAGATTTTTCTGAAAAAAAAAGTAAAAGTTCTTATTATCTTACAGGTCCTTCTTAACGTTTCTGCCTTCCTCCTCCAGCTTAGCAGAATCTGACGTGGTTACCTCTTGGAAGTCACTTGAGAAATCTCACTTGTTTAGGGGCTTTTATGTGGTAGTATAATCAACTAGCTTTTTGTTATTGTCATTTTGATAGTCAAAGCATTAAATATTTCATGACTGAAGCCATGTAACTATATTAAGAACAGTGTTATTCATATGACAATGATTAAACAAATAATTATTGAATGGTTTTTAAATTTGTATGAAAATAAGACTGCACCAGGGTCCACCCATTTGTATTTCTTTACAAGAAGACCCTATTTTCTTACTTTTTTTTTTTTTTAGGTAACTGTTTTAGGAACAGGGTTTCACTGTCACCCAGGCTGAAGTGCAGCAGTGACTACAGTGTAGGTTGAACACTACAGCCTCAACCTCCTGGGCTCCAGGGATTCTCCCACCTCAGCCTGCTGAGTAGTCACCCCATTTTCTGACTTCATTTTCTTTGACTACTGCCATGCTAAGGAAGTAACATCCTCTCCTCAGAGAACAATCGTTTTGTCCCAGTTCTACCACCCTGAGTTCAAGCCTCCTTTACCTCTAGATGTAATTTGGATGTGTGATGGGAGAATAGGAAAGGTAACCTTCCTCATTTGGACCAAAAACGTCTTCAAATGTCTCCCTATTTGTAAGTTGAGCTTTGAGTTTCCCCTTCTCCCACTGGACAGCCTATCAGAACCCAACAATTCAACAATTGTGCATTTCTGGAGTATAGATTATTCAATGTTGCATAACATTCTTTATGAGGATGTAACCCAGTAGGTCAGGGAACATAAATTTCTTATCTGGAAACTTTCCGTTTCTACCTCAGCATAAGGTGAAGACATGTCCCCCACCTTTCAGTCAATACTCAAAGACTGATATTCCTGATCTCACAGCAGCAAATGTCTGGGAAACAGAATATACACAGATACACACTCATCTTCTGAGAACAAACACAGTTTTTTAGAATCATTAGATTTACAATTTTTACTGTATATTGAAGAACATTTTGGGGGCCGGGCGTGGTGGCTCAAGCCTGTAATCCCAGCACTTTGGGAGGCCGAGACGGGCGGATCACGAGGTCAGGAGATCGAGACCATCCTGGCTAACACGGTGAAACCTCGTCTCTACTAAAAATACAAAAAAAAAAAAAAACTAGCCGGGCAAGGTGGTGGGCGCCTGTAGTCCCAGCTACTCGGGAGGCTGAGGCAGGAGAATGGCGTGAACCCGGGAGGCGGAGCTTGCAGTGAGCTGAGATCCGGCCACTGCACTCCAGCCCCGGTGACAGAGCCAGACTCCGCCTCAAAAAAAAAAAAAAAAGAACATTTTAATTTCTTAATGTCATAAAGCAAGTAATCCCATTTTTGCTTTAACTTTGCATAACCAAAGGGCTCAATATAATTTTATACACACATACATACATACATGTATACATATGTAAAATATATGTGTATATATGTATATACATATACATACATATACACATATATACATATATGTATATAATATAGACATACACATACACATATGTATAGTCATTTTACATATGAATACATATGTATATGCAGACATGCATATACATGTGTGTATTTATATGTACATAGATATATGTATACATATAAACATACATATACATAATATATTGTATATATTATAGATGCACAAGTATTATATATAATATATACACAAATAAAAATATATAATATATAAATTAAATAGCTATAAAATATACATATAGTATATATTACATATATTCTTTTACATATATATAATTCTATATATATATAAAAGTTTCCTCTCAAAGAAGAATTTAAGTCCTCCCTAAGAAAAAGCTGGGTGGTGTGGGAAGGGAGGGAGAAATTAAACTTTTCTCAACATTTCTCTGATTTCTGTTTTAACTCCTTGAGTGCTTATTATCTCTTTATCATTCATTTAGTCATTGTGGTGTTTACCTGTGAATGTATTTGTATTGTTATTTAAACATTTTATGTTTCATTTTGGAAAGGTAGCAAAAAGAAAGAATTAGAGTTTGCAATCATATGTACTTAACTTCAAATCCCAAAGTAGCTAACAATTATCTGGGAAACATGAGGCAAAAAAAAAAAAAAAACCTACTTTCATTCCTGCAGTTTATCATTTCCTAAGGGGATGAATAGCATCTGCTTCTCATGACTCATGCGAATGAAAAGCAGTGTACATAAATCACATAGCCAATGCCTGGCAACTAGTGGCATTTAGTAAATGGTGACTATAGTAGTTATTGGGGATGTGATTATGATTACCATATTTCTCCTTATGCAAATAATTCTCTTTGAGGACTAAGCCTGTCTTACAGTTTATGTCCTCTACAACACTGTAATAGTACCAGCCACATGCTAAGAAATGAATGAATACATGAATAAAATATTTTCAGAAATTCTTCATAAATCTACTTTAGCAAGTGAGTAACTGCAAGGTGAGTATCTCATTTTAAGTGTTTTTTCAATAGCAGTCATCACTAGGATCAGTTCCCCTGGGGCTTCTCACTACTGACCATGACCCCTCTAGCTAGTGGCGCTTTTCAAGAGTCTCTTGCTTTATGATATTGTTATATCTTTCTGAGAAGTTTGATATGCCAGAATTTCTAAAGTAGTCATCACTTATTGAGGTTATTCCGTACCCAGTTTTGATTACATAATAACTCCTAATGTACTTAACAGTTTTATGTACCCAGATAATGAGAGCCCTCAAGAGGCTGCCCAGAAGGTTGAGGCTGCAGTGAGCTGTGGTAATGACACCACACTCCAGCATGAGTGACAGAGAAAGAGCTTATCTCAAAAACAAAGAAACAAACAAAACAACAGAAACAAAGGCATCATGCCCAATAGCTGGGGGATTAAGTCCTTCTATCCTGAACAGGAATCCAGGTGCTACAGCATTCCCTACAATGTGACTTAGTCTAGATTCCACAAGGTGTGTGGATAGATGCGCTGTAGCTGTCAATGTCCTGATTAATCTATCTACAATGAGCAAAAGGAATAAAGACATTTTGAAGCTTTTCCATACTGCTGGTGATCTGATGATTTAGTAAAGCTTTTAGGTCTCTTTTAGAAAAGAATATTTTAACTACAAAAATCATATTCAGGTTCTTTACATATTATTGGATGATCTCTAATTCCTTTTCTCAAATCATTCAGGTTTCGGTCACTTGTAAATTTGATTAGACAACATTTCAGTGTTTAAATAAAGTACTTTGCTGAATGTTTAATGGATTCAATATTGATTTTTGAGGAGAAGCATCAGCTCTTTTTTCTGGAACTTCTGCAGCTTATTTCTGTGACCAGAAGATTAGTAAGGTTTTAAATTTTCATGTTTTAAGACCTACTTCGTCTCATACATCAACTGTCTTTCAGTAAACAGCATGTACTCTCTAGTTCTCTCAAAATTGTGTTCTCTGTTATATATCTATTGCTAATGAAGCAAACAAGAGTATTGCTGTTTTCAAAGGAAATCAAGTTTACTAAATTTTGGACAAATTTCGTCAACATTAATCAGCTTAGAAGATTTAGGAATTTTTTTTTAATAACTGTCCAACTATCGTTCAACTGGAAAGAGTGAGGTGTTTAGAAGACATTGCTGACTCCTCATGGTTATAGGACGATGGAATATTGTTGGCATTAGCTCGTTGCCTCTTGTGGCATTGCAGAACAAGTCAAGGCAGTGAATGAAAATAAATATACTAAGTAAGAACAGGAGGCACAGGGATCTTTTACATTAATGTAAGTTCTTTTAAAGAAACCATTTGGTAAAATAGACTAATAAAACCTAATTTGTATAATAAAATATACATGGAAAAGAAAAATAGGACTGTCTCTTTCTTGAATATCCTTCAGTTGTTTCAGAACTATCCTCTTTTAAATGAAACAAAATTACTTCCCTTTCATCACAGCCTAAAAGGCTTTAAAATTATAAACAATATTGCAGCTGACTGAATCGTTATCCTAATGGGATATTCATCAAAAGTCTATGATGATTCACAATGAGAGGCTTTTATAACTGAAATCCAAATGTTATGTACAATGGCAATCTGAATGCATGTGTTCTTTTCTCAAGAATTGGCTTGAAAACATAGAAGTCTTACTTTGATTAAAAAGAGTATTACTATGGGCATGAGAAATGATTGGAGTACTCTAAATATACTGCATGGTAAGCTGGGTCTGACTCTAATTTGACTGGCATTTGGGATATTCTCATCCTTCCTCCTCATTCGCCAAGTGCAGACTAATCAAATCTATGTCCATATCTGCTCTCTCTTTGTTAACATTTTGAGTTAAGAGACTGAAGAAGTAATCCAAGAATCAGCTGGATTTAGCCTTTCAAATCATTTTTAAGTATATTCTTTGTAAACACCTGAAGTCACCTGGCATTAATGGCAAGTTACATTTTCTAAAACTTTCTAATGCTTTTTCTCAGATACTCTCCTGACAAGTGCTACTGAAAGCAGCTTCCCCAAAGAAATCACAGTATAGGTTTTTGACTCTACTCAGGCATAAATGTGTGAGCTAAACCAAAGGACTAGACTGTCAAAGCAGTCTCACACAAATCAAATATTACCCAACAGCAAGGTTATAATTAATTATAAATTCAAGGAAACAATAGATCAATATGATAAACAGGGAGAGGTCTGGGGCTGCTCATTTGAATAACATTACTTCTTAGATTCTCCAGAGAATAACAAATTGAGTTGAAATGTTGGAGCACAGCTTAAACCAATTCATTTTACCTTTATTATTTATTCCATCTGGCCTAGGACAGTTTGCTAAGAAGATGGAATTTTCAGATAAAATTAAATATTATTTTATGTGTACATTTTAATTTCCCTCCTCTTTCTTTTCCCTTTTCTTTGGACACTGACTGTTGATTGTTCCTTAACCTTGTAGCATACAACAAGTTATGCTAATTCATAGATCAACTCTTTTAATATGAACATAGAAATGTGTTAATACTTTCTGAGTCACAGATTTCTTTTAATATTAGACATTTTAAATCTTGCTTTAATCTTTTCACAGTATTTCATGGCTAATGTAGCTTATCTTATGCGTATTGTCATATTCAATGAAAGATCCTGGAGTTCCATAAATATTTGGGGTATAATTCTTGGAGGTGAAAAGGCTTGTTCTAATGAAGATTTAACAACTGTTTGAAAACTTCCAAGTAAACAAGGTTTCCACTCAGAAGTAAAGTGACAATGAATGACACTACTTTCTTTAAAAAGAAAAAAAAATCAAATGTAGATTTTTATGAACTTAATGACAAAATAAGTAGGTGATTCTATCTGTGTTTCTCTATATGACATCAGCAGCTAATTTATTTAGTAGAGGTACTTTTGCAAACCTTTAAGTGGTATTTTTTATTTAGTAATAGCTATAAATCAAGTAGTTTATTATCATTTTTCATTTCACCTCGATAATGTTGCTACCCAATCATTGAGTAAAATCTTAATACTGTTTGGTACAAAAAATAATTCATGTTCAAATGCAACTTTCTAGGACTCTGTTAGCTAAACAGTACCAAAAATAATAAAATCTCCTTTCATCTTATAAAGGAAGATTCTCAGAGGATGTTGTCAGGTTGAATAAAAAGTAGACATTTTTATTTGACATTTTTTTCTGAAAATAATTACAGGTTTTAATGTCCCTAAAACAGAATATTAATCAGATGTGGATAACAGTGACCAAACCTGAGACCTAGGTATGAATATTTCACATCCGTTTGCAGATTATAATGATGACAATTCAGAGCATGTTGACTGGAAATGCAGCTTCAGGGACTCTGGACTTAGCCATAAACATGAATTAAACCAGTCTGGGCCCCGTGTCCGGGGAGCCAGTGAAGCAAACAAAACTGAGCAAAGAAATTCCTAAGAAAAGCTAAAGACACTGATATAATTAAAGGTGTACCAAATTAATTGGCAAAGCCTTCACTCAAAACTTACATAATCTGATTCAATGATGTTAGGTAGCTGAACAAAAACATGATCAGTTTGGTTGTGAAGATATTACTAAATGATAGTATGGAAAGGAATTCTCACATTACCATATATATATATATATATATATAGACACACATCCCTGGAGTCAGTGCTCAGCATTCTTGTCTGGAAATACAGATTGTTGTTTTGAATTTTTCTGAGATAGAACGCTGAGGATGGAGGGCAGTGGTGCAATCTCAGCTCACTGCACCTCCACCTCCTGGGCTCGAGCAATTCTCTCACCTCAGCCTCTCAAGTAGTGAACTAGAGGCATGCACCACCATGCCCAGCTAATTTTTTTTTCTTTTCTTTTTTGGTTTTTTTTTTCTGCCTAGATGGGGTTTCACCATGTTGCCCAGGCTGTCTGGAACTCCTGGGCTCAAGTGATCTGCCCGCCTAGGCCTCTCAAAGTGCTGGGATTTCGTACGCAAGTCACTGCACTCAGCCATGGAAATCCAGATTTCTGAGTTCAAGAGCTACCTGTTTTACCAAACCCGTTATGACTCTGATTTTGTTATTCCTCTCTTTTGTCTCAACCCCAATGTCCATTGTACCTCTGTGTCTCTAAGAATTCTCAAACTTCGAATGACTGAGTTTCCTTTTTCCCCTGCATGAACATGTACAGGCTTCCTCCTGGAACTATGTTAAGTGGCTGCAACCTATTTCAACTGTGGACATATTGTAAGAGACAGGGGCAAAAGTGAAAAGCTTGTTTTTTGCGTTTATACTCATCTGTTTTTGTGCTGATGGTTTCAAGATAGGCAGGAAATACTGATTTGTATTGACCAATGATGAGGCCTGTGTCAGCACTTGCTAACATTCAGGGACTGCATCAAAAGCCCATGGGTCATAACCACATAGGCCACAGAGTCAAGAGGCAGGCATATTTTATATCTCTGCATTTTTCAGGGTAAAATATTAGAAATAAATTTCTTAGATTAAAAATGTTATCCATCTTTCCTAAAAGTGTGAATACAAAGCATGAGCTTTAGGTCAAGAATAGGACATTTTTTTGAAACAAAGAGAATGAAATTCAAGCAGACATTTTTCAAAATCATGCAAATGATCTCTTATTTGCAGAGAGCAAATAAGGGAATTCTAGTACTAACAAAAACATGTAGCCAAGCTTCCTCATTGTGCAGGGATGGAAAATGAGGCTCATAAGTGTTACATGCTTTTCCCAAGGACCTTCAGTGATTATTGCCATTGGTCTGGTGGAGAACCTCAACAGAGAGAGTCCAACTGCAGCACATTTCCCATTATGCTATAACAGCTAGATGAAGTCACGTCACCTGAATTCAAATACTGGCTCTACCATTTCTAACTGAATAGCTTTAAGCAAGTTAACTAATATTTCTGTATCTTGATTTTCTCACCTGTAAAATGAGGATAGTAGACCATCTACATAGGATGGTTCTGATGATCAAATCAATCAATTCATGTAAAGCACTTACTTTGACACAACAAACACTCAAAATATTGGTTAATGTTATAAATTACAACCACAAATATAAATATATAATTATCCCTAGATGATTACCTATACCTATCTTCTTAGAACACATATTTTTTGTAGAAATATACTTTATTTGAAATCCAGAAATAAGGAAACGGTGTAAGACAGTTTGAGAAAATGGAAATCACAATGAATCCACATGCTTGAGTGAAAACTCTCTTAATCACATGAGCTAGAGAAACCCTCTCAGAATAGAACTTATTGTAAGTAGTGCAATATGAATCTGCAAGACAGTTCTTCCAAGGAATGAAAGTGATGCTGGATTATGGCCAATAAGCAGCATCCTTAGTGTGGTGTTTCCCCCTACAAAGCACATGTCCTGATGGTAATTGTAATAATTCTATCTGAACAATATAACAAGCAGGAAAATGTGTACCACATGTCGTATCACACTTAAAAATGTAAGGGTTTTTTTTGGCCTCTGTAACATTTTACGAGTTAATTTTGGAAGAATATTCGAACCCTATTGTGCTATTGCAATAAAAGTGCAATTGTAGGTTTTTGCAAAATATGTACTATGTAAAAGTGAGTGAATAAAAGCAATTATCAATTAAATGGGCAATTCTGTTATTTCAAAATTATATGAGATTATGGACTCATGTAATTGCCTCACTCTTTAGCTAAATTGAGAAATAATTGGGTGTTTATTAGCAATTGTTGAATGTAGGATATTGAATTATTTTAAACCTGCATAGTATGGTGAAAGGAATATGATTCATATATGAAAACATGTTTTATTCAATTCCACTGACTTTTAATTGTGGTATCAAGTTATTAAGCAAAAATTTTGAAAAGACGTATATATTATTTATGCTACAGCATTCTATCCAGTGAGAATTCTGAGTCACTATATCTTTCTATCCAAGCATCAGTCATTTTCTCTCTTAAAATTTCCTTTTATAATAATTTAGCCAAGTAGATGCATTAGTTCTAGACATTAATTAAGGTTTGTGTCATAATTTTCATCAAAAGTATTTTATGCACATGTCTTCAATCTGTTCCATTTTTCTGCTTATATTCTTCATTGTATAGTCTTCGTGCATGATCGATTGTGTTTCTAAAACACATGGCAATATTTGTAGAGTTATGTAGGCTATTTGATTTATTAATATTTAGACCAGTGGGACCACCGCTCAGTTCTAACAGCTTGCCTCGGTTTGTGTGAAAAGTCATGCTTTAAACTCAAATTAACTCTGTAGTTTAATCTGCCACAAAATCAACTCCTGTGAGGTATCAAATAAATGTTTTACACCATGCTGTGTGTGTGTTTTAAATATGTCCTCATGAATCTGTTCAATTTAGTAAGTGATCTATTTAGTAGAACACTTTCTGAAGTTTTTATTCCATTTTTCATAGTTCTTCTGGGCGTAATCCATTGTCATTGGTATAAATAAGCTGCCTAGACTCAGGGATCTGAGTAAGTTAATAGAGCTCACGAGTGGGACAGGACCCTGCGATGTATTAGAGATGACTCTAGAATGTGGGAACCGGTATGCAGGAAGGAAAGAAGAGGTATGTAGAAGTACTCCTAGCACGAAATCCAATGTCTCAGTTTAGCCTTGTAGCATATTGGCACAATGGAATGTTCAATATTAGCAAGCACCAACAAAATATTTTAGAGAAAGACTCAACCATAAGAAAAGATTCATTGCAACGCAGGGAAATCGTCACTGTGACACCCCCCCCCTCTCCCGCCCACCCCCCCCCCCCCCATCAATATCTCTTTTCCTGAAGTCCCACAGCAATATCCTTCTAGATCCCTTACAGTGACTGTAGGAGGTCGGGAGTCTTCCTGTCCTGAGACCCATGATGGCTCTGGTGTCGCTCTCTGATACACACCCTTCTTTGCTTGGAGGCTTTCTCTTGTGCCTTGCTTGTGTTGTTCATGGATCTGCTGCCTTTTTTGCTCACTCCAGGTGAGTCCAGGTCTTCCCGACTCCTGTCTTCTCCCTCCACAGCGCTGCTCTGCATTCCATACACATTACTTCCAGAAAGTGAAGGAAGAAAATCTCTCACGCACTTTTGCCTGCCCATTCTCTATCAAAAGCCACAGCCCCTAACCCCAAACCAAGTACAATCACAGAGGAGCACACTGGTATTCCTGAAAAAATGGAAACACCAGGACTCGCCCAGGGAGCCCTTGGCGTTCTGTTTTCCCATCTGTGCCAGAAGTTGTTCACCACACTAACCAGGGACTCAGTGCAGAAAATGAAACTCTTAAGGTGATAAATAAGAAATTTTGGATAATTATCTAATATTAATAAGAATAATATCCTAACATTTAGTATGCACTCTGATGGAATAATGAAGCAAAATTTAGGAACGAATACAGTTACAGTCTATTGAGAAAACCAAGTTGGCACATCTTAGTGGCTTTTCTGAGAACGTCATCTCCCTCCAAAGCTAGAAAGCTAAATCTGCCGAGGGCTATTGTAGTTAGCAGCCATTGCTTTAGGGCTTACAATAATAATTATTTGTTATTTTTTCAAGTGTAAATGTTACTTGCCCGCCCAATCCAGGATTAATGTGGGAGAATATAACCAAAAGGAATGGATACAGGAGGCATGAAAAATTGGGGCCATTTATTTAGTCCATCTATAAAATTGTCCTAGTGGTGAAAGCACTGAGAACAAGAAAGCAAAGCATAAATGTCAGAGCAGGAACCCTTTATAGGACTGAGCCCAGGCAGGACATCCAAGGACAAGAATTTAGGTCAGCTCTAATCAAACTTTTCACTGCCGAAAGCTGACAAATAATAAATTACCTGTAGGTTTTATAAAAGTACACTCATTTTTTTTCTAAAATTGCCTTTAACGATAGGTTTATTATTTAGCACGTGGATCAGTTTGGTTATTTCTATACACTTGCCCAAAATTATTATTTTACTTCCTTTCAATTTACAGTATTTTCTTTTGTGCCAAAGAAAAACCTAGGAATTACTTGGTTAAGTCTCAATAATTTCCTCAGATACAAGTTTTAAAAAATAAATATAACTTTTAATCTTCTCCTAAATTTCCAAACTCTTTGTAGAATAATGAAAGTGTGATATATGGCCCAATTAGCTTACAAACATTGCCACATGCCATTTTTGAAGCACAGTTCTCAATGTTTTATTTTTAATTTTTATTTTTTGAGATGGTATCTTGCTCTGTCACCCAGGCTGAAGTGCAGTGATGTAATCTCAGCTCACTGCAACCTCTGTCTCCTGGGTTTAAGCGAGTCTCCTGCCTCAGCCTCCTGAGTACCTGGGATTATAGGCATGGGCCACCATACCTGGCTAATTTTCATATTTTTAGTAGATACAGGGTTGAGGTTTAGCCATGTTGGCCAGACTGGTGTTGAACTCCTGACCTCAGGTGATCCACCCGCCTTAGTCTCCCAAAGTTCTGGGATTACAGGCGCCGCCTCTGCGCCCGGCCTTCAATGTTATACTGTTTGTAAGAATAAGCAGAACCTTCTCAAATGTTGTCTAACAAAAGTTAAATAATGCCAGCTTTAAAAAACAGCCCAAGTAAATCTACATAGTTTTCTGTTTTTAAAGTTTAAAGAATTTTAGAATGTTAAAATATTTTCAATATATGGAAGCCCACATAAAAAGATTAATAAAATGGTTATGTATTATCTTATGATAAAATTTAAAGGGTAATATGTATTTTCCCAAAGCATAAAAATTTAAACTTACCACAATAGCAGACATATTTAATTTTTCTGTAGACATTCATTTATCACATAAACTTATACTGACTGATAAACATAATATGGCATATGTCATGTCTTTTGTATTTCATTGTAATTTGTCATTAAAACTTTATTTTAACCTTTACCTCTAATTAAATATATTTAGGGCAGACTAAAATTCTTGCTAATTATATTCAAATGAAAATACATTTACAAGAGGAGAGAGTGAAAAAATTAGTATAAATGTGGAAAATGGCAGCAAATAAATAATAGTAGTAATAATAATAATAATAATAATGGGCAGACTGGGCATGAAGTACAGGTGGCTCACACCTGTAATTCCAGCACGATGGGAGACCCAGGTGGGAGAATCACTTGAGCCCCAGATTTCGAGCCCAGCCTGGGCAATACAAGGAGACGCAGTCTCAACGAAAAGTAAAAAAAAAAAAGAAAAAGTATAGCTGGACATGAAAAAAATAGCTAGGCACATCTGTAGCTCCAGCTACTTGGAAGGCTGAGGTGGTAAGATGGCTAGAGCCTGGGAGGTAGAGGCTGCAGTGAGCTATGATTACCCCATTGTATGGGGAACAGAGCAAGACCCTGTCTCAAAACAAGATGAAAAGAAGGTTAATGATACATTTCACAGAATATACTAATATGAGAGTGAGTTTTAGAAAGAAATGTAGGTGGATAAATTAATATGTAATTAAAGTGAAAAGCAGAGACGTGTAACACAAACATACTTCATAGACCTAGAATTTTGGAGAGTAACTCGTGCTGTAAAGAAGGAAGAAGGAACTTAAGTTTCATCCTCTGAAACCTCTTTCAATTTAACAAACTATGACTCTCAACCTCAATTTTAGTCAATATTGGATTATATCTGTATGAGAACCTCTTCAGGAATCAGATGCCATGGGACCTAGACAGCTGGGCTTCCACCCCCTCTAAGTGCCTGTCAGCTCCCCCTTTATGTCCTATTGATAGGTCTCACTTCTGGGCCAACACAGAGGAAGGGATAGTGAGCATCCTGCTGCCGAGAGTCTGGAAAGAGGAGAGGAAACAGAGGGAGGGAAGAGAAAATGAAAGAAATGGCGTAGATATAAAATGTCTGGCAGCTGACATTGTGATCACCACCATTGGACTGTGTACTGGCCAGCGGTCTAGATGATGCAGAGACCTCTGGAAAGATCCAAGGACCCTCAACTTACTTTTGCTTTCTATCATTAACTAGTTTTGAAATACTCAACACTCTCAAAATGTTTTCTGTTCTATTCCATATTTCACTTTAATTTCACTCCAAACTTCCCTGGAGCTGATCTGTCGGTCCTTTGGGAGTGTCAACCTGTGCTTGCAGAGCTTGGCATTTGGCTGAAGATTCTTCTAACGGGCACCTGTGCAGAGTTCTGGAAGCCCCTCCTTTGTACGGCTCATTTCCCTCTAGTTTCACTCATTGCACTCTTTGACTCTGCCCCCAAAAATTCCATCAGCACCTCAGCAACTCCCAATTCTGATTTTATCTTCAGCTCAGTGAGACTCTGAGATCTCTGAGCTCTTGGGCTCACTTGCCTGAAATGCAATCTAGAAAGTGCCTTCAGACAGAAAGCCCGAGCAATGGTGGAGTTCATGCCAGTTTTTCCTTCCTTTGGGGATGAAAATCCTGTGCTGCCTGCCTGCTCTCCAAAATAGATACAGTTGCATTATGTATTATGTCCAATTTTATCATTGGTTTTGGCAGAAATGCTTGTCCTGTTCCAGTTACCCCATCATGGCTGGAGGTCTCATTTTAAATTCACATTTAAGCACTTTATATTACTACATTCAAAAAAGATTTAAAAAAATAGAGATCTTATTCTCTTCTTTAATTTATCTATACACAGAAAGAAAATTAGCTGCATTAATATCTTTTATTAATTACAAATAGCATAATTACCCTTCCTGAATGCCAAGGCAACATTATATCATTCATTTTTAAACATGTATTTGTAATTCCATCACACAATTTACGTGACAATGATTTTTCCTGTTGTAGTGAAGGGGAACATGGAATAGTAATTCAATTAGTGAAATATCCGTATCTGTTTTCACTGTTTCCTTTAAAATTCTCAAAGGGCTCATTACAGAAGCATTCTCTCTGTCAAGGACCTAATTATTTGTCTTTATATTCTCAGCAATTTACCTTTCATCTTTAATCGTGGCTCCCTTGAACTTTTTCATCTGTTGTATTCACTTCAGTTTTATGTAACTCATGTTAGGGTCATGCCATTCCTTTGGATTATCATTTTCAGGTTTCCTGTGCTTTGTCTTCATTGCTCCCTTACAATTAATATTGATCACTTTTCACCTCTAGTATATTTATATCTCAAAAGTACATCTTCTTGTTGAGCATCTTTTTAATTAGCTCAAGTATTTTCTTTCTGCCCTTCCTCATATTCAGGGGCATCTAGCTAACAACCAGCTTTTTAGATATTTAAAATCAATTTTACTTCGCCTAATTAATATTTCATTTTTAAATTCTTACCACTGATTCATTTAGAATGATAATATTTTGAGTGAGCCTAGTTTTTGCTTTAGGATATAATATGTGCATTGTTCATCTTACTCTTGGGTCTTGAAACATAAGAGTACTCAGTCTACCATCTGACTGACTCTCCATCCTGGGAACAAAGCTTATCAAATCCCAATATTTGTCTATAATGTTGGATGTTGACCCGATTACAACAAACACGAGGCATCGAGGCAGTTACATTCATTTTTTTTTTCGGTGATATAAAGTATCAGAAGAGCTGCAAATTTTTGTCTTCACTTCAGTGTCACCCTTCCTTTGCTTTAGCTACTATTGTCATCTTTTGAATTTCTTTATGTTCTTCATTCTTTCTTCTCTCCCTGCCTTCCTTCTTCCCTTTCTCCCTTCCTTCATCCCGTCCTTCCTTCCCTTTACTTTACCTAATTTAAAACTTCTAACTACTTCATAAGGAAGTGCCCCTCTTTTAAGTAATGTCAAAATTGATATATAAGTACATTGACGAAGTCATACACTGAGTAATGGAGAAAAACAAAAATCAAGCCCAATTCTATGTGATTCCCTATTCCATCCTCTGCCACCACTGTGTATTATCGGCACACTAAAACTAAAATATGTAATGACTGTTTTTAAATGTAATAAAATCCGTCTAGGGTAAATGATACTTCTTCATTGACCAGTAAAGCTTGTTTCTAATTTTTAAATCAGTCTGGGTTGAACAATGTAATTTCAAATGTTGCAACAATACAAAATAAACTATTTAGGAATGCAGAAAATCTTGTTTTATAATAAAATCAATATAAAACTGAGACACTGATTCAACTTTCCATTATTTTCTTCATCTGTCTCGACATTTGAACATTCCATCTAGTGAAGAGCATCTATGCTGTGATTAACAATGGTTCTTTGTAAGTCAAAGGAAACCATGTCAAATATACGGTAAAACAACAAAATTTGTTTCATCCTATTCCTTCATCCTTGTAACTGCCCATTCATACACTCATTAAATTTACTTAATAAATCTTGATGGAGAAACTATTTACCAAATGCATTGTTATGCAGTAATTTAACAGTGAACCTAATAAAAACATTGTCTGCCTGACCTTAATGAACTTTCAGTTTATAATATAAAACTCTACAGAAACAAAAAAATTTATCCATGCAGAAGGGGTAAGATTACATCTCAGTATCATTTTATTCAGTTCCTAAATAATTAATATTTTTTCCTTAATTCCTTTTTTATACCAGAAAATCAAATATGTATTTTTTATATACATTGTAAAAAATATATGAATTCCTGGATTTCAAACATTTTGATTAAGCAACCTAATGATGGCAATAATTTTCATTCATCATGGTTTCTAGTAAGGATGGTGAGAATGTATGTGTTAACTGTGCTCTCTTAATTTTTAAGGTTGGTCATTCCTCTGGAAATGAAGAGTATTTATGAATATGTAGGAAACCTCTCCTAGCACTCTTCTCTGAGAAGCTGGGTAGTATTTAGCATAAAATGAGTGGCCTTGCGTTCTCTCCAAAGGGTTTTACACTCTTAGAAGTCCTCAGTAAGAGGTTTCAACACAAGTGTAATCAATTCCTAAGAAATCTAACGATAAAAAATATTCCTCCAACATATTTATTGTGACATTACACTTCTACATTCTATGTGGCAACTTTATTGAAGAAAATGAATGTAATCCTTTACTGAAGATTTTAATGAATTAGAATTGGGTCACTAAAAGTTTTAAAGATAAACCGATTTATAAAAAGTGAGACAAACAGCTTTCTACCATAAATTAAGATATTTCGGTATTTCAGAGAAGCCTACATGACTTTATCAGATAGCAAAAATATGCTACAATGTAGATGTGATATTTAAAATTAGAATGATCATGGTTGTTTACTTACATTAAGATAATGAATTTGAAAAATCAGAGACAAAGTGAGAACCTCTATCTTTTGTAGTCCCTTTAAAGGAGAAACTTATAAAAATATTTTTATATAAAGAAAATAAAAATAAGAAAAACAAGTCCTAGGACAGTAGTCACAGTCAACTATTTCTTTAAAGGAGCCAGCCAATAGTAATCTTTTAGCTTTGGGGTGACGTGGTCTCTGCTTCAGCGACTCAACTCTGTCTTACAGCTACAAAGCAGCCACAGATGTGTGCACAGACATGACTCAGGTGAACAAATGAGCATGACTGTGCTTCCAGAAATCTTTACATACGTGAACAGGAGGCACCACATTTGGCCTTGTGGGCTATATTTGCTGACCCTTGCATTAGGTGGATGTGGGCATTTTAAATAAAGCCTAAATGATGAAAAAAAAATTGGAAATATGCACCTACCAATGTCACAAGTGACTTCATGGATTAAAAAAAAGAGAAAGAAACTATATAAAAAACTAGTTTTCCCAGATGAAGTACCTGAAAAGGTGAAATATTACAATAATATGACAGAATTTGTTTTAATATTTCTTTAGAGTACTTTTTGTTGTGTTTTGAGAAGTTTATGAACAGTTTTTGCCTATTATTAATGCAGCCTTTTTTATTTCATTCAACAGAATAACATCTCCTCTATGATCTGTCTGTTTCTTTGGTAACAGATAAGTAATGCAATTACTATTTAGTCTTATTACTCCAATAAAGTTTTAATATTAATACTGGAGAATTTCTCCCCCTCTGATAGAAGGTGAGGTGATTTTTTTTCAATGACATTAATTTTAAATAAAAATTTATTCAAAAAAACTATAAAGGTAATTCTAATGGTCACTTTTTGGACCAGCTATGTCTAAGCATTTTTTTTTTTTTTTTTTTTTGGAGACAGTCTCTTGATATGTTGCCCAGGCTGTTCTCAAACTCCTGGGCTCAAGTGGGCCTCCTGCTTCAGCTCCCGCCCCAGACCCCTGTATCTCAGCTTCAATATACGTAAATCCTCAAATAACTGTGAGCTTATTGACTCTCCTGTCAGAAAATTGAATTGCTTTTTATATTTTGGTTTATTTCAAGTATCTTTGTAGATGTAGTGGTTTCAATTTTAAAGATTAATTGAAAACTAATCACAAGTTTGATTTGCATATTTTAATACATGTCTGCCCCTATTGATTATCTACTGCTTTGGTCAAATAAGTCATAAGTCATTTGCTTCCTATTCCCAGCAACACTGTTTGACCTCAGACCTTTGTTTTATAATCTCTTTGTGTCCTATTCTCTCATATCTGCTTCTTAAATTCCTTAATCCCTCCTACAGATAATTCTTACAGAACTACATAAATGTAGCCTAAAACGTTTGCCTGATTTTCAAAGATGTCTAGTACTTATGCTGAATTTATTTCCCTGCTCTTTTAAACTGCTTCTAATGCTTTGAACACTTAAGCATTCCCCTGGAATTTTTTTCTTCACTGTCTGACCCTTGAAACCCTATGTGTCCATGTAAGTTGAGATCAAACACCATCTTCTCCTTGAATCCCTTCTCTGATCACTGTAAAGTGTTCATACTCTGTTTAAGAGAAGTCAAGAGTGATCCCTGCAGGCTGACTTCCCAGAGAGAAAGATGGTGTTCCCCGGAGACCAAGGTTCTGTTTCACAACACTACAGTGGGGTCCCAGTCCCCAATTACCTAATTATGAAGCTGAAAGCCCCCACGATCTGGAGGGTCCCTCCCTGGAGTTTATCATCTGACTCAAAGATCCATATATGTCCCACTAAATTCTGCTTTTAAGGCTTGCAGTGGGTTGTCTGGTCATTTGCTTTTGTTTCCCCAACAACTTCACATTGCCAGATATTATAGGTTTGCAGACTCAAGATACCCAGGGTAAATTAGGAAGAGTGCATATTAATTGTGATTAAAACACAGCAGGGACTTGGGCCTGGCCCATCTCCCTGGGTGTTCTAGCATTTGGCAGTAGTTGATAAGCATTAATAATGGAAGTCCCCTGGGGATGGAGAGAAGCAGAGAAAATAAATGCTGGTAAAGAAGCACTTATATGTATTTATTAAAGAATTTTTCAGTTATAAAAGGTTATCTAGTATAAAATAAATATTACTGACCATGAAATTATTGAACATATCTAAGCCAAACCTTCCTAAAAACTCCTAACATGCACGCATTTCTTTGGGGGAAGGCCACCTCACCGTTCTTCACCTCCAGAGGGTCGATGCAGTGGTTCCTTAGTTGATTTCTAGATGTGGGTTCTTCCTCTCTCTCTCCCAACTGACGTCTTCCTGGGACATCAGTGGTTCAAACTGCAAGTGTTCAGAAAAGGAAGGGACACATACATCTTTACAGCAACAGCAAGCATCAGTAAGTTATAGAAAAGTCAGGGTTTTATAATCTCTAAACCTTTAATTTATTGATCCTAGATGTGATTACTGCGTGGTTTCCATTACCATACATATTTAGCTGGTTGTACATTTTTATATATGCAAAGTAGGCAATTCTACAGTATTGATTCTCTATGTGATTCATCACATCTGTCTTTGACACCCCATTCATCCAGCAATAGTTTTACTTAAATGGAAAATGGACAATCGTGATATGCTGATCTTACTAAAAATAGCATACTTCCTTGGGCTCAGGTGGCTCTTACTGTTACTAATAAAGCATTGAGGCCAGAACAGAGACTCTGGTCCTACTTAATACACACTGGCTACAAGACTTCAAGGGCATTAATATACATAAAAACAGGGCTTACCTGTAGTTTGCTTTATGCTTTATTTGCGGTTATCTATGATCTCCTTCTCCGGTTCTCTTCATCCACCCAGTTTCACCAGAGATAAGTACAAATAGATGTAACTTACTTCTAACATAGGAGCTCCCAGGCAGTTGAGGCCATATTTTAGTCAATTTTATGTGCTTCATATAACTCAGTTGAACTAGGTGTCTTGCATCATTGATATGTATTTATTACATGCATGCTGGAATACGTAACATTTAAAACAAACAGATTTATTTAAAAATATGTTTAAAGTGCCAAAGAAATCCCCAATTGAAACAGTTGCAATCACCATGTCATTTGAAGTGTCCATCTCCATTCACTAGTGAACTCTAAAATGATTTCAGGGACTCTAAATAAACACACTAAACTGCTGAAGTTTGGGATTGTGTTTTATTTGGATTACTATTATTACTGTTACTATTATCATTAGATTACACGATCTGTAATCTAATTTACTTCTAAAATTCAAAATTATCTAGATAAAAAAGACTTTTAAACATCATGAAAGAATAGGTGTCATGATAGACAGTAACAATTTAATAATTAAGTGAGCTGTTAAGGAAAACATTCAGACATCCACAGTTAAAACCAGTTACAATAGATTGGACAGTGGAGAACATTTGTCTTTGTTTATAAGTCTCAATTATTTGTCCATTCTGTCACTTTTACTCCAGAAATAGCCCTAAGAACTACCTCATAATCCATATTTATTACTAAACTCTATTTCAGACCCTGGTCATGAAGCCATCAAGTTGGGTCTGTTTTATTAATTATCTCCCCGTCTTACCAATATTTAAGCTGCTGACAAACATTTTTACTAGGTACAGACCAGTTTTGTTATTGTCTAAGGGTATAGTTTCAAATTCCCCAGCATGGAACTCAAGGTCCACTTATGACTTCCTCCAGTCTACCTGCTCACCTGGTTCTCACGCAGCTCGCCCATTGCTGCTACCCCGGTTCCAGCCACAGCACTGTACTGTTCTCTGAGCACATCTTGCATTTTTTCCCATCACAAACCCTTTGCTTATCTGTTTATTTATTATGTATTTAATTCCATTCCCTTTGTCAAAATTCTACTCATCCTTCAAGCCTCGGGTGATACAATATCTCTTCCGAAAATATCTCAGCGTATAGCTTTATTCAGAATTTACATTCGTTTCCTTTGAAGTTTTATCATAATATCAGAGAAATTTTTCACATTGCAGCTACTGTGTTTACATAACTCACTGAATTTTAGTTGTTTCTGAGTAGGAAAATAATGCCTTGTAAATGTCTTAGTTCCTTTACATGTCTTAGCAAAAACACTAATAGTACCATAAAACTGAAACTGGAGTTAGAAGGATCACGTAGCCTAAATTCCTAATATGGGAAACCATGAACCAGAAATAGTATTTTAAAAATAATTGAAATTTGAAGGTAGAACCTAGTAATTTGTCTCCCAAGACATTCCTCTAGCCAAGGTATCTTCTGATTAATGTATGACATAATAGCTTTCTGTAACAGTACTTCTCAACTGGCATTGTCCATTAGAAGTTCATACATTCATGGAATTATTTTATATCTGCACAGTCCAATACAGTAGTCACTAGCCACATACCACACTTAAGTACTTGAAGTATGTCTAGTGCAACTGAGAAATTAAACTGATGATTTCCTTAATTTTTGTCAATTTAAATTTAAGGAGCCACATGTGGCTACTGTCTACTGTATTTAACAGTGCAGTAGACTAGAGGAACATTTTCCAGAAAAGTGTGTTTTCTCTTGAGAAATGTAATATGCTAACACCAACATTTTGTGGTCAAGAAGAAAAAAATACTGTTATATTTCTCTTTTGATTTTAAAGGGGATTTTTCATAGGGCAGAAATATATAACATCCCTTATTCAATGGAATACTACTATTGAATTATTTTGCCTGGCAAAGAACAAATGATAGCTTATAAAAACTGAATTTCAAGAAAAGAATTTGCAGTTGTGAAAAATGACATGCACCAGATCAATAGGATGACTGTATTCAATCTACTGCAATTAGGAGATCATTCATTAATCAGGAATATTTTCAAAAAAGGAAGGGAGGCTAGAGTTTTATAGAGTCAGATAGACAAGAGAGTGATGAGAAAGGATAGAGATGTGTCTTTTTCGGTTTTTGGTTCTTTTTTTTTTTTTTTTTTTGACTTTTTGAGACAGGGTCTCGCTCTGTCACCCAGGATGGACTGCAATGGTACCATCTCGGCTCACTGCAACCTCCACCTCCTGGGTTCAAGTGATTCTCCTGCCTCAGCCTCTGGAGTAGCTGGGATTACAGGTGCCTGCCATCATACCTGGCTAATTTTTGTATTTTCAGTAGAGACGGGGTTTCACCATGTTGGCCAGGCTGGTCTCAAACTCCTGACTTCAGGTGATCCACTCGCTTCAGCCTCCCAGCGTGCTAGGATTACAGGCATGAGCCGCTGTGCTCAGCCAGAGATGTGTCTTACTCAGTAGTCTAGGAAGGGTAATGGTAGGAATATGCAAGACCAGGGTGGTCCTTTGACTAGCCATTTCTTGGAACACAAAAGTTGGGAGAATTTTGCAACCATCACTGCTTTCCAGGGAGATACAGTATATTTAAATGTACACATGCAATATTTCAAGAAGAATTTAAATTTCACAAATGTTATCTGTTTACATAATCCTTACTCCTACCCAAAGGTCTGTGGAGACGAGAGTAAAAACTTATGTTCCTATGGTTTCCTCCCAGAATGTTTTTAACTGTCTAGAAGAAATTGAGTTTTATATTTATATTATGTTTATATTTAAATAAATTACCTGGTATTTAGAATCAAATTCTAGCATATATTAGACAAGGAGCAAATGATTTGATATATTTTGTCTCAGTTTGTTCAATCAATATTTGCCATTTTACAAACAAGAAAACTAAGGCTCGTATAGTTTAAGCGATAGTCTCTATTTAGATCTGGACCATCTACTTCCATATACATAATTAGGAATTAGTCATGTCAACCTTGTGTAATCGAAATGTCAACTAGTATCACCTCATCCCTGGGATTATAGATATTAATTGACTTGAACTTTGGTATTGGTGAATAATTGAAAGTCTACCCTGAAATTTCTGCAAATTCCAATGCACTTATTATTGGTGGTCATTGCAAATGTTGAACTCTTGTTTCAGATAAATTAATTCTGCTCATGGAACATTTTACTATACACTCCATTTATATAACATATCTATTCTAAAACACAGCAAACTATATTTGAAGAGTGGACCCTCTCCTTGAAATCCACATATGCGTGCAGTGATGTAAACTCACATACTTTCCTATGTGAGTACAATCAGGTATTTCGATGACTGATATTTCTCCATTTACTCACTGGAATTTCTGTTTTCTATTTCTGTTTGACAGATTTTTATTGATACTGTATTTGATTGATAAATTGTTCCTTCATTAATTGTGGTTCTGAGTAAATCTGAAATATATCTCTATCTCTTCCAGCTTGTACACTTTTTAAAGTGGGAGGGAAGTCAATATGCATATTATTTTCATATACGGGCAGGCAATTAATTGTTGGGTTGTAACTACATTGATGTGGATGAAATGAAAACACATACTTATTAAGAAATTATAAAATTGTATAACAAAGGGAAACAAGACATCACAAAAGTCTTATATTATTGTTGACTGTCCTATCTAGGATTTTTTTTTTTTCTTTCCAATTACTAGCTTTTTTTGGTTTAATGGGCTCTCAAATAGGCCTCACTGGCCCTCTCGCTTCCTGGGTGATTAGTGGCAAATGCTCAGCTAGCACAAAGCACTGCAGAACATTTTCTATTCAGGTCAGGCACAGATTTTGTCATTTTTATTTTCAGTGTGTGCAAAATGATTGTTTACATGGACTCTTTTACAATATCAAGGAATTTTATTTTTTTATTATTCTATTGTTGAAGGAAAGAATATTGGTATTTCAAAATAAAAATCAAAATGTCAATGAGGTAATTTTCTTCTTTTTGTTAATAACATCTTAACCATATATACATATTTTTAATAATAATTTGCAAAATACTTCCAAAAACATTTGTTTAGAATTAGTTCAGTACACATTATATCTAAATTAATAAAAAACTAGGGGCTAATATTTTAAACATTGATATTCTAAATATTTCCCAAATGATAATATCCAAAGATTTTTCTTTAACCATTTACCATAGTTTCTAGAAAGAAGTAGTAACTTTATTAAAAGTGTATTCAAATAACAACTTGCCTACATTATTTTTTAAAGGGAGCTTAGCCAAAATTGTATCAGTTTTAGTAATGTTGGTCAAGTTTCTTTACCTTTCTGGCCTCTTTTTCTTCATGTAAATGACTTAATGGCACCAAAGCCTCAAGACTATAGTTAGGATGAATGAATGAATAGAGGAAATCATTTATAACGGTACCTAGTTTCTAGTAAGTGCTTAAAAACATTAAGATGATTATCCAGTTAAACTTGATTCTTTTATAGAAGATGCAATAAATTTTATAAGTGGTATAACATTTGCCAATATTTTTACAACTAGTAAAAAAACTTCAAAACTAGAAGTTTCCTCTCCTCTGAATAATTACAATACATTCTAAAATAAAGGCACGTATGATGGAAACAAAAACTAGGAAGCAGCAAGGCTTCCTGCGAATGGGATTAGGGAGTGCTTCATGAAGTAGTTGCTTGGAACATAGAAGGGCATTCCAGGCAGATGTAAATGTGCTGTGAGGCAGGGAGGCAGGCCCTCCCACACATTTAGACAGCCCTGAGTAAGATTACAATCAGAGAAATTTGTACTGTAGATCAAATTATTTGAAGCCTATAATGAACAGTTAAATATGTTTTTTTGTTTGTCTTCTTACTTAACAGTACATGTTTCTATAATACCCTGAAAGATCAGGATCAGGTTCAGAATTCTTAGTCTCCTCGGAGTTCACACACAGCATGGCAGTAGAGAAAGATCTAGGTTTCTTGATCTGCTCTCTGTCCCCCTTAATTCTAACCGCTTCAGCCCAGTCTCTGTGTCCAAGCTCCGTCCTCCTGCTCCCCAAGCAGATGCCCTGTGGCCATTTCTCAGGCCTAGGAGTAAGCACATCAGCAATCTGTCCTCATAAGGAAGGACCCAAAAAAGAGGCTCCAGCCAACTTTAGATGCTTCCTGGGGCATGTTGAAGGGATTACAGTTCAGGAGCAAATGTGTCGTAGGCCCTGGGTGGCCAGATTCTGAAGGTCCTGTATATTCCTTGCACCACCACGAGGGGCAAAGCTAGAGGGGGAACAGAATAAGAGCCCAAAGTAGGTTGGGATCCCTGTCCCTTAATCTAAAATGGGCATGGAATTCATGTGGCATTTCGGAGATCGAAAAAGTTACTCTAAAGCAGTATGAAAAAGGCTTTGGAGGAGGCTGAGTCTGGAGGTAGAAATACAAAGAAGCTATTGCAGTGGTTCAGTCTACCAGATTTGTGAGAGTGACAGTGAAGATAGAGAGGAAGGTGTAAATGGATTCCAGAGACACTTAGGTTGTATGGTCAATAGAACTCAAGGGCCAACTAAATTCCAGAGAAAGTGGAAGAAGTTGGAAACCAGGATGAATGTGAATTAATGGTAGGGAGGTGGGTAAATGAAAATGTAACTTCATTCTAGTATTCTCTGCTGCACTATGCTGTCTGTAGGGTTGAAAGGCAGTCTGTAATGGAGGTCTAGAAGTATGATTAAAAGCTTACCACTTGATTTTGGTCTAGTAAAATAGTTAATTGCTATAGTTATACTTTTCAAGCATTATTTGCTTGAGAAATGCATTGTTTGGAGACATGTTTATTTAGGTTTGGAGTTATGTATACCTAAAAGACACAAACACATATAATTCATTTTGGTGTAGATAGTTTTACCTCCCCTCAAAACATAAGCAGTTATGTTTATTCAAAATACAATTCATTATGTTACTAGATTAAATCCTTCTCATTTTACCTAGTTCACTGAGTCTGTTGAACATTTTCCTGAACCCGTCTTGACCCTTTAAGTGTAGATGAAATTCTCTAAGGTTGTAATACATCCAGTCTAATCAGGACTCTATGAAATAAAAACGAATCGTCTTTAAACCAAGACTGTGTCGATGATAGCTACTGGATTGGAAAGAATTGTTTAATTATTTATGTAAATTTAATTATACCAGTTTAAAGGTTTGTCATAAATATTAGTCAAAAAAAGATAATTACTTGGATGGCATTAACTCTAATAAAGCAACATAAACAGACTATACTAATTAGGAACTAAAATGCATATGCTGTGAACTTAATATGAAATTTTCAGTTATGAAATTGCATTGTGTAACTCGATAAAGGACAGTTTATTATTGCGGCCATCATTAAAATAAACCCTCCTTATAGCACTTAGAATGTTGAACTCCTACAGATAACATTGTAATGAGGGGATGATGCATTTTGATTGAGTCAACACAAGGGAGAAATTTAATTTAATTAAACTGGTCTTCATTAAAGTATTGCATTGAAGTGAACTAATTATTTGGCACATACAGTATGGAAGAAATCCTGCTGTTTAAAAGGGAGGACACTCACAATAGGCCAGCCATGATTTGATTATAGAACCCCTCTCTCAGTAGTTATCCTTTAATTTGAATGTAATGATACAGCAGAGTAACATGCTTTCATGCTCTGGTTTTTAAAATAAATGACATCATATATATATATATATGTATATAAAATATATCCATGTAGCTTTTATACATGTAAATATCTATGTAGGCACATATTTGTATATTTATGTATATAGGCACACATATACATAATTGTGTATATATATGCAAACATGTATATATAAAACTGATAAATATATGCATATTAATACTGATCTCTAAATAAACATTAAGCAAAATCATATATGTTTCTTAGAGATGTATTCTCTATATATCCAACATAATCATTGAATATAACTAACTTTTTGGAATAAACAGTTTATGAACTTAATGTTGTTAAAAGATTCAAAAAAGTGTAGAGGACAGATGAATGAGTAGAAGTAGAGTTTAAATTTTAGATTGTGAGAAACAACCTGTGATCATTACAGTAGCCTCCTGATATCTCCACCAAGTTGATAAAAGTTTGTTTGTAGATTAGAAAACATGCCTTTGGATGTGAAAGAGCATGGAGTAAATGCCTGCTTCGATTACTGTTAAAAGATCTAAGGATAAACTACTTTTTCTTTCAGATACTCAAAATTAATTTCTAAAAACCTGTGGAAATTATACTGCTAAATGAATCAATTAGTTAACTGGTTACTTATCTGGATTTATATGTCAAAATCAGCAAATAGAAAATGTTGACTTCTTCGATCTCTTGGCTTCTGTCTTGGTTCAGTCTGCTCTAACAAAGTACAATACTAGGTGGTTTATCAACTACTGAAATGTACTTCTCACAGCTCTGGAGACTGCAAATCTGAGATCAGGGAGCCCACATAGTTGGGTTCTAGTAAAGGTCCTGTTGCAGGTTGCAGACTGCAGACTCCTTATATCCTCACATGGCAGAAAGAGGGCTAGAATGCTCTCGGGGATCTCTTTTCTAGGGCACTAATCCCATTAATGAGTGCTTCATCCTCACGAACTAAATGATCTCCCAAAGGGTCCACCTCCTACTATCAGCGCGTTGGGGACTCTGGTTTCAACATAGGAATGTGAGGAGACACAAATCGTCTGGTGCACCCTACTTGTCAGTAAAGGTTTCCTTGTTTCTTCAGCTACCCTCTTGACCACTTTGTTGAATCTTTTTCCACTGTTAAGAAAGGCTCTGTATTGAGTCTTTGCCTGATATGTCTGTGTTTATTCATTAATAGTTGGAAAACTTTAAGGGCTGAGTGAAGCCTAAGTGAGTGACAGCGAACCACTTGTGAAGTTTTGCTGACTGACAGTTTTATTCTTCAAAACCAAGACAATGATATTGACCTCTCCTGGGCCAGGCACACATTTCTGACATTTCTGGAACAGAATATACTTAACTTTTTTTTTTTTTTTTTTTTTTTTGAGACGGAGTCTTGCTCTGTTGCCCAGGCTAGAGTGCAGTGGCATGATCTCGGCTCCCTGCAAGCTCCACCTCCCAGGATCATGCCATTCTCCTGCCTCAGCCTCCCAAGTAGCTGGGACTACAGGCACCCACCACCACGCCGGCTAATTTTTTGATTTTTAGTAGAAATGGGGTTTCACCATGTTAGCCAGGATGGTCTCGATCTCCTGACCTCGTGATCCACCCACCTCGGCCTCCCAAAGTGCTGGGATTACAGGCGTAAGCCACTACGCCTGGCCTACTTACCTATTTCTACTCACTACTGCTTCCACTGTAAAATCTATGTGAATTATTTTCAACTCTGTTCTCCTCTAACCAGGATCCAGATCATACTTCTACCAGCTTTCTTGATTTTTCTGCTTATATAACCAGTAGTCATCTTAAAAGTAGTGGGTCTTAAATCAAATCTGTTGTCTCCTTCCTTCACAAAATTCATATATTCCCCCTCTGAGGTTCTTTCTTGGTTAATATCATTATTCACCTCATCATCCAGAATTTTAGTTATTTTTCTCTACCTCTGGTACTCAAATTGTGTGTCTGATGGTCCATGTAGTCATACACTTCATACTTACAGGTTTAGTCTTTGCTCTCTTTACCCATTTTTATTCCAATTAATAGTGTCTTGGTCTGGTGTGGTGGCTCAAGCCTGTAATCCCAACACTTTGGGAAGCCAAGGCAGGATTGCTTGACTCCAGGAGCTTGAGACTAGCCTATGCAACATAGTGAGACCCTATCATTACAAAAAATAAAAATAAATTGGCTAGGCATGATGGCATGTACCTATAGTCAGTTACTTGGGAGGCTGAGGTGGGAGGACTGTTTGAGCCCAGGAAGTTGAGGCTGCAATGAATTATGATTGTGACACTGCACTCCAGCCTAGGTGGGGTCTCAAAAAAAAAAAAGTGTCTTATTCTAGATTTCTGGTATCTAATGGTGTGACTATTGGCAGCCCCAGCTTCATGGGCATGCAACTAGTGTAGTCACATAGGGCCTCACACCCAGAAAGGCTCTGCACTTGGGTTTGATACTCTGAGATCACCATCTAAAAATTCTTAATAATTGCATCATTGAATTTGAGTTTCCTAAGAGAAGGCTGAAGAAGCAAAAGAGCATGGAATGAGGACTGGGAGTTTCAGCTCACATGGTTCACCTCCTGACCTTCCTGCCTCCTTGAGAAAGGTTCTCAGCCACTTGGGCCGCCTCCTGGTTGTCTAATGACTACTCCCGCCCCATGACTCCTTCTGCCTCTGTCCTGAGTGGGGATCAGAGTGCTGGCCCTGAGAAGGTTAAGGTTGGGTGCCTGCTCCATAGCATCTCAGGACAGGACATGACAGCAACCAACACCGACCTGGGCCAGCAGCACCGCAGAGTGTTTGGTGGGCAGCTGGACGTGGGTAAGCCTCTCCCTAGGGCCCATCCTGATATGGCATGGAGGTTGCAATCCACTGGGGCTGCATGCTTTGGGAAAGGAGGACTGACATCCTCGCCCTGGTTAGAGGACAGTGCTTTTTCAGAGGCTGGTAGGAGGGGGCCTCGGGCAGCAATGGGGTGTGGCTCATCAAGTTGCAGATCAACGCTCTCTCCCCTGGTATCCCCACACCTGAGGGAGTGGGCGTTAAACAGCAAAGAAAATACCATGATACATCAAAAACATAGAAGAAAGGACCTGGTATTACATATCTTCACATTTAACACACTGTTGCGTCTTGAACAAAGGGTCCTTCATTTTCATTTGACTCAGAGCCCTTTAGGTCATCAGCCCTGACTCTCGAGATGCGTTTCTAACTCCTTTCCCTGATTCTGACCTCCTTGTTCTGTGGCCCAGCCTCACCTGTGATCTATCACATCATTGTCCTGCTTAAAACCTTCATTCGCATCCTGTTTTGTGCAGGAAAACTTTCAAAAGCTTGCGCATAAGAATGATGAAGCCTGTTGGCACTGTGCCCCCAGCCTCTACCCACCCACCCAGAGGAAAATACCATCACCCCCAGCTTACAGCAGGGAAAATAGCAGTATTTTCTCAAATCATCTGCAGTTTCACTCTCATGTTGCCCTTATCATATTGTGATGCCTCGATTTCGATTCCAATGCTAGAAGCTACCATTTCCAACTATTGAAAGCCTCTTTGATTAGTGGCAACTCCTTAGGAAAATGCCACCATTTTTGTAAATAATTTTCCTGCCTTCCCCACTCATATTCTTATGTCTCTCAAGACATTCCTTTTTCTCTTCCTTCTCTTATATTTCCTACCGCCTATGATGTCAGTTTAAATATCTGGATGAAGCTGAAAGCCATCATTCTCAGCAAACTATCACAAGGACAGAAAACCAAACACCTCATGTTCTCACTCATAGGTGGGAATTGAACAATGAGAACACTTGGACACAGGATGGGAAACATCACACACCAGGTCCTGTCGTGGGGTGGGGGAAAGGGGGAGGGATAGCATTAGGAGAGATACCTAATGTAAATGCACATGTACCCTAGAACTTAAAGCATAATAAAAATAAATAAATATCTGTCTTCCTTGTATATACGCTCTTCAATCCTCAAGTGCAGAATCCATATTAGAATGATTTGTACATGTCCAGTCCTAGAAACATGCTTAAATGTAGTGAGAGTTCAGGGTAGGTTCTTGGCTCTCAATTAATTGATTGTTCATTACAGTAAGCGCCATTTCATTGCCAAATAAATGAAGTCCAAATTTTCATATAGGTCTGGAATTGTACATAATTGTTAAAATATTGAAAGGACACAGAAATAATTGATTACAGAATCCATAAAACCCTACTTCTATTTGACTAACTACAATTAAAATGGCTTTTCCGATTATACTATTAAATTGGATTTTATTTCATGATACAATCTAATCAACCTCTTTTAAATACATATTTGTTTTCAAGGTGACACATTTAACAATATATTATATTTGGGGCAGAAAATATGTTTTTCTGTAACAATTTCAACCTGTTTTATGTAAGAGATTTGATTTTTAACACATTTATCAATATTATATTTCAAAATAAAATTCAGTAAGAATTTCTGAATAAGTCAGCCGGGTGTGGTGGCTCACGCCTGTAATACTAGTACTTTGGGGGGCCAAGGTGAGTGGATCACGAGGTCAGGAGTTCAAGACCAGTCTAGCCAACATGGTGAAGCCCTGTCTCTACTAAAGATACAAAAAATTAGCCAGGCGTGATGGCATGCACCTGTAATCCCAGCTACTCAGGAGGCTGAGGCAGGAGAATCACTTGAATCTGGGAGGCGAAGGTTGCAGTGAGCCAAGATCGTGCCATTGCACTCCAGCCTGGGAGACAGGGTTAGACTTCGTCTCTAAAATAAATAAATAAGAGTTTCTGAATAAGTTGATTCAGATTAATTCATATTTTTTAGGATTAGATATTTGCAAAGTTTTGTTGCTAAATCAAGTACTTTCACAGCTATTTAGAAAATGTCTTCAATCCATAGGTGTTTGTAACATTTCCTAAGAAATGTGATATATTTGAATTTTGAAAGATGCTTATTTATGTTTCCACCAAGACTGGCTAGAAATGTCTATTTTATTACTTTCATTCTACACCCATTTATTTTGCTTTCCATTCACTGCATACATGTATACTAGGGGAATTATGAAAATGTACATTCTGAATTTTTCTGTTGCTTATATGTCTGTGGCTGTTAGGCATTGTAAGGAGATCAGACCACATGGAGCCTCGTGTTCTCTTCCTTTGTACATATTCAAAGACCGCTTCCTTCCTGTAGCATTCATTCCACAGGAGGTTTTAAAACTTTTGTATTTTCTAAAATGTTGTTCACCGTTCAATTTCTCAAAAGTTTGAAATATAAACCAAAATAAGAGCTATTTTTATTCACCACACAATGCTTTCCTTTTCTTCTAGTTTCCTTGGCACACAGTTAAATAAATGTTTTATAATATAGTGCTAAATATTTTGATAAAAACGAAAGAACAGGTTGAGTGTGCAAAGATGTATATAGGAAAATAGAGACATTGTTAATAATCAAATTTTAAGCTTAAGAGAGGATAGCAACTTAGTTTTCCATATTGCTTTAGTGAGCAGAATCTCCTTTGAGCCTCATGAAACCTGTCTGGAGATAGTTCAGTATTGTCATCCTGTTTTGCAGAGGAGGAAATTGAGGTTTAAGGAGGATATTTGGTTTGTTCAAACTTAATAGTGTAAGGGCTAGGTTTCCAACTCTGGTCTTTTGACACAAGGTCTGATCCTCTCCCACTATTTCATATGGCTAACAATTATCGGAGACATTTTTCTCTTTTTACCTCTCTTCTAATTTATCACGCTAATTTATCAATACTTCTAAAAAAATTAGAAGAAAATCTGAGGGCATAACATAAAACTTTCACGCCCTTTGCATACAGTGAATGGAGAAGATTTCTAGGAGTTTTCAGAGGTATATTTAAAAATGTGCTTTAATTTTAGTTCATTCTGAAAATTGCTGCTTATAAAATATGATCACAATCATGGTTCCTTGCATAGTTTCTTGTACTTTATCAATGAACATGGATAACGTGCCTAATTGTGTTGACCTTGCCCATATGAATTTCTGGCATATTCTTGTATCGGTTCTCTAATTCTCAACTTCTTCATTTATAAAATGGAGATAAAAACACCTCCACTAAGGAATAAATGTAATTACATACATATCACATATATAATACATATTAATCAAATATATCATTATGTATTGTAGGCATATATGTGTATACATACATAATGTTTATTACATATCATGTATGTCTATATAACATATAGACTTATATATTGCACATGTGATATAATTCATATTATAAATGAATATATAATATATAATTATATGGAACTGTATATGTATATAATTACCTCTAATTACTCTATAATTATACACATATATAATTACATCTAATATTGTAATTATATATAATTACAGATATATCACATGTATGATTATACACATATATGTAATCACAATTCACAAAAAATAATCAATATTCAATAAATGACAGTTTAAGAAAGCATAACGATTATAGCAGAAAATGATGTTGTCTAGCACCAGAGTCAAGTTCTACTGAACTCATCAAATAAACAAATGATTTCAAATTGATTTTTTACATCTTTCGCACACGTTATTTTGTTTTTGAACTTGTATGTGTTTTTAAGTTTTTCATTCAAATCATTTTAACATAAATGTAAATTAAAACCATATTCCATGTAAATTTCACAAAATTCATTTCTGCTTCTATGAGCCAAACATCCAAAAGCTTATACCCTTGAGATTTAGCTTATTCTACAGAACAGGCTGTCCTTTGTTTTACAATGTTCATCTTTTATCAAATTATTTTCATAAGTCTTACATTCTAAAATATTAGTTAACAGTTGTGACATTAGTTGTGATATTCAAATAAAAGTCAGTCAAATCAAGAACTTTGTATTATACCAGAAATTTAGAATCTTCTCGTATAATTGATGTTAGGTTACTTTGTACTTGAAATTTTTATAGTGTCTTACTCATTCTAAATAATTCATATTAATGAATATTATTTTAAGAATACGATATTTCCACATCTAATTGCTGATTCTACTACATTCTTCTTGAAAATATTTAATTCTTTGGCCGGGCGCAGTGGCTCATGCCTGTAATCCTAGCACTTTGGGAGGCCAAGGCAGGTGGATCTCCTGAGGTCAAGAGTTCGAGACCAGCCTGAACAACATGTGAAACCCCCGCCTCTACAAAAATACAAAACTTAGGCTGGGCGTGGTGGCTCACGCCTGTAATCCCAGTACTTTGGGTGGCCGAGACCGGCAGATCACGAGGTCTGGAGATCGAGACCATTCTGGCCAACATGGTGAAACCCCGTCTCTACTAAAATACAAAACATTAGCCAGGGGTGGTGGCAGGTGCCTGTAATCCCAGCTACTCAGGAGGCTGAGGCAGGATAATCGCTTGAACCCAGGGAGGCGAATGTTGCGGTGAGTCAAGATAGAGCCACTGCACTCCTGCCTGGGCATAAAAGCAAAACTCCGTCTCAAAGAAAAAAAGAAAGAAAATATTTAATTCTCTTCTCTAGCGTAAAATGCCATTCATTTCAGTCTAATTAACTTTGCCTTTTCCTTAATTCTTTTATCATTTTATATATACACTGTCTTGAGAGAACTTGTTTAATTTTTGATAAATAAGTTAAATAATGCAAAGGTGGGACGTTTTTGTAATGAATGGTGAAAATACTTTTTTTTTTTTTTTTTTTTTTTTTTTTTTTTTTTTTTTTTAAACAGAGTCTCGTTCTTGTCACCCAGGCTGGAGTGCATGCAGTGGCATGATCTCGGCTCACTGCAACCTCTGCCTCCCTGGGTTCAAGGAATTCTCCTGCCTCAGCCTCTTGAGTAGCTGGGATTACAGGTGTCTGTCACCATGCCCAGATAATTTTTGTATTTTTAGTAGAGATGGGGTTTGGCTAATTTTTGTATTATTAGTAGAGACAGGGTTTTGCCATGTTGGCCAGGCTGGTCTCATACTCCTGACTGGTGATCTGCCCGCTTCGGCCTCCCAAAGTGCTGGGATTACAGACCTGAGCCACTGTGCCCGGCCAATACTCTTATTTTCTATTTTATCAAAAAGAGAAATTATGCATCGCTCTCTAATTACATTTATTTTACAGTAGTGCCGACAGTAGTACCAGTTTCCTGTTTGCTAGTCAGAAAACACATTTAAAAACTCTAAAAAATAAATTAGTTCTACAAATTCAACACATGTGGTCTGTATTCTTCAAGATATTTTATAACGGTTTCTCTTTCAAATGCAATTATTCAGAAGTGGAGGTTATCTCTTTTCGGCTGCGCTTGCTCGGATACTCCGCTCTGCACATCTCTCCTCTTAATGTGTCTATTTTCTACAGTTGGAACCAAAAGATAAATGCTTCTTGAAGGATCTTTTTTGTGGAGTCTGATCTGGCATGTCTTTTTAATGTTCCCTGTGCCTTTTCACATAGAGCGTCCACAAACAAATTCTTCTATGTGTTGACTCATACTCCCAGCAAGTATGTTTCATAAAAACATAGAGACCGAGAGTAACCCCTGTGTAAATCTAGCATCTTCCAGGAACGTTTAGGCAGAAAAATTCATCTTTCTGTTGTTGTTGTTTATTTGTTTATTTTTTAAAATACAGGATCTTGCTTTGCTGCCCAGGATGGAGTGCAGTGGTGGATCATAGCTCCCTGCAGCCTTGAACTCCTGGGCTCAAGCGATCCTCTCACCTTAGCCTCCGAGTAGCTGGGACTACAGACACGCACAACCACACCTGGCTAATTTTTAATTTTTTTGCAGAAAGCAGGTTTCGCTATGTTGCCTAGGCTAGTCTTAAACTCCTGCCTTCAAGCGATCCTCCCCCAACTGTCTCCCTCTCCCCGCTGCTGTCTAAAGCATTTGCCGAAAAAGCTCTTCACTCACCCTTGCCATTCCCTCATCACCCTCACACTCACAGGCTCTCTGCCTCTTCCCTAATCTGATCTCTGTCTCCCAGAGTGGTGGGATTAGAGGTGTGAGCCACCGTGCCTGGCCTCAGCTTCCTTTTTTTCCCCAACATTGCCATGTCTTCAAAACACAAAGACTGAAACTTCAGTTCCATCATTTATTAGTAACTGCTTGCGCCACCACGTCATCAATTACTTTTCTGAATTGTGCTAGCACAAAGTAATTTGTTGGAGTTTTGGTTCGTGATTTTTTCTTTTCTTTTTTTTTTTTTTTAAATGAGGAATTAGATTTAAGTTGATTGAAATAAGTATGTAACAGAAAAGACTACAAATGTTTTTCCACATAATTCAAAGGCACATTTTATGCTCCATCTGACATGTGGCTGCCTGGTTTTTCTGTTTGCTAGTGGCTAGAGTTACATCTGTAGCCCTCATCAATGGCCAAGAATTACTTAAGACTTGGCTGAGGTTGCTACTTCTTCATTCATTCAGCTCTCTTTGTTCTTGGTACATCAGGTTCCTCTTGCCACTGTTCTCCATCTGTCTCCAGGAGCCTGCTCTCTGACTTCCAGAGCTCTCAGCTTGTTACTTCAATTAACTTTTCAGTGGACCCCCTGGCAGCTTCCATAGTTTCCTGCCGTTGTTTCCCATTTTCCTACGGCTTTTTATCACCGTGCTTGGTTTCCCAGCACCCCCGGGTTTATCAGCCGTCAGCTGGTTGAACTATTGTTTGAAGCACTCTGGATTTCCCGCTGATTTAATCGCTAATTCCTCACTGATCTTTCGTTACACTTTTATTTCATTTCCTACCCAATTTTGTCTTTAGGATGCTGGCATTATCTTGCAAGACCCAGTGCTAGGAGAGCAACTTTTCCAAGAATTCTTCATCTAGCAGTTAGTTAGTTATTTTTTCAATTAGAATTGAGCAAGAGTGAAGTATATTTTTCGCTGTGTCTGCTGGGAAAAATACTACTTACATTTGACAAGGTGTTTCTATAAATATACACTGTCTAGTTGCTGTGATGTTAGTGCTTCAATTCCAAAATACTCCCCTGGTGACTTGTTAAACAACCGTGTCTTTCACAGACTTACCCTGATAAGATGGTTGCCTTAAAGAAAATTGGTATTACTTACTATTTACATTTTAAGAAGAATGATGGTGGTGTTTCTTTTTCTGGTCTAGCAATCTTCGGCAGGGTTATGTCTTGATTACTACAAGGTCCTATTCTCCAGAGTGGTGTTCACAGTCTAGATCTAAGGTAAAGTCTTCTCATAATTGATTTTTGTGTTTTCCGTGCCAAGTGTCACATAAGAATTGCAAGACACTCCTCCAGGACTTATGACTCCCTAGAGGCCAATATTAAGTATCATATCAACTCTTGGTGTTGACTTTTTCGTATTCATATGAAACTTCCAAAGCCTAAAGTTTTCTAAAGATAAATAAATAAGATTTGTTTCAGTCTCCTGAGAAAATAATTTCTTTAAAAAGTTAACTTAAAAAATAGCCTACCTTAAACTCAGAAATTGCAAATGTATTCATTATGAACTACTTTTGGCCAGATGCACTAATATGCGTCAAGTAAAATAAATGTAACAAGTGCAGAATAGTGGAATAACTGTAAGAGTTAAGCCTGTATAGAGTTTAAGTATAACAAAAGTGACATGAGCTTTAGAAATAGACATCTTTCTGTTTAAATCTTGGCTTCACCGCTTTCTAGCAAAGTAATCTTAAGCAAGGTTATAATAATAACCTGTAGTTTGGAGAAGATCAATGATTTTTTTAATTTTTATGGTCTCTTTATTTTTAATAGTAAAACTTTTTAAAAATCATGCTTAATCTCAGCATATTTATTTTACAACAAGGTTAGTCTTAACTTCTCTGGTTTGGAGCCAAGCACTGGGAACGGTTTTCCTTCAACTTCTCCTATAGGGTGGCTCTGAGAAACTTGTATATTTCTCCAAGACTCTGTGGAACAGTTTGAAAGCTCCTAGACTTGGTATGAAAGACTAAATGCAGCTAATGATGCTATTGTCTACACACTTTATCACTGTGTTTCAGGTGTGATTTCATCCCTAAGACTAAGGACCCATCACTTTAGTACAAACTTCTTCATTTAAATGGAGAGTAGTAATTGCCAATGCTCACAGCTACTCCTGCTCTGGTGAGTTCCCCATACCTTGCTCCCAACTACTCTTTCTCTCTACCACAAGGAGGCTTGGTTATTCCAATACCAATCCTGTCGTGTGCATTACTGCTGTCTAAAGCATTTGCCGAAAAAGCTCTTCACTCACCCTTGCCATTCCCTCATCACCCTCACATTCACAGGCTCTCTGCCTCTTCCCTAATCTGATCTTTCCTTCCTCTTCCGCCAGAGTATCCAAACACCTTAAGTATGCCCTCCGGAATTCCCTTATTTATACCACCTCCCTTGCCCTTCTCTTTCCTTCTTTAAATTAACCTTATAAAATCCTAAACCTATATTACAATTCCTCCAGTTCTTCTGCGCCTGAAGACAATTGTTTTCTTGCTTTAAATTTGTGACCTCTGGACTCAAATGACTCTTAATCTCTCTTTAGTAGCCCTCTTATGCTTTCTTGGTTTTTTCCTCATGCTTCATCTCCCTAAGTAATTATTTTATGTCTTTTTCTGTCAAGGTGTCTAACGTCCCGTTCCGTATCATCACTGTGAGCTGTTGACCTTAGTTCCCATGCAGCGGAAAGAAGGAAGAAGTAGGGAAGAAACTTCCTGTGTTCCCGTCAGCCCTCTACCCTCTTACCTTCACTAGATCTCATCTCCACTAGATCTCATCTCTCTCTTCTACTCAGTTATTTTACCCTAGCAATTATCTCCCTCCTATCTCATACATCAATTCTTCTCTTTCTACGGGGTCATTCCCACCAGCTTTCAAACTGTGATAAAATTTTCTCCCTTCCACGAAAAACCCTCCCTTCATCCAGATGTTGCTTCATTTCTCTGCTGCCAAATTACGTCAGAACTCCTTTAAAATGTCACCCATATTCACCACATGCAATTCCTTTGAAATAACTCTTGAAACGACTCTGCCATAATTTCTACTATTGAAGCCACTAATGTCATCAGAACTTTTAAATCCAGAGGTTGATTTTCCCTCCTTGGCTTATTTGACAGTGTTGCTCCTCCTCTCCTGAAACAGTGTATTTGGTTCTTGGTGTGCCGTTGCTTTCATTTTTCTTCCTCCCTCACTGGCCATTTGTTTTGTTTTCTTTGCTGGTTTCTTCTCATCTTCATAACTTTTTTTTAAAATTAATTAATTAATTTATTATTATGTTTTTGAAACGGAGTCTTGCTCTGTCACCCAGGCTGGAGTACAGTGGCGCGATCTCGGCTCACTGCAACCTCCGCCTCCCGGGTTCAAGCAATTCTTCTGCCTCAGCCTCTCAGATAGCTGGGACTACAGGCGCTCACCACCACTGCCCGGCTAATTTTTTGTATTTCTAGTAGAGATGGGGTTTCACCATGTTAGCCAGGATGGTCTCAATCTCCTAACCTCGTGATCCGCCTAGCCTCAGCCTCCCAAAGTGCTGGCATTACAGGCATGAGCCACTGCACCCGACCTCATATTGCTAACTTCTTAACATTGATGTGCCATCCTTGAAACTTCGATCCATTTCACCTAGGTAACCCCTATGTGATCTCATCTAGGCTTATGCCATCTTACAGATTTATACTTCCAACCTACACCTCCCCCCAAACACTAGACTCGTACTCTCATCATGTTAGTTACAGTGGGATGTCTAGTAGCTGTTTCAAATGTAGCACACCTAATCCAAACTCCTGACTTCCCCATTCCTAAGCCCTGATCCACCCCAATCCTTGTTTATCTTGGTAAATGGCAACTTCATCCAATTAAGTCCTGAGGGTAAAACCTTTAGAATCAACCTTGACTCTTCATTCTCTACTATCCCACAGCCAATCCATCAGCAAATAAGAAGTGTCCTACTACTTCTCCCACATCCAACAGAAATTCCCTTGCCCAGCCCACAGCAAAACTTGTAGTTGGATTATTTTAGTGTTCTTGAACGATTTTCTTGTTTCCCCTTGTGCTACTACAGTGTCTGGTTAGTCCACCAGCCAAAGCGTCACTTAACATGTGAATTAAGATTTGTCCTATCTTTGATAAAAATCTTTCAATAACTTCCCACTTTACTAAGTGCAAAAGCTAAAATCATTTTAATGAGCTATTACTAGGGTATCCATATAACTTCCCATGCAAACCTAGATGTTCTTTCTCCCGGAAAAAGGATTAATGAATAATCGCTTCCAGACAACATGTATCAACAGGCACATTCCCAGACAAACTGGATGTGCTCTGCTCCTGCCTATACATCCCTACACAATCTACCCCAGTGTCTGCAACATCATACTTGACCTCCTCCTCTCTTTCTTCCCTCCATCCTGCACACACCTCTCTTATGTACTGCACTTCTCGCACTTCACGGAAGCTGCCAAGCATGCTCTTGCATCAGGGTTATTTGCTTCTGTAGATCTCTTCACTTGCAATACCCTTTCTTGACTCTCTGCAGAGCTCACTCTCTAAAATTTCCTTTATGTTTCTGCTCAAACGTTATTTTACAAGAAAGGTTATCCTAGACACCTTACCTAAGTAAGTAAGTATCCTTTCCCCACTGTGGAATGGCCCTACTCCTTTATCTTCCTTTGTATTTTTGTTATACCACTTATTACTGCCTGATGTATGTTTTAATGGATTTGTTTGTTATTCCCTTCCCTGCCCATTAGAATCAAAGTTGAAGCGCAGGGACTTTGTCTGTTTTAATCCCTATTGTGTTACTAGTCTGGAATAGGTTCTGAACAGAGAAGGTGCCCAATTAATACTGTCCAATTAATGCATTAAAAATGTTGATGTCATACTACATTGGCTCTGATCTTCTAGCTTGTCTGTCATTACTCAGATCATAAAAGTCAGCTCATATTGCACAAATTCATGTAATTGTCCTTCATGCACAGAAATACAATACAATGTGATAATGAGGACAATTTTCTTATTTTCTGTTACTGATGCATGTGTTTCTACATACACATATAAGCATATGTATCCATGCATATATATATTCTCTTAAATGTTCTTTATATTATAGCTAGTTTTCAGAGGACCATCCTTGTATTTCACATTAGTTAATATTTTATATTTTACATTTTAAAAATATATAATCTCCTGTTTGCTCTCTCTTTCTTGTTCCATGATTTGTCAAATAAATCTTGGTTCAAAAGTATTCATTGATTAATTGATTGAACAAACTCATATTACTCACCTCCCAATTAGAAAATTCAATTTTAATTCAGAAAGATTATTTCATAAATGTGGAATCACAGTAAGAGAACTGAATAGTTGCCATAGATGAGGGGAAGAAAAAGGTTTCATTTCAACCTTAGATGAAACCTATTACATTTCATTTCCAAACTCATGGCCACAAAGTAATACTTTCTTCAGCCCATTAAGGAAGTCTATTTTTATGATCATCTTCTGTTCTAGCAGACACTTTATCTTGGATAAATCAGAAAATCATATTTGTGATTTCCATTGTTTCATCATTATTTCTGGCTGCATGTTAACTTGAACTTTACTTCAGTTTTCTTTCTAAAGTATTTCATTGGTTTCTCTTCTGCCTTACATGATTGATTTCACATTTATGATATATTGTCCAATTTTGCCCAATTTTGATCAGCTCTTTATGAATCAATTTGTTGCCATAAATCCATTAATATTTAGGATTATCAAAAGCATATTCTTTCTGAATATATCTTAATCCCATATTTCATTAACATTAATAAGTAGGTTATTAGGAAACTTCAGAACTTTAAATTAAGTTGGAACATTGGAATATGTTTTTAAATACTCAAATTTCCCATTGTTTCAGCTGTGTTTATTTAGTTATAAACTACTGCATCCTTGTAAATAATTGAATTGCTGCTAGATCTGAAGTTTATTTCATCTAAGGCACAAATAGTTTACCAGACACTACACACTGCATTGTGATATTCCAAGTTGCACCAAGCACATACAGTCAGCAGAAGAGCCACTGAAGATATCACTGAGGACGTCAGAAGAGCCACTGACAGGTTCAAAAACAAAGAGTTAATAATGCATCAATGTCAAACTTACAATTATTTTGAATTAAATCTTTCTAATTCATGAAAATGATGTTAGTATACAATATAAAACAACTCAAGTTTCATTAATGTAATAGAAAATATAATGTGAAAGGTAAAAGGACACTGAGAAGATCAGAGTCAATTTTAATTTTCTTTTTATAACTCTTAAATTGCTCGGGTTATTCCACAATGAGAATGTATTCGCTTTGTAATGAAACTTTTATTTTCTCTTCTCCTCCATCAAAAAATAAAAGCAAACAAATGGAAGAAAAGGTTAGTAACTGTAGCGCAGTAATAGAGTTTACCTCTTAAATATCCATTGTTGTACTTCAGTGGTTACAAATTATCTACTGTGTTACAGCTTCCTCCTAATGAATCTTATCATCTTCAGTCATTATCATTTTTCATTCATCTCACTACAGACGGATAGGTAAGAATGTGTTATTATTCTATAACACAAACAAATTCTGTCACTATACAGCTTAAGGTCTTGCAGTTCGCCACCAATTACTTTCAAGATAAAATTTAACTTCTTGCCATGTTGCTTATGACACAGTAAGTCTTTGGTCCCTGCCTTTATGTCCAATCTCTTCCTCATAGGCATGAATGTCCCAGGCATAGTGAAACACTTGCAGGTTCAAAAGTGTGTCCTCTTTCCCAGCATTCCATGATTTTCACAGGGCGTGCTTCCCCTTGTGTTTGCCCATTCAACTTGTTCTTCAGAAATCAGCTGAGGCTTCTCCTGATAACTACCTTTTTTTTTTTTTTTTTTTTTGGTCTGTCCTAACCTTTCTAAGTGAACTGCCTAGACCTACCCCATGCTCAGAGCACATCTCTAACTCTGTAGTATAACCCCCAGCTTTCTTTTGTGTCTATGCGTTCAGTTGTGAATTTTCTGAAGCGCTGTGCAGCTGCATCCTCTATCAGTTGTTTTTAACTGTTGGGTACCAAGAACAGGCTCAATTACATAGAAGAAGACTGGGTATGGAATGAACCAGTGTCTCTTGCATTACTATTAGGCTATGTTTGCAAACATAAATAGCTCTGCAAGAAATAATCTAGGCAAGCACAAGTTCCAGAAAATGTATATGAAAGATATTTCTAATAGATATTAAACATGCTAAAGGTATGTGAGATCACACTAGGCAAATATAAAATTATTTCCTATAAACCTGCCGATAGACAAAATATTATGGCATTATTAGTCTCACCAAAGGGTATAACAATTATGGATTCTCCCTTTATGGTCAGAAAACTTTGCAAAATCTAAATTTTACTTTAATATCAATATTTTCAAATTTGGATTTTTATGGTAGCTGGTGTAGTCCACTTTGCATTGCTGAATAGGAGTACCTGAGACTGGGGAATGTATAAATAAAATAGGTTAATTTGGTTCACGGTTCTGCAGGATGCACAGGAAGCAAGACACCAGCATCTGCTTCTAGTGAGGGATTCAGGGAGCTTTCAAACCTGGTGGATGCAGAAGCAGAGCAGGTGTGTCACATGGTCAGAAAGAAGGAGGAAGAGGAGGAGGAGAAAAAGAAGTAGCAGGCTCTTTTAAACAACTAGTGCTCTCATGAACTAGTACTCACTCATTACAGTGGGGAGGCACCAAGCCATTCATGATGGATCTGCCTGCATGACCGAGACAATCACTACTTGACCCCAACTACAGCACTGGGGTCCACATTTCAATATGAGATTTGGAGGAGACAAATATCCAGACTCTGTCAACTGGTGTGTATATGGCTTTTCTTATGTCTCTTAAATGGATACATATACATATTGTAAATATCTGAAACACAAGTACTATGAAATTGAAAATAATTTATTAAAGTCCTCAGCAAGTTATTGTCCTATCGAGGTATGAATAAATGAAATCACACAAACAAATTTAAAATATTTATTATTTATATTAAAATATTTTTTAATCTACCAAAATGTCACCTATTTTCAAATCTATAATAAGAGCCAGCCTCAATGTATTATTGTTCTGAAGTTAAATTTGTTGTTTGTGGTTTGGCAGTTTTGCTTGCTTTGCATATTCTTTTGTTTTTGTCTATTTTAGAATACATGATTATTATATTTTACTTCCTAAGGGGCATTATTGCACAAGGGCATCTAGCAGCTGCTATAAATCATAGGTAGCCATGCCCTATGTACATTTTTTAAATGCTGCATTGAAATAAATCTCAAGGCTGGCCTAGGTGTTTTTTTTTTTTTTTTTTTTTTTTTTTTTTTTTAAATTTTGGAACACTGTCTTTAGTTGTTCTAGATTGTCAGGGGCTTTATATGCATGAATGAGGATTACATCTAACTCAGTCTCACTTTGGGCCTGACTCATTAAGAGAAGCAATTTCATTTACAGGTGTGGAAGGCTACAGTACTTTCCCCATGGCCTAGGATGCCAGCTGGAAAGCTTTTCCTCCAAAACAGTCAGACAAGATGATTGTAAAGAAAACGAGTGACAGGTCTACACTGCATGCAGGCAAACCTGTGGAGTCTACATGCATATCAGATATTACAGGAAACCACTTATGCAGCTTTAGTCATACCACTGACAGATTGCTTCTGTTCAACTTGAGACACTGTTGAACTACGCAATATACACTGACATAACTGCTGAGAAGCAAATTACATACCATTTTTGAAAGGTTTGTGATGCCACACTGGTAAACAAAAGTCTGCCTTATTACCACAGTGTCTAATATATCCTTTTAGAAATGGTGAGATCCCAGGGGACAGGTAGTTTGAAGAATATGAACCCCAAGAAGCGTGCTCTAAGCCATAAAGCTCTTATCTGTCAATATCATGCACGGAAAACGTGTTACAAAAGAGCATAATGGTGTGTTATTGTTATTGCTGAGACATCAGTCTTCTTTATGTTTGCATTAGGGACTTGTTAAGGTGCAGAATGTTTTGCCCACTAAATGTCTATATGAGACAAGATTGTCAACTCAGCTGGAAACAGAGGGTACTCTTCCTAGAAAAATCTCTGAAATTGGCTATATCACTGTAAACAGCAGAAAGGCTTCTCAGTTCCCATTTTGGTTGATAATTGTTTAAGAGTTTGAAAGCATATACAAATATAAATGTAATTTCTAAAATCTTGTTAAGTTTTGGCCGGGCGCGGTGGCTCAAGCCTGTAATCCCAGCACTTTGGGAGGCCGAGACGGGCGGATCACGAGGTCAGGAGATCGAGACCATCCTGGTTAACACGGTGAAACCCCGTCTCTACTAAAAATACAAAAAATTAGCCGGGCGAGGTGGCGGGCGCCTGTAGTCCCAGCTACTCGGGAGGCTGAGGCAGGAGAATGGCGTGAACCCGGGAGGCGGAGCTTGCAGTGAGCTGAGATCCGGCCACTGCACTCCAGCCTGGGCGACAGAGCGAGACTCCATCTCAAAAAAAAAAAAAAAAAAAAAAAATCTTGTTAAGTTTTATCTTAATAGTTTATTTTCTTCCATTTTTATTAAGACTGAATCTACACTGGACAATGGCCATAAAACAGCCAGTCATCTCCCCTGCCCAATGGATTCATAATATATAAAGCATACGATGGGGATTACTCTGAAACAGTGAATGTTTGGTGGAATCTTTCTGGAATTAAAAAGGCAACTCTTGTTTCAGTGTTGGAATGGAAAAGTATCTCTTTACGGTTTTTATAATTTTTCCACATGTAGAACTTAAATGAGAAGACTTTGGAATTTATATTATATTTGCTATCAATTTTTGTGTCCTCTCCCCACACAAGATGGATATGTTAAAATCCCATACACCAAGGTGATAGCGTTAGGATGCAGGGCCTTAGGAGGTGATTAGATCATGAGGGTGGTGTCTTTATGATTGGAATTAGTTCCCTTCTTTTGTTTATTTATTTATTTTGAGACAGAATCTCACGCTGATGCCCAGAGCAGTGACACGATCTCAACTCACTGCAACATTCACCTCCTGGGTTCAAGCAATTCTCCTGCCTCAACCTCCCGAGTAGCTGGGATTACAGGCACTGCCATCACACTCAGCTAATTTTTTTTTTTAGTTTTTTTATTTTTTTGTATTTTTAGTAGAGACAGGTTTTTGCCATGTTAGCCAGGCTGGTCCCGAGCTCCTCATCTCAAGTGATCTGCCTACCTTGACCTCCCAAAGTGCTGGGATTACAGACATGAGCCACCGCACCTAGGCTAGTTCCCTTATAAAAGGTATTTCAGAGAGTGAGCTTGCTCCATCCACCACGTGAGAACACAGTGAGACGGTTCCATCTATGAAGTGGAAATCTAGCTCTTCTCAGACATCAGATCGGCCAGTGCCTTGATCTTGGACTTCCCAGCCTCCAGTAGCCTGAGAAATAGATTTCCGTTCCTTGTAAACTATCCAGTCTATGGTAGACCAAACAGACTAAGACAATATTATTGCATGGAAAAATAGGATAAGACCTTTGGTAATGATCTGCCTATGGGAGGATGACAAATAAGGAAAGGAAGAGAGGGCCGATGCCAATAAATGTCTATGCTTTAGCCTCATCACTCCCTTCCACAACCCCTAACACCTCATGGCCACCTTGGGTACTGATGGCCTTGGCCACAGAAACCACCAAATATGCTGTTTATGTTTCACTGCCATTTAACTCTATGAACAGCACAGCTAAGCAGAATCAATGGGTAACTGTAACTAGGACTCATTAATTTGTCTTTAAATAATGTTTAGGAAAAAAAAAAGGTAACTATGATATGTTTCAACCATCAAAGCCTGACGATCTCTATGACATTTCATAAAACTAAAAAAATAAAATGTAGAACTTCTCAGGAACAATACTGTCATTTGTTCGTTACTGAGTTCTACATATTCTGTGTTAAACATGAAAATCTTGCTGTTCTGGGCCAGATTAAAATGAAATCTTTAAAACTTCTTTTAAAAGCTTTTTTGAAAACAATACTCAAAATAGATTATCTCACAGAGGAAAAAAGCAGTCTTTTAAAAAATAAAAATTCAGACACAATGATCACATTATTTTAACACCCCAGGTCTACTGGGACAATGTTTATTTGTCTTTTAGGAGTAATTAAAATTTCCTATTCACCATCACTGTGTTGTCCCATCTTCTATTGTTCATCAGATCAGTGTTCTTCAAAAATGAAAAACTATAATTAATTCTTCAAAGAAAGGAGACATACAAAATTTTTATTCAAAATATTTTAAAACAAGGCATTGTATAGGTGCTCAATTGCAAATAAGACCTTTCTCTTTTTGCTCAATTGGTCAGGACTTTTCAGCACTGAATCAAACTTGTTACAGAAAGAGATCAATGTTATAGATTTCTCTTACTGCATTGTTTATTCAATAAGAGAATAATTGTTACAGAATTGTTATAACAATTATAGAATTGTTAGGGGTTTCCTAATTCACAGGTATTATGATTTCACACTTCTTTGAGATTTAACTTATTGGAAAAGTTTTATTGTCAGTGTTGCAAGGTCTTGCCCTTTGAAGATGTCATGTTTGAGGATGGCAACCAGTAATAGATAGAAACAGACCAAGTTACAGTAAGACCTCCCTTTCTATCAATGATATCCTAAGATACCTTCCCTCCCTCTCACTCCCCCATTTCCTTTGTCATTCCCTAACACTGTGTGATCTGGGCTTTAGATTAAACAAGAGGGCAGTTGTCATAAATCTACACCAAAGATACCTTCTTTTTTATCACTCCAAATACAAAGATGAATGGCGAAGTCACGGAGCAGACAGACCACTGTCCCATCTCCAACCTGAGGTCCCCTAAGCCTTAGGTCAATAGTCTAGTAGTAACCATAAGTGAGGGGTTGGAATTTACATTAAAGTTGAGGCTCAATCCTTAGACCGGACTTGGTTTAATAATTAAAATGAGTAAGAAATATGGAGTCTGTCAAGAGCTCATGATAAAACTGAATCGAGAGTCTTCAACCTGTTATACTTTTATTCCTTCATCAAAATGGAAATTTTACATAAAATGTGAAGCTGTTCAAAGAAATCAAGCATCCATTAATGGAGCAGAATTATAGCCTATTAGAGCTGAAAAGAACCTCAATATCACCTGCCCCACTTCTTAATTTTGTAAATGAGGAAATTGATAAAGGTTGAACGAATGACCCAAGTTTACAAGAGTAAGTCAGACCTTGCTCTAGAAGTCAGATCATCTGACTTGCAGTTCATTGCTGATTGGCCCCAAGAGGTCTTTGTAATGGGACATGAAAAGGGTTGGCATAACGAATCTGAATAGAGGAAAGTAAGGTGGAAGTACAAATAAACTTTACTTTCAATTTTGACCTAATACGTTGACCTCTCCACAGGCATGTCCCTCCAAGCTCAGATGGGTTCTAACATAATGAAAGGTACATCTCAACTAGGTTATTTCACTGTAAAACATTTCTCTGTGGTACCTTTCAATGAAAGATTCTTAATTCTTGAAAATATATTTCACTGTGAAAAGGGTGAAGATATTTTATTAATTGTATGAACACAGTTCAGAATACCTAACTCTTCACTGGTAAGCCAAGAGGAATATTTAAGTGATGATATAGTATTATTAATGCTTTTGATAGAGGAAAAATGTTATAATAATTTTAACCAGTGTATGTACCAGGTGCTGCTAATTTTTTAAAGTGAATAATTAGAAGCCACTTATGATGCAGGTAATGTTGGTATACCTGATTTACATATGGCAAAACGGAGGCTGAGAAAGATTAAATTAATTTGCTCAAGATCACAAAAATATGTGAGCTGGACTCAAACCCAGACTGCCTTATTCCAGATGTTTTAGGTGTACTGCCACTCTTGGATGAAGTACCTTTTGAAGTACTCCTGATTATTTTTTTCTCTCACCTTCCAATTTCTAGTTCTTTCCATGCAACAGCAGTGTTGTTTTCATTAAGGCAAAAGGAAATAAGGGTTAAACATGTGGATAAATGCATTTGTGCAGATTTGAGGATTATGGGAATAGAATTTAGGTAGCAGGAAATGAGCTATTCTATAAGAAAATTACACATGAAAAGGGAAGGTTTAAAACTAATTTTTTAAGCAATGAAATGATAACCTTTCAGAATATATATTTTTGTATTTTAAGTGTATTCTATGCCCATTTTATGTTTTTTTTCTCTTGACTATACAGTAAATATATTAAGAGAAAATATTATATTATGAGGAAATATACTTACTATAATGCTCTTCTGAAACTGGGAGATCGTGTGAGGCAATTAGTGCAAATTCCAATATTAAGAAGTTGACTTAAACATAAGAACTAAATGTAATGAAAATAAGTGACACTGTGGAAATAATGGAGTTGTTAACAAAAGGAGGGATCTTATCATGAGAAGACTTAGGAGTGGTGTTTTAGGTCTGAGATGGTTCCCTGTCTTCATAGCCCCTTCAGACACAGTTTCTGCCTCTGTCCTGCTTGTTCCTACTGAGCTATTGCAGACCATTTATTACTGGGAACACAAGCAGTATTTTGACTTGGAGCCATAATGCAAACCCAAATTTGGCACACTATCTTCAGCCATCACTTTAAACTTGGAAAATTATGACTTTAATTAAAGATTCAGCATAAAGCCAGCAAGATAATAAATCTGAAATTGATTATTTGGTGTGGGTTACATTCCTGTGACCTCAATGGCCACATCATGCCTCATGCTGCCAGTACTGTCCCATACGTCCCACAGATCCTCCCTCCTAACCCTTCATCTTGAGTGATTTTCTTCTCTTCCCCACTCCGGTCTCATACTGTTAAAGTGTTCACAATCTTAGAATGAATGATACGTATACCTAAGCTGTAAAACAAAAATTGATATCTGAAACTGTGTTAGGAAAATATGTATAGTTTTCAGATTAAAATGAAAGAAATAGATTGAATCATAGCTCAGAGTCATTTCACTTTTATTATTATAGCATATTTTAAAAATACTATTCAGTGTAAGCTAGACTTTTTTAAATTTGATAACCTTGTTTTAAGACCAAATGAAGATGAGTTAAAAGCAAAAAAGGTAGGAATTTTAACTTTGCAATTAAAACTGAACTTGAACTCCTCTCAGTTCACAATAAGGGTTTTGGATTTACATTTTAGAATCTGGCCTTCTTGTCTGTTGTATTAACTAATGACTGGTTCTTGCACAAATAACTCTTGGAATACCTGAGTCCTTTTTCCTCCTACGTTCCAATTCCCTAGTTTTTTCCATGTGGCAGCAATATTTTTTCCATCGAGGCAAAAGGAAATAAGACTTGTAAATTCATTTGTGCAAATTTGGAGAGAATGTGAATAAAAGTAAGGCAGAAGAAAATAATGGATTCATTTTTCTGTGATAACATATATGAACGATTGAGGAAGTTAATGAAAAGGAGTCCAACTAAAAAGTCAGAATTACAAAGAAAATCAAGGAGTTGCACTCTAAAGCTGAGGCTGTCATTTCTTAAAATATTGCCGCTTGGTACATGGGAGATCTCAGAACAGTGGGTGTTCTAACAGTTCCAGTCCATGCTTCAGTACCCAGGAGTGATGGGATGACTGGAAGGCAGAGAGACTCCCATACTGATTTCTGTGGAAAACCAAAGCCCCCAAATATCAATCTTAACTTTTGTTCTGAAAAACTTATACTTCTTCCCAAAATCATTTTAAACACAAGCCAATAAATTTAAACTGCATCCAAAAATCAAAATAATGTATTTTATGTGTGTACATAAACAATAAGAAAAGTAAGATATATTTAGCTAGTATCTTGGGTGTGCTATCTTTTTGCAATATAAATGCCTTTTGTAACTTTCCTGCAAGGGTAAGTAGGGGTCACAGACTCTGAAACACAGATGATGGAGTACAGCCTACATTTATAAGATAGCTACAGAGGCCCCAAAGGTAATAAGTACTGGAATTAAGGAATTATATGATACTTCCATTTAAAAGAAAAATTAAGATACTCCATACTTTTTTTTTTTTTTTTTTTTTTTTTTTTTGAGACGGAGTCTCACTCTGTTGCCCGGGCTGGAGTGCAGTGGCCGGATCTCAGCTCACTGCAAGCTCCGCCTCCCGGGTTTACACCATTCTCCTGCCTCAGCCTCCCGAGTAGCTGGGACTACAGGCGCCCGCCACCTCGCCCGGCTAGCTTTTTGTATTTTTTTAGTAGAGACGGGGTTTCACCGTGTTAGCCAGGATGGTCTCGATCTCCTGACCTCGTGATCCGCCCGTCTCGGCCTCCCAAAGTGCTGGGATTACAGGCTTGAGCCACCGCGCCCGGCCGATACTCCATACTTTTAAATGAAATGTCAAAGAATCTGTGTCACATTGTAGAAAACACTAAGACAGGCATCTAAGTAAATACAAACATTAAAGCAACTTAAAGCACATTAATTGAAGGCCATTTCCTAACTAAAATTGTTTCCTCCAGTTGAAATATTGCAGCTTAATCCAACATTTTGTTTCTCTGATTTGTGTGAAGTGTAAACTCATGATGCATTTTCTTTCCCCTGAAGTCACTCTGGCCTAAGCAGCTCATCATTTCTATCATTTGCTAGGAAATGTGCCACATGGTAGCATTATGGAGAAAATAATGTGTATAATGTGATTATAATTCACTTTTAACTCTGAGACTTAGTGTTGAAATTTGCCTAGGGCGATTTCAGAATACATTCTAAAGGTTCAACCTTATTTGAAGGAAGTACTTTGTGTATCTTCACATCCCCTCAAGGATATCGGTTTGATGACACCGGGGCCACCAGGCTGCCATCAGGATAGTCATGACAGTCACTCTTTGGTTTTTAACTAAACAGCTCAAATATTTCATTATGGAAAGTAACTATACTGGAACACTTAATAAAATGTTTCTGGAAAAAAATTAACTGAAATCCATGATTTTGTGCCATGGAACTCTGAGTTAGAGGTTGTAAATTTTTTCAGCCCCAAAGACAAACTGCATAGCTGGTGTTCTTCCATTGCAGTTGCTTTTGTGTATTTAATATGCCGTATTGCATTTAAGATGCTAAATGAATACACAGACTAAAGTTGCATTTTTCACATTAAGCTGTTAGGAGTCATTTTAAATGAATTTTGAATATTAGCAAATGATATATCATTTAATAACCAGTCTAAATCACATTCTTCTCATTGTCCTGCTGTGCATCTTAATGACTGGGGGCAGGCAGAATATTAGAGTGGTTAATGGACAATATTTTTATATTGACTTTCTTAAAATACTCTAATAAATTCCTTCTCCATGAAGAATAGGCAGGAAATATATTCCTCTAGGAGCTAAAAGGCAGTAGTACTTAAGAACTTATATGAGTTTGGGAGCATTACCAACAATATGCCTACGTGTCTTTTTGTGATCCAGATGAATAAAACATCAAGAGTTTCACTCTTTCTTAACATGTGATAGCAACATGTTTTGAAAGTGAATCACATTGTATAAAAGCCCCAGACAACAAAGATGTAAATTTCTTCACGTAATCACCAAACTGACTAGTCTGTGTCTGAAAACATAAGGACAAAATTTACCTTACCCAAGCAGGCAGGGAACACATTTCATCACCATCGTCATATTCATATCATTGTATTCTTCATATAGATGTAGTCCATCCATTCAGAATATAATCGTCTCTCTGCCATTAACAAGGTGCCTGACTGTTTAGCGTTCTCCTTGTCAATAACACAGTACTTAGCCGTTTCACACACTTTCTAATGTCCTCCGATATGTTAATTACTCCCATAGTTCCAGGTTTAGAAGTCGTCTTATGTCACTTATACCAGTTAGGATGACACTTACTTGAAAGTAATAGAAAAAAAAGGTAACTAAAGTGTCCGTGAACAGTGGGAGTTTAATTTTCCCACTGAATTTCTTAGGAATGCAGTTAATAGCATTGTTTCAGCTTCTTGGACTGCCATATGGATCAAGACTCTTTCTCTCTTTTAACCATCATGAATGACTAGCTTTCCTCTCCATGTTTAGAGAGGACTGCAGCATCTCTGGATGTCACTATTTACAAGCAGAAAACAATATATGGAGGTAGAAGCATTTAGCAAAGGGCAGGCTCGAGGAAAACTTCCCTAGAAATGCCCCATCACGCTTTCTCTTATGGCTGATTGAACAGAACTGAGTCTCACAGTTACTCTAAATTATAAGAAAAACTGACCCCCTTTTTCCCTACAGTGAGAAGCAGGCAAGATATAGGTCTGCTAGGATTTGTTTATAAATTTGCCAAGCAAGAGTAGCCACCACTGCAACACAAATTAGCCTCCCCATTGTTGCCTGCACCTTTCTTTCACCGTCTGTTGCTCTCTCTGGTCTTCTGTTGATGAAGTACACTGGGGCATTGTGTGCTTTACAAAGACACAGTCTGTCACTAGACTGTCGAGGCAGTAGAGGCATAAGTCTTCAGTGTTGGTTCTTAGAGGTCTACCTATAAGTTGTGGAAATATCACTGATAGGAGGAGATTCCTAAAGCAGAAGTCACTCCTGAACTCAAGAACCAGGGTAAGTCTTGGCCTGTAAGGTGGAGCTCTGTAAGCTATTCAGCTGCAGAACAGCTGTCATGCTACAGGGGTAACAGTCATTGCACACCATGGAACCTCCCTTCTATTGTGAGAAATCTTCTTTATGTTGACAATTGGTTCCACAAAGCACTGCTTCGACCCTGGAGAACTGTTCCCACAGCTATCCCCAGTGGACACCGTGCCTGTTTCTACTCTTCCAAAGTCTTCATGAGATCAAGGGGATAATCTTGCCCTTCAGAGTTCCCCATCTATGAAAATTCCACTTCACTGTTCTGTCAAAATTGTTTGACAAAGCTTCCACTTTGGAAACCCAACTTTTTGTATGATCTGTGTATATTCAAACCATTGGTTTGCTTACCTTCAAAACATTCTCTCCCTTTTTTTAAAAGAAAATAAAAAAATGATCCCACATTTTCTGTTATTTCCTCAGAGCTTTCTATCTATCCTACATTTCACCACTTATAAATCCATATGAGGGACTTCTCTAACGTTGATTTAAGTCTCCCTCCTCTTTAACAGCAATCTCTGCCCTCTGCTCCACCCTCCTGTCACCCAGTAGATGACTTATGTAGTTTCCCCCAGACTAACCCTCTGCACAGAAGCTCCACCTCCAGGACGTTAAATCCAGAACCCCTGTGTCTGGGCAAATCCTCTTTACTTCCTCCTCTCCTGTGTCTTGAGTCCTCCAGAATATGATCCTTATTTTCTTTTTTTTTTTTGAGACTGAGGCTCATTCTGTCTCCCAGGCTGGAGTGCAGTGGCACAATCTCAGCTCACTGCAACCTCCGCCTCCCAGGTTCACGTGATTCTCCTGCCTCAGCCTCCCAAGTAGCTGGGATTACAGGCATATACCACCATGCCCGGCTAATTTTTTTTTTTTTTTGTATTTTTAGTAGAGATGGGGTTTCACTGTTGGCTAGACTGGTCTCGAACTCCTGACCTCGTGATCCACCCACCTCGGCCTCCCAAGTGCTGAGATTACAAGCGTGAGACACCGTGCCCGGCCCGATCCTTATTTTCTTTTTCTTCATCATCCACCAAACCAACTTTCATCCTTGGTTCGTTGGCACCTCCTATGGACTCTCCTTGACTTTCTTACCACACCGTGTTAGAAATGGTAACATTAGCGTAGGAAAATAAATTTATCCCCCAGCGTTTTTTCACTCCAGCCCCTCCCATGACTTTTTAATTTCATCTTCTTAAAACATAGATTTTAATGTATCTCTCAGTTGCTCTCCATTCTGCCATCATGCCCACTTTCCTATTATATTCATTTTCCTCGCTTTATGCTGCACTTAAAGCTTTCTGCAAGTAATCCCAGATCTCTCTTCCCAGCCTGATCTTCCTCACTCCTACATATATTCTCCTTTATTTTGCTGTCCGAACCATTCCCCTTGTTCTTGCCTTTCCTCGGTGTAAAATGACAAAGCCTTCAATAACCATTAGGTGAAATAAATTCTTTAAGGCACAGATTGGATGCAACTTCTTTTATTTTTATTCTAACTTAATGCACTCTCTATGCCTTGTCCTTTTATGATAGTTTATGCCTCTGATATGATACTTATCAAATACTTCCTTGGAAAGGAATTCTGGAAAGTATTTATTGTGTGTACATTGTTATATTGTATTTTAAGCCAGTTGAAGAAAATGGCCGTGTACATCTTCAGATGCGTGTGGCTTCTGATCAATGAATATTCCTGAGTGAATGTTTAATGTTAAAAAACTAAAAATCTCTTGACACCGTTAAATTAATCCAACGTAAGAATTCAGTAAGAGTAAAACTGGGAACTTTAGGACAAATTGCGAAGTCGCCAAAAATAAAATATCAAGAGGAAGATGAGATCAAAATGAGCAAGAAATGCAAGGCACAACATTTTCTGTATAGTAGCACTGAGCAGCAAAGGAAAGGAAAGTCACACAATCATGTCCTATAATTAGTATAGAGTTCCTCTCAAATACTCTACAATTAGTTGGCTATGAAGCTGTGGTAATTCCCAAAGAAAGAAAATCTACTACCTCTTCCGTTGAATAATCCAAATTAACACGATATTGCAAAAGAACATGGACGAGATGGAGGCCAGAGGGAAAATGTATGCATTAAAAAATGGAATTCATTTCCAAGTATGTTAATATATTACTTCTCTTTTATATCAGTGGTTTTCAAAGTGTCATTCTTGGTCCAGCAGCAGCAACTTACCTAGAAAGGATTAGAAATATTCCCTGACCCCCTGAATCAGAAACTCTGAGGGTCTGATGTGACATAGTAATTCCTCCAGGTGATTCTGATGCACATTGAAGTTTTGAAACCACTGACTTAACCACTGGAGTATTCTTCCGCTTGTTTATAAATCTACCTTAAAATTATAAAACATGAAATTTATAGTCCAGAAATATTTAAGAAAGAAAAATTCACTCTTCCCAGAGAATTTTTTTTTGTTAATGTCTTGGTAACAGCTGAATTGAAGGATAATAGTGAAACTGTAGAAATTTATTTGTCCAAATGCCTAGGATTCACAATATATTCCAACCCCACCTCCAGCCTCTGTAGACAATGAGCTTTTCGAGGTCAAGAATTGTGTCTATTCTGCTAATTACATAGCACAGTAAGCATGTATGCACTGGATATTTGTGGAACACATAGACTCAAGACAATCAAGAATATAAGTTCCATGGGGTAGGAAAGATAATTGTTACCCCATGGAACTTATATTCTGCTCAGAGAGATAGAGCATAAACAGATAGCATGTAGATGTCTAACTGAACACTACTAGAGAAGTGTCAAATAGGCTTTAGATGGGTAGTCAGAGAAGGCCACTCCAAGGAGCTGACATTTAAGCTGAGACTTGAAAGTTAAGAAACAGCCTGAAGAAGATCTGGAGGGAGAGTTTCCTTAGCAGAGAGTAAATAAGGGGCAGAGACCCTGTGTGGGAAGGAATTGGCTTTGCCTTGAGAACCGTCAGTGTGTCTGTGCTTAATTGGAGACAGGGAGATTGGCAGGCAATGAAGGTGGAGAGTTACAAGAGTCAGAAGATTCAGAGTCTTCTGAGCAGAGGCAAAGAGTTGATTGAAAATAATAAATGTAGTCTGTTTTAACATCAAATACTTCTGCAAGGTGATAGAATATAATGCATACTTCTTCAAATTGTGATTGTTCTTTTTTTTTAAAAAAAAAGAAAGTTAAGAGTGAAAGGGGAAAATCTAATTCATAGATGCTGAGTTTTTAATTGCTGACGAAAGCAATTTAGTGTCAGGTTTCACATTAGAATTCAAATGTTTTGTTATTGGGTCAATATATGTCTGGCTGAAAGCTCAGTTCTCCCTAGCCCCTTAGCTTTCCTTGTAGCATCAGATGAATTTTAACATTTTGCACATGCAACTTCAAAATGCCAACTTTTATCATCTGCTCCTGGAGATTGAGAATTGAATGCCACAAAGAGTTAAGATAGACCTGCTTGCAAATTAACTAGAAGATTGCAAGGTAAAGCCCAACCGTGGACTCACCATGCTATTTCCTTCTCTCAAACCTTGGAAAGACCACGTGTGTCCATTGTTAGAAGCTGGGTTTCATGGTCGTTGAAGATGGGTAGAACCTAAACATAGAACATCTTTGTCAGTGATTCCTGTAGCTCTTAACTGAGTTACTACACTTGATATTAGATGAGATTAAATATCATCTTGAACCTGAGAGAGAAATGGGAAGAAAATCTTTCACTTGGTGTATATAATTACTTTGTAACATTACAATGTTACTCTTAAAAGGCTCAGTTCCTTTTAAATATTGAGCATAGTACTTCTCCTGTGGAACACTCAAAAATAAAAACCAGCATGGTTCACTTTTCCATAAATAATTTTTGTATTCCTTTAGTCTTCTGCTTAAAATCATTTTGTAGATTTGTGATTTCATCCCAGAAAACACTGTCAATCACAACCAGTGGGATGCCCCCTGTCACTGTCAAAGCCCACCACGCTGTCATTTGTTACAGAATTAATTCTTATAAGTACAATTTCATGCTTTGCCACAACTAGCTCCTTATTGCTGTCATCTTTAAAAAACACTATGTTATTTTTATATTTTAAAAAACACAGTCCTTTTTAGAGAGCATAACACATTCATTCTTTTAATGATGCTCTTGTCTGCTTTATAAAATAACTGTTGTTTTTCTGTTTTCCATCATATTGTCAGGATATTTTCCCCCATTTGTGTTAAAGGAAAGCAATGCCTGAATACATTAACTTTACACTTTGCAATGCATCAGAGTTATAGTGCAACCCAGGGAATATTGCCATCCTCAGGTTACATTTCTAGGGGTTCAGTAGTATTTGAAAGTGGTAATAGTTCAGGTTTTGTGAATTCTGGATCTTCTTTTTGAACTTACTTTTTTCAGATAGATGAAATAATGATCTAAAAAATACATGTATTTTTATAACACGGCTATTTAGCATTTTTATATCTGAATCTTCCTTAGAAGTTTTCAAAAGATGAGCAGTGACATATTTGCTGTTGAGAAAAGAGAAATGAAGTCTTGTGGCAGTTTCACGATTTTGTGATAATGCTTTTGATGTGCCACATGAAAGGAATCAAAATGCTTAGTTTGGTCAGTAAAGTATAGCGTGAATCAATCCATATAAATTAAATGGTGCTTGATTACAATAATGACCCTGAATAAAATAAGCATTGCTAATTTTGAAAGCCTCTGTACTCTTTTAATGATAAAAGATAGTAACATACCTTGGTTTCACCACATTTAATCCTTTAGGGAGGAAATTTCAAATACATTATAATTCAGCATGATGACATTTATTATAATGATACACTTCTACCTAAAGCATCGAATAAGTAATCTAATTGTATCAAGTAGCCATTAATTAATTGAAAAGAAAATACAAATCAACAAAAAAAGCAAGAGGTCAATCATTATCTGTATTAGTATTATGTAGAATGCTTTTTGCTATGGAGCTTTTTAAAATATGTTTTTCAACAAATTGTGAGAAGTCATGTAAATTCTAAAGACACTAGCATTATTAAAAGTTAGTCTAATTAATCATGTTAGCATAATCTGAGTGTTTGAAAATAAGATAGCAAATAAACATTCTACACATTCTTTGGTAATATGAATAAAAAAGGGGGCCCACATGCATTCAGAGCTGTGAAAAGGGTCTTATAATGTAAAACTATATTAAAATAGATTCCAAGTGACTAATGATAAGCTCTGTAATAGTAGGTCTGCTTTACCCATCTAATTATTTTCTATTCAGTAATTTCATTTTCAGTTACATGGTAAATATTTAACCACAGAGAAAATTAACATTTCAAGTTTTAAACATTATGAAAATGGATTAGCTCCAAATTACACAGAGTATTCGCTCTTCTATTTATTTTCACCCCATATCAATTTTTTTAAATTCCCTCATCTCCTTGTACTATATATTCACTTAACAAAACTAATAAATTAGATGAGAGAAACCAGTTGAAAAACTAAGTAAAATGAAAATTGGCTAATCCAAAAAATTAATTTTTGAGCCAAATAGGATTATTATTATATGATAACAACAGCTAAAACTATCCTGTAAAACAAAAGATCATTTTTCTTTCATTTGGGACATTTTGTATTAGCAATCCTTCCTCTACCTGTTCATTAACCATTGCTATTTTAAAATCACATTACATTATATGCCTAGCATTGTATCCCAATAACTATACACTGTTTCTAACTTACCCTTCAATTGCTCCCTTTACACCAACCAGGCAAATAATTTTTGGTTCTATAGATCCATGGTTGTTTCGCTTGATCAAATACCAACTATTCTTTTCTGTTATGCGTCTTGTGCAATGCTGGGTTTGTTAGCTGAAAGGTCTTGACTTACATGCTTCAAGTTCTGCAATATAATGAGACCAGCAGGAGAATAGACAAAAGTTGGCCACTCAGCCAGGTCAACTCTCCCCTCTTCACACCTATAGAAATTACTGTCACTGCACCCTCCTCTCAGTGACCTAACTCTTACCTAAGTGTTTTCTATACAAATATTTCCAGTAATTAAGTTTTCTTACTATTATTAATTCATTCTCGCAGTTTCCTATCTGTCAATTTCCAAGTCATCCAAGTGCAATGTGGTCTCCTAGTAGGCATCTGAATTATACAGCAATTTCCTTGGATTCAGCCCAAATTGTTTCTGTAACCAAAACTTTACAAAAGAGTCAGAAAATCTCTCACCTTTACCTAAAATATTACAATTTCCTGATCTGTAACAGTCCCATATACAAATCTACTACATCTATCCCCAAATCTATTCTTATTTCCTCTTCGGACTTTCTTCAGCTCACTAGTCTGACAAAGAATCGGCATTTCCTGGTTTGGATTTTCTAGGGTAAAGCTCAATTAAAAGTAGACTACAATTTAAGCAAATGTAAGTTTTTCATTTACATGATTAGTATGAAGTAGAGGTTCTGGAACTTTAACATTTTGTTATTCAATACATTAATGAAATAATCTATATTTTGTCTCTGCCTCAATCACCTAATGAATTAAGCTAAAAAAAAAAAAATTCAGCCTTCAACGGGACATATATTCCCTTTTATTCTTCTCTCTGATTTTATTCCTTGTGTTTGGTAGTAATGTTATGGATGACATTTGTTGGGAACTGGAACTGTGAAGGGAATTTTTGGTATAAACTACCAATTTAATTCTCACAATCCTCTTTAAGTAAGAATTGCTAGTCTTGTTTTATTAGTACGTAAGCGGGAGCTCAGAGAGGTTAAACAACTTGCCAAAGATAACACAGCTGATAAGGGGTAGAGACAGTGTATATCCATACTCCTTCATCCAAGGCAAAAGCACACGCTCGTTCCAGTCTAGAGGGTTGTGTACCTTACGATAATTACCAATATCAGTTTATTACATCTAAATACGTAAGAATACATACTTTTGAGTTTTAGAAAGTCCCAAAACTGCTTGTTATTTACTCCTATGAACTTCCCAAACTGGTATTTGTAACAAGTATTTTCATAGGCAAGTTTTATTTGTTTATATATTTTCTTCTTCTTTTCCCCCAAACATAATTACTTAGGTCAAAATGTCCTGATTTAAAAAACTGTCTTCTTATTTACAAATCATGATATTTTCTTCTAGCTAGATAATTTCTCTGTGTTACTAAATTGAAAACATGGCATTCTGGCCTTTGTCAGTAACAACATTAACACTGCCTCAACTCACTTCTATTTTCATCTAAAATGTAAGGAAAATTCATCTGCGAAGGAGAAAAAAAGAGGTGAACATGACGTTCATTAGAATGCAATTGACATTTTTCCTGAAAAGAAAACTTTCTAAAATGTATCTTAGTGATTTTCTGCACGGTGAAACCCCGTCTCTACTAAAAAATACAAAAAATTAGCCGGGCGTGGTGGCAGGCGCCTGTAGTCCCAGCTACTCGGGAGGCTGAGGCAGGAGAATGGTGTGAACCCGGGAGGCGGAGCTTGCAGTGAGCTGAGATCCGGCCACTGCACTCCAGCTTGGGCGACAGAGCGAGACTCCATCTCAAAAAAAAAAAAAAAAAAAAAAAAAAAAAAAAAAAAAGTACATATACAGGCTTGAAGCATTACTATTGTTAGTTTGAAATAAGGGGAATTATACCACGGTGACTGTTTAGGAAGCCATGATCTGGAAGGCCACATCAGATTACCATTTTAACAGCATTAGCTGATTCTTAAGGCTCGCAGAACTGGAAGGAGGTCATATATGAAGAGAAACAGGCTTCATGAGTATAACTCCTTCCAACATTAAAGAGATTTTATTTTCCACAATCAGAATTATAGTACATGATATATCTTGCATTATCGAATAAATAAAATGTTAAAGGGTGTGATTATAGGATGCTTACACATCATGGGATAGAGTGAAATGAGAAATACAAAATTGTACTTTGTTAATCTAAGACTAAGATGCTTTATATCACTTCATTCGCATGCTATAAATACTGTTCCATGAAAAGTGGTTTTAGAGCTGGCTGCTTCACTTCCTCAGTTTTTATATCTTTTATACATACACATTAACCTGTCTTAAGAATCAGCTTAAAATATCTTTCCTCATTTTAGCTAGTATAACGTGGATCAAAATAGAGGCATTTACAGCATTGACTTCATATTGAAATTTTGCTAGAGTGCTTTCCAAGCCAATAATTGCAACCTCTCCCTGAAGTATACGGTGTTGTATTGATCCTGGATTCATCACTCACAGCCAGTCACCCACTTGACTCTATTGACAATGACAGTGGAATGTACAGCGGGTAGGAAGCATGAGAGTACTTATCGTTTCCCTCTGGTTTCACGCTTAGTGTTGTCTAATTGGATATTGTGAGTGGCTGCTGAAAAATCAGGAGGGGGGGGAGAGGGAGCAGTTGGGAGGATGGTTGCATGCAGGGATTTTCCTATGAAAGGATTGTTTTTGGTAATTTGTGATTACTTCAACTATATTAAACTAAATGTTTCAAATTCTTTCACCTGCACTGACACATGTTAGAAAACCACAATTACACTTCTACTAGTCTGTTCTGTTCCCATCTGGGGAGTACAGTTGAGAAAAAGTATCATGAAGAAATACTGGAAACATTTTAAATACGGATATCATCTCTTCTCACCCTCCTCTCCTGTTTCTTCCCTCTCAGTATAAACATCTTATACATCAGATTATCCTACGCCTGCCATGAACCACGTAGCCATCATTTGGCTGGATCCCTCTACAATGTTCTGAGGCAGGTTTCATGTTTAAACTCTAGCCCAAGGCCATTTTGATCAAGTATTTTCTATGAGTCACAAGTAGGCACTAGGTCCCATTTTCTACTCTAGGTCATCATCAACAATCCCTTCAGTGCAGAGATTGTTAAAAATAACTTAAGATATTTTTGTAGCATTTATTTGTTCATTTCTTAGCAAGTCCCGTGTGTGGGGTGTGTTTGCATATCCATAGAACCATATCTTGGTAGTACAAAGAGGAACAGCAGTCTTGCCACAATCAAGATACTTAACGTCTACTGGAGCAAGGGGAAGAGTTGTACGTAGAAAATAAGAGCTGAACATGACAGTTTCCAGGAAAAAAAAAAAAAAAAGATGTATGTTTATGTAGACATATGATACTATTAACGCTCAAAAGATAAGGCGTCTTATCTGAAGATTGGAAGAAAACCCCTCAGAAGACCCTTCTTTCATAGGCTGAAATCCTGTTGCATTAATTCACTCAGAACTGCAGTTGGTAGTGCTCAAGTTCCAAGCTGACAAGCACCACGTGGGGACAAAGTTATCAAAAATGCACTCTTGTTGTATACACCTACTATGTACCAACAAAAATTTCAAAAGATAAATAAATTTTGTAAAAGTACGCTCTTGTGAATCAGGGAAATTGAGAGTGGACTTTTCTACAGAATAAATTTCAATGGACTTGATATCCTTTTTAAAAAAAGAAGTAATAATTTATAAGGTTTCTGGATTACCTGAGACATTCTTCTTCAATCAGTAAAGAAGCAATAAAACAATCTCCTTCTGTAGAATATAAGGGTCTTTATTATATTTCAGTGCTAACTTTAAGATTCAGTGGAAATTCTTGGCCAGTTTCTCTCAGAAAAGAGTGAAATATAAATGACATCCAAACTGAAATCTTTATTTTGGCATTATTTATCATCCAGATGGATGACAGTAAGCAACTCTATTCAACAGGTTAACTAATTTATTTGTCTAGGGATACATTTTGCAGATTATTTATCCTGGCAAACCCACTGGGAAGCAGTCTGCTCAAGATTTTGTTTTCCACAGGAGTCATATTAAAGTCCTCTAATGCTACAAGCAGATGACTGATAGCTTGACCCCAGACTCTTCTAGGAAATGACACCTTTTCTTTTCCTTCCTTCCTTCCTCCAAAAGTGTGGCTCAGATTTTAAGCACTGAGGCAGTCCAACCTTATTCCTGCCTGTGGGCCATGTTGTAACTCCCTTGGCTAAAAATTTAAGTGACTTTGGAATTATTAACAAAAATAATGAACAAGACAATTTGTATTGCCTTTTTCACTTCACTGAGACGTAGTTTTGTAATCTGAAAAAAGGAAACAAGTTTAACCTTATAGAGTGCTTGTGGAATTGAATGATAATACAAACTTGGCTTGTACTGCATCTGTCTGGCACGTAGGAAGCACTTCATTAATTTTATAACCTTTTCTTTGACTTCATGTGCAAAGTTAGGTGTTTGTTGGATAAGCGGAGCTACACAACCCATTACATTTTCTTTTGCACCTTGTCAGAAGGCACAGTTTGTGCGCCACAGCTCTCACATTTTATGGATCGCTATTAATGTGATAATCATCTACCCTGTCGTATTTCATAATGTAGCCTTTATTCTCCATATTTAATTGTTTTACTCTTTCTGCCTCTTATTGGAACTATTCAAATGTTTTGAGTAGAGAGAATAAATAAGAATAACTTCTTTGGGACTCAATTTTCATCAATATTTGTAATCAGTGCTCTCTCAGATACCTTTCAGGCCTAAAAATCCATGGTTTAGTTTAAAACATGATAGCTTATTGTAAGTGTGATAATAATATTATTGCAAGCACTACGCTCTCTGATGTTGGCTGAAAGATCAAGTTGAGTGAATGATTCCCTAGGATTCCAAAATCATGTAATGCTTTATCACTTCAAGGAGTTTGCCATATGGCTATGAGAGAAGCCATGTGCTAATAAAAAGCCATGGGCAATGCAAGTGTTAGATGGTAATACAATAAATGCACATCGTTATGCAATAAATGAGTGCCACAGGCAGACATTGCAAGGTGTTTCAAGTAAGAACATGTCATCCAATAAAGTATCAGTGATGAGGTAAGATTCCAGTAAATTCATGAAGGATATATTATATTTGAATTAACGAGAGAAAAAGGAAGGACATTTTAGGTATGGAAACAATAGGGAAAAAGATACAGAAATGATTATACCTTGACAATACTGAGAGAAGAATAAACTCATTAGTCTGGAGCACAGTATTTTTGCAGAATATTCTTTTCCACACTGTGTTACATAAAGAACTATATTCACAAAGGTGCTCTATGAAAAAAACAAGCAAACATTTCTGTGACTGCATAAGTTAGAGGAATGTTTAGTAAAAGTAAACACATTTCTTTACTGCAGGACTTTTCAGAGCATTGAACCTATAAGGAATTTTTTTTTTCATGCTTATGTATTCCAGTAAACCTTCTTTGAGGAGCACTAACTAACATCTCTTAAGACTAGCATGTGAGTTGCTGATAAAAAGAATAATGGAAGATGAGATTAGAGAGGTAATTTAGAGACAGCCAGTGGAGGGTCTTGCATGCTAGATCAAGGAGACTGAGCATAAACCTGGGAGGGGTGAACTGCATAGGACTTGAAAATATGGGCTCTGAAGTCAGCCAGTTGGACTCCACCAATCTGCACCACTTCCTGGCTGGCTGATATCGAGAGCCACTTTGCCAATTCCTGTTGTAGAATCTGATTGGATAGTTGTTTACTAGCTGTTCCTTTGCAAAACTGTTGACAATAAGAAGAGTTAGCAGATGAAAATTGTTGAGGTCAGAGCCTAGCACAGAGCAAGGGACCTAAAAACATCAGATAACATTATTAATGGAATGTGGATAAACTATTTCAAGCCAAGACATGCCATTATAAAAGGGGTGTTTAAAAAGGGGGAGGGTGTTTTAGCACAGTGAGCCTCTTATCAAAGAAGAAATCTTCAGTTAGAACTCTGGATACAGTTGCAGGAAGCAGGAAAAGAATGGAAATTCATCTTGTGCATCATTGTAACTGGAATAGTTCCTTATATGCCTAGAAGTCAGATCTCTATTGAAAATGTTGGTGTGTAATTGCTTTAAAATGAGGAAATTTTCTTTGATGAAAAGGTACTTTGTAAATTTCTCCCCAAAATATTTTGTGTGTATTTGCAAAAGTGCAATGTGTGTGTGTACGGGTGCATGTGTGTATTCTGTATAATTTTTCAGGGCACAGGATTTTTCACAGCTATTTATTAACTCTGTTGCTTCACTTTGAGGCTTTTATTTTGGTTCTTCACCCTGTCATTTTTATGGCATTTGTAATACCTTTAGATTTAATTGGATATTAGAACTGACTTTTTAATGAAAAAAGTTTTCCAATAAGAGGATGTTTTGAAGAAGTTAATTTTTCTAATCCTTGGCATGTGACTGCTATTTTTTCCTCCAGTGTGTGGCATTACTTGGAATATATTAAAAAAGACTGAAGCTTATCAAATATAATAAGATTTTAGTTTAAGAGAATATAACCATTAACAACAATTTCAAAAATTAATCATTTTATCCTATTAGAGAAAAAATTTGTAGTGTTCATCACATTTATTTTCAGGCGTATTTTAAAAGACAAATGTGAACCAAAGCTGTATTTCTAGAATATAGGCTCAAAGATGTTAAAATAGGAAATAATACCTAAACAGTATTATCAGGTCATAGAAACTAAGTTATAAATTATACAGTTAAAGTTAACTTGTATCAAAGATGGTTTACTCCATGTAAACATCTACATCTTCTGATAAGGTTGAAGTATATCTTAGTTGAATCAGAACTTTAAGTTTTCTGGACTAAATGGTTATAAATTTCTATTTCAGAAAAAGAATTATATGAAATTGATATTAGAATAGTTAATAGTAATGGTTAGATTCATGTCATTATGTATATTAATAATGTTATTTAAAATAGAGACATATGAATATTATTGAAATTTTTCAAATAACAGAACGCCAAAACAAGTGTTGCTGTTATCATTATAAATGTGCTTTTAATTGTTTATTTCAAGCACATATTTTAATGTTAATATTTTAGGTGATATGTAAAGGTTGTTTTTACATGATATGCTGTTTCCTGAGTTAACCAGTATGAATCAGTTCTTAAATATACTCAAGTTTTAGCTATAATAGAACTAATTCACTACATTTAAAACTCTCAAGATGAAGTGCCCTCTTTGATCAAATGACTGGCATCACTTTAGTTGGTGTGAAATAGAATACAGTGAAACAAACTCTATTCATTCTTATTCAACAACGGGGACTCTCATTAAACCATAGTACTTTAAGTATAGGGAGGCAGAAGAAAAAGAAAAGAAAATGACTTTAGTGAACATATACTATTATAGCCTAAGAGGTAGTTAGTCATGGGCATTTAGCAGTTACTTACAGCGAAAAAAGTATAAATTATCAGTTTTTATAAGTAATTCTATCAAAAGGAATGAGAAAAGTCACTTTTAGTTTCCTCTATTTGCTCTTTCTAAAACACAAATGGCTTTATATCTGTATCTTCATGATACATCTCTATGGCAGAAATTTATCTTTATGAATTATTTCTTGGTGGATCTCAGATGACACCATTATTTGATACATGTTGTTCTTTGTGACCTGTTTACTAGGCACCAGTAACCTGAAATGATACTTATGATTTTTAATCACAGAAACATACAAATTGACCAAGCAAATCTAGATTCAGCAAATTTCTTGTTTGACACCAAATACTCCTTTGTGTGTGGCCTATTTGGATACCCTTCATCTGATATCCACAATTTCAGCACTTGGGGGAATGATTAAGTAGTTAATTCCAAGGGAACTAGTTTCCCATTCTGATTTCAGCTGGAAGAGATGGGGAAGGAGAGAAGAAAACATTAGCATACAGTCCAGAAGTTTGGGATATTTTTGCTTCCCCCGAAGATGCTCTGTAGACAAAGAGTCTTAATGTTAAACCACTTCAGCTCTTCTCCTTTGGAGATAAGTGTGAGGGCAATTGGCCTAACTCTCGAATGTGTGTACAATTAGACACATGTCTTAGATATGATCCTGCTTGTGGCTCTTTTGTTTTGTCTAAATATCAGATTGCGTCACTTTGTATCTCCCCATGTTATTAATGAAGAATGTTCTGGACATGCACCTGAGCAGATCTGAATTAATAATTTTCTGCTAGGATAGTGACCTCGAGATTAGCATTCATGCAGGCAAAGCATATTTGTTATACCTGAATTCTTCTGCCTTTGTGCTTTTAAAAATTACCTCATTAACACTTCATGGGAGCACTAAAACAGGTATAAACTACAAAACAAATGCAAAATCTTTCAAATATTTGGAATATATTTATAACATTTTCATTCCCTAGTATACTTTTCACCTCAGATAATTGCCAAACACAATACACACATACATATATTTTTTTCAAGCAACAATATAAAACAAAACATCATATTACATTTTTTGTGCGGATTGCTTTGAGAATCAGGCTCTCTTTGGTGAGTTTTAGCCTACCTGATTACTAATTTTCATCCTATGGTGTCCATTGCAGTTGAACTTTTTAATATTAAATCATACCTTTAATTGAACATTTTAATATGTTAAATGTCATGTAGCTAATAATAATTACCTAACAGGTGACTCTGCCTTTTAAGACTACTGGGCCCGTGTCTTAACCTTTTCCTGCTGCTATAACAGAATGCCTTAGGCTGGATAATTTACAAATAACAGATTTTTTTTTCTCACATTTATATTAATAGTAGCTGGAAAGTCCAAGATCAATGCATTGGTATTGGCAAGAGCCTCCATGCAGCTGCCTCACACAGTGGAGGCGAAAGGACAAAAAGGGCATATTCCATCCATCAAACCCTCTCAAAAGGGACTAATCCTATTCACCAGGGAGGAGCCCCATGACCTAATCACCTCTTAAAAGCCCCCCACCCCACCCCCATTAATACTATCGCGTGGTCAACACCTGAATTTTAGCGAGGCCACATTCAAACCATGGTCTGTCTTCCAGAACTCAGAGAAGATTTCTCCAATTTCATTCAGCTGAATGCTCCAGAGAGCTCTTTCCAGCTATCAGCCTGACTGGCTCTCTTTATGAGAAAATCAGTTACTTTCAGCATCCCCAGGCTCGCCCTGTGTGCTTTATAAACACATGAAGCATGCAAGAGCGAGGAAGGATTTTAAACTTTTTTTTTTTTTTTTTTTTTTTTTTCTTGAGACAGGGTCTCATTCTGTCGCCCAGGCTGGAGTGCAATGGCAGGATCTCAGCGCACTGAAACCTCCGCCTCCCGTGTTCAAGAGATACTCCTGCCTCAGCGTCCTGAGTAGCTGGGACTACAGGCGCATGCCACCATGCCCAGCTAATTTTTGTATTTTTAGTAGAGACGTGGTTTCGCCAGTTGGTCAGGCTGGTCTCGAACTTCTGACCTCATGATCCACCCACTTTGACCTCCCAAAGTACTGGCATTGCAGGCGTGAACCACAGCGCCGGGCCAGTTTTTAAACTTCTTACGAGGTCTTTTATCATTTTTTGATCTCCCTTTGAATCGGTTCACATCAGTGGCAATCAACTGGTCCTTTTAGGGAGGCCTTGGATACTCCATCAAAGAAGGGCAACCTTGCAGAGCTGCCCCTGGGGTGGGACCAGGTGACGCCCTTGCTCCCTGGGCTCAGGCATGCAGGTCATGGCATGGCATTTCTTTTCTTGTCAGTTGTTGTATAGCAAGGCGTTTGAGGGTGCTGCTTTAGAGCAAGACTTTCTGGATCCAAATGCTTTTACCATCCTGTGATTGAAATTTGCAAATCACTCAGCTTCTCTGTGTTTCTGTTTTATCATCTATAAGACAGCTGTTGTGGGATCTTAAGTGGGTAACTACAAATACAGTATTTAAAACCATTGTTTTCAAACAGTAAGCACTCAATTAATGTTAAATCATTATTATTATTACTACAGTAATTCACCAGGTCATGTCTTCACACATAGCATTAGGACAGTGCCTCTTCTGTCCCTGAAAATACCTTTCGCTATATAGATGTTCTCTTCAGGTAAATTACAATGGCCAGATATCCATAGACACAAGGCCAGGATTGTTGAGGCCTCTGAAAAGACCCCGTAAGTAGCAACTATCTTCCCCATAAAAGCTTCCCAACAATTGAGAAATGAAACCAAATATGGCACATTGCGGCCAAAATGTATTTTTTTTATTAATTAGTGAAGAAGAAACTACACCAGTGGAATACTCAGTTCTTTCTCCCTGTAGAGGATGGCTCACAAGAAGGATAAATACGGTACTCAGTGCAACATGAACAGTTTATTTTTCCCAAGTCCACTGGTCTAACCATTCAACTACCTCCTCTGTGGTGGGGGAACCGGGCAGAGCACAGTCGGGATTGTTCTATTGATCCACATGCCTGCACCTGGAGGGAACTCCTTCAGGGGTAGGAAGACATTCTCCACTTTAACCATGGTGTGTACGATGTGAGACAGCTCCCTAATCTTCTGCCATAAAATATTTAGCCCAGCTACAATATTCCCAGAAAGGAGACCTATCTTCATTTTAGTGGATAGTGACAAAGGCATTATTTACATTTTACCTATATTGAACATGAGGTATTAAGTACAGCAAAGCGCTAGGTGCCACACAAATCTGCATAGAAATAGGTGCCTCTTTCGACTACTATTCACGAGGAGTGATTTTAGGGCGTTTTCCAATATGTGTGTGCAAATATGTGCAAATATGTCCTCTGTGGATTTGAAACGCTCTTTTTTGGTTTGAATTCATGTTAATTCACTGTGAGAAAATAATTGACTACATAATAGGCCTCGTTATTCTGCTCTTCCACTGTCTTCAGGATTTTCAAGTTCTGTCTCTTCGCCTTGAGTGTTCTGAAGAATTTCTGTCTTTTCTCTCTGTGAAGGTGAAACATCATCTTACCTTCAATATGAAGAAAGTACATGTTGGTAGTGAGCTGTAGTTTGAGGTGCTATGCTTCAAGTAAAGAAGAAATTATTTGACGTTCTTTCAGTAATAATCAGTCCCTGCCAAGTCAATAGTAGGTCAATATCCTTGAAAGGTGGGATAGTATTTGTACTATAAATTTGAATACTTTGTTTTTCTTCATAAATGCAGCAATGTCTGCAAAGACTGTGGATCTATATCTGACCAGCAAGCTCCAATTGATAGTATGGATATTGATTTTGTGAATCTTTCCTATTAGTCTAGAAATGAGGAATCAATGTCTTCAGTCATTGTACGATAAGAAAAACATAGACAACAAGAAATTTCTGTGAACAAAGGAGAAATTCTCTTGGCAACACTTCTGAGTTTTAGTATACTGCACAAAATCTATAGATGTACTATGACATTGTTATGCCCAGACCGTTTTTTCCCTGAAGAAGACCACCAGAGTCCAGAGTCAAAGCCAAGTGGCAAGGATCTTTAATGCAAGTTCGAACTTGGTCCCTCCGTTCTACAACATACAAGAGGGCCCCGAACGATGCATGTGCCCACTTTTTATAGCCTGATGTATACAGGATATGTAAGGTTACAGAGGAACAAAGGAATTCTTTTGGTCGCAGCATCACAATTGGTTAATATTCTAAGTTATACATTTAACAGTTTTTTATTTGTTCCCGCACATTTAGTAAAACTACAAATGGCTGTGACCTTATCGGGGGCTCTCTAGGTGGTGTTTCTGAGATATATGGGGGGATGTGTTTGTGTTGGGCTCAGGAAGTTGGGACAAATAGAGGAATGTGTTTGTACTGGGCCCAGGACTGAGATATATGGCAGACACTGGTAATTAGAACAGAACAGAGCAGGACAGGGATTTTCACAACGCTTGTCCTTACAACGTCTGGAATCTATAGATAACCTAATCGGTTAGGTCCGGGGTCGATCTTTAACTAGGCTCAGGGCGCCGCCCGGGCTGTCAGGGCGCCGCCCGGGCTGTTTGCCTGTGGACTTCATTTCTGCCTTTTAGTCTTTTCATTTGATCTCTTTCATTCCTCCCTTTCTCAGGTACCTCTGGAGCCAATCTTGGGTCTTATAAGTCTGATTCTGTTTCAGCGTTTACATGTTGGTATTGGGCTCTGAGGACCATGAGCTGTATGGTGTCAAACCTTTCCCTGACAAACCGCAAAATTCTGTTAATAACACAAGGTCCTACGGTAAGCAGAAATAGTAGACTTAGCAGGGGTCCAAGGAAGGTGGCTAACAGAGAAAACATATAGGAATTCCACCACTGATTTGCAGCTGAGGCAAACTGCTGTTTTCTCATTTCTATGCTTAACTTGCGCAACTGTTGGACCCGGTTCTCTACAAGCCCTGATTCATTTATGTAGAAGCAACAGTCTTCTTTCAGGAACATACATGTACCACCTTTTTCAGCAGTGAGTAGGTCTAGGGCCCTCCGGTTCTGCAAGGTCACCTGAGCTAGGGATGTGAGCTGTCGCTGAAGGGAGGCAAGGGACTCAGCCGACTCCTCCATAGTCACGGCAAATTGTTGGTACAATTTGTTGCTTTCTATGAGGGTGTGACCTAGGGCTCCCCCTGCCAGTCCGGCTGCAATGAGGGATGATGTGAGGGACATTCCCGCAATGAGGGGGAGAAATATTGCTCGTGTAGGTCTTGATCTAGGGGCTGGGTGAATAGCAGTACTTGTCCAGTTACCGGTGTACCCCAGGAACTCGCCGGCAGTTAGTAGAGTTAGGGGAACTAATGTGACAGGAAGACACAGTAGGTTGGTAACAGAGGGACCAGATAGGTTTTTAGATAATGTTCCATTACACCAAAAGAATATGCCCGGCGGGGCTCTTAGGGAGGTACTAGGGGGTGTTACAGTGATGTTGCAGAGGCTAGAGTTAGTGCCTGAAAAACAGTAGGGAAACTTCTCCTGACTGGGGTTCAGGTACAGTGGCACATTAAGAATGGGGGCGTTCATGAGATTCTGAAGGTTCTTAGTTTGGGTAGAGGATTCCCATGGCAGAGAGACAGTGGTTAGTGGTGGATGCCCTAGGGTGGCACACAGAAAGCAGCCAGACAAGCTGTGAAGTCCTGTAAGGTTAGCAAGTTCTAATCCTTCTTGTAATAATTCTAACCAGGTGAAAGGGCGTAATTCTTGTGTCAGTCTGTCTTCCTGTCGTTGGATATCCCCATGGACCAGGGGCCGTACTTGAACTAGGCCACGCCACAGATAGAGGTGACTGCTAGGCCACGTGGAGGAAGAGGAATAGTATACAGCCCCATGTTGAGGCATGGTCCAGCGGGAGTTCCAAGGGTCCTTAACTATCCAAGTATAGATACCGCCTCTACCCTGCTGGTAGAAGTTCCATCTGGATTGCTCGTCCCACCCTCTGACTGAGTGCATTTTACAGTAACTGTAGGGGCAGCCTGCGTTTTGGTGCCACCAATAGTGTTTGCAATTGTATTTAGTCTGATCAAACTCGAAACATATCATTGGCACCATTGGTTTGGCTATCTGAAAACCAGTAAAATTTAGCAAAATTGGGGCACTGCACCCTGAGGAGGGGCAATCAGCACTGGCCAATAATTTTCCGGGCTTATGAGGTTGCCCAGGGTGGGTTCGGTTTTCATAAAGCCAGAATCTCCAGACAAAGGGATTAGAAACTGGTTTTGTGTTTGCCCCAGTGGCCACTAGGGTGACTAATGTTAGGGTTAGACTACCTAGCTGCATGTTTGCAGTGAGCTATGCTGCCGGCGCAGGATGAGTTTTAAGGGGTTGTTCTTAGCTTTTTCCACAGTCCACGTGGTCGGTGCTTCAGTCGCTGCCGTGATCTGTCTGAGAAGGTTGGAGGTTGGATCCACTGGTTTGACGTGGGTTTAGTGGATCCACGACGTGATGCCTTCTACCTTCAGGGCGGTGGGTGTGGTTAGGATTACTTGGAGTTGTCCCTTCCACCTGGGTTCTAAGGTCTCTTGTCGGTGTCGCTTAACCAGGACCCAGTCTCCCGGCTGGTACGGATGGGGTGTCGGTGGGGGACCGGTCTCATATAGTTCCTTCAGCTTGGGCCAGATTTCCTGATGAATTTTCTGCAAAGCTTGTAGGGAAAATAAGAGTTCAGAGACATTTTCTGTTTCAGATTTGAGCAGATAATCTTTTAGGCTGGGAACCAGGGGTGGGGGTCTGCCATACATGATTTCATAAGGGGTAAGGCCCAGTCTATAAGGGGTATTACGGGCCCAGAACAGAGCGTAGGGGAGAAGGACCACCCAATTAGTGCCAGTCTCCATAGTCAATTTAGTTAAGGTCTCCTTTAAGATCCGATTCATCCTCTCTACCTGTCCTGAACTCTGGGGCCTGTAAGCACAATGTAATTTCCAATTAGCCCCAAGGATGGAAGCCAAATCCTGACTCACCTTAGCAACGAAGGCCGGCCCATTATCTGACCCTATCTTGATGGGAAAGCCATACCTGGGGGGGATGTCTTCCAGAATTTTCTTTGCTACAACCTGAGCGGTTTCTCTTTTGGTCGGAAATGCTTCAGTCCACCCTGAAAAAGTATCTACAAAGACAAGTAAGTACCGATACCCGTATTTTCCTGGCTTTATCTCAGTGAAATCTACTTCCCAGTAGATACTGGGCCTGGTTCCCCTGAGTCTTGTTCCCGTTGCAGCCTGGGGTTGGGGATAGGCGTTGCTAAGCTGGCAGACTTTGCAACTTGTCACGATGCTGCTGGCCGTCTCGGCTATATGTCTGATCTTGAGCTTGGAGCGTCTGATCAGGTCTATCATCCGCCGGGCACCCAGATGGGTGGTTCAGTGGATGTGTTCTAACACTTGCTGTCCTAATTTTTCTGGTAGGATAATTTGGTCATTAGTATCAGTCCACCACCCATTCTGGATCTGTTTCAGGGGAAGTTTGTCGATCCACTGGAGATCTTGTTCGGAATATTCAGGGAGATATGGCAGGTCCCAGGGGCCCGGATCAGGGAGCTGGAGTGCAAGGAGTCGGCTGGGAGCCTTTGCCACACTCTTTGCAGTTTGGTCTGCTAGAAAGTTGCCTTGAGCAGCTGGAGTGGTTGGTTTTTGATGCCCTGGACAGTGTACAATAGCCAATTTTACTGGTTTCCATAGGGCTGTTAACAGGGCTAGGATCTCTTGCTTGTTTTTTATCTATTTTCCTTCAGCCGTTAATAACCCTCGCTCCCTGTAAATGGCCCCATGTATATGTGCCGTAGCAAAAGCATATCAGCTGTCAGTGTATACTGTCAGTTTCTTCCCTGCCCCTAAGGTAAGAGCTTGGGTGAGCACTATCAGTTCGGCCTTCTGGGCCGATGTCCCCGGGGGCAGGGGTTCCACCCAGATTACCTCAGTCTCTGAAGTCACTGCCGCTCCAGCATACCTCTGGCCTTGGTGTATGAAGCTGCTTCCATCGGTGAACCAAACGAGGTCAGCATCAGGAAGTGGGCGGTCCTGCACGTCCTCTCGAACTCCGTGCACCTGAGCTAGTATCTCAGTGCAATCATGGAGCGGGGCGTCCAGGTCTGGGTTGGGCAGCAGTGAGGCAGGGTTTAAGGTTGTTGGGGGCAGGAAAGTTATCCTGAGGGGGTTTAGTAGTAGTCCTTGGTAGTGGGTGAGCCAGGTGTTGCTTATCCATCAGTTAGGCAGCTGTTTGAGTACACCTTCGATGGCATGTGGGGTAACGACCCGTAATTCTTGTCCCATGACAAGTTTATCAGCATCTTGTACCATCAGGGCTGTGGCTGCAATCATTCGGAGACAAGGGGGCCACCCGGCAGCCACTGGGTCTAATTTCTTTGACAGGTAGGCAACTGGCCTCCACCAGGGGCCTAAGTTCTGAGTTAGCACCGCCTTGGCGACACCCTTACTCTCGTCCACGTATAAGTGGAAGGGCTTAGTGATGTCAGGCAGTCCCAGTGCAGGCGCAGAGAGTAGGGCGGTTTTGATCTGTTGGAAAGCCGACTCGGCCTCTTCGGTCCAATTAAATGGCTGCTGTCCCCGTGTTGCCTGATATAAGGGTTTAGCCAGCTCTGCGAACCCAGGTATCCACAGTCTACAAAATACCGCTGACCCCAGGAATTCCCTTACTTGTCGGGTGGATTGTGGCCTGGGGATCTGCAGAACAGTCTGCTTCCGGGCATCTGTTAACCAGCACTGCCCTCCTTTTAGCAGGTACCCCAGATATGTTACTTCTGGTTTACAGATTTGAGCTTTCTTTGCCGAGGCCCAGTAGCCTAGACTCCCTAGAGCTTGTAAGAGACTCTTGGTCCCTTGGAGGCAAGCTTCTCGGGTCTCGGCAGCAATCAGGAGGTCATCAACATACTGTAGTAAGGTTATGTTAGGGTGTTTGCGTCGGTACTCACCCAGGTCTTCATGGAGGGCCTCATCGAACAGGGTAGGAGAGTTTTTGAATCCCTGCGGCAGTCTGGTCCATGTCAGTTGGCCACTTATGCCCCTTTCAGGGTCAGTCCACTCGAAGGCGAAAAGCTTTTGGCTCTGAGGGGCTAAAGGCAAACTGAAGAAGGCATCTTTCAAATCTAAAACAGTGTACCATTGGTGTTTAGGGTTTAGAGTACTCAGGAGGGTATACGGGTTAGGCACAGTTGGATGTATGTCCATAACCCTCTTGTTGACTTCTCTTAAGTCTTGTACAGGTCTGTACTCCCCGCTATTACGTTTCTGTATCGGCAACAGGGGAGTGTTCCAGGGTGAGTGGCAGGGCCGAAGGACCCCTTGGTCGAGGAGCCGCCCGGATGTGGGGCGTAATTCCTTCTTTGGCCTCTAGGGGCATTGGGTATTGACGCACCCGAACGGGGTCTGTCCCAGGCTTGAGTTCGACAAATAAGGCAGGACGGTGCTTTGCTAGTCCTAAGCCTCCCGTTTCTGCCCAGGCTCCTGGATATTGTTGAAGCCAGGTTGCTATGTCCTGGTCAGGGGCCGCTTGCTCGTGGTGGAGCCGGTACTCATCTTCTAAGGTTATAGTCAGGACAGGCACGGGCTGGTTTTGGGAGTTGGTCACGATGGGCCCCTCAGGGAGGAAATGGATCTGTGCTCCCATTTTAGTTAGCAGGTCTCTCCCTAGTAGGGGACAGGGGCTCTCAGGGATGACCAGGAAAGAGTGGGTTACATTCTTGGCTCTGAGATTTACTGTTCTTTGTGTCGTCTGGGGTACTTCTTAATTCCTGTGGCCCCTTGTATCCACGAGGACTTGGAGGATAATTTTCCATTAGTTTCAACTAGGACTGAGTGCTGTGCTCCCGTATCGACCAAGAACTGAACTGGGGACCCCTCCACTTGCAAAGTTACCCTAGGTTCGGGGAGGGGGACCGAACCCCGTCTTCCCTAGTCCTCGTTTTGAGTGACTAGTACGGGTGTAGACCTAGGGGGTCCCCGTCCTTGTTGTTTCTTTTTGGGGCAGTCTCTTACCCAGTGGCCAGCTTTTTTTTACAGTAGGCACATTGGTCTTTGCTCACATTATCATATCTGGGGGACCACTTAGGTTGGGTGTTCTCTGGCTGTAGATGCTCTTTTTGTACAACCGCTGCCAGGACCTTAGTCATTTTTTCCTCTGGAGTATCTCTATCATTGTAAACCCGCTGGGCTATCTGAAGAAGGTCCTGAAGCTGTTTTCCCTCTAAGTCTTCTAATTTCTGGAGTTTCTTTCTAATGTCTGGGGCTGCCTGATTTACAAAAGACATCACAACAGCTGCCTGACTTCCTGGAACCTCTGGGTCTATGGGGGTATACTGTCTAAAGGCCTCCATTAATCTTTCTAAGTAGTTAGCTGGGCTTTCTGTCTTTCCCTGCAGAACAGAGTATACTTTAGCCAAATTAGTGGGCTTGCGAGCAGCTGCCCGGAGACCTGCCATTAGAGTCTGGCAATAAAGGCGTAGCCGTCCCCTACCTTCTGCGGTGTTGTAATCCCACGCCGGTCTGGTCAGAGGAAAAGTCGCATTTATGAGGTCGGGGTTGGCGGTCGGTTGACCGTCATCCCCCGGGACCAGCTTTCTAGCTTCTACCTGTATTCTCTCTCGCTCCTCCGTTGTGAACAAGATTCGGAGGAGCTGCTGACAATCATCCCAAGTAGGCTGGTGGGTAAACATGACACTGTCTAGTAAAGCCATTAAATCTTTGGGGTTGTCTGAAAACCGAGCACTCTGAGTCTTCCAATTATATAAATCACTGGTGGAGAATGGCCAGTACTGGAGCCTGGGACTTCCCGTGTCATCTGGGAGCCCTATTTCCCGAAGGGGTAAAGCCACTGTGGAGTCAGGCGGCTGGGGAGGGGTAACCCACAAAGTACGCCCTCGCGTCCGCCCCGCCAGCCCTTCAGAGTTACATTTACTTTCAGCGGGTCTGGGCACGCCGGCCGCTTCCTGTTCGCCTGCTCCCTCCTGTGGCTCCACCCGGGGGGCTGGGACCTGGGGACCGGAGGGGTATGGAGGGGGTTCTGTGGACAGAAGGTCCTCGCTATCAGGTAGAACAGGATGGGGGGGGAGGCAGTCGGTTGCTTGGATTTTAGCGGCCGAGCAACCAGTGCCTTACAGGGTTCAGAGGCTAATTGGAAAGGGGATAGCCAAGGGGGCGGGTTCTCAGCTAGATCCTGCCATAGGAGGATATATGGGATATGATCCGGGTGACCAGCACGCCCAGGCTGGAAAACCTTGGCCTTTACTCTAGTGATGACAGGAAGACAGAATGTCCCTTCGGGTGGCCACCCTACATTAAAGGCGGGCCATTTGGAGTGGCACAGAGTAATTAGCCTTCCCCTCCTAATTTCCACATTAAGATCATGGCCCCTTGCCCTAACATCCTTGAAATTACTTGTAAGGAGAGATAGGGGAGTGCTCTGGGTGTTACCCATCGTAAGGGAGTTTTTTTTTTTTTTCTTTTTTTTTTTTTTTTTGGGAACGGTAGTGCCCAGAGTGGTGCCTGGAACAGGTCCCGCAAGGGAACAGGTCCTGCAAGGGAAAGTGAGTTACAGGAACAGGTCCTGCAAGGGAAAGTGAGTTACAGGAACAGGTCCTGCAAGGGAAAGTGAGTTACAGGAACAGGACCTGCAAGGGAAAGTGAGTTACAGGATATCAACAACAAGTTATGTCAGTCGCAGGCGCACTCCAGATATCTGGGTCAGAACAAATTCAGTCAGTCGCAGGCGCGCTCCAGTAATCTGGGTCAGAATAAATTCAGAAAAGAATCAGATGAGAGCCAGGGGACGTCTCCCACTGGTCTCTCCGCTGGCTGTCCTATAACGCGTCCACCAGGACTTATGCCAGCTTTCAGCTTCAGACCTCGCGAGTCACAGATTCAGAACGGATTCAGACAGACAAACAGAGATGAGGCTCAGATTCAGAACGGACTCAGAGAGCCGCAGATTCAGAACGCACACAGACAGACAAACAGAGATGAGCCGGCTCACCTATTAGCAGATCGATCCTAGTAGATCCATTGACCGGGGGTCTGGTGGGCTTGGGGGAATCCCGGACGAGCCCCCAGATGTTATGCCCAGACCATTTATTCCCTGAAGAAGACCACCAGAGTCCAGAGTCAAAGCCAAGCGGCAAGGATCTTTAATGCAAGTTCGAACTTGGTCCCTCCGTTCTACAACATACAAGAGGGCCCCAAACGATGCATGTGCCTGCTTTTTATAGCCTGATGTATACAGGATATGTAAGGTTACAGAGGAACAAAGGAATTCTTTTGGTCGCAGCATCACAATTGGTTAATGTTCTAAGTTATACATTTAACAGTTTTTTATTTGTTCCCGCACATTTAGTAAAACTACAAATGGTTGTGACCTTATCGGGGGCTCTCTAGGTGGTGTTTCTGAGATATATGGGGGGATGTGTTTGTGTTGGGCTCAGGAAGTTGGGACAAATAGAGGAATGTGTTTGTACTGGGCCCAGGACTGAGATATATGGCAGACACTGGTAATTAGAACAGAACAGAGCAGGACAGGGACTTTTACAACGCTTGTCCTTACAACATCTGGAATCTATAGATAACCTAATCGGTTAGGTCCGGGGTCGATCTTTAACTAGGCTTAGGGCGCCGCCCGGGCTGTCAGGGCGCCGCCCGGGCTGTTTGCCTGTGGACTTCATTTCTGCCTTTTAGTCTTTTCATTTGATCTCTTTCAACATGAAGGTCAAGTAAGGAAATGTGGGTGAATTTTTTCCTCAGTTTCAAATTTCATTGTACCATATAAAACAGTGTTAAAAAATTGAAGTTGTTTCAAGCATGTTTAGAAGACTAAACGCAAATATTCATAGTATTACTTCAACCAGTTTCTTTTTTCTTTTTCTTTTTTTTTTTTTTTTTTTTTTGAGACAGGCATCTTGCTGCGTGGCCAGGCTGGAGTGCAGCAGTGAGATCTCTGCTAACTGCAACCTCCACCTCCTAGGTTCAAACAATTCTCCTGCCTCAGTCTCCCCAGTAGCTAGGATTACAGGCCTGCACTACCAGGCCCAGCTAATTTTTGTATTTTTAGTAGAGACAGGGTTTTACCATGTTGGCCAGTCTGATGTTGTTGAATTCCTGACTTCAGAGGATCCGCCTGCCTCAGCCTCCCAAAGTGCTGGGATTACAGGGGTGAGCCACTGCACCCGGCCCCTATTTCTTTTTTTTTTCTTTTTTGAGACAGAGTCTCACTCTGTTCCCCAGGCTGGAGTGCGGTGGTGCGATCTCGGCTCACTGCAAGCTCTGCCTCCCGGGTTCACGCCATTCTCCTGCCTCAGCCTCCAGAGTAGCTGGGATTACAGGCGCTGCCACCAGGCCCGGCTAATTTTTTGTATTTTCAGTAGAAACGGGGTTTCACCATGTTAGCCAGGATGGTCTTGATCTCCTGACCTCATGATCTGCCCGCCTCAGCCTCCCAGAGTGCTGGGATTACAGGCGTGAGCCATCGAGCCCGGCTCCCAATTTCTTAATTTTCTAACTTTGCCTCTCTGTCATATGCGCATTGGTCATGCATGCATTTGTTGTCATATTCATAGAGCAGAAATCCTAGAATTCAGGACACATTTGTCATGCCTTGGTTTCCCTAGCACATGTCTCAGTTGTTTGATAAGTGGCTGTGGACACGGATAATGTCTTTGGGGAAGATTGGAAGAATAAGTAATTTTAGCATATCATCAATTTATGACAATTGCTAAACTGTAATGAGTTACGTTCCAGGTTCTGGGCAAAGTTCTTTACAGGAATTCTTCCTTAAATACAACAACTACCTTATGCTGTACTAGTCCTAAGAACTCTAATGTTCAGTGGACAAATAAGCTATATAGAAAGTAAGTGGGGTGCTGTTGTTCAATCTCAAGAATTTCACCCAGTCTCTTCCCTCTTCCTGGAATATCCTTCTCCAGATATCCCTTTGGCTTATTTCTCAGTAAGATCTGTTCTCAAATTCCACCATCTTAGCGAGGCCTGCCCATTGAGAACACAACTCTTTCTCCCCATTCTATTTCTCTTTTAAGTTTTACTTATCACCAATTCTATAGGTTTTACTTATTTTATTTTATTCTTTCTGCAAACTAGAATATAAGAGGGTTTTTGTTTTTCTGCTCATGAAAACTCATGTTGTTTGAACTTGAGTTATCTAGAAAATAGTAGGCACTTAACAAATGATAGTTACCCGAATGAATTTAGCCTAAGTGGTCTGAGTCACTTCAATGGTGGTGAGGCATTAGAAATGTTTACCACATTATTTGAGTAATGAGTTGAACAATGGCATCTTTTATTAGGTTCTGTCCGATAAGATTTTGCGTTTCTTGCTTTTAAATATTGAATTGTTATATTTTCTTCTCACTGTGAATGTGTCTATCAAATTGTTGAACTGTAGAACTATCTGGGGAATGTATTCTTCAGAGAATAAAACAACCCTCCAAGGCATGGGAAGTTTGTGGATTTTGTACTGACTTCTCAGTAGTTCAAATGAATGGGAACAAGCTTGACTGCATCTAAGTTAACATATTTAAGCTGTTTTGTATTCTGACTTCCCATGTAGACTGGTAACAAGTTAATGATTTGTGTTTCAAACACTGTAGGAAGTTGGTTTCCTCGACATCTGCACAGGCTTATTGCCTTGGGGAAGACATAAACTGAAACCATGTTGGTAAATCCACACTGCGAATGATTTCTGAGCCTCCCCACCTCTTTTTGATAGTGTCTTTCTTGCTGAGGAGGAGCTATATGTATTATATAAACACACATACACATAGAAAGAGTAGTTGATTGTGTCAGGGGAAAGCAAGCTTGCAGTTATCCCCTGAGCATGACTTTAAATGGCATTTTTCATGCTTTTCACCTAATGTGTGTTTGACAATATAGAGTCTGAAAGCGTTTTTTTTAACCAGTTAAAATATCTTTCCCATACAGTTGCCCATAGCTAGAATAAAAGCTGTTTGCTATTAGGAAGTATTTTCAAACATTTATTATGCTGAAATAAAGCTTCCCTCAAGGCAAGGATGCAGAGGAAATGTATACACATTTACATCTGAATGAAACAATGGGATAGATGTTGCTCTCCTACATTGAGAATAATTCCCCAGTGGATTTTCAGCACAAGAGTGTCTCATTCTGGTAGACATTCAGAAATTTGAAAGTGAGTCAGTACCATAGGGACTTAACAAGTGTTTTCAGAAAATAATGAAAACACTACATATTTTCAATTCTATTGGCTACTACTTTAAAATTGAGAAGGCCATTTTTAGTTGTTTTTAATGATTTACCTTCTTGTAAAAAATAAGCACTTAAAGAAATATTTTCTTTACTAAAGTAGTATTTAATTTGCCTTGCCTTTTTGTTTATAAAACTACTGGTTAATTAAAAAGTCTTTGGAAATAATTATTGGTTACTAACATCAAACATCTATTATAGTAATATATTACTTCTTATTTTAACAGCCCATAATCAGAAACTAATAGGATTAATGAATAAACTTTACAAATGCAGAGATTTGGGCACTATAGATAATGCTTTCAGAGTATTTCTTAATGCTTGGTCAGTTTTTATACTTGGCTCTCTGTTATAATTTGATGAATTCACTTAGTAGTCTGGGATTAATGATTTCTTTTTTTTTAATTAGCAAGATAAACACTGTGAATTTATAATAGATTCATTCACTTGTGATTTACAATAAAGGGATTGAAGTGGATTTTTTCCCCTGGTTAGTTGCCTTTTGTTTTTGTGTTAAACTCTCATGCTTAAACTCACATGATATCCAAGCTAAGTATTCAATTTTCAACTTCTTCTTTAACATATACATGCAGGAAGATTGACAGCTAACTACATATGGTATAATATTTCTACATAATTAAAATATATTTATAGATGTTTTAAAAACCCGTGACAATAAACAATAACTGTATTATTAGAATAACCAAATGCTGGCATAAAGGATTTACAATGCTGCATGGATTAACACTTTCAGAAGCAACCTCTCTATGTGGTCTTTTGTGAAAATCATTTTCAAATTTGATCTGTATTATGATCCACTAATCCTTGTAAAATGACATTTTAAAAAGCACTCAAATATACCCTGGAATCCACATGTAGATTTAAGAATATCCTTAGTTGGAAGGAGACTATAGCAATACGAAGGTTGTTGCTGAGTGACAAATGGAATTTATCCTATAAAATAAACAAATCCTGAATAACACATTCAGTCTGAAGATGAGACAGCAATATCCTAACCACAGGAGGGTGTGTAAGGTGAGGAGTCCCTCTAGGGAGTTGGATGCTCTTGAGTGAGAAAGCAGCCTTTCAAAGCAAAATACAAACTTCTATAAGAGAAAGAAGAGAACAAACAATTGAGTCAGAATGGCCTCATTGAGATTGGAGGGGCTGCTGAACTAAGCAATGTGCTAGAAAATTATTAAAAACAGGAGCAGATGGGCTAGTTGGATTGCAGACACAATTGGCTGAATATGGTTGATGTACAAAAAAGGACAGATGAAAGGCTGGTTGGGGAATTTCTCTGGGAACAATTTCAGGGAGCCTTTTGCACCGAGGTTCACGTAACTTCAGGAATGACAGTTTTGATTTATAATCTAACCACAGACCAAAGAAATGATTTTTTTTAAATTGTTGTTGTTGTTTGGTCTTAGATCGAAAAAAAAAAAATGGAAGTTCACGTGAAAGAATTGTGGTTGCTGGCAGAGGATAGGGTAAGAGCATGGTTGCATGGCATGGGTTCATGGCAAACAAGGGGTAGGGGAGTCATCCTCTTAGAAACAGAGAAACACAGGCAGTGGCTACAAAATGAACTGTGCATTCTTCATATGCAGACAAATAAATTTGGAAATCTTAGATTATATGAGCCGAGAGTCCTATTTGTCATTACATCCATGCCACAGGTAAGCTGAGATAAACACTGCGGAAGGGTCTCAGGCTTCGGATGCATTTTCTCAGGAAATGTTTTTGCCTGCAGTGGATCCTGGGACCGGTGGAAGGGTGGGCCACGTAAGGTGTGAGTAAAGAAAATCTCAGGCTTCCTTTCCCTTTTCCTATGTCACTACCCTATCTCAGTCACCACAGTCATTCCGCAATATTCAGTGGTTTCTACGTTTTTCTGAAAGTTTGTCGATGTACCCTGTTATCTTTTCACTTATTCCCAAATGTCCCCATCCTCAACTTCGATACGCACATTTCCACATCTGTTTTATGTACTGTGATGTGCACTTAAATTAAGCTATTTTACTCCCCAACCTCCTCTTCTCCTGCCAGTTCAAATTTTTTTAGGCCTTGCTCAAACTCCACCTCTTCTTGAAGCTTTATCATTTCTAAAGAGCACTCTTCCTCTGTCGGTGCTAGTGGATGCATAACAAGCACCGCACTACTTTCAATTTATGCTAACTGGTATCGCTGTGTGCGATTCATGTATGAATTTCATCTCCCTAACTAGAAGGTACGATTTTGATGGAAGAGACTGTGCTTTAGAAATCTCTTACACTCTCCACTGTGCCTGGTGCATCATAGGCATGAAATCTCTGTTGAGCACACACATTTGAATTCTTCTATTTCCCACATCTCAGTTTGAAACAACAGATAAAACACTAAGATAAATGGTTTATTGTCTGATGTTTCCATAGTTTCTCTAGACAGCTTAATAAGCTGTATTCTTTTAAAGAAGGAAAATACTAACAGGCAGCTGTTCTTGTCTTCGTTTCCTGACCCTCAGGCAGTTCACTTGTGGTCTCTGGAACTCAGTTCCTCATCTGTAAAATGAGGAAATTCACCTCACCTTCTGGAATTCTGTCGCAGCAATTTATGCTTAATTGGATTCAAAGAGGAGCTGTGCCATTCCAAGTATCTTATAAAGACTTTCTTTAAGGCTGGGCACAGTGGATCATGCCTGTAATCCTAGCACTTTGGGAGGCCGAGGCAGGCGGATCACTTGAGGTCAGGAGTTCGAGAGCAACCTGGCCAACATGGTGAAACCCTGTCTCTCCTAAAAGTACAAAAATTAGCCGGAGAGGTGGTGCATGCCTGTAATCCCAGCTACTCGGGAGGCTGAGGCAGGAGAATCATTTGAGCCTGGGAGGTGGAGGTTGCAGAGAGCTGAGATCATGCCACTGCACTCCAGCCTGGGCGACAGAGCAAGACTTGTCTCAAAACAAAAGAAAAAAGAAAAGAAAAAAAGAGAAGACTTTCTTCAATCATCCACTTATTCCTATGTATTTGTTGGATGCCTCCTATATCCCAGACACTCTGTTGTTAGGCTCTGGGAATAGAGTGATACCTAGTAAAAGAGACCAGACTCTCAACATCAAGGTGGGCACAGGCAAGTAAGGGAGAGAGACCACAGACAGCCTGGGGTAGCACAGTGGTCCTAAAGTGTGGTGCTCCACCAGCCCTAGCAGAGTCACCTGGGAACTTGTGTGAAATGCATATTCCTGGGCCCAGTCCACACCCCCTGAACCAGAAGGCCCGAGAGTGGATTGCTGAAGCCGGTGTTGAACAAGCCCTCTGCTGCACAGTGATCTCATTCTGTTACACAGGGAGTTGAGAACCGTTGGTGTCATGAATGAAAATCCAAGATTAATGTTAGAGCTCTTATTCTTACTGGTAGTTTGATCTCAGAGAAGATACTTCAACCTTCTGAATCTCATTTCCTCCTTTTTGTCAAATAGGAATATTTTAAAAGTTCTTTATTTTTTTCTGAAAGTAGAATTGGATATTTGCAAAGCATATGACACGTACCTGGTTATAAGTATTTATGCAATTTCTTAATACACTCGGATAACTTAAATGAGGAAATGGATTTTATTATCCATAGGGTGTTCAGAGGTAAAAAATTAGGCCCAGCGTGATGGCTCATGCCTATAATCCCAGCACTTTGGAAGGCGAAGGCAGGTGGATCACCTGAGGTCAGGACCAGCCTGACCCACATAGTGAAACCTCGTCTCTATTGAAAAAAAAAAAAAAAAATTAGCCAGGCATGGTGGCAGGTGCCTGTAATCCCAGCTACTTGAGGGGCCAAGGTAGGAGAATCGCTGGAGCCCAGGAGGCAGAGGTTGCAGTGAGCTGAGGGGGCGCCATGGCACTCCAGCCTGGGCGACAAAAGCAAAACTCTGTCTCAAAAAACGAACAACCACCACTAAAGTACAGAAGTTGAAAATCATTTTTCATTTTTTTATTTCAAACAAAATTGAAATCTATTGTTATGAGAACAGTACTTCATTTCAGCAATGAACCTGGTTTATGATTACAGATTTCTTTAAACATAAAATTGGTCTACTCCATTTCTTTGTTTTGTTATTTTTTATTTATTTTTTATTTTTTTGAGACGGAGTCTTGCTCTGTCTCCCAGGCTGGAGTGCAGTGGCACGATCTCTGCTCACTGCACACTCCGCCTCCGGGGTTCACGCCGTTCTCCTGCCTCAGCCTCCTGAGTAGCTGGGACTACAAGTGCCCGCCACCTCGCCCGGGGAATTTTTTGTATTTTTAGTAGAGAGGGGCTGTCACCATGTTAGCCAGGATGGTCTCAATCTCCTGACCTCGTAATCCACCCACCTCAGCCTCCCAAAGTGCTGGGATTACAGGCGTGAGCCACCGCACCTGGCCTTATTATTCCTAAATGAATTGATCTAGTCATTGTAAACAGGTTGACATTACTCATTTCACACAATTTACACAATGTAAATACCACTATAGGTTATATAGATATCTTCCCTCTCTGATTGTCTCAAATCATTTAAAATCAACTTTTATTAAAGTACAACTTGCTCACAAATAAAAGGTGTTGAATTCAAAGAATTTTCACAAACTAAACCTACTCGTATAATCAGCAACTCAATCCAAACTAGAGAAAGTCCCTGTCATCTACTATTCCTCCCTTTCTCCCTAATCCCTCTTAAGCGTAACCACCATCCTCAATTCTAACATCATAGATTAGTTTCCTCAGTTTTGAACTGATATAAATTGAAGCATACAATTAGTACCTTTTTGAGTCTTGCTTCTGTTTACTCAATATTGTTTGTGAGATCCCTGAATGTTTTTTGCCTGTAGTTAATTGATTGTTATTGCTCTGTGTCTCAAATCATTTTTAATGACCAGTAAATGGAACGTATGTGGAGAATTTAGTCCTAGAATCATTCCACAAAATAGAAAGCCCAAAGGAATTTTAGAACACCTGAAAAAGTCCAGGACCCATATATATTTGAATTTCTACTTTCCAACATCACTCTGAATGAAATGTGTTGTTCTATTCTCTCACACAATCCAGAGGGCTTCTCTGCTCTTTTTTTTTTTTTTTTTCCCCCTAGACAGGGTCTTGCTCTGTCACCCCGACTGTAGTGCAGTGGCATGATCTTGGCTCACTGCAACCTCTGCCTCCCGGGTTCAAGCTATTTTCCTGCCTCAGCCTCCAGAGTAGCTGGGATTACAGGTGCCTGCCACCGTGCCTGGCTCATTTTTGTATATTTAGTGGGGATGGGGTTTCACCATGTTGGCCAGGCTGGTCTCAAACTCCTGACCTCGAGATCTGCCCACCTTGGCCTCCCAAAGTGCTGGGATTACAGACATGAGGCACCGGGCCCAGCCTGTGTTATTTCTTTAGAGTCTATTCTTGTTAACAAACAGTCTCAAGCAAGGAAAGCACTCTCATAAGATAAGCCCATAGGTACAAGAGAGATGTAGCTAAAACCTCACCTAGTGACTCCCCCAAACTTCCCCAACCCTAGTAAATCAAGAATTTTAAACGATATACTTGGAAATGATTTCATATAATTAGGAATAATTAACACCTTGGCCATAATAGTGAAACGCCAGTCCTTGTTCTTATTTAACTTGTTCCTTAAAATTTTGAAGTGCAATGAGTTATTTTGAACTAGGATGAGGTGATGCGGGGAAGCCTTTTTTAAGAAATTGGTTCCAGGGCCCGGAATTGACGTTTACCTTCCTAACACCCACATAACCATGTGTTCTCTCACTCTTTGTGTTTCATTACAAGCCTTATAAATGATCATTACTGAAAAAGACATCTTGAGGCAAATTGCACAGAACATTTGAATACACTTGCCTCCTGTAGAAACGTCCTACGAATCAAATTTTAGTAACACCACTTAACTTTTGTGTTATCTATAAGGTAAATTTGGATTCTAGCAGCTTTTATGTTAACATTACTAGATAATGTTATGCCATTGCAATTTAGGTTTCATCAGATGCATTCACTTTAGTTCAGATCCAGATGTTTTTTATTTGGATTTTTCTGTTGTCATATAAATGTTAGCTGGTACTTCAGCCTTCCTATAGTTTCCAGTAGAGAAATGTATCCAAATCAGCATTAGGGGTGAGAATAATGTGTAACTCAATTTAGTATGTATAATCAGTTCATATTCTAAATGATAGGATAATGTACCATAAAAATAGCATTTGTTATTTAAAGTATCTGGTACCTGGAGGAAAAATACATACTATGCCTAATAATGAAATATAGTAGGAATCAGCAGTAAAAATTTTATTCAAACATATTCAGTATGGTTTATTTATAATTTTGCATTATGCATCCCCATAGATTTAGAAAGTAATATTTCTACATTTGTATTATTTGACTGTTGAATAAAATTAAATTATAAATACATCTCTTAATAATTCATTTGCATGTTTTAATTCTCCAGAATAAACAGCAAGTTATATCCCTGAAATCAGGAAGAAATTTTAAAACCTCAGTAGAGAATCCCCGAAAATAAATACATTAAATAACTATATAATAACAGTTTGTTTGCAAAGTAATCAAATGTCAATAATATATTTATAACTATGCCATGACATCAAATAAATGTGCCATGACATTTGACTCGATATCTACCTGTGCCCTAAATGAAAATGGTTACATTCTAAGAGGTCTAATGGAACAATGCAATGATGGCACTGCAGTCCTGTGAAATTTTCTCAAGATCTTAATAATGAACCTGAAGCCCCTAAATTTCATTATTGAGCAAATTCCAGATGTTCATTTGATTCATAGTTGGAAATATTATACTGCAGTTAAATGTATATATGTTTAAAATTTCCTTGACCGTCTATCAGTGTACATTTTTTTCAAAATTGTGTTTAACTCGAACACTGTTTTTCACTGTTTATACTAAATTTAAATAAATAGGTTATTCTTTATTTAATTCAATTTAAAATGGAGCTAGTAAAAATGTGTGTTGCTTATACAATTTTCAAGACAACGTGACTGAAACCTTTGTTAGGAAGGTCTAAGAAATAATTAGATACATTTACCTGAAATGTTCAGAATATATTTTTGCCCTTATTTAGGTCAACATAAACTTTATGGACATCAAATTTTCTGTCAGTTTGTGAATTTGATGACTTCTGAATTCTTGTCGCTATTTTCTAGTAGCTAATTTCTTCACTGGTCTTAGTTCTATTCTATAACATTTTCTATCCCTGTGTAGGTTTAGATTCATAACACGAGGAAAACCTTGGAAACTTGAAAAAGGGACCAGTGGGAAAATTGAAGGCTCTATAAAACCCCCTCACATCCCTGTTCCTGCGTGCTCCAAGGCAGTCATCCACCCTGACTTCATTCTTGCCGTATGGTCATGTCCACAACTGTAATTTCAAAGTTCTCTGTAATATACCGGTATGAGCAGTATTAGTAATGAATAATCAAATGAATATTAAGTGTCAGACATTTTCTAAGATTGAGCTGTAGGTCACAAAGCTAGCTAGTGGCAGAACTAAGATTTAAGATTTAAACCCAACTTTGTCCCAGGCTCTCTTTGGCTAAGAATGATGGAAAGAATTATCATGAATCATTACATCACTAACAATATACTCCACCACAAAAAAACACCTCATCTTATTGTATGTAAGAGTTTTTGAATGAATAAAGTGAGAGACTTCAAGCATCGTTACACTGTCCTGTAGTTGAGAGACTTGAAACTTTGTTGTATCTTCATCTACCCTACACCCTCCCAAAAAAATGGAAAGTAAAAAATAAATTTAAAATGCTCTCATTTATCATTTTATTTTACCAATGTCATCTGATAATGTCCTAGAATATCCTTTTGATGAGGATTATGAGAGACAAAATAGTATCTCCAGCTCCTGTCACTGTTGATGTGTATGTGTGTTCCCAGTGTTTAGATAACTGGTTGAAATATTGTGGAAAAGATTCATAAAAGTCTCTACCAGAAGATATGCATGCCCTTTACAATGTTAAACTTCCAGAAAGAAGGCCGTGTCCTATTAAACATTGAATTATGGAAAGCTAGAATTTATGGGACAAAAATTATAGAGGAGTATGCCAAATTTGACATTAATAAAGTTGAATGAAATGACAGTTATCAAAATAAAGGATAGTATTAGGATCACTTTAGCTCCTGGTTTGATAAAGTGTGAGCCTTGGAACAGCCTCATCAGGATCATCTGAGAGTTACTTGAAAAGCAAATTCTCAAGTCCCACCCCAGGCCTATGGAATCTGAATCTACATTTTTTTGTTTGTTTATTTTAAATAATTTATTGAAGCATGATTGATATAAAAAAGTCAATGTTTCATTTAAATAGAAAGAATCAGTAATAAGTATTTGAGGTAATGGATGTGTTAATTAGCTTAATTCAATAATTCCACAGTATATACATATAGCATCATGTACCTCATAAATATATACAGTCATAATTTGTCACTATCCAGTTTTTAAAGCTGTACATTTTTAATGTATACAACTTGATGAGTTTAGAGATAAGTATACACCTGTGAAACCGTGACTACAATCTATGCCATAAAGCTCTCCATCATCTGTACAATGAATCTACATTTTATCAGTTTCCTCATGTGATTTGCATATGAATTAAACACTGAGGAGTTCCAATCTAGAGAACAGTAAAAATCTTAAGTACATTTATGTAAGAGACCGATTCATGACAGCATTTTCCCAGGATGTGCTGCATTGATAACAGGGGAAAGAATTGCCTCACTTTTGTCACTAAATATAATCAGATAATTTAATAGAGGCCGAGGATGGGTAGTCTACTGCCATGATGTCTCAAAGGCAGATAACTGTTTGCAGAGGGGCACCTCTTGAGATTGGGCATCGTAGAAGGGGAGGTAAGTGATCATGAAGGCAGGGTCAGGTGCGGTGGCTCACGTCTGTAATTCCAGCACTCTGGGAGGCCGAGGTGGACAGATCACTTAAGGTCAGGAGTTTGAGACCAGCCTGGCCAACATGGTGAATCCCTGCCTCTACAAATGACACAAAAAAATTAGCCAAGCAAGGTGGCACACACCTGCAGTCCCAGCTACCTGGGAGGCTGAGGTGGGTGGGAGAACCAGAACCGTTTGAACTCGGGAGGTGGAGGTTGCAGTGAGCCAAGATTATGCCATTGCACTCCAGCCTGGGCAAGAGAGTGAGATTCCGTTTCAAAAAAATAAAATCAAATAAAATGAAGGCAGGAAAACTCAATGCTAAAATAAGTGGAAATTATGTGCTGGCATGTGGCATTAAAACCGTTTGATACAGACCAAAGTGGAACTGGGGCTGTCCCTAGTAGAATGGTAAACGCGAAGGAAAGTAGAATTTTATTTGGCTAACAGGATGGAGAGGTAGTTCAGTTGTGTAACAGCTGATAAGGTGATTTTGCTTTAATGTTTCTAGAAGGATTTTGTCTAGATAACATGACAAATCTGCAAAAAAAAAGTAGGATTTATTGATTCATTATAATTTTTCAAGTACTACCTGTAAGTTATAGTTCTTTATATATAGATATAGATATGACTCTGACATACATGTAAACTTAGATATAAATAGAGGTAATATTTGAGTGTTTGTTAGAGCACAGTTTGTCTTTGGTTTGTCACTTCAACTCTGATACAGGGTTGTAAGTATGTGCAAGTGGATGAATTTCCAAGCATAATTATTACTACAATGTTATCCTCAGGATCCATGTTACAGTAAAGACCTCTAGGTTAAAATAACATATACTATTTATGTGTCTTTAAAAAATGTTTTTAAATGACTAAATGTCTTTGCTTGAGAGTTAATGCTAACATTAAGTATGGGGACAAAAGCACTGTATTTAAGTTTTGGGCTACTAATAGCTCAAGTCACAGTGACTGATAAGATTTATCTATTCTGCTTACCAGCTATCTGGTAGTACAGTGTGTCACAGTCATTATAATTGCTATTATGTTTGCTCCTGCAAAATTACCAATGATAATAGTGAACTCACACAGAGAACTTACTGGTTTCAGCACTGGGGTTAGAGTTCTCGTTTAACCTCACAACCAATATATGGTGTAGATTCTATGATTAGCACCATTTAGTAGAAGAGTTGGACAACTAATAAAGAACATTGTCAAGGCTTCAAGCCCAGGTCTCAGACATAAGGGATTATGATCCTAAAGACAGCATGATGCTGCCTCTAGACTGTATCAGAAGAAAAAGTTTAAAGGAATTCATCGAAAATGAGATAATGGAAAACAGTAGAAACAGTATGTCTCACAGGCTTGTTCCTTATAACATAATTAACAGTAGGGTAGTAGCATAAATAATATTAGTGCTTATAAGTGAATTGTGATTTTTGGTTCTGGTTTGGACTAATGCTAGTTTTTCATAAGCCTTGCTATTTTAGAAAAAGAAGAATCTCCATTTCCCTTTTATTCTATCAACTTTTTTTTTTATCATGACAAGCAAAAGAGGTGAAGCCTATGATCCAGAAGCATTTGATGAGGGAGTGGGGAAGATCTTTCCAATTTACAGGAGTTCACAAAAGAATTTGGTATATTCCCAAATTGAAGAACCAAGCATATTAAAACAAAACGTTTTCCCATAAACGATGAAACTTTTCATTGTGATGGATTCTCACTATGTCCCAGCATGCAAATATATCTTTTGTACTGTGCAAATAGCAATAGTCTTAAAATTTATGCATATATAATGAATGGAACTACTACAGTAACAGGTCACTCCCCTGCAAAGTGACTAAAAGTGATGCATATTCTGTAAGGAGATATATTTAAATTTTCTGTCAAGTGAAATGTCTCTGGTGTTTTGTTTTTCAATATAATGGGATTCATTTTTGCAGAATTCTTACAGGTACACAAGTGTAGCTATAGCAACATGAGGGTGAGCGCTTTGTTTCCTAAAGCACACATCTCCCTGTAACTAGGCAGAGGCATATTTCTTGAGGTATGTTGCTCTATGCATCTGAAATAAGGAACCAGTTTTCAGTCTCAATTTCACTCTCCTTAAATTAGAATATAACTATCATTTTAGTGTGGAAAATTTGTCAAATTACCATAGTGCTGCGAAAGAATCTTCTATATTTGGCTGTCTCTTCCTCCATTTTTTAATACTAAGTGAGTGTATACTTGGATCTGTAAATAACTGAGTCGCTGAACACAGGGCAGAGCACTGCTGAATCCCAAGTGCTAAGAGCTTGGTTTCTTGTCATTTGATATCTTCGTTCAAATGTAAAACATTTTTCACAACCAAAATTTCAAAACAATTTATGCAATAAATTGTCTTTGTTTACTGAAAAGTATAAGCCAAAGAGAGCCAGTTGATTTGTGGAATGTATAGCATTAAGGAAGAAGAAACTTATGAGATAGTGTAGAAAAGTCACCATGCCAGGTAGCCCAGTTTTATTGTTTCTGCCAGAAATCACTTAGCTTCTTAGAAATGAAGAACCTGGCACAGAGTGGCTCATGCCTATAATTCCAACATTTTAGGGGGTCAAGGTGGGCAGATTGCTTGAGCCCAGAAGTTTGAGACCAGCCTGGCCAACATGGCAAAACCCTGTCTCTACCAAAAAACAAACAAACAAAAAATTGCCTGGCTTGGTGGCACACACCTGTAGTCTCAGCTACTTGGGAGACTGAGTTGGGGGAGTCATCTGAGCCTGGGAAGTCAAGGCTGCAGTGAGTTGTGAGTTCGCCACTACACTCCAGCCTAGGTGACAGAGTGAGACCCTGTAAGAAAGACAGAAAGAGAGAAAGAGAAGAAGGAAGGAAGGAAGGAAGGAAGGAAGGAAGGAAGGAAGGAAGGAAGGAAGGAAGGAAGGAGGAAGGAGGGAAGGAGGGAAGGAGGGAAGGAGGGAAGGAGGGAAGGAGGGAAGGAGGGAAGGAGGGAAGGAGGGAAGGAGGGAAGGAGGGAAGGAGGGAAGGAGGGAAGGAAGGAAGGAGGGAAGGAAGGAAGGAAGGAAGGAAAGGAAGGAAGGAAGGAAAGGAAAGGAAAGAAAAGACTCATGATTTGAGCATGTAGAGATGGGAATGGAACAGGTGGCACTAATTTATTCTTTGCCTTCTTTGCAATTTTGGTACTTTAGGTGGTAGCTAATTTTCAAGAGTGAGGTGGGATTAGTTATAGAGGATTTTACAATTAGCTATTAGGTGGACATAGACCTTTATTATATGTTTCATTTCTCGATGCTCCAGAGACTGTGTGTCTCTATGTCTGCAAACTAAATGCATATGAGTACTTTTGGCCTCTGATAGTTTGCATGGACTCTCTTGTTTGATAGCGTAAAACTCTGAATCTCCTGCATTCAGTCTATTACTGCTGATGAGTCTTGTCTAGTTTCTCTCGTTTTTTTTTTTTCCTGAAATCACTTTTATTAAAAAGAATGCCCTATAAAACATGTATAATTGAATTATGTCAGCTTTCACACTGACTGTTTTTCAACTTTTAACTTAAAGCAGAAAAAGAGATAAATGTGAATATTAAATTAGCTTCTTTTTTGAATTTCTACTTTTTTTTAGATTCAGGAGGTTGATGTGCGTGTTTGTTGCATGGTTATATTTTGTGATGCTGAGGTTTGGAGTTTCTCTTATTCTAAAAAAAAAAAAAAAAAAAAAAAAAAAAAAAAAATGGACCTTTAAATTTAAAATACCAGCAGCAACTATTGGTGCAATTATGATCCATAGAAAGAAGTTGGAAGATAAATTATAAAGTTAAAGCAGAACGTATAAAAACACAGATCTGAATTGAAGCTACTTCTTTGTTAATCTTTGCTTATTGATTGCATGCATTTGGCCTTATTTGTTTAATAACTGTTTTCCCATTATAAAGTCTAAGTGTGCTCTAGTCAGAATTTTGAAAATGTAGAAGTGCATAAAAATATTACTCATAAACTTACCCGTTAAAACTAGATAATAATGATGCCAACATATTATTTTAAGATAATTCTAAAACATGTCTTACCTTGTACAATGTTAAAAAAAAGCTACTTCATAGTTTAAATCAAGAGCTCTGTCATACTCACCATGCCCGTTGAAAATCTTACTAAACATATTCTCACTTATATTTAAAAATATTTTACCACTTCTCATTCTAGATATTTAACATTTAAGATTTGTCAAAGGCAAAATAACAACAAATTTAGTTTAAATATCTAATGGTTTTCAGAGATTCTAGAATCAGGCAACATATCATTTTGTAAAACAAAATAAATGTTCGTATGAGCTGAGCCGAGGAAATTGGTTTCATAGGCAGGAAAGGTCTGAAGAAAACAGAAATGGTGAATAAAAAACAGATTCATCATTTCACAGTGACATCTCTTATGGGGTTAAAAACAGAGGACTTCCTTATGATGCTGACACAGTTTGACTAGACTCTCCTGTGTTTTTTTTGGAAAACTGGGCAGTTTCAAAATTCAATTTGAGTAGGTAACACTTAGCATATGTGACTCCATTCTAGTTTGATCTGGTCTGCTGGGGCCTAGGGCAGGAGGCTGGTCCAAAACAATGGCCTCCCATAAAGTTTCTTTAAACAGGTGCTAAAACTCATTTGTACCATTTCGTATTGTATACTATATAATATTACACTCATTTTTATAATAAATGCAAGAGAATAGTTTTCTCCCTTCTATTTGACTCCATTTGTTTTTTACCCCACTCATAAGCTTCTCTTGGGAAAGAACCAATTTGACGCCAATGCCCAAACACCTCTCAGTCCACATAGGAACAGAGAGTACAAGCCTTCTTTGGTTAGGTTTGAATTATTAAAGAAAAGTTTTAAAAATATTTCTCATGTTTCTCTGTGATATACTGGAAGTTTTCTGCTTCTCTCCATCCTCGTAAGAGCTACTATTAAAACTACTTCTCTTAAATTCACCTAAAGATGTATACCTTCACTTTGAGAATGAGTATTAGTCTTCCAGAGTTTGTTTAACTACTGCTATTATTTCCATTGATTTTACGCAAAGATAAAATAGCTAGAGTTGGCAAGGAGATTAAATGTATAAATATAGACAAAAAAGAAAATTCTGACTGCTTTGTTATTAATAGGCCATATAAGATTAAAACCTACACATAGCCTCTTCAGATTTTACAGTATTTCTTTCTGATGGATAATTTTAAGGTTTAATGTATATAATCACGTACTACACTATTACAAGGTAAAGATCAGAATTTATTATTGCCAGGTAGATGTGAAACAGAGACTCACATCTAAAGTCAACCAAAGATATTTGTTTTCTCAGTGTGTTTGTGTCAAATCAAATATAGTGACATTATCCACAGATGTCAAGAAGAGCTGTTTTTTTATTCCTGCATCCCACAAATGTGTGGTGAAGCACCCTCTCCTTTAGAGGGCGCAGGTTAGCTGTCAGCTCCCTGCAGCCTAGTCAGTGACGACTTCCTGTTTCCAGTGGCTAGAATCCTGTCCGCCTGGAGTTAGAAATGACCAGCGCGGTTGGAGGATGGAAGGTCTATAATATTAAACTTCTATGTGTTTTTTCTACCTAAGCCTTGCTTTTATATCCAACTGGGATTTCGGGCCCCAGGTTTCACTTATTTATCCACAAAAGGCAATATCAAGCAAAGACTGGGTTTATGCTACTGAAACTTAACATTTCATACAGGTAATTTATGAAAGTGTATCAACCCCGGAAGAGGATTTTTGAACTTTAGAATTACCTAATAATTTTGCTGCTGAAAGAAATTTGCTCTTGGCTTTCAGAGTTTAGAGAATATAGTTGCAGATATCAATTTAGTTCAGTGTTTGAGTGCCTACTATATGCAAAACATTTTGCTAGATTTCTTGAAGGATTCATGAAATAAGCTTATATTCATTATATGGTCATTACTTTAAACTAATAACTAATTTTTTTTTTAGCATTTGCTCTTCCAGGGATTGTGCTTATATTCAATATTTCATTTAATATAATTCTCATAATAATATTTTGTGATAGACACCTTTATTATTCGTAAGTATAAAAAGGAGACAAAAAAGCTAAATAACTTGCCAGATATCACAGCTTATTATATTAAAGGTGTTCAGTAAGGTGTACGTAGACATTGAAATCATCCTGCCTTCAAGGTTTTAGCGATCGAGTAGGAAAGACAAGAATAAAAAGAACAAAATAAAGTATAGTTTCAACAAATGCCATAAGAAATGAGAAAAATGCTATGGAAACACTGATATGGTACAGGTAACTTGGTCTGAAAAACAAGAGGCTGAGGAAAGTTCTAGAGAAAGAAAGCAATCTTTAAAGCCTGACTTTGACATGTGAATAGAACTTCCATACCTAAGACAGTTGTGACTCGGCACAGCGGCTCCCTCCTGTAATCCCAGCACTTTGGGAGGCCGAGGTGGGTGGATTACTTGAGTTCAGGTGCTTGAGACCAGCCTGGCCAACATAGTGAAACCCTGTCTCTACCAAAAAAATACAAAAATTAGCCGGGCATAGTGGTGTACGCCTGTAGTCCCAGCTACTTGCGGGGCTAAGGTGGGAGGATTGCTTGAGCCCATAACGTGGAGGTTGCAGTGAGCCGAGATTGTGCCACTGCCACTGCACTGCAGCCTGGGCAACAGAGTGAGACTCTGTCAAAAAAAAAAAAAAAAAAAAACGAAGTCAGGAAGGAAAGAAAGAGCAAAGCCCAAAGGCATTGAAACTATGAGAATAGCATGAACAAAGAGGTTGGGAAGTACAAATTATACTTGGCCCCTTCCCGGAATAGTTCAGTAGGCAGGTATGCATCTGCAGAGGAGGATGAGGCTATACAAATATTTTTGTTGAATGGTTTTTGATGCAATGAATGCCAAGTCAAAGCATAAGCGATGACTTTTAGAAAGGCTCTTTTGTTATTCAGTTGTGTGTGTCTCAATGACCACAGTAAACATTATCAAAAGTTAGGAAACTCAGGACAATTATGTATGACGTTAAATTGTTTTCCATTTTTAATTGACACCCCAAAATTTTAGATTGGAAAACTCATTTTTTCTCACAGATGTAACTTCCTCCATTTTCATCCTGTTGTCCATAGCTAAAACTATGGCCCTATGCTTAGGATTAGAGAAGACTCCTTATCTTTGAAACTGCTTTTTAAAATTAAACAAATGAAATTTTGATTCTTCATTTCACAGATATATTATTCAAACAAAATTCAAAGCTAATATTAGGATATAGATTACTTGCAAACAATCAATACCTATTCAACACTATTTGACACTAAAGGTTGATAAATATTTGTAAATACCAAGCTTTTCAGATCCTTTAAACATGGCCTAAATTGCAGTTGATCTTGCCACTATCCTTTAAGTGATCTTCATCACTTATTTTATAATCATTTTTATTGCTTTGTTTTATATTTCCTGAAGGAGAATTAAAGTTGTTATTTCAAAACAAGGAAGAAATTATTTATAGTGCTTTATTTGCTACACATGAAAATATTTAATGTAAATATTATATTTAAGGCTAAAATGTTGGATTTGAATACTTGAGTTTTTAAGCTATGTTCTTGTCAATATCAACTGAAGGTTGTATACATGAGCAATATATTAAAAATCTTTTTTTGATAAGGCTATAGTTAGAAATATATATTGATCATAGATGCTCTCGGATTTGCAATAGGATTACATGCAGATAAACCCATTATAAGTTGAAAATAGCATAAATCAAAAGTACATTTCATCAACCTCATTGTAACCAAGGAGGATACTGAATACATATAGCTTCCACATTGTCAAAAAGTCAAAAAATAAAAAATAAAGTCAAACCATTGTAAGTTAAGGGCTAGCTTTATAAATTTTTCTTTTGATAACTGAGAATAGAGTAAAATACCATGAGTTTATATATCATTTACTTATGAGATTTTTAATATTTTAATCTTGGATTTATATTACATTTGAACTCCTGCAGATATGCTGGTGATAATATGATTTTTTTAAAAAACTCTCATCGTAAAGGAACCGCATTAGTAGTTTAGGTGTTTTCGACATCTTGTAGGTGGCCATTTTCCACATTCTATTTTCCTTAGGAAAATAAATTATGAATCATTTAGTAAATTGAAATTACAAGGAAGTGGGAAGCTAATACAGGAAAATAACCAGATGTAGATTTAGCACCTTTCTTGGATGTTCTCAAGAAGAGTGACCCCAGACAATTATTCTTAAAGACTGCTTCCTGCTTATCTTCCACTTGCAGGTCTTACTCCTGTCAAAGAACAAAATTTCAACAAATTGAGTTTTTAAAGATCTAATTGGCTTTTATTAGTGATTCATGAACTGAGCAGCATCCAGTCTACAAAGTACATAGGAACTCCTCTGCATGCGACAGAAAAGTCAGTTTATGTAAAAGGCAGCTGGAGCAGGAACAAGGAAACAACCTAGTGCGCAAAGTGGACTGCTCAGCCTCAGGTTACTTCACGTTACTTTCCTTGCATGGGTTAAAACAGTGGAAGCCCTTACCATAGCAGCTCAGGCTGACTGGACCCCTTCGCATTGGTTGCTGTGAGTCTCCTGGGGTTTTTTTTTCCTTTTTTTTTTTTTTTCCTCCGTAAAACCATTCTACATGAAAATTTGGCTTTCATCTGTCCCCTGATTTCTTAGAAGGTCACATCTTACAAGTAAATAGCTTGTTTTGGGTTTGGTGACATGGGACCTTAGCCTGAGTGACTCCATTTTGGGTTGGTCTCTTAGGATGTAGTACAGAAGCACAGTCCAAATCAATGGCTTCCCATACATTTTATTAACACTTGTTCACTCAGGATTTATCATACACTGTTGTTGCATTTCTTGTGGTTCCCTGAAAGACTTGATAGATGAGTTTGTACTGCATTTTGCCTTTTTCCTCCTCAGAGTACTTTGTACTTTGTACACACTTCTGTTAGAATGCCCTTATACTTGCTGTATTTAATTTTAATTGGTAAATATCTGTCACTCCCATCAGTCTGTGTGGCCCCCCTGAGAGCTGCGGCTGTCATACATTCATTTTTGTATTGTCATGTATCAATTTTTTATTTACCACCCTCCATGGAGGGAATAGAAGTTGTAGGCAAGTTTGAGTTAAAATATCAAACAAAATGTAACATGAAAGGAATTGTGAAGTTTAGGTTGGTTAATGTCAGATCAACAATATTGAGTATGCAAATGAACATATTTGAGAAAAATGGCAAAATCCCAATCGTGCATTAGCAGGGAGAAACATTTTTGAATGTGTTTTAAATGTCACCATGTAGGTGACTGGGCTAGGAACTAGACCTGCTGCAATGTTATTCAAATATTGGAAGGTAACTGCTCCTGAGATACTACTTGATTTTACTTAAATCACCTGTCAGAGCATAGCAACTGAGTTACCTCAGTTTGATGGATTGGTTTATTATGGTTAAATTGAGCATGGAACAATCTAAATTGATCATTAAAAAGACAAAATCCAGAACCATCATGCCGTGGCTGTTTGAATTCAGTGTTATATCCATGGCCAAAATAGGAGTGGGGGGGAAGTATAGATTTTAAAAAAACATTTTGGAGCAACATTTTCAACACGTCATTGTTAGAAAACACTACATGAAGACATTTTCAATGACCAGATACAAACCAAATGTGGCAACTGACAGCATACATTATCCTTTCAAACATTTCAGACTACATTACATTTCCTTTTCATTTTGTGTTTGTCATAAATCTGCTGTCGGGGAATTTTTTAAAGTTGTTTCTGAGTTTATGTTAAGCATTTCTTGTTATGTGGTATGCTTTGCTCTATACCCTTCACTCAGGAATTTTTCTACTTTTAGCCATATATCTCTTCCTATAAACCATACTGATGTAATTTTCATTTTAGATTTACAACTCATACTCTCCTTCTAGGAGATGTATTTTGCTAAATGTAGCTCAGTTTTCATTGCTTGAACTGGGCTAGGACTAGCACTTTTTCCTTTTTTACTTAAGCGAGATTAAATAGGTAATAGTTATCTATGTGTGAGGTCTCAATTTTCTATGTAGTATTGTGAGTTTTAGAAGAACCTGAGGGAATTAAGCTTTGGAAACAGTCCTTTATGATCTTTTGTGATCCTATACATATTGATAAGAAGAAGAGTTAGGAATTGTGTATATCAGTCCTTTTTCTTTCTCTTTCAAAGTTAGAATGATCTTATTGCTTTATATTATTACCAGAGCACTATTGTTTTAATTTTAAAACATGGGAAAGGCATAGCTTAAGAAAAAAATAAAATTCAAAACAATAGATACACTACCTCAACTTCTAGGGCTAATCACTACTTATTGGTGAATAGTCTTATAGTATTTTGTTTTTGTATGAATAAAAATTTTTTTCTGGTTTCTTTTGGTGGTTGTTCTTGGATTGTTCTGTATATTTAGATTTTAATCTCTTTTGGTTTAATTTATATTTACCTATTTTCAATAGCTACATAATAATATGTAGCTTTCAATGCCTTATAATATGAATATACCATAATATATTTAACCAGTTTTCACCGTTTTACTTTAAAGTTGCTTTCCATTTTTCTGTATTGTTAAAAATACTTTAATAATGAACAATCATCTCGTTAAATTTTGAACAATGCCATGAGTGTTTCTCAGAATTTACTATTTTTAGAACTGAAATTGCCCAATAGAAGAGAGGATTCTCTCTACACATTCAAATACAGAATCCATTTCTTTTTGATTTGTCTTATAAGCCTGACAATAAGGCTTTTGTCTTATATAATATGTCTTATAAGGCTGACAATAAGGAAACTACTTCTTAAGATCTTTTGAAAAATATTTCACAATACAACAGGATACTGCACTTTAACAGGCCACTTTCACCTGTTAGTATATTCTAGGCATTCACATGACATCAGATAAATAAACAAGGGAAATCAACATAAAGAGAAGTTCTTTTTAATTCTCTCTCTCTTTTTTTTTTTTGGAAATATCCATAAAATACTAATATAAATGTTACTTATTTATGTACTTATTAAGACTGACAGCCTAGGTACCAAGCTAATTATGGTCTGTAGTCACAGGACATGTTTTATGCATTTCTTCTGCGTTTAGAGAACTGTGAAACAGGTTTTGCACCTTAATGAAGAGAAGCTCAGTATCCTCCAAGCTCTTCTATTTTGGAGGACACGGAATTGTTTTCACATGGTGGCTGTGAGTGAACAGTTCTTCCCAGTGTTATAGTATGCTGTGTCCAAGAAAATCTCAATGATCCCATTGTTTAATACATCTAAAGATACTCAGAATTAGATAAATGGGATGTATAAGTGACAAAGTGGGATAGTTTGCTTACTATTTTGAAATGGGAACAAATATATTTGTTGTCTAAATATAGTTATGTCCATTGTATTAAAATAAATTAAAATTATGAAATGAAGTGTTCATTAGAAAGTGCAATAAACTGTTGCCTTTTCTTGCTCAACATTATGATGGCCAGAAGGCCTAATTAAGTCTGGTAGTGGTGGCCTCACAGGCAGGATTATTTTAGAGAGGATAAACCTCATGAAAGAAAAAGCTAGACTCGTTAGCTTTTAAACTGCTACTCAGACCTAATTCCTCTTAGATAAGGCCATATTTATGATAAAGAGTAAAAATGTTTACCTTATACTCATATTTAATTAGCCTAATGGTTTTTATATCAATGCTGTTTATTTCTTATATTTTTAGGCAGAGAAATGGCCATAGAGCCTTATTCTTTATTACCTTTAATTGTTTTCACTTATGATAAAACAAGTTCCTCTCCTGCTAATGCCCTTAGTGACTGCATTTATTAAACAGTCGTTGACAGAGACCTTAAGGATGTGCAAAATATTTACGTGAAATATAACCTCTACATTCTATTAATCTATATACTTATTATCTTCTTAAAAATGAATCAAATAGGTTCCCTGCAGCCCATTATTATGATTGTTTCTCTTTAACATAAGCATTTTTTCCTCCAGCAAGTTTTTTATAAATTAATAAGTGTGTGCTTTCTAATAAACTTGACTTTCTTGCATAGCTGGTAGGTAAGCATCAACGGGCCACCTCTTTGCCAGTACAGCACCCCTTTTCCCAATGAGTAGCCTTTTCCATCTGGTCATGGGTCTCAAAAGTTAATGCCCAGAAGGCAGGGCACGGTGGCTCTCGCCTGTAATCCCTCCATTTTGGGAGACTGAGATGGGCAGATCCTTTGAGCCCAGGAGTTCCAGACTATCTTGGGCAACGTGGTGAAACCGCATCTCTACAAAACATATGAAAATTTAGCTGGGTGTGATGGCACGCACCTGTAGTCCCTGCTACTCAGGAGAATGAGGTGGGAGGCTGGCTTGAGCTCAGGAGTTTGAGGCTGTAGTGAGTCGAGATCACGCCACTGCACTCCGGCCTGGACAACGGAGCCAGAGCTGGTCTCAGAAAACAAAACAAAACAAAACAAACAAACAAACACAACAAAAATTTAATTCCCGGAGACAAAGCAGGGGGATCATACAAATAAGCAAGGTGAGCCTCACAATAATGCCGGCTAGTCAGTGTGGAATGGTTCTCTAGAAAGGCTTTCCATGCCAATTTCTTAATCTTAGTGCAGCCCAAATACATACATGTTCAAGCTGGGTCTCAGTAGCAATTCGCATTTGCAAGACTTTGCTCTACTTCCTTCCTGATTCCCAGATTACCCTTACTTAGGCGTACTGATGTATCTTGATGTCTTTTAATGCGCTGTCCACATGCGTACCTAGCATTTCCAAATCTAACCACATGGTAGTGAAAATATCCTCATATTATTTTCGTAATCCCAACACTTTGGGAGGCCAAGGAGGGTGGATCACCTGAGGTCAGGAGTTCGTGACCAGCCTGGCCAACAAGGTGACATCTCATCTCTACTAAAAATACAAAAATTAGCCGGGTGTGGTGGTGCATGCCTATAATCCCAGCTACTCAGGAGTCTGAGGCAGGAGGAATGCTGGAACCCCGGAGGCGGAGGTTGCAGTGAGCTGAGATGTCACCACTACACTCCAGCCTCGGTGACAGAGTGAAACTCCTTCTCAAAAAATAATAATAATTTTAAAAATTTTCATTTATTCTCTGAGTTACTTCTTTTTGACTGTCAGCATACTTTTTCTTCCACAAACTTCAAAAGGTTGCACACCATCTTTAATATAATTATAAAACCTTTCACTGTTACATAAGAAGTGCTTTTTAAGGTTGTATTCATTCTTTGTGAACTTCTGAATTTTAGTATACATCTGGCATTCTGAATTTTATGAGAATCCTGTTAGCTTTGCTGAGGCATAGATAGATATGCTACTTATGTATTTTTTCTACTAAACCACATTATCTCCCTTTACTCTGGTAGTTGACCATGCAAAATATAGTTTTAATTCCCTGTATATTTAATCCAGATCTTATCTTCTTTTCTTGGTTGTTTCCCCTAAGATATTTTTCTTCTCTCTCTCTGTTTTTGGTTTGTGTTTTTTGAGACAGAGTCTCATTCTTTTGCCCAGCCTTGAGTGCAGTGGAATGATCTCAGCTCACTTCAACCTCCGCCTGCCAGGTTCAAGTGATTCTCTTGCCTCTGCCTCCCCAGTAGCTGGAACTACAGGTTCACGCCAACACACTTGGCTAATTTTTGTATTTTTATTAGAGATGGAGTTTCACCATTGTTGGCCAGGCTGGTCTTGAACTCCTGACCTCAAATGATCCACCCACCTTGGCCTCCCAGCATGCTAGGATTACAGGAGTGAGCCACCACGTCCGTTCTCTTCTCCCATTTTTGTATACCCAACATCCATCTAACAAATGCCTGAATTTTCTCCTAGTTCTACAGTGATACCCAGCATATCTTGAAGAACTTAAGACAATTTATGAACAAAAAGTTTAGCAGATCCTGCTGGAGATGGTTTGTTTCTAAAGTGAGCTTATGCTGTATTTACTGCAGGATTCAGATGTACTCATACATTTCTGGAAGATGATTCTTTACACGCCCAGGCATGCTCTCAGTCTCAGCCCTGAACTTTTTTATTCTCATGATTGTTTTGTGAAATAAATGCTGGTTTGTGAGCAAGAGAAGCACAGATAAACTGGGAAGGGCAAGTTCTGCCGATGATATGGTGACTATGGCTCAGCTCAACCACCAGCTCATTCCACTTCTCAGGAAAGAGTGAACTGCAAGGAAAAATGAATAAACATGGGAGAGTTCATTTCGCTGATGCACTGTGAGACCTTTGGGGCAATATTTCTTTGGTGCTCATCCCGTAAGAAAACATGAAGAGAAAAGCATCGTTTACCTGATGAAGTGTGGCATGGCTTCCATAGATTGAGGGCTCCAGAAAATCTAGTTTGACATAATTACGTCATGGTACTGGCCTGTTCTTGCAGCTTTAGGTAGGTGAGAGGCAGTATTACAAGGGAAATTTTGGGAACCTCCCATAAAGGAGTCTTTAGTTCCCTTGGACTGCCAGAATAAATTGATACAAATTTGTCAGCTTAAAATAACAGACATGTATTCTCCCACAGTTCTTGAGAACAAAGACTATACTTAAGGTTTCATCAGGATTAATTATTTCTTGGGGGCTCAGAGAGAGAATCTACGCTTCTCTTCCAGCTTCTAGTGTTTGCCAGCAATTCTTGGCAGTTCCTTAACTTGTGGGTGAAGCACTCCAGGCTCTGCCTCCATTTCCACATGGCTTTCTCTTGTGTGTGTCTCTGTGTCTGTCTCTGCTTCGTTTTCTCATAATAACAACACACATTGGATCAGGGGTCTCTAGTCCAGTATGACCTCAACTTGATTACATCTGCAAAGACCCTGTTTCCAAATAATGTCACATTCACATGTGCCAGGGGTTAAGGCTTCAATGTATCTTTTTCAAGGAACCCAATTTTTAGCAGCAAGGTCCAGGATATCTTTCACTGTTTAGAAAGCAGTAGAGTCCACTGTGGCAAACATCCTCTGGGGACAAATACTAATGCCATACAGCAGCTGAAAAAAAAAAAAAAAAAAAAGGAAAGAAAATCTTCCTTTCTCTCTCTTTTTGTTTCCAAACTTGAGTCTCTAAGGAAGATTCTGATTAAGATTTTTGGGAGCTGATATATTATGTTCAACCACATAAAACTGTTTTGTGAAGCTAAAAAGTTTTCATATAGACAGTTTCTTGTTATTCAACCTAATAGCAAGTAAACTAAGAGTCAGAAAATTATTACAGATTTCCATTGTGACCATTTTTATGACCCCAGATTGATACTCTTACATTGCAAAAAATAGAGGATTGAGTGACATGAGGTAAATGACTGCTTTTTAACCTGAAAAACAAGTTTAAATGTAGTCCATGATGGAACTTCCCCTTTTACGACATTTTAAAGATTTATAGACAAAATTAAGTCATGTATATTTGATGGATGTTTCAAAACTGATTCTATTAGACAACACACTTTTGCCTTTTCTGAGTTAGGCCTGATGTGAATAGATGCATTTTTGAGAGCGTATTTTTTTTCTCTATAATAACCAAGAGTAAAAGCAAGGTGAGTTGAAAGGATTTAAAATCCTATATAAGACTGTGAATTAACTTCAAACCTCTTTAGTGATAAGCTACATATCATTCTATTTATTTACCCTTAGGATTTGCATAGTGATTTTTTTTCCTCTCAACATTTATCTAAATTGAGTAACATCAAATTTATTTCTGATCGCTTTTCCAATTTTTGAAAGTAATTTATATTCTAATACTATTTTATAGGGGACTGACTAGCCCAAACACTGTCCCTCTGGATTTGCATTGATATTGTTTTGGAATTTGTAATGTCATCTTATAGACTTGACTTGATTTGATTGAATTAATTTAATCCTAGATCTCACTACACTGCTGTTTCTAGCAGCTTAAAATGTATCACCAAAAATATTTTCATATACTAACTTAGGTTTGTATGGGAGGATTCACTCATGAAATAGTCAATGTAGCCAAAGTCTGTTTTTGAAAAATATTCCTTTGATCTAATTACTTTGTTTTATCAGTTTAGTGAACAAACCTTCATGCAAAATTCACTGAATTGACAAGATGGTAACTGAGCAAAATACGGGTTACACTGATACTCAGATTTGATTCTTGATTTTGATTGTGCATACTTTTGACAGCTGTTTAAAACTTCCTAAGAAGATGTGACCTAGAAAACAAAAGTAAAACAAACAATAGAAACATGGTAGAAAAAGTCAGGACTGAAATTCGGCAACTATAAGAATATGTCATCCTATGTGTCAAATAAGCATAGAGTTCAAACATATTTTTAGCAAAAAAATTGCCTTACGTTTCTACTAAAAATTGAAACTATCAATTATCCATTAACATTTAGGTGTTTCAAAAAAAAAAAAGCAAAACAAAAACTGGAATGTTTTCTTTAGAGTGTTCAGTGATAACCTACTGCTTACTCTGTGCATTAAATAAATTTATATTTTATTGCTCCTTCAGTTGCACATTCCAGCAGCTTGAGTCTGAAGTGTGTTACCAGGGGCAAGGATTTTCATTAGGAAGTGACTGGAGGCGACATAGACTGATAAGTAAGAGAAGCTATGTGATTCTGACCTCATCAGACCACTGTGGACAAACATATCTTTAGCCACAGTTATTTTTTCTTTTCAACTGATGCTGGTCTCTATGCATATTTTTAGTACAATGATTGAGTAGGGGCAGAACTGTTTTTCTGATTGACAAGTTAGACAATATCCAAAGCTGAAGTTCATTTAACGGGCTGTCTGTGCATCTCTTTCAAAAAATTAGACAGTGCACTTAGGACTTTTTTTCTCAGAATTTGTATCCTTAGGTTAGATTGCAGAGTAAATGACAACAACCTTTGCTTATGTGTTATGTCTTTATAGCAGTATCTACAAAATCATTTAAATGTGCATGTAACACGGGACATTCATTTCCCCAGTGAGAAATGACAAATCACTAGGACCATTTAATTAGATCCTTGGTTTTGAAATAGTATCTGTTGCAAAACTGAGGGGAATTTCTATAAAAATTCTTTGTTGGAATTTTCAAAATACCATATGCAAAAGACAGATTAAAGGGGGGAAATAGAGATGAAATAATGTACCTTTCACTTTCTAGAGAAAAAGCCATCATCACACTTCGCAGTTTGATACCAATAAGAGGTAATACCTTTGTGATATGAAAATGCCTACATTAACAATACTGAAAACCAGATTGACTAATAAGTTGTTACTCCAGAGGAAACAAGCTGTTATTACCAGAATTGAAGCACTTCAAAGGGCTGTCTGGCACTTGAGACTTTAGATCAACCTGACAAAAGGCTAAGGAGCTGCTAGAAATTAATGTTGTCCTACCATGTTCAATGGATTTTCATGAAGAGTTTTTGCTCTGATCATGTGAAAATGTTTTCTACAATTGTTTCTCAATTAAAATGCAAATACTTTTATACACTATATGCATGAAAGGCGTCTTTTCATAACTAAGACTGCTTTTGATAGTCTTATTATACATATGTCCTTATATTTATGATGTGAATTCGAATAGTTAACATTTTAATTTCTTTATTATTTTAATTTATTTCCCAGTGGTTGTTGAACAACTTATGGAATTAAATTATACTTCACTGTTTATATTCTCAAGTAGATATTTTGGAAGGAAGGATGGTTTTAATCAAGAAAAAAAAGTTCTCTCTCGCTTTTTTTTTAACTTCTTAGTGCCTGGAGTACTGTTGAAGCAGAATAACTCTATAATAACATCCTTGTTGAGTGGAAACTTGGCTTAGATGGGAATCATGGATCCACTCTTCCCTGTTGAGTGAACTTAGACAATTCACTTAACTTCTCTGAGGTCTAGCTTTACTCTTATAAAATGAAGGTATCAATAATAAACTACTTCAAAGGGTTTTGTGAGATTTGAATGAGTTTTGTAGGTAATGCATTTAGCCTAGCACACAAAAGACATTTGATACATGTTGTTTTATGTTTATGTAAGGCAAGTTACGACATGGTCACAGTTGTTTTGCATCTAGGAACTAGATTGTGGAGACACTGAAGATAATTGGCTCTCCAGCTATACAGTTAACACTTATTAATCAGAAGAATGACGGTGACTCAATGGAAATTAATTCATCCTCTCATCTCACTAAATTATCTCTGTCATTTTCTTAACACACATTTACAAAATAAATTAAATGATTTTAGGAGCAAAAGGGTGGTTTAGTGTGAAATGCAAAGTTTTAATATTTTGTATAAAATTCCAGAAAAATTTGCCTGATAAAGGGCACTGAATAGCATAAAGGCAACTTATAGAAGCTAATTATTTTCTCTGTGAATGTTGGTTATTCAAATACATTCTTTACCACATTCGTGGAAAATCTTTTCCTGAATATTTCTGCCTTTACAGTTTGTCTCTGAAATCCGAATTATCTTTCAGATATTTATTTTATCCTTTACATAATTTTTAACACTTTCCCAACTTTTCTTCTCTATATAAAATTTTCATATGATTTTCCCAATGGTTGTCAAATCTACATCATATTTTCCTTTAGGTTTTTTTTTTTTTTTTTTCTCGGTGTTTTCTTCTTTCCCTCTTTTTCTGAATCTAGCTAAGACCTTTACTCAAATTCCAAATCTTCTTTCTCTTCCAGCAGTAATTATTCTCTGTACCATACATTTGGTCACCTCATATAATCTTTTAGAGGATCTCCCTAAATATTATACTATTGCCTTTTGCTGATGTTTACATACATCTTTACATCACACATACTGCCTGACACATTTCTGTACATGTAATAGGTGGGCAGCATTTAATGTGTTAAATAGCCTATTCTAAGGCATTGAAGGTATGTGATTGAGGAGAGTTGGAGGTAAAAAGAAGATCAATTATTTTTTTCTTAGTGTAATCATTGATTCTACGTTTTGAAAAAAGAAATATATATATTTTATTTTGTTTTCATAAATAGGTCAGAATTAAATCCAGTAATGTCTCTAGTTAACATCATGAAAATCTTTGAGTTGCTTTAGGTATCAGAAAATATACTTGTTATTGACATGTACTTATTGAGGAGGATAAAAAAGATGATAAATTTCCCCTTTGTTTACATTTACAATTTTACTCTGCTTCATTATACCTTTTTATATTCATTAAGAAGACAGTGGCAATGCAATCTGGTTGGAAAACTGAGAACAATTTTTCTAAGTTGTTGATTTTAGAGGTGAAGAATATCAATGTCACCTTTGAAAATAAAAGTTTGAAATGTATGTAATTGCTCAAAGTGGAATAGTAAAATAAAAGTGAGGAAATTTGATATTTGTGGCCGAGATTTTATTACTTTATCTTTGAAATATACAATTCTCAAGGGTAAGACTAATTTATTAAATTTGTGGTTGGATCAGAAGGCTTCTGTCAGATGTACTGTACTCAAACATTCAAACTCATACCATTAGTTTGATGATGCCATTGCAACAAAAAACACCTGCTGCTCCTTGTCAATTTTCTTCTATTTACACTTTATCTTATTGAACTAAATGCATTTCTATAAAGTACATCAAGTCCTTTTGGAAATTCTGAAGCATAAATGAGTAGACAGGCAGAGACAGCAATAGGAGAAAATAAATGGAGGAGAGGCAGACACAGTCAGATAGAAATGTGAATTCCTGCTGCATTTCATAAGATTTATTTGACAAGGTTGTTTGAGAGTTGGTATTCACTATTGTAGTCTATGCAGTAGCTATGATACTTGAAGCTGTTGATATATCTTCTTCTTGTAGATTGTTAAACATACCATATCATCCTCCAAGAGTCTTTAAATATATTAATGGAAACAGCAAACTAGCAATGCCAAAGGCATATACCCTGTTGCAAAATGTCCTTGATTATAAGTTTGAGTAGTATCGATAGTAGTAGGACAACGTAGGAGCTGTTTTACTGCTCTTAAATCCTACTTTGATAGGGACTGTCACTACTCTAACATATTCAGATACTTTTGCTCCAATTTTCTTCTGTCAGTTTTTCCTTCTTAGGAATTTACACACACACACACACACACACAAACACACACACAGACACACACACAAACACACACACACACACACACACACACACATACGAGAGCAGCCGATCATTCCCCAAAGAGACCTAGAATATACTTAAAATTGAAGATAGGTCTGTTTTTTTTCAAAAGCAAAAATGTTATCAGAAACAATTTCTATCTACTATTACTTTAGTAATTAACATACTAATAAGCTCATGAGAATACACAAAATTAAAGCCTAATATTTTACATTGGCAACCCTTATAATCTCCACAGTAAAATTATGTATATTTTGAGTTCTTGAAGCAATAAATTCCTGTAGGCCTGGCCTAGAAGATTAGATAGATAGAATAGGCAGATTGATACGTGGATAAATACACGTGCCCAAACTTCTACACATAAATGTCTTCAAACATGTAAGTACATAACATTTTAAGGGTCTATCTTATCCCTGTTTCCTTATTGCATCTATTATGGAAAATGTAGGTTTTCATGTTAAATACTAGATACTTTCTGAATATTCTTTTGATAAAATATAATTCTCAAAGCATTGTTTTTGAGTTAAAATTATGAAAAGAGTATAGATTATTAGAGGGAAAAGATGAAGAGTATAGCTAAGAGTGAAAGAAGGCTGGGAGGCTTTGTTTATTTCTGCTTTATTTTTATGGGAATAAACAGTGACCGGGATGCTGTAACGTAAGTCCTAGTGTCTGAATTACACGTAACTTTCATCATGACTTTCTTCATAGAGTTGCCAACCCTGTAACTGGTTGAAGGGCCATCAGATAGCACCAGATTTCAGCAGAAATTTTAGTACTCTCTGGGCTAAATTTATTTCTATTCCCTTTGTTTCACTGCAAGGGTACAAATCTAATTGCTCTAATCACCCTCTGATAGAAAATGTTCAATTGGTCTTCATTGACAATAGACAGAACTCTGAATTTCTCAATATGCCTCACATGCCCATGAAGATCTAGTTCATGTTGATGTCTGAGTTATGTTTCTTGACTATCCCCTGTCTACTGTGTATTCTAGCCAAGCTAATATATTTTTATTTCCACCAAACAAATGTATCTTTCTCTCATCTCCATCACTACCCCCACCTCTCTCTCTGTCTCTCTCTCCCCACTTTAGATATTTGCATATGCTATTTCCTCAGTGAGAGTTGATTTCATTTCCACTAACAAATGTTTCCTTCAACTGGCCATTAGTTGCTCATCATTCAGGTATCAATTTAGTTGTTCCATCCTCCAGAAAGCCACATTTCCAGAGCAGTCTCATTCTTCCACATTGTATTCTGTAATGGTGGAATTGTGAGAGTCCTGATCTGAATTCCCTATAAGCCTCCAAATTAATGAGTGTATTTGGATAACTCTTTAATTCCCAGTCCCTAGCAGATTGCATTAATAGTAGGGCATACGTAGTAAATATTTGTTGAATAAACAAAACCCACCAGCTCTTTGGAAAAATGCAATAATATATACTTAAGCCACTAGGCAAATTTAGGTAGTATTCATTAAATCAGTTAACCACTGGGTCTTTCAAAAGTATTTTTGGAATAATTTTACTGTTTCTGCCACACAGTCAGGTGTTTGTAAGGGTTTGACCACCTTTGGTTAATGAAAAGGGAGAACAGCAGGCTACTAGGCATAGGAACAGAGTTTGAGGTTGCTTGGAAGTATTAGGAACATTATATGTTTTATGTAATAGAAAAAAATATTTTTAGGTTATGATTACAAAGTAGTAATAAATACTGTTAAATATTACAGGATACATATATATATATAATATATATATACCTTAAACATATTAATTTAACTCTTTGTTATTTTTCACCCTAAATGCAATAATTCACTCATCTACTGCTCTCCAAAGGTTAATGTATTCATATTTATAAAGGGAAAATAATCACTTATGTTGTTCAGTATGAAACTTGATCTTCTATTTAATGTTCAAAATCCTCAAATGCAGAATGAAATACCAGTGTGCATTTTGTGGAATTTGATATTTCAAGGAAATGAGTGGACTCTAGAACATTCATTTGCTCTAATTACTGTAAGAGATCTTTGTCTTAGTTTAATCATCCAGCTTTAGAAATTCATGGAAATAAAGCAAAATAGCAAGAGGAAAAATAGTTTAATAGGAATGGGCTCTGACTAGAACTGTGGTTTTTGGAATAATACATTACATTTGTAATCAATTATGAATGAAATGTCTGATCCATATTTTTCCACATCATTGACTAGCACAGCATCTCTCATGCCAAAATTGATTATGGAAGTAGCACTTCTTCTGTCAAAACTGTCTGGACCAGGAAGAGTATGATATCTGCAGAACAGCAATTAGCATCAGAAATCAGTCATTCTGAGGCTGTTTTCCAGAGTTCATCTAGAAAAAAATAATAATCCTCCCATCGACTCTGGATATGGGCGTGTGGGTGTGCACAAGCAAACTGATACTTATTTGTGGTCTGTTGGATTGAAAACTTGACATTTTCTGCTTGTGTTGAAAACAGAACAAATCAGTCTAGTTAATCCCCGTAAATAAGAATGTGCATCCCAGTGAAATGGGAAAACATGTAGTTTGGGAGTATTTTTCAAGGTTAACAATCCCTATTAGCATATATGGATTTATTAGCTGATTGCCTAGTTAATGCAAGCCTACTATGGTGTTTTCATTGCTCTGCTTTAAATATCACATAGTTATACTTTCAAATTTTACTTCAATTGTGTGTTTTTTTTTTTTTAAAGAATAAATATATATTTGGTCAAACAAAATAGCATCCAAAAAGAATGAATATTTCCAGAACTAATTTGGTACTACTAGAGCTAAGAAGATACCAAATATATAGAATACTTCTAAAATGTAAGTTAAAACTATAAAATAATATTGATACTATAATTTCATTGATTTTTATAAGTGAATCAAAGAAAAAATTATAATTCATGTATTCTGAACTATTTAGCAATCATAATTTTGTGGAATCATGTATCATTTGCACTTGCAAAATTTCTAAAAAGTAGGAGGATTTATTCTTGTTGATTCTTAGATTTACACAAAAAAAGTCACAAAGTTCAAGAAAACTGTTCTTTGCTGTGGCTTATTACACATAATTAAATCTTTCACAATCATTCTTTCTTCTGACAAGAACTAGATGCATTTGTTACAGTTTATAATGATAAATGTGAATGATGAAAACAGATATTGAAGAAATTGACAGACAAAAAACAAAAACAAAAACAAAAACAAAAAACAACTCCAAATTCATTTACAGCTTCTTAACCTGCAGAATATTTAACTTGCATTAGACAAAAGCACTGTTCTGTAAGAACCTACAATTGGAAGTGGGCAGATAAGAGACAAAACCTCTCACTCTCTTATTGCTACCTATGTCATCAGTGTGTTCTAGGAGTCACACAGGCCACTGGGATGGGAATTCTGAAGCAGGAGAGGTCCCTTCTGGGTAGGTCAGGGAAAAGTCTGTGGCAGGAGTGGTTCCTCTTATGCCATGCTTTGTAATGATAATGGTTCCTATAGTTTCTGCATTCTACCTGCTGCATCAGCCTTCCTTGGAATAACTCCAGCAATTGGTGCCTCTAATAAATGTCCTGTTTTATTGTTCAGGGGCTACCACTACTATCATGTGAACACCAATTAAATAAACATTTGTTCGGGATTCCCAGGCAAGATGGCCAAATAGGAACAGCTGTGGTCTGCAGCTCCCAGCAAGACCAATGCAGAAGGTGGGTAACTTCTGTGTTTCCAGCTGAGGTACCCGGCTCTTCTCATTGGGATGATGGTGGGTGTAGCCCACAGAGGGTGAGCTGAAGCAGGGTGGGGTGTTGCCTCACCTGGGAAGTGCAAGGGGTTGAACTCTCTTCCCTAGCCAACGGAAGCCGTGAATGAGGGACAGTGCAGTCCAGTCCAGACACAACACTTCTCCCAGTGTCTTCGCAACCTGCAGACCAGGATATTCCCTCGAGTGCCTACACCACCAGGGCCCTGGGTTTCAAGCACAAAACTGGGCAGCTATTTGGGCAGACACCAAGCTAGTTGCAGGAGGCTATTTTTTTCTTTTCTTTTCTTTTTTTTTTTTTTTTTTTTTTTTTTTTTTTTTACCCCAGTGGCACCTGGAACACCAGCAAGATAGAACCATTCACTTCCCTGGAAAGGGGGCTGAAGTCAGGGAGCCAAGTGGTCTTGCTCAATGGAGCCTACCCCCATGGAGCCCAGCAAGCTAAGATCCACTGGCTTGAAATTCTCGCTGGCAGTACAGCAGCCTGAAGTCAACATGGGAAGCTAGAGTTTGGTGACAGGAGGAGCATCCAGCATTACTGAGGCTTGAGTAGGTGATTTTCCCCTCACAGTGTAAACAAAGCCATTGGGAAGTTTGAACTGGGCAGAGCCCACCTCAGCTCAGCAAAGCCACTGTGGACAGATTACCTCTCTAGATTTCTCCTCTCTGGGCAGGGCATGTCTGAAAGAAAGGCAGCAACCCCATTCAGGGACTTATAGATAAAACTCTCATCCCCTTGGGACAGAGAACTTGGGGGTAGGGGTGGCTGTGGGCTCAGCTTCATCTGACTTAAACGTTCCTGCCTGATGACTCTGAAGAGCAACGGATCTCCCAACACAGTGCTCGCACTCTGCTAAGGGATAGACTGCCTTCTCAAGTGGGTCCCTGACCCCTGTGCCTCCTGACTGGGAGACATCTCCCTGCAGGGGTTGACAGACATCTCATACAGGAGAGCTCCAGCTGGCATCTGGCGGCTACCCCTGTGGGATGAAGCTTTCAGAGGAAGGAGCAGGCAGCAATCTTTGCTGTTCTGTAGACTCTGCTGGTGATACACAGGCAAACAGGGTCTGGAGTGGACCTCCAGCAAACTCCAGCAGACCTGCAGCAGAAGGGCTTGATTGTCAGAAGGAAAACTAGTAAATAGAAAGCAATAGCATCAGCATCAACAAAATGACAACCATGCAAAAATCCCATCCAAAGGTCACCAATGTTAAAGACCAAAGGTAGATAAATCCACAAAGATGAGGAAATGCCAGTGCAAAAATGCTGAAAATTTCAAAAACCAGAACACCTCTTCTCCTCCAGAGGATCACAACTCTTCACCAGCAAGGGAACAAAACTGGACAGAGAATGAGTTTGATGAATGGACAGAAGTAGGCATCAGCAGGTAGGTAATAACAAGCTCCTCTGAGCTAAAGGAGCATGTTCAAACACAATGCAAGGAAGCCAAGAACCATGATAAAAGGTTACAGGAACTGCTAACTAGAATAACCAGTTTGAGAAGAAAATAAATGACCTGATGGAGCTGAAACACAGCATGAGAACTTCGTGAGGCATAAACAAGTATCAATAGCTGAATCGATCAAGCAGAAGAAAAGATATCACAGATTGAAGATCAACTTAATGAAATAAAAGCATGAAGACAAGATTAGAGACAAAGGAATGAAAAGGAATGAACAAAGCCTCCAAGAAATATAGGACTATGTGAAAAGAACAAACCTACGATTGATTGGTATACCTGACAGTTATGGGGAGAATGGAACCAAGTTGGAAAACACACTTCAGGATATTATCCAGGAGAACTTCCCCAACCTAGCAAGACAGGCCAACATTCAAATTCAGGAAATACAGAGAACACCACAAAGATACTCCTCCAGAAGAGCAATCCTAAGACACATAATTGTCAGATTCACCCGGGTTGAAATGAAGGAAAAAGTGTAAGAGCAGCCAGAGGCGAAGGTCGGGTTATCCACAAAGGGAAGGCCATCAGACTAACAGTGGATCTCTCTGCAGAAACCTTACAAGCCAGAAGAGTGGGGGCCGACATTCAACATTCTTAAAGAAAAAAATTTCAACCCAGAATTTCATATCCAGCCAAACTAAGCTTCATAAGTGAAGGAGAAATAAAATCCTTTAGAGACAAGCAAATGGTGAGGCATTTTGTCACCACCAGGCCTGCCTTACAAGAACTCCTGAAGGAAGCACTAAGTATGGAAAGAAAAACCCAGTACTAGCCACTGCAAAAACATACCAAAATGTATAAACTGTCGACACTAAGAAGAAACTGCACCAACTAATCGGCAAAATAACCAGCTAGCAGCTAGCATCATAATGACAGGATCAAATTAACACATAACAATATTAACCCTAAATGTAAATGGGCTAAAAGCCCCAATTAGAAGACACAGACTAGTGAATTGGATAAAGAGTCAAGACCCATTGGTGTGCTGTGTTCAGGAGACCCATCTCACATGCAGAGACAAACATAGGCTCAAAATAAAGAGATGGAGGAAGATTTACCAAGCAAAAAAAAAGAGACAAAGAAGGGCATTACATAATGGTCAAGGGATCAATGCAATAAGAAGAGCTAACTATCCTAAATATATATGCACCCAATACAGGAGCACCCAGATTCATAAAGCAAGTTCTTAGAGACATACAAAGAGACTTAGACTCCCACACAATAATAGTGGGAGACTTTAACACCCTACTGTCAATATTAGATCAATAAGACAGAAAATTAACAAGGATATTCAGGACTTGAAATCAGCTCTGAACCAAGCGGAACTAACAAACATCTACAGAACTTTCCACCACAAATAAACAGAATATACATTCTTCTCTGCACCACATAGTACTTACTCTAAAATTGACCACATAATTGGAAGTAAAATACTCCTCAGCAAATGCAAAAGAATGGAAATCATAACAAACAGTCTCTCAGACCACAGTGCAATCAAATTAGAAGTCAGGATTAAGAAACTCACACAAAACCACACAACTACGTGGAAACTGAACAACCTGCTCCTGAATTGCTACTGGGTAAATAACAAAATTAAGGAAGAAATAAATAAGTTCTTTGAAACCAATGAGAACAAAGACACATGTACCAGAATCTCTGGGTCACAGCTAAAGGAGTATTTAGAGAGAAATTTATAGCACCAAATGCCCACAGGAGAAAGCAGAAAAAATCTAAAATTGACACCCTAACATCACAATTAGAAGAACTAGAGAAGCAAGAGCAAACAAATTCAAAAGCTAGCAAAAGACAAGAAATAACTAAGATCAGAGCAGAACTGAAGGAGACAGAGACATGAAAACCCTTCAAAAAATTAATGAATTTAGAAGCTGTTTTTTTTTTTTTTAAAGATTAACAAAATAGGCCACTGGCCAGGCTAACGAAGAAGAAAAGAGAAGAATCAAATAGACGCAAGAAAAATAAAGGGGATAGCTCCACTGATCCCACAGAAATACAAACTACTATCAGAGAATACTATAAACACCTCCTCACAAATAAACTAGAAAATCTAGAAGAAATGGATAAATTCCTGGACTCATATACTCTCCCAAAATTAAACCAGGAAGAAGTCAAATCCCTGAATAAACCAATAACAAGTTCTGAAATTGAGGCAGTGATTAATAGCCTACCAGCCAAAAATGCCCAGGACCAGATGGATTCATACACGAATTCTACCACAGGTACAAAGAGGAGCTGGTACCATTCCTTCTAAAACGATTCCAAACAATAGAAAAAGAGGGGCTTCTCCCTAATTCATTTTATGAGGCCAGCATCATCCTGATACCAAAACCTGGCAGAGACACAACAAAAAAAGAAAATTTCAGGCCAATGTCCCCGATGAACATCGATGTGAAAATCCTCATTAAAATACTGCAAACCAAATCCAGCAGCACATTAAAAAGCTTATCCACCATGATCAAGTCAGTTTCATCCCTGGGATGCAAAGCTGGTGCAACATATGCAAATCAATAAATGTAATCCATCACATAACAGAACCAATGACAAAACCCACATGATTATATCAATAGATGCAGAAAAGATCTTCAATAAAATTCAACACCTCTTCATGCTAAAAACAACTCAATAAACTAGTTATTGATGGAATGTATCCACTTTGGGAGGCTGAGGCATGCGGATCATGATGTCAGGAGTTCGAAACCAGCCTGGCCAACATAGTGAAATCCCATCTCTATTAAAAATACAAAAAATTAACCAGGCATGGTGGCGGGCACCTGTAATCCCAGTTAGGAGGCTGAAGAAGGAGAACTCCTTGAACCCAGAAGGTGGTGGTTGCAGTGAACCAAGATTGCTCCATTGCACTCCAGCCCAGGTGACAGTGTGAAACTCTGTCTCAAAAAAATAATAATAAATAAATCATTCTACTACAAACCTCATGCACATGTATGTTTATTGCAGCACTATTCACAATAGTAAAGACTTGGAACCAACCCAAATGCCCATCAATGATGAATAATGACTGGATAAAGAAAGTGTGGGACATATACACCATGGAGTACTATGTAGCCATAAAAAAGAAAGATTTCATGTCCTTTGCAGGGACATGGATGAAGCTGGAAAACATCATTCTCAGCAAAGTAACACAGGAACAGAAAAACAAACACTGCATGTTCTCACTCATAAGTGGGAGTTGAACAATGAGAGCATATGGGCATAGGGAGGGGAATATCGCACACTGGGGCCTGTCAGGGGGTGGGGGGCTGGGGGAGGGATAGCATTAGGAGAAATACTTAATGTATATGAAGGGTTTATAGGTGCAGCAAACCACCGTGGCACATGTATAGCTATGTAACAAACCTGCACGTTCTGCACATGCATCCCAAAACTTAAAGTATATTAAAAAAAAATAAAACCAAAAAACATTTGTTCATTTTTGTGTTCATTTCAGGATCTAGCATGCTAACATGCAGCCAATATTTTTATTTTGTTTATTTGTTTGTTTAAATCTTTAACAATATGTGCTTTGCTTAATTATCTTTGTTACCACAAGATTTGTATCTGTCTGTTCTACCTGTGCTTCAACATAATTAAGGCAGTGGCTGAGCATAACAAACAGTGCTTAACAATTGCTAATTTGTATATTGTATTTAAAAATACAACCTTTCACCAAGATTTTATGGATAAAAAAATTCATGTGACCATACTAATTTCTTAAAGCCAACAAAGACAAATAATTAAAAAACACTATGACGGGCTTTCCCAAAATTCAAAGGAGACTTTAAAGACAGTTTGTTTCCCAGCTGTTTTCATGATGTGTTACACTAAGTGGCTCTCATCACAGATATAATTAATAGGCACTTGTTATTTCATTCATGAAATTAAAATAACTATTTTGTTTCTCATTTACCTATTAACATTTGGCTCTCTTTGATGGCACGGATCATCATGCAGAAATGTTTTAGGTATAGACTAAACGTAAACATGGGTCTGAAGAGTCAAGATCCAAATTATCCACTCTTGGTTTAGTTGGCCACATAGTTGTATCAGTTTTTTATTGCTGCTGTGACCTACTACCACAAACTTAATGGCTTAAAACAAACCACATTTATTATCTTATAGTTCTGAGGTCAGAGTCCAAAATGGGTCAGTGAGCTTTCTTTTGGGGGCCCTGGAAGAGAATCTGTTCCTTGCCTCTTCCAGCTTCTAGAATCTGCCTGCATCCTTTGGCTGATGGGCCTCCAGCTCTTCTGCCTCTCCTTCCATCTTCACATCTTCTTTTCTGACTCTTAACCCCCCTGCCTCCTTCTTATAAAAGCTTGTGATTCCACCATTCCTATCCAGAAAATCCAAGATAATATCCCCATTTGAAGATCCATAATCTAATTAGACCTGCAGAATTCCTTCTGCCATATCGGGTAACATGTTCTCAGGTTCCATGGATGAGAATGCGGACATTTTTGAGAGGCCATTATTCAGCCTACCCCAGTTGATGCCTTTTAGGTTTATGGGTTTATTTAGGAAAGGGAGTTCTCCCAGGTGAAGTTTGCTTAGATGTCTCTTTTGTTAACACTTGCCCTGTGAGCTCTTCTTAGAGGAGAGACATCAGTAAAAGGGATAAAAATGGAACCAATACAGCCTATCTGTAAAATTCATAACCATCTGGGCATTTATTTTTAATTTGCATAGAAGGATAAATGCCACTCCTGTTAGATCCTTATTTAGTGATGTTTGCTCTCACATTATAAATTTCTTGTGGAACAAATAGCCATATTACCTTCAAGCAATTTTTTTGAAGACTGGGCTGAAAGAAATGAGTGAGAAACTTTTTATTTTGCTGCTTCTTTCCTGAGGTCATCATAAGTTGTTATGAACATAAATTAATATACAGTTTCTGTAATCAATGTGATAAGGAATACATAGAATAAAAGTATTAGCAATATCTTTTGTAAACCTAAAGTTCTTATTTTGCTTAAAATATGTTTTTTTTTTTTTTGCCAATGTCAGTAGATCTCTTCATGTGTTATATTTGATTTAGTGAAATTTACGTACATGCAAGTTAAGCTGTTTATTGATCATTTGAGTTTCTGTTTCCTTTCTGTGTTTCCTTGTTTTTACATGACAACTTTCATTACTGTTGGGAATCATTAAGTCTTTTTAATAGACTGTTGTAAAAAGGCCTCTTCTTACAAGAAGTTTTTTTCTATATTTTATCTCCATGCTCTATGATTAAAATAAATAAATTTAAAGAAATAAATATTTCACTTGTCTTTTAACTTCAAGAATACAAATAGGAAATATCCTGTTGACTCTGGTGAGAACTATAGGAATATTATGTTAATGTTTCAAATTATGCAGTAGGTCCTCAAATAATACTGTTTCATTCAGTGTCATTGATGATGATGTTGATGAGAAAAGAAAAAACAATCACTTCTAGGCTGGGCCCCTTGTGTGGAGTCCACATGTTGTCTGCACATCCGCATAGGTTTTCTCTCAGTTCCTTCCGCCTCCGAAAGATATGCTTGTTAGGCTCACTGCCATGTATACATGGTCGCTGGGAGTGTGGGTAAGTGTGGGTGAGTGTGGGTGTTAGTGAGTGTGGGTGAGTGTGAGTGAGTGTGGGTGAGTGTGAGTGTGGGTGAGTGTGAGTTGCCCTGTGATGGGAGGGTGTCCTGACAGGAATGGTCCTACCTGGGGTCCTAAGCTGGTGTGAAGGGCTGTGGCCACCCTCAACCCTGAACTGGAATAAGCAGGTAAATACTTACCTTGTTTTGATTAATCCTTCTTAAACATATAGAGAGAGCTCACATTTATTTCATTGTTGAATATTACAAGTGCCTTGGTCTCTACTTAGAAGTTTGGTGATGTCTTTGTGACCAAAAATATTCCCTAAGAACTTCATTTATATCAATTAGCCTATGAGGACATCCGTTTCATTAAACATTGTTTGGCATAAAGTTGCAGTTTCCAAGGATCTATTGATGATGTTAAGTGAGGAGTTACTGTATAACTTTCTTACTTTTTTTTGGTTTATTTTTATTTTTGGTAGAGACAGGGTCTCCCTATGTTACCCAGGCCATTCTCAAACTCCTGGTCTCAGACAATCATCTCACCTTGGCCTCCCAGAGAGCTTGGATTACAGCCATGAGCCACTGCACCTGCATCATGATATTGATATGGTTTGGCTGTGTCTCCACCCAAATCTCATCTTGAATTGTAGTTCCCATAATCCCCAAGTATCATGGGAGGAACCAGGTAGAGATAATTGAATTATGGGGTTGGTTTCCCCCGTCCTGTTCTTGTGATAGTGAGTTCTGCCGTGTGAAGAAGAATGTGTTCGCTTCCCTTTCTGGCATGATTGTAAGTTTCCTAAGGCCTCCCCAGCGCTGTGGAACTGTGAGTCAATTAAACCTCTTTCCTTTATAAATTACCCAGTCTTGGCTATGTCCTTATATCCAGATATATAATAAACTACTTTTCAAAAAAAGCCACATTTTTCTAAGCTAAGGTTAAATTAACATCACATACATTGAAACTGCATATTTCATTTAATGATTATCATCATTAAATGTTCAACATTTTCCTCAAATCTTGAAATTGTAAAAGACACATTTGGGAGTGGTCATGTGACCTGATTGTCTTGTGCTAGAAATATAGAAATAGCATTTTTAAATAAAAAAGATACATTTTTTCTCAAATACATTGTATTTGCGTTAATCAAAATGTGAAATGTGCTCCACTTGATCCTTTTAAATTGTTTCTATGACATTTGCCACAGTAGTCATTAAATTAGATAGTAATAGGCGAATGTGTATTTGGATCCTTTCCATTTTGCAGAAATAAAGAAAGTGTGTTGGCTACTTTTCTGCTTTATGAGCCTCTGCAGGAACAAATGTGCTCATAAAATGTATATTAAGAGTTCTTCAATTATATTCCTATTTCCTTCAGCACCCTAGCCTCTTAATAAGCTTTTTCAGGAGTTTCTGGTCTATATTCATTTAATTTCTTCAACATTCCTCATAAGCTTTCATCATGATTTAAATGAAATCCTTTTACAAGGTGCTATAGAATTATAACCAAATGCATTCACTAAGTATAATTCTGTTCAGGAGCTCATTTCCCCACATTGGAAGAAAAATTGCTTTGTGTTTCACATCTGACTTTTTTTCACTTTTTAAGAAAACAGTGAATTGAAGATGCATGCACACACAGAGACACACATACAAATATAGATTTTAATCATGACATTTTCATACATTCTCAAGATTACCTATTCTAACCTTCTCATTTTATATATTACACTCAAGTAAGCTATTCATTTAGCTACGTGAGGGCAGGTATAGCACTAGAATTCTGATCTCTTTACTCTCAGTTAAGTGCATTTTCTGGTATACTATGCTGTCTTTTTGACAAAGTATACAGTGAACAATATAAAAGTTATAGGCTGAAAGCACGTGAGGAACCTTGGCTGGAGGCCGCATTACCTCTTTCTCACACAGAACTTGACACTTCATCAGGTTCCCACTTGAATTGTCACTGTGGCCTGTCACTTGCCTGACACATGGGCACCATGTGCTTCCTACAGTATGAAGCCAGGCAGAATGATATTTTTAATCCTCTGTATTTGTGTGTGTGTATATATCTGTTTATATGTGTGTGTATATGTCTGTGTATATATATGTACACATAATGTATAATTTTATTTATCATTAGTACTCAATGCACAAGTAATGGATTCTATATTAAATACATATTAAATTGATTATGATTACATTCCCATTTCTTGTCTTTGTTGTTCATTTCTTCAATGCTTGCTCACTTCTCTTCGAGGTACAATCATGTCAAGATCTGAATTTGTTCCTTGGACCTGTCTTCTTTCAGTATTAATGCTTGTTCACTAGTTTTTTTATTTTCTTCTTCTTCTTCTTTTTAACCTTTTATTTCCTTGAGAGATTTTATTCTTTAATTTTCTTTTTGTATATTTTTGTTTGAGTTTTACGATAATCTCCCTAGCTTGATTTTAGCATGTATGAACTTTAGGTTGGAGTTCAAATATTTTAGTTTTTCTAGCAGTGTTTAAAAAAAAAAAAGTGCTTTTAAAAATTAACTTAAATGTTTACTCAGTCATTAGTTAAAAAAAAATAGGACTAATAAAATAGCATGAGGTCGATGGTGCAGCATAATATTTGAAATCAGGCATGAGGGACATTTAAATCTCAGGTCTGCCACATATTTGCAAGCAGTGTGATGTTGACAAAGTGACTTAACTACTTGTAATTTTTATTTATCCTCTATACAATGGAGACAATATCTAACTTACAAATGTATTATAAGAATTAATGAGACAATCTTTAAACATAGCTTACCAAAGATTCTGGAACACATGATGTTCTAATTACAGAGTGACTATTGTTATTCATTAAATTATTTTAAAAAGCAAGTAGTTCTGAGGATTCAGATATTGTTCAACATATTTAAAGGACCAAGTAAAGGTTTAAAAAAGTAATCTATTTTTTTCCCTTAAAAACCTTCAAAATTCTCTATTTTCAGAAGAAGATATCAACATTTTCTCTAAAGGAATAAATAACTTTATTTTCCACTTGTCTTCATCTACTTAATTTTCATATGTTTTGCTAATGCTCAAAGACTCTTCATAGATTGCAAAGAGATGCTAAATTTGTATTAATATTTGAGATTTGTGAGATCTTCAAAAAAATTACAACCAATCATTCCTCTAAGACCTTCTATCTCTTATATCCTGATTTTGAAACTGTCAAAGCACTACCCTCTGAATATGTTATGTGTCAATCTGTTGTGTATTCATCTTTCCCCAAAATTCAAGTTACATGATGGCAGGAATGCTATAGGTTTTACTCACCATTATATCTCCAGTGCTTGGGACTACGCCTGGGCCACTGTAGATATATATATATACACACACATACATATATATATACACATTTGTATACACACATACACATATATATACACACACATATGTATACACACACACATATATATGTTGAATAAATAAATGAATTCAAATTGGCCATTTCGAGCATTAGATAATCCTCTACAGACATCTTCAGACTAGTTTACAAGCATTAATCTCTCTGAAATGATTTAGATAAAACAGGATTTCTCGGCTGGGCACGGTGGCTCATGCCTGTAATCCAAGCACTTTGGGAGGCCGAGGTGGGCGGATCACGAGGTCAGGAGATCGAGACCTTCCTGGCTAACACAGTGAAACTCTGTCTCTACTAAAAATACACAAATAATTAGCCGGGTGTGGTGGCTGGCGTCTGTAGTCCCAGCTACTCGGGAGGCTGAGGCGGGAGAATGGCCTGAACCCAGGAGGCAGAGCTTGCATTGAGCCAAAATCTCGCCACTGCACTCTGGCCTGGGTGACAGAGCGAGACTCCGTCTCAAAAAAAACAAAACAAAAAACAAAACAAAACAAAAAAACAGGATTTCTCAATTTCAAATAATTCTTAAGATTTTATTTTCAATACATGCTAGTCATTCACTTGTATATCTTCCTGGAATTAAAATTATGATGGTGGTTAAATATCTGTTTTGTTATGAATATGTTTAAAAGAGTTTCTGCAAACCATTAAATCAATTTTTAAAATTACTGATAGATATTCTATCAAATCAAAACAAGAGTTGAGAAAAAGAAATTGATTGGTCTTTTATCATAATACAGCTAAGAACTGTCTCAGATTTCATGTGTACTTAATAGTTTAATTAAGGCATGGACAACTTGATTTTTAAAACATAGTCAAAAATATTTCAGCTCTATGATTACTAAATAGTATACTATGTCACTTCTCATTTTTTAAGGTACAGCATTGTTAGATAATTTTTGTAAAAACAGCCATCAATAATGATGAATTTAGATGCATCCCAAATGAGTTAATTAAAATGACAGCAGAATTTCACTTACAATCTTGCCGCAAATATTCATTCTGAGCTTGAACATGTTACCTTTTAAAATGCCCAGTGTTCAACACAACAGAAAGTAAACTGAAATAATTAATGCTTTAAAAATGTTAAAAGGGGTAACTGCCATCTGCTCTCATTAGGGGTGTTAATATACATTAAATGCATCATATTATAAAATACCAGCAGCTGGCTATACAGGTCTTATTTTTTATGTACTTTTATGTATTGATTTTGAGATGGAGTCTCGCTCTGTTGCCCAGGCTGGAGTGCAGTGGTGCAATCTCGGCTCACTGCAACCTCCACCTCCTGGATTCAGTGATTCTCCTGCCTCAGCCTCCCAAGTAGCTAGGATTACAGTCACTCGCCACCACACCCAGCTAATAGTTGTATTCTTAGTAGAGATGAGGTTTCACATGTTGGTCAGGCTGGTCTTGAACTCTTGACTTCAGGTGATCCACCCACCTCAGCCACCCAAAGTGCTGGGATTACAGGCGTGAACCACCATGCCTGGCCGACTGTACTTTTACAATAGAGATTAACTGGACAAAATGGTTTAAATGTAACAGATGTTGGAATTAAATTGTACAATGATAAATGTGCTGAAGCTAGTGAATTGTGAACAAATTTCCCAATTTATAATTATTTTATACTTTTCATGTATATAATTATTCACTTGGCTTCAAATCAAATCATATAATAGATTAACCTAAGATATATTTTTAAAACAAAAATTCTTAACAACATTTTTAGGGGAGTTATATTAAATTTGAGTTGTGAAAAATACACTGTACATTTCAGATATTCTCAATTTTTACATTCATCAAAGGTACTTTTGTTGGAGTTTATGTTTTTGTAATGCATAACAGGTTATTATGAAAGAATGTGAGAATATCATTAAAAATGTGTTTTCCACATGTAATTTTTTTATACCCATATGTGATCCAGGGTTATTTTATAATGCAATACTAAATATGATACAGTATAAGATTCTTCAATGACCTTGTTAAAACTAACCAAAAATTGAACATTATTTTCAAATGAAAACATTATTTAATCATTTAAAATATATAAATCTGCTGACATATTTCTAACCACTTTCATTGAAAAATAGATTTATTTTCCTTTCATGTCATTCTCATTAGCTTGTAGAAGACATGCTTATATAACTTAACTCAAATGTAGCAAGATTCTTAGGCTTTCACAAATGCAATTTACAGAAGAGCAAAAGATAAGCCTGTGCTCAGTATCATACTGAAATGAATCACTATTGACGACTGTACTTTTTCTTCTTTCTGCTTAGCTTTTTGTCTTTTTTCTCCCTAGTGTACTTGTGGAGGATGAGTAATTTGAAATGAATTCTGTTCTAACTATTATACCTACTGCTGTACTTCCATCTTCCTGATGAACTAGCGTCAGTCTGAATAGAGTGAAAAACTTGCACAGAACGAAAACTCTCTTCTCAGGGCAATGTTTGGATAGGACCTCTTTGCTGCTGTTAGCTGGGCAGTAATCTGGTGAGATGAGGGAGGGGAGAATAAAGCTATCTAGTGCTACAGCATATATACCTTCTGTACAGATCTGTCATTTGCATAAAAATGCTGATAAAAAAGGCAAAATACACACAATGCTTAGCAGAGAAGCAGACAATAAATGGTAACAGTTACTGTGCTTTCATTAATATTGCTAATATGATAATTGCTATTGTTAATAAGAATCTTGCCTTAACTACGGAAATTACCTCCTTTCTCCCCCAGTGAACTATCCTAGCTGTCCTTTGCCAGACGAAGACTTGGAAATTAGAAACTATACAGAGTGTCATCTATAGTAATGGGTAGAACTCTGATAGATTCCTCTTGTTCCTTTGCTTGATAAATTTCATTCTTCCCCATTCACTCAACATTTATTGATAGACACTGTTCTAGATGACATTGATGGATACCAATATATAAAGGAAATAGTCCCAGTCTGAAATAAGCTTTGAGTCCAATACATATAATATTAATTACAACCATGGAATAGGATAAGGACTTTTGTGTTTGCTATATACATGGTGGTGTGGGAAATCAGAGGAAGGAGTGCTCTTCTGCTTGGGAAGACCAACAAAGTCCATTTGGACTCCTGAGCATGCAATAGAGATTCAGCATTTGGATACAGGGAGAAGACTAATTCTTAGCTTAGTAAGCAGCAAAAGTAAATACAGGATAAGAAGGTGTGTGGCATATTTAGGGCATCCAGTGACTAAAGCAGTCAGTAAAGAAAAGTGTTCTGTTGTCTCTTTCACTTCTTTTAAATATTTCAATAAGCCTTTTGTTCTTATTTTCCGCCTGTGCAATTGGTCTGTAACTAACCCTGCTGGTATTGCTCAGAAACAGGTAACCTTCACATGTTGCATGCTGGGAAGACTGGAACTTCTAACATTGAAGGGTGGTTCTATCTTGATGAGGGTCTTGAGTTCTCAGGGATAGTTATCTACCACTGAATGATTAGAATGTCACCTTGCTCTCAGTGATAATAAGAAATATGAATAAAAAGAGATCAGACATTTTAGGGGGAAAGACTGTATGCACTATTAAAATTTGGAAAAGAGAATTATCTCTTCATACTGCTTTTATAAGTACCTTCAGCTATTTAATTTATTTAGAGGTTTCCTTGTGGCACAGTTCATTGAGGTAAGCATTAATGTCTAAAGGTGCAATTTATTTAGTAATGACAAAGATACAAATAATAATCCTGTCAGTGATTCAGAAAGGAAAATGGATACCTTGAGACAAGGCAATTGTACAATTCTCATGCTTGCAAAGAAAAATATTGCCATAATACCTTGGTAGTGGAAAGTTTAATTTCTAATTTATTTTCTAAATCTGACTTTTTAAACTGGGTGTCCAGTAGCTATGTGATAGTTCAGAGTCATCATGGACAGTTCTAATTCTCTTCTGGTTTTGCACCCCATGGATTTAATCCAAGGATACTTTGAAGTCAGTTGGAGATCCACATGAAGGTAATATGTTCCTGGCATTGATCACAATGCAGAATTGATTCTGATCACCTAAAGGAGAAACACACTCAAAAGGTTCAAGCAAAGCAGTAAGATTTATTGGTTTATTAAGGAGCTTCAGTAAAAAGCTTCAACATACATAGAATGATAACATGTTTTCAAAAGATGTAAGCATATAGATATTTATAGGGAAAAAGTTACCATATTCTCTGTTAGAAACAGGTATTGTGGTGGTGATTAGCTTTTCTGTTTTGTTTTTATATAGACAATGTAGATTACAAGTGCCTGTATAATTTTTGTTAGAAGAGAAAAATGATCTAGGTGTTGCACACCATGGCCCACAAGGATAAATGTGACCATTGCTTGCTTTGTGTGACCTGTAGGCTAAGAATGGGTTTTACATGTGTAAATCATTGCACAAAAGGTGAAGAATATTTTGTGCCTTGTGCAAATTTTATGAAATTCACATTTTAGTGATCCTAAATAAAATGTTATTGGAATAGAGCCAGTTTCATTTGTTTGTGTGTTGTCTCTGACTGGATTTGTGCTACAACAGCAATGATGAATAGCCGAGACAGAGACACGACGTTCTGCAAACCTGAATTATTTACTATGTGGCCCTTTACCGAAAATGTTTGCTAACCTCTGTTTAAAGTAAAGGCACTATATTCAAAGACACTCAAAATAGCTTAGGAGAATTTTAAAATGCAATAACATTTATGTGACTTCATCTGATAAGTTTCAGTTAATGAAGGGAATAAAAGTATCATGAAAGCAAACAAGAAGAAAAAGATAATTTTCCTTTACTCCTCCATTATTAAAAAAATGAGTATATTTTATTTTTGAGCCTGAGGGTTGATAGTTTATGGTTACAGAAACAGACCGGCTCAGGAGAGTGGGCAAGCCCAGCATATGGATTTATCCAAGAACAGGCAGTAGGAATTCAGCACAAGGAGAAATATGCAACAGCTAGCAGATGGCTTGCATTAACAGCAGTAAGGAGAGATGAGGAGACTGTGTGCCGGCACCCCTTTCCCACTGTTACCATCCAAAAAGTCAAGTACCCTACTTTTCAAAATTCAGACTTGCAATTCACAGCTCTGAAGTGTTAGATCCTTTATAAATAGATAATAAACATCAAACAGGTTAACCTCCAAGTAACAAAACTAAATCTTCAGATAATAGATTCACTTTATCCCAAACTGAATTGCAATGCAGTCTCCACAGTGAGAAAGAAAGACAGTTTCAACAGTGATTACAAAGTTGAGAGCAAAAGTCCCTTAAAAAACAATGGACACTATATCACCTCGCTACATTTGGCTACATTTGTTGCTACGGGGTTTGGCAACAAATGTTCTCAAATGGCTGAAAGTACGGTTAGCTGAATAAAACATGGCGTTCTATTTTTTTTTTTTTTCCATGGATTTTTTTTTTTATTATTATACTTTAAGTTCTAGGGTACATGTGCATAACGTGCAGGTTTGTTACATATGTATACTTATGCCATGTTGGTGTGCTGCACCCATCAACTCGTCAGCACCCATCAATTCATCATTTATATCATGTATAACTCCCCAGTGCAATCCCTCCCTCCTCCCCCCTCCCCATGATAGGCCCCAGTGTGTGATGTTCCCCTTCCCGAGTCCAAGTGATCTCATTGTTCAGTTCCCACCTATGAGTGAGAACATGCGGTGTTTGGTTTTCTCTTCTTGTGAGAGTTTGCTAAGAATGATGGTTTCCAGCTGCATCCATGTCCCTACAAAGGACGCAAACTCATCCTTTTTTATGGCTGCATAGTATTCCATGGTGTATACGTGCCACATTTTCTTAATCCAGTCTGTCACAGATGGACATTTGGGTTGATTCCAAGTCTTTGCTATTGTGAATAGTGAACATGGCATTCTTAAAGAATCTACTTCTTATCTTCAGAATAATATAAATCATATAATATGATATGTATAATAATACAAATCAAATTATCCTGAAGATAAGAATATATAATATAAACTAAATGAGACAGTTGAGAAAAAAACTATCACATTAAATTTCTGTAGTAATTAGTAAGTAGAGCCTTTTGTTTTCTTAAAACCTGAAACTGTATTTTCTGTTTCTATGCTAAATATGAATGGAAAATGTACTATTTTGTAGATAATGTATAGAGTTATACTCTGAAAGTTTTTTTTGTTTTTCTTAACGAGGGTATTTATTAGTTTCATTTCGATTGTTGACATGCACCCTGCCCCCTCCTAAGTAAAAAAAGGGGAGGAGGGTGCTGCACAAAAAACTCCTCCCAGTTACTTTTAGTTTAAAAGCTCTTCCAGGAAAACAATGGTCTAGTTTTTTGTTTGTTTGTTTTTGTTTTTGTTTACTCCCTCCTCCCTCACTTTTCAAAATCAGGAGCTACTTGGAAAATCTGAGTCTCTGGTTGCCAAATATTCAGTGTCGTTTTTTGTTTATAAAATTCTACATCTCCCCTTTCCACACGCATGCTCTTCGGAGCACAAGAATACATCTGATTGAAGCATAAGAGAAAATAATCTCTTATCTACGACTGCAGTGGAACATGCCTTGGAGAGACATTTCCTAGCTTTTTCTCTTCCCCTGGGAACTCAGTGCCTGCCTGTTTGTAACCTGGGACTCCCTGGAGGATGACCTGTTTAATATTGCTCAGGGCCACCCTCTCCTCTGAAAGTGGTCAACAACCACACCAAAAAAGCAAATGAATACAAAAATGTAAAGAAGTCACGCTTTAGCTATGGCTTTAAGTAAGTAGTACTGTCTCATTATTAAGTTATTTCCCCTAGTTCATTTCCAATTTCTCTATAGTCCCAGATCCTTGTTTTGCATATTTTTGTAACAACTCAAAGCAGATACAGAGGCATCAGGAAACAGCGGTGTTTCCCCCTTTTCTGTCTGAGAGGCTGACTGGAGGCAATATGTTTGGAGAACTTTCAGTGTGTAAGGAGGGGTAAGATGGATGATTCACAGATACACATGATCCTTCTATTTTCACTGTTACATTTTTCAAAACAATTTACTATTTTTCTTTAAGCATCTTAGTGTTGGCTACAGGATTGAGGGTGTGGAGCAGTTTAATTGACTTTTTTTTTTTTTTTTTTTTTTTTTTTGTTTAACTATGCCTCTTCTGAAGCAAGGTTGCTGGGCTGTTTTAGGATTGATTTCAGGGGTGGGGTATGTAGGAAGTAGATGGCTGAAAGCTCTTCCCAAGCCACCTCCAGGCATTGCTCCTCTGAGCATGCAGTGGTTGAAAAATCATTTTGTTCAAGCATTTTGAAAGCAAGAAGAATTGTAGCTGCATTATGGTGATGTATCACTTAATTCTTTTATTTATTTATTTATTTATTTTTTAGACGGAGTTTCTCTCTTGTTGCCCAGGCTGGAGTGCAATGGCCGATCTAGGCTCACTGCAACCTCTGCCTCCTGGGTTCAAGCAATTCTCCTGCCTCAGCCTACCAAGTGGTGAGTAGCTGAGATTACAGGCACCTGCCACCATGTCCGGCTAATTTTTGTATTTTATTAGAGATGGGGGTTCACCATGTTGGTCAGCCTGGTCTCGAACTCCTGACCTCAGGTGATCCATCTGCCTTGGCCTCCCAAAGTGCTGGGATTACAGGTATGAGTCACCGTGCCCAGCCCACTTAATTCCTTCCTACGATATACTTATGTCTTTACAGTTGGGAATTAAATCTGTGCTGTGATGGTCTATTATTGGTTACATCCTCTAAGAAAATAATTTCTCTTACCAGGACCACATTGTATAATTCTTTAGTATGTCCACCACGCACAGAGGCTTAGAAAATTAGATTTCAGAAAGAGCTGTGGAAAATTTCAGTGAAATAACTATGTCAGTAGGGACGTTAAAGCATTATTTAATTATTCTTTATTCCTTACCTGTCTGACGTTGGTGCTGTGCCTCTTAGACTTTTTTCATTCCATCTGCAGACTAAAAAACATGTTAGACATCAAATTATAAAATTAAGATAAGAATAATAAACACATGTATCACTTACACTCATTAGGAAACATAACATTTTGTATATTTGACGCTCCTGTGTTCTCCTAGAGTCAGTCCTTCTATGTCCCTTGTAAAAGAAAAACTTGAGCTGAATTAAATTTAAGAGTTAAATAGAGCAATTAATGCTTCATGAATTGGACAGCCTCCCGAGCCAGAGTATGCTCGGAACTCCAGTGCAGCCACATGGTGGAAGATAATAAAAGCCCCAAGATGAGGAGGTAGAGTAGCCTACAGAATACAGAAGTGAGGTACAGAAATACCCAGATTGGTTACAGCTCCAGGTTTACCTTATTAACAGTTGGCAACATTTGATTGGCTGAAACTCGGTGACTGGCACAAGTGTAGGCTAGGGTCTATTTACATCTCCACTTGTTACAGTTCAGGATGAACAGATAAACCTATAGGACAAACTTAAATGTGTAAAGGGGTTGCTTTGGGCTAAACTTGATTTAACAGCCCGTATGAGGTACTCTAAAATTTATGATTACTAATTAACTTAATTTTATCTGTGGTTTTAGCATATATGTAGTTATCAGAATATAGCAGGTAAATTTTTTCGTTATGTAAGTGTTATACGTCTTCACTTGCTTTTAACCTACTTATATTATTATTTATGTTGATTTGTCAGCTAATATTCATTGATTTCCATTGCTTCATTATATCATTCCAAGAGTTTTTAAATTTACCTGTTTACACATATTTTTTCACAGTACTTTTGGCTGCTGCTGTGAATTTGATGTGTGTATGTAAGGGTTACTTTAGGATATCAGCAAACGATTGGAATTTCTAGGACATGTGCTACATGCATTTCTAACCTTACTAAGACAATTTTGGACTGTTAAATGCTGTGCCACTTGAAACTTTTAAAAAGTTTATTAAATGTTTAGGACAATCTGGTCTTGTACTCTGCCTTGACCGAGTCAGTTGTATTAAGTTTATTTTTCTACAGGTTCATTCATTTTGCCTAAGATTTCATTGGCATACAGTTACTCATAAATTATTCTGGCTTTATTTTTAAATGTTTACATCTATAAATATAAGAAAATTCCCTTTTTATTTTTTTTGCCTTTGATTAATATTACTAGAGATGTGTTAATTTTATCAGTATTGTCAAAGAATTGGCTTTTGACTTAGTTAAAAATCTCACATATATATGTGTTTTTAATTTCAGAAAGTATAATTCTCATCTTTATTATCTACCTCCTCATCTTGGGGCTTTTATTTTAGTGTTCTTTCTGTAATTTCATAAAACAACTTCTTAGATCATTAATTTTCAAGGCATTTTCTTTTCTGAGAGAAGCATTAAGTGTCAATTTTCCTTTAGAAAGCACTTTAGCAGTTACTATATGTTTGGGTTGCCACACAGTATTCAGTACTTTGCTTTCTAATTTCCAATTACAATTTTGACTTGGGTTGTTTTAAAATGTATTTTTAAATTTTCTAATGCATACATTTTTAATGGTTTTTTTTTTTTTTTTGTAATTTATTTCTAACTTAGCAGAACGACAAAACCATATCTAAATAATACCATTTTTTTGGAAATGTATTGAGAGTTGCTTATGGGCGAGGGTGGGGACTATTTTAATAAATATTCTTTGGGTGCTTGAAAGAAATACATGCCCTTCAGTTGTTAGGGATGATGTTCTCTAAGTGATGTAAAAGGAAGCTTATTGCCTTTAACATTATCTATAGCTTCACTGACTTTTTTTGTTTGATTGATTGATCAATTATTGAGTTACTTGTTTTAGAATCTACTGGAGTGCTAATGGTAAATTTCTCCCTGAAAGTCTCTCAATTTTTGGCTTATAAGCGTTCAAAACATGAAATTAGATGCATATATCCAGTATATATCTCAGTGCATTAAATGTTTTATCATTAATTATCGATTGATACTCTTTGTATCTAGGATTTTGTTTTTCTCTGCCACATAGTTGCTTTTCTCTGAAATTAGTATCCACAAAGCTTTCTTTTGGTTAGTATGTTTTTGTCGTTTTTCTTTTCATCCTTGTATTTCATGTTTTTGGCTTGTTGCCTGAAATGTATAAACCGAAATTTTTACATGAACTATGACAATACTTGTATTGTTATGGATATTTAATTTCCATTTGTTAGTTTGGTCATTATCCATTTGTATGTATTTTTACCCTCCTGCTTTGGGTTTCTCCCCTTCTCACCAATTTTCTTCGATCGTAAATATTTCTCCTCTCTCAGACATTCTTTCCAAATTCCACTAGGACAAATTAGTTGCTGATGTAGCCTCTCCTGCTTTTTGCCCCCAAATTTCTTTCACCCTCATTTTTCAAAGATATCATGGTATATATTCTAAGTTAATAGATGTTTCCCCTAGTATTTTAAGTATATGCTTTAAAGATGTGGTAAATACTTTAAAATCAATTCCGTTTTAAATATTTTTAAATATATGATTTTGATGTTTTCCTCCCTTCATTATTGCTGTGGACAAGTCATGGCCATGTCACTAGGGGTCATATGTCTTGTCTTTATGGCTGCTATTAAGTCCTGCTCTTTAATTTTGGTTGCATCCAAGTGATTATTTTTGTCTACTGCTTGGAATTAGCATCCTTTCTGAATATAGAATTATATACTTTGTGTTTTTGAAAATCCAAAATCATTATTTTTATAGTATATACACACGCATGTGCATACTACACTTGAGCATTTTTTTTCAGTTCTCTTAACTACACTTTCATTTTTTCACGTATTTATATTTTATTCCTACAATTAATTTAACTTTTTTTCAGATCAGTCATTAGTTTGTTGATTCTCTTCTCTGGTGCATCGAATCTCATATTTTCAGACAATTAATTGAGAACTATATTTCATGTACTTATATTTGTTTCTTTCTAGATCCTCTATTTGTTTTAAGAAATCAAATATTTATTTTCCATTTTAGTTTTTAAAACACTGAAAATACAATTTTATATTCTGTAGCCCTCGTTACAATATATGAAGTATTTATGGGTGTGTTTCTGATTTTCTGATGTATTGTTGTTTTCCCAATAGTTCTGAATGTTCTTGGTAGTTTGCTTTTTCTGAATTTTGCACTAGCTTTGTGGTGAACTCATATATTCGTTAGACCTTTCTAAGAGAACTATTTGAGGTTAGGTTTGATGATATATCTTTCAAGAGAAACTTTGTATCTGCCACTTTCTTAATTACTATCACACAACTAACTTGGAGAAAAATTTATATTGAACACTTCTGCTCCTTATGGTTTGTATGAATTTAGATCCCAAATCCATGTGAGGGTTAGCTTAGGTTATTCAATTCTCATTCAAAACAAAACATTGTTTTGTTTTATTTTTAAAATTCTAGCCCAACATCGTGGCTCATGCTTGGAAGGTTTGCTTAAGACCAGGAGTTTGAGACCAGCCTGATCAACATAGCAAGAACTTGTTTCTACAGACTAACCAGGATCAAAAACAAGGTTTCTTAATCTTGGCAGTATTGACATTTTGCGTTGGGTAGTTTTTCTTATGAGTAGGAACTGTGTTACACATTTTAATATGTTAGTAGCATCCCTGGATTCTATCCACTAGATACCAGCATCAGAGTAGATCCTCCTCTAAGTAATGACAACCAAATATGTCACCAGATGTTGCCACTTGTTTCCTGGGTAGAGGAGAAATTTACCCTCATTTGGGAACCATGAATCAAGACCAAGACAAACATATTTACTCATTGGCTCTCTTCGATGCTGTGTGTTTGTATGTATATTTTTTCTCTTCTAATTCACTTTTTTTCTTTACTCTTTCCTTTCTTCTTTCATTTCTTCTTTTGTCAGCTTGCAAGGAAAAGAAGCTAACTGTTTAGTACTTACCATGAAATACTCTTGGTTTTCTTTTTTTTGTTTTTTGTTTGTTTGTTTGTTGTTGTTGTTGTTTGGTGCTCTACACGTTCAGAGAAACTTCTCTAGTAATGAACTACTGAAAGTATAGTCTTTATGAAGTACTCTTAAAGATAAGCTGGCACTGTTTTAAATACATTCCAATCTTTTGCTTCACAACACTGCAAAATATTTAAAAGAAGACAAATCAGAGTTTAAGAAATGAAATATCTCCATAAATTATGTTACAGTTTAAAGAAGTGTTTTATAGTGGCTAATGTGCAGCTTCTACTGGTATTCTTAGTCAAATATTTTTTGAAAATGTATTAAGCATACTGGTATTAATACTATTTGTAAATAGTGTCAATCATATTCTTACTATAGGAATAATAAAATACTTAGAACTTTGGAAATAAGTACGTGTATAGGATGCATGTAAATAAATGAGGAACCCAGTTCACACCACTTGAGAAAGTATTGATCATGTGTTATATGATTACCATTGCCAAATATGTAGAAATAAACAAAATAAATTAAGTCCCTGCCCTCATGTAACTTACATCCTAGTCAGAAGCTCCGAGTGATACATTAAGTTGGCGTATGTCAGATGATGAAATACACTTTGGAGAATAAGCAAATTGTGTTAGGGAGATGTTGAGTCCTTGGGAGACTTTTTACAAGAAGGTCTTGAGGGCTTGTTAATAGGTTGACATTCAAGCTGGAAACTGAAGAATTTGAGGAAGCAGAGGATAGGGATCGCTAGAGAAAGGATTTTTCACACTCTCAGCACCTGCTCCGTCATTGGAAGTAAAAATAAAGAAAGAAAACATTAGAAGTAGACTTTTGAAAATATATAATGTTTTACTCCAGGCTGAAAAGATGAAAGTAAATAAAATTTTGCAAAACTTGTTTTATTTCAGAACTCCATTGGGCCATATGATATTTTAGAAATTAGGTGGGACACAGCCTAGATTTGTGTGTTAAAACATTTTTCTTGTATGTGTGTTTTTATACCAATACCATGCTGTTATGTCTGCAGCTATCACAATAGCACATGTACCCCATAAATTATAATTATAAAATTATTGTATTTTAATTTTACAAAGACATTGGTGAAATATTAGAGTGAAGTGGATGAATTTTCCCCAAGGAACATCAAGAATGAAGATTATGATGACTGCAAATACTGAAATAAATAAATGGAGAGTGTATTTCTCATATTCCCAGGTTCTCATGGGAAAAACTTTCAAATTATTTTGAATTTTATTAATTATCTCCATATTCCTAAGTAAAATTTGTATGCTGCTAAAAAACAAAAACAAAAAAAGAAAAACCTGAAGCAAAATCCTTTTGTTTTTTCTTTTGAGACAAATTCTTGCTCTGTCGCCCAGGCTGGAGTGCAGTGGCATGATCTCGGCTCACTGCAAGCTCTGCCTCCTGGATTCAAGCAATTCTCCTGCCTCAGCCTCCCAAGTAGCTGGGACTACAGGCGCCCGCCACCATGTCTGGCTAATTTTTTGTATGTTTAGTAGAGACGGGGTTTCACCGTGTTAGACAGGATGGTCTCGATCTTCTGAACTTGTGATCTGCCTACCTCAGCCTCCCAAAGTGCTGAGATTACAGGCACTCAGATGTTATTCAGATGTTTCTTGGCTGCTTTTCACTGATTGGGGTTAAGTTTTGCTTTTCTCTAACACAAGCAACTTACCAGAAATGACCCAAATTAAGTTTCAATCATGTTTGCAGGGATAAGCAAGGTCAAGACTATCATTTTAAGGCCTAGTCGGTATTGCTGGCTAAGGATTTTTTCAGATGTGGTCTCTATTTGAATTCTGCTTTCACAATTACTAAAAACGTATAAATTGTTTACTAAAGATAACAGATAAAACTTGGGCTTTATTATCTTTGTCTCTCTAGGGTAGCAAACATTTGCTGAGTGTGGTCTCCCAGATTCCATTTCCTATCATTCAAGGCAACACAATTACCATTTGGTTTGAATAGCTTCACTTCTCTCTGTGCTCCTCCCCAACAGACGTATGTGCTTAGAAGCTGATTGCTCTCAGCTCTAGGGTGGGGCCTAGGGAAGAGACCCAGTTAATGAGTAATGATTAACTCAAGAGTAGACATACTACCTGCATTGGCTAATCAGAGTGAAGCTCAGGAATTCTGTGTGATGACTGGTGGAAGATACACCTGTAAAGGAAATAGTAACAGATGTCTTATGACCACAAACAGGGAGCTTTCCAAGAATGCAGGAAACATCAACCAGATTAAGCCAGTGTTACTCACTACAACAGATAAAATCAAAATATTTGGAGTTCAATGTAATAGAAATTCGTTTTCACTCAGAAATTCCAGTTAGTAGGGGTGTTTGTGGTGGTGCTTGGCTCCATGAAGCTGACTTGATGAAGGATCCGTATTTAGCATCCGTATTCCAAGACCAACATTCAGTGAACAGATGGGGAAAGAGAGTGTTTGGGCATAGTGCTTGAGGGATCTTAATGGGCCTGCCTACAAGTTGCATGCATCATTTACACATACATGTTATTGACTAGAGCCAGTACCTGGCCATATTACGTGTAAGGGAGATTATATAATGTAATCTAGTTGTGTATTTAGGAGAAACACGAAACAACTTGATGAAGAGTTAGCCAGTGTATGTCACATAAGACACAAAGATGGAAGATATGTACTGGCACCGTCATTTGAGCCTTGGATCAAGCCATGCTTAAGACCAGCATAAGCCTAACGATTCAGTTACTTAATGTCATAAATTACGTTTTTCAATATAAATGAATCTGAATTCAGTAAATGTCAGTCATTTGCAACATAAAAAAATTTTAACTGCTATACATAACAACAAAATATCAGATAAGAATAATGTTATTAATTTGTATGGGTAGAATAAATGAAGACATGTACCTCCTTATCCGTCAGAAATCATATTTGCCCAGAATGTTGGATTATATATTTGAACTCATTGCTTTTTTTTTTTTTTTTAAACTGCCAGAATCACTACAATTTTAAAGAAGAAAAAGGCATATATTTGGTGAAAACTCTAATTGGATATAGTGATTTTCTTTCATTGATTATTAATTCATAATATGTAAAGAGGGAAAGGAATATTATGTGGCCAGACGAAACTAAGCATGAATATATTCTCTAAGTGTTGCATACAGGGAAACAGGCCCTAGGTGAGGGGTCTAGTTGCCTAGGACATTACAAAAATCACTCCACAGATACATTTCTAGTACAAAAAGAAAAAATCACAATCCAACAAAATTTTGTTTAGAATCTGGAAAGATAAACATTGAATCTGTGCACTGAAATACTGAAATAGTATGTTGAATCTGAAACATAACAGGTTATCCCTGAAAATTGGTATCACTAACTGTAAGCATGAATGTCAATGGGAAATGGGTCAAGATATGCATTGGGCCTTGTGAGTCAGGAATCCCATTAGCAAGAGGAAGTGCTATAATCTCCATGTATTTTTGTGTTCTGTGGGTGGGTATATAGCTGCTTATACACACACTCCCACCCTAGGCTAGGGAAGCTCTTATAAACTTTAATAGCCATTGGAAATTTGTGTGTGGAGGAAAATAAAGTGTGGTGACTTGGTCTTCCAGAGGTGGTTTCAAAACTTTAGCAGAATGTGACTAAGCCTGAGTCTGAAAGCATGCAGAGGTAATGAGAGTGGTGGCGTCCTGGCAACTTAGGTGGAGCCTTTGTAATTGAGGGTAAAATGTAATATATTGGCAAAAGGAGGTCAAATGGTTAATGCTTCAGAAATGGTATGCTTCAGAGCCAGACAGTCTTGGCCTTTTTTTCTTTTTGATTAAGACAGAGTTTTGCTCTTGTTGCCCAAGCTCGAGTACAGTGGCATGATCTCTGCTCACTGCAACCTCAGCCTCTCGGGTTCAAGCGATTCTCCTGCCTCAGCCTCCGGAGTAGCTGGGACTACAGGCACCCACCACCGTGCCCAGCTAATTTTTGTATTTTTAGTAGAGACAGAGTTTCGCCATGTTGGTTAGGCTGGTCTCAAACTTCTGACCTCAGATGATCCTCCCGCCTCGGCCTCCTAAACTGCCGGGATTACAGTGTGAGCCACTGCATTTGGCCCCAGTCTTGCCCTTTTAATCCTATTGCCAATGCTTAATTGAATGACCTGTGTGATCTGGTGCCATCTACCAAACTTCATTGAGCCTTGGCCTCATTACCATGCATAGAATGGGGTAATCATTTCATTTATATGATTCTTACACATGATGTAATACAAATAAAATGCCTTGTAGTGTGGGTGCTTAATGCATTGTTACTCAGAAAATTCTGCTGCTAGAGGAAAGCTTGGAGCTATCCTAGCTGGTGGCTTGTTTTTTGGTGGGTACAAAGCGTATAGACTCTTCAAGGTTTCCCCTAGTTTGGAATGCTATCAAGACATGAGGACTGAATTCTGCCTACAATTCATTTAAGGAATAAATCCAAGTGCCCAGTGCACTTGAGTGGCTCAGAATGATGGACTTTGAGAAAATAAGACAGTGGGCTCTGGAGTCTTCTCATGCACTTTGGAGTCTTATCATGTACTTTGTTCCTTGAACTCCCATGTATAAAATGTAGATATGATTACATATTTACCACTAACTTTTGTTTTCTTATTCTCAATGGAGAAGAAAAATCACGTGATGAGTTTGTAAACTAGTAAAATTATGCTTGAAATTTGTACTTGTGTGGTCTCTATTCAAGGTACTAGACAAACTGAAAAGTCCCCTTTTCTTCCATTGTGAAGGACTGTCAATTACTCTTCTATATTCAGCAATCTTTGCTTGAACTTTATTGACAAGGTATTCTTAATTCTACAATATAAGAAAAACACAGATGGTCAATTTGAGAATTAGAAAGAGAAGGTAGCTTTTATCCTTTTTAAAGGCTAAAGATTCTAAAGAATGAAAAATAAAAATGAAATTTTACTGCCATTACCAATAAAATAATTAGGAAAAGAACTACAGCGATAAGTGAGATAACAGTGTTCCCTTTCTACCCACCATTTTTCTTCCATATATGGATAGTCCATCTTTTCACACTAACCATTTCAAAAGCCTGTCAACTTACAACCAGAACTGTAAACTTCTCAGTATATATTCTATACCTAGGATAATTTGGTGCTTAGCCTTCAAATTACCATTTCAATTACAATGCAAATGGACACATGCATGCAATTTTATTTAAATGTATTGCCTTTCTTTGCCTATTGCATTGTCATGGTGCTACTCTCTTCTATTTGCATTCTGCTGCATTCAGGAACCAATATTTGCAATTACAGTGAATGAGAAATTGTGATTTGGCCCATAGAAGTTGGCTTCTTTTAATATTCTTTTTCCAGTGTTAAACTCTGAATGATATAATCATTTCTGTTTCTATCATTTACATTTTTTTCATTACCTGTAAGTAATTCCAAATATAATGTGCTTTTTGGATTAAAGAGACTCCATGGTTCTTTCATAGTTATATATGTCAAATTTTTCACAGTTCTGATTTTTACATTTTCTGTCATTGGAAGGAGGTGAATATACTTTCTGCAAAATTCCTATTTTATGCTATTTTTAATGTTTTCAAGCCATCTAGTTCAATTCTCCCTTTGCCATTCTGAGGAACACTATGTACCATCTACAGAATCACAATTTAAGGTTGAGGGGTGAGGAAAATTTAATAGCTTCATTTCCCTCTAGGTTTTGGCATTTAAAAACATATATAAATTTTCTTTCCTTTGTGAAAATTTCTTTTCATGCTTTATAAAACTTTTGGGTTTAACCTCAAATTTGAGAACCTAGAGGAGTGAGGTATGTAATGACTATAATTTCCTAAAATGATGATCCAAGGTGCCTCCTTAATCAGTAACTAAGCCAGCAGTTGAGCTACTCAGACTTTCACTCCTAACATGTTTCCTTTTCCTCTGTAGGAACAGACTGATTTCTGGAGTTTCTACATCTGAGTCATTTTAATCAATGAAATAAAGCTGTGTTTTCTTTGTTACCAGAGAAAATAATAGTGCTTTGAATTTGTGGATTGTGTATAAGAGCCAGTGTTGAGTGACACCGTGTTCTCTCCTTATTTAAGGATATGTATTGAAAATCCTCAACACACAAAACTCTGTGTGGAGGAATTACTAGGAAAACAGAAAATTCCTGATATCCAGATGCTTGTTTATAAAATATATATTTTTTTATTATATTTAGACAGTATATGTATATCTTTTATTATGTCTAACTAGTTTAGAATACTTAAAGGCCAATCACTGAATTCTACAGAATAGCTCATTGTTGAATCTTGTCTAATCAAACATAAATCCTATTTTTTGGTTTGACTATAATGATCAAGTCATTTAATATCTTTTTGTACCCCTCTGTTGATCATGGGAAAATAACAGCATTTCTCACTTCTCTCCTATAGCCAATTTAATAAATTATTAATATTTATTGAGTATTTTAAACTACTGCCCTAAAATGTGCATGCTAATAGATAGTGGTATGTGAGGGAAAAAAAAATGCTTCAAAGATGACCTCACTGGTGTTACAATGTTGACCTCTGCACAAACTCAGATAATGGCTGATGGCTTTTCCCATGAAACCATAGTTAATATATGTTTCTCCAACCCACTGCTCCTAACAATCTCTTTTGCTTTTCAAGGAAACCCATCAATATGCTTTAGAGGCACTTCATCATTATTCCTTCTCCTCTTTTTGAATCATCAGTAAGAATATATTTCAGGGCTTCCAGGGCTATATCCATTTCCCACTTTCCTCTTAAATTGTCTCTTGCAGTTAAATAGAAGGAAATGAGCTAGCTAAGTGCTCAGCTTACATGTACTCAATCAAAAATGAAATTTTACTCAGCTCTCGATTTTCCAGGCTCTGGAGGGGGAAATTCAGAGGCATTATAACCAGAGTCAGAGATTAGTGAGAATCATATATTTTGTATAGAAATAAAATGACTTTATATGATACATGCTTTATACTAATGAACATCATACATATTCATTGTAGATATTCATTATATGTATAGTATTTATAACACATATGTACAATGTACAAATACAAATTGTGTAATGTACAATATACAAAATTGTACATGTGTATAATTTTAATTGTAATTTAATTTTAAACACAATTATCTGTATGTTTATTTATTTATTTATTGAGGTGGAGTCTCACTTTGTCATCCAGGTTGGAGTGCAGTGGCATGATCTTGGCTCATTGCAACCTCTGCCTCCCAGGTTCAAGCAATTCTCATGTCTCAACCTCCTGAGTAGCTGGGATTACAGGCGCCTGCCACCAGACCTGGCTACTTTTTGTATTTTTAGTAGAAACGGGGTTTCAACATGTTGGTCAAGCTGGTCTCAAACTCCTGACCTCAAGTGATCCGCCCACCTCGGCCTCCCAAATTGCTAGGGAATATAGGCATAAGCCAACGTGCCTCGCCTCTATATTTACTTTGCATACAATATAATGCAAGGACTGCATCAGAAAAGTACAGAGACAGTGCATAAGAATAATTTTGAATGTGCAAGGAATATTCTGTCAATATTGAGAGAGACGTGCTTAGGTTATACCAAAACTTGGAGCCATTCACTGAAAAAGTGAAAGCCTGTGCTTTAGCTATGCTGGGGTGTGAATGTGGGCTCACCTAAAACAATCAATAGTATATTTGAACTCATTAACCATTTATTGAATGCTCACCATGGATTGGCTAATTATTATGCTCAGAATTGGGTGTGCAGAGATCAGTGGGAGGCAATTCTTGCTCTCAAGGAGTAACCCTCAGAAATAATAATATAGAACAAAGTACTAGTAATGTAAGAGAGAGATTTTTTTTTGAAGCATGCTGGAATCAGGAAAAGAATTGTAGAAATGATGACACATGAGATGAATCTTGAAGAAGGGATAGGAGTTTTTCATGTAAATAAGAGAGGGAGAGACTTTCAGTGCAAAGAAGTGAATAAAAAGAGAACACATAGTATGCTCCAGAAACAGGGCTATTTAATTTGAGAGGAAAGATAGAAGGGAAATGGAATGTGCAAGCCAGCAAATAATGAAGCTGGAAAGTATGGGTTGGGATCAGAGTTCATGGAGCCTGAATGTCATAATAAGAAATTTGCACCTTAGCCTCCAGGAACTGAAGAGGCTTGAGAGGATTTGAAACCATAGTGTAGAGTGTAGATCCCTGGTTCTGAAAAAGTGTAGGGAGTGGACAGTGATGTTGCCCCTTGGGGGTCATTTGGTAACGGCTAGAGACATTTTTGCTGTCAGTGGGAAATGTACTGCTGGCCTGTAGTGAGGAGAAACCAGGGATGCTGCTAAGTGAACAGGACAGGCCTACAATAATTATCGACTCGAAATATCAATTCTGCTGCTGCTGAGAAACAGCCAATGATGTAGCTAATGGGGCAGTTTAGAAGGAGAAGTCTGCGGTGAACTTCCCTTGTAGGAGGCCATTGCTTTGGTTCAAGTGAAAAAAAAATTAAAACCAGAACTAAGGGACTAAAAGTATTTAGGAGAGACAATGGAAAAGTACTCAAGAATACACAAGTTTGTGGCTTATTCAGTACAGATTCTGAGATAGAAAGAAAACTCAAACATGACTGAACTCTTCAAACATGGTTGACTCCGAGTGGTTGTGAAGCTAATCAAGTTGAGGAAGTTACATAAGCTTAATTTATAAGATGCTGGGTTTGCAATTTCTATGGGTTGATCAGATGGAGATAGATGGCAGGCTATTAGAGACCTGGGACTCTGGAAAATAGTTTGTTGATTCAGTCAAATATTAAACATTTACTGTGAGTTTTGATCCAGGCATGTGGAATCATACAACAGTAAATAGGGCATAACAGGTGCCCTCCTTGAACTCCCCACAGTTTTTAGTCAGGAAAATAAATTAAGTTTTAAGTGTATGGGTAGTATTTGTCATTTTTCCTAATAAATTAGTAACAAGTATTTAAAATAATATTAACATGAGAAGAATGACCTGTGGCATGAGGAAATATCCAGTTAAGGCTAATGAAAATATTATTCTATTTATCGAAGCCTTTCTTATAGATATAGGTAGATAGATAAACATATCAAGTGAAAAATAAATTTAAAGTGATCATCTGAAGGTGATAGGATAAAAATGGACAGGAATATTCATTTTCTGTTTTGCATGAAGAATGATCAGGGTGAAAAAGGTTATAGCTAGGCCGGGCGCGGTGGCTCAAGCCTGTAATCCCAGCACTTTGGGAGGCCGAGACGGGCGGATCACGAGGTCAGGAGATCGAGACCATCCTGGCTAACATGATGAAACCCCGTCTCTACTAAAAACTACAAAAAACTAGCCGGGCGAGGTGGCGGCGCCTGTAGTCCCAGCTACTCGGGAAGCTGAGGCAGGAGAATGGCGTGAACCCGGGAGGCGGAGCTTGCAGTGAGCTGAGATCCGGCCACTGCACTCCAGCCTGGGCGACAGAGCGAGACTCCGTCTCAAAAAAAAAAAAAAAAAAAAAAAAAAAAAGGTTATAGCTAGAAGACGCAAAAGCCTTTTATGCAAGTTGTGAGGCTTGAACCTCATCCTGAAGGCAGCCAGAAGCCATTGAAAGATTGTAAATGGAGGGATAATACACACACACAAACACATACACACACAGTTGTTGAATTTTAGAGCTTTCTAATACATATGTTTTTATGTGTACACATACACAAATACATGTGAGTCCTATATAACTGGCACCTGTATATTCATACATACTGACTTTTTTTACCTGTGACTGTGGGTTCATGGACACATAAGTTTCAAGTTTAAAAAATGCACAGGTTAAAAAAAGACACAGAAGAAATTAGAAAATAACAAATATGCAAATGGTAACAGGTAGGCATAAAAGAGTAAACATATTTGGAAAAGTTAAGAGAAATGCCAAGATTGCAACTAGAATTTATTTGTTGGGTTCAAATCAGATTCTCCATGCCTCAAAAGCAAGCAACTTTAGGTTTCTAAAGAGAGAGAGAGAGAACAGAGAGAGTGAGAGTGAGAGAGAGAGAGAACCCATGAAACCAGCTGACTAATTTTACTCACAAAACCAACTGACCCAATTTTCCTTTAAATTAGTAAATTATTAAACTCAAATGGATAATTAACACTTCCTTACAATCATGCTGTTCCAACATTCTCCTTCCCCATACTTTGAGATGACCAGTTTTATCCTGTCTCCTTGTTAGGCCATCTCCTCCTCTCCTGTGTGCCCTTTCCTCACACTTGGTAAAGAAAAGGAAGCCACTGGACAGCAGTGTCCTCATGGTTCACTGGAACTGCAAATACACTTACATTCACACCAACCATTCCCATTTTCTTCCTGTTAAAATTCCTCTCAGATGTTCTGGACCCCATATCCCCAGCTTTATCCAAGGAATTCTCTCCCTTGTTTATCAGTCTATTACTTGTCTTAAAATCACATTCTACACTTCTGTTTTCCCCGGTTCCTCTCTTCTCACTGATAACCTGTCTCCACCCCAAACTGAATTTTCTCCCCATCAATCCACTGACCCTTGTCTTATCAGGGACAACAACTGATCCTGCATTAGCCTATGTTTCCTGATTAAATTATCATAGATTTTCCAACAGGTTTGAAAACAATCGTTTGCTTCCTCCTTCCTGAAACCCTTCCATGGAGCCATACCATTCTATTGACTTTGCTGGATCTTGTGCTTCCATCCTTTTTCTGTCCTTCCTCTACCCATACTTTGCAAGTGAAATCCTGACCACCTTTATCTCAAGCTATACTATTTCTTGGTTATCTCTCTGCCCATGGTTTTAGTTTTTTATTTTTTATTTTTCTGCTTAACTTTTAGTTATTATTGGTACATAGTAGATGTATGTATGTATTTGTAAGGTACATGTTATGTTTTGATACAGCCATTCAATGTGCAATGATTAAATCAGGGTAACTGGGGATATTCATTAACTCAAGCATTTATCATTTCTTTGTGTTAGGAACATTCCACTTTCACTCTTTTATTTATTTTAACATATACAGTAAATTATTATTGAGTGCCATCACTCTGTTGTGCTATCAAACACTAGATTTTATTAATTCGAACTATATTTTGTACCCATTAACAATCCCATTTTTCTCCCTGCTACCCTTCCCAGCCTCTGGTAACCACCATTCTACTCTCTGTCTCCGTGAGTTTAATGATTTTATTTTTTAGCTCCCATATATGAGTAAGAACTTGCAAAATTTGTCTTTCTGTGCCTGTGTTATTAACATAATGGCCTCCAGCTCCATCTGTGATGTTGCAAATGACAGAATTTCATTTTTTATAACTAAATAGTATTCTATTGTATATCTGTACCACATTTTCTTTCTTTATTCCTCTGTTGATAAACATTCAGGTTGACTTCAAATCTTGGTTGTTGTGAACAGTGCTGTAATAAATATGAGAGTGAAGGTATCTCCTCCATATACTGATTTCCTTTCCCGTATACACCTTCTGGTGTATACCTAGAAGTAGAATTGCCAGATGACAAGCCACAGGTTTAAATACCATCTAGGTGTTTCTGGTATATACCTTTGGGTTTATACCTAGCAGTGGGATTGCCAGATTATATGCCACGGTTTTAAATACCATCTACTTGTTCATATTTTTTAAAAATTTTATGGTGCCAACCTAGATCTCTCTTCACTTTTTTAGGTGAGGACATAAAATTGAGTTTCCCTGGATGTCTCACAGGCATCTCAAAGATAGCATGTTCAAACCTAAATGCTTCAAGATCTTTAAACTGGTTTCTTCCCCATCATAGTAAATTGAATCATTCATCCAAATAGTAGTGAAAATCAGTAACCAAGTTATTGAGTCTTCTTTTAATTAACTTTCACATCAAATACAAGTATGCAGATTCTACCTCCAAAATACATTGCACCCAGCCGCGTGCCTCCAACTTTACGGATGACATCTCAGTCTGTGCCGGTATCATCTTTTGCTTGAACTCCGGCCATAGCCTGCTAACCAATCTTCTTATTCAATCACAGCTTCCCACCCCTGGCCTAATCTGCATTTCATTAACTCTCCAGAGACCAGAATCACCTTTGAAAGATATGAATCCAATCCTGTTGTTCTCCTGCTTAAATTTCTTTTCTGGCTTCCTACCAAACTTAACATCATGTGCAGTCCGTCTCTCCTGTCTTTAATGCCTTGTATGTATCTCTAACCAACTTCTCTAAGTTTGTGTTCCTACACTCTCCCTCCAACCTTCTGGCCACATTAGCCTGCTGATACATTTTTGTATATGCACAGGATGGTCTTTTCTGCCTCCAGGCTTTTAAATTTGCTTTTCCATGTGCCTAGACTGCTTTTTCCTTGTTTTTGTTTGTTTGTTTGTTTGTTTTTTACATGACTGCTTCTTTTCCATACTTTGGGTTTTTCTCTCAATATTATCTCCTTAGAAATCCTTAGAAATGACCTTCTTAACCAATACATTTAAAAGCATTTTTTGTTTTTATTCCAATGCTCTGTTTATTTTTTTCTGTCATTGATTGAAAATTATGAATTTTAGGATCATTTATTAGTTTATTTGTTTAATGCCTTTCTTGACCTCTAGAAAGTCATTTCCATTAGGGAAGGAACATTGTTTCATGCAAAACTGTGTGTGTGGTACCTACAACAATATCTGACACTATCAGATATGAGGTTGCTCTTTTTCCAATAAACAGTTAAACAATGGATGTAAAATAACTGAATAGGACATATTAGAACATCAGGAGTTATATACTGAATTTGATAATGTTATCTTTAGTTGACCATATGGTACAGATTTCTCTTGCCTTCTGTCAAATAAATGAGGATATGAATTCTAATTCTATAGCTTATAAACTGTATCAGATTTGAAGTGATTCAAAGTATTAGAATAACCTGGAATACTCTCATACATATTAATTCATATTACAAATAATTGTATTTTGATGATGAAGCAACAATTATTGGTCTTGAACACAGCACTGATTTTAAGAGAATTTTATTTAAAACCTGAAGAGAGTTTGGCTCCTCTCTCTGTGATTTAACATCAAACAGTTTCCACTGGAAGCTCACTTGTAGTATGTCTTGTTGGTAGCAGCTGTAGCTGTGGTTTGCAGGGGCAACTGCTGTTCATATTTCTGTCTCTTCGCCTTAGATGTTGTACTCTGTCTTTGTTGCCATTGAATGATGGCCACTTAGATGACTGCATGCTACATGATGCTGCCATCTCCTAGCAGTAAATAGCATATGCTGTCTTGTTTAAAGTTGTATTTCAACATTATGTTTTCCCTCCACACTCTAGATGAACTTACTTTTGCTCCTAACACTACAATCCTTGAGTTGAGTGTTTTAGAGATATAATGCTACCAATGATGAGGATGGCAATAAAGATGATGAATTTGGCAATGGTGTTGATGCTGCTGCTGCTGATGGTGACAAATGAAGACTGTCTTTGATTCTCTCTCCATACTAAACTTTGGATATAATTCTATTTAGATGACATTGATTAGCATCTGCTTAATTAATCAAAGTAGGAGCTGGAAATGCCTCTCTATTCCATTAAGGATGTTTTTTAAAGAAGGATCAGAACACATCTGGCTCTCAAATGCTGGCTGTTCTTCAGTCATCAACCTTATTTCTAAGGTGCTTAGTTATTTATTAATGCCTTTACTTGCTTTCCAATAGGCCATATATAAAGGAAATAATGTTTTATTTAGAAAAGAACACATTTCCACTCACTGGTTGTGAATTAAATGTTACAAACTGTGACAAGAATTGTCAATACTGTGCTAAATGCTTGTTTAACAATTATAATATCCAGTATTACTTTAATTTTTAATTTATGCATGTTAATGCATACGCCAATATGCATTGGCATATTGCCAACATGGAAACTCTGTATTTTAATTTTTTATCTGCAGTATTACACAAATGTGCTTAATCCTTTTTTCTTTTACTTAAATGAAATTCTCTTATTTTCTACCATAATTGCAAAGCTCATGTTTCTGTAAAAATAAATTCTTCCCTATCTCAAAATTGTAAGGAAAACAAAAATTATTGAACATAATTTTCCATTGGTTTGTTTGTGTTTTTGAGAAAATTCAATTATAGGGAATTGGTTCATCCTTGTTGCATTGTACATATGCATCACAGAAATGCATCTAATCATTCATCTGGTTTTAATAATAGATTGAGCAGTTATGAACCCTCTACCCAGCCAAATAACTTCCATTTACCTATATTTTATTTCCGTATGCCATTTTCTCTATGTCTTAACAAACTGTTACAAAAAGTATTTTATACCAGGAGAGGTCACAAAATTTTCATTAAATTTTATTTCAGAAATTTACATATTTCTGAAATATGAAATTGAAATTGAAATATGAAATATGAAATTTCTGAAAGCTAAAACTATTAGAAATTGTTCTGTTCTTTGCTTTCGGTAAGTCTCAACTATCATTGCATTCTTCCTGGATTAGTCATGGTTAGTAGCATTTTCTATTTGCTTCTAATTGCTTCCAAGAGATAAGTAAAGACAATGACTAGATTACTTCATTTATATGAGATGTAGTTTGATTTAAGTTGTGGGTTTAGCACATGGGGTCTTTCAAGTTAACTACAAATTGTTTTGTGTAGTTATATGACAATAATATTATGCCTTTATAAAAATACTGAAATTACATTATTATTTAAGAATGCTGAGTTTCATATGCCTCTATCTTCACCATTTGTGGATATGCAATTGTTCTCTTAGTATTTTGATGATTAATTGCCAATACGGTCTTTCATATTTAACATATATTCTCACATCGCCATTTTTTGAGTGACATGAAATTTTATATCATTTTGAATCATATAAGAAGAGACTCAAACAACAGATGACAACTATTAGAATCATTTGCATTCCAAAAGAGGAACATATTTTTAAATGATACAGTCCACATGTTTTTGCTAAAATCCTATTTTGAGAATATTGGTAGAATAAGAATAATATAATGTATCTTATAGATAATCATACAAGTTTTATGTTTGGAGATTTCTCTTCAATTCTTGTATTTTCTAGATGTGTAGTTAAGTTTGAGAAAGGTGAAATGACTTGTTCAAGATCAAGTATCTTGTGAGCAAGCCCATAGGTCGAACCAAAGTATCTCGTTCAATAGAATCATCAAACATTAAAGCTAGGCAGGAATTACCGGAACCTTCCATCTTGATCTGAAGTCAATAAGAAATTTTTATGATGTAAACTTCTTACGTTTACTTCCGAAGATGATTAGTGAGAGGTAATGAAGAGAGCCAAGGCCTTTCCGTAAGATAGATCCCAACTTCAGTATCAGCCCTGACATTTACTGTGTGCCCTTAAACAAGTTGCAAATTATTTCATCTCAGAGATTTTTGTTTCTTCATTAGTAAATCAGATTTTGTGTCTCAGAGATGATAAAAGATATGCCATTTAAGATATTGTCAGAATCTGGAGTCTTTTTAATCAATATGAATTTTCTTTTTACCCCAATGTGATATGAATACATTTCCAGGCAGATAATCCTGCCTTCCCAGCTGGGAGATGCAAACAGGGATCAGATATAGGTGGAAGAGGAGGTGAAAGGAAGTGGAACTAAGGGAATGGCTCATTTTGTTCCCAAAAGATGTGCTAAAGAAATAAGGGGAGCCAGTCACAGTGGCTCATGCCTGTAATCCCAGCACTTTGGGAGGCCAAGGCGAGTGGATCATTTGAGGTCAGGAGTTCAAGACCAGCCTGGCCAACATGATGAAACCCCATCCCTACTAAAACAACAAAAATTAACTGGGCATGGTGGTGCATACCTGTAATCCCAGCTACTCGGGTGGCTGAGGCAGAAGAATTGCTTGCACCTGGGAGGCAGAGGTTGCAGTGAGCCGAGCTCATGCCACTGAACTCCAGCCTGGACAACAGAGCAACACTCCATCTCAAAAAAAAAAAAAAAAAAAAAAAAAAAATTAAATAAAAACATAAGGGGGAGCTTTCTAATTTCAGAAGAACTCATCAGTAAAAATGATTTTATGAATGAACAACAGCAATAAAGACAAAAACCATGGGAGGGGAAAGGGCTAGTTAGAGCAAACTACTAAACCATAATCCCATTCACTTCCCAATTCTAAAATCCACAATCCTTCTCTAAAATACACGTTGATTGGCAACTCAGTGTGTTTTGAAAGAATGGTACTGTGTCTACATAACAAAAGTAGTTATTTATAATACAATTAAAGTGATACAGGTCTCGAGATTTCACCTATCTTAAGATATATTTTCCACATTTTGAAGAACCATATTTTGTGATGAGAAATATGAGAATATAATTGTTTATAATACTTTGTGGGCTAGAATATTCTATAGTTACCTTTATTGTGTTTGAGGTCATTCTACTGAGTATTTTGAAGTCTCCACAAAACATTCGTTCTTGAAATTCTCTTAACATTAATGGCACAGGCAGCCATGAAGTCCAATCCTGATCATTGCCTGGGGTGAAAGTGTGACTGACACTCCTGTTCTCTAAGAGTAAATGGAAACTTGGTCTTATAACCAGATTATTTGAGGGACATTTGCAGGGAATATTAATGTTAAAATTAGTAACAAATATAAAGAAACAGGCTACAGTGGTAAACATCGATTGAACAGGGAAACTGCCTTTAATGGTAAAAAATGAGTCAGTGGAAACTTGGTCTTATAACTAGATTATCTGAAGGACATTTGCAGGGAATATTAATGTTAAAATTAGTAACAAATATAAAGAAACAGACTACAGTGGTAAACATCGTTTGAACAGGGGAACTGCCTTTAATGGTAAAAAAATGCATGCAAAAACCTGTGATCTTATTTTACTATTGACTGTTTCAAAATCAAATTGTATCAAGACCTGCTCACCTCTGTATATTGAGGTGACTGTTCTGCAGTTATCTATCCCAGCGATAGATTTCCTACCTCTTACACATTTCTGTCAAACATAAAGAAACACACACACACACACACACACACACACACACACACACACACACACCTTTTAGGCAGCTGGGATTCCCAAGACTGGGATTCCAAGACATTAGCTTTTTAGAAAAATATTTTCCAGAAAAGTTTTCTTTCTTTTTTTTCAAGACATCATCAGACAAACTGGTGAATATTGAGACTGCCCACATAGTGTTAGTCATTTGAAGGAGAGGTGAACAAATTCAATCAATCCAGGCAATCATTAGGATGTTTTGTCTCCACGGCAAATCCAAACAGCTGTGCATTTGAACATATGAATGTCACCAAAGTATCTGGAGAACCAACTGAATTTTTACAGTTTTGACAAGAATATGTTCTTCCACTTGACACAGACTTACACTGTCAGGTTTATCCAGCCCTTCTTTAATTGATTTAATAATCTGTCATTACTTCATACTTCTTGGTAGTTTAAAGATTGTACATTTTTCCTAATTTATAATTCCTTTGGATAAATTGTTGATTTAAGTAGAGTTATTTTAACTAGCTTGATGAGATCTATAGTCAGGATAGTCATATCAGATGTGTGCTAGTGTGTAAACTAGGAAAAAATCTAATTGATGCAATCAAGAAATATTCAGATCAAATCCTATGTGCACCCGGCTCCCCTTATTTCTTTAGCACACCTTTTGGGAACAAAATGAGCCATTCATTTGGTCCCACTTCCTTTCACCTCCTCTTCCACCTATATCTGATCACTGTTTGCATCCCCCAGCTGGGAAGGCAGGATTATCTGCCTGGAAATGATGTTATGTAAGAGAACTATAGCATAACTAACTAACTTCTTCCAGTCATGCCTTAAGTGGGATGATCATTCTGTCCTTATCCAGTTCGATACTCTAAGGAAAATTTTTATAGTTTTGCACCCATCTTGGAAATATTTATAATCAAAAGTATCAGTATACCTCTTTCCAACAAGCCATGTGCCCTATATTGTGCATTGGAGTCTTATTGCAGAAACATGTCTAAATACTTTACTAAATAAGTACTTTGAAAATAAATAAAACAACAGAGAATTATTCCTGACCAATATGTCAGGTCCTGTGATATGTTTCTGTTGAGAGTTTAAACCTGAGTTATAATCCAGAACAGATGAAATGGTCCAGCTTAAATTTTCAGGTGTTTCACTCTTTTGGGAGGAACGTGAGTAGTGGCTGGCTTCTGGCCCGCACCACAGACCTGGTGAACATATTGGGCAAACGAGACAATCATTAATCAAGAAATTCACATGCCTGCGTCTCAGGGATGGAGAATTTCATTTCCCTTTTGAGAAGTCCTCCACCATATGCTATTTGGAAAAGCATGTCTCCTCCGGATGCATACCCTTCATACTTAAAGGTAGCACCATCATTTTCTAGGTGGAAGGCCAGTGTATGTTAGTTATTTGTATTATATTATAGTCACAATGCAACCAATGTTCTAGTTTACCTGGGACAGAGTAATTTCCTGGGATACACAATTTCAGTGCCCAAACTAGGACATCGCCAGGCCAACAAGGACACACCGGTCATTCTAAGCCTAGAAGAGGTTCACTTCCTAAAGTTATTTGATAATTTGCCATTTGTTTCATAGATTAAAAATCCTCTTTTCATTGTTGTTTTTCCTTGTAATATCAAGTTATGCCAGGTGCTTACTCTTTGAATTTTTAAAGTTTACTGTTTAATTAGTAACATCCTAGCCACAAATACCTGATGAAGAAATTTCAATTAGAATAAGTTTTCCTAAAAAGGAAAAAAAAAAAAGTCCTTTTATTCAGAAGAAATCCTGTGTGAATATCATTGTTTGGGTCTCTGACATTTGTGCTATCTAACGATAAAAGGTTTCCTAATCTTTTTTTCCGGAAAAATAAAAGATCCCTTTTCCATCTATACATACAGTACAGCCTTCTAAGCCTTCATTCTGGATTCCTTGAACAAAATACGAGAGTAAATCAGAAGCTTTAGTATAAGCTGCCCACCTAAGCCATGGACTCCTTGACTTTATTACCCCTTGTTTGGAATGAATGTGGGCAGCTGTACCCATCCTTTGGTTCTTACCAAATTGGCCATTTCCATGGTACGCCATCTCCCTAATGCACCATTTCCTACAGCAGAGAGCCTCGCTAATACAAAAAAGGGGTATGGATGGAAGTCACTGACATACGCCTATAATTTTGAAGTCTAATTAACCTGCCTTCAATTTCTTAGTTATTTTTAATGTTAAAACTATCCCCACATATTGGGGATGTTTTTAAATGTATTTTAAGATTTTTAATATTAAAACTGTCCCCATATATTGATTACAGTCTAAAAAAAAGAAATTTATTGTTTTCAAACTAGTTTCTCCCACCTCTTACTTACAAGTCATCTTTTTTTTTTTTTTTTTTTTTTTTTTTTTTTTTTTTTTTATTTATTTTTTTTTTTTATTATACTTTAAGTTCTAGGGTACATGTGCATAACGTGCAGGTTTGTTACATATGTATACTTATGCCATGTTGGTGTGCTGCACCCATCAACTCGTCAGCACCCATCAATTCATCATTTATATCATGTATAACTCCCCAATGCAATCCCTCCCTCCTCCCCCCTCCCCATGATAGACCCCAGTGTGTGATGTTCCCCTTCCCGAGTCCAAGTGATCTCATTGTTCAGTTCCCACCTATGAGTGAGAACATGCGGTGTTTGGTTTTCTCTTCTTGTGATAGTTTGCTAAGAATGATGGTTTCCAGCTGCATCCATGTCCCTACAAAGGACGCAAACTCATCCTTTTTTATGGCTGCATAGTATTCCATGGTGTATATGTGCCACATTTTCTTAATCCAGTCTGTCACAGATGGACATTTGGGTTGATTCCAAGTCTTTGCTATTGTGAATAGTGCCGCAATAAACATACGTGTGCATGTGTCTTTGTAGTAGACTAATTTATAATCCTTTGGGTATATACCCAGTAGTGGGATGGCTGGGTCATATGGTACATCTAGTTCTAGATCCTTTAGGAATTGCCATACTGTTTTCCATAATGGTTGAACTAGTTTACAATCCCACCAACAGTGTAAAAGTGTTCCTATTTCTCCACATCCTCTCCAACACCTGTTGTTTCCTGACTTCTTAATGATTGCCATTCTAACTGGTGTGAGATGGTATCTCATTGTGGTTTTGATTTGCATTTCTCTGATGGCCAGTGATGATGAGCATTTTTTCATGTGTCTGTTGGCTGTATGAATATCTTCTTTTGAGAAATGTCTGTTCATATCCTTTCCCCACTTTTTGAGGGGGTTGTTTGTTTTTTTCTCGTATATTTGTTTGAGTTCTTTGTAGATTCTGGATATTAGCCCTTTGTCAGATGAGTAGGTTGCAAAAATTTTCTCCCATTCTGTAGGTTGCCTGTTCACTCTGATGGTAGTTTCTTTTGCTGTGCAAAAGCTCTTTAGTTTAATTAGATCCCATTTGTCAATTTTGGCTTTTGCTGCCGTTGCTTTTGGTGTTTTAGACATGAAGTCCTTGCCCATGCCTATGTCCTGAATGGTACTACCTAGATTTTCTTCTAGGGTTTTGATGGTATTAGGTCTAACATTTAAGTCTCTAATCCATCTTGAATTAATCTTCGTATAAGGGGTAAGGAAAGGATCCAGTTTCAGCTTTCTACTTATGGCTAGCCAATTTTCCCAGCACCATTTATTAAATAGGGAATCCTTTCCCCATTTCTTGTTTCTCTCAGGTTTGTCAAAGATCAGATGGCTGTAGATGTGCGGTATTATTTCTGAGGACTCTGTTCTGTTCCATTGGTCTATATCTCTGTTTTGGTACCAGTACCATGCTGTTTTGGTTACTGTAGCCTTGTAGTATAGTTTGAAGTCAGGTAGCGTGACGCCTCCAGCTTTGTCCTTTTGACTTAGGATTGTCTTGGCAATGCGGGCTCTTTTTTGGTTCCATATGAACTTTAAAGCAGTTTTTTCCAATTCTGTGAAGAAAGTCATTGGTAGCTTGATGGGGATGGCATTGAATCTATAAATAACCTTGGGGAGTATGGCCATTTTCACGATATTGATTCTTCCTATCCATGAGCATGGTATGTTCTTCCATTTGTTTGTGTCCTCTTTGATTTCACTGAGCAGTGGTTTGTAGTTCTCCTTGAAGAGGTCCTTTACATCCCTTGTAAGCTGGATTCCTAGGTATTTTATTCTCTTTGAGGCAATTGTGAATGGAAGTTCATTCCTGATTTGGCTCTCTGCTTGTCTGTTGCTGGTGTATAAGAATGCTTGTGATTTTTGCACATTAATTTTGTATCCTGAGACTTTGCTGAGGTTGCTTATCAGCTTAAGGAGATTTTGGGCTGAGACGATGGGGTTTTCTAAATATACAATCATGTCATCTGCAAACAGGGACAATTTGACTTCTTCTTTTCCTAACTGGATACCCTTGATTTCTTTCTCTTGCCTGATTGCCCTAGCCAGAACTTCCAACACTATGTTGAATAGGAGTGGTGAGAGAGGGCATCCCTGTCTTGTGCCAGTTTTCAAAGGGAATTTTTCCAGTTTTTGCCCATTCAGTATGATATTAGCTGTGGGTTTGTCATAAATAGCTCTTATTATTTTGAGGTACGTTCCATCAATACCGAATTTATTGAGCGTTTTTAGCATGAAGGGCTGTTGAATTTTGTCAAAAGCCTTTTCTGCATCTATTGAGATAATCATGTGGTTCTTGTCTTTGGTTCTGTTTATATGCTGGATTACGTTTATTGATTTGCGAATGTTGAACCAGCCTTGCATCCCAGGGATGAAGCCCACTTGATCATGGTGGATAAGCTTTTTGATGTGCTGCTGAATCCGGTTTGCCAGTATTTTATTGAGGATTTTTGCATCAATGTTCATCAGGGATATTGGTCTAAAATTCTCTTTTTTTGTTGTGTCTCTGCCAGGCTTTGGTATCAGGATGATGTTGGCCTCATAAAATGAGTTAGGGAGGATTCCCTCTTTTTCTATTGATTGGAATAGTTTCAGAAGGAATGGTACCAGCTCCTCCTTGTACCTCTGGTAGAATTCAGCTGTGAATCCATCTGGTCCTGGACTTTTTTTGGTGGGTAGGCTATTAATTGTTGCCTCAATTTCAGAGCCTGCTATTGGTCTATTCAGGGATTCAACTTCTTCCTGGTTTAGCCTTGGGAGAGTGTAAGTGTCCAGGAAATTATCCATTTCTTCTAGATTTTCTAGTTGATTTGCGTAGAGGCGTTTATAGTATTCTCTGATGGTAGTTTGTATTTCTGTGGGGTCAGTGGTGATATCCCCTTTATCATTTTTTATTGCATCTATTTGATTCCTCTCTCTTTTTTTCTTTATTAGCCTTGCTAGCGGTCTGTCAATTTTGTTGATCTTTTCAAAAAACCAACTCCTGGATTCATTGATTTTTTGGAGGGTTTTTTGTGTCTCTATCTCCTTCAGTTCTGCTCTGATCTTAGTTATTTCTTGCCTTCTGCTAGCTTTTGAATGTGATTGCTCTTGCCTCTCTAGTTCTTTTAATTGTGATGTTAGAGTGTCAATTTTAGATCTTTCCTGCTTTCTCTTGTGGGCATTTAGTGCTATAAATTTCCCTCTACACACTGCTTTAAATGTGTCCCAGAGATTCTGGTATGTTGTATCTTTGTTCTCATTGGTTTCAAAGAACATCTTTATTTCCGCTTTCATTTCGTTATGTACCCAGTAGTCATTCAGGAGCAGGTTGTTCAGTTTCCATGTAGTTGAGCGGTTTTGATTGAGTTTCTTAGTCCTGAGTTCTAGTTTGATTGCACTGTGGTCTGAGAGACAGTTTGTTATAATTTCTGTTCTTTTACATTTGCTGAGGAGTACTTTACTTCCAATTATGTGGTCAATTTTGGAATAAGTGCGATGTGGTGCTGAGAAGAATGTATATTCTGTTGATTTGGGGTGGAGAGTTCTATAGATGTCTATTAGGTCCGCTTGGTGCAGAGATGAGTTCAATTCCTGGATATCCTTGTTAACTTTCTGTCTCGTTGATCTGTCTAATGTTGACAGCGGAGTGTTGAAGTCTCCCATTATTATTGTATGGGAGTCTAAGTCTCTTTGTAAGTCTCTAAGGACTTGCTTTATGAATCTGGGTGCTCCTGTATTGGGTGCATATATATTTAGGAGAGTTAGCTCTTCCTGTTGAATTGATCCCTTTACCATTATGTAATGGCCTTCTTTGTCTCTTTTGATCTTTGATGGTTTAAAGTCTGTTTTATCAGAGACTAGGATTGCAACCCCTGCTTTTTTTTGTTCTCCATTTGCTTGGTAGATCTTCCTCCATCCCTTTATTTTGAGCCTATGTATGTCTCTGCATGTGAGATGGGTCTCCTGAATACAGCAGATTGATGGGTCTTGACTCTTTATCCAGTTTGCCAGTCTGTGTCTTTTAATTGGAGCATTTAGTCCATTAACATTTAAGGTTAATATTGTTATGTGTGAACTTGATCCTGCCATTATGATATTAACTGGTTATTTTGCTCGTTAGTTGATGCAGTTTCTTCCTAGCCTCGATGGTCTTTACATTTTGCCAAGTTTTTGCGATGGCTGGTACCGGTTGTTCCTTTCCATGTTTAGGGCTTCCTTCAGGGTCTCTTGTAAGGCAGGCCTGGTGGTGACAAAATCTCTAAGCATTTGCTTATCTGTAAAGGATTTTATTTCTCCTTCACTTATGAAACTTAGTTTGGCTGGATATGAAATTCTGGGTTTAAAATTCTTTTCTTTAAGAACGTTGAATATTGGCCCCCACTCTCTTCTGGCATGTAGAGTTTCCACCGAGAGATCTGCTGTTAGTCTGATGGGCTTCCCTTTGTGGGTGACCCGACCTTTCTCTCTGGCTGCCCTTAAGATTTTTTCCTTCATTTCAACTTTGGTGAATCTGGCAATTATGTGTCTTGGAGTTGCTCTTCTGGAGGAGTATCTTTGTGGCGTTCTCTGTATTTCCTGAATTTGAATGTTGGCCTGCCCTACTAGGTTGGGGAAGTTCTCCTGGATGATATCCTGAAGAGTGTTTTCCAACTTGGTTCCATTTTCCCCCTCACTTTCAGGCACCCCAATCAGACGTAGATTTGGTCTTTTTACGTAATCCCATACTTCTTGCAGGCTTTGCTCATTTCTTTTTCTTCTTTTTTCTTTTGGTTTCTCTTCTCGCTTCATTTCATTCATTTGATCTTCAATCGCTGATACTCTTTCTTCCAGTTGATCGAGTCGGTTACTGAAGCTTGTGCATTTGTCACGTATTTCTCGTGTCATGGTTTTCATCTCTGTCATTTCGTTTATGATCTTCTCTGCATTAATGAGTCTAGCTGTCAATTCTTCCACTCTTTTTTCAAGATTTTTAGTTTCTTTGCGCTGGGTACGTAATTCCTCCTTTAGCTCTGATAAGTTTGATGGACTGAAGCCTTCTTCTCTCCTCTCGTCCAAGTCATTCTCTGACCAGCTTTGATCCGTTGCTGGTGATGGGCTGCGCTCCTTTGCAGGGGGAGATGCGCTCTTATTTTTTGAATTTCCAGCTTTTCTGCCCTGCTTCTTCCCCATCTTTGTGGTTTTATCTGTCTCTGGTCTTTGATGGTGGTGACGAACTGATGGGGTTTTGGTATAGGTGTCCTTCCTGTTTGATAGTTTTCCTTCTGACAGTCAGAAGGACTCTCTGTTGGTCTGTTGGAGATTGCTTAAGGTCCACTCCAGACCCTGTTTGCCTGGGTATCAGCAGCAGAGGTTGCCGAAGATAGAATATTGCTGAACAGCGAGTGTACCTGTCTGATTCTTCCTTTGGAAGTGTCCTCTCAGGGGTGTACTCCACCCTGTGAGGTGTGGGGTGTCAGACTGCCCCTAGTGGGGGATTTCTCCCAGCTAGGCTACTCAGGGGTCAGGGACACACCTGAGCAGGCAGTCTGTCCGTTCTCAGATCTCAACCTCCGCGTTGGGAGATCCGCGGCTCTCCCCAAAGCTGTCAGACAGAGTCGTTCACGTCTGCACCGGCTCCCGCTACTTCCCCTGTTGGTCTTCAGCTGTGCGCTGTCCCCAGAGGTGGAGACTACAGAGACAGGCAGGCTTCCTTGAGCTGCTGTGAGCTCCACCCAGTTCGAGCTTCCCAGAGGCTTTGTTTACCTACTTAAGCCTCAGCAATGGCGGGCGCCCCTCCCCCAGCCTCGCTGCTGCCTTGCGGATAGATCGCGGCAGACTGCTGTGTTAGCAGTGAGGGAGGCTTCGTGGGCGTGGGACCCTCCCGGCCAGGTGTGGGATATATTCTCCTGGAATGCCTGTATGCTTACAGCGCAGTATTGGGGTGGGAGTTACCCGATTTTCCAGGTGTTGTGTGTCTCAGTTCCCCTGGCTAGGAAAGCGGATCCCCTTCCCCCTTGCGCTTCCAGGTGAGGCGATGCCTCGCCCTGCTTCAGCTCTCGCTGGTCAGGCTGCAGCAGCTGACCAGCACCGATTGTCCGGCACTCCCTAGTGAGATGACCCCAGTACCTCAGTTGAAAATGCAGAAATCACCGGTCTTCTGTGTCGCTCGCGCTGGGAGTTGGAGACTGGAGTTGTTCCTATTCGGCCATCTTGCTCCGCCCCACAAGTCATCTTAAATATTGGAAACAAATTAAACAATTGATTGTCCTATAAAAGATTTTGTGATTGTTTGGCATAAATACAACATTTGTCCCAATACATGTAGGACAAATCAGAAATGGAGATATTATCCAAGTTAAATGACCTCAGACATTATTTTCATTACTATACATTTATGATATTTGGGTATAGTAATTAGATGCCTGTTTCCAGTTTATACCTTACTGGCCAGCTCTCTGTCTATTGGGTTGTTCCACAGGCCAGTCCATCACAGACCAAATACCAAGAATATCAATTCTTCTGGGTTATCTTAATCACTTATTCTTTCAAGTTTGGATAAGATATGTCAGGATCAAAATTCTATTTTGCCTCTTTTGATTTTTCAAAGATTGTCAGAATTCTGAAAGTGACCATGTTTTAAAATTATACTTCATCTATGTACTGTATCTTTATTGAATGTAAAAACATTCCTGAAGCAGAAATCTTTTACCATATCATTACTGACATTAGACATCATTGTCATCATCAACATTATTAAATACATTTTCTGGAACAGGTTTTGGGGGAATCACTATGGTCAGAGTGGTGAAAAATGGGAATAAAATGATGTAGAACTCATAAAGGATTTATTTTATTTAAGAAGGTAGGCATAGGCCGGGCACAGTGGCTCAAGCCTGTAATCCCACCACTTTGGGAGGCCGAGGCGGGCGGATCAGCTGAGGTCAAGAGTTTAAGACCAGCCTGGCCAACATGGTGAAACCCCGTCTCTACTAAAAACATAAAAATTAGCTGGGCATGGTGGCCCGTGCCTGTAGTCACAACTACTTTGGGAGGCTGAGGCAGAATAATTGCTTGAACCCGGGAGGCAAAGGTGGCAGTGAGTTGACATTGCACCATTGCACTCCAGCCTGGGTGGCAGAGTAAGACTCTGTCTGGAAAAAAAAAAAAAGATAAAAGAAAAAAGGAAAGAAAGTTGGATATAGTGACAAATGTAGAGAAATTATGAGTGAGGCAAGATGTTAGAAGCATACGTTGTTGTCTAAATGAAGGATGACCTTTAAGAATGTTCCCATAATACTCTGGATTTTGCAATAAAATACAAATATGGTGGAGAATGAGAAGGATGCATTCTCATATGTAGATCCGAGGGAAGTAAAGGCATAAGAGGATAATCATCTGGCTCAGCATTTAAGATGAATATTTTGCTAAGATGTTGATATTTATAGGGATATTTTAAAATTTATGAATTTCAGTTATATTAGTATGGGCTAAATTGCCAGAATTTTATCTATCTGATAGCAATGAAAAAAAAAAAAGCTTGGTAATCATAAAACATAAAATATCACAGAAATAAATCCTATATGTCTACAAATGCAGCAAATATAAATTATGATCATTTTTAAAAACAGCTTTATTGAGGCATAATTTAGATAAATTTACATAACATTCACCCATGTTAGATTTGCTGTTCCTGTGTGGTAGTGCCCTTATGTAACCATCAGCACAATGCATTTTAGCCTCCTTTCATCACTCTGAAAATGCCTTGTGTCCATTTATGGCTAATTCCTATCCACTGCCCCAGATATCTGTTTTCTGTCTTTATAGCTTTGCTTTTTTTCTAGAAAATTCAAGTACATGAAATCAAATAAAATGAATTTCAGGGTGAATTGGGAGCATGTATTTCTCACTCCTCTAAGTGTTGGCTGTACTCAATGAATATTTATTCTGAGACCCAAGATGGTGCCACAGCAACTTTTGTGATTGTAGAAGCATAAGAAAATAAAACCCATCATGCGTGCATACTGGGTTTTGTCTTTTTTTTCCCCAAGAAATCTAGAGGCTTATTAAATGTTACATATGAATTTAACTTCTAGATATTCTAGTAGTTTGAATGTATCAAAGATTAATTTTGAGTGATCTGTAAAATTCATATTATATACAAGAAGTAAAAATTACAGGCATGCTTTATAATACAGCCACTGTATAGATGTGTCCACTGGACACTAGAATGTCTCAAAGAAATTAAAATATTTAGAAGTATGTTTGACATTGCATGTAATTTTTTTTTTGTGCTAGATGGAAATGGTATTTTTTTGACAATTTAGTTATAGTCATGTGTCACCTAAATGACTGGGATATGTTCTGAGAAAATGCATCTTTAGGCAATTTTGTCATTGTGTGAATATCATAGAATGTGCTTACACAAACCTAGATTGTACAGCTTGCTACAAACCTGGGCTATATACTATGGCCTACTGCTCCTAGGTTACAAACCTGTACAGCATGAGACTCAACTGAATACTGTAGGCAATTGTAACACAATGGTAAATATCTGTACATCTAAACATAAATAAACTTAAGGAGGTACAACAGAAATATTGTACCTTATAGGACAACCATCATACATGTGGCCTGTCATTGACTAAAGTGTTGTTATCAGCCAAGACTGTAATTATAAAAATTAATGCACTAACTCATTTCCAAAATTTGTAAAGAAGTAGCAGAGAAAAGTGTTTCAGTCAATCCTTGACAAAATAATGAAATAATAAAATTTTGTTGTGAGCTTCCAGAGACTGTTACACCTATTTAAGACACGTTTCAAATTATCCTTCCGAAATATCCCTATGGTACAGGGGTATATACGTTTTCTTATTCCCACTCCAGAGATACAGACCCTTACAACTTTTAGAGAAAACAAAAAAGCTAGTTTGGTAAAGAATGGTAACTTGTCTTTTCACTTTTAATTTGTTTGATTGAGGTTGGAGTCAGACTCTTAGCTTTTTATTTCTGCATATTATCTGTTTGTATTATTTATCCAATGCTTATGTTGGAATGTAAGACTTTTTTAATCACCAAAATTTTTATAGAGATTATGTTGTAACCCAGTTAGAATACTTGCTGCAGATATTTTCCCAGAATATCATTTGCCTTTAATTTCATGGTTATTACTTACAGAATATTTAATTATGTTTTCAAAGTTATTGATTTTTTTTCTAGTGATTTGTTTCTATTGCTTTTCTGCTGAGAGAGAGGTGTGGACTTATATCTTAATCAAATCTTCACTACTGAAGAAATGAAAGCAGTAATTTTTAAGCAATCTGTCTTACTTTTTCACTTGCATTTTCACCCCCATGGCGCTAATCTAAGGCTGCATCTTCTTCAGTACTCATCAGTTTTTTACGGGTTGTCAAAATAGGCAAGAATTCAGAATGATTTACTAAATACATATGTGGCTGTGTCATCTTTCATGACATCAGTGCCAATTTCGTATGTTTCTTTGGGAATACATGCACTAGGGAATATTTAATTATAATTATTTTCTTTAAAAAGTAAATATTGAAGCTTTACATTAAAAAATACTACTATTCTGGTCATTTTAACTAAATAAACCAGTTTAGTTATTTTTTTCCCTCTCTCTCTCCTTAGGAAGTAGCAATCACACAATCTTTACCCATCTCCCTTGCCAAGCATATGTAACAGCATTCTCAAAAGCAGATGGAAGCAAATACTTTATGTGAAATCAAAATTTGAAAAATTTCCTCAACTGAGACATTCAAGTTAGTCATTGCAAAGTCTAAATACATGCAGCCAGTCTGCATCCCATTCCTCTACTTTAAAGCTGGGGCCATTTCATCTCTCCCTGTAGATTTTGTTTCATCGAACGGTTTTGATTCTAATCTTGTTTTACGTAGGAAGAAGTAACAGAAACAATAAAAAATTGATAATAACAAGAATAAAACAAACAAATCATATATATCTTTTTGAGACAGAGTTTCACTCTTGTTGCCCAGGCTGGAGTGCAGTGGCACCATCTCGGCTCACTGCATCCTCCGCCTCCTGGGTTCAAGCGGTTCTCCTTCCTCAGCCTCCTGAGAAGCTGAGATTACAGGCACCCATCACCATGCCTGGCTAATTTTTTTGTATTTTTAGTAGAGATAGAGTTTCACCATGTTGGCCAGGCTGGTCTCAAACTCCTGACCTCAGGTGGTCCACCCACTTCAGCCTCCCAAAGTGCTGGGATTACAGGCGTGAGCCACCGTGCCCGGCCACAAATCAAAATTTTTATTAACATTTATACCATTTAAAATAACTTTCTTACCTGTAAGTTACTTCACTGGACATATGGCCCAGATTTCATCATTATAACGTGGCAATAACACAGACGGTATCGTACACCGTTACAAGTGAAGAATCAGAAGTAAATAACTTGCAAAGGTCACACAGTAACATGTTAAGCCCAAACCTTCTGACACCCAGGCCCATTCCTGAAACCAATAGACAACATTATCCTTACTGCCATTACTCTTGGCACTGCCTTCCCTAGTAATAAAGTTAATGTCACATACCTGACTCCATGAATCCCTTGCTCATACCAGTGTTCATCTAGGATGATGTCTTCCTCCCTGTATTTCTGTCCTGGCTAATATCTAGATTTCTTGAACCATATCTGGGGTTTCTTTTGTAATTGAGTTCTCAATATTTACAACCAAGACCCCTGTTGCAATTTTTCTATTAAAAAACTTAGCCTCTGTTGACAGACAGCTCTTTGAATAATAGTATTTCTGTACCTGATTTTTTAAATGAATACATAAAAATTTTAATTGTATTTTCTTTCTATCAATTTTCTTTTCTTCAGCTAATCAATAGCTATTCTATATATTCTCCTCTAATGGTAGAGGAAATAATTAAAAATATATTTTAAAATATTTGTTAGTTTTTTCATGTCTGTCTTTCTGTTTTCTTCTATCATTTCCCTTCCTTCCCTCCTTCCCTCCTTCCCTCCCTTCCCGCCTTCCTTTTTTTTTTTTTTTTTTTTGTAATTTTTAGGAAATGGAAATATCCCCTAATGAACTGGTATAAATATTGCATAGCTCACTAAAATCTTATTTGGAATAAGGATCGATTAAAATAATTATTTACACATGACTGAACATGTATTCTAGGTTCCTTTAAGCACAGCAGAAGTCTCCAACAATTTTTAGAGAATATCACTTATATAGAGAATATGAAATAAAGTGAAAGACAATTTTCGGCCAGTGCAAAGGATATAATTCCCACTAATGCCCCTCAGTAAGGCATAAAAAGGTGATTAACCAAGCAAAACAATTGGCCATCTTCCTTATCTAGGTGTGCTGAACTGAACAAATTACTTATATTTTAGCTTCATATTTCTGTATGGATAAATGTCTGTTAAGAACTTAGGTACATTTATAAAAACGTTGCCTATGAAATCCCAAATTCTTTCCTGTTGTCACCTTTTTACTGTCCTCAGGAATCTTGTAATAAAATATAAATTAATTTTATTTAGATGTAATACACTTTTCCCTGTCTTTTTTAACTTGTTGAAAATGTACAGTTATTATAATTGATCTTGCGTAATTGAATCCTCCATTGAGTGTAGACTTTGTTAATCTAATTTAGATTATAAACCCAGTTAGTCTTCAGGGATTTTATAGACCTCATTACATTCTTCTACACTTTTTATTCCTCTTCCATTTCTTCTCTAGAGACACCTATTCAATCAATGCTACAAAAAAAATTTTTTAAATAACATTGCATATTTGATCCACCTGGTTTTTCACACATGTTCCTCTGCTTGCAGTTTTCTGTAAATAAGTTTCTATCTTGCTTGAGGTATTACATATTTCTTCTCATTTTAACCTTATCCCATCCTTTTCAGTATCTTAAATAGTGTCTTAGAAGCACTTACTACCACTTACAAATTCATTTAGGAGGTGATTTACCTTTACTCTGATTAAATACTGAAGATTCATGATAATTACTCCTGAACATTACTTTTTAACCTCTTCATCTTTGTACTTAAATATGAAATAGTAATTTTAAGAATCTTCTCTTGTAATTAAAATAGTGTCACTTACTGCAATTATTCAGAGGATTTTCATATTTACTCAATGTCTAATATCTAATACATGTCAATATTTAACATTCTATTTTAAAGGTGAGCTTGAACGAGGACATTGTATCAATAATGTATTTGTCTCCCCTTATCGAATTTTCTTTGTTAGCCCTCATGTACATAGAATCATTGGACATAAAACCTGCTTTGATGAAGTTCATAATCAAGTAGAGGGGATAAAACAGTTACACTAATAATACTTTAATAGAGGAAAAAAGTGATATGGACCATACGAGAGATGCCGGAGTTAAGGAATAATACATATCCTCCCTTTATCTGGCATTCTTTTAGTCCTTGTTTTTGACTCTGATTCTAGCTTTGGAAAATCAAGAGTCCTGTATGATCCTAGTTGCAATGTGCCTGGCTGGCCATCCTCATCATTATCTCATTCTGGCCTTTAGCCAGACTATTTGCACGTCCTTATCCCACAAGTAAGTCAACTTATTCCTTGCACAGGCATTGCTAACCATATGCTCGTACACCAGTATAAAGTAGAGAACTCATCTCTGGCAGTCTTGCTAGAGTAATTTGGGCAAAGGCAGTTATTGTTAAATCAAGAGTTCACCATCTTGAGAAAGACAATGACGGGTGACCCTGTAGAATCATGAGCTATTGCTTATTCAGTGCCAGCACTGTCTTCTCCTTGAATCCCCTATCAGCATCATGCTGACTGTGGAAATTTGGACAACAGGAGGTAGGGTTTATGAGGCAGGCCAGCTGGTTTTGAAGAGCCAGATGCTCTCAAATCCTTCCATGCCTCTCGAAGCATCGCTGATCATGCCGCTGCTCAGGAGGACTGCCAGCCACATGTGGGCTATGAATAAAGTAGAGCTCAGTGGGATTTGTTCTGAAGGAGTTCAATTTTAAACATAATAGTAAGATTACAATAAAAACGATAATATTAGCAATAAATGGAATCACTTATAGAGTCTTACTGTGTCTGACAGTGCATTGAGTTCCATCTTACATCAGTCTCACCACAACCAAAGAAGCAGAGACAATGACTGACCCTGTTTTACAGCTGAAGAAACTGAGGCTCAGTGAAGTTAAGTGTTTTTTCCCGAATTGTGCAGTGAGGAAGGGACAGAGCACTAAAATGGAAATCCCAGCAAGGCTAACTCTAGAACCAGAGATCTAAGCACATGTGTCTTAATGCACAGAATAACTGACATGTTGTGAGAGCCCTCCAGCCATTGCAGCCAAGCTTTAAAATATGTAAATAAATGTTGTTTCAAACATATTGAAACCGTGCCAGTGTTTTACTTTCAAGATTAATTGGCGAGTGAATCCTTTGAGAATGCTGTTACAGAGAAGACCATACTATTTTAAAATAAAATCACAATGCCAATAATTTGTTTTAACTAAGAAGTGAGCTTCCAGTCCATTATATTTCAGCTTATTGTCATTGATCTATTGTATAAGAGTAATATTTTTTAATTTATTAAATAAACAATTGAACTGTTTTTGCTCACAATACTTCTTATCCCAAATGTGTGCATTTTTTTTTTTCTCACACCGAGGAGTTCTCCAACAACTGGGACAGCAACTGAGTGTCCCCCAATTTAACTTAATTCTGACACCAACTACCCAAAGGTAATGCAGACCCCCCTACAGGTCAGTCCCACAAGACTGCCCACACGTTAGACACCAGTGGTGAATCAGGGCTAATGTATTCCTGACTGATCAGCTAAAACGCTGAGGATACCCATGACCCTCTACTTCAGGTTCAATAATTTACTAGAATCACTTATAAAACTCAAGAAAGTAGTTTACTTACTATTTTTTTTTTTATTATACTTTAAGTTCTAGGGCACATGTGCATAACGTGCAGGTTTGTTACATATGTATACTTGTGCCATATTGGTGTGCTGCACCCATCAACTCGTCAGCACCCATCAAGTCATCATTTATATCACGTATAACTTCCCAACGCAATCCCTCCCCCCTCCTCCCTCCCCATGATAGGCCCCAGTGTGTGATGTTCTGCTTCCCGAGTCCAAGTGATCTCATTGTTCAGTTCCCACCTATGAGTGAGAACATGCAGTGTTTGATTTTCTCTTCTTGTGATAGTTTGCTAAGAATGATGGTTTCCAGCTGCATCCATGTCCCTACAAAGGACGCAAACTCATCCTTTTTTATGGCTGCATAGTATTCCATGGTGTATATGTGCCACATTTTCTTAATCCAGTCTGTCACAGATGGACATTTGGGTTGATTCCAAGTCTTTGCTATTGTGAATAGTGCCGCAATAAACATACGTGTGCATGTGTCTTTGTAGTAGAAAAATTTATAATCTTTTGGGTATATACCCAGTAGTGGGATGGCTGGGTCATATGGTACATCTAGTTCTAGATCCTTGAGGAATTGCCATACTGTTTTCCATAATGGTTGAACTAGTTTACAATCCCACCAACAGTGTAAAAGTGTTCCTATTTCTCCACATCCTCTCCAATACCTGTTGTTTCCTGATTTTTTAATGATTGCCATTCTAACTGGTGTGAGATGGTATCTCATTGTGGTTTTGATTTGCATTTCTCTGATGGCAAGTGATGATGAGCATTTTTTCATGTGTCTGTTGGCTGTATGAATGTCTTCTTTTGAGAAATGTCTGTTCATATCCTTTGCCCACTTTTTGATGGGGTTGTTTGTTTTTTCTTATATGTTTGTTTGAGTTCTTTGTAGATTCTGGATATTAGTCCTTTGTCAGATGAGTAGGTTGCAAAAATTTTCTCCCATTCTGTAGGTTGCCTGTTCACTCTGATGGTAGTTTCTTTTGCTGTGCAGAAGCTCCTTAGTTTAATTAGATCCCATTTGTCAATTTTGACTTTTGCTGCCGTTGCTTTTGGTGTTTTAGACATGAAGTCCTTGCCCATGCCTATGTCCTGAATGGTACTACCTAGGTTTTCTTCTAGGGTTTTTATGGTATTAGGTCTAACATTTAAGTCTCTAATCCATCTTGAATTAATCTTCGTATAAGAAGTAAGGAAAGGATCCAGTTTCAGCTTTCTACTTATGGCTAGCCAATTTTCCCAGCACCATTTATTAAATAGGGAATCCTTTCCCCATTTCTTGTTTCTCTCAGGTTTGTCAAAGATCAGATGGTGTAGATGTGTGGTATTATTTCCGAGGACTCTGTTCTGTTCCATTGGTCTATAGCTCTGTTTTGGTACCAGTACCATGCTGTTTTGGTTACTGTAGTCTTGTAGTATAGTTTGAAGTCAGGTAGCGTGACGCCTCCAGCTTTGTCCTTTTGACTTAGGATTGTCTTGGCAATGCGGGCTCTTTTTTGGTTCCATATGAACTTTAAAGCAGTTTTTTCAAATTCTGTGAAGAAACTCATTGGTAGCATGATGGGGATGGCATTGAATCTATAAATAACCTCTGGCAGTATGGCCATTTTCACGATATTGATTCTTCCTATCCATGAGCATGGTATGTTCTTCCATTTGTTTGTGTCCTCTTTTATTTCACTGAGCAGTGGTTTGTAGTTCTCCTTGAAGAGGTCATTTACATCCCTTGTAAGTTGGATTCCTAGGTATTTTATTCTCTTTGAAGCAATTGTGAATGGAAGTTCATTCCTGATTTTGCTCTCTGTTTGTCTGTTACTGGTGTATAAGAATGCTTGTGACTTTTTGCACATTAATTTTGTATCCTGAGACTTTGCTGAAGTTGCTTATAGCTTAAGGAGATTTTGGGCTGAGACAATGGGGTTTTCTAAATATACAATCATGTCATCTGCAAACAGGGACAATTTGACTTCTTCTTTTCCTAACTGGATACCCTTGATTTCTTTCTCTTGCCTGATTGCCCTAGCCAGAACTTCCAACACTATGTTGAATAGGAGCGGTGAGAGAGGGCATCCCTGTCTTGTGCCAGTTTTCAAAGGGAATTTTTCCAGTTTTTGCCCATTCAGTATGATATTAGCTGTGGGTTTGTCATAAATAGCTCTTATTATTTTGAGGTACGTTCCATCAATACCGAATTTATTGAGCGTTTTTAGCATGAAGGGCTGTTGAATTTTGTCAAAAGCCTTTTCTGCATCTATTGAGATAATCATGTGGTTCTTGTCTTTGGTTCTGTTTATATGCTGGATTAAGTTTATTGATTTGCGAATGTTGAACCAGCCTTGCATCCCAGGGATGAAGCCCACTTGATCATAGTGGATAAGCTTTTTGATGTGCTGCTGAATCCGGTTTGCCAGTATTTTATTGAGAATTTTTGCATCGATGTTCATCAGGGATATTGGTCTAAAATTCTCTTTTTTTGTTGTGTCTCTGTCAGGCTTTGGTATCAGGATGATGTTGGCCTCATAAAATGAGTTAGGGAGGATTCCCTCTTTTTCTATTGATTGGAATAGTTTCAGAAGAAATGGTACCAGCTCCTCCTTGTACCTCTGGTAGAATTCAGCTGTGAATCCATCTGGTCCTGGACTTTTTTTGGTGGGTAGGCTATTAATTGTTGCCTCAATTTCAGAGCCTGCTATTGGTCTATTCAGGGATTCAACTTCTTCCTGGTTTAGTCTTGGGAGAGTGTAAGTGTCCAGGAAATTATCCATTTCTTCTAGATTTTCTAGTTGATTTGCGTAGAGGTGTTTATAGTATTCTCTGATGGTAGTTTGTATTTCTGTGGGGTCGGTGGTGATATCCCCTTTATCATTATTTATTGCGTCTACTTGATTTCTCTCTCTTCTCTTCTTTATTAGTCTTGCTAGAGGTCTGTGAATTTTGTTGATCTTTTCAAAAAACCAACTCCTGGATTCATTGATTTTTTGGAGGGTTTTTTGTGTCTCTATCTCCTTCAGTTCTGCTCTGATCTTAGTTATTTCTTGCCTTCTGCTAGCTTTTGAATGTGTTTGCTCTTGCCTCTCTAGTTCTTTTAATTGTGATGTTAGAGTGTCAATTTTAGATCTTCCTGCTTTCTCTTGTGGGCATTTAGTGCTATAAATTTCCCTCTACACACTGCTTTAAATGTGTCCCAGAGATTCTGGTATGTTGTATCTTTGTTCTCATTGGTTTCAAAGAACATCTGTATTTCTGCTTTCATTTCGTTATGTACCCAGTAGTCATTCAGGAGCAGGTTGTTCAGTTTCCATGTAGTTGAGCGGTTTTGATTGAGTTTCTTAGTCCTGCGTTCTAGTTTGATTGCACTGTGGTCTGAGAGACAGTTTGTTATAATTTCTGTTCTTTTACATTTGCTGAGGAGTGCTTTACTTCCAATTATGTGGTCAATTTTGGAATAAGTGCAATGTGGTGCTGAGAAGAATGTATATTCTGTTGATTTGGGGTGGAGAGTTCTATAGATGTCTATTAGGTCCGCTTGGTGCAGAGATGAGTTCAATTCCTGGATATCCTTGTTAACTTTCTGTCTCGTTGATCTGTCTAATGTTGACAGTGGAGTGTTGAAGTCTCCTATTATTATTGTATGGGAGTCTAAGTCTCTTTGTAAGTCTCTAAGGACTTGCTTGATGAATCTGGGTGCTCCTGTATTGGGTGCATATATATTTAGGATAGTTAGCTCTTCCTGTTGAATTGATCCCTTTACCATTATGTAATGGCCTTCTTTGTCTCTTTTGATCTTTGATGGTTTAAAGTCTGTTTTATCAGAGACTAGGATTGCAACCCCTGCTTTTTTTGTTCTCCATTTGCTTGGTAGATCTTCCTCCATCCCTTTATTTTGAGCCTATGTATGTCTCTGCATGTGAGATGGGTCTCCTGAATACAGCAGACTGATGGGTCTTGACTCTTTATCCAGTTTGCCAGTCTGTGTCTTTTAATTGGAGCATTTAGTCCATTTACATTTAAGGTTAATATTGTTATGTGTGAACTTGATCCTGCCATTATGATATTAACTGGTTATTTTGCTCATTAGTTGATGCAGTTTCTTCCTAGCCTCGATGGTCTTTACATTTTGGCATGTTTTTGCAATGGCTGGTACCGGTTGTTCCTTTCCATGTTTAGGGCTTCCTTCAGGGTCTCTTGTAAGGCAGGCCTGGTGGTGACAAAATCTCTAAGCATTTGCTTATCTGTAAAGGATTTTATTTCTCCTTCACTTATGAAACTTAGTTTGGCTGGATATGAAATTATGGGTTGAAAATTCTTTTCTTTAAGAACGTTGAATATTGGCCCCCACTCTCTTCTGGCTTGTAGAGTTTCCGCCGAGAGATCTGCTGTTAGTCTGATGGGCTTCCCTTTGTGGGTAACCCGACCTTTCTCTCTGGCTGCCCTTAAGATTTTTTCCTTCATTTCAACTTTGGTGAATCTGGCAATTATGTGTCTTGGAGTTGCTCTTCTGGAGGAGTATCTCTGTGGTGTTCTCTGTATTTCCTGAATTTGAATGTTGGCCTGTCCTACTAGGTTGGGGAAGTTCTCCTGGATGATATCCTGAAGAGTGTTTTCCAACTTGGTTCCATTTTCCCCCTCACTTTCAGGCACCCCAATCAGACGTAGATTTGGTCTTTTTACATAATCCCATACTTCTTGCAGGCTTTGTTCATTTCTTTTTCTTCTTTTTTCTTTTGGTTTCTCTTCTCGCTTCATTTCATTCATTTGATCCTCAATCACTGATACTCTTTCTTCCAGTTGATCGAGTCGGTTACTGAAGCTTGTGCATTTGTCACGTATTTCTCGTGTCATGGTTTTCATCTCTGTCATTTCGTTTATGACCTTCTCTGCATTAATTATTCTAGCTGTCAATTCTTCCACTCTTTTTTCAAGATTTTTAGTTTCTTTGCACTGGGTACGTAATTCCTCCTTTAGTTCTGAGAAGTTTGATGGACTGAAGCCTTCTTCTCTCATCTCGTCAAAGTCATTCTCTGACCAGCTTTGATCCGTTGCTGGCGATGGGCTGTGCTCCTTTGCAGGGGGAGATGCGCTCTTATTTTTTGAATTTCCATCTTTTCTGCCCTGCCTTTTCCCCATCTTTGTGGTTTTATCTGCCTCTGGTCTTTGATGATGGTGACGTACTGATGGGGTTTTGGTATAGGTGTCCTTCCTGTTTGATAGTTTTCCTTTTGACAGTCAGGACCCTCAGCTATAGGTCTGTTGGAGATTGCTTGAGGTCCACTCCAGACCCTGTTTGCCTGGGTATCAGCAGCAGAGGTTGCAGAAGATAGAATATTGCTGAACAGCTAGTGTACCTGTCTGATTCTTACTTTCGAAGCTTCCTCTCAGGGGTGTACTCCACCCTGTAAGGTGTGGGGTTTCAGACTGCCCCTAGTGGGGGATGTCTCCCAGTTAGGCTACTCAGGGGTCAGGGACCCACCTGAGCAGGTAGTCTGTCCGTTCTCAGATCTCAACCTCCGTGTTGGGAGATCCACTGCTCTCTTCAAAGCTGTCAGACAGTCGTTCGCATCTGCTCAGGCCTCTGCTGCTTTCCCTGTTGTTCTTTCAGCTGTGCCCTGTCCCCAGAGGTGGAGTCTACAGAGACAGGCAGGTTTCCTTGAGCTGCTGTGAGCTCCACCCAGTTCGAGCTTCCCAGTGGCTTTGTTTACCTACTTAAGCCTCAGCAATGGCGGGCGCCCCTCCCCCAGCCTCGCTGCTGCCTTGCGGATAGATCGCTGCAGACTGCTGTGTTAGCAATGAGGGAGGCTCCGTGGGCGTGGTACCCTCCCGGCCAGGTGTGGGATATATTCTCCTGGTGTGCCCGTTTGCTTAAAGCGCAATATTGGGGTGGGAGTTACCCGATTTTCCAGGTGTTGTGTGTCTCAGTTCCCCTGGCTAGGAAAAGGGATTCCCTTCCCCCTTGCGCTTCCCAGGTGAGGTGATGCCTCGCCCTGCTTCAGCTCTCGCTGGTCGGGTTGCAGGCTGCTGCCCAGCACCGATTGTCCGGCACTCCCTAGTGAGATGACCCCAGTACCTCAGTTGAAAATGCAGAAATCACCGGTCTTCCGTGTCGCTCGCGCTGGGAGTTGGAGACTGGAGCTGTTCCTATTCGGCCATCTTGCTCCGCCCCCCAGTTTACTTACTATTACTGGGTTATTCTTATAAAGGATACCACTCAAAAACAGCCAAATGGAAGAGATGCATCAGGCAAAGCATGGTGAAGTGGGCACATGGAGCTAATATCACACTGCAGGTGCTTCTCCACTTACGACAGGGTTTTATCTGATAAACACATTGTATATTAAGAATATTGTAGGTCGAAAATGCATTGAATACCCTTCACCAACCAAACATCATGGTATTTCCCAGCTTACCTTAAACATGCCCAGAATACTCAGAATACTTACATAGACCTACATGTGGGCAAAATCATTGGCTACACAGGACACCATAGAATATTGGTTGTTTTCTTATGATTGTGTGACTGGCTGGGAGCTGTGGTTGCTGCCACTGCCCAGGTTGGAGAGAGTATCGCAGGGCATATGGCCAGCCCGGGAAAAGATCAACATTAGAAATTTGAAATTACTGCTTCTATTGAATGTATATTGCTTTTGCACCATAATCAAGTCGAAAAATTGCAAGTTGAACCATACTAAGTTGAGACCATCTGTATCACATAAACTCTTAAGTTGACAGATTTTTTAATTCAACTAGTCATGATGTTTAGCCAGGCATGGTGTCTCACACCTGTAATCCCAGCACTTTGGTGGGCACAGGTGGCCAGATCGCTTGAGCCCAGGAGTTCAAGACCAGCCTGGGCAAACACGGCAAGACCCTGTCTCTATAAAAAGTACAAAAATTATCCGGGCATCGTGGCACATACCTGTAGTCTCAGCCACTTGGGAGGCTGAGGTGGGAGGATTAAGTGAGCCTGGGGAGGTCAAGACTACAATGAGCTGAAATCCCCACACTGCACTGCAGCCTGGGTGACAGAGGGAGACCCTGTCTCAAAGGAAAATAAAAATTAGTTATGATTTTCTGTTCTAACAGTTATTTAAACCTTTTTAGGAATTCAAAGTTAGAGTCAGTAATTAAGCTAGTAAAAACATATTATTACCTAGGCAACATAACAGTTTATTTATTGAAGCATAAGACCAAGAAAAAAGCAATGCTATTTTTCTTTATAATATTGACTTTCATTAAACATACAATTATTGAATGCCTATGATAGATTGGGCACGGTGCTGGGTACTGAGGATGCAAAGATGAGTATGTTGGCTGGGCGTGGTGACTTATGCCTGTAATCCCAGCACTTTGGGAGGCTGAGGCGGGTGGATCATGAGGTCAAAAGATCGAGACCATCCTAGCCAGCATGGTGAAACCCCATCTCTACTAAAAATACAAAAGTTAGCTGGGTGTGGTGGTAGGCACCTGTAGTCCCAGCTACTCGGGAGGTCGAGGCAGGAGAATCGCTTGAACCCAGGAGGTGGAGGTTGCAGTGAGCCAAGATTACGCCACTACACTCCAGCCTGGGCAGCAGAGAGAGACTCAGTCTTGGAAAAAAAAAATAAAGAGAGTATGTTTCTGTCCTTCACAGTACATGCAGAAAGCAGGTGAGGAAGCAGAGTGAGAAGCCCTGTGCCAGGGTAAGCACTACCTGCCACAGGGATGTGTGGCCCCGATATCACCCTGCAGAGAGAGAAAAGGCAGTGGAATAGAAAAGTTAGAGAAAGCTTCTAGAGCAGATATATTGCAAAAAAAAAAAAAAAAAAATGAGTAGGAGCTGGTGAAGAAACTGGGTGACTACATTCCAGGTATCCACAAAGACAGTACGTGGGGTATACATTGTACTATCCCAAAGCCACAGAATGGCTAGAGAAGAGGTTCTGAGTTTCAGACTGGAGAGAAAGTTGGTTAAAACTGAACAGAGAAAGGTAGGCAAGAGCAGGTTGCATTTGATGTTGAATATCATGTTAAGCAGTTTTAATTTTACCCTATGAAAATGGAATACCACTGAAGATTTTCAACAAAGCGGGACATAATCAGATTTTTAATTTGGGAAGATGGTGCCTGCTGATAGACAGCCTCATCCTGGAGAAGAGTTGGAGGGAAGACAGAATGGAGTCGTGGATACCAGCTATGAGGCTGCTTGAGTAATACAGGGGAAGATGACAGGGGCCAGAGCATAGCTCAGGCAGTAGGAGTGGAGCAAGAGTGATATATTTACAGCTATTGAAAAGGTAGAACTGATGAGTTGGCAGCTAACTGGATTGGGAGAGTGAGGTGGTAGGAACCTGTCTCAGAAGACTCCCAAGCCTCTGGCAGGGCCAAGTCTTTCTAAGTTGGCACTATTCTTAGAGACTGGCATGGGGGGAGCAACAAGGTGGTGAGTAAAGTGATTGATTTAACTGTAGAAATGTTAGAGGAAAAGAAAAACAGCTTCCAGTGGGAAATTCAAGTGAAGCTGACTAGTGAAAAATAAAGACAATTTTTAGCTGAAAACTCAAACAATTTAAAACTTCTTAACCTAAATGGATACAGGAATCGATGATACTAATTAACTTAATTAGAAATATCCATGTGATTAAGAACATTTTTAATTTTTATTTTAAAAATTTTTTATAGAGAGACTGGGTCTCCCGATGCTGCCCCGGCTGTTTTCAAACAGCTTTCTGTTTGAAAACATTGCTCCTGGCCTCAAGCAATCTTCCTGCCTTGGCCTACCGAAGTGCCAGGACTACAGGAGGACCATTTTTTGTTACATCCGGTTTATTTAACAATATTTTTTTAAAAAATGAGAGAAGGTCAAGTGGAGCGGCTCACGTCTGTCATTCCAGCTCTTTGGGAGGCCATGGTTGGAGGATCGCTTAAGCCCAGAAGTTTGACCAGCCTGGGCAGCATCAAGAGATCCTACCTCTACAAAAAATTTTAAAATTAGCTGGGTGTGGTGGCATATGCCTGTAGTACCAGCTACTTGGGAAACTGAAGTCAGAGGATTGTTGAGCCTGAATGGTTGAGGCTGCAGTGAGCTGTAATTGTGCCACTGCACTTCAGCCTGGGACAGGGAGCAAGACCCTATCTCAAAAGAGGGAGGGAGGAAGGGGCAGGTGGGGGAGTGGGGGGAGAGAGAGAGAGAGACACACACAGAGAGAGAGAGAGAGAGAGAGAGAGAGAGAGAAAGAGAGGAGAGAGAGAGAGAGAAGTTGGAAGAATTTAAAGTTAAATTATATATAAAGTTGTGTCATAAACATGTGCTTAATTCATGGAGTTAGAAATGCAAGGTAATTTCCTGGCTCTCAGTTCATTCAAGTATTTAGCAACTGGTTAGGCTCCCTTTAGGGTATCATTTTTGTCTTCTTATTGTTTGCCAGATCCAATTGCTATTCTGCCAATGAATCATATATTTTCTTTTATAAATTATACAGAAAACCAAGTTTACATTAAAATTTTCAGAAAAAATGACATAAACTTAACCACCCCATTCATGATCTCTCTTGCAACAATTATTTACCAAGTATGGAAATATGACATGGCAGTAGAGAGCCCAAGCTTCAACTTAGAGGCTGCTTGGGATCAAACTCTAGCTCCAAACGTAAGATCTCTGTGACTTTGGACAACTAACTTAAATTATTATTATTATTGTTATTATTATTATTTCGAGACAGAGTTTCGCTCTTGTTGCCTGGGCTGGAGTGCAATGGCACAATTTCAGCTCACTGCAACCTCGGCCTCCCAGGTTCAAGCGATTCTCCTGTCTCAGTCTCGCAAGTAGCTGGGATTGCAGGCATGTGCCACCAAGCCTGACTAATTTTTGTATTTTTAGTAGAGACGGGGTTCCGTCATGTTGGCCAGGCTGGTCTCGAACTCAGTTGATCTGCCCTCCTTGGCCTCCCAAAGTGTTGGGATTACAGGCGTGAGCCACCACACCCAGCTTTAATTTATTCCTTATTCAGTCAATGCATCTGTAAAATGAAATTAGTAACACCTACCATGAAGGGTAAATGTGTTCGTTGGTAAATGTGCGTGAAGTGATTAGGACAGCGCCTAGCACATAGTAATCACTAAATAAATATTATTACCATTGTTATTGACATTGTACTAAATCTTGTTTTAGGAGATTTGAAGATAAAGACTAATGAGAGACATTATCGAACTAGGAAGTATTATTGTTGTTGTTGTTGTTATTATTATTATTTTGAGACGGAATTTTGCCCTGAGGCTCAGGCTGGAGTGCAATGGCAAGATTTCAGCTCACTGCAAACTCTGCCTCCCGGGTTCAAGCGATTCTCCTGCCTCAGCTTCCTGAGTAGCTGGGATTACAGGCATGTTCCACCACGCCCAGCTAATTTTTTTTTTTTTTTTTAATCTTTAGTAGAGATTTTTAATCTTCACCATGCTGGCCAGGCTGGTCTCAAACTCCTGACCTCGTGATCTGCCGCCTTGGCTTCCCAAAGTGCTGGGATTACAGGCATGAGCCACTGCGCCCAGCGGGCTGTTTTATTTTTTTAATAAAACACACTGGTCAGATGTATTCAGTGCTAAACATCTCATATGTCCCTTTTCTTGTAAATTTTTAAAAATAAATTAATGATATTTTTGGTATTTAGAGTTTAAAAAATAAGGGATGCTTTTTTTGTTGTCTTATGGAAAACCATGATACTCAAATTTAATAGAATCTTGAAAAGTGAGAAACTTCATCCTGAGTTTGGTAGCTATCAAAATGTTTTTTCTTTTCATATAATTTAAAAATAATTCCCTGGAACTATTTATTTTTCAGTTAAATATTTTACAGTCTGTTTTACCTTGCGTCGTGAGTTTTTTAAATCTAAAGTATTCAGAACACTTTTAGCCAAATATTGTAAATAATACACTGTATGAAAAGATTTCTTTTCTTTTTTTTTCACATGTATTGTAACTATATGTCTCCTGAGAGTGTTTCCTAGAAAACTAGTTGAAGGGAAATCCAATTTTCTTTCATTTAGTTTTAAAAGTCTGTGCTTCCCAAGCTGGCTCCAGGCACATCCATGATGTAAAGCAGGGTCAAGGTAACCTGCAGAGACCACACTAGAGCTGGTTAGAAGTAAACGTTGTTTACCTTAGGATTTCTTGTCTTAATGAGAAGAAAACTGTATGTTTTCTTTCCAAAATAAACAATATTCCACCCTCGAACCAGGTGGAATATGCACAATTGGATACACACTGAAATAAGAACTGTCAGTAAGCATTAGCGCTCAAAAACATGAGATTTACTTGTAGAAGCTTCTCTATAAAACAGTTTCTCCATGTATGGTCTGGGGAACCTTAGGGTTTCTCTCTCTCCTTTTAGGGAGTTCTAAAATCTCAAAACTATATCCACTAATAGTGCTAAGATGTGATTTGCCTTTTTCATCAGCGTACAGTGAGTTTTCCAGAGGCTACAATATTATACCACCGTGTAGAAACTGACTTGAAAAAAATATAAAATAATGCCATCCTCCCTCACTATGCTTTTGTTTTAAAAATGTAGTTATTTTTCATAATCATTTTTATGTCAACATGTATGATATTATTCATATTACTTTTAAATTAATTAAATCTTTTTATGTCATATCACTTTTAATTTCTAAAATGGTAAATGCAATAGATATAACTTAAATAAATTAAAGTTATTGGATTGTCAATAATTTTAAGAATATGTAAATCAAAATAAAAGTCATCTGAGACTGAAATGTGGCAATCTGCTGTATGTTATGCCTAAGTAATAAGAATTTGACTTAGTGTTTACTAAGTGTTACTAAGTGTTAACAGCAAGCCAGGCACTGACCTAAGTGCTTTTTAATAAATTAATTTATATAATTCTCATATGTAATCTATGTAAACATTTTATCATCATTTCTGTTTCACACATGAAGAAAATGAGCCATGAAGTGATTCTAGTGAGGGTTCCCGTGTCACACAGCTAGTAAAAGCACCGGCCCGTGGGGTTTGCACTTGAACCTCTACCTCTCAGAGAGGAAAAAATGATGGTCAGCTCCCAGCAAAATGCAATCTGTGGTATTCCATGATCAAATCGTTTGAAATATGTTTTATAAATGATTGCTTAAGACATCATATGTTTAACCCATGAAGTATTGTGTTTCTTCCTGTAAGAATATGCATTCTCTATTCTATTTCAGAAAATGTATTTAGTTCAGTTCAACCATATTGACTAACTGGTTACTAGATGGGTCTTACATTGTGTTGTTGAAACTAAAGGTTAATAAGCTAAATCCTTTCCTCAAGAAGTTCACATTTAGCAAGGGAATGAAAGAGAATACAGACAGTTTTCCATAATTGAGTTCAGTAAGTGTTATGTTACAGGAAGCGTAGGAATAGAGTATTTCATGGAGGTTTTATTTCCAGGCTTTGAAGTCAGAGAAGATTCTATAAAAATTCTCATTTAAAATTTACTCATGTGTCTTTTGGCAAGTTTGTTTTTCATTCTCAGTTTCCTCATCTGTAAAACCTGGTTTTGGTGAGGTTTAAATGAGATACTATAGATAAATCACAGAGCAAAACATCTGCACATCACGACATGCTCAGTAAAGGCTGATCATTATTGTTGTATAGATAATGCGCTCTTGGAGGGTAGAAGCCATTGTTGATTTAGTAAAACATTGGGGGTGATGCATATACCAAATATACATTTGTAATTTGTTATTAAATAAAATTGTTGGCTGGACAGAGCCCCTGGAGCTGTACTTTGTTAGTAAGTTGACAGAAAATAAAGCATTGAGATTTTAAAAAGTGAATATTTAGATCATATTTTACAAGGAATTTTATTCTAGACAAAAAGCAAATGGACAAAAAATATCTTACCATTCATAAAAATGTTTCTCCCTCAGGAAAAAAAAAGGGGGGAAGTTTCCATTCCCAACAACCACTTCCATTTTCATTTTTTCCTCCTAAACTATAGCAATGGGCATCTGAAAGGGAAATCTACTACGGACTTCTAAACCGCCCCATTAGCTATTAAATGGAAGAAAATGTGACTGGGACACTACCTTTAACTAGAACAACCAACAGGTACTAAAAGCCTAAGGATTCATTAGGAAATGTCCATTAATAATACTGTGTTTGTTTTTCTCTTTTGGCTTCAAATAGAATGTTAGTCATAAATCTGAATTCACAACACATTTGTCATCACTATTCATGCAAAGGCCATTCTCCTGAGTAAAAGGACCCTTTGTGTGTACCATTGACAATGATGCATGGACAGATTTCAACTAGGTTAGATTCTTAAACAGGGCAGTCAGGATAAAATTAGTGGCATAACAGCAAGCAGGGTGCACAGAGTGAGAGAGACGGAGGCCAGGAAAGCAGCTCCAAGGCTCTTGTTCTGATCAGTTGTTTAGATTATGAAAGAGTATATAAAATTTCATTGTTAAAATGGAAAGGAAAGAAGCAAATCAAATAGAATCTGCAGAGGAAGGACTCACAACACTTAGTGTTCTGAGTGTTCTGGACTTAGGTGATAAAAAAAGAGCAGAATATTCGCTGAGTGCAGAGTGGCTCGTGCCTGTAGTCCCAGCATTTTGGCAGGTTGAGGCTGGAGGATCACTTGAGAACAGGAGGTCGAGATTGCAGTGAGCTATGATCATGGCACTGCAGTCCAGCCTAGGCAACTTAGGAAGACTGTCCCTCTCCATTTTTTTAATTAAAACGAAAGGATTATAGTCACAGGTAACTCAATATTTCTAGACATCACCAGTGTAATAAGAAAGCATCAGTTTCTAGGTGTGAAGGGTTGGTGGAAAGGGAATGAACTCTATTGAACAGAAGTTTGAGTTCAAAGCAATACCAGCAAGTTAAATGCTGTGTATTAAGTTTAAATAAAAAATTGGGTGGAAAGTAACAATTGGGGACTTAAAGGGAGTCTCCTGTAGCAGAAACAAAAAAGATGAATGAGTGACTGCCCCAAGGTGAATGAGTGAATTAGAAAGATGAGAGTGGACTGCTATCACTTGGCCATTTTCTGTACATCTGATTGTGTCAGCTTTTCACCCAATTGCAAGACACTCCTGTGCTGCAAAACTGTGTGCTAGAATCCAGTCTGAAACAATTTGAATTGTCACATAATCGGGGAAAAGAGTGTACAGGTTTATTCAACATTTAGAAATAAATAATACCCAGGAAATTATATATTTAGAATGAACCGAGACATTCATATCTTTACAATCTACCTGCGTTCCATCAACTTCATTAGAATTACATCATGTTTGGGAATTATAAAAGTGCCCACATCCTCTTACAAAAATAAGTGGCACATTCTCTTATTTGGATAGGGATAAGAATGGCAGCTTCTGACAGTGGAAGCTATAAATAATGGGCTTCACTATTTATTTGTTGAAATTTTCTAAGAATAAAGAGTGTCAAGTAGGCCTGTAACACGCTTAGCTTCAACAGTGAAACACCAAGAACTCACCTTATGTGGCCAATGTTTAATGACGCTATGTATTTATGACATATTTTAACCTTGGTTATTTTTAACTGTGAAATACCTAGATCATATTATGTATAAGAAATATTGACTGGGAATCAAATTTATGGAGAGAAATATCACCCTTTGGGTTGAAAAATTGACCACTACTAGAATATAATTTCTGAAAATGCAGCCTGAAGGCAGTTCACTAGAGGGTAATTTTTCAGTGCAAGTAGGCAAGTTTTCACAGGATTCTGACAGTCTCACTCTCTCTCTTTCTGTCTCTCTTTTTAAAATAACCTCTAAGGCACATTTTTGTTTAAAATATGCTTTAACTTCATTACTTCTCGAGACATCTTCTTTAATTCACATAGTCATGTGACCTCTATCATTGAGAGAAAACTATTAGGCACAACTTTTAAATAATGAATTTTCAAAACAGTGTAAATGATCTGAAATCTACTTTCTATCAGTAATGAGAGAAACTATGCACTATTTAGTGCAGTTTGATGGGCTTCCTAAACAATCTCTCAGTTTCTAGTTTTTCTCTTTTCTGAAGGATCCAAACACTGCTGTCAGCTTTTCCTTTCTAAAGCATGACATTGGCCATGTCATCTAGCTCAAAAACCTGCAGTGGCTTCCTACGGTTTTTTGAATAAAGCAGAAAATTATTAGACTGGCAGTGTAGGATTCTCTAATCTGATCCCAAAATGTATTTCCTAATTATTTCCCTTGCAACACACACTAGTTCCCCCTCCATGCACATGCTCATTGTAATGATTTTAATACTGGATTTTATAATATTGTAGCCAAAGTTGAAATTTGACATAGATGTCCCTTAGGAGCAGTTTTTAATATTAAGTAGCATGCAAAGTTTTCAATGTTTCAGACATTCTTTTAGATCAACTTAAAGTTCACATGCTTTTATAGAGAAAGAGAATAGCACGGAGAGTGAGTGAAAGGGAGGAATCTGTATTTGCTTTACTTGCAAAGTAATGACACTGTAAATCCAATCAAATGAAAGGCTTCCATGGAGTGTATGTTGGACATAGACTTCATTCTACAACTGTACTTTTCTTTTTTCCTTAGGGCCACTTTGGCATAATAACTTGCACTGGGATATTAAAAAATTATGTTTTCTAAATTAATGATATCTCTTCTTCTTACTGAATTATTAAGTATATTATATTAATGTTAAGAGTCTGTATCTTATGAGGTGATGTAGGTGATGTAACAATCAATATCTCAAAGACAATTAAACCAGAACCAAACAAGAAGTGTCTCAGCATGATATCAACCAGGATTCCATGTCACATGCAAATGTGACATTGTATATTTTAGTCTCATGGAGATTAATCTGATAGCTTTTACATTTGTTTGCTTGTGTGTGTTCAGAATTAAACCTGTTGGAAACTTTTTTGTGTTTTGACAGTTTGCAACTTGTTAATATTACGATTTCTTTTGTTGTCCACTAGTATTTTATTTGTCCCTTTTTTGTGTGTGAGACAGATTCTCACTCTACTGCCCAGCATGGCAGGATCATGACGCATTGCAGCCTCGATCTCCTGGGCTCAAGTGATCCTCCTACCTCAGCTTCTCAAGGAGGCGGGACCCCAGGTGCGCACCACCACGTCCAGCCATTTTTCTTTTTTTTATTTCATAGACATGGGGGTCTCACCGTGTTGTGCAGGCTGGTCACAAACTTCTGGGATCAGGTGATATTCCTACCTCAGCTTCCCAAGTAGATGGGACCAGAGGCGCATGCCACCATACCCAGCTATTGTTTTGTTTTGTTTTAATTCTTTTTGTAGAGGTGGAGTTTCTACAAAATGATACCCAGGCTGGTCTCAATCTTCTGGACTCAAGTGATCCACCTGCCTTGGCCTCCAAAGTGCTAGGATTACAGGCATGACCCACCATGCCTGGTATATTCCATTTTAACCTTACAAATTATGTGATGACATATTCCCAGAGTTGTCCTTAATACAGGTAGTATTACATTTGCTATTGGGTTAAAGAGGCCAGCTCATTAACTTCTTAGTCCTCAATTTTCTCATCTGTAAAATACTAATAATAATATTATCCAACCCAGTGATATTGTGAGGAATAAATGTTACATGGTTTCTACTCTTATTATTTTACATTTATCTGGTAAGACATTTGCTCCAAAGGATCTTAATTCTATTTTTCTCATAATTTTGGTTCTCAAAAATAATCATTCAAATTAGGTATTAAGCAATATGACTTCAAATTTCATAATTTCTGAATAATTCTCTAATTGAAAAAGAAAATACCCAAAATAAGTCTATGTCTATTCATATTCAAAAACTAAGAAAATTGTATTGTGGCATTTTATAAATCTTCCCATCACTTAGAGATCATGGTTTCAAATATGGTTTCCATGATGTTCTCTGGTTCTGAAACTAAACACTGATAGAGTGTACATGTATCTATATATGTATAAATACTCCCTAACACCTATATGTATGTTTATTTAAGTATTAAATTTTAATTGTTATATTCAACTTCTTGTATGTCTTTTCTTGTACCTCTTTTTGAAAACTTCTTCCCTCCCACTGGCTTAGGTCTTCCTCCTACATAATCTCAGAATAATGAAGCTCGTCATGGATTGAAGCAAATCTCTCCTGTGCTGTCTGCTAGGTGCCAAGGTTCCTAAGGTCAGGTTTGAGCCTTTGGTCTCTGGGCCCCACTACAGGAACCATGCACATGCCTTTATCACTGCTCACTACTCATGACTGAATAAATTGCTGTAAATATTGGCAGCCCTGCATTATTTAATAAACATTTATATATGCGATGAATATAGACAATTATTATAGAATGTATACATGCAAGGCCAACATTTGGGTATGAAATCTGCATTTCATTCTGATTTATTCTGCATCTACAGACAGCTCTCATTTGAATCTAAAGACTGCTCTCCATCCCATACCCTAAGAGGAATCTGTCTCCTAAATCAATCTGTTGCTTCTCAGGCTAAAAACATTCCTAGATCATTCTTCTAGCAACCAGATATATTTCTCCCCCTCTACACATAATCAAATTTATCTCCTTACTCTTCCAGGAGGCTAATACATTGTATTTGCCTTCTCACTATTCATTAATTGCTCAGTACATTGCTACCTGGCTTCTTCCAAATACTCGTTTGAAACTGTTTTGCATCCCTAATCTAGAAATCTAGTACACATTCTTTAGTCTGAATCTTTCTTAGTCTCTTCCTCAATTTAGACCTTCTCTTGCCTTTGGATTACTCCTTTATAAGGCTTCTTAATGCTATCTAGCTAAGAAGCTAGATAATTTTTCTCTGACTGTTTAATAAATGTCCCACCTCTTTCTTTATACATAACTGTGGGTAATTTACTTACCTATCTGAGCCTAAGTTTCCTTATCTGCATAATAGGGATAATAACAGCATGTACTTCAGTGAGATTATATGTGTTCAGAACGTAGTGTGTGCTTGGAATATAGTAAGCATTCAAAGAATCAAGGCATGTTGTCAGAAATGTGTAAAGTGTGTGTGGTGAATGTTGAAATGAACATGTTCTGTCCTAGCATTGCTCTGGATGTCGTATTGGCAGGGAGGAAGAGGTACCCTGGGGTGGGGACCAAGCCTTTTTCAATAGAATGTGGTGAATAAGTAGCTTATATTATAGAATTCCACTTTTTATCAAATTGCTTTCCAAAGTATGGTTTTTACACGATAATAGGTTCTTTTTCTTCCTTCATGTCACCCCCAAAAAGGAGGAAATTGATAAGGACACGCTTTGAGCAATTCTTTGCAGAAAAAACCTTAACATATGTAGTAAGGCATAAGGTAGTTTATATTTAATATTGATTGCTGGACTTGGGTAGTTTGCAAAATCTTTTGGTTAGGCCTCCTCTTCCAAAATTGACTTTAATTCTCGATTTATTCATGAATTCATTCCACAAATGTTTATTAAACACCTACTGCGTGTTTGGCACTCTACTAAATGTTGAAATGCAATGGTAAACAAACAAGTCTCCTTCTCTCAGAGAGCTTAATGTCTGTGAATACTCTGCAGTTCATCTGTAGCTTGCCATACAAACTGACAAGAAACTGCTTGAAAACCATCTATGCTACAACTCTTATTTTCCTATACTGTATAGTTTTTTAAAATAGTGCTGTTGCTTAACATATGTCAATACATCCAAGTAATGCCATTACGGTATGCATTAGGAGAAACATTGACAATTTATTTTATTTTCTTTTTTCTTAATTTTCTGATCAAATCTTTTTCTCATTTCTTAAAAAAGAAAAATATTTATTCTTATTTTTTCTCACATTTATTTTAAACAACATATTTAGAAATCATAATCTGACTTAAAAATACCTTTGATTTTCTCATTCTGGTAAAGTTACTGTAATATTTATCTACATTATCTTTTGTCTAATAAAAGTCTCTTCTGGATTGGACATGGAAAACAGTGACTTTAAGTATAAATTCTGCCAGTAAATGACCTCACATCAGTTAAACTGCCAATCAGGCTTGGCAGAAGTCAGAATGTATGAGTTCAATATACAAAATGTATATGTACAACCAGTAAAAACGGTCTTGTGTAATTTGTGATTCTATTATTCCTTAGTGCTGCAGTGCAAGAATGAGAAGTGGTTTATATGATTGTGTAGCTGGTCTAAGATGCATGTTCACAATCTATTTTTTCTGTTCCAATGATGTGCAACTATAATCTATAAAGCATACATATATTTAAAATAAGGTTCCAAATATTATGATAAAAATAAGAAACAGGATGTTATTTCACTCAATATTGCATTGTTTATAAGGCTGGTGGATTGGAGAAGGGACTTTTAAAGACATTCATAATTTATATGTATTTTTCTTAGTTCTAGCCCAATATGTGTTGAATATAACAGAAAGCATTTTCCAAGGCTGAAGCTTACGCTTTTCAAACATACATCTCTCAAATCTGCTTAAGATGTTACTATGCAACCCAGTTTTATTTTTTTCATCCATTTGCATTTGTAGATGTGTTTCTCTCCCTGCCAGGTTATTAGAGTTGGCGGCTGCATGGTACAGATAGTGAGGCCTGCCGTATGTAGGTGTCTTCATGGAAATCACCTGGGGCCGAGAGTGCTGCTTTTCTCACCTTATCATATCTGGAACACAGATTTGCTCTGCTCGTAATATTTTGGCATCTGTGAATCACCATCATGTTGTCATATTCGCAGTTACAAAGTAGCCGATGGGAAAGGAGCCAACTACTTGAGGCATTTGCAATGGAAAAAAAAAGTCTGATTTCAGCACTATTCATTGGAAATGCTATTTGTGAAAGCATTTACTTCAGTTTCTGAGATGCTGGCAATAACTTTAATAGGCAGTGCATAACTGCATTTTTAGAAGAAATGTTCCTGTGTGCTGAACAGTGAAGAACCAGTAATTATTAAAACCCATGGGTAAAATGATGAGCGTAGGAATTCAGAAGTAATTATCCATCATTTACTTATATTTTATCAAAATTACCTTCTAATTAATTGCATGATGGGCCAGTCATGTCAATATAGATGATTTATGATAATTCTCTCAACCAATAAAAACAGAGCGAGACAAAATATATATGTGTATATATATATATATATATATATATCCCTTATAATTTTATCTGTACTCTTCATGAACATATAAAAGTGGGTAAAACAAAACTCAATTTTAAAATTATATTGAATAGCAACAAAGGAAATCAGGGTGTGTCCTGAGAAATTAGAACAAATAACTTTGTAAAAACGTGAAGCTTCCAAGAAAGTTAAATGAAAGCAAAATTCATCATAAGTATAAGCAAAGTTATACTAAAATATTTTTTAAAGATTATAATTTTATTATTCTGTTTTAGCTCTCCCTAATTAGTAAAGGCATCTCAGAAAGTGTTAAGTTCCCATCTTTCTGCACATATCCCCTTCACATATTGTTTGGGTTAAAGGAGTAACCCCTTCTTATAACCTTCATAGAGATATGGCAAATCCCTCCATCCCACCCACCCACTCACAAGAAAAATCAAAAACACTGAGCTTTACTTTTTTATTTTACTGTACAATGTCTAACTACATTTAGGTTGTGCCAACTCAACTCAAACCTTGTATTAAATTTATGAATCTTTTCAAAAATGTTCCCTAGTAATTTTATACAAGGTTTGCTGTTGCCTCTGAAGGATTTGTGATGACAAGATGGCAGTGCTAAGGCAAATACAAGGAAAGCCATTCATTTGCAAAGAAGTGTGCAGATATTTCCTGAAGTCAGCATTCATCAAACATTTTGTTTCATGAAATACCATCACTGGAAAAAAACGACTCAGGAAAAGAAATCTCTAAGGGCTGTAGTTCAATAATCTTGGGAATTCTGCACATTCAAGTTTCTCTAAGGAATTCAAATGAACATGAGTATTTAAAAGTACTTGCAAAATCTTTTAATAAAAACTTTTATAAAAATACAAAATATTTTCCAAATATATTTAACCACAGACTTTTTTTATTCCAACAACTAATAGCACCTCAGGGATTATCTTTTTGTTGGGAAATCTACCTTAAATGAAAAAACTCCTTATGATGGTTTAGGAAAACCCAAGTGTCTTCCAAAGCAAAGGAATGATGAGCTAGATCCTTGTCCTAAAACAAACAGCTGGTCACTTTTTTCCTAATCATGTTATGAAAAAAAAAAAAGTCCTATTTATAATGTATATTTTCATAATTCAAATTCCCTACCTGTTCTACTAATAGGAATGTCAGTCTTTTCTAATGGTTGTATATCCAGTCTTTCACAAAGGAGCATCTAAATTTTGGGTTTTCAGGGAAGTCTTATCAGACAAACATCAGTGATTTATGGGAATAAGTAAATTGCTTTGCAGAAATACACCTATATTAAATAGGATGATATTTTGAAATATGACAAAGAATAATGCCCCTAATAATAAAAGAGTTCCTATAAATACATATGAAATGGACTGATATGGTTTGGCTGTGTCCCCACCCAAATCTCATCTTGAATTGTAGTTCCATAATCTCCACATATCATGGGAGGGACCAGGAGGAGATAATTGAATCATGGTGGCAGTTTCCCCCATCCTGTTCTTGTGATAGTGAGTTTGTTCTCAGGAGATCTGATGGTTTTATAAGGGGCTTTCCCTTTCACTGGGCAATCATTCTTCTCCCTCCTGCCACCGTGTGAAGAAGGACTTGTTTCCTTCCCCTTCTGGCATGATTGCAAATTTCCTGAGGCCTCCCCAGCCCTGTAGAACTATGAGTCAATTAAACCTCTTTTCTTTATAAATTACCCAGTCTCAGGCAGTTCTTTATAGCAGCATGAGAAGACCCTGATACATGGACCAATATTCTAACAAAAAATAAGCAAAGAATATGAATAGATGTTTTATAGAATAGTAAGTGCAAAGAGCCTATGTCTAAGAAAAAAGTTTGTCTTCACTAGTGAACATAAATTACAATTTAGAGCCACAATGAGAAAACTTTTTTTAAACGCATCAGATTGCCAAAATTAAAGATCATTTAAATCTAGAGCTGGTGAATATTTAGGGAAATTCTTACTATCAACTCATAAGTGAGGTTATGTATTATTGTAAGTTTCTAAAAGTTTAATCTATCAGTGTCTATTTAAATTATTAAACTTATAAATCTATATATCCTCTGGCCCAGCACAGTTAATCCTGCAGGAATTATATATATATATATACATTAATGAGCTCTTTTGTGGCTGAATTCTTCAGCTTCTCTCTTCTCTTACCTCCCTGCCCTCTCCAGTTCCTCCTGTATTAATCTACTGGCTTGTCTCTGCTTCATTATCTCAAGTGTCACTGCTAAATTAGCCATGATGAAACTGAAGATCTGATCAGTCACCACTTTTGGTGGTCTTGGAAGTCTAAAGTTGCTGCCATTGTTACTGGCTAAAGTGCAACTGCCACCAAAGCACCTAGTCACAGTGCCTCTAAAGCTTTCTATTTCCAAGCCCTTGTGCTGTGATTTAATTTCCATCACAATACTTTTGGGGTTGGGAGCTTGAGGAGGCTCTCTCTGTCACCTCCCTGACTTGGATTTTTACTAAACCAGGAAAGCACTACTATATGTTGCCGAATCTTGGGTACTATAACATTTTGGAAATACTGTTTCTCCAGTTCATGTCCATGGCAACCCCTCTCCAAATGTTCACAGGATCAGCATGACTGTCAAGAAAGTTTTCAGTGCCAGAAACAGGCTAGGTCCAGGGTGGCACTCCTCTGTGAAACATTGCCCTCAGAGCAGAGACCAGCCTGCTGTTCTAGACTCCTTCCGCCTGCATGATAAGTTTCCTTGCAGGAACACTTTGTCTTTTTTTTCCGATCTGGCCTTGGTCTGTGGCAGTGCAGATATTGGTATAGCGTTACAATTCAATGGTAAGGAGGAGGCAGGTGGGAGCTTAAGGTCCATGCCACTTGGCTCCCTGGAGGTACTTCTGCCTCCTGTGCAAATCCACGGGGGAAAGTTCTCATCCATCCTCACCTGCAGCCAGCCCCTCGTGTACCAAATTCAAATGAAGCTAATCATATTAAGGAAGGGCTTATAAGCAACTAACTCTTATCCGTTGTCAGACCCCTGTCCAAGCAAATGTCCTGCAAAAATTATTTATGGTTACAGCAATGTTCACGTGGAGACTATCTCATGGCTCCTTTACAAGAGTTCTCTTTTGACACAGATCTGGAAGTGATTGTTTTTCTGTCCTTGGTTTACCTAATCAAACTCATTCATGTGAGCCACATGTGCTCGCCCCCTCCTGCTGGCAACTGGTTCTCCAGGACTCCGGCCCACTGCACTCATCAGGTGGAATCCCTGCCTGATTGTCTCCTCTGCTGGAGCCTCTGTTCTCTTTCTAGTTGTGAAGTCCCCTAGTGTGAGCCTTCTACTCTTTTTTATGTTTCCATCAGTGAGATCAACCACATTCATGGTGCCAAATTCCATCTGTATTTTTACATTTAAATTTATATCTTCAGCCCAGTGATTCTCAACCCTGAGCAATTTTGCCCACTGCCTTGCCCTCACTCAGCCATTTCTGGAGACATTTTTTGTTTTTCACAACTGGGTGGGGGAGATACTGTCATTAAGCAGACAGAGGCAAGAGGTGCTGTGACATATGCTATGATGTAGACATGCACAGGAAAGCCCCCAGAACAAATAAATATCTAGGCCAAAAAGTCTATAGTGCTGACGTTGAGAAACACAGTCGCTCTGTTATGAACGCATCTTATGCCACATTGCCACTAACATGGCGGTGTGTGCCTTACACTTGAAAGGGCTAAAAGAGAAATCTTATTTCCCTCCCAAAGTACATTTTTTTCTCTTGGAATCCTATCTTGGCAGCCTAATCTATCTTACCTCCCAGAAACCTAGGAGCTGGCTCAATTCCTGTCTTTTCCACATTCTCACATCCACTCCATCAGCAAAGTCTGTGAGCTCTACTTCCAAAATTTATTCTAGAATCATCCATTTCTCTTCATGTCCATTGAAGCCACCACATCTGACCCCCACCATGCAGTAGCCTCTGAATTCTTCTCCCAGCAGCTGCCTGAGGTCCCTGCTTTCCATTCCCATAGCGCCTGAAGAACTCTTTAAAAACATGAATTGGACATCTCTTTTCTCCCTGTAGTAGTATGCTCTCGCACTGCTATAAAGAAATACCAGGGGGGGGTGGCGGAGCAAGATGGCCGAATAGGAACAGCTCCAGTCTCCAACTCCCAGCGCCAGCGACACAGAACACTGGTGATTTCTGCATTTTCAACTGAGGTACTGGGGTCATCTCACTAGGGAGTGCCGGACAATGGGTGCTGGTCAGCTGCTGCAGCCCGACCAGTGAGAGCTGAAGCAGGGCGAGGCATCGCCTCACCTGGGAAGCGCAAGGGGGAAGGGAATCCCTTTTCCTAGCCAGGGGAACTCAGACACACAACACCTGGAAAATCAGGTAACTCCCATCCCAATACTTCACTTTAAGCAAACGGACACACCAGGAGATTATATCCCACACCTGGCCAGGAAGGTCCCACGGCCACAGAGCCTCCCTCATTGCTAGCACAGCAGTCTGCAATCTAACCGCAAGGCAGCAGCAAGGCTGGGGGAAGGGTGCCCGCCATTGCTGAGGCTTAAGTAGGTAAACAAAGCCACTGGGAAGCTTGAACTGGGTGGAGCTCACAGCAGCTCAAGGAAACCTGCCTGTCTCTGTAGACTCCACCTCTGAGGACAGGGCACAGCTAAACAACAACAACAAAAAAAGCAGCAGAAACCTCTGCAGACGCAAACAACTCTGTCTGACAGCTTTGAAGAGAGCAGTGGATCTCCCCACACGGAGGTTGAGATCTGAGAAGGGACAGACTGCCTGCTCAAGTGGGTCCCTGACCCCTGAGTAGCCTAACTGGGAGACATCCCCCACTAGGGGCAGTCTGACACCCCACACCTCAAAGGGTGGAGTACACCCCTGAGAGGAAGCTTCGAAAGTAAGAATCAGACAGGTACACTCGCTGTTCAGCAATATTCTATCTTCTGCAACCTCTGCTGCTGATACCCAGGCAAACAGGGTGTGGAGTGGACCTCAAGCAATCTCCAACAGACCTATAGCTGAGGGTCCTGACTGTTAGAAGGAAAACTATCAAACAGGAAGAACACCTATACCAAAACCCCATCAGTACGTCACAATCATCAAAGACCAGAGGCAGATAAAACCACAAAGATGGGGAAAAAGCGGGGCAGAAAAGCTGGAAATTCAAAAAATAAGAGGGCATCTCCCCCTGCAAAGGAGCGCAGCTCATCGCCAGCAATGGATCGAAGCTGGTCAGAGAATCACTTTAACGAGATGAGAGAAGAAGGCTTCAGTCCATCAAACTTCTCAGAGCTAAAGGAGGAATTACGTACCCAGCGCAAAGAAACTAAAAATCTTGAAAAAAGAGTGGAAGAATTGACAGCTAGAATACTTAGTGCAGAGAAGGTCATAAACGAAATGAGACAGATAAAAACCATGACACGAGAAATACGTGACAAATGCACAAGTTTCAGTAACCGACTCGATCAACTGGAAGAAAGAGTATAAGCGATTGAGGATCAAATGAATGAAACGAAGCAAGAAGAGAAACCAAAAGAAAAAAGAAGAAAAAGAAATGAACAAAGCCTGCAAGAAGTATGGGATTATGTAAAAAGACCAAATCTACGTCTGATTGGGGTGCCTGAAAGTGAGGGGGAAAATGGAACCAAGTTGGAAGACACTCTTCAGGATATCATCCAGGAGAACTTCCCCAACCTAGTAGGGCAGGCCAACATTCAAATTCAGGAAATACAGAGAACGCCACAAAGATACTCCTCCAGAAGAGCAACTCCAAGACACATAATTGCCAGATTCACCAAAGTTGAAATGAAGGAAAAAATCTTAAGGGCAGCCAGAGAGAAAGGTCGGGTTACCCACAAAGGGAAGCCCATCAGACTAACAGCAGATCTCTCGGCAGAAACTCTACAAACCAGAAGAGAGTGGGGGCCAATATTCAACGTTCTTAAAGAAAAGAATTTTAAACCCAGAATTTCATATCCAGCCAAACTAAGTTTCATAAGTGAAGGATAAATAAAATCTTTACAGATAAACAAATGCTTACAGATTTTGTCACCACCAGGCCTGCCTTACAAGAGACCCTGAAGGAAGCCCTAAACATGGCAAGGAACAACCGGTAACCAGCCATTGCAAAAACATGCCAAAATGTAAAGACCATCGAGGCTAGGAAGAAACTGCATCAACTAACGAGCAAAATAACCAGTTAATGTCATAATGGCAGGATCAAGTTCACACATAACAATATTAACCTTAAATGTAAATGGACTAAATGCTCCAATTAAAAGACACAGACTGGCAAACTGGATAAAGAGTCAAGACCCATCAGTCTGCTGTATTCAGGAGACCCATCTCACATGCAGAGACATACATAGGCTCAAAATAAAGGGATGGAGGAAGATCTACCAAGCAAATGGAGAACAAAAAAAAGCAGGGGTTGCAATCCTAGTCTCTGATAAAACAGACTTTAAACCATCAAAGATCAAAAGAGACAAAGAAGGCCATTACATAATGATAAAGGGATCAATTCAATAGGAAGAGCTAACTATCCTAAATATATATGCACCCAATACAGGAGCACCCAGATTCATCAAGCAAGTCCTTAGAGACTTACAAAGAGACTTAGACTCCCATACAATAATAATGGGAGACTTCAACACTCCACTGTCAACATTAGACAGATCAACGAGACAGAAAGTTAACAAGGATATCCAGGAATTGAACTCATCTCTGCACCAAGCGGACCTAATAGACATCTATAGAACTCTCCACCCCAAATCAACAGAATATACATTCTTCTCAGCACCACATCGCACTTATTCCAAAATTGACCACATAATTGGAAGTAAAGCACTCCTCAACAAATGTAAAAGAACAGAAATTATAACAAACTGTCTCTCAGACCACAGTGCCATCAAACTAGAACTCAGGACTAAGAAACTCAATCAAAACTGCTCAACTACATGGAAACTAAACAACCTGCTCCTGAATGACTACTGGGTACATAACAAAATGAAGGCAGAAATACAGATGTTCTTTGAAACCAATGAGAACAAAGATACAACATACCAGAATCTCTGGGACACATTTAAAGCAGTGTGTAGAGGGAAATTTATAGCACTAAATGCCCACAAGAGAAAGCTGGAAAGATCTAAAATTGACACTCTAACATCACAATTAAAAGAACTAGAGAGGCAAGAGCAAACACATTCAAAAGCTAGCAGAAGGCAAGAAATAACTAAGATCAGAGCAGAACTGAAGGAGATAGAGACACAAAATCCCTCCAAAAAATCAATGAATCCAGGAGTTGGTTTTTTGAAAAGATCAACAAAATTGACAGACCTCTAGCAAGACTAATAAAGAAGAAAAGAGAGAGGAATCAAATAGACGCAATAAAAAATGATAAAGGGGATATCACCACCGACCCCACAGAAATACAAACTACCATCAGAGAATACTATAAACACCTCTACGCAAATCAACTAGAAAATCTAGAAGAAATGGTTAATTTCCTGGACACTTACACTCTTCCAAGACTAAACCAGGAAGAAGTTGAATCCCTAAATAGACCAATAGCAGGCTCTGAAATTGAGGCAATAATTAATAGCCTACCCACCAAAAAAAGTCCAGGACCAGATGGATTCACAGCTGAATTCTACCAGAGGTACAAGGAGGAGCTGGTACCATTCCTTCTGAAACTATTCCAATCAATTGAAAAAGAGGGAATCCTCCCTAACTCATTTTGTGAGGCCAGCATCATCCTGATACCAAAGCCTGGCAGAGACTCAACAAAAAAAGAGAATTTTAGACCAAAATCCCTGATGAACATTGATGCAAAAATCCTCAGTAAAATACTGGCAAACCGGATTCAGCAGCACATCAAAAAGCTTATCCACCATGATCAAGTGGGCTTCATCCCTGGGATGCAAGGCTGGTTCAACATTCGCAAATCAATAAACGTAATCCAGCATATAAACAGAACCAAAGACAAAAACCACATGATTATCTCAATAGATACAGAAAAGGCTTTTGACAAAATTCAACAGCCCTTCATGCTAAAAACGCTCAATAAATTCGGTATTGATGGAACGTACCTCAAAATAATAAGAGCTATTTATGACAAACCCAAGCCAATATCATAGTGAATGGGCAAAAACTGGAAAAATTCCCTTTGAAATCTGGCACAATACAGGGATGCCCTCTCTCACCACTCCTATTCAACATAGTGTTGGAAGTTCTGGCTAGGGCAATCAGGCAAGAGAAAGAAATCAAGGGTATTCAGTTAGGAAAAGAAGAAGTCAAATTGTCCCTGTTTGCAGATGACATGATTGTATATTTAGAAAACCCCATCGTCTCAGCCCAAAATCTCCTTAAGCTGATAAGCAACTTCAGCAAAGTCTCAGGATACAAAATTAATGTGCAAAAATCACAAGCATTCTTATACACCAGTAACAGACAAACAGAGAGCCAAATCAGGAATGAACTTCCATTCACAATTGCTTCAAAGAGAATAAAATACCTAGGAATCCAACTTACAAGGGATGTAAATGACCTCTTCAAGGAGAACTACAAACCACTGCTCAGTGAAATAAAAGAGAACACAAACAAATGGAAGAACATACCATGCTCATGGATAGGAAGAATCAATATCGTGAAAATGGCCATACAGCCCAAAGTTATTTGTATATTCAATGCCATCCCCATCAAGCTACCAATGAGTTTCTTCACAGAATTGGAAAAAACTGCTTTAAAGTTCATATGGAACCAAAAAAGAGCCCACATTGCCAAGACAATCCTAAGTCAAAAGAACAAAGCTGGAGGCGTCACGCTACCTGACTTCAAATTATACTACAAGGCTACAGTAACCAAAACAGCATGGTACTGGTACCAAAACAGAGATATAGACCAATGAAACAGAACAGAGTCCTCACAAATAATATCACACATCTACAGCCATCTTGTCTTTGACAAACCTGAGAGAAACAAGAAATGGCGAATGGATTCTCTATTTAATAAATGGTGCTGGGAAAATTGGCTAGCCATAAGTAGAAAGCTGAAACTGGATCCTTTCCTTACTCCTTATACGAAGATTAATTCAAGATGGATTAGAGACTTAAATGTTTGACCTAATACCATAGAAACCCTAGAATAAAACCTAGGTAGTACCATTCAGGACATAGGCATGGGCAAGGACTTCATGTCTCAAACACTAAAAGCAACGGCAGCAAAAGCCAAAATTGACAAATGGGATCTAATTAAACTAAAGAGCTTCTGCACAGCAAAAGAAACTACCATCAGAGTGAACAGGCAACCTACAGAATGGGAGAAAATTTTTGCCATCTACTCATCTGACAAAGGGCTGATATCCAGAACCTACAAAGAACTCAAACAAATTTACAAGAAAAAAACAAACAACCCCATCAAAAAGTGGGCAAAGGATATGAACAGACATTTCTCAAAAGAAGACATTCATACAGCCAACAGACACATGAAAAAATGCTCATCATCACTCACCATCAGAGAAATGCAAATCAAAACCACAATGAGATACCATCTCACACCAGTTAGAATGGCAATCATTAAAAAGTCAGGAAACAACAGTTGTTGGAGAGGATGTGGAGAAATAGGAACACTTTTACACTGTTGGTGGGATTGTAAACTAGTTCAACCTTTATGGAAAACAGTATGGCAATTCCTCAAGGATCTAGAACTAGATGTACCATATGACCCAGCCATCCCACTACTGGGTATATACCCAAAGGATTATAAATCATGCTGCTATAAAGACACATGCACACATATGTTTATTGCGGCACTATTCACAATAGCAAAGACTTGGAATCAACCCAAATGTCCATCTGTGACAGACTGGATTAAGAAAATGTGGCACATATACACCATGGAATACTATGCAGCCATAAAAAAGGATGAATTTGCATCCTTTGTAGGGACCTGGAAACCATAATTCTTAGCAAACTATCACAAGAACAGAAAACCAAACACTGCATGTTCTCACTCATAGGTGGGAACTGAACAATGAGATCACTTGGACTCGGGAAGGGGAACATTACACATCGGGGCCTATCATGGGGAGGGGGGAGGGCGTAGTGGGGGAGGGATTGCATTGGGAGTTATACCTGATATAAATGACGAATTGATGGGTGCTGACGAGTTGATGGGTGCAGCACACCAACATGGCACAAGTATACATATGTAACAAACCACACGTTATGCACATGTACCCTAGAACTTAAAGTATAATAATAATAATAATAATAATAAAGAAAAACAAAAAAGAAATACCTGAAACCGGGTAATTTATAAAGAAAAAAAGGTTTAGTTGTCTCATGGTTCTGCAGGTTGTATAGGAAGCGTGACTGGGGAGGCTTCAGGAAACTTAAAATCACAGCTGAAGACAGAGAAGAGGCAGGAACTTCTTACATGGCCAAACAGAAGAAAAAGAGTGAAGGGGGATGTGCTAACACTTTTAAACCAGTAGATCTCGTGAGAACTCACTATCACGAGAAAGACAAGGCGGAAGTCCCCCGCCATCATCCAGTCACCTCCCACCAGGCCCCACCTCCAAAGGCGGGGATTGCAATAGTTGGGAGGGTGCAGAATCCAAGCCATATCACTCCCAAACCCCAATGTCATCCCTTTGCACTTAGCAAGTGGCCCTCAAGTTCTAAATCTTGTCTCATGTCCAGCTTCCAGAGCTTTTTTGCAAGTCTTCCGCTCTGAGAGGCTTTCTCCTAGTGGTTTCCAAGCATTCTGCCTTCAGGCCCTTGCTGTTGTGCTTCCATCTTCCCAGAGCGCTCTGCTACCAGATCCTCCCAGTCTGGCTGCTGCTGCTGCTCACCTACGCAGGTCACATCTTGTGAGCGCACTTTCACGGCCATGCAAAATACAATGGATTCTGTCACTCACACACTATTATTATGCCCTGTTTTATTTTATTCAGATAACTCAGTATGACTTTGTTCATTTTGTTATTGTTCTCAAAACTATGGACTAAAGGGTCCATGATGCCATCTTTCCGTGCTTCACCTTAGTTGGTGCTCAGTAAATATTAATTGAATGATGCTGGTCGGTCGCTGTGGCTCACACCTGTAATCCCAGCACTTTGGGAGGCCAAGTCCGGTAAATCACAGTGTCAGGAGTGCAAGATCAGCCTGGGCAACATGGTGAAACCCTGTCTCTACTAAAAAAAAATAAAAAAATTAGCCAGGCATGGTGATGGGTGCCTGTAATCCCAGCTACTCAGGAGGCTGAGGCAGGAGAACCGCTTGAACGCAAGAGGCGGAGGTTGCAGTGAGCTGAGATCATGCCACGGCACTCCAGCCTGGGCAGCACAGCAAGACTCCATCTCAAAAAAAAAAAAAAAAAAAAGTGCTGTCCAGCAGTACACATAACTAGAAATGAGTCCTTAGTTGTTAGACAGACTGATACTGAGGCTTAGTCCAGAGGGAATAATTCTAGAAGTGAGTTTACAAATGACAAAACAGCAGTGTAGATCCATATGATGGAGCTTCTTTGCGGAAGTCTGCCTTTCTGCCAGCATTCATGTGGCTTCTTTGATCCCTCTCTTCTTGTAATCCACTCATAAAAACAATACTGCAAGACATAACACTCTATTTATATTTATTCATTTTCCAACTAGATTACAAGTTGCTTAAGGGTGAAGATTCTTGTTTATTGTTATATCACCTGTGGCATAGCACTGGACCTAAACATGCTAGACTTTCCTGTATAGCTAACATGCTTCAAATTGGGTGCATGGAGTTTGTGATAGCTCTTTGCTACTCATACTTTTTCTTACTCTCTGATTTTCTGATGAGTTCTAAATAATTGAGGCACTCTAGCATTTCATATTTAGAAAAACCTAAGCTTACATAATAAATGTTATTTGATAACTATTATAGCAAAAAGTAGAAAAATAGATTCATTCAAACATGATAAAAGCTGGCCTATATTGAAGGCTAATTATGAGTCAAGCAGTATTCTAACAGCTTTACAAAAACTGATTCATTTAATTATGACACAATAGCCCTATAAGATGGTGCCTATTATTTTCTTCCTTTTGCAGTTAAAGAATTAGTGGCAGAAAGAGATAAATGAGTTACTGAAGGTCACTCTGTAGTGAGGAGGTATTGAGATACCCTTTGAACCCAGGTAGTGTGACTCTTGAGTCAATTCTCTTAAACTCAAGCTATTCACTTTTGATAAACACTATGCAATTGATTTCTTAAAATTCTTTAAACCTTTCAAGTAACAAAATCCTTTCTACTTAAATGCAACTTTTTAAAATTCCACAAGCTGACTTACTGCTGCATACTCTGTACAATTAAACATGTTTCAACCCTCTACTAACTTCAGTGATAAATAATATTTCTGCTTTATGGTATGCATGACAAATTCTTTTCTATCATCTCTAAAAATGCAAGACCTTAGATGAATACACTAACATATCTTCACAGCAGAGTGGGGGAGGGTGAAAACCAGGAAAATAAATTACTCCAGTAATGCATTTTGGCATTGTAATGGTCCATTTCTAGCAAAGAGCAAAATAGACTTTATATAACCTGCCTTATTTGATACTATCTTTTTAAGTTTAGTGATGATTGCAATCTAAATAAATCAATGAGTAAAATTTAAGAATCACGATAACCATAAAACCTTTTAATTGTCCTTTCTATCAAAGGAATGTATTAATATATTTGTTATTCATAACTACAAAGAATCATGCTAATTTTCACAAAAGGCTTGAGATTCAACATACTCAGCAGCAACAGATTCACATAACAACCCATGAAATGTACAAATAAAAATCTGCATTAAAAGAACATTAGAGGCCAGGCTGAAACAGAGAGAAATGAAAATATTCAGAGTCAATGTCTTGCTAGGTAACCGATTCAACTTGAAGAGCCATCTGGTCCTTTTCATGCTCCATATCCACTGTCCTCTACCAATGTAGACATGGACATGGTTTCTGGTCCCCTAATTAAGTGGAATCTATGTGGAATGGTAGGGCAGTGCCACACAACCATTCCATTTTGTTTTTTGACAAGATACTTCCCATCAATGATTGGATTTTGAAAGGATCTTACATCAAGGCCAGCTAGTATATTCACTTTATAGATTTTTGCCTTATTTACTAAATCTTAATTTTCTAATATATATCTCAGGTAATCAAAAGGAGAGATACCTCCATTATTTTCCAGATAAAGAAACTGGTACACAGGTATAATCTCAAAAGCTGTCCGGCAAGTTCTGTAGCAGGGATGGAGCTTCACGTCAAGGAATTGAAGTAAAATCCTTTCCTTACCACATAGTAGCTGTAAGGCCTTAAGATATCACACATAGGATCTCTTCGTTTTAATGTCCTCAATTACAAAATGAGAGTAATGTGTATAAAAGTGCTGAGCCCAGTCTATTGAGTTTTTTGCTGAACTTGAAAAATCCAAAACTTAAAAAATCTGAAAACAAACTCATTATTTTCTCCTTCCCTAATTTTGCACCCCTTTTGTTTCTCTTGTGATCACTGCGTTGGTAAATGGTGCTTCAGTCACTTAAGCCCCAAATCAGAAAGATATTCTATAAACTTCTGTTCTCAGATGGTTAAAACTATCTATCAATTATGCTTTCCAAATGCCCTGGGAGCCTCTCTCTTTATTTACATTCTCATGACCATTTTGTCAGTGCAGACTTGCCCAGTTTCAATGATGGGTTCATGGAAAGGTCTCTTAACCATCTTGGTTCATTCGGTGTAGCCATCTACCACCTTGCTAACTTGATTATCCAAAACAGAAATATACCAGCCTGCCTTTTTAAAATGATCCACATTTCTTCTGCTTAAAAAGTTGAATCATCTTAAAGCAACATACTGACCTAGGCCTTCGGGAACTATTTCCTGTCTCCTTCAAAGGCTTTCTCTAATTTGGGCCAAGTGAGCACCCTGGAAATATTCTAGGCTGTGAGGTTTTCCCATGTCTTTGACCTTTGCCTATCCATTTGTCATTGTCTGATTGTCTAATGAAATCCCACTCACTCTTTCACTTCAACTTTCAAATAACGAAAAAAAGTTACCTTGCACACCCAATAACTCCTGTCACACACACACACACACACATATCCTCACAAAAACAGATGAACTTACCCAGAGTATTGAACATGTCAAGAAAGGTGATACATTTCAAAAATCAAAATACCCTTGCTCTTTTTTTCTTTTCTTTTCTTTTCTTTCTTTCTTTCTTTCTTTCTTTCTTTCTTTCTTTCTTTCTTTCTTTCTTTCGTTCGTTCGTTCGTTCGTTCGTTCGTTCGTTCGTTCGTTCGTTCGTTCTTTCTTTCTTTCGTTCTTTCTTTCTTTCTTTTTTTTTTTTTTCTGAGACAGGGTCTCACTGTCTCACTCAGACTGGAGAGATCCAATCATAGCTCTCTGTAACCTCAAACTCCTGAGCTCAAGCAATTCTTCCATCTTAGTTTGCTCAGTAGCGGGGACTATAGGCATATGCTACTACATCCAGCTGACTTAAAAATATATATACAGAGAGACATGAGGGTCTCACTATGTTGCCCTGGCTGGTCTCAAACTCCTAGCTTAAAGTGATCCTCTCACCTTGGCCTCCCAAAACACTGGTATTACAGGCATGAGCCACCACAACTGGCCTCCCAACTTTTTCTTCTTTATCTTTTCTGTGGAGAGTTCATTTGAAGATGAGTTTCTGAAGGGAAGAGTCTATTGCCCCTCCTCACACTAAAATAGTATTCATGTCTCACCCTAAAATATTTCCAAAGAGGACTTTGCAAAGCTGTGAGAAGAGCTAAATGGCCACCTCTCTTCCACTGTCCTTATGTCCATCACCAGTGCACTCAGGTAGAAGAGTTAAGGTCAGTGGCTGCAGCCCTTAATTGGTAAGCTGATGGATAGGAATGTGCTTCTAACCAGAGAGAAGTTGGCAGCAAGACTGAGAAATTACAGCCCTGGCTTGCGCAGAATGAAGCCCAGATATCGCTTAATTGGTGGCCTTGATTTGGGCTACAGTCCAGCTCTTTATAACCTGATACATTCATTGCATACTATTGTGATGTTACTTTGAGCTGTTTAGGGAAATGTTTTATCATAGTTGTTTACAACAGGGAAAAACACTAAAAATTGTTCACACTTTAACTCTGTTTGTATAACACATCATGTGAGTAGCCATCAGCTTTCCAAGCTCATCAGCTACCTGCATCTCGTTCCTTTAGGTCATGTTGGACAACCTTAAGACAAAATGGTAACTTTTCCTCCACAGAGTGGTTGACCATATGCCCCTGGTCTGCCGAACCCAGTGCTGGATCACATTAGTGTGCTAGCATCTTGTTCATTGACTTTCTTCTTTAAATCTCAAAACTTTTCCAGTATGAGCAATGAATTTTATGTCCACTCCATACAAAACGGGATTAAGCAGAGGTCAGAATCTGTCTCTGCAATGCTTGAAAATGGAAAACTGAGCAAAAGACAATTCCAATATTGCAAAAGGGATCCCGCTTAGGATTCGAGGAAGACTCTTTAATGAGAGGATGTTTGGGATTCAAAAGTTAGAGCAAGAATTAGATGAGGGAAGTGGCTTTCTCGGCTCTCACATTTGCTAAGGTCCCAAGCCTGAGAAAGGAAACAGGGATGCACATTTTAGCAACAAAAGAAAGGCCAGTGTCTCTGCAGAATGATGAGTGAGGAGGGTGCTGGGAAAATGAGAACAGGGAAGTCAGCAGGGTTCTGAACAAGTCTTGGAGGCCATGTCAAGGATTTTAAATAAGCGATAACAAGAAAATGTTGCAATAGTTAAGTAGGATTGAAAGTTGATTATACCTGCTTATTTAAAAAAAAAACACTCTTAACATCTCTGTGGATAAAGGATTAGGGTTGGGGTTAGGTGTATGAATAGCGAGAGAATTGTAAAGACTCCTGGCAAACTAAAGTAATAGCCATTTTGAGAGATTGTGGAAATTTAGCTATCGTGGTAGTAGTAGGGGAAGAAAACTGTTTTTCTTTGCTGGTTCAGTAATAAATTTTTATTTTCAAAAACTAACAGAACTAAAACTTGAGAAATTTATTTTGCCCTAAATGCTTCTTTTTATATCAAAGCAGAGACATCTTGAATTCATCTCTGTAGATGGATGAAAATTTATATTAATTGTTTCATTTACTATTAGTCAGTTTTGCCTTTAATTGCTTGAGAGGGCACCATCAGGGAGGAAATGCAATCCCAACTAGTGCAATATGACAGACAGGGCACCAGGAGAGAAAGGTCTGCTCAGAAGCAGAGCTGTTCCCAAGGAGCCAAGAGAATTGCCAGACCACTCCATGCATCCCTGAGCACCCGACCCCTTTCTCAATCTTATTCGAGAGTCAATCTAGGACTGGAGTGAGAAGCAATTTTGCTGTCCTGACAATTTAACACTCAAGTGAACTGAGATGAATTTGCAATATGATCTACCTCTATTTACAAATTAGTATCTACACATTATCAATTTTGCAAGCATTGGGATTTTACTTGTCTTGAAGATACAATAAAACAAAGTTAAAAACAATTCTCCATAATTTGAGAAAGTCAACATCAGCATTTGTGACGTACAGAGACAGCTGAAAAAAATGCATGTGCGTAGTCTTGCATATGCAAATAAAGCAGAGTTCCTAAGGAAATTATATTTGATACTTTTGGTTTTCACTTCTGAGAAAACCGATTCAGGTTCTACTGGAAAGTAAACAATCAAAAGAGTTTCTTCTACTGCTGCTGTTTCTCCTAGTTATCCCTCTTTTCCTCTGATTGGGATTAAATATTATATTGATTCTGGCCGGCTTGTTTCAAGCGTAACCTTTGGTACACATTGCATGAAACCTTGATTTTACCTTATTTCATCTCAGTGATATTTGTGAGGTATTGTAAATGAAAATCTCTTAGACGTTAATGCAGTACATGAAAAGTATATAAGGAACTCAAATAACTAATGTAATATTTGAAAAGAGTACATTTGATATTAATAACTTCTACCCAGTGGTATTTTATTTTTATTTAGTAGAAATGAAATTCTCTATGACACCTAACCATTAAATTTTCTGCAATAGACCTTAATCCACATGCTTCTCATTATAGACATTGAGTGGAATGTGCTCCAGTCTATACCCATGACCTGGATAATGTGCCCTGTAATTTCTGTTTTTGCTCTCAGACATGAAACTCATTAGCTTTTGTGGTTTCAGTGCACATGCAATGAACAGAAAAGCATTTAATTATTACCACCAAGGAGGTGATTTTCTTTTTGGGTAAAAAAGAAACTAAATGAGGTCAGGAAAAGTTTTTTTTAAAGTTGCGCTGTAATTGTGCTTAGTATAACAATGCACCATTCTTTATATCATTTACTGGATACCAATAAATGATATGTTTTATTTTAACAGGCAATTTGCTGCTAGAAGTGTGTTTTCCATTTAAAAGGTAAGTGCCTTTTTGAGAAATATTGTATAAAATTATCATCATTTCTGATTTATAGCTTTGAAGAGCCTGTTAATTTTAAAGCCCCATGGCTGACAGCTGTGTTGTTCAAAGGCGAGGATGTATAGTATTAATTATCTTAAGCTCCAGATTATTATTCGTGCTGCTGACATTAAGTATAAAGGACAAACTGGCACATTTTTCTATTTTCGTAAGAATAATTAATTAACCTGGTGATTTTTAAAAGAAATACCTGTTGAAGTAAGATACAACTAACACAGTTCAGTTTGATCACATTTGTTTCAGTTCTAGATGGATATAGATAATTTTCCTGGAAATTACCAGTAACTTAGAGTATGGTCACAGGTTTTTTTTTTTTTTTTTTTTTTTTTTTCAGTTTTTCTTTGTTATTTGTTTGGTTACTTGGAATCAGAGAATGGCTTATACATTTTGAAAGTTAAAAATGCTTATGTCTGAAAGATATTACTTACCAATAAAGACTGTACAGCTTTTACCGGACTACATTTATATTTTCAAATTTTGCAATGTACTAGTTGCAACCACGAGTTAAATTTTAGAGCTGGCTAACTCTAGTATTTCAATTTTCAAGAATTCTGTAATGTTTAAAAGAAAACTAAATGCTTCAGTAGAGAATACTTTGTACTTTATTATATACCCAAAAATGTCTACTTCGTTGTGTTATTTCTCAGTTTGTCTTTCCCTAAGCATTCATTCAGACAGTGAAAATATAGAGGGGTGATGAGTTGCTGTATTCCTGGTATAGTCTTTGTTTCTCTAACAAGTCATGGTGTCTTCAAAAGACAGCCTTCTACAGGATCCCTGGCAAACATCAATCTCTATTATTGCTCTAGCTTGGAAGTTCCACTTGTTTATACCTCTTGGTTGAGTATAATCACTTTTTTACTTTTATATGTTTGGAATGCTGTAAGGAGAGAAACTTCTTGCCTTTAGGGCATTTGAATTCAGCTTCTGGTTGTAATAACAGAGGAACTCTGTGTGTAATTATGTTGCCAAGATAAGTAAATTAATAAATTATAACTCTTTCCTCCACCTAATAATTGTTTATTTATGGGGTTATATTTCTGCTATCAGGTAATGTTGGTGTATTAGCTTGATGTATTAGCATCATGCTAACTATCACAGCTAGTTATGTGGTTAGCAAAGCAATGTATTTTACAGGCACTTTGCATTATGAATATAGCATGTCTGTTACTTGTAAATTCCTGCTCTCTTATGGTAGGAGCCCATAATTCTGTTAAGTAAGCTACCAAGAATTATGTTTAAAAGTGTAATTCACAAATTCTGCCTTGTCATGGAAGTTGACAGCTATGACAGAATTACAACAAAGTTCTTTTTTTTATAAGTTTAATGTTAAGCTATGTAAATACATGATGTACAGGTTATGTGAGCCATGGTTTAGACTACATTGCTGAAAAACAATCAAGAAAAGTAAAAAAAGTTATAACGATTTTGAAAGTTTTATCCCCCTTCCATACAAACTGGGTAGTCAAAAGAATGTAGGCTTTAGGGTCAGTTAGAACTCACTTGTAGACCTACCTCCAGCTCTTACTTGCTGTGTGATTTCACACAAGTTACTTAACCTCTCTGAGACATTTAAATTAGTTTTCAGACTGAATATAATAATACTTATTTTGCACAACTGCCATAAACATGCTGCAAGTGATTTGTTGGTTCCCTGCTTTCCCTTAAAAGTCAATCTCATCTTGTGTACACAACCTCAAACAAATTCCTTATTGCTGTATCTGATAAAACTATAATTTTATGGTAAGCTTGTCTCTTTTTTTTCTTCTATGTATATAAACTTTGCCTTGAATGTACTAACCTGGTAGAATATTGACATCTACAAAATAAAGCATAATATCTTGCTAAACTCTGTATAAAGATGCTGCCTTCTGTTGGTATCAAAGTGTACACCCCGGGTATTGATGTACAGGCATTTTGTGAACACAGACAACTCTCATTTTAGTAACTGTTTGTGAATCTTAAATACTTCTTTCCTTTTTTGTCTTCTCTTCCGTGCCCCTACTTAGCCTATTTCCTGTCCAGAGACCTAGTCCTCTTTACTACATACTAAAGCTTAGAAGTGGGGCCCTGTTCTAGCTTCTTTTATTCCTTTATTTAGGAAAGCATCTCCTTGCAATCCTTTCTCTCCAAACTCTGCTGGGTAATTGAATAGCTAAATGACTGAAAATGTTTCAATAGCCTTTCAAGACAGTGTTTACATTTTAATGAGCTTTTGTAATGGCTTCACCTAAATGCAAGGGAATATGATGATCTCTTTGGTATGGGGAGGAATTTGAGGCCCAAAGTCATTCCCAGGCAGCCCTGTAAACTTATAAAAGTAGGGTTGCTTCCTCTCCATGCTTGTTATAAAGCTTCTACATGCGTACAAGACTTCATGTAAATATTCTCTTTCTCTTTTTCCGCTTTCTCCCTCTGCAGATAAAAAATTTCAAACGGACATAAATTGATATCTAGTTCTTCTCTGAAAATTGTGAACACATTATTTTAAATCTTCTCTGTGCTATTCTCCAACGCCTTTTGATTTTTTAGTTGCCTTCAAAATTTTAAGAATAATTTGTATTTATTGTTTATCACAAATTCTCATACACCTGAGCCAAACGGTTTGTTAAGTTTGGGGGGAATCATGACTTTCCGATCAGGAAACAGAGAAGGACGTGACTTGGCTAAACTCGGCAGAGTGATCATCGGTTAATACTGGGGTTTCTGACAACCCAAAGCAGTTCAAATATGCCAACGTCATTCTATCACGTAAAAGCAATTCATGTGCTATTTTTCTTCTGTGGATTTACTCATGCATATGCAAATACGAGACAGAAGAAAACCAAACAAAATGTACTGCATGTGGTAATGTGACTCAGCGACTCAGTAAGCCAGGCCCTCCCCAGGCTCCTTGCCAGGATAAACTCGGTGTTGACAGGGAGTTCGGTGTTTTCTAATAGCAAAAAGCCAAAAATGAAAATAGTTTACAAGTGATAAATGAGAGATTCATTTTAAATAGAAATTCTCTGCTTGAATAATGCAATGTATATATGACATTAATAAAGTTCTGGGAAAAATGAGAGAAGACCTACATGTCACATTTTGCCAGGCACAGTTAACTAATCCTGGTGACTAAGAAGAAAGAACAATGGATTCCCCTGAGAACTTTTTAATTGACCCTTAAGTGTCATTCCAAGTGCTTTAATAATAAAGAATTGGAAAGCTTTGACATTTGTTGATTGTTTATCTTGAAGTTTTCTGTTGACTTATTTTCTATTTTTACTGAAAAGTTACTGCTGGATTCTAGTGCTTTCGGAAAATACCTTTTTTATCTCATCATATCATCTGTGTGAGTCTAACTTTCCTATGGTTTGCCTCACTCTTCTCAAGCCAAAACCAACTAATTATACCTGTCACAAAACAATTTCTTCCCCAATCAGACAAATGGATGTTTTTGTTTACTCTTTGCTTCTTGATTGTTTTAAACAGCAATCCTATATTAATTTTGATAAATCCACACACTGATATTAAAATGATCATAAAAGGAGCACGTGACAAGTTTATGTGGGCTTATAGGTTAGAAGTTGGATAGGGGTGTCCATTGTTAGCATTGCAATATATGAGAAGCACTCAAATCTGAAGTTAACACTTCTGAATAAATTTATTTTTTAGCATGCAGTTTTTCCTGGAAGACTGAAAAATCCAGAAACTTTTTTTTGACATCTAGAATGTCCTGTCTTGCACATATTTTTTAAAATCTATATCACATATTGTTGACTTCCTTGCCAAAGACACACGTGCATTTCTATTTTATTTTTTGATAATTCTGATATTGTACCTAGTTCTCTAGAGCCATGGTACCTCTATTTTATTTCTGAATCAAGCTCTATGCTTCTTTATACCTACCAACTTCTGACATGTTTTCACTGGCAATTTGGTCATTAACATATTTGCGAGATCTAACTTTATATCACTATTTCAGGTGAATATGTAAAGCATAGAAAACCAGATAAAATGTTGGGTTTCTTTAAATGAATTTCATCTCTATGGAATAAAATTTAGCATTCAGTCCTTTTTTCCACATATCATCACACATTTACTTTTATACATTTACCTTAGAGTAAATATATTTGCCTCACACCACTTTAGAGAGTGATTAAGGTGCATGCTTGGGCCACCTTTTTCTCCTCAGAACTCCCAAATATTAGTTTTCTTCATTTAAATAATTACAACAAGTACAAAACCTTCATATTGAAAATCGGTATAGATATTACAACTTGAATTATACAATAAAATAAACATGAGCAAGCTTTTCTTTCCACAATGAAAGTTCATTATAGAAACAGCATCAAATGCAACTCCTAGATTATGGTGAATTTAAAGAAGGCAAAATTTCACCGTCACCCAGTTGTTCTGAGCTATCTACTACTGGCATTCCAGTGTTCCACTGGACTTTTAATGCATTTATTTATACATAATCAATGTTATGGCACCTGTGCAATATATAGACTAATCTCTTCTTATAGGCCATTTTACCTGACTCCGTTTCAGTTTCCTGTAGTCAACCATAGTCCTGAAAATATTAAAAGAAGAATTCCAGAAATAAACAAATTCATCCATTTTAAAACGTGTGCCATTCCTGAGTAGCATGGTGAAATATCATGCCATCCTGCTCTGTCCTGCCCCAAACTTGGGCCGTCCAATTGTCTAGCACAGCCACACTGTAGAAACTACCCACCCACTAGTCACTAATGCAGCTGCTCCTGACATCCAGCCGTCGCCATCATCACTGTGGGTCTTGGTCTGAGAACCTACACTCATCCTCCTGGATACTTTAAGCTATCTCTGGATTATATATAATACCTAATAGAATGCATAGGCTATGGAAAGAATTGCTCTACTGCATTTTTATTTGCATTATTTATAATTGTAAATTTGTAAATTAATAAAACCTTTTGATTATTTTCAATCTGGGGTCAGTTGAATCCAAGGATGCAGAACCTGTGGATATCGAGGGCCCACGTATACGGTATTAATCCTCCTAACTTACTATTAGTTATTCTTATTAATCTCTTACTGTGCCTAATTCATAAATTAAACTTTATCATAGGTATATAAGTATAGAAAAGAACATACTATATATTGGCTTCTGTACTATTTTTAATTATTTATTTACTTATTTATTTTTATTTTATGTATTTATTTATTTTTTTTGAGACAGGATCTCACTCTGTCACCCAGACTGGAGAGCAGTGGCACCACCTTGGCTCACTGCAACCTCTGCCTCCCGGGTTCCAGCGATTCTCCTGCTTCAGCCTCCTTAGTAGTTGGATTACAGGCACGCGCCAACACGATGGGCTAATTTTTGTATTTTTAGTAGAGACACGGTTTCATCTTGTTGATCAGGCTGGTCTCGAACTCCTGACCTCGTGACCCACCCACCTCAGCCTCCCAAAGTGCGGGGATTACAGGTGTGAGCCACTGCGCCCAGCCAGGGTTCCTCACTGCTTGTGGTTTCAGGCATCCACTGTAGGTCTGGGAAGGTATGCCCTCAATGAGTTGGGGGGCTACTGTATTCTAATTCCCTTTCTTAGATATACTGTTTTCCATCCTGCCCTCTCTCCTGAGAGGCATCAAGGTCTCTCTGGATCTGGATTTTGTCTGTTCAGGGAGAGAGATAGGCAGGGAGAGGAGAAGGATATAAGAGAGTGAGATCAGGGTTTCTTTCTCTGGCTCCCTCCCTCCAAGATCACCTCAAGCTGTCTGTGTCCGTTGGCCACAGTTCTCAGTTCCCCTCCAGGCACACTTCCCTCAGCGACTCTCTCTGGGTTGTAGGAGCTGCCTCTTCTCTGTCCCTGCCACCCTCGGCGTGGTGAGAATTTTCCTTTGGAACTTCTTGGGTTTTCTGAACATTCCACTTACACCTTTGTCAATGGTTCCTTTCTTTAACTGTCTGGAAATTATCCTAATAGGAGGGAGGTGCCATCCATTCCTAGTTGGAACATGGACTCGTACTGCAGTTTATATGTGGTGTTATTGCCTGCTTCTGATTTTGCTCTACAACATGTCTTGAACATCCTTACTTGCTGTTCGGTATCATTTTATCACGTTCTAACAGCCTCATGCTACACATGCACCACAATTGAACATTCACCTTGTTTTCTGATTTTCCCTCTTAGTGACAATGTCATAAGGAGAACCTCTGTACATATGTACAACCTCTATTAGTCCTTTCAGATAAGTTCCCAGAGGTGAACTAATGGAAGTATTTCCAAGTAGTATTTTATTATTCATGCTGCAGATTTACTATCAAAGAAACACTCTACCATTCTTTAGCTGTGCCATCTCATGTATTCCCTCAAGTAGTTATGCAGTCACTTTGAAAGTCCTACTGCTTGAAAATGTGAGACACTGGATCTCCAGGCTTGAGGATTTTCTCTGTGGATGTTCCAGGGTTTGTTTACATGCTTTTATTGCCTACTTCTGATTTGGCTCTGCAATAGGTCTTGAACATCCTTGCATGTTGCTCAGTATGATTTTAACCCATTCTAACAGCTTCATTCTACACAGTCTCCATCATAAGAGCATCAACCTACTTTTCTTTCTTTTTTAATGTTTTTTTAAGATGGAGTTTTTGCTCTGTCACCCAGGCTGGAGTGCAGTGACATGATCTTGGCTTACTGCAACCTCCTCCTCCTGAATTCAAGAGATTCTCCAGCTTCAACCTCCCAAGTAGCTGGGATTACAGGCATGCACCACCATGCCTGGCTAATTTTTGGTGTTTTTTGTTGTTGTTGTTATTGTTGTTTTTGAGATGGAGTCTCATCTGTTGCCCAGGCTGGAGTGCAGTGGTATGATCTTGGCTCACTGCAACTGCCATCTCCCAGGTTCAAGCAGGTTCTCCTGCCTCAGCCTCCCAGTAGCTGGGATTTATAGGCATGCACCACCACGACTGGCTAATTTTTGTATTTGTAGTAGAAATGGGGTTTTGCTATGTTGGCCAGGCTGGTCTCTAACTCCTGACCTCAAGTGATCTGCCAGCCTCGGCCTCCCAAAGTACAACCTACTTTTCTTAATTAGCAACAGGAGTTCCTTATGCCTAGAGACCAGGCCATGTTTACCTGAGCCATAGAAGCCTCGTTACTAAAAGGCTGTTCTGTGCTGTGTGGGGCCATCTGCCTAAATGCCTTCAGCCTGCATCTGGTTACAATTGACTCATTTACACCAGTTCTTCCCCATTCAGAACGCAAAAGCTGTTATCATTTGTCCCCTTTCCCCTCTTTTGTCCCATGGAGTTAAGACCTAAGGTTGGCTTCTCAGCCTTTGAGCTCAGAACTTTCTATCTATTGGTCCTTGTTCACCTCCTCGTTTGTTCCTTCTCTGCCCATCTCTGTATCTCCACAGTGATCTCAAACTTAGCAGGGCAAGATTCACAATGGCCTCCTTAGAGGAGATCAGACAGAAAAAAAAAAACCTGCTTACACCAGTATGGTTGGAACAGAGGGTTTCTTTTTTTTTTTTTTTTTGAGACGGAGTCTCGCTCTGTCGCCAGGGCGGGAGTGCAGTGGCCGGATCTCAGCTCACTGCAAGCTCCGCCTCCCGGGTTCACACCATTCTCCTGCCTCAGCCTCCCGAGTAGCTGGGACTACAGGCGCCCGCCACCTCTCCCGGCTAGTTTTTTTTTTTTTTTTTTTGTATTTTTAGTAGAGACGGGGTTTCACCATGTTAGCCAGGATGGTCTCGATCTCCTGACCTCGTGATCCGCCCGTCTCGGCCTCCCAAAGTGCTGGGATTACAGGCTTGAGCCACCGCGCCCGGCAGAACAGAGGGTTTTTAAAGGAGCAGCAGAGGACCTGGGAGACTCACACATACCCAAGAGCATTTGGGGACAAAACTATGAACCACATTCAAGTATTTGAAGGATTAAGGAGGAAACAGCTTCCTCTAGCAGCTTCCCATTTACTTAAGAGTTGAAGATTCCCTTTGATTTTTTTTTTTTTTTTTTCCACCCACTGGCAAGAATATAAGTCTGACTGTCGTGGCTATTGTTCAAACCATGTAGACGTCCATTTTCCACTCTCAAAGAACTGCAGCAGTTGAAATAAGTGGCAAATAATGCAAAAAGTCAGGCTTTCCCCTCCTTTTTTGTTAAATGGAATTATAAATTTCAGTACAACTCAAATATTCCATTTGTAACTATAATAATGACCTAGGTGATATAGAAATTGTCACCTGAGTTATCAGCATGTTCCTACATCTTGGCTAAAAGCCCAGAAAAAATAGATTTACAGAACGAAAATCTGGAGTGTTTTATACATATAAATACCTGCTCGCACTGAGGAAAATGTGTGTTTGGAGGCAGCAACTCTTACAAGGAAAATGTAAAATTTTCATATACATCATTTGGTTGAAAATGTTCTCCCATCATTTCTACCTCTGATTAGCCCAAAGAAAATTAATCATCGTTCCTGGAATACAAACAAACAAACAAAATGTAAATACTTCTCTTTTTTTGTGACTTTCACTGTTTCATGTGTTTCTCAAACCTGATTTTCCTAGAAATTGGACAGCCTCAAACCTATTTTCAGGGGCTCGTGAGTTTCCCATGAGATTGTTATGATTAAGTGTGCATCTCTGCGTTTTTATTCTTCATTAATCTTTAAATATGTTGATATATGAATGCTAATGAGATCCTGATTAACCACCTTATAATACTGTGTACCATGCAATTTCAAATTGTTCTGCTATCGTTTGTAAGAAACCATAAGAGGGCGGGGAGAGAGAGAGTGAGAGAAAGAGAAATCACTTAAATAAGGTGTTAATGTTAAGTTAAAGCCATCTGAAGCCAAGAAAGCTGTAGTCACCTGTTTCACTGTTGTTAGAATCCAGAAAACATTTGGGAGAATTAAGTCATTCCTTGACAAATAATAGAACATGGAATTTATAAAGATTTCCACTTTAAAATTTAGTAATATTGCAAGTGGCCGTTTACTCCCCTCTAAACTTCATTATCAGTGATAATATATTACGCCTCTTTTGTTTATTTTTCAGACAGGAAAGTTACATGTTTTTAATATATATATTTTAATTAAAACATAATTATACATATTTATGGGCTACAGTGTGATATTTTGATACCTGTAAATAATATGTAATCAAGGTAATTAGCATATCAGTTATCTCAAACCTTTGTCACTGCTTTGTGTTGGTAACATTCAAAATGGTCTCTTCTAGCTATTTGAAAAATTATAATAAATTATTGTTTGCGATAATCATTCTATAGCTCTATAGAACACTAGAACTTACTCCTCCTGCCTAGCTGTAATTTTGTTTCTGTTAACCAGCTTCTTTCTATCTCCCCTTCCACTTACCCTTTCCAGCCTCTGGTAATCACTATTCTACTCTCTACTTCTATGAGATCAACTTTTTTAGGGTCCACATGTGAGTCAGAACATACAGTGTTCATCTTTCTGCACCTGACTTACTTCACTTAACATAATGTCCCCCAGGCTCATCCATCTTGCTGTGAATGGCACAATTTGCTGCTTTTTTACATAAAGAACTTGAAACGGTTACTTTCAGTTGTACTGGTTTTACAGATTTTTAAAGTTTGAGGATACTTTTTCAGTTTTATAAGAGCTAATTTGCTGTTTATAAGTAGATAAAATTAAGTGCACTTCAATAAAAATTAAGTGTGAGAACATTTTCATGGTATTTTGTATATTCTTTACTAAATTTTGAGAAACACTTAATGTTGATTATTCTCCCACTATCCAGGATCAGACTTATATTTATTTTTGAATTATATCCTTTCCCCAACACTATTTCTTCCATGTATTCAGTTAGCCATTAAGTGTGAAGGTTAAATTATGGATGTATTCTTCGAAAGTAGCTCAGGGATGTCTGCAGAAAATGTGGCTATGGTATATACAAATACAGTGATCTCTTGGTATCCTTGGGGAATTGGCTCTAGGAACCCCCACAGATATGAGAATCAAGACCCTTGTAAAAATAATGACTATGTGCATATAACCTATGTACATTCTTCCATATACTTTAAATCATTTCTAGGTTACTTGCAATGTTACCAGGAAGTGCACAAATCTTGGTTCTTGTCTAACTTGGGAGAAAGAATTCAGCCAAGAGACAATTTAGCCAAAGAGGAGAATTTATTGAAGGAAAATAGAGAGCAGAGAGTTGATTTAGAGAGACAGGACACTCTGAAAGATGAGGCAGAGTGGGCTGCTGAAAGAGAATGAGCCAGCAGCAGCCCTGAGAGATCTGCATTTGGTTTTTATGATGTCAGATTTTTCTTGAAGTTTCCTCCTCTGTCTTAAGTCTCCACCATTTTTCTTCATCTAGTTTTCTTGCTGCTGCCTTGTTCCCACCTTTACCCCACCTAGTTTCCATCCCAGGTTTGGAGAATTCCCCCTTACTGTCAGCTGATGCACCTGCATGGACCAGGTGTTGGATACGAATTCTACCTAGTGGCAGAGTTGCTCATTACTACCACCCCAGGAAAGTCGCATAGCAGTTAAATCTGCACTTACTGTGCCTTTGTATGTCTTAGGAATTTTTCGTTTGCCCTCTTCCCCTCCTTATCCACATTTAGGTAGCTACATTCTGACAAGTTAACTGCAGAGTGAGCAATTACTGGGCGTGTTAAGTGGTGTTTCTTTCTGCATAGTTATTTCCCCTCTTGTCTGGTCATCTCTAGCATGCCGGTTTCTGGTTTCTGGTGTCAGGTTTTCCAGACCTCCCTTTTTTCATGCCCCCCCATGTCCCACTCATGTCTAACTATCTGCCTACTCTAACCATAATACCTAATACATTGTCAGTGCTATATAAACAGTTGTTCTACAGCCTTTTATTATTTTTATTGTTGTGTTATTTTTATTATTTTATTGTTGTTTTTATTTGTTAATATTTGCAATCTGGGGTTGGTTGAATCTGAGGATGCAGAACCCATGGACACTGCATGACTGAATTTCTTGATAAAACGTAAATCTTGGCCTGGCGCAGTGGCTCATGCCTGTAATCCCAGCACTTTGGAAGTCTGAGGCGGGTGGATCACAAGCTCAGGAGATCGAGACCATCCTGGCTAACACAGTGAAACCCTGTCTCTACTAAACATACAAAAAATTAGCCAAGCGTGGTGGCACGCACCTGTAATCCTAGCTACTCAGGAGGCTGAGGCAGGACAATTACTTGAACCCAAGAGGTGGAGGTTGCAGTGAGCCGAGATTGTGCCACTGCCCTCTACCCTGGGCGACAGAGTGGGACTCTATCTCAAAATAATAATAATGATGATAGTAAATAAATAAACCTTAACTACAGTGTCTAGAAAACCAGATGATACTTTGCAGAGACCATAAGGAACCAAATGGACAAGTATGAAGCTTCACTGTGGGTCATGAAGGAATTGACAAGATGATTCAGTGTCTAAGCAAGTTGACACTAGACCCTATGAAGATGTGAAGAGCTCTTCTACTGATTGCTGAAAGATCTGTTTGAATTACTAGGTTCCTCTTGGCCTCTGGTTGTACTAGAGGGAAACATCTGCAAGATTCACATATTCTTTCTTATGAATAAGTGTGGCACATAATTCTCCAGTCATCATTGTTTACCTTAACAATGCAATATGTGTCTAACCATTTTGCCTTCATTCTGTCACTCTATTCCATGCTGTCATTCTTGCCATTGCCAAAGTAATGTTTCCAAACATTTTTTTCACTTGCTCAAAAACCTTCCAATGTTTTTATGTCCAGAGTTCTTACCATGGCATTCAGTGTGCCTCCTCGTTAGCCTGACCCTGCAAACTTACCTCCTAATCCATTGCATGACCTCTCTTCCAGAAAGCACTCTGTACTCACCGATGCTAAAATGTAGCTTGCTCATTTCAGCCTGTCGTCCAGTCTCTAATTCTATCTCCCACATCTGAACCCCTATTTTAGATGATGCATGATTACTAATTTTCATTAAATTATATTTTCTGATATCTGAAAATGTTTCCTGTATTCCTCTGATTAGATGACAATCTTCCTTGGGATGGAGTTTTATTTTATGCAGCCTCTAATATGGTGCTAATCCTGTAATAGCACTCAACGTTTGCTGACTTACTTTGTTTAGTTTTGATTTTACCTCTAGTTTATACTAAACTATGAACTGTTAAACTAGGTTGCATTATTCACATGCCATGTGACAACACAACAATTGATGCTGTATAATAACAAAATAAATGAATAAAGTAACCACAACAAAATGTTTTGGCCAGAAGTAAGGAAACTAAATTCTAATCCCAGCACTGGGTCCAAACAACCTGCATGATATTAGAATATGGGTGTTCCTTATATGTAAGCAGCTCCTTTCAGGATCTGAGAACTACTAAACTCCACATCTAATTTATCTAATGCTCAGCATTAACCTAAGTATAAAACACCCAAACATGAAAAAGACACTTCGCAAAACTAAAAATACCTGATTATAATATAGTATAATTAATACAACTAACTAATTGAGTAATTCTTCGAAAAAGGGAACTTATTTGTTATTTGTAGATATAAATCAAGATACCTTCATGCATATTATAAAAATCATATACTGTAATCCTGACATAATATATTTTTCTTGTTATCCAAAGGGAAAACAGCTTCTTAAAATTTATTCAGCTCTCACCTCTGTGTATTATTTGAGAATGTAGGAAATGTCGGACGGATTGAGATCTGTGGTCCAGTCACCGAGTCAGTACAGAATGTTGTCTCTGGTGGTGGTACAAAGGAAAATTTTATCGGAGAGTATGGTTGCTCATGTGGACAACGACCTTCAAAACTCAGAAAAGTTTGTTCCTCTTCCAAAGCCATTGAGATCTCAGCGGCAGACTGACACTGATTTTCCTGGTATTGAAGAACAGCAAAGGAAGATTGTGTAATATCATATATGTTCTCAATATGCCCTATTTCAGTCTGCAGTTGTGGCTCCTCTCATAAAACAAACACCTATGGAAGCTGGAACTACGGAAGTTTTACTGCCAAATGAGCTTAGCTCAACAAGAACAACTTTGTTCAGAGAACAGGATAGAACAAAAATGAAGTTCCTATGCCATTAGTTCAGAAGCTTTTAGAGAATGACACTTTGAAATAATTTTTTCAAATACAAAATTTCCATAAAAGTTTTAGGAAATAGTTTTATAATAGCATTTTAAACAGATCATTTACACAGATGTAAGTGTACATGCAAGGGGATATCAGCCTTTATAATTAGATTTAGCCCCATGAACGTTACAGCCTCATCAACATTCTTACAATTCAACCATAGACTAATTAACATACATTTATTTGATTTGACATGTTGGGGACTTTTTCGATTCATTTAGGCAACAAAATACACGTTCTTCATTTCTTTCTCTCTTCTTCAGGAGAAAGCAAAGATAATAAAAGTGCTATTTCATTAGCCTCTACTCTTTATAATGCCACCTCTAGAAACAACATCCTTATTAGTAAAATATGATACAAGTGCCCTTAGGGTAGAATCAATGAATATTTATTTAGGAACTGGCCTTTGGCCAATTTTTCTGTACCCTAAAGGCATAAATATTATATACCAGGGAAGTTCAATTCCCATGTACTTACGATTTTTTTCTCTGCACATCTGTGAAAGGCAGAAGTATCTGCCTGACACTTTCTAAAACTCATTTGTCAAAAGGTTCACCTGTGGTTGGGAGCTATAGCAGGCATTTCTAGTTCATCATACAATGTGAAATAAGTATAAATTCTGGTTAACTCTCTTAAGTTAAATAGCTAAAATGCAGAGGAGGGAGTTCTCATTAGCTTAGTCTTCTAACTTTTCAGCCAGTGGCTTTAAGAAATAGTAAGGGAAAGTAGTTAAAATGAAAACATGTATCCCTGAGGTCAGTCTTTGAGACAGAGTGTTGAAAGCTGGCAAGCGATTTTTTCAGAACATTCTCTGTGTTGTCATTATGTTTTCCTGTGGAGAAGGTGTTTGCCACACCTCTCAGCAGAATCACTATAATTGAATGAACAGGCAAGTTGAATTATGGATGTTGAAGCCACATCTTGCTAAAGGGAACCACAGTCCTAACAACTCCTTGAACAAAATGCTAGGGCTGCTCAATAGAATAGAATTTCCGTATTACCCATTTTTTAATGACTCTCCACTGTACTGGGATGTCGGCAGGAATCACGTCTCTAAATCGCTTGTGAGTAATGAGGGACAGCTTGAGAAATATTAAATTTTTATCACTTTCAATTCTCTGCTACTACTTTTAACATTTAATTTGTATTTGTGTGTAATGCTGATTCCTCTTTATGCCCTTAATGTTTTTATTAAAACATAATGTGCTCATAAACACAGAGACTAAATCTTTTTGCTTTTACTAATTTATTTTTAACAAATGTTGTGCATAAATAGGAACTTCATAAACCCTTGTGATTGTTATTTAACTTTCAGCATTAATTGAATGTACTCTTCCTTTCTTTGAACTTGAAAACACATTCAAAATGTCTTTCTTGATATTAAATGCAGCCTTCTTGGTATTATAGTTATTTGGGAACAGCCTTTCCTACAGTATAACACCAACTCTGTAAGTTCTACACCAACTACCTGGCTCGTTTTTGTCAAATACACAATCAATACTGATTGAATGATAAGTAATTGTTGCCAAACAGAATTCACTACCAACATAAACCATGGACTTACACATTCTGTAATACCTTTTAAATTAACTCCAGCTCTGCAGCATAGATAAACATTCCTAGAAAAGCTAGATATGGAGATGTGAATAAAGAGTGCAAATACCAGTGTTGGGAAAAAATTCTGTGTTTCAGAAAATCAAACTACCTGTAGCTAGTTGGGGAATGATGAAGAAATAGAGAAGTCTTTGTGGGGTCTGAGGAGTCATTTGATTCAAGTAAGTCGGCGAGTAGCCTGCCTGACCAGAAGGAAGCCAGATTGATGCGTAACGAGTCCAACCATCCAACAAGTGTGGCTTGACCACCTACTGTATTCAGTGTGACATGGAGGGGAGAGGAATTTTTAAGATGAGAGAGGAAGCTCATAACTCTTCAGAAATGTAAAATTGACAGAGAATGGCAAGATGTAAGAAAACCCAACATTATTGAAAAGTATGGTGCATAAAGTTACTGCTGAGACATTTGAATCACAGAATCCCAGGAAGCCAGAGGCTTGTGGGCAATATATGAAATGAGATAATGGATATGAAAATGCGTTGTAAACTGCAAGGTGCTATAAAAATGTGAGATATAATCATTATGCGGCTCACTAGAAAGAAGTTACAATTTTCTGGCTAGCCCTTTTGAAATGATGTATGAGTTCTCCGTAGGAGACAGAGAGTATAGATCCAACCATCAGTTGGATAATGGCCGGTTAAACTGATCTGCGATACCAAAGGGAGCAGGAATCAGAGGTTGTTAGTAAGAATTTACATTTTCTTCTTATTAGGCCTTCAAGAGTTCCTACCACACACATTGGTGACCAACAGGAGTTCATAAGTAGGTCATAATTCTAATGACTTATTTACAAAGAATATTCCCACATTCATTGTTATAAATGGGAGACAGAATTTTCAGCCTATCCACAAGACAGGTTAACACTGTCATATAAATCATAGTATCTGTATGTATATCAATTGTAGTCGCCAAGCTTTCTTGGAACTCTATTAGTAAAAATGTTTTAAGAATACATATTCTATATATTATAAATACTTTGCATGTATTTTATCCTAATATATTGTGTGCATTATAACACATTTGTAAAAATAGAAAGTCAAAAAGATAGGACCTAAAAATAAAACACAAATTACAATTCTACCTTTTATTTTAAACTGTACTCCAAGGATTATCTTGTGCGCCCAAAGTTTTGTTTGCACTTCACTTTGATGACTTGATTCACAATGCACCATAGCACAAAACCATCATTTGTCGCAATAAGGATATTTCCATTAGAACACCTATATTCGTTTCTTGCTTAGGATGCCCAAAATATGTTTCTTTCTGCAGCATTCCTGACAAGCAAACACTCTCTTCCAGACATTCCTATCAGCTTGGTGAGCACATGGAAACTACTCCAACTTTAGTCAATTTTGTGGTTACAGGCAAGCCCTCCAGCAAGATGGGGCTTGGGGGCAAAAAAATGAAGAGTGAGAAGTCAATGACATTCTTAAGTCATAACAGGAGACTTAGAAATTTAACTTGTTTTCATTTGTTTGTCTTTCATCTTGTACAACACCCTTAGTCTGTGTATGTAAATGTCATGTGTAGGCAACTTACCAATATATTATGGATTTACTTCACCAAAGAATGGCCTTAGCACAATGCAGTACTTAATTTATCCTTATTTAGATTTTGCACATTAGAAACTTAGGTCCTTAATTTTTTATTACCCCTCTTTATGAAAGAAGCTTATCAAAACTCTCTTACTATACATTTAGTGCAATTTACACTACCTCACAGTATTTTGTATGGTTGATACTGCACTTTGGCTTCTAAATCATAGCTCCTAGAGTATACCTCTCTTGCATGTATAATTATAATACATCAATGTTTTTGATATACTAGTGATTCAAGGCATGTGCTTCAGGGACATATTTCTCACTGATTATACACATCCATTCCATTCAAATAGTATAAGACACAGAGAATTGTTTCTTAGCATAATTTAGAAATGAGAACTGCATTCAGAAGTTGGAGAAATCAGAGTAGGGAATACCCAGGAACTGACAGCTAATTAGACTTCTTCACGTCAAAGTGGAAGCTAGAGTAAGTGTCGAAAATAGGTACTCTGAGAGTTTGCAAACAATGGCTGGGAGAGACAGGTGTAGATATTTAGCCTAAGATCCAAGAAACTGGGCAGATTGACAGCCAATATGGGAGAACCCTGTAGTCCAAGCTACTAGTATCAGGGTCAGGAAACAGAATGTGTCTATTTCTTTACAGGTCAAGTTAGATTCCTGAGGTTAACAGGGGCAGTGAGACAGAATACCCTGGCAGATCCTTGCTATGGTTGAGAAAAACAGATCAAGCCACCTCCACCAAACTTTTCTAGGGTCGGTCCTAGATTGTAGATAATGACCATTCCTAATCTTTACATTATTAGCAGGGTTAAAGCTGCTCCAGAGTAGGAAATTCCCATGTTTTTTGAGAGTAAGTGATTCCCAATAAGCCTGCAGGATTCTCTACCAGAACTGAGATCTCCTGCAGTCCAGAGAGAGGAGGTGTGGACACATAGCAGGGATGCTTGTTCAGGGCCTGCACCCTCCCTTCTCAGGGCATTTTGTTGCTCTCAAATTGGCCATGCCACGTGCTTTTTTTATCACCTGTTTTTAACTTTTTGTTTGTTTGTTTGTTTAGTACCTTATGACTAGGTAAAAATGAAAATACACAAATACACTAAGAGCCTCCTAATTGACACTTCAAGAATTGCATCAGGAAATTGCCTCACCAGGTTCCTTGGCTATCTTGCTCCACAAAGCAAAGACCACACTAGTCCCATCTTGGGCTCCACATTGCTGTAACTTCTGACACAGTCCCTTCAATGCATACTCTACTTGGGGGAAAAAAAGAACTATATTATTGCTCCTATGTTTCTTTGAGCATCCTTCTGCTTGAAGTTTAAATGTAGCTCAAAAAACTATCATTTTCAGACCTTACCTCTATCCATCTCATGACTTTACTGCTAGATCCAAATGAATCAATAGTAACCATCAAACTATCCCATGCATCAAACAAGTAACCCTAGGAATCACAAAATATAGCAGGAATAAATGACAGGCAATGCATGTTTTATAGCCCATCATTTAATGCTTTAACTACAGTATGCACTCATTTAAAGATATTACTTCGCTCTAGCAAACAATAAAAGCAACTGAGTATTTATTTGATTGTTGCCAAATGCAGTGATCCCATCAGAAAGATTTAAGGAGACACAATTGCAGCCCGTCACTGACAGGGCTTATTTTTTACAGACTAGAGAGAAGTGGTCAATATCGTTGCAAAGAAGGATCAGTACACATGACTGACTAGCTGGGAAAATAAAAACAAATGGGGAGGGAGTGACCAAATAATCATGCAAGGGAAGTGGCAGATTTGGAGTCTGTCATGTTTGCTTTGGGGAGCTAAGGGGGAGCTCTACTCCAATAATTTGTAAAGAAAAGATTTCTCTGTCACTTATTTAATAATTATTGCTTGTGTTATTTATTGCTATTTACAAGAAACATCAATGCGAAACATGCTGAGCAAAGGTTTTGTCTGCATAAATCATAGCCAGATTGTCTCTAAACCATGCCCCAAACAAACGCTTGAATAATATCTTTTTGTATGTCAGGAAGATAGGATGTTATGGTCAGGATTAGAGATCTGGGACAGATGTTTAGCGTTCTCAACAACAAAGGCTGCCATACCTGGCTGTGGCTGAGGGGAGCAGTGCCTTTGTTATCACCCCACTCTCTAGATTAGACAGGTTTATTCCCTGAGTCATTGTTGTCTCCATGTATTTCAATAAACACACGTAGAACCCATTCTATGTGCCAAGTATATTTGTAAGCCACAATTTCCTGCCCTCAGGAAATTCATATGCAGTTGTCTCCACAGTCTTCGGGCTCCTGTTTGCACCATGAGAAGCCTTGTCCATCCTGGAAGGGTCAGAATGCCTGCTACCATTCCTCCATAGTCCTCTCTCTCTCTTTGTACAAAGTCATCTCTGAGACTGAACATCAAATATGCCTGCTAACAAAGTCTAAATCATAGAAACAATGAATAATTATTAATTTAGAGAATATTGATTTGGGCTTTGATAGCATTTGAGTTGGAGAAAAGATTATCTGTCTTTAGAATTTTTTTTTTTTTTTTTTTTTTTACTTACAGAAAAAATAATGCATGTCAACTACTACAAACTACTGAGAGCTCTGTAAGCAAAAATACAAGATTAAGTTTTCTCCTTAGATACAAGAATGTCCTATGTTATTTGGCCAGCATAATTAATTTAATTATTTTCTAATAACACTGATATGTTCCAAAGTAAAGAGATTAAACCCACTTGTCCTCCTGCTGGCACCTTGAGTGCATCTGTATGGTAACAGATCTATGATGGTGGCACCAGGAGATAAAGCCAATTAAGATAAATAATGAGAGACCAGTGCTCACAGATCACTCTGAGCATAAACATTTTAGGAATTTATTGGTATCATTGGGTTGCAAATAAGTCACTTGAAAGTATTTGCTAAATATCTGAAACTTGGAATGGTTTGAAACATAAGCCTATTGGATTTATTTAAAGCCTCAAGATTCTACTGTGAATAGCATCCTATTCAAACCTATGTTTTAGAAATACTGTGACTTTGACAACGAGTTTTTTGTCTTTAGTTAGATTTTTTTAAATGACATCCGAATTGTCGCAAAATTATCTTCTAAAATAGCCAGGATTTTTCCTAGATTATAAAACTTTTTTTTTTTTTTTTTTTTTTTGAGACGGAGTCTTGCTCTGCCGCCCAGGCTGGAGTGCAGTGGCCGGCTCTCAGCTCACTGCAAGCTCCACCTCCCGGGTTCACGCCATTCTCCTGTCTCAGCCTCCCGAGTAGCTGGGACTACAGGCTGCCCGCCTCGTCGCCCAGCTAGTTTTTTTTTTTTTTTGTATTTTTTAGTAGAGACGGGGTTTCACCATATTAGCCAGGATGGTCTCGATCTCCTGACCTCGTGATCCGCCCGTCTCGGCCTCCCAAAGTTATAAAACTATTTTTACAATTTCTTATAACATTATGGAATTATAATACATGTATAAGTATCTTTATTTCTGTTTAAATGTTTTATTATACACTCACTTGTTCCTTAACAATATACCTTTTTTTATTTTTACTAATGATGTGTCAAGCTATATCAGAAATTTTGGGGAAAATTTTTGTATTTCATTTTGCTTTCAAGGCTCACCTAATTTTAAATAATTGTATTCAGTTAACACATATGTATAACACCCTATTTTTATATTAGGCTTAAGAGCAGAAGAGCAAAAATATCTCCCACTTAGGTAGGAGTTTTACTTTACATGTAGGTATCAGTTGCCTGTTTGATACATTTTTGTCCTTTTTAATCTTTAATTCTTCATTAATATACTTGTAGATTCCAGACTTCCTGATAGCTCCTCAGATAATTAGTTAAAACCCTTCTATTAGAAAGTCATTTCTTGCAGAAGTCTACCTGAGTCCCTATCACTTGAGCCAACCAAAGAACATTGAAAGGTAACTTTTGGTGGAAAATGAAACTGTGATTTTTATCAGTAAAGGGATATAGAAAATAATATTACATCGATCATTCTCTAGATAATTCAGATTGAGAGGTTGGCTTTTTAAATATTGATAATGATTTTTAACAGCAAAGAGTTCGATTTACAATAGAGTAAACATTTAAAATGTACTTCTACTAGAGAAATCAGTTGAGTGCTTTTCAGTGTGAAGCACTAAACTAAGTGACTTAAATATCACTTCATCCCACCCTCGTAGAAGCTCTGAGCTAAGAACTGTTGTTGTCCTCACTTAGTGGATGAGAACACTGAGGCTTAGTGAAGGTACAGAACTTGCTAAAAATTACAAGTAAATTACAGAATGGGGATTCTCACCAAGGCTGACTGAAATTAAAGTCTAGATTTTTAACCTGTATACTAAAAACTATCCATCAATAAAACATTATTGTTTATATGACTTATATGTTTTTCATGTATGGGAGTTACTTTTGTCATACAGTGGAAAAAGTTCTAGATTGAAGTGCACTTGTATTCTGCTGATTCCAGCTAACATCTTGGTTTCTCTTTATCTATAAAATGAGGCTCCAGTAGCAGATTCTCTAGGATTATTTCTACCCTGACAGATTCTGTGTAAAGGCATTTGGACTATGAGTCAGTAAGCGTGACAGATATCTCAACAGAAACAGAATTTAGCAATCAAATATAGAGGAAATATTACAAACATCTCAGGAAGAGAGGGAGGAAAGAAAAAAATCAGAAATGAAAGGACTTATTAGGATGTCATGAACCAAAACACCCTGACCAAAGCTTCAGCTAAGGGTCGTAAATAAATAAAACAAAGATGTTAATGGAATATGATTCAAAATAAGTCTACAAAATTAAACATGCTGTTAAAACGGCCTATTCAGTTTGTATTTTAATGTTTTAACTTTTCCGTCCGAAATTTGTGACTCACTTGGGACTTTGTATTAAACAAACACTCTTTATATTTTGTTTATGAGCAAACATTTCTAAAGTCAAAATTTTATTACAGTGTAGGATTATTAGAAAGAAGAGATGACACAAGAGTTTATTTCCATCTATTTATTTATTTATTTGCATTTTCGTCAGGAAAGGTATTGTAAGATTCAAAATAGTACACTACAAAACAACTAAAAATAATAATGTAGAGAAAATTACTACATTTTCTGGATGTATTTGTCCTCCTATCCTACCCAATTTTGTATTTATACACATACACACGCACACGCGCACACACGCACATCACTGAGCAACAAATCTTGTTTCTGTCTTTAAGTAAAAGATCTCAAGAACATAATTTAACCTATTAACTTTGGTTTCATTTTCTATAACATTAAAATGTTAAATTAGAAGGTCAGTATCATTTATTTGTTTGCTTTTTAGAAATACCGAAGTTTCTGTCATTTAAAAAAATACAGGACTATCATAAAGAGTGAAGAGTTTCTAGAGAAATAAAGAAATATTAAATGGAAATAAAAACTAACAAAACAAAAGAGCTTGAGAGATAAGACCCAGTTTGCGGTGACCGGATTGTGTGTCTCCGGAATTGTTTCATCTCACGAAAGGCTTTTGAGGTTGAGTGAATGTTCTGGCCCTGCTTACACTTTTCTCCCCCTCAGATCACAGAGCTGGAGGAGGAATTAGTATAGCAATCCTAGCTTTAAAAAATGCTGGTGCCATCTGGTGAAGAATCATTCAGACCGAAGACATATAATCCAAGAAGTCAAAATAAATTTCGTAAGGGTTATTTCTAACTAGAATAATGGTCATGTGACTTAGAGGCCCCTGGCTTTGAAGACCTCACAGACATATGTTGAAAATGAAACTATAAAGAGCTATGAAAGGCGACAAAAGACAAAGTGAAATAAACACATCTTATAATTAAACATTTACATTCAAGAACAAAGCATTCCTCTTTTTAAATCTTATTTTCAAAATTATAATTAGAGTATTTGCTTACAGATTTTCATATTTCAATACAATCACAATAGTTATTTTTGTTTGTTTGTTTTTGTTTTTGTTTTTTGTTTTTTTTGGAGATGGAGTCTCTGTCACCCAGGCTGGAGTGCAGTGGTGCAATCTCAGCTCACTGCAACCTCTGCTTCCTGGTTTCAAGCGATTCTTGTGTCTCTGCCTCTCAATAAAATCACAATAGTTCTTCAACTTTTATTAGCATTAGAATCATCTAGAAGGTTTGTTGAAATTCAGCTTGTTGCTCACCAACCCCAGAATTTCTGACTCAGAGGGTGTTGAAAAGGTCTGAGAACATGCATTCTAACAAGTTCCCAGGCGATGAAGATGTTGCTGTTCTAGGAACACATTTTGAGAAGTATTTGTCAAAAGTTTTATTCAAATGTAGTAATTTTTGAATCACATTTAGAAATATCACAACATCCTAAGCCAGCTAATTGATTTCTTATCATTCAGCTAGATTTAAGGGTTTTTTAAAATGTCATAGTAACCCAGTAAAATGTGTAAATTTCCAAATGTGTTAAAACAAACTTTAAAAGACTATTGTTGTACTATATTTTTTAAAATGTTGCAATGTTATAGCATTCATTCTCAAACATGTAATACCAGTGATTGAGTACCACAGCCTACACATTTGTATTCTCTGTGTCTTGGGGATTCAGAAATGAATCAATGATCCATGTTTCTGCTTTGGAGGAACTCAGTGGATACTGACAGGTAAATGGGAGAACAGATACCAGAAAACACACACTGCAGAGTGCTGGCTTATAAAGATGAACAAAGGACTGGGACTGTGCCAGGCCAAGGCAGTGGTGCTCTTCACATAGAAGCCCTTATTCAAATAGAAGCCTTATTTGGCTGGCTCTTAAAAGTGAATAGGAATATTCTGGACTAAGAAAGGGAAAGGATCCCCCAAACAGATGGAAAAATATATACAACCTTATTTTGTGATTTAAAAATGTGCTACCTCAACCGTCAATCTAATTTTGGAGATTAGATGTATATGTCTAAGATAATGTGCATTAACACTATGCAACTATTTATTTTATTAGTATTACGTTTTAAAAGAGAATGAAACAGATCTGAAAGGGCATGTCAGTATTAAATATCCTGATAAAGGGCTCAGTCCACAATTGCTGAAAGATTCAAGTCAATAGCATGATTCTCTTAAAGGGAAGTAAATCAGAGAAGGCTCCCTGGAAGAGGTGTCTTCACCAGTTCTCACAGAACACTCGGGATTTGAGTGCAGGCTCTACAGGGAGAGCAGGGTGAGGACAGATAGTCCCCAGTTTGCAAGATACCAACATGAGGGCCATGAATGTTTTTCTGATCCTGAGCTATTTTCAGAGTATCTCTGCCAATGTAATATACTAAAAAGAAAAAGGGGTATTTTTCTCTCTGTGCATTACGATAGTGCTGTCTGGGGTGTTTAAAGGGCCACCCTACCATAAATCCTTTGACATTTATATTTTCACATGACATAACATTTACGATTTTGGCGATGAAGAATGAGTTTCACTCCAACTGTTAATAGCTCCCATTAGTCTTTTTTAACTTAAAAGAAGAAAAACTAACAAGTTTCTATCTCTCACAAAGCAAAACAATGGGCACTGTGAAAAAAGCTGTCATCGAAAAGAAATAAACAAGAGAAATCCTTATTAATGGTAAAGGAATATTTTTGTGTGTGTTCCAAACTAATTTTAAATGCCTTTCATCTTGGGGATCCTGTGGCTGAATGACTTGCTCTCCTTACTTTAATCAGTGAAGGAGAATGAGCTCCTGGATGGAGGGTGGGACTCTGCTGCTGGGCAGGCCAGCCCGAGCCTGCTACATGCCAGTAAGTCAAGGTCGATATAATGATTTCTGAACAAAGAGATGAATGCCTTTGCCAATCCCCTTCGTGTTACCCAGACCACATCTTCCCTGCATTAACACGTAATTGTAAGTTTATTATATTGCGAGTCTCTTTCTCTTAAAAGGAGGGCTGTATTTAAGTGAAAAGAATTGCTAAGATGGAATTCACATTTGACTGTTGTTTCACTTTGCTGCTCAAAGGGAATTTTACCATCTCTCAATCTACTCTGAAGATGGCCATAAAGTCAGCAAGTTATACTCTCTTCCTGAATTAGTTCCTAATTAATTTTGTATTTTAGATTTACTACCTGTCTTTCCTTCTCAGTTTAAAGTCCTCTCCCTACATCTGCTTCTCACACAGTCCACGAGTCAAAAAGCCAGAGATAGCGACAACGATGAAAAGAAACAATAGCAATTAGGGTGAAGTGCTGTGCATGCCTTGAAGAAAGCTATGTGCTCAGCTGAAGGATAGTTAGGAAGCTCATTTCATAGCCCTTATGTGAGGAAAAAGGATCTACGGTGAGTGATTGTATTTCCAAGAGTTCAGCAGTCAGAGAACCTGCCTGCCAAACTGTTTAATTCTACTCTTATGTGTTCTTAGATTTAACAGGAATCTTTATTTGTGGATGCATTTAAGGAGTACAAATGCATTTTATGTGAGCAAAGGGTTAACTGATTTGGGACTAGTGATGACATTTTTCGAGAAAGTGAGGAAATCTTAAGCATTTTCCACCTAGTTTGGATCTGTGCAAGACTGTCTTCCAAAAAAAGAAAAGGAAAGAAAGCAAAGGCTTTGTTCTGGCTCTAATGGCATCATGAAACCAGGAAAGATGTGTTAGTCTTGGGAGACCCTGGGTCATTCTGGCAATGACTTGTTTCACCTTCCCTCACACCTCCTCACATCCTGTAAAGGAGACAGCACTCTATTCCAAGAGTGAGAGTGACAGGCCGGGAGTCAGAAGTCTTTTTTCTTTTCTTCTTTCTTCTTCTTCTTCTTTTTTTTTTTTTTTTTTTTTTTTTTTTTTTTTTTTTTTTTTTTTTTTGAGATGGAGCCTCACTCTGTTGCCCAGGCTGGAGCACAGTGGCATCATCTTGGCTCACTGCAACCTCCACCTCCCAGTTTCAAGCAATTCTCCTGCCTCAGCCTCCTGAGCAGCTGGGATTACAGGCGCCCGCCATGACACCTGGCTAATTTTTGTATTTTTAGTAGAGATGGGGTTTCACCATGTTGGCCAAGGTGGTCTCGAACTCCTGACTTCAGGTGATTCACGCCCCTCGGCCTCCCAAAGTGTTGGGATTAAAGGTGTGAGCCACTGCACCTGGCCAGGAATAATTTTTAATGGCATCTCTGTGAGTGAGACCCACTTAGAAAGAGGGGGCACTTCATTACACTGCCGGTCTAACAATAACATTGGTCTCTGCAGGGTCGTTTAGCTATAATGGTGCAGAGAAAACAGCTGCTACCTGTCAGGCCCCCGGTGTGTGCAGGATCTGCACCTTCTCCGTCAGCCTGTGTGGCTTTTCTCCAAGGATTCCCGTTTCCTCCCACATCCCAAAGATGTGCCCTTTAGCCCTTTGAGCTGGTACATCCTCAGGGTCCCAGTGTGAGTGGATGTGGGTGAGTGTGAATGAGTGTGAGTGTGAGAGTGGGTGTGGTGAGTGTGGGTGACCGGGAGGGAGTGTGGGTGAATGTGGGTGAGTGTGGGTGAGCAGGAGGGAGTGTGGGTGAATGTGGGTGAGTGTGGGTGACCGGGAGGGAGTGTGGGTGAGTGGGTGAGTGAAGGTGATTGTGGATGTGGGTGAGTGTGAATGTGAGAATGGGTGTGGGCGAATACAGGTGAGCGGGAGGAAGTGTGGCTGGGTGAGCGTGTGAGTGAGGGAGTGTGGGTGACTGTGAGGGTGACTGCGTGAGTGTGGGTGAGGGTGATTGTGGGTGAGATGGGGTGAGTGAGGGTGTGAGTGTGGGGCTGAGGGTGAATGCGGATGAGTGTGAGGGTGAGGGTGACTGGGTGAGTGAGAGTGTATGTGAGTGTGGGTGTGTGTGAGGGTCAGTGAGGGTGAGGGTGAGTGAGGGTGAGTGTGGGTGAGGGTCACTGGGTGAGTGTAGATGATTGTGAGTGTGGTTGTGAGTCTGGGTAAGTGTGAGTGTGGGGGAGGGTGAGTGTGTGTGAAGGTGAGGGTGTGTTGGTGAGTGTGTGAGTGATGGTGACAGTGAGGGAGAGCGTGAGGGTGTGGGTGAGAGAGGGTGTGGGTGTGATTGGGTAGGTGTGTGGGTGAGTGAGGGTGAGGGTGAGCATCAGCGTGGGTGAGTGTGATTGGGTGGGTTTGTGGGTGAGGGTGAGGGTGGGTGAGCGTCGGTGTGGGTGTGATTGGGTGGGTGTGTGGGTGAGTGTGGGTGAGGGTGGGTGAGTGTCAGTGTGGGTGAGTGTGATTGGGTGGGTGAGTGTGGGTGAGTGAGGGTGATTGAGGGTGAGTGTGAGTCAGTGTGGGTGAGTGTGTGTAGGTGAATGTGAGAGTGAATGAGTGAGAGTGTGTGTGTGGGTGAGTGTGTGGGTGTGTGTGTGGGTGTGAATGAGGGTGTGGGTGTGACTGTGTGGGTGAGTGAGGGTGAGTGTGGGTCAGTGTGCATGTGTGTGGGTGAGAGTGAATGAGGGTGTGTGTGTGGGGGGGGGTCAGTGTGGGTGAGTGTGTGAGTGTGAGAGTGAATGAGGGTGAGTGTGGGTGTGTGGGTGTGTGTGGGTGTGTATGGGTGAGTGTGGGTGAGTGTGAGTGTATGTGGGTGTGTGTGGGTGAGTGTGAATGTGTGGGTGAGTGTGTAGGTGAGTGAGGGTGAGTCTGGGTGAGTGAAAGGGTATCCTGGCCAGGGCAGGTCACACCTGTTGTCATGAGCTGCCCAGGTGGGCTCCAGCCACCTGGGACCCTGAACTGGAATACGTTGGTGAATAATTATCTTATTTGTTTTGCTTAATCCTTCTTGAATGTATGTCCAGCTCACATTTATTTAAATGTTTATATGAAAAATGTTTTGGTTTTTATTTAGAAGTCTGCTGATGTTTAGGAGACCAGAAATATGCCTTAGTAACTGAAATCTTGTTCGTATCAATTAGCCTATGGGAAAATTGCTATCATTATACGTTGTTTTGCTTAAAGTCACAGTTTCCAAGAACGTATCAATGATGTTAAGTGAAGACTTACTGTAATTAGCTTTGCTGCCGTGAGCTACCTAGGAAAACCTAATTTAATAAATATCAGCTACTAAAACATTCTTACTGCCTGGTTTTCACTATTCATTAATTCAATATTTAATATTCATTAATTCATTTGAGAGATACATAGTGAGTTTCTAATCTGTGTCAGGTATGTGCCAGGTGCTATGTACACACTAATCAATAAAATCCACATGCCTCCTGTCCTCATGGGATCTATGGGCTAGTAGTATATGATCATTATGCGTAATTGACAATTAATATATTCAAAATAATATAAGACAAAACGTGCAGTGTGATATGTCTCCATCTGAAGGAAAGTAGGAATAAGGTTCTGAATAAAAGCATTCCCCGTCTGAGGGCTGGCACCTAGTATACTTTCTCGTCTCTCTGGAGGCTTGAGGGTGGGATGAGGTTGATTTAAATACAAACAGAATTTCTCGAATCTTCTCTAAATGGTGAAATCTGACTTTGGATTAGAAAGTCATACTTCTTTCTGTGCTAGTTTGAAGAGCACATTCCCAGGAGGGGCACTCACGGCACACGCTTGTGACAGTTTCAGGGCTGGAATCAACCCTGCAATGCCTTCAACAAATACTTACCTGGTGCCTATAGACATCGGCCCAAGGGCTGGGGATAACAGACGTCAGGAAGATTTTCAATGTCATATTTTGAAATATAAATGATCTCTAGCAACAGTTTATTTGGCTAGAAAACCCCAATTATTAAAATATTCCTTTCTCAAAGCAGTCTGTTAGTCATCATATTTTCCTCCAGCACTTGCTTCTATCCTTATAAAATGGCCATGAACCATAGCAGTGGTTATGAATTCATTCATAATTTACTAGGTAAAGGTCAGTTGCATTTTAAAACACATTAATTTAAATGATAACATTAGTTGTAAATTGGGATATTTTCCCAAATGAATGATCATTAATATTTTAAACAAAATTTTATCCTAAAACCCAAACAAAAGGCAGATTTCAAAGACCTGCAAAACACCCTCACCTCATATAATCCTCTCACATACAGCATTTTAAATATTTGTGTTTAAATAGGACATGCAATTACAAACCTTCTTTTCACCCATAAGAGAGTTAAAGGTTTTATGATATACTTGTTTGCTTAATTACAAGGACAGCCATAAATGTTTTAAATATAAATTTAACCTACTATGCTTTTCTTGTGTTTGGTGACCACAGTAACATTTTAGGAATTTTAAAATCCTTGGGCCATCAAAGTTTGGGACTTAGTATACTAAAGAGTAAGTTCTCATCACTTATGCATTTGAAATGTTAAAGGCTTTATTTTGAATGCACTGAGGCATATTAAAAATAAAATGGAAATTTTTATGCTTTGGATATAGCCAAGGAGTTATGTTCAATGTCATTTTGAATTCTTCCCAAATCTGAGGAGGGAATCCCTCAGGTAACATTTGAAACATTTTGAGCACTTGTATTTCTAAAAGAGGCACTTAAAATAAACAACCAAAAAGAAATAAAAGCTTTTAAGCAAAAATTTAAAAAAATACAATGTTAGATATTCAACAAGGAAATCCAAGATGATGATTGTAAAATAGGACAATATTGGGTCGCTTTTTATTTTTAAGGTGATGACTCCAAATTTTTATTTTTTTTGTGAAACAATTGAGATACTAAAAACAATTACTTTAAACATTATGATTCTTACCCCACTTAGCAAAGAAAAATAATTCAAATATGCTATGAAAAGCTTTATGCAACAGACATATTTTATTCTGTTCTAGACATCCGTTAACAAAAATATGTGTTGAACTCTGCTGACATCTTTGATGGGTCTTCGGCACTGAATTATTTCTCAACACACGGAGCTAAATATACACTACTTTTACTTTTGTTAAAAACATTGATTTAATGTTATGTTCCTCAAAATACATGACAGGAGCGATAGCAGAAGGGATGTGGCGGATGCAATATTTGCTCAGCAGAAAAGGCCTAAGTATTATTTTGGTGCTTCTGACAGCACTAAATGAAGATTTTCAAATAAACAAGCTACAGGGGAAGACATCTGAACAAAAATGTCACAATTCCCATTAGTGAGCATAACAATGAAATGAAAAAATTACATTCTCTCATGATACAGTTGTATAAAATAAATCTTAATAACCCCAATTGATGTTTTAAAATACAGAGAAAAAAATAAAGACAACTGTACTTAGGGTGGTGCTAGGAGATTCCAAGTTCCAGCAGACAAATTCTATCTGTATTTGGGACTGAGGAAAGGAAGAAAAAGGAATTTCCTCTCTCCATTAACTGTAAGTGCTATGGATTCGTGGGCATGTGTATCTGTCTCTATCTCAATAGCATCAACAATGCTCACCCGGAAAGGATGAAGATGAGGTGAAAAGTCAAGTGGTCATCAGTTCCTTTAAGACCCTGCCAGGGGTTGGGCGCGGTGGCTCACACCTGTAATCCCAGCACTTTTAGAGGCCGAGGCGGGCGGATCACGAGGTCAGAAGATCGAGACCATCCTGGCTAACATGGTGAAACCCCGTCTCTACCAAAAATACAAAAGATTAGCCCGGCGTGGTGGCGGGCGCCTGTAGTCCCAGCTACTCGGGAGGCTGAGGCAGGAGAATGGCGGGAACCCGGGAGGCGGAGCTTGCAGTGAGCTGAGATCCGGCCACTGCACTCCAGCCTGGGCGACAGAGCGAGACTCCGTCTCAAAAACAACAACAAAAAAGACCCTGCCAAGTTCTTGTTCCTGCCTCTCTCCCTGACCTCACTTCTTACTGCTATGGTCTAACTGGCCTAGACCAATGTCGCCTTAATTCATTTTCTTCAAAACTCTGCTTTTTCCTGCCTTGGGATTTTCACAATTGGTTTTATTTGTACTTGAGCCGTACATTTAGACATCCCGTTGGATTCAGGCTTTGGTTGTCAGGCCTCTGGGAAAGCGTTCTGATCTTGTCCTCTCTCTTATAACACCAGCTCCTTCAGTTACTCTCTATTCTCACCACCACCCAGCCAGCCACGGCACCCACTGCCATCTGCAATCATCTGCTGCTGGCTTTTCTGTGTGTTTCTTGGCTTTCTTGCCCGCGTTAGCGGGGAAGCTCCATGAGAAACAGCATCTCATCTCCCTAATTTGACCACCACACTTACAATGTCTGCAATAGCATTGTGCCTGGCTTCAAGTGAGGAGCCAAGAGATATTTTTACATGAATGAACGATTCATCAATTTCACTGGTTGATCCAAAGTAATATGTTATTAGGAGGGCTAAGGAGGGAAAAGGAGTAGCAGCCACCATCACCGCACACTTTTAAGCCCTGGTATTCCCCATAAACAACTCTAGGAAAAGAAACGATTCTTTCCAGAGCATTGGAGAGTACCTTCATCTCTTCCTACAGTTTTTACCCCCACAACTGTGTATCCTGAAATGGGAATCTCAAAAGTTAGCGAGCAATTCTGGGGGTGACAGTTCTAAATCTACAAAACTCCTCCAACTCTGTGCACAGGAAACCATGGAGAACTGATCCAAGTCACAGCACCTCACTCTGGCCCCACTGTATTTCACTTTGATGGGAATCTGTGTCTGAGAGGCACTAAAAGTGGGTGTGCTGCAGACAGCTATTCCTGTGCATCGAGCAATAAAACAGCGGGGCTGGCACATGTGGACAGAAGTAATGCAAAACATTTTGGTCTGAACAGCGTTTTTGAGATGCTAATGATTTTCCGTGTTCCTTAGATGACTTTGGAGAAGTTTACAGCCATCCATCTCAGTCAAAAACTACACTTACGGGGATCAATGACACATAATAGACATGCTGCTTGGCACTGGAGAAATTCTCTTTCTCCAAAATCTACAGCCTAAAAAGTCATCACAGAACATTTAAAAGAATTTCCCAAAATTGCCCGGCTGTGTCTCTCATACGATGTGAAGCATGTTCAGAGATGTAGTGTGCTAAAGAAGTGCAATGCACATGTTTTAAAAAAGCATTTACATATTCATGCAAGTGAACATTTTTAGCTATCTTACAAGGAAAATTGAATGTATATTTTATTGTGTGAGTTTCATCTAAACATTTTACACAGATAGGCACAATCCTTCTCTGAACCAGATCATGATAATTCTCAAGGTGTGAAGAGAAAGAAAAACCTCCCCTGCCCCAGCCTCTTTATCATTTTAACCTACACCTCTCCTAATGCCCACATGGAAGCAGCTTTGCTTTACAAAGGGAAAAGTGGCTGCTGTAGTTGAATTGGAGCAGCAGCTGTGGAGTGAGGAAAACAGGATGCTTTCTCCTCCAGCAGCATCACAACAGTGTACTCACATAGGTACCCTGAGATAGTTGTCCCTCTTGCAGTAGTAGCAGGCTCGCTCTGAGGTGCAGGCAGAAAGTCCCCCTCAAAATGTTGAATTCCCATGTGCACACAGAGGCTCCAGAGTACATCTCTAAATGATCTAAGTCAAAGGTTCCTACAAGCTCATTTATGGACCTATGTGTACATGCATCATACATACCAAGAACAAGAATGGATATGGGAAGTTTTTTTGTTTTTGTTTTTGTTTTTGTTTTTTGTAGAGCCATGTGTTGCCCAGGCTGGTCTCGAACTCCTGGGCTCAAGCGATTCTCCTGCCTTAGCTTCCGTAAGTGCTGGATTACAGGCATGAGCCACCGAGTCTAGCCAGGAGATTTTTTTACAAATTAAATAACTTTCTAAAAGCTCCTTTATTTGAAGATTACATACTTTTTAATGTTTTGTGTTGCAAAGTGTATCCTTTAATGACATTATGGTGTCAGTAAGTGGTTTGAGTTTGGTTTTTACATTTCTTGATTGCCTTTCCCACATACCACAAATGGGCAATGCCCAATGATCGTTAAATGGTATTTTAGATTGTATTGATCCATCAAATTCCAAAATAGGGAGACCGCTGATTCACTTTTTAATCTTAGAACACCACTTCTAATTTTTTTTCTTTTTTTTCTTTTTTTTTCTTTTTTTTTTTTTTCTTTTTTTTCTTTTCTTTTTTTTATTATACTTTAAGTTCTAGGGTACATGTGCATAACGTGCAGGTTTGTTACATATGTATATTTGTGCCATGTTGGTGTGCTGCACCCATCAACTCGTCAGCACCCATCAATTCATCATTTATATCATGTATAACTCCCCAATGCAATCCCTCCCCCCTCCCCCATCCCCATGATAGGCCCCAGTGTGTGATGTTCCCCTTCCCGAGTCCAAGTGATCTCATTGTTCAGCTCCCACCTATGAGTGAGAACATGCAGTGTTTGATTTTCTCTTCTTGTGATAGTTTGCTAAGAATGATGGTTTCCAGCTGCATCCATGTCCCTACAAAGGACGCAAACTCATCCTTTTTTATGGCTGCATAGTATTCCATGGTGTATATGTGCCACATTTTCTTAATCCAGTCTGTCACAGATGGACATTTGGGTTGATTCCAAGTCTTTGCTATTGTGAATAGTGCCGCAATAAACATACGTGTGCATGTGTCTTTGTAGTAGAATAATTTATAATCCTTTGAGTATATACCCAGTAGTGGGATGGCTGGGTCATATGGTACATCTAGTTCTAGATCCTTGAGGAATTGCCATACTGTTTTCCATAATGGTTGAACTAGTTTACAATCCCACCAACAGTGTAAAAGTGTTCCTATTTCTCCACATCCTCTCCAACACCTGTTGTTTCCTGATTTTTTAATGATTGCCATTCTAACTGGTGTGAGATGGTATCTCATTGTGGTTTTGATTTGCATTTCTCTGATGGCGAGTGATGATGAGCATTTTTTTCATGTGTCTGTTGGCTGTATGAATGTCTTCTTTTGAGAAATGTCTGTTCATATCCTTTCCCCACTTTTTGATGGGGTTGTTTGTTTTTTTCTTGTATATTTGTTTGAGTTCTTTGTAGATTCTGGATATCAGCCCTTTGTCAGATGAGTAGATTGCAAAAATTTTCTCCCATTCTGTAGGTTGCCTGTTCACTCTGATGGTAGTTTCTTTTGCTGTGCAGAAGCTCTTTAGTTTAATTAGATCCCATCTGTCAATTTTGGCTTTTGCTGCCGTTGCTTTTGGTGTTTTAGACATGAAGTCCTTGCCCATGCCTATGTCCTGAATGGTACTACCTAGATTTTCTTCTAGGGTTTTTATGGTATTAGGTCAAACATTTAAGTCTCTAATCCATCTTGAATTAATCTTCGTATAAGGAGTAAGGAAAGGATCCAGTTTCAGCTTTCTACTTATGGCTAGCCAATTTTCCCAGCACCATTTATTAAATAGGGAATCCTTTCCCCATTTCTTGTTTCTCTCAGGTTTGTCAAAGATCAGATGGCTGTAGATGTGTGGTATTATTTCTGAGGACTCTGTTCTGTTCCATTGGTCTATAGCTTTGTTTTGGTACCAGTACCATGCTGTTTTGGTTACTGTAGCCCTGTAGTATAGTTTGAAGTCAGGTAGCGTGACGCCTCCAGCTTTGTCCTTTTGACTTAGGATTGTCTTGGCAATGCGGGCTCTTTTTTGGTTCCATATGAACTTTAAAGCAGTTTTTTCCAATTCTGTGAAGAAACTCATTGGTAGCTTGATGGGGATGGCATTGAATCTATAAATAACCTTGGGCAGTATGGCCATTTTCACGATATTGATTCTTCCTATCCATGAGCATGGTATGTTCTTCCATTTGTTTGTGTTCTCTTTTATTTCACTGAGCAGTGGTTTGTAGTTCTCCTTGAAGAGGTCCTTGACATCCCTTGTAAGTTGGATTTCTAGGTATTTTATTCTCTTTGAAGCAATTGTGAATGGAAGTTCATTCCTGATTTGGCTCTCTGTTTGTCTGTTACTGGTGTATAAGAATGCTTGTGATTTTTGCACATTAATTTTGTATCCTGAGACTTTGCTGAAGTTGCTTATCAGCTTAAGGAGATTTTGGGCTGAGACGATGGGGTTTTCTAAATATACAATCATGTCATCTGCAAACAGGGACAATTTGACTTCTTCTTTTCCTAACTGAATACCCTTGATTTCTTTCTCTTGCCTGATTGCCCTAGCCAGAACTTCCAGCACTATGTTGAATAGGAGTGGTGAGAGAGGGCATCCCTGTCTTGTGCCAGTTTTCAAAGGGAATTTTTCCAGTTTTTGCCCATTCAGTATGATATTAGCTGTGGGTTTGTCATACATAGCTCTTATTATTTTGAGGTACATTCCATCAATACCGAATTTATTGAGCGTTTTTAGCATGAAGGGCTGTTGAATTTTGTCAAAAGCCTTTTCTGCATCTATTGAGATAATCCACTTCTTTTTTTTTCACTGAAAATTGTTTATTAAAGTGTTAATGTTTTATATAGTTGGTTCAAAGTTTTTATGGAACTTAAAATCCTGAGTTGCTTCTCAATAATACAGATGCTTATAATCTGTATATAAGCTATTATAATTAAATATTATAATTAAATATGATATAATTAAATAGCTTATAATATTAAAAACTATTACAGTTGCAGATGCTTAACATAATTAGACTTCTCTTCCAAATTTCCATTTGTCAGATTAATGTTAACCTTTCACAGTTACCACAACTTTTGGAATTCACAAATTCTTATTTCTCCAGTTTTTATTAGCATATTTTAAACCTGAAAGAGAAAGCCAAAACCCCCAAATCAAGCACCTTAATCCAAACCAACATTGAGAAACAGAGCAATGGAAGAAGCTCTTTTATTCATCAGAGAGGAAAAATAGAGAATATATTTACAATTTATTTTTCACTAAAGAAAATATACTTTGTATTTAGAAAAATGAATGATAAATTTTTGGTAGCTGCTTTTGGAGAATGCTCAATAACTGCCTTAACAACAGATATTCATACCAGGGTCCATCTCCTCTGTCAGGCATTAATCTTCGTACTTCTAGCTCCTTTAACTGTAATTCAGCCTTTTTGGCTTCGATCTGAAGGACAGCCACTGCCCTTTCATAATTATTTTCAGGATGGTCATGGAAACTGTGGGCCATCCATCTTGATACAGGATGATTATAGTATTCCCGATGTTCTGGGATATAGCCTTTTGGAATTTCTGCTGGTTCAGCTTCACCCATGAATCCATTTACCAGAGTTCTGCAAGTTGCTGCTGGAATCCCAGTCAACAAAATGTAGAATTTCAATAAATTAAAAAAAAAAAACAAAACTTGTCATTGAATCCAGAAAGTTTGATGGTAAACAGTGTTTTCCCAAGATCTCCCTTTGGAAAGCAACAGGTGAGAAAGCCTCAAATCTGAGCAGAGTGCCAAGATGGTGTCAGACAGAGCTGCCACCACAGTGACCAAAGACCTTTGCAACAAACTCATGGCCACCGAGGCTGCAATGGGCAAGAGAAAGAAGCAGGGAGGGCAATGAGGCTGAGCAAGACAATTTACCAATGAGGGCAAAGGCAGAAAGTGGCCCTGTTGAGTGAGGGGAATATTGCTTCATTATAAAAATATCTTTTACAGCTTCCTTCCCAATATCTATTGTTCACTTCACCTCATACCTTTTAAACAGAGAAACCCAAGCAGGCTATTTTCACTTCACCAACCTAAAAGCTGCTTCTTGTGCATGGCTCACACACATACACATTGCTTTTTTTAAAGAGTGATCGCACCACTTTTAATTGTATTAGATTTCGTGATGGAGTTTCAGTTTCAAACTGCCAGAGAAAATGGGGCGTTTTTGAAGTTCTGTTCTATGAATCATCCTAAATGCAGTAAGAATGTAGTGCTTTGATTAATGGGTTTGTTAGGCTTTGGTGTTTGGTCCCCAAATTCATCTCTCAGTAACTGTGGGGTCCTGGACAGCAGAGGAGACTCTCTGGTATCTCGATCTCCAAGTCTAAAATGTGACGACCACAAGTCTCCACTTATCATAACCTTCCTCAGCCTTCCCAGTGCAACATACTTGTCAATACACACAGGTCGTCTGACATGCTGATGGTCTTCTGGGTGAGGCAGAGATATCCACACATGAAGACTTCATACCCGACAACCTCAGATCATTGACATAGTCTTCCATTTGAAGTTCAAGTGTCTCACCATGTGATTTTGGCCTTGGACTGTGTAATGTGAATTTCCTCAGGACAAGGAACATGTTTCCTCATTTTGATATCCTCAGTACTTGGCATAGACCTGGCATGATTTTTGACTGAGACAAGGAATTCACAGAGAAATAATTACAAATTCTTTACCAGTGTGTCCTTGCTCTCCAGTCAATTCTCCAGCTCCAAGTATCCCTGTGGTTCTAGGTAGCTGAGTGTTTCAGGGTCAGAAGCACACATTTATGAAAACAACTTGCTTACAATAATTTAAAATGAAGCCTGTGATATCTTTCTCATCTAAACACAGAATGCGTTTACAAAGAATTTTGAGTTCATGTTAATATAGCACCTCAAAGTAAGTACATCAGTCAAATAAAGTGGACTTTACCATTAAGACTATACTGAAACATTTATGCGTAGTTAAAATTTTCAATTAAGGAATCATTTGAGGTGACTCTTAGATGATTCAGTAGATCTTATTTGCATAGAGGTTTAAAATTACCCAAAGACACCATTTGAAGGGGATTTGTACATTGTGTTACGATCAAAACGACATAATTTCCAGTTTTAGTATTTTCCATTATCTATTGAAATGCTTCCTTTCTAAGAATGTCTATTTTTATATACTCTCCTGAAATGCTATCTTTTTGGTAGGCATGCTATCAACAAATGCACTTTCACAAAGCATAGCACTTTATGGGATTTAAACGAAGAAAGATAACACATTTATAAAAGCAATACATAGTAGTTGAGACACAAACTTTGTTTTCGAATGTTAAATATAATGACTCTACCAAGCAGATATTTGTCATTAATACCAATAGCTCATGGTTAAATGTGGCATAAATAAGTGTCAATAGGGATCATTGTAGAACTAAAAATAAGAATGTAGACTTACTAGAATCCAAGTGTTTTTTTTCACCATCACACAGTGAAACAATTAATCAGCACGTGAGTTATAAAACAGAAAAGAAGAAAGAACAAACCATTTATTGAGTAATTTGCAAATGCTATGCTTAGTATTTGCACATAATAATTTTTATCTCTTAACCTTCAAGATGCTTCCAAATAGATAATTTTTATCAAGGGTAAACTGAGGTTCAGGGAGTTTAAATTACTTTCAGGCAGTAAGTGGCAGAACCAGTATTTGTTTGACACCAGTTTTTATAATCTTTCCACTCATTTGTGGTCTTCTGAGGAATTAATTGCCTCAATCTGAGGAATAAGAGTGTTCTGATTCAAGAGTAACCTTCCTTAGGCATACAGAAAGGAGCAAAATGTTTTGTCAGCAGCAGCGAGAACAAATTGTAATCAACAATGATAACAAATGTGGAAGGGAGACATTTGTGTGGAAAGCATATCAAAGGTATAAAATGCTTCAACAGACCGTAGTCTGGGATAGGCCCAATGAATCTGATCGCTTCCGGATCCTTGATGATTTTTAAGAGAGCAGTTTTGGTCCAGGGTTAAACATGTACTAAATAATATGATGTACGAACAAGAAAAGCTACTCTCTTTGAGGTTTTATTATATGCCAGACACTGCTAAAAGCTTGAAGCTTATGATATCTTGGCTCTGAATTATTAAAACAGTTTTAGGGATGAAGAAACAAACTTAGAGGGGTAAAAAAAAAAAAAAAAAATTACCCAAAGACACCCAGCTAGTAAGTGTCGAAGCTGAGATGAACCTACAGTGCCCTAAATATAATGGAAATATTTTCAACAGTATCACCTTTGCCTCTCTAAGGGGTCCTTGAATAGTGAGACACAAAAGATCTAAAAGAGAAGAGATCTAAATGATGGAAGAAGGTATCCAGGTGGGAAGTAGGGGGAAGGAAGAGGGGCACATGTGAAGGAGATTGGAGAGAGGGGAAGGGTTGAGTCATTTTCTGAGAGTTCAGAAATGGAGCAGAGAATAGTTGACATTCAGTACAGAAAAAAAAAAAAAAAAAAAAAAAAGCTGCCCTTGGAGGCAGAAAAAAGAAACATGTTTTTTTCAAAGACCCTAATCCTAGCCTCCTTATTGCCCTGGGCGGGTCTTTCTGCTGCGATGCCTTGCTTGTGGTACCCTGCCAGAAACAGTCCCCCGCTCTGCCCAGCAAACATTAGGTTTTGATTGTACCTGTTATGTCTTTGCATCCTGTCCCTGACTGCAGCAAAATGTTGGCTAATTTATAAAAACTGAATAAAATGCAAAGAGGGAATAATCATTAAATAAAAACCCCCTTTTCCCCTTTGGAGCTATGAATAAAAAAGAATTTTCTCATCCAACAGATATGAGTCCTAATCTCATAATTGTTCAACTGGCAAATTCACTGAATTAGAGATATGCACACATTGACCTGAGCAAAGGGGATGGGCACATGTCCTTTTGACACGATGAATCCTGTACGGTGATGCCAAGGGAAGGCTCTAGAGCAGAACATGGGCAAATGGATGGGACGAGGCTTTCCCTTCCAGAGATTCCAGATCCCTTAGAATGGGATAACTCTGTAGACCAGTGCTTCTCAAAATGTAATATGTAGTGAATCACCTGGAAATCTTGTAAAATGCAGATTCCAATTAAGTATGGGAGAAATGCCTGAGATTTTTCATATCTCACAAATTTATAGATGACGACAAAGGTGCTGATCCTCAGAAAATGATTTGATTTGCAAGGCTGTGGAGAACCTTGCTCTGTTGCAGTTACATCAATTGCCCACTTTAGATGCAGTCCACGGGGGAGCAGCCTGCACTAGCTCATCTTAGGCTGTATTTTACTCCTCTGCTTCTTTCTTGGATGCAAGCCACTCAACTTCATCCAATTCTACATGTCTCTTCTCAACCTCGTGTTCAGTGACATCACATTGGTAGCTTGAAAATGACTCTGGTGGGAATATTTACACCATAAAAAGTAGCAAGCACCACCCATCAAAACGTGTGTGTGTGTGTGTGTGTGTTTTTACTAGCCCACTCTCTATTACTGTGTTATGCCTATTACATTATTAACCCAAACCATTATAATTTAAAAGGAGTCTTCTTCCAATCCATTTACTTTCTGCAACATGATATTAATTTATAAGCATTTGCAGGATAAAATTCCAGGCTGCCCAGTAGGCTGTATCCTCTAAGATGTCTGGGCTGAGGCATAAGCTGAGGGAAGTGCCATACCCATGTGATATCACCTGGGTTATTCACAACATGGTGTCCCCAAGACTACAGTGAATTTCTAGCCTCAAAGTAGAATTTCGAGCCTCATCTTGAAGAGGCCTAAATGGGCCTCTGTTTCTTAATGCATGCAGTAAGGACACTTGCCACATTTAATTTAGTATCCTCAAAAAGGCAAACACATAGCCACAATATATATGTAGTTTCAATGAGAAAATGTATACTGAGTTAAAAATAGCCAACTTACAAACACAGACATGGTTAGAATTCATTTAGCGAGATGGGGAGAATTATGTGACCTGGATCAAGTGTTCTCATTAGCCTGGGGTTAAGGATGGTGTCATTATGCATAAAATTTAAAGTAAAATGAATATACATGTATATGTTTTTTAACACAGTAAGAGAAAGAGAAAGGAAGAGAGAGGAAGAGGGAGAGGGAGGTGATCACTTTGCAGGTGAAAGAAGCTATGCTACAAAAACTTGCTGAAACTAACTTTAAAACCAAGTGGCGTTGTAGTTGCTATCCAGGGACTGAGAGGCACAGCAATCACAGATGGAGTGTAAAGCAGCACAAATCTCTTGAGATCTTGCAGGACCTGCTTTAGAATAGAAAAATGAACTTCACTGAATTTTTCTTTCTCTCTCCCCCTTCTATCTGCTCTAATAAATGTGCTTAGGTGCAGTGAAATTATCCCAAGAGAGGCAACAGAGGGTATAGAGATGAAAAATGAAGAGGACCATTGTTAATTAATAAATGGAAAATATACTCTGAGGGTTGGCTTTGCATTTAAGATGTGTATGGGGGGAAAATCACAGGATTTCTAGTAAAATCTCAAAGTGTTAATGTCAATCTTTTCTGAAAATTTATTTTGCTGTCATGATTATTTTATTATTATTTACCTTATCAGAAAAGCAAAATAATATCCAATGACAGCACTATAAATAGGAGGTTAAACAGAATTTTGAAGTCCTTTACCAGCTAGCTAAACTATCTGAATGTACACTAAGCTTACACATGACATTATTTCTGTAAATAATAATTCACAAGGCTAATTTTGGTCTCTAAGTTCCAATTGAGACAGATATGAGCATCAAGGAAAATATCTTAACTGCCTAGCATAAATAACAAATATTGCAGAATTGGGATTTGCTTTCAGAGCTTTGTTTTCTTTAGCAATCACTATAGTGATATATATGACATTCAGAGCATTAGGAAAGGCAACAAACTGCAATAAAATGAAAAGTGGACTGAGTAAGAAGGTTTGGAAATGTTGAATCTGAGTTCTAACACCAACTCTTCATGAGAGACATTGACAAGTCATTTGAATTACCTGTGCCACTGTCTCTTAACATATAAAATAAAGATATCTCTATTAAAAGGCCTCTAAGATTCTAAAATTCTCTGATGCCCTCATTAGTCTGATTTGGACATGGAAAAATCTCTCCCAGCCCATGTGACATCATTGTGAAGTTAGCTACAAAGCAGAGCGGTGTATCATCTAGTCTTACTTTCCGTCATCTCTGGGTCATGAAGAGTGTCTGGCAAAGTAGCATAGTATTGATGCGAAGGACAAAACTGACACGATGGGAATCGAAGTAAGTGGCTCACTGTAAAGCAAAGAATGGGAGGAACAATGGTCAATGATCTGAGCAAGAACCAGTGTCACAAATGCAACTCACTCTGTGTTGAGAAAACCGACACCAGGTTGAAATTCACTGCATAACCCCTGCTCTCCGTCATTGTCTGAAACATCGTGAATATCCTTTGTCTAAGAAATTGAAAACATGTATTTGCATGGTAATTATAGAGTAATAAAATAGACTAATCAAATACCAAGACTTGAATTAGAAGTATGGTTTTCAATGGCGTGGGGGGTGAGAGGCACCAGTTTGCACCCTAGGGGACATTCGGTAACATCTGGAAGCGTTTTTGGTTCTCATGCGCGAGGGTGGTACTGGTATCTGGTTTGAGATGCCAGGGGTGCTCTCAAATAGCCCACAATTCACAGGCTAGCCCTGCACAACAAAGAGTTATCCTTCTCAAAATGTCAGTAGTGCCCAAGGTCAGGAGATCCTGAATTAGGAGAACCTTCTCCAGAATCACCTGACCCAGAGTGCTGCTTCAAATGAGTGAATGTGTTAATTTCCTGACCCTTTAGTTAACAGTAAATCGTATGCCCTCCTGTAATATTGGCCATAAGTTAAAAAATTAAGTTAAATAGTGAGACTAGTCCAAATACAATTAACGCAGAAACACATTGCTTTGTTTCTACGTTGCTACTGCGTCTCCCAGGCCCTTTCCAGAGACTCTGATGTACTGCCCACCTTAAGAATTACTGATTTGGAGGCATGGAAGGTAAGAACACTGCGTGCCATGCTGAGTGAGGTGCATTTGTCAGTCAATATATTATTCTTGTAACCTCCTTGTGTGTTTGCAGATCGCCTCTGCTAAGTAGAAAGGGTGCTGAAAGTAAATTGCACAGTGGTATTTGCTGATGGCATGAACCCTATAGCACAGGAGCCAATTTCCCTTCCAGAAAGGCTTGTTGTTCAGTGTTTGCAGACTCCAAGTTATTCACATTTTCCAAGAACACTGATAACAGTGCATGGGGAATGAGATCAACATAAAGCTTGAGTGGGAGAGACATTCAGATGGCCCAATCTTCTAATAATCACCCCAGGTTTGTATCCAAGGCAACACTAAGATTTCTGACATTTAATCTCATATTACACAAGACAAAAAGGATTCTTCCATCCTAAAGTAGAAATTTAAAATAATATATTTTTTAGTTACACAAATACTGAGTTCCTTAGATTATCTAAATTCCATCACAAAATGAAACAAGACTCATAAATATGTCAATACAAACTCCGGCGATATAGACACGTCCAACAATATTTAAAGTAACATAAAATTTTGTTCATGGTAATTTTAGTTTTAAAGAGTCCTTTGGAGTTTACTTAAAATAAAGAATAGATGTAAGGCCCAGAGAAAGACATGTGGTTACACCTGGTGCCATGATTATTTGTAATCTGTAAGGTGCAAGTTCTTGGAGCAACGGGTCCCAGCCCTGGCTGTGCAGTAGAATCAGCCGGCGTTTTACAAAATACCTGTGCCTCCAGCTCTAGCCCCAAGATTCTGATTTAATTGGTATGCAGTAGAGCCCAGGCAGGGGTATTTTTTTTTTTTTTTTTTTTTTTTTTGAGACGGAGTCTCGCTCTGTCGCCCAGGCTGGAGTGCTGTGGCCGGATCTCAGCTCACTGCAAGCTCCGCCTCCCGGGTTTACGCCATTCTCCTGCCTCAGCCTCCCAAGTAGCTGGGACTACAGGCGCCCTGCCAACTCGCCCGGCTAGTTTTTTGTATTTTTTAGTAGAGACGGTGTTTCGCCGTGTTAGCTAGGTTGGTCTCGATCTCCTGACCTCGCGATCCACCCGTCTCGGCCTCCCAAAGTGCTGGGATTACAGGCTTGAGCCACCGCGCCCGGCCAAGGCAGGGGTATTTTTTAAAAACCCTTTAGGTGATTATAATATACAGCTGGGGTTGAAAGCCACTGGCAAACAGAAACTTTTCTAACTAGAGTATTTTATAGTATCATGAGGCTGTTAATGGAATGCAACTTTTTTTTCTCTCTATTAATGATCTTCTGCCAGCCATTCAGGAAAAAAAAGTGGTTTCTGCTTCAATACATGCCATGTGTGTAGACCAACTTTGAAAAAAACATTATCTCTTAATTAGATTCTAACCTTCTGTCCTTCTGTTTCCTTACGCAAAAGGCAATGAATAAAGGGTAAGGGAGAAAGAAAAGCTAAAGATGCAAGGGTTAGAACCACATAACTCTTTACCTGTGGGTCAATATTTTGAGAAGTGGTCAACAACATTAAAGAAAGATTTACAAATAAAGATTGTTTCACGTAGTTGTTTATACTTTCTCTTCTAGAATGTGGTGTAAGTGTATTTTAAGCCACTGTAAGCCTTCTGTACAGTGAGGAATGCTTCGGCTCTAGGTTTTATGATCCAAGGGTGAAGTACATTTTAAATTCAAATATATACAGAATGGAAAACTCCTAGTTTCTCTTATCATCAATACATTGTAGGTAATATGGAAAACCCAGTGGTCAAAGCAATTGTAATAACAAACCTCCCAGGACTGCGTGAAGGACCCACAGACTATATAATTTAAAAACAGTGTGCTGGTGTCTGCCCACAGGGGCACATAGGTATATGTGTAAGCGCACAGTTGATTTATGTGTCATCATTGCTTTATTCTATTATTTATATTACAGATATATTGGTTTACTGTTTATTAGCAAAATGCTTATTTTTACTACTCTAATGAGAATAATTATTTTTGTTCTAAAGACAATAACACGGATGCAAAGGGCTCCACTTTAAAAGTGTCAGTGGTGTTTGTATGACAGGTAATGAGGCAATTTGGCAGAACATCAGAAACTAATTGAGCTCAGCTCACATCAGTGAGGCTTGTTCAGCTGAGGCTGTGCTTCCTAAAAAGAACAGTGGAATTAAATGAGACAATGTGACATGTACAATTTTAATTGGAAGCTCTAATTTTAAATATTTAAAAGCATGTTTAAAATAATTTGTGAATCCATACAGATGCTTCCTTCCCCAACTAATTAGGAATATTCAGTGGGTCATATAATGTCTGGATGTCAAAAATATGAATTATTGAAGTCCCTGCACGCATAAGTATACGTGCACCTTTAGGCAAGATCAAATTTAGTTTAACAGTGGGAAATGGGGAGGAAACAATCCTCCAGACTGCAGAAGGGTAGGTGATTGTTAATGTGATATTTTGAAAACCATTACAAGTATCATTAAATTGCACACCTATTTTGCAAAACTGAAATTATATTTAAGCATATTTCAAAAGAAGTAATCCAGGTAAAACTGGAAGTGTAATTTGGAGGTGTTGCAATACATTGCTATTTTGATTTGTTTAGGGTGCTGTCGTTCTCTTTTTCATCCGTTGTTTGGTTCTGGGTCTACGTAGTAAGCCACAATTCTGAAGACAGTAATTTAATAACCCGGAAATCCTTACTATTTCTGATACTCTTTTAAATCTGTGACCATTGAGCATTTAGGGCTTCTTTCTATGCTGACCTATCTTAAAAGAGAATTTAAAGAAAAAAGAAAAAAATAAATGTTCAATTTTCCTGCTAACATATTCATAATTCAGTAACAAATCACTTGTAAAAAAATAAACTTGTAAAATCTGATACCTGCTAACTGAAAGTGTAATCATTAATCACAGCATATTAATGACTTAGAATGACACTAAAAACAACCTTTCTGAAACTGTAACAGCTTATCTACCAGTTATTCCAGCAGGCTTAAGTGATTTCTTAAGAAAAGTTTGCAAATTGAAATGTTTAGTCACTTTTTTCATACACTAGTAAATGATATTAACAGTAAATAGAGAACAAGATGTTTTTACCATTTTTTATTTACCTTTTAAATACCATCATAGATTTTCAACTGTTAGCAAATGTAATAGAACAGGCTTATGTAACACTAAAAACAGAAGATGTATTAGAAAAGAAGCCATGCTTAATAAGTGAAAAATTATTTGGAAAATAGGTAAGAAAGCCAATTGCAATACAAGTAGCAGAACTGAGATGAGGAGAAATGGTTGATATAGAAAAGGCAAAGACAAGAAGTCATTAGCTGGGGTCTGGAAAAGTTAATTAAGAAGACTACAAGATAATGGGAGAAAAATAGAACCTGAAAACTGACAATTTTAAGTGAAACGTTTGTCTCAAAGCTAGTGTCTTGTCTCTTTGCTCTAAAAATTTTAACAATTTCTTACATTATTTTTACAATATGTGTTATCCAGGGTCTTTAATCTATCTTGCAGAAATGCAGAATGAAGGCAAACCCAAGTAAAAATGCTGTCCTCAAAGAGTAAGACTGAAATCGTATCAACTATGTAGACAGAGATACATGTATATATGTACATACACCTATCACACAAAATACACACGCCAGACAGACATCAGGCATGCACACCTACATTGGACATATATACGTACTGTATGCATGCACCTGCATACATACATACATATGCACATGGAAGCATCAGATATGTCAAAACCTCTTGAAGACAGGCACACTGGCTCCAGCTTTTCTAGCTCATGTCCTGGTTCTAAATAGTAAAAGAAGTCACTCCACTGATTTAGTCTTTATTATTTCTATAAATATAGGGGCTATGCTTAGGCACTGTACATTATCAGCAGACTTGAAAACTAGCCCATTTTATTTCTCCACGAAATATAGCCTACTGTTCCCCCATCCTCAAAAGGAAATAACTAATCCCACCCAGTTTTTAGACTGTTTTTCCAGGTAAGTAGCATGACAATAGGCAGCATTGTTACCTGCGTGGTTTTTGTATTAGCACCCTGTTTTAGAATTGGCCCAGATCTAGGTAATTTTGAAAACAAGTTGACTGGAACTCAGAAAAACACTTACCTTAACATAAAGTGCTTAATATTTCTTTAATAACTCAAATATTTTTCATATATTCAAATTTCATCAGGGAATCATTACATCTGTTAATCACCTACACTATTGCCTACAGTAAAAAACAAATTTAAAGGATAACTGTTTCCTTTTGTGAAGTAGCTTCCAGCCTTCTATAGTAATGTTTTGTAAATAACTATTCTTGCATATTATAGTGCTCATTTTAAAATAATTGGTATCTAACCAGCATGCATCACTCTCAGGATTCAGATGATGTAAATAAATGTTGGAAGCGAACCCCTAAGCTTATGGACCACTTGCCAGTTACGGTTCCTCATGAGAACTTGCATATTGTTTTCTAAGACAACGAAATCACCTATTTTGCTATTATACAAATTCTCACCATCTGTATGACTCTCAAACTGGTAATACCCTTGTATATATGTATTTACATAGTTGTTTTGCATAAATATATAATGTTTACTGTTACAGATATTATATACCTTCAAAATACCAGCTGTCTAGTTTTTGTGGTTCAAAGTCATTCAAGCAATTGATATCAAATGTGGTATGATGATTTCTTGGTAAATCCTGTTTCACTATCACATTCTGATATGTTTCAATATGTTCTTCTCTGCAAAATGTGTTTTAAAGTCAGATAAACATAATTCTTCCATATGTTAAAGGTCTTGTGATTCAGGTAAGGGGGGAGGGAAAAATGCCATAATTGGAAGTTTCTCACAAAACTGTTTGCTACTGTAATTCCACAGAGTCAACCGTATATTCTTGAGAAGAATCATGCAAACTGTATTATCAATAATATTTGTTTCCCATGAAAATAATGATGTCATTCCTAAGTGTTTCATTGTTATGAAGTATAAGTACTTATGTTAAAATCTCGCTTAGGTTTTGACACTCCTCAAGCATTTTTTGTAGCTCTTCCTAGATTCAACACTACCAATTAAATCATAAACTCCCAAATATGACTTGTTTTTTAGTTTGTCTAAAGATGTATAGATAGACAATGATTCAGATCTGTTTATTATATATTTATAAACAGATATTTCCAAAAAGCTTATTATTGAAAATCAATCATCAAAGTTTTATGTGAAGTACGTATTTTATAAAGTTAGGATAAACAGTTTTATGATGTGAGTTCACTTTTTTACAACCTATTATAATTCATCCAGATATGCTGTTTCCTTACTTTTGCATTTAAACTACTAGTTAACTTTTCTAAATTGAAGACAAATATACTATTTTAAATGAGCAAATGAAACTGTTAGCCTTCAGCCAAAAATTCTCAGGAACCAATAGGAACCCAGATGAGCTAGCATTTACTCGTAGGATACACTGGTTAAAGCTAATGTGATTTAAAAATATAATGAAGATATTTTAACTACATCAGAACTACTTCATTACAAACTCAAAAACTTGTGATGACTAGCTGCAGATTTATGACAGTATATAAATATAACCCCATCTTGGCAAATACTAACTTTTCCAGCAAAGTCATCTGTGTTAGAGACTATAAAGCGTGTCCAGTGAAAGATGATTTGTGTCAGCTAAAACTGTAGCCTGGAGCTACACTTGATATGTTATTACTTTAATCTAGTTATTGCAGCCTTGAAGTATGTATTAGCAAGTCCAGGGAAGAAATGTCAAAAGCGCAACCTGGCCTGATTATTAAACATTCTAGGAATAGCCACACACACACACACACAAAGCTTGTATATTCCTCCTTTAGTTGTTTATTTTGCAATATATTCACTTTTTATTTGTGAAGTAATATTATCGAATATACAAGAGTGTTTGGGATTGACCATAGGATAATACAGACTTTCATAATTGAGCCTTTGAGATTTTATCCTAAGATATGCCAGTAAAGTGATAGTTACATAGATTAACTTTTTAAATCAAATATGCCCAAAACACTAAAATGAGAAGAAATATAACATTATTCTGATGGCCTGTGCTGTGGATTGCTAACTGTAAAATTGCTCTTCTTTACATAAATGTTAGTATATATATATAGTTGCAGATAATTCTAAGAAAAATATTGTTTTAAAATGCATCCATAACAAAATGGTGAAATATCATAGGCGACTATTAGAAATGATAGTCACTGATACTTCTCTATTTTGTTATGGATGCATTTTATAATAATAATATCAAATGATAGTCACATACTATCATATTTAATAATAAAATATAAGAAAGTCTGGTATTATTTTTAAAAGTTTAGTGTTAGTAACTAAATGTGAGTTTATCCTTGTTTTGCTGATAAGGGGAAAGAAATCTATAATTTTTAGATATTTCTATTATTATAACTTAAGAATACATTCATTTAAAAATTCATAAAGTATAGGGAAATCTTGTTTAATGTGTGAATTATAAATGGCATAATAGATTTTCTATTTGTGCTCTATTTTTGCTCAAGGTATTGAACAATTTTAAGTTTCACTTAATAAAAATTAATTATAATAGCTAAGTTATTTTAAACTAGTTATATTTTTAACTCTGAAAATAATTTGCTATTTTGAAAAATCATCCAAATTAGAACAGGAGAAACTTAGTTTGCATATGCAAATATATTATGTTAATATTATATTAATAATTTCATTATATTTCTGTACATATAGTATTTTATATTATAAAGTAAACTGAGCATTTTTGATAAGAAACGAAATATATTATAAATTAGTGTTCAAATAAAATTCAAATGTAAATGCATGGACTCTGATAAGCACTTTGTCAACTATATATAGTTATTATATCATGCTAAAGTTACAGTTAAGATGGTAATTGTCTCATTCTGAGATTTTAGTCTGATGGCTGCTATAGTAATACACTAGTAAGCAAGAAGGTTTATGGAATCATAATTATACAAATACACTAACACAGAAGGTTTAATGTAAGATGTTAAACATTTAACAAATAACGCTTCATCTATGAAAAATTAAGCTGAATAAAATTACATATAACTTAAGATCAGGTAGGGTATTAATTATTACATGCAAATCCTTGAGAAAATTAAGTAGTATTTGAAAAATCCCACATAGTACTTTTGAGCCGTATTGTTATATTTAGCATGATAAGTAAATAATATTTTCATTTAAATGAAGAACAGAAACTTTGCAGCAATAAATATGTTTGTGAGCAATAGAATGACAGAATGATCATGAATATCACTGCCTACACGATTCTTAGTTAATTTATTCTCACGCTTTCTATTATAGTCAACAACAATAAAAAATTTTTAAGCCTACGTATCAACTGCTTCATGAAGGGTTCATTACACGTTTGGCATTCTGCTGTTCCATATTTTATTCGTAGCAAGGATTCTATGAGGTACTCTAACCTGAGGGGAGACACCTGGTGGGTTTAATTAGATTGCATCTGGCAGTAATTAGGAGCAAAGTGTAAAAGCTGAAACATCTGTAATAGTTTAGGTGACTTCAATTTTTGCATTGAGACAATCCAGGAGAAAAGGTTCCTGACCCTGGGAAGACAAAGAAGAACTCATAGAAAGATTTTGAGTACAGAGAGGTTCAAACAATGAATTAAGAACTTTAAACAGTATTGATCAACCAATAGGGTTCTGCAGTGATTAAAGTCCATGGGAGGCATGATTAACTCTACTAGCAAACATTTTGAGAATTCCTTTGCAAGGTGAGATGCTGCCTGGGTGGATGGGGAGTTGGGAGGGGATAGTGCACATCTGGGAAAAGACTATTTTTGAATTTTGTTTTCTTTAATGCCAGCTACTTAAATAAGTACCAAGAACAAGTCAGAACTTGTGTGGTGTCCCATCCACCTTAATCAAATTAGATGTGCCATTGCTGAACTTTGTAGTGGCATCTGTTGACATAGAGTGGCAATTTAAATGTTATATGCATATGACCTTTTGATATCAGAGTCTGAATCATATATAAATTCTGTAATGATCTAGTGCAGTTCACAGCATTTGGGGAAGTTCAGGATAGATAAAATGCAGAGGTCTGGGATTTGTTTTGTTTATGTGTGTGTGTGTGTGTGTGTGTGTGTGTGTGTGTGTATATATATATATATAGGTGTTTGTAGAGATGGGGTCTCACTACATTGTCCAGGCTGATCGCCAACTCCTGGTATCCAGCGATTCTCCCACCTCAATCTCACAAAGTGCTGGGATTACAGGTGTGAGGACCTCACTTGGACTTTTACTTTTTAAAATAATCTTACTCATATCTTAAGCAATAATAAAATGTCTAAGCGGTTTTTTCACCACATCATTTTTCCCTTTACTAACTCTTGATTTGTATTCTGATGTGAGATTGTTATTCCTAGCAAATGGACCTGTTGAGATGGGCGTGGTAATTCAGTTTCATTGTTGTTACTATTACCTTATATTTGAATAGGCAGGTGTTAGATCCCTTTGAGTGAAAATTTCTGATATACTGAATGAGAAAGCATCATTGACATCATCAATGTCTCTCTCTCTCTTACGCGTGCACACACACACACACACACACACACAGAGAAGACTACTTTGTACTATTTTGTTTACATATGAATTATTTCTGAAGCCAATAATGTTCAAATAAAATCACTTTTTCTATGTATGTAGTTGGAATTTCCCTCCAACAACAACCTTTTATAAATGACTCAAAATTTGCCAAATCAAATCATTTACTAAAATATCCCATGTATTAATGTTCCTGTAGGTCAGTCATGTATAGCTCAAAAGATCACTCGATTTGTTTGCATTCTAGATTATTTCAGAAAATGTTGAAAGGAATTTTGTAGAATGAAAATTAATGTAATAATCTGAGCATTTCCACGAATGCAAATCATGACAAGTCAAAGTTTCCTAGATCAGCATCATCTAATCGGCATTCTGCAATAATAGGAATATTCCCTACACTGTCCAGTATGGGACCCACTTGCCCTGTGTAGATATTGAGCACTTGAAATGCAGCTAGTGTGACTGAAGAACTGTATTTGTAGGTGCATTTGATTAATTAGAACTTAAATAGCTACCTGTGGCTAGTGGCTAGCATATTGGCAAAGGACCTAATCCTTGACTTGCAGATTACAAAGTAGACCCTGATGCAAGCACCTGGTGGTGCAGCAGAATCATAAAGGAAGTTGGAGTATCATAGGATCATTGTTTGTTTCATGTCTGTATCTTTACTTTTTTCATTTTCATTCTAAGCCCCTGAAAACAGGAGCAAGGCCTCATCATTTTTTTGTGCATTCAATAAATAGCGTCTAAATTGAATTTTTTAAAGTTGGATGAAAAAGAGGATATTCAGAGCAAAATGTGTTGTTGGGATAATAACGAGCATAGAGTGGAAAAAAATGACGGAAATGCAGAGTAATTCAGAACAATAAGAAGCAAGGTTTGCAAGGCCAGAGGTTTTTCAGAGTGGTTTCTTTTTATCACAAAGTGAGAGAATTTGCATCCTGCCATGCCCTTGTAACAGAAGAAAGCAGGAGGATTTGCACAGTGGAGAAGTCTGAGTCTGGGATCAGTGTCAGGCCTAGTGGCACATGGCAGCTGTGCCTGGAGACCCAAGCAGAGGGTTTCTCAGAACCCAGCCCTGCCCCTGCCCAGCTCCTTGCCTGAGCTGGGGTGTAGACACACTACCTGGAAAGGCCTGGTTTGCTCCTCAGGTTTTTGAACATTTGCCTGATTGGCACGCAAGGAAAGTCTGAACCCATTCTGCATAATGTTTTGGAGAATAAAAAAGAATACTGTAATTTAGATCACTATTAGTCTTTGTTACCATTATCATTATGGTTTTTATTTTGCTGGTTTTTACAAGCTACAAGCTATGCTTTACAGATTTCTTAAAAAGATTAAAAAATAAAACTAAACCTCACATATTTTGAGCACTTATTACCTGCCAATCACTACGCTTAATGTTTTTAAAGGATTGGCTCCTATCATCCACAAAAGAAGCCAAAATGTGGGGACTCCTATGTCCCTCTTGTGATAAATGAGAAAACTGCAGCTGACGGGTTTTAAGTAACTTGCCCACATCGACTCAGTGAGGAACCAGCGTCCAGATTGTCTTGACTCCAGTATGTGGGCACAACTACGATGCTATCCTGTTTCTCAAAGGAGGAAGGCTTGGCTTAGGTTGCCGTTTTACAGAGCAAACTTGTGGTTTTCATTGGACTACATGTGGAGTCAGAGAGTCTGAATTTGAAAAACAAACTAAAGGAACCATTTTTTAAAACTACCATTTCTTTAAGAAATCTCCTGTGCATTGGAACCCAGGCTATGTCACTTGGCTTGATCCTGTCACTCTCCTTTTAAAACAGCTTCATTTCAAATCACAGACCCGACATGGCTATAGAATCCTCTGGGATGGCACACACATTCGAAACAGCAAGTTTGTCGTTAAACTCTAGCTCACTGTCCTCATGTCTCAAATTTTGCTTGAAAAAATAGTTCTGACCTTCTTTATTGCTACATTTGGAAAGTGTATTAAAATAAAGATTGACTTGTTTCATGAAAAGTATTTTAAATTAAAAAAAATCTTAAAAAAGCATAAATTAGGGATATCCTGCTTCTCCATTCAGTCACACTATACCTAGGACATCCGTCCATCACCTTAGAAAATAAAGTCCATTGGAAGAGTGGACAGCACAATATCCCAGGGGGTGCGAGGGTTCAGCCATCACCAAATGCAGGTTCTGACTTTCCACTGTCAGAGAAGCTCATTACTTAATTAATCAAACTGCACGAAAAGTTGTATTTTTATTTTATTTTTCTGATCAATTGCAAGCCTCCTACTTAAAAGTTGTGAAATAGCTTATCGAGGGGTATAATTATGCTCCTACGAAATGGAAGTTTCCTTTAGATCATCCTGTCCAGTTTTCTCATTTTACAGATGTCAAAGAAGTGGAGACTCAAAGAGGGGAAGCAACAGAGCTCGCAGGCAGTTGCCAGTCTCAGGACTGGAACTGAGTCCTGAGCCTGGACTCTCAACTTTGTGGGAAAAGGGTGTGGTCTCTGTCTCCCCGTGAAGCTTTTCCCAAGTGATTTCTCTCTTCTGTGGGATACTATTTCTTTGGATGTGGTTAGGATTTTTAAAAAGGATTCCCAATAATTCTAATTGTCTAAATTGTTTCTAAAATACGAAATGTTAAAACTCATCAAATTCTAATATTTAAAGTTAAAATATATTTTTATTTTTGAACACTATTTTAAAGATTTTCTTGGCTGAACGGGGTGGCTCACGCCTGTAATCTCAGCACTTTGGGAGGCCGGGGCAGGTAGATCACCTGAGTTCAGGAGATCGAGACCAGCCTGACCAACATGATGAAACCCTGTCTCTACTAAAAATACAAAAAGTTAGTCAGGCGTGGTGGGCATCTGTAATCCCAGCTACTCGGGAGGCTGAGGCAGGAGAATTGCTTGAACCCAGGAGGTGGAGGTTGCAGTGAGCCGAGATCGCACCACTGCACTCCAGCCTGGGCGACAGAAAAAAAAAAAGATAAAAAATAAAAAAAGACTTTCTTATAATGGAGCTAATCATTGTGTAATATTGTTCACAAAATTTAATTTGATAATGTGTGGCTGGATTCACTGACTTAAAAGCATTTTAAAAGTTTGGCCAATTTAATGACTAAAAAAAATGATATTTAATTAAACATGTAAATTCTTTACACTTTTTGAAGTATTGCTTCATGCAGAGATTTTAAAGTTTTTCAGGTAATCTGGGTTTGGTTACCCCAGTAAAAAATGAATTTATTGGAGTAAAAAAATATGTTTTTTCTATCATTGTTAAAATTAGAATAATACTCTTCCCCCAGAGTTTATCACAAGGAAATGTGTTGTAAACTATCAAAATAAGCTTATAGCAGAGATCATTGAACTTTCAATAAGATTTACTGCTATTTCTTTCTTTCTTTCTTTCTTTCTTTCTTTCTTTCTTTCTTTCTTTCTTTCTTTCTTTCTTTCTTTCTTTCTTTTTTTTTTTTTTTTTTTGAGACATAGTATTACCCTGGTGACCGGGCTGGAGGGCAGTGGCGTAATCTCTGTTCACTGCAACCTCTGCCTCCCAAGTTCAAGTGATTCTCCTGCCTCAGACTGATGAGTAGCTGTATTACAGGCGAGCGTCACCACACCCAGCTAATTTTTGTATTTTTAGTGGAGACAGGGTTTCACCTTGTTGACCAAGCTGATCTCAAACTCCTGACCTCAAGAGATCCACCCCCATCAACCTCCCAAAGTGCTGGGATTTTAGGCCTGAGCCACACACCTGGCAGCTGCCACTTATTTTCTGCTTGGACAGCAGTGTGACCTCTGCAGGGTGGAGTCTGTTTCCAACTGGCATGACCACAGTGAGGACCATTTGTGAATAATATAGGGGATAAATAAGCACACAAAAGAGATGCTCATTTACTGGGACTTCTTCTTCTTCTTATTGCATCAATGTGGAAATTTCAACTGTAAAGAGTTTATGTATTCATACTTTCTTTCTCATATGATCTTTTTAGCTAAGTCAGCAGGATCAATCTGCCATCTCCAGAATTAAGAAAGAGGGAATGCAAAGTGAAAGCAAAAGTCAACATCTGATTTTGTCCTTCTATATCTTATTGCCCATTTTGGAAACAATCTTTTTGAAAGTCAGATTTTCCATTATAAGAGCTAGTCACTTGTAGATATTTCAAAAGCATCTCTTTATACACTGAGACCCAGAAATTGGGGAGATGGGACCTAGAGTTTTATTATGTTGTAGAATGGAGGGTTTGCCCCTATGATGTACGCAACTGCCGACTTTGCAGGAAACAATAAAATAAATCTTTCCTGGGAAAAGGAAAAATCTAAATAGAAGAGAGCAAGATGTTTGATCCAGTCTGTAACACTTTAGCTGAACCCCCAAGACAGTAATAGAAAGGCCCATAGCAGGGTAAGATGCCGGAGCCCCAGGGAAGACAGGCACCTGCACCTGTGCTACTTGGCTTCCTTTGCTTTGGTTCTTGGGTATAAAGCAGAAGAAGGATTTTCAAATCCTTGAAAATCTGCTGATGCCTTGTCAGTGTGTGTCCACTTGGCTTTAGGTAGGGGTAAAACATCCTTCAGGCAATTGGATGAGATTACATATCATGTACACTTATTAACTGGCATTAGAAAAACAGATTAAAACGTAAAAGGTTGTTTCAGTCATCTTGCACTGTGCTCTTGATGCAGTGGGGCTTAGCTCCACCGCTGGTTTAATTGGGGTATGATATTAACTTGGAGAAGAATCATGATTGACTACTATTTTATCTCCTATAGCAGAGTCTATGTTGTCACAGATAAATAGTGTGAAGAGATTATTTGATTTAATGATTTTACCCATATGGATTTTCCAGCAGTCAGTATGTAAGATACAGGAGGACACTTTTCCTGCCCACAAGAATCTTGCTGTCTGGTGAGGGAGAAAGATATATAATGCACAATTGCAATATATGTAATGTGAGTTATAACAGATGTAAGTGTAAAATGCTATAAGAGAGGCGGCCGGGCGCCGTGGTACACGCCTGTAATCCCAGCACTTTGGGAGGCCGAGTGGGCAGATCATGAGGTCAAGAGATCAAGACCATCCTGGCCAATGTGGTGAAACCCTGTCTCTACTAAAAATACAAAAATTAGCTGGGCGTGTTGGTGTGCGCCAGTAGCCCCAGCTGCTCGGGAGACTGAGACAGGAGAATCGCTTGAACCCGGGAAATGGAGGTTGCAGTGACCTGAGATCGCACCACTGCATTCCCAGCTGGTGACAGAGTGAGACTCCATCTCAAAAAAAAAAAAAAAAAGAAAAAAAAAGGAGTAGAGAGGCAATTACTTCCTCTGCCGGGGAAGAAGAGCACTAGCCCAAGGGAAGTGACTTAAGGCTGGAAGGTGTGATGTGACGGTATCACAGACTCAGCAAATTTTGAAACGTGACCTTGCTGTTTATTTAAGATCGCATTCAGGAAGAAATGAAGGGAGTGGCGCAGAATGCAGGGGCTGTTATACCTCAGTTCCTAAGACATCAATTTTATAGTTTCTTTTAAACATGGGTATATCACTCAAGAACTCCCCTTACCTTCAATTTCCAGGAATCATTTTGGAATCCACAGGAAATGGAGGCTTTCAGACTCAGGAGTAAATGTATTTCAAAAGAATGATGACACATATTTGAGAAGTGATTCAAGAACACATGTGTAAACGGAGTAATAACACTAAAATGATAAAATATGGCCTTGTAAGAAGACTAAAATATACAATTTAAAATCAAGAGAAGACATAGAAAACAAAATAACATTTACATGAAAAAGAGTATCAGATAGACAGAGTAGCAAAATATTACAGATTTTTGTTGTTGTTTTATGTTTGGGGTTTTATTTTTTACATTGTGAAAATGTTGTTTTGATTATAGGGTGATGAATACCTTCAGCAAAGGTCAATACATTGCCCTTAAATTAAAAGGAAAGGAAAGGTTTACCAAAACAATGACAGGATGCCTGCAGACTTGACATTAGGGACAAGCTTGAAATTACACATGTCTAAGTATAAGGTACACGTTTCCTTAAAATATGCAATAATGTAAACAGTAGAGTGTCAATGATAACATTGCCATTTAGGTGGTCACTGAATGTTTATTAATGTCCATGTTTATGTGACACTAGGCTGATACATGTATACACACTGAAAATATTAATCACTTTATTAAAATAAAGACAACTTTGTATTGCATAAAGTAATCCCATAAAATCACCTTCTAAGTATCATACAGCAGAATGTATATATGAAATTTCTGTCCTGAAATTCTATCACTCCAATATCAATTGCAATAAAATTACAAAGTAATGCCTTTTCTCAGGACAGGATGGAAAGTGGTGGACCAGGCAGGGATGCATGGGCAGCAGCTTTAAACGTTCTGTGAATGGTGGCTCTTGTACACAGCAATTGCTCAAAGGATAAAGGAAATGTGTGTTCAGCCAGGGTATGTGGTTGAAATTTGAATACAGTTATCTGCAAACTAATCTCTTCTGCTGCAGTAGTTTAGTAGAACTAAAGAAAACCTGGTATGTGAGGATATGAGCCTGTTTCTAAAAGGCCTGCAGAAATGATCTTGGTGGCTAGGAAGCTGAAAGTCCAAAGCTTCGGGGCTTCTGAGAGCTTTGCAGTGAGTCTGAATTAGGTCATCTCTATTCCTTGATAAATGAATAACTCTTCCATTGCCTGGGATACAATTAAAGTACTGACAGACAAACCTCAGACCTCACCTGGCTGAATGATCATGTTCAAAATGGGATATGTTATGTTTCATTAGATCATTTCTATTTTCTAAAAGTTTCTGTTTTCCACCTATAAAAACATTCAGGCTGGAAACTTAATCTTGTATATATCAGTTTCACCATTGTATCAAGAAAAAACCAGGTTTTTGTTTTTAAGACCCAGTGGAATCAATTGCTCAACTCTCATTCAAACTTCAATCAACACCTAGTCCAACACTGGATCTCCAATGCAATAATGAAAGTATCAGAGTGCTATGAAGACACTGTCCTGCAGCCTTTTTAGTCTCCATATTGGATCTTCTGTCAAAACAGGAGATGTTGTTTAACATATTGATGGTTAATTTGACATAGGACCACAACAGAAATTGTCTATTAGCCTCTTCATGAGACGTTCGTGCCAATCACAGTTTAATTCAGCAGTACCTGTACAATGCATCAGCAGGGAGTTGTAGAAGGTCAGAAGGCCAAAAACTACTAATTGATTATTCTGCTTACTCTAGCTAATTCTGGATTTGCACTGTCAACAGAAAGCTGATAAAATCTTCTTGGGTTCTGAAGAACAATACTCTCGGGCACCCAGCAGAATTTCATGCAATATCTAGGAACTGGCCTGTTCAGCTGCAGCATGTAGTTAGACAGAGTTCTTATTTTCTTTTCTGTTACACACACTGCAATAAGGAGCTTCATCGAGCTTTATTTCTGTCGATCTCTTCTGAAGAAACTTTCTCATGACTGCACAAATAAATACGAGTTATATTTTGACCAAAAGCGTGGCAACGTGTAATATAGAATCCAAGGAGAAATCCGACTTATAAAATTCTGTGATTTTTTGTTTAATGAAAGCAGATGAGAGTCAATGACTTTCAAACTTTAAGAAAAAGAAAAGGAGTAATTCTTATTAGATTAATATTTAGTTTTCATTAAACATACATCCTACAAATTGTTTTCTGTATTATTTTTACATGCGATAGGATTTTCAACAAAGTTATTAAATAAACATTAGGCAGTGTTTTCCAAGTATACAATTCTGTGTCTGCCTTCTTGTGGAAATGGACTCTGACAAGGTAAAGGAAAATGCTGCAAGACCTGGGAAACACGTGCATTAAAGCTTATCTTTTAAGTTATCTGGGGTATGTACTTATTGGATAGGATGTATGTGCATTTTATGCAGTGACTAAACCCTGGAAAAATGGTTTAGCTTCATTACTTTATTGACACCCTGTCAGTCAGTATCTAGGCTCATAGAAATGTTTACATGTGGAAGGGAAAAGACTTAGTGATAAAGTCAGGCCTCCATCATTTTGAGAGCGGTGAAAACGGAGCTTTGACAGCCATGCGCCAAGGCCACATACGTAGTTTTCTGAGGATCTGGAACCAGATGCCAGGTGTCCAGGCTTCCTGTCTGTTCTCTATAAATTCTAAGAGATGTTTCCTATCTTTAAAATATTGGAATCCTTATACAAAATTATATGTTCATCCAAATAAAAGTTCTGAAATTATGAACTTACCTTATCCTTGTTAAATAACCTTCTGTCAGTTTCTGCCTGTCACTCGATCTGCCAAGATCCTCCTGAATCCTGACATTCTCATCCAGTGCATTAATTGTCTTGGTGCATAGAGACACTGAGCTGTTATATTTATCTTCTTTTTTTCCTTTAGGCATAATTATTGTTACTTCCTAGATCCTGGTAATTACAATAACCGCAACAACGGAGATGAGTTCTTGTTTGCTCCCTTTCTCCTCTCTGAACATTATCCTTATTTACTAAACCACCTGCTTTGGTGGCTGACTTAACCTCATCTCCCTTTTCACATAGATACACCAAGTTGGAATCTATCTAAAAAACAGTTCTCTGTTTGAAGGAAATCAAGCAGATTAGTATTGACCTTCAAATGCTATTGGAATAAGATGTTGACCCAGAATTGGAGTTTATCAGAAGCGTTATGTAAAGTATAAAGTAAAACAAAAAAAGACCACCTTTGAGTTTTATTTTATTTTATTTAATTGCTAAACAAGCTGTATAGAAATATACAGAATTGCAGAAGACATTATTATGTGATTTTGAATTTATGGCTTATAATGTGTGTAAATTATCTCAAGGTTTTAATGATTCCAAGTCAAAAAGAAAACATACTTTCAGAGAAATGTAATTCTGACGTGACCACATTCCACTAACAAAATGATCTGAATAATGCACTCTAAATGAGTCTCTACCTCAAATGCATATTTAAAGTAAAAGCAGTCTGGGCATGGTGACTCATGCCTGAAATCCCAGCACTTTGGGAGGCCAAGGTGGGAGGATTCTTGAGGCCTGGAATTTGAGACCAACTTGGGCAACATAGTGAGACCCCCATCACCACAAATAATTTTAAAATTTAGCAGTGTGTGGTGGCGCATGCCTGTAGTCACAGCTACATGAGAGTTTGAGGTGGGAGGACTGCTTGAGTTTAGGTCAAGAGCTGTGATCATGGCACTGCACTCCAGTCTGGGTGACAGAGTGAGACCTTGTCTAAAAAAGAAAAGAAAAGAAAAGAAAACAATAGGTAAAAGCATAAGTATTTGTCAGTAGGTAGAAGAAACATCTACCCTATGCAGCTGGTTAATGCTTCAGTTAACAACCAGCAATTCAGAGTGATGAAAAATAGCTTCCTTGTCTAACGTAAGCTTATCTCCACTGGCAGTGGTTACCAGGAGTACTTTACTGGGAAGGACTCTGTGGTTGCACTTGAGTTCAAGGGAAGGTCACCACAGTTGTTACTGATAACTTCAACAAACACAAGATAGTGACAAGATATGATATCTAATAGGTGTCTGGAACTCTACATAGCCAAATCTCAAGTCTTGCTTTTCTCTGATCTCATTCCAAACCTAAACTTGTCCCCCGCAACTTTCCCAGTCATCTTTAAGACAGTCCTATTGGCTCTTACTAAAAATAATATCCAGAATCCAAACACTTCTCATCACCTTGTGCTACCTTAGACTAAGCCATCATCATGTCTCACCAGGATTAACAACATTACCTTCTAACTAGTCTCCATCTTTCTCTGTTTCTTTATTCTAAAATCCACTTTCAATACAGCACCCAAACTGACCCCTATATAATGAGGAGACCCTGACGCTATTAGACCATGTCATTCCTGCAGTCAAGCACTCCTGGTGACTCACATGTCCATTAGAGTTAAAGTTCTTATGAAGACAAGTGAGACCATGATTTTCCAGCCCCCATCCCTATCTTGGTTCCTTCTTATTCTGCTTTAAACTCACTGGGTTTAAAGCCTTTGTGCCGACTATTTTCTTGCCTGCCAAAGTCCTCTCTATTGTCTGTATTGTGTTCATATAATTAACCCCCCACTTCCATCCCCTCATTGATCAAATGTCTTTTTGTCAACAACGTCGTTCTTGACAATTTTATTTAAAATTACAGCTTTGCTCCCATTCTTCTTCGTCTGTGCTACTACTCTCTTAAGTTGTGCTATTTTTCAAAAACTTAATTTCTAATATTCTATATAATTTATTATTTATTGTGCTTATTACATTTTTTTCTCTTTTGTCTAGACTGAGCCATGGAACAGTGTTTTCTAATGCATTCCACAGGTCCTAAGAAGTACTTGGCACATCCTAGGCATCCATCAACTATTTTGTTAAGAATTCAAAATTTGTTAAGAATTTGTCATCATTGGTAGCGACTCCAATGAGAGGAGCCCCACGTCCTCTCAGTGATTAAAGAGGTTATTAAACTTATACAGCATGTTTTATACAATGATTAAAATAGAAATAGCTAAAACATCCATGTCAGCCTTAGGAAAATTGGAGAAGGGTTAACTATATCCATGGCACCATCTACCCTACACCTTGCCAGACTTGGCAGAGTCAGTAAGTAATGGGCTTTTTATCTTTGAAAACTGTTACCCTATTGGGCTCTTTCTTTTTCTGGAGGCATTGGGAGGGTTACAGATGGAACACAGGCATGAAGTTAGATAAACTTATATTCAATTCCTTGCTCATCATTTACCAGTTATACCTCCTTCAGCAAGGAGATATAATTGGCCTCAGTGACTCCACCATGAATCTCTATGTTCTCATTTGGAAAATGGAATTGATCATGAATTATTATTTTATAATAAAGATGGAATGAGAAAAGAATGAAAGCACACATAGTATTGTGCTTGATTATAATAGATACTTAATAGACAACTATTATTTGTAAGAAATTAAGACACTTCAATAAAATTCAGTTTTAAAGGCATTTGATAACATGCTATCTCATTTGATCATCTTAATGTTCCTATGAGTTAGAGTTTGCCTAAATCTGTTGACTTTAATAGCCTTTGTGCCTCAAGTCAATGACTTGAGGTAGTTTAAAATACGTTAAAAGCAGAGTCATTAAACATGTGGTTACCAAGGTAATACGCAATTTTTAAACTAAACACACATAGGTTCTTAAACTATTGTATTACAAAAATAAACATATTAAAATGATTATTTTCTGTACTATTTTTTAAAGAATGGAAATCAACACACATTAAGAATATAAACCTTGGCCAGGTGCATTGGCCCACGCCTGTAATCCCAGTAGTTTGGGAGGTTGAGGCGGGTGGATTATTTGAGGTCAGGAGTTGAGACCAGCCTGGCCAACATGGCAAAACCTTGTCTCTACTAAAAATACAAAAATTAGCTGGGCGGGGTGACATGTGCCTGTAATTCCAGCTACTTGGGGGGCGGAGGAAAGAGAATCGCTTGAACCCGGGAAGTGGAGGAGGCTGCAGTGAGCTGAGATGATGCCATTGCCCTCCAGCTTGGGTGACAGACTGAGACTTTGTATCAAAAAATAAAATAAAATAAGATGAATCCTAAGAATTCCTTTGTGAATTATTACAACTTCTCAAGCTAGTGGTAAGGGAAGAGTTTCCTAAGCCCATCCATAGATGAGAGGATTAAAGAATACCAGTTGCAGATTGCAGATGAATCAGACAGTCTGAGATCATCACATGTGGGCAGCCAGCACTACTGTAATATTTTTGACAAGCAAATAAAGAAGTTCAATTCTGAGTTGAGTCTATATCATTAATTCAGTATGCAAGTTGCATGTCATTTCTCTCAAATGTGAAGGTTAAGTCTTATGGATTGTTTGTTAGTGAAAAAGTGGCAAATGTGTCATTCTTTTTTTTAATGACCTCTTAGGATCATTATTTTATTTATTTGTTTGTTTGTTTGTTTATTTAAAGGTGGAGTCTCGCTCTGTCACCCAGGCTGGAGTGCAGTGGCATGATCTCGGCTCACTGCAACCTCTGCCTCCTGAGTCCAAGCAATTCTCCTGCCTCAGCCTCCCAAGTAGCTGGGATTACAGGCACCCACCACTATGCTTGGCTAATTTTTGTATTTTTGGTAGAGACAGAGTTTCACCATGTTGGCCAGGCTGGTCTCAAACTCCTGACCTCAAGTGATCCACCCACCTCGAGTTCCCAAAGTGCTGGGATTACAGGCGTGAGCCACCAAGCCCGGCCTAACGTGTCATTCTTTATAAGAGATGATAAGGTGGTGCTGTAGTCTTAGCCACGTAGTGAAGCCCTTCTAACCCAACGGGAATGCAGGAAATAAATATGCTCTGACTGGGCCCTTTCTGTACAGCCAAGTCTATTGCTCTTCTTCTAGTCAAATAACCCTATCAAAACCAAAGGTTGTTAGCCTGGCATGACATTTTAGTAAGACCTTACTGATCTTCATCACATTGCTTCTCAAAATGCATAATATTATTTTTATTTAAATTTCATCTTAGTCTTTTCTATCAGGAATAGTGATAAAATTAGGAATAAGAAAGGTCATAATGTGTATGCACCTTAATAAAAACAAAATAAGGAATTTTATTAATTATTATAAGGTTCAATTTTTGACATGTTAGATTTTTTTTTCATCAGTTAAATTATAAAATTAGGATTCTCTGCTATTTTTGCTGATCTCTAGACCATATATGGCAATTTTTAAAAACAGCCTTCTTGAAAGAAGCTTAAACATGTGCTAAAAATTTCTGTTTGACTATTTTTGGGAGTCCGTTTTGAAATATACAAGACCTTAAATGTTTCTACTTAACATCAGAATATAAAACATCAAAGCTATAGGTAAATCTTACGGCTGTATTTTGATTAGAATTTTATTATCAGAAGAGTATGTTTATAAACATAGTATTAACAGAGGCAAGACAAGGAATCTATGTTTAATAATATGACAAATGACACAGATACAAATTATTTTAATATAATATGTACATTTCTCAAAGTTCTGTCAAACATCGTGGGCTTAGAAGGCTCACTTATGTGACTATTGGTTTCCTTCTGTATTAATAGAATAAAATTGTCCTACTTACAATTACTTCATGTAAACCTAGAAAGGAAAGAATATTGTTCTTGAAAAATTGTACAAAGTAACTGTAATTTGGCATTTTTAATCATGTGTATGAGACAATAAAAACTTTTATTAAGTTAATATATTCTATTCTCTTAATCATTTGCTTTTTAATTCATTCATTCAACAAATATTTATATAATGCCTGCCATATTTTAGATATTGTTCTGAACAATGAAGATACCACAAAACACAGGAAAAATAGCCATGTTTTTTGTGAAACTTTTATTCTAGGGAGTAACACAGACAATAAATAAGTGTAAACCATAAAACAAAACAAAACAAAACAAAAAAAACATACCGAGTGCTTAGTAACACAAAGAAAAAGAAAGTTGGTTAAAGAGATGAAAACTGTTGGGAATACATTTTTAAACCAGGAAAGTCCTCTCTGGTAAATGTTATGAAGTATGTGAAAGAAATTGCTATTAAAAATCTGGAAGAAAGACCTTGAGAAGGAGGAAAGCCTTTTAGAGAAACTGAAAGACATGCTGATTTCAGACATTAAGGCACAAGGTGAGGTCAGGAAGCTACCCAGGGATCAGGACATATAGCACCTTCTAGGTCATGGTACGGTTTTGATTTTTTTTTTTTTTTCTTATTGGGATGAGAAGTCATTGGAAGATAAAAGGCATGGTAGTGATATAGCATGACTTTAGAAGAAGAGTTTTGCTGTTGCCTATTGACTAAGGAGACTGGTTAGAGACCTGGGTTTTGAAAGAGTGACATAAGGGAGAATATATTTCTTTAATTTGGGGAGAAGTTCACGATGTCTAGTGAGGTGGTGGTGGTAGATGTGGCAATGGTTAAGAGAGGTCAGAAGGCCAAAATGCTTTTTGAGGGATTTAATATTGAGGGTAGAAAAAATACAAGACTGAACGATGACCCCCAGGTTTTTAATGTGATCTACTGGGTGGAGAGGGGCAGAGAAGACAGTGGGTACAGAAGCCTGGGGAATGAAGAGTGTTTTAGACTGGGTTATGTTTCAGGTGCCCATTAAATACCTAAGTGGATAAATCAGGTATTATTCAAGACGGGCACTGTTGGAGACATAGGAAATCAATTTGGGATGAAGAGGCACTATAATATGTCTATAAGTAGACTAATGCAGTTCTTTGCATTACATCTTAATGAATAGGTACAATAATAGGCCTCTTACTAACTACTTTAAAACATTTTTTCTATTTGTGCTACTTTAGTACATATTTTATGATAAAATGTAGTGCCATTGATATGTATGATATTTTTCTCTTGTAAAGTAAAAATGTGTGATTATTAGTAAAGATAGATTGATAGATTCAGATAAATTATTAATGAATTGTTCGTAGAACTGTCAGAAAATAGGAATTACTATGGGCAATGGGTTATATATAGAAGGCTTTTTATATAATTCCTCTTTATTTGTTTCCATGGGTATATCTGTTTGTGTTCTCTTCTTTTCTTAGATCTTCAGTCACTTTGTTTTTCTTAGAGATTCTCTAAAATTTCTTCAGCAGTTAGCATTTCAGGGGAATTTGATATGGGCACCCTGCCCTCAGTTCATTAAAGCAAAACACATGAATGAAGATACACAGTATTCTAGTGTAAGGAATAAATATTTTGACTAAATGTTGCCAATGCATGTTAAATATATGCAAATATATTTTAGAGTGTATTACCTCATTGTCAAAATTGGCCATGTCAGAAATATTATCTGAAACGTGGAAATAGGCAAGAGATATTCCAGGGTGTTCTTTCTGAGCAGTGCTAGGCTTGAATGAGCATTGTTTGAGTTGTTTCACAACACTGTAGAGGTGGAAGTTAATGTGCAGATTTTTGTCCAGTAGAGATGCAGATAATTCTATCAAATGGAACAGGTTACTTCAAAGGTAAGAGTTTATGGCCCTGTTGGACGTTAACAAGCTTCATATGTAAATCAGAGAACCTATTCCAATACTGCCTATAAGAATTTCATTCTCAAATAGTCTTTGGACCAGTTTTAACATCTTACTAGTTCCATCCGTAATCAAGTTGAGTAATATAATTTTATACTTTTTCTTCTAGTATCACATGAGAGTTTTAATTTTCTCATTTTTGGAAAACTGTGTTTTAACTTTTATAGATATAGAAAAATATTTGTCCTGCCAAAACGTTTTTAAACCTAATAAATAAATAAATATATATATATTTGCAAAGCATAGGAGAACATAGACAACTCCATATTTTGAGTAGTTCTTTCAAATTATTCTTTACTATAGAAACATTTAGTATGCTGATAGAACATTTAGTGCTAGAAGAAGGCTAGAGAATTTCAAGATAATAGCTTCAACATTGTACCAAAAATGTGTTTAAATCCCTATATTTCATTTTAAAGGTAAATATTGTACATATTTAAAAGTGTGCAAATATTTTATTTCCAAAATTACTTCAAAAACATGCATGAAAGCATACATGTTGAAATATGTATGCGGCAAATTTTGTAGTTTTTATAAAGTGTGTAGAAAATGTTTTGTGAATGAACGTAATTATTCACATACTTTTCCTTTTGGAATATATTTTCTATATCACATATGTTTAAAATAGTCTAAATATGAAAAAATAATTTTTCTTCATGATCGTCCCCTTCTCATACCTGTTACCGATGTTTATACTGATCTATATTCTTAGGGAAATTATTTTCGAACCTCATCCTTTGTGAGCCCTTGAAATGTCTAAGCCTCCATTTTCACCTCTGTATAATGGGTTTAAGACAAATTTTATTAGTTATTTAAGCTTTAAAAATATCAGTGTAAATAATGTTCATCCTTAAGAGAGATATAAATGTTTTTTGTTTGTTTGTTTGAGATGGAGTCTTGTTCTGTCTCCCAGGCTGGAGTGCGGTGGTGCGATCTCGGCTCACTGCAAGCTCCGCCTCCCGGGTTCAGGCCATTCTTCTGCCTCAGCCTCCCGAGTAGCTGGGACTACAGGCCAGGCCCACCGCACCCGGCTAATTTTTTGTATTTTTAGTAGAGACGGGGTTTCACCGTGTTAGCCAGGACGGTATCCATCTCCTGGCCTCGTGATCCACCCGCCTCAGCCTCCCAAAGTGCTGGGATTACAGGTGTGAGCCACTGCGCCCAGTCATAAATCAAAAACACAAAAACAAAAACAAAAGCAGAAGACATGAGAGTAAGAGATGGTAGGATTGTAAATAGTTGGGCATTTACACTCTAAATTCATGTGTAGCTGTGTTTAGATTCTGCCTCTGCCACTGCCTGGAAATGCTGCCCCTGAACCCTTGAGGAAACCAGGAAAAGTTGATGGGTAGAGCACTTGCTCCCAGGGACACCTACAGGACGAGGCTGCTAGAGGAATGGGGAATTGGTTAAATTATCTCCTATCACATATCAACCATGTGATAATTAAGGGCTCCAGAAAATGCATATCAACTATATGATAATTAAGCATTTCGGGAAATGGAGAAAATGTCCCAGAAAGAGAATGTTTGGAAGGATCAAGGAATATGTGTCTAATATGATGGTTTTATAGAAACTCTGTAACTATAAGAGGGACAAGTGGGTATGGAAAAAGAATCCAAGATGTGCTGAAAGTAGTGTTAAGCACAAAAGATAATCTGAAATCTGAAGCATCACTGAAGAGTCCTTAGAGAGAAAATCATATTGTTAAGAAGTATAGCACATCTATATATTCATTCATAGAAAATGCATTTACTGAGGGTCAAGTGCAGGCAAAGGCCTCTGTTAGACCTTGTCAAAAATAACGGAGTAGGAGAGCATGGTTCCTTTTCACAATAAGTTTCTACTTCCATTATTCATTGTTATTACAACTAGCCTTTACTGAATACCTGCAATATGCCATGTACTCTACTACAAGGTACTTTGCATTATTTATCACATTTAATTTTATGGATGAGAAAATGAAGACTCAGAGAGGTTGGTAACTTGAATAAGCTATTGCAGTTTGTAAAGGGCAGATCTATCTTATTCTACAACCTAGCTCTTTCCACTATGTTATCTCTTCATCTAATGAGAGAAGGAGTGTGTGTGTGTGTGTGTGTGTGTGTGTGTGTGCGCGCGCGCACACACATTTGTGTGGGTATATAAAACTGTAATGCATCACAAAATATTCTAAGTTTGAAAGTTGTGTAAATAAATGTCTCTGAAAATTCATAAAAGAGAATTTGTGTTTAGGCAGAAGGACCAGTAAATATTACTTGGCAATTGGGATTTTATCCAAACCTTGAGAACGTATAGGAATTCAATTTTCTGAGCTAAGTATAAGAGTAACTCAAAGGAAAAATAATACATTTTTTAGCAAAAAGATCTGTTTGGAAAATATCATGGAGCTCTGTTTGATTGTGAATGTGAGCATGTATTAAGTAGAAACAGAAAATAGGTTGGGACCCATCACGGAGAGTCCTTAATCTGTCCATGTTAGAGAAGCCAGAGGCAGAAGTAATGGGATTATGGAAGTATTATTATAGGAGGAGATGCAGTTGAAAGGCAAAGGTATATAAAGCAGGAGCTCCTTCAAACCATGATTCAGAAGTAAAACTAGAGGAAATTGTCAACTGGAGGAACAAAGGATAAATCTGAGGTTTCCAGTTTGGAGTATGGGAAAACAGTGATGCAATTAGAATAAATGGGGACAGGACAAGAAAGAAATGCTCTGAGTCCTTACAGAGCTTTGCTCTATTTCACTAGCTGTCACGTTCCATTGTTTGTGTCTGTTTATATGTTTGCAAACTGTGAAAAAACAAAGGCTGTGTCCTGCCATCCTTGTGTTCTCCACTAGGAGCATTGTGCCTCGATCATACTGAATGCATGAATTAAGGCTGATAAAGTCAGCCTGAGGCCAGGACATTCAACCACCCAGAGGAAATTCTCATACATACTTGAGTGGAAGCCAAAATTCAGGACTGGTTCTTGTATGATAAACAGAACTGCAGTTGTACCTTTGGGTGTCAACTGCCTAGAGATAGAGGTAGTCAGTTCTGAAAATGGTAGATGAGTGGTAAGAGAAAGGAAGCAGGAAGAGAGAAGGGATGAAGGTATAAAGCAGAAGCTTTGAGCAATACTGTCATTTATGGGGTGAGATAAAAGTTAAGGGGGAAAATAATACCATAGCAGAATTTAAAGGCGCTCTTCAGTGGGAAGAGAAGAAGTAGAGTGTCAGCTCACAGAAGCCATCCTAGAAGAATTTCATACTTCAGCTGTTAGAGTAGGATGAACTTTAAAAACATATTTGGCTTTGTTAAACACAAGGTTATTGCTGACTACTGAAAGTCTTCAAAACATCCAAATGCAAAGGGTTAATGGGTACGTGGGAACTGCTAAAGAAACATACATTATCTTGCTCTCAATGGTAAAACTCAGGCACATTAGAATGGTGGTTCCATGTATATGGTTGGTATGAAGATGAGAAATTACAGGGTTCAAAGACAGGCTGATTTTCACCATATTCATTTGGTGGGGGAAACTGTTTCACCTCATTGATTTTTTAGTGCTAAACAAGTCATGTTCTCCTGTTCATTAGGGATTGCTTCATTGCTTTTCAATTCGTGTTTTCATCAGTTTGGCACTTCTATGTGTTAGGGCTCTGCTTCATAGTGAGTGCAATTCCCAACTATTGATGGATGTGACATACCCACTCTGAAATATGAAAGAGTACAAAATGCAGCATCATCATGGGAAACACAGAGGCAAATTTACTGGAGTAGACTGAATGGTTGTTTAGTTTCACTGTATTTATCAAAGCCCTTGTAGAATCGTTCTTATGTCAAGATATGAAATAACAATAAATATTATGGAAATAAAGATCTATACTTCAAGCATTTATTTGTATACAATAAAAGAATAAGTACACATCCCTGAGCTGACTCTTAACAAGTTTTATTGGGCATGTATATTCTACTTTATTGCAAAACCGTAAAATAGCTCAAGAAAAATTAAATGAGCTAATTCTGCACTGTTTAGTAAGGGAAACTTCTCATCAAATTTATTGGGAGTTTTGCCTGAGAAAATACTAAATAATCAGGTATTTTTTTCCCTAGAATATTCACACAGCAGTACAGAAAGTAGTTTTTCAATGTTTAAGTGCTACTGTATTTCTGCATGAAAAGTCACCTCTTTCCTAACTCTGTTACAGGCACAACTGCTGTGTAACTTATAATGTGAATTATGGTTTCAACCTACTGCTATTAACTCCACCTGAAGGATCAGAGTGTTATGATCAACCAGCTTTTCTTATTATTATTATCCAAAGAATTGTAGTCAGTATGTGATTTTGGCAGAAATGTGCCATTAGAGACAAAACGGTATATCAAATGTCCTCCTGGGCAAAAATAGGTTCCTTACTCTAAGAAGAAGGAGCCTAAGAGAAACTTGTGTGTCCTAACTTAAGTATGAGGTTGTGGGGACATAAAGAAACCTTTTGGTCAATGCCTGGGCCATACTTCAGTGAACTGGCAGGCAGTGATTTGGGAAATAAACTTAACATAGGAAATAAGCCCTATCAGGGAGACTATTAGCAATCAATAAAAGAAAATGAGTTAAAATTAGCTTTTCGCTAAATTTTAGCAGAATGTTTATTTTCTAAAATCTTTATAATTTAGAAAAATCATATTCTCATTATTTTCAAAGGTGAAATTCACGAATTTGTTCAAGCACTTATAGTTATGGCTAACAATCAACCACAATATGTTGCAATCAGTGATCACCCTAATAAACTTTTTATTTACCAATACAAGGGAGATCACCACGGATGAAAACATAGATGAAAAATTCCACGTTTCACCACTCCTGAATTAAGGATGTAAAACAGGATTCTTTCTGACCTCAGAGCAGGGAATTAAGCTTCATATACAAACTGCAGAAATTTATCAGATTTTAATGTTCATTATTCTGGAAATTAAACATGGATTTTACTCAATATGTTCATATACCCACATACAGTATCTGAATTTGGGAGTGGTGGAGTTCAGAAACTAGTTTTTCTAGTTATTAGTAGACAAAAAAAAAAAGCGTTTTTCCTAATCTCAACACAACACTTCTGACACCAGATGTGTATGGGATTTCTTCCACTCACCAAGCAAGCAATTCCGGATAACCTTGAATTAAATACAATTCTGGCACTTGCTACTGGGAGAAATCAGATCCTGCTGTTTCAGGAGAAGCATCAGATCCTGCTGCTTCAGGGCTCAGTCCTGCAAGACTTCTTCCCACTTCAAATTGCAAGCCCCAGGTTGCGATGTGTGATTCTGACCAACAGGCTATACATCTGGATTCCCACAGTCTCCTCCTTGGGTTCAATTTATTTGCTAAAGTAGCTCACATAATTCAGGGTGACACTTACTTCAGTTTACCAATTTATTAGGAAAGCTATTACAAAAGATATGGAAGAACAGCCAGATGGAGTAAATGTGTAGGGCAAGGTCCATGGGAAAGGCGTGTGGAGCTTCTATGCCCTCCCCAAGCACACCACTTCACAGAGACCCCCACCTGTTCAGTGATCTGGAAGCTCTGAACTCAGTCCTTTTGAGTTTTTATTAAGCATCATTACATAGGCATGATTGATTAAATCATTGGCCTTATCATCAGATCAACTGAATCTTCAGTCCCTCTTGCCTCCTGAGAAGTCTGTAGATGGTGCTGAAAGCCCCAACCCTCTAATCCTGCCTTGTTCCTTCCGGTGACCAGCCCCATCCTGAAGCTGTTTAAGAGTCCTCAACCACCAGTCATCTCATTTGCATACAAAAACCTCCTCTTAACACTCCCCAGATTCCTAGAGTTTTAGGAGCCCTGTGCTAGAAACCAGGGAAGAGACCAGATCTACATATATTTGTATTAATATTACATCACAGTATCACACTGTCAAATGATATGATGCTACTAGTTGAATTATTCAAAAGATATAGACAGAAGTTGTGACCTTCTCCAAATTGTCCTTTCTGATTCTATGGGAAAAAATAAAAAAAATACTCACCTTTCTTCCTTTATACTTCTGTTTGATCAGATGTTTGGAAAGTCATTACTGAGGCATGCTATTTACCAGGAGAAAAGACCAATGGCACCCTTTGAATGCAATTCAAACCAACCTTGTGTTGTGTGCCTTTAGTATTTGTTCATGTGGACTAGATGTGGAAATGACTTTTGTGAAAACAAATTCTGAAATGCAGAATCTCCACTTTTATAAATTTGGGAAGATACCTGGGCAATTCTCCATGGATGATATGGAAGGGAGTTGTGTATGTGGCTGGAACACTATGCTGGCATATTATGACAATGTATTATTTCCGGTAAGGTCTGAATCCTGTGTAACCATGAATCCTCTTCCCACTGGACAGTCACTTCTGTGAGGGTGCTTTGTTTCCTCCCTGCCTAGTTTACTCACCAACCATTTATTAAAAACCTACAGTGAATGAACTGGTGACTAACCTCAGGGCTGAGAATTCTAACAACGTTCAAACCAAGCCCTGCCATCCGGGATTCATAGTCCAGAGGGCAAATACTTGTAAGCAAATAATTACAGAGACCACAGTGTTACACGCAAGAGGAGAGACATCAGCCTGGATCTCTAGAGCTGGGGATACTGGAGAAGGTTTTTCAGGAGAGGTAGCATTTGGCTGTTAAAGATGAAATGGTATTACGTATAACAACAGAGAAATGGAACATGGCAAAAATGAAACTATGGGAATAACACATAAAAATGCCCAAATAGGAAGCAAAGTTGGTCCTATTGAGAAAACTCTTGAACAATTGTGGTAGTGAAGATGGCTATGAGATGGAGCATAATCGAGAAGCAAGTAGCATCACAGAGCTTCTTCCATGTCATCGTTAGGTTTTGAAGGGTGCTCTTTCAGGCTGGAGACCCTGAGGGATTTTAAGCAAGAGTATGGCATGAGCAGATATGTTTTATAAAGACCATCCAGGAAAGCCAGTCACAGGCACAACATGGATCAATAATGCTAACAACCAGTCAAGAATTAGCCCAGAAAGAATCTGATCAAGTTTCCATTTGCAGCCCTATTTTTCTTTCTAGTCTGGAAGTATTTGATCACCTAGCCAAATAGGGGAGACTATGGAGAGAATACTGTATGGAAGATGGGAGTTTTTCACACTATTTGTATTGATGTATTACTCTGTAATGTATTTTGTGTATTAATCACATTCCTGGTTTCTTACTTTCTTATTGGGTACTGTTTGCCTTAATTTAATTCTATTTTGGTTTATTTATCTACTTCTAGTTGACTATAGTCTGTGTACTTTTTGTAAACTGTTGTATGAAAATATATTTTTTTCGTCATCGTAAAACAAAGCAAAATCCTAAGCATTAATTACTTTGGTCCTTTGCTTTGAAACTAATTTATATAAGTCAAGATCTTTATTTCCTCTCTAGAATATAATAGAAGTTAAGAATGGAAAGCAAAATTGTTCTAACCTTTTTGTTTTTTTAATCATAACACATATTCTATTGAAACAGTATATACATATAATTATTACTTTATATTTTATACCCTCTTCTTCAGAAATATTAATGAAGATTCATTCAAACAATTTTAGAAACAAATCACTAATCAAAATAACTACTTTTTTCATGATTACTATAATTTCTATCATTTTTCATATTTCTATTTTCTTTCAAAACACGATATAGTCATTGAAAATAAAGTCTCATCTGCCCCTGAAAGATAAAACCAATGCACACTTTTCTGCCAATTCTATTTCCCTCGTTTTACATTAATTATGCGTATTTTGCATGCTAAAATGGACATGGCTCTGATGAACCTGACTTTGCCCCTTCTTTTGCATAGTCCTTGATTTATTAGCATATTTTTGTTTGTATGTGTCTGGCAGGTAAAAGAATGGAAAGAGTTGTAAAAATGTGTGTAGTTCTCTGCCAGTGGCTAGAAAGCGCAGAACACTGAATGAAGTCAAAGAATTCTGTATCTTAAGCCCTGGAAACTGCTTTGACCAACAACGCAGTGTTCTACAGAGGCAGGTGGACGTCCTTCTGGAGTTGCCAATAACACAAAACTTCCCCACTTCCCCATACATCCCATTATATTTGTTGAAAATAAAAATCACATAGCAAGAAATATAGTGTCCATGAGCAATGCCAGTGAATTTTTTAATGAACAATATGAAATCTTATTGAGATGATTGATTCAAACATTAACTATGAGTAGCCATGGCAATTGATTTCAAAGCAAAACAGACATAGAAAAGTCACAGAATTTCCCTCCAGGTTTTGTTTTTCATATTGGCAGACATTCAAATTCTGTAAAATATTTTAAACTCCATGTTTAAATGTTTATGGGTTTCATATTATACATAAAAACACAAAACGCAATTTGGGTACAAAATTTGCATCACACTGGTACAACAGTGTGATACAAACCTTATAAACATTTTGTTATAATTCATTAAAAAGTTTATTTAGAATTTAAAAATTCTAAATAAAAAATCTTACTTAATCCAATGAAATTAAATCATGGGAATTAATATTCTAAATAAAAAAATTTAATAATTCTATTAAATTATTCTATTAAATAATTGTTAAATCACTGAAATAAAGTATTTAAATCATGGGGATGATTTAATTATTCTAAATAAAACATTTTTAAATTATGTAAGTACTCTAAATAAAAAATCTTGTTGAATCTAGTGAAATTAAATCATGGGCATCTCATTTCTCCATTTGAATATATGGTAGAATGTTCTCCATTACAGCCTAAAGTCTTTCATTTCACTTTGCAGTGGTCTTTTTAAAAATTTTTATTTTGAGAAAATTAACATCATAAATTATAAATATGAATAGTCATTTGTGGTAGTAAAAGCAAGGGCTTTAGAGTCATAAACACATGGGTTTAAATCTTGATTTAATCTTTCTTACTGAGTCATCATTGGTAACTGACTTAACTCCCTGAAGCTCCTTTTCATCATCTGTGAAAAGAGATACGATATAATGTCTATATAACATTTAACTGTAGCAACACTCAGTAAATATCTGCTGTTATCATCATCATCATCGATTTGGTGAAGGGACCCTCCTCTAAGAACATCTTATTTATAAGTTTAGGCACCTAATATCGAATCAGAGTAAGAAGAGGGAGCAATATTGAATAGTATAGGAATACTATCAAGACATGCTCTGTAAATCACTGGAGTTATAAATTTCGCCTATATACTTAGCTAAGCAAGGGCCAAAGCAGTTTAGTCAGTTTAAAAATATTGCCTCTTTTATTATTAAAAAAAATTCACTATCGTAACAGTCAGTTCAATCATGCCTGTAGATAAAACATCATTTTCAGGGTAATATATTTTAATTGCTGTTGGAACTATGTCTTGACAATATAACTATGCCTGAATTGAGCTATTTTATTTCTTCCCTTTAAATATTTTTTCCTATATAGATATATGTGTAGCAAGGTATATGTGGGGTATATATTCCAAAACAAGCAAACAAAACTAGGCTAGTATTCAGACACTTAACGAAAAGGAAATTTTTTTCTCTTTCCCGTGGAATGTTCCCTCTGTTAAAGATAAATACATTAGTAAATAATAAATTTGAAAGTTTAGTAGAAAAGCAACGTTCAACGAAAAACGTGATGAACAACAAACAACTAGTGAATTTGAATTGGCAAATAATTTGATGAACATAACCATTTTTCACATTTAGAGACTGAAACTACATACAATTACAGAACCTACCAATTAGTCTCTTCCTCAGGTGTCAGTTTTAGCTCTATACAACTTAAAGGAAAAACAGAGAAAGCTTAATAAAGTAGGGGTGTATGTGTGTGTGTGTGTAGTTTTTTAGATTAAATTATGCCAATTAAGGAAGCAAACAAAATAAGAAAAATCCAACTTTTCCTTTTCATAGCCAAGTCAGAAAGTAATATACCTTAAATTTGGGGAAGGAGTTATAAAGGTGTTATAACTGGCAGGAACCATCTTTGTTAAGATATCTAGTAATGAAAAACCTGGCTTCCCACACAGCTCAGCCTTACCTCCCTCACCCTACACCCCATCATAACAAAGGGGTAATTAAAATTAGTGCAGAATCACCAGAGACTAATAAGTTCTGTACCCCATCCACTGCAGGTGATTAAAATGACTTTACCGGGGAAAAGGCAAGCTCTTGTCCAATAAAGCAGAACAGAGCTGAAGGAGGAAGGCAAAGGCCGTGGAGCCAGATGACTGAGTTTGCAGTTTTGCTCTGTTATTGACTAGCTGGGTGAGCACTGTCTTTTCACTTAATTGTTATGCTTCTGTTTCCTTAACTGTGAAACGGGGTAAGAAGAGAAACTTTAACATGAAGCTGTTGTAGGGTTAAAAGAGGTCATCACAATAGGTGCTTAGGGCACTCCCTGGCACATAGTAGGTGCTCAGTAAATGAACTGTTAGTATGTGTACGAGGAGATCTCCTCTTATGCCATCCCACTGATGGCTCTCAAGCTCCAGAAGCCTCTCAAGGCTCTCAAGGCTCTCTTGGACAATCCTCAAGCCAAGAAGGTCAAGAATTTCAGAGGGTATTCTACACGTGACTCCCCAGTTGGGCATTGACCCATCCATGACTGGATAGAGAGAAAAGTGTGCTAGCTATCTAGCTATGTTAAAAAATACAGGAATTAGGTTAGGCTGGGCACAGTGGCTCACGCCTCTAATCCCAGCACTTTGTGGGTGGAGGCAGGAGGATCGTTTGAGCCTGGGAGTTCAAGACCAGCCTGGACAACTTGGCAAAACCCATCTCTACAAAAAATAAAATTTAAGAAAATAGCTGGGCATGGTGGCATGTGCCTGGAGTCCCAGCCACTTGGGAGGCTGAGGTGGAAGGGTCACTTGCACCCAGGGGGGTCGAGGCTGTGGTAAGTTGAGATCACATCGTACCACTGCACTCCAGCCTGGGCAACAGAGTGAGACACTTTCTCAAACAACAACAACAACAACAACAACACACTAGAATTATATAAGTCTACTTCTTCAAACAGCTATAGGATGAGTAAGTGCAGGTGTGTATTCTTAAACATTAGAGTAGGGTTAGGGTTCTCTTTCACCTTCTGAAACTTGGCAAGTCAGTGTGTAGATATGCGGAAAACACTGAGTTGAGATGTTTGCTACAACCTTTGTTGTACCTGCTTGTTTCGCAGTGCCTCTTCTCTGTTCTGCTGCGTGACTTTGTAGACTTGATCTTCATGTTCACTAGTATATTACACAGGAAACGTCTTTTTACTTTTGCAGTTGTGCCTTTTGTTTCATTTTCAAAAAGGCATTGTGTTACCCAGTCTTCTGAGGCTGAGGGTTGAGAACTAACATCATCAAATATTTTTAAAAGAATCCATTCTTGTTTTCAGCCACATTATTTATAAAAGAATGAAAGAAGGAAATTATGAAGTAGAGTTTTTCTAGGACACAATGAGTTGTCATTAAAATGGCACACACTTCGAGATGTGAATACAAACCCGCTGAACAAAAACCCTAAGATTTAGGCATAAAAGATGTTTTTCATCTGTTTTTGTACCTTTAGTGTTGCTGATGGAACATTTTTCATGTAACTCTAACCCTTTTTTCAAAACTCAGTCCACCACTAGAGAAAACAAGGACCAACTGCTTCAACAATCTTGGCAGATGCCAACAATCCCACTTCTAGATTATTTGCAAAGGCTTTCTAGCTTGAAGGAAGATAAGGTATCACTAGTTGCCCACCTTCTATAGGAAATTTAGTTTATGGAAACCCTATATGGTAATCCCATGTGGTAGTTTGAAAAATGTAAAACATTTAGAGGGTGAGAGACAGAGACAGAGAGACAGAGAGAGAGAGAGAGAGAGAGAGAGAGAGACAGAGACAGAGAGAGAGAGAGAGAGAGAGAGAGAGAGAGAGACTCCATCTCGAATTAACATAGAGTTTACCGGGCATAAGTTTGTAAGGAAATTACAAATGATTTATTGACTTTTATAATGAGGTTTCTAGGTTTCTTTCTTTGTTTCGCTTTTTAAGTTTACATTATCTTGTCCTCCAACTAGTTTGCTTCCCTCAGGAATTCAAAAAATTAATTTTGCCCATCTGACATTGTATTTTGTTGTACTCTCAAAGCTTCGTTAAATAAATTGGAACCTCAAAACCAGTGACAAAAGTTTGGAGAACCAACACTAGAGACAGTAATAACATGAGCGGCATTTAGACCTAAGCCTAAAGAGACAGTTTCAATTTTGCAAAGCGTTCCCAATGGTATTTATGGAAGTTGCACAGATTTCCTCTATGTAATGGAAAGGCAGGGCTTAAAAATAAAATGGTCACTTATTTGTGGGAGCCAAAAAAGAAAAATTCAAAAACCTCATGGAGATAGTGACTAGAATTATTATTATTATTATTATTATTTTTTTTTTTTTTTTTTTTTTTTTGAGACAGAGTCTCGCTCTGTCGCCCAGGCTGGAGTGCAGTGGCCAGATCTCAGCTCACTGCAGTGGCCAGATCTCAGCTCACTGCAAGCTCCGCCTCCCGGGTTTACGCCATTCTCCTGCCTCAGCCTCCCGAGTAGCTGGGACTACAGGCGCCCGCCACCTCGCCCGGCTAGTTTTTTGTATTTTTTAGTAGAGACGAGGTTTCACCGTGTTAGCCAGGATGGTCTCGATCTCCTGACCTCGTGATCCGCCCGTCTCGGCCTCCCAAAGTGCTGGGATTACAGGCTTGAGCCACCGCGCCCGGCCGAGACTAGAATTATTATGGTAACCAGAGGCCGAGAAAGGTAGTCAGGGGAAAGGGATGTGGGGATGCTTAGTGGATACAAAATTATAGTTAGATAGAATGAATTAGATCTAGTATTTGGTAGCACAACGAGGTAATGACAGTTAATGATTTATTTGTACATTTAAAAATAACTAGAAGAGTATAAGTGGAAATGTTTGTAATCCAAAGAAAGGATAAATGCCTGATATGTTGGATATCCCTATTTACCCTGATGTGCTTATTGGGCATTGTACACCTGTGTAAAAATGTCTCACGTATGCCATAAATATATACACCTACTAGGTACCCACAAAACTAAAAACAAAACAAAATAAAAATAAAATGATCCATACATGGAGTTTTATGCTTGGATAGTCTGACCATCAATAATAACGCAGAGTTTACCTTTTAGGTCAACTTTCTGTAAATTATTCTTTAATTATAAGTTCACCAATGTTGACACTTCAAATGTTTGATTTCAGCTGCTAAATTCTCATGACTAGATGAATTTAATATGTTTAAGTCATTGAAAGTCACATCAATTAAGGCTATAAGTAAAGAAAATATAAATATTTAAGGTGATGGATAATCCAATTACACTTACTTGATTTATGTGAATGTATCAAATTATCACATGAACCCTGAAAATATGCACTAGCCATGATGTATCAATAAAAATAAATAAATAAAGGCTGGAAGCTCTACTGTCACCTCTGGAGCCACTGCAATGGGAGTTTATCTGGTCTTTGACATGCCAACATAGCTGCATTACTAACTCAGCAGTCAACTTGTGCATTGAATTGGTGATAGAGGCTGAAGGTCAGAACTGCACCTCACTGTTTGCTGGTTGCCCATATGTGATGATAATGACTCATCTCCCCTCTGCAAAGGCCCTTCTTAACTTTCTCCTCTGTAGAGCAGTTTCCAAAACAATTCCCTTCCCAATAGTTTCAGAAGTTCCAGTAGTTCTCAAAGTTATGCTGAAGGTTCACGTTCTTAATGTGTATTGATTTCCATTTGCTAAAAAGTAGGACAGAAAATAATCATTTCAATGTGCTTACTTCCAAAATAAAGTAGTTAAAGAGCCTATGGGTGATTATTTAGAAAATAAGGTACCATGTTGGTCACCATAGATCTCATACCTCTGCTTTTGATTCTGTCACTTCGTTTATCGCTAAACAGGATTTTACTTGGTGTTGTGGTTTAGAAATAGTTATAAATAGGTTATAAATCAGTTATAAATAGGTTGTGTTCTAAGACATATATTGTTTAATTTATGTGCATAATTCACTACTGAATAACAGTGGAAAGAAAAATAACAAGTTGATATGGAATAGAAACATGTTAATTGTATAAAATTCTACAAATTTACCTCAAAATGAGTCTCCCTAAATTTGTAAGTTATGCTTATCAGATAACACTTACTATGCAGTGTATAAATCAAATTGAAAAAAATAAAATAACACGATGTTAAATTTAATCTCTTTCTAAAATCAACATGTCACTTTTTGGAGTTGTATTAAAAAAAAATCATGCTTCCCTTCCCCAACCCCCAAGAGTGATACAAAAATAATTAGGCAATGTGCCTTATTTATTACATGAGAAAAAATTGAAGTTTGTATTATATGCAAAGATTAGAAATGGGATATTATTTAAAATACAATGTATAATATAATTTTATAGTAGACTAATCTGATATAATTTCATATTTCTTGTCAGTTCTTTTTCTTCCACTTGACAAAATTGGTAGGGTAATTATTTTTAAATTCTAATGGGGCTACAGAAGAGTAGGTATTACTGTAAAGGGGGCTCACAAATATTAAAAAATGAGAACAAACTAAATATACAAAAAGAATTGTGAAATCACCATTCAAATCGGAACTCAGTCACTTTAATAGCCAAGGCCATTAGATCTATTAATACTTTCCTCAGTTCTCTGAGCTGTCAAGTGAGAATAAGCACTCACCACCATAGAGCATCTCATTCACTGACATATGCATGAGTACATAGCATAATAGAGGCCTTTGATGAAAGTCCACTGTGGATTTAATCCTGCCACTTGGAAGCAATGCAGGAAGCAACTTAACCACAAGCGGGACCACACGGATCACTGCATGGATGCTGAGCAGGTCTCATTCTGGGTACTCCTCACACATGACTAATCAGTTCAACAGGAACTGGAACACTGTCTGTTCCCTCAGAGCCTTCTATGAAGAAGTGCATTCCCTTTCTTGGCCAAACTGTCTCCTCCTTTTCCATAGATGTTGGATTTGGTACTTAAATTAATTTGGGACTTGTAATGTTTCTATCAAACGTGTTCTTTTTCCTTTGGCAAATGTTTTGTTTCACTCCAGTCTTCAATGGCAGGTCTTTGCATTCCCTAGAATTTTTTTTAAGCTTCATTTTTTTTTTCCTATTTAAATTGGAGTCTTAACCCCTCCATGTTGGGTATTCCCAGCTCTGGTTTATCTCTGATGGAGAAATCAGAAAGCGGTGAACACCTCCATTAATTTATGCATCAGGTATTTTCTCAACATACTGTGTGCATCGCACTTGTGTTAAGGATTTCAGGGGATGATATAGGATAAACACACATTTAGAAGTTAAGATATAATACATAGCTAAAATATAGGGAATGTCACTAATTGGTCAAAAAATAACTCATGAATTTACAGTAGGAACTATAACTGGTAACTGTAAAGGTCAAGAAAGACATTTTGATACTAGAGGGAATAAAACTGGATTTTTAAAAACTGATTATATCGTAAGAAGCCTTGAGATGTGATAAGGGCATTCAGACAAGGGAAGTAGCATTTGTGGAGACTTGGGAAACAAAATGATCATATTCCTTCCCCAAACTGACATTGTATATGGAGGAGGAAATGAATTTGGAAGCATAGCTGGTCAAGGACTATGAGCAGCCTACTAAAAAGAAGAGACTTTATAGTTAATGTGAAGTCATTGCAAAGGTTTTAAATGAATAAAGGTGAAGGTATTTATTATCACTGCCGTTGGTGTAATGTGTAGCCTAAGCTGTCTACGTTCAACTGTGAACTCCTTCAAGGCTAGAACACCGTTGCATGCATCTTTGTATTCCCTTCAATGTTGAATAAACATTTGCATAATGAATAAAAGATGGAACAATAGTAATGCTTATTTGGACACATATGCAGAGGAGAGAGACTGGAAGATGGCATGTAAATCAAGAAGGCATCGCAACTCACTACAAGGGACTATATATCAGAGGAGAATCCAGCTAGCCCTGAAAAGAAATGCTCCCTTCTTAAGAAATTTTGTAGACACTGATCAAAATAGCAATTTGTGGGAGTCAAGAGTGTCTCCTTGGTAATTTAAGATGCCAAACTAAAAGGACTCAAGTATGATGAGAAGTCAGCTGTAAGAGATTCACAGAATTATTTAGCATTTTTTCATCATTTTTTTAACACAAACTACATAAATGATTTTTTTTTTTTTTTTTTTTTTTTTTTTGAGACCGAGTTTCGCTTTGTTGCCCAGGCTGGAGGGCAGTGTTGTGTGATCTCAGCTCACTGCAACCTCTGCTTCCAAGGTTTAAGAGATTCTCCTGCCTCAGCCTCCCGAGTAGCTGGGATTACAGGTGCCCGCCACCATGCTCAGCTAATTTATGTATTTTTGGTAGAGTCGGGGTTTTACTATGTTGCCCAGGTTAGTCTCGAACTCCTGGCCTCAGGTAATCCGCCTGCCTCAGCCTCCCAAAATGTTGGGATTACAAGCGTAAGCCACCATGCCTGGCCAAACTATGTAAATAATTAATGGTTCAGAATTTATTTACTCTTTTAAAAAGATAAACATTAAGTAATGTGAATATAGATATAGAATTTACTGAAGAAACTAAAGTAAACGTCTGGGGACTGCGTTATTTTCCTATATAATTGTGTTGAACACGTACACAAAAAAAGGTGATCAGCACACACAACTATTTTAACTTTGTACTTATATATATATTTATATATGTATATATACACACACATTTCTATATATATATATATGAAATAGTTCAAATTCTATCTATACTATTGTACATGTCCTGATTTCTTTCCTTCTCAAAGTTTTGCCATTGTAGACTTTCGAGCAATAAACTTTAGGTAATTATTTGCAAATGTTCTTTTCCAATTCCCATGTTGGAAAAGATGCATATACATATATGGGACAAATATGTTATTTTCATCAAACTGAAAACATAAGATTTTCCCATTGCCTACTGAGATTTAATGTCTTTGGATTGAATTCACACTTGCCTTCTGTATTACAAAAGCATTTCCAAAGAGACTGTGGAAACAACTGTGATTTTCCCATTGTCACACTGTCTTCTTAATAGTGATAGTTTAATATAAATGCTTCTCTAGCTTGACTAGGAACATTAGTCAAACCAAGTGAAAATGACATTTCCCTAAGTTGCTGAATCTGCCTTCTTCTCTGTTTACCTATATTTACCTCCCAATTATCTTGAAAATAGAATTAGAGTTACCTGCACCACTTCATTTGGTGAAAAAAAAAATAAGCTTCAAATTTTGCAACACTTAACAATAGTTTTTTGTAATGTGACCTTCAGGTTATCACTATTATGGTCCTTTTTCTTTGGAAATACATTTTTCTTTGATTTTTTTTTTTTTTTTTTTTTTTTTTTTTTTTTTTGCTATTGCCGGTGTTAACTTTACAGATTAACAAAAAAGACAAAGGCTCTTTAGTTTGAAGTACTTGTAATTTGTTTTCAGAACCCCAAGAAGCCTCATGTTCTAGAAGGGATCATGGTGACCAGGTTCCTTCTGTCTGGAGGTGTTCTTCCAGGGGTTTAAGGCCAGCATCTCCCCAGGTGGCGAAACAGTCCTACATTGTAATGCACTCTCTCGTATCCCATGAAGATGCATACATCCTGTATATGTAGCTCCAAGCTGTAGTATTCTAAATTAAAAAGCTTATTTTCCAGGCTAAAGAAACTCATGGTTCAAAGGATGTCTCATGGTTCAAAAGGACATAAATAATGGATTTGCAGTCTCTGCAACACGTAAAAGAATAGGATACTAAGTCTCGACTCTAAATGTTCAATGCCCTCTATATCTTTAGATTCACTGAATTGAAGTAAGTCCATTTTCACAACACTTCTGGGGACAGCCAACATCAACTGTGCATGAGAAAATATGGATTTTAAAATATTGAGGGGGTAAAACCAAAAACAGATTGTTTCCTAAAACTAAAGAAAATTATATGTGTGTGTATATATATATATATATAACATTATAAATATAATTATTATCTATAATATTATATGTAATGATTTTATTTATTTTTAGGATGGGTCTCCTATTTCTTCACATGTGATTCTTTCATTGTGGGGTACTCAGAACTAACCAGGATGATTCCTCCCAGGCATGTGCCCAGATCCAGGCCTCGCCTAACTAATTGTATCCTCAACTAACTGCATCCTCACCTGACTAAGAGTTTGATTAGGCTAAACTAGCCATTCTGTCTGAATTCTGCTAGGTATCTGTCTTAGTCTGCTCAGGCTGCTATAAAAAAAAAATCATAGACTGTGTGGCTTAAGCAAACGACATTGATTTCTTACCATTCTGGAGGCTGGGAAGTCTAAGATCAAGGTGCTGGCTGGTTTGGTCCCTGAGGAGGGCCCTCTTCCTGACTTGCAGATGGCAGTTTTATTGCTATGTCCTCATATGGCAAAGAGAGAGAGAGAGAGCGGGACACAGAGAGAGAGAGGTCTCCCCTCTCTTCCTGTAAGGGCCCTAATCCCATCATAAGGGATTCACCTTCATGGCCTAATTATCTCTCAATGGCTGTATCTCCAAATACCATCACACTGGGGATTAGGGCTTCAACATATGAAATTTGGGTGCGGTGGGGTGGGGGCAGTACAATGCATTCCATAGTAGCATCAATTTATCTAGAATTAGCATAAGCCATGTAAGTAATGACTTAATGATATAGTGCTGCCGGGAACATTCTTTCATGATCACTTGTCCATTCTAACATCCATCCAGTTAACTAATAGGATTAAAATTCTAACAGTAAATGATTTGGTTGTTATTACCATCAGGTCTCATTTTCCATCAGATCTCATTGAATATTTGCCTTCAATGCCGTTTCCCCAAAGAGTGAGTAATGTGGGCAATCCACAGATTATATCAAAGGTGGGAGATGGGCATGTCCTAGAACCAACCATCATTCTCATCTGAAAATAAGTTCTATGAAACAAAGTCTTTGGATTTTCATCCTCATTTAAAAAAAATCTTAAATTTGTATTTTTTTCATTCATTTGTTAATGGATGCAACAATATATTTTAGGAATTATATGAGAAACTGTGTGGAGTGCTGAAGATGAAAAATGAGTAAGACAAAATGCCCTTGCCCTCAAGTGGGTGATCATCTATCAGGCAGGAAATTCGTAGACAAATTATTATAAAGCAATTGGCCTTTTATGTTCATATTTACTAGTATTTTCTACTAGAAATGTTTAAATCAGAATCTTTCATATTTGTTTACTTTTAACTTATCATATTGTGTGCTTTTTTTCTGAAGTTTTAAATCTTTTCTTTGTGTAACAATAAGTAGCCAAAAGAAAATAGCATTTTTGTATTATTAACAGGTGGTAGAAAACCACGTATTCTATATTTCTGGCCCTGGGGAAATAAAATTAACTCCAGTGTAGTGTGATAATATTTCCAGCAATGTGTAAGGAAAATCGTTCTTGTATTAAACAACAGCAGGAGGGTATTAGACCTCAATAAGAACTCTATTTATTTTACTGTTATAGAAAGCCATGGCCGGGCGCAGTGGCTCAAGCCTGTAATCCCAGCACTTTGGGAGGCCAAGACGGGCGGATCACGAGGTCAGGAGATCAAGACCATCCTGGCTAACACGGTGAAACCCCGTCTCTACTATAAATACAAAAAAACTAGCCGGGCGAGGTGGCGGGCGCCTGTAGGCCCAGCTACTCGGGAGGCTGAGGCAGGAGAATGGCGGGAACCCGGGAGGCGGAGCTTGCAGTGAGCCTAGATCCGGCCACTGAACTCCAGCCCGGGCAACAGAGCAAGACTCCGTCTCAAAAAAAAAAAAAAAAAAAAAAAGCCATAAGGACCCTAAATAAAAAGACCACTCTTCTGTTGTAATATATTTGAGACATTGACTTTGTGAATATAAGGAATACAATATGCAGAACAATTTGGCTCTCTCAGGAGCTAGACTATCTCAGACATTTTAGAAGATCAGAAATGTTTTTACTTCAAAATCCCATGTTCTATGCTTCTCTAGGGGCACTGGAGTATTTGTTTGTTTGTTTTTTAGAGACGGGGTCTCACTCTGTCTCCTAGGCTGGAGTGCAGTAGCGCAATCATGGCTCACTGCAGCCTCCAGCTCCTGGACTTTAGTGGTCCTCTCACCTCGGTCTCCCTAAGTGTTGGGACCACAGGCCTGCACTAGCATGAATGGCATTTTTTTTTTTTTTTTTTTTTTTGAGAGATGAAGTCTCACTATGTTGACCAGGCTGGTCTCAAACTCCTGACCTCCAGCAATCCTCACTCCTCAGCCTCCCAAAGTGCTGTAATTACAGGCATGAACCACCAAACCCAGCCTGGGCTTTTTTTTCTCCACCTTTTCCACAGCATGACCTGAAAATACCAAGACATGTGTCTGCTCTATACAAGGTGTGTGCTCTAACCTTCTTGTTGCTTTCTTGAAAGATCTATGCTGGCCTTTGTAGAAAATATCTTGTTGGCATATCACAGACATTTGTTTTTTATCAATTTATTCACTTGGAAAAACAGTATGTTGTTATGGTGTTCTTGAAATAAAGGACTAAATACATAAATATGAAAACAGGTGAAGTAGATACTGTGAGGGTAGTGTGGATGTTAATGACAATACCAATATAAGAAAACAACAGAGATGCTAATAAGAAAACTTAAAGTTGAAAAGTTAAGCAATTAAATTTTCAAAGGTTGTGCAAATAGTAAAGAATTAAACAGGCCTCAAATTCTGGTCTTTCTGACCCCAAATAGAAAGAGCTAAGCCAGAGAGGGGGTGGCCATATGAAAGATACGAGACCTGGGAATCAGGATACCTGAACGGATCAGGTTTACCTTAGAACCTCCTGCCTCTTTATGTCCCCCCATGTTTACTCTGTGTAATGACCTGTCTTATCACCTTATCCCACAACTAGGATTAAGAAAATTCTTCATGTTTGTAACACTAGGAACACCAGAATCACTTCTGATAATCCTTTAAAAATTGCAAAATAGAAAATATTGGTGAAAAATGAATGTAATGGAAAAAATGCCTTGGATCAAATGGCAGGATAATTTTTACACCTGTTTCTGCAAAGCACTGGGACTCAAAGTAGGTGATCGCACACAATTATGAATATGCCATATACACCTATGTTTTTATATAATTTAGCTTCAGATTGATTGAATTGTTAAATATTTCAGTACATTTTGAGGAGAGTTGTACTTACACTGAAACAAACCATATGTTAATTTATTTGGATGGATTTGGAAAGATGTTTAAAATAAACTAACTCAGTACATAATTTATCTTCAAACCCCCATTGCCGGATACAGTGCCTGGCAAATATTACAGCTTCAGGAAATGTTTGCCGACCTCAATTAAGGGTGCTAAACTGACATTTCTTCCTTTAGCTTACACAATCTGAATCAAGGGTTCTTCACTATGTAAAATGCATGTCCTAATACTCCATTTCCATTGAGTCATTTACATTTAACTGCCAAACTAATTGACACTGTGAAGTTGCCTAAGGATTTAAGATTCCTTTGCAGGAGGATTATTTGTGTCGTATTTTTCATCCTATTTGTCTTGAAGAAACACAGTGAGGGGGAATTTCAACAAATGGATGCCTTTCTATACCAACCTGAGGATATGATCTAGAATGAATGTCTAATTTATTTCTAACCAGAGTCCTGTCAGTACATGGTATTTCCAACGAGCAACACATGATTTACATTGTAGTTTACAGAGGTGTTAAGTGATCCTTTAGCATTCTTACATGAAATCAATTACTTTTTCTTTGGACTCGTGGTTTGTAAGCACTGTTTCTGAAAACACTGTTATGCTGACCTAATGTATCACAGTTCTCTCTACTCCCCTTCATGTAAAGACTACTTATTGCAGCTACAGCTGAAGTTTCAAAACCAATAACCGCCTGTGACTCTGAGAGACTCTTCCATCCCAATTGCCAGAGCAGGAGGCTGCCCGTGTGGTTGATGGCTGGCTCTTCACAGCTCTGCTGTGTCATATTTGATTGTGTGCTTTACAGCATGTCTGGTGCCATCTCTGTTTACAGTCATCCCTCAGCTCATCCCAGAATGCTTGCTCAGGTATTATACTGTCCTCTAGTTCAAATACATCGACTGCAACACTCCTGTGTTGTAGCACATAATGCTTAAGGGCTGGAAGGGTGGATTTGTTATGAGCAGCGTTGATCATTCTGGCTTGTCATTTGATGTTGAATTTGCTGTAGATATGATTCTGACTTCAGAAAAAAATAAAAAGGCAATAAGCCACACAGAATGCCTCTGACAAGTCCTGAATGTACTTTTTTTGGCACAGCAGACCTATGTTTGTCAGGCTGGAAATATAAAGATATTGTGAATATTATTCAACCTTAGGAGGAAGATTTGAATGTCAATGACTCCCTGGGAGAAAGAATCAGGCTTTTTATGTCTAAGGGGCTGGAGAGTTCTTTTAGGAAATAAGTTTAGTTTATTGTTTAGCTCATTGTGGTGCCTTCAATTAGAGGATACCTTTCATTTTAGCCTCCGAATAAGGATATCTAGGATCTTTTCATCCTTTTTTTTTTTTTTTTTAAGACGGAGTCTCGCTCTGTCTCCCAGGCTGCAGTGCAGTGGCGCAATCTCGGCTCACTGCAAGCTCCGCCTCCCGGGTTCACGCCATTCTCCTGCCTCAGCCTCCCGAGTAGGTAGCTGGGACTTTCCAGCCTTTTAAGCTTTGTCTTTTCTGTCATCACAGAATCACAGAGATGGAATAACGTTTAGATTTATAATGTACAACTAAAGCAAAAATCTTATCATCCAGGATGTCAGTGTGGTCTAGAAAGTGATGCCTAACACTGAACTCTGGCCGATCACCGAAGAGGAGGCAATATCTCTCGATCTGGTTTTGTGATGTTTTCTCAGTTGGCACCAAATTTTATTTCTATGTTTGAGGTGAATTTAATGGAAATATCAGAATATTAAATGGCTTCTAATAACAAAGTTTTATACTGTCAGGTGTATAAGTAGTACATAAACTGTATGAGGATATAAGAAACAAGAGAGCATTTTGTCATCAATTATTATTAATTATTAGTCATTATCATTTTACTATAAGAATGCTATATGTTGACATTAAAAGTGATATTCAGTGAAGTCAATGTTTTATTGATTAATAGAAAATATCTAATAATTAAAAATTCAAAGTAGTGCTTTACTTTGAATTTGTGCATGGCTTGAGGATGAAGGATGTACAGTCTTTAAAAGCAGATAGTTTACCTGATGTTTTTTGTATGCCAACTAGTTAAATGTCAGCTTATAATGAAGAACTATAATTTTTCATATTCTGAGTTATTTCGATATGATATAGAGTTCATAGTTTTGCATGCATAATCATAAAGTTTGATTTTTAATTTTTCAGGCAAAATTAGTAATAAATCAAACACAACTGTATCTGGAACAATAAAGTGTGGCATTTATGACATTAAAATGTATTGCCTTCCTAACTGAGAATACACCATACATGGTTCCTTTGCAAACAGTATTTTTAGTTATATTACAGTATGCTTTATCTGTAACTTTGTTTTCATTTTCAAAGAATAGCAGAATATTAATTATTGTGTACAAAGAGAAAGTGAATCAAATTGTACCTTTATGAAAATGTCTCCGTAGTATATTTCAAGATAATACATGCAAATATGTTAAAAATAAGTAATAAAAGATACGGCCGGATTAAGTCACTAAATATATTTACACTGCCAACTTATTTTTAAAAGATCTATCAAATTAACTCTTTTATGCCCAAGAATCTATGGACATAAATCTTTGTTCAAAAAGTGTATCAGATAGCTAACATAGACTTATCAGGATCCAAAAACTTATTTCGGGTCACCTTACAAATCGTACTGTGGCAGTCAATGGAGATTCTATTCTCATGGTACATCAGGAATTCTAGTCAAATAACAAGAATACTGTAAAGATAAAAGTAAATTATTGTTACTTTTTTAACATTTAACAAAGATGATTGCTGTAGCAAAGGTCTGAAAATAATAGTGACATAAGCAAGTTGCAAATTTATTGCTTCTCTCCCATAATTTTCCAAGTTTAAGCAGTCTGGTACTGCTAGGGTGGCTCTGTGGTATCAAGGGCCCAGGCTCTCCTATGCTATGGCTCAGTCATTCTCAACATGCAATTTTAGTCTTGTAATTCGAAGATTGCTGCTCCAGTTACCATCCATCTATATTTCAGATAGCCCATAGAATAGAAGTCATTCCACTTTCCTTTGAAGACAGAGCTCAGAAATCAGACATTCATTCTTCCGGGAGCTGGATTTTATGAAAATTTCAAAAAATAAAAATAAAAAAAGAAAATTACAAATTTCCTTCCGCTCATGTATCCCTGGCTGGCAATTAGTTATATTCCCATGCCTAATTGCAAGGGAGACTAAGAAATACAGTCTTTAGATGGTCAGCCAACTGCTCAGCTAAAATGCTGGGATTTCATTTTTAAAGGCAAAGAATGGATATGGAAAAGACAATAGGACTTTTTGCCATGTAAGTGAGACGATTATTAATAATTACTGTAATTTATTGTAGTCTGTAGAATAACCTTGAAAACACTCCTGGGTTGTCCTTCTGTGTCTATTCTTATATATCTATCTAGAGTACTTTAGATATTTAGTTCTGCTTTACCTGGCTAACTCCAGCTCAAACTTTAAAATTTCTCTAAGGTAAGATTCCCCTAAGAAGCTTTCACTGATACCCGTGGATGGTTTAGGTAATTATCCACTGTACCTCCACGATAGCTTGTGCTTGTCCATTTGGTGGCAGTTATAAAAACATATTTTAATTACTTCCTCCGTACCTCTGTGTTTCTCCAATCTAAAAACCTTCAGGTAAGGACTGTTTTATTCTTTATATTCCTAGACTAAGATCTGGGATATCGTAGGCACATATATATTTTTAAATGGTTAAATTGATGAATAAATAATTAGGGTTGCTTTTAGGTATTCCAGAATATTCAGTGAAGTGCAGGGAGATTCCCAGTCACGGAAGTGCACCTGCCAATGCCTTTTAGTTCCAAGTCCAAATTCTAGTATTCTGTCATTGGTGAACATGTTTTGTTCTTGTCATTTGGTACAGGACATACTACATAATCATCAGAAACATTCATGAAACAAAGTCAAAGGAACACATTGTGTGCTTTCAGTGACTGAGCAGAGGTGTGCAGCTGTGCCAATTTTGTACTGCATACCTCCCCGAGGTACGATTCCTCACTGTAAATTCATACAGTGAGGGCTTGCACAGATATAGAGGCCCAAATCAATTAAGCATGTTAAACATTCTTATGCAGTAAATAAATCTTATAAACTGAACATAATTAAGTTTTAAAAAATACTGTGAGATATTAAATATAACATTCCAGAAATAAAGTATCTAAGATAATTAGTGTCATTTACAATGTTGCCTTGAAAATTTATTTAATGTGTTGTTTATTGTTTATGAGGAGGTATGTAGAGACAAGATGTAAATATATATGAAAGAGAACACTTAATGCAACAATTCTTATTCTTATGTACAAAAAAACTAGGTCTAAGTGGGTTTGTGAAAACACAAATTGATGCACAGCGGATAAAAATCTAATCACTGGCTCATGCCTGTAACCCCAGCACTTTGGGAGGCCCAGGCGGGCGGATCACCTGAGGTCAGGAGTTCGAGACCAGCCTGGCCAACGTGATGAAACCCCATCTCTACTAAAAATACAAAAATTAGCTGGGCATGGTAGCGGGTGCCTGTAATCCTGGCTACTTGGGTGACTGAGACAGGAGAATTGCTTAAATCCAGGAGGCAGAGGTTGCAGTGAGCCAAGATCACCCCACTGCACTCTAGCCTTGGCGACAGAGGAAGAATACGTCTGGAAAAAAAAAAAAATCTAATCACATCATATATATATATATATATATATATATATATATATATATATATATATTTTTTTTTTTTTTAATGGATTCCTGAAGAGTATTTTAGTCACTTCATCTTATTTTACTATTCACTCAATCTAGTTTTCTTTTTTCTTCCCCTAGCTGTGGGTTGGGAATATTTTATTAGCATTTAGATTGAATATACATATATAGATAAGAGATTATCATAGCATGTTTATAGTTGGCTAGGTTTAACACGATTATTTTGATACTGAAAAGTATGTTTTTCATTAAGTTCTTTTTAAAGGTTGTTAAATTAAGTATTTGTAATTCTCAAAATGAGATCATCTTTTGCTCTATATCAGTTTTTAAACAAATTGTCTAATTGGTCATAACATTGGCTTTACATTATTATAGACACCAAGTATACTGCTTAGCAGATAGGTCCTCAAAAAATGGTAGCTTTTCTTTTTACGTGTTACATCGTTAGATTAATGTATACCAAAATCCAGAGGTTAGAAAAGCAAATCTAGAACAAGTGTGTCCTTAGAACTTCCTGCAATGACAAAAATGCTCTATAGTCCTGTACTGTTTAATACACCAGTTAGTATGACCTGCGGCTACTGAGCACTTAAATGTGACTTGTGCAATCAAATAATACAATTTTCAGTTTCATTTAACTCATTTAAATTCAATTGGGTTGCCACATGTGGATAGTGGCTAGTTTTGGACAATGCAAGTCAAAAAGATTATTTTAACATTGTCTTTACAAGTTATTCATTTGGATTTAGCACAGGAATTCAACATTTCTCCTGCATTCTTTAAAGTGTCGGTGAGTCTAAAAATTAATTTGAATTTGTGCCTAGAAGAAGATGATATGATTCAATTTTATAATCTATGGTATTGTGTAAAAAGAAAAAAATCACTCAGTGATTTTCTATTCAGTTTTAAAAGCTACTCTACAATTTCTGCTATTTAAAAATTCTAGTCATAATGGACATTATAAAATAAAAATGTTAGGGATGCATATTTTGAAAATTAATATATTATGCTGGTAAACTCTGATTCATTATTTATCCAGCTCATACCACTATTCTGAAATCCCAGGTTTTTGGGTAGAAAAAGAAAACTTAGGAAAAAACTTTAAGATCAGATAAGACTTCAAAGAAACAATCATGATATTGGTTTATAAAACACTCTACTTAAATGGAACAACATCCTTGTTAATGGGGAAAGTGTTCTTACAGTGTCTCACTTCTTATAAACTAGATTCTAAGTGATTTTTCACTACAGCAATGTCTTATTTTAAATAAATAGTTAGAAGCATCAGGCAGATTAGATTCAATTCTAAAGCATTAAATGATTAGCAGATTTCACCTGCCAACAAACTCAGGTACTATGTCTTACTACTTTCTGTGTTAGAGGTACAATCAGATGAAAAGCAAATGAAGAAATGGGAAACTGTACATTAAGTGGCTGGTTTGGAAAAAAAAAAAAGTAGCCATCTGCAATCAGTTACAGTTGACTGCAACAAAAATTAGTTTCCAGGGATCAAAGGAAATGAATGGCTGACCAGGGCAACCAGAATATCCCACAGTGTGTTAAATATTTATTACAGAGCCACTTTGCCCCAAACAATCTGATTCCTGGCATATTTCCACTAAAATAGTTCATCAGTAATTAATTTGGCATGCCATTTTGCCTAAAATTGGTAATTAATATTAGTCTATGGGCATTATATTGAACTGTTTTCACCAAAGAATTAATCTTCCTCCCTTTAAGAACATGATAAAACAGCCATTTTACATTTTGTTTAGAACTTGAACCATATATTAAAAAGAAAGAAGGAGAGACGCAAAAGCATTGTAATCTCCATGGAGGAGACACCAAAGTGATATTCTCAATTTAGTCGAGGTTTTTCAAGGTCCTGGCATTTTTTCTCTTCCACTTCTTGATATTATGAGTGCTATAATATGACTAGACCTTTCAGCCAGTCTCAGAGCTTTAATGTACTATTAAGGCATGTTCATATTTTCTTTTCAATGGTGCTCTCTCAAAGTTTAACACGTTGTAAATGGAACCCCTGCAAAGTGATGCATTTTTCAAGTACCATTTTTCTGATCTTTTGAAATTAATCTTTTTTCTAAATGAGAACAATATTATCAGCAAAAAGAAAATGGCTGCATTAGGTGATCCTAATCACCCAATGTGAGAAATACCTCACGTTGTCCCATCTTTCCTATGTTTTAGCAAAATCACTACATAAGTGCTATATATATATATATCTTTCACAGACTTCAGTTTCAAGGAATACAATATTTTATTTAGTGAAGTTATCTGAAGTTAAATTACTGTTTTTCCAGAAAGCATGCTCAACAAACTCTCCATTCACATCTTGTGACATTTCCTCTCCAATTCATCTTCGGAGCCTACTTTTAGCAAAGATTGATTTCAACCAAATTTATTTCTGTAGTTTGTCTTCACTTACCCCCAAACCTAATTTGCGGGAATTCTATTTTTTTAAAATTGTTTAGTATTATTTTAGTTTTTCTTTTTTACCCTGAAGACATTAGATTAAGCACCAACAGAAGGTCAATCCTCACATAGTTGTCACATCCCTTTACTCATTCTAAGCAGTTGCCACAGGTCCCAGTCACCGTCTTGGAATCACTGGCTATTTCTACTATCCATTTCCTTTTCCTCTCCCTGCATTTCTCTGTTCTGAAATGGTATCCAGGCAAAGAAAAGCTGGCTAGAAGGTAGAGAAATATTAATAATACTACTACAACGGCCACCTCTGCTTCTGATAGTGTTGCTGCTTTGTGACAAGTATATGACTTTTATTAGTACCTGGCCCAGGCACTGAACTAAGTACTTAGAATGTTTTTATCTCATCTAAGTCTCACAGTAATCTTATAGACGTGTTACTATTCCCATTTTTTAGTTGAGGAAACTGGGACTCAATGAGGGAAAAATCTCTTGCTCAATTATATAGGAATTAAGGAAGCAAGGACTTGAAATCAAGTCTGTTTAATTCTATATATGTGTAAATATTTATACACATTTGCATATGGTATGCATACTAATAACCTTGTTGATCTTCACTCTGTGTATAATACAATGCTATTTTATTCCCTCAGAAATCCTCTAATTAAAAAATCATATAATTTCACCTTTGGTGGTGACATACCATTACTTTTTGTCATATTCTCCACAAAATGACAATAACAACACCTGTCTTCTTGCCCAAAAAATTCTTATGAGTTGTTTCCCAGCCAAACACTGGCCATTTCCCTTGAAGCCAGACTTGGTTCAGTTGCTTAGGTCATCGGGCAGCGACACCCCTGCCAGTCCATTGCCTGACCTCTGTGCACAGTCCCATCTCTGCCACAATCCTATACTTCTTCCTTCCCTTTGCCTTGCTTTCTCTGTCTCATAACTAGGCTGGTGTTTTGTTTGTTTTGTTTTTGTTTTTTATCTTCCATCCTTTAGCCCCACACTCTCTGTTCCTTCCAAGGAGGTCTAATATTTTATGTTGATATATACTAACAACCTCAATTTATTCGAAAATAGCAGGAGCTAAATAAGTTGGAACCTAAAATGTAAAGGGTTGGCAAGCAGAGGGTAAGAAGGCACCCCACCCATTTCTCCCATTTGAAAAAGAGTTTTACCAAATGCCGCATATAAGTGGCAACTAAACATCAGGTACACATGGATAGAAAGATGGAAACAGTAGACACTGGGGACTCTAGAGGGGGATGAGAGGGAGAGTAGGAAGAGCTGGAAACCTACCTATTGGATACTACGTTAACTGTTTGTGTGACAGGATCATTAGAAGCCCGAACCTCAGCATCATCCAACATACCCCCGTAACAAACTGGCACATGCACCCATGAATCCAAAATAATAGCCAAAAAAAAGGATCACAGTTCGGTGTTGGTAAAACACTATTTGTGCCTTTACTACTAATAAATGTGTAATTACTTAGTACGTTTATATAACATATAAAGTTAAAAATATTTATTTGTATGTATGTGTACCCACACATACGTGCATTATGTGTGTTGTAAACCATTACCAAAAAGAAATAATAAAAACATTAAATAAAATTTAAAAAACAAAACTTACAATTGGAAAATACATATATATATACATATATATTTTTAAATATCCACATATTTGTTAGTATAAAGTAATAATTAATTATAAGTGTTTTAGTAGTAGTGTGTTTATATTTTTAAGAGCCTTTAATTTAGGAATGCATACTGCAAGTAATTTTTTGGAAAAGAGACAAGGATAGATATAAATGAAAGAAAACAGGATTGGCCATGAGTGATTCTTATTCTTGTTAGGTGATAGGTGCAGAGTTCAGGGTCCATTACTATTCTTTCTACCTTTACAAATGCTTGAAATCTTTGATAATTTAAAAATCTCTTTAAAGAGAAGAGCATAGTATGTTTCTTTTTGATACAACCTTTTATGTAACAGAATCCTTTTTGAAACAAAGCTCCAGCTTACCCTCCCAGCCCTTTCAGATGAACACTTTCTACTTTATAGTGGAGCGGCAATGCACAGTGTTAGGAATTGTTCTCCCTTCACTTGATGAAGATCCAAAAGCCATTCTAGTAAAACCCCTGGGAATACTGTTGAGTGATTTCTAACATGTTAGGAGCCTGGAAATGTTTGCTACACCTCAAGCTCATTTCTCTGTAAAGCTTTACTTCTGTAATTTATCTTTGTCATTTACTTCCTTTTACATTTGCTCCTATACAATGATGTTAGTGGTGATAATATACTAATTGTTCCATGTAATCTAGAAACTTTGACTTAATAGTCACAACAGCTCTATGAGGCAGGCGCTATCATGATATCCATTTTGCAGATGAAGGAACTGTAGGGTGGGAGGTGGCTTGGATTGGCCACACAGCCCAAGCATAGCAGAGCTGGGGTTTGAATCCATGCAGTCACTTAGTATTCAACCAGGTGACCCTCCAAGGTACTTTTTCAATAATAGAGGGTCAGGCAAAGGACAGTGGCTCACACTTGTAATCACAGCTGAGGCAGGAGGATCGTTTGAGGCTAGCAGTTTGAGACCGGTCTGGGCAACATTGAGAGACCCGTGTGTGTGTGTGTGTGTGTATTAGCCAGGCACTGTGGCCCACCTGTAGTCCCAGCTACTCAGGAGGCTGAGATGGGAGGATCACTTCAGCCCAGGAGATGGAGTCTGTAGCGACCGAGGATCGTGCCTCTGCACTCCAGCCTGAGTGACAGAGGGACACTCTGTCTCTAAAATAAATAATAATAATAATAAGTTAATTTATTAACTTTCCAGACTATGTTTACGTTACCAAATTCCTCTTTAAACAACAAAGGAGAGTCAACACCTCACACTTCTGCTTTCCCTCCTCCGGAGCATCTGTCTTTTTTCAACCGCTACCCCATCACGGGCCCTCCCTGAGACTCCGACTTTCCCGCAGTGTGAGATGCTCTTCACTGATCCTGCGGAGCCTCTGATCTCTGCCTTTTGCAGGAGGCAGGTGGGCAGAGCAAAATTCAAAGGTGCAAGCACTGATCTTGCACACACCAGCTGACTCATTTGAATGGCTCGTTGCTCCTGGCTGGACCCACGTGTTTCTTGTTCCCGGATCAGACCAAGAGATCTGAAGCACTGCGGGAGGAGCCCGACAATGCAGGACCCCATGAGCCCTGCTTCTACTCTAAGAAGTTTCCGCAGTTGCAGTACTATCCTCGATGGTCCTGGAACTTGCAAGGGCAGCTTTTAGAACAATAACTTCTCACGCCTAACTCTACTGCAGCTGGCATGGAATCAGTATGACACGGGAAGTTAGTTTAGTTAATTTGTTAAACAGCTCGTAGCTTCCTTTAACTGGTTAACTAGTTAAGGCACTAAGCACTTTTTTACTTTTCAACATATTAATATATGGCGTGCCTGATACCATTTCACCAGGTTGCAGGTTGAAATTAACCGTGCACGTTAGTGATGTATACTGGAAAATAAGGTTTGTGCTGAGAAACAAATCCAAGTGGGGTGTGAACAGTTTAGAATGCATACTGTGGGAAGTACATGTTGAATGACAACCATTTACCAAGTGAAACTTTTAGATATAAGGCAAGATATAAAGAATCAAGGGATAGATTTCAATCAATTGATGATGACAGCTAAATGAAATCTTGCTTTGCATAACTGAAAAGCCAACTTTTGCTCTTTTGATTAAACGTCATCAGGCCATTCATCCATTGTTTTTTTCTCAACACATTCAAGTGCCTAGTATCTAAAAGGAACTCTGCTGCTGTTTACATATTCCTCTCCTTCCAGGGTTTTATAGTAGAAAAGATAGAAATGATTATTATATATACAAGCAATAATATAAGAGTTTGATAAAATCCTTTGGAACAATGTCTGCAAGAATTAAGATGAAGATTACAGGTTGGGAGTGTGGATCCACGTTCACATTCAGCCAGTATGTTTTCTTTGCATTCCATAAAAGGAAAACATGATATTAATGATAAGGAAGGAACGGATAACTTTTGGAAAGCTAGAATGAGTTAGTGTCCACACAATTTTGAAACTATCAAGAATTAATCAAACCATAGTGGTGATGAATATATGTCCTTGTCCTGGAAAGTTTGGAGTGGTAAGTTTTATATTTTTCTGCAATGGTTGTTTCTCCTGCTATTCCCCAGGAGGTTAGAAGTGCTGGTGGAAAGCAGAATAAAGCTTTTTTTTTTTTTCTTTTTTCTATTTTTGACAATAGGATATGTATTTACCAAGCAACCATTGGAGATATATATATATGATATCTCAGCTGGATAATTTGCTACTCAATATCTGGTACAACTAGCTCTCTCCCTTTTCCCCTCCTCCACACTGATTGACTAATTGTTTTGCCTTTATATAAAAGCCCCTATGAGTCAGATTTTCCCCTGTGAGTTTCATTTACTGGTAATGTCAAGTACAAATCCTTAGTAGACCACAGTGATGCACTGTGTAAACCTCTTTAATCACTTAGTTGTTTTGCCAGGAGAAACAGCTCTGGTAGGAAGAATAAAATTCCTTTAGTGATTACAAAAGTATCCTCTAGGCTTCTAGATTAAGAAACGTCAGAAAAATAAAGACTCTAAACTCCTTCAGAGTACCAATTTATTATTGGATCTTAGCCCCTTTATTTTATTGTTCCTGTTTTGCAAAAGAATCTGTATCTTCCTGAACTGTGTGTGATTAATTATCACATAATATGTTAAGATAGCACTTTTTTCCCCTGAGTAAGCTATATTTCAGAGCAGTTTTGTGATGTATAGATAAGCTTATCTTGACATATGGAATGATTTAGAGACAGAGACAGCAGAGCTGCTCGGGAAAAATTCTCTCCGTGGTGTAACAGTGAGCTTACCAAAATTTGTCAAGAGAGAGAACTAAGGCTACCTTCAAACTCTATATTTCTTTGCCATTTTCAAGCTGTATTAGAAAAGATTTTATTTTTGTGGCCCTTGATGTGATTTTTCTGGATTTTAATACCTTAGGTACTTTCCTCAGACCCGAGTCATGAAGTGCTCTGCCAGTGAGGTAGAAATAAGCAGTATTTCAATTGCATAAAAATTGCCCAATGGTGGGTGCAAAAAAAAGGCAGTGATTCTAGCTGTATTTAACTTATTTATTAGTGATATAAAGACATAAATCAGATATATGAGGCTTTTCTAAGGATAGTTTAAATCAAGGACGGAGAAGATATGCCCAAGATCTAAAGTGGTTAGCATAATGAACTTGAAACCAACTTTTATCTTACAAAAGGCAAAATGACAGAGCTGAGGGAAGTCATGCGAAATATAGTGGCTGTGAGACCTTGAATATGCCGATGCCACAAAAGAACTGGATGATGGTAAATTGCTATTATGGTAGTAAAAAGAGAGATGATGAGGATATGTTCTGACTCAGCAATTCTTTGTCCCAGGCTTGCGGACCGTGTATCACCGGCAGATATGTCTTGTCCAGCAGCCCTTGTGTGAACTCAGTATTGTTCCTTCTCCAACAGGGCCCTCCCCTCCCCACAACCACCACCACTTAATCCAGCACAGGCTATTCCTTTGGGGGCACCCCCACCTGAGTTGGGTCCAGGCTTTTCTTGCCACCCCTTGTTGATTCATTGTTGAAAGGCTTTGGGAACTAACTAGACAAGGCAGCCAGCGGCTATTGAAGATGCACAACCTTTAAATTCACTTGAAGTGTGGAGAGAACTGCCGGTCCCAACAGAACCTTTTGCTAACATCAGGGTACAGGTGGAGTGACTACTATTCCGGCCTCAACACACCAGAACAGAAAGGAAAAGGAAAGAGGGAGAGCTTGCCTGAGTAAGGATGATCAGAAAGAGGGTAAAGGCGTTCGGAGAGCTGTGAAGACAAGTAGAAGGCCTTGGAAGAAGCTACATTAACCACAGATTTCAGGATCAGTCCCTCTGGTGCACATGACATTTCATTGTTTCCTTCTCACCACACCAATTTCATATGAGAAAAACAAAATGCCTACTGACTTCTGCAAATTTCTGGACATAAGGGTGAATCATTTGACCTAGAAATATGTCCAGGTAAAAAACTTCACAATCTTTTTTGATGTTAATAACTCAAATACAGTGTGAATAATTAGGAGTGTTGGCAGAATAAATACTTCAGGATTTAAAAACAATTGTACTTAGGCTGTCTTACTGATGCTACACCTCGAACAATAACAGATAGGGTTTACAATAACAGGGAAAAACTACACATGGTCCTATATGGAAAATGAATGGCAATACCACTTACATTCCTAGTATATCTGAATTTTTAAAACTGATTTCTGTCCATAATATACAAATCTATATTTACTTCCATGATCTATGAAATATATCTGTACTTGCAACTTGCTCAGATGTCTCCTAAAGAAGATGTTCTCAAGGTGGTGAGGATTTTGAATGCCCTATAAGCATTGAAAGTATTTTTGATAATTTGAAGTCATCGAAAAATATTTTTCCTATTAATAACAAATATAACTTTCTGGGTTTTGTTGTTGTATAAATGGATATAAAACAGTAAACGCATTGATGGAGAACCAATACTTTAAACAATAGCCAACAGGTGATATTAGATAACTTTTTTTGTCTTAATTAAAACACAATTGTTACAGGAAAGGGGTCCCAATCCAGACCCCAAGAGAAGGTTCTTGGATCTCACACAAGAAAGAATTCAGGGTGAGTCCATAGAGTAAATTGAAAGCAAGTTTATTAGGAAAGTAAAGGAATAAAAGAATGGCTACTCCATAGACAGAGCAGCCCCGAGAGCTTCTGGTTGTCCATTTTTATGGTTATTTTTTGATGATATGCCAAACAAGGTGTGAGTTATTCATGCCTCTCCTTTTGAGGTCATATAGGGTAACTTCCTGATGTTACCATGGCATTTGTAAACTGTCATGGCGCTGGTAGGAGTACAGCAATGAGGACAACCAGAAGTCACTCTCATCGCCGTCTTGGTTTTGGTGGGTTTTGGCCGGCTTCTTTACTGCAACCTGTTTTACCAGCAAGGTCTTTATGACCTGTGTCTTGTGCCGACCTCCTATCACATCCTGTGCCTTAGAATGCCTTCACCATCTGGGAATGCAGCCCGATAGGTCTCAGCCTCATTTTACCCAGCCTCCATTCACGATGGAGTTGCTCTGATTCAAATGCCTCTGACACAATCATGCTTAGCCCACCAATTCTCCAAGCCACCAAACTGACTTTCCTTTCCTACGGTTCTCCTGTACACCCAAATTTCCAAATTACACATCCAGTTCAAAGGGTCCGTCCTATTTTTCATCATTTGAAAAAGATGGACTGATGATCCATCTTTTTGCTGACAGCATCCCCTCTAGAGGTCTCCGACAGTCTCCCGATACCAAAGCAGTGAGCCTGGACGGCCAATCTGGCAGCACCGAGCAACACAGCTTTCCCAGAAACACACTAAGTCTACTTCCCTGAGGCACACCCAGAGTGACAAAGGCATCTCTAGAGTGGGGGTACATGATGTTTCCAGAAGTGTTTCTCTTCAGACACATTTTCTGTCTGGATGCTGATCCTTGGTCGTTGGTCACTGGTCTGGGAGATCTGAGATCCCTCTTTATTTTTGTTTTTTTTTTTTTGGATATTCTCACAAACTCTGCCTGTCTTTTACTAACCAATGGAGGAAACAAGGCTTAAGCATTTTGAATTCAAAGGGACAGGAGTTGGTTTGTGAATGCTTTCCTCCCTGAAGACTGATGCCCAGGCAAATTTAACTCCAGCCTCTTCTTTAAGACAAAAGCAAAGCTTCCAGAGACCAAAGGATGTGCAACCACAAACACAACCTCATGTCTACACAGTGGGGCTCCTGGCGTGGGCTAGACCCAAAAGAAAAAAGAAAGAAAATTCTAGTTGCTTCACATCTACATAACTAAAGGAGACAGTCAGTGATTCTTCCATAAACAAAGGAAGATTGCTTCAAAGTGACTTGCAGCATTGGAGAAGCAATGTTCTCAGCAGGAGCAGAAGGGACCAGTGGTGACATTATGGACTTGTTTAGTTGCCATTTATGAAGTGCTAACTGTGTGTTTTATACCTCTGAAGTTATTTTTACTCACTGTTTCAACCAGTCCAACATTATGAAATATTGAGAGAACACAGTATAAAATACAGTATGTAAAATACAAATGAGAGTACTGAAATCAATCATTAACTTCAATAACTTGTTCAAAGCCAAATCTGGGGTTCCAGAATCTACTATTATCTTTAGGGCATGCTTCATCCAGTACATGTTAAACATAGTTTAATGGAATTGTTTTTTGTTTGTTTGCTTTTAGCTACTATATTGCACAATAAATCCCATGCCAGTTAATCCAAAATTATTAGTAAGAAAATCAGGTGAAGGAAATTAGAATGCAGGTGAAATAGTGATAATGTCTGAGTTTTTGAGGTCTTTGATCTTAAACAAGTAACAAGCTTTCTAAGTCTATGTTTCTCATCTGTAAAATGGGGTTAATAACCTGTACTCGTGGGGTAAATCTTATATATGAAAATCTCATATATATATATCATATATATCATAATATATAATATATAAAATAACATAACATATTTATATTATATATTATATATAAATATGAAATCAAGTATTTTAAACTTAAGATTAATATATTTATTAAAAGATTTATATAATATATATATCTGGACATGATGAAGTACAATACCACTTAAAAGGATTGATAGAGTGACCATGAGATGCTGTCAAGCTACATAATTTCATTTCTAACTTAGCCAAAAATAAAACAGCAAAAGTAAACTGGGAGAAGTGTAAATAACATCATGTGTAAGAAATACCACATTGCCAAGATGACACTGAACATTTTTCCAAAGGCAGAGCAGGTGCCGTAATCCAGGTCACAGGTAAAAGCTGACTGGTGAAGAGAACAAGCTTTTCCTCATACCTTTCAAAGCCCAACTAGGATATGCCCCTATATTTTATTTATCTATAGATTCTTGCACTTTCGAGCTTGACATTACTTGACCAGTCTGTTTTTCCTGTAGGTCCATGAAGTAGGTGGCTATGTCTGTCTTGTTTACAGTTTTATTGCAAATGCCTAGCATGCTGCCTGACACATCGCAAGTACTTAGTAAATATTTCATGAATAAATGATTGTTGAATAAATTAAGAGATACATAATATCACTGCAATAAAGAAAAAAGGCTAATTTTTCAAGCTCATTACCCTGCCAGAAAGACTGTCGTTGTGTCCTTGCTAATACTGAGCAGATCCTTTTGTGGAAAATTCAAAATCTGTTACAAAATGCAAATAAAGGTGAGAACTACGTAGTTATTGATGATTAAAATAAAACATAAAATTTAATGTTGAAATCTTTAGAGGAGTTCAAATGATTTTATAAAATGCAAGGGAATAATATAACACTCAAGCAGCTAATGCCAAGTCGTACCGGGAAGGAAGCTCACGAGTCTCAGTCTACAGAAAACATGGTACATGTGCCACCATTTGGTGAGATTATGGAGTTGCAAATAATTATTGCTAATTTTCACATCACACTATTATAGGGAAGTTCCTTGCATAATGTAATCATTTATATGATTTAAAATTAGAAATAATGTTTATGGTTTTTACAGCATGGATAAAATTATGCATAGAACTGTAAAATATAAATCCATGAGTTTAAAATGTTACAAGAGTCACATTTTCAGTTTGATTACACTTAGGCAATTGGGAAATACGTCGAAGGAAAGATTTTTGCTTACCTGACCACTAATAGTTGTTGTACATGTTCAATTTCTAACCAGTATAAACAGAGCCAAAGAGATTCAGAGCTGCATGGCATCAGAATCAACAAAGTTGATGGTACCCAAGAGGCTACACTTTTTTGGTGTATGAGGCTTAAGCTTACACTAATGAGACAGAATTTCCTTGTGTGGGTCCTAAATTGACTCTGATGCCAGTTCCCTAAGAGGAGCTCCAGAAATGAATTGAACAGAGAAAACGTCCTAGGAATAAGTGTATTTTCTAATGAGGGAACCCCATTATTGAACAAGGAGCTCCAGGTTACCTCAAAATCAGTTCCATGAAGAGAGAGTCTCACTAGCAATCATTTTTGTGGTAACATCCCCCAATTCTGCCCTACTCTCTCGTCAGGCTTTTCTTTTTTTCCTTTTCTTGTGCTTGTTGTTTTTTTTTTTCGTTGTTGTTTGTTTGTTTTCGTTTTTGTTGTTGTTGTTGTTGTTGTTGTTGTTGGTTTTGGAGACAATGTCTCAGCTCTGTCACACAGGCTGGAGTACAGTGTTGTGATCTCAGCTCACTGCAACCTCCGCCTCCTGGGTTCAAGTGATTCTCCTGCCTCAGCCTCCTGAGTAGCTGGGATTACAGGCATCTGCTGCCACGCCCAGCTAATTTATTTTGTGTGTGTGTGTGTGTGTGTGTGTGTGTTTTTTTTTTTGTACTTTTAGGGGTTTCACCATGTTGTCCAGGCTGGTCTCCAACTCCTGACCTCAGGTGATCCACCTGCTTCCCCCTACCAAAGGTTGGAGGGATTACAGGCGTGAACCACCGCACTCGGCCTCCTGTAAGGCTTTTCTGGCTAGGCTTTCTCTCTCCTAGAGACGCATTCAGGCCTCTCCGTGGAAGAAAACAATGCCTCCCGCAAACAGGCTCCCTGCGTAGGCCTCTCTGTGGAAGAGACCAGTGCGCCCCGCAAACAGGCTCCCTGCGAAAACCAAGCAGTACCAGCTACAGGTGACCACAAAGAAAAAGGTGTTTTTGGTAAAACTTTAACTCCGCCTACCGATTGGCACCTTCTTCCATCTGATTTTCTGCCACTTGTTGATTTTGCCACAGCTATTTCCAGTTCTGAGCAAGAGCAACTTTAGAAAATTATACGGTCTGATAAATTTTAGGGTTTTTTTTTCCAATTTATTTTTGTTTCCTGATTTTCTAATTCACACTTAAAAAAAAAAAAAAAAAAAAAAGCCAGTTGGGTGGTGGCTCACACCTGTAATATCAGCACTTCAGGAGGCTGAGGCAGGATAGACAAAAAAAAATTAATTAGCTGTGAGTGGTGGCATGTACTTGTCGTCCCAGCTACTCAGGAGGCCAAGACAGGAGGATTGCTTGAGGCCAGGAGTTCGAGACCAGCCTGGTCAACATAGGGAGACTCTGTGTCTCAAAAAATAAATAAATAAAAAATAAAAAAAAATAAAAAAAAAATTAAATTAGCCGGAATGGTGGTATGTGCCTCTAGTCCCAGCCTAGCTACTTAGGAGGCTCAGGTGGGAGGATTCTGTGAGCCAGGTCGGTGGAGGCTGCAGGAGCTGTGATTGCACCACTTCACTCCATTCACTCCAGCCTTCACTTCAGCCTTGGCAACTGCAGGCAGACCCTGTCTCAGAAAAAAAAAAAAAAAAAAAAAGAGGCTTAGCTTAGTATGCACAGCATAAAAAAAATTTAAAGCGGTACAAAAGTTCAATTTTGATATATATGTTTTAAGGTAAAATTTATTTCTCTGACGTACTTAAAGCTTACATGAGTAGTTGCTGAAAAATTCTGGGTTATGATATATAATTCAATTCTCCTGAATAAATCAATTCAATGTGTTATATTGATGGAATAAATAAGTTGCATGTTAAGTGAGAAATATTAGAATTGTGCTGAACAGCAAATGAATTCTCTGGAATTGTATCCCATCTGTAGACAACCATTTGAATGTACTTTTAAGAACTATCATATAAAATGAGCAGAGTCCCTATCTAACTATTTGACCCATATGAAAATAAATAACGCCTCTGTGAATGAATAAACTTCTCCAATTTGGAGGCAAGATTCCTTAACTTTAGCTGTAGAATTCAGAATCATATCATATATGCCATTAGTTAATAAAGTTTAAAATGTCATATAGCTCAGAAAGAATACTCTATCCTCTTCTGAACAGAAGTCATACCTGTTCAGGCCATAGTGATAAATGTTTGGTGAAGACAGACACTAAATCAAGTATTTTTAACTTAAGATTAACATATTTATTAAAAGAAATTTGTGATGTTACAGGTTTTATATGCAAGTAGTTTAATGAAATCCATTTGAACCTCATTTTTTCTAGAGAATATATAAAGCATATCTTAGTAGCTAAAGAACTTATGCAAATTCTGGAAATTAAAACAATAGTCAATCATAGACTATTGAAATAATCATAACTTCAAAAATCCAAAGTGATATATAGTTGAGGTGTTTTACTTGATTCAAATAATATAGTATCATTTTGTTATTTATAACATTGTTGCTAAATAATCAGTAAGAATTCAAAAATTAAAATAAAAGAGCTGTTTTGTTTCCACTTATGTGTGCTGTTTGCAAAAATGCAGCTACATAGGGTGTTTTGTACCCAGGTTTGATGAGAACTTTGTCAACCATCTGCACTGTCTGATTCCATAAGAGTGACAATCTAAAGCTTCTGAAGATTTCACCTTTACGTAAAGGTTCTACACAATTTTCTTGTTGGTGAATATTACATTTTAGCCTGAAAATGCCCTGGTATGTATTGGGCGAAATTTTTCTAGTTTCAAATGTTTGGTCAGCAATGGCATAGTAAAGCAATAAAGAACATGAAATTAGAAGAAAAAAAAAAAAAAAGAACTCCAGAAAATGAAATAGTGGAATAAAAGTTTAATAAAAATAAAATTAAGACTAGATTTGGAACTCCAAGTCATAGGAATTGTTATTAGAAACAAGATTTCTATATGGATTTTAACCCCATCAAATATGAATATCATAAATATAAACACTGTTTTAGAACCACTTTAGCGGCTGTTTAACTTCTGATATAAACGTGTATTTCAAATTATTTTAAAACTTTTAAATTATCGGTTAAACTATGATTACTGCAAACGCTTTATTATTTCAAGTAGTCAGGAAAAGGGCCCTGAACATATATGTAAAATATATTATAAAATTGTTACATATATAGGTGCTGTCTGCAGATCTCAGAAGCATGTGCATACTATTTCTCTTAAATTGGTTTACTTTTGCTTTCTTGCGTCAATATGTATTAGTAGTACCAAACATTTTTTTTTGGCTGACTGTGCTTCTTTGAAAGTTAGCACCTGGATTAATAAATCACCCGAAACTATTCTTCGTGCATTCCCTGTTGTTTTCCTCACAAAGAAATTCAAAGAATTAGCAAAAATTGGTGTCATCATTTGTTTTAGAGTGGTTGGCTTTGAATGGCTTTTATTGTGCAGCCTACCATAAATTCATGACGCATGAAAATTTATTAGCTAAATATCGTAACGGTTTGTTTATCACCAAAAGTCAATTGGGAATGGGGGTGGGATCTGGTGTAGATTTGAAGACCGTTTTAGCGCCTAAGTGCTGAAAGCACTTTACACATTTTAAGTTATTTTTTCATAACTCATCCTCCTTTTTGTAAGTGTGAGGTATGAATGGAAGAAAAGTTAGAAATGCACCATCTAGAGTTTATAAAGCTGAAAATGGACCTTCAAAAGTTGACGTACTAATGCAGATTTGAATAGTTTCCAGGTGTTACTGTGCCAGCAACAGCACCTGGATTTATTTTGTTCTCATCTTTTTTGGATTGAGTTTCAATGTTACAGCCACAAGGTGCTTCAAACTTTGATGTGTGCCTATCCACTGCCATTTGCTCCTTCAGAAACAAGTAATAGCCAAGCAAATCCCAAATCACTTGAGGACAGGTCCCTGAAAGTACACTTCTGTTTTGTTTACCCTTATCATTTTCAAGGAGAAAATGATAGAGCCAGTAGAGCTGGCCATGATGTCAGGTTGCACTGACAGGCCAAATGTGGCTTGCTTTATCCCCTCAATTCTTTCCTTGTTTCTTCTGTGCACCCAATATATGAAAATATTCAACTGTGGACTTATGCCCATTCATATCTGGACAGAGAAAAGAGAGCAACTCAGGCCACAAGTAGATTCCCAATAGTGTCCTTTCTCGCTTTTTTCTGTGGCTGGTCTTCTCATCTTACACTGTGCCATAAACCACGCTGGAATTGTTAACAGCTAATGATATCACTGGATTATTGTATTTGGCCAACTGTCCTGTATTACTGTGATGATAACATTGACTCTATGGTCAAACATCAGAAGAAGGGGTAAAGAAAGATTATTATATATTATAAAGGATTATATTATATAATATTTCCTAGTATTTCCCAACTATTAACTTTTTTAACATGGCATGCTATTTTTTCAAGATTATTAGTAACAATCGTCAGATTATGTAACCGTGGTCACGATTTTATGTGTAGAGTCAGGATTTAAGAAAACTATTGGAATGATTCCAACCTAAAGCTCAATTTCATATGTATTCAGGTTTTCTAAAATGGTCAGAAAATTGATGCCACATAGAAGAACACATATTATGGCTTACATCATCCAGAGATCAACTTTTAAAACTCTCACAAGGTTTTCTCTTAGGTTAAGCATGCATGAGACAAATGAAGTATAAAATGTTATAATTTTTTTTTTAATTATACTTTAAGTTATAGGGTACATGTGCATAATGTGCAGGTTTGTTACATATGTATACTTGTGCCATGTTGGTGTGCTGCACCCATCAACTCGTCAGCACCCATCAACTTCTCATTTACATCAGGTATAACTCCCAATGCAATCCCTCCCCCCTCCCCGCTCCCTGTGATAGGCCCCGGTTTGTGATGTTCCCCTTCCCGAATCCAAGTGATCTCATTGTTCAGTTCCCACCTATGAGTGAGAACATGCGGTGTTTGGTTTTCTGTTCTTGCGATAGTTTGCTGAGAATGATGGTTTCCAGCTGCATCCATGTCCCTACAAAGGACACAAACTCATCCTTTTTTATGGCTGCATAGTATTCCATGGTGTACATGTGCCACATTTTCTTAATCCAGTCTGTCATTGATGGACATTTGGGTTGATTCCAAGTCTTTGTTATTGTGAATAGTGCTGCAATAAACATACATGTGCATGTATCTTTATAGCATGATTTATAATCCTTTGGGTATATACCCAGTAATGGGATGGCTGGGTCATATGGTACATCTAGTTCTAGATCCTTGAGGAATCACCATACTGTTTTCCATAATGGTTGAACTAGTTTACAATCCCATCAACAGTGTAAAAATGTCCCTATTTCTCCACATCCTCTCCAGCACCTGTTTTTTCCTGACTTTTTAATGATTGCCATTCTAACTGGTGTGAGATGGTATCTCCTTGTGGTTTTGATTTGCATTTCTCTGATGGCCAGTAATGATGAGCATTTTTTCATGTGTCTGTTGGCTGTATGCATATCTTCTTTTGAGAAATGTCTGTTCATATCCTTTGCCCACTTTTTGATGGGGTTGTTTTTTTCTTGTAAATTTGTTTGAGTTATTTGTAGGTTCTGGATATTAGCCCTTTGTCTGATAAGTAGATTGCAAAAATTTTCTCCCATTCTGTAGGTTGCCTGTTCACTCTGATGGTAGTTTCTTTTGCTGTGCAGAAGCTCTTTAGTTTAATTAGATCCCATATGTCAATTTTGGCTTTTGTTGCCATTGCTTTTGGTGTTTTAGACATGAAGTCCTTGCCCATGCCTATGTCCAGAATGGTATTCCCTAGGTTTTCTTCTAGGGTTTTTATGGTATTAGGTCTAACATTTAAGTCTCTAATCCATCTTGAATTAATTTTCGTATAAGGAGTAAGGAAAGGATCCAGTTTCAGCTTTCTACTTATGGCTAGCCAATTTTCCCAGCACCATTTATTGAATAGGGAATCCTTTCCCCATTTCTTGTTTTTCTCATGTTTATCAAAGATCAGATTACTGTAGATGTGTGGTATTATTTCTGAGGACTCTGTTCTGTTCCATTGGTCTATATCTCTGTTTTGGTACCAGTACCATGCTGTTTTGGTTGCCGTAGCCTTGTAGTATAGTTTGAAGTCAGGTATCGTGATGCCTCCAGCTTTGTTCTTTTGTCGTAGGATTGTCTTGGCAATGCGGGCTCTTTTTTGGTTCCATATGAACTTTAAAGCAGTTTTTTCCAATTCTGTGAAGAAACTCATTGGTAGCTTGATGGGGATGGCATTGAATCTATAAATAACCTTGGGCAGTATGGCCATTTTCATGATATTGATTCTTCCTATCCATGAGCATGGTATGTTCTTCCATTTGTTTGTGTCCTCTTTTATTTCGCTGAGCAGTGGTTTGTAGTTCTCCTTGAAGAGGTCGTTTACATCCCTTGTAAGTTGGATTCCTAGGTATTTTATTCTCTTTGAAGCAATTGTGAATGGAAGTTCATTCCTGATTTGGCTCTCTGTTTGTCTGTTACTGGTGTATAAGAATGCTTGTGATTTTTGCACATTAATTTTGTATCCTGAGACTTTGCTGAAGTTGCTTATCAGCTTAAGGAGATTTTGGGCTGAGACAATGGAGTTTTTTACATATACAATCATGTCATCTGCAAACAGGGACAATTTGACTGCTTCTTTTCCTAACTGAATACCCTTGATTTATTTCTCTTGCCTCATTGCCCTAGCCAGAACTTCCAACACTATGTTGAATAGGAGTGGTGAGAGAGGGCACCCCTATCTTGTGCCAGTTTTCAAAGGGAATTTTTCCAGTTTTTGCCCATTCAGTATGATATTGGCTATGGGTTTGTCATAAATAGCTCTTATTATTTTGAGATATGTTCCATCAATACCAAATTTATTGAGCATTTTTAGCATGAAGCGCTGTTGAATTTTGTCAAAGGCCTTTTCTGCATCTATTGAGATAATCATGTGGTTTTTGTCTTTGGTTCTGTTTATATGCTGGATTACGTTTATTGATTTGTGAATGTTGAACCAGCCTTGCATCCCAGGGATGAAGCTCACTTGATCATGGTGGATAAGCTTTTTGATGTGCTGCTGGATCTGGTTTACCAGTATTTTATTGAGGATTTTTGCATTGATGTTCATCAGGGATATTGGTCTAAAATTCCCTTTTTTTGTTGTGTCTCTACTAGGCTTTGGTATCAGGATGATGTTGGCCTCATAAAATGAGTTAGGGAGGATTCCCTCTTTTTCTATTGATTGGAATAGTTTCAGAAGGAATGGTACCAGCTCCTGCTTGTACCTCTGGTAGAATTCAGCTGTGAATCCTTCTGGTCCTGGACTTTTTTTGGTTGGTAGGCTATTAATTATTGCCTCAATTTCAGAGCCTGCTATTGGTCTATTCAGGGATTCAGCTTCTTCCTGGTTTAGTCCTGGGAGAGTGTAAGTGTCCAGGAAATTATCCATTTCTTCTAGATTTTCTAGTTGATTTGCGTAGAGGTGTTTATAGTATTCTCTGATGGTAGTTTGTATTTCTGTGGGGTCAGTGGTGATATCCCCTTTATCATTTTTTATTGCATCTATTTGATTCTTCTCTCTTTTCTTCTTTATTAATCTTGCTAGCAGTCTATCAATTTTGATGATCTTTTCAAAAAACCAGCTCCTGGATTCATTGATTTTTTGGAGGGATTTTGTGTCTCTATCTCCTTCAGTTCTGCTCTGATCTTAGTTATTTCTTGCCTTCTGCTAGCTTTTGAATGTGTTTGCTCTTGCTTCTCTAGTTCTTTTAATTGTGATGTTAGAGTGTCGATTTTAGATCTTTCCAGCTTTCTCTTGTGGGCATTTAGTGCTATAAATTTCCCTCTACACACTGCTTTAAATGTGTCACAGAGATTCTTTTATGTTGTATCTTTGTTTTCATTAGTTTCAAAGAACATCTTTATTTCTGCCTTCATTTCGTTATGTACCCAGTAGTCATTCAGGAGCAGGTTATTCAGTTTCCATGTAGTTGAGTGGTTTTGATTGAGTTTCTTAGTCCTGAGTTCTAGTTTGATGGCACTGTGGTCTGAGAGACAGTTTGTTATAATTTCTGTTCTTTTACATTTGCTGAGGAGTGCTTTACTTCCAATTATGTGGTCAATTTTGGAATAAGTGCAATGTGGTGCTGAGAAGAATGTATATTCTGTTGATTTGGGGTGGAGAGTTCTATAGATGTCTATTAGGTCCGCTTGGTGCAGAGATGAGTTCAATTCCTGGATATCCTTGTTAACTTTCTGTCTCGTTGATCTGTCTAATGTTGACAGTGGGGTGTTGAAGTCTCCCATTATTATTGTATGGGAGTCTAAGTCTCTTTGTAAGTCTCTAAGAACTTGTTTTATGAATCTGGGTGCTCCTGTATTGGGTGCATATATATTTAGGATAGTTAGCTCTTCCTGTTGAATTGATCCCTTTACCATTATGTAATGGCCTTCTTTGTCTCTTTTGATCTTTGATGGTTTAAAGTCTGTTTTATCAGAGACTAGTATTGCAACCCCTGCTTTTTTTTGTTCTCCATTTGCTTGGTAGATCTTCCTCCATCCCTTCATTTTGAGCCTATATATGTCTCTGCATGTGAGATGGGTCTCCTGAATACAGCAGACTGATGGGTCTTGACTCTTTATCCAGTTTGCCAGTCTGTGTCTTTTAATTGGAGCATTTAGTCCATTTACATTTAAGGTTAATATTGTTATGTGTGAACTTGATCCTGCCATTATGATATTAACTGGTTATTTTGCTCATTAGTTGATGCAGTTTCTTCCTAGCCTCGATGGTCTTTACATTTTGGCATGTTTTTGCAATGGCTGGTACCGGTTGTTCCTTTCCATGTTTAGTGCTTCCTTCAGGGTCTCTTGTAAAGCCGGCCTGGTGGTGACAAAATCTCTAAGCATTTGCTTATCTGTAAAGGATTTTATTTCTCCTTCACTTATGAAACTTAGTTTGGCTGGATATGAAATTCTGGGTTGAAAATTCTTTTCTTTAAGAATGTTGAATATTGCCCCCCACTCTCTTCTGGCTTATAGAGTTTCTGCTGAGAGATCTGCTGTTAGTCTGATGGGCTTCCCTTTGTGGGTAACCCGACCTTTCTCTCTGGCTGCTCTTAAGTTTTTTTCCTTCATTTCAACTTTGGTGAATCTGGCAATTATGTGTCTTGGAGTTGCTCTTCTCAAGGAGTATCTTTGTGGCATTCTCTGTATTTCCTGAATTTGAATGTTGGCCTGCCCTACTAGGTTGGGGAAGTTCTCCTGGATGATATCCTGAAGAGTGTTTTCCAACTTGGTTCCATTTTCTCCCTCACTTTCAGGCACCCCAATCAGACGTAGATTTGGTCTTTTTACATAATCCCATACTTCTTGCAGGCTTTGTTCATTTATTTTTCTTCTTTTTTCTTTAGACTTCTCTTCTCGCTTCATTTCATTCATTTGATCCTCAATTGCTGATACTCTTTCTTCCAGTTGATTGAGTCGGTTACTGAAGCTTGTGCATTTGTCACGTATTTCTCGTGTCATGGTTTTCATCTCTGTCAGTTCGTTTATGGCCTTCTCTGCATTAATTACTCTGGTTATCAATTCTTCCACTCTTTTTTAAAGATTTTTAGTTTCTTTGTGCTGGGTACGTAATTCCTCCTTTAGCTCTGAGAAATTTGATGGACTGAAGCCTTCTTCTCTCATCTTGTCAAAGTCATTCTCCGTCCAGCTTTGATCCATTGCTGGCGATGAGCTGCGTTCCTTTGGAGGGGGAGATGCGCTCTTATTTTTTGAATTTCCAGCTTTTCTGCCCTGCTTTTTCTCCATCTTTGTGTTCTTATCTGCCTCTGGTCGTTGATGATGGTGACGTACTAATGGGGTTTTGGTATGGGTGTCCTTCCTGTTTGTTAGTTTTCCTTCTAACAGTCAGGACCCTCAGCTGGAGATCTGTTGGAGATTGCTTGATGTCCACTGCAGGCCCTGTTTGCCTGGGTGTCAGCAGCAGAGGCTGCAGAAGATAGAATACTGCTGAACAGCGAGTGTACCTGTCTGATTCTTGCTTTGGAAGCTTTCTCTCAGGAGTGTACTCCACCGTGTGAGGTGTGGGGTGTCGTTCTGCCCCTAGTGGCAGATGTCTCCCAGTTAGGCTACTCAGGGGTCAGGGACCCACTTGAGCAGGCAGTCTGTCAGTTCTCAGATCTCAACCTCTGTGTTGGGAGATCCACTGCTCTCTTCAAAGCTGTCAGACAGAGTCGTTTGTGTCTGCAGAGGTTTCTGCTGCTTTTTGTTGTTGTTGTTGTTGTTGTTGTTTAGCTGTGCCCTGTCCCCAGAGGTGGAGTCTACAGAGACTGGCAGGCTTCCTTGAGCTGCTGTGAGCTCCACCCAGTTCGATCTTCCCAGGGCTTTGTTTACCTACTTAAGCCTCAGCAATGGCAGGCGCCCCTCCCCCAGCCTAGCTGCTGCCTTGCAGTTAGATCGCAGACTGCTGTCCTAGCAATGAGGAGGGCTCCGTGGGCGTGGGACCCTCCCAGCCTCGTGTGGGATATAATCTCCTGGTATGCCCGTTTGCTTAAAGCGCAGTATTGGGGTGGGAATTACCCGCTTTTCCAAGTGTTGTGTGTCTCAGTTCCCCTGGCTAGGAAAAGGGATTCCCTTCCCCCTTGCGCTTCCCAGGTAAGGCGATGCCTCGCCCTGCTTCAGCTCTCGCTGGTCAGGCTGCAACAGCTGACCAGCACAGATTGTCCGGCACTCCCTAGTGAGATAAACCCAGTACCTCAGTTGAAAATGTAGAAATCACATGTCTTCTGTGTCACTCGCACTGGGAGCTGGAGACTGGAGCTGTTCCTATTAGGCCATCTTGCTCCGCCCCCCTATAATTTTTTTAAAAAATAGAATCTTATATATGTTTAATTGGAATGTCTAGTAAATTATTGTAAAAATATATTTTTTGTTTGAATTCCCTCAACAATTTCCTGTCCCTTTTAGAGTGACATACACATATAAAAGTCATCTTTTTTAAAGCATGCAACCAGAGCAATGATTTGCTTACATTCTTTCCTGAATATCTTCTTCATTTCATTGACAATATGTGATAATTGGGTTTTTAAAAATCTGAATTAATTGTGAAGGAAGAAAAGGACAAATCCTGATCAGTGATGTTTCTATGACTTCTTTAAATTCCATTTCAACATAAGAATTGTTCTGAAAGTTAATCAAATGCAATCAATTAGCATTACATGTAAAGTAAAGAACACCAATAAATACCTGCACATCTCACAGGTGTAACAAGATTGAGACTTTGTTTTATATGGATTTGAAATAAAAAGTCTTTGTAAGGCATATGGACACAATTTTGTTTTCTGCTTGACACTGAAGATACTTTCAGCATTTTAGTGCTTTGAAGTATTTTTTTTTTTTCAGGGCTATATCTTGGCTGGCACAGAATCAAAGTTATTTAGAAAGAATAAAGAGCATACATCAAATATCAGAATTACCACTCAGAAAATATCATCTGCTCCAATGTGTAGTGGAGCTTTTCATATTTGTTTTCTGGTCAAGCATATTGTTGAGACTTCATTCTGATAAGTGTAGACACATGATTAGAGCAAATTCGCTTTTAATCAGCCATGGGTATGTTGTTACATCTTAGAGTATTCAGTCATCCTATTGATTTGTACGTTTTATTATTTTGAAAAGCTTAGAAAATGGAACTGCATGAAAAAGAAAGCCAGAGCTCTGCTGCTTGACAGTTCCGTCTCATCATTACCATTTATTATTCATTGTTTTTGGATGTAAATTATAAGAATCATTGACTTTCCATTAAAAAAATAACCTTCATTCATTTGGAAGCTAAATTTTAGTAAAATCGAACTGGATGTTCTCAGCTTATTTTTTGTTTGATATCATCTATATAATCCCAAATATTCATTGCAATGTTATCTTCATTTATTTCTATAACGTGTCTTGAATAGCAAGTACTAGTTAATCATGTATTTAGCTTTTCCTCAAATTTTTAATTGTAGGTACATGCCAAATGATAAATCATTTGACACCAATATCGAGTATTGCTTTTAATTTTACATTATATAAAGCTTTTTTTTCCGTTTTAAAATAAAATTTTTTTGCAAACTGTGACCCTCCTATAGGTTTGCAACATTGAGAAGAAAGATCTTGGCTTAAGTCATAATGATTACTAAGGGAAAGAATATTACCTTAAAATCCATGAGTGACAAATGTTCAAATGGCTACTGTGAAGGTGTTTGAAAGTTGAACACTCCTGTTGAGAAAGCCACTATAGAGAGCGTGCAGATAATTATTTGCTCACCTTTAATTATATTATATAAATTGAATACTGCCTCTACTGAACAAGTAATAAAGTTATTTTCTTTCGTTATGCAAAGTCCTTATCAACTTATTGGGACTGATGGAGGAGATAGGCATTCTTCTTTGAATCAAATAAAGAATGAAGCACCTAGACTGATTTGTGAACTCAAGAGAAATTTAATTTAGTTGAGGAAAATTCCAGTTTATGGTGAAAAGTGAAAAAAGGCAGTCAGTGTTCTTCTGGAATTGTTTCTTTTAACAGTTTACGTTAAGTCTTTGCATGTCACAAAAATGACAAGATAAATAATTTCTGAAAAAAGAAAACATATCAAGCAATGGAAAATTACTTCCTTGGGGAAAAGGTATAAAATCAATACATGTTCCTTTCGTGACCCAAAGGGATAACTGTTACTCCATTTTAATACCTTCTTTAGTACAGCATATGACTGTTTCTCCAACTTATTATTAAGTTAAATACATTGTTTTGAATAGAAATCATTGTAGAATACAATTGCTATTTTAATTGGGAGCTAAATTAGTTTTAATATTTTATGAATTAGTCAAGATGGGTTTAATTAGAACCATTTTAATTCATTTTACTTGGGTCTTCAGTGTTATTTAATATAAATTGATGAATGCTATTTAAATGTTAGAAGACTATGTGGTGTTCGAAGGAGTCCCACTCATATGTGAAATCTGTTGATACTTTTTCCATATTTCTGGGCATATTTTTCATTTTCCAAGGAGCCTTGAAGAAGAAATCAAACATCTTATTAGCATTTGCAAGGTCCTATGGCTTTTTCAAAAAGTTATGTCTTTGTTTAAGAGAAGGTAAGTATAGGCTGGGAGCAGTGGCTCATGCTTGTAATCCTAGCACTTTGGGAAGCTGAGGCAGTTGGATCACCTGAGGTCAGGAGTTCAAGACTGGCATGGCCAACATGGTGAACCCCCATTTCTACTAAAAATACAAAAATTAGCTGGGCAAGTTTGCAGGTGCCTGGAATCCCAGCCCCTTGGGAGGCTGAGGCAGGGAAAATTGCTTGAACTCAGGAGGCAGAGGTTGCAGTGAGCCGAGGTCACACCACTGCACTCCAGAATGGGAGACAGAGTAAGACTCTGTCTCAAAAGAAAAAAAAAAAAAAGAAAGAAAGAAAGTAAGTATAACTTTCACAGGTTCAGCAGCTTCCCCATTAATAAAATGGAGATAATAAGGTAGAAGGTTATGTGAAAACACATTATAAACTACAAAATATTTTTCAATTTTTGGTACATATATTGAAATTATTTTGAATTATAAGTATTATCTAGAGTATTTGTTATTAGTACACAAACACTTGATTTTCAAAAAGAAATTTTTTCTTCAGGAAGCATGGTATACGATGCAGATATAACAAAGAAGAATAGAGGGAAGAACATGGATCAACAGGTGATACATATCAATCAAACAGTCTGGAAGACTTTCCAAGTCAACATTCAGTGTACATTTCAAGATTTAGGAAGTAAGGAAGGCCCAGAATTTTGTTACTTACATTCTACTACATGAGTCAGTGACAGCCCCTTTTGTCATCATAATAGAAACATTGGGTTTGCATATGAGGTACGCATTTTTCCTTTTTCTCAAGAGTTGCTTTCTTGTCCTTTGCAATCCAGTTTATTCTATAAGAATTCACAAGTAATTCAAAATTAAGTCAGGAATGATGCATAATTTCTCAGATCAAGAAACAGAGGGCTTAGGCTTGTTAGGCAAATAAAAAAACTACGAATAAAATCTATGATATTAAAATTCCAGGTATTTGAATATTTTATTAAAACTATATTACCACTTATACCAGCAATTCATTGAGTACAAATGATTTGTCTAGTTATTCTTGGCCTGCAACCCTTTCATTTTATATATATATATACACTTTCAGAGTATATATATCTGCATATATATATACTTTCAGAGTATATATGCAGATATATATACTCACAGAGTAAATATGTGTGCATATATGTATTATTTCAGAGTACACAGACAAAATAATTTTTGAGCTCAAGTGTTTTTTATAACTAATATAGTTTAAACATCAATAATGATAAATAATTAACAAAACTGTCCTTGTTTGGTAAGATGTTTCAGAAAAACAGTGTTTGCCTAACTTACGTGGCTTCTGTTTTTAGAATTAAAATGATCAATGCTACCTAAAGGAACAAAAATCACAGACTGATATTGAGATTTGTGAACTATTTTAGAATGATGATGAAAATAAGCTGTAAGCAATCTGTGAAATCAAATGAAGGAAAATATTCAAATGAGAACTTTGTTGTTGCCAAAGCTATACCAAAAAGTTTAGAACAGCTGTTAATGAGTAGGTCAGAAGACGGGCATTTTCCCCTTGAATATCGGTTTCCATTTCCTATCACCGTGCCTGGCTCTCCCTCTTTGTCTCTTTCTCTCAGGAGTCGATCGTGTCTATATCTCGTTGAGCCCTGTAATCTGTCTTTCTTCCATGTGTCAGCAGCCCTCAGTAGAAAACAAATTCCTGACTTTGGGCTCAGAGCAAATCATAGAAACGAACTTCTGCATGTCCAAATGGGATTTTGACACCAACTGTATCACCACAAAATTGAGACATACGCAATGTCACTGGGCCATTGAGTATAGCAAACTCCGGGTGCAGTTTTGAAGTGCATAGAAGTTCCACTTCAGAGACGTGTTTCTTTGTTTGAAAGTCACCTCTTTCAGGCACTGAAGTAATCTTCTTGTCCTGGGTCCTTTCTATCGCATAGGAGAGTAAAATCATAAGTTAATTACTATGCAGCAGCAGATAACTTAATATAGGCCTCTGGAACAAATTTTTGAAATGAAATGAAAGAAAACACCATAAAGAAAAAGTTTCCTTAATCTAAAGGCTGTAGAATTTCTAATCTAAAATAGAATTATTTTAAATTTGGTTTTGGTTTTAATGTGGAAAGTAAAATTTTCTCTGCACATCTTAAGTTATAGTTTGTAGACCACAGCGACTTCTTCTCTTCCTCCTCCTCCTCCTTGTTCCATGCCTCCTCCTTCTTTTCCTTCTGTCAGTAACTGCTCACATGGCCATCTCTATAACTTATTCTCTGAAACTACTAATGGAGCAATAGAGCTTAACCATGAATTTAATTTGAATGTAAGTACATAATTAGGTATCTTATCTAAACAAGTAAAAAGCATGGTTTTGACTTCATGTAGCTGGTTGGTTTGAGACCAACATTTAGTAAACTCCTTCTGTCTCCTTTTGTACTTGAAAAAATATGTTTCAGATGTAATTTTAAAACAAGACCTCTAAAAAATACAGCATCTTATGTGTGTATGTTTTAAAACATTGCTTTTTTTTCTTTTTGAGATGGAGTCTTGCTCTGCCACCCAGGCTGGAGTGCAGTGGCCGGATCTCAGCTCACTGCAAGCTCCGCCCCCCGGGTTTATGCCATTCTCCTGCCTCAGCCTCCCGAGTAGCTGGGACTACAGGCGCCCGCCTCGTCGCCCGGCTAGTTTTTTTTTATTTTTAAGTAGAGACAGGGTTTCACCGTATTAGCCAGGATGGTCTGGATCTCCTGACCTCGTGATCCGCCCGTCTCGGCCTCCCAAAGTGCTGGGATTACAGGCTTGAGCCACCGCGCCCGGCCAAAACATTGCTTTTTTAAGGCCACTTGAGTTCAATTGAAAATGTTTATATATGTATTTTTAATTTTGGCTTTTTCTGTGCAGATTAACATAAAAACTATATCAATTGGTTTTTGGGCAAAGTAATCTATTTTAATTATAGATAATTGGTGTGGAAAATATAAGCAACAAACAAAGGAACATACCAAAAACCCTGGTACCAAAAGCTAAGCATTGTTAACACCTTCAAAGATGTATATTTATGTATTGATCTATGCAAAAAGTAGGCTAATACTTATACATGCCATTTTAAGCCTCTGTTCACTTAACAGTATGTTGCTAATAGTATTACCATGAGTCATTAAATGACAGACTATATAAAATGATTAAAATTCAGTTCCAAAAGTTTATACTGCTCAGTATATTATTTTTCTGTTCCTCTCAACTGAAATGAAGTGATGCAACTTGTTTCTTGCTATGAGATACCTCCCCGGACATTGACAGAAATGCCTTTTAATTTTTTTTTTGTTCTGTTTTTTAATGAGACAGAGTCTCACTCTGTGTCCCAATCTGGAGCCCAGTGTCATGATCTCAGCTCACTGCAACCTCTACCTCTCAAGCTCAAGTGATTCTCCTGCCTCAGCCTCCTGAGTAACTGGGATTACAGGCATGTGCCACCATGCCCGGCTAATTTTTGTATTTTTAGTATAGATGGGGTTTCGCCATGTTGACTAGGCTGGTCTTGAGCTACTGACCTCAAGTGATCCACCCACCTTGGCCTCTTGAGGTGCTGGGATTACAGACGTGAGCCACAGCACTCAGGCGGGAAAAACATTTACATGCTCCAGGTGAGAAAGTCACCACCAAATCACTTCCATTGATGACAAGTCCTAGTGTGACGCCCCCGCACATGAAAATTACATGTTTTCATGTTTTTATTATACTCATGAAGGGTTATCAGTATGTGACAATGGCATGTGACAAGGTTGTATGCTTGTATGGGAGCACAGTCTAGCTACACTCTAAACAGGCAGGAGTCAGGAAGCGATGGTAATGGAGCCATGGGTTCTGTATCTGGACTTCCTGGGATAGGATCCCACCTCTACTGTTTAGTAACTAGGTTTCCTTGGGCTAGTCTTTTACACTCTCTGTGCTTAGTTTGCTCAGCTGTAAAATGAGGATGATGATAGCACTTCCCTCATAGATTTTTGTGGGAGTGAAGCAAATTTACCCCATGCAGTCACACACACAGACACTCCATGCCCCGACAGGAAGCACTTTAGGACAGTGCCTGATGCCTCACAGCTTGGGAGGTGAGTTAGCTAATTTTAGTCGTTGCTCAATCACTGCAAGCACTGTTTTTGGTCACTCTCTGTGCTCATAACAAAGCAAATGTGTCATTGATTTTTTAGAAAGAAACTTGGTTAGGCAGCGTGAATGCATTCATTTGCTCATAGTAATCCTTAGAAGAAAAAAATAAAGCATCCCTGTAACTCCATTCTTGGGTCACAGACAATAACTTGAGAACTTGGATCCTGTATGAAAGCTGGCTTAGGACTGGTCACCATCATTGATGGCTGGAAATGAATGCAAGTCTGAGCACACTCATTCTGGTTCTGGACAGAAGGAGGAGTGCTTCTATCTGTTCTTAGAAATGGTGAAGCCGAGTGATTATTACTGAGGGAACACCCAGCTAGCCTTGTAATCGGAATGTGGGGAGGGTTACACAACTGGCTGAGACATGTTCCCTCATCCTGAGAAGCTGACATTGTAATGAGGTCACATTACAACCCAGGCAAAACCAAGCACAGTATATGATATTAAAACCTCATCTGCTAGTTGAGGAAGAGAAAACCAAATGCTGTTATGTTCTCTCTTATAAGTGGGGGCTAAAGGATGAGAACACATGGACACATAGAGGGGAACAACACACACGGGGCCTATCAGTGGGTGGAGGGTGGGAGGAGGGAGAGGATCAGGAAAAATTACCAAGGGGTTCTAGGCTTAATACCTGGGTGTTGAATAATGTATTCAACAAACACCATGTTACAAGTGTACCTATGTAACAAACCTGCACGTCCTGCACATTACCCCTAGACCTAAAATAAAAGTTAATTTTTATAAAACCAGAAACAAAACTCACCTGCTAGTTGATGCACCATCAATGTACATTTACTCTTCTGGTGAAAAGAAGCTTCATGAAGGAGGCAGGACTTGACATTTTCCTTGAAAACGTGGAAGATTTGGAGAAAGAAGAGAAGGGTTATAAACAACCCCAGGGTAAGGGGAGAATATCAAGAAGAGAAGCAAGACTGAAGTATGCAGCAGAGAAGCCTGGGGAGGAAAGCCAGGAGTCTGCAGCAAGGATATGCAGTGAGAAGCAAACTGCACAGCTGGAGGGCACCATCCCCACCAGATTCCATCCCTTCAGACACCAACTGAAGTTCAAGGGTCTCAGGACTGTCTTCATACCAGCTGGGTGCAAAGTCAGGCGTTCCCCACTGATACCTTCACATTTGCTAATTTGTTAGAAAGACTCACAGAACTCACCAGAAGCTATTACAGTTGACCCTCAGTATCCATGGGGGATTAGTTCCAGGACGCCTGAAGACACCAAAATCCACTCATACTCAAGTCCCCGGAGTGCTCCCGCAGAACTTGCCTATACAAAAAGTCAGCCCCCTGTGTCTGTGGGGTTCTTATCCTGGGAGTACTGTATTCTTTATCTGCATTGGGTTATGAATGCAGAACCTATTGGATAGGAAGGGCCGACCATTTGTTGAAAAAAACCCTCATATAAACAGACTCGCAACAGAAACTTCTGTTGCTCAAATATATGCACAGTCACGTTTATTACGGAAAAATGATACAAATTAGAGCCAGCTGAAGACAAAGCTGCATAGGGCGGTCTAGGAGGGATGCAAACTCTCTAGAAGGAAGGGCTTCCAGTCATCCTCGTCAAGGAGCCACGGGCAGTTACTTCTTCTGACCATGACACTTTGGGGACCCCCACCCAAGCCACTTGCCTCCACTTTTCCTTCCAGCTATGTCACATACTGCTCACATGACTGACCTTTGGTTTCCAGCCCTTCCTGGAGGTTTGAGCCAATATTTAATCTCCGGTTCCTCTGGAGATTGGAGTTGATATGGTGTGTCCCAAAGCCCCCATCATAAGTCACATTATTAGACTGTCCTATAGCGAAGCTTCCAAGCAAAAGGACACTCATCCCAGGCAGCACATGGCATTGACCTACAGATCACCTCCTAGGAGCTGAGGACAAAGGCCAGACCACTCTCTGTGTGAGATTAATCCTTAATTACACAGAAGAGCATAGCAGTTTAAAATGAAAGCTGTTGGTGCTGCAGAAACACTGTAATTTATTGAAACTGAAAGAAGCATAATAGATACAAAATCTTTTAGAAAGTTGATTCTATTGTTAGTATGTGGAGTGGAAAAAAGAAGGTGGAATCTTTTGCAATAACATACTTGCTTTCAATGCATTAAGGACCCGAATAAGGAAAATGTAATGAATCTATAATATGTTAAGTCTGCTTCCCATTGTGGCTACAGCACCTAGCACAATGTCTGGCATGTGACCAATAAGCGTATTGACCACAAAGCTAGTTGCTTGAATTTTAAACAAATGAGACTTCACTTTTTTTTCCATCTTTTTTTTTTTTTTTTTTTTTTTTTTTTTCCTGGGACAAAGTCTCGCTCTGTCACTCAGGCTGGAGAGCAATACTATTATCTTAGCTCACTGCAACCTCTGCCTCCCAAGTTCAAGAAATTCTACTATCTCAGCCTCCCAAGCAGCTGGGATTACAGGCATGCGCTACCATGCCCAGCTAATATTTGTATATTTAGTAGAGACAGGTTTCCCCATGCTAGGCTGGTCTCAAACTCCTGAACTCAAGTGATCTGCCTGCCTCAGCCTCCCAGAGTGCTGTGATAGCAGGCGTGAGCCACTGTGCCTGGCTGGTGACTTCACTTTTTGATTCAGCTCTATGAGTATAATGTTTTCGTGGGAAAATTTTAAGAAGGTTTGGAAGTGAAGTGTTACAGACAGCATGGGACATAGTTTCAGATATGATGAATTTAAGACAGTGAGCAATTTACTTGGAAATGTTCTGCAATCAGATGGGATTGCAGAATTCAAATATAGTTAAAAGATTAATGATAGATGTGTATTGCACAAATAATAATTATATAGCTACAGTGTTGGAAGTCTTTGGTACAGATGGTTCTTCAATGACTTGGAGAATTGAAATAAGAATTAAAGAAGTTCCTGTATAAGCAATGATTCATTTGTTTTTTGTTTTTTTTTTTTTAAACAAGTGCTTAGATGTTTTTCAATCTCATGGCAAAGTTCTTATCTCCTCTGTATATCATAAGCTTCATAGTTATTTGCAAACACAGAAGCGTGTGTACAAACTATACACACAGACCCCCTTCCCACTGATGTGTTGTCTGTTGTAGAGAAGACTGAGCTCTGTAGTAGGAGAATAGAAATTAAAATTTCACTATACTCTGTAGGAGAGACTGCAATTGTTTTACCTTATCTCCTTTCCATTGCCACCTTTCAGAGGAGTGACTGCATAACAGTCTGTTAAACGAGACAGGGGCAAAGATCTACCATGTAGTTCTGGGCAAGGTTTGGTTTTTCTGAGCTCCCTTTTCTTCCTCCATCACCACTTTCATCCTGGAATGCAGCCATTCCATAGCCATGAGGACAAGAAAGCATTTCTGAGACTTTGGAGCTGACATCGTGGAACGGGTAAATGAACCAGCACTAGCTCCTGCCTGATATTGGACTACTCCTTATGTAAACAACAAATCTCTGTGCACTCCAAACATTTTATTTGGGTTTACTCCCATAGCCATGAACGGCATTTATAATCTTGCCAACTCAGATTCCTCATTAGGAAAATGTAGATTATCTTAATAACACCTAACTACTACTGTGGCAGTAAGGAGTGAATTATGCTTATGAAAACTGCTTTGCAAATTGTAAAATGCTGTACAAATGTTAGTTGTTATTGCTCATAAAATCATGTGTGCCCTTTCTCCACATCCAATTATAAAGCTTGATGAAAATGGTTGAAGTGGTGAATACGTTTCCAGAAAGAGAAAGGAATAGTTCTTAATGAATTATTAACAGAAATTATCTTCTGTGACCATGCTTTATAAGCTTACATCTGCCTGCTGTGGTGCTATGTCCTTGGGTTCAGTCCAAGAGCACCTAGGAAGAATTTATATACATAAATGTTTTCCCCACGTTTATGTGTTCTGTCACAGGATTGCTATTGTCATTTCTGTGGGAGGACAGTGTGTAGATTATGTGATGAAACTTGGTGTTCTTAAAGGAAGTTTCACCATGCAAAAGGTGAAACCATGACTTTGGGGTTGCTTTTGGTTTCTTTTTGAAAATGAGAAAGGGTGCCACACCACAAATTCATACACTTATCTTCTCCAAGTCAAATAAGAACACGAATATCTACATTGAAGTTTATTTAACACAAGCAAACTATAATAATAAGATGGCAAAGTGCATAGTTCATTTGCTAGCCTGAGGCCATTATTTAATAATCCAGAGTTCATCCGCAGGTATCAGGCATTGCAGAGAAAATGCTGTGTTCACTTTCCTCATGCTGAATGTGTGCAGCTGGGGCTGCAGCTTGGAATCTTTCATTTAATTATCAAGGAATTTCAAGTGCACATTGAGCGATTCCTAGTGAGCCTCCGTATACCAGCCTTATGTCCCCATATTACAAACTCCAAGCAAGCACTCAGACAGTTAGTGGCTGATTGAATTCTGTATTGTGCGTGGCCTTAAAATCTGAAAGGCGCTCCTTACTGTCCCCTGACCTTGCATGGTATTCTAGGTTCCTTTTGAGGAGGTAGAGGTAGACCTCCAGCAAAGTTGTGCTTCATAATCTGCTGCTGGCCAGGTGCAGTGGCTCATGCCTGTAATCCCAGCACTTTGGGAGGCTGAGGCAGGCAGATCACTTGAGACCAGAGTTCGATATCAGCCTGGGCAACCTGGTGAAACCCCGTTTCTACAAAATATACAAAACTTAGCCAGGCCTGTAGTCCCCGATGTTTGGGATTGAACCGAGGAGGTGGATGCTCAGTGAGGCATGATCATGCCATTGCACTCCAGCCTGGGCCACAGAGCAAGATCCTGTCTCAAGGAAACAGCAAATAAAATAAATATAACCTATGCTAATCAACCTTAGGAGCTGCGGAACAGGGTGGAGACTGGGGTGAGGTGATGAGACACAAAATATATGGGGGCATTTTTCCATCTGAGGCACATTCTTCATTTGCCTTACCCTTGTTTTAGCCCTGCTGGGAAAGACAACTTTCATTTCTTACCGGAGAATAATGCAAATCCTCCATATTCTTTTACTGTATGGCTGAATGTTCATCAATAGAATGAACTTCCTTAGTGTTAAAGAAATGGCCAGTGGGCTTCTTTCTTTCTCACCTGGCTTCATGTAGCCTCAGTCCTCCTTCCTGGATCTTACTCTAGAGTATCCAGATGTGATGTGGAGGACAGCAGTATAGTGTGAGTATCATGAACTCTAGATACCTGCCCCCTGCCCCGAGTTCCTCCTGCTCATTACAGCCTTGTGCCAGCTTTTAAAACATCCTTCCAAGTATCTTCACCCACTTCCTAACAAATGATGAATGGCGGGCCCACACCTACTTTGCTGATTCTTCCTTTATTAAACCTATATTTATTAAACACCTACTCATGCACTCATTCACTGCCACCTTATTTAGTTCCTATTTTGTGCCAAGCACTTTTCATGGAACTGTGGATACAGAATTAAATAAGCTGTCATTAAAATTACCTTCATTGTGGTGATAGACAAAATCAGGAAATAAACAAATATTAAGTACTATGAAGAAATGTAAAACAGAGTAAGGAAATAAAGTAAGGAGGTGAGATGGTTTCTTTCATATCAGTCACTTCATCTCTTTTCTCAATGTCAATATATTCTTGATATTGAAACAGAATTCCTGACACCATTGTGAAGTCTCAAATTGTGACTGGAATACAGATGATGGTTTTGGTATTGACTGGATTTGCTCAATAGCTTAGTGACCTTCTCCAACGTGTGGGAATCAGATAAGCCTGATTTGTAGTTCTATTATGAGCTTGCTATGCAACATGTCATTAATCCCCTCAACAACAATTCACATTGCAAAACAATATTATTTTGGACATGGGAGGTAATCCACCAACAGTGAAAACTGCCAGGGTTGACTTTCTGTCATGTATTGTAATATTGTCTTCTAGTATCAATGTTGTCATGTATTGTCAGTATTGTCAGTCATTGCAGTATTGTCAATATTATCATACGTTGACTATATCCCAAACAACTTTATGCAAGTCATCCCACCAATGCCCCTAAGCTTTACCGTTCAATACTTGGTATTTTAGTGGCTTGTTTTCTCTTATGAGGAAGTGGGCAAGAGATAACTATCACTTTAAAATGTTTAATTGAAGCAATATTACATATTTTGTTATTAATAATCTTACACCTATTTAAGAACCATTTATTAAGCACCTTCTCTGGACCAGAAAATATCAGTGTGAGGGATACAGGAGTTCAGAACGTGGACTCAGGCTCTTTTTATTTTATTTTATTTTATTTTATTTTATTTTATTTTATTTTATTATTTCTTTTGAGGTAGAATCTTGCTCTGTCGCCAGGCTGGAGTGCAGTGGTGCAATCTCGGCTCACTGCAAACTCTGCCGCCGGGGTTCAAGCGATTCTCCTGCCTCAGCCTCTGGGTGGCTGGAATTTCAGGTGCGCGTCACCACGCACGGCTAATTTTTGTATTTTTAGTAGAGTCGGGCTTTGGCCATGTTGGTCAGGCTGGTCTCCATCTCTTGACCTCAGGTGATCCATCCCCCTCAGCCTCCCAAAGTTCTGGGATTACAGGCGTGAGTCAGCACGCCCAGCCTTGGGCTCTTTTTTTTAAGGAGCCTGTAAGGAATGAGAGAATATAGGTTTGAACAATTACAAACATTATGAAGACAATGAAGAAATATAGCATATGGCATTTTCTGCATGACTGCAGGAATGGTTCAGTTGTTTGGATACAGGCAAACGTCTCTAGGACAAGTGATAAGTTTAACTTCACTCAGGAAGCGATTGAAAAGAACTCAGTGTTTGAGAACAGGAAATGAGAAGGAGCAGCGAGAACTGAATCCATGACTTGGGAAGTGGGATGTTTCAGGAAATAGAACGTAAGAGCACTGTGCTTGGAATGTTGAAAGGGGAGCAGAAAATTGAGGTAGATGTTGCTGGGCAGACAAGCCGGAGCCACATCAGACAAGGTCAGACAAGCTCTAGCACAGATAGAGTTTTTTCCTAAGGAACAAAGGGAAGTGATCTTTGGGGTAAAAAGGAAATGAGATTTGTGTTTTAAATACATCCTTCTGACTATAAAGATTAGATTAGAGATGTTTCAAGATAATTGGTTAGGAGGCTGGTGTAATAGTCAATGCAATGCCTCATAGGGATGAAGTGGAGGCATTGGTGTTTGGCACTGGGCCACGTGGACAGAGTCCAGACAAATCAAGATGGTATGATTAGCAAGATTTAGTAATTGATCGGATGAGGGTCAGGAAAGAATGTGTAAGGATGAAGCCCAAATTCCTGAGCAATGAACATAGAGTAACAACCTTTACCAAGAACGCTACTGATGTGCCTAATTGACAGGAAATTTTCTCCGTGCAAGATTGGATTGCTAATGTGTTCTACACAAACCTGGACATCGGTGCTGGTTTCTCAATTTTGGTCATCTTTTCAGGAGTATTCAGAAAGTATTTTCAAATCTGAGCAATTACTTAGAGATTTCTCATGTGCGGAATCCATTGGTTCAGAAATTCCAGCCTACCATTTGAGTGACCTCACAGAAACAATACCATTCTTGGGTTCAACCAGAAGTTCTAGAAAATCTAATACTAGATATATATGGTTCAGGGGTATCCAATTTTTTGGTTTCCCTGAGTCACACTGGAAGAAGAAGGATTGTCTTGGGCCACACATAAAATACACTAACATTAATGAGAGCTGATAAACTTTTTAAAAATCACACAAAAAAAATCTCAAAATGTTTTTAACAAGTTTACAAATTCCTGGGCCACCTGTGGCCCAAAGTCGCAGATTAGACAAGCTTGATATTGTGTTTGAAGAATGATGTAGTGTTTGTCAAATTGTATCCCATAACTCTTTAGTTCTCTGCTTCCTGAAATTTTAGTAAATATCAGACTGCAGTATCATTGAAAGTCTGGGAACCCTTCTAATTTACCTTCCCTCTTCTTCTTTTATGGTTCTATCCTTGTTTGAAGGTGACTCCCTCTGGCATAAACACCAAATATATTTCTCTACCCCACGAGCCATTTCCCACTTCCTGATTCTGTGTATTTTATTTGATTTTTTTTTTTTTTTTTTTTTTTTTTTTGAGATGGAGTCAGCTCTGTTGCCCAGGCTGGAGTGCAATGGCATGATCTCAGCTCACTGCAAACTCCACCTCCTAGGTTCAAGTGATTCTCCCGCCTCAGCCTCCTGAGTAGCTGAAATTACAGGCACGTGCCACCACACTTGGCTAATTTTTGTATTTTTGGTAGAGGCTGCGTTTCACCATGTCGGCCAGGCTGGTCTTGAACTCCTAACCTCAGGTGATCTGCCTGCCTCGGCCTCCCAAAGTGCTGGGATTACAGGTGTGAATCACTGCACCCAGCCTCTTTGACTTTCAATGCTTACATTTTAAGTATTTTTTCCGTTACTTAATGAATCATATTTTGCTTTCACAAAAGGAAAGGTGTTGTTGGTGATGTTTCTCTTGTTCTAATACTGAGCATCTTAAAAAAAAAAAATGTTAAGCCCACAGAAACACCACTAGCTCTTCTTTGCTCTTACCTTCTTACTCATGTACATGAATTCCATATATAAATTGCCCCTCTTTTGCTTCACTTTTATGTCTTGTTATATAGTATGATTATATTCCTCAAATGTATTATCTGACTTATGCATATAAAGCAATGATATGGTGCTATAATGACCATATCAATGATATAATGATATACATTATAAGCAGACGTCATAAATATTAGCATGTCATTGCTTAAATTATGCAATAGTTAGTGCTAATGATAAAAAAAAAATTGTTAGCCAGTATTTGGTTCAAAAGGTATATACTTGTTCTCATCAACAAAGAATATTGGTTCTCAACTGCAGGCCACCCTCATGCAGAAAGAGCACCTGCTCACCCTCCGCACCGAAAACACTGGCATAGCCTGATCATTGCCCCATCAGCGCATTCTCTTTTTAGGGACCACTAATTATCTTCTAAGTATAGGATCACTTTTATGAGGTCTAATGCCAAAAGTCCTGTCTTCTACATATTTGATCCATTCTTCTTTCAATCCAGCTCTGTACTTGTATGTCCTATTCTCCGTTCGGAAGGCTCTCATCTTGAGTTCATGTTTTAAAAACGTCCATGTAGTATGCATTAGATGAGTCCCTCAAATCCTCATCTAACACCTTCTTGCAGTATTGACCTAACTAATCTCCAACACTAGAGAATTAAGAAATTGTTTCAGAAATGTTACATCTTGGCTTTCTTTTGCAAGTTCATAATCAATCCAGATGAAGCATTTCTCCCAGACTGTGACTCCAAGGAGTAGAGCTAGACACATTGAATTTCTGTAGAAATGTTATGATAAATGTTCCTCCTGCCTCCATGTCCTCATTTAAAAAATAGTTATGAAATAGACTCTAAGGCCACTCTCAACACTAACATATATTTCCATGATTTTATTTAATTTACATATATTAAAAGAAAATAGGAAATGCATTTATTGTGCCATCTCCACAGATAACGTTAAAACTTTCCTAACATGATTTCTCATGTCCACGATTTTAGTTTGTGTTTCTCATCCTTAAAAAACACATGTGACCAAATGCCATATAAATACTTTTCACTGCTCATGTCAAAAGTTGCTTGGCAGCCATTTTCTTAGTTTAGAATACTGTGTTTGGAGGACCTGTTCAGAAGGATTTACAGTTTAACAGACTGTAATAATAACATAATATATGCCACACAATATCTGTAAAAGAAGTCATCTCTGAGACCAGTTAATGCTAGCCTTATACTATAAAATGTGGTTTTATCGTAATCACAGCCTACTAAAGTACACATCATCTAAATCTCATTTCCAAATTGTTTCATGTCACAAGAAACAAATGTATTATGCAGAAGTGTTATTTTATGTGGTCATGTTCATTAGATTCCATTTCATTGGTAGATAGAGTCATGGGTTATTGGTTTGGTGGTTTATTTTTAAATAAAATGTATTCTATCAATGTTCTATATTAATAATACGTGGTCTAAATATTTCAACGGAAGAAAACAGATCAAAATACTAGTTCTCTTTTTAGCTATGGAAAATTTAAAGATGTGTTTAAATAAACAAACTAAACCCTCAATTCAGTGCCAACAAGGCATTCTGACAACAACGTCTCCCACAGCCAAGAGTCACATCGTGAGAAAATAGCCAGCAAATATAACCTGATCCCCCTGACTCTCCTCTGCTTTGTGATCAGATCTTACTATGCAGTGAAGGAAACAATGCTGTTATTACTTCTCATGAAGTGTCTTCTTTTTATTTCTCCTGTAATTTATCTTCAGTTGAACTGATATTGATTTCATGGGGGAGAATTGCATAATCTCCAAGGAGATTTCTAAAGGCTAATCTTAGTTTGTGCTTTATTTTTTTCCACAGGTTTATTCTTCTCAGTGATTTATCTACCTAATAACATTATAGGTAAAACCTGATCTTTCCATTTATTTCTTCAGGAGCCGTTCATGTTTGAGCACGCTTTGTCCTTAATTGCCTGGGGATTTTTCGATAGCCCTGTCTTTAGTGGTCTGAAACCAGTTGCAATATAAGTCATTAAGGCACTGAGCAACAGAAGTCTACAAATTGCAGTTTTGCTTCCATGTGTGATATTTAACTAATTGCTCATCACTGTGCAAACCTTTAACTTCGTAGATGTCGTGACTTTAAAGTGAATAAACATTGCTTTTGTATTTATTAAAATAGTGTCATGTAATACTAAATACTAAAGCTTCCAGGTACTTTAAAATACCATCTTCCACTGTATGCTGTGCGGTTTAATTTCAGACTGTTGAGGTTATCAATCATTCCTTAGAAAACTGTAAAATACACTTGACTTCTACAGAGAGGCTATAGGATGCAGTGAAAATTGAGTTGCCAGGGCGTAAGAGAATTAGACTCTAGATCATCTCTGCCTAGCGGTGCTCCCTTCTCTTCTGTGGTTTTGCTACCTCACCAGAAAAATTAGGTATTACATTAAATGACTGTAAATGGACTTCCCACCAGAGTGTCTTCCTGGGGGGCTAAAGAGGTTTTATGTGGAGTGCAATCAATGTCTGGAAACAAAAACGAGAGCTAAAATATGTACTATGCTACCTAGGAGAAATTCCATGCAAAGTTTTAGATTAGATGTTTCTTTTCCCGTTAAATAGGGACACATCAGTAACCTCTTCCTGAACTTGAATATTATATTCTTGGTCAATCTGGCAACTGCTGGTGAAGGGAATAATTTTGTTTGCTGTAGAAGAAAGAATGGCCCTTGTGTCCACTGAAAACACATTCAGGAAGTGGGATGCATGACCGTGTTTTTCCTAAGTTCATATGAGGAGTTGTGAACTTTGTTTGTGCTGCTATTTATTTTGTATGGTCGTTATTTCCCGTGATACTTTGCTTGCAGCTTTTTCCCTCTACGGTTTGATGCCTGCGATAATAACAATGGCCCCGCAAAACAAATCCACAATGAGTAAATAGCAATGGTTCTTTTAACCCTCTCTCAAAGAAGAATTTGATCCCTGGCAAGGCATTTTCTGTTTCCCCAGACCTTTAAAATAACCTTAATTTGCAGACACAATCTGGCATCGTTGTCGCCTGTAACAGAGATGTCAATATTAGAAGTTTGAATCCTGGAATGATCACAAGTAGGATTATTTAATTCCTAAGAAGGCTGGCAGTTTAGGGCAAGAAGGATGCATTTGGAACAATCTCCAAGGGTTTTTTGTTTTTGTCTTTGGTTTCCAACTAGAAAAGGAAAACAGAGATTCAAATCCTAAGCAGACTTTTCAAAAGATAGACTTCTTTCAAGCAGTAAGAAAATACCATTTCTATTCAAAGACACTGGAAGCTTGTTTTCCTTCATACCTGCCTGGAGTGCTGAATTTGCAGAGCTTTTCTGCAGACACCTGAGGTTTTTATCAATGAGAATCATGAAGCTTTGGAGAAATAATACATAATAAAAGAGGAATAACTGCTCTTATTAGTCTCTTTCAAGCCACCTGGTGTATTTTTTTTTTTTTTAACTTTCACTCACAAAAACATTTGTTGATAAAATTGCCACTAAATTGTTGTCTTCCATCCTTACTAGAAGGTTGATTCTTTGCACCACTAGGTGGCAGTGTAGTCACGTACTTATGGTTCCTCATTTGCCAACTTCTCAATAACAGGGCTTCTGGCTTCAGTGTTAGGTTTCCAAGCCCCTCGTGCATCCTAATATCCATGTCTCCTTTATTCAAAGGACAAGCATATCTGTACTTAAATGATTTACTCTATACATCAAGTTCTGTGAAATTTCCACTTATGTTTGCTTTTATTTTCAAAGAAAACACTTGAATACATTTTCAACAAAATATTACAAGTACCATGCTGATCTTCAACTAATTATTTTTTATTTAAAATGCTCAGTATGAAAATGTTTTTATGAGCACATGAAAAATAAAAAACTTGAGAGATGTAGTTTAAAAATATTATTCTAAACTCACAAAAGTAAAGCTTTGATCTGTCTCTTGAATTATTTAAAATAGAATAAATGAGCATATATAATTCAAACCTTGGAGTACTATCAAGGGCGTCACTGTGTGAATTATCGAATGTATTTATTTAAAATATTTTCTACAGTAGACTTTCCAGAAATAATGATGCTTAGAAGAGTGCACTTTTAGTGTTACAATTTTAGTTTGGAATAATTTATGCAAATAATATAGAGTGTTCCCTAGAAATATCCTAGTTTATTAAGGACTGATGTAGTCTCTTGGATTTCTATGTAGAGAAGCTTGTGGTATCCTGTTTCGTATATTTTTGGCAGACTGCCACATTCTGGGATGTCTTTATCACCTTCTTTGACACACAAAGTGCAGTGTCTGCAATTTGGACCAAAAAAAAATCAATAAAATTATTTCCCGCTTCTCATCACTTTCTTTGTACTAAAAAAAAAAGAAAATCCAAGTCCTAGTAGATAAACATTATCTGACCAAACTCTTTTGCATATATCGTATCTAAACTTTCTTCCATATTTGGCTGCCTATGCAGTCTTACTCTAATATTTTCTAGAGAAACTGGTGTTACCAAGACGCTAGGGGTTTGGTCTAGGTCTCCTTGCTTGCCACAAAGAAAGCCAATCACTAAGACAAGGAAGATTGCTAGGGAAGAAGACTTTATTCAGGTGCTGCAGCCAAAGAGACAGGAGATAAGTCTCAAATCTGTCTCCTCAACCAACTAAAATGGGGGAGGGGGTTATATATCAGGGAAGGAATGTAGCTACCGGCAGGGAAAAAATCAATTAGGGAGGAGTAAGAAAGTAATCAAGATGGATGAGGAGCCTGGCATCTCATTTTCTGGATGTAGTGATCTGGAGAGTTTCAGTCCCTTGCCTGAAAGTTGGTTTCTTGAGAAAAGGCACTCAATTGAGACAAATGTAAGTTACAGGTTTTAAGATAGGGAGGGTCAATTTCTATGTTATTAATAAACGCGTAATGTTGGATGGAAAGAGGCATCACAAATTCCCTTAGGGAGTTTTTTTCTATTTGGTTATGCAGGGCACGTGGCTTCATCCATGCTCACAGTGCCCACTAGTGACAGAACAGAAAGAGCTCAAGTGTACTCTGAAATCTAATGCTCTATGGCTTAATGTACATTATGACCTATGCTAATCCTTTTTATCTCATTACTTTGGGGATGGATCCTATCAGAATATCTTTGATATGTCTATAAACCCTACATCTCTATAAATCAATAAGCTTCTTTCTTAAACTCATGCATCAATCATTATCAGATAGGGAGGCAGAGACAACGTGGAAGTGGCAAGAGTCTCTGACACACAGCCCACGTTTCACTGTTTACAACCTCACTGTCCCCAGCTAACATCCGGGGGTCAGGAGACTGAATACAAGCACTATGACTCTTATGTTTTTTGTGATGTTCTTACCGGGTGTGTAAGGAATGTGATAAGATAATGTATAAACAGAATATATATTTTCATCCGTACAGAAGAGTTTAGGTCGTGAGGAATTCTGGCATGCGACATAGAGGCACCCACAGATTTTCTTTCATCTCTCTCTATTTCATTAGTCATTTGAATGTAAAGCCCAAACAACCAACTTTTCAATATTTAAGCCCCCCAAATTGAAAGACATGACCACCCTCTCACTTGTCACATTTTGGCTTTTTCTAAGGACTTTCATTATTAATCTACATTGATTGGATGACCTTTGCCATCTATCTGCTAGCCTTTAAAAGATTTAAGTCTTCCATAAATATAATCTGGCTGCATTCTTCCCCACATTAATTAGTATTATTGGTCTCCTGTCATATATTCATGAATTGTGCTTTCTTTTCTTTTGCACCTGCTCTGACTCATTTCAAGGCTGTGTTATCCTAATGAAATACAAAGATTGACCTTTACTGTGCAATTTAATGAAAAATGTACTAATTTTATGGAACTAAAATTTAATTTCTATCAAGGTAGAATGCATGCTTTTATAATGTTGAGAATATTACAAATGTCAATTACTATATATAAAAGAACACATAGCAACATTTGTGAAGACAATAATGCAATGTAAAGTTGAATGAAATGGAAGTAATTTTCTATACATTTTCCTGGCTCTGAAATAAGAAACATTATAGCATAGCTTTGGATGGCCTTGATTTTCTCTGTTGGCTGCAGGGTTTTGCAACACTAAGGTTATATTATGAAGTACCTCAAAATTTCCAGACTCTACAAGAAAGAAAAATAAAGGTATATTCGTTATGCTGCAAAATAAGTACAGTTAGAATATCGAAAGAATGCTTAATACAATCCTTTTATGTAGGCAATTGGGAATTGACGGTGCAGTAAGTCTGAAGAGATTTGTAAGGGTGTTTGGAGGAAGTATTGATGTATGAATGATCAAACAGTTTTCCAAAAGTTACAAAGTGAATGACTTCCTGCCATGCTCAGGTATGGAGGCTCATTCACAGGAATTGTGAAGCTTGGCTTTGAAGTTAGTTTATGAACAGATATCTCAAGACCATGTCTCCAACCTCAAGATGGTACCAGATTCCAGTAAAGTGAAAACAGCACATCATTTTCAATACGGTTGTTATTTTATTTTTTATGTAATGATTACATCCAATTTTAACTTATAAATAACGACTTATGTTCTTTTTTAGAATCACAAAATCAAAATCTTTATTTGGTTCCTTTGGACATGACACTTTTAACACATTGCCACCACAGCAATGCTGTGCTCCACCAGCTTACAAGTTACAGGCAACATTAACTGTAGCCCCAGTGAGCAAGGCACTATATCAAAAGCATAGTAACCTGCTACTTGAAGTGTAATGTGTACATTTTGCTGAGTTCTAACTTATATACTGCCAAATACTAGGTAAATACTAGGTAAAATTTCTGTTTCAAGACATAAAATTTTGTCTTAAGGAGAGTTTAACTTATCAGGCTCCCTGAAAGTATTTTTTTTTTTCTTCTGAGATGGAGTCTCACTCTTTTGCCGGGCTGGAGTGCAGTGGTGCGATCTCAGCTCACTGCAACCTCCACCTCCCGGGTTTAAGCAATTCTCTGCCTCAACTTCCCGAGTAGCTGGGATTACAGGTGTGTACCACCATGCCCGGCTAACTTTTGTATTTTTAGTAGAGATGGATTTTCACCATCTTGGCCAGGCTGGTCTTGAACTGCTGACCTCATGATCCACCCGCCTTGGCCTCCCAAAGTGCTGGGATTACAGGTGTGAGCCACTGCATTTGCCTCTTTAAGAATGATCTGTTGAGGAATTAATACTGCCGAAGCAGGATTGGAATTTTAAGGTATTTATTTATTAACTTAATTTGTGGCTCGGAATTTGGCACATAGGATGGAGACATTTTGATAGGATATGAAGGGGAGTTAAGTCACAGGGGAGTGAAACGGTGAGTGTAGGGGTTTATTTAAGCGAGAGAACACTCCACAGGGTGGGAGCAGGCCACAGCGAGCGGCCAGGGTACAAAGTTTTCTGCAGAATCTGTACCCCATCGAGGTCCCTACTGGCTACCCGTCCTGTGGATAAAGGACTTGGCCCATGGTCAATTAGAGGCCGGATTGGATTGCTGCCCTCTGCGGACGAAGGGATGTCCGCACTTGGCCTGAGCCAATGCAAAGCAAGCTCCCTTTTCATCTGAGATGTCGTGGGGTGGGGTGGGGGTTGTAGGGAGAGTAGCCTCTGATCCTTTGTTACTCCACTGTGGAGAGATGGGGTTTTCCCTTTTGATCCAGCCCTAGGAAGGCAGCGCAGATTGGCCTTAGGTTCCTACCTCCTGACCCAGGAGTTTCCCCTTTGATTTAGCTTCAGAAAATCAGCACGAATTGGCCTGAGGTTCCCTGCCTCCAGTCCCTGGTGTCTTTCTTTTGATCTAGCTTTAGGAAATTAGCTCGAATTGGCTCTAGCTCCTCTTCAGACCCTATTCTCCTGCCTCACTAGGACCGGATGACCCAGATGGAGCAGAACCAAATGGGAACTTGAGGGAGGAGGCTTTGGGCGGGCATCATCGACAATAGTGGAGGGACGGGAACTCACTTAGGACAATCTTTAGCTACTTTACACAGTACCATTGACCAGAATAAGAATGAAATCCCTGTGTGACAGTTTCCAGGTCTAGGAACCCCCCGAAACAGATCCCATAGGTGGACAACCCAGCAGGTGTTCATTGCTGCTTCAGTTTCTCCATCGCCTCCAGAGACTCCTGCTTTTACTATGACCTTGTTGGGCTCCTCCCGATGTCTCTATTCTTGGTCTGGAATTATCCAATTTACCTTAATTTAGTCTTACTTATGGTTGCATTCAAAGAAGGAAAAAAAAGAAAATCATGTCATTAATATGTTCAGAGATGCATTTGTGTTAGCACTGTTTTACTGAAAGTGCAGCCGAAAGTCAACAAGTTTACTAAGTGACTCACCAACACCACCTGGCTAGAACCAAGATTCCTTGTGTTCCCCTGCTCAACTGTTTCCAGAGCATGAGATGGCCTCTTAATAGAGGACTATGTCGTTTTTACAATTCATCAAGCTGGATTAACTGTGTCAAGAACTCACTGAAGCTAAGAATGTTACAGCATTTTATTCACTACACTGCTTGAGTGTGACCCTAGTGAATTCAAGGTTAATTGCTAGAATGACAGAGCATATATTGTAGGCACTGGTGAAAGACACCTGTGAATGTTTGCTCCCTTTTTTATGTGATATTAATTTACTCATCAAATACTATCTACAATTCAGCAAGCAGTGATGATACTGAGAAGTGCTTTGTTGTATGTGTATAGAGAAGAGGAAAGGAGGGATGGACTTTAGTAATTCATCATCTGCATTAGCCCTATCTAAGATTTCCAAAAAACATAAAGTCGAGGCAGAAATAAGTAAAAGCTAAGAAGCAGGACCACTATGATAGTGTCCAACTGCACATCTTCAACCCGGAGACAAAATGCAACTTAATTTTCGTGCAGTTATATTTTTAGTTTTCTAAACTTCTGCTGGAATTTTTATGTTATTTGATTGGGTAATGAGTATTGTTTAGCGTCAAGTTTAGTTGGTGACTTTGTGCAATCTTTGTGTTAGCTTTTCTAATTACATGTGGTGCAAATAATTCAGATCATTCTACTACCTATTCTTCTAACAACTTCTCTGCTAAGTGGGTGAATACAATAGTGTATCAACAATGAGAACGTAATGTTTATTGTTTATGGAAATAAATCAACACTTAAAAAACAAATTTTAAAATTTCTAGAGAAATCACACTTTTTTAAAGGCATGGGAAGCGTGAAAAAACATGTTTCTTCTTAAAATAAATTTTGATTTTTAATGGGTCATTAGTAGATTAATGGATCATTCTTGTTCTGATGCAAACCTTCAATTTAAGATTCTAAAGATTTTAGGGCTAGGGGCAGTGGTTCAAGCTTGTAATAATACCAGCAATTTGGGAGGCTGGCTAGAGGCCAGGAGTACAAGCCCAGTCTGGTTAACATAACAAGACTCTGTCTCTACAAAAAAGAAAAACACCAAAAACTTAGCTGAGCATGGTGGTGCATGCCTATAATCCTAGTTACTTGGAGGCTGAGGTGGGAGGATCACTTGAGCCCAGGAGTTTGAGGTTGTAGTAAGCTATGATGGTGCCACTGCACTCCAGATTGGGCAACAGAGCAAGACCCTGTCTCAATAAATAAATAAATAAATACATCTTTAATATGCTGACCTGATTTGGCTTGTGTTTCTGGGTAGCACAGAGACTCTTCCTTGACTCAGAATCTCTGGGTGGCTTTCTGGAGTCCGTGGAGTAAAAGTCAAGAAATGAGAAGAAGTCCAAAGCTGCCTTAAGTGGTCAAAGGGCACAAAAGTTAAACTAGAACTCAGTTCTTCTCACCCCACTTCCAATGACTCTGAAATGTGTGTTTGAGAATTTGGTAGCCATGTTTCTGCAGTCTCTTTGCAGAAAGAAGAAAAAAAAAAAACTTCTTTTTTTTTTTTTTTTTTTTTTTTTTTTTTTTTTGAGATGAAGTCTAGCTATGTCACCAGGCTGGAGTGCAGTGGCGTGATCTCAGCTCACTGCAACCTCTGCCTCCTGGGTTCAAGCCATTCTCCTGCCACAGGCTCCCAAGTAGCTGGAATTACAAGTGTGTGCCACCACACCCAGCTAATTTTTGTATTTTTAGTAGAGACAGTGTTTCACCATGTTGGCTGGGATGGTCTTGATCTCCTGACCTTGTGATCAGCCTGCCTTGGCCTCCCAAAGTGCTGGGATTACAGGTGTGAACCACCACACCCAGTCTGCAGTCTCACCTTCTAATATAGCATATTAACTTGTATCAAAGTAGGTTGGAAATTTGTTCATGGGGCCATCATGGTTTCTACCCTATAGCTAAAGAGATGTTGAGTCAGTTTCCCCAAACATCTTAGGTATTTCTGGTCATGTCCTAAAACTGTATTGAATTTTCTGTATTAGTAATGTTTATATGGCTTGGAAGATTTAATATGCATCATTATCTCATTCAGTGCAATGAATATTTTCTCTGGTGTAGGTATATGGCCTATGTAGCAAATATGCAAAATAGATAAAATATATAGTGCATTGAACTATGTTCTATTGCTCTATTCAATATTCCTTAGTGAATAGAAAGAGTCCAGTTACTTCCCAAAGCCTCTGGGCAATTAATAGAATTTTCAGTTTGGAGAAAACTAGTTCTATGAAATTTATATCTAATGCACTTGTCAAGTGCTAACTTAAATATTATATTTTTCCACAAGAAATAGTATTTCTTCACCCCTGCCCATGGCTTCCCTGATGCACATATAGTTAGCCTAGAATGTGGATTTCAAGGGTGACAAAATGTCATTTACATAATAAATGTTACTCTCATACTCAGTTTCAAGGAGTTCTTATCAATAATTTAGAAAGAATTAATAATATATTTATAACACATGCTAGAAGTAGGATAAAATTATTTATAAATGCTTAATAAATGTTTGATAGTGCTTTTGCCATCCATGTTATAAATGATATATAGGTGACTATAGATACCTTGTTAAACATTAATGTCCCTTGGTTATGGTTATTCTATAATGGCTTGACAAAAGTTATTAAAAGAGTGAATTAACATTATACATACATTCTATGAGCGAAATATGGTAAAATATGTAAGATTTAAAGTAGTTTGTAGGAATCGTTGGGTTATTATAGCTAATGCTATTTACCCATTGGTAGCAATTTACTGTGCATAATAACAAGCACACTAAGAGGCAGTTTCTCCTCATCCTAAATTTCAAATCAATAGTTGCCAAATTGTGATTGGTTATGTCCTGAGATATTACTATTTTAATATTTTAAGGAAATTACTTTTAAATCATTCACACTTAACTGCAAACACCAAACTGTGCTTTATTTTATTTTATTTTTTATTTTTTTTGAGACGGGATCTCTGCTGCCCAGGCTGGAGTACCGTGGTATATAGCTGGGATCTCAGGCATGCCAACCGCACTTTTATATAAGGAGAAGTGATGGTTGTTGTAGAGAACTACAGATCCCTATACAGGTTTTTAATTCAGCATCCTTACCCAATCCATTGAACTTTTTATGAAGAAAAGTGTGGAGTGGTGAGAGAGAGAAGGGCACTCTTACATATTAGGTGGATCATCTCTGGGCAACCGTTCAGATGCCAGATATGTTATCTAGTTCTGTCTCACATTCCAGAAAAAAGAGGAGCTATATTATTGCCCTAGTTTATAGAATGGGTGTACCCACCCCCCTGAAAAACTCCACATTATTTATACAGTATGTGTGTATAACACTTTCTAAAATTCATCCAGTGTTTGTGTTTAAACCATCCAATACCCTTATCTCAATTCATGTCTGATTAAGCTACACTCTTGCTTAACTTTTCTCAGTTAAGCAGTGAATTAATGGTTGCCCTCAGAATGATGCTTAGGCTAATCTGTGTTTTCATATAGCTAGGGTGCCATGATTCTAGATCAGAAGTTTCAATCTAGGCACCAAACATATATCACATATTAGATATCAAGATACATTAGATAGATCATAATGCAGATTTATCTAGAGAGAGACGTAGCTGTCATGTGAGTTCCACTGTCTCAAAAAAGGAGGAGGAGTGAGGTTGCCATCCCCTCAGTTCAAGTCCACTGAGAGGGGCTGTAGAGGGAACCACTCCGAGGACTTGACATGTCCACTCATCTGGTCTAAAGATGAGAAGCTGTGGCTGTTGGCCTAATGCAGAGGGGGGAGGGAGGGGGAGTTGCCACCTCCATCATCCTGTCAAAGGTATGTGAGTTCTGGGGACAATTGTGAAGCATCTGTAGGAATGTTGACCTTGCTCAAGGGCTATCCTGCGAAGGGCAAGTGGCTCCAATAAAAAGAGGGTGTGGAGGAAGCAGGAAGAGCCAAATGGGAGCAGCAAGGGAAGAAGTCCTATGTTGTTGTTGTTTTTTTTTTTTTTAACAGCTTTAAGTAGCTGCAGGTACTGACTTACCATCCATCCTGTAGAATCAGGATTCAGGTGCCTGGAAATACTGATTAAGCCCTGCACAGGGAGGTACTATGGGAAATATCAGTGAAGGCTTTCCTGCCCACAGTGCTGTGCTGATTTAATGCGATTTGAAGGACACACACAAGCCCAGCCTCAACACACTTGTGTTTATCAGATTAATAAAAACACTTCCCCCGTCTCTACTAAAAATACAAAAAACTAGCCGGGCGCGGTGGCGGGCGCCTGTAGTCCCAGCTACTCGGAGGCTGAGGCAGGAGAATGGCGGAAACCCGGGAGGCGGAGCTTGCAGTGAGCCGAGATCGCGCCACTGCACTCCAGCCTGGGCGACACAGCGAGACTCCGTCTCAAAAAAAAATAAAATAAAATAAAAAAAATAAAAAAAATAAAAACACTTCAAAAGGCTGAGTAGTTATATGAAAATAGAATTAACTACAGAGAGTGGCAACGATATGAAACACACCATGATACTGGAGTGAATTTGAAAGACTGGAACCAATAAAGACAGAGTAAGCATCTCCATGGAGCAGGAGAAGCAGGTGAAAGATGGTGATGGAGGAGGTGAAGATTTAGCATGAAAAAGTTGAATATTCAGGAAAGAAAGTACTATTTTCAGCACACAGTACTGTCCTGCAAAGTAGGTTTGTTTTACTGAAGCAAAACCTAAGAGATACCAAATAAGTATTACAATTTAAGAAATTCAAGAGAAGACTACAAACTGTAAAAGATCCTGTCCTCTGAATTCACATCTCATATATTATGTTTCCTACATCCCGAGAACTGCCTTTCCTCATTACTGTTATTTAACTTTTTATCACCTTAATTAAATCAAAAGCTTTTGAAAAGTAGAAACTGTCTGCTATGTTTTGCCTGATCTCAAGGCACCAAGCACTGGGCTGGGTACCCAGCAGGCATTCCGTAATTATTTGTGAATTTCAGGATTAGTTACAACATCATGCAAAGATGGTCACTTTTGCTTCTTTACTTAGATATATTGGAGGCAGTTGCAGTAATTTATTCAGGCAGCTCAGGCCAAGACTCTGGCAGACCATGAAAATGGAAATTAAGGGACTGACTTGAAAAATATGGAGAAAAGCATCAGTAGAATTTAGTGACAGACTGAATAGAATGTGACAGAAACTCAGGTGCCATTTTGGAAAATGCCAAAAGCATCATTGAGGGCAAAATCACCTAAGCAGGTGCCTTTATGCAATCAGGCATTGCCATGAAAGATCTAGTTATCACAGGAGGCTTTTTCTCTGTCTCCTTCCTGGCTTGCAAATACTGTCAAACTACATTAGCACCAAAAGCAGTTAGATTGCAATGACCTTTCCTAATCCACCACATTTATGTTTGGACTTTTCTTGCAATAAATGTAATGTTACAATTATTAATGCCAGCATTTTCTTTGGAAACAGTGGTGAACTCATTAAGAACACTGCCAGGTGTTGCCAACCCCAGGGGTGAACCTAGTGGTTAGTGAGATGTAAATAACTCTTTATGGAAAATTTGCAGTCTAACGAATTAGCAGTCTCACACAAAGCCAAACTAGTTTCCTATGATTAGCTTCGTTACACCACTAGCTGTTTTCCTGTAGGCCAAAGAAAAAAGTAGCAGATGCCCCTCCTTTTAGGACATAAATCAGATTAGCATCTACTTCATTGCTCGCTGTTTCCAAAGATAGCTGTCAGCCTTGCCATAAAAATGGTAAAAGATCCACACTGAAGTTCATGCATGTCAGGGAACCTGGAACTATTTTGCTTCTTTTCTTGGAGATGCATGCCCGTTCGTGGTGATGTGTCTTGCTCAACTAGGAGGATGTTTGTCATACCCTCTGCAGATTCCATATTATTTGCTATTTAAGGTAGTAGCATCTGCTGGGGGGTGCGCGGAGAGATGAACAATACTGTCAGATCCTTGTTTGACAGCTGCTCAGTGGCTAGCAGCTGTTTTGAGGTTCCTTTCCTGGTTCAGATGCTGTTTTCCATTTCTCTTCTTATAATCTCTGAAACAAATGTCAACATGATTACCATATGAAAAAAGTAAGCATTTTGGGATCTGAAAGTCCAGATGAGCAAATCTGGGAGGCTACTTGTGACTGCTTCTTGTTATGACTTGATACAGTCTTTAAATGCATGCAGACACTAGAAGGGTTTATGTATTCCCACGAATGTCATAATCACACTAACGACAATGAAAATGTCTTCATGTGTGATGACGGCTGTACTAAATTTGTGGCACTCAAGAAACATTTGATTAATGTAGTTTACACTTGGTAACTTTTAAAGCAGCCATTTTTACCTTTTTTTCTTTAGTGTAGATTTTTTGCTAGTTTTTTTTTTTTTTTTTTTTTTTTTGGCACTAAACTGCATATTTTGACTTACTCAATGCCCCTTTAACTAATATAGGCATTAACTGTGATGATTTCAATGAAATAGGGTTGTAATGTGGAAGTCAGCCACCTTGAATTAAGAGCTTGGACAAGTTACACAACCTCTTGGGGAAAATAGGAGTAATAATTTCAACCTCATAAGGTTGTGGTGAGTAATGAATGAGATTTTATGTAATGATCAATTTATACTAAGTAGAGAGTGTGTCCGTAACTGCTGGTGTCCTACTGTGTCAGTAAATTAGCATCCGATGTAATACAGTGTAGATTTCAGGTCTTCAGTAAATACACATTGATTTAAGATAGATTATGTTACTGTTGTTGTTCATTTGCTTTTATTCATCATCTCAAATGTCTTCCTTGCCCAATATTCTCACCTCTACCAACCATACTCACAGAGAGCACTGTCTTTTAGGAAGAGGGACAGGAGACTGACTCCCAAACACACATGAGTGCCCTGTTGCCATAACATCAGGGTGGATCTAGAGCCCTATGGAACTATAGGACAAGGGAGAATGAGGAGAAACCAGAATGCCACGTTCTACCCAATAGATTCAAGGATGCATTAGTTCAATATGCACATCATGTATCCTTAGGGTATGCTCTGCATTGTGTTAAATGTTATATATAAAAAAGAAGTGGAAGATGCTTCCCTAATCCCAAGGAATATACGGGTTGTCTTAGTCCATCTTTTGTGGCTTATAACAGATAACCTGAAATTGGGTAATATAGAAAGAAAGGGAATTTATTTTTTACAGTTATGGAGGCTGAGAAATCCAAAGTCAAGGGGCCACATCTGGTGAGCCCTTTTTGATGGTGGAGACGCTACAAAGTCCTGAAGTGACTCAGGATGCTGCAGGGTGGAGGGGGCTGAGCATGTCAGCTCAGGTCTGTTTCCTCCTCTTAAAAAAGTATCCACTATCCCAGGATACTTCATTAATTTATTAGCCCATTTATCCATTAATCCACAAATAGGTTGATCCATTCTTGAGGGCAGAGCCCCAATGACTCACTCACTTCTTAAACACCCCGCCTCTCAATACTGCCACGTTGGGGATTAAGTTTCAACATGAGTTTTGGAGGGGACAGATATTCAAACTGTGGCAACTACATAGGGTAGGAATAAGACGCCTTGTGTGGTGTAGTGGAAAGAGTCCTGCATGAGGAGTCAGAGAACCTGGATTTCAATCTCAGCCCAACATTTCTAGATAGATTGTGAACTTAGGGAATGTTTCTGTTTTTTTAAGGTTCAGTCTCCTCATCTGTGTAATGTGAACATAATAATAATAACAGTCCCTTTATGATATTGCAAATACCAATATAGTAAATATAAGAGGAGATTCTCTGTAAACTAAGCAAGCATTTTGACTGGATTCAGCCACACAGAGGCAGAGACTGTGATTTTTGTTTTATCACTTTATAGTCATGTCTCAGGCCAGTGCAATTAGTAAACTTTCAACAAACATTCACTGAATGAACGGTTAAATGAAAGAACTAGAATCATTGGACACACAGTTATGGAGTGAAACTTATCACATGGATAGATCATTTAAAGTATTCTGTACTACAGACTGTAAACAGAAATTCAGCAAAAAATGAAAAATTGCAGGTTTAAGTTAGTCTTGGAAAAACTCACTGAGGCATCTTAAACTGGTTCTGGAAAAAAGTATCATAATTTTTAAGTGTATAAAATTGCTGAATAAAGTTTGTTATGTGCCACTGTTCATTCGTTTAATCCTCATAACAACTAGGTAAGAGCGTGCTGTGATTAGGACCATTGTATATAAAAGGAAATAAAGGTGTAGAAAGGTTAAGCACCTTGCCTTCCATAGTATAGCTAGATGGCTGTAGCCATATGGTGCCATCTTTATTTATAACAATGTGCCACTCTGCCTGTCTCTACCTGATAGATTGTTGTACTTCATGGCATGTGGGGTAGAGGCAAAGTAGCATGAGGAATACAAATAATATGATAATTTAACAAACATTGTCAAAGAAAGCAAGGAAAATGGTAGGGTCATTGAAAGAAACCAGTAATTGGGATTTAATTTAGTGAGTAAACTTTCAACACAAAACAGAAGCTTCTACTTCCAGTCTATTCTACTTCCAGTCTATTCTACTTCCAGTCTAGCTTTGTACCTTCATCTTGAACCCCTCTTCCATATAGCCATGATTTGTCCATAGCTGTGGTGTTTTCTAAGCTATATTACTCTCTGTCACCTCCTTTTCTCCATGCTTCCTGTTGCTTCTGTATCCCACCACTGACCCAACTCCACCTGCACACACCTTCCCCCAGACATATCTCAAGTGCCTCTTCTTCTGTGAAGGTCTCCCACACAATTGGGCAATTTCTTTTTTCATGTTTCTGTGGTACTTTTTGAGAACTCCACTTTGTCAATCATCCCATGTTGCCTAACAACCAACCGCAGTTGTCTTTGAAATCTTTATATTGTTGAAAAAGTGGTTAACCTTGAAAAAAGAGAGGGTGCAATCTTTACTGGATTATTTCTACAATAATGGAGATGGAAAAATCTTAGAGAATATTTAGTTACTCCATTTTATGTCATCTCCAGTTACATTAGTTTGTTTGTTTGTTTATGAGATGGCATCTTGCTCTATTGCCCAGGCTGGAGTGCAGTGGCATGATCTCCTCTCACTGCAACCTCTGCCTCCCAGATTCAAGCAGTTCTTCTGCCTCAGCCTCCTGAGTAGCTGGGATTACAGGAACCTGCCACCATGCCTGGCTAATTTTTGTATTTTTGGTAGAGACAGAGTTTCACTATGTTGGCCAGGCTGGTCTCAAACTCCTGACCTCAAACGATCTGCCTGCCTTGGCCTCCCAAACTGTTGGGATTACAGGTGTGAGCCTTCACGCCCAGTCAAGTTACATTTATAAAGAAGGAAATTTAGGCTCTGAGGAAAAAAAGAAACTGAGTTCTCAAGTTTACAGAATGTGTTAGTTATAGGGCTGCTCCTAGCTGGATACACTTGAATGAAATATTTTTGCAATAAACTGATCACATTTGTTGATCACTTAACAATGTAATGAGCAGAAGCTAAGCACTTGACATGGAAAACTCATATTTAATATTATTGTTTCTAAAAGTACCTGAAGAAAACAAATAAATAACTTGTCAAAAATCATAGAGTGAGAAAAGCATGGAACCAAGATTCAAACTCAACCTAGTCCCCAGACTGAAGCTTGTTATTCCTTCTTTAGAGGGCTCCTGACTCTACTTCCTTTACAATAACTGGGAAAAGGGAAATATTCTTAGTGTGAAATTCTAACCAGTGTCAGCTTGCAGAAAAGGATCTGTGTTTGTGTCATCTGACTGGTTCTTCGGGTGCTGGGAACAGAGTAAAGCTGGTGGTAGAGGAAAGGAAGCCCTAAAGGAGAAAGCAAGAGAGGGCAAGAAAACAAGTTCACAGATGGAGGGAGAACGTGGGCAGGAGAAAATAGATGGATCCTTCCCATCCTGCTCTGCCAAACTCTGGAAATACTACAAGAGTAGAAATATGATTTCCATGATGTGCAGTGAACAGAGAGGAACATGTGAGTGGTTTGTGAGTGGTCTATGAATACTTGTTTTTAGCATTTGATTCACATCATTTTAAGAGAGAAGCTAAAGATACGTATTGTTTCCAACAGATATTCGGATATTATTATCTGTACTTTAAATATCACAAGCAAAACATGTCTGTAAATAGGGGCTATCTTACCCTAGTCTAATAAATAAGGATCACAGGAGGCAATACAGTTAGAGGAAGAGTTTAGCAATATCTCAGGCCTTTGCTCTTCTAATCTCTGAGTGGAAAAGTCATTGATAAATTCTTCAGAAGCTTTTTTCTGTTTTTCTCAGATCAAAGGTAACATTGAACCATAGGCATATTGTACTTGGTAATTGCAGAGCTGGGGAACGTAGGCAGAAAATCAGTTTGGATACCATGGCAGTTTATTCACGGGACAGCCGCAGGTTAATCTGTAAGACTAAGATGCAAGTATTTACTCAAGAGAGTGTGGAAGTTTCTCTTCACATGAATATGAATCAACATAGGGGAATTTATGCCCGAAAGGACAATTTAGTGAAATTCCATACTTCCCTTGCCATAAAAGACAGAGGCCATTTCTGAATAACCTTCTCAGGAGCTACACCTGAGTTTTTGAGGTTTATGTTCCTTACACAAACTTGTAAGTGGTTTTGTATAAATCAATTAGTTTAAAGCCACTTTTCTTTAAACTATTTCAGAAATGCCCTCATAAATCTTTCCCTTCCCTATTTAGTAGAAAGGAACAGTACAGTCAGAAAATATATATATATATATATATATATATATATATATATATATATTCCTGTTAGTTCAAGTAGTGGGGTCAGCAAATGCCAGGTCATAATGGATTTTGTTAAACATCTTTAGGATGCTCCCCATTGCTCACCCTTTGCTTCAGTAGTGGAGAAATATGGCAATTATCAGCCAAACAGACAGGGTCCCAGGGCTCTAAATGCAGAGAGACTATAATTTTCCAAGCATTAGAGCCCATATCCTGTTGTCCTCAGTACTTCGAGGTCACCAGCACTTTGCTTCAGTATTTACATTTCATTCTTTGCTACAAGGGAACCTGAGACTTTTAATGGATTCCCGCCTATGTCCATTTAGTATTTTGCTGTGTCCCTTCCTTGCCTCTCCCAGGGTCCACCCAGGGGAATTAGAATTATCTGCCTGAGAGTAATGGCTAGTGGGAGCACAGGATGAAGACTGATTCGGATTCAGTGGAAAAAAATTGGGGTTTTAGTGATGATATTCATATTTATCCTCTAGTCAAAAGCTGCAAAGATTGAGGAAAAGTTATTTAAGGAGGTGGTGCATTTTCTGTTTATTATTAAAGAAGCTTTTATTGCACTTCTATTTATAATAGTTGTTTGCCAGATGAAGCAAGTTTAATTATATAAATCATTTTAAAAATAATCAAAAAGGTGGTATATATCAAAATGAGCAATTTGATTATCATTTATTTGCAAGATAATCCTATTACAATAGCAATTTATCTCATCTTTAAACCTTCTTGCAATATAATAATTACCATCTATCCAATTAATATTGTAAATTATTTAATTTGAAATAAAATGGAACATTAACAAGAAACGAGTAAATAATACCTCATCTGCCAAACTATTATTTAATATTTTTAAAGCAAATTGTATAAGACTTCCAAGAGCCTGCTTCTACTATGTGAATAAGATCATAGATAAAAGTAAGATGTTTGCTCAAAATGTTGCCTTTGTTTCCCTCAGTCCCTGGGATATTCTTTAGGGCATAATTGCTGCAGTAAATATGTTTTCATAAGCAGTATATGATGTATTCTATAGCGTAGAGATGGAATTTGTGTTTAAATATGCAGAAAGATAGACTCGTATGTAATGTTTGCTTCCAATTTGTTCTTTTTCAGCACAGCAGGACGCTAATAATAGGGCAGGGAAAGGATACAATGACTTCTCAAGGTAGCTTTGAACTCTTGTTTTCTACTTACTGTAATCTGAAGTGGCAAGTCAGCTGAAGCACACACCGGTCATTTTGAAGTGAGCAGAATAAGTCCATTGCAAGCATTCAGATATTTGAAAATTTTAATGTGGGACAGTAAGACAATTTTTATTTTGTCTTTTGGCAAATCTTTACTATACTTGGGATTGTTTTTCTATTGACGGTGTTTAGTATAGCAATGGAGTCCTTGGGGCCGCTGAATAATTGTTGTGTTGTCCTCAGGCTAATTGTACACAAAGGGCATGGTAGAAGAGTGTGCCGGGACTGGAGTCTGCAGGGTTAATTTTTCCAATTTTTTTTCATTCTAATTTTTTCTTTTTTTTTCTGTGTAGTCTGTGGTTGCTCCAACCTTCTTCTTCTTCTTTTTTTTTTTTTTTTAAATGAGGTCTCAATATATTGCCTGGGCTGGTTTGAAAATCCTGGGCTCAAGAGATCCTCCCACCTCAGCCTTCTGGGATTACAGAAGGGATCACACCGCACACCTGATCCAATTATTATTATTTTAAGATGAGTCCCTTGTATGACCTAGGATAAGAAAAGAAATTTTCTTACTACATTCATTCATTTGTTATAGCAGGGACTGTACTTAAGACACAATGGCCTCCTAGATCGTACATTCCAGTGAAGGGGGATGGAAAATAATACATATATGAATATTTAACTAAGATCATTGTGAGTTGCCATTGGTGCCTTCAAGGAAATAAACTTGATGCTATTAGAGAGAATCAAAAGGGTGGGTCTATTTTAGGCTGTGTGTTTCAGGAAAGTATCAATTGGGAACATACAAGTGCAGAGAAATCCAAAACATATGATGACATCTGAGGAGTTTGCTGCAAGATCATTATGAGGTTATAGTTGTAGAAGGTCATTACAAAATCAAAAATGATATCTAAATGTACAGTGTTGCAAATAAATAAGAGAGAGTAGAAGGATGGTTTTCTTCCCCATTCCTTGAAGGATTGCCCCATGCATATGACCAACGCTAGTCTACTGCTAGGATAGGAAAGGAGATGGAACAGGATTCAGGAAGTGACTTTAAACCCAACAACTTTGATAATGTAATTTTGCACTATATGATACCAACTAAGGCCAGGCTCTGTTATTCTAGTTTATGAAATCATTTGGTTTAATGTTCCTTTTTAATATACTAAAATCCATTATAATATAAACATATGCAATTTTTCATATTCCTGAATTTTATTGTAGGGTTATTTAAGTTTTTAAAGATTTAATAAACACTAATATAGAATGCCAAGCAGAAGCACAAAAACGTTTTTCTCTAACAGCAGGGCCCATTTAATTTAATATTGGAAAACATGATTTATCTGTTAAGAGGGATACTATTAGAAAAAAATGAAAAATATTGTTCATGGCCATATATCATTGTTAAAATAGCATATTCCAATATTTTAAAAATACTAAATGTGATCCAAATCAAAGTCAGCTTTTTTCCTTTCATTGACGATATGGAGCATATGTTGGGATTATGAGCCGTAATTAAGCAGTAAGAGACAACAGGGTGTGTGTGCTGTGTTGGGAATGTGCCATGTGCTGGGTATGTAAGATACGAGGCCAGGAAGAGAGATGCCCACAGCCACCATGGAGGTGGCAAAATTCCAACCCAACATATGAGCATATGCCTTGCAGCATGCTTTCACCATATGAACACGCCCTTGTTGTGAACACTCTACTTTATACTATTTTACCTACTATGCATCATAGTATGAGAACGTTTCAAGTCTTTCTCCTTTTGGACAAATCAGAAAAATGCAAATTCCACATTAAGAACTTTTCTTTTCCCAGATGTTTTCAAGGGTTTGCTTTACATTATTTCCTACAGTTTAAAGGTATGCTTCCACTGGGAATGTAGCTTCTTTACTAAATGCCAGAGTGGGCAACTGGAAAGAACAGAGGTAATTTGAACCCAACAGCGGAGTGCTAACTCAGAGTTAAACCTTGAACACTCCAGCACAATAGAAAACTGAAGTCATTTGTTTGGCTTCTCCAATTTTAGGAAATAGACTGGACCCTCTGAAGTTCTTAAATAAAACAAAAATAAAACTTTTTCCAAGGACCTCTTGAACTTTTAAAAATGGTGCCTAATGTCAGAAAACACAATAAATTTCAAATGTACTATTTTCTTATTACATATAAAAATACATTTTGAGAAATGGATGAAAATGATTTGCCTTTTACTTTAACCTGGTTTTGAGTCAGAAAATGGCATAAGCAAATTATTTGTCTTCCAACTAACTTCTTTAAAGATTGCACTGTTGCAATCCCAAGACTTTGGGAGGCCAAGGTGGGTGGATCACTCGAAGTCAAGAGTTCAAGACCAGCCTGGCTGACATGGTGAAACGCTGTCTCTACTAAAAAATGCAAAAATTAGCCGGGCATGGCAGAGCATGCCTGTAATTTCAGCTACTCTGGAGGCTGAGGAAGGAGAATTACTTGAACCTGGGAGGCAGAGGTTACAGTGAGCTGAGATTGCACCACTGCACTCCAGCCTGGGCAACAGAGTGAGACTCCATCTCACAAAAAAAAAAAAAAAAAAAAAAAAAATTAAAAAAAAATGCACTCTTGCAAGGGAGGCCTTAAGGAAGAGATTTTTTGAGGTGAGAAAGCAAAGAAATATCCCTTAGTTGCAAGGCACTATTACTCTGATGGAGTAGATGTGTGCCTTTCCAATACTTAAATTCTCACCAAGAAAGAGAGTGGGTCAAATAGGGTACACACGCTTTGTAATAAAACTAGATCTAGCCTGGGTTACAGAATCTTTTTATTAGGTATTTTCATTATATTGGGAAAGCCCAGTTAAATGAAACAATATTTGTGGTCATATACAGTCATAAAAATGACAATACCTATTGAAATAGAATGAATAATAGTATTGATATGACCTAACCTGACAAAAATGAAAGAATTATCATCTTCTTGTGAAATGTGTTGAATTTGGGAAATCTGTTATAAAAAGACAGAGATGGAGAAAAGAAATAAAGGGCAATATCAAGCTATATTCCAAATCTGTATTCCAGTATTGAATTTTCCAGAATATTTTCACTGTTTTTGTAATAAAGCTCTTAAAATGTTTCTATAATTAAAAATTTGATGGTGTAGTTTAAATTTAAAAATATAATGCATGTAACCTACTTACAGCATACAAAATTTTCACAGATATAGAATAAGTAGGGAACAATTTTTATCAGGAAGTTTAACATTTGTATAAATAAGTTGGATTCGAAAACTTATAGGAGATTGTAATATAAGAAGGCAGTAGGTGAGATGTCATAATAAAGACAGGAATTCAAAGGAGGCAAATACTATGCCCTGTCAGAGAAGTGAGGAGGGGCTCTTTGGAGAGGGTAAACTTTAAGGTGATATTTCAAATGTGGATGGGCTTAAGGAAGTAGAGAAGAATACATTTGGGCAGAGCAATCAGAAAACATTTGGTGGAGAACGGAGTGGCCCTCGCGGGGATGGGTGTTTACCAGATCCAGGTTACCCTGGAAGTGGGTGCCGGGAAGGTTGGAAGAGTAGAGAAGAAAGGGGTCTTGTCATCACTGCTTCTGATCACCCAATTTTCAAACAAAGTCTATTGCCCCTAGAGTTGGCGGGTGGCTCAAAGATACAATCAGAATGAGCCTAACCCTGAATTTGCCGATTTCACAGGCCACTGCTATTTTTTGTGGTGTGAACTGATTTGAAAGGTCGATTACCAAAGTATGTTCTTCTAGCAGCAATGGAAAGCCTAGAAGAGTCCAGCCAGAGTGGGGATGAGAGAGCCACTTAAAGAAGATTCTTTCAAAAGCGGTGCCTAGGAAGGACTTAGCACTTCTGTCAGGTAATATCCAAAAAACAATTATATTCATGGAGATAGAAACATAGTGAATGGATAAAGAGGTATTTTGGGGTACACTTTTATGTGGAACGTGAAGTAGTAGAAAGAAATACCTAGACCCAAAGAATGAATAATTCAGTTCAAAAGAGATTCTTCATTTTTTCGGTGCTTGGAGAAAACGTCTGTACTTTGTCTCCTCTCTCAAACGTAGATCACAGGCTTGAGAAAAATTAAATACGCATCAAAAGACATAAATCAATCACCAGAGAGAAATGAGGAAATAGAGAAATAGGAAGGTATGTTTACTCTTAGCTATCCTTACTTGTGATTTTAAACCAAAACAAAATAGAAACTAGTCATTCGTAGAGGGAGTAAAATAGTTAACACTGATGAATGCTTGTAAAGCCAAATGAGAGTCCAGATAGTCAGAATTTGACCTTGAACAAAATTAATTCACTACTTTTGGCATATGAGGAGATCATCAGCTTCCTGGAAAGGGTTCCTTTGGAGAAATCCAGCTTCAGCCTGTAGCAGCCACATTACAATTGTCTTAAATAACGGATTGATAAAGATGCACTATAGAGATTCTCCTTTAGGTTAGAGCCTACATTGCCAGGCTCCTTTCCTTCTCTCATGTGGCCCCGGGTGCTGGTTACCTTGTTCCTCACCTCCCACAGAGTGGCTTCAGCCAGAGCAACAGTGGTGCACTGCGAACTCAGAACTCATTTTGCTTTTCTGCTGATACTGAGGGTGCCACTGAAGGGGATTCCTGGATGGAGATTCCACAGGAGGACCTATAGGTCGCTTACGGGAAGGGAGGGACAAGAAACTGAGCAAATAATTAAGGAAAGAATGGAGGTGAAAGTAAGTTTCTGTGAATACACTGAAAGATAGGAGAGATCGGCCGGGCGCGGTGGCTCAAGCCTGTAATCCCAGCACTTTGGGAGGCCGAGACGGGCGAATCACGAGGTCAGGAGTTCGAGACCATCCTGGCTAACACGGTGAAACCCCGTCTCTACTAAAAAATACAAAAAGCTAGCCGGGCGAGGTGGCTGGCGCCTGTAGTCCCAGCTACTCGGGAGGCTGAGGCAGGAGAATGGCGTAAACCCGGGAGGCGGAGCTTGCAGTGAGCTGAGATCCGGCCACTGCACTCCAGGCCGGGCGACAGAGCGAGACTCCGTCTCAAAAAAAAAAAAAAAGATAGGAGAGATCAGTTTTTGCAAAAGAGTTACTGGTAGCAGGCAAGTAAGGAGGAGGTCTATAGTCATTGAAATGTCGTTCCTGTACCACATTTGCTTTTATTCCACTACTGCAGATTGGGAAATAAAATTTCCCCTGGAAAACAAGGGGAAATTGCACATTCTTTACTCAGCATAATTGAGCCTGAAAATTTCAACACTGCTTAGATGGAAAATGCCACAGAAAACACAATGCTCGTCTAGGTCGAGTAACAGATGTGAAGCATTTACTAAGCAAAATATACCTTTCAAATATACTTAAAAATATAAACAGTGAGATAGAAACAGTTCATAACATTTCTTTATTTCTAACATTATTTCCAATTTTTCTAAGTTTTGCACAGGCATTTGGAGCCTATTACTTAGACTCTCACATGTGAATTTATTTGAAGATGATTTAAAGTTATTTATTTTAGGGCTGTCAGGGTTTCAGAATATTTTTGTGATGCATAGGGAGTTCCGTATAATTCTTTGTTAACATTAGACCTCAAGCTGAACAAAGTCAACTGAAGGAAAACTTAGAGAAGACCTGGCTTAGACAGTGAGAAGGGTGTTCAGATAACATAGTAATGATGATAATAGCCAGTGTTTATTAGTGGTTACCAGGTACCTGGCATTCTACTGATGCTTTTCACGCATCATTCAACTGTGCCTAGCCTCGTATTTAAAGTTGCATTTTTGTCCGTAAAATCTGGCCACCCTCTTCTTATTAGCAATAAGGACAGTGAAGTTAGAGATCTCTCCCAAAATCATAGAGCTGATAAGAAGGGAGTTGGAATTTGGAACCAACATCTTTTGTCCTTCAGAGCCTATGTTTTAAATGCTACATTATAATTTAGCAGGCTCTAATGAAACAATGCAAAAGTTCAATTTGCAGAAAGACTTAATGACAAAAATGATGGGCTGAATTTGTCTCATTGACAATGACAGTTGAATACTTTAAGAATGAAGAAAAATGTAGTTTAGTTTTCTTTGAATTTAGATTTGACATATTTATTGTTTCTGTGTAGAAGGATGAGTTTCGCTTCAACTTGATTTGAATAGACACTGAATAAGCACAGCTGCTTTATTTTAACTTTGACAGAGACAGGAATGCATGTAAAGTTTCAAATGGGAACGAGTAGAAACTCGTTTGAGAGAAACTGACCAATAGTACTAGAAGTCTACTATTATGGGAAAGAAAAATCACATTTTTACCGTAAGCCATACTAGATTGAACACCTTATATATATAAGTTAATGCCCTTGCACAGAAACTAGGAGATAGGGAGGCTATCTTCCTTAAATACATTTCAAAGGGATGATTCCCTGGTGCCTGAGAAAGGCATTTCTGGATCCTAAACCTGGAATAAGGCTCATGTAGCTTGAAAATATTTCCATATATTTTAACAAGACAGAGAACAAACGTACAATTACATGTTTTCTTAAGTAAACATTCTACAAATAGATGAAAGCAGGGTGAGGGGGTAGTCTCTTCTCTTGTGTTCAATACGATGACTTACTTTTAATATATATTTGCTCTTATCCTTACCAAATATGGAAGGCTTCTGGAACAGCTGACTGAGATATTATAAATACTATAAGATATCATTGCTATTACTCTATTATTATCATCATTACCATTGAATATAATGATTGTATAATCAGGGGTGTGTGTGTGTGTGTGTGTGTGTGTGTGTTTGTGTGTATGTAAAATAAGCCAGAGAAGATATGGGTATTGGGCAATGAAGATGGTAGAACAAGCAACAGGCCTGGGAGAAATCGTTGGATATCTGAATGGAGAGAAGTACATTACAGATGGGAGGATAAAATTTTCAAACATGGATGAGAACGTTAATAATCCAAGAAGTTAGAAGTTTAGGTTCAGACAATATAAATAAATCAGCATGACCTCAGGAAAAGGCTGTGTTTGAGGATAGTGAGAATGATAAGACATTTTCCTGGGACAGAATGATAGAAACATTTTAGTGAGAAATACAGATTCAACGAAATAGAAAAGTATGGATTGGAGTCATGTGCTGAATGTAGTTTGTTTAATATGCTGTGTCTCACAGTGGGGTGCTTGTAAAATGAGCCTCGGGAAGGCAAGACTATCAACCAGTATACGTTAAGCAATGTAGGAGCTTAATAAGGCCCTGGTGCACGCGGTGGCCAAGGAAATGGAATGGAAGAAAAGAACACATTCAATGTCAGGACAGAGAAACAGAAGGAGTCAGAGTGACAGAAAAATGTTGTGCCTCAAAGAAAGCCGCACAGTAATGGCTTTAGAGAAAATAATAAATAACAAAGAGGAGCATGAGGATACTGCCTCTTCTTCTGTTCAAAAAGCTGGGCTGAGGATAGAAACAGAAGAATTGAACAAAAACTACCAAAAAGAGCAAAAATAGTTCTCAAAAGACTTTCCTTTCAAGTTGGGTTATTGCATTAATTGATCGATTGGAACAGATATTAGGTTTATACTATATATAAATATACATCCATGAAATAAAGTCTTTCTCACTGATTTCCATGGGGCAATTAGCCAAAGAGACTTTCATTTGCTCATAGGCAGCCCTATCCCGTTCTCTAAAACTGTCATGTAAGAAGGTAGGTGCAATTGTTAAAGTGAAGAGGAGAGGAAGAGCTCACTCAGGACTTATGAAACCATTTGGTTTGTTCACACCGTGGGTCTGCATCACTTCTCGTACAAGGATTGTGGTTTTCAGTAGTTGCTTTACCGCAGGGCCAAACACTTGGTCTGGTGTTGGTTCACCATAAAGGTTTGTTGAAGTGAAGTGTACTATTATAATTATGTAAGCAGCATGCTGACTTATGAGAATTATTTCTCAGGAGGGAGTTCTAGGGGAGCAAGGTGGTTTGGCAGAGATTCCCAAGCGACACTAAGGGCAAAATGAATCTATAATGGGTTAGAGCTGTGTGGTTATTTATGTTTCTACAAAAGAGTTTGGCAGAAAGAGAGTAGAGTCAAAGAAAGCTGAGAGTAGAACCAATACAAAATTGGATTTGTATGGAATGCTCAGTGTAATGTCAAAGGAAGGAAGAAGTTAGTTTTGGAAATCTATAATACAGCCCACACCCCATTCAACTCTCTGTTTGCAATTTAAGGGAATTTCTCCAGTCCCTCTTCCTAGCAATAATTGTAGGTACCTCATTAAGCTGCCTCTAAATTGTATTGTATGAATATTTTATAAGGCAATTTCGTTCATCTAATCATCATATTGAGATTGATTAAAGAGGAGGGAAGGAATGGTTTATTTCTGATATCTGCACTACTTGTTGTTGTTGTTTAAAGGCACCTTCCTCCACAGAATTGGATTTTATTATCCTAAAGCCATACGTGCTGTATTCAAAATTCTCTGTTTGAAATGGCAAATTCACTACTGATTTCTAACAATGAAGTTTTAGAAGAACATTTCTCTTTTGATGTTGTCAAAATTTTTTCTTTCCATCATATGAAAAAAGAAAAAGTCATGACTAGTCAAAGTGTGTAGGCTTTGGCAAACGATCATCCTATACAGAAAAATTGAAACTCCTCAAATTTTTAGAAGGATCTGTCCTCCTTGCAAAGAAGAGTAAGAGTCTCCAAGAATAATAAATATAGTCAATATGCAGGGCACATTTATTTTCCAATTTTTAATAATCATGTTCACCTTTTACTTATTTTCCTTTATTTAGTGATAGTAATGTAATTTGACATCTAAGAATTTTTTTAAATAAAAAAAGCAAAAATAATTCAAGACAAAGACAGAAGCACCAGCTGGTTTCTGGCAGTATTCAGGTGAATACAGTAAGAAAGGAGGAAAAGAGGATGCAACTTTTTCCCAAAAACATCATCCCTTTAAACCCAGCACAAAGTAAAATTCCTCCAATTACAAATTATTGATCTAGTATAATATTAGAAATAAGCACCTGAAACTTTCCTGAAAGGAAATATTTTTAAAATTTATTAAGTAAGAGGAGTTTTTGGGTGATATGTTGTGATTTGTAAAACAAAGAAACAATGGTTCCATTTACTGAATTGGCTAGAACTTATCTGGATTATGTTACTTTTCTGGATCAATCTGTTCAAAGAAATGTTCAGAATTAAAACATGTGCAGTGGAGGATGAACAGAATGGTGAGAGATTTAAATCTTTACAGGCTATCATAATGTTTAGCAAGTAGAAGATTCAGCTTTGGAGATAACTCAGTAAGTAATGTAAACTATGTGACTGGTTATTACTTAAGAAAATACTATTTTAGTGGAGCACAGAATACAGAACACGTTTGTGTGTTACAGGTAAACAAATTTCGGAAAAGTATATAGAATAATAAATTTAATAATTTTAACTATATAAAAAAACTGTAATATGTACACTCAGGAAATAGTGAGTTCTCCATCACCTTCAGCAGTCGGTGGATGAAAGATATTTTCCATAGAACCCTTATGATACTTGAAAGGAGATTATATGTGTAAAGTTTTAACTCCTTTTTAATTAAATATAAATAATATCACTTTTAACAAATACATTACAAATAATTTTGAAAATATATTTGATTATAGGATATTAAATCTTATGAATAAGTTTTGAAAATTCATTCAAATGTATTATGTATATGTACTATATGCTAAGTGTATATGTATTTTTTAAATCTATAACCATTTTTGGTTTGTTCAATTATCCTTTGTCAAATTGTTGTTATTATTTTTTGAGGTTCTCACTCATAACAAATGACCACATAAAACACCATTACTCAACGTGTGCTAAAACTTGCTCTTCTCTTCATTGTTAAGTACTTTTAAGTTCAATTTGCCTGACTTTCTATATCCTTAGCCTGCAGATATATACCCTGGGCCAATTCATTTATATTATCTTGTGTATCTAACAAATTATAAAATAAAAATCAAATTAATGTATCAACATCTCTTGAGGAATATCTGAAAGTGTAGTTTTATTTGTTGTAGATCTGCTTTGGGGGTTAGATATCTCATATTTCTAGGATGTTTCCCCATGAAACAAGCAGTCCAGCCATATTTTGCATGTAGTGTAGCATTGCTAAGTTATTTGCTTATGTATAAATTCAGAAGAATGAAAGTAAAATAAAATAATCCAAAAAAAGTAAAAGGAGCTACATTGGACTCAAGTCACTTTGTAGTTAAATGATTCCTTGAAATATAAGCCAAAGAACCTACCTGAATTTCCACCCAGTAGATGTATGAAACCTGGTTGCTATAATCTTCCTGGCTATGGAATTTAAAGAACTTAAAAAAAAAAGATTTTTAGAAACTCATGAGCCTACCATTAAAATATCCTTCCCTATAAAATGGTTTTACTCCTCACAGATGTGTATTTTAGAGCAGGTGGGACACTCTGTCAAGTGTTTATAATTATAGAGATATTACCTGCCACCAAAATATTTACAAATTTGGTTTTATAGTTAATGGTATGGAGAGGGAGCTTGTTTTGAGGGGACAGATAATAATTATTATATTAGGCATATTTGAAATTTAAAGCAATGGCAAAGTATACAGGTTTAGGAGTCCTGAAGGTTGAGGAGAAGTTAAGTTCTAGAGTTCCTATTTAAGGATCATTCAGGTAGAAGTAGACTGTGATGCAAGAGAAAAACATGTCCAAGAAAGGTATAGGGGCTGCCCTTTCTAAAGCAGTTAGGATATATAATAGTCTGTCCTCATGCTGCTATAAGGAACTGCCAGAGACTGAGTAATTTATAAAGAAAAGAGGTTTAATTGACTCAGCATTCCACAGGGCTGGGGAGACCTCAGGAAACTTACAATCATGGTAGAAGGGAAAGGAAACACAGCCTTCTTCTCATGGCAGCAGAAAGGAGAAGAATTAAAGCTGAGTAAAGGGGGAAGCCCCTTGGAAAACCATCAGAACTTGTGAGAACTTACTCACTATCATGAGAATATCGTGGGGGAAAATGCCCCCATGATTCAATTACTTCCCACTGGATACCTCCTACCACACAAGGGGGTTATAGGAACTACAATTCAGTATAAGATTTGAGTGGGGACATAGCCAAACAATATCATTTTACCCCGACCCCTCCCAAATCTCATGTCCTCACATTTCCAAACACAATCACTCCTTTCCAACAGCCCCCCAGATTGTTAGCTTATTCCAGCATTACCCAAAAGTCCAAGTCCAAAGTTTCATCTGAAACAAGGCAAGTCCATTCCACCTATTAGCCTGTAAAATCAAAAGCAAGTTAGTTACTTCCTAGACACAATGTAGGTACAGGCATTGGGTAAAGACACCCATTCCAAATGGGAGAAATTGGCCAAAACAAAGAGGATACAGGCTCCATTCAAGTCTGAAATCCAGTGAGACAGTCAGTAAATCTTAAAGCTCTGAAGTAATCTCCTTTGATTCCATTTCTCATTCTAGGTCATATTGATGCAAGAGGTGGCTCCCACGGGCTTGGGTAACTCTTCTCCCATGGCTTTGCAGGGAATAGCCACCCTTCTGGCTACTTTCACAGGCTGGCATTGAGTGCCTGCTGCTCTACCAGGCACATGCTACAAGCATGTGCTAATGATAGATCTAATGGTAGATCACACAGCAGCAGGGGCCTAGGCCTGGCCCACAAAACCATTTTTTTCTCCTAGGCTTCTGGGTCTATGATGGGAGGGGCTTCTGTGAAGATCTCTGACACACTGTGGAGACATTTGCTCCATTGTCTTAGTGATTAACATTTGGCTTCTTGTTACTTATGCAAATTTCTGCAGAGGGCTTGAATTTCTTTCCAGAAAAGGGGTTTTCTTTTCTACCACATCGTCAGGCTGCAAAGTTTTCAAACTTTTATGCTCTGCTTCCTCTTGAATGCTTTGCCACTTAGAAATTTCTTCTGCCAGATACCTTAAATCATCTTTCTCAAGTTCAAAGTTCCACAGATCTCTGGGCAGAGACAGAAATGTCTCTTTGCCTAGCAAGAGTGACCTTTATTCCGGTTCCCAACAAATTCCCCATCTCCATCAGAGACACCTCAACCTGGACTTCATTGTCTATATAATGTTAGTATTTTGGTCAAAGCCAATTCAACAAGTCTTTAGGAAGTTCCAAACATTCCCACAATTTTTCTGTCTTCTTCTGAGCTCTTCAAACTGTTTCAACCTCTACCTGTTACCCACTTCCAAAGTCACTTCCACATTTTTGGGTATCTATATGGCAGCACACCACTCTTTGTGGTACCAATTTACTGTATCAGTCTGTTATCATGCTGATATAAATAACTACCTGAGACTGGATAATTTATAAATAAAAGATATTTAATTGATTCACAGTTCTGCAGTGCTGGGGAGGCCTCAGGAAACTTACAATCATGACAGAAGGAGAAGCAAGCATATCCTTCTTCACATGGCAGCAGGAAGGAGAAGAATGAGAGCCAAGTAAAGGGGAAAGCCCCTTAGAAAACCATCAGGTCTTGTGAGAACTTACTCACCATCATGGGAATAGGATGGGGGAAATTGTCCCCATGATTCAATAACCATCCATTGACTCCCTCCCACCACCTATGGGAATTTGGGAACTATAACTCAATATGAGATTTGTGTGGGGACACAGCCAAACCATATCAGGATGCTTAAGGTAGTCAGGGGAGGAAATAAGAATGAAGCTCAGGACTGGGGAGAGTCTCCTGCTAAAATATTAAATCTCGGAAGCAAGTCTAAAAGCTGCCAATCTATTGAAAAATAATCCATGCTACCCTTCACCTTGGCTGTACTGGTAATGCTGTGGCCCACATTAATCTACTGATGAACCTTTAAAATTCTATCCAGGAATCCTCTTTAGCTTACAAGTCATCCTACAGTGGATAGGGCAGGGTCAATAGAAAGGTTCAGTCCCTTCATTTTCAGAGGTTTGGGAAAGGTAACTCTCAAAGGCATATATCTCAAGGAAAGCATCACTCACCCATGCTAAGAAAACCCCACTATTAAAACTCAAGTAGAAAACCCAAGAAAATACATTTACTCAGGTATAAGTGAGTTGGCTGCTTATTTATTAACGTGACATGCTATGTTTAAGTGCCTACTAAGCCGTTAAAAAAATGTTACACTTGTCACTTATATGATTTGACATTTCTCAAAGAGAAAAATGACAACCAGTATATCTAGAGTTTTAAAAAGTAATGATACATTCTGAGTATATGAAGATAAACAATAAAAAAGATACAATTACATGTTTATGTAAATACTGAGAAACATATTAAGCTAAAATTATATGATCAAAAGAAACCTTAGGAACCTGATTGATAGCCAAATGGAGCAGATCATGCAGTAACTTTTGCACTTGCGTGAGTTTCAGTAGAAACATTCTGCTTTGGTCTTATTTACTTTATTGTATCTGTGCCTTTTTGGCAAAGAGCACAAGAAAACAGGATTTTGCATATAGTAAAAATCCATGTGTTTGAAGATCACTTTATTCCAGATTTATCCATGGGTCTAATGCCACCCCCCATAAAGTAAATTTTGCAAACCATAATACAAAAATATCTGTATTATCTTTATCTTTTATTCACTTTATTTTCCTAGTCCACAACTTGCCTATTAGATTATGATCAAATTTAGCATCTCAACATTTATGAAAAATCAATAGCAGGAACTCAGATAGACAGAATTTAAATTGGTGTCTAGAGAAATCCCTCAATGCCCTCCTCTTACTACAGAAGAAGCCAGAGTTGTGGCTCCAGAGAGTTTCCACCATTTACTGGCCAATTTTCAATGAGGTAATTCTAGTCATAAATCTTAGTAGGGAAACACTATTGTTGAACACTATAGGTGTTCCATTAATTGAGAGGAACTTTGGGTCTGAGATAATACTCTACTTACCCAAGGGCCTTCTTGCTCTCCTGTGTTTGGGTGCACTCAGTTACAAAAAATAAAAAATAAAAACCTGCACTGATTTAACTCTGGCCATTGCAACTGGGATTTCCAAATGCTAAGTGCTAATGCATGATTTAAAAGTATGCTATTTCCTCATTCCTTTTGGGTTGCAAAGCTTTTGTCTCTAAGTTAGAAACGTCAAGGTCACTTGAAGGTCAGACACAATAAACCACATGATGTAAACATCTGTGGTTGGGTTATGCTCCATGAAAAATTCTGTGGTCTATTAAATTGGACTTCTAGGCTTTGAAATCTGTCATTTAGAGACTAAAAACAGAAAGTTATTTGATTTGATTTTAGTTGATCCAATATCTTCTGAAAGATTAAAATATTACAGCTTAGAATCAATAATGAAGATAAAGGGAAATTTTAAAGTCTGTAGTCTTTTTAGTCATGGCTCAATCTTATAAACCCCAATAATTTATATAAAATTTTGGAAGTTAATCTTGTAGTAACAATTTGAGTGGACTAGTTATATACTTAAAATACATCACATCAAATTATCTCAAAATGTTTACAACTCTGATACAGATTTTCTTTTCATACAGCATATGATTTCTTTACGGAAACTCATTATTTGATGGTGCACAAATAAAAAATTATGAAGAACAAGAATGCCACTCTGAGTTCCAAATAGAACAATCTCTCTTTTTCCATGATAGATTAGTCAGTGAGAACAAGAGACGAAAGATACTTGGAGCTTCCCTTGATATGTAATTCTTCTTGAATTTCATTATTCCAGGATGTTTATGTGCTTTTCCTGTCACGTTACGAGATATAATACAGCTCTGGAAAGATTGGCAGTAAAGAAACCTTGACTACTAGAAATTAATTTCCTCAGTGGTTCCTGAAAAATTTCATTAGCCTGGAGGGTTAATTTTACAGTTTTAGTGCAATCATTATTTATCATCTCTTGGTTTATGGGAAAGAATTAGAGTTATTAGCTATTAAATTATCCATGAAAATTTGACACTCCTTTAGACCAAACAAACCCCGAGGCTTGCTGATTTTCCCAGTGTGAAACATCTGTGGCTTCAGCTAGAAAGAACTTAACATTGTCTAATTAGATTTCTAAGATTTATAAGGTTCAAATTCTTCATTATTAGAAACTGGAGAATTAGCACAAAAAGGTTAAATTCTCACTTATTCAAGTTTATTTAAAACATCCTTAAATATAACTGCATTTTTTAAAAATCAAGAGTGTTGCTTTGTAATTCAATCAAGCCAACCATGAAGTGCATAGATATCTATGATTACTTTCAGATATCTGGTATAAATGTGTACACAATTTTCCTTGGAAATTGTTGGAAATAATTTGGTATTAATTAGATAGTACTGGAAAAAGTGTAAACGTATCATTTTTCCCAAACCATTGAATTAAAGGTACGTGTACTTGCTAAAGGTATTGATTAGTCTCTGATTTTTGGTTATCTGAGGAATACAAGATAAACAATATCAACTTAAAAAGTATTATTAGTTTTACAAACTTCCCGCATCTGTTCCTTCTGTGTGTTTTTACTATGAAAAATGCTCAAAAGAAATTAAGGTCTAGACTAGGGGATTAGTAAAGATGTTGCAGTCTCCATTTTGTTTTATTTTTGTGATATTCTCCCAAGGAAACTAATGGACTTGTTTCTTCAACCCTTCGATATAGGAGACAGTGAAATTCAAATGCCTTTTTTTTGTTTGTTTGTTTGCAACAGAGAGAGAACAAGCTTGGATGTAAATATCTGGGATGTCCACTCTTCTTTCAGGATTCTAAACAAGGTAGCAAAGTTTTTTCTGCCAACTGAGCTGCTACCTACCATCTTAACCCTACGTTTTCAGGAATTCATCTCATCCAAGTTGGCTACAGGGGTTATGTTGACAACAGAACCCTGCTGCCACTATATATGAGAGATCTCCAAATAACTAGAACCCTACACTGCCAAATAGAACATGCAGCTTTCACCTCAGGGGTAGGACATGTTTTTCTTTTTTTTTTTTTTTTTTTGAGATGGAGTCTCGCTCTGTGGCCCAGGCTGGAGTGCAGTGGCCGGATCTCAGCTCACTGCAAGCTCCGCCTCCCGGGTTCACGCCATTCTCCTGCCTCAGCCTCCCGAGTAGGTGGGACTACAGGCGCCGCCACCTCGCCTGGCTAGTTTTTTTTTGGTATTTTTTAGTAGAGACGGGGTTTCACCGTGTTAGCCAGGATGGTCTCCATCTCCTGACCTCGTGATCCGCCCGTCTCGGCCTCCCAAAGTGCTGGGATTACAGGCTTGAGCCACCGCGCCCGGCCCATGTTTTTCTTTCTACCTCGAAAAAAGACACGGCATTGTGCTCTAATGGATTTCAAGAACTTATGCTTAATTGGTTCATTCAACATACAGACTGCCTCAGTTATTTTAAAATATATGAAAATAAATTCAAGTAAGGGATTTAAGCAGATAATAGATGTCACATATATGATAGATTTAGATGATTTTAACATCTAAACATTTAAGGTGGTAGTACACAAAAAAAAGGAAGATAATTTGTCCTTGATATTGATGTTTTTTCAAATACCAACTAGAATTCTTTTCCATTCTGGTTTGCAATAATTTTGTTTTAGTTGAGAATAATAAATACAAAATACATCAAATATTAGAGAAACTGTTAAACTTCAACACAATACACAATATTTGGTTAAAGTTTTTCAAAAACTCCCTTTTGCTTGTAATATGGATATAGTGAAATTAAGGATATCGGGAGAAGCCTTGACATCTGTAAGAAGAGAAATCCCTTCTTTTATCAAGTGGAAGAAATAAAAAGAGTGGAACAATTGCCTAACGAACAAATGGTCATTAAACCATGGGGAATAGAAAAGAAGATATGATCATTGATCACTATCCTTTGGGAAATTCCAGTCAAGGGGACTGATAGAATCAAACAAACTGAACTAAAAAATAAATGCTAAAGGGAGGCAAAGACAGTAGGAGCAATGAGATTTTTTTAAGTGAGAATAATCAATGTGAGTTTCTATAAAGAATAAATTCATGGAGAAAGGGAGGACCTACAATGCATGTGAGACTTAATGGACCAGAAAGCCAGGTAAGGTCTCCTCAGGCAAGGTAAGAAGGGAAGGGAAGCAGGACAGATTCAAACATGAGAAGCCCTAAGGATTAAGGTGGTAGGTCAGCGTAGTTGGAGTGAAGGGCTCACTTCTGCACTCCCCATACTCCCTCCCCCACTGTTAGTATGTAGATTCGGCAGATGTAGGAGGCAGATCAGGCAGATCAGGCAGATGAGGGAGGGTCCCTGGAAAATCTCTGGCTCATCCCACAAATGCTACAGCAGATGCTTTTGTGCAGGTGAGGGAATCTGCCCAGGATCTTGTCTGTGCATGCCCACAATGGATTGGGAGCCTGCCTGTGCACTGGGAGAATGGGGTGGAGCTACAGGGTTGTTCATGCCTTGTGCAGTGGGGAGGAACTTGGCCTCTTCAGCTTGTGTGGGTAGAGGCTTGGTAATCAATCTGTGAGGTGGGGGCCTGTTATTAGGACCCCTCCAAGTTTGCTGAGAGTTTTATTTTTCTTTTTTCCTTTTCACCTGATAAATTTTGCTCTACTCACCCTTCAACATGTCCACATGCCTTATCTTCCCTGATAGGGTGAAAAGAACCCCGTTTTAGCTGAAATAAGTAGCAAAAATTCTGCAACAGGTTCATTACTTGCACCTTTGTGAAGATTAAATCCCAACTATGTGTATTAGACTGCTCAGACTACCATAACAGAGTAACATAAATTAGATGACCGTAGATGACTGGAAGAAGAGAAATTTATTTTCTCACAGTTCAGGAGATGGCAAGTCCAAGATTAAGGTGCCAATAAGGTCAGTGAGGCCTCATTTCCTGGCTTCCAGACAGCTGCCTTCTCATTGTGACCTCATATGGCCTTTCCTCTGTGTGTCCACATCTTTGATGTCTCTTCTTCTTCGTGTATAGACTCCAATTCTGTTTGATTAGGGACCTGACCTTATGACCTTATTTAACCTTAACTACCTCCCTAAAGGCTCTGTCTCTAAATACAGTCACATTGCGTGATAGAAATTCAACGTAAATTTTGCAGGGAATACACGATTCCGTCCACACAACTCTATCTGCAGCTTGACCTTCAATTTCTCAAGATTGGCTTAAGCTATCATCTCAGAAGGAGAATATCCTCACAACCTTACTTACTATTTATAACCCTCCCACCTGTTTCCCATACTCGCAGTGAGACTTAGAACAGTAAATCTGAAAAAAAGGAGCATCTAATTCGCTCAACAAAAAATTAATTAAAGGAGATATCTTTGGGAATGAGGCTTTCGAAAGAGAAAAGATGGTGAAAATAGAAGAACTCGCCAGTAAAAGCTGAAATAGTGATCACTGGAGTTAGGTTTTTAAATACATGTGCCTGCATTTTAATGTATCACTTTGGGTTAGTGTTTCTAATAGTCCACTAACCAGTGTAAGAGAACCTACCATGAGTTAAAGTTGTAACCTTATTTTCTTTCTCCATTTTGCTTTTGACTGTTCATTTTCTGTTTTGTCCCATTCCAAAAAAATACAGTAGTGCACATCCCTTTAAAAAGCCCCAACAATGGAAAAAAGGATATATTTTTTGATGTCTTCTGAAAATGTGCCGCCCCTTTAATTTGAGCAGCAACTAAATATGATAATTTATATTCTCCAACTTAAGGAGGAATATCAAGAAATTATAACCTTGTGTAAGTGAAATAAAGCTCTATTTTGACCTGTAAATTTTCAGTCAAGCTTTCCTTCAATAGTCCTAAAAAGCCATAAAATGACTTTTGAAAAAAAATTATAGATAATGAATTTAGGCTTTACCAAAGAAATCTATAATAGAAAAATAATTCTCCAAAACTCTGAGTATAACAGGAAGTATAATACAATCCTAGATATTAAAATCAATTTTTCACATGCACAACTGGAAAGGTTGTATCCGTTTCAAATATGATGTGAAAGAAAGGAATCTGTCATACAATTGTCTTAGTCTTTAAAAGACATGAACTTTTTTAAGATTCAAAATATGCTGAAATTAATCGAGACTATTCTTTGAATTTGAAACTAACTTCTAATCATACAATAGGGGCACTTATTTCTTTGTCATCTGGAATTGATGAGGCTGTTAGATGCTAATTTCAGGGTGTCACTAGCAACCATTTTGGGAGTAAAGATTGATTTGAATAACAGTGGGTTTTCCTTGCGGTAAAGTAGAAATACAATTAGAGGAGGAAGCTCATAATTTATCTCAGCTTTATGTAAAAATATTATCAAAAAGGATAAGAGCAACTAACAAATGCTAAAATGTGCCAAGAATTTTAAATCTTCTGTCTGGTTTAAACAAGAATCTGTATCAAATTTTCTTTATGTTAGTTAGTCTTAAAAATATTGGTAAAAATATTGGTATGGATAGATTTAGATTTAGATATTACATCTAGAGTTAGCTTAAACAAGATCTGGTAATGTGTGTTACTGTGTTACTTGAGCTTGCAAGTAGTCAGAATTTATGTCATTGAAAAGATGTGATGATTTTCCAGAAGCATCAATATTGCCATTATCGATCTGATAAACAAAAAATTTAGACAGCTAATAATAGCTATTTTCCAGAATGAAAACTCACTTTTAAGAACTTACAAAAATTGCATGAAAGTATTTCTTTGGCTTGTAATATGATTCTAGACGTTGCTATTAGGACATCTGGATAGATTATGAAATTTCTCTTTAGTAGGCTCCAATTCAGGACATAATATTTAGTAACAGAATCTGTGATTTATGCTTTATACTGCAAACTTCTGTGGTTTAATTAAATTTGGGTATTTAGGTGTTATAATAATTCTTTATCTAGAATTTCTTTCTAAACCACAATCTGACGTAGGACATTTTCTTGACCTGTTAATGGGACTTGCAACAGTGGTGCCTCATTTGCTCAGCCCACTCGTATCAATCCCTCGCTGGATGTAGCGTGTGAGAAGACAAGTGTGGGAACTGCAGTGAGCAAGTACAGGAGCCAGCTGGTGGCCCAACAGGAGCAAACTCCATTCACCTGGTCTACTGGGCTCCACCCCTCACAGTGGGGAGCAAACAAGTGAACGGGTACAGAAACCAGTTGCCCACTTCAGCCCTGGTGGGAGTAAACTTCACACAGACCCCGCAACCATGTTACAATGCTCTCTTAGCTCTGCCATCTGCAGACAACAGTGACCTAGCAGCCCAGTGCGCCCTTGACTCTTACCTCATTGTGTGGGGTGGCTTCCCACTGCATCGAGGGAAAAGGGCAGTGTGACAACCTTTTTGGGTACCTGCATGTGGTGCATCCCAAATTCTTGTCCAGTGCCCAAGAGGAATGAGGTCACATAAATGAATTGAGAGATGGTGAATGTGGAGAATTTTATTGGGTGGTGATGAAAGAGATCAAATGAAAAGACTAGAAGGCAGAAATGAAGTCCACAGGCAAACAGCCCGGGCGGTGCCCTGAGCCTAGTTAAAGATCGACCCCGGACCTAACCAATTAGGTTATCTATAGATTCCAGACGTTGTAAGGACAAGCGTTGTGAAAGTCCCTGTCCTGCTCTGTTCTGTTCTAATTACCGGTGTCTGCCATGTATCTCAGTCCTGGGCCCAGTACAAACACATTCCTCTATTTGTCCCAACTTCCTGAGCCCAACACAAACACATCCCCCCATATATCTCAGAAACACCACCTAGAGAGCCCCCAGTAAGGTCACAACCGTTTGTAGTTTTACTAAATGCGCAGGAACAAATAAAAAACTGTTAAATGTATAACTTAAAATATTAACCAATTGTGATGCTGTGACCAAAAGAATTCCTTTGTTCCTCTGTAACCTTACATATCCTGTATACATCGAGCTATAAAAAGTGGGCACATGCATCGTTCGGGGCCCTCTTGTATGTTGTGGAACGGAGGGACCAAGTTCGAACTTGCAGTAAAGATCCTTGCCGCTTGGCTTTGACTCTGGATTCTGGTGGTCTTCTTTGGGGAATAAACGGTCTGGGCATAACAGTGAAAGTGGCTCTCAGAGGAGAGAGGAACTGGAGAGGGGATGGGAAGGGAAGGTCACTCTCCCCTGAAGTCAAGCCACCTCTCTGCCTTTCTCTTCTGGCTTCATCCAGCCACCATCTCAAAGTTGCCTCTTCACGACATCCATCCACTTCTTCCCAGCCTCTAGCCACTTCTTCTGTCTGCCAGCTAAGTCTGGGGTCTTAATAGGCAAAGGATGTGGATCGGGTGGGTGGTAGGTTGTTTTGGAAAAGGCAACATTAGATTGGTAAAAAGACATTATTCAGAAAGAACCAATTGAGGGAGAGCACACCCACAGGCATGGGAGTTCTCACTTTGAGCTGTGAGTTTCAGGCTTTTAAACTTAAAAGTAGGGTTTTCTCAGGGACACACTCCTGTCTACAAAGAATTTCTCTGCCTGCTGTCACTATCAAATCCATATATTAACAGTTTCAAGTAGTATTTTTAGTAGTTTACCTATGGGCAATTTTTGCCCAATGATTCACTTTATCTTTTTAATAACAGAATTTCTATAAGCCCAGAATGTGGATTCTTATCGACATTTATATAATGTGTTAGGGAAGAAAAAAGTTTCTCTACTCTCATGTTCACTAATTGAGGTCTGTGATTTAACTGGCAAGAGAAAGATTAACAGAGGAAAAGTCATAGAAATTTTATTAATATTTTTAATGTTGTGTGCAGGGGGCATCACAAAAACCGAAGTAAAAAACCCGTAGAAGCTGTTAGCTACATCTATTATTTTAACGAAGGTTGATAAATTGTGGGAGGTGAGTAGATAAAGGTAAAGGGGTTGGGGCTTCTAAGGGAAATAAATTGTGAAGAGGTGACTGGGAAATTTACCAGGAAATTGGTGGTATATAAGGGTTACTTAGTAAAACTTGTTTAAAAAATATTTTTTGTTTAAAACAAATTTAAAATTTTCTAAAACAAATTTAAATTTTAGTAAAATTTGTTTTGCAGACTCAATGCTGTCTTTATCTCTATTGATGAAGGTTATTATTTTCTTCCTGGTACAGGAGAAAGAGGATATTGTCAAAAAAAAAAAAAAATATGCCCTGCTTTTATGTAGATAGGGAAATAGCTGTGAGCTCTTCCTATGTTTATTTTCTCAATTGCTTTCAGCTTGAAATAATCCTGTCAAAGTAGCACATTATGGGGTGACATATTTTGATTCCCTTCAAAGGCATTCTATTTAGTTGAATGAATCAATCAATAACAAGCAAGTTTGTTTGCTTGTTAATATAAGCATCTATAGATTTTCACATTTTTTTGACCTAAACAGCAAAGGACTTTTTTATGTATGAAAGTTATTTAATTTAGGAAAGACTAATGTTTAATTTGTTTATAGTTTTTACATCTCTATCTCATTTATTATGTTTTATTTTTAATTTAGTGTAGATATACTAAATATTGACTGTTGTGATAAAAAAATACTTATAAGAGTGACTGGAGTGCAGGCATAGGTATCAGAATCCCTAACCTTAGGTAATTCACTTAAAGTATCTGAGAACCAGTTTTCTCCTCTATAAAATAAGGATAATTATTTATAATGCTTGTTATATTTACAACAATAACAAATGCTTTCCTTTGTATTTAGGAATCCTTTCAGTCTAATATTTGGCTTTTATGGGATAAACCATTATTTTAGTGTCTTTTTACTATTAATAAAGCTTAATACATTATATTTGCTTTAAATTGTCATTTACTATCCACCCACATCCACATGCACATAATATAAATTGGTAGAATACATATTTTTCATATTTTCCATTAGACTAAAATATTATTTCTCTCTGATATACTAACATGGGGAAGTTTGTGTCAGTACAATCATATTTCTAAGTTAAATATTTTGATTGTTGGAAACTTTCATACTAAATATCACCTGGACTGAGTAACACTAGAATGCTGGACTTTGCTCTGAAAATATTAAAGTGTATGTGTGTGTGTGTGTGTGTTTAATATTGGAGACAACTGGCAATGAATCATAAGAATCCCAAGTCAAGTTAAAGTGAAACATGTAAACTACAATAGAATGTTTGAACTAATGTAAGCCTTATCTTTACTCTTTTTATCCTATTTGAAGTAGGAGAGTAAGAATCTATTTGTAGTATGCAAATTAACAGCAAATTTGTCTAATTTTTTTCTAGATATTCATAGAGATATAACATAGCCTACTATGAAGCAGGTTACTGTTTTAAAACGAGCACATTCATCTTGTGTTTTTCTTGCTACTAAATGCATGACAGCTAATATATTTTTAAAAAGTGCTTTTAAAGGATGGAAAATTTTTTATGTTTACAAAATATGCTTGGGTAACAATGCATTTCAAATATTCAACATTTTGAATTTGTTTGGTGCTAGCACCAAGCTAAACGATTTAATGTATTTTTCATGTGAATCTTACATACATTTTCATTAATGTATCCATGTTGCCATTGCTTTAAGAAGAAATTAATTAACATTGAATGGGTTCATTTTTATTTCACAAATTATACTCCATAAAATTTGGCCACTACAGTTTTCATTTTTAGCTATTAAAGAATTAAAATCATTGAGTTGGTTACTCATACCTTTTCTTTGCTTTCCTCTGTATATTATGTGTCAAACAGAAGAGCCATCTGTGATCTCAGTGCCCTTTGTCACACTACTATTCCTGCTTTTTCTGTAAACAACAGCAGCATAAATACTTTATATGTATTCTCTGCCCACTGATTTAAACTTTTAACTTTAAAAAATCAACTCCAGCCTCTATTATACTGAACATGGCTTGTCTTGGATTTCTGGCCTGAGGGTGCAAAGAGAGCTAAGGATTTGGCACACCAAGCACAGTTTGTATTTAACTCTAGTATAAAAGTTCAAAGACAACAGTCTTAAAAATAATTATATCTGCAATAATTGGTTAATGGATTAACCATATAAGATGTAAAGTGTGATGTCAACAGCAAAAAATGTGGAAGTAATTGTGTAGAGATTTTGTATGTAATTGAAGATAAATTGTTATTACCTTAAAATAAATTTTTAAATGAGACAGGTTTTGTAAGACATGTATACCTCAAAGAGAAAACCTCTGGTAATTATAGAAAAGATGAAGAAACCAGGAGTGTAAGCATACCACTACAAAAAATCAAATCACAAAGGAACAGAAAGGAAGAAAGGAACAAAAACTTTCCATACATTCAGAAAACAATTAACAAAATCGCAGTGTCAAGTCCTTACCTATCAATAATTTCTTTAAATGTAAATGAAGGAAATTCTCTAATCAAAAGACATACAGCAGATGCATATATTTTAAACCTTCCTACTTTGCCAATATAAGCATTTAAAGCATTTAAATGCATTAGCTATATCTCATAAATTTAATATTAAATGTTTTATTATTCAGTTTGATATTTTGGACATTTCTAATTTGATTCATGTATCATTTAGATGTGTGATGCTTAAATTTTATACAATTAGATTTTCCTGCATTTTTTTTTAATTTTTGGTTTCTAGCTTAATTTGTTCTTTGTAGTCCTAGAACCTATTGTGATTATTATCAACTTTAAATTTGTTAAGGCTTTCCTTGATGTCCAAGCATCTGGACAATCTTTGTAAATGTTCTAAGTATACTTGTAATAAATACGAATTCCATTCTTGTTGGGCAAAGCATTCAACTTATCTCAGTTGGATTGTTCATTAATTGTGTTTTCAAATTATTATTATTATTAATGTTTCATATCTGCTCATTCTGTCATTTATTGCTAGAAGTATGTTAAAATCGAACACTCTGGGGATTTATCCATATCTCCTTTTATTGTTTCCAATGAATTTTTGTTATGTGTTTTTAATCTATGTTATCAGGTATATAAATGTTTATAATTAGGTATAGTCTTTGTGAAGTGACACTTTTATTCATTATGAAAAGAGTCTTTCTTTACCTTTAGAAAAGCTTCTTGCCCTAGAAATATTCTTTCTGATATTAGTATAGCTATAGCAGCTTTATTTTGATTAGTATTTTATGGTAATCTCTTCCCATCCTATTACTTTCAACCTTCCATATCTTTATCTCATATTTAAAGTAAATGGCTTGTGTTCAGGATTTAGCTCTCATTATTACTATTTTAATTTGATAGACTTAGTCTTTCCTCTGACATATGTTGTTTATTTGCAATTAATTCCATTTAATTACTTCGATGTAGTTTTATTTGTATCTGTGATCTTGCTATGTGCTGTGTATTAGGCCTCCTTTTTTATGTTCATTTTTTGCTTCTTGACTTCTTTTAGCTAAATTGAGCACTTATCTATTACTTTATTATTTTCCTTTTAACTTAGTTATATTTCCTTCCTATGCTTTTAGTGGTTCCTTAGAGTTTACAACATGCATCATCGACTTACTGCAGTTTAATTTTCAAAAAACTTTTAGTCCCAGCTACTCGAGAGGCTGAGGTGGGTGGATTGCTGGAGTTCAGGAGGCAGATACTGTTGTGAACTGAGATCACCACACTGCATGCTATCCTGGGTGACAGAGCGAGATCCTATCCCAAACAACAACAACAGCAAAAACACCTTATTACTATCCCATATTGCTTGAAACTTAGAAACTTTAAACTCTGTTCATCCTTTGTATACATTTGCAATATTATTTTCATGCATTTTGCTTCTACAAATCATTTATGTTTTATAACACATACAATTGCTTTGTACAGTTAAGATCCTTCTATGTTTACTTATATACTACTATGTTTATTTATGATATATGCTAGTATTCTTGTTCTTTTTGTTTGTTTCCAGGTTTCCATCTAGTATTACTTTTTTTTTCTATCTGAAGAAGACTTTTTGGGTTCTCTTTTAATATAAGCCGACTGGAAATGATTTTTTTTGTTATTCCCTTGTTTAGAACCAATCGTTTTTGTTTTATCTTCAGGTTTTAAGAGTAGTTCGACTTGGTATAGAAAATTAGTTGACAATTACTTTCTTTCATCATCTTAAGGATGATATCTCATTGTTTTGTGGTTTCCATAATTATATTCAGAAATCAGCTGCCAGTCTTATTGTTGTTCCTTTGATGACAATGTATCTTTTTTTTCTGGCTGCTTTTACAGGTTCCTTTTCCTCCTCTTGGCTATCAGCAAATTCTCTGTGTGTGTGCATGCTTTTCATATATGGGTCTTGTCGTGGTTATGGACCTACAGATCCATGTCTTTCATTAATGTTAGAAAATTCATATTCAGTATGTATTTTAATATTTACTTCTGCTCCATTACCTCCTCTCCTTTGGTAAACTTAATTTTAGGAATGTTAGATATTTTGAATTTTTTTCTATAGGTCTCTTACACAGTGTTCTGTTTCTTAATTCTTCTCCAATCTTGTGTACTTTAGTTTGTGTATCTTCTATTTATTTATCCTGAGATTACTACTTCTTTTTTTCATTCTGTCTAGTCTGAGATAGACTTCATCCAACAAATTCTTTATATCACATACTGTATTTCTCAGTTCTAGAATGTTCATTGAATTCCTTTTTCAGATTAGAGCTTTCTGATGAAATTCTTTGTCCTTCATTCTATTTTAACAATATTGCATTCTGTTTTCTGTTGTTTTAAATATATTACCAAGCTTTGATTGAGAGTCTTATGAAAAGTGGTTTCCTTATTTTGAAAATTGTGGGAGATACAGCTAGCTCTTCCTTTCAGATGTTCCAGGCTTTCTTATCATCTTCTCATTTTATATAGTTCCTCAAACTCTCATATGCTTGAAGGGGAAGCAGTCATTATATTTGATGTAGGCCCCTTTCTCTCTTTCTGGTAAGGTATTTTTTTTTTTTTTTTTTTTTTTGGCTAAGCACCACAAGACTACAGAATATATTTTTTCTGCATTTAGAAGTTTCAGCCTAGCTAATTTCCGATATCGGACACAGGCCATGGAGTTGAGTTTCCTCAAGTTTTTACTTTGTGATATCAGTGCTGTTTTACTACTAAAAGCTTTTCTAATTTCTCTTTATGCAAGGTTTCTTCTGAATAGCCAAATGAAGCCCATACCCAAATTTGGCATATGTCCTCAAGAGGACAATAGATACAGAAAAATGTTACCTCACTAAAGAAACATTCCCACCCTAGAATTTTCATTCTTATAATGTTCATTGCTTTCCCAAACCTCTAATGCAAATCGAAATATGTCATTTATCCATCCAGCTTTTTGAAGAAGCATCATTATTCTTCAATTTCCTAATATTTTGTACTAGAACTACATTAAGTTATTTACATATATATGCTTAATGTTATGATGAAAATTATAGTGGAATGTGTTGCTGTGTTCAAATTAAATATTGCATTTTCATTGGTTAAACTTAATACATGTAATGTAGGACAGATATTCTTGCATGGATATTTCTTTAATTGTTTTATAATTTAAAAACAAGGCCGGGCGCTGTGGCTCAAGCCTGTAATCCCAGCACTTTGGGAGGTCGAGACGGGCGGATCACGAGGTCAGGAGATCGAGACCATCCTGGCTAACACGGTGAAACCCTGTCTCTACTAAAAAATACAAAAAACTAGCCGGGAGAGGTGGCGGGCGCCTGTAGTCCCAGCTACTCGGGAGGCTGAGGCAGGAGAATGGCGTGAACCCGGGAGGCAAAGCTTGCAGTGAGCTGAGATCCGGCCACTGCACTCCAGCCTGGGCCACAGAGCGAGACTCTGTCTCAAAAAAAATAAAAATAAAAATAAAAAAACAAGCCAAGAAGTTTGGGTCTCACATGTACAGAGAACGTGGTCTGTGATAGGCAGCCTCTAAGATGGTACGTAATGATCGTCACACCTTGATATTCACACTCCATTATCCTTTCCTTTTGAATGTGGAGTGGATTTAGTGACTTGCTTTTAGTGAATATAATGTGGCAGACAAGATGGAATATCACTTTCAAAAACAAGTTACAAAAAGACTCAGGCATTTATCCTATGCATCTCCTGTTGCTCTCTTGCTTGCTGGCTGGCAAAGCAAGCTGTCATGTTGTGAGAAGCCCTGTGGATAATCCCTTGTGGCAAGGAGGTAATGTCTATGGCCAACAGCCAGTAAGGACCGGAGCCTTGCCAACAACCACATAAGTGAGCTTGAAAGTTAATTGTTCCCATTCAAGCCTTGAGATGACGGCAGCCTGGGCTGGCAACTTGGCTGTGGTCTTTTGAGAGGCCCTACACAATATACACCTGGCTAATTTCTACTTAGACTTTTTACTCCACAAAAACTATGAGATAATCAATCTTTGTTATTTTAAACTGCTGAGTATTGATTACCTTAGTAATAGGTCATCAATATAGACTTAGACTTTTACATAAATCCTGATTCCAATGCTTATCCATTGTGCATTATGATTAAGTTATAGCACAATCTCAGTTTCCTCATCTCTACAGAAAGTGATGGGAGGCTGAGGCCAGCAGATCACTTGAGGTCAGGGGTGCGAGACCAGTCTGGCCAATGTGGCAAAATCCCGTCTCTACTAAAAATACAAAAATTAGCCAGGCGTGGTGGCTCATGCCTGTAATCCCAGCTACTTGGGAGGCTGAGGCAGGGGCATTGCTTGAATCCAGGAGGAGGAGGTTGCAGTGAGCTGAGATCATGCCACTGCACTTCAGCCTGGCCGACAGAGTGAGACTCCATCTCAAAAAAAAAAAAAAAGTGATGATATCTACCCTAATAGCAAAGTAAGACCCAAAGAAGGGAAAATCTCTTAGAAAAAAAAGCTAATTTATTTTCAAGATATTTTGCAAAGGAGTTTCAACTTTAGAATGCTTGTTTGCCAATTAAAAAAAAATCTGACGTATACTTAAAGGGAAAAAAAATTACAAAATTGCCAAGGTTACAATTAGTCTACCTATAGTGGAAACAGTATTTTTTTATGCATTGCAAAATCATCAGGTATCTTCAGAAACCAGAAAAGCAAAAGTCATTTAGGGATCAGCGTTTTGTTTTTGTTTTGTTTTGTAACTAGCAACTCAGTCAGGTGGAGGAGAGTACTAAGCTCAAAGAGTTGTCATTTATTTGAGTGATGCAAAGTAAAGATACTGACCTTTTGTTTTTGTCATTGTTCATCTCAAGATACAACGTAAGCATGCATGTGTGTGTACATGTGTGTGTCTCTTTCTGTCTGATTTGTAGCATATGTTTGCTGTCTGTACGGGAAAGGCATGCTTTTTTTTTTCCCCCTCACATCTGTGGGTTTAAATGAGATAAAATGTCTAAGCAAGTTTTCCTTCCTTCTGCAATATGAGAATCTTTTTCTGTAAAAATAAAATTTTCTGTAAATTTTATGAATTTGTTCTGTAGAACACATCTGTAAATTGTCAAATGTCCTGTATTCAGTATTGAAAAACAACCTTTCTTATCCTTAATTTAAGAATATTGGGCTGGGCACAGTGGCTCACGCCTGTAATCCCAGCACTTTGGGAGGCTGAGGCACGTGGATCAACTGAGGTCAGAAGTTTGACACTAGCCTGGTCAACATGAGGAAACCCTGTCTCTACTAAAAATACAATAATTAGCTGGGCGTGGTGAGGGGCAGGGGGCGTGTAATCCCAGCTCCTCAGGAGGCTGAGGCATGAGAATCACTTGAACCCTGGAAGCGGAGATTGCAGTGAGCCGAGATCATGCCACTCCACTCCAGTGTGGGGGATAGAGTGAGACTCTGTCTCCAAATAAATAAATAAATAAGGATGTCTTCACCCTTTCCAAATATCCTTCTAATCTCTCAAATTTATTTTATTACAACCACTACTTTCATTAACTTCTCTGTAGCCCTAGTCTTCGTTGCACTCTGTCTATCATTCCTCAAAATTATTTATGCTAACTTTGAAAATGCCACTTCCCTCTATTTTCTGTGATTGTAATTTAAATGTTCCTGTTGGTTTTCAACATTATTCCTTATTGCTTGATCTTTAATAATTTTAAAGACATTTTCTTTTGTCTTCAATTTATCTATATATTTGGCAAATTAAAGATGGAAAGGCTCTATTTGTCATTCTGCTGAAAGAGAGAGTAAACCTTGGTGAGAAATTGAATGCCTTAAAGGTAGATGCTGATGGGAGAATGAGACAGTATATTACAAAGAATCTTAGACATTTAGAGGAAATGGTAGAGTCAATGATATATATTGAGCTACATTGAAAGGGTTGCATTACTCGTGCCTAGAAAACCCATAAAAACAAATTCAGGAAAGAGGACCAGGGAAAACCCAAGAATGTGCCGTTTAAAATTGTAGGCTCCATTCAGAGAAGCATGGTGAGATATACTTTATTTCTAGAGCACAGATGGACTAGTCAGGAAAATTCTGAACACAGAAACTAAAGAATCAAGTGTGTATTGGAGTTTAGGCAACTCCAGAGAATTCAGCCTTAAGCTAAATAGCTAGGGTTGAAACCCTGAGAGAGGAAATCCCTCGAAGGGACTCAGTGAATAATAAATAGATAGTTCCCCTGAAGGTGGAAGCAAATAATAATGGCAGAAAAGGACCCGCAGGCTTGATGCATGCGTGGGGAGAAAACTGTAAATGGAAGACAATGAAACTGATTTGTACCAGGATAAACAGGATACATGTTTGAAAATGTGCCAAGGTATCTAAGCAATGTGATATTTATCCATAGTGTAGCTTCCTTAAATACAGTTTTCTAGCATCAACATTTCAAAGGTAGTTCTGTACACCTACCTGCTGCATCCTACTGAGGTTCAAGAATATCCACTACCCCACACCCCAGTCGCTGCTTCAATGTGCATGCCACTGGGAAATACGGATATTTACAAGGATGCCTTTTCTGTTGCTGAACAATTCAAATTATTTTTTAAAATTCTTCATTCTTTCCAGCCCCTATTTGCTTTTTGATGATGATGATTCATATCTGTTAGCCTTAGTTCTATCTTATAAGCCTACACAAAATTTTAATAATGGCCTTCCAAATGTGTGGGTCTATCCTATACAGCTATTCCCTTTATCAGTGAAAATATCTCAGGTTTCATTAACTATTTATGTGACATGGTTTTGGGGATCCTCATCATTTTAATTACCTTTTCTCCTGGAGGCCTTCAGCTGTCAGTTTTAAAAAGTATATATTTCAGATGGATTTTTAAGGTATTTCACATTGCATATAAAAGGTATTTTATCATATGATTGAATGAAAAAGAAATAGATATGGGAAAAGGAAACAATGGCAAAAATCTGGACTGAGCTGAGTGAAATATGAATATTCGATTTAGGTTTGTGACTAAGAAACCACATTTCTGTTTATTGCAACTGAGGCCACATTTAACTTTTATTGATGCTTATTTATTTTTATATTCATCTTAAAGCAGTTTTTGTATTACTGTTGGCTCAGTTTGTGTTTTCAAATGCATTTAGATCTTTCTCACAAGAGCCACTACAATCTGGGGCCTCCAAATTGATATTTTAACCTAAATTTAAGCTTTAGTAATTACCCCATTTCAATTCCACTTTGTTAGTTTTAATCTAGCATAGTAGGGAAATAATTTTGAATCTTGATTATTTATGTGATTTTTAGATTTGTAAAACAAATTTGCAGTGTGTTCTAAGTCATCAGTTTTAAAATGTTGCCTGCCGTAGTCTTATGCTATGTCATTAGAAGTATTTGTATAAGAGGACATGAATCCACTAATCATAATTTGAGTTTAATTGTTTAGTGAATTGTGAATTTTACATAATTGTACCATCGCCTAATATACAGCTTCACATTTTATCTACAAGATTATAATTAGATGGTCTGTCAAAGTCTCAGCTGAAATCAAGATTATCTGTGGCATTCCCCTGATCAACCAACCAACCAATCAATTGTTTCCTTAAAATAATTGCGTGGCTCTGATTGTATCCTTGTGGATACCATTTTTATTTCACATGTACCAACTCTTTGTTTTTCAACTGTTTTCCCACTGTTCTATAGTTTCTTAAATATTTTCTCAAGTGTGTGTGTGTGAACAAGGAAACGATACAATAATATATACATGTTATTTACCCATTTACAGTCTTTTGCTTCCTCTGATAACCATTACTTTGTAAATAGTTCTAGTTGCGACTATGAGATCACATTTGCCTTTTATACATTTAGGGACTTAGTTCACTGAAGCCTAAAATCTTGAGTACATTTGAAAATATCAGCCCCAGTGCTTGCATCTCTGAAACTATTTTGGCCATTTACTACCTCTCTTTACTGAAAGAGCTATTCCTATTGCTAGGAAAAAAAGAGAGAGAGAGAGAGAAATAGACATGAAATAGATTTCTCTTTACACAAACTGTCTTGAACAATTCTATTTTCTGCCTATGGATATGAGGGATATTGCTAGAGAAGAAGAAAGAGGAAAATATATAATTTGTAGGCTTTTAGGTTTTAGGGAGAATTGTTAGCTCTAGGTAGCTAAAGAAATAAGATTCAGCAGGACTACCCTTTGTTTTGAGCTTCAGACATTTCTTCCTGCTTTTCTCTAAGTAATGTCTCTCCTCTACTTCAAAAGTTTAAATATAGCTAAACCAGTGGCATTTTCCTAAAATACAATCTTCTGGAAATCATAACTTCAGCAATCTTTCTAAAATTCATGAATATAAACATATAGTGAATTTTGTGTTTATTAGGTAAACAACTTTTTCTTTCACTCACTTTAACATCTTACTCAATGATGCAAAGATTATTTATGCACCAATAAATACTCTTTCATTAACGAATTGCAAAAGGAAGGAGAATATTGAACCCAGAAATTTTGCTATATCCAAAAAATCAGATTTTAGATATCTTCAATGGGAAGAGGAAAAGGGAATCTATGTTTAGACTTCTGTTTTCCTCTGGATAATATATTAGAACCTCACTATTGGTTAACATACCTTAGGGAAGAGCCAAGTGTGAAGCAGTTTGAAATACAATAGTACAATTTCCATGTATTATTTTCCTGCTGTGATTAGATAATTAGTAAGGTACTTTGTGTTTAGGTGAATTTTCATTAGAAAAGCAGTAGAATTAAATTGAAATGGCAAAAGTGCCATTTATTTCTTCTATTCTTTAATGTGTTGATTTCTTCATGCCAGTTTCCAGCGATGAGCTCAGCATGTGTTCTCACATAATTTAACCTTTATTCCTTATAATTAAATCTAAACCTATATTGAAATCAAAGCTACTTAGCTATTTGAGTATATATCTAACAATTACAAATGAGCATGATCAATTTTAATAAAACTCAAAAGGATACCCATTGTCGTTCATGAATCCAGTGTGTACTAATAAGCGAACAACCCCTTCAGAAGAAATGGACTCAAATTTGCCCTTCATGCAGGGTAGCATTTAACTTCCGTGGCACAAACATGCTATTTCATTGAAATTAATTATGCCGGTCAAAAGGTATTTAGTAAATACTCCATATTTATTATTATTCTATGCAAAATGGAAGATTGAAAATAAGTTTCTTTCTTTATTTGAATTCCTGTGAAAACAAATGTAGTTGGGTTGGGGAGATATCCATAAGAAGAAAAATAAAGAATGAGAGAAAGAAAAGATGGCTAAATTTGATGTATAGAATGTATATGTTAGTGGTATTAAGGGAATGGATTAGCAAGGAGCAGGACTGGGACAGAAGAGGTGCTTAATAAATTTACATGAATGATTCAATGGATGAACAAGTTCTAGAAAGAACTATCAGTGACACTTAAAGTCACCAGAAGGTAACTGTAGAATAAGAAGTGCTGCAAATGAAATACTAATGTGTTTGATAAGTGAAGATATGGATGGGATTTTGAGCGGAGAAACTAGTATACCAGATTTGGAGGAGAATGAAGAACAACATTCAGGAGCAGGAAGAAGCACAGATAAGAAGACAGAATCAACCTGATATGGTTTGGCTGTGTACCCACCAAAATTTCATCTTGAATTGTAGCTCCCGTATTTCCCACATACAGAGGAACCTGGTAGGAGATAACTGAACCATGGGTGCGGTTCCCCCCATACTGTTCTTACGGAAGTGAGTAAGTCCCATAAGACCTGACGGTTTTATAAGGGTTTGCCTTTCACTTGGTTCTCACTCTCTCTTGCCTGCCACCACGTAAGACGTGCCTTTTGCCTTCCACCATGATTGTGAGGCCTCCCCAGCCACGTGGAACTGTGAGTCCATTAAACCTCTTTCCCTTATAAATTTCTCAGTCTCACATATGTCTTTATATGCACCATGAGAACAGACTAATACACAGCCCAAAGTTTTGACCTGGGACACAAAGGTTGGTTACATTACTTACATTTTTATCCTATGGTCAAATAGCATTATTTTTCAAATGATACTGCATTTCGATAATGTTATTTTTAGTTAGATTTTGTGTTTGAACAAAGTATGGCCTAGGTAAAATGAAAGAACACACTGTTTTGTTTGATTTAGTGTTTCTCCATTTTTTAAAATTACCCCTGCTTTGACACACTAACAGCAAAAGTATGTGAAGACACCAGACTATGAGTGGAGTACACTCCAAAGGGACAGGACAAATATGTGTTTTTGATATTTTGATTGTTACAAGAAACTGAAAATCACAGTAATGTTATTTATACATATTTTAAAATATATACATCCACATTTCCCAGTATTCTGATATTCCAAATAGCACAAGTATCACAATCAGAAAATATTTATGCAATTTCAAACTATTTATATTAAGATCCTCTATTACTAGAGTAGAATCACAACATTATTCACTTTCATAAATCCCCAGACCACCCAATTGTTCAAAACATGTAAATTTCCCTTAAAATATAGTAACAGAAATTCTAAAATATAAGTGAACCATTTATTGTCTTAAAAGGTTCTATGTACTCATCTAGAAAATTAGAATATTTTACACCAAAATAAATGGTATTAAACATTTTAGTACATTCTTACTATTGTGACATGAACCATAAACTTAGGTTTTCAGCAATGTTATTTTTTATTTTTCATACTACTTCAAGAGAGGCATGGAATAAATAATGATTATGCGAAAATGATAGAGGTACTGTTGATTCATTCATTGGCCCAATTTGTACTGGCTGCCCACTGAAGTAGCAGGCACTAGGATTTGGTCCAAGCTCATCCATCATACCACACACCTTTGAAGTTGCTTGTGACACTCATGTTAAATTTACTAATGGAAAGAATAAATATATTCGCAATAAAAAATGGTTGTGTTCTTCCAAAGAGACAGATAATTTAAAATAATCAGTTCGAAATTAATTTTATAAGAAACAAATGAATACAGGGTTTATATTCTAGGAGGTTAAAAATAGCATCCATCTCATTCTTCTTTTTATGTTGAATTAGTACAAAGAGTAGGCAGATGGCTGGTGGAAATAAAGACTGATACTTTACCAACAAAATCTAGCTGGGCCATGGAAGACAACTGACAACCATTTGCCTGAATAATCTTCATATTTTCCTTGTTTGTTGTTGGACACAATAGGTAGCCCAGTATTTTATTTAAAGAGGTGGATTATGGAGGCAGAATGCCTGTGTACAAATCTCAGTCTCTCTGGTGAGAACGTTGCCTAATTTTTCTATACCTCGCTTTACTCAGTTGTAAAATGAGAATAATAATATAACCTCCACTCCTTCTGTAAGGATTGTTTTTAGGATTAAATGAGGTGATCTCTGTAAAGCACTTTGAAAAATACTGGATGCTAAAGAAACATAAGCCATTTCTCTGACTACTTTCAATGAAGTGAAATGCAGATGCTTGGCCCAGCTCACTAATCATGTAACTACACCTCTCCACTCTGACTCCAGTGAAAATGGGCTTTTCATTTCTCTTTGCCATCGACTTCTGTTATCTAGACATTAGTGTATCTAAATTGTTTCAAGATTAAAAAGAAAAAGAGAATAAACAGAAAAGCTACTGGAGACATGGTCATTCTAAAATATCTCCACTAGCAAATGTGATGTAAATGCCAGTGGAGGAGATGATTATTTTGTATCATCTACTGAGTTGTGTTGACAGCCAACATCCTTTCTCCCTGTGCCTTAGTGGAACACCCTGCCTGCCACAGCAAACTGCTTTGTCTCTAAGTCTAAGCATCAATTAATGAAACAATACCTTAAGTAGAGAGGTAGAAGAGGCAGAGTAAAGATATCTGCTGCCATGAGGTACTAGGAATGAGCAATGGGTTGTTCACAGATACAACTGGTCCATGGTGCTTTGGATGTTTTCAGCCAAATGTTGGGTTTTACATATTCGTATGGATCCTTTCTTTATTCTCATAGCTTTCTGTTCATTATTTCGCATTGGAAGATTTGTGTCACCAGGAAGACTTGGGGGGACCAGAGTGCAAGTTGATGGAGGATGGTGTGCAGATAATGGAGTGAGATGACTTTATAGAAGTAGTCAAGTACCCAAACAAGCAGAGTAGACTAGGAATGGATTTCTCTATTTCTCTTAAGGTATGGAGAGATTTAAACAGGGAATCAATATAATATGATTCAAAATGAGAAGGAAGGAAGAGATTAAATTATAATCTTTACAAAAAGCCTGAGATTGTGAGGAAACTAGAGAGATTCAATATAATAAAGAAAGGATTTCTTATCTACTGCTTGGTGAAGAAAGACAGGATGTCCTGGCTGGTTGGGCTGAGCGATCATGAGAATCAACTTAAGAAGTGATTATAAGGAGTGGTTTGATCTCAACTTTATCAAAGATGAGGTTGTCAAGTGTGAGAGATAAAGGCTCCTCAGGCACACTGAGCGCACTAGTTCAGAAGCATTTAATAGACATTAGCATTTTTATTTATAAATACTTTAAGGACAAGGTTGGTGTTAGTATGAGATAAAAATAGGACATTTATTCAGTGATAGAAAGAAATTTAGTATAAACTAATATCACAGCAAGGGGAAGAGAGTTTCAGAATGGCCGGCTTGCTTTATACCCTGGGAACTTGCAGGATGTTCTTATTAAACTACTTCCTATTGCATCAGGCCTGCAAAGTTCAACATGCATTTACAGTTAAGTTCAACACTGTCACTATGTGTTAGGAAATTTGCAAACCAAGGTATGTACTTGCAAGAGAGATCTAGTTCTTGCACTTTGCTGTCTCATTAAGGTAATATGGTGCAAGGCCAACCCACAATTAAAACTGTATTTTTTATTAGACTGAGCTGCGGACTGTGACTTTTGGTATTCTATCATGTGTCACAGGAGGCACTGCACCATAAAGGTCATACCAATAACACTGTGAACTAAGCAAATAAGTCGACTCTCTACTAAAGTTAGTGCTGTTTAAAGCTGGAAGGCTTTATTTGTCTTAGAGGAAGAAAAGAGAGTAAAATAACATCATGATGAAATGTTAGAGCTAGTAGGTACCTGAGGCAATCAAGTTCAATCCTCTTGTATCACAGGATTTTTAAAAACGGAGGCTCAAGGAGACTAATGACCAATTTAAGATCATAAAGATACTTAGCTGCAGAATTGGTTTTGTAACGCATGCTTTCCAGCTGTCCACTCTGGGCTCTTACCAAGGTGCTTCTGGTGTGAAAGTGAAAGTTTAAGACATGCAGAAATGATATCGCCTATTCCAGTTTGTGTGAGTTAAGAAACTAAATGAGTAGGTCATGTGGGGAATAATTTGATTACAATGATGCCAAGAGCACATTGAAAAGGAATTTGATGGTCTGCTAGATGCAGGGCCATATGCTTTGAATCTTTGAATATACTTTGGGTCTTGAATCTACAGAAAATGCTTAAATGATATAGTTGTTGACTTCATTTGTTTACTGCATGATAAGGAAAGGAATTCCTTTACACCAACACCTATAAGGTGTCATTCGGAAATCCTACAAATTAAAAATGATGTAGATGGTGAAGGAGTTACAAATCATGTACTACAACCCTTCAAAGGAGGAAGAGATTATGTCCACTTGGAGATGTGGGGAAGGCTTGTGGAAAAATGTCATTTGTTCTCATCATAAAAGATGCAAAGGATTGGGAGATGGAAGATGAGGTTGACAGGAAATTTTGGGAAGAAGGAGTAACATGATTTAATACTTGGAAGAGGAAACTCAGTGATTGGAAATAGTAAAGAGTCAGGTTTAGCTATGATTAGGAAGATTTTGAATTAATTCTACTACACCTTAACATCTGTGCCAGCTTAAGGTAATGAACTTGTCTCCTCCTCAATAGCAACAGCTTACATTTCCTAGCATTTCCTGTGTGCACTGCTACATGCATGATCTCATTCTACTCTTACAACAACCCTATACAATAGATACTGCTGCTATGTCCATTTATAGACAATTAGACTAAAGTTACACTTGATCAAGGTGACACAGTAGAATGCATTAGGGCTGGGCTTCAAACCCAGCTCAATATCACTGCAAAACCCGTATCTTCATTCCCTTTTAATATTTATCTTCTCCCTGTAATATCAGTAGCTGCCTTGCAGCTATGTGTGTGTGATTGGGAGACAAAGTTAACACACAGCAACCCAGAAGCCAAGAGATAGCATTCTAGATGTTTTTAAAAAGGAAACGTAAGGGGAAATCTCAGGGCACAGAATCAGACTACCCAGGTTTGTAGTTCACCTTTGCTTCACTGTTGCAATTTTTTAGCACAGTCTTACGCAGCCTCTCAAGGGCATTGGAAAGTCCAGGTCATTGGGCACAGTGTGGTCTGCCTCCTTCTGTTTCTTGGGCTTATGCATCTGTCCTCCTATCTGTCCACCTGAGCGATACCTGACCTGTAGGAGTCAGAGACTCTTCTATCAAATACCTTATTACCCTCCTGCTGACTGGGCCTCAACTTTTCCCAAGGGTGTTCAGAGCTCAGTGAGGACAAATATCTGTATGGTTGGACAGTAGCCTCAGTGGTGGGGCTGCTCTGCCACCTCACTTTTTCAGAGCCAGCCTTTTCATTCACATCTCTGTCCCCTGCATGGCACATGGGGATGAAGGACAGAGTCTCAGGAGAGCCTCCCTTTGTCTGACCATATTGTGACCTAGCTTTCTATTGACATTGACATGGGAGGAGCAAGTCTGAGAGGTCCAAATTAAGGCTGTGGGGTCAGCAGGAGGGTCATCCAGAGGCTTCTGTTTCTAGAATTTTCCAACTACCTTGTTTCACTCTCTGTTGTGTCTGATGACTTGGCTGGCTGGCTGAATGTCTCCGTCGCACCCTATTTTCCCACTTTTCTTTTCCTGCAATCTCTTGGGCCAGAAAAGGATAGGCTTTTCTATACCTTAATATCTTTTAACAGTCACCGGGTAGACCCAGAGGTTAGGTGCTTTGGCTTTGGCCCTTGATATACTAAACAGGGCTGGGGAGCACATGTACCATCTCCTTTGTATCAGCAACTGAATATTATTCCATTCTTTCTCTTTACTATCCTTCTAGGACATATTCTAAGTTTAGATGAATGAATGCCACAATCAACTAGAGCTTTGTGTCTGAACTTGAAAATGTATTTTCACATTTCCAAAATAAGCACCTTATTATCATTATTAATGTCATTAGATTATCTGATACATGAAGTCACCCTCCCTACCAGTACCACCTGCCTTTAACATCATATAGTAAGAATTAGTATTACATTCATGTATGTATCCATTTGGCAAACATTAAATAAATATCTGCTAAGGGTCAAGTTCTTGGCTTCAGTGTGGTATGCAGTGATAAAAATGACAAGGTCCCTGTCCTTAGGGAGTTTACCTTCTGGAAGGGGAAGATAAGCAATAATAATACTAACACTAGTAGTGTTAATAATAAACAATGGGCTGGGCATGGTGGCTCATGCCTGTAATCCCAACACTTTGGGAGGCCGAAGGGGGCAGATCACCTGAGGTCAGGATTTCATGACCAGCCTAGCCAATATGGCAAAACCCCATTTCTATTAAAAATGCAAAAAAAAAAAAAAAAAAAAAAATTAGTCATGCATGGCGGCACATGCCTGTAGTCCCAATTACTCAGGAAGCTGAGGCAGGAGAATCACTTGAACCTGGCAGGCAGAGGTTGCAGCAAGCTGAGATTAAGCCTCTGTACTCCAGCCTGAGTGACAGAGCGAGACTCCATCTCAAATAATAATAATAATAGTAATGATAATAAGTAATAAAGAAGGAGGCTTAAGATCATGAAAAATGCTGTGAAGACCATATAGGGACAGCATGGTAAAATGAAATGGTTTTGTGAGGGATGAGGCTACTGAATTATCTATGCATATCTTCTGCATCTTCAGAGGCTATGAAGTGTCACATTTGCACAAAGTTAGCTGGTTTCAAATTCACGGCTACTACCTTTGACAGTGGTAAGCTCCATGTGACACACTTTTCACTACATTATATTATGTACATATGTTTGTGTGTGTGTCTGTGTGTGTCTAAATTAGTGATGAATATAAATAGATGTGTAGATAAATAAATTGACAAATTAGTCCAGACTATGTATCCATATGCACATGTCCATATAGGTATATTAGTAACTTACTCTATGGTTATTTTAGTTTTCTCTCAATAAAATGGAGAACTTCCTGAACATAAAGGTTTAGGTCTTCTGGTCTTCTATTGGTAATTTTTCTCTCTGTTGATCCACAGTAACCCCATTTTTTTTTTTCAGTGTTCTGATATAGCAGGTCCTCAAATAACATCGTTTCATTCAACATGCTTTTGTCATAACTTTTATGAGAAAAACAATTGCTTCTATCCAGGCCCCTGTCTGTGTGCAGTCTGCATGCTCTCCACATATCTGCGTGGGTTTTTTCCAGGGACTCCAAGTTCCTCTCATGCACCAAAGCTGAGCCCATTAGATAAACGGGTGTCTCTGTGGCCCCGGTGTGAGTGTGAGTGTGAACGAGGTTGAATGTGAGTGAGTGTGGGTTAGTGTGAGCCAGTGTGAGTATGAGTGAGTGTGGGAGAGTGTGGGGGAGTGTGAGTGAGTGTGGGTGAGTGCGGGTTAGTGGGTGTGAGTTACCCTATGATAACAGGACATCCTGGCCAATAGGGGTCCTGCCTGTTGTCCTGAGCTGCTGTGCTGAGCTCCAGCCACCAACAACCCTGTGCTGGAATAAGCAGGTAAATACTTAAATGATTTGTTTTAATTAATCCTTCTTAAATCTATGCATAGCTCATATGTATTTCATTTTTAATACTATATATGCTTTGATCTTTATTTAGAACTTTGGTGATGTTTTGTGATCAGAAATATACCATAGGAAGTTATGCTCTTGTTTATATCAGTTCGCCTATGGGAAAAGTGGTCCCATATGTCTTACATGCCATAGAATTGGTCATTGTATGCCACTTTACTTAAAATCATAGTTTCCAAGAACCTATCCTTGATGTTAAGTGAGGACTTGTGGAGTATCATAGAAGCAGAGATCATCACATTCCCACTACTGGGTATATATTCAAAAGATAGCAATCATTATGCGGAAGAGAGACCTTCACTGTCGTGTTCACCGTGGCATTATTCACCACAGCCATGGTATGGAATCAACCAAAGTGCCCACAATGGAATATTATTCAGCCTTAAAAAACAAGAAAAGTCTGATATTTGTGATGACATGGATGAGCCTAGAAAACATTATGTTAACTGAAATAGGTCAGACTTGGAGAGACAAATACCATGTAATCTTACTCATATGTGGAATCTAAAAAAGTGGTATTCATAGAAACAGAGAGTAAAATGGTAGTTACCAGAAGCTAGGCAATGAGGGCACTGGAGAGATTTTTGTCACAGGACACAAAATTTTAGTTAGACAAAAGAAATAAATATAAGAGATATATTGTACATCACAGTGACTATAGTTAATAACAACATATTGTGTGCTTGAAAATTTCTGAGAAAGTGGATTATAAGAGTTCTCATCAGAAAAATATAATGTGTGATATGTAACATGTATGTTAAATAACTTGTTTTACCCATTTCTTAATGTATACATAGATAAAAACATCACATTGTACACCATAAATATATGTACATTTTTGTTTGTCATTAAGAAAGATAACCCAATACATAAAAAGAAATAGAGATCAGAATCAATGTTCTCATCCACGATTCCTCTGAAACGATTAAACAGAGAAGTGCAAATTTTATACTGCACAAATTCAAGAATTTCTTTCCTCTTTATAAAGTGGAACGTGAATGCGAATTAACAGTGTAGTTGTGAACAGTGCTCGAGGGTTATTGCCTGTAAGATAAATGAATAGACATTTTAAAGTCTGCTGGATTTGTAAAGTGGAACGGTTTAATTGTGTTTTCCATAACGTTATTTTCTTATAAAGGATTTGCACATTTTCTCAGCATGTTGAAAATCACCCAAAAAGTCTTGAAAAACACCCACAAGCAGACGCTGGAGTAGGATCCTTGTGATCCCTTTGGCTATTGCACGTATTTTTTTTTTAAAAAAAGGAAAAAACAGCAGTTCATGACAGAATTGTGGATATAATGATTTACGAAGTTGTAATTCTAGCCGTGTGGTGTTGTGTTATGGATTCAGGGATGTCAGTGATTACAGGCAGCAGACATAGGTAGTGTTTCTGACTGTTATGTTTAGTGGCCACGTATGATCAATGCCTTTTTGAGGTTCAAGGTTTTGATGACGTTAAAATGACTATGGAATTATTAGGGGTTATTTAAGAACACCTTGCTTTCACTCTCTAAAAAGATTTTATTTCTAAAAAATATAGGTTTTTAAATTCTAATATATGTAGAAACAAAATGCAAAACATACTATGTTAAACACGTGATTCTAAAATGTTATGTCAGTATCGGTCCCTAAATCAGCTGGCAATTGAACTAATATCTTTATAATTTCAAAAAGGGTAAAAAATACTCATAAAGCAGTCCCTAGTAAACAATGTCATTTAGCTTGCTTAGATTAGGGTGATAATTTCAATAAGTTAATAGAAATGAAGCCAGTTCAATGGGATAGTTTCACCTTTTTTAATGGATGTCATGAAAGGAATAGCAAACCAGCTGCTCCATAGTTTCACTATTTGCTCCGAATGTATTAACAGATCTTCTGTTTTTAGGTGAATAGTCTGCCCGATTACAGTTTTGAGATATCACAGAATGGGATATTTACACACATTACATAGTCAACTTTATATATTTATTGTTTTTAGACAGGGTGTGGCTCTGTTGCCACAGCTGGAAAGCAGTAGCACAATCACGGCTCACTGCAGCCTTGACCTCCAGGGCTCAAGTAATCCTCCCACCTCAGTCTTCTTAGGAGCTGAGACCACAGGCATGCACCACCCCACTTGGCTGTTTTTTCTTTTTCTTTTTTAGCTTTTGTATAGACGGGGTTTCACTATTTGTCTAGGCTAGTCTCAAACTCCTGGGCTCAAGAGATCCTCCTGCCTCGGCCTCCCACAGTGTTGGGATTACAGGTGTGAGGCATCGCATCTAGCCTTGGTCAGGTTTACAATGTCCCAATTTCAAAGACCTTGTAAATGCTGGCACTAGGATTTTCACCCAGTGAAAATTTAGGCTTAACCCTAAAAAGGTATAAATAAACTTATACTTGTTTCTGAATATGGCATACTACATTATTCATGTGCACATTCATACAAAAATATTCACTAGGTGTCTAGTTTTGGCCAGGGGCTTGTGGGCTCTGAGGATGCATCGAAGAAAGAAATATGGAGTTTGTACTTTTGTTCTGTAATATTTTACCATATTTATATGCAATTAATTGTCAACTTACGGAGTATGTTATATTTTATAAAAGTAAGTCCTTTCACAAATCCAAATGACTTTTATAATCATGATGTTTTCAGACAGTAGTTAAGTTCCCCAAAACATTTTTAACCTCTTAGAAGAATATAATTTGTTCTAAATTTGAATAGTTATGAAAGATACAAAGAAAACTTTATTTTTCTAGGAGTGAAGAAATATATTCCCCTCTTAAATCTGCACCTTTTTAGGGTTAAGCCCATTGACAGGTCACTGCTCTTATTAGAAAATTAGAGGTGGAGGGTAAGGTTTTCTCTAAGGCCTTTTTCCACTCTATGCATAGATAGTGACTTCAGGGCCATAAAGCTGGGCATGAATAAGAAGTGGAAAGTAGTTGAATGAAAAGAAGAAAGGGGTTTCAAAGTGGATGTTTCCTCCTTTTTCTTAACTCACAAACTTCCATTAGGTGATCTTTCCCTCAGCTAGGATACTGCAACTTTCTCTCCAATCCCCTTTCATTCATGTAGATCAAATGCCACTATGTGCCAGAGATCTTTGCTCTTAAAGTATTCTCAGTGCTGTCTGTGATGTGGGGCAGGGAAGACAGATATGCAATCAAACAACTTCTATAGTGCAGTTCAAGTACTATATGTTGCTATATACAGATGGATGCATCAACTAATGCTGTTCTAGGGGTGAAGAGGAAAGATAAAGAGTGGATGAGGCAATCCAATAACTTTCCATAAAGGAAAGAGCATTCAAGTTGGACTTTGAAATAATATTTAGAATTCGTAATGTGAATATGTGTGTTCCAAGCAGAGAAAACGATCAGTTGTGGATATATAGAAGGGCAACAGAAGGCATGTATGGAAAATTATGAAAACCTCATGTGAAGGTAATATGTATGGTGGGGAGTGGAGATGGAGGGCAACAGGAGGCTGTATTCCGTTTTATATTCCATATCAGAAGTTTGCATTTACACATTTATTCCACAGTCAGAACACTTCGTTTTGAGAATTTTTTTTCAGAATTATTTTAAAAGCAGGCAACAGTAGAAAAAAGTCAGATGCCAGATCATACAGCAAATTAAAATTTCAAGAATTGCTGCAGTTTTGGTAAATATCTGTAATATTCATGAGACTGTCTATGGAGCCTGGCCCTGATCATTCTTCAGGAGTCTCTCCTATTCTCTAGTGAGGTTCTAAAACATTTTTTTCTTCTCTACCTGACATTTTAGCTCTTGTCTGCCCCAAATTCCTCCAAGCATCTGACATTACTCTTTTGTAGTTCTTGATGTTCCTCTAAGTGAGTACTGAGGGGAGCCTCCCTGATAGTTGTTGGGGGTGGATTATTTCATTCCTACCAGTCTTTACTGTTCTGTACCCAGTAGGACACCCCTCCCTGATTATTGGGTATTTAACTGAATAGGACCTTCCCATTGACTCTGGATTATGGTATTTGTCTGAATGGGACCTTCCCATTGACTATGGATTAGGGTATTTGACTGAATGGGACCTTCCCATTGACTATGGATTAGGGTATTTGGCTGAATGGGACCTTCCCATTGACTCTGGATTATGGTATTTGTCTGAATGGGACCTTCCCATTGACTATGGATTAGGGTATTTGTCTGAATGGGACCTTCCCATTGACTATGGATTAGGGAATTTGGCTGAATGGGACCTTCCCATTGACTCTGGATTATGGTATTTGTCTGAATGGGACCTTCCTATTGACTATGGATTAGGTTATTTGACTGAATGGGACCTTCCTATTGATTATGGATTATGGTATTTGACTGAATGGGATCTTCCCATAGACTATGGAAGGTTTAAATAAATCATCTCTATGTTATTTCTCAGTATACACTCACGAAGTCTGGTTGTTATGTTTTTGTTTTCATAACTGATATATATTTATATTATATATACACACAAAAAAATTCAACTCAATTCATACCTCTTACTCTCAGAACATTTTCAAAGGATTGTTTTTATGCTAATATTATGACTTGAAATTTGTTAAAAATAGAGTCAACTACAAGTTTAGTATGGTCTTCCTTTTAATGTGCCATGTAGTATGTAATATTCAGAGGGGAAATTTAAAATCTGCTTTCTTAGGGTAAGTTTTGCATCTGTTCACTACATCATGACCTTTTAAAACGTATTTTTTATGCTTAAGGAAAAGATGCTTTTGAAGAGAAGAACTGAATAAAAGCAATAACTTAGAGCACATTGGGTATGTTTTGCTCATAGTGATCACATAATTATCCTAAGTAAAATTTTTGGATGAAATCATCCATATGAAAGTGTGATTCTCTCAAAAGTAAGATTTTGGAAGTTTTATGCCATTCTTTTTTTTTTTTTGAGGCAGAGTCTCACTCCATCGACCAGACTGCAGTGCAGTGGCATGATCGTGGCTCACTGCAACCTCCTGCCTCACCCTCCCGAGTAGCTGGGTTTACAGGCATGCACCACCACGCCCAGCTAATTTTTGTGTTTTAAGTAGAGAGAGGGTTTTGCCATGTTGGCCAGGCTGGTCTTGAACTCCTGATCTCAAGTGATCCGCCTGCCTCGGCCTCCTGAAGTGCTGGGATTACAGGCGTGAACCACCACGCCTGGCCTATGCCATTTTTATATTGAGCAATGAAGCTTTACTACATGATCTCTGCCTCTTAAATCCTGGAATAATTTCAAAAGGAAAAACAAAGCCTAACGATATTTAGAGTAGCATGGGACTAGAGGACACCTATTCCAAGAACACTCTTAAATATGTACTGTCTCACTAGTGGGAATCTATATTTTTCCAGCATCAGTACGTGAATTACACCGTCTCCTCCTAATAAAATAACTGCTCTAATTTCGTAAGTAGCAACAGGAGGGGTTGATGTTGTCAAATGCTTTTCTTCTTTCTAACACTTGTGGTTTACAATATTGCCATTTAAAGCGTTATCTTAAATCATCTCAAAATTCCTTGCACCTCATGTAAATTATTGTTAGGATTTGCTGCACAAAACAGAAAATCAAAAAACAATAGTGGCAACTTAAACACACATGAGCTTTATTTCCCATGCAAACAGTCCATACTATTTTGTCAGCTCCAGGGATAAATCAGTCCCCTAGCTTCTTGTTTATTTTTTTCTGTTCCATTGTTCCTGGACTGTTGGTACTCCAGCCATGGCGCCTGCATTCCAGACAGCAGGAAACAGAAGAGGTTAATGGAAAGAGAGAGCTTCCTTTACCTGTTCGGTCTACTTTAAAGAGCTGTCTATGAAATCTGTCTCTAAAATATTCACTTCTATGTGATTGGTCAGAACACAGCCATATCTGCCTTCAGGGATGCTGGGAAATGTTGATGTTTAGCTGGGCGCATTGCTGTCCCCCAATAATACAGAAGTACTATTAGTTCTAAAGGAGACAATAATGGACTTTTAGTTTGGTCACTAGCCATATATCTCTATAATTTAACCCTCACTTTATACTCTGAAGATAGGAGGATACCTAAATTTAACAATAAATTTAACTTTCCTAAATTGATTATCATTGGCATAGAGAAAGCTACTGATTTTTGAACATTTAGATTGCACTTGTCACATTATAGAATACACATTTGTTCAGAGAGTTTTTCAGTTAGTTTGTGTGGATACTATAAAAGGCAGTGTTATGTATAATTCTAAGAGTTAAATAGTTTTTTTCTTTATACCATTGAATTAAGTAGAACTTCCAATACAATACTAAAAGTACTAAACATCTATGTCTTGTTCCGTAATGTCCCCTGTTAAGACCATAGTTCAGGTAAATTTCTTACCAAGTTATGGGCATATCCTTATATTTCTAGCCTGATAAGCATTTCTTAAAAATTAATTATTAATGGCTATTAAATTTCATCAAATGACTTTTTCATCATCCGTTAAGATAATTTTGTGTTTTCTCTTTTAATCTATAATAATACTAAATTATAATAAATCTCTTAATAATAATAATTCTTTATTGGATAAAGTCTGCTAGCTCATGATGGATTGTTCACTTAATGTTCAGCTAAATTCTATTTATTAATGTTTTATTCATTTGTTTTGACCAAAATGAGTGTAATCTATACTGTGTTTATCTTCTGTATTCTTGTAATGTGTTAGCAGAATTTTGGTTGTCAAGTTTCTATATTTTTAAGTGCTCTGTAATAGTTTGAATACTATAAGAATTATAGTATTATATATATATTTTTAAACAAATAGCTGGTGCTAATTGAATGGAATAATTTGTTTTTTGTTCTTTGACTTTTTAGTATATTTAGATAATCTACCATTTTAAATGACGTTTAAGCAACTTGTATGTTTCCTAGATCTAGTCCAATTAGTTGAAAATTACTTTGATTTTCAACAGTATAAATAATATTTTCTTTTATAATGTTTTAAATTATTTCTTAGTATGGTTGTTATATAGACCTTTTATTATTAATGTGATTTATATTTTAATGACTTCTTTTCATCATGTGTCAAACAAGCAAGGTATACTTTATAGATTATTTCAAAGAATCAGTGTGTTTCATTGATGAAGTTTCTTTTTCATCTTAACATGTTAATTTCCATTTTTATTTTTATCAGTTGTTCTCTTCCATATTTTTGTTGTTGATCTTTCATTTATTTAAAGGAGACTTAAGTCATTTTATGCTTTTTGTTTCTTTTATACCTACATATAATTAAGTTAAATGTTACCCTATTTGTACCAATGTGGATGCATTCTGTATGTAGTGTTTCTCATATTGTTCATTTGAAAATACATCATCATTTCAGAGATTATTTTTTGACTATCCAAATGTCAAAAAAGAGGAATTTATTGTCTTTAAAGCTTGTTTTTCCCAAGCATTAGATTTTATTTTTTATTCTTTTGTTTCTAATTTCTACCTTCATTGCATTTGGATCAGAGAATATAGCCTTTATCATGTTTTCTTTAGGGGATTTTTGAGATTTTATTTCTAGTGTGATACATTTGCTTATTATAAATGTCCCTCTATTATTATATATAATATATTTTATTTTTCTCTGTAGGGTAGAATTTTCTCTCCCTATACACATAGCTATAAAATCATATTCTTTTTATTCACATCCTCTATGTCCTATTTTTTGTCTATTTGATCTCACATTTCCACCATGATTGGCATTTTGTACATCATTCCTCATATGTTACTCAGTTCGCTCTTTACATATCTCGATGCCATGCTCTTGTTTGATGTATAAATGCCAACAGTTGTTACATGTCCTTGGAAAACTGTACTGTAAAATATAAATGGAAAAAAAACCCAACTCTTTTCCTGTTCAGTTTTCAGTTTTCATACTACTGCATTAAGCTCTTTCTTATAAGTAACCATTAATTAAATTCCACATTATCTTATGATATTGTTCAATTAAAACTCAAGCAGTGTATATGCAGTATATTTAACTTAGATTTTCCTGTCAGATAGCATTATTTATACTTTTAGGTATAATTTAAAAAGCAACTGTTATGTGTGATGTAAGATTCGTATTTCAAATATCAATGGTGATTTTTAAATTTAAGATTCATACATAAACAGGTTAAGGGAGATTACACTGAAGAAAATACATATAAATCTCACTCAAGCGATAGCCTTCACAAATATTAGGTCTGTGCTTGTGTTGATGCGTGTCCGATACTTAAATCTGATGTCCAAATTTTATCTCCTCATTTCAGTATATTAAAATATATAATACAGGGAAGGCTCTGGGTTTTAACTAAACTGCTAAAATTACTTTCTGAGAATTCAGTTATTTGTTCCTGGAAAATTCAGACAGAGTGGTGACGCATTAATATGAGTAATGAAAATTCAGTTAAGGTGTTATTTGTTGTTCGTTCTAAACATATAGGTTTAATTTAGCATCCAGATACTCTCTTTTGGGGGAAGTAAAGCAAAGGAAGAGTAGATTTATTCAGAGAATGTAATTAGTAGCACTTGCTGATGCACCTTAAGTGAGAACCTGATTATTTGCCCAAAATTTGTACTTAATATATTCTTTGGTGGGGCTTAGAATTTTGATACACTTAAAATCCTACAATTTTTATATTTTAATCATCAAAAATAAATACTACTAATTTCACTAGGTAGTGTGTTCTGCTAAGATATGTGCAGTTGTGCTTTCATTATCATTTAAAACACATTTTAAATCAGCAAGTAATATGACTAAAGGCTGTCTCTGTGCAACACTTAAGCTATCTATACTGCCAGTTTCTTCACTCATGAAATGTGAAAACAAGAGCAAATTCCTCATACTGTACTTAAAATGATGCTTTTTGAGGTATTTAGCTTTATTTTGCTTTTTATTGTTTTTTTCTTTTCTTTTTGTTACATCTTGAGGGCTTAGAATGGTATTTAGCTTAGTAAGTGCTTTATAAAAGTAACATACCATCATCAGTTAGCACCATTGGTGAGAATGAAAATGAAGCAATTGAAAAAAAATTTTTTGGACTACTTCTATTTTCCAAATGTGTCATGTTTATGGAAAATGTCTCTATTCATACTATTAATATTATTAATAATCATGTCATTATTAAAATTATAATGCTTATTATTATTATTATCATCATCACCATGTGCCAGATGCTGGGCAAGAAAGCAAGTGAAAGAAAAAGCATAGGATTTAGTATGAACTTTTTAAAATCAAGAACTACTTTTATCTAGGACTTATTATATGCCCAGGATGTTCTAAGCACATTACAAATTCATTGAATCTTTAACACAAGTCTCCTAGGTGAATGCTCTTATTATCAAGCTTATTTTGAAGAGTAGAAAACTGAAGTACGAACAGAGTAGGTAATTTGCCCGGGGTCACACAGCTTGAACTGGCGGAGCGAAGATTCTAACCTGGGCACTTCTGCTCCAGAGGGCATTTCCTTAAGCTCTACAAGAGGCTGCCTCTGAGCTGGAGTATAGGCTTTGTCTCCTACTAGTTAGGTGACTTTGATCAGGTTGACTCATCTCTTTTTTGTCTATGTCATAATCCATAAATGAAGAGATGTAAGTGAAGAACAAGAACAGCTGGGCACAGTGGTTCACGCCTGTAATCACAGCACTTTTTGAGGCTGAGGTGGGCGGACCACCTGAGGTCAGGAGTTTGAGACCAGCCTGTCTAATGTGGTGAAATCCCATTTCTACTAAAAATACAAAAAATTAGCTAGGCTTGGTGGAGGGTGCCTGTAATCCCAGCTACTCAGGAGGTTGAGGCAGGAGAATTGCTTGAACCCAGGAGGCGGAGGTTACAGTAAGCCAAGATCGTGCCACTGCACTCCAGCCTGGGTGACATAGCAAGACTTCATCTCAAAAAAAAAAAAAAAAAAAAAGAATAAGAACAACTGTGGTGGATGGTTGTTTCGATGATTATGTAAAACAGTTATCAAACATTTAGCCTTGTATCTAGATATGTTAGGCACCAAAAAGTTTACAAAAATGTTATTTCAGTAAATTTCAAATATTTATCAGCAATCTACAAGTCAATATTTTGTTCATGTTATAAAGGACAAAGAATTAGTGAGAAGCTATTTCTATAACTACATGCTGTGGTTTTTCAAATAGCTACTTCGGGCTGGGCGTGGTGGCTCACACCTGTAATCTCAGCAATTTGGGAGGCCGAGGCTGGTGGATCCCCTAAGCTCAGGAGTTCCAGACCAGCCTGGGCAACATGGTCAAACCCTGTCTTACCAAAAATACAAAAAAATTAGCCAGGTGTGGTAGTGTGCACTTGTAGTGTTATGCCCAGACCGTTTATTCCCCAAAGAAGACCACCAGAGTCCAGAGTCAAAGCCAAGTGGCAAGGATCTTTACTGCAAGTTCGAACTTGGTCCCTCCGTTCCACAACATACAAGAGGGCCCCGAACGATGCATGTGCCCACTTTTTATAGCCCGATGTATACAGGATATGTAAGGTTACAGAGGAACAAAGGAATTCTTTTGGTCGCAGCATCACAATTGGTTAATATTTTAAGTTATACATTTAACAGTTTTCTATTTGTTCCCGCGCATTTAGTAAAACTACAAACGGTTGTGACCTTATCGGGGGCCCTCTAGGTGGTGTTTCTGAGATATATGGGGGGATGTGTTTGTGTTGGGCTCAGGAAGTTGGGACAAATAGAGGAATGTGTTTGTACTGGGCCCAGGACTGAGATATATGGCAGACACCAGTAATTAGAACAGAACAGAGCAGGACAGGGACTTTCACAACGCTTGTCCTTACAACGTCTGGAATCTATAGATAACCTAATCGGTTAGGTCTGGGGTCGATCTTTAACTAGGCTCAGGGCACCGCCCGGGCTGTTTGCCTGTGGACTTCATTTCTGCCTTTTAGTCTTTTCATTTGATCTCTTTCAGTAGCCCCGCCTAATAGGAAAGATGAGGTGGGGCGATCACTTGAGCATGGGAGGTCGAGGCTGCAGTGAGCTGAAATCATGCCACTGCACTTCAACCTGGGTGACACAGGGAGACCCTGTCTCAATAAATAAATAAATAAATAAATAAATAAATAAATAAATAAAGTCACTTTGTATCTATCTACAGGCTCAATTTCTTCATTTTAAAACTCTAGTTCCAGAGAAATATACCAAAACCCAAACATCAAAACCAAACCACTGACCCACAATAGTGGATACCATTGAGAATATAAAACAGAAAGACAATCAATACTTACTCACAGATGTCTGTAAATCTGTAGGAAACAGATCTTCCCACAACTAAATGCAAATTACTGAAAACATATTGAGGCAAGATGTTGACAGAAGTTAAAAGAAGGAAAAGATTAACATTGTATTGGTTGAGATGCTCTTGGTTTCACATAAGAAAAACCTATACAATATAGTTTAAACAAAAGCAGGTAGATTTAAAAAAGGGTAAAGGCCTTTCTCCCATACCCAACCAAGAGAAGCAAAATCAAGCTTCTTGAAAAATTAAATCCTACATTAAAAGTCATCAAAACTCAAGACTGTCTCTTCCTCAGCTTCTCAGTGTGTTCCTTGCTGTGTCCCTCTTCTCTCTCCCAATGCTCCTTTTCTCTGCAGAATGACTTGTCCTGCCATTCACTGGGAGTGTATAAAGCTGCTGAGGGAACAGCTTTTGTGTGCCTGGGTGCAGCCACCAGCAGAAGGGTTTAATAGTTGCAACTCTAGAGAGCATCCAAGGAAAGAGAGGATACAACTTTCACCCAATAGCAGTTAAATGCCTGTTCATCTCTAACCTATTCCAGGTGTTCGGGATAGATCAGTGAACAAAGGAAGCTGCCTTTAAGGACTGCACTTTCTTAAGGGGAGAGGGCCACAGAAAATAAGCCACTAGAAGCAATAAATATGTTAACTGAGAATTTTGTTAGAAGTGCCATGGAGACTATAAAAAGAAAACAAGAATAAGGGAGACTGAGGGAGGGATAGAGGAGAGGTTCAGTATTAACAAGGGAGGGTAAGGTAGGCCTCATGAAGAAGGTAACTTTTGAGAAAAGACTTATGGGTAAAAGAGTTAGCTAAACACATATCTAGAGTAATATGTCTATGATCTGGGAGGCAGGGGTTGCAGAGTAGCTTATTTTAGACTGGACATACCATGCACATTATAAACACAGGTTTGGGTTTATGATGCAATACAATAATAAATGCAGGCAAGTTTGGAGAATGTCTTGGAAGCAGAAAGCTGTCTGGCTAGTATTTGCTGTATGAGAACTGAAGTAGTTGAGATAAAGCTGGAAAGTAGTTTGGCCTTAATTGTAGGGAGGTTTAAATGCCATGCCAAGGACTCAAATTCTTCCAAAAGGAGAGAAATCTGCTAATGTATCATGCCATTATTCTATCTGAAAAGATTAATTTAAAAAATATTTTGGGGATAGCAGAAACTCTTTTCTCTGTTTCTTATATAAATATTGATCAGCATGTCTTCAATAAATTTATATGTCTTTAGGGTGACTACTTAAACAGAACACACACTGAAGCCATTTTGACTTTTAACTCTATCAATCAGTAACTGTGAGGTCATAGAAAAAATATATAAGCTTACTGAGAGTTCATTACTTTAGATTTAAAATTTAGGTAATTATATTTACCTTTATGGACAAATAAGCTATATCAATGAGGTAAGGCATGTAAAACTGTTGAAATAGACACTCTTTAAGTTTGTTACCTTGTCCTTTTCATTTACACTCTAGATATATTTTATATCAATTTTATTTTCTCCAGTGTGTATTCTGGACTCAGCATGGCAAAGATTCTATCAATAACAAAAATTTTAAATAAAGTAGTAAGATTGTAAAAAAGCATATTTAAGTAGAAAATATTTTGTATGGGAAGAAGTTCAAGCCTTCAGAGACAAATTCATCAAAGTGTCAATACAAATAAATAAAACAAGGAACTTGGCATATTGGTTTAATAACCAATGAAAAACAAACTGGTAGACAAATCAATAACTCAAAATAATTTTTGTTTATAATATATTGCATTTTTTCCTAGGTAACATAACATATGCAGTTATTTTCATTAAAATTACTTTAGCTTTCAGGATCCCAAGTTTTCCTCCCCAAAAAATCAAACCACGAATTATGAATTCAATATCATTAGTACACTTAAATGGAAGATGATGAAGCTATATGTTTTCATAGTATACTCAAAATATTTTTTAAAATATATTTTTAGCACAATGCCATCAAGTCTAGTATATAAGGGAGAGATAAGGGAAACCACAAAAGAATGATAAAAAGCTTTAAGAAATGTATCATTCCATCTCTCTTTTTTAAATTTACAAATGGTAGTGATATGGTTTGGCTATGTCCCCACCCAAATCTCATTTTGAACTCCCACGTGTTGTGGAAGGGACCCAGTGGGAGGTAATTGAATCATGGGGGCAAGTCTTTCCTGTGCTGTTCTCATGACAGTGAGTAAATCTCACGAGATCTGATGGGTTTGTAAGACAGATTGTCCCTGCACAAGCTCTCTCTCTCTTTTTGCCTGCTGCCGTCCATATAAGATGTGAGTTGCTCCTCCTTGCCTTCCACTATGGTTGTGAGGTTTCCCAGCCATGTGAAACTCTAAGTCCATTAAAACCTCTTTTTCTTCCCAGTCTCAGGTATGTCTTTATCAGTGGTATGAACATGGACTAATATAGGCAGCAAATTCGTTTTATGTGATTTTAGAACTTACAGTCATATCAAGTCCATTCATATTTTCCCAAAGTAGATTTGATAAGATAAACTCCTCCATTGACATATTTCTTAATATTATGGGGTTTTCTGAGCTTAATTTTTGCTTCTGGTCATCTGTAGGATTGCCTAGGGCATTCACTGGGAGTCTGGGAGTACTTAGCTTTGTACATGGAGGGACTGTGAGGACAGGGAGTCACTGGCCTCCCTTCCAGCCTGCATGTACTATTCCATCCCACCATGAAAAAACAACAAACGAATCCCTAATCCTTCCCTCCTCTATCAAATGAGTTCCATTGTTACAGAATCTTCTTTGTGTCTTAAATAATTTTCTATTAATAAGGAAACTTAGTAAACTGGAAATAATTCTAGGTGTTATCACACCTTTATTAACAGCTATCAAATCATATTTGGAATGATTAAATTTGAACCGCAATAGCAGACCTTAAAATTAGCCTCTTTGGAAATGTGATGTGCAATATGAATATCTGTGTATTCCAAAGGTCATTATGAGGTCAGATTTGAGGAAGTTTTAAGGAGAAGAGGACTCTTGAAAGGAGAAAGAAAGAGTGACCAAAAATCTTTACCACTAGACCTACCACTCAGAGTAAAAGTTTTGATGTAACAGAAACATGATTATGATTTATTTCATATTTTGGAATTATTGAATGATAAGTTTATCATATGGTAAAAAATAAGTATACCCCTGATTTTGATATTTAAATAAGAGGCATCTGATAATACCATCTCCAGAGAATAAAGTTTTATACACTTAAAATCCACCCCTGCCTCCCAGATTGTAGTCACTGAGTTTTACTCCAAGTATTTTCTTAAAAATAAAAGTAAGTGAACTTGTTTTCTTCTCCCAGTTTTGCTGAGAACACAAAGATTTCAATTTACTTTGATGCCAATTATTCCAGGCAATAAAAGACAAAACTTTTTCGTGGTAAAATGTCTTCCAGGAAGCTACAGAACTGTGTATAATAAAAATACTTAGGTGAAGAGAATATCTGTTGAATTGATATGCTTTTGAGTATTTCTTTTTAAATTGTATGAGCTGTCTCCCGTTCTATCCTTTTCTTGATCTCAGAGAAATGAAGAGGGCTTTAAAAGTGGAAAATATACATCTTGCTCTGTATGTTGCTTTTAACAAACTACATGATAGTACATATCACACAGGATTTGAAAAATGCAGTGACTACATCCTCTCTGGCAGAAGAATATCTTTTAAGCTTAGTAATGTAGAACAGAGTATTGGATGTAATATATACCACCTTTCACTTTCCCTTAGACTATCAAATAAACTCACAGCTAGTAGAGAGGACCACATTAGATCATCTACTTTTCAGGTAAGCTGGTGTATTCTAAAACCTTTTGTAAGGTATGCTTATTCTCTTCATAATAAGGCATAACAAGTATCCCTTGACATTTTTGCAATCCCAGTGAGTATAGGAGCAAATATAGTTACAGTTTTCATGATGAAAGACATATGGTGGTATTATCATAGTCTTAATGTGTATAGGCTGCTACTATTAGGGCCTAGAATTCTTCCCATATGGACGGCAGATATGTTCCTAATTGCAAGTAATGACAATAGTTACAGTTCTAATTGGCTAAATGCATTCTATATTTTTTTGCTATGTATAATATTTCATGAGATTATCATTTTTTGGAATTCTGTCTTCCTTAACTGTCTATAACCCACTGCTCTTTCTTATTGTCAGTTGACAGAAACGTCTGGTGTGGCACAGGTCATCTACCTCCTCCCCCCATAGAGAAGATAAGAACTAGGCAACTTATAAACTGCTATAGAATTCTAGGTTATATCTGGCCAGTAGGACCTAAAGATAGAAGATAGACAAGAAGAGGCAGAGAGCAGAGCAGAGAATGAGAGATGGTACGTGGGGAAATTGGTAAGGATTGAAACACACTGTTGAGGTATCCAGGTAAAGAAGGAAGCAGTGAAAGCTAGCATGTTTTGGATTGTTTTTATGTTGGGTGTTACAAGCCTGCTTAACATGAGCTTGTGGCAAGAATAGGGGTTCTAACTTCCATTTTGTTAATCACCCCGATATTTTTCCATGGTCAAGCCATGGAAAAGAACTTCCTCTTGTTGCTTTCCCAGACCCTTAGAACAACCTTGGAATAGTAGACTGCAGGAAAACAAAAACAAGCGAGGAAAGAATCTTTCAGACAACTTTCACTTTGGGGTTCAATAAACAGACCTCTTCTGAAGAGGGGTGCTTAGAGACAGCTTGTGACAAGTGTGGGTGTGGGAAGACAAAATTCAGTGACAAATAAAGCAGTATATGTACTAATAAATTATTCTGACCGTTCTCAGCACATCCTCCCACAGATCCTTATAACTTTTTCATGAAATTTCTGCACTAAGCAGAATAATGCAGTCTAGTAATAGAGCTTGGCCATCATTACACTTCAGAATGTGTGTACCGTCTAGCGCTTATGGGATCCCACAGCTGTCCCAAGTTGCATCCTTTTGCTATTAAATATCATCCAATTGTGCTTTTAAGCTATGCTAAGCTGCTCCCATAATGGTGTTTTTGTCTTTCCTGGGAGATAAGAAATTGCTGCTAAAACAACCGAGAATTTCCTGGCATTTATTTCTTTACTTTCTTTTTTCATGATGAGAAAAGCTTCTTCTATATTATTTTATAAATAATTGTTTTAAAAATTGCTAGGCTATAGAGTGGCTCAAGCCTGTAATCCCAGCACTTTGAGAGCCTGAGGTGAGAGAATGGCTTGAGGCCAGGAGTTTGAGACCAGCCTGGCCAACAGAGTGAGATTCCATCTCTACAGAAATAAAAAGACATAAAGCTAAAAGAAAATTCTGAAATTGCATTATTTTATTTATTTTATTTTATTTTATTTATTTTGCTGCCCAGGCTGGAGTGCAATGGCACAATTGCGGCTCACTGCAACCTCCACCTCCCAGGTTCAAGTGATTCTCCTACCTCAGCCTCCTGAGTAGCTTGGATTACAGGCACCCCCTACCATGTCCAGCTAATTTTTGTATTTTTAGTAGAGACAGGTTGTCTGTCAGGTCAGGCTGTCCTCGATCTCCTCACCTCAGGTGATCTGCCCGCCTTGGCCCCCCAAAGTGCTGGGATTACAGGCCTTAGCCTGGCCCTGAAATTGCATTATTTTAATCTAAGCATGTGTAGATATGTGATGGCCATATTTTTCATGCTTATATAATCACATGCAATTTTTATATGAATGAGTATGGGGTGTGTGTGTGTGTGTGTTTGTGTGTATGTATGTGTGTGTGTATATACACATATACACATATACACACACACATACACACACACAATCAGTCCTTTCATAAAGTTACCTGCATTCCTAAAAATAACTATGCTATGCACAATCAAGCAATAAAACCCACAGAGCTCATGAAAAAAAATGATCATGGGACAAGACATTCAACATTTTCATCAGTGATGTATTTTTTAAAAAGACAGGAACCTAATAAAAACAGTAGCAGAGCTTTACACATAAAAAATGACTGAAAAATCTACAAGTACTACAATAAAAATGTGACACTTAACCTTTAAAAAATTACCACGTTTTTCAGGTCTTTTGTGTCAGTGGGTGTTGAATGGGCTGCAGCTTCTGAGTTACCGGGAAGCAGTGGAAAGAACGTTCTCTGAATTTGGAAGTTTGTACCATCCACTGTGGATGGGTGTCGATCCTATTCCAGGCACCAAACATCACACTCAAGTGATCTTTTATAGCCTTAAATCTTGGTGCAGATTTTTGTGTCTTTGAAATATAGATCCTCTGAGCACGTGGTTATAATAGATATTTTATTTGATCAACATTGAATATTTGACCCAATGTACAGTCTTCTTTTAATTAACTTTGGTGTTACTGTGGACATTTTATTTTAGGCTTTCTCTGCACCTGCAGTTTTGCTCAACAGCTGAAGGCTCTGCAAATTTTAGAGATGTTTGAAACCACTAAACCAACCGCTACAAGCACTAGCAGTTGTCACTTTTGCAGGATTCAGCTTTGTCACTTTAAGATTTTCACAGATTGATAGTTGCTCACCCTGCTAGGCGTTATGAACCAGGATAGTGAAATACATTTGAGATACTGAATGAGTTTTTTTTTTTTTAATACATGTAGAAATATTCTTAAATAGGAAGGAAACAGAAGATAATCTTGTAGGAGAAAACATACAGTGAACTGAGGTGGCTGTAAGTGTTTGTGGCGTGTGCATGTGGGCGTTATGTGTATTCCTACCATCTGGTTCAGCTGAGGGGGGTTTTCTGCTTTCACCTGGTGTTTCTAGTAAAGAAGTTTCACATAAGCTCACCGAGAATTCACATTATGCTCCAAATGTTCCCAAATATATCCATTACATAGGGACAAATTTGTGTTTCAAAACAAGTGCTACAGCTGAAATGTGGTAAATGTATGTTATATACAAATACACCATACACATTTTATGTAATTTGGGTATGTATGTGTGACAATTTTACTATTTTGTTACTTCCTTTCCCCTGCAGATAGAACCAAAAAACCCAAACCCCCCTCATTTTTTTTTGATACTACAGAAATCCTGCAATAAAACATGTGCACAGAGATTTGCATTCTTTTATTTATTTATTTAAAAGTGATAGAACAGTAGAATGATACCTTTTGGTTACAAGAATATGTCTATATCTCTATCTATCCATCTATCATCTACTTCTATCTGTCTATTATCTATCTATCTGTCTGTCTATCTATCTATCTATCTATCTATCTATCTATCTATCTATCTATCTATCTATCTACCTACCTACCTACCTACTTGGGCCAGGTATTGCTCTGTTGCCCAGGCTAGAGTGCAGTGACATGATCACAGTGCACTGCAGCTCTGAGCTTCTGTGCTCAAACCATCCTCGCATTTCAGCTCCTGAGTAGCAAGGACTGTAGGTGTGCTCCACCATGACCAGCTAATGTTTTGATTTTTTGTAGAAACAGAGTCTTGCCTATGTTGCCCAGCCTAGGCTCAAACCCCTGGCCCCAAGCAATCCTCCTACCTCAGCCTTCCGACATGCTGAGATTATAAGCTTGAGCCACTGTGCCTGGCCAAGAACATCTATATTTTTCATGTAAATCAATATTGCCACATCACTTTTATAAATGGCTAGAACAAATCATTTTCATGCCAACAATATTTAAGAATATTATCTCTTGAATCTTCACCAATAGTAGATGTTATCATTTTAAAACATCCCTTGAAATCTAATAGGCCATTGATGTATCATTGTTATATTAATTTGCACTTACCTGAGCAATAAAGAGGAAGAAAATATTTTTAGACATCTTAGCCACCATCTGTATTGGCTTTGTTACGACTTCAGTATTCTATCTTTTGTTCATTTATCTGTTGTTTCTTTGTGTTATTAATTTATGTGTCATTGTATATTATAAAATTAATCTTTGTTTATTCATGTATCTTACAAATATTTCTCCAGTTTATAACTATATACTGGTTTTGTTGATTTTTTTACAAATATGTTAATGTTTATGTAGTCAACTATGTATCTTTTCTTATTCTGATTCATTTGCTTTTTAAATTTGATTTCTTTTTCATACATATTCTTCAGGTCAAGTATTTGGTTGTCCTAGTCATCACTGCTATATGCAAATGTTTGCATGTCATTCTATCACCTGGACAGGTAGACGATCTCCTTCTTGATATAGTCTTTTATTTCAATAGTTTATAGACATAATTCCACCATTTTCTAGCTCCCAAAGATGTAGTAAACGTCCATTATTAGGTGATTTCCTTTTCTTTTGTAAGTTACTTCTTTTTTTCCTGACAGAAAAGTTACAATTGTATTTGTTTCTGGACTGATCAATTGATTGATTGGTACTCGGAATGTGGTAGGTATCTTTTCTTGTCAGACTTACCTAGAACGAAGTCAGCCCTGTCTGCTGAAGTGTTTATTCAGCTCAGGTGCCTTAGATACTCATTGTAGCCTCAATTTCATCGATTACTTCTTCTCTTCTTGAAATGTATATTATTTAAATAATAAGCTTCTAAATCTTCCAATTCACTTCCAATCTTGTACTTCCGCTGCCCCAGACAATACCTGAAAAGCCCTGAATTCTTTTGCTTGTTTGTTTGTTTTGAGAACCAGTCTCACTCAGGTTGGAGTGCAGTGGTGCTATCTTGGCTCACCACAGTCCTGACCTCCTGAGGTGAGCAGGTGGTCCTCCCACCTCAGCCTCCGAAATAGCTGGGACTACAGTTGTGTACCACAACATCCAGCTAATTTTTTGTAATTTTATCGAGACAGGGTTTTGCCATGATACCCAGGATGGTCTCGAACTCCTGGGCTCAAGTAATTCACCACCTGTCTCCCAAAACGATAGTATTACAAGTGTGAGCCACTGCACCTGACCCTGAGTTATTTTAATGCAGGTAGGTATTTGGAAACCTAGGAATGAGGACTAGTTATTTCATTGTTTCTGACATGTCATTGCTTCTAGGCCTACTCGGTGAACAAAGCATGAAAATGGTGTGTGTGTGTGTGCATGTGATGGGTCTAGAAATGTATCTCCCTAGTGACTTCAAGAAAGGCTGTGTGAGTCCTCTCAGCTGCTGGGAGTACACTTAGCAGCAAACATCAGCTCCCAGGCCCTATGGGGTCTATATTTTTAATTTAAATAAATAAAGTATTTTCAGCTGCACAGACCTGTCTCACCCAAGTCCATATTCTTCATGAACAAACACACATCTAATGACTGCCCGTCTTGGGATAAAAAGACCTGATACTTGAGCCCACGTCAGGGTAAGTCTGAAAGGCCATATATGCTTCAAAGCACCCCTTAAAGTTGGCCAAGGCTTGAAAATAAATTGCTTTTCCCTTTGCCCACCATCCCCCACCTTCTATAGGTGTTCATCTCTTATGAATATCTTGCATGTCAAACTCTGGCTTAATGTCTGCTTCCAGAGAACCTTTATATATTTACACATATACAAGTATATCTATAATATAGATATCACAATATAATATATAAAATATTAAAATGTATTCATATTATATTTAGTAATATATATTTATAAGATATATTAAATTTATGTAATGTCTTATAATGAATATACTATGTATGCTTTATATATATTTATAGTATATATACTTACTTTATTTTTATAGTTATCTTTCTATGAACTTGAAAACCATGACTTACAAGATATCTACCCTTCCATACTTTGAGCTCCTTTCACAGACATAAAATGCCTGCCTCTATCCTTAGTATGGTCACTTACTTGATCAATATCCTTGTATGCAATCAGTCTGCCAGCCTCATAGCCATCCTCCTTCCAGCTGTGCAGACACTCACTTCACCCTACCCATGCTCCGGCTTCACCCCACACTGTACAGTGACTTGGGCTCCAAGAAACTGAAAAACAGCTGTGCACCCTTGAGAATGCTGTGCTCACCACACTGGAGCTCTGACGCTCTGTTCTGTGCTGCCCCTCCCATCCCCAAACCCATGTGGTCACCAAGTTCAATCCACTGCACTCAGACAGCCTTTGTTGAGGAGCCCTCCCACACAAACACCCACATCATCCTGCCCGGACTTTGCAACTCACTCTGGGCCACAGTAACTCCTTTCTTCTAATTCTAATGCAGCTTTAGGAAGGGAAGAGGAAGAATAGTATAATTTTTGAGTTTCATTCATTTTGTGTTTGGAGGCTGAGGTCAATGTTTAATTTTTTAAAGATGGATATCGAATTGTTTCTGAATCAATGGATAATGATTTTGAGATTCATTCATGTTGTTGCATGTATCAGTAGTCCATCCCTTTTATTTACTGTGCAGTGCCCCACTGTATTGTTACATCAAGAATTATTTGTTTTCCTACTGATAGACACTTAGGTTGTTTTCAATTTTTAGCTATTATGGATAAAGCTACTCTGGACATTCATGGGCACATTTTTTAGTGGACATAGGTTTTCATTTCATTGTATAAATATCTAGGAATAGAATTTCATTGTAAGAAGCTACCAGATCAATTACCAAAATGGTTTTACCTACACTCTAATCACCAATGTACAAGGGTTTCATTTGTTCCATAACCTTTCCACCATTTTGGGTTTTCAATCTTAGCTATCCTAGTGGGAAAGTAGTAACTTGTGCTTTTAATTTACATTTCCCTAGTGACTAATGAGGTAAGACATTTTTCCATTTAATTGTACAAGTTCTTTAGATTTTCTCTATACAAATCATTTATCAGACATAGAGAAAGAGAAAACATTTTATCCTATTATTAATTATATGTTCATGTTCTTAATCTTTTGATAAGCATAAGTTTTAATATTGATAGAATCTAGTTTATTAATTGCTTTTATTCAACATTAAGTGCTTTCTGATTTCTGTATAAGAAATATTTGATTACCCCAATATTTGAGAGATACTCTTTTATAATTTTTTCAAGAAGCTTTACAATTTTAGCTCTTGCATTTACGTCTATAATCTATCTGAATTAATTTTTGTGTTTGTTTGGAGGCGAAGGTCAATGTTTAATTTCTTGAAGATGGATATCTAGTTGTTTCATAATCAATGGATAAAAATAATTGTATGTCTTCCACTGAGTAACATTGAAAATATTTTTGAAATTAAATTGGGAAATAAATATTTTTATTTGAGAATTTTTAAGATATTTTATTTTTGTTAATTTTTAATTTAATTCCATACGCAAAGAAAACATGTGACATCACTACTTTGAAATGCATTAATGAAATGTATTGTGAAGCCCCATTACATAGGAAAATAATATATTCTGTACTTGATGAGTATAGAGTTCTGTAAATACCAATTAGGTTTACTTGGTTGACAGTGTTGTTCATTATTACGAATCTTTTTTTCCTACCAATTTTATCAGCTGCTGAAGGAATAGTACTGTGAGCTCTAGCTACACTGTGAGTGAGTTCATTTTTCCCCTTTTTACTGCCAGTTTTTACTTCATGTATTTTGAAGATATGTTGTCAGGTACATACACATTTATGATTTTTTACCACTTTAGCTGGCACATTTTATTTCTGGTATTCTTGTTTTGATATCTATCTTTACTGATATTAAATTGGCCATTCTAGCTTGCATAGAGTGAGCATTGCAAGTTATTTAAAAAATATTTTTTTGCTTTTGACTTAACTTTTAATTTATATTTGAAGTGCATCAGAGGGCTAGGTGCAATGGCTCACCCCTGTAATCCCAGCACCTTCGGTGGCCAGGGTGGGTGGATCACTTGAGCCCAGGAGTTCAAGACCAACCTGAGCAACTTAGTGAAACCCTTTCTCTACAACACACACACACACACACACACACACACACACACACACATTAGCTGGGCCTAGTGGTATACACCTATAGTCCCAGCTACCTGAGAGGCTGAGGTGGGAGGATCGCCTAAGCCCGGGAGATCAAGGCTGCAGTGAACCATGATTGCACCACTGTACTCTAGCCTGGGCAATAGAGTAAGACCCTGTCTCAAATAATAATAGTAATAATAATAATAACACTAATAATAATGTGCATCTGTTGAGAAAGTACAGTTTGGTCCTACTTTTTTATCCAGTGTGATGTTCTCTACCTTTTATTTGAAATGCTTAGTCCTTTTACTTGTGTTATTATTGATAGGGTTGGATTTGAATCTCCCATCATCTTGTATTTGTTTTCTACTTCATCATCACACAGCACAGTCACACATCACTTAATGACTAGGATACAGTCTGAGATATGCATTCTAGGGTGATTTCGTTTTTGTGCAAACATCATAAAGTGTGCTCACACAAACCTGGATAGAACAGCCCACTACACATCTACGCTATAAGGTACAGCCTATTGCTTCTGGCTTACATACCTGTACAGCATGATACTGTACTGAATACTGGGGGCTCCTGTAACACAATGATAATTTTCTTATCTAAACATATAAAAGGCACAGTAGAAATATAGTATTATAATCTCATGAGCTCATCATCTTATTTATGGTCAGTCATTGAAATGTTGTGTGATGTATGACTGTATTTAGTAATATTATTATGTAAACATATGATTTATCAAAAATAATACATCCACAACAAATTGTAAACTGTGTTTTGAGATTTCCATAAATAGTTCAGAGATTGTGTATTATCATGAAAGAGCTGCCGTGTAAATGAAGGGAAGATAGCTCTGTTCTAGGTCCTGTGCCCTCAGATGATACATAGCCTGCTTTTAAAAATATCTACCATTAACTATATTATAGTTTTACATATGATAATATAATCCCAGTCCTTATCTTTATTTTTTTTCCAGAAGGCTCTTTCAGCTGTCTGTTCGTGTATTGAGATGATATAATTTATTTTCCAGAACGTAAAGCTATTTCTAATACTGTATGAACTTTCCGATTATCTTTATGTATTACCATCTAGTAACCAGTCATCAAACTCTGGAGGTCCTCTCCTGGGAGAAGAATAGAAATATAAGGCTGTTCTTTATAAGATGAGATCATTATTGGTGTAAAGCAGAGTGGATTTCAAGATATCATATTAGACAATCAGGAATTCAACCTTAAAATTTCTTCCTTATAAAAGCAGGACATAGAACTGAAGTGACACATAGATCATGTCACTGATTTCTATGTATCAGCATATCAGCATCTTCTACTTCAAATCTCTTTATTAAATATATAAGGGTTTCAGTTTCATGTATTTCTTTTTCTTTAAGCACAAAGCAATGTCTGAAGGACAGCCTATAGATTAAAATTGCTGGGCTTGTCTAAAAGAATATTCTCTGAATGTGTGTGTGTATATGTGTATGTGTGTGTGTGTGTGTGTGTGTATCATACATTTGTGTGATACCGAAGTTCTGTCCTGCTGAGAACTATCTAAAGAAATACCACCATGAAATGTCACAAAAGCCATTATGCTTTTAAAGAAATGACAGCCTAAACCCATCAGCTATAGTGGAAGGAGAAAAAAGAAAAGAGTGAATATATGAGAAATGAAAAATGAATCGGACATAGATGATGTAGTTGCCTTATCTAGATTATTTCTCCTTCAATTCATTTTACCATTGTTTAATGAAAGTTTCTAGAGTGGCAGTACAAGCAATACCAGTAACACCACTATGCTGATGTATCAATTGTAATATAAGACTACCATAGCAATTTTGTGGAGAATTAGTTTTTTTCTCATATATTGAAGAACGTATTGATGAATGAAAAATTTCAGAATTGTGAATGTGCTTTTTAAAAACAAATTTGATCTTTGGAAGAAAAAGGAGAAAATGACCATTTTATTTAGTTTATATATTTTTAAGTATTTTATCCAGAAATGGCTATCACCACATTTTCCTGCTTGATTTATGGTAATCTACAATTAATATCAACTTACTGGTTCAGATACGCCACATCTTAAGGATAATTCTTTAGTGAATGGAACCAATGAGTCTCACACGATAAAGTAATATGTTGCTGTAAACCCTCTAACATTTGGCCTTGAATTTTGCTATTAGGCATTCTCTGTTTTATTGGATATTTGTAGGCCTAAAGTGCATATAAAATGCTGCAGAGTATTAAATTTTGGTTTTACATAACTGACACTAATGTATAACTTTCATTTTTAATCATCAATAGATGCAGCAAAATATAACTTTCATTTCTGAATAACCCATGTAGTTAACCTTAGCAAGATGGCAAGGCAACAATATACACTGTCAGACATTAGATAACTTGATTTAACTTCAGCAGTTCTGCTAAGTCTGTGCACTTTACATAGTATTTCCAACACAGAATTAATTCTCTAACAGATAAAAAAAAGTTATTAGCTTTTAGTCTGTCTCCAGGCCATGTTTTTCCTATATGCCCAATTTATTCATCTTAGAAGTATATAAAAGGAAGCCCTTGATAGCTATTTCTTGCTTGGGTTGAGGCAGCAGTATACTGTTAGTATACTATATGGATCTCAAAATTTTACAAAATTTACAAAATTCCACAGAATGGTTGAAGTGAATACAGATTTTAAGTGTCAAATCATACACAGAAAACATATTATTGTCTTTGGGATTTATATGTTGTTGAGAATCAGATAAATTACCAATGGCAATATTTTTTCTTCTTTAACAGATCCCCAAAAACCAGATTTGAATTTATTTCTGTTTGGCTTGGAGTTTACTATTTTAAACGCTATTTGCATCCTCCAAAGACTAATGCATAGGAAGCAGTGTCTTGTCTCAGCATCTTAACCAATGCTTGAAAAATGCAAAAGCTCAGAAAGAGCTCAAAAAGAAAAACAGGAGGTGATGTGAAGTCATAACTTCATCTTTCATTTGAACAATGTATAATATATATGTAAATTTGAAGCTTTTTTTTTTTTTTTTTTTTTTTTTTTGAGGCGGAGTCTCCCTCTGTCGCCCGGGCTGGAGTGCAGTGGCACAATCTCAGCTCACTGCAAGCTCCGCCTCCCCGGTTCACGCCATTCTCCTGCCTCAGCCTCCCGAGTAGCTGGGACTACACGCGCCCGCCACCTCGCCCGGCTAGTTTCTGTATTTTTTTAGTAGAGACGGGGTTTCACCGTGTCAGCCAGGATGGTCTCAATCTCCTGACCTCGTGATCCGCCCGTCTCGGCCTCCCAAAGTGCTGGGATTACAGGCTTGAGCCACCGCGCCCGGCCATTTTGAAGCATTTTTAAACTGACATTTATGGTTAAACACATTTATTTTTAAATACCATTTGAGATAGATAATAAGCCATCTCCAATAAGGCTGCTCATTGTAGAAAGAGAAGTGATGGCAGACACACTGCTCAAAGTTCACCTGTGCAGTTATTTCTTTGCTTTCCACATTATCATTCAGAAGCACCAACTTGCCACTTCTTTGTCATCAACAGAAGCAAAGAACACACAAAAGACATTATTCTTGACAGGGGGTCTTTTTTTATAGGACTCTTTTATTTCCTAGTGAGATATTTTACTCTCACCCCTACCACATCTACATTATTTAATACAGGAAATTGAAAATCACCCTACTTATGCTGGGTTTTGCAACCAAAAAGGGCAATCATGCATTACGCATTTAAAGAAATGGCAATGGCCGGGAGCGGTGGCTCATGCCTGTAATCCCAGCACTTTGGGAGGCCGAGATGGGCGGATCACGAGGTCAGGAGATTGAGACCATCCTGGCTAACATGGTGAAACCCCGTCTCTACTAAAAATACAAAAAACTAGCCGGGCGAACTGGCGGGCGCCTGTAGTCCCAGCTACTCGGGAGGCTGAGGCAGGAGAATGGCGTGAACCCGGGGGGCGGAGCTTGCAGTGAGCTGAGATCCGGCCACTGCACTCCAGCCTGGGCGACAGAGCAAGACTCCGTCTCAAAAAAAAAACAAGAAATGGCAAAAAGTACAATCACGCACAAACACACACAAACTCGCTGAGAAAAAGGCAGTGTGGCTCTCTGAAAATTTGGCCTTCGTGCTCAAATATTGTTTCAATGTGAATTTAAATCTTGTTAACCTTGGTTCATCCACAGTATAGTATTTCCAGTGAAGAAGGATTCTAATTATTTAGTGAGTATTTTTAAATAGTAATTAAAATAATATCAAAAACTGTCAAGTCTAATGACTCACATGGAGAAGAACACCAAACTCCACAGAATTCTGCACACCTGACACATGAACTGCAATGAAAAAAGCAGATCTTAGAGCATGTAATATATTAATCAGTTCTAAGGTATAATTCTCTATTATTTCTAAAAACCAGGGCATTGTTAGTGGTACATGATTGAATTTGAATAAGAGATCCAAAGATACTCTCCTTTTGTTAAAAATAGCACCCATCTGACTCTTTTAAAGCCCTGAATATGTTCAGTTGCAGTTAATTCTATTTATAAGAAAATAAGACTCTTCCTAATTTATTTTTCTCAGCAATCCAGTAATAGAAAGAAATTATTATTGCCATTTTAAAAATAAAGAAACTGAGTTCACCTGGAGGTTAAAAGAGTTTTGCAGGGCCAGACAATGCTGACAAATGCCAAACACAACAGAGAAAATAGATTTTGTGCCTCTTGGTGCATTGCCCTTCCTGTCATTTCTCCATGCAACGCCTCACTCTTCTGCTGCTGTCTCTAAGAGTTCAGGAACACTGAAACGAAGTTATCAAAGACTACATATTTCACAAATAGCTTCTAATAAGTTGCTTAGGGAGTGAAAGTAGACATTAAGTGAAGAACTGAGAATACAATTTATGTATAATTTATTTATACTTTGCTTTTTTCTGAAATGAATTATCTTAGGATATCATCTGGGAATATTGAGCCAAGTATAGAGGGCAATTAAGATATAACTTTTGAGTAAATAATGTATTTTTACACCAGGTTTTCTCTCTATTTACTGAGGAAATATCTGCAGATAAATTCAGAATGAAAGATTAGGTTAGATTTAGTCATTTGGATCAAGGTAGAACCTATTATGGTCTAAGTATTGTATTGATTATAATTTCTATCAATTTAATTCATTCCACTTGGCTCTGAAATCTCCCCTGGAGATTCCAAAAGGAATTAGAACTCAGATTACGCTTCTTTTGACACATCTAACGGGACAGACCTTAATCGTTTAAAAACTGTAATGACTGGTGTTTTCAACAAGTTTAAAAAGCTCTAGCACCTGTGTGTGTGTAAAATCCATTAATTCAGTGTTTCTCAATCTACGGGCCCGGTACCAGCAATGACAGCCGCATGTCAGGTCTTGTCAGAAATGCTAATTGTTGGCCTCATCCCAGGTCTATGGAATCAGAAACCCTGGTTGGGGGCTCAGCAATCTGGGTTTTCACAAGCCCTCCACCTGACAATGATGCTGGCTGGTGTCTAAGAATCAGTGCAATAAAGGAAGCCTCATGTAGGCAGAGCATTCTTTAATCTTTGTGAGAAGGACTGAGAAGTAAGCATATTCTTCTTGACTATTAAACACTGAACATTGGAACATTAGAAATCAGGAAAACGGAATTTTGTTTGTTTACCACATCCATTTTTATAAGTATGCAATAGCCGATTGATAAAAACAGACGCTTTTGTGTTGCTGCCAAGGCTGCCTTTTTAGCTTGGAAAAGCCTATTTTTGTATTTTATGTTATTTTTCGATTTAAAAAAATTTTTGAGATAAGGTCACTCTGTCATCCAGGCTGCAGTGCAGTGGCATGATCACAGCTCACTGCAGCCTCAACCTCTCAGGCTCGAGCAGTCTTCTCACCTCAGCCTCCCAAGTATCTGGTACCACAGACACGTACCATAACGCATGGCAAATTGAAAAAAAATGTAGAGACGGGGTCTCCCTATGTTGCTCAGGCTGGGAAAGTCCATTTTTAAAGAGCTAATTAAGTCAGCCTTATGATCCTTGTCTAAAGGTACATGCTGTCTGTCCCTTTCTGCCATGGTCCACATAAACAGCTTCATACATTTTTTGAAGAGCCACTTTTCTTGAATTTGGAGGAAAAAAGATTATTAGTAAGATTTTTCTAGGAGAACCTAATTTTGTCTTTTTAATATCATTTTGTAGCTTTTCCAAATTCCAAACAATAACCATCAGAACTGTGTGTTTTATATGTTTCATATAAACATTTTCTGCTTTATCTGTTGAATGTAAACATTTCTATTTGATATGTAGTTTTCAAAGAAAACGTTTTTTAGAGTTTATGATAATAAGAAAAGATTTAATATGTTTAAACATGTTCGTTGTAGCAAATGCAGACCTATGTGAGGATACAAGCTATAATTAATTGAGTCAGTTTTTGTAATCAGCTATAGATCTTATGCATATAATATAGGCATTGTGGTATCAAAGATGCATACCTAAGTACAAGGCTATATTTTAGAGAATAATAGTTGTCAACTCAGATATTTAAAATATGTATATAACATAAATGTAGTTTAAAGTGCTACCTGACATTTTACAAATATAACTAGTTTTGTTGTTCATTTCAAAAACACTGAAATGGTGAAGAAAACCCGTTGACATCTATAAGCCTGCCTACTAGACATTTTATCTGTAAAGATGAAATGGGAAGTGCACTTAAAAGTTTCCTTTGCTACTTTCAAAGACAGCAGAGGATTTTACTTTGCATATAGCGTATCTTTGCTTCCCATGTGCTTCAAAGGATTAAACACCAAAGTCTCCATTAAAGGCAGCTATTTTCTATGATTTTGATACTGGCCTGATATTTTTTATAGATATTCTGATCAGGGCAACATCAGGATCCACAGATATAAATAAAGGAACTTTCTGCTGTCCCTCCACATAGTTTTAAAAATGTATACATTTGTTTATCTTGTATTATAGAAAGAGTCAGTATAGGAAATATATCTTAAGGAATATTTTTTTCCTTGACTCTCCTTGTTTCCCCTACTCTGCCACTTTCTCATTTGGAAAATAGATTATAATGGCTAAATCTAAAAATAATATCTTCCTCTATAAAACAAAAAGTTAAAATCTGACTGGCATTCTCATTAGAGGTGAATAAATGGGACTGGAAACAAGTTTATGTTGCTAGGTTGTGCCTTTTTAAATTTCAAAGTGGTTGTGGATTTTACTCTCTAATGTGTGAGGTAGAAGTGAATAAATGTTGACTACTGGCCATGGGCCTTGGCTGATACTGCTTAAAGGGGAGGGCAAATTAAAGGGATGCAAGTGGATTCAGGACAATGAGAAATCTATACCCTTAGCTTAGATTTCTTTTCCAAATATAGTCACCCCTTGGTATCTGGAAGGGATTTGTCCTAGGCCCACTGCAGACACCAAAATCCATCCATAGTCCAGTCCTACAGTCAGCCCTGCAGAACCCAGTATCGGAAAATTCAGCCCGTCATATCCACGGGTTTATCATCCCACCAATAGATTTTCAGTCTTTTTTGGTTACAGATGCAGAACTTGAGGATAGGGAGGGCAACTATTTGTTAAACAAAATGAGTGGATAAGTGGCCTGGGCAGTGCAAGCCTGTGTTGTTCAAAGGTCAACCGTATGTTTAAAAAAAAAATGCTCCCGTCCTTGATTCTAACTTAAGATACCTCCCTTAAATCAGAAGACTCTCTGTGTAACAGGTTATTGAATTGTGCAAAATATGAGGGGTCATTCTCCCCAGAATTTTCTAATCACCAAATTTCAAACATCTGATGTCCAGCTTTATATCTCTTATAATTTCCTTTCAGAAATTTTAACAGATTCATTTTTTAATTTAGATTATGATTAAATGTTTTGTTGAGAACTACAAATTTTTGAGCTGAATTACATTTTAAAGAGGAAGAAAAGGTATTTTCTATCTCCCCTCCTATCCGATGTTTAAGAATGGAAACAGAAAATGAGTGAAGATTGAGTAAATATAATAGTCTCAACTCAAATGAACCAACCCCTTCCCATTCCAAACATATAATAAAATATAAACACATGTACATGTACACACACACACATGCACACACACACACATTCATTAGGAATAAAAGTTAATATCATGGTGTTATTTTTTAAAAAGTAGAGGCTCAACAAAGAGAGGCATATATACTAAATCCCAATGATTTGGGGAGTTTTGCTCTTTGTATATAACCCTTGATGGTCAGAGATTTTAATTTTAATATGCCTGAAGGATCACAAGGTCTCAGAACTGCTGAATGTGATTCTCTGGAAATGATAACCCTTCCAAAGGGCCAAAAACCTCAGAGAACTGATTCACGTATAAAACAGGGATGACAAAAGTTCTGATGTTCAACTTGCAGAAGAAGCCCACAACTTTACAATCAGGTCCCAACATGAGTGTGCACTAAATTCACATTGCCCTTGTTTTAGGACCTCAAGCCAAGATTATGAGGAAAACTTGTGTGAAAATAATAAAACCACCAGAGACCTGGTGGTAGAAAAATTTAATAGTTCTTTTTGAATATATTGTAAACAAAAGTCAGTGATTTACTAAACCAGACAACACTGAAAAAACTTCATATAATGGGATAATACTTTGAAGGAGATTATAAAAATCTTTAAAATGTTTAAAAACATAAAGTAAACTACACAACTGTAAAACAAGAATAATGTATGGAAAAAAGTACAATCAAAATATAAAAAGAAGGCTAACAAATTCTAGAAAAGAGAATAAAATCATTGAAATAAAAATCATCTTAGGTGAATTAAACAGCAAAGTCGACATAGCTGAAGAGAGAATCAGTTCATTGAAAGAAAAATCTATAGGAATCAAGTTAAATAATTCATTGAAATAAATGGATGGAAAATGTAAAGAGGAAGTAGCTAAAACAGAACCTAGAATGAGAAGGTCCAGCATACATTCATGAGAAGTTCCAAATAACAAAATTCAGAGAATAAGGGAGTAGTATTTTCCCATAGATAATGCCAAATTATTTTGTGGAATTAGAATTCTTAGATAAAAATAGCTCCTTGACTCCTAAGCAAAGTAAGGAAAAAGCAATCTATACCTAAACATATCATAAAAATAGAAGATCCTCAATGAAAAACAGAATTAATCTGTGAGACAAAACATGAGTAACTTCCTAAAAGGAATAGAAAGTAGTCTGACAACATACTTCTCATTATCCAAAATAAAGCACTGAAGGCAATGGTATGAAAGGGTATCTTGAAACTATTGATGAAAAATAAGGATCAACCTAAAGTACTTTATATAAATAAGTAATTATTTCAAGAGCAAGGACAAAATAAAATAATTTCTAATAAAACTAAGAGAGTTTTCTGGTTGTGGAGACTGTCTGTATAATGGTCCCATCACTTCTCTTTCTGTTTACCTGGGCCATTTCCCCATCAAGAGATGGAGCCCATTCTTCCACCCCTTTGAATCTGGACTGCCCTGTGACTGCTTGGCTAATAGAATATGATAGAAGAGGTTCAGTGCTAGTTCTGAACCTAAAATTTGGAAGGATTTTCAGCTTTTGGCTTTTTTTAAACTTTTAGGTTCACGGGTACATGAGCAGGTTTGTTATATAGGTAAGTTGTGTGTCACAGGGATTTGGGGTACTGATTATCTCATTACCCACATAATAAACATAGTACTTGATAGGTCATTTTTCAGTCTTCAGCCTCCTCCCACCCTCCTCCCTCAAGTAGACCTCAATGTCAGTTGTTCTTTTCTTTGTACCCACGTGTACTCAATGTTTAGCTTCTACTTGTAAGTGAGATCATGCAGTATTTGGTTTTCTGTTTCTATATTAGTTTGCTAAGGAAAATGGCCTCTGACTCCATCCATGTTGCTGCAAAGGACATATCTCCTTCTTTTCTATGGCTCTATAGTATTCAATAGTGTGTATATGTATGTGTGTGTGTGTGTGTATATATGTGTGTGTGTGTGTATATATATATAATTAACATACACATACAAGTGTCTTTATAGTAGAAAGATATATATTACTTTGGGTATGTACCAATAATGAGATTGCTGGGTTGAATGGTAATTCTTTTTTAATTTCTTTGGGAAATCACCAACCTGGTTTCCACAATGGCTGAACTAATTTAAATTCCCACCAACAGTGTGTAAGCATTCCCTTTTCACCACAACCTCCCCAGCATCTGTGATTTTTAAATTTTTAGTGGTAGCCATTCTGACTGGTGTGAGATGGTATCCCATTGTGTTTTTGATTTGTATTTCTCTAATGATTAGTGATGTTGAGCATTTTTTATATATTTGTTGGCTGCATGTATGTATTGTTTTGAAAAGTGTCTTTTCATGTCCTTTGCCCACTTTTTACACTTTTTTCTTGTAAATTTGTTTAAGTTTATTATAGATTCTAGATATTAGACCTTTGTCAGATGCATAGTTTGCAAATATTTTGCTCGATTCCATAGGCTGCTGTTTACTTTGTTGATAGTTTCTTTTGCTGTGCAGAAGCTCTTCAGTTTAATGAGGTCCCATTTGTCAATTTTGTTTTAGTTGCAATTGCTTTTGGCACTTTTCTCATGAATTCTTTGCCAGGGCCTATGTCCCATAATGGTATTTCCTAAGTTATCTTCCAGAGTTTTTATAGCTTTAGGTTTTACATTTGAGCCTTTAATCTATCTTGAGTTGATTTTTGTACATGATGTAAGGAGGGGGTCCAGTTTCCATTTTCTGCATATGACTGGCCAGTTATCCCAGCACAATTTATTGAATAGGGAGTCCTTTTGCCTTTGTTTGTTTTTTTGACTTTGTTTTGACTCATTTTTTAAGACCCCGAGTCACAGTGTAAGAAGCCTGACCATCAAGCTGGAAAGGGCACATGAACAAACTGGAAAGAGAAGGGGCCAGCTCACCTTAGACTCGATGTTGTACCTGGCAAAGTGCCAGCCTTGTGAATAAAGCTATGTTGGAACCTTCAAGAAAGGTCAGCTTCAAGCTGGATAGTACCAAGTGATTCATTCAGTCAATACCATACAGAACAGCAGAATCAGCTAGACAACCTCTGCCAGAAATTCTTAGCCATAATATATGAGACAGAATGAAATGGTAGTTGTTTTAGTCCCTAAGTTTTGGGATAGTTTGCCACAGCAATAGATAGCCATATATTAGTTATTGATACAGGCTTAAAGAAATAGTAAAGGACATACTTCAATAGGAAGGAAATTGTTGCTAGGAGGCAGAAATGACTTTAAGGTGGAATAACAGCTAAAAACTTGTATAAACATGTTTTTTAGCCTAAGTAAGCATCGTTTGTTAACAAAACAAATTAAAAAAAAAAAAACTTGGATAAGTAAAAAGCAGATGGAAATAAAATAATAGCAACAGATCAAAATTGAAAAGCTAAAATATAAGACTTAAAAGTTTCAAAGGCTTTGAAAAAAATCAGAGGATATTAGAAGTACTAATTAAATTTAAACATTAAGTTAATAATTGTATACAGAACATGTTAAACAAAAAAGAAATACCATGTAAGAATTGTAAACAAATAGGGGAGAAGAAGAAATTAAAAATTTTTCTTAACTTAGTAAACAGGAATGCAGAAAGAAACATGAATATTTTACAATAAGGCAGTAACAAAGTAACATGGTAGAAAAAGTCTAAATACATCAGAAATCACAATAAATATAAATAGACTAAACTTGTTCATTGAAAGATATTCATTTGAGTGGAGGTTGCAGTGAATCAAGATTACACCACTGTATTTCAGCCTGGGTTACAAAGTGAGACCCTGTCAAAAAAAAAAAAAAAAAAATGAAGAAACATATTTCTATTAGTCTGTTTTCATGGTGCTCAAAGAGACATACCCAAGACTGGGTGATTTACAAAAGAAAGTTTAATGGACTTACAGTTCCACATGGATGGGGAGGATTCACAATCATGGCAGAAGGCAAGAAGGACCAAGTCATGTATTACCTGGATGGCAGCAGGTAAAGAAACTGTTTGTGTGGGGAAACTCCCCCTTATAATACCATCAGATCTTATGAGACTTATTTGGTATCACAAGAACAGTATAGGAAAGACCCGCCCCCATAATTCAATCACCTCCCACTGGGCTCCTCCCACAACATGTGGGAATTGTGGGAGTTACAATTCAAGATGAGATTTGGGTGGGAACACAGCCAAATCATATTATCCCACCTCTGGCCCCTCGCAAATCCCATGTCCTCACATTTCAAAACCAATTATGCCTTCCCAACAGTCCCGCAAAGTCTTAACTCATTTGAGCATTAACTCAAAAGTCCACAGTCCAATGTCTCATCTGAGACAAGGCAAGTCCCCTCCACCTGTGAGCCTGTAAAATCAAAAGCAAGTTAGTTATTTCATAGATACAACTGGGGTACAGGCATTGGGTAAATACAGCTATTCCATATAAGGGAAACTGGCCAAAGTAAAAGGGCTACAGGCCCCATGGAAGTCCTAAATCCAACAGGGCAGTCAAATGTTAAACCTCCAAAATTATCTCCTTTGAATCCATGTCTCGCATCCAGATCATTCTGATGCAAGAGATGGGTTTCCATGATCTTGGCCAGCTCCTCCCCATGGCTTTGCAGGGTACAGCCTCCCTCCAGCTGCTTTCATGGGCTGGTTTTGAGTGTCTGTGGCTTTGCACATAGTGCAAGAAGCTGCCAGTTGACCTACCATTCTGGAATCTGGAGGATAGTGGCCCGTCTTTTCACAGTTCCAGTAGGTGGTACCCCAGTAGGGACTCCGTGTGGGGGTTCCAACCCCACATTTCCCTTCCCCACTGCCCTAGCAGAGGTTCTCCTTGGGAGCCCCACCCCTGGAGCAAACTTCTACCTGGATATCCAGGCATTTCCATACATCCTCTGAAATCTAGGTGGAGGTTCCTAAACCTCAATTCTTGACTTCTGTGTACCTACAGACTCAACACCATGTGGAAGTTGCCAAGGCTTGGGGCTTACACCCTCTGAAGCCATAGCCTTAGCTGTGCCTTGGCACTTTTTAGTCAAAGCTGGAGTGACTGGGATGAAGGACACCAAGTCCCTAGACTAAACACAGTGCAGGAACTCTAGTCATGACCCACGAAACCACTTTTTCCTCCTAGACCTCTGGGTTTGTGATGGGAGGGGCTGCCATGAAGATCTCTGACATGCCCTGGAGACATTTTGTTCATTGTTTTGCACATTTTTCTAGCCATCTGTAATTTCTTCTCAGAAAATAGATTTTTTTTTTTTTTTTTTTTTTTTTTTTTTTGAGATGGAGTCTCACTCTGTCACCCAGGGTAGAATGCAGTGGCATGATCTAGGCTCACTGCAACCTCCTCCTCCCAGGTTCAAGCAATATTCCTACCTCAACCTCCTGAGTAGCTGGGATTACAGGTGCACACCACCCCGCCCGGCTAATATTTTGTATTATAGTAGAGACAGGGTTTCACTGTGTTTCCCAGGCTGGCCTCGAACTCCTGAGCTCAGGCAATCTGCCCGCCTCGGCCTCCCAAAGGAGATTTCCTTTCTATCGCACTGTCAGGCTCAAATTTTCCAAACTTTTATGCTCTGCTTCTCTCGTAAAACTGAATGCCTTTTGAATGCATTGCTGCTTAGAAATTTCTTCCACCAGATAATCATCTCTCTCAAATTCAAAGTGTCACATATCTCAAGGGCAGGGACAAAATGCCACTAGTCTTTCTGCTAAAACATAACAGGAGTCACCTTTCCTCCAGTTCCAGACAAGTTCCTCATTTCTATCTGAGATCACTTCAGCCTGGACCTTATTGTTTATATCACTATCAGCATTTTTGTTAAAGCTATTCAACAAGTCTCTAGGAAGTTCCAAACTTTTTCACATTTTCTTGTCTTCTTCTGAGCCCTCCGAACTGTTCCAACCTCTGCCTGTTACCTGGTTCCAAAGTTGCTTCCATATTTTCAGATATCTTTTCAGCAATGCTCTACTCTGTTGCTACCAATTTACTGTATTAGTCCATTTTCATGCTCCTGATAAAGACATACCTGAGACTGGGCAATTTAGAAAAGAAAGAGGTTTAATGGACTTATAGTTCCATTAGGTTGGGGAGAACTCTCAATCATGGCAGAAGGCAAGGAGGAGCAAGTCATATCTTACATGGATGGCAGTGGGAAGAGTGAGAGCTCATGCAGGGAAACTCCCATTTTTTTTTTTTTTTTTTTTTTTTTTTGAGACGGAGTCTCGCTCTGTCGCCCAGGCTGGAGTGCAGTGGCCGGATCTCAGCTCACTGCAAGATCTGCCTCCCGGGTTTATGCCATTCTCCTGCCTCAGCCTCCCCAGTAGCTGGGACTACAGGCGCCCGCCACCTCGCCCGGCTAATTTTTTGTATTTTTTAGTAGAGACGGGGTTTCACCGGGTTAGCCAGGATGGTCTCGATCTCCTGACCTCGTGATCCGCCCGTCTCGGCCTCCCAAAGTGCTGGGATTACAGGCTTGAGCCACCGCGCCCGGCCGGAAACTCCCATTTTTAAAACCAAGAGATCTCATGAGACTTACTCACTATCACAAGAACAGCACGGGAAAGACCCACCCACATGATTCAATTCTCTCCCACCGAGTCCCTCCCAGAACATGTGGGAATTATGAGAGCTACAAGATGAGATATGGGTGAGGACACAGAGGCAAACCATATCAATATTCATTTGAAAATTAAAATTCAGTCAAATCCTGTTTACAAAAGTCACTCTTAAAAACATATATCACTCAAAGTTCATAAGTAAGAAAATGCCAAAAATTTACTAATCTAAAGAAATCTGGTTCCGTTGTTTTAATATTTAACACATTTTATTTAAGACAAAAGCATTAGGGAAAAGAAGTCTATAGTTAATAAGAATAGTGACTCAAAAATTTTGACAATCATTAACATGCATACATTTAATATCATATGTATGTTCACTTATTTAAAGGAAAATTGGACAGACTTGCAAAGTGAAATTTAAAAATCTGTAATCATGGTGGGAAATTTTCCCATATCTCTTTCAGAAACTGATGTATTAAAGAGATAAAGGAAAGGATAATAGCAGAAGTGTTAAATAATACAATGAGCTGATTCTAAATAACATGCCCGACCTTTCACTCACACTCCCAGAGTTAATATACTCTTTTCAATCACATATGGATTAAAAGAAAACTGAACACATGCTAGGCCATAGGAAAGTGATCATCTATAAGCCATGTTCTCCTATCACAATCCAACAGAATTAGAAATCATTAAAAAACTATCAAAAGAAACATATACTGGGGAATTCAAAAGCATGCTTTTCAGTATTAAATTATTAAAAAAATACATAATGGAAATATTTAAATACTTGGGAATGAAAGACTATTATTATATGTGTGGAAATATGTTACATATTGCTATAAGCCAGGTTGAGAGCTAGGGCATTGAACTCAAAAAGTAGGTATAAAACACTGAGATGTACTCAATAAAGTAAAAGAAAGCAAAAAACAAATAGAGCAGAAATTAATGGAATAGTTATAAAAATATGATGCCTTGAAAATAAGAATAAGATAGAAACTTCCTAGCAAATCTAGTCAAGAGGTGGTGGGGAAGTAAAATACAAAGCTCACATAGAACAATGTGAGGAATAGAAATGCAGCAATTAATTAGAAATTAAATAAAAATACCAAAAACCATGTTATGGCAATAAAGTTGAGTCATCATTGAAATGGTGTGTATTTTAGAAAAAAAATATATGTTGCCAAAAAAAGATTTATAAATAGCAGAAACCTAAATAGAACAATAGTTGTTAAATTAATTGAATTTGTATTGAAAATAGCTGCTCTCATGTCTTCAAAAATGGCACTGACTCCAAACAGCTTTACAAGCAAGTTCTACCTAACATACACTTTAAAAATCTGGTACCAGGAATAGAGAAAGAAGACCTTAAATTAGAATAATCGCTATACTACCATTACCACTACTGCCTTCCTCCATCAAACACACACGCACATACATACATACATACACACACACACACACATACACATAGAAAAACAAACAAAAAAAGGGTATTAGGAAGAAGAAAAATTATAGTGGACAAAGTTAGAATATTGGAAATCTATTGTCAGTAGAAATGTGAAGATATGGCTTCAATTTTGTAGAATAAATCAAAAAGAGAGTTTTCTCCCCAATAATTTTATTTTATTTTTAAATATTTTGTGGGTGCATAGTAGGTGTATATGTTAATGGGATACATGAATTGTTTTAACACAGACATGCAATACAAAATAAGCACATAGTGGACAATGGGGTATCCATCCCCTCAAGCATTTATCCTTTGAGTTACAAACAATACAATGACACTCTGTAAATTATGTTAAAATGTACAACTATTATTGACTGTAGTCACCCTCAAGAGAGAGTTTTTACCATATATACCAGATTGATTTTACTTCAATATGTGCAGTTTTCATAAATAATAACATTTGGAAGTAAGTGTTGAGACTCTTGCCCTCAACAATTAGAACATGGTTTCTTTTTATTATCTACAAACATTACTGAAATAGACAGGAAAGGAGGCTTAAACAAATGATATAATGGATTTTGTTAAGTAAATAGTTTTTAACAGAGGAAATTTCTATGGGAGAAAAATGGAAAGAAATAATCAGAAGTCTGTAAAAACTCTCAGTTATGAAACTGTATCATGTAAGAAAGGCTGGTGAATGAGAGGATTTTTAGGAAACATCATAGAAATCTAACTTGCATCATCGAAGCATATGCTGTACACTGAGTGCTTATGTTTTCCCCAAACGCTTGTGTTGGAGTTCTAATTCCCAATGTGATAGCACTGAAGGTGTGGTCTTTGGGAGGTGATTAGGTTATAAGGGTGGTGGAGACCTCAAAAATTGTATTAGTGCTCTCATAAGAAAAGACACTCAGGGCTGGACGAAGTGGCTCATGCCTGTGGTCCTGGCACTTTGGGAGGCCGAGGCAGGTGGATCACTTGAGGTCAGGAGTTCGAGACCAGCCTGAGCAATGTGACAAAATCCTGTCTCTACTAAATACGAAAATTAGCTGGGTGTGGTGGCACGTGCCTGTAATCCAGGTACTCAGGAGGCTGAGGCACAAGAATTGCTTGAACCCAGGAGGAGGAAGTTGCAGTGAGCCAAGCCGAGATCACGCCACTGCACTCCAGCCTAGGCCCAGAATGAGACTCCGTCTCAAAAACAAAGACAAAACAAAACAAAAGAAGAAGGAAAAGAAGAAGAAGGAGAAGGAGAAGAAGAAGAGTCATCACTCGGAGATGCTCCCTCTCTCCACCATGTAAGGAGATGCAACAAGAAGGTGGCCGTCTGCAAATGAGATAGGAGGCTCTCACCAGTTACTGAATCTGCAAGCACCTTGATCCTGAACTTCCCAGCAGCCAGAACTGTGAGAAATAAAGCGTTTTTGTTTAAGCCACATATTTTTTGTTTAAGCCACAAAAAATAAAGTGTTTTGTTCAAGCGTTTTTGTTTAAGTTTTGTTTTGTTATAGTGATGTGCGATATTGTGAAATATGTGTTTGGTCTTAATTCCCGTTTCCTGGCATACAACACCTAAGATCTCTGAAATCTTCAAAGTGATGGTTTTTGTGTGCTAATGAGTTGACTGTGGCTGGCAGCCCCTAGGTAGCTTCAGGATGGAGCTGGTCACCCCAAAAACAAAGGCAGGATTAGAGGGTTGCGGCTTTCAGTCTCATTCCCAACCTCCAGGTAGTGGAAAGGGGTTGAGGATTAAGTTGATCACCAGTGGGCAATGATTTAATCAGTCATAAAGAACCATGTGAAACCCCAAAGGACTGGATTTAAGGAGTTTCCAGAGAGCTGAATATGTGGAGGCTGATAAGAAGGTGAACAGGAACACATCCACATGTCAGGAGGGTGGTGAACCGTAACTTCACAGGGACAGAAGCTCCTGTGCTCCAGACCATTCCAGACCTAGCCCTGTGTATCTCTTCATCTAGCTGTTTAGGTATATCCTTCAAGGTAACATTTGCAATACACCAGCAAGTGTAGTGTTTCCCCGATCTGTGAGTCGCCCTAGCAAGATTAATTGCACCCAAAGAAGGGGTTGTGGAGATCCCAACTTGAAGCCAGTGGGTCAGAAGTTCTCAAAGTCTGCACTGGCGGCTGGTGGGAAGGAAGGGGCAGGCTTGGAGACTGAGCCCTCAACTGGTGGGATCTGAAGCTATCTCCAGGTAGACATCATCAGAATTGAATTGAAATGAATTGGAGGATGCCCAGCTGGTGTCTGCTGCTTGGGGTGTGGGGAAAACCCCTCACATATTTGGTCAGAAAGTCTTCTGTGTTGATTGCTGTGGTGTGAGCGCAGAGGAAAATGTTAAAGTTTTTCCACTATCACACAGCTCAAGCTAAGGCAGTGTACCTTTCACTACACAGGGGATAAAGGAGGTCTAGAGACTCCCAGTGTCTTCCTTCTACTGAAGTGTAACAAGAACAAAGCAAAACAGAAACACATTTAAACTACTAAGAACTCCTTATTGTGATAACGTTAAATATATTTGAAAGGAACATTACAGGAATGGATAGTAACTCAAGAGTTAATATATTAGCATAATTCATTTTTGCTTAAAAATGTAAAATTCATGCTGATAGGTTTTGAAAGAAAATGGATATTCATAGTAATCATTCTCAATTTACATATAATAATGTAACTACTGAAATGGAACATCTGAGCACATTTGCATGTGTTGATACAAAACTACGAAGTTCTAATAAAACTTATTCTAAATTAAATACAAAATAAGGAAACTCGTGTAACAAAATCTATATGTGGGCTGTCCTGAAATATTCCAGGAAATTAACTGTAGTTCCATATATCTTCTCTTTAATATGTTCTTCCATTTATCTTTTTCCTTACCTTAAATTTCAGAAATGTATGGCTTTTTTGTTTTAGAATGAATTCTCGTCATTAATACATGACAGTTATTTTAAGTGGTTTATAGATATTAACTGAATATTGTAAGTGATATGCTATTGTTTTCCCCATTTAACAGATAAGAAAACTGAAATACAAAGAAATTAGGTCTTAAAATCACACAGCTAATAAGCATCACTGTGATATAGACCAAGTGGTCTTACACCTTACCACGTTTGTAACAGTAATAGGTAATAAGGAAAATGGTTAAACATTCTAAATTAAACTTCATGTTCTACTACTAAACGCAGACGTTAAAGGAAACCTGTCTATTGTCTTAGGTACATTCACAGATAGAATCAACATGCAGTCTTTTAAATGGTATGAAATTCACCTGCTAGATTGGAAAGAGAAGAGTGACTTGTTTTCTCAAACAGTTTAGCTATCTTAATTAGGAAAGTCTCAAGAGCAAAGCTCATATCTTATCTTTTAATCCTATTATTCCAGCATTAATATTGGAGTGGTGTATAGTCCATAATTGGTTTATTTATTCATTCATTATTCATGTTATATTTATTTTTACATTTAGACATTTTACTTATTCACATTTAATAATGCATTACTTATTAATTCATCATTCAAAATAATTGCTTCACACATTCATTTATGTATGAACCAAATATTCATTGAACTCCTATTATTTATTAAAATTGGGAATATAGCAATGAACAAAACATAGGGCTTACATTCTAGTGTAAGCTAGATGTATATATAATGTATGTAATTTAATGTTAGTGTAAGCTATTGTGATGTCTATGTATTATAAACAATACATAGTAAACAAAATTACAGTCAATTCTCATTATTTGTTGTTGTTAAGTGCTACAAAGTTGCTGCAAACACTAAATTAGCAACTATTGAACTATTGCTCCTAAGGTAAATACAGGTTTAATTTCCTGTGAGCCTCTAGTTATATTTATGTCAACCTCTCAATATAAATTTTGTTTATATATGTTTCTGTTTAAAGATGCCATATTTAATATATATTGTTGACTTGTTAACATTGAACCCATGGCTAACAGCACTATAACTCATCTCTGAAAAAACTCAACACACAGATTTTCTCCTCAAGGGAGGTCACAGCCTTCTGGGGTTTAGGATCACTAGATAGCACTTCAACACTATGCTTGGGGGCCATTTTAAACAGCAAAGTCACCAAAAAAGATTCCCAAATGTGAAAAACATGGCACTGTCAAGACCACAAAAAGGACACTTGGGAGCTAAGACAAAAAGGCCAAGCATCACCTCATTCAACCTCAGCTGGGAACATGCATGTTGAGTGACACAAATTTTTGCCACTCTGCACATGTCCGTGAAGGACTGCAAAAGCACCACAAGTATTGATGCGGGGGTTACAAATAAAATCTAGCAAGTAGGCAAACTTGGTAATATGGAATCTTTGAATACTAAGGATCAACAGTGTATTTTTCAGATAAGTGCTGTGTAGAAACTAAGGCGAGGTAAGGAAGGAGGCTCGAGCAGGGCTTTCTGAAATGGTGGTGCTTGAGCACAAGCATGAAACAGGTGGAAGTGTCGTGCAGGCACCAGAGGGAAATGCATTCCAGACAGAAAGATCAATGGCCGTGATACCTCGCAAGTCTGAAGTGCCTGAAAAACTGTCGCTAGTGTGGTTGGAGTGGGATAAATGAGGGCACAGACTAAGGACATAAGGTTGGAGACTTAGTCAAGAACCAAATATTTGTAAATTTGTAAGCAGTGGTGAGGACTTTAATTCTGATTGAAATGGGAAGTCACTAGAGAGTCTAGGACATGCGTGTAAAAGAAAATGAACTGACTTGATTTTTATGGTACTTTTATTATACTTTCATTTTTTGAGACAGGATCTTGTGCTTTTGCCCAGGCTGAAGTGTGATGGTGTGATCATGAGTCATCATAACCTCAAACTCCAGGGCTCATGTGAGTCCCCCAACTCAGCTTCCCAAGTAGCTGGGATTACAGGCTCCAGCCACTGCAAATTATCCACCTGGCTAATTGTTTTTGTTGCCATTTCTTTGCCCAGGCTGAGGTTGAACTCTTGACCTCAAGTAATCCTCCCTTTTTGGTCTCCCAAAGTGCTAGGATCACAGGCCACCATGCCCATCCCTTATAATACACTTTCCAACTGCTGGATTGAGCATAGACTGTTGGAGAGCCTATTCTTGTAGAGGAAGTGGAGCAAGAAGCTGTAGGAATCCACTGGGGTGAACCAAACCAAAGGTGGTGGTGGCCTAGATCAGGATTGTAGTGGTGAAGGAGGAACAACATGGAGGATCCAGAATATATTTGGGTAGAATAACTAAAAAGATTATCTGGGCCAGGTGCAGTGCCTGATGCCTATAATTCCAGCTACTGGATAGGCTGAGGCAGGAGGATCTCTTGAGCCCAGGAGTTCCACGAACTATGATTGTGCCACTGTACCCTCTGATTGTATTTTCTGGCTGAGATATGAGTGAAAGAGAGAACTTAATTATGAATCCAATTGTTTGACCTGAACAACTGGAAGGGTGGAATTTCCATTTATTGAGGCAGGAAAGACTAGAGAAGTAGCTGGAGGTTTCGGGGAGGTAGGCAGTAGGAGTTGAGTTTTGGACATGGCACACTCCAAGATCTCAATTAGTCACTGAGATACACTAGTTAGGAATTCAGGGCAAAAATGAATACTGTGAATATGTATTGAGTTAATGAATGTATTCATTACTGAAGAAACCCATTGCATAACTTTCATTTCATCTATGTCATTGCTTAATATATGGCAAATATTTTAATACCTATTCACGTGCTGCAGAAAGATACATAGTGGCAAAGGCACCAGCTTCTAGTGAGACAAATTGAGTTTGAATTCTGCTTCTTCCACTTAGTTATCAAAACCCTGGGGGAAATTAATATGTCAGAACCTGTTCTCCCCTATGTAAAGGGGAAAATAATACTTCCTTAATTGTATTTATTGAGGAATAGATTAAATAGTATATAAGTAAGAATCTACATATAATAGACATTCAATACATATAAGTTCCCTTCCACCATGCCTTATAATTTCGGATAAAAGTTTGGATTGAATGATTTTTTTTTTATCACTTCAAAAATAAATACCTGGACAAATGGCTACAAATTATGACTTCGGACAATAATATTTGATTAATGGACAGAAAATAGATTGTAATAAATATATTATTGCAATATTTTTATTAGCTAAGAAGGGTAAATCATAAAACTTATATCAATACTGTCTCTCTCTTGCACCCATTAAGTGAACATGACTTTCTTTTACACTTTGCCCCAACTTCACTTCAAAGTCCTTCTTAACAAATTTTTTTTGAGTCAACTACCAAGAATCAATGAGATTTGTATATGAGATAAAAGTCGATCAGCAAATAGGGGTTACTCAACAGCACAAAGTATAGCAATTATTTATATTAATGGTTAAAAATTAAGAATCAAAATATATTGACACAAACTTTAAGAAGTTATCATACGTAAATTTTACATATTACAGCTTTGCATATTCAAGTGTTACACTATTATTTATATAGTCATAACTTTTCAGTTCTCTGAATGCTCAATTCTTAGGATCCTGAAACTATGTAAATAGGGCATATTTTATTTATAATAACATTTAAAATTCATATACCTGGATGAGTGATCTACAGCATCTTATTCAGAATTTTAAACTTTAAATTCTAGAATATTCAGGCTAACAAAGATCATAAAGAAGAGTAACATTATTGATTAATAAGAGGAAAACAAAGTATAATTGAATACAGACTATGTATAATTTATTGTGGTAAATATTTTACCTATAAATTCCTGCTAACCTCTAATTCTAAATATTTCAAAGACAAGAGAATTGAAGCTTAAATGTAGTTAAGTTTATAAAATTTGGAAGCATTTGATCTGGGTTTTAAACACATTCGTTTATTACTCCAAAGCTTATACTTTCTATTCTGTGTTACACTTCTTGAGAGAACTGTATTATAATAAAACAGTTAGCTGTTCGACCTTGGTCTGGTCACCTTAGTAACTAATTCTGTGCCTAAATTTTCTTATCTATAAGCCCAATAAAATGGAATAGATGTTTATGATCAAGCTTAGCTTTCAGTTTACAGAACTTTTGTTAGAAATGTCTATCTACTGATAGCAGGTGAAATTGAGTCTCAATTTTTTTAGACATAAACATGATAATAGTAATAATAAGAATAAGTAACATTTTTTCTGTGTAACATGTTTTCTGTGAGTCAGGCACAATGTAAGCAGTTCTCCTGTGGATACAGGTGTCGAACAAGGTGAATGGCAATGAAAGATAGAAGAAATAGGACATTAAGTCACAGGAAAAAGAGGCCAGAATTAAGACATTTTTGAAAATTTCTTGAAGATGCCACAAAACAACACCAATTATAGAACTTAGTATGCTCACACTAATAATGTCTTATTTCTTTGAGTGCATTGACTTTCTCATTTAAGAGACAGGTGTCCTATTGCAGTATAAAGTTTGCCATTTTAAAATAGATGTTAGTGAGAAAATAGAATTCCTTTTACATAACTTCACATTGCAGTCAACTTTATGAAAGCAAATCTCTTAGGTGAAAAGAAAAATATATTTGTCAATTAAATATCTCTTTTTTCCCCAATTATCTGTATTTAATACTGATATTTCTCTTAATCTGCATTTCCACTTTTTACACCATATCAATTGGTAGTCCTTGCCCTTCTCTACCTGCTTTTGTCTCTCATATAACGTTAATCACGTGAATATAACTGCTTGTTTATATGACAGCTTTCATTAATGGGATTTTAGCTCTTACCAGGTGGGAACTATGATGTAGCAATTGTTTAATCCTCAGTAAAGAGTGCAGTAACTGGCATAAAAATAATCCATGTTCATAGAGAGGAAAAAAGAAAGAAAGGAAGGAAGTTGGTAACTGACCTCCAGATAGTCATAATAGTCACACTGTTGCCAATTCAAATGGCTGTACAATCCCAACACATGATACAATTTTCATGACGAGCCATGTAAACTACTAGCTTCTCTTAAATTTCTTAACCAGCATGATCAAGGCCAGTAAAACCGGAGAGTTTCATACAGGCAAGTGATCTTTGGCAAGGACTGAACTTGTCTCTAAATGAGTATAAGGTTTGTATTTGTATATAAGTGAGTAACGATGCAGAAGACATGGCATGTTAACGTGTCGCGTACTCTGAGATGTTTCTCTGAAAACGTGATTAGAATGCTTGTTTCGTTTGTTCAGAATGCATGGATATTTCGGCTTCTTGGGATTCACTAATGGTTCACTGGATATGCAAGAGCCTTCCTATGTTTTCAGCTTCATTCAGCAAGGAAAGAAAAGGGCCATATTTTCTCCGTAGGCATTTAAATACATATAACTTGATTGTTAATTCAATCAAATTGGGGTGATGCCTATTATCTTTATAAATAGATATAAAAGGCATATACATATGAAAGAAGCATTGATGTGGAAAATACTGCAATAACAAATCTTGTAAGAAAGAATTTTAGAAATAACTTGCCAGAAGGGTAATGACCTCAATTAAATTTTATGTGAAATAATAATTGGTGATTTTAATAAAGAAACACTATTGCAAATTGCATGTTTGATAATATAATATTTTGATATTTTTAAATTTTCCTCTGGCTTGCATTTATATTAAATGAAAATCTTTCAGATAATCAAGTCAGATTTATAATTTAAAGTGACTTTTCTTTCAACATACTCAAGTAGATTTTAACAACTGGTCATCAATTTATTAAAATAGTTGACTTAAGCATCTGCAATGGTGACTTCCACCTCAACTCCTGGCTCAATACTGATGGAAGTAATCTGCTTAACAATCTCAGAAGGACTGTGCAAGTCAATGAGTCGCTTGTGGATTCTCATCTGGAAACGATCCCATGTCTTAGAACCTTCACCACAAGGAGTTTTTCTTGTAGTGATTCTCAAAGTCTTGGTAGGCATTCGAACTGGTCCTTTCACTTTCAGGTTCTTTTCCTTCGCGCCTCTGATCAAGTCAGCACACACCTTTTCCAGGGATTTAACGTTGCGGCTCGTTAGGGTGATTCGAATTCGGTGAATTGCCACCTCCGGCTCCACGGGTGTTTTTCCGGTATCCTTAAAAGCCATGGCTGCTGCGCGGCTTCCTGACCGACTTGTTCCTCGGCGAGAGCGAACAGCGGTGAGTCAGGAGCAGGAGCGTGCGAACCAAATATCCGCAAGTCCTACAACCGCGTCTTCCTCCTCAAGTAGATTTTAAATAGTTTTAAATTCGAAAGAATGGAGAGAATAAGATCTTCCCGTAGATATTTTTTCTATCAATGAGAGAAAATTATTCTTCTATAAAACTGTACTTTAAGTATCAAATTACATATGTCTAGGGAAGACAAATTAAAAACCATGGTACAAGGAGACATGTCAGTGAGATAAACATGTTTGGTGTGAATCATCTGGAAAATATAAAATTGAAGCAACACTTTTCCTGTATGAACGTAATCTATTTCCACACATATACAGCCTTGCTTAGGCTTATACATTTTTTGAACAAATGTGCGCTCCACATAAAATACTCACATACAATGTTGAGTTTGGATAAGTTTGCAATTCAACTAGGAAAGATTTTTGTTATTATCATTACAAACAAACAAATAAAACATTTTCCTGTAAGACAGTGCTGAAATATATATATACTACATAGCTGCCATGCATTCTTAAATGTTAAATTTAAATTAAATTTAGAAAAAGCCAAACCTGCGTTGTGATGTTTATTTTCTTCAGGCCTTGTATAGACTTTTCTGTTGCATAACGTGATTTTTATCCAGGATCAGAATGAAGCCTGCCCCATGGGGAAGGTCTTGCATCAGCTTTTTTGTTATTTACGTGGCATAGTTGTTCTCAGTTGGTGTTCAGTATTATTAACAACAACAATAATCAGGTGAGCTTTTAGTGAAACGAACAATCAATAGCAAGCATGTTTAAGGGGATGCACGAGATATATGAGTAAACTGATTTAGAAACACTGAAAATAGGCTGGGTGGTGGCTTATGCCTGTAATTCCAGCTCTTTTGGCGGTTGGGGTGGGAGAAACACTTGAGGCCAGGAGTTCAAGACCAGTCTAGGCAACAGTGGCGAGAACTCTTCTCTATAAAAAACAAAACAACACAAAAAATGTTCATACTGCTGATACATAAAATATTTTATATTGTTAGTATATACTCTCTACTGTATTTAAATTGTGTGCTACTCTGCTATTTTTTGCATCAGATTATATTTTCTTTGCATGGTTGGAATTTTTCCAACTATATCTTGAGGAGAAATATGACAATATTCTTGGCTATCATAAATTCTCTTTATTAAAAAATAGGATTTCCAAGCATTCAGTATGTCAATATTAACCATCAAAATGGGATACGTCCCAAGCATACCTGTAGGACACTCACTATCTGGTGGTTCTCCTCTGGACATGCTCAAATTTTTTCTTAAAGCATGGCACCTGAAGCCACCATAATATTCTATATATGCTCTGACAAATGCAGAAATTGGTGTAAAACCTCTTTTTTTGATATCCTGAATATGATAAAGCTATTAATCCTGCTTGAGGCTCTGTGAACTTACTTAATAATCATATCTTGCTACTGGTATATGGGATTTGAGGCAATTTTCTAGGAGTTTTAGTGCAATCTCCAGGGAATTTAGTAATCAACCTCACTGCTGAATGCATCGATCAGAGTTACCATGGCTATAACCACGGGAACCCACCGGCAGAGCTCCAGTATCAGAAGGTCAGTTAAGAGCAACTCAAAATTCTCTCCAGGGAATTTTCTAGGACATGCATTGCTTAGCTGTAGTAACATTAATAGAAATATCAGAAAACCATACCATTATATACAATTCTGCTACAGAAAAGCTCTGGATTCAGAGATGCTGCTTTAATAAGTTAGATAGCATGTAGGCAATCTGGCAATTTGTAATTTGTCATCATGTAGAACTTTTAAATCCATTTTCTAAGTATATCGATACTAGCAAACCATGCACTATTTTATTTCTTGGACATAATCTCTTTGATTATAAAAAGAGAGGCATCGAATATAAATCAGAAGATTGTCGTTGTTGTTGTTTTAACATGACTTGTTCAGTTATAAGTAAACTTATCTGATGGAGAGGAGTTAAAATGACTGCAGACACTTACAACACTGGAATGGGTTCTTTATGAAACAGTAGTGATCTAGTGTTACCCTCACTGCTCCCCAGTGCCTACACACACACACACACACACACATGCTTTACCAGATCCCACACACGGGGGCAGCTAGAATATTCTAGCACTTTTCAAGATGAATTAGACCAGATGTTCTCAATGAAGGGCTATTTTGTTCTCCAGGGAATATTTGGCAGTGCCTAAAGACATTACTGGTTGATCAAAACTGGGAGGATACTCGCCTCCAGCGGGTAGAGACCTGGGCTACTGCTAAACATTCTACAATGTACAGGGAAGTCTTCCACAATAAAAAATTCTCTGGTCCAAAATATCAACAATGTTGAGGTTGAGAAACTCTTCAGGAGAACCCCAGTCTCTAGGCTGAGCACTGCGTTGTGCTGGCTGACACTGGAGTAGCTTCAGAAGTCACCGGCTGATTATGGCGCTTTTACATCAGATATGGGTTGTGAGCCAGGCTCTATTGTTTTAGTAGCGATGGATTCCTTGAATGAGTACCTCATTAATAAGGCATATTTTTGTCCGAATTATTCTCTTCTTTGGGTGGTTTACTGTTACTTCATTGTGTTATTTCTGCCTCACAATTCCTGCCAAGATTCTGCAATTTAGTCTAAAACTTTCGTCTGACTGGTATGATAACTCCGTCTTCTTCTCTCTGCCTCCTGCACCCTCTCACATACCAGCACTCTAGAGCTTCGCATTTGCACCTGTGAAAGTACTCTGTACAAAGAACAAGCCTCATCCTGTCACTCACTTGTTGGTAAACTTTGAATGGCCACCTGTTGTCACTGTGATAAAAAGCAAGCCCTGTCTTCTAGCATAACACAGCAAACCCTGTGTAACCTGACCCCGCTTGCTTCCCCAGACTAATCTCTTGTTCCTTTGGTCCCACATTTTCCACTCTCAATTTCTTGGAGTTCTCAGCACCAGCCATGGTGTCTCTCATCTCAGTGTCTTACTGCAGTCTGCTTTTGTGTTTACAGGATTACCCTCACCCTCCTCAACTCTCTAACTCCCATTTGATTCATTTACCACTTCCTCAAGGAAATCTTCTGTCATCTTCCCAGGTGGGTTACTCCTGTCACATTCCCTGTATATTTCTCATTGCACTTCCCAGGTGGTTTGGAAAGCAGTCATTTGTGTTTGCCTCTGGATTCCATTACGTTGTGAGCAAAGCCTTACTCCTTTTCGTGTTCCCAACTGCCTATGTGAGGGCCCAGAAGATAGTTGTCTATTAATTTACATAAAGTTTGGAATAAATGAATAAATAAATGAGCACCTACATGAGTCATTTCACTGTTGCTAGTGAATTAAATTGATTTAAATGGAATAATGTGTGCTAATTTATTTGCGAAGTAATTTTAGTTATTAATATATATAAGTCTATATAATAATCAATTTAAAGACGGTCAGTACGATTTTTTCTCTTTTCTAATCCATTTGTTTAGAGGTTCAGATTACTACGGATTCAAAGATGTGTAAATGTTGAAAGATATAGTCTATTTCTAAGTTCAGATATCCTGAGAATTTCAAGTCTACCTCTCTGGTCTAAGACATAGCTGAGTCTCAAGGAAATAAATAATATTATTGAGAATATCTGCTAATACTGAGCAACTACCGTAAATCAGGTACTATGCTAAGTACACGTAATTTTCTCTTTTAACCTATGAAGTGGGACTGTAATTATTTCCCATACACATGAGGAAACTGAGACACAGAGACACTAAACAGCTACCCTGAGTTGCCCCAGTAGTATGTGGGGAAGTGGTCACAGGCCCCAGAGCTTCAGCTTTTGACCAGTATTTTCTGGTGCATCTACATACTGGCAAATTGTTGCCTAAACTTCTAATTTTAAACCTGAAGATAATTTCTAGCTAATTATTCCTTAGCAATGAAAAGATAAGTCATTGTGCATAAAGCACATAGTAAGTGCACAGTGAAGGTATTTATCAGAATTATTATTAAGCTTTGAGATAACATAGTTGTTCTGTATCAGTTTTCCACCATAAATGAAGGAAGGTCAGCTTCCCCTCTCTACCTTCAAGCCTTTTAATAAGGATGAAATATGAGTGAGCGTTTTGAAAAGTGTTGTGCAGTCAACAGAGATGGACTGTCTTCCTTGAGCAATAGTGGTAATACAGTGCATGATCATATCTAAAATGAAAAATACTGTATTTCTCATTTGTCTAACTGAGAATCAGAAATAGATTATTTTAAGGCTGGGAAAGCATGTGTGCATAGGCCGGGGAAAGGGCTTGTTATGATATTCAACTGTTTCTACAGAAGCTATGGTGGGTAGAATGTGGCCATTCTAAAGGGCAGACCCAGTAAATAGATCTAGTCTCCAAGATGTGTGGCCTCTACTCAGATTGCTAGGGTGGCGATGACTGAGGGTCCATTATGAAAAAAAGAAAATTTGAAAACTTCATTGTTTTCCCCCACTGTCTACTGGAAAGGCATTTAATTGCCTTACGGAGAAAATCATCTTTAGTTTTAGGTCACCACAACACTTCTTTTCCTGAATTAAGTCAATTCTTCTTTTAAAATTTCAGATACCTGGCCTGCCACAGTGGTTCATGTCTGTAGTCTCAGCACTTTGGGAGGCCAAGGTGAGAGGGTTGCTCGAAGCCAGGAGTTCAAGACTAGCCTGGACATTTCCACAATAATTTTTTAAAGTAAAATAAAATATAAAAACTTCAGATACCTTTCCTAAATTGAAAACCCAGAAAAAAGTTACAAACTTTATGTAATGGGCTGTCCTACCACATTATAAAGAACCACACTTTAGAACCTCATATTTACTTCAAGCAATAGTCTGCCACAGTCACTACAGTAGGAAGTGAGAAAATGGCCAGATAATCCATTTGGAGGCAGGATTTTGCAGGCTGACTTAAGAGGGCATACACATTTAAGAGTACCTTGCAGTTAACTATGCATCTGCAAGCCAAAAATGTATCTGAGACAGGTCTCAATCAATGTAGAAGCTTTTTTTGCCAACATTAAATGCACGCACCAGGGAGACAGGTCTGAGCTTTTCTCCAAAGATGATTTTGGTGCTCCAAATTTTAAAGGTTAAAGGGCAGATATTGGGGAAAGAGGAATAATTTTTCCAAGGTGTGGGTAGATGGGAGGTAAATGGTTGCATTCTTTTGAGTCTTTCATCAACCTTTCACTGAATACACAATTTACATATGAGAGAGGGCTAGAGGAATAGTCACTTATGCCTTTGTCTAGCTCAGGAATCTGCATTTTTACATAAACTAATGTAAGCAGTAGGGCAAAGCATGCAATCAGACATGCATTTGTCTCAGGTGAGCCAAGTGATGACTTTGAGTTCTGCCCTTTATCCTGCACCTTTGAAAATAAGCTGTCAATTTATATTGCCAGGGTGAAATTCAACAGAATAAAATGGGAGGCAGGTTTTCCTGATGCAGTTTCCAGCTTGACTTTTCCCTTTGGCTTAATGATTTTGGGGTCCCAAGATTTATTTTCCTTCCACAGAGCCATCAAGACTTACTGAAAATAGATAAGCAGTCACACTCGTAAGGCCAGCACCACAGATCCTTAGCAGGACTCTACGGAAGTTCTACAAAAGGGTTTCTGCCAGAGAGCCCCTCTGGAATTGCAGTTCCTAATCTTCATTTAACAATACAGCCATTACTCTCTTTAATGGCAATTGTTGTTGACCCTAATGACTATCTAAATGACAAAGAAATGGTTCAGTAAAGCCAACCTCTTCTTACCTGGAGAAAGAGGCTTTGTGGAATTGATTGAGCAGAGCCCTTTGCAGCTGCAGTAGGCAGTGGTCTCTTAACAGCTGCAGGCTTAACTTACTGGGGTCGGTACCAGGCTTTGAGTGAGACATTCATTGTTGAGATCACATCACTGCTGCCCTAGATTAGTAGCAACACTTGCCATTATTTCCCTTTTTCACTTTGATTTTCAGTTTGACTCTTAATATTCTGATGCCTCTTTTGAATACTTGAATGTAAAACTTAATATATATTGACTCAGTTGAAGAAAGATGACTTGGTTTCGTGATTTGTGTTTTTGTGATTCAAACGTTAATGTGGTTACCTAAGGGAGAGGAAGAGTTTCCCTAATCGTTGCCTTTTTTATTTAACAAAATAAAATTGTATTGAAATACCCATGCAACAAGTACATCGCTTTTACTAAGCATGGTCTCGAAAATGACTCATAGTGAGAAACATCTTAGTTGAACATGTTTGATTTTTTAAAAATCATAAACGTGGCCAGGCACAGTGACTCACGCCTCTTATCCCAGCCCTTTGGGAGGCTGAGGTGGGAGGTTTGCTTGATCCCAGGAGTGTTATTCCAGCCTGGGCAATATAGTGAGACCCCCTCACTACAAAAAATACAAAAGTTATCTTGGCATTGTGACGTATGCCTGTAGTCCTAGCTATACGAGAGGCTGAGGTGAGAGAATCTCTTGAGCAGGGAGGTCAAGGTTGTACAAGGTTGTAGTGAGCTGAGATTGCACCACCACACTAAGCGACAGAGTGAGACCCTATATCAAAAAACAAAACAAAACAAATAAAAATTATGAATGCATTTTAAACTCAGGTCAGCATACTATTGATTTTAATTTGAAGCTAAAGTATGATAATTATTTTATTTCCAAGGTTATATGTAAAAAGTTGAGGCCAGACACACCTGAGTTTGAATATCACCAGACCTATAACTAGCTTAAACAAATGACTTAAACTTTGTTAGCCTCAATTTTGTCATCTATAAAATGGTGCTAATGATATCTGCCTGCTGAGATGCAAGATTGAGTAAAATGATAAATAAAAGTGCTTAATTTAATGATTGACAAAGGGTAGGGTCTAAAATGTCACAGATATTAAAATTATTAGAATATTCTCTTTTTTTCCAGCCCTGAATAGACACCTCATACTATGACACCCCTGAGGCTTATTGACGGCTTTGAAAACAGCTTGATATAAGAAAATCTCTCATACAATTTGTTCTTAACTTTCTAGCTGTTCACAGCTTCCCTTATCTCAGTCACAGCAAGGCTATCTCTTTCTCTGATGCCTTTTGCAGCTAGTAAACTCTGCCACTTCTCTCTCTTTCCTTTGCTGCTGTCTTTCAATTTAGCCACAGCAGAAGGACAAATCTGTCACATTTCTGGTTTTCTCCCCTGAATATAGGACATTGCCAAGTCTAAGAGTACAATAAAAAGGGATCAGTTTCCTTGGGAGAAGGCTTGGCAATTGGAGAAATCTCAACACTTGACCATCTTTACCTATTTGCAGTGTGTTTGTTTTAACATATCTTTCTGTGAATGCTCACGCCAAGCATTCATTATTTTACAAACATATTTAATAACATCCTCACTTAATCTTCTTCATTTGAAATATATATAAATCTCTATTTGTACTGGGTACTGTTAAATATATTTTAGTATGAAAACTCTCAGTCACATGCATAGAGAATAATGAACGGTACGTAGACCCAATCGTCATTACCATGTTGTCATACTTGCTTGTGATTTGCTCCTTCCCCTACCTCTTTTTTTTGTGAAAGCATTTTACAGCAAGTCCTAGACATTTTATCAATTTACTTCTTCACAAATAGTGTAAATCTCTAAAACATATTTTTTGTGCATAACTACACTTAACTAATTTTTTTTTTTTTTTTTTTTTTTTTTTTTGAGCCAAGGTCTCACTTTGTTGCCCAGGCTGGAGTGCAGTGGCCCAGTCACACCTCACTGTAGCCTCGACCTCTGGGGTTCAAGCAATCCTCCCACCTCAACCTCCCAGGTAGCTGGGACCACAGGTGTGTGCCACCATGTTGAGCTATTTTTTTTATTATTTGTAGAGACAGGGTCTCACTATATTTGCCCACCCTGGTTTCAAACTCCAGGGCTCAAGCAATCCTCCTGCCTTGGCCTCCCAAAGTGCTGAGACTACAGGCATGAGCCACTGCACCCAGCCACACAACAAAATGTATAATATATTCTTTGTAGTTTCTAATGTACAGTTAATATACAGTTTTCTCAGTTGTTCTTGAAGGGGTGAAGGGAAAACTTCCCTTTCATCATCTGAAGCTTTTTTGGAAAAATCAATGGACAAAAGGCAGAATAATAGGAGAAATATCATACAAATCTGTTAATGTGCATGCGAGTCTTACAACACCTAAGAAAGCAAAGGCACAGCCACATGGTAGATACTGTTATACCATTTTGAGGTTACAGAAAGACTAGGGGCTTGGATCTTGGCAAAATAGGTTATGGGAGGGAGAGAACAGGAGGTCTGACCTGCAAAGGTGGTCTTGTTATACATAGATAAAACCTCACAGGTAGCACCCTCAGAGAGAATAGATGGGATTATTATTTTTTCAGACCACAGAGGTTTCAGATTCCCAGTTAATCTTTCCTAGATCAGAACAAGAGAGGGTTTTTGAGAAAGCCTGGCTGCATCAGATTTTCCCTACAGATGTAAATCTCTCCTCTAAAAGGCAGAATTTCAGCTATTCTTATATTTCCAGTCCTTCTGAATAGCCATCTTGAATTTGTAAAAGTATATTTTGGGGTGAAATATTTTGGTTTCTTTTATTCTAAAAACATCTTTTCACAGTTGGTCTGTTTTGCATCATCATCCCAGTAAGGCCCAAACATTGCATTTGGTTTTGTGTTTCTTAATTAAATCCCTTTTTATCTGGAGAAGTCCTTCTCTCTCTCCTCTTTGTCTCACGCCATTGACTTGTTGAAGCAACCAGATCAGTTATTCTCTAAACTTTCACAGGGACTTAGTTTGCTTTTGCTTCCTGGCAGGGTTATTTAACTCATTTCTCACTCTCTGGTTATTTCTCATATACTGGAGAACAGTTCTGTAGTCTAGATTGAACTTAGGCTCACTTTTTTGTCAAGGATTCCTTCCGTTTCGAAAACTTAAGAGTGCCTGAAGCAGGGATGATATCTGTCATCTCAGAATCAAATTTATGAATTCTAACCAGTAATAATTAAACGTGTTTATTTAATATGACACATGACATGTCCATGTAGCAATATGATTTTCAGAATTATGAGTAATGAAGGAAGTATGTGTGTATACCTATAAATATTTCTCCTTTCCATCTTCACAGGAATAAATTAGTTCTTAATTTTATCCATGTCTATTATTTGAGGGAAAAGAAAAAGATCAAAAAGATTCCTCTCTCATATGATTTATTCATTCATTTATTCACTTACAGAACATCATGCATTGAGATTTTGCTTTGGATCAGGAACTGTGCTAAGTGCTAAAGACAAATGAGACTTGATCCTTAGCTGCAAGAAATTACAGTCGTGATAATGAAGCTGATTAGTATAAAACTTGTTTTCCAGAGACCAAGAGCAGTAGGATTAAATACCAACCTTGGCCCATAAAACAATGTTTTAAAAAGCACATTTTTTCAGGGCACATGTTGTCAGGACCTCATGAGTCTATGTCACGGGAAAAAAAAAGTACGTAGATATCATCTAAGAAAACATAAGACAGACATGTATAGTTCAAAATAATCTAAAGTACAAACTTTATTTTATATTTGCATACCAATGACCTAAAAGAGTTGACTCAACATAAGAATTTCACATCAATCATGGATTGTAGTGTCAAAAAGAAAGAAAATTTTGTTCTCAATGAATTTTTAATTGACTAGTATAAAATAAGCCAAATACATTGAAAAATATACAGCATTTTGTAACTTCCAATTGCTAACATAATCTAAAATATAATACAATGTATGTTAAATGTGATAACCGGTGTGAAATGCAAGCTACGTTTTTTTGTAGTTTGCAGGAATATACCTTAACCATTTAGAATAAGAAAAAAACTTCCTAAAAGAGTTTGAACTGTAGACTCTTTGAAGAATACATGCAACTTTTTTTTTTTTTTTTTTTTTCTCCTTTTTGAGAGAGGCTCTCACTTTGTCACATAGGCTGTAGTGCAGTGGCATACTGTCAGCTCACTGCAGCCTCGACTTGCATGGCACCAGCAATTCTCTTACATTAGCCTTCTAAATAGCTGGGACTACAGGCCTGCACTGCCATACCCATCTAATTTTTTTTTTTTTTTTGTAGAGACAGGGTTTTGCCATGGGTTCAAGCTATCCACCTGGGTTCAAGTGATCCATCTGCCTTGGTCTCCCAGAGTGCTGAGATTATGGGCATGAGCCACTGCTCCTGGTCATACATGCAATTTTATAAGATATTCAGGTGTGTATGTGTTTATCAGGAAGTAAGAGGTGTCTTAATTTTCCTGGGCCATGGGAATCATGTAGGAAAGTCCTGAATAATGAGATTGGATCAAGTTGGTGCAAAAGTAACTGCAGTTTTCTGCCATTAAAAATGATGAGAAGAATTGCAATTACTTTTGCACCAACCTAATAATTGTCATTTGAGGACCTTTTATGGAGCCTGTAAATGTTCTAGGGAAATAAACAGTGTAGAACCATTAAAAATTACCAAATAGAAAGGTAATAAGTTTGTATCAACAATTTTGGTGTAGTTATCCAGAGGCAATACAAAATAATTTTTTTATATACTTAAAGTTCTAGAGTACATGTACACAATATGCAGGTTTGATACATAGGTATACATGTGCCGTGTTGGTTTGCTACATCCATTAACTCGTCATTTACATTAGGTATTTCTCCTAATGCTATCCCTCCCCCATCCCCCACCCCATGACAGACCCCAGTGTGTGATATCCCCACCCTGTGTCCAAGTATTCTCATTGTTCAGTTCCCACCTATGAGTGAGAACATGAAGTGTTTGGTTTTCTGTCCTTGCAGTGGTTTGCTCAGAATGGTGGTTTCCAGCTTCATCCATGTCCCCTCAAAGGACATGAACTCACTCTTTTTTATGGCTGCATAGTATTCCATGGTGTATATGTGCTGCATTTTCTTTATTCAGTCTAATATTGATGGACATTTGGGTTGGTTTCAAGTCTTTGCTATTGTGAACAGTGCTGCAATAAACATACATGTGCATGTGTCTTTATAGTAGAATGATTTATAATCCTTTGGGTGTGTAGCCAGTAATGGGATTGCTTGGTCAAATGGTTTTTCTAGTTCTAGATCCTTGAGGAATTGCCACACTGTCTTCCACAATGGTTGAACTAGTTTACACTCCCACCAACTGTGTAAAAGCATTCCTATTTCTCCACATCCTCTCCAGCACCTGTTGTTTCCTGACTTTTTAATGATCACCATTCTAACTGGCGTGAGATGGTATCTCATTGTGGTTTTGATTTGCGTTTCTCTGATGACCAGTGATGATCAGCATTTTTTTCCTGTGTCTGTTGGCTGCATAAATGTCTTCTTTTGAAAAGTTTCTGTTCATATCTTTGCTCACTTTTTGATGGGGTTGTTTGATTTTTTCTTGTAAATCTGTTTAAGTTCTTTGTAGATTCTGGATATTAGCCCCTTGTCAGATGGGTAGATTGCAAAAATTTTCTCCCATTCTGTAGGTTGCCTGTTCACTCTGATGGTAGTTTCTTTTGCTGTGCAGAAGCTGTTTAGTTTAATTAGATCCCATTTGTCTATTTTGGCTTTTGTTGCCATTGCTTTTGGTGTTTTAGACATGAAGTATTTGCCCATGCCTATGTCCTGAGTGGTGTTGCCTAGGTTTTCTTCTAGGGTTTTTATGATTTTAGGTCTAACATTTAAGTCTTTAATCCATCTTGAATTAATTTTTATATATGATATAAGGAAGGGAACCAGGTTCAGCTTTCTACATATGGCTAGCCAGTTTTCCAAGCACCATTTATTAAATAGGGAATCCTTTCGCTGTTTCTTGTTTTTGTCAGGTTTCTCAAAGATCAGATGGTTGTAGATGTGTGGTGTTATTTCTGAGGCCTCTGTCTGTTTCATTGGTCTTTATCTCTGTTTTGGTACCAGTACCATGCTGTTTTGGTTACTATAGCCTTGTAGTATTGTTTGGAGTCAGGTAGTGTGATGCAGAGGCAATACAAAATAATTTAAGGGAGAGACCAGGACCCTTATTAGCAGGTGATTACAGTGGATGACATGACTGCTGATAGCCTCTTCCAGTTATTCACTGCAGGATTTGCAGAATCATGCTTGTAGGGTTCCAGTGGCTCACAGGCAGCACCTGCTAATGTCTCATGATCTGCTCTTTCAGGATACCTGTTAGCAGCAGTCCTCTGAACAGCCACGCCCTGAACCTATGATTTTTTGCATTTAGCGTCTATATCCATTGTCATTATATATGATCATCAGCTGACTTGCTGTATAATTCTGCCATCAAGGAAGGAAGAAGTAGCTGAAATATAGCCCATAGTCTACCCACCTGAACGTTGACCTCAGGCACAGGAGTGTGGTCATCTTTTAGAATGGAGAGGTTTTGTGAATTCACGCAGTTGCTGTAGGGGCTAGATGAGACACTGCCTGTGTTCTAAGGCTGCTCTTTGATCATTCATTCAGTACTGGTGTCTACTTTTAATGTTATGTTTGTTAACAGTATATTCGCTAATATCTTGAGGGCTAAATATTAAACAAACAAGTAAAAAACATGTCTGCTGCTTTGCTGCAATCCGTGGGATGCCAATTTTTACTCCGATTTGAAGGATTTCAAACCCACAGAATGTTGTATGAGCACAGAAATCATGAGAGTTGTGGAGAAGCTGCCTAGAAGGCAAATATGAGTCCATTTTGAAATATGTTGATAAAGGTGACTCATGGAAAAGGCAGACACACCACTGGGAAGGTATTCAACTCTCTGAGTGGAAGCTAAATCCTAGAGAAATATAGTTCAGTATCATAGTATGGAGATTATAGTTGTAACTGTATATAAGACAATAAAAACAAAAGAGAAAGCGTATACAATGAAGAATATATGTTGTAGAACATTTCGTTGTTCACTAATACATAGTTCAGGAAAAGTAGAAATACTAGAAATTGGCTAGAGAAAATACCAATCACAATCACGATTTCCAGTCAGGCTATTCAGTGTTCATCACTATTTTCACACATCCTGATTTACTTTTCCCCTACTGTAATTGTAGTAACTAAAAGCTACAGGGCATTGAAGAAGAATAGAAAATCATAATAACAAAGTATTGCATTTCTGTACATTTTTAAATCTACACACGGAAAATCTTATTTAGCTGTGGACCCAAATATATTTTTTAATCCAACCTTTGGCTCAAACTCAAATTGTTTGAAGTAAACCTTTATCAAAAATGAAAGTTGTCTTCATGATACTACTTCTTCTTTTTTAAATGTTTTTCTCTTGAGTTAAAATATATGAAACATAACACTTACCATATTAATCATTTTAAAGTGTACAGTTCATTGACATAGAATACATTCATAATGTTATGCATCCTTCACTCCTATCCATCTCCACAACTCTTTTCATCTTGTGTAGCTGAAACTCAACACTCATTAACAATAACTCACCATTCCCCTCTCCCCCCATCCCCAGCAGCTTCCCTTCTACTTTCTGTCTCTATAGATTTTGACTAATTTAAGTATTTCATATAAGTGGAATCATGTAAGATTTGTCTTTTTGTAACTGATTTATTTCATTTAGCATAATGTCGTCAAGGTTCATCCATGTCGTAGCGTATGTAAGAAGTTCCTTCCTTTTGAAGGCTAAATAACATTTTCTTGTATGTTTATAATACAAGTTGCTCATCCATTTATTAATCAATGGACATTTGGGTTGCCTCTGCATTTCTGTTATTGTAAATAATGCTGCTATGAACATGGGTGTACAAATTTCTACTCAACATCATGATCTCAATTCTTTTGGCTGCATTGTTGGATCATAAGGTAAATCTACTTTTAATTTTTTTGAGAAAGCTCCATACTACTTTCCATAGTGGCTATACCATTTTCCATTCCTACTAACAGGTCACATGTGTTTCAATTTCTTCATGTCATTGGCAACACTTGATATTTTCTGTTTCGTTGTTAGTAGCCATCTTAATGGGTATGAGGTCATAGCTTTTGTATTTCCATAGTGAATGTTTAGTATCTTTTCGTGTGTGTGTATGTGTGTGTGTGTGTGTGTGTGTGTTTTCGAGATGTAACCTTGCTCTATTGTCCAGGCTAGAGTGTTCTGGCACGATCTTGGCTCACTGCAACCTCCACCTCCTGGTTCAAGTGATCCTCCCACCTCAGCCTCTCAAGTAGCTGAGACTCAAGGCATGCACCCAGCTAATTTTTGTATTTTTTTAGTAGAGACAGGGTTTCACCAAACTCCTGACCTTGGGTGATCCACCCACCTCAGCCTCCCAAAGTGCTGGGATTATAGGCATAATACAGGCATAAGCCACCTGCACTTGGCCCTTTTCATGTCCTTTTTTTTTTTTTTTTTTGAGACAGAGTCTTGCTTGGTTGTCCAGGCTGGAGTGCAGTGGTGGGATCTCGGCTCACTGCAAGCTCCGCCTCCTGGGTTCACGCCATTCTCCTGCCCCAGCCTCCCGAGTAGCTGGGACTACGGGTGCCCGCCACCACGCCCAGCTAATTTTTTGCATTTTTAGTACAGACGGGGTTTCACCGTGTTAGCCAGGATGGTCTCAATCTCCTGACCTCATGATCCGCCCGCCTCAGCCTCCCAAAGTGCTGGGATTACAGGTGTGAGCCACCACGCCCGGCCTTCATGTACTTTTAATGATTATTTGTATATCTTGTCTGGAGAAATGCCTACTCAAGTTCTTTGCCCATTTTTGAATTGAATTGATTATTTTTTCATTATTGAGCTTTAGAAGTTCTCTCCATATACTGAATATTAATTCCTTATCAGTTGCAAATATTTTCTCCCATTCTGTGGGCTGCCTTTTTACTCTGTTGATACTGTCTTTTGATGCGCAATTTTTAAAACTTTTATGAAGTCCAATTTGTCTATTTTTTATCTTGTTGCCTTTGCCTTTTATGCCATATCCAAGAAATTAATCCAATGTTGTGAAGCTTCTGTCCTATGTTGTCTTCTAAAGGTTTTATAGTTTTAGATGTGAACTTTAGGTTTTTAATTCATTGTGAGTTATTATTAATTTTTTTGCATGTAGATATCTAATTTTCCCAGAACCATTTGTTGAAAAGGTTATTCTTTCCCCATTGGATCCTCTTGGTACTCTTTTCAAAAAATCATTTGACCATGTATGCAAGGGTTTATTTCTGGGCCCTCTATTCTATTCCACTGGTCTATATGTATGTCTTTATGACAATACCATGCTGTTTTAACTACTGTAGCTTCGTAATAAGTTTTAAAATCTGGGAATGTGAGTCCTCTGTCTTCATTTCACATGAATTGTAAGGTGTTGTTTTTTTTTTTTTTTCCTCCAAGGAACATTGTTGGGATTTTGATAGGTATTACACTGAATCCAAAGATCACTTTGGGGAGTGTTGATGTCTTAACAGTTTCGTCTTGCAATCTATGAACATAGAATGCATTTCTATTTATTTATGTCCTCTTAAATTATTAGTTTTCATTGCACAAGTCTTTAGATTGCTTCATTAATTCCTTAGTATTTTTTTTTGTTTTAACACTATTGTTAATGAAACTTTTTTTATGATTTCTTTTTTAGATTGCTTATTGGTAGTGTATAGAAATGCAAGACATTTTTTTTTTTTTTACTTTGACTCAATTGTATCTTGCTACTTTGCAGAATTTATTTATTAGCTCTAGCAGGTTTTTTGGGGATCTCTGTGTGTGAATCTTTAGAATTTTCTGTATATAAAATCACATAATTTGCAAACAGAGGTAATTTATCTTTTCCTTTCCAATTTAGATACCTTTTTTTTTTTCTTGCCTAATTGCTCTGGCTAAAGCTCCCAGTACTATGTTGAATAGAACCAGCAAAAGCAGGCATTCTTGTTTTGTTACTGATCTTAGAGTAAACGTTTTCAGTCTTCTTACTGCGAGTTTTCATGTATGACTTTAATTTTTTAAGGTCATTTTCTTCTGTTTCTACATTATTGAGTTTTTCATTATAAAAGAATGTTAAATTTTGGCAAATGTTTTCTCTTTATCAAGTGAAATAATCACGTTTTATCCTTCACCCTGTTAATATGCTTGGTGTATTAAATTGATTATTGTATGTTGAACCGTTCTTGCATTTCAGAAGTAAATTTCATGTAGTCATGGTGTATAATTCTTTTATTTTGCTGCAAAATTTCATTTACTAGTGTTTTGTTGAGGATTTTTGCATCAATGTTTTTAAAGAATATTGGTCTATAGTTGGATTTTCTTGTAATATCTTTGTCTAGCTCTGGGAGCAAAGCAGTGCTGATCTCATAGAATGAGTTACAAAGTGTTCCATCCACTTTAATTTTTTTTGAAAACTTTGAGCAGTATTAGTATTAATTGTTCTTTAAATATTTGGTAGAATTGTTTGTTTTGTTTTGAAATGGAGTCTCGCTCTGTCACCCAGGCTGTAGTGCATGGCATGATCTCGGCTCACTGCAACCTCCCCGTCCCGGGTTCAAGCTATTCTCCTGCGTCAACTTCTCATGTAGCTGGGACTACAGGTGCGTGCCACCATGCTCGGCTAATATTTTGTATTTTTTAGTAGAGACTGGGCTTCAACGTGTTAGCCAGGATGGTCTCGATCTCCTGACTTGTGATCCACCCACCTCGGCCTCCCAAATGCTGGGATTACAGGCGTGAGCCACCTTGTCCGGCCCCCTCCTAGGTTTTATGGTCTGCTTCAGGGAAGAAGGGGGAAAGGGAAAGTCAGATAGAGCTTACTGCTTCTGCTGTTTTCTCCATTTCCAAGGTGTCATATTTTGGGTTAGCATTTCTTACAGCCCATCAGAGTAAAGGAGAAAATAGTGGGAAACACAGCCAAGGCCACAGCCTGGTGCCAGATCCTGTAGCGCCTTGTCAGAAAAGAATTAGTGTTGAAAGGTGTTTCAGACAGAAAGGTCAAGGTGTAGAAAGACGCATACACCAGAATATGAATGGTATGTTCAGAACCTTTGAAACAATTCGCTGTGACTTTGTTGCATTTCACAAATGGGAAATATTAAGAAATAACAAAATGAGGATATGCAGGAGTTGGGCGGACTTGAGGCTTCTTTCATTAGGCAGATTAGGACTGCGAGAGCAACTGGAGTAGAGGCTGGTGTGCTCCTTTGCGTGTTGGTAGGATCACCATCAGCAGAGTGACAACCAGTGGAGGTGAGTGAGGCTGGAGGCTAGGGAACCAGCGAGGATGCTATGTGGCCGAAAAGCAAATGATCAGAACTGCAACAGAAAGGTGACATTAAACAGTGTTAAATGGCATGATCTTCTCATTAACTAAACCACATGGTAAGGTCCTGAAGGGCAAAAAACATAAATCCTGTAGTATCATTGCCTCACAAATAAACTGTACTCAATAGATGCTTGTAGAAATTATTTGCTTTAACTTGAAATTTGGATACATCAAAATGAAGATAGAGAAATCCTTAAATCATGAGGAAAAATGTAAGTTTCTGAGAGTATATATACATTGATAGATAAAGAAGATATTTTAAAACCTTAACAAAGAACACACTGGTCAAGAGTTCTGCCAAAATTAGTTCAAATTGATGATAAATAAAAAGAATAATTTTTTTTTCATCTTGGAGCAAAAGAATTCTGACCCTTAGTGGTCGGTGTTGTCCACCTTACTAAATACAGTTTTGGTTCCTTGCATCAACCATTTTGATAGTGAAAAGACTGGAAGAAGATCTACTGGTCATTATAATTCATCAAAGAATTCCATGTAACTTGATGACTTTATACAAGGCCTTTCCATCCCCTTAGGCAGAGCAAAAACCATTTGGAAACACTTCATGGAAGAGTAACACAAACAATTAAGGTGTAATATGGCTAAATGACAGTTTAAAAACACTTAAAAGTCTTAATTGAAATGAGAACACTTCTAGCACTGGCTTGAGGTGGTAGAATTACTTAGATTAATGTGAGGAAAATAAGAGATAATGGCACGAAATTAAGTAAATCATACTGACCCTAGAGTTTGTGGATCATCAAACATACAAACAGCAGTTTTCAAATCACTTTTTCTTTGGAGTGTTTAAGTATAAATATACACTACTGACATTTTAGGGGGAAATTTTAGGGGGAAATTTTCTCTAGAATATAAACTAATGGGCATGTTCACATATTTAAAATTATTCTATCCAGTATGTAATGCAGAAATGTTCATATTAAAAGGAGCCAGATGGTGGAGTCAAACTCTACCATCATGCCATGGCACGAAACTAAATTTGAAGACTAGACCAGCAAAAAGGTTAATGTCCCAGTGCCCAGCTCTACACATGTGGCAACTGGGCTTCTGGCCTCTTCACTCCAACCACAGTAAAATTTCTGAGTTTTCTGTTCTAACTCCCCAAACACTTGCCAGTTACAAGCACCTCATATATGTAACACAGATGTCAATTTCTTTTCTTTCTCCCATTCTTAATATGAACAAATCAATAAAACCAGACATTTGAGGAGAGCATGGGGAATGAAAGAAAGAATAAAGACAATGATTAAGCACAAAAAATGACTCCAGAGGAAAAAGTAATAATCAAAAGAGCAGAAGAGACCTTAAAACGTTATATATATATTTCTGTAAAGACAAGTGGAGGATAATGCAGTTTTGTGGTGTGTGTATGTGTGTGTGTGTGTGTGTGTGTGTGTGTGTATATATATATATATATATATATATATATGAAAGGTCTGGGATTTTACCCTGCTTGTTTTGACTAGTCTGCCATATTTTTGTGAATGCTGGGCAGAGATATGAGACCTCTGGGTCAGAGACAGAAGACTGTTTACTACCCAAAACAGTAGTTCTGTACAGAGTATTAGCACTTTTTTACCAGTTCCTTAAGCACCAATCTCCAGAGGTTGAGGCAAAGAGAGCTAAGTGACACATGCACATACAATGAGTGACATTAAGGGAAAAGCTGTAGTCCTCAGAAATCTTTATAATGGGAGAAAAGCCTGCCTGATAGTTACATCTAAGTGAGTCAACACTTCATTATATTGAACAGTACACAAAATTGTCCTTCTTCCTAGAGGGAGGAGCTTTATCTCCCAAAGCATTTTTCTATACAGAATTCTTTGAAAAGATAATGTGGACTAAAGGAAGTTCATGCCTCTACTCACAAGAAGCAGAAATGGAGGACTTTTGAAAATTGTCTCTAAATATATGTAACCTGTTTCTAAGTATATGTAACCTCAGAGAAATGTGAAAAGTTATAAAGTTATTATACGGAAAAGACTTAAATACATGCTATGTAAGGTAGACAATCAGAAATGAAAAAAAATAGAACTTAAAAATGTAATCTATTAACTTTAAAAAATTGTAGAAGTGGTAGAAAATAAAATTTAGGGGACTTTCAAAAGCAGAGTAGTTTTTTTAAAAAGAAAGATGAGATAAATATGAAACTAAAAGAAATATTGAGAATCAAATCATAGATCAAACATTCAACTAGTACAAATTCGTGAAACGACAGAGATAACACAAGTACAAAAGTTATCAAAAAAAACACAAGAAAACATCTCCAGAGTTTAAGAAAGATGTATGTCTTCCAATTCTCCTGCCAAAGACAGAATAAAACTTCCCAGCTGAAATGCATAAGAGTGCAATTTCAGATTATTAAGAGATGTGCAGAAGTAAGAATGTCCAAAAATTTCAGGAAGAAGAAATCTATTCAAACAGTCATGGGCCAAATTTGAAATTTATCAGATCGAATTAAAACAGGAAATTACTGGGCTTCAAGAAATTTAATGGAATGAATATCAAACAGAATGAATGGTAATCTGAAATGTAATAGTAAGATGATGGTTCTTATTTCAACAGGAAAGAAGAATTTCATACTTTTGAAAACTAATAGATACAGAGAAGTGAGGGGAATCCATTAGAACCTTCTTGAAATGGCAGAGAGTTTATGATTGTCTTACCACAGAGAAGGACATGTTCCCTCAGCCATTGATTTGCCCTTATAGTGAACAATATTCACATAGTCAAAATGACATAGATCCTGCTTTATGATTTCAATATTTTAAATCAATTTATAAACAAATAATGAGACTATAGTGGTACAAAATAGTCCTGGCGTTATCAACTATTAACAGTGGCTCACACAAGTAGGAAGGAGCAGTGGAAGGAAAACAGGAGCACTAATTCCTTCATCTTTTCATCTTTCAAAGTCTAGTCTTGACTGCGTAAGACAAAATTTCAAGTGTATTATTAAAAGCCCAACAATAAACAAACACCGGAGGAACTGAAGCAAAATAAAAATGAGTGGGCAGGAAAGGAAAATAGGAAATCAGTTAATTCTTACCTATTACAGCAGAAACACAATATAAAGTGATTAGTTTTAATGAATCAAGAAAGTACCTAGAGATATGGAAGTAACTACCAGAAGAACTAAAAGGAGAAATAGTTAAAAGTGGTTGCCTCTGGGAAGCAGCACTGGGGATAGGTAAGGAAGCAACAGAGACCACTCTTTTTCATTATACTTCTCTACTACTATTATTAAAATGCCTCTGTGTAACAATATATTAACAGGGTACAATTATTCTTTCTGTTTAAATTTTTTTAAGGGACAGAGAATCTTAATTATAGCATTTCCCTTATGGCATTGGAATGAGGTCATGCCTTAAAAATCAGATTCATAAAAGCTTAGGATTTTTTTTAACTCTGTATTTGTATTTTAAGTTGAATATTATTTTACTGATTGTGGGAGGGGGAATCATTTGATATATTTGAAAGACTATATGTATACTTTGCAATATGAGATCTGTATGCCCTCAGTAGTCAAATACATTTTTTTATATAGTAATGGTAATTTAGAATTTTATTTCTTAAAATGAACTTTTGGTTCACTTCCTTTTCTCTAGCAGTAAGTAGTAAGATGTTATTACGTAATCTAATAGCAGATATAATGTTATAAGTGTTTACTGAGGAAAAGAAAGTATGATTTTATACTTCTGCATTTCTTTCCAAGAGTATATTCCTTATCTTTTTTTTTTTTTTTTTTTTTTTGGAAACTTTTATTTCTGCCTACTAGTTCCAGCAACTTTTATAATGGAGATGTTCAGACTAATCCAAAGGGCAATTTACACTTAACCTTTTTTAAAGGAATTCCCTAAGCAGGATGTCTCAGCAGCTCATTTACAATTCTTACTACAGACAACAGGCTACAGCTTGTCTCCAAAATTGGCTTTATGAGTTGGAACCGCAGGAGTAGACAGTAAAGCTTTTGCATTCGCTGCATCTTGGCAAAGGGATTATACCTCAAGCAGCTTTCCCTGGAGTCCAGTCAAATAGAATCAGGGGTGAGGAAATTACTGACCTTTTTCTACTGAGCTGCCATGAAGCTCATGCAAAGAAGCCCTTTGCCGAGGAAGGGCCAGAAATGACTTGAGTGTCTTTTCCTGATTTATAAAGTAGTCTTTCTCTGTCTCTCTTGATATTTCTTGCACACCCTTTCTCCCTTGGTCCTATATGTGTATATATGATGCGGGAGTTTTGACAGAGCGTGCTGGGGGGCAACATCAAGTCAGGGTATTTCTTAAATGTCTGGTCTGATAAAAATATTCTGGTATTATCCTCTAACTACCCCCAACAGACATTTCTACAGCAGCATCCAATCCTCATGTAGGAGCAATGTTGCCTGTTTCTCAAAGGGATTGCTACTTGGACTCAAAATGAACTAGAGACAGCAAATGAATCTATGAAATCTTGAGGTAATTACAGGGACAGGATAAACATTGAATGGAATAAGGGATAAATGCAGCCGGGCATAGTCCTTGGAACCCACAGCAAAGCAAATAATAAATAAAACATGATACCTCGAGGCATTAGGCCACTAATTGCTATGGATGATTAATGGGGAACTTTTTCAGAGTCAACATTAAAAATTGATCTTAATTTTTAGCATATTTAGGAATACAAAGATGAAATCTAGATCTTTTTTATCAGGCATATATTTTGAGAAATGCTTTTACCTATTACATGTAACCTCTTAAAAATCTCTAGACTGTGAGCTTTTCATATTCTAAGATTTCGTAGTAAGAATACTCAGGTCAGACTCTAAGCTCAAATGCATACAGATATTTCACATTCTCCTTTTCTGAAGAAAAACTTCCTAGTGATCCTAATATTTAGGCGTATGCATTATGTATGGATTATATCTCCTATATAAAACCTAACTACCTCTATATAAATGTTTCAGACTTCATACCTGGTTTAAACTGTAAAGAGATTATTCTCAATTACTTTATTTCTCAAGTCCTAGGAAATTTGAAACAGGAAAAGTGTTTTCAAAGGATAATACCATAGAAAAATCTATTGCTTGTGATTGTATATCAGAGTCACTCAATAGTAGGTAGTCACTAAACACATTATTTTCAAATATATTTTAAATTATAAGAATTTTCCTTTCAATGCCCAGTATGGCTAAGATGATGATTTGGGCAGGTTAAGATGTATTCCTTGAACTAGGTAGTATGAATATTAATATTTTCAAGGCATTGGCATTGTTTCAAGAATAATATGGAGAATAGAAATAAAAATTTTACTGAAAAACACATTGATTATATGATCTCTCTTATAGATAAACTAAGGCTTAGAGAAAAATTTTTTTAAGTCATATACTTTCTTATGCCTATTAAAATTACATCATTTTTTTGTGGCATAATGGGAGTAATCTGTGGTTCTATTTCCTGAGTCCTTTATGGGGCCTTCTCTCATCTATTCAACGTGTCTTGAGTTACTTAACTGTTTTTCCTTCTTCTGTCATAGGGGAGTGTGTGTGTACTTGTGCATGTATGAAACAAAATCTTACTTGATTAAAGCTTCTTTCATGGTGACCCAAATTTCATATATGAACTATTCCAAACGTCTACATTTTAACGCCACACAATAGGTGCTTTTGAGTATTTCACATTGACACATTCAAACTGCTGTTCTCACACGGAGTGGGTCTTTGCCATTTAACACGTAATGTTGTGAGGTTTTCACGTCCTTGGGGAACTTAACAGTCACAAATCCCTCACCTTTAGGGCAAGAGATCTGTGTAGGGAAAGAGACGTTTCTCTTTTCTGGAAGCTCTGTTCCAGGTACCTAGCCAGTCCAACCGCCGGTTTAAATGATTGCAGGCTGCCTAAAAACCATGCAGAGCTGGGAGAGAGGTGTCTGGCCTAACCCCTATTCACTTCAGTAGGAATCACCAGGTTCAGGGGACAGAGAGACCCACAGCCAACAAAGGAGAAATGGGGTTTTATTAGGAGGAAACTCGTAAACAAGGCAGTCCAGTGGCAGCAGACTAAGCAGGAGAACTGCCCACTTGTTTTAAAGGAAAAGAAAAAAAAAAGAAAACATCCGGTTATATAGCATTTTCACTTAACACCCTCCCCCTAACAACCTCCACCTGACAACCTTCCTTTAACCCGAAACAAAAGGCCCCCATCTCTATGCAGCCCATGTTCCTTGGGACAGGCCAGGGCTCAGATGTTCCTCACAGAGAAGGAGCACTGTTTCACTGATTCTCTGGCTTGGCCACTCCTGGGTTCCTTAGCACAGAACTCTGAACACACATTCAGGTGTGTCTGCCACATCAGGTCACTCGCAGGGTGTGCTTTGTTACGACTGTCAGGTGTGCCTGGCATATAACAGGTGCTTCAATCCTGTTCTCTAGTTCCCATTCTCCAGTGAAGACAGGTGAAACTTCTTGTCTGTGCCCTCCCGAAGAGGGTGTTAACCTTCACCTGTGAAAGTTGGAGACCGTGTAATAGTTTCTGCCCCTTGAATTTTATAAGGATATTAACTTTTATATATTAGACATTTATATATTGGATTTTCAGAGCACTGTCCAGAGGGCATTACTTAGGAAAGTAGAGAACTGCTTATATAGCGGTTCTTAAATTTGTGCCTGGGTAAAATATATAACACATTACAAATTACTTTTTCGTCCCTTAAATAATCTTTTGGGTAATCTCAGTTGGTAATTGATAGCCCCCATGTATGAAGACATTCAAGGGCCAGTCCATATATTATTTTGCTTTCATAGATGAGTGTTCTGCTTGATATGGTTAGGTTTGGGTCCTTACCCAAATCTCATCTTGAATTGTAATCCCCATAATCTTCAAATGTCAAGCTGAAACCAGAGTTCCCTGGCCCCCCATCACAGGATGTGAGACACGGGTGTGGCTGTCTGTTCAGTCACCATGAGTTCAAACCCCTTACAGGATGGGGAGCACACAAACTGTCAGGTGTAGGAGCCAGGGCGAATGCTTTGGGATCTGGCCCCTACTCAGTAGTATCTAGGGTAGGTGTCCCCAACTCCCAAAGCCTAAGTGGGAGTGACACAGTGTGCTCTTTCAACTCTGCCATCCACAGATAGCTTAAGTGTTAACCCGCTCAATGGACCCTCTGTCTTTCCTCAAGGGCAGAGAGTCAGTTTGAGAACCTTTGGTCCTACGCTCTTCTCCAGCGTTCTGGAATGATAGGGTCAAACACAGACTTGAAGGATTAATGCGGGTTTTACTGAGTGGTGGAGGTGGCTCTCAGCAGGATGAATGGGTAACTAGAAGAGGGATGGAGTGGAGAGATGATCTTCCCCTGGAGTTTAGTCATCCAGCGGCTGAACTCCTCTCGGACCTCCCCTAGTCAGACTCTTCTTGGCATTCAGACACTCTTTCTCTGCCACACCATTCTGCCATTCGTCTGCTTATCTCCTTGTCTCCTCATCTGCTTCTAAAGCCTGAGGTTCAGGGTTTATATAGGTACAGGATAGGGGGTGTAGCAGGCCCTAAGACAGCTTTTTGGGTGAGAAAACAGGAAATCCTCTCCTCATTTGGCACTGTGGGTATTCAGGCTTGAGGGTGAGGCCTTTGCTGGGAACCACCCTCTTCTACCCAGTATTTCCCTATCTCCTGTCTGTAGCAAAGGTAGATACCAGGTGAAGATAATTGAATCATGGCTGCAGTTCCCCCACGCTGTTCTCGTGATAGTGAGTGAGTGCTCATCAGATCTGATGGTTTTATAAAGGGCTCTTCCCGCTTTGTACGGCCCTTCTCCTTCCTGCCATCTTCTGAGGAAAGTGCTTGCTTCCCCTTCCGCCGGGATTGTAAGTTTCCTGAGGCTTCTCTATCTATGCTGAACTGTGAGTCACTTAAACCTCTTTCCTTTATAAATCACCCAGTCCCGGGCAGTTCTTTATGGCAGTATAAAAATGGACTGATACTCTGCAAATGGCATGAGTAGCCTCATTGTACTGTTACCAATCCCCACCCCCACCCTGCCAAAAATTCACACTCAGACGAGCGTAACAGATTTTCACTCACTTCTTATGAAAGTACTGCCGAAGTCAATAGTGGCCAAAGTCTCCAGGAATCCTTGCACCTTCTTGTTTTAAAAATAACATCATTAAAACCCCAGTTCCTGGTTTTTAGAAAGTGATGATACGTCCTTCAGCTTACCCAAGGAGATACTATATCCCTTTACAGATATGAGAATAGACCAATCTATTCTTTCTAAATCTATGTCAGATACCAACAGTGGGAGGTTCTTTTAGAAATATAAAATAAAAAATGTACTTAATAAGATAGTAAGACTGCGTTGCATAATTGGTGCCCTGGAGGAAAGCTTCCTGAGATGAGAAGTTAGCTGAAAAAGGCCCCTCAGAAACTTGCGCCATGGGATTTAACTATGCTGCAAAGAGCTACTTGGGAACCCATTACCACATCCTTTTCTCCTCCATGGGAGACACATTCCATAATCAAATAGCCCTTCTCACAGAAACCTCTTGAATCCCCTTTAAGGCATACTCACGTCTGTTCTTACATCTCATCAGTTAAATTCGAACACTACACTATTTTCTGCCTTCTCATGAAGCTAAACCATCTATATACTCTTGTGCCAAAAAACTATAAGAAGTAATGCCAGATGTAATGAATTTACTAAATTTATTAAAACATCCAGTTTTACATGGGGCAAAAAAATGACACTCGTTCTCTATAATATTTGGGGCCAAAAGAATGGCAAGATTCAGTCCCTCGCGGCTGGGCAGTTGTCCAGATGTGAGCATTGCTGAAGCCGTTTAAAAATTCTCTTTTCAATTCAGTTTTAATAGAACAAACTGCCAGAGATGTGCCAGGAAAATTGTTCCTTAACATTTGCCTGCAGGATCCTGACCTCTAATGTCTTTACCAGGCTGATAACTTCTGGGCAGCAGAATAAGCCGGTATTCATGAACTCTCTCAGCAGATTCACTGCTGGAGGGGAGGGCACAATGATGTCGTCTGAGAACTGCCTCTGGTGAATGCTATTCGCTTGTGAATTATTCCAAATACATTACGAGAAACTAATGACACCTTTGTTAGCTAATGTGTTTCACCTGCAAAATGGTTGCATTCTCAATAGATTTGGGCAGACGGGGAAAAACAAGCTGTTGCTTTCCCTCATTTCTTTATGCTATTTATACAATTTGGTTAGCATTCTCCCTGGAAAATGCTTCTAAGACAGGCTAAGTTAGCAGATTTCAGTTGCTTGCTTTTTTGTGTAGCTCTCTGAGCCCTCACTGAGCTGGAGAAAGCTCATGCTCTGGTTCCCCTCCTGGTAAAGGAAATACACCTTTATAAAATGAAGAGTAAGGGAACGGGACACTTTGTTATGGACATAAAATTTGTCACACGGTTAACTAGTTTGTGTGATGATAAAAGACTTCAGTGATTTTTCCCTTCAAGGCATTTGAGCATATTGTACTTCGGGCTGCAGGTATGTAATAGGAGTCATCCACATTTGCATCTAAAGCTTTCACCTGTTAAAAAGTCTCAGCATTTTGTCTCCTTTCCCTAATTGCATGTTGAGCACTTGAGTTATATTACTCCTATAAGAAGCTATGTCAAGATTTTAAAAATCTGAATTCGGGCAATCCACTAAAAACCTAGCCATGTCCTGGCCTTTTTTCCATGCTTTTCATAGGATAGCTGAGGGATTTCTACTGCAACCAACCTTCTGAGAATCTCTTGGGTAGCTTATTTTTGAGCATGGAGGTGAAAGGATAGTGTGCTTCAGAATGCCATGGGTGGTCCTTACTCTGCTATCTTTGAAGTGTGTTGCCATTATGTGCTACAAACTTAAATTTCTTAAAATCAGCCCTCTTTCCCCCTCAGCGGTCTGAGTATGGTCCTCTTTTCTGAGGGATCACTCCAACATAATGCAACGTTAGCTTCTTGTTTCTTGAAATCTGTCCCCTACTGTTACTACTCCTTGTCATGGGGATAAAATGACTCCATCTGTTTTACCAGCCCTTTCTGAGACTTCCTAATTTAAATGATTGACTTCTGGTTCCTGAATTATCTGCAAAGGAGTGAGGGAGTACCTTGGGATGTGTCCCTTTTCACCTCTTTTACTCTCAGTCATAATTACCTGAGGTCCACTGTAGGTTGAGTTGCTTTGCAGACACGCATCAAGTATCAAATAGGAATTGGAAGATTTTGTACAGCTCTTCTATTTATGTGTTGCTGTAATACAAATGAACTTGCTCAATTTTCCTGCTCCTTTCTCTGGAGAAGATGAAAACTGGAGGGGGTTGATTATTTTCTACCGTAGGTTTGGGTTAAGGAAGATGAGGCATTTCTCATTTCTAGCAATAGGCATAGATTTCCCAACCTGTCATTTTCTCCTGTCAACCAAGCGCACACAGGATGTGCAGTCAGCAGTGGGAGGTAACGGGGATTCTGGGAATAAGAGCAATCTGCCTCATCTGGTCTTGAGTAGTGGAAGCACCATGGTGTCTCATTAAAAGGTCTTCTCCTCTCCTTCGGGTTTCTTCCAAGAGTGTGAAGCCAGATTGGCTATATTAGCATTGCTCTTTCCGCTCGTGGTTTGTGTAAACAGATCTTAACTTGATATACATGTGCACTGTTTTCTCTGATAGTTGTCTTTTCCAGAGTGGTTGCAGCTGCTCCCAATGCTGCTAAAATACCTTTTAACAAAGAATACTGCTGCTTCCCTGCTGTAAGCGGGTGTGGATGGATATGGGATTCATCAGCTGTACTCTGATGCTGTAGAAATATAGTGCAAAAAGTGAATGCTGCTTCTCCTTGATTCCATTATGGGATGCTGCACCACCTCACAGCTGGAAACAAATTAGTTTTTCTGATAACACAATGAAAGTGGTTTCCAAGTAAAGATCCTATTCAAATTTTTCAGGATGTTTTCCCTTCTAGGAGTATGTGTCTTTATTTGCCAAATTAGATTGGTTTGCATTTAAATGTTAATAACAAAGTGAGTTCTTACATTATGCAAGCTTGGCCAAAGTGATGTCTTTGGGCGGTTATATGTGTACACCAACTGGCAGTTCATGCTTCAGTCTTTCAGGTTACAGGAGCATTTAAAAATCGTAATGATCCATTTATTTTAATCCTTATCCTTTATTTTAAAAGTTTTAAGTTTAACTTAGTCTCTTTTTTTATACCTCTGTATGCATTTCTTTTCTCAATACTCCTTTTCTCTTGTATGTCAAATTTCTAACTTTGAAAATTATCTTTTGTTCTTTTACCACATATGCTTGAAATACAATCATGGAAAGCAAACACTGCTTATTCCCAAGAGAACTAAAGGCCTTTCCATCTGATGCACATTTCTGTGGTCTGTCTTCTTCCCTCTTTAAATTAGAATGAAACTCTAAAATCAGCCCAAGGTAAGAGCAATATTGCCTTTGGTTTTTCATATTGGCTGAAACATTTTACTGGCATTTGGCAACACAAAACACACAATGAACTTCGTAAGTCCTTTAGATCTATCATACATTTGACCTCTTTGCTAATGGTTTTAAACTTTTGCTCTTCCAGAAAAAAAAATAGATAAAAACATGGCTTGCATAAGAGAATGCAGAAACTATCTAAAGGAGTTTCCCTCTCTCCTTTCCCTCAGTAAAATTAACATTCAAAGTGCACCTGCTGAAAAGGTTAGACATGTGTTGAGACATCTGTTATAGTTCCCCGCCCCCCTGGCTGCCACCTCCATATACACCCTCATCGACTTGGACTTGAGTGCTGAGAGTCAACCTGGTTATCATTCTCAGTTGTTTCTTACTGGATGTGTATGGATGTTGAATTTTGAGTTGAGAGCGTTCAACCCTAAATTATACGAGTCTGGTGTATTAAATGTTTGAGTTAGACTCTTGAGAAAACAGCAGCTGGAAGAACACTCTGACTTTCCTTGGGATTTCTTGAGAGATGAAATTCCCCCATGAAAGACGTGCTTCCTACAGGAGAAGGAAAGTCATTCTCAAGAATGGGAACTAAGACTAAGGAAAGTCTTTGCAAACATTTATAAGACAAACCCTTCCCTTCCTAGCCACTTCTCACCCAAGTAGCTACCCTAGCCCAAGCTGCGTGGCCTTTCATCACATTGTCATATTTACCGTATTTTGTTCTAATGCAGTATAGAAATGTTCAACTCAAAGGATGTCTTTGGGTGTTTTCTTATGAAGGCTACCACACCAGGTAAAAGTTGTGTTAAATAAATTTGTAAATTATCTCCTGTTACTCTACGTCAGTTTAATGATCAAGACTCAGGTGTGTGTGTTGTGTATGTAAGGGGTGGGGAGTCCTTTAAGAGAGTAGAGGTAAGAATTTTTCTTTTCCTACATGATGCATATGACCAGCAACAAGTAGGTGCTTTAACTGATTCATAGACGCAGATAACCGAGCTCTTACATTTCAGGAATCTTGCCAGTGTTGATGCTTTGCTGAAGGTTGTTGGCTTCCCATGTACCCTTGAACTCATTTCTGTAGTTCTCAGAACAGCTTTGTTCCCCCATTCCATCTGTACCCCTTAAGGATGCAATTTTAAAAACAGTAATCTTGTTCAAGAGATGCAAATACAAGGTATAAGTGATCATAGATTTTGGTTTCAAATATCTCATACTTACATTTTCATCTTCTAAGAATGGCACAAAAGGATATGTGCATTGATAGTGCTATCATTTCTACTAAGTTTAAAAGCATTTATTTTTGATTAAGGTATCATATGTAGACTGAAATTTTTATCTTTTATGTTGACTTTACTTTTCAAACTGGGTATAGTTCATTAAGCTCTTAATAACCATATGTTATGACATCCAGTACACTAGGGGAATGATTGGTAACCAGGTCTGGAGTTCGCACCTCATTCCTCAGCTCCAGATTCAAACACGGCTGTGTCTAAAACTCTCACATGATGGTTGATCAGTGACCCAATGAAACGAGTTGTGGAAAACGTCATTTCTGTTCAGAGGAGTAGTGTGCGTAATCCATGATGTGAATGATTACACATAGTATCCTTGCTGGCAGTGGCAGATAGGAGGCCAACAGTTAATTGTCCGTGGAGATTTAACAACCCGTATCCCCAAAGTCACTGTTTGTAGGGCAAATATGAAGTGCAATGGTGGAAAACACAAGGAGCTTTCATCACCATTGCCTCTCTGCCTATTGTGGAAGTAGATGCATTTTATGAATCCCAGCTTCATGGTTTAGTGTTTTGTTTCTTTTCTCACAATTTTGTGAAAATATGTTTGCAAAATAGTGACTAACACTATTTATATTAAATGATAATATGCGTGCACTTCACCTGTTACATCTATAAATGGAGAGGTGTCTGAAAGATATAGCTAATCTCTTTATTAAAAATAGTTACAATGTCTATTATTCATAGGCTACTTAACATGCACTTGATAGTTTACTTTGTAAGTGCCTTTTAAGCATAGTTTTAACTAATATAGTTTAAGTATCTCATAATTTTATATGGTGGGTATTACAAATACATAAGAGAAAACCATGACAAGTAGAATCAAAAATCTCATCAGGTCTGTACAAGTAAGTTGAATCTAACAAGGTAAGTTTTGGAGTGGATAAAAGTGATGGTGCCTGCATATGAAGCCCCACAGCCAACTTTTTAAAAATAGCTGAAACAGTACAGGATTATGAAGTGACTAAATTGTGTCCTAAATTTCCTCAGTATATTCCTATATTTTCTGTAGACAGCAGTCAGATTTCTCTCTGCTCTCTTACTAAGCACTCTTGGCCTTGAGACTGCCGCAGCACAAAGCTCCTGCCCTCAAGGATCTCGCATCCTGATAGGAGACAGTTATTAAACTCGTATGCAATATGTAAAACAACTTCAGATAGTGGCAAATGCCATGCATAAAGTACAGTCGGGGCAATGTACTGGATTGGCTGGGGTAAGGGGAGTTGGTTGCTTCATCATGGATTGTAGGAGAAGGCATCTCTGAAAGGCACCATGGGAAACTGAGACCTGAATGATAAGATTTGAGGAAAATGTGAGAAAGGTAGTATTAGAAACAGAAGTGCAACAGCTTTGACATAGGTAAAAGCCTAGGTGTTTACAGAAAGGAAGAAAATGTGACTGGAAAATACTAAGCCAAGGAAGAAATGAAAAAGATGATACCAAAGAATCGAGTCCTCTGAGGCACCAACAGAAGCAATGTTTGAGTATGTTCTGGGCATGTGGTCACTGTGTGAGCCCTTATTCCTTCTCTTACAGCTGGCCCATGTGGAAAACAGCACAAGTGTGGGAGTGAGGAGCCTTTAGGGATGAAATAGGGCCCTGCTGCCAATAGCATTGTGCTGCTGGAAGCGTCATTGACCATTTTGGGCTTGCAACTGTAATTAGAAAAAATTAAATGTTTCTCAGGATCATTTAAAAAAAAACCCTCTACTTCGTACATTCCAAGACCATCACAAAGTTTCAGGAGCGATTGGAGACTAGAAGATTTTTTTTTTTTTTTTTTTTTTTTTTTTTTTTTTTTTTTTTTTTTTTTTTTGAGGCAGGGGTTTCACTCTTGTTTGCCCAGGCTGGAGTGCGATGGCACAATCTCGGCTCACCGCATCCTCCGCCTCCCAGGTTCAAGCAATCTCCTGCCTCAGCCTCCCTAGTAGCTGGGATACAGGCACATGCCACCATGCCCAGCTAATTTTGTATTTTTAGTAGAGACGGGGTTTCTCCATGTTGGTCATGGCTGGTCTCGAACTCCGACCTCAGGTGATCCACCTGCCTCGGCCTCCAAAGTGCTGGGATTACAGGCGTGAGCCACTGCGCCCTGCCTTGGAGACTGGAGATCTTTCAACATTATTCCCCCTTGCATGACGTGATGGCAGAACTTCAGTTTATTGGATCTTTCAGAGGGAAGGATGAGTCCTAGACTGGTGGTTTTTCATTCATCAAAGGAGCTGATACTAACACACAAGGGCACACCAAGTAGCCAATAACCTTTTCAAAAGATATTATACTTATTTATTTTTAACTTTCCCCCACTCTGTAGATTTTTATATTTCAAAGGTTAATTTAGTATTTATCTCCCTCTTGCCCACACACAGTTTAATAGCTTTCCTCCCAAGAAGTAACCTCTGAGCCAAGTTTTAAAATAGTCTCAAATGTGCCCAATTATCTCAAAATAAAAATAATTTAAAACCCATGTAACGATCTGAAAGAAAATATAAGTTGATTGCAGCAAACCATACAATTAAACGAAAATGACAATTGAAGTAGAATTCTCAATAGATTGAGAATCATTTTATTGCCATGAAGATAAACTGATGTGTATTTACAAATTGCTGAGCAAAATGTAGTTATTAAATATCAGAATTTTGTTTATCTTAATATTTCTGTTTCCAATCACCAATTAATGTAGTGAAATAATTTGCAAATTTTTTTGCAGAGCAATTGATTGGCTTTTCTAGACACAAAGACATTTATTTTGAAGTTGTTCAATGTTATGCCCTTTGTCATGAGTCTCCATTCTGCCATGTTTCTTAGGATATTAACGTAACAATGTCAAATGGGATTGAAGCTGAGAAAAATTACCTGAGGGCATTTTTGTTTTGTACTTAAATTTTATTTTGTCACTTATTCTTATTAGCAATCATTAAGCAATTTAATAATTATAAGCTCCATTAACATTTTAATGAGTCTAGTGGCCATTGCTAAGTGTAATTAAATTAGTTTTATTGTGATATTTTGAAGCTGTGATTAAATTAAGTTTTACTGTGCTTAGAAGAATAAACCTATAGAGATTGCTATTCACCAAACATCTTATTAACTTATAAGATACTGATAAAATAGATATTAATGGAGACAGGAGAAAAATATAATTCTCTGTTGAGTCTATTCATGAGATAAAACTTTAATCATTCAGTTTGGAATCAATCTAATAATGACAGCGTAATTTTATTTAAAAGTGTTTTTCAGGTGGAGGTAGAGAAAAGGGAAGAAAGGCTGGGTTCCTTTAGTAATGTTCTCCTCCTCCCCTAGTTCTTGCAGGTGTAACCCACAGATATGAGACTAGAGGAAAACTGACAACTAATGATCTGGGAGCAGACACATGTAAACTGATGTTAAATGTTTTGTCACCAAATAAAATCTCATGTATTAACCTGGAAACTTATTTTAGAAATGAAAAAGCCATTATGGTTTATTTAACAAGTGTTTACATAAACACAAATTAAGCGTACTAAAATGAAAGTCAATGGTAATTTTCATATGTTGGTATTTTTGGTGGTGGTGGTGTTTTTTTTTTACTGTAAACCAGTTTGAAACCTCTTTCTTGCTATCACTTAAAGTTCCTCCTTAGAAGCTATTTGATTATACATGAATTGGAAGATGATCATACATTACGTATTCCTTGTGCTAGTCTTTGGTCTTGAATGAATTTGGAAATTTGAATCTTTATTGCTATTGCTGTTACATGATAAATTCTGAAATGCTCTCAAGAGTAAAATGAGATAGTCTTATTTTCTGATGAATTGCCTTACATAGAATGCAATTAAGCATTTTACAGGATAGTAATTTGTATAGCATGTACAGCACATGTTTACTTAAGGGAATTATGTGGTTTTGCTGTAATTATTAGATTCTATTGATTGTATTCCATTATGTTAATGTTTCCAAAATAAGCATATCAAGCAATTTATGTCATATAATATTTCAGAAGCCTTGGGGATATTAAACATTTTTTGAATGCCATGGAAACATTACTTTTATACTGTACATTTTATTCCTCTTTTTGTAATAGTTATGTGGATATAAAATATGAACTCTTTAAGAATAAGAGGCAAGGTATTAAGAAATACTATTATCACATTACCATCATAAGTTTATATATATATCAGTGACGAAAAATGAAAAATTAACCTCTTTTTTAACGTTCTATGTTGAACTAATATTCATTTTTAAATCTGTACTGACACATTTTGAGAAAGTCTTAACCATAGCTCAAATAAATTTATGAAAACCAATACGTATCCTACATTTTTCTTTATATGTCTAGAGTAAAACAAAACACAACTTACTGTCACATAAAGATCACGAACAAGAGCCTTTTATGTTGACATCTTTTCTACTAAAACTTTTAAATTTCCCATTGGAGAATTCAGTAATGATGTGGAGAGGGGAGTTCACTTTGGTTCTTACCATCACTAGGACTCTCATTTCAGTCACTTGTCATTATGTGTTTTTGTTTGTTTTTTGTTTTTGTTTTTTGTTTGTTTGTTTGTTTTTTTGAGACGGAGTCTTGCTTTGTCACCCAGGCTGGAGTGCAGTGGCATGATCTTGACTCACTGCAACCTCTACATCCCGCATTCAAGCAATTTTCCTACCTCAGCCTCCCAAGTAGCTGGGATTGCAGGTGCCTGCCACCACATCTGGCTAATTTTTGTGATTTTAGTAGAAACAGGGTTTCACCATATTGGCCAGGCTGGTCTTCAACTGCTGACTTCAGACGATCCACCTGCCCCGGCCTCCCCAAGTGCTGGGATTACAGGTGTGAGCCACCATGCCTGGCTATTGTCAGTATCTTCATTCTCTCTCTGGATAATCTTAGTCATTTCAATTGCTTTGAAACGTTCTTGGGGAAAAAATTAATAAACTCTACACTGAGTTGACCATTTCTACATTTGTCCACTTGACTGCTTTGCTTGGGTATCTCTTGGACATTTCAAACCTAACTTGCTTTGATTCTTTGCCCTCTCTTGTAAGGAACATGACCATCTGGGAAGTAGTTTATCAAATCAGAAATCTTGGTGTCATACTGATTCCTTCCAAACAAAATGTAAAGTTTCTTTTTTCCTTCTCCATATTATAAGCTGCAAGAGGGCAGAAACTATCTCCAAGCTTACCACAGAATATCCTCTGTGCCCTCCACAGTGTCTGATAAACAGTCGATATGAATTCCTCACTCTACCTTTTGCGTTTTTGTAAGACTAGCTGATTTTCATTGTGAAGGTCTTGATTTTCAGACAGGCATTCCCTGATAATCCTATTTAGAATAGCCTTCCCTCCATAAACAATGTAACCTCTCACAGTTGCAGTTTGAAGTTCATCACGTGCAGGTCACACTCCAAAATTGTTTCCTGTCTGTTTTCTCCACTAGAATAGATACTGCATGAGGTCGGGGACTGTATTCATTTTGATCATCCTGGTATTCTTGGAATCCACCTGTGCCTGACAATAGTTTGCATATAAGAAATATTAAATGACTCTAGCAGAGGCTTTCAATGTTTTTAAAAATTTTTATTAAATGTATAAAGCATTTCAACTGACTGATGTGATG